>NC_090446.1:683100102-685820102 GCF_031143425.1 Pleurodeles waltl
TTGTGCAGCAAACTAATTTGCATTCCGAACAATTTTGGAGGGACCATGGAGACACTCTAGGGCCCCGTATTGGGGCAAGCCAGTAGACACCCACTTTGCTGGTAGAACTGAAGATAGTTTTGGGCCTCATGCACAAACTGGGGTTAGTGCAGAAATCCACCTTGCAGCTCTGCAGGACTAGCATGGTTTGGGTAACTCCATATTGTTGCACAGGGCAATGAAAGGGAAGACCCAAATCGTATTGTGGAGACATCGAAATAATCTGTCACAAACAACCTGGTTTTGTATGGCGGGCACCTGCATTTTGGGTCTGGAGTTCAGAGGCCATAGAGGGAAATCTACCCAATCCCAACATTTCTGAAAACTACACACCCTGGGGGGGTCCATGGATTTGTGGCTTGTGTGTATTCTGCAAATTTGTCTTACCCAGAATACCCTACAAAGGTGAAACTTTGAATAAAACTAAATTTTTCCTCGTATTTTGTCACGTAAACTACTGGAATGTTCAAGATACACAAAATTCCTACAATACTCCTACCATCCGGTGTTTCCCCACTTATCATGATAACATTGCTATCCCACTTGTGTGCCTGTGCCTAGTGCCTGCATCAGGAGTGGATCACTCCAGGGTCAACAGTAGTCCTCATGAAGGACTACAATTGACCATAATGTGATCCATTCCTGATATGGGCCGTAAGCCCAGGCACACCAGTGGGGTATCGATTTTATTGGGACACGTTGGGGAATGCTGGGTGGTAAGCAGTTTGTGGATCCCTGCATATTCCTGCCGTTTACGTCACAGAAATGCAGGGAAAAATAGGGAAAAACAGTGTTTTTATTGAATAGTTTACCTCTGCAGGGCATTCTGGGGAAACAAACTTTGGGAAATCCTCACAAGCAATACCTCTCTGGACTAGTTTTAAAAAATACATAGGTTCGCTAGGTTTCCCTATGTGCCGGCTGAGCTACAGCCCAAAATCCACAGCTAGGCACTTCGCAAAAAACACGTCCATTTTCATTGGAAAAATGTGATGTTTCCTTGTAGTGTTTTGGGGCATTTGTTGACGCGTGCACTAGGCCTACTCACACAAGTGAGGTACCATTTTTATTGGGAGACTTGGGGGAATTCTGGGTGAAAGGAAGTTTGTGGCTCCCCTCAGATTCCAGAACTTTGCAGCACCGAAATGTGAGTAAAAAGTGTTTTTTAGCCCAATTTTAAGGTTTGTAAAGAAGTCTGGGTGACAGAACCTGGTGAGATCCCCATGTGTCACCCCATCCAGGATTCCTCTAGGTATCTACTTCCTAAAAATGTACTGGTTTGGTAGGATTCCCTAAGTGCCGGCTGAGCTACAGCTAGGCGCTTTCCAAAAAACAATGTGATGTGCCCATTATGCATTTTGGGGAGTTTCCTGTCACAGGCATTAGGCCTATCCACACAAGTGAGGTACCATTTTATTTGGGAAGCTTGGGGGAACACAGAACAGAACAAGTGTTACTGCCAATTGTCTTTCTCTACATTTTTGCCTTCCAAATGTAAGACAATGTGTAAATAAAAAGGGATTGTGCAAAATGCCCTGTAATTCACATGCTTGCCTGGGGACCCACAAATTCAGAGATGTGCAAATATCCACTGCTTCTAAACTCCATATTTTATGACCATTTCAGAAATACATAGGTTTCCTTGATACCTATGTTTCAGTCTTTATATTTTACCAAATGAATTGCTGTATACCCTGTACACAATAAAAACCCATTGCAAGGTGCAGTTCTTCTATTGGCTCTGGGTACCTTGGGTTCTTAATGAACCTACAAGCCCTATATATGTATCCCCACAACCAGAAGGGTTCAATAGGTGTAACAGTAAATTGCTTTAAAAAATATGCCATAGCTGGAAAAAGTTACAGAAGAAAGCGTAGACAGAAATGACTGTTTTTTTCAACTCAATAAAATATTTTTTAATTCAACTGTTACTTTCTATAGGAAAACCTCGAAGGATCTACACAAATGACCCCTTTCTGAGTTAAAAATGTTGTCTACTTTTCAGAAATGTTTAGCTGTCTGGTTTCATACCCATTTCTGTCACTAACTGGAAGAAGGCTGAAAGAACAAAGGGCCAGATGTAGCAAAAATAAAAATTGCGACTCGCATTTTGTGAGTTGATGCGACTCGCAAAATGCGAGTCGCAAATTGGAATGTCAGAAAAAAAAGCGATCCGATTTTGCGACTCGCAGCCGGACTCGCAACGCTGTGTGCGAGTCCGCAGTTTGCGAGGTCGCTGTTTGCGAGTGTGCAAAAAACGAACTCGCAATTAGCAAGTGGGTGTCGCAAATTGCGATTACCTTCAAAATTGCTTGCAGGTGCAGCAGAACACTCCAGAAAGCATACCAGAACACTCTGGAGGCATCTGAATCTTGCCTTCAGCAGTCCGAAGGTGCGCTCGATCAGGTTCCTGGTCCTCTTATGCGCACTGTTGTATTGCCTCTCTGATCCAGTTCTGGGTGTTAAAAACGGAGTCATGATCCAAGGCCTGAGAGCATATGCACTGTCACCTGTTGGGCACAAAAGTACACTGTTAGGAAGTCCAGATAGTCGTGCACAGTGACCTGTGTGTATGTCTGCAAGTGTCTGTGGCTCTACCTAGGAGGTAACCGTCTCCAAATTCCCCACGTTCCAGGCGTTGATGTATCCCACTATGCCTAAAAATGTATGAGTCATGGGTACTGCCAGGAAACTTAGCTACGATGTCCGTGATGACATAATGGGCATCACAAACAACCTGTATGTTGAGTGAGTGGGTACACTTCCTGTTGCGGAAAATGTGTTCCAGATTAGCAGGGGGGCATATTTGAATGTGTGTCCCATCTACGCACCCTATGACATGAGGAAAGTGGGCAATGCTGTAAAAGTCCAGCTTGGTGCTGTTAATTTCTGCCTCATTCCTTGGTAAGTATATGAAGTGAGACATGTGCGTGACTAAGGCATCTAGGAATGCCCTGAGGAACCTTGACACTGCACTTTGGGATACACCACCTGCCACGGCAATGACCCCCTGATAGCTCCCTGAGGCCAAGAGGTGCAGTGCGCATAGTACTTGCACATGCGTAGGGATGGCGCAGCCACGCAGTGTCTTGTGTTCTAGCTGTGGTTTCAGTAAATCTATTAATTCTAGGATGGCTGCGCTGCTAAGGCGGTATTTGTCATAGATCTCCTCTTCAGTTTGCTGAAAAAGAGTCTGCCTGGTTCTATATATCTTCTCCTGTCTGTGGCCCCTCCTCCTCCTCTGCTGGGCTGCGTAGACTCTCCTCCTCACTGCTATCAGGTATATCTCCGCCATCTTGAGTAAGCCAGATGCCTTCTGGGTCCCCTTTTATACTTTGGTAATGGTTACCACCTGCTCTGAGTTAGTGGTAAATGGGACATGCAAACTGGGCTTTTTGCGACTAGTCGCAATTTGCGAGTTGCAATTGCATATGGGTTGCGACTCGCAAATTGCGACTTGCAATTTGCGGGTCGCAAAATGGGGTCGCACCAGATGCGACTCGCAAACGGGTCCCATCGCTTTTTGCGAGTCGGAAATGGGCTTTTTGCATCCCATTTCCGAATTTGCACTGTCGCAAATTGCGATTCGGCCCGTTTGCGAGTCGCAATCGTTTGCTACATCTGGCCCAAAATTCTTTAAAAAGGGGGTATGTCCAAGTAAAATGCCAAAACTGTGTTGAAAAATTTGGTTTTATGATTCAAGTCTGTCTGTTCCTGAAATCTGGGAAGATGGTGATTTTATCACTGTTAACCCTTCATTGAGCCCATTTGCAGGGGGAAAAAACAGATGCTTTCTTCGCCAGCACTTTTTTTCCCCAGAAAAAACATAGTTTAGCTGTGTTTTGGCTAATTTCTCAGTGTCCTCCAGGGGAACCCACAAACTCTGGGTACCTTTAGAATCCCCAGGATGTTGTAAATTTGGTGTGAATGGCTCATGTGGACAAAAAGGTATGAGGGCCTAAGCGCGAACTACCCTAAATAGCCAAAAAAGTGCTCAGCGCAGGGTGAGGGGGGGCCAGCAGCTAAGGGGTTAAAACTTAGAGTTTTGCAGACAGGATATTCATCACAAATGTGACGGATATCCCATCCGCTGTGTTACGATTCTCATAGGATTTAATGGGATAGTAATACGGCGGATTGGGTATCCACCATATTTATGATGGAGTAACACCATCCGCCAAAGTCTGCATCTCTGTCTGCAACACCACAATCTCTCCCCTAAGTGGAACATTTGATGAAGTGATCAACTGGATAAAAAAATCAGTGCTTTGTCTCTATTTCAGAACTTAGAAAATATGTCCTTATTTTTGTTTTTTAGAGCACTATCCATGATATCGATGGGAATAAGAACCTCTCATTTTTATAATTTCTAAAGAAAATTCTTTAGGGGTTGAGTTTTGATTACATCAAGATGACATCAGGCGTGCCACACTTTTGTAATAAATATAGAATGTTAGCAATTTATTTGTCCATTAGAATACATTGGGTAGGCAGATGACATGGGCATGGACTCAGGTAGGGCAGAGAGGAAGATGCTGAAACAACAAGTTGACCAGGCTGGCCAGGCAGGAAGGGCAGTGGCTGTGTCGTCACGCACTACCACGGAGACTCTCTCTCATGCCGTGGTCGGTCAGGCCGGCGGTCGGTGTTTCGGCACGCCAGCACTGCTTCAGCTCATTGTTTTGCCTGCTTGTTTTGTCAGTGCAACCCAAGAGGCACATATGGTGCTCTGAGTCGCGCGACAGACCTTGCCACCCTCCCTAATTTCACATTTACTTACCTCTTTGGATTATTTCCTTTTTCTTTCCTCCTTTTTCTTCTTTTTTTCTTATTCTTCCCAGCATGCCTTTTTCCTTTTCCTTTTCTACTTAATCCTTTTCTATATGGTCTTTCCCAATCCAAGATGGTGTTGCACTTTCTTCCTGTTTTATCACTTCCTGTCATCTGGTATATAAGCACTTCAGTTCTTCTATTCCTTGAGTTGCTAACACTTCCGTGTTTTTTCCGCATTCCTGTTTTGCTCCTGCAAGAGTTATTGAATTTCTCCTTTTTCATTGTTTCTTTTTTTTCTTTTTCAGGATTTCCTTTGATAGAGGTTTTTTCCCAACTTTTGGGGTTTTTCCTCTGGGACTACTTCTAGAGGGTACGTTCTGCCTTGGTGTCTTTTCCAGTCAGCATGGCTACTAGAGCGGGTCGCCCCTATCTTGGCCAGTCCAGATCCAGTAGAAGACCGAATGTTCCTCCGAGTTCTTCAGCCAACGGTGGTAAGAGACGTCCAGATCATGAAAGATTGCAACACCCAAAAAATCTGCGCTGCATGTCGTAAATGGAAGGACCACAAGATGATGTAGTAGAAAAATGCCCATTCCATGCTCCATACTGTGCAACAACAAGCTCAGGAGTTACAGCAACTTTGTGCAGAGAATGCCACACTACAACAAGCCTTGTTTTCCCGACCTGTGGATATGCCTCCTGTGCCTACTTCAACACCTCGATGTTCTGGAGATCTGCATAGGATGAAGGAACTTTTGGACTCTTTGACAGTCTTCTTTGCATTTCGATCCTTACAATTCTCATCTGACAAGGCCAAGGTGGGTTATTTGATCAGTGCCTTGTCTGGCCCTGCACTAGCTTGAGCGACCCCCTTGGTCTCTGCTGAAGATGCTGTCTTAGATAATTATCCTGCCTTTCTTAAACTCTTTAAGCAGATGTTCAAGCGACCTGGGTTGGAGGCAGCTGGTGAAGAAGCATTATGTGAAATACAGCAAGGCAATCAGGAAGTATTACAATATATAACCCGGTTTAAACAACTAGCATCTGAGACCACTTGGGTAGAACACACTTTTGTAACCCTGTTTTGCTGCGGACTTCGAGAAGAAATAAAAGATGAATTGGTACATTCTGTTCAAAGTAGATCTCTGACAGACCTGATGGATCAAGCGTTGACTATAGAGTATTGATTGCAAGAACGTAAGATGGAAAGGCGTAAGACTGGCTTGCAGTACCAGTCAGGAGTACCCTTTACTACAAACCGACATTCTGACAAAGTCCATCTTGAAGCAAACAAATCTACAGAAGAAGAACCTATGCAGATTGATCTAGTCCTTGGTCCTTTATCTGACTCAGAAAGACAGGATAGGCGGCAAAAGGGTCTTTGTCTATATTGTGGCAAAGCTGACCATTTGATCCGGATGTGTCCTGTCTGTCCCTCCAGATCCTTGGGAAATGCCAGCACCGCCCCCTGTAAGGAGGAAGGGGACGAGAGGAGTAGAATTACCATCAATATGTTCCTCCACGGAGACTATCTCCACACTGTTTATTCTATCCGTTACAGTACAGTGTTCACAAAATCAAGAACAGGTTTTTGCCTTGTTGGATTGCGGAGACAGTGGTATATATTTGGATGAGACTGGGGCCAAAGAAAGAGCAATCCCACAAGTTTCTAACAAAACGCCGGAACAAGTTCACCCAGTTGATGGTTCTCCTTTAACCTCAGAACCAGTGATGGACTCTTCACCTACCCTCTGTCTGCGTTTTGGAAGGCACCAGGAGAACATTACCTTTGATCTCATATCCTCTCCAAATCACATTATGATCCTAGGAATTCCCTGGTTAATTCAGCATAAACGTCATATCAATTGGGAGACAAGAACAATATTGTTATCATCACAGTTTTGCCAACAGAACTGCTACTCCACGAACTTTTATTGGTCTCCAAAAGGGATAAGTCTTTCTCCCAAAGATACCAACTTCTCTATCAACATGATACAGGGAGCTCCAAGTTGTTACCAAGAATACTCTGATGCATTCCAGAAACCTTGCAAACCCGTTTTACCTTCTCATCATGTCTATGACTGTGCCATTCCTTTAACCCCGGGAGAAGTGGTTCCCTTTGATCGGATGTAGACGAAGGTACTAAGTGCCAGATGCATCAAGCTCCCGGTTTGCATTTCTTAAATAGCTAATTTTAAGAAATCCTAATTTAAGAAATGCAAAATGGGATGTATGAAAGTTGCGAGTCGGTAATAGCGATCTCTTAAAATTCGCAATCACAATTTATGAGTTGCAAATACTGAATCACAAAAAATAGTGAATCGCGAAAACGGCAACCTGGAACAGTCTGATGACATCATAACCAGGAAGTGAGTCAATCCATGCTGTTTCCAGAAGTCCCTCCAGAAGCAGGCAGAGAGACCCAGCCAAGTACAAGGGAGGCAGTCTTGAGAGCCAGCCAGGACCAAACAGGATTATGGCTACTGATGGGAATGTGAAGGAGAAAGGAGACAGGAAGTGCAAACTCAAATTCAGTGAGCAGGAATTGAAGGTGCTCACCGAGGAGGTGGTGAGAACCATGACAAACGTTTTGGAAAACACTCACTACAGGTACCTGAAAGTGAGAAGAGGAAACTGTGGTTAGACATCCAGACAAAGATATGGACAGTGGGAGTTGCACAGCGCTCCATCGAGGAGATACACAAGCGCTGGTATGACTTGTGTTCATGTGCCAAAGAGAGGGTAGCAAGCAGGCTGAAGGAGGCAAGGAGCGCTGGAGGAGGACCACCCACCCAGATACCATCTACCCCAATGGAAGACATGGTGGAGTCGACACTGCTTCCTGGAGCTGTCAGTGGTGTCACTGACATTGACACCTCAGGCACACCCAGCACCAGCAAAGGTAAGGGCAGTTATGATGTGTTTCCCCATATGTGCATGTACAAATGCCCCTTAGAAAATAGCAATGGCACTATGCAGTGTGATAAGTAGTCCATGTCACATCTTACATACAACACAGCAATGCCTTAATGGAGTGGTAGTCCACACCCCTAAAGTGCAACTACCAAATAAATAGCAAGATAGTGTAAAACCAAACAGAGAAACAACACAGAAGACTCTCAGTGATAGTATGCCAATATAAATGTAATACTATTATGCAACTATTTGAGTACTAATCCAAGAATGACATGCTGCACATTGTTGTTGCATATGTTCTGGGCCCTGACGCAGCAGAAGGTGGAAATGTGGGGGATAGCGAAACTCAGCCACAGTCCGACTCAAACACCAGTGAGTCCTTCATGCAAGCACCAACTAGACGCAGGGCAGGAGTGCTACCTCTCCCTGAGTATAACCTGGACTCCGATGAAATGCCAGATGAAGTACCCACACCACCCCCAGAGGTTAGAAGCACCGACAGACAGCAGTCCCTGCCCCGGCGGCAGTCCACACCCCTCAGGAGGCGTCATGAAGCAGGTAGACAATGTACAGAGAAAGGTGAGGGTCCATCACTGTATGGTGGCCTTGAGGCTTCCATGCTGAAAGTGCAGCGCCTGCATTGTAAACAAATGAGGTCAATGCACAGGCAGTTGGTCTCAATCAATCATAGCATGGGCGCAGCGCACAGGCAGTTTGAGTCTCCCAATGACAACATGGGACCAATGCACAAGCAGTTGGATGCACTCAATGAAAACATGTGATCAATGCACAAGCAATTGGAGTCTCTCAATGACATGTGCAAGCTGCATGAACACCTTTGGAACAGTATACCTTTGTTATATAGGTCTATATGAAGGGAGAACGTATACTGGACCATTAATCCTCCCTGTCCCTTTTCGTTTAGTAGCAAGCTGCATGAGGGACAGCAAAAAGCAGCAGAAAATGCAAAAGAGATGACAAACACCACTAGGAACTCTGCACTGTGATGCAGCAGGAGCATGTCAGCCACTGTAGGTGCCACCACCAATTCATGGGCCGTTTGGATGGTTTCTGCAGATCTGTCAATCGGCTCATGACCACAACTGCTTTGGTATCACAATGTACTGTGGGCATACAAGTGGAGATGGAACATTGCAGTCGGGACATTGCACAAGAATTGGTTCAAATCACCAATGTTTTGGAGACAATGCAGACAGCACGGAGTTCTACAAACAGCGAACTGGGTGGTGGGGATAGTGAGGAGCTCTCTAGCCTCAGCAGTCTCACAGTCCCTGTGATGGATCCTAAGTGTCGCAGTACCAGACACAGTACTGTCTTGGAACCTGCAACAAGAGGTGCCACCGAGCCCACTGAGCACTCAAGTGGAGTGCGTGGACATAAAAAGTAATGTTGAGAGGTACAGGGGTTTTGCATATCATGTAGCAAAACAGTGATAATATGATGCTAATAGTGTGACACTGTAACTAGCACCTGCTTGTGTATAGTGCATACCTATGTCCTAATCACACATATATTACCTGAAGTCAAGGCAATAAAGATGCTACCTACAGCAATACATAAAATTAGACGTGGTGTTGTCATTACTTACATCAGAAATAGTTGTGCGTAATCCCAGGGCGTCTGTCTGCCCTCTGCTGCACTGCTTCAGTCTGCTGGCTGAAAGGGTGGCAAGGGATCGTCATCCTCATCTGAGTCAGGCTCGGAGGTTCCACTGGTATGCCCCTTGTTGTTGCAATGTTGTGCAACATGGCACAAATAGCCACGATTTTGCAAGTGGTTTCAGGACTGTATTGTAGTGCACCGCCACTCTTGTGTAGGCATCTAAAATGGCTCTTCAGCAGGCCGAAGGTCCCTTCTACAATGCTACGTGCTGTCCTGTGAGCAGCATTATACCTCCTTTCAGCTGGCGAGGCAGGATTGAGATAGGGCGTCAGTATGAAGGACCGCACTGCATAGGCACTATCTCCTAGAATGACAGGATAGTAAAATGTGTAATTGTTATCCGTGACATCACATATACATCATGGTGGCATTGTCAACTATAGCATTACCAAGTAAGTATCCTTCACCAAACTTCCCAGCTAGTAGTCTTGTGTATTTTCCACTGTGCCTGAAGATGTAGGATTCATGTGTGCTACCTGGGTATCTGGCCACGAGATCCGTTATAATGTTGGAGGCATTGCTATTTACTTGTATGTTCATAGAATGTGTACTCTTTCGGGTCTGATAAAAATACTCTGTGGTCGATGGTGGACAGATAGCTACATGTGTCCCCTCGATGGAGCCCATTACATGTGGGAATTGGGCAATCTGGTAGAAACTGAATTTGGTTTGTAGTAATTCTTGTGGAGTGTTGGGGAATCTTATATGCTGCTGAATTTTGCTTAGCATGGCCTTGAGAAATGCATTGAAAAAGCATGAAAGAGCACTCTGTGAGACACCTCCAGCTGCTGCTATGACCCCTTGATAGCTCCCTGATGCTAATAGGTGCAGGGAGCATAGTACCTGCACAGGGGTGGGTATGCTATTGGTCCTGTGTGTGCTGCGCTGCAGTAGGGGTTGTAGATCAGCTGTCAGGTCGAGTATCATGGCTGAGTTTAACCTATACTTATCATATATCTCCTTATCTGTCTGGTCAAAAAGGGTAATGCACACTCTGAAAATGCGCTCCTATCTCCTCCTCCCTCTCATCAAACCTGCCAGGATCCTCACTCTCCTCGCCATCATGTAGAGTACAGCCATTGTAGAAAAGAGGCTTAGTCATTCTGGGCCTCTTTATATAGGTTGCATGTGTTTACCACCTGAATTCACTTTGTGGTAATTTGCACCTGCAAAAACCTATTCTGTGAATAATCGCAAATTGTGACTTTTTGATGCATTGCATCATGATACTGAATTTGTGATTCGCAGAATGGGATTCGCAATTTCAGGGCAAGATTTGCAAATCGCAGTATGCGAATTGCAAACTCACGTCGCTATTTGCGATTCGCACACTGCGATTCGCAAATTTACATCAGTATTTTGATTCGCATTTACTCGTCGCAGTTGCAAGGAATCGCTATTTTACCGATTCCTTACATTTGCACAGCGAATGCCTTTCAAACATCATGAGAGGTGATTTTGCATTCGCAAACGTTGGAATTTCCCGATTCGCACTCTTTGCAAATACAAAATCCTTTAATACATCTGGCACTAAAAGAATACCTAGATGAGAATCTACAGAATGGTTTAATCGCACCCTCTTCATCTCCTGCAGGGGCTCCTCTTTTCTTTTTTCCAAAGAAAATGAAAGATCTGCATCCCTGTGTTGACTTTCGCGGCCTTATTAAGATAACCATTAAGAATCGTTGGACCTTACCCCTTGTTAGGGATATTCTGGACGCCGTCCAAGGTACCAAAAGGTTTACAAAATTGGATTTCAGGGGTGCCTATCACCTCTTACATGTCAAGGAAGGAGCTGAATGGAAAACAGCCTTTCGTACTCCATTCGGACATTATGAATACCGTGTTACACCTTTTTGTTTAACCAATGCACCCTCCATATTTCAACGATTCATGGATTCCGTGTATTCTGACTTATTAAATCAGAGTGTGGTGATTTATCTGGACAACATCCTAATATATTAATGTATACCCAAAGAGCATACAGAGCATGTACTTCAGGTTTTGGAAAGGCTCAGACAGAATCAGTTATACTGTAAACCAGAAAAATGTGAATTCAACAAGACCGAAGTACAGTATCTTGGATTCTGCATCAATCAGACAGGAATAGCTATGGATCCAGACAAAGTACAAGCCATTTTGGATTGGCCCTCTCCGTCTTCTGTCAAAGAAACTCAATGCTTCCAAGGGCTCTCCAACTTTTATCGACAATTTATACCAGACTTTGCCCATCAACAAAGTTTTATCACCTAGAGCATCAAGGGAGAAAATCTGAAGAAGGGATTTGTTTTGACTGACAGCGCTGAAAGGGCTTTTCAAAATCTGAAACAAGCTTTTACCCAAGCTGTTATATTACGACACCCAGATACTACTAAGAAGTTTATAGTAGTTGCTGACACCTCTGAGAGAGCAATTGGTGCAGTCCTACTTCAGACACAAGAAGACGATGGTTTGGAACATCCTATTTTTTACTTATCTCATATACTTACAGAAGCTAAATGTAACTATTTGGAGTTAGAACGGGAATTACTTGCTCTCAAGGCTGCCTGTAAAGAATGGAGACATTTCCTAATGGGTAGCAAAGAACCTTTTGAAGCAAGAACTGATCATCGTAATTTACAATGTCTCCGGAATTTCCAATGTCGAAACAGCAGTCAAGCAAGATGGGCCTTCTTTTTTAGCCAATATCACTTCATTGTAACCTACATTCCCAGATCAGAACTTAGTAGCTGACACACTATCCCATCGATATCCAGAAAGTGGTAACATTTAATCTCCAAATATCATCAAATAAAGTCGAATAATTGGGGTTACTGTCTTTTCTTAACCGTGTTAAATCGGAATGCCAGTATCTTCCACTAGAAGAATGGAAGAACTTGAGTCCTCAAATACAAAAGGATCAGGACTACTTCTATTATCAAGACACGCTCTTTTTGCCAACTAAGAAAGTACAAACTGAGGCGTTACAGGTGTGCCATGATTCTCCCATAGCCAGACATCGTGGAATTAAAAAGACACAGGAATTGCTTCTACGTTCCTTCTGGTGGCCAACTCTTAAGAACAATGCCAAATCCTATGTAACTTCATGTCCTGTATGTGCCCAAACCAAGACACCTCAAACCAAGCCAGCAGTTTATTGATGCCCCTGTCTGTTCCCTCTTCTCCATGGCACACCCTGTCTACAGATTTCATCTGTTCATTACCGTCTTCTTCAGGAAATCATGTCATCATGGTAAGTCATCATGGTAACTGTTGATTCTTTTCACAAAATGGCATATTTCACAGCCTATTCATGCAAGATAGTTTTCACCTACATGGCCTTCCACAAGTGATTATTTCAGACCGAGGACCCCAGTAGGTGTCATGTTTTTGGAAAGCTTTTTGTGCTTTACTGCACATTGATGTTTCCCTTTCATCAGGATTCCATCCACAAACCAATGGTCAAACTGAACTCTTGAATCAGGAACTCCAACAATATTTACGTTGTTTCTTTAATGCCACTCAAAATAACTGGTTGGATTTCCTTTC
The DNA here is from genome assembly GCF_031143425.1 of Pleurodeles waltl. Classification (NCBI taxonomy): domain Eukaryota; kingdom Metazoa; phylum Chordata; class Amphibia; order Caudata; family Salamandridae; genus Pleurodeles; species Pleurodeles waltl. The sequence goes on from NC_090446.1 coordinate 683,113,042, forward strand.
CTTAGCTGAGTTCTCCTACAATAATATGGTGCATAGTGCAACAGGATCCACACCTTTTTACTGCACCTATGGTTTCCATCCTAAAACTTTTTCCACTATTCCTCGTGTGTTGCCTTCTATTCCTGCGGTTACATCATTTGCATGATGACTTCTCCATATTCGAGACCTGATCCATACTACTCTTTCGGCTTCTAAAAGAATTATGAAAAGAAAGGCTGATCGCTACCGTCGAGTGGCACCAGCTTATCAACCAGGAGATAAAGTGTGGCTTTCGTCTCGATTTATACCCTTTCGCTTTTCCCAAAACAAATTCAAACCCGTTTTTTATGGTCCATTTCGTGTACGGTAATTATTGAATCCTTTTGCTATTTGGCTACGTTTACCACAGACGTGGAAGGTTCATCCTGTTTTCCATGTCTCACAGCTTAAACCTTTTGTTCCTGATCCTTACCATAGGCGTTTCCAATGTCCTCCTCCCCTTTCTGTAGCAGGCCATCCTTAATATGAGGTTCAAGAAATCTGTGATTCACGAATCCTTCAGAACAAAGTCCAATTCCTGATCCATTGGAAAGGTTATCCCCTCAGTGATTGTTCATGGGAAAATGCTTCCTCAATTCTTGCACCTCGTTTGGTTCGCACTTTTTGTTCTCTTTTTCCTGATAAATCTGGGACTTCGGGAAGGGGGCCTACAGTGTCATCATGCACTACTGCAGCAACTCTTTCTCATGCTGCGGTCTGGCCGGCGGTCCGATTTTCAGCACGCCGGCACCGCCGCGACTCATTGTTGTGCCTGCCAGGCTTTTCAGTGCGACCCAGGAGGCACATTTCGTGCTCTGGGGCATGCCACAGCCCCTGCTACCCTCCCTAAATTCACATTTACTTACCTCCTTGGGTTATTTCTTTTTTCTTTCCTCCTTTTTCTTCTTTTTTTCTCCATTTTCGTTTCTTCTTTATTCTTGGTGTCCATTTTGTCTTCCTTTTTGTATTCTTCTTCCCAGCATGCCTTTTTCCTTTTCCTTTTCTACTTGGTCCTTTTTCCTATTCTTTTCCATATGGTCTTTCCCAATCCAAGATGGTATCGCACTTTGTTCCTGTTGTGTCACTTCCTGTCTTCTGGTATATAAGCATTTCAGTTCTTCTCTTCCTTGCGTTGCAAACACTTCCGGTTGGTGGTGATCCTCGCTCCTGTTTTTTCCGTGTTTTTTCCACTTTCCTGTTTTTTCCTGCAAGAGTTTTTCAATTTCTCCTTTATTCATTGTTTTTTTCCCTCTTTTTCAGAAGTTCCTTTGATAGAGGTTTTTTCCCAACTTTTTGGCTTTTTCCTCTGGGACTCCTAGAGAGTATGGTCTGCCTTGGCGTCTTTTCGAGTCAGTAGCACCATGGCTACTAGAAAGGGTCGCCTCTATCTTGGCCCATCCAGCACCAGTAGCAGACCTGGTGTTCCTTCAAGTTCTTCAGCCAACAGTAGTAAGAGATGTCCAGATAGTGACAGTCGCAGCACAAGGGACCAGGAAGGGCAGGGGGAAGGGGCAACAACCCAACCATACAGGGCAGGCAAGAAAGGCTGTGGCAATACAACAGACCATTGAGGGCAGAAGAAGTGACAGTGACAGTCTAGCATACATGCAAACAGACCCAATTCATGAAGGAGACTCCTGATGTTTTTAAACCCAAAAGAGCTTTATTTCCTAAATTTGCCTAAAACCTCCTCTTTGTCAATGTAAGTCAATGGGGAAAATCAATTCCCCAGGTTTTCTTTTCAAAATCCCTCTTTTGCTAAGATCAAATCATTGGGAGTATGGTACATTGGATCACTGAGGGCAGGGGGAATAGGGTAGGGACCTGGACTTAGATAACAGAGGGCAGGAGGGAGATGGGCAGGTGCACCAAACTGACCTTACAGCACAGTCATCAGACCATGCTAGGCAGGTGGAAGGGGCAGTGGCAGAACACTCATAGTTGATAAGGGGTCAGTGTCGGGTCATGGAATATGGTGAACAAAAAGGAGGGAGCAGGGGAAATCACACAGACATCGGAGGGCAGGGAGAAGGTTGGTAGGGGTAGCATGCAAAGAACAGAGGTTAAGCAAGAGGGCAATTATGGGACATCAAATTGGGCAACAGGAGGGTAGCAGGAGTGGGCAGGGACATAAAGCCAAATGGATAGCAGTGGCAGCACCATGCAGGGCAGGAGGGAGGGGCTGGTGCATGGACTCGGGCAACAGAGGGCGAGGAGGAGGTGGTTGGGGCAGCAGGCTACCTCTTAAAGGCAGATTGGAATGGAAGTGGCAGAACAACGGCCACACAGGGCTGTAATGAGGGAGTATGGGCAGGGACGTGAACAATGGATGGCATGGAGGAGGGGGGCATGAGCAGCAAGCTTGAGTGGGGGCAGCACAATGCCAGGCCAGGCTTTGCATCCAAGCCCCGCAACATGCATTGCGATGGACATTTTACTTAATGTTAAAACAGAAAACACCCAGAAATTCACTGAAAAAAGCAAAGGTTACAGGGACGTTATAGTTAGGAAATAGAATTTTAAAAAAAACATTAGAAATTCACTAAAAAACTCAAAACTTACAGGGACGTAGTAGTTAGGTTCAGATTGCACACACACAAAACCACCGAAATTCAGCTGTTGCAGTTATAGTTATTTCAAGTAACTATAACTTGTGTCCTAAAGTAACTATAACTCGTGTCCTCGCCATGCTCTGCCAATTACCCCAGATATTACATCACTCATGACATATTCTATGACATCATTGATAATGTCACTGTAACATTTGCAGTAAAATAATTGGTGAGAAAACTGTGCATGGTGAGGGCGCAAGTTATAGTTACCTTAGGGCACGAGTTGTAGTTACGTGAAATACTTTTAATTAAAACGGCTGAATTTCTATGGTTTTGTGCGTGTAAATTCCGAACTTAACTCTAGCGTCCCTGTAACCTTTGGTTTTGTTTAAGTGAATTTCTTATGTATAAATATATATGTGTATATATTTATATTACAAATTAATATTAAGATGTGAAGACATGTAATGGAAAACTCTTACTGATGTAATGACTTCCAAAGTAAAGGCACCTCCAATGTTAAAACCCCAATGTAAGGACTCCGGATATAACTGTGAAATAACAAGTGACATTCCCTACAAATAAAACATACACTGAACAGTGAATATAAAAATGCCAAAAGATGATATATACTGTGTTTGTACATAATAAAACATTTTCACATATATAATTGATGACCTTGAGTTAAGTTAAATTGGTAATCATTTGGCAATAAGTATATATATATATATATATATATATCAAAAATATTCCTCACGAAATATCATTTACTAAATAAATACCTGAAAAATGATAGAATTTGTTTAGCACTATCGTGTGCAAGGCTTATTAAAGAATAAAACAAATACATACTATTTGTACAGTTACACACCACAAATAACTAATATTTCCATACCGAAGAATGTATTCAAATATTTTGTCACTGGGGCAATATGTCTAGAAAATTGCAAATACATTTTCAGTGTCCAGTGACAAAGCACTCCCTTCTTTCCTTTCAGGTACCAAAACGGTGTTAATTAAATATTTTCCATTGTTGATAAGTGACTATTTTTAGTGAACTCAGTTTGACCTTTGAAAGTGTGATTAGGTTAGTTTTAAGCTTTTGGCATATTGTTTGCATTGCATTAATTAGCTGAGTTGTCTTATAAATTACTCTTGCCATGGGGGTCAAATCTAGTTTAAAAGTAGGACTAATTATAATATTATGATGGAACTTTGGCATTGAGTAAAGTTACACTACTTATTGAAAGACAAATTCTTTTTTGGGGTAAGTAATGTGTCCTACTAAGCAGTGCATGCCTCTGCTGTAATGTCAGGATACCCCTTGTTTGTGAAAACATTTGCTGACTATAAAGATCTCCTGCACATTTATGTGGATATTTATCTTATCCACCCTTGGTTTGTGTAGCCTAATGATTATAAAGCTGGAAGGTGAGTGATTTATGACCGATTGACAGAGGTAGTACACTGGGCTTATTCTTAGTATGAGGCCATAATGGTTTTCTGGGATTGATTTGAGGGTGAGAAGAGGCTACAACTCAGGCTGCCTGAGAACCCAGCAATATCTATTGGAGAGTTTTCTTGGAACCGTGGATGTATTAACATGTCTTCTGAAGCTGATTAAGATCCGGGCCTACAGTAGAGTATATTATGTATTCAGAAGGCATGCTCATTGGTATCACTTCCACAGCTTAAGTATTTTCAAATTTCAATCAACTGTTAACAACTGCCCATTGTCACTCACAAATACCACCATTCCAATTACATTACCTCCTATCCTTTACATTATAATATTTGTTAAACACAGAAAAATCAAACAAGGAACCTCTCGCACAAACCAATCATAAATAACCAGTAAATCAACAAAACACACTAAAGTACTCCACAACTTAAACAACCACAACTTATAGCTATCTCATCACATTTTACCCCCTGTATCACTAAGGAAAAGAAAACATAACCACACTGCACTAGCAAAGAGCAGGGAAAGGCACGAACAAAGCAAACATTCCACGAGGTACGGTAATAAAACTGTAACTGTGCTTAAATCACACTGGCTATCTGCTTCAAACACTTTATTGTCTCCACGTCAAAGACACACAATACCACAATGCTTGCAAGCAAACCTTCCTTTACAATCTCAGTGCACGCACACTCACACTTCCTCACTCACATACCGTTACCTTTTCATAACCTTCTCACTGCTCCACTCTTCAGAGGTGAATATATAGAAGTTTGGAATTGGCATGGCTATTTTTTTACACTGTCACAGAAAACATACCTCTGGCACCAGAGTAATTGGTGCATCAACTTCCAGAAAACATTCCTTTTATCTAATTTTTTCTTTAATATTCACACTGCTGGGGGAACAACAAACAACCAGAAAAAAGTTCCCATCAATTAAATATGCCGTTGCATGCAACAGTCCATTGTAAGTGACAATGTAGACACAGGGCCTCAAGCAAAATACAATTCTTGGTTCCATATTTATACTTTTTGCCAGAAAACTTCACAAATGCAGTTTTGTGGCAAAAAGTATAGCGCCGGCTTGCGCCACTCCAGAGCACCAGCCGGGCACCGTATTTATGGAATGGCACAAGCTAGCACTAAACTTGGGATAGCGTCTTAGAAGAAGACGCTAGCGGGGTGGGGATGGCATTAGGGAAGGATGGGTTCTGTGCCGGGAAATGGCGCTAGCCTGGTTTGAGGCAAAAAGAATGCATCTAACCAGACTAGCAACATGTCCTAGCGCACAACCACCAAAAACATGACTCCTGTCTTAGAAGAGACATGAGTCATACCCACCACCCCAATGGTCAGCATAGGGGGACAAGTGTCCCCTGGGCATGGCTATTGCACCCTGTGCCATGCAGGGGGGCCCAAGTTGGGCCCCCATGGCACTTTAATTTATTAAAAAAACAAAAAACTCTTACCAATACTTACCCTTCTTACCTGGGATGGGGTCCCCGATCCTCCAGTGTCCGTCTGGTGGGTGTAGCTGTGTTCCTAGGGCATGGGGAGGGCACCTGTGGACCCATTCCATGGTGTCTGACTATGGATTGGGCCCAAAGGGCCCCTAACGCCCGGTCTGACCCAGGCGTTAAATAATGGTGCCATCAAGCTTTATAGCACAGGGGTATAAATATGGGGCTATGGGGATATCACCATTCTTTAGGTGGGAATATCTACCTTGCATCTCATTGACGCAAGGTAGGTTCCTGCATCTAAAAAATGGTACAAGCTCCAATATTTTGATGTTAGATGGGTCTAACGTCAAAATATAAATATGGAGTTAGTTTTGCGTCTGACTGGCATAAAACATGAACCTAATTTGGCACAAATGGAGTATAAATATGCCCCTTGGTGTGCTCTGTCCTACTGCTACTTCTCCCACACAACAATACAAATCAGTGAGGGTCTCTGATTGCCATTTTTGTGCTTGCTATTAGACACTCAGGCAATGTGCTGTCTTACAGCAGGTGAACAAGTGCTTCTCACTCAATGGTAAAGAGACAATATGGTCCTCCAATGAGATCTCCAACCCGAGCGGGCATTGCTTAGCATCATAAATAAGAACAGGTACCCAGAGCAGCATATTAACAATTCAAATGGGCTCTCGTTTAGGTGCATTTCTATGTTATCAGCAGGAATGATAGCTGGTAATTGTTTGCAATAAAAAAGACAAGATCGGGGACTAATTAAACCATAAATTCATACATCGTAGAACCATACAATGTAGATGATAAGCTATTTTTTAGTCTGTCATCAATGTTTAGTGCATTTCAAGAACATTTGAGTTTCTGTTTCCCATTCTGTGGCGGGATCCTCATGCCTGACTGCAAATTACAGTGCGCTCCATTTTCATTTGGGAAAATAAAGGCTTTTGAAATATATAACATGACTCACTCAAATTTAAATTCTTGTAGCTATCTGCCTTCATTTCTCCTGCCCAGGTGCAACAAGCAAGCTGTTTGCTCTCAGCACTGGACTCCGCTTGAGCAAGCAGAGAATGCTGATGCAACATGTTTGCACACTTAAAGATGGACATCATGCAGCTCAATTTTAGGGGGTTAATATGACCTTGGTGAATGGAAAAGCCCGTCGGCCGAAGTCCCGATAGGCAGCTTGCCACCAGTGCGGCTACCTTCCCTCGGCCACATTAAAAGTTTCCCTCTAGGTCAACGGGTGGAAACGGTGTTTCCTCCCACTGGCCCAGCAGGAAACAGCCTACAGCATTGTCTCTGGCTCATAATAGAGCCGGCGGCAATTCTGTAGTGCGTAGGGTGCACTAGCACCCGCTGCAATGCTCACTGTCTTCAAAGCCCCCTGACCCCAAAGCCTTTACCTGGCGATGCTACCGCAATGTAATCGCTGGTGGAAAAGGGAGTCGTGATCCCCAGGGCAGCAATACTTGCAGTGCTGCCCTGGTGGATTAGGACCACCAGCACTTCCAGACAGATGAAAAGTCATAATCTGGCAGTGCTGGCGGTTCAACCGTGGTGCTACCATAATGTGGCGGTCGGACGGCAACATTGGTGGCGGTCTGACCGCCACTGCAGCCCTAGTGGTGTTAAGGCCGCCAGGAATGTAATGATCCCCATAGTGTATATCTAGACATTCCTGGGGACCATGAAGGATTTCTGTAGACTGCTCCTGACTGAGTGCCAAGAGAGTCCTGGGAGGCTGTGAGTGTCCTGGGAGACCTTACTGCAAGATTATGCTGGCTGCATAGGACAGTGCAAGTAGCTGAACACTTTATGTGCTTGGGTTGTGCAGGAGGTAGAGTAGTCTGCCTTGGCAACTATGGGTATTGATGTAGGAAGGTTCCAGGTGAGGAGAATACCAATGGCTGACAGTATGTTTGATCCAAACCTCTTTCCGCCAACTTCTACTAAGAGGCAAAAGTAACATTGTAAAGGGGTTGTATAAAACACCCAGAAAGAACCATCAACTGTGGGTGCTGAGGTGCACCACAGAAACACTCATTGTGGTTTGAGCGGCAAACCGCATCAAAACTTGTCCGTTCAGGCCAGTGACATATAGAAAATTGTAGGTGAAAATAATTGGGAACAACCTCTAAAGGGGCTCCCTAACTACAATGGGTGCACACTAAAGAGACGTGAAAATCTCTAGTAGTGATGGCTGATACTTATAGCTGGGCGGGGCAAAGGGGGCACAAACACACACATTAACAGTGACTCACATCCATGCATTCATGCATGTGTACACACACATCCACAAATCCATTCACCAGGCTCACTCCCATATATTCATGCATGCACTCATGATCGCAACAAACATTTTGAAATAATAATCACACTTACCTGCACAGCTCTGCCTTGGAGGTCCCAGGAGGATTGGGATTGCTGTCTTCCCTCACTGTCAGCTAGTGAGGGAAGACAGAAGTCCATACTCCTCACAGAGGGCGATGGGGTCAGTGAGAGTTGCTAACCCCATCCCACTTTGTGATGAGTTGTCAGTGATTGACACATGACTCTGTCAGGCTTTTATTTTTCGAAAAACAGGACCCATAGGAGAATCCAAATATCTATACCATCCTACTAAAGTTATAATGTCGAGTTTGGAGACATATTAAAGTCCATGTTATTATTACAATGCATCTATCCAAAACATCATTATTGCAGTGATGCTTTCATTGTTACATAGGTGTCACTGTGGAACATGCTCTCAAGATGCCCTTGATGAGTGATGTCAGTTCACAAAATATGTAGACACCTATTTGCAAATATAAATGTACACATGTAAATGTATTTTCTTACCTTTTAGGAAATCTACCCTTTTGTGCTATTCACCATTACCGGGTGTTGATTTGTAGACTATTGCCACCCACTCAGTTAAAGCATAGACACATCTAAGACTGAATTTACGATTGCAAAGTTACTACTAGTACTTTTCTCATGTATATGGAAATCTTGACTACTGTGGGTGGACACGTTTTTCTTGGAAAATGCAAGTCAAGTTAATAAAATGTATTAACTTACTCAACAAGTTCCAGTAATTAGGCTCAGACCCACCCAAGCTGACAGCCTCAACTCCTCACAAAATAAAGCATTGACTCATCTAACCCTGTAAACTACAGACATACAAATGGACTATTCTTAGGAAAATATTTGAAAGACCAGTATTTGCCCAACTTTCTATATTTAAAGAAGGTAAGGCTTTAACGTCAGAGCAACAGTCCAGTTTGAGACCAGGGAGAGACACAGAGACCCATCAAATCCATTTGAGATGACCCAAAACTCATAGTGGACAAGAATGTTGTGACTGCTCCATTGCATCTGAATTAATCTTAATTTGAAACTGTTTTACATCACATACTTCTGCATAGACCCATCATCTCAGAATACATAAAAATGTTGCTAAAGGGTTGATTTTACTTCAGATTCAAAGTATAGTTTACCTATCACCTTTCATTTCAACTTCCCACACCCACCACTGATGTCCCTCAGGGGTCCATCGTATCCTCTCTGTTATTCAAGAACCTGATTAAATCATTCAACTTCACCTGTTACAACCACGCAGGTGACACTAAAATAATTCACAAAATGGATTGCTGCATTGAAGACCAGCACAACTCAAAACACGAAAACTGCCTTCGTGCCACAAACATGAATGCTGAGTAACCACATAAAGCTCAACGCTGCAAAGTCATAGATCATTTCCTGCAGACAATGTAAAGACAGCAACCTACTGCCATATGGGCTAGGGAGTTCACAGCCCCTCCATCAACATCAAGAGAATTCAGAAAACTAGAGGTAAGCCTGGATTCAGAGTTAAGCTTGATATCCCATGAACAATAAGAGTGCCTTTCACACAATGGAAACAATGAAAACACAGTACCACATTTTCCTATGGGCTCATAATGCCGCCGCCTGTCTTCTGTGGACCGCCAGGTAGGAAATGAACATCTCCGGCCTGGCGGTTCATACTGCCATGGCAGTATGAGTGGAGATGTGGCAGGTTGGCAACGGCCAACCCAACCCGCCACCCTCATAATGTGGCGGTACACACCGCCAGACTGTTGGCGGCGATACCGCCACATTAACCCTGTCCATCAAAAGACTGCCAGGGTCTTAATGAGGGCCTTTATCTCCAGAACCAAATTCATCACACACAAAATACAATTAATTGAAAATGCTGCCACAAGACTCATTAGCTGCATTGTGATTTATCATTGAAGTCAATAAAGATTGAGAGCAGGGATCATTATGTTTCAGTCCTACTTGCACTCCAGGAAGTGTTTCTAAAGGGAAACAGTCAATCTCAGATGCTGCTCTCAAATATTTTGGCCTTGTAGAAGAGATTGGAGATGGATCTGTGGTTGATTGTGACTGTTTTTTTTTTCTTCTGCAGCAGTGCCTTGATAAAGAAGTTTTTAGTCAAAAATTGAATGCTGACCTCAAAGAGCGATACAGTGGAAGTTTCTAAACGATGGACACTGGACAAAGATCAGGGTGTCAGGGCTCTTTCTTGTTAGGAATAACAGGAATGCTTAGTTGCAATATTTAACTTTAACAGTGCTAACAATATCCTCTTTGATATGAAATATTATTCCATCTTTATTCATGTCAGACTATGCAGTTCATGAAAATTAAATTCCCGCATTTATAATCCTCAATTAAACTTTTTGTGCGCTTGTTCTCATGACAAGGATGCAAAGTAAAGTCATTATATTCACTCATATTACAGCTCCAAAGTCCAATTTTATTTGGCTCTCAGGCGCCTTCGTTTTCATTTGTAATTGGTTTGTTGAAGAAAGTAAATGTAGTTCTCTGGCTTAGCAGATACATCTTTGAAGCTTGTTAAGTTTTTTTGATTCTAAAGCCCTAATTTATGCAAAATGTAGAGTTTGTTGCACATGTAGCAATGCTTGCGATTGTTTTGGATCAGTATTGCTGAGAAAACAGAGAAACGCAGATTATCTGGTCATACAGGATTTGAACTGAACTTTGTAGACGCCCCTTTCGCTAGTCCGTATGTCACTCACATGGTTTGCTGTCTCTAAGGCGAATTAATGCAAGCTTAAAGTTTTGCCCTGGTGGCTTATCGTGCAGCACTATGAGGAAACGAAGAATTATTTTTCTTTTTTGTTTTCTTATTGAAGGTCTTAGAATGTCCTGTGAAAGATACAAAAATGGGATAGCTACGTTTCTCTATACAAACACCCATGAAAAGGAGATAACATGGCCTGTGGCCTGAACTGAAGACTTCTTACCAGAGGAGGACCAATTACCTTCATCACTGACCACAAGGCCTCAGTAGACTTTATTCTGATGTGATGTTCTACCTGCCTGCTCTTTGGTACCCAACTGTTCGTTAGGCAAGTTCCCAGTGCTTAATTTGTGTTAGTGTCTGCTGCTGGTTGACACCAGGGCTTACATGGAAACGCCACTACTTATTTATGACAGTCTACTACATAATGGTACAGGATAATTGTTAATAGAGTAAATGATTGGACGGTTTTAGAATTCAACATAGCTTATAAAAAACATAATAAAACCACCAAGCACATAATAAGTACCGCATAATTTGGCCATGGAAAGGTCAACAATGTCCCTTTTGTACAAGTGGAATGTCAATAGTGAGAGAGCATAACTTGGCTGTGCCATTACGTCTCTTAAAACATGAAATGAAGGGATATTTTTTTCTGTGCAACATGAGAAATGCTTTCCATTTATAAATGGTACTGAATTGCATACAAGTGAAGTGCACTGATGATTATAGTGTTTCATGTATGCCCCATTTAATCATTGTTTTGAAAGGATATTTATGTCATAGTATTTCAGAAATCTTATGCTTTATAATAATTTCATATTCGACATGAGAGACATCTAGAAATCATGCAAACTGAAAGTGTATTCATGATCACTTAGCTAGGTCGGAGTGAAGGCTCACATTTTTCCTGTGTTCTAACCTTCTATGCAAAGTTTGCTTTTTGCATGTTTTGCAGGTGTCAAACCTGAAAAGGAGCATACTGTGTGCGAGAGATGAGAGAGCCTGAGAGAAGTGCTACAAGGATGGAAGGAGTACCCTGAATTGGCAGTTATCACTGTCATTTCTGGGCTTGAGGGTGCACCTAGGCCACAAAGAAAAGACTTTCAAATAAATGTTTGATTTAGGATTTTGTTTTTCAGTTGAAGAGCAGGCAATTATTTAATTTTGGAAGGCTTCAGATTTAAGTGTGGTCTAGTTAGTGAAAGACTCAGAAACCCTTTTTCCTTGGTGCAGAGGGGACCTCTCTGAGGTACAGACTTCTAATTCATAAAATGTTAGTGACTTTATATCGCCACACCTCTTTTGACGACGGAATCTTCTATAGAAGTTCTGTTATGCTGACCTTTTCTCTGAAACCCCTCTACAATTAGAATATGTAGGAATCTAGATTCAATGGTTAGGTAGGATTTCAAACATCAAATGTTTTTCTTGATTTTTAGCATTGTCGTTCTTGAAATATTGGTATTTCATATGTGGATCAAATTCAACATTGTGCAACGTTTTCACTCTCCTTTAGTGATTCTGTATATCCATACTTTGGTATTGAGACTCCTTTATGTAAGTTTGGGATTGAGTATGTAATAAAGCCCTTCAAAACCTTAAGTTGGTCTCCGAGATTGAATGTGTGACCGTTTGATTGCACTGTAATTAAATTTACATAATTTGATGTGCGTCGCCTCAACCTTTGGACCAGGGAAAGAAAATATTAATTTGAGTTAATAATTGAAGTTAGAGACCAGGCTGGATCAGATGGTAGTTTTGAGGATGGCTCTCTTTTCATAATAAGGAGAACTGGGACCATATTCTAGAGTAGTCAGTCCCTAGTGCCCAAGCTTAGATGCCCGTACCGAGATTTGGAAGATCAGGGCAATTGGGATGACTTGGAGGAGAGTCATACTGGTGTCGGACGAATGAGTATCAATAGGGTTTGGTGATTGTGAGATTGAGGTGTGTCTTGCAAAGATGTTTTGTATGTTGTGTAAGTGTGGTGATTTATAAAGGAGCTGAAATGGTTATCGGGTCCGATGTGGCCTAAGAACCCAGGCAAGCTTAAAAGGTGTAGAAGACACCATATTGTATTGTCTGATGAGTGGTCGTGCTCGTTGTGAGATGTCAACAGCATGGTTAAAATAGGGACTTACTTTGTGTGAGCATGAGACAATTTGCATAGTGGATGTTAATGCACTGAAGAAAAGATGTACTTATTTAGATGTTACCTCGCAGGTCAAGGTTTCATCAGAAGTGATGGAAAACGTTCTTGTGTGTTTGAAGCTATTCATTCTTTAGTGGAGCAGACAAAGGTTTTGTGTTCTGTGTATGTGTGTTATATTGGGGAATGAATGTGCATGAAGATTGTAAAGAAGGGGAACTGATGTGAGGAGCGAGGCCTACGTCACAGTGTGCCACGCTGGTATAGGTGAGTTGATGTGGTACCTCGCTGCTATTGGTGTGGTACAACGCCATTAGAGGCTGTGCTGTGGAGAAAGGTATTGTAGATGCAGCATTGTTTTGGATTGAATTGAAGCTTTGTGGACGTTTTTGAAAAACAAAATGCTTTAAAGTTATACAAGACTTGTTGGGAGTTGATTATCATATTTCCAGTAGAGAGGTTAAAGCAGCACCTCCTGAAGGTACACCAGGTCATTATATGGCAATGAATGTAGGGCTTCATACATGCATTTGGATTGGTCAATGGTACAAGATCACATGAAAGGATGGTTTATGAGATTTACACCATATGGGACATTTAATTTGTGGTTTTGTGAGAATTTGAGGAGGGTACTGTATGAATAGAAGCCACCTCCTAAACCTGCACAGAATTAGGTGCTTAATGCTTAGGAGTGGTCTGTCCATGCTTGAAAAAGGAGAAATACCAGAGTACAGCAAAGAAAGCTATATGTACTTATGAAAATGTTAGATGGGATGCTGAGCAGAAAAGGTGGAAAACAGACATGATAGAAGAGGTCAAGCTGTACCCAGCTTTGACTACCAATGTGGTTCAGGGAGAAGGGGACAAGAAAATGGTTTGAAAACAAAAGGGGAAGAAACTGAAAGAGCATGATGACATGAGACTAGACAGTGATGATGTTTCTGGAGACAGTCTTTTAGATGTATTACTGTCTGAACGTCAACTGACGTATAATTAAGTCAGAACTGAAGAGGGGATCATGGTACTGGTGGCAGTAGCATAAATAACTTTCCTGCTGCCCCAGCTAAGATGGCTTCTAGTACTGTGGTACCCATTCTAGTTAGTGTGCCTTGTGAACTGATAAGCAAGTGTTTAAGAGATTGTGTTCAAGTCGATCCCACCATGAGTGTTGTTGATGCTCCTACAATTCCAGTTATGTTTGGCCCAGTAATGCCTATGTATAGATCTAAAGACTCCAGGAAAAATACATACAATTTGGCTGTACCCATGAATGTTGGAGGATCAACCAGTTTTCCGAATAGTCCAGGAACCAGGGAGTTGATTCCTATCATTCCAATACACATTAGTATTCCATGTGGAGCAAATGCAGATATGACTCTGAATATGTCAGGATTCAACTCAATAGGTACTTATCAGAAGATGCCCACACATACTACTTCTGTGTGGGAACTGCCTCTAAAGTTAGGGAATGGTGCACAGGGAAACTATTCCACACTTAAGGTTCTCATGGTGACTCGATCCATCTGGGTGAAGTTGATAGATGAATGCGTACAATTCTTTAAGGGAGGTGTTACAACCTTCTCCTTCAGAGAAGTGCCTGGTGGAGGTTATGTTCATTTGTGGTGGAGCAGAATTGATCTTGTGCCATTTACCAATGATTTTTCAAAAGTATGAGAGAAGCAAGTGGAAATGTACTGACAGGTTGAAATGTTTGTGAACATTTCACAAGTGTTGTGGGTTGATTTGAATCTGTTATTTGACATTGTTGTTCTGAGTGAGTAGTGGACTGAGTGTAAAATAGCTATTTGATGGCCTGAGGTGGATCCAATTAGAAATGCAATAACCAACGATCCTTCACCATTTGTAATGAAGAAATATCATGAGGTCATGGCACGCCTGAAAGAGAAGGTGCCTCCACAAGATGTTGATTGGGTCAATACTGACCGAACAACTCAAGATTGAAAGAGCATTCAAACAGTATAGTGTGATGGAGACCTTAGAGGCTAAGGATATGGGACATTTTATGTTGAGGGTTGTGACGGGGCTGAGGCCGGAGATAAGTATAATGATCCAGCAACCTCTGATTTGTTAGCTGAATAAGTCTATTGCTGAAATTTTGTGCTATGCAAAACACAAGATGAAATAGAGATGAAGCAGAAAAAGCTGAAGGAAAAGCTGATGATCGTTCAAAAGAAAGCGGCTCAAAGAACTAGCCAGCTACCCATAGCTGTACCTAATGTGGATGCAATGCAAGGCGGGTACCAACAACCACAAAATCCAAGGCAAGGGAGGGGTTGAGGAGATCCTATATACCCTGGTACAGGAATGGATGCAAATAGTCTTAAAAAATCAAGTCCTTGTCACATCTGCAATAAGTAGGGACAATGGAAGCGAGAATGTAATTTGAATCCAGCTAATCAGGTCCAAAATGCAGGGTTTGTGCCTTCTCTGAATAATACCAATCAGATGCAGCGTGTCCAAAGACCTTGGAGCCAAACTTTTATTGTGCACCAAGCCCCAATAAGTACCTCAACCTCTGATGCCACAGCAAAATGCTGTTGATTTGCGACATAATATGAATCAGGGTTTGAGAATAAATGTGGATCAGACACAGGATAATAATCCATTTCAACAAGCTCCCTTGCTTGATTCCAATGAGGAAAAAGGCTCCGATCAGTCAGCCTGACGGTGCTTGAATGGGGAGGAAGACTGCGTACTTTGCACAGCCTGAGAGGTAGACCAGAGTGGACCATTCATAGACAGTGAAGTGGATGGCTGTCCTGAGTCATTCCTGATTGGCACTGGTGCTACCCGTTCTACTCTAAGAACAGTAGAAGTTCAAAATCTACCCATTTCAGGAAAAAACAGTCCAGGTTGTTGGTGTAGAGAATAAACAAATGACAGCTCCTGAAACCGCTCCATTCACAGTGAAAATTGGTTCTTTTGGAGACAAGCCCAAGTTTATACTGTGCGATCACAGCCCAGTGAATCTCTTGGGAAGCGATTTTCTATCAAAGTTGAACTGTGTTAACTTATGTACCAAGATGGGATTGAGATTCAGACCCAAAGCGAAGATGTCTTCTTTAAAGTATTAAGAAATGAATCACATTGCAAGTTATTGACTTTGTTAACAATCAGGACCTCTCTCAACCAAGTTAAAAACTTTTAATGTGGGGACTTTTAGGTGAGAGTATTTCCATATTTGGGTATCTTGTTTGACTTGAATTTGAGCTGGGATCCACTGCTATGAGGGAAAAAAGCTAACTTCATAAGGGCTAACGTGGTTGTATCTAGCTTTGCTTCTAGACTGGAAAGGAGAACGATCAGGGCATTTGTCTAGGTTTAACTGGCTAAATGTGTTTCTAAAGTCTCATATGGGAGTGAATACTGGGGGTATGTTAAACACAACCCTCTACAGGTTGTTGAAAATAAATTCTTATGGTGGCTTTGATGTGTTCCTCAATGTATTCCCTCTTTTATAGTACATGTGGAACTGGGGGTCAGCACACATGGAAGCCATAGTCCTCCGCCCTCTTTTGTGGTGGGTAGACACCTGAACTGAAAGGAAACCAAGCTCAACAAGGAGATATTTATAGATGGCTTCTCCCTTGATCATGCTTTCCATATCCCCTTTGCTTAAATACATCAAAGAGTCCCTGCAGAGCCTAGGGAAGGCATATATAGTTACTAATCCTGGGAAAATAACTTACAGCTGTAACTAATAATTCCCTGCTTACAAGATTCAAGTTTAGTCTGTTACATTGTATGTTAGCTTCTCCACATATCTGGCAAGATGTTCATTTATTAGAACACTGGGGCTGCGACCAGGCATCTCTTTAGGACACTATGCATTTTTATAATGTTTTGAGGATCCTCAAACGTACATAGGAAAGTTTATATTGCACCTTTTTTAATGGACCGAAAATTCACACAAGTTTGACCTGATCATCTGTTCTTACAATTGCTTTCTGAGGATATTATTTTTAATGTATCTTGCTTTTTAAAAGCTGTAATGGGATTAAGGAACTGCCAGAAAGATTGAGTGAAATCAGGGTTTTAATATTTTTAATTGATGCTTGAATTTACACTCACATATATTTTGTATGAAAACATGTAGCTATTGTTTTGATGTATATATTGTGGTACTGTATTGGTTTTTACTGTAACTGAAGAAAACTTTACTTGACTTGACACTTATGTTTTTTCAAATAAAGCACTGCTAGTGCCTGCCTCGTCCTGAAGAACAGCTAAGTTTCAAGGGGGAGGTAGGCAAGAGCTGCATTTTCAACCTGGATTTGGGCTGTGTCGTATGGATTTGGACATGCTTGAAAAACCTGTGCACATTGCACAGAATTAGTAACCCAGTGGTCTGATTGTACCTAACTCACACAAAAGAGAAACCTGAAACAACAGTTATGGTAGAGCTGCTGCTACTACCAAAGAGGTATTTCACAGCACTTCAAGTACCATAAGAAAATCTTTTAAAAATGGGATTGGAGTGTCCTTTCAACACCACTTTGATAAAGAATACATCTGTGTGAATGTAGAAGTCACTACTGTAAAGACTCTCTAACCAGAGCTCCCAGAACGGGTTAATAAATTCCTGTTCCACTTAAACTCAACAACATCTTATAATAGGCCGGGTGGAGCTTGTTATTAAAAGAAGAATATCCTCTCTGAAGAAGACTTCAGTCTGATTTGAAGGCATTCCATCAACCAGAGACCACTAGGAATATTTTATCTTAAACGTTCCCTTATTACTGCTAGCTTTCAGAAAGTGAATCTGGAAATAAGGAAACCTGCAGTCTTGTTTCACTGGATTTGAGTTTTGCTGCATGTGAGGAAGTCCTCATTCGTCAAATCTTGCATTGAGGCTGCCGTTGCAGACTGCACATTCAGTGGTGGTTGTGCCCTATGTCCTAATGAAGATGAATATTGTCACTGACATACCGATTGTCCGCCACATTAATAATCTGTCACATAGTAATTTATTATTAATGTGTGAACATATTCCTGTCGCTATTTTCTCTTTTATGGGTGTTCAACATTGTAAAAATGTATTTTGGGAAACTGGGTGAAATTAAGTGAAATTTCATGAAATCAAACTAAAGTTTCACATGAGCCTTATATTTACTCCTTCTATGAAATGTTATTTTTTCTCATTTGAATTATTTATCTTTAATGTACAGGTTTTTCAGTTCCTATTGCCTACTCCCCATAGGATGTGTGCTGTGCTATCATATCATGAGTCAATAACACATCTGGGCAACTTACGGTTTTCTCTGTGGATTCATCTTGTTTTAGAGCCTTAAAACACACTTCCATTCTGCCTCAACACCCAGATTCCTACAGTTGTCCTCCTCTAATCTTTTGCTGCATTTTCAAACTGCATGGCTCTGTCGTTTCACATCAAAATAAAATCTAATTGTGTTTTTTTTTTTATAGTATGTGGATCCTTGTACTGGATTGCAGATATATTTGAATTTCCTAAATGTATGGAAAAATTACACCTCTACTACTCGTTTGTGCACCTAAAAGGGTTACCATCAAGAGTTAGCATGCATTTCTAATATCATTTTCTGGACAGCTGCTTATTGATCTGATGTTTTATGTTGGGTTCGTGCTTCTGTCTTATGGAGCATTGGGATACTTTTCTGATGATCATAAATGGCTTCAGAAATAGTTAAAAAACGAACCCCTCTAAAAGATCTTCTTAGGTGACATTCTTTCAAATATACTGCATGTAGAGAATTCAAAGTAAAAGGGAGGAATTGGTTTTCACTTTCGGAGAACGATACGGAATATGCACAATGAGCCTCATTGAAGAAGACAGTCATCTGGAGCATGTAGAAGAATAAATGTCAAATGAACATGAAACCCTAAATTGAGAGTGCCCATGGGCTTTAAAGTAAATTCTATCAGGATCCAAAGATTGCCAGATCTTTTACTCTATCTACCCCATACCTCGGCTAGGAAAAGAAGACTTCACCGAAATGACAAACACTGTGTTGGGGAAGAAAAACCCAATTCTGTCGGCCTTAAACTGTCCTCAAGATCTCTTAGACCTAGTCGGTAATGGCACTCAATCTATCCTGTTGCCTGTTGCCATCATAGAAAAGAAAATAATTCCCTTATCACTGCTGCTCCTCTATTATACCCTTACTCAAGATAACTCCTCTTCTTTTATTCAGTGGGAATTAATGTGCCATGACTGCTTCATATTATAAAAAAACACAAATATTTGAACACAAGAAGGGAGATCTAACGAATTTCTCAAAAACCTAAGGCCAAGATTTAAGCAGCAATGCGGCTCTGCATAGGGTAATTGAAAAATGTGACACAAGTCTTCGCAAATCTCCATGCATCTGTGTAAGCACTGAGAGAGCGCAGCCCTTCCTCTCACTGCAAAACTATGTGAACATCTTTCTATGTTCTGGCTTTCCTAGTGCCTGGGCATGACAGGAGACTTTCTTTCATCTTTAGGAAACCTTTTAAGCCCTCATTGTCCCATACAAGCAGGTCAGGCATGTCTTTGTGTTTCAGCCTCAGTAAAGGCTCAGAATAGGGAAAAGTTTGGTATCACTGTCTACAGGGGCCAACCATTCCAAGGAACATTCTGGCTCCTCTCTCTGTTTTGGGTGGACTCATCCTCGATAGTACCTCAATTCTTTCCTGTGACACCTTTCTTGCCTTCTTTTTTCAATGATATGCCCCAATTATTGGACTTCTTTTTGACAGTATTCCAGTTTGCTCAGAGATACTTTGGCAGAGATTTAAGAGGGCCTACCACCTCATTTTTTATGATGCTAATGTGGCCTAACTAGGCCAAATTTGCCACGACATATTTACAAAGTGACGCAATGCATCCATTGTGCCACTTTGTTGCTCCTTGTGCCACATTATGCCTGTGGCAGGCATAATGTATGCAATGGGGGCATTCCCTCATTAGGGGGACTCCAAAAATGGTGCAGTGTAATTTAAAAGATTCCATTGCGCCATTTTTAGTAGCTATGTTTAACACCTGCACAGAGAAGGTATTAAAAGGGGACATACCATTGTTTTCAATGGGCCTCTATGTACTTTGCAGGATTAGCACCAAACTTTTGACAATAATCCTGCACAGTACGTCAATAGCATTCAAAATGTTGGCACTATTGCCCCTACCATGCGCCATGGTGCGCCATATAGTAAATACGTCGCACGCATGGTGGCGGTAGGGGGGGCTCTAAGGGGTGCAAGAAAAGTGGCTCTGCATTGGATGCAGTGCCACTGTTCTTAAATTCGGGCCTAAATTACATCCAGAGAAGACTCAAGTGTTGTCTACAAAACCAGACTGGATTCTGGGGGCAAGTTCGTTTTCTGAATACAAGTAAATATGTATGTCTCCCACAGCTGAGTTCGAGGTGTACTTTTGGTTATTATCCTAGGATGGCTGAATCTACAATGGGGCGTGGTCAATCCAAGATCCTGCCACTGAAAGATAGAGAATAAAGTGTAACACCATCCACATCGTGTATAAAGCCCCATGCTGATTCGGCTCCTTACTGCGCAAGACTTTTCAAAGCTACCAGCTAGTTAACCATTACAGACCCATGAAAAACAACTACTCCGAGATCAAAGACTTCTGTACGCTGAACTGGTTGCTGGATCGTTAGTGTTTTTCATGTGAAAAATCACCATTTCTTATAACCACTATTAGTGATCACTAATTCTAATGGGGGACACAAGTAACATGAGGACGTTGAACAGGGGAGCACATACATTCCTCATCAAAACCTCTGACTTCATTCTGTTCGCTGCCACCTTTAAGCGAAATGCTTAAAAGTGTAAGTTCAAATTCTATCAGAATTTTAAAAAACTTTTGATTAAGTATCCCTTTCTTCTCCCCATCTGCTTACACGCTGTATCCATGTCATTATTCTTCCAAAACCATTTGGCCAATAAATCACACCGTGGCAATTAACAAAAAGCATGCCCAGAAAATATTTTACTCCTAGCAGTGTTTTACTCTTCTTGGTTATCTGTAGTTATCACAGACCATTCAGTATATTGTAATTGTTTTACAAAATACTAGCCAATAACTACGGGCCATACTGGCAAAGAACATGACCTTTCCATTACATTAATTTTTTATGTTAAATAGTTCCATTACTTTATAGAACTATTTCACGTTATTTCTGCAGTTAAATAGCTCTTCTTTAGTTGTTTCATGTATCAAAAAAGTTCAAAGCTAAAAATACATGACTATTTTCATACAGAGATACTTCGGGTCAGTACTCTTCATCAACTGGTCTATTCAACTATAATTCACATGTTGCTCGTCCACTCATGACCAATCTGCAGCATACCGCATGGGGCATTGTGTCAACCCACTTCAGCAATGGCCCAGTGAAAGCAGGCTTTTTGTTAAATCACATTTGTACATCCACCTAAAAGAAAGTTCACTCAGGGCGAGGGTTGGTCATCCATTAATTTATTTTGCCAATGCTTTAATCTTGCCATTCTTTATAGTGTTAATTTTTGTAATCATTGGTGTCTGTTTATACTAAGTCTTCAGGTTACAGTAATTCAAAGCCAACATGACCTTCTCTTTGCACCTATAACAATATTTTCCCTTGAAGTGCATTAAAACTAAAGGGGTATCTGAACCTGTCCTAACTACACTTGCAAGCTATTAAGCAACTGTATTCTTTTACTAAAATTATGTGCTGGAGCAGCATAGTGAGGGTAAAGTGATGGTCTGGAATGCCCAAACATTCGCTAGTGTGCTGACATTATTTATATTAGACTTCCATCTCTTTTTAGGGTCAAGCAGGCAAGCACTCTGGCCTGTTGTTGTCTCTCTGTGGGCTTTATACCACGCCCACTATTGCTATTCATTCTTTGTTGTGCTTGCCTTAAATGCTTCATTTTTATTGGTGCATTTTGTGAAATGTCCCTCCCTTGCGTGCTGAATTCCAACCCAGGTGATTTAACTAAGTAAACATTTTTGTTGGCCATCACACTATGTCATGCTTCATCCTGTTAAAGCGTGTGATGGCCCCTCCTCCGGTTTCGGTTTGCCTTTCATCCCAGCTGTGATCCTTTGTAGACATTCACGCAGGGAGCCTATAAATCTTGCGCTCATGCTCATGGCGGCCATGGCTCTTTGAATTGACTTACTTATGTCAACTCTTTTACTTTTCATTTTCAATTTATGTGGCAAGAAAAGTCCAGTTAGGAATTTACAATACTGATAACTCTAACTCAAGCAGACGCAAGACCCATTGCATTGCAAATGCTTGCTTTTTTGTAGAAGATGTCCTAAAAGTGCTGTGCATGTCAGACGTGGGACCCCTGTTCACTGTGCTACAGGACTCTTGACCACACTGATGAGGTCTAAGGCCCTGATTTATACTTGTCGGTGCAAAATTGCACTAATGCAGTTTTGCTCCAAAAAGTTTAGCACCGGCTTGCACCATTTCTCTGCACCAGCCAGGCACCATATTTATGGAATTGGGCAAGCCGGTGCAAAGGGTAGGCTAGTGTAAAAAAGAAATTACGTTAGTCGGGTGGGGCTGGCGGTATGGAAGAAGGGGGTTTGCACCAAAAAATGAAGTTAGGCAGGTTAGAGTAAAAAAAAAGACTCTAACCTGCTTAGAGTCATTTTCTGATGCAGAACCATCCATACCATAGGATTCCTGTCTTAGAAAAGACAGGAGTCATGCCCACGACCCCAGTGGCCAGCACAGGGGACCAGGGTCCCCTTGGCATGGCCATTGCACCCAGTGCCATGTAGGGGGGCTCATTTCAGGGCCCCCAATGGCACTTAAAAAAACTACTTACCTGTACTTACCTGGGATGGGGTCCCCTATCCTCTGCTGTCCCTCTGGTGTGGGTGGGGGTGTCCCTGGAGCCTGGGGAGGGCACCTGTGGGCTTATTCCATGGTGTTCCACCCTGGACATGGGCCCACAGGTTCCCTAATGCGTGCCCCTACCCAGGCATTAAAAAATGGTGCAAAGCAAGCTTTGCACCATTTTTTGACCCCTCCCGTATGTGATTTTAGCATGGAGGGATAAATATGGCGCTAAAGCCATAGAGTCATTTTTTGCACGGGAATGCCTACTTTGCATCTCATTGATGCAAAGTAGGTTTCCACGTCCTAAAAATGACTTTAACTTCACACATTTGGCCGTAGACTGGTCTAGCACCATAGTATAATTATGGAGTTAGTTTCTCACCGAATATGAGTAAAAAAATGACGCAAATTTGGCTCAAAACAAGTATAAATATGCCACTTAGTATGTTGAAACTGGTCTGGGTTGCTTTTGGTCCCGTATGGAAAGAATCTAGGCTAGCAGTTCGGGGTGGACTGTTCCTATTGGAATAAGACCAAGACTGGTTTGAATTTGGCAGGTCTCTGTCTGGAGTTGCACAGTGGGGAAAAAATGATGGTTCGAGATGCGGTCCTTAACGATCACCAGTAACTCACTTTAATGTAAGCCTTCCTTCCAAACCTTCTCTGTTTTTCTGCATTCCCAGCGTTGTCAGATCCCCTCATTCACTAAAGTATGCCTGGCAAATGTGCATCAATCGCACAGTTATGGCTACTGCAAAAATCAATAAAAGCAAAGCTCAGCACATTCAAATCATTCTCAACTGCAGTGTAGTGCTGAGTTCCATTGCATATTTCTATAACAAGTTATTGAGCCATTTGGTTTTTAAAATACCAGCGGAAATTGCCTTAAGAGACTTACCATGGATCTGGCGCCTTAGAAAATGATGTTATGATGCCACTGAACCAAAAGCCAGAATGGTTTTCGATACCCTCCTGCAGATTTCAGTTAAAGTGCATTTCAACCCAGCAGGCTGGGGCAGTCTTCCCTGTGGTTTGTTGTCAGCGGAACTGAAGATTTTTCACTATTTATACATTCGCAGGAAGTCAGACTCTGCTGGACAAGGGAAAGAGTGGCTATTTACATGTAAATGGATTTATTCAGCCACAGACCCTGGGGAGGAGGGCCCTTTATCCGGGTAAACTGTCAGAAGTGGCCAGATAGATTCTATAGAAACTGGCAGAACAAACGCTGAGGGCATGATGTATGAACATTGCAATTACTTAAAGAAGAAGCGTGCAGCATTTGCCAACACGCTCATTGCTTTAACATTGTGTTTTCATCACGGATACAATCAAACAAAAGCACCTTTTCACATCCCCCTTTTTTCTTGAAATGCGCTGTTACTCGTGTGATCAGATCACCGTCTGCTATGAATGTAGAGAAACAAACCCTAACAAAACATACAAATGAGGGACCACTATAAAAACAACGGTAACCCGCCAAATTTGATGAACTAGTAATGTGTGCGGTGAAGTTAATACAAATGTAATTTGCAAAGAAGTCTGTTTTTGTGTTCACCACAACCTATTTTGGTGTCAATATGCCGCTACCTAGTCACGTTTTTGAGCAGGTAGAGTTGTACTGAAGGTGTCAAATCATTTTGGTTCGCTATTTAGGGCCTGATTTATTGGGTTATACTATCATAGAAGTGACAGATATTCCCCAGGTGTATCACAAGTGCATGATTTACTTTGGCATTTTCAATACATTCAATACAGCGGATGGGATATCAGTCACGTTTGTAAGGGAAAATTCATCTGCCAAACTCTAAATCAGGCCCTTAGTCATATAGGGTCCTTAAGAAGCCACTGCAGTAACTGGCATCAAAAACAAACCAGTGCAAATGATATTTACGTAGGTACTGGTTGCGTTTCTTCATTGGATTTACAATATGCTAATAAGAAAATGAGAAGTAACATACTTCTTAATGTTTAGGTCTAGAGGGACAGCTTAGTTGTCTGCCTTAGCCAACGGCAGTAACACAACAGAGGTGAGTTTGCATCAGCTATTTTCACCCACTGTTTGCTTAGAACAGGCTCTTTCAACCATTGTTTAAATAAAGTATCATTATTATTTTATGTTAGACTAGTAGAATAATTCATTCTCTTCTTCGTGCTGCCATTTGATCGGATGCTGGTGTAGGAGTCTGCCTATGGAATTCCTGCATCGTTGGGCATGGACAGTGAAGTGTTCATGTGCTGCAATGGAGGCACATCGTTCTCCTGCATGATGAATGAAGATTTTACATTTAATAAGCCATCAAACCTGTGGCAATCACTCCTCACGCATGTCTGCTCCTCCGTGCTTCCCTCAGATCTCAGCTGTACTAATGTATTCTCCCATTATCCCCGAGAGGTTGTCTCTGAATAGAAGGCATGTACATGCTCCTGTAGATGCTGCAGTGTACTCTCTGCTCCTGTAGATGCCATAATGTGCTCTCTATCCCTGCCGATGCTGTAATGTGGTCTTTTCTCCTGTAGATGCTGGAGTGTGATCTCTGCTCCTGTATATGCCGCAATGTGTGCTTTGCTCCTGTAGATGCTGCAATGTGCGCTCTGCTCCTCCAGATCCGACAATATACTCTCTGCTCCTGTAGATGCCACAATGTGTGCTCTGCTCCTGTAGATACCACAATGTGCTCTCTGATCCTGTAGATGCCGCAACGTGTGCTCTACTCTTGTAGATGCTGCTTGTGGGTAGTGGAATGACAGAGACGAAGCTTGTATTGGTGCTATGCTCCTGTAGAAGCCATATGTGAGTGGAGGCATGATAGAGACAGTGCTGGTATTGATGCTCTGTAGATTCTGCACCTGAGTTGAGACATGGCAGACATGGAGCTAGTAATGGTGCACTGTTCCTGTAGATGCCACACATGGAAGGAGACATGGCAGAGATGCAGCTGGTATTGGCACTCTGGTCATGTAGATGAGGCTGGGTGGAGATGTGGCAGATATGGAGCTGGTATTTTTTGTAATTATATCACCACTGTCACATGTGGCTTCTGTGTTAGTTGTCATTGGGGTGTAATGTAAGGTTAGGTAGATTTGTAGAGAGCTGCTTGTCACTCGTGAGAGTATCAAGGCACTGAGTATGTGAGCATGGGCATGTGGTAAGGCTGAGCCTTGATACAGGTAGTCTTGATGGTCTTACAAGAAGATTCATTGAATAGCCAGGTTTTCAGATTTTTGCAGAACTCGAGAAGTGAGGAGCAGGCCCTGATGTTTAGGGGAAAGTATTCAGAGATTTGGTGGCTTCTGCTCCTGTGAATGTGGGATGTGTGTGTAAGTAAGAGTGAGGCTAGGCAAAGTTCTCTGGGTGATTGGTGAAAGTAAAATCAGTTTTTGAGGAATGCAGGCCCTATGTTGTGTAATGTCTTGAATGCATGTGTGAGATGTTTGCACTGTCAGTGCTTCTGGATGGGAAGCCAGTGGAGCTCTCTGAGGACTGATGTTGTGTGGGTACAGTATGGGAGGTCAAGGATGAGTCTGGCAGTGGCGATTTGTATGGTTTTAATTTTGTGAAGGAGATGGGTTGGGATGCTTGGGTGGAGTGCATTGCAGTAGTCCAATCTGCTTGTGAAATGGGCCTGCGTGATGGTACGTTTGTTGTCTAGAGGGACCCACTTGATGATTTTGCTTAACATGTGTAGGATGTGGAAGCATGAAGAGGTGACATCATTGACCTTGAACTTTCATGGTGAGATTGGTGTCCAGGATGAAGTGTAAGTTCCTGGTGTGGTTGATGGGGTGGGAATGGGTCCCGAAAAACAGCATGTCAGTTTTGTCAGTGTTGAGCTTGAGGCAGTTTTCTTTCACCCAATTGGCGAAGCTGGTAATGCACCGTTTGAAGTTTGTCTTGGTGGTGACAGTGTCATCTCAGAAGGAAAAAATTAGCTGGGGGTCATCAGCACAGATGATGTTGATTCTGTGGGATCTGATGATGTTTGTTAAGGAGTCATGTACATGTTGAAGACTGTGGGGCTGAGTGATGATTCTTGTGGGACTCCACAGATGAGGTCCTTGGGTTCTGAAGTAAATGGCATGAGTCTGACTCATTGTGTTCTTCAGGAGAGGAAGGAAGAAATCTATTTGAGTGTTGGTCCATGTATTCCCACTGTGTGTAGCCTGGAGATGAGTGTGTGGTGGGAGACGGTGTAGAAAGAGGTGGAGAGGTTGAGGATGATGAATGAGGTGTTATGTTTATTGTAGAAGATGGTGCATATGTTATCTGTGTCAGCAATGAGGACTGTTTGGTGCTGTAGTTGTTTTGGAATCCTGATTGTGATTGTCTAGGAAACACAGCATCTCTGGCAACCTCGAACAAGATGCCAGCAAACATTCTGAATGTATCATATAGTGCACCAACAAAGTCGCCCCTGCAAGGAGCCTCACCTCTAAAAGATCCAGCAATCCCTATAGGTGGTTCACCCCGAACTATTCACACGCACGCGAGAATGCAAAAGGCTAGAAAGAGGACGGTGTAGCACAACGGTCCTCGCCGACTGCACCACCTTCAAAGATGCGCTGAACAAGTACCATCACTGACTCCGAGAAGCAAAAAAGGTCACCCAACTCAGCCGCCTCGAAGAAAGCATTAAGCACCCAAAGGAACTCTTCAGGATCGTCAAAAAGTCGTTCTGCCCTGCAGCCACCGAAAATATGGTCCAACCTTGCCAGACCCTCTGCAATTCTCTTGCTGACTACTTCCATGACAAAATCACAGACATCTATAGCAACTTTCCTCCTCAACCCACCAAACCACCTTCTGACTCCATCTGAGGATTCCCCCACCCACCTCATCACAGATTGGGTGCCACTATCTATACAGGAAACAGCCTCCCTCATGACTTCAACCCACTCCAGCACACCCAATGACCCCTACCCTCATTACATTTTTAACATGGGTCAGAAGGAGATCAGTAGCTTTCTCGCTCACATCTTCAACACCTCTATCAAAACTGCCACCATCCCAGAAGCATGAAAACAAGCAGAGGTCAAACCACTCCAGAAGAAACCTTCTGCCGACCCCAGCAAACTCAAAAATTACCCCAGTCTCTCTGCTCCCCTTCCGGCCCAAGGTCCTGGAATTAGCCATTGATAAGCAACTCTCTGAACACCTTGAAAACCACAACCCACTAGACACCTCCCAATGTGGTTTCCACACCAACCACAGCACAGAGACAACCCTCATCAATACAATGGATGGGATCAGGTCCCTCTTAGACCATGGAGAGAAAGCGGACATGATCCTCCTAGGCCTCTGTGTTGTGTTTAACACCATCTCTCACTCCACCCTCACCTCCAGACTCCATCACATTGGTATTCGAAGCAATGGCCTCAAATAGGACTATGCCTTATTCACAGGCCGCACCCACAGGCTCCACCTCCCACCCTTCATGTCATACCCTAAGAACAACATTTACTCCGTCCCTCAAGGATCCTCCCTCAGTCCCACCATCTATAATGTCTACGTGATGCCATTGGCCGAGATCGTTTGTTCCCATGTACTCAACATCATCTTCTATGCCGACAACACACAACTAATACTCTCCTTCTCAGAAGACCATACCACCCCCAAGGACAACTTCAGCAGTGCCACGACACATGTCACTGAATGGATGAGTTCCAACTGTTTGAAACTGAACGTGGTCAAAATGGAGATGATCATCTTTGGAAGCAACCTCTCCACCTGGGATGGCTCCTTGTGGCTGTTAGACTTGGCATCCTTGGTGTGGTCTCCCCTAACTTTCTGCCACTCCTTCCCAAGTTGTTTCTGTGTGCTGGGCTCTGTTTTTGTTGTTTTGTTTGCTCTGGACACTTTACAACTGCTGACCAGTGCGAAAGTGTGAATGTTTACTGTATAGATTCTTTATGTAAGTTGGCTTATCCCTGATTGGCATATTTGATTTACTAGTAAGTCTCTAGTAAAGTGCGCAGGAGCTGCAAATCAAATGCTATTAGTGGGCCTGCAGCACTGGTTGTGCCACCCACATTAGTAGCCCTGTAAATATGTCTCATACCTGCCACTGCAGTGTCTGTGTGTGCAGTTTAAACTACCAATTCCACTTGGCAAGTGTACTCTCTTGCCAGGCCTAAATCTTCCCTTTTTATACATGTAAGGCACCCCTAAGGTAGGCCCTAGGTAGCCCCACAGGCAGGGTGCCCTGGATATAAAGGTGGGACATGTACAGATGTGTTTTTATACGTCCTAACAGTGAAATACTGCCAAATTCGTTTTTCACTGTTGTAAGGCATATCTCTCTCGTAGGTTAACATGGGGGATGCCTTTAAAAATCATTAAAGTGCAGATCCCCTTTGAGAGCAGATTGAAATTTGGAGTATAGGGTCTCTGAACTCACAATTTAAAAATACATCTTTTGTTAAAGGTCGTTTTTAGACTGTGTTTTTGAAAATGCCACTTTTAGAAAGGTGGCATTTTTTTGCTTAAAATCTTCCGTGACTTGGGCTGGTTGTGGATTTCCTCTCTGGGTAAGTTTCACAGTTGGGCTGTTTGCACCTCTCCTCTAGACAGTTACACAAAGGGAGCTGGGGTGTAGCCTGCATATCCTGATGTGCCATCTGGGCCGGAGGGGAGGAGTGGTCATTTACACCAGAAAGGGCTGTGCCTGACCCCACATAATGCAGTCTCCAACCCCCTGGTGTGTGTCTGGGGCCTAGCCTGGGCAAGTCAGTATCTTGTAAACAACGAAGACTTCTCTTTGAAGCAGTCCTACTTCCAAGGCAGAAGCGGGTATAAGAAGTGGACCCAAAACCCCTGAAAATCAGATTACTTCTGGAACCAAGAGGAACCTCTGCCAAGGAGAAGAGCTGGAGAGCTGGCGGAGGAACACTGCCTTTTTGCCTGTGACTGTACTTTGCTCGGTTGGCCTGCAGTAGCTGCTTCTGCCTGAGAGAGGACAAAGACTGACTTTTGTGTGACTTCCCACTGGTGAAGAATCTCCAAGGGCTTGAACTGAGCTTGCCTCTTGTTGTTGAAGTTCAGGGACATAAAAATAATTCTCTCTGCCAGCACCTGGACTTTCTGCTAAGAGTCCTGCCCTGCTAAGTGGTTCCCTAACATGTCTCTGGGCCCTTGAAAGGTGAAGCTGGTGGAAAAGGACAGAAATCCACGCAAAGAATGCCATGCGGGGAACCTTTCGACCCACCACCTGCCCCGCTGCTAATAAACGAGCGCAGCCGGCCTCGCTGCTAAATTGACACTCCACCTGCATCGCGGATGGGAGATCAATGCAACGCGGCTGAAGTAGCGATGGGCAACACCCACAGCAGCTGCTGTCAAAAACGCAAGCCCCCACACAGCATGGTTTCTTGATACCGTGCAACCGGATTTCAACGCAACATCTCTTAGCACGAAAGATCAATGTAAAGCCTGCCCAGACTCGAGGTGCCCTTCCTGGATCAACGCATCAGTCTCTTGCGGGAGAGAAGAAATGATGCATGACGAACCGACCTGAAGAGGAACGATGCACGGTCTCGCTTGTGAGTGAGAAATTGACGAATGGTTGGCCTTTTTTGATGCACGCTCGCCTGTGCATCTTTATTTTGACACTACCCAGGTACTTTTTTGCAATAACAGCATTTTCACTGTTTTCTAAGGATTAAGACCCTCATTATGACATTGACAGTAAATCCTGCTAACCGCCGCAGTGATGGCCGCGAACATACCATCACGGAGGTGAACATCAGTTCACCATATTATGACATACACACCAAACCGACAGAATACTGCCACAAACACAAATCTGCCAGAACAAAGGTTAGTGTTAAACTGTCGGTACTAACACCCATACCGATACGCCAACAAAACAAGGCCCTCCACATTATTACCCATGAATCACCACAGCGGACATTCAACGGCTGTAAATCATTGGCGGTACACACCAGTGCGGTCATAATGGCCTCCCAAATACAAAACAACACAACATTGGCCAATACCAAAAACACACACCTAAAACTAATACACACACCACACCCACCCACCAACAGCACTATAAAACACCCACCCACATTACCCACAACCCTTTGCCAATGCAAAAAGACTGCAATAGCTAGCCACACAAATCACAGAGACAACTACACACACACACACCACAACCACCCATTCACCCATCACGCAACCCACACCACACCACATTACTCAACACCCTCTGCACACCACACACTACACAACACCCATGTCCCCACAAAGGCACCCCTGTTTCACTGATGAGAAGTTGCGGGGTCATGGTTGAGAAAATAGTCAGGGTAGAACCACAGCTGTTTGGAGCACAGATCCAACAGATCTCCATTGCCAGGAAGATGGAGCTATGGTGGAGAAGCGTGGACCGGGTAAACGCTGTGGGATAGCATCCACGAACAAGGGACGACATCAGGAAGAGGTAGAATGACCTACGGGGGAAAGTACATTCCATAGACGCAAGGCACCAGCTCACTATCCAGAGGACTGGAGGTGGACCCATACCTCCTCCTCCACAGCTGACAGCATGGAGGGAGCAAATCTTGGCAATCCTGCATCTTAAGGGACTCATTGTATTTGCTGGAGGACTGGACACTGGTGAGTCAATATTTGCTACCTGTCCCCCCAATACCTGCATGCCACAACCACCACCACCCCTCACCCTGACACCCATCACTCCACTCCATCCCACACAGTGCACCACCACAATTAACTAACCTAAATGCCAAGGCCTGCATGCCATACCCACTGCATGCAAATCCCTCCCAACCCTGCATGTACACCCACGACCAATGCATGTACAGCATGGAGAACTAACAATCCACAAAACATCACTGTACACAGACAAAGGTGGCAGGGCAACAGCAACAATATAGGGGAAGCTAGGGATGTAGAATATGACACAGACATGTAGCATAATGCACCACTTACATCCACATATGTGCCCCAGCCAATGGAAGCGGCAAGGAGGAGCCACATCTACCCAGTCCCACACCAGAAGATGCCCCAAGTGATGACAGCAACTCTGGAGCTCTGGATCTGGATGAACTCCCAGGCCCAACAGGGAGCACTGGTCAGTCGGATACCCCAGCCCAAACCCAGTCCACCACAGAGCCTCCCCCTCAGTATCCAACCCAGCGCCCCCAGACCTCTGTCCCTAGGACATGTCAATCAGCAGTGTGCCCACCTGTACAGGGACCCCAGTCCACACCTCACAAGCATGACAATCAGGGTCCTGGGGTCAGTGGAAGTAGGCACACTGTTCAGGGAACACAGGCACGGGGGCCAGGGACACTTGGAGGACAGATGTGTGCCAGAGGGAGGACAAGCCCAGGGAACCAACTGTCCAGGAGGCACTCACTAATGTCCTGGGAGCTTACCAACAATCCCAGGACAAGATGGGTCAGGAGATAGACATCATGCAGGAGAACCAGCGGCTGCAGGAGGAACACCATCAGAAGATCAAGAAAGAATTGCAGGCCCTGAACACCACCGTGTTCTCCATAGCAGGGGTGCTGGGTGATATTGCCAAGACCATGAGGGAGTACACAGCACACCAGCGGGCCCCTTCCACTGGCCAGTCAACTGACCAGCCCGTCACATCTGATGCAGCTAGTGGACAGGAGGCCCTGCCTCAGGACCCACAGGCCATCAGCACCCCTACCACTTCAGAAGGTGAACCACCCCGCAAACATTCCCTGAGACCCAGACAGACACCAGAGACACTTGCCAATACCCTGTACCACTGCCACGAAATGAGACCCTCCAGAATGTCCCCCTTGTGTTCCACTGTGTCACCTTGTCCACTTTGAACTGTCATTGCTCCCCTTGATATGGCACCTTGGACACTGGACTTGTGCTACAAACAGACTGGACCTCTACACTGGACTTTAGTCTACCATCACCCCCTTCCATTGCACTATTCCTTCATAATTTTCACTTCAATAAACACCCTTGAACACAACTGGAGTAATAGTGCTTTATCTGACAGAAATGTGCAATGTATTGAACTGTATCATCCTGTGCAATTGTCCAGAACTTTGTGATTCTATCCAACAAGTGGCCTGTAGCAGTTTGTAGTCATCACATCGTACTCCGTTGTAGTCACACCAACATCTGCAAAATGGGAAGGCGTAGGTGACAGTCAGTTGGGATGCTAAGGAAGTGACTGCCATCATGATACAGCCACACAGAAAAATAATTTATAAGAGGAACGATCAGTTCTACTGTCTTACCGGTGTGTCATTAGAAGTACTGTATAACTGACGTCCTGTTGTCCACATCCTCATCCTCTTCCTCCTCATCCTCACTGTTCTCAGGGTCCATTGCTGCCACCGGAGCATTTTCACCCTCCTCCTCCTGCAGATAGGGCACAGTCGTCTGATGGCCAGCTTGTGCAACATGCAGCATATAACAACTATTTGGCAGACCTTCTCAGGGGAGGGGTAGAGGGATCCACCTGTGAGATCAAGGCACCTGAACCCAGCCTTTCAGGAGACCAAAGGTCCTTTAAATAATCCTCCTGGTATGCCCATGAGCATCATTATACCTATTCTCAGCCCCTGTCCTTGGATTCCTTACTGGGGTCAAGATCCAGGACAGGTTTGGGTAGCCAGAGTCACCTGCAAGAGGGACAAACATTAGCCTTGCACAATGGCATGGGGGAAGACTCCTGAAGGCATACACTAACATATATTGGGTGGGGTATCAGGCTCACCTATAAGCCACATTCGGTGCCTCTGTAGTTGTGCCATCAGTTGTGGGACGCTGCTATTTCTCAGGACGAAGGCGTCATGCACTGACCCAGGATACCTGGTAGTACCATGGGAGATATAGTGGTCAGCAAGGCACATCATCTGGAAATTAAGTGAGTGGAAACTCTTCCTATTCCTGAACACCTGTTCATTGGCCCGGGGGGGAGGGGGGGAACTATAGCAATATGGGTCCCGTCAGTTGCCCCAATTACATGTGGTATATGTCCCATCGCATAGAATCCAGCCTTCACAGTGGCCAAATCTCCTACTTGGGGTAAAGCGATGTAGCTGCACATGTGTTTGAGCATGGCAGCCAAAACCCTTGCCAGCACTATTGAGAACATTGGCTGTGACAGTCCTGCAGCCAAGCCCACTGTCACTTGGAAAGAGCCTGTTGCCAGGAAATGGAGCACTGACAGGACCTGCACTAAAAAGGGGATCCCAGTGGGATGATGGATAGCAGATATCAGATCAAGCTCCAATTGAGCACACAGTTCAGCGATTGCACCCCTGTCCAGTCTATAGGTAGGTATTATGTGCCTGTCCTCCAGTGCAGCCAAGTCTACAAGGGTTCTGTACACGGGGGCTCGCCTCCTCCTCCTATTTCTCCACAGTGGTAGGTACCTAAGGGAAAGAAATGTGAGAAGGGAGTGACAACATGAAAAATGGATCCACCACTTCAGTGTACATAGAGCATATATGTAACTGGACACCTTAAATGGCTACGTATGAACAATCGACACCAATGATGCAGTTTTTATTCTAAATTGTGTACCAGCACTACAACATGGCAACCGCCTGTCCTGTATGTAGGGACAGGTGGAAGTGATCTCACTCCGCCGGTGTTGGTCGTCACGGCAGAAGGTGGTCTTCACTGCTGTGCAATTCCTCATTGACTAACATGGGGCTCTATGGAGTACAGTATCCAATGAGGATCACCGCAGGTGGTGAAGGTGTACACCGCCTTGGACGTAACCACCATTTTCTGACTATAACCTCAATTGATTACTGACTTTCAACAGGACAACACCTCCACTGCGTGTGCTGCTGTGACCTGTGTCTAGTACCTGCCATGGCCTGTGTGACAGGGGAAAGAGCCCCTGCCTCCACTTTGGAAGTGTTAGAGCACCTGGTGGATGGGGTCCTACCCCTGTATGAGCAGCTGAATGGACCTCCAGATCAACAGGTGAGTACACTATGGGGACGTTGCATGCAACAAAGCTGCATGGAGATATGTGCTGGCAGTGTGTCATTTGGGTGGGGGTATCGCTACTGGTGGTCTACATGCAGTAGTCCGGGTGATGTGTGTGCCATTTGAGGGACAAATGATGTGTGAACGCCATATGAGTGACAGGCTGTTTTTTCGGATTCATGGTGTCCCTCTGTTTGTGTTTCCCTGCCGTTCCGCACCCATCAGAAGAAGGGTCTTTGGCGTGCCATCACCAAGGAGGTGCGGACCCTGGGGGTCTATGGCAGGTGGAGCACCCACTGTCAAAACGGTGGGAGGGCTTGAGACCCTTGGCCGGGAAGACAGTCGAGGCCCAGCTGGGGATGGCGTCCAAAAGAGGAAGGGGTGCCTGTCAGAACCAGACCCCCCTGATGGCCCGCATACTGGCAGTGGACTGTCCAGAGCTGGATGGGCACTTGAGGGCATCACAACAGCCACAAGGGGGTAAGTCTAGTGTGTGACAACCATCTTTGTTGCCAGGCATGGGATTCTGGTGGTGGGTTTTAGTCAGTGGATGCCCCTTTATGCCAGCTCATACATTGCTGCGTGGTCCAGCTCAGGGTCATTGGGTGAATAGCAAAATCTGGATAGCTAGCTAGGTGGCTTTCCATGTCAGACAGGGCTTAGTAGGTCCCGGGAGGGGTGCAGATGGCAGTTTTTGGCTATTATCCTGCAGTGGTACCTAGCCAATGGTATGACAGTGCAGTGCATACTGCTCAATCTTGGTTCCTCTGTGTGATGGTTATCTGTATGCCATCTGTGGTGTTGGTACTGTAATTGACCCAGTACTCCCTTTCTTTCTCTCTCTCCCTATTTTCTTCTGTCATCCTGTCCATGTGTGCATTAGCATAATCTGGCGAAGGAGCGAGGGCACTGGCGAGTGAGGGAGCTGCTGCCCACGGGACCCAGGAGGCAGAGTCCACCGACGCGGAGGGCGAGGAGAGCACCATGGCGGGGACAGGAGGTGACAACACTGACTCTGAAACCTCCTCCGATGGGAACTCCCTGGTGGTGGCGGACATTCTGGAACCACCCCAGCTACAGGTACAGCCACCACCCCCATACCAGCACCACCCTCCAAGTAGCCCCTCACCAAGTTGCCCATACCCACTCACCCAGGAGGGTGGGCATCTCCTTCACCCGAGGCACCTCAGGCCCTGCCCCAGTCAGCCCTGCTGCCGTCAGTGAGGAGGCTATTGACCACCTGAGATCCATCTCTGTAGGGTAGTCAACCATAGTGAATGCCATCCAGGGGCTGGCATCCGAGATGCAGCAATGCAATGCCTTCCTGGAGGGCATTCACAGTGGCTTGGCGGTCCTACAGAGATAGTTTCAGGCTCTCACTGATGGCAGCCAGTGTCCCTGTTCCTACCATCCCACCTCCAACTACCACTTCACAGTCCCAGTCTCCTCAACCCCAACCCAAGCCATGCACACATACAGACAAGCATGCATACAAAACATTACACAAGTGCAGCATAGACAAACACAGGCACCAAACTTCAAGCCACAAGCACTTATACAAACAACAGAGAGATGGACACACAACATCCACTGCCTCCACTATCTCCCCTTCCTCCTCCCTCACAGTCACATGGCACTCATACCTGCATGCACTGCATCAACAGTCCCAGTCCCTGCCACCTGTACACCCATGCCCACAGACACCACAAGAGCAGACCTGCAGACATGCACCTCACACACCACATGTGCAGTCACCACCACCACCACCTTCACCACCTCATGCAGCACACCCACCTCACTTGCAGACAACACCACAACATTCATCCACATGTACTGTTTCCCCTCTTCCACCCTGTTTGCCCCCCCAAAGTAACACAAACACTGACAATCAAACCCCCAACAGCCATACACCTCACACACTGTCCATGCACCTGCACCCAAGTCAGCACACTTACTTCTCCTATATTACTCTCCCATCCCTCCTCCCACATCCTGCCCCAATGTCCCTAAGAAGGTTTTCCTTACTGTGCTGCTTTACTCTTCAGAATATCAAAACTATGCACTTCAGGATATTTTAAGGCACAATGTAAAGCAATCACTCTCAAACACCTTCGTAAGTAGAATAATCAAGTTTATTTAAGGGGCAAGTTCTCAGCTAGCAAAACTAAACCACACTAATATATATATATATATATATACATCAGGAGAATAACATGAGAATAATGATAAAGATATAAGCACTCTGTGAATAATTGCAAGAGTAAGTGCATATAATACAAGCACACACAATATACCTCAATGCTCAATAGCATGAAAATGACTGCAAGAATAAGTGCATATTACGCGCGCACACACAATATACTTCAATGCTCAATAGCATGAAAATGACTGCAAGAATAAGTACACATTACGCGCGCACACACAGTACACTTAATAAATTGAAAACCTTCACCGAAAAGAGCGTCTGCATCCCTCCGCCGTACACAAAGCTGGGGAACCCAAATCAGCTGACACAGGGAGCCTCTGTTGGGGACAATCAGTCCTCCTGGCGTTGCGTCCAACCCAGAAGAGAGTTCCTACACCAGCCCATCTAGGCCCCCAACTTTTATAGTATTTACTAACGCCCAGGAGTCTTTTCTAGAAAAAGACCCCCTCCTTTACAAATTGTGCAATCGGCGGTACCTTGTTCACCCTTCGAGACGTCTCCTCAGAACGGGCCAAGTTCCCAGGAGAGGACTCCAAGGTGAAGCTTGCATTCCTCCTTGTGTACAGGCGCATCCCCCTGTTGTTCTAACTGATAGCTCGTGGAATGTAAATAGCGCCCTTCGTACCAGGCAGATGGAGCGAAGTTGAGCAGAAAAACACCCCACCCTTCAGCTTGCCGAAGCTTGTGGAAAAACACAGAACAGTGCCTTACGCACCGAACCAGACTCGACAAAATGGAGTCGTGAACCAAAATGCAAGCGAAGGCCAATGAAAGCAGAGGCCAATGGTCCACACTCTGCACCACTGTTTACCTTGCACGTAGTGCTGCCGCATGCACGTAGTGTATGTAGCAATACATTTACGTAGTGTATGTAGCAATACATCTCCACCCTTGGACCATTTGGCCAACTTACAACTAAGTATATCCTATAAGCTGAAATGGCAATGCTCTTGGGCGAAACTGAGATAGAAGATTAGGCACACACTGAATACAACAACATAATGAAATTAAAATAACTGTTATGATAATGATTACACCAAAGATATAACGCAGTTGGCCTAAATTAGGCAGCCATCCAAAAGCCCAATCCCACCACCCCTTGTCAACATCCTCCTGCACCCCCTTCACCAACTTATGCAGGGCCTCTATGTGGGAGTTGATTGATATGGAGTGGTCGGATAAATTGAAGCAACATAATCCTTCAAAATCACTGCAGCCATGGTTGTGTTTAAGCAGTAAATAATCAATAGCAGCGCGATTCTGCAAAGCAGCTCTTCTAATTCCCTGTACATCTAATAACAGCTCAGCTAAGGCAGCTGATGTATAGTTAATATTCTTGACTACTAAACATGCAAGTTTATTAATAACTCTGGTATTATATACTGCAAGTCCTGGCACCCCTACGATAGAACTAGCTAAACTAACATATTCTGTTTTGGACAGCAATGAAATTTCAGAATCACAGTCCGTAGGTAATTGAATAGTGTCTCTGGTATAGCGAGGGTGTAGAGCAGTATCCATGGGAAACATGAGAAAGCCTAAGCGTGACCAGGCACAAGGCCCTCCGGTTAGATTGGCTGGAATATAAGTAAAAGAAAGATTACCACAAGAAAAGAGCCAACCTTTAGGCAACTTAACATTTTGAATGTGGCTGGCAGCAGGCACCACATGTTGGCAAAACATTGAATTATTTACATTCAAACAGGTTAGGTCAGTCCGTGAGTGGCACAACGTCCGTTGTGCAGCAGTTAAGTTTTTGTCTCTTTTCTCCAATTTGAGCTGAGCACATTTACCTATTTTCATAGGATCACAGGTCAATGAATAGCACACATCCCCACTTGAGATGTTAAACGTGAGTATAGATGTCATGTTCCTCCACAACCGCCTGCCCACCTCCGGGCAATGACGGCAGTACTCATAGAGTGAAAGATGGGAGCGAACGTCACTCACATCCACCATTCCATCCTGGTTTGTATTGTTAAAGATGTGTAATAATACAGCAGCAGGAGTGGGCACTGCCACTAGACAAGTGGTAATCAAATCTTGAACGCTTTGCATGTTACTCATACAGAAGTGAGATATATTCAGCACTTCCTGCGCTAGATGAATCCAAACATTGTTCGGTTGATGCAACAGCGTTGGCATCTGCGGCTGACGGTTGAATTTTTGGGCTATGAGCCCCTCCCGCTCCCCGGTGGAGTCTCCCGAACGGGCTCCATACACCACACTCATGGCACAGGCACTCCACAGGATGATCTGAAAAGAACAAAGGACAAAACACGTATTATCATTCTCGCAGATAGCATTTGTCAGCGGGAACATGTTCCCATTTGTCTTGACCAGGTCGCATAACTACCAGGACATTGTCTGGTCCAGTGGCGATGACATCAGCGGGTTGAGGAGGGTTATTTGGGGATTCAATCCACACTTTGGCCCCTGGGTTCTTGTCAGTAGATCCGAACCCTCCTTTGCCTCTCACAGTGAGAAGAGCTGGGGCGCTCCCCTTCTTAACAACACCTCCATAAACCGGCATGATGACAATTTGGGCAACGCGATCACCAGGTTGCACCACTAGGTCTGTGTCACCACTGTTCAAGAGAATGACTTTCAACTCGCCTTGGTAGTCTGCATCTATCACGCCTCCTAAAACTTGGATGCCCCTCAAGGCAAGCCCAGATCGAGGGGCGATCAGACCGTAATGCTCAGGGGGAATCTGAATTCCCACCCCAGTTTCAATCAGAGTGATGTCTCTAGGTTTCAATCGATGCATGTGTAAAGCATGTAAGTCAAGTCCTGCAGATTCTGGTGTAGCTCGATATGGGGCCAAAGCTCCTGGAGCTGTTTCCCAATACATAATGGTATTGCTCATTGTAAACGGATTAATCTGTAAAGCAGGTGTGAGC
This sequence comes from Pleurodeles waltl, assembly GCF_031143425.1. Taxonomy (NCBI): domain Eukaryota; kingdom Metazoa; phylum Chordata; class Amphibia; order Caudata; family Salamandridae; genus Pleurodeles; species Pleurodeles waltl. The sequence continues at coordinate 683,152,687 of NC_090446.1, forward strand.
ATCCTCATGAGAGGTGTCTCAGCATTTGTAAGGGGTCGGTTGTTCAAAATTTGCAAAGCATCATACAAATTATCTCTCCACCCCTTCAGTGTCCCATCATTCAGTTTACGCAATTGTTCTTTCAGCAACCCATTCATTCTCTCAATCAGTCCCGCTGCTTGTGGGTAGTAAGGTATGTGAAAAATCCACTCAATATTGCGTTGTGCACAATAGTCCTGCACTAGTCTGCCCTTGAAGTGGCTGGCGTTATCACTTTGAATCTGGAGTGGCACTCCATAGTACAGAATCAACAGATCTAGTGTTTTCAGGGTGCTCTGTTGAGTTGCGCGCTTGCAGGGAAAGGCTATGAGATAACCAGAGTAAGTGTCTACCACAGTGCAGGCATACTGACCCCCTCTGCTCACTGGCATTGGTCCAATGTAATCAATCTGCCAAATCTGTCCTGGCAACTTACCTCTACCTAGCTGGCCTCTCACCACCTGTGGGACTGGTCTGTGCTGTGCATGCTGACAAATGGGACATTCAATGATCGCTGTTTTAATCAAATCTAGGGGAAGATGCATCCCTCTAATCTCAGCCCACCTGTGAGTAGCCTTTTCTCCAAGATGTCCGCATTTCTGGTGTGCCCATTTAGCCATTCCCACCAAATCAGAACTCTGCGCCTCCACTTCAGCCTCTTGAATCTTGGCTCGATCGTCTGCAAGACAATTGAACCATCGGTCTAATGAATCAGTTGGACAGTGAGCGTCCACATGATAGACAGTCACGGTGCTTTGAGGTAACATTTCCCAGATCTCCTGCCATAACTCCTTCCCCCATACCTCTTTGTTATGGATTTTGTACTGATGTGCATGCCACGTGGGAAGCCAAGTAGCTAACCCATTGGCGGTAGACCAGGAATCTGTATAAATGTGACATTTTCCGGGTAGCTCCTGTTTTAAAGCCTGATACACGGCATAAAGCTCTGCATACTGGCTACTTTTTCCCTGTCCTGTAGTTGTCAAAAGCTTCTTGGTAACAGGATTATAGGACACTGCCTTCCAGTGCCTTTTCGCTCCAACATATTTTGCTGAACCATCTGTGAACCACACATGTTTTTTGTCATCTGCAGACAAGTCTGCGAACGGCTGGCCCCACCCTACTGGGGATTCACACACTGAAGGTACATCATGCAACATTTCTGAATTCTCCACTGGAGCCTGCGCTACCTGCTCATGCAAAACGGCGGTCCCTTTTGGACCCGCTCGTGCCCTGTCCTGGACATACCATTTCCATTTTATAATGCTGGCTTCTAGCGCATGTCCAATTCTGAGTTTTTGGGGAACTCATCACCCACTGCATGATGGGAATTTCAGGCCTTAAAATCACATTGTGTCCCAGTGTAATTTGCTCAGTATCAACCAGGGCCCAATAGCAGGCCAGCAGCTGCTTCTCAAAGGGAGTATACCGCTCTCCTGCCTCAGGTAACTTCTTTGTCCAAAATCCCAGGGGCACCCTCTTTCTTCCTTGTTTTTGCCATAAACTCCAATTGGCATACTGCCCCTGGACTGTCACATTCAATTCAATGTCTCCCTCTCGAATCGGCCACAAATCCAAAGCATGCTGAATGGCGTCTTTCGCCAATTCAAACGTGCGCTGCTCCTGCTCTCCCCATTCAAACGCATTTTTCTTTCGTGTAACTTTGTACAATGGGGCCAAAATCTGAGACAAATGGGGTATATGTTGTCTCCAATACCCGAATAGTCCAATAAAACTCTGGGCTTCCTTCCGATTTCGCGGTACTGCGAATTCCTTAATCTTTTGTTTCACTTTTGGCAACACTTCTCTGTGTCCCTGATTCCACTGAATGCCCAAAAATTTCACGCTCTGAGACGGTCCCTGCACTTTCTCGGGGTTAATCTCCCACCCTTGATTCTGCAAATGTTCCACCACCCTGTCTAGCTGAATTTGCACCTGTTCTTGCGTCTCTCCCTGCATCATCACGTCATCTATATAGTGGGAAATTTGCACTCCAGGAACCACTGGTACTTCATCCAAATGCTCTGCCACCAGCCGGTGGCAGATAGTGGGGCTATGTAAATACCCCATGGGTAATCTACAGAAGGTGTACTGACGCCCCGCCCATTGGAATGCCAGCTGAGGCTGGCTCTCAGTAGCTATTGGTATCGTAAAGAAGGCATTGGCAATGTCAATGGTTGCATACCAAGTCCCACTGTGTTTCTGTATGTTCTCAATCAAGGTAATGGTGTCTGGGACCGCTGCAGTCAGAGGAGGTGTATGTTTATTCAATTGGCGATAATCAATGCAAATCCTCCAACTGTTATCACTTTTACGAACAGGCCAGAGGGCATTATTCCACGCAGTGGTGATGGGAACTATTACCCCGGCCTCTAGTAAATCATGTATAGTCTGGCTAATCTCCTCATGTCCTCCCGGTATTCTGTACTGTTTCATTTGAATCACTTTAGTAGCTTGGGGTAGTGTTACCGGAGGAATCTTCAACAGCCCCACCCTTGCGGCGGCTATTGATATAAATCTTTTGGAATCAAATTGATAACATCCATCTTCCAAATGTAGGGTCATCCCTTTCAAAATGTCAATTCCAATAATGTATTCGGGAATGGGCACAATCAGGACAGTGTATTCTCTCTTTGGAAGTGCCCCTATTTTCATGGGAACCACTATCTGCACTGCCGGGGTTTCTTTTCCGCCCAATCCCGTAATGGTGAAGTACTGTCCCCTGAATTTTCTCGGATTGCCATGAATCAAAGTGGCCTCCGCTCCGGTGTCAACGAGGGCTCGAACTTTTTGAACATTTCCACGTTTCCAATAAATTTCTACTTTGACATGAGGTCTGTTATCTTTGCGAGCCCATCCCTGCACCGGAGTTTGGCCTGTTTCCTAATCTATTTTCACTCTGCGCACATCAGAGTCTGCCCAAGTCAAATCTGGATACAGTTTGCGGTAATTCTCAGGGAACTCCTCCTCCCTGTCTCTGCTTCGCAACCTCTCTGAGCTTACCAGCTCCCTCTCCCACTCTCTTCCTCGAGTTTTCCCAGAACCTGTCAGTTCTCGGTCTCTCTCCCTGCTCCGGGTTCCCTCTGCGCTTCGGTGCTCTTCCTCCCAATTTCCGTCCTCTGGGGATCTCTCTCTACTGTGGGGTTTTCTCCCTCTCTCTCCCTTTTCACCCTCACGCTCCTCCCCTCCTGCCTTTCTCTGGTTCACCACTTTGTTATCCTTCTTGTTCCCTTTCCTACTCCCCTCCTTTTTATCCAAACCGCGTTTGCGGTACATTTCCCACATGTCCTTGGTGCTTATCCCATCAATTTCATTCCTGGTCACCCCATCTCGCATCAAGGCCTGAAACATGTCTCGCCTTGTCACCCTGTTGTTATCAGTACTATTCTCAGACCGTGAATTCCTCTCTGGCTTAGCCCATTCTCCTAAATCACTTAACTCACGCACCGCTTCTACCACCTGAGACAATGGGTTACCTGTCTGATTAATTAACAAAGTCATGATGACATGCTTATATGCAGGAGGAGCGGCCCTAATCAGCCGGTTTCGCACAGACACACTTAAAATTCCATTCATCAAATCATGGGCATTACCCATAAAGATAGCTGTTTTCATCCCTTCTTCCTTCAATCTCTGTACTGCATCTCTCAAAGTATACCAAGGTTTATCATTAGGCGGCCAGTCTGACTCTGTCGGATACTTCTGAGCACACCCTTGCGCCGCTAGCTCTAACAAATTGGTCATGGGACCATTCCCTGGATAGGTTCTAAACTCATTTTGAATAACCGGGTCTGTACTTAACATACAAAGCCTCGGGGCGTCGCCGTGATCCAATTGGACCCCCTGGCCCCCCATATCGTGCACCCGCACCAACCACGTAAGCAATGTTTCCCCAGACCTCTGTCGAAATCTGTCTATCACATCACTTAGTTCTTGCTGTGTATAATCCTCCAGGGCATCCAACATCACCCCTCCAGGATTAGCTGGGCTATGCTGTAACTTTCGCCGATATATGGGCTGCGCACGGACAACATTCCTGCGCTCTGTCTTCTCCTGTCTAACATCTTGGTAGTCATCGCCACCGGACCCATCTGAAAAATCAGATGTATCCCAGATGTTTCCATCCCAAAATTCAGGGTCAAAGGCTAATCCTGCCTGAGAGATAGCTAAATGCACCTTCTTTTTATTAACTTTCCCTCTTCGTTTCTTGTATTTATATTTAGCTACGCTAACAGCCGTTCTCTCTGCAACCAGTTGGTACATTTCCAACTTATCACTTAATAATTTATTTTGACAAGCTAGCATGGTAGAGGAATTTCGGGCTTCCACTAACTCCTTCTCCAGCTGCTCGTGGTCTTTTTGTAACTGTAAACATTTTTCATACAACTTTCGGTACGCAGAAAGCAAGATCCAGCCTCGCCTCCCCAACGCACAAACCTCCCTTCCCTTGTCAATCGAAACTTTCCGTAAACAAATGAGAAGATCTTCAGGTTCCACATTTAACATACACGCATTCCAATTTTCACACAAACCAGCACAACGTGACCATTCCTGAGCTAATAGTTTATACGGAGCGGTTTCCCACCCCGGTATCTCTATGTCTGGATTTGCTACCTGAGAACCTACTTTTGAGCTCGCTTTGATCTTATTAAGCATTTTCCCTTTTTTTTTTTTTTGAATCCTGCCGACTACGCCAATTTGTGCTGCTTTACTCTTCAGAATATCAAAACTATGCACTTCAGGATATTTTAAGGCACAATGTAAAGCAATCACTCTCAAACACCTTCGTAAGTAGAATAATCAAGTTTATTTAAGGGGCAAGTTCTCAGCTAGCAAAACTAAACCACACTAATATATATATATATATATACATCAGGAGAATAACATGAGAATAATGATAAAGATATAAGCACTCTGTGAATAATTGCAAGAGTAAGTGCATATAATACAAGCACACACAATATACCTCAATGCTCAATAGCATGAAAATGACTGCAAGAATAAGTGCATATTACGCGCGCACACACAATATACTTCAATGCTTAATAGCATGAAAATGACTGCAAGAATAAGTACCCATTACGCGCGCACACACAGTACACTTAATAAATTGAAAAGCTTCACCGAAAAGAGCGTCTGCATCCCTCCGCCGTACACAAAGCTGGGGAACCCAAATCAGCTGACACAGGGAGCCTCTGTTCGGGACAATCAGTCCTCCTGGCGTTGCGTCCAACCCAGAAGAGAGTTCCTACACCAGCCCATCTAGGCCCCCAACTTTTATAGTATTTACTAACGCCCAGGAGTCTTTTCTAGAAAAAGACCCCCTCCTTTACAAATTGTGCAATCGGCGGTACCTTGTTCACCCTTCGAGACGTCTCCTCAGAACGGGCCAAGTTCCCAGGAGAGGACTCCAAGGTGAAGCTTGCATTCCTCCTTGTGTACAGGCGCATCCCCCTGTTGTTCTAACTGATAGCTCGTGGAATGTAAATAGCGCCCTTCGTACCAGGCAGATGGAGCGAAGTTGAGCAGAAAAACACCCCACCCTTCAGCTTGCCGAAGCTTGTGGAAAAACACAGAACAGTGCCTTACGCACCGAACCAGACTCGACAAAATGGAGTCGTGAACCAAAATGGAAGCGAAGGCCAATGAAAGCAGAGGCCAATGGTCCACACTCTGCACCACTGTTTACCTTGCACGTAGTGCTGCCGCATGCACGTAGTGTATGTAGCAATACATTTACGTAGTGTATCTAGCAATACACTTACCCATCTTGAACTCTTCCCTACCTCTCCCCACTGTCCTGCCCGTAAGTGCAAGGTCCCAACCACCCATCCAGGCACCTCAGCCAACTAGTCTGCCATTGCTTCCACCCATAAATCTGCTGCTGCCACTAAGGGGCCCCTGAGTGGGACGACATCCACTCCCAGCAAAGACCCCGTCTCAAAAATGGAGGTCTAGGGTGGCAGAACCTAAGAGACACAGGACGGGGTCAGTGGAGGCACCTCCTAAACCTGGAGGCAAGGACACAAGTCACATGACAAAGGCCAAGGGGGCCCCTCACAGGAATGATCCCAAGGATCCCCATCCACCACCTGAGGGCAAAGATCCCCCTCCACCACCAGAGGCCATGTAGCCCCCCCTCCAGGGACTGTGGCCTAAGGCTCCCCACCAGGGTCAGTGGGCAAGGACCCCACTCCAGAACCAGCAGGCTAGGTGCCCTCTCCAGAACCAGTGGGCAAGGAGCCCCCTCCAGAACCAGTGGGCATGATACCCTCTCCAGAGACTGTGGCCTAAAACTTGCCTCCAGGGTCAGTGGGCAAGGAGCCCCCTCCAGAACCAGTGGGCAAGGAACCCCCTCCACAACTAGTGGGCATGATACCCACTCCAGAGACTGTGGCCTGAGACTCCCCTCCTGGATTAGTGGGCAAGGAGCCCCATCCAGAACCAGTGGGCAAGGAGCCCCCTCCCGGACCAGTGGGCATGATACCCACTCAAGCTGAGGTGCCCCTTTTCCCCCCTGAGGTGTCTGCCAACATGATGCCCTGAACAGTGGAATCTGGATGATGTTGGGAGTCAAGTTGGGATTTGGACGATGTCCTCTGGACATGTGGCCCTTTATTACTTTGGACTGGCCATTGGCCCATTCTGTACATTGACATGTATATAGTTATTTATATATTTATTCATTATGGTGGCTGTTGGCAGCAAATTACAGTGGTTGTACTACATGTAAGTGTCCTTGCATTCTTTTCTCCTGGGTCCAGTAACTATTGATGTACTGTGCAGCCGGTTGTGTGTGCGTATGGTTTGTGTTGTGCCTGTGTGTCACTCTCCTTTTCCTCCCTCCCTCCCTTCTGTGCTCACTGTCATCGTCTTCGTCGGCGCTCCAGGATGGCCAAGGCATGGTAGAGCATCTGAAAGACATGGAGTTCTGGTTCCATGGAGGCCGCGGAGTCCTCTATGTACTTGAAGGTGAGTCTTTCCTTTTCTGGAATGTGTTTCCGCCAGGCTTTTGATGGAGTTGCTAATGCCCCGGAAATCCTGGCGGTTTGCTATGTCATAACATGGTGGGCGGTACCTTGAATTCCGCCTGGCTGGAGGTGGCTACCATAGTGGTCGGTGGTTTTAGCGCCCTGGCGGTTGGTGTGGTACATCAGCTGTCTATGGGAGTTCTCACCGATATAGTCACAATTTGGCGGTAATTACACCAGCCTATTGGCGGTATTACCGCCACTTTAGCAGTGGTGGTCAGTACAGCGCCAATGTCATAATGAGGGCCTAAGATTCTTAGGGCCACATGTACGAAGGATTTTGCATGTCGCAAACAGCGAATCTGGCTGTTCGCGATGTGCAAAATGCACTTCCCCATGTACAAACCCAGTTTTGTGATTAGGTAAACTTTTTACCAAATCGCAAAACTTGATTGCGACACGCAATTAGGTAGGGGTGTTCTCTTCCTAATTGCAACTCGCTGTCCCATGTATGATTGTTTTGTGGCCGCGAATGCAGTGTAACACTGGTGCTAACCCAATGAAACAAAAAAGTTATATTTTTTGTTTTTGTAATGCATCTTGTTTTCCTTTAGGGAAAACGGGCTGCATAAAAAAAAAAAAAAAACTGCTTTATTTAAAAGCCGTCACAGACATGGTGGTCTGCTGTCTCCAGCAGGCCACCATCCCTGTGAGGGCCGCCATTCCCAAGGGGGTCGCAAATTGTGACCTACCTCATGAATAATCATGAGGTGGGCATTTGCGACCCCCTTGCAAATTGCTAATAGTGTCATAGACACTATACTACATTTGAATTTGTGAGTCGCAAATCCGTACTTTGGTACATGTAGCCCTTATTCTTTTTAAAATTCAAATCTTGACTTGTGAGTGTTGGATTTTTGTTCTTTTGGTCTTTGTTTTGTTTAAATAAATATTACCTATTTTTTTGAACCTGTGTTGTGTCATTTTGTGGTGTTTTTCTGTGTTACTGTGTGTTGGTACCAATACTTTACACATTGTTTCTGTAGTTAAGACTGCCTGCTTGTGTCAAGCTACCAACGGGGTGAGCGGAGGTTGACTGAGGGTGATTCTCCTTTACCCTGACTAGAGTGAGGGTCCTTGCTTGGGCAAGGGGTAACCTGACTGCCAACCAAAGACCCCATTTCTAAAATTGGTGATAACCAGTTGGGATTGGACTTGTATTTGTACTTGACATACAGTGATTAAGTGCACACTACTGTTTTCAGTGCAGACCATTACATGACCACATATAACTCGCCAAATCTCCATTGAAGGTTTCACTCACACCCTTTGACTCAAACTCGACTCGTCAACCACGCCCGATTGACCTATTAAACCGCACAAATTACAACATAAACTGAACGTCTCATACACTTATCAATATACTCCGGAGTCTTAGACCACGCCGGGTCCGTACATCACCAACCAACCACGTGGATAATTTTGAGCACAAAGCGCCACATTCACATGAAGTTCGCCGACTTCCCTACTCTCATTCTGCAGAGTACGCCCACTTCTACTAAAACATTACCTGGTCTAAATTCTCATAAACTTCACAATTCACCTGCGATATGCATAAGCTGGGCAAGCGCAACTTCTATGTCACACATACTTATCACTAGAACGCCGAGAACATACGCAACTCACTTAGGCAAGCTCCGAGATTCCGGGAAAGTCATTTGGGACTTAGGGGCACATCATCTCTCCAATTTGCATTATTTCGAAAACAATTCTAAAACAATGGTCCCTCGTCCTAGGGCCCCCAAAGGGACTCTGCTACCAGAACTGATAACACATCCTAATCTAGATAATTTATTCCTTCTGGGACTCGTTTTAGGCCAATGAATCTTTTGACCCTGATTGGAGACACCTTAAGACGAGATAACTAATTAGCATGTCAATCAAAGATCAATAACTTCACCAATATTCACGATAGCAAATCAATAACATTAATCAATGATATTAATAAGAATTTGAACACAACATGACCTTTCAGTCATGAATAACCACACAGAATTTAGTAAGATTTATGATATTTATTCCCTATTGATTACACTTCTACGAGTAAGTTTATTAGTCTCAATACCAGAAAACACATCAACAATGTCACAATAAGGCAACTCGAATAAGATTTCATTAAAGCAAAGATCATAAACATTAGAACAAAGCACGACAACAACATGGATTAACTTCAGCAGAGTATCATTAGCGCATTATTCAACAAAGCATATATTCAGTCATTTGTCTATTTGCATCCGTTCAATGAACTCCCTATTTAACCTCGGATTAGCATTGGCATGTTGGGCTTCATGCAAAACAACTTAGCAACACAAATTTAGAAAACATCTAAACTATGGTCTCTATCGAAAGGAGCGGTTGGTACCTAGAAGAAAAGGCAAACAGACAATTACAAATGCATTGTCACATAGTTACCCTCCGTAATGAGTCAGCATACAGAGTCAGTCTTCGTCCTCAGGACATCAGTTGATTCGCCATCAGCCAGGAAACTCAGCAAAGTTCAGCAAGGCAGAATAATAAAGGACACTTCCCTCATAAGGAGGAAAAGTATAAATCTGACAGGGCAAAGTAAAGTGAGGATGGTTTGCGAAGTCAATCAGCAAGTCAGAGTGACAAAGGACCTAGGACAACGGCAAAGAATGGCAAGGAATGGCTCCTAATAATGGCAGAGAATGTCTAATTTCTTCTTGTGGCATGACATTATATTAATTTTGTTGTACAGTCCCCTATTTTCCAATTGGGCACATTTTGGTGCATCATTATCTCCATCCAATAATCAGGTAATCACCTCATTAAAATTGTCACTTTAGAACAGTTCTCACGTAGTTTATTGGTTCCTGTAATTGACGTCTCCAACGTGTAGAATATCAGGTACAATTTCATATACTCGCAGTCCTCTCACAGTCCCAGTCAGTAGTTCCATTGTCTTTACCAGTTTAGGCGACCTTGTACCTGTTGCAAGTTTACACTGTTGCATTCGGCAAGAATGTCTCCTTGAGCAAGTCGAGTCTCATAAGAAAGATTTTACTACAGTTGCACACATCTTCTAGCTTCTGGAAAAGTGCGGCTACATGTCCTTCAGCAAGTCAGCACATTGCACGTTAGAAAAAACACATTTAATATGAAACCGAGCAGCTAGGCCCTGACTCATGCTAACTAAGGCCTAGTGATTAATTAGCAAAACCTTACCATATAACTCTTAAATGCTAATACAAAATCACACATTAGTACATTAATATTCATTATTAGTCAAATTCATTTATCATCGTATACATTAGTGGCCACTCCCTGTGGGCACATTTCACACACGTTTAGTAAAAGCACATTAATACCTTTTCTATGCAGCATCATTATACATTAATTTGCAAACATTTCATGTTAATTTTGATTGTAAAAACTACACTCCAACAAGCCCACCACGCGAACCACCATCTTGTGTATTCTCACAGATATCCTTGTTCTGTATCAAGAGTGTTATACCTAAAGACACATTTTATTTAAACAGATCAGCTGCATCCTGGGTATCATACCAGACTTCACACACTAATACAGAATTCTACAACCAGGTGTGTTCTAGTAAGTCACTATAATGTAATCGACAGAAATCAATTCTGACCACACTGTGAGTGGTCACCCCCATTCACAAGAAAAACCTAAATCAAATCTTCCCATTCTAACCTCCACATTTGAAATCTACTAAACAGATATATAAAACATATTCCACATTAATGACAAATTCACAGAAATTAAATGAAATACTTTGAAAATGAAGTATAACCATACAATGTGTAAGTAAATATTTTTTTTAATCAATTCTAAAGCCTCTTGTTAACAGTTAGTAGCTCATTATTACATCTTCAAAAGACGTTTTCCACTTCATAATACCTGCCACCACACATCCAACTTCGATGTACTATTTTGATTACCGTATTTCAACGTTCCAACACCTCTTTCCTCCAGAACTTCCCCGTTCCATCTACATATTGAAACTCTTAATGGTTCAGTCAGCTTAGAAAAAAGCTATTTCTACAAAACCTTGAAATTGTTACTTTAACTTAAACCAGTCACCGTTTTTCACATGGTGCAGATAAAATTTAGCCATCTCTTATTTTGTGAAGTTCCTCAAAGATCCTACATGTGAGCTCTCTTGCTCAATAGTTTGCTGGTTGAAATGATGTTTGGTCTTAGCATGGGTTGCTAGATGTATTCCAATGAACTTCAGCGAGAATGCATTTGAAGGTGGATGTGGAAGCAGGATTTATTGACTCTACAACCAGTAAATAATTGTCATTATGATTTTTACGCATAGATACTGGAAAATAGTTGTCCCTTAATTTCTCCAAGACTGAGGTATTAGTAGAAGGTATCTTACACCAGGAGAGAACTCATTTTTCCTTTGCCAGACTCTTCAGAACTCGATCCATCTCAGTTTGAAAAAAAGAAGAATCTAAGGGCCTGATTTATGAAACGTTAGCACCGCTTTACATAATGTTTTTATGCAAAAGCGACACAAACTTGCGTTTACGTCATTTTTTGACGCAAAAGCGGTGCAAACTTACAAAATATTAGTATATTTTGAAAGTTTGCGCTGCCTTAATATTTTGTGAGTTTGAGCCACTTTTGCATTAAAAATGAAGTAAGGGCAGCGCTAACTTTTCATAAATCAGGTCCTAAGTCTCAGAATTCTCCATTGAAACACAAGTGAGTTATACTTTTGAAAGATGACAACTTTCGTTTGCATTGTTACAAAATCTCACTCCATATTAGATCTAAGATTTTCTGTTACCTAAATGGGATTTTCTCCCTCTCTTTCTATGGGAATGTCCTGTCTAAAGGAATCCCAACAAAGCTAATTCATCAAATTTCATCAGTTTAGAACATAACAGACAACCTTATTTGCATCCCAAAAATACAATATTCATTGCACCAGTATTTAGCAAATCACATTGTTTTTCAGTGTACAATGACGTTCATTTCAATCATAGAACAATACAGAAAGAAAGGCCCAGGAAATGTAGGCCCTTATTTGGAGTTTGGCGGGCTGGGCTACTGCATTGCCAATGTAACAAGCATCCTGCCTGCCTTAACAAGTCCATTATATCTTATGGCACTTATATTACTTCGGATAGGATGTCTGTCACATTTGTGATGGAGTAATCTGTCCACCAACTCTAAATCAGACCCTTAGTTATAAAGTTACCTGTTTTATAATTCTAAGAACAATAGATTTACGTTTCATCTGTGGGGTTCTGCATAATTTGTTGCATAATTTGTTTCAGGGACAGGGCCCCAAGGAATGAGATTCTCTGTACTAATTTGCACGCCCCTAATGCCCATTTCGGATGTCATAGACCTGTAAATAAAAAGTGCATTTTTCAGAGAAATTGCAAAGTAGAGCAGACATCTGAGACTTCAACTTTCTGGACGGGTCTTGGTTTCCATAGGACAGAGGTGTGAGGAAAACACACAATGATGAGGCATTGGATAGCATTTAGAGCATTTCAATGTTCAAAGTGATTTAATATGCAGCCGTGGTGCTGCAGTATGCAATCCTTTTGAGTTTACAGTAAGACTGCCCTGGCATTCTTGCAAAATGATCTTACAATTTTTAATCCTGAAACTCCATGGTACAATAGAGTACCACCAAGATTTTAAATATGTTCCAAAATGTTGTTTGTTGCTAAGAAAATATGTTTTACACCTGAAGAACAGACACGGTATGTCTTTAAAATTGTGCCCATTGTCAATTAAAATTAAATTTCAACATATTTTAAAATTGACTTATTTTCCTACTAGAGAGTGTGTTTGTATATTAGTGAATGTCAGCCATGGCCTGTCCTTTAGGGCGGAGGGGCCAAGCAACCCCCCCTTTTGCCCCTCATGAAGAGTGCCTGTCAGGCTCAGCAAAGGTCAGCCTGACAGACTCTCTTCATTTTCAGATCAGGCAGCCAGGAGCAAGACCTGCATGATTTGCGCAGACTCCTGGCTGCCTGAGCTGAACTTTGCTGGGCTGAAGAGGTCACAGCTCCTATGGTCGTAAGGCCAGCCCCTGCGGCCAACCCTTATAACCCCCCAACACCATGCTGGGCATTGTCTTTGTACATGCACAATGGAGGTTGGCCGCATGGCTTGGTCTGTGTCCAGTCCCTGTGTCTACAAAACCAATCTTGAAATTGTTACTTTAACTTAAACCACTCACTGTTTTTCACATGGTGCAGATAAAAATTATCCATCTCTTAATTTGTAAAGTTCCTCGAAGATCCTACATGTGAGCTCTCTTACTCAATAGTTTGCTGGTTGAAACGATATTTGGTCTTAGCATAGGTTGCTAGATGTATTCCAATGACATTCAGCGAGAATGCATTTGAAGGTGGATGTGGAAGCAGGTTTTGTTGACTCTACAAGCAGTAAATAATAGTCATTATGATTTTTAAGCATAGATACTGGAAAATAGTTGTCCCTTAATTGCTCCAAGACAGAGGTATTAGTAGAAGGTATCTTACACCAGGAGAGAACTCATTTTTCCTTTGCCAGACTCTTCAGAACTCAATCCATCTCTGTTTGAAAAAAAGAAGAATCTAAGGGCCTGATTTATGAAACGTTAGCACCGCCTTTACATAATTTTTTGATGCAAAAGCAACACAAACTTGCGTTTACGTCATTTTTTTATGCAAAAGCAGTGCAAACTTTCAAAATATTAGTATATTTTGAAAGTTTGCGCTGCCTTAATATTTTGTGAGTTTGAGCCGCTTTTGCATTAAAAATGAAGTAAGGGCAGTGCTAACTTTTCATAAATCAGGCCCTAAGTCTCTGAATTTTCCACTGAAACACAAGTGAGTTATATTAAATTGAAAGAACCACGGCACATCCAAGCATTCCAAATGTAAGTCCTTTATTCTTCTTGGGTATTCAATGAAAACAGCAAACGTTGTACCAATCCATGTATATACAGCCAACACGGGTTTAGTCATGAAAATGACTTTTTCAAGGCTGTGAAACAATATCTAAAACATATCATGGTCAGCCAATAGTTCCAATGTCTAGTGTACGATCTTTGCCATCACCAAAAAAATTGTACCCCTCCTTTTGTGTTAGGTGGGTTAGCAAATAACCGATCGGTGCTTGCCTAGATTTCTAGAGAAAGGAATAATAGGCATGCTGAAGGGATATAGCCCATAGATTAAGAATTTTATGGAGTGAGTCTTTGTGTCACCCAGTGTACAAGATTACAAAAATGGATATCAGTGACCCTAGTGGCGAACAAACGAGAGGAAGAGAGAAGATATCTATATAGAAGCAATAAAAGAACCACCAAGGATCATACTAAAGAATCATACCTCATTAAAGACTGTAAGTTATCTTCCCCTGGGAGACCGATCATTTCAGGGATCAACTCCCCGACTGAGAGACTTTCGGAATATATAGATTTATTCCTACAACCGATTGTTCAAAACCTCCCTTCATACATTAGAGATACCAAACATCTACTCTCTTTGATTTCTGATTACCAATGGACAGAGGGACATCTTTTAGTCACCCTGGATGTGACATCTCTATACACATGCATACCCAAAAAATCAGGCATAATGACCATAAGACATTTTTTGGACAAAAGGGAGGCCATGTATCTGCGACACTCAGATATGCTACTTGCTCTTATACGTCTAGTCATGAATAACAACGTCTTCCTACATGAAGGTGCATGGTATCAACAGACACAAGGAGTGGCAATGGGGGCTAAATTTTCGCCCTCATTTGCCAACCTTTACATGGGATACTATGAGCAACAACACATTTGGCGCAATTGCGCACCGGAATTCACACAACCCATAATCTACTGGGGACGGTACATAGATGACGTCTTACTGTTCTGGTCCGGAGATCATGCAACATTGGATCAGTTCATTAGTCATCTCAACGCTAACAATTTCAATATACAATTCACCAGTCAATACAGCCCAGTCAGTATAGACTTTCTAGATCTTACTATCTATGTACAGAATGACATCCTTTGCAGTAAACTGTTTAGAAAACCCACAGCGACCAATTCCATTCTACATGCCTCTAGTGCCCATCCGTCTTCCCAAATAGGAGCCACCCCCTTTGGGGAAGCAATAAGGATAAGATGCAATTGCTATGATGAACATGAATTTACCAACCAACTGGACTTACTAAAACAGCGATTTCTAAACAGGGGCTATTCGGAAAAGCTATGGGACAAAAAAGATAGAAGAATTTGCACTACAGATAGAATCACACTTTTAACCAATGCAAGACCTAAGAAACTAACCAAAGAGAATAAGGCCCTGAGTTTAATTACCCCCTACAGAACTATCAGTTCAGACGTGTTCAAAATTCTAAAAAGGAACTGGCCACTATTATTGGCTGACAACACCTTGAAAAGTGGTCTCAGTGATAGACCCAATGTCATATACAGTCGGGGACGCACACTAAGAGATCAGTTTTGTCATAGCTTCTTACCTGGTCGCACTAACAATGACTGGATTCCTAAACCACCTCTTGGTTTCTACAAATGTGGCCAATGTATCATTTGTCAATACACTATTGACAAAATTAAAACATTTTGTTACAATACGGGTGTTACGCATCATATCAAACATTTCATAAACTGCAACACCAGATATGTGGTGTTTTGTCTGATATGCGTTTGTAATCATATATATGTAGGGAGCACCATCAGACCCTACAAGGAAAGGCTACAGGAACACTTTCGAGCAAGCAAAAACAATAATAAAGACTATCCGTTTGCTCTACATTTTAATTCTGTACACACACAGCGGGACTTACATTACATTAAAACACATGGGGGGTCATTACAACCCTGGTGGATGGCGGAGAACCGGCGGTAAAACTGCCAACAGGCTGGCGATCTTACCTAGGTGAATTATGACCATGGCGGTTACCGCCATGGTCATCCGCCGGATCTCCGTCCCGCCCGCCAGGGCGGAAACGACTGCCGGGCTGGAGACCTGGGTCTCCAGCCCCGCGGCCGCCAGTATACCGCCGGCGGTATTTGGACCCAGCTTACCGCCGTGGATTTCCTGCGGTTTGAACCGCCATGAAATCCATGGCGGTAAGCACTATCAGTGGCAGGGAATTCCTTCCCTGGCACAGATAGTGGTCTCCCCCACCACCCACCCCGACTCCCTCCCCTACACCCCCCACCACCCCTGCCACCCCCCAAAGGTGGCAGGGCCCCCCTCCCCACCCCGACCCCCAACATAACATTACTCACACACACCCGACACGCATGCAGGCACCACCAACACACACACGCACACACCCCAACATACATGCCTACATCCACACACACATTCAAACATACACGCACACATCCATACAGACATACCCACAGACATACACGCACTCATTCCCATACACACAACACCCCCGCAAGCATACACGCACTCACACACCCCCCTACATACACACATGCACACACCCATGCACGCACACAACACCCAACACCCCCCCACCCCTCTCCCCTAACGGACGATCGACTTACCTGGTCCGTCGATCCTCCGGGAGGGGACGGGAGCCATGGGGGCTGCTCCGCCGACACCGCCATGCCAACAGAACACGGCCACAGCGAATCACAGGACGTGATTCGCTGGGCGGTGTTCTGTTTGCGTGGTGGTGGAGGTGGAGCAACCTCCACTTCCCCGCCACCCGCAAGTATGGCTGTTGGCGGCTCTCCGTCGGAATAACGACGGAGAGCAGCCAACAGTCATAATACGCCGAGCGGCAAACCGCCTGCACAGGCGGTCTTCCGCACGGAGGTCCCTCGGCGGTCTTGCAAAAAGACCGCCGAGGTCGTAATGACCCCCATGGTATTGCCACGCTGGGTGGCTGTGCAAGGGGTGGCAACAAAACACTATTACTTAGACAACTGGAAAGTAAATGGATAATTAAGCTGCGGGCAGTGGAGGAGGGACTAAACAAGGAAAAAGATTTACATGTTTTTTTGTAATTGTTACTTGATAGTTTTCATAATAACAGCATATGCAATACTATGTTAGTAAATATGCGGAGTTAAGATATGATATTTTCAAAGAGAATGCTTCATAATGATTTGCGACATTTTGCATTGCTAATAAATAAATGTACATAGTATTGAGTAACACAGTATGTTGTATGTGGATAACATTGTAACAATGTCTTGGTTTATGTTCTGGCCATCAACAATTGCCCTCAGACTAGGATTTTTATTCCCCAACACATAAGCATGTGGGTCACAATTCAGTATTTCTCTTCACTTCTACTTTTTCACGCTCTCACTGTTCGTTTTTTACACAACTTATACTCCACATCTTTTAGTAAGTTGTTATATTGAGATACTTACTACCATTGATTTCCATTTATCTATGGTGCTTTATGTCCATTCTAAGATGGCCACCACCAAGATCGGCAATTTATTTGTCCCTTTTCCATTTCCATCGCTCGTGAAACTATAAAACTGGTTCAAACCAGCACGAGCGTTTCTGACCACTACAAACAAGAAACGGGATCGAACACACGACTGGTAGGAATCCATGTCCGTTTTACCTAAATCTTTAACAATATTCTCTATTGTTTAACTAACGCTAGACATTAAGGGGGTGATTCCTACTTTGGCTGGCGGCGGGCGCCGCCAGCCAAACGGGAACCGCCAGAATACCGCTGCGCGGTCAAAAGACCGCCACGGGTATTCTGGGTTTCCCGCTGGGCGGGCGGGCGACCGCCAGAAGGCCGCCCGCCAGCCCAGCGGGAAACACCCTTCCACGGGGATGCCGGCTCCGAAAGGAGCCGGCGGAGTGGAAGGTGTGCGACGGGTGCAGTAGCACCTGTCGCGATTTTCAGTGTCTGCATGGCAGACACTGAAAATCTTGGTGGGGCCCTCTTACGGGGGCCCCTGCAGTGCCCATGCCATTGGCATGGGCACTGCAGGGGCCCCCAGGGGCCCCACGACACCCCATACCGCCATCCTGTTCCTGGCGGCCAAAACCGCCAGGAACAGGATGGCGGTATGGGGGTCGGAATCCCCATGGCGGCGCAGCAAGCTGAGCCGCCATGGAGGATTCCCCTGGGCAGCGGAAAACCGGCGGTACACCGCCGGTTTTCCCTTTCTGACCGCGGCTGAACCGCTGCGGTAAGAATGCCCAAGGGAGCACCGCCAGCCTGTTGGCGGTGCTCCTGCGGTCCCCTACCCTGGCGGTCTCGGACCGCCAGGGTAGGAATGACCCCCTAAGTTTCTTGATAAACCAACCGTTATTTCTCTGCCGCCCTGGCCAATATATTTGGCTTTAAGATGTGCTAGTTGCTTAAATACAATACGGAAAAGAAAGCTCACAGTATTGTGCTCGCTTTTCTCTTTCTCTCTCCACGTTTTCAACATACGTTCCTGGCATTTCTCTAAATAGATATGACTCGTGAATAACATTACCGTTTGTTTCTTCCAATATGGGAAGTCACAAACTCCTTGAATCTTTACGATTTGACTGTATTGCAGACAGCATGACAAAATAAGAGGATACACATTAAGATCAATGCCTCCATATTTTACCGCATTTATGAATATGCGGTGTACATGTTTTTCTAAAGGCTTTACCGTTTTTAGTCAGAGTTGTGTGGCAACAACATAATGGATACTCCATGTGCGGTTGATTTAATTTCAAGCTCTATATATTTATTTTCTCCACTTTGGCAATTTGTTTTGAATATTCCCTAGGAGGGAGATAGGACCAATATGCTATGCTGCATTTGAAGATTGAATCCTAATAGTGAATATTGTCCACTTCATTCTTACCACCGTATCAGTAGATGGATGTCTTTGTAGTATGAACACACATACCTTTTCTCCAGATATAGAAGGACGTATCACTCATCTCTAGATCGTTACTGTATATGATGTCACTATTTTCATTACTCATCTTACTAGTATAAGGCACTGAGCTTTTCTTTTGATTATTTTCTTTTCTCAGTTGGACTTATCATGGTCCTGGTACAAACCTTGATTCATTACCAAGGTGTACTGTCAAATATATATTGATATATCCACACATGTGATAAGCAACTTCTACACCGAATATTACTAGACGACCATATTGTGACACAGATCAAATAACTTACAGTCTTTAATGAGGTATGATTCTTTAGTATAATCCTTGGTGGTTCTTTTATTGCTTCTATATAGATATCTTCTCTCTTCCTCTTGTTTGTTCGCCACTAGGGTCACTGATATGCATTTTTGTAATCTTGTACACTGGTTGACACAACGACTCACTCCATAAAATTCTTCATCTATGGGCTATATCCATTCAGCATGCCTATTATTCCTTTCTCTAGCAATCTAGGCGAGCACCGATCGGTTATTTGCTAACCCACCTAACACAAAAGTAGGGGTACAATTCTTTTGGTGATGGCAAAGATCGTACACTAGACATTGGAACTATTTGCTGACCATGATATGTTTTGGATATTGTTTCACAGCCTTGAAAAAGTCATTTTCACGACGAAACACATGTCGGCTGTATATAAATGGATTGGTACAACGTTTGCTGTTTTCATTGAATACCCAAGAAGAATAAAGGACTTACATTTGGAATGCTTGGATGTGCCATGGTTCTTTCAACTTAATTTACTCATTGTGGACCTTCGGGATCACAATCTACACACCCTGTGGCTGGGTGTGGAGCCACTCTGGCACTCCGTATATTATATATGTCTAACTGTCAATAGTATGTACTTTTTTGGATTTTAATACCAGCAAAGAAGAAAAAAAATTGGAAGTGCGCACCATCTTAGTACACAGCCACTGGCTATCTCTATGTTTACGACAAGTGAGTTATACTTTTGAAAGATGACAACTTTCGTTTGCATTGTTACAAAATCTCACTCCATTTTAATTCTAAGAGTTTCTGTTTCTAAATGGGATTTTCTCCCTCTCTTTCTATGGGAATGTCCTGTCTAAAGGAATCCCAACAAAGCTAATTCATCAAATTTCATTAGTTTAGAACATACCAGACAACCTTATTTGCATCCCAAAAATACAATATTCATTGCACCATTATTTAGCAAATCACATTGTTTTTCGGTGTACAATGATGTTCATTTCAATCATAGAACAATACAGAATGAAAGGCCCAAGGAAATGTAGGCCCTTATTTGGAGTTTGGTGGGCTGGGATACTGCATTGCAAATGTAACAAGCATCCTGTCTGCCTTAACAAGTCCATTATATCTTATGGCACTTATATTACTTCGGATAGGATGTCTGTCACATATGTGATGGAGTAATCTGTCCACCAACTCTAAATCAGACCCTTAATTCTAAAGTTACCTGTTATATAATTCTAAGAACAATAGATTTATGTTTCACCTGTGGGGTTCGGCATAATTTGTTTCAGGAACAAGGCCCCGAGGAATGAGATTCCCTGTACTACTTTGCACGCCCCTAATGCCCATTTCAGATGTCATAGACCTGTAAAACAAAGGGCATTTTTCAGGAAAATTGCAAAGTAGGGCATGCATCTGAGACTTCAACTTTCTGGACGGGTCTTGGTTTCCATAGGACAGAGGTGTGAGGCAAACACACAATGCTGAGGCATTGGATAGCATTTAGAGCATTTCAATGTTCAAAGTGATTTAGGGGGTCATTCCGACCCTGGCGGTAAAAACCGCCAGGGCCGCGAATGACGGAAGCACCGCCAACAGGCTGGCGGTGCTTCCTGGCCCATTCTGACCGCCGCGGTCAGAAAACCGGGTCTGGCGGTTTCCCGCCGGATTTCCCCCGGCTGGGCGAATCCGCCAGGGCAGCGCTGCAAGCAGCGCTGCCCTGGGGATTCTGACCCCCTTCCCGCCAGCCTGTTTCTGGCGGTTTTCACCGCCAGGAACAGGCTGGCGGAACGGCTGTCCTGGGGCCCCTGGGGGCCCCTGCACTGCCCATGCCACTGGCATGGTGTAACTCCATTCATTAGTTTTTGAGATATTAAAGGAGAAATACATTTGTATATCTGGGGCCGCGGATCTGTTGCAACATTTTAGTGATTATCACAGCGAATTTGCAAATGCACACGACAGCAGGAATGCTATGATTGGCTGCCCGATATCTGACCAGAAAGTTGCGGCCACCAT
This sequence comes from Pleurodeles waltl, assembly GCF_031143425.1. NCBI lineage: Eukaryota > Metazoa > Chordata > Amphibia > Caudata > Salamandridae > Pleurodeles > Pleurodeles waltl. Next base: position 683,173,865 of record NC_090446.1, read on the forward strand.
TTTAAGTAATAGGGCATGGTCCCCACGGCTGAAAAATAAAATTAAAAGTAACATAAGGGGTTAGGGTGTCTTTACCCTCACCCCAGTCATGTGATATAGGGGCTTTTAATGGTCAAATCATGGGTTTAAAATGATTTTTTTCACCATGTGCAATATTCACAAATATTCTTCAATATCGTCAAATATTCGAGAATATTCGAGAATATTTGTGAGTATTGTGACTATTCTTGAATATTTGAGAATATGCAGAAGAAAATTAAAAGAAAACATTCACAGACTCATTCATACACTAATTAATTCACTCATACATGCACTCAGAGACTCATGTGCCCACTCACAGACCCACTCAGACACTCATGCACCCACTCAGACCCACTCATAGACTCACACACCCACTTACAGACCCACTCAGACACTCAGGCACGCACTCACAGATCCCCTGACAGAGACATGCCCTGTGGCCCACCTCCGCTGCGTACAGCCAAAGGCTGTGAGCGACACGGGGTTGGGTGTTTATAAGGGCTTGGCTGCAGGCCCTACAGTCAACCCCCACCATGCATGGCAGTGGTTGGATCAACGTAAAGTAATTAAAATTACTGTACATTAAAAAAAAAAGAAATTCAAAGAAAAAAGCAAAGGTTACAGGGATGTTATAGTTAGGTTCTTAATTACCATAGAAATTCATCAGTTATAATTAGAGTTATTTCATGTAACTATATATTATGCCTTAAGGTAACTATAAATTGCGCCTTCACCCTGCACAGCTAATTCCCCCACATATTATATCATTGATGGCACCTGCTATGACATCTCTGATATTATCACTACAACATTTGCAATCAAATTATTGATAAGTAAACTGTGCATGGCGAGGGCACAAGTTATAGTTACCTTAGGGCGTGAACGAGTCACATAGGGCTCTGTAAAACTCCTAAAATAATAAATTGGACAAAATGTTCCAGCATCCTGTCTGGATAACAAAAAAACTATTGAAATGTAAATCCAATCTTTTTTATCAGAACACACTCCAGGCACTGGTGTAATGTGTTGTTTGATCAGGAGGAACTTAATTCATGCCATGTGAGACATGCCAAGATATCCTGTTGAGGGCTTGTCAGAAGATGTTGGAACTCGGGTCACAAATGTGATATGAAGCCCTTCTCTAAATTTATGACGATACCTTTTTTGTAGCTACAGTTCTGCCTTACTCGGAATATATTACAAAATCAGCCCATGCTTCCATTTGTGATAAATATTTAGCAGGGCCCTTCAGAACCTGCTGTTCCACCACTGCTTAATTTGTAAATAAAAGCGTGCTGGTACTCAAGGCCCTCCTCTTAAACCAGCGGCTGCTGCAATTAAATATGGGAGCACGGAATACTGAGGCGGAGTAATACTGAAGCCATCTCGGGCCTCTTCCATCCTTTTAAAGCCACGCCCTGCCCCTTCAGCTCACTCCTGCAGCTTTCTACTTTCTCCCTTTGTGACGCTTTTACGTTTTTCCCTTCCTCCGTCTTTCCCATGTTTGTCTTCTGCTCGCAGCAAACGCTTGAGGCAGAAGAATAAGCACCGGCCCTTAAAAATAAGTGCCATTGCTCAGCACCGGAAACAACAAGCACAAATTAAATTCTGTGTTCCACCCTTGTGACGGTCTGTGGCCTTCATACAAGACTGGCTTTGTAGCACTTTAGCACCTCTTGTGGGCCTTCTCACATATTTCGACCTGGCCAGTGTTGTTTCCAACTGATACAAAATAAAGAAAACAGAAACAATATTCTTAAAACAATATTTTCTGATATCGTATTACGTGTGCCAATATTTTTGTGTTATATACAGCACTTAAAATTGAACATGGACTACTTGAATGAATTACAGCGATTGGTAATTGATCTAAACTGCATTCTATTCCAACATTTTCAGTTAGCTTTTGCCATTGCAGGCAGACCAACCATCTGCAAATTAGTCTGGTCCCCGCCCCAAAAGAAACATCTTTATTTCTCGCATTCGTTTTTTCATCTAGCCCTTCATGCTGCTCAGGTCGATAGCATTAGTACATTTGAATAACTGCAATCGAGTAACAAAAGTTATAATTGTAGCTGTATTGCTCTCAGAAGGTTCAAAAAAAGTCTTCTATACAACTTAAGTGTTTGACCAGAAGCGCCAAGCTGTTCCTAGAATTGATTTCACTGTTAATTTCAAGTGCAGTCATTTTGCTTTTTCTTCCGTTGAGAATATGTGATACCGTGCATGACAACTGTGCTGATGGCAAACGCTGGACCATTAGAAGTACCTACTCGCTAGTTTTGACTGCGGTGTTTTGTTTACAGGCCGTTGCTTAACTGGCCGTTTATCAGGTCCATTAATCTATCATTATTAGTTTCATCCGCTCCGGCCCAAACTGACATTAAGGGGACAGGATTGAAAATGCTTCTTGCGCACCCTTCAGCAACTGTGCTCACAGCAGTGCCTAATGATGCTGGGGGACCCCGGAGCGAGGCCTGGAAATCGCATCCTAATTGGGATGCATGAACGAGAAATGATCAAGTAGGAAATATATCAATTAACATGTGAAAAAACAGTATTTTTCTGTGATAATTTGAAAAGTAATAATAATACGCGAACTGTCCGACGAACAGCAAGCCCTGATGCCTACAGCGCAATAGGAACACGCATACGTTTCCCAAAACTGCTGTGCGCAAATGGAGTGGGTTTAAGGGGCATATTTAGGGCCACTGTATCGGGAGGACCGAATTATTTGGCAGCGTTGACTAAATTATGCGTTAAGAAAGGCGTAATGAGGCACTTTACCTCATTTTCATAGTAATTTTGATCATAGTAACGCTGTAACGCTTTCAAGGCAAATGTGTCACCTCCTTTGTACCACTTTGGCACTCAAATAAAGAAATAAGGGCCAGATGTAGCAATCTCTGAATCGCAAATTCAGATGCAGAACGGTGTTTCAGACACCGTCTGCGAATCGCTATGGGGGCGCAATACCCACCTCATTAATATTAATGAGGTGGGTCGCATTTTGCGACCCCATAGCGATTCCCTGCACTCGCAGGGAGGGTGGCCTGCTGGAGACAGCAGACCTCCATGTCTGTGACTGTTTTTTAAATAAAGCATTTTTTTTTTTTGTATTGCAGCCTGTTTTCCTTAAAGGAAAAAGAGTTGCAATACAAAAAAATAACAAAACCATTTGGTTTCGTTTTTTCAGAGCAGGCAGTGGTCCATTGGACCACTGCCTGCTCTGAAAAAACATTTATGGCAACATTCACAAAGGGGAAGTGGTCCCATGGGGACCCCTTCCCTTTTGCGAATGGGTTACCACCAGTGTGACACTGGTGGTAACTGCGAATTGCTTTGCGACCGCGTTCGCAGTCACAAAGCAATTTAGCATCGTAGTGCGAGTCGCAAATAGGAAGGGGACACCCCTTCCTATTTGCGAGTCAGTACCGACTCGCAAAATGTGAATGAGCATCGCGATGTGCATTTTGCATGGCGCAAAATGCGATTTTCGCAGTTTGCGCCATGCAAAATGCTACCTACATCTGGCCCTAAGTAACAGAAGGGTGAGACGAGAAGCTTCTTGAAGGGCCTTTCACTGTAGTGCAACACTTGTTAGTAAATATTGATCGGTTTGAGTTAGAAACACTTTTCCCCTAAAATCAGAAGATTATGTAGCAGACGAGGGACTATGTATCAAAGTCTCCAAATCCATAAGTATTCCATGGCCTATTCCACTCATATCATTAAAATGGATATGCTTCACCGACTTTGTGTGGACTTTGGCCCATGTTCATACTCTGGTTGCGCTGGATTTGCGTCATTTTTGTTTTACGCAAATCCAGCGCAAACATAACTCCACATTTATATTTGGACGCTAGACCCGCCTAGCATCAAAAATATGGAGTTAACGTCATTTTAAAGATGCATAAAAACTGCCTTTCGTCAATGAGATGCAAGGTAGGCATTCCTGTCCAAAAAATGACTCAAACACCATAGCGCCATATTTATCCACCCGGGCAAAAATGACGCAAAGGTGGGAGGCGGACACGAAAAATGACGCTTAGCCCGATTTGCCTGGGTCAGGGCAGGTGTTAAAATGAGGTAAACACACCACTACTTAAGGAAAACACACACAAGCAACATTACAGACCAACAGGACAACATGGAGGTGCTAATGATGCAGCGTGCAAGACAACTCAGAGCACTGAACCAAGGCAGCACCAAACCCAACACAGCCCAGAAAGGCAATGCAGAAGTCAGGAGAGACTTTTCAGAAACAGGACGACCCTCCATGGCCTCAGGGAACAGGACATCATTCGGAGGTATCGACTCAACTGGCAAGCCATACAGCGGCTGCTGCACCATATTAAACCACAACTAACAGCTAACCTGCAGACACCACACAACATACTACTGGTGACCAAGCTGCTAGCTGTCCTGCATATGTTGGCAAGTGGCTCCTTCCAGACAACGAGTTCCCTGGTTACTGGGGTATCACAGCCCTCATTGTCGGCCTTCCTGCTCAAGGTGTTAGATGCCATAAACTCCCTCACACCACGCTACATTAGCTTCCCCAACACCCAGCAGAAGCAGCAGGAGATAAAACAGGGCTTTTATCAAATCCATGGCTTCCCGCATGTGTTTGGTGCAATTGACTGCATCCATCTCCAGATTGTCCCACCTGCATCAACAGAGCACCTATTCAGGAACAGAAAGCACACAGATTCTATCAATGTGCAGGCCATAGTTGACCACCTGGGATTGTTCACAAACATCTTGGCCAAGTATCCTGGGAGTGCCCATGATTCATTCATATTCTGGCACAGCAGGATCAATCAGCACTTCCAAAATGGACAATATGACAATGGCCTTCTTGTTGGTAAGGTAATAAACCTAACAATATACACACAGCACAACAACCCTGTAGGACACACAAAACATACACCACTAAATTGACAAGTGGGTAGGGTGACACTGAGGTGTGACACTGGTAGTTATGTTGTACACCCTGACACAATGGGATACATACCTCTGGACAAATGACAGCTGCCACAAACATTAGCTGCCACTCTAGAGCAACAAGGGACCAATGTCAAAGCCCAAAGTGACAATGACATGGCTTGCACTGTAAGCACAACTTGGAAGATGAACCATTTACAATTACATTAGGCCACATAGTCAATCGGCCACCCTCCTAAACAGCATGTGCATAGAAGGGGTGTGCAATGTGTGTTTCAGCAGGTCTAACACTATGAGACACATAGCATGATGATGCTTACTCAGATGTAGGTGACACGGACATACTGAGGCAGTCCCAACATCATACATCACTCCTGGGGTGCCGTTTCCAGGTTGCAATAAGGAAATGGATTGTGCTATGAACACATATTGATGTGGTACTAATGCAAACTGCACACTGCTGCACAGACTGAAAGAGCCAAGTGTCCATCAAAATAGCATATATACACAGAGATGGCCCTTCCTGCACAGATACATCAACCTCCACAAGGCAGTTAGCCAGGTTCCCTGGAGCAAGTTTGGTAGTGTAGGTGCACGGTTGCACATGAGCTACTGGGAGAGGGAATAACAAAGGCTTGCCTAGAAACAAGTCACACATGGGAGAATTGTGCATTGTCAATACTGAACAGCTCAGTGCTGCCAACTTATGGAGATGAGTTGCGCATGTCACCTACCCAAATCAAAGGGCCTCAGTGTCGCATTTCATCTGCAATAGCATATGTCTAAATGGATGGGATGTCCAGGACATGTAGTGCAAACATGTTACCACCACATCTGAATCCATTGTGCAGTGGCGGCCCGTCCTTTAGGGCGGAGGGGCCACGCCCCCCCACCCCATGAAGAGTGTCTGTCAGGCTGAATAAAGGTCAGCCTGCCAGACACTCTTCATGTTCAGGTCAGGCAGCCAGGAGCAGACATGTGCGATTTGCGCAGATTCCTGGCTGCCTGAGCTGAACTTTGCTGGGCTGAGGAGATCACAGCTCCTATGGGCGTGACCTCCTCAGCCCAGCAAAGGTGCCTCGAGGCCCTCCCCTGGGTGACAAGGAAAGCGTCACTAATTGACACTCTCCCTGGGCGCTTCAGTTTAAGCCCTGAAGTGCCCAGGGCGAGTGTCAATCAGTGACACTTCGTCACAGAGTGGGGTGGGGTCAGCAGTCTCACTGACCCCATCCCACTCTGTGACGAGGCTGGGACTGCTGCCTTCCCTCATTGGCTGACCTAAGGCAGCAGTCCTAACCCTCCTGGGACCTGGAGGCTAAAGGTAAGTGTGTGTGTATGTGTGTTATGGTTTACATTGAATGTTTGGTGCGCGCGTGCATGTTTGAGTGTTATGAGTGTTGTTAATGGATGTGCGTGCATGCGTGTCTTTGTGAAAGAATGAATGTGTGTGATCTTGTAAAATGAATGTTTGGTGCTTGCATGCATGTTTGAATGGAATGAGTGTTGTTAATGGATGAGCGTGCGTGCGTGCGTGTCTGTGTGTGAAAGAATGAGTCTGTGTGTGTGTGACTTTGTGTGTGTGTGTGTGTGTGTGCCTCACCCGCCCCCCTCCCAAAGCTGCCGGCCGCCACTGCCATTGTGTGTGTGGATGTATCATGTCCCCTCCAGTGAAAGCACACTAAAACATGTTGGACACTACACAATGCATGGTACATACATACTGGCCAACAGTTCAGAAAATAAATCATAAATCCCAGGTCAATGAGCCAAACACAAGTTGCCATGTCAAACTACCCATTGCAGATAAAACCTCACAGAAGCCCAGGATCTCACACAATACCACAAACCCATATGAGTCACAGATGACACAAGTTATCAACTGCCATGCTACATGACATTCCTGTTGCAAGCACTAACAAAATACTCACTCCTATTATAATTTGCAACGGATCAGGGTTACAGGATCCAGCCATAGATCATGACCCTATTCCCCAACCCAAGCACAGCAGCAGAGCATGCCTATAATGAGGCACATCGGAGGACACACACCATTGTGGAAAGGTCCTTTGGCATCCCGAAGTCCAGATTCAGGTGCCTGGACATCACAGGAGGCAGCCTCCTATATTCTCCAAATTGTGTGTAAAATTATACTAACCTGTGCTATCCTGCACAACATTTGTGTTTGGAGGAACATCCCATTTTATGAGCCGGACGAAGAACTGCCTGAGGAAGAGGAGGAGGAGGATGGTGGCAGGGAAAATGAGGGGGGGGCAGCAGAACACAGCTGCAGGAATACATCACAGACAGCAAATTGTACACAACTTCTTCACTTAATAGTCACTCTACACACCTTGTTAAGATATGTAAATAAATACCTTACTTGATCACACAATCCTGCTCTGGTTTCTTCATTTTCCATCACATGTTCCCTAGGAATGTGAGTATAACCTCAGGGAGCATGTTATAAAGACAAATCTGTCTACTTCTGATGCAACATCACTTGTGATGCAGATTATTGTACAGCACACATCACACACATATAAAAGATATTAATCTCTTGAATGTCACATATGAAGGACAAAATCAATGGACCAAAACATATGACTCACATCTACGTTGCCAACATGGTCTACTGTAGCACATGGCACACAACTATGACATCTTTGATCATAAGGTAAATAAGCTCCCCATACATGAGGCAGTGGATGTGAAATTTCAGAAGTACAGGAATGTATGAACAGACCCCTAACATTAGTAAGTGTGACACTTGCAATCTCTTCAAGGAGCTTGTGTAACAAGGGGGGTATCATTTGTGAAAATGGATAGCATGAGTGTCCCAGGTATGACAGCAATGTTCACAACACATGCCCTGCGCAGTCCATCCCTGGAAATCAGTTCTTCCACTGCCATGTGTTACGTCTCTGCCCTCCCATCTCTAGGGAGCGCTGTAAATGGACTATCTGTAGCCTGGGAATCATCATTAACACTCACCCAGAGTCCCTTTCTGACTACTGTTTGCTTCCCTTTTCCATATGGTATGCTATAGAATAACTACATTAGCTTCCATGGACTTCAGGTCCCATAATGCGCCGCCCTGAAGTTCGTAAGCCCTGTAATCTTCTGTCCATTGCTTTCTATGGGAAAAGTCTGATTGTCCCTTTACACTGGACTCTCCTCTAGGACTTGTGACCTCTCTTGTGCAGCCCAGCCATGTGACTCTGCCCTGGCCTTGCTGCTGCCTGGAACTGCTTATAATCTGCCATTCCCTGAAGCTCCTCGTTGTGCATTGGAGTATGATTCCTTTGTGTTCCAGAACCCTTGTTGGATTGTGTTACAGTCCTGATTCAGCCTGAACCTGCTCTCTGTTTTACCAGTCATGTTCCTTCTTGTTCCAGTCAGAGTCTGCTCCCTGTTTCCTAGCCTAGTTCCTGTTTGTTTCAGCCAGAGCCTGCTTTCTTTTTCCCAGCCCTGTTCCTGCTTGTTACAGCTCTCTTTTTACCAGTCCTGTACCTGCCTTTGTGTCAGCCTGTGCCTGTTCCCTGTTCCTGGCTTTGCCTCCTACTTTGTACCTTCTGTTTCTGTTTCCTCTTGGGTTAAGTGTCTAGGTAAGTGTACCATCAGTCCTCACCAGTCTAGAAGTGTTTTCTTTTGTACTTGGGGTGGCACCTGGTTTCCAGGAGGCAAATCCAGCCCCCATCCTTTGTCTAGTGTTGCATGTAGTCTTTATTGCCTAACAGTGACAGTGTGCTATGGCTGTTTTCCCGGAATTGTGACTGTGTCTCCAGCTGGACCCACAAGGGCTAGTCTCGTATATGTAAGTACTATCCTTGTTTGTGCCCTAAGGGTCCTAAGACAGAATCACTTCTGCTGCCTTCTTTTTATGGGGTTTGAGTGGTGACTATCTGTAAGAGTAATCTGCACAGAGGCATTGATGTTGCCTGTTGCTGTGGGAAGTTCTGGGCCCTGCTCTGTGTACAACCTTAGTGATAACGCCACTGTGTTTGTCCATTACTGATCCGCTCCACGTTTGTTCCCACTAAGGTTCCGCTGACTTCACTTTGCTGTTTTCTCTGTCCTACCATAGCTGTCCTTTCCTCTTGTATGCCTTTAGCTGCTCTTCTGCTTTGGTACACTACTCCTTGCAAGATACTCTGTGAACTCAAGGGGTGCCCCTAACAAAGGCCTGACTAGACACGCCTGAATCCATGACACCATGGAACCCAATCCTGACACAGGGTACACATGTCCAAACACTTGAACTTGACACTTCTGTGGAATGCAAATCTAAAAATATGTGAACCCATGCAGCCAAGGCAAGTAACATAGGCAATTGTAATGAGTCAAACTGACGTGTACCAAACATTTTTATGGGTGGAATTAAGGCACAGTGTCTCAAACACAGTATGTACCAAGAATGTACACATCTCAGACATTTGTGTAGTCTACACACAAGTCACCAGGAAGTTGTAACCAGCAATTAATGTCATTTGAGGGGTAACATATTCTACATAGCACTCATCAGACATCCTCAATGATACCTGAGTTTTGTTTGTCGTGTGAAATGTAATGTCCCCTAAGTCAAACAACTACACACATCACATGAGTCAACATATGTTACAAACATATACCATGACTGTTGTAAATCACTGATTGCCATCTGATGTAGATACACATTTGGCACACATTCATACATTTGCATGACATCCAAAGTAGTGCATGCCGTTCCTTCAGAAACACACACATCGTTGTTATAGATCATTCACACCCAAAACACAAAGTTCCATGCTTTATCACATATGACCAAACACTATATTACACACTGCAGGCCATATCATCCTATCTTCATGTTGATACAGGATGCATCCATGTTAAATATTAGAAAATTACACAATCACTGATAGAGTCAAACATTTTTAAATTGAAGTACACAGGTAATGCGTGGTACGTTGCCGCACATGTAGGTGATGCATCGAAAATATTCATGCAAACGTCGTATGCGTAAAAAAACACACATGACAGAAACCGGGCAGCTAAGGGGCAGGAAGTGATGTAATAGGACATCCTGTTTACAGGCATGGTACAGTGGGTGTACTTTCACTTTACAGTCTGTGCAATTTCTTGACTGTGTGGCTGAGTCTCGGTGTTGCTGGTGTCTCGATTGCGTTTATTGTATCTTGTGGCATGTCTCTTATTGTGTCTTTTGTGAAATATGTTTGTTTCTTGTACCAGTGTAATTGATTTTGTGTAGTTTAGTGTCTTCCATATTGTATTTGTACTGTCGAGTGTCTGTCTGGGGGTTAGATTAGTTGGGGTTTTTAGGTTTGGGCTGTGAGTTTCCTTTATTTTCATTTCTGTTCCTCTCTTTTTCTACATTTACTGTTTGGATTGTCATTCAGGGACATGTCGGGAAGGGCGAGGTTGACACGCATGGGGAAGGAGGAGCTTGGGGGCTTTGTGTGGCTGGTGTGCCACTTCCTACCCATGATACAGCAGGTGGGTGGGTGGGTGATATAGGGGTATCACACAGAGGCGAGGCGGCTGCGGTGGAGCAAGGTGCTCTACCACCTCAAGAGGGTGTACCATACCAGAAGAAATTAGCACCAGCTAAAGCATCGCTGGGCTGACCTGGTGGCCAGAGAGTAGGATCTGCTGGACCATCTGGGTGTGGTGATTGGTGGCCCTGTTTGTGAGTATCACATTGACAAATGTGTACAGTAGAATGCTCCTGAGTTACAGTAGAAGATGTGTTGACGTGCTGCATGCAACGTTTGTGGCCAGGTTGAATGCAAGCAGAACAAAGTGTTAGTGTCCCAGTACTGAGATGGAGTCCACATGTCTATACATGTTAACAGTGCAGGCCCGAGGTTTGTTGAGTCATGTATGACTATCACTTAGGATGAGTATAACGTAGTTTACTCTCCATTAACATAGCAAACATAGGAATGGAAATCTTAAATTCAAATATACAACATACAATATATTTCAATTTAGATATTTATTATAGCTAATTAAACATTCAGTTCACACATAATATAATCAACATAGAATCAACCAAAAAAATATAATACAACCCCCTAACCTAAATGAAACATACATATATGAAAACATAAATAACATACCAGTAGATACGCAAAAATAAACAAAAAACACAGAACCAACAAAATCACAAAATAGTATACATACAAATTTACAACCGCCTCATACATGAGAGGATATTTAAACAGCACAATAAAGTTACTGCTTTGATGCTACAATTATGCGTTGTAGTTTGGATTGTATAAAATTCAACAAAATAGCAGGCAATTCTAGGTTATAATTTCCTGATTCAAATTCTCGGGTCACTTAGGGCCACATGTACGAAGCTATTTTTTAGTGTGGCAAACAGTCTAGTTTTCTGAATTGGTGCGTTTGCGTCAAGCAAAAATGTTTTTTCCAATGCACATACCCAATTTTGCCACTCTGTAATCACATTGCTGAATCACAAAACAGGGCTTGCTAGTGGCATTTAGGAAGGGGCGTTCACTTCCTATTTGCGAGTCACAGTCCTCTGTATGATTGTTTTGTGATTGCAAATGCCATCACAAAACAATTACAGTTACCGCCAATTTCAAGCTGGTGCTAACCCATTCACAAAAAGGAAGGGGTCCCCATGGGACCTCTTCCCCTTTGTGAATGCAGGCAAAACATTGTTTCGGAGCAGGCGGTAGTCCGATGACCACTGTCTGTTTTAAAAAAATGAAAACAAAAGTTATAATATTTGTTTTTGACATGCTTTCTAGTTACCCTTAATGAAATAAGGCTTCATTTAAAAAAAGAAAATAAAACTTTATTTAAAAGCAGTCACAGACATGGTGGTCTGCTGAGCCCAGCAGGCCACCATCCCTGTGAGTGCCGCCATTCCCAAGGGTTTTGGAAAATGAAACCTACCTCTTGAATATTCCTAAGGTAAGTCATTTGCTACCCCATTTGTGAATTGCAAACAGTGTCATTGACAGTGTTGTACATCAGATTATCCTACTCGCAAATTGCGAGTTGCTAATTCTCACAATTTGCGACTCACAAAACCTGATCTTTGGACATGTGGCCCTTGGTCACACATTTCAGGTGCTATGGAAACACCTGAGCTCATGCATTCTGTCAATGATGATCAGGTAAGATACTGTCAGCATACCACATTTCACTTTATCCGGACAGCAAAGTGGGCAATCCATGTTTAACGCTACATTGCCATCATTACACACAGATGATCCCTGCCATTATGTTGGCAAAGGGGACGTACCCAGCTTAGGGGACACTGCCAATGGGGCATTTGTTACATACAGACAACTGTGCCACATCTGTCATGGACCACTGAATGCATGATAATTGCAGACTGAAAATTGAGCCACATGTCCATCACACAGTAACTCAGTGTCCCTTGATGCACAAGCCACAATACCTGAGTCATTTGTATTGCAGTGCACCAGGGAAGTGCCACAGAATATTTTACCCAAATACAAATCATGCCATGGAGTACCATCTGAAATGGATTAGCCACATATGGTTGTAGTAGGGTTTAGCACCACATGATTGTTAGGCCCAGTGCATGTGTGCAGATGTGTGGCTATCACTCACTGGAGTGTCAGTGTCAATGCGAGTTTGCAGTGGTATGTCTGCTGTACTGTCTTCATGCAGGATCACCAGCTCACTCATGTAAAATGTTACACACTGTGATATGTTGTCCACACGTATGCACAGTGATCCGACATTGAGCATATATTTCCTTTCCATGTCTTACAAGAGGACTTGCCCCCTATGCCATTGGGGAAGTGGCACGATTTCAGGACCCAAATGTGTCCAGTAAGTGTGATAATGTCTGTCCCATGTAGTGATTGTGTGAGTAACTCTTTTGTGTTGTACTCATTGCAAGATATAATGAGCTGGCACGTGATCTGATATCTTACTAGGCTGGATGGTAACATAGTGTTCCGTGCAAGGGCTACCTATTCACAAGCAGAGAGTCATATCTTGGGAGTCTTGTGCTGCGCAATAGGCAGCAGCATGTGAACAAGGTGATTAATAGCCACATATAGGCCCACATGTGACTTGGAAGTGCACCAGTGTCAGTATATTGGCACTGGGTCATACCCTCATTTTCACAACCCAGTGATGCATCAGTTTTCCACACAGATTTGTGCATCCCTGTATTTTAATGTACATGTAGGACTGTATGGGTAACTGTCCCCTAGCCCCATAGGTTGTACTCCATTCATGTGACACTTATGTGGTATGTAATAGGTGTGCATGCAGGTCAAGGCCAGGAGTGTGCTGGCATCAATGTGGGTGTTTTGGGAATTGTGTTAGCAGATCAGATGTTGATGGGTGTCCACAACTGGACACATGAATGTAGATGTGAATGACCTATGGATACCTTATTCCTAGGTGGTAGCCCTCCTCACATGTGTTCCACTAACTTAACCAATGTATACGTGGACATGCCTTTGTGGTTGGCCTCAACAGTTGTGATGATGTATTGCATGCCCATCACCTCTGAGGCACAGGGGTAGTGGAACAACAGATATGTGGGTAGATGAGATGGTCAGTGTAGATGACAATCATCTCATTCAAGCATGCATGTGTCCCAAACAACACTGACCCCTTATCATTACCAACTGCATACCATCCTGCCAATTACATCTACCAGTCACTGGTCTTGTGTGCTTTGAAGTTGACTCAGATGACAAAGAATAGTTGCTGCCTTTGCATTGTGACACAGTGCATTCAATCAATTCACAGATCACTTTATTTGGTCCAACTACTGTTGTGCTTTGCTGCGGTGTAAATGACATGATGAGTAGGCAGCGTTGCCATTACATTCATCTGGGACATTGTGTTATCTGGACTGTAATTCGGACTGCATGTGCAAACCGAGGCAGAATGTTAGATTATCATCTGTACATGCATCACACAATGATGACACTGATGGTTGACTGTATCATTTTTACAGCTGCCAAGATCGAAGTTGTGGAAATCAGGACGTTACAGAAGCGGGCAGTGCAATATCACCACATCTTGGATGTTGGGTCTGGGTACCGCAAGATGGCACAACTTTATCAAAGAGAGCGAGCCACAGGGGATTGTCAGGCATTCAGTTAAGGGGGACCCACATTGGCAACAAAGAGTGTAGTCAGCATCACACCTACACAGGGGACCACAGCCGTCACCGTCACATCTGCCCCACCTGCTGCACCATCAACCTCAGCACCACAGCCCACCATGCCTACTGCAATGGACATGTCAGAAATAAGGAAGCTCCAGAGGGACATGAAAAAGGTCCTTAAAAAGCTGGACAGCATACAGAATGATGTTGACAGGCACACAAAAAGATTGAAGGCACTCAAGAAGACACTGAGAAGGACCAACCTCTGAACTCTTGCCTCCCCTCAGCCCTACTTCAGCCCCCTCCCTCCTCATTCCTCATCATGTTTTGTACTGGGTTTAAGGGGTTTAGTGATACAGTAGAGTAGGGTAGTTGTTTAGATAGGATAAGTAGGTTTGGGGGTGGTTTTTCATATTATTACTTGTTAGTTTGTGGGTGGGGGTTAATGTTGGGGCTTTTGTGTATATATATATAAAAAAGTATATATATTTGTTTAGGATTAGGTAGTATATGTTGTCCTGCATGTGTCTTGTCATATAAGGGGGGGTGGGGCAAATGTTTAGAGTGTGATGTTAAATGTCGTAAGTAAGCTTAGCATAGGGTAGTTAGGGCCAGTTGTAGGTAATGTATAGTTAGGATAGATAATGTTAGTATAGGTGTATTACATAGTTTTAAGTTCCGTTTCATACATAGATAATAAAAATGTAGGTACTCCCTTACTGCATGTGTCATATGCTTGGGGCTCAGGGTCTTTGCATGAGTGTACAGTGCCAATTGTCTGTTGGCCTGTGGATTCCATCCTACATCCACATCCCTCTCTTGACATGTTAGTTCCCACTTCCAACTGAGCTGTCACATTGGCAACTACAACAAATCTAAATCTCAATGCATCTGCCATTCATTGTACCCATCACGCAACGTGCCTATGGCTCCCATGTATTGGACAGGTAGGTGTGCTTTTTAAGCTGTAATTGTTTGGATCCTGTGTCCTTATGTTGGGCACTGTGGGACATCTGCCTGCTGCCTGAAGTTCATGTCAACACAGTTAAACTGAGTAGTGCCAATTTCAGATGAGGTCAAGTATGAAAACTTCACACCAATGTGTTTTACTTGTGCTCCCAGCTGACATTATTGGCCGAGCACTCTTACACAGCCATTCCGGCTGTATGTACTGGGTGAGGCATGTATGTTTTAAAGCCAATGTCACAAACACAGTGACTTGCTTGTAGAGGATGTGGCCAGCATTGACATTCATATTATACAAGAGTAAGGACTGGGAGATTATTGGTCCAGTGTACGGTCTCCCAAATTAACCTGTTATATATATATAGGTGCACAGTTCCAAAAGAAAAAAGACAAAAAAAACTAATAGTTCTATTGTAAAGCAAGGGCGAGTCTATAATGGAGGATAGGAGAGCCCTCAAGCACCCAATAGGGTGACAGGTTTCATCATTGGGCTTGCTCCTCGTCAGACCGGTGCTGCAATGTCTGGCGGACCACCCAGAATTCAGGGTGGTACTCACCCGTTGGTAAATTGCCAAAAGAGAGGTCTGGAATGAGAACTGACTAAGAAGAAAAGTAAAGAAGGTTGGAGAGTAGAGAAGAGACAAAACTCTAAAATTGGCTCTGAATCTAAACCATCATTTTAATGAGTCAGAGACAAGGTGCAGGCCAAGATTAAATAATAATAAGGGAAGGTAGTATACCCATCCTTATTATAGAGTGTAGTGGTACATTATTCCCATCAACACTCCCCATAACCCTTTTTTTAGTCAGTTCTCATTCCAGACCTCTCTTTTGGCAATTTACCAACGGTTGAGTACCACCCTGAATTCTGGGTGATCCGCCAGACATTGCAGGACCGGTCTGACGAGGAGCAAGCCCAATGATGAAACCTGTCACCCTATTGGGTGCTTGAGGGCTCTCCTATCATCCATTATAGACTCGCCCTTGCTTTTCAATAGAACTATTAGTTTTTTTTGTCTTTTTTCTTTTGGAACAGTGCACCTATATATAAATAACAGCATTGACATTCATCATGTAGATAGCTTGTGCGTAGATATCTGCCCACATTATTTCTGAACTCTTGTATTGACACTCTGTGGCCATAGACATGTTACATGCATCACACATCTCCAGCAAAATAGATGTGTCACATTACACACAGACAAAGTGGTTGTAAAGGTGCTGTTTATTTTAAAGTGCTGTAGTGTAATATTTACATAGTCCAGGTCTGTGACCCCATTAGTGTAAACCATTCTATTGTGACACAACACAAGTGCAAGGTTGAGGAACATGTCATTGGACATGCTGATGTGAAGTGTCGCTCAGTGCAGGGGAACATGAATTCCAAATGGAGTAATGAGTGACAATTGCAGCCCATAGTGGAAAGGTTAACAGTGTTTCGGTGAAGAGTGCATGTCACCAACTGTAGCAACACTGGCATGTTGTCAAGCACAGGACAAAGGGAAATCAGTGCCCATGTGGCATGGGCTGGCGCTACTGGGCACTCTTACGGGTGAAGACGATCTGTTACACATCTTCATCCTCTGATGTGTGTGTTGTCTCCTCCGCCCTTGATGGTGGTGGTGGGTTCAAGCGGGCCACACACACTTCAGTGGTTGGAGAAGTGGACACCGAATTCTTGACAACTGCCATCTGTTGAACTACATATGGCATCACTGCAGCAAGAAGGAGCTGCTGATTATTGAGTATGGCAGCAACATCCTTGTGGTAGCCAGCCATGTCTGCCCTGAGGGAGGCCAGTTCCCGGTGCATGGAGTTCTGCTTGTTGTCATGCATGCAGTAGCAAGATTGGGAGGGCAGGTGTTGAGGCAACTCCCTCATGGAAGTGGTAAGGTCCCTCACACACTGTTGGACTCCATGAGTGGGGATTGTGTGCCTTGTTTGGCTGCTGTCTGTTCAGCGGACGTTATCATGCACATGCACCTCCCCTCAAGGCTGGCTGTCATAGTTTGCATCCCTACCCACACCTCCTTGGCTAGCTCCAACTGTACTCCCACTACTGTCCTCTCAAAGGTGGTCCCTGTGTCATCAGGGTCGTCTGCTGTGTTTCAGCTGGCAGTTCGTACTATTGGGGTGGTGGGTGGGTCCCATGGGATGGCTGCTGCATGAATGCTCCTCCTTGCGACTGGAGGTGGTGTCTGAAGGGTTCCCAGGACACCTTGGAGGGTTTCCTGGCAGATGGTTGCCAGCGTGGTCACCCAGGTCATCAGGGTAGTCCAGGACAGGCAGATCCACAGGAGAGACATTGTCCTCCGCAATGAGATATTGTACACTTAGGTGGTCATTACGACCCTGGCGGATTACTTCCGCCAGGGCCGCGGGACGCGGTGGCACCGCCGACAGGCCGGCGGTGCCCCGCGGGGCATTCTGACCGCGGCGGCTTAGCCGCGGTCAGAGAAGGGAAACCGGCGGTCTCCCGCCGGTTTCCCGCTGCCCCCAAGGAATCCTCCAAGCCGGCGCAGCTTGCTGCGCCGGCTTGGGGATTCCGACTCCCCCTCCCGCCATCCAGTTCCTGGCGGTTCTCCCGCCGGGAACCGGATGGCGGGAGGGGGAGTCGCGGGGCCCCTGGGGGCCCCAAAATGTATTTCACTGTCTGCCTTGCAGACAGTGAAATACGCGACGGGTGCAACAGCACCCGTCGCACCTTCCCACTCCGCCGGCTCTATTACGAGCCGGCATCCTCGTGGGAAGGGAGTTTTTCCCTGGGCTGGCGGGCGGTCTTTTGGAGACCGCCCGCCAGCCCAGGGAAAAACTCATAATACCCTCCGCGGTCTTCTGACCGCGAAGCGGTATTATGGAGGGCGGAATTCTGGCGGGCGGCCTCCGCCGCCCGCCGGAATCGTAATCAGGCCCTTAGTGTGTCTGTGTAGTGCCAGTTGCAATGTGAATTCACTGACTTCCTATTGATGGTACATTGTCATCTTGGTTCTCATAAGTTGTTTCTGTCATTAATGTTTGTAGTCTCTCAGCCCTATGCCCCTCCTGCATGTCACATTATTATAATATTTTTTTGAGTCCTCATATGTAACAAGAGAAAAACAAGAGACTGCAGCATGCCCCAGCCTTGATCATAGCTCTAGTGCTCCAGTCACCAAAAGGAGGACGGCCCACATCAGCCTTAGGGGGAGGGGCAGCACTAGTCCACTCCCATCCTCCTAGCTGTTCAATCTCAAGACTTAATCATTGGACTCTTACCAGAATCAGATCTCAGGAGTCAGAACGGATGGAGTCTGATTAATTCACAATATCTTGATACCTGGAGGAGATGGTTCTATAGAAAGCCAAAAAGGGTTCCCACATTCTAAGGGACCTATCCGAACCCTTACTACAATCTAAGTCAGAGATTCTCTTCAGTGCCTGGAGCCAGTCACTATGAGTTTTTACCGCTGGGCTATCAAAACCAAATAAAAAAAGAGATGCCTCAGAGGTCTCTCCAATCTATCAGAAAAACTCCTCTCAGCAACCTTGTATAGCTCAAATATAACCATTGGTAATGTTATCTCATTGCGCCTGTTTATAATAAACAAGATTGATTTGCCCACTTGTTCCCAAAAGGTGAGTATCCCTGGACACTGCCACCAAAGGTGAATATCATCAGCTCCCTCTAGATCACACTTCGGACAATGACTCTTTCCTTGGATGGCTATTTTAGTAAACTTTTTGGGAGTCCAGTATGCCCGATACACAGTAAACAGATGATTCCGCCCCAAGGGGGAAGGTGTAACCACAGACCAAAGAATCTTCATAGTGGGCCACCAGTGGTGAAGAAGGTCCAGGGCAGGAAAAACGAGATCCCATCCCTCTGTAGAGGGTGTAGAAGATGCATCTTCAGCTTGTATGAGTGCCCAGTACCACTTTGAGACCTCTTTTTTTTGACACTGTGGACCAGTGATGTCCCTCTCCCAGGTCGTGGAACACCCAGCGTCCAGTTCCCCACGTGTCCGGGCTTTAATCTGCACATATTTATATCTGGCCAATTTAGCATTAGTTGCTTCAGGTAGAGAATCCCAAGAACTAACAGAACCCGAACTAGCTAGCTGTCCCCACTGCGCAATTCCTCCCTCTATTAGTGGCTTAGCTAATACGTCCTGGAGGAATACCGGGGTGCTGGAAGAGTTCCAGATTGGGGCCAGTCCACTATGATATCGAATGCCCAGTCTTTTTCTTATTGCATACCAGATGCTGCAAGCATTATAGAGACCTTGTAGCCTGACTTTGTTGTAGTATCTGGGGTGACCAAATTTATAAAGAAATTGTGAACCCTGGTTCCGGAAACACCCTGTCAGTGCCTTAAGTCGAGGGACTAAATTTTCCTTTTTCCATTCAGCTGAAATGCCCAATAGTAAAGCTGGAAATCTGGAAGGGCAATTCCCCCATCTAGCTTCTTCTTCCTCAATTTTTTCCAAGCTATTCTGTGAATTTTATATGACCAGATAAAGCTGACTAATTCACCCTGCAGTTTCCTAAGCCATTCAGTTTTATAAGATAGTGGAATAGCATTAAAGATAAATGAGAATTTTGGCAGTACCGCCATTTTTATTAGATTTGTTCTGGCCAGAATAGAAAGACGTAAATGTTACCATTGAAAGAGTAACTTCTTAGTCTCCCTAAGGCGCTGCACAAAGTTCACCTGGGCCATCTCTGCCAGGTTCTTGGCCACTTTAACCCCTAAATATTGAATTTCGTCTCTCTCTAATAGGTTATCTCGTGGGCCGTTCCAAGACATTAGTTCCAATTTATCTATATTAACTAAATATCCAGAGATCCCTCCAAAGTCAGTAATAATTTCTCAGAGTGCCAGAAGAGCACATTGGGGGTTCAATGTATATATCCGGAGATCATCCGCGTAGAGGGCTTCCTTCAGGGCCCAATCCTGATACTGAAAAGGCATAATTCTCTGATCTGCCCTGATTCTCCTAGCCAGCTGTTCAATGTAGAGATTAAAGATAAGGGGGGAGAGATGACAGCCCTGTCGAGTACCCCGTTCAGTCTTAAACTGTGGGGATAAGATATAGTTGACCAGAACCCGAGCAGAGGGAACCTTATAGATAGTTTTGATTGCATAACCTCACTCTGTCGAACGCCTTGGCAGCGTCAATTGTTAATGTAGTTAGAGGCATATTCGTAGTAGTAGCCAAATCTATTGCGGCAACCAAGTCATGGGTCAGGTCACCAAAATATCGATTTCTCATGAATCCTTTCTGGATGATGTGCACTAAGTCGCCTATCAACTTATCAAGCCTCCTAGCCAGTATTCGGGCAAACATTTTATAGTCGTTATTAAGCAATAAAATGAGTCTACAAGACTTGCATCTTCTGGGATCTTTCTGGGGTTTTAATATTAAGGTTATGATAGCTTCATTCCAAGAGGGCAGAGCCGGAAGGAAATCTATAAAGATCAAATTCATCAGCTGCGTCAGGACAGGCACAGGCTCTTCTCTCAAGAGTTTATATACTTCTGCCTGTATCCCATCTGGACTAGGCGCCTTCCCATTTTTCAAGCCTATAATAACACTATCTACCTCACTAAGGAGCAAGCATTGATTAAGGCTCAGATTTTTAGCTGGTTCTAATCTGGGGAGTGAGCCCCCCTTTAGCCAATTTTCATTTGCCGCTGCTGAGGACTCCGAGTCATCTCTATATAATGTAGAAAAAAACTTAACAAATTCTCCTACGATAGATATCGTGATCTTCTGGGGAGGTTTTGCCTGTTTCAGCTAGTATTATTTCTTTAATCCTATTCCTAGCCTTGTCAGACCTCATCTTCCATGCTAATAACTTGGCACAGCCTTCACCATACTCAAAATGCACCAGTTTTCTACCTTCACATTTGCTTTTCACAAGTGATTCTAAAAAGACCTTGAGTGAATCTTGCACTTCCTGAATTTGGTGCTGTAAATCTTTGTGCGTTCTTACATCCGGAGAGGATCGACTTTGGGCTTGCAAAGTACAGAGCTTATCCTCAAGAGACTCTATTCTAGTTCTGGTTCTCTTTGCTTTGAAAGCGGCGTACCTAATCAATTTTCTATGAATCAAAGCCTTATATGCTTCCCAGACTGTGGCTATTGGCGCAGAGCCTAAATGAATCTAAAAAAATTCCTTAGTGTCTCTTTTCAACATTAAGGTGATCTCTTCTTCCCCCAAATGAGAGCGATCCAATGTCCATCTAGTACGTTCACGAGAGTCAACAAGGATTATAACCAGCTGAAAAGTGGAATGGTCTGAAAGATGACTAGGCTGGTGGAAGATTCCCCTTAAATTATTGCGAAGTTTTGCATCTATCAGAAAAAAGTCAATTCTGGAGGCATGCCAAGTAGAAGGTAAACTCTTTAGTCTGTCCCATTCTGTTGCGCCAAGGATCAATCAAACCAAGATTTTCCATATGCTATGCAGGCAAGTTCTCATATTCGGTGTACTGACGGTCGGCCTGGGGGTAGACCTATCTAAGGAGAGATTAAGCAAAACATTAAAATCCCCACGGACTATTATCATATTCTGAGCTCTTAGAATCAATAGCCCATATAGATCCCTAAGTGGGCCAAGTCTTCCACGTCGGGCCATAATAGAAGACCAAAGTTTGTTGAACTCCTCCTAACTTGATATTTGCCAGAACCCATATCCCCCTAGGATCCACACTGATATCTGTCAGCTGGCTTTGAATTTTACTCTTTACAATAATAGCTACTTCTCCCATGTTGCAGGATTGATTAGTACAAGCAAGGTGGGTGATCCACTTTTGTGACTTAAGAATACTCATCCAATCCCCATATCTTAGATGGGCCTCCTATAGGCTTAGAAACTCAAGAATTCTCATCCTTCTACTGCTCACTCTAAGGCCTTTTACATTCCAAGTCAAGATTTTAGGTTTGAAGGTATCGCCGGGTTCAATGCTCATGTCTTTATCCAGATAAGGAACTCTTGCCTGGTCCCAGTAGTTGTATACCTGTTGGAGGACTCACTCTTTTTTAAAATTTTTCCCCATTTGCTCCCCACCCAGTGTGACTTCAATTGAATCATTGAAACATGTGACAAAATACCCTTCCTAATACCCTCCCTGGGGAACCCTCCTTAAATCCATGTTGGGTCGCTCATACTACCCATTGGGCATCAGCCCTCCGCAACTCACCGGCTCTCCCCTTTTATCTGATCAATCAAAACTCTAGCTTCCTGGGGATCACGGAGATTGTACATTTTGTTTTTCCACATTACCTGCAAGGTGGCAGGGAGCCTCAATTGTGGAGTGGCACCTAGAGACTTGAAACCATTCATGGCCTTCCCCAGCTCCCGGCGACGATCTAGCGTTGCCCTGGACATATCAGGTCTAATTAAGAATGACCAACCCTCGTGCCGAAAGCCCTGGACTTTAAGAGCTTCTGCAAGAATCAGTTCTTTAATTCGATATGAGGCGAAGTTAACCAGAACCTTTCTAGGTTTCTCCTTGTTAGGGTTTCTCTTAAAAGGGTGCCGGTGGACTGTCTGAATTTCCGAAGCCAAATCTAGGGAGGTCACCATCGGGATATGGTCTTTAATCAATGATATTATAAAGTCTTTAATATTGTCTCCTTCCACCCCTTCTGGAATATTCAAAACTCTAAGGTTATTCCTCCTGCAGGGGTTTTCCAAAGATTCAAGCTTCTCCCTCAGCTCCCTCTCACTTCGCTTTAGTATTTGGACCTCATTAGTGTTTGACTCCACCTCTGCCTCTAATGTGCGCAGATAGAGGACTCCATAGCCCCTAGCCTCTCTTTAGACTAGTGATTTTCACATCTAGACCATCATAGAGCCCTTGGATTTTAGCTTGATTAGACTCGGAGACAGCAAATTTGTCTCTTCTTTCATGTAGTAGTGACTGGAGAAGGGAGTCCATATGAGATAGACTAGTACGTACAGACCCTTCCCAAGCAGGGGCCCAGACGCCCCTCCAACTGTGTCATGTTCTTCCTCCTGCATAGGTGGGCTATGTGATAAAACACACGAGGTGGAAGGAACTCCCGTCATGCTATCCAAATTCACAGCCGTACTTCCCAAAGAAGTAGAAGCAGTTTGTACAGTACTGGACTGGTCTAATGTTTAAAAGAAGGACCTAAGGGATAGAGTAACTTTTAGTCACTCAATGGTAAAGCTCACAGTGATTTTAGCTGGTGGGGCTTGACGCTCTAAAGGAGAGACCCCTCCCTCAGTTTGTGGATGAGGAGGCAAAAATAAAGAGGCTTTACCTTTATTGGCACACTTTCTCCTTACCACGGGACCCGGTAGAGACAGCACTGATGAAGCAGGTAGAGAAGCAGATAAAGAAGCTGGAGGATCCAATACAGATTTTGAAAATGGCTGCTTCTGTCCCCATAGCCGAGTTCTATCCTCCGGCCCCGATGGGCATCTGGGGGTCATGCAGGAGAGCCAGTGGTCGAGAGCTTGTGGTGTAAAATGATGTTGCCAGACAATGGTGCATTTCCATTTTGCAACGTGTGTACATGTCGTAAACCGGATTGGAGTAATTTTTCCTGCGTTATTGTCATTTTGCCTTACAACAAAGCACAATGGTTAGCATCGGAATAATAATGACTCTACCCTATTCTTAGCACCACCAAGTGTCATAGTATAAATATGATGCACGTATGGCATTAGGAAATGGCGCCAGACATTGCAAAACTTTTTGATGCAAAACTGCGTTAGTGCAGTTTTGTGTCAAAAAGTATAAATCTGGCCCTTTGTGTGGGAACTAAGGGACATTCCCCTACCCAGGTCTAAGGACAAGGGGCCAGATGTAGCAAAGGGTTTGCGCCTCGCAAACAGCGAAAAACGCCGTTTGCGAGGCGCAAAAGCCTCTTTGCTATGCAGAAATGAATTTTGCGAGTCAGATCCGACTCGCAAAATGCATTTCCGACTCGCAAATAGGAAGGGGTGTTCCCTTCCTATTTGCGACTCGCAGTGGGATGCAATTCCATTTGCGACCGCGTACGCGGTCGCAAATGGAGTCGCAGTTACCATCCACTTGAAGTGGATGGTAACCCACTCGCAAATTGGAAGGGGTCCCCAGGGGACCCCTTCCACTTTGTGAATGGACCCAAAAATATTTTTTCAGGGCAGGGAGTGGTCCAAAGGACCACTCCCTGCCCTGAAAAAATTCCGAAACTAAAGGTTTGGTTTTTTTTTTTAAGTGCAGCTCGTTTTTCTTTAAGGAAAACGGGCTACACTTAAAAAAAAAAAACCTGCTTTATTTAAAGCAGTTACGAACACAGAGGTCTGCTGACTACAGCAGGCCTCCATGTTTGCGAGTGCCTTGACTCGCTATGGGGCCGCAATTTGTGACCCACCTCATGAATATTCATGAGGTGGGTCATTGCGACCCCATAGCGAGTTGCAGTCGGTGTCTGAGACACCGTACTGCATCACATTTTGCGAGTTGCAAATAGCGAGTCGCTATGACTCGCTATTTGCAAGTCTCAAAATTTTTTCTTCCTACATCTGGCCCAAGGCTCCATATTTGTACTGGGCTTTTGTGGTGGCCTTGGATGTTCCGAGACTGATTACTCCTTCAGGAAAGAAAGAAACAGTGAGTTACCTCAGTTACTTCATGCTTCAAATTTATTTCAGCACAACTTCGAGTGAAATCAGTGCTTAGTTTGTAAAATAATAAGTGCCAAGCCCTCTGTAGGAGGCCACTGCTGCTTACATCACCCATTGCCCCATCCATTGCTAGCAATGACAGCACCAACATAACTAATAACCTTCAGACTCCTACAAGTGTGACAATTCAGACTATTCCAGGCACCCCAAGTTTATAATAATGGCTTTGGCATCATGTATTAGTCATTTTAAATGTATATGGAATTAAGACACAACAGTTGTTGTGCTCATCTCTAAATTTTACAATCCGTACCACATGTGGCAGACTGTCATAAATGCTAGTGTTGACAATTAAGTGCAACTACAGAGCATCGAAGAGCACTGTATCAAATTAAGCACTGAGGGAAACCACTTTCTTCCTGGATTCCAACCCATTTTCTCAACTGATTTGATACAGTTTCCACAATCCTCAAATACCAGAGCACACCATCTGATTCTGGAACAGACGTATTGACAAAAATGTATGCATAAAAAATCAGAACACATTTACATGAAATTGTTACATATTATTGTGTTATGTACAATGGACCTAAGTGACAAAAGAGCACCATAAGTCTTGGCGGAGAGCCCCCGCAGTCACGACAGGGGTCCCGCACTCATGGCAGGACCTTCACACAGTGATTTTCCATTGGAGAGGTCCCACCACTGCTGTGGAACCCCCGCTGTGACTGTGGGAGCCCATGTCACTACTGTAGGGGCTCTGCACCAACTGCTGGGCTCTTTTGTCAATTATGTATTTTAATGTGATTAGTGAAATTCAACACTGTTATTATTTTTCATTTTGCATAACATTTATGCTAGTCTGCACTGCATATACAAATACATATAGTGTGATATTCAAGTTAAGGTTGACCATAAATAATGTTTCAGTTAGCCATAGTTAATGTAGGCCTCCACTTAAATGCTACCATGAAAACTGTACTTATGGCTTCTGTGATCAATGCCTGTTTTTCTTATTTCAGGAATTGAATTTTTGAGCAGTTTGAGTTAAAAATGTTATCAATGTTTTGATTTCTATGAGAAATGTTTATCTGTATGTGTTCTATAGATAGTGAAAAGTGATTTTCCACACCTGGGCCTGGGATATGCTAATCGTGATGTATCATCCTGCTATGAGACATCTGTTAAATGTTGTGCAGCTGAAACTTCCATTGTGTGATGACAGGGAAGAGGGCAGAAATCAAGACAATATACTGTACAATGTTTGATCCTCATTGGCCTCCTCTCACTTGGGAATCATGGGCAGTGTTGCATCTTGTCAAGAATTGTATATTTTAATTGTGCATTGCTGAGATAATTTTGTTGCAGATGTCCCTTTTCACTCTCTTGAGAACAGATGTCTTATTTGTTCCTGCTGAAAAAAGTAGGACTCCTGAGTAAATCCATTCTCACTTGCCTGACTAAATATTTATTTGATTCTGTCTTTTAGAAGCTTTACTTGCTGACACGTTCTGCTTGAAGTCTGTCACAATTGTTGTGGTTTCTTTCTAGCATGTTAGGTAATTTCCCTTCAAGGAAAAGAACAAGCTCGCTCAATTTGCTTATGACATCCTTAAACAGTTTGTCTTTGCATTTGCCATTTTAAATTGCTTTGAATTATACTTACAGCGCCTTTATACTATGATCATCGATTTATGACTAATTGAATGATTTGAGTTTGTAACTTTGCAAAAATGATAAACCTTCATGGCTTGCAAATCTTCTAGTTTTGTCATGCTTGTGGGGCCTAATGTGCTTCATTGTTATTGATGCATTGTTGATTCATTGATGTTAGACCTCAGCCCGGGAATAAACAGCCATCTACTCAAGTGCAGTATGAATATTGAGGTTTCACCAATGATTTGCACAGTGCACATTTCATCCTTGCTGCAACAAATCTCATTCAGTGATTTACAATTTAAGCCTCAAACGTATATGTCCTATATGGTTTAGAGAAAGCATTATAACATTTATAATACTTAAAAGTGCCGATTTTAAGGATGTGCAAAAGTATACGGTTTTGATGATGTAGTCATCGGAAGCATCATATAATTGAGCAGGTCATATTACATTTCTTAGGCATCCTTTCTGTCTCTTTACAAAAATATTGCTAAAAAAAGTTTTAAAACATATATTTGTGTTGGGTGGTGGTAAAGTCATGAAGACAAAACCACGTTTTGGGATGCTCATGCTCTGTTATTTGTTCTTTGGTGGGAATTTGTTTTGGATTTTTTAATACATGCTTATTTTTCAGGGTGTAATTTTTATTGTGTAGTTGAAACTGGTCAATTGTGCATTCTTACTTTGATTCATTTCCAATTGCAGTGGTAGTTCAAACTGTAATGTGGTTATGCGTTTTGTGAATCGAAAGGGGATCTCAAATTAGCAATCTTTAATCATTAAACTCAACATTATGTTCATAGAAACAATGGGCTTAGGGATATCTGGGTCTGGGTGGGGCACAACTAGGCTTATGGGTGCATTAGCAGGGCTGTACATGTTATATAGATTGTTTTGTATGCACACCACACTTATATATGGAGCTAATTTAGAGAGATCAGACTGGACATAAAATGATCGTATTTGTTTGTGTCAAAGACTAAGAGGCCTATTCATGAACTACCAGTTGTAGTACATTAAGTAGTACTACAATAGTACTACTCACTTACTAGAAAATGCTACATATGTATGTATATGTTTATGTAGCAAATGTTGGGTGGATGGAGGAGCGACTAGAAAATGGGAGTATATGTGACTAAAAGGGAATTGTTTATGGATGAGTAAGGACAGGTTAAGGGAAGAGTAGGGAGCTGTTTTAGGGAGAGAAATGCCCCACCCACAGAGAGAAAGCCCATCCCCAGTCATAAATTGCACTTTGATATTGTTTACAGCCAAAAAGGGCCCAAAACAGTTCAGACCTAGAGTGAGTCTAGCACCACAGAAGGTCAATCACTGGTACTAAAGCGCCCTCCCATAGAAAATAATGGAGGACCTAAATAGAAACCGATTCAAAATGATAGGTTTAATTTATTTCTTTATTTCCATTTTTAAAATTGTATTTGATGTTAAAAAACTACATTTAAATAAAATTAGAGAGTTTTATTTTAAAATATGTTAATAACCTTTTAATTTAAACATGATTGAAATCTGATTTTCATTCTTAGATTCTTAAATTTGTTAACATTAATTTCATACGTACATTTTAGTAATGGTTAATACGTTATAAATTACTATAAACAGTTTAATTTAGATAGAATTTTTTCAGGTATCTTTTAAAAATATTTAATTTAATTCAACTTAATATATTTAATTAATAAATGAATGAAATTTTCATTTCAAAATCTAGGTTATAGTGCTATTGCATTAATAAATTATTAATGTTGTTCTACATTTAAAATAAATATATACATCTTCACTTTTCAGTATATTTACACTTGCAAATGTTTACTAGCCAAAAGCAGTAAATGTACTATAAAGTCTAAGAGTATATTTACACATGCCATCAACTTAATGAAATAAAAATGTAATATTTTCCTTTTTTTTTTAGAATGTTTTGTCTGGACTTGACAAGGGCCCATAGGTACCTTTTTCACAAAGGCTCCATAATAAGCTTTTTAAGACAGTTTGCTTGATAGGTCAGATACAGACTTCGTGAAAGCCACAATGCAAAGTTCTGTTTTGATTCTAATATTGTAAAGAAATAAAGGCATGGGCAAGAGCATAAAAAAAATGAAATAACTCTTGGCCCATTTGCACTTAAACTTTATACAGCTGTAGATACAAGAGGAGACTATCTGTAGACTTGGGTAATGAAATGCACCTGCGTGCCCCCGAGGGCCTGGCACCCCCCTCCCCTGAGCAGGGATGGAAGGGGAATCCACTTGTGGCGTCTGATGAAGTCAGCGTGCGATCGATCAGGCAAAAGAATCGCCCACTAGACACTAGGGAACTTTTTAATTTTTGTTTCTTGTCATGAGGGAAGTGACCCCTTGGTCAAGGGTCACTCCCTAGGGGGGCAAATCAGTGTAAGGCCATGCCCCCCGGGGGCAGATCGGCCTATTATAATTAGGCCGATCTGCCCCTGGGGGGACACAAACCCCTAGACACCAGGGATATTTTTTACTTTTAATTTTATATGTGGGGAGTCACCCCTTAGGCAAGGGTCGCTCCCCTGGGGGAAAATTTGTATTTAGGCCATTTCTTGGGGGCAGATCTGCCTATTTTTATTAGGCCGATCTGCCCCCAAAGGGGGCACAAACCACCAGACCCCAGTTTTTTTTTTGTCAGTTTCACGTGAGGGGAGCGACCCCTTAGGCAAGGGTCGCTCCCCTGGGAGGGGCAAATTTGTTGGGGGGCAGATTGGCGTATTGTAATTAGGCCGATCTGCCCCCACGGGGTCAGAAACCCTAAACACCAGGGATCTTTTTTTGTTTTTTTTTGTTTTCTTTTATTTTTTTATATGTGGGGAGTGACCCCTTAGGCAAGGGTCGCTCACCTGGGTGACAAATTGTCTTAGGCCATTTCTGCCCCCCTTGGGGGCAGATCGGCCTATTTTCATTATGCCAATCTGCCCCCAAGGGGGGCAGAAACCAGTAATTTTTATTTTGCATCAATTTCATGCAAGGGGAGCGACCCCTTAGGCAAGGGTTGTTCCCCTAGGGGGGCAAATTTATTTTAGGCCATTTCTGCCTCCTCTTGGGGGCAGAAACCACTAAGCCCTGGGGATTCTTTTTTGTGCCAATTTCACGCAAGGCGAGTGATCCCTTAAGCAAGAGTCGCTCCCCTGGGGGGCAAATGTATTTTAGGCCATTTCTGCTCCCCTTAGGGGCAGATCAGCCTATTTCTATTAGGCTGATATTCCCCCGGGGGGCAGAAACCACCTAGGCAACAGGAATTGGTGTGTGTATGTGTGTGTTTTCTTTGGGGGGCAGCCCCTTGGGCAAGGGTCGCTCCCCAGGGGGGCACATTACTGTTGGCCATATCTGCCCCCCATTGGGGCAGATTGGCTATTTTAGGAAGGCCCATTGGCCAAAGCCCACCAGAGACCAGGAAAGATTATGGGGGTCATTTTGACCTCTGCAGTCTTTTTTGAAGACCGCCGAGGGACCGCCGTGCGGAAGACCGCCAGTGGTGGCGGTTTGCCGCTCGGCCTATTATGACCGTTGGCAGCTCTCCGTCCTTTCACCGACAGAGAGCCGCCAACAGCCATACTGGCGGGAGGTGGGGAAGTGGAGGTTGCTCCACCTCCACCACCCCGCCAACAGAACACCGCCTAGCGAATAACGTCCTGTGATTCACCGTGGCAGTGTTCTGTTGGTGGTGTGGTGTCGGCGGAGCTGCCCCCTTGGATCCCGTCCCCTCCCGTAGGATCGTCAGACCAGGTGAGTCGATCGTCCGTGAGGGGAGTGGGGTGGGGGGTGTTGTGTGTTGTGTGGGTGCATGGGGGTGTGCGTGTGTGTATGTAGAGGGGGTGTGTGAGTGCGTGTATGCTTGTGGGGGTGTTGTGTGTATGGGAATGAGTGCGTGTATGTCTGTGAGTATGTCTGTATGGATGTGTGCGTGTATGTTTGAATGTGGGTGTGCGTGTCTGACTGTGTGTGTGGATGTAGGCATGTATGTCGGCGTGTGTGCGTGTAAGGGTGTAGGTGGTGCCTGCGTGCGTGTCGTGTGGGTATGGGTGATGTGATGTTGGGGGCCGGGTGGGAGGGGTGCCCTACCACCTTTGGGGGGTGGCAGGGGTTGTGGGGGGTGTAGGGGAGGGAGTTGGGGTGGGGTTGGGGGATGGGGGAGACCCCTATCCATGTCAGGGAAGGAATTCCCTGGCACTGATAGTGCTTACCGCCATGGATTTCATGGCGGTTCAAACTGCTGGAAATCCACGGCGGTAAGCCGGGTCCAAATACCGCCGGCAGTCTAGTTACGGCCGCCGGGCTGGAGACCCAGGTCTCCAGCCCAGAGAACCGGTGGATGACCATGGTGGTAACTGCCATGGTCATATTTCCACAAAGTAAGACTGCCAGCCTGTTGGTGGTCTTACCGCCGGTTCTCCGCCTTCCGCCAGGGTCATAATGACCCCCTATGTTTTGAAAATAAGAGGGTGGGGTATGGCCATACCCCAACCCTAAATAAATAGGGCCAACATTGTTCTGCCCACCAGGGGGCAGATGGGGCAGTTACCCCCGATCCACACCCCGAGGAGGGAGGCATAAAGATTACTAGATGCCAGGAAATTAAAAATAAAATAGTGGGGTGGTGGCCACCAACCAGTATGGGCATGGTTATGCCCCCTCCCCAACTGAAGGGGGTAACAGTCTTTCAGGTCTCCCCCCACACACTAAAACATCTTATCCCATAACAAGCAAGAGGACATTTGATTATTTTGAGTTTTGGTTTTACATTTAAACCATGAGAGTTTGGCTAACTCTCAAAATTGTGCCACTAGGAATGGTGAGGGCTGTCCTTTTTGGACTTTGGGATGCTGCCATTTGGAAAAATCCACAAGACCTAGACACATCTGCAAACTAAACATCTGGGTGAGTTCAGGGTGGTGTGCTTCACATGCACCCGCACCATTTTCTTATCCACAATGCCCTGAAAACCTTCAACTTTGGTGGAAATCACAAATTTTTTCCACATTTTTGTGATGGAACCTTCTGGAATCTGCAGTAATCCACAAAATTCCTACCACCCAGCGTTGTCTCATCTATACCGATAAAAATTCTGCCCCACTTGTCAGCCTAAAAATGTTTTTTTTCAAACTGCCCTTTTGGACCCGCTTTGGTTCACCCTCAATGTCAACATGTTTTTGGCTCTTCCCCGTCACAGGGACTTGGCCCACCTACACAAGTGAGGTATCATTTTTAACAGAAGACTGAGGGGAACGTTGGGTGGTAGGAAATTTGTCCTGGTGTGGTGATCCCACACAGAAATGTGGGAAAATTTAGATTTTTTTAGCTAAATTTGAGATTTGCTGAGGATTGTGGGTAAGAAAACATTGGGAGTTCCACGAAAGTCACACCTCAGTGTCTAGTTTTAAAAAATGCACAGTTTTGGTAGGTGTCGTTAGGTGCCAGCTAAGCTAGAGGGCAAAATCCATAGCTAGGCACTTTGAAAAAACAGCTCTGTTTTCTTTGGGAAAATGAGATGTGTCCACGCTGTGTTTTGGGGCATTTCCTGTTGTGGGCACTATGCCTACCGACACAAGTTTGTGACTCCTCTCCGATTCCAGAACTTTCTGTCACTGAAATTTTAGGGAAAAGTGTTTTTTGACCACATTTTGAGGTTTGCAAAGGATTCTGGGTAACAGAACCCGGTGAGAGCCCCACAAGTCACCCAATCCTGGATTCCCCCTAGGTGTCTAGTTTTAAAAAATGCACAGGTTTGGTAGGTTTTCCTAGGTGCCAGCTGAGCTAGAGGTCAAAATCCACTGCTAGACACTTTCCAAACAGTTTTCAATGGAAAAATGTTATGTGTCCATGTTGTGTTTCCTGACGCGGGCATTAGGCCTACCCACACAAGTGAGGTATCATTTTTATCGGGAGACTTGGGGGAACAGAGAATAGCAGAACAAGTGTTATTGCCCCTGGTCTTTCTCTACATTTTTTCGTAAGACAGTGTGTAAAAAAGACATCTATTTGAGAAATGCCCTGTAATTCACTTGCTAGTATGGGGATCCCCGAATTCAGAGATGTTCAAATAACCACTGCTGCTCCACACCTTAACTTGTGTCCATTTTGGAAATACAAAGGTTTTCTTGATACCTATTTTTCACTCTTTATATTTCACCAAATGAATTGTTGTATACCCGGTGCAGAATGAAAAGCCATTGCAAGGTGGAGCTCATTTATTGGCTCTGGGCACCTAGGATTCCTGATGAACCTACAAGCCCTATATATCCCCACAACCATAAGAGTCCAGCAGACGTAATGGTATATTGTTTTCAAACATCTGACATCGCAGGAAAAAGTTACAGAGTAAAACGTGGAGAGAAATGGCTGTTTTTTTCACCTCAATTTCAATAGTTTTAAAAAAATTATTTTAGCTGTTATTTTCTGTAGGAAAACCTTGTAGGATCTACACAAATGACCCCTTGCTGCATTCAGAATGTTGTCTACTTTTCAGAAACGTTTTACTGTCCAGGACCCAGCATTGGTTTCACACCCATTTCTGTCACTGACTGGAAGGAGGCTAAAAGCACAAAAAATAGTAAAAATGGGGTATGTCCCAGTAAAATGCCAAAAATGTGTTGAAAAATGTGGTTTTCTGATTCAAGTCTGTCTGTTCCTAAAACCTGGGAAGCTGATGATTTTAACACCGCAAACCCTTTGTTGATGCCATTTTCAGGGGGAAAAAAAACCACAAGCTTTCTTCTGCAGCTCTTTCACTTCTTTTGTAAAAAAAACGAAATTTTCACTGTATTTTGGCTAATTTCTTAGTCTCCTTCAGGGGAACTCACAAACTCTGGGTACCTCTATAATCCCTACGATGTTGGGAAAAAAAAGGATGCAAATTTGGCGTGAATAGCGTATGTTGGCAAAATGTTATGAGGGCCTAAGCCTAAGCAGGAACTGCTCCAAAATAGCCAATAAAGGCCTGGCACCCGAGGGGGGAAAAGGTCTGGCAGGGAAGGGGGTTAATGAAACACAGCCTGTTTTCCTTGAAGGAAAACTGGATGCATTCCAAAAAAAAAAAAACGGTTTAAAATCTTACATCCTCCTGCGACTTGCTATGAGGAAGAGACGTCCTTGGCACGCCCCTTCCAATTAGAGACTCACAAACCTATTTTGTGAGTCGGTAACAGGTTACTGGCTCGCAGAATAGGACTGTTACATGAGGAAAAGCCTTCTCCCGGTCACCGACAGCACAATGGGCTGTTTGCAACCGGGAAAAGGCTTTCCTACATTGGCCCTAGGATTGCACTTTGCAAATACAAAACAGTTCTACACTTAGACACCACAAACCCACTTTTGTATACACCTGTAGTCGAATGTGAGAAGGAAATCCAGACAGACCTTGTATTTTAAATATCCATCGCCTCAGAGCACCGCCCAATCACCTCACCAACATACGTCTTGAAATTGCTTTAGCGACATTCAAGTGACAGCTTCATCTTCTTAAAATACTTTGACCTTGTCCCAAGGTGTGATCTCCCAGACCTCTGGAGGCTCGGAGTTGTTTCATGTGCGTTCGCTGCAGCTGTAGATCATCTTCCTTCTGTCATGTTTCTCATCTTTTCTCTGCTACAGTTCAATTCCCTGGGAGATCCTAAACTTCAGAATACGTGAAATTGATGTTTTCTTCGCCCTGCCTGGCTAGTCCTGTGATATTGGCTGAAATCAGTGCAATAAATGATTTTTGGTTGCTCTTTTGACATGAAACTGACGTCCGCCTGGAGCTCTGCATGTAGGCCTGTGTGTCCTAATGACCCTTTAATTTAAGGGCAAAGGCCAGGTCAGTACAGCAAACTTAAGAAAGCTTGGAACTCTGGAGAACCTGTGACTGTGCCTGCAGTTTTGGTGATGCTGCTAAACAGTGCTTAATTTGTAACAAAAAATATATAAGTAACAAGTGATGGGTGACAGGTTTACTTAGTTCCCGACCCTGCTGCCTATTCCATGCAATGTGGATACCAAATCTGTATTTTTCTGATTCTACCACATGCCTCTTTCTTCCATAAACCAATAATTCCCGCGTATTCCTCTCACTCTTGCAGGTTCTTTTTCATTCATGCCTTTTCCTTCTAACGCTGTTCTCATATTTATCTCTTCTTTTTTTCCCTCTTTTTTCCTTTTCTTGCTCTTGTTCAGGATCAACATATGAAAATTATAAATATATCAGGTCTCCAAATTTAATGCCAGTGCCTATCACCAGCCACCACTATATTACACACAATAACTACTGTGCAAACCTTCTTAAGCAAAGAGAGACAAACAACCACTTTTCAGCATTCTTGCCACTCAGAGGACAGTAAGAGATGGAGTGAAAAAGAAAGAGGCAAGGTAGCTATGTCATACCTCCAAGTTGGCCAATTGGCAGGGACATAAGCTGACTCAATGGGACTGGTCGCCTTTTCTGCATTACGTGTACATAAACTATGGTTCATAACTTTATTCCCTTCTGTCGCTTTAATTTATGGATTACTTACTTGAAGTGGCCTGGGTTTCCCAGTCTATAACTCCCAGCGTCACACTGAATCCACTCATCAAAATAAAATGGCACTACAATGATCATATAGCTGAACCATTTTAACAGTATTATCTTGTTCAATTCCTGCACCTCTAGACTTGTGGGTGTGATCTTGGGTATCTAGTGTTCCCAGTGTAGTAGACTGCAATGAATGTTGCTGCTTATCTGTGTACTGGACAGGGCTCACCGTGCTTCCCACAATGGGTACTGGTCAATGTAAATTATTTTATAAAATGGCAGTAAGATGTGCAGTTCCCCTAACCTGATTCCTCCGAGCAAAGTTAAAGTCTTACTTGATATCCAGAACTCTAGACTGTGGGCCTGATTCAAAAAGGTAACTTACACTTTAAATAAGTTTACAATTTTGAACAAGTGTAGTACTTTTCGGTATTCACAAACTGCACTTTTGTAGAACTCATACTTTTATAGTAACTTACACTTTTGTAATAATACCAGCACTTCACATGGCCAACCACTGGCTTTGCAACACTATTGCATAGAAAATAGGGAGGTAGGGATTCAAAATAAAACCTCATAGGAAATAAAGTTCCAATAAATGAAATTATTTAAAATAGTTAACAATTTAAATAAATATAAATTATTGTGAAAAAAATATATAGACATAGTATATATTTCTAGTAAGTATCTGCTACGCTCATATAGGAAATGTTGCTGAAATAAATCAAATTATTTGAAATAGCTAAAATATAAATAAATATTAATAAACAGGCTATAAATAAATAAAGTAGGCTGTAGTGTTAAATTCAATAAAAATATTTAAAGTAGTTAAAAATATAAATTAATATAACCAAACTAACTCGCGGTAAAATGTTTGTGAATTGGGCCCTCTGTTTTTAATCCCAAGGTTCAGGGTGTTTCATAATAACTTGAGCTATGGTGTAGTCATCTCTCCCCAGACAGCAGAATATATCACAGATATATGACACACTAAGGCCCGCATTACAAGTTTGACAGTCTTACAGCAAGACTGCCATGGTTGCGAGTGGCAAGATACCGCCAGTGTTGGCGGTATCCCACCCGCCGTATTAAGAGTCCACAAAGTATTCTGCCCAGAGACAGCCACAAATTCGACACTGCCAGGATGACCGAAGGCAGGATAGAGGTGGTCCTACCACCAGCATCGCCACGACTAACAAATACCGCCCTCCCAATTACGAGCCACAAATCAGCACAACAGTCATTGCGCGGTGGAAAACCATTAGAGGCCAAAAACACCTCTACCAGAACACACCACCTCATTAGACAAATTGAATACCCCACACATGACACAGATGTACACATTGATCACAGCAACACACACCACTATATAACCCACAAACCTTTACAACCAAAACGAAATAAACCGAGAGCGAGGACCACACAAACAATAGATACTGCACACGTACACCATGAGCACTATCACACACAACACTCAGCACACACCACACAACTGCACTATTGACACAATACACACATCGTCACACAAACACCACAAACAACCAGCACACACAACTAAGCTCTCCCACCCCTCCAAGCCCCATACACTGCACCCTCGCACACTACACACACTCCCACTCACAACACAACCACCATGTCCCGTCAGAAACACCAACGCTTCACAGACGATGAGTTGAGGGTCATGGTAGATGAAATCATCAGAGTAGAGCCACAAGTGTTTGGAGCACAGGTCCAGCAAACATTAATAGCCAGAAAAATCAGTGGGCAACCATCCATTCACAGAGGAGGACATCCGGAAGAAGTGGAACAACCTACGGGGAAGGTGCGTTCCATGGTGTCCAGGCACCAAATTGCCATGATGAAGACTGGCGGTGGGCCCCCACCTCCTCCCCCCAGAGTTTGCATGATGGGAGGAGAAGGTCTTGGACATCCTGCATCCTGGGGGCCTGACTGGAATACCTGGAGGACTGGACACTGGTAATGTACCCACACTCCCCTAGCACTAATTCAGCCCTCCAGCATTCTACCCCACCACCCTATCACTCCCCAAGTCACCCTATATTCCACTACACCTCCTGCACAGTCACCTAAAGCCCCTCCATTGCCTGCCGACCCACTACCCGGGTACAATGGCCATACAGTCCCGGGCCACTGCACAGATAGCACTGCAAAACACTATCAATATGACTCCCACAATGCATCTGCGCATCCACATGAAAAGCTGATCGGTCCATATCACAGTGCAACACCTTCATGTCCAACTATCGCACCTGCAACCCCACCGGGATGCTACAACTGAGGACCTATACATGGCAATGACAGAAATGCAGTCCTCATACAGCAACCCTCAGTGGAACATGCTCCTCATTTCACTGTACATTAACCACAAATAACATCTGTAGTGCTGCATCTATCATTGCCATACTGGGAACCAAGTTAAGCCACTGTATTCCTCAGACCAGACCAAACCAGCTCTTCATTGCCAGTTGGTAGGAGAGATGCAGTATGGGAGGCAATAGTGGACAAAATCAACAGAGTCGCTGAGGTGGAGAGGACTGTCACTAAGGGCAAGAAGCGCTGGGACGATTGCAAGCGCGGGACTAAGGAGAAACTCACCAGGAACACTAAGGCAGCACTGCAGACTGAAGTCCTGCACAACAGGAAGACCTGGATGAGCTGGAGGAGATGGTTGCAGCGGTAATCAAGGAGGAGCTGGTCACTGGTATCGCAACATAGGACAGCCCAGACTACCAGGAACCACCTCAAATGCAGAGTAAGTTGCATCTGGGGTATCTGGAACTCCACTAATAGCACAAAGGGGAGGCACATAGGACACACTCAATGCATGCTCAAGGGATGCATCAGGACACATAGGCCCTGACTCATATGCACCATCCTCACCCAAGCCACACATGTACTGACACTTTGGTTGTGCAATGCATTCCAACATATACACAACGTCACCATAGGCCACTCACTTTGGCTATACTCCACAAAGTAAATAGGCACCACATTGCCTGGTAGGCACATGCAAATAGTGTGGCAGTGGCTGTGCCATTACAACACCCATTGCATATAGTCAAAGCCCCTGTACCAACACAACGTAGACATCAGAGACTAGAACAGAAATCAATATCACCCCAGGGGTGGTGTCAGGGTGGTGCCTCCAACCAAAATGCTTCCCTTCCTCAGTCTTGCAGCACACATTGAAGAAGGCCATCTCAGCAAACACAGTTTGTACATGTGCAGGAAGGGACACCTCCTTGCACATGAACAAATCATCACTTCAAGGCAGGCACCCCGTCATCATGCTGCAACAATGCCTGTATTGGTGCAGGGGACACAAATATGTGCAGGCGCAGGGGGAATTGCAGGGCTGTACCAAATTCAAGTAAATACCTAAACTGCTGCAGTGTACTGCAACACATCTTTTCCTGATGTTCCAGTTGTGCAATGCCCTGTGCCGTATTTTCATGGTGGTGTTAGGCCACTTTTTGTGGCATAACGCCACCCTGTAAATATGGCCCCTTCACATGCAGCCCTTTGCGTGGAAGGAGAGAGCAATGGGTGTTGCTGTGGGTGTGCCACTGCAACACCCATTGCATTTTGACGCTGCCTCAGATTTATGAGTTTTAGTAAACATGAGGCAGCGCCCAAATCTAATGCCCCCCTCAGGGGTGGTTTTAGCAAGGCGCAATGAGGAGGTATACTTTATTCCCCCACTTTTTTCTTTTTCTATGTATACTGCATTCTGCAGCACACATAGAAAGAGCAAAATGCCAGACATGATTGTCAATGTGCGGTAAGGTGTCCCTTCCTGCAAATAAAATATAATTTAAAAAGTACGCTTTGGTACTACTGTGTGTGCTCCATTATGGAGCACACACAGAAGTGCCAAATCGCCATGAGTGATTGTGTGTGTGCAGGAAGGGACACCTGCCCACACATAAACAATCAAACCTTTCAATGCAGACATTCTTGCACAATGGTGCAAGGATGCCTGCGTTGGCGCTAGGCAGCTCAATTTAGCGCCAATGCAGAGGACAACACAGGGGTGCACCGTATACAAATAAATACGGCACATCCCTACAATTGTGAAAATTATGCAGTGGGTGCTGTTACTTTTAGAACAGCATTGCGTTCCGTCATTTTCCATTACTAGTGAGCTTGACCCAATTGTGAAGCACAATGCTACACTTAACTACGACCACAACCTTGAGTCAGTGACATATCACTGAGTCTCCAGTGGCAAATACATGATGTCCCATGTCAACAGCCAATGCCATTGAATATTGATTTTACACTATCTCATTGCAGAGGATGATGGCTTGCCTCCTGCTGACCTGCCTATCCTGGATTTTTCTGATGACATGGATGACCAGCTGCCAGCTATCAATAAACAGACTCTCCAGGACGTCCTAGGATCATACCATACACCACCTCTAGTCGCAGTGTTGCAGAGTCCCCACATGAACCACCCAGCCACCAACACACGCCACCAGCCAGTACTCACACAGCCCTGGATTCCGAGGACCCAGAGATCAGCTTTCAGAGGACAGTGGTAGGAGTCCAACGGGAGCTGGCCAAGCAGGTACGGGCTGGGATGGAGACAATGGCAGGCAGCCTAGAGGGAGTGCGGCTGTACCTCAGTCCAAATAAGGACAACTCAGCTGCCATCAGAGGCACCCACTTCCAGCTATGTGGACTCCAGCAGTCTCTGGCAGAAATAGTTGCTGTAGTGAAGCAGAGGCTACACCAAATGCCCTCCCTACCTGCCAGCAGCATTCAGAATACCCTGGAGTCCACACAACAGGAAGTGGCCTCCCTCAGGGAAAACATGGCTGCCTATTACTGTGATGTTGTTGCGGTGTTGAAAAATCAGCAGTTCCTCCTTTGCAGCAGTGATGTCTTATGTGTTGCCACGAATGGCAGCTACTGGGGCCTTTGACTCCAGATCTCTATCGCCTGAAGTTTGTGTGGCCCCCTCTACTTCTACAACAGCATCAGCCATGGCACAGGAGACACCACACACATCAGAGGATGAAGATGTGGAAGGAATAACATTCACAAGGAAAAGCACCCAGTAGCACCAGTCTGTGCCACATGAACAGTTTCTCCTTAGTTCTGGGCTTAAGATCATGCTAATGTTGTTGCCCCTAGGAAATGTACCCTCTTTACCTAACCACTTGTCTGCTATACGCTGTCATTGTCTCTTTCATACGAATTAACAATTCTTTAAACTCTTCACTTATGCACAGTACTCCTATACATGTCTCATGACATGTCCCTCAACCCTGGACTCCAAATGTGCTACATATGGCTAACGTTCACTCCTGGGATCTGTGATTGGATATTGTGTAGAAATCACAATCACAATTGCACCTGTAAATAAAGCACATTGTACACATGTAGCATTTCTGTGTTTACTGTGATCCACCTACTCAGCTAAAAGATAGCACTGTGTCAATCCATGTCAATGTGTACAGAATATCTACGTGAGTGCATGACTCTCAGACACTAGGCCACACACTAGGACACACTATGATATTAACAGAAGACAGCTGAATGATGTTGTTGTCAGCTACAACCAACTTGCTGTGTATACTATAAGATTTTGAACCAATATTCTTTGAAGTAGACATACAACATGTGTGGCTCTGAACCAAATTAATGGTAATTTACCCAGATGGGAGTACCAGTACAACTTATTTGTGTGGAACAGGAAAAGCTAACCTTACAAGTGATGGCCACCTTTCAGTGTTGCAGGATACAGTTGCAAATTTTCCCGTTGTCAGATGTACCAAATTTGCCAACAATGAAATTGCAGGACCCAGCCAAAGACTGGTAAACAACCATTTTTACCTGTCCAAGATAAAGAATACATACACCTTGTGAATGGCTGGAACTCTGGATGGCAAATGTATGCACTAGTAGACAGTATGTAGCAGCCATTCTGACAGCTCCTTGATCATAGGGGATGCACATGGGAAACTTGGGAAATAAAGACAAGTAAGCATTGCCTTTGCCATTCTCCCAACTTGGCCAGTGCACTCATGAAAACCCCCAGACTCTCAATCAAATTACAAAATGATTAGGATAAGATGAATAGGATTTTGTTTAGAACCATACACCAAAAGAATACCTAAAACCTACCCTGTGCTAAACTAACTTATACTAACTATAATTAATTAACAACTACACCTATCTAACCTATTCTAAACTTATCCTACACAGTTAAAAACGTTCTTTAAACATTAACCACCCAAGCCCCTTAAGAGACAAGTTACAAGTAGGCCAACATAAACTATGACTTCACATGTTCTAACCTAACCCATGACATAAACAAATAAATATTTTGTTGGTATTTTCTTTTTTTTTAATATATATATATTTTCTTTTTTTTTCTACACAAATACCAGGACCCTGACTCAATCCCCCAACAATAAAAAACGGAGAAAGCCCCCCCTACTATACCTTGACCTAACCTATGCCTACCCTATACTAACCAAAAACTACCCTTTTAAAATCCAATATAAAACTATGTTAAACTATATTAAACAGTAAAAGGGAGGGGAAGGAACTGGCAGATTGTACGACACAAAAAGTTAATTTCCTCCAGTTCTCTACTGATTCCTCCTCCAATATTTTTAGTCTGGCTAAAATCTTTCCTATGCCATTCTCATGTCTTGTTCAAACTGGCTGAGGACTACTGCAGCAGGTGGCTGAACTGGTGGCTGAGTTATGCCTG
Organism: Pleurodeles waltl; assembly: GCF_031143425.1. Lineage (NCBI taxonomy): Eukaryota > Metazoa > Chordata > Amphibia > Caudata > Salamandridae > Pleurodeles > Pleurodeles waltl. The sequence goes on from NC_090446.1 coordinate 683,215,495, forward strand.
CTGCAGCTGACGTTGAGGGCCTTGGTCAGGCTGTGGCCCCTTGCACCCCTGATGACTTTGCTTCAGGGTCCTTGTGTGGCTGCTGTGGAGGTCCACCATGTGCAAACGCACGCCATTCCCCTGATGCTTTCCTACTTTGGAACCTCCTTCCCATTCGGCGGTATCCGGTCTCAACCTCCATCATGTGGTGGTAGCGTTTGGCCCTCTTGTTGAAAGCTCACCTCTGGTCGTGTGTCATGTTGCAGTTGAAGTATGAGGAGAAGCAAGACTCAGTATTAGCACTGGGTGGGGGTAGTACAGACATATTATGTACACTGCAACTGCAGAAAACACATACAGTTCAACAGACATTCCTCAATAATAACTTACTCCTCATCTATGACTATTTCCTACCAGCCATCAACAGTATCATGTACATGTCACTGGAATGACAGTAATCCATAGTTAACCAACAGGGCACAGAACTGATTGGACAAAAGTTTCCATGATCAACATTTGTGTTCTCTAACTTGTGAGGACAATGTGCCCCAACGAGTCTGGATTTCCTGTGTCCCTGTGCATAAGGGGGGCTGTGCATGCAATCCATCACCTTGACACCCCTGGTGAAACATCAAGGCCTGCCCAGTTATCATGGAGGCAAGATGGGGACCATATGATAGGGGGACTTATAACTTCCCATCTGCTGTTCTAAGGTTAGGTAAATCAACATTCAGGTGTCCTGGTGTAAGACCTGGCCTGAGCATATGTTACGAAGGGGCACGCAATTGCCCATGATGTGCCCACATGTACATATCATGCAATCTTTCCAGAAAGTTTGGCCAAAGCCTGAGCTGCACATCAAAGTTGTTAACATATTACATAACTGAACCCCCCCACCCTGTGTTATGTTGTGCTACATGTGTTAAACAGCACATACAAGGTAGCTGTATGGGTGCCCTTAAGCCCACAGTGAGTTTGGCACTGCACTGGGTGCTGCAACATTGTCCTGATACATTGTACATAATTTACACATGCATGTCAGACATCATCAAAGTACCACGTAAGCACAGCATTCGCATCATATGTATATGTGATAGAACCTACATCACGCACAAATATCATGGGTGCAGGACCATGTTGTGAAAACATCAGAGATCTGGTGTGGGAAAATTCATAGACTTTTCCCACAACCTTCTGGAGTTGAGTTGTCTACTAATTGTTTACATTACTGACTGTGGTGCAGCACAATATGGCTCCTTGCAGTACTACAGACTCATTATATCTGAAGGGTACTGAGGCAGCTGTGGTGTATGTGTCTCCTGAATAAGCCCCCTAGACATCTCTGCAGCTATAACCCATATCTGTACCGTATTGTCAGTAAGCTATGTGTGACACACTGTGCTGGCAATGGAGACGTGACAAAGTGGTTGTCAACAGGCATGCTATGTACATAAACAGCTGGCCTGAGACTTATCATGGTAGAAATCAATGAATAAGTGGCCAGCCATTAAAATTCCTATTTCACACCATTCCATGCCAGCACACGTTGCCCCTTGAACTACAAGCAAGCCATCCTCATTGTACAACATTCCAACATACATGATGTCACCATCCATTCTCCAATTATATCATATCATTGGTCAGGCAAAACCATCTTTCACAGCATTCCACACTTCAGACTGACTCACACCGAACCCTATATTATCAAACATGACGCACAAGATGGCACTTACTAAATGCATCAGGGTCTTCATCGGGTAACCTCTTCTACGGTGTAGGGCGCAGGTCCACCTGCAAGATATGAATAGAAAACATTGCTTAGTGTAATTTGTACATATAAGTTAATGGACACCTTTGTTCACTATCAACTTGTTAGTCTGAGTGAGCGAGTCATCCTAGTGGTAAATCAGAGAAACTGACAAACATCTATGATCAGTCAATCACACATGGTCTCAGATAATGTAAACCCACGCACCTACAGATCATCATTGTCCCTGACACTCTTGTGGTGCTTCTCACTGCACCATTTATACATGGAATTGTCATTCAGGTGTCTGTTAACTCTAAACCTCAATGACCACATGGGATTGCATGACACTGTATATTGCATCTTAGGGGCATGCAATGGTTTTTGTAGTGGCTGTCCCATTGTGACACCCATAGCGTTTGAGCCTGCCTCCGATGTTGAAGATATCTACCTCATTGTCACAGCAAATTGAAAAACTACTGGTCAGGGCCTGTGTGGGTATTCCAAGGTGTTGAGGAATGCAGGGATACATCCTTCAGTGAAGTAAGCATTATGTGTGTGCCATCACAAGGCACACGCGATCAATAATGCTATGGGAGTTTACCTTTGTGAAGAGAGTTGTACCTACCTTTACATTGACTGATTGAAATCATGGATGTATTGCCAATAGTGTGTGACCACCCATTGTTGCCATAGTATACCAGTATTTGTCCAGGGAGGGATAAGAACAATGGCATATAAATATACCTCAACACAGACATACTTGCTCTGTGGTCCAAGGATGCATTTGTTGGTGCAGGTTGCTGAGTGATGTAGCAGATGCAGGGCAGACCCATACTGTCAGTGAGAAGTGGAAGGCCTGTGGAAATTACTCTGCACATCTGTGTGGTAAAAGACATAGTATAGGGTGTATGTGATACACAATGAACTGGAACAGGGAAGTGCTAGTAGTCTGGACCCAGTGCATGGTCAACCTCCCTTACATGGCGTTGGCCAATGACACAAAGGGGCCGATAGAACAACAGTGGTGCAGAACCAATTGTATCTATACAGTCCTTGTGGCCCTCAGTGCACCCCTTTACACTGCCATGTGTGAGCCTAATGAGAATGAATGCACAGCATGATGTAGGTAGGGTCCAACTGCATCTATTTATGTGTAAGTAAATGATGTACTCAGCAGGAGTTGCAACAGATCATCACAACTTCTGCTGAGTGCATGGGGGACCATCTCATAAGTTCACATGCTCCCGTATCACACCTGCTCTCAGTAGATGTTCAGAGTGCATGAAAAATTGAAATAAGGGATTTCTCATTTTACTCATTGGATTTTACATTTGCCTCCCAAACAGGTTTTGGGACCCATTTCCGTGCATGATGTATGGCGCAGGCCTCATTTGGAGCTGCTCATTATCAAATTGCCCTATGCATGCATCACAACACTTTGTAATGGTTGTGCAGGGAAAATGGTACATCCACCCTGCATCGGATTCATTATTGTACATTTGACGTGCAGGCCTATGGGGGCACTGGGACTCTTCATACAGGTAGTACACAACACTTCCAAACCCACAACCTTTACATGCAACACTCAACTGTATCTGCAGCCGTCATGCACATGCAAAAGAAAGGACTCTGTATGGAGATGGGAGACTTACAAACTGCTCCACCAAGCTCTATGTCCAGATGATCCAGCAGATCCTGCTCCCCTGTAACGAGGTATGCCCAGCGATGCTTGAGTTGGTGGTCGGTCTTTCCTGTCCCAAAGATTTGTGTTAGGTGGAGGAGCACCTTGCCCCACCGCAACCGCCTTACTTCTGTGGGGTAGGCAAGAATGACACAGCCACCCAGTGCAGCATCATGGAGAGGTAGTGCTGAACCAGCCATATAAAACCCCCCAGCTCATCGGCCAACATCCGCGCCATTCTCCCCTTGCCAGACATACTGGACTGCAAATGCAGTTCACCCAGAACAAAAAATAAATATACCTAACACCTAACCCAACTAACCCAACTACCCCAACAACTATACTACCCCAGACAAACACCTCACAATACAGAGACACAAACTTTACATTTACAATACAAAAGACAAGTTTAGAGACAAATAAAACACAACACCCACAGGACACAGCACAATAAATACCAGAAACACTGCAAACGCTTCAAAACTCCTATAGCACCAGCTCCACATACCCTCACACAGTCACAGACAATAAGGGCCTGATTCTAACTTTGGAGGACGGTGTTAAACCGTCCCAAAAGTGGCGGATATACCACCTACCGTATTACGAGTTCCATAGGATATAATGGACTCGTAATACGGTAGGTGGTATATCCGCCACTTTTGGGACGGTTTAACACCGTCCTCCAAAGTTAGAATCAGGCCCTAAGTCTGTGAAGTGAAAGTGAAAGTGAACTCACTGTACCATGTTTGCAGGCAGGATGTCCTGTTAGGTCACTTCCTGGGCGTGTGCACTACGGTTCCAGGAATGCAACATTTTTTGACGCATGACGGTCATGCGTAGTTTTTTCCCACCTTTTGTATAAAATTGCCTGTGGACATGTGATAGATATTCAGGGGCTAGGAGTCTTTTAGCCTAGGGGAATTGTATGGTATATGGGCATGCATGAAAATTTTGGATGCACGATGACAATGTGTCGATTTTTCACTATGGTGCGTTTAAAGGTGTGTGAATGTGTAATCGAGACTCAGGGCCCAGGTGTCATTTTACTTATGTTGCAGTGTGGAGTTGATGTGTTTGCTTCATTTTTTTTTACGCATGACGAAATTGGTGGATTTTTGTATTGTAGGCCTTGAGTGTACCCTGATTCACTCAACATGTCACATGGGCTGTGCTACAATGTTGTATATGTGGTATGGATACATGTGGGTCACTATCCAGTAATGTCATTACAGTGACATTGGTATATCAAACCCATAGGTTTGTCTATGAGTCTCCTTCATGCGATTACTCATACCTTGTGCATATATGCATGTGTAGCTACACTGTGTCCACATACATGTTGGCACATGTGTGCTATGTGTATACATATGTGTATGAAGACTAATTTGTTGGTGGACTACATTGTTATGTCGGAGATACAAATGTACACATACCTACAACACAATATATATCATGGGCTATGTCCAACACACGGTAAGGCATGTGACAACCATGACAATTTGTACTCAGAGTTTTTCAGTGGAATTGGACTGCATTGACATCACTGGCAATTTGCGTGTGCATGTGTGTCCACTCTTTGGTGTGTTGTTGGATTTTACTTTATGTTGCCCTGCTACATGTGTGCCATTTTGTTCCTCATGCTTCTTGGTTGCAGGAGATGCAATTGAACACATGTGTTAGTGAATTTTAGTAGATGCCATGTGTGTTTAAAGATGTGTTGTGTACTTTCTGTAATATATGACGACAGTGGTGTGTTCATGGGATGTGAAACCTCACTTTACTATCTTCCTGCACAGACACATGTTGCCATTTTACAAATGCATATGTAGTCACATCAGTGCCACCTATTTTTCTGTATGTCGGAACACATGTGAAGGAAATTTCTTTCATTCACTGATCTTGTGATACCTCTGTCCTTATTTTTGTGTTAGGTTGCTTTTTATTCAGAATCCATTCACATTACTATGCCTGAGCCATTATAGTGGTACATGTGTGCTGAGTTATGTGGTATATGTGTGCATGCCTCCTACTAGGCACTCACATTTGTCGACATTATGTCTGTTATGATTGTCACATACAATGGCATACCACTGTGTAGCTGTGTTGCAGTCTGGCATAGATGCCAGCCTGCTTATCAACAACACTGTGTGAGTTTGTATGGCAACACAAACTGATGCTTGCATTTGAAGGGGCAGGTCAATGATGCTCCAGTTTAATCAGCCCCTTGTGCACATGTATCAGGGCCATGACAATGTCATATGTTACTGTAGGCAGAGAAGTGGTGTGTGGGTTTACTGAGCAGGGATCTAGACTCTTCATGATTGCTACTCCCCAACATACAGACACATGCACGATTGTGGTCATGCAGACCAGGATATCGCATTTTCCTTTGTGGTACCTAATGTCAGCCTTCCCCTCTCATACACAGAGCTCGGGTGCTTGCACATGTAGGACATGTTTCATTATTTGTGGTCCTTAGTTGTTTCCATGGGCAGCTTGTTTTTGGGCTTGTATATCTGTTGTGACTTCAATATTGGAAACGTGCCAGGGTACAGATGATATTGTCTGTCACTGCCTCCTGTCATGGTGGCATGCAATGGGCAAATACCATGGTATGCTAGTGGCAAACATGACTGGGTTATGTACCTCCCTGTACATGTGTTAAATGTAGACATGTAGACATTGATGTGTTGCACAGTCAGTATTGGTCTATGTGTGTCTCTTCTCCATGTTTTCCTGCTTTACTGGAAAGGTATGTGTTGTTTCCTACATTGCTCCTATTCATACATGGACATGATGCAACATGTGACTTGTGTAATTTATAGATGTACACATCTCCTACTTCTGGCTACTTGATAGTTACGGTTCCATTGACAATATTTGTCAGATGTAATTAATGCCATGCACACATGACATCGCCACAGCACTTGTGTTGTCTCTAAGTGACCTCCTGTGTTGTATTTATAGGATTCTATGGGTGTCTCGAAGCTGTCCATCCACATCCTCCATTCAACGTGGATATGTATTTCTTCCAGCATGCCACAACCTAAGTAACTCTTACCTTGACTGAATGATGTTGAGGTGTGAAATCATCTCAGTGCTGTACTGTTCCTTAGCCAAATGCAACATATATTGCTAGATCTACTCCCACTCAGTTTGATGTTGTGTCTCAGATAGTTTGCTGGGTGTAGTAGCACATCCCACACCTGATTGCGATGTTGGAGCCGAAAACATGTATGGGATAAATTGTTACTCTTGCTACAAAGCACTTGTTCTGTCATGTGAGTGACGATGAATGGTGTGTATTGATATGTGCTGTGTGATGTTGTTATACAGAGCATACTAGGTAAACATGCTGACATATGTCAAGCATTGTTGATACTGGCAAACCTGTTGCTACCTAGGACATACACCTGTACATCAGTCTTCACATGTTTATATGGATTTGCTCGAGGCGTGTGTCAAGACAGCATGTTTGTGTGACAAGTGTGCACCTCATGTTTTAGTGAGTGGAAGACACTCTGCCTACCTTCGACTGAGAGAAATATTTGGTGGTGAATTGTCCCAATAAATCCTTAGATCCTGAAAATGGGTCATGTTTTTGAAAAGTGCTTCTGCACCAATAGCTGTTTATTTTGTCTGGCAACCCAATGCACACTCCACAGCCAATGTGTGTGTGCCATACGTGAGGTAGAGTCCATTATGAGTCAGGTTTGTGCCCAATGGACACACTGTGCAGGTTCAGCATTGGACATTGGTTTCAATCCTGGAAAATTACTGAAGGTCCATAGTTACCAGTGATGTCACACCCTTGTCACTCACGTACCATGCAGGCAAAGTTACAAACACCATGAGTTGTGACAGTGTTCTGTTCCTACATTACTTAATATTCATTTGTTGACAGCCCCAACCTTATGTGTGCCCCCCTTGAATACATCCTGTTAGGCATGGTGTTGTTGTGGTGAATGGGCTAGGTATTAGCACCTTGACCACTTGACGGCACAATATATGTAGTGGTGCATGAATCTAGGCCTTTAGGAGTCACATGCCTGTGAATTGCGTGTCACTGATATGTGAAATGGAGGCAGTAGACCCTCTTACATCACAAACGATGTTGCTACCATAGTTTTCACCTTTTTGTTTCTTACCTGCTCACTGAGGGTTGAGTTACATTCCAGTGGTGTATATTGTGGACAATAAGTAGACCAGGGAGAATCAGGTGTATTTTATTTGTGCTATTTACAATGTGATGATTTTAGTATAGTGACTATGTGTAGAATTTCTCAACAATGTGCAGTCTCCTGCGAACTGCAGCAGTAGTGTTCTGTTGCTCCCCCTCCAAAATTATCTGCTCCATCATCATCCTCCTCCTCATTGGGGACATCAACCTGGTCATCACAGAAGATATTTGTTCCGACACAGATGTAGTGGAGGACTGCACATGCCAGAATTATTTTGCAAATGAGTGGTGGAGCATACAAGAGGCTTCCTCCTGTCAGGGCCAGGCACCTGAACCTTGATTTCAGGAGCCCAAAGTCCTCTCCACCGCATTGCCTGTTTTCTTGTGCCCCTCATTGTAGGCTCACTCTTCCACCATTGTGGGATTGGCAAATGGAGTCATCACCCATGGCTTATGCCGTACTCTTGATCAGCTGCAAAGGAAAGAGAGAAGATGTGTCCGTAAAGATTGCTAGTGGTTTGGAACATTCCATGGCAGTTCTTAGTTTTAGTTGGAGTGGTGACAGACGTGCTTGTGGTATTGTGTATGCTCCTGTTCTTGTGAAATGGTATTATTGGACTGTGTTGATGGACATAACAATCTTGGGTAGTGACTCAAGGGTCTGGGAATTTTGACGGTCATCCCACAATGATTGTTATAATTTAGGAAAATGTGTTGTGTAGTCCATATTTGAAGCAGTGTTCTATTATTAGATGGAACCTACCACCTCCTTGCTCCACAATGGTGTCAGATGTTGAAACACCATAGTTGCCCTACAAAACCAGACTGTGTCGTCCATGTTACCATGTGTCACTACACATGCTGGGTGATACTTTGTGACCCTTTGTGGCAGATAATGCTTGTGGCAGCCATCAAGTGTATTACACATTAGTAGAATGATGTAATTAGGTGCAGTAGTATCTCCTGGCTTCCAATACACGATTTCTCACAGACACTTCCTGCACATGCACAGTGAAGGCTTTGGGAGGGGGCACAGCTATTTTTCACATGGGTCCCTTAGTACGGGCATGTTAGGTCAGGTATGTCCTCTATACTCCTAGTGAGTCCTGCTATGGCATCCATGATTGTTGCAGTTTTTTCTCAAACTCTGCACCATGATAGAATGTTTATGGTATAGGGAACAGACATGGTGGTGTTAGGGGGCACAAGGGGTGCATGTGAGGTGCTGCCCCATTTTTCATGATTCTGCACCATAGTCTTTAATGGCAGATAATTTTGTATTTGTATGTGAATAACGCAATGCAGCAAACAGGTGTATATGCACACTACATGTATGTCAGGTATGTGTAGATATATGTGTTTTTTTATGGCACCACTTGGGTGGCATTTGATTTAGGTTCTGACAGAGGCTTGCACACCATGGTTTACGTGGGACTGTGTCTATGTGTGACTTTCTCAAAATGACCATGGCCTATGCCACTGACATGCATGGGAGCTTCTTTGTTTGGTGTAATGTGTGTGTGTGTGATCTGTATTTAGTTGTCAACCTGTGGGCACTTGTAGTGGTTTGTGAGCTGCTTCTGCATGCAAAGGGGATTTGGCTCCACCTGTCCATGGTGTGCCAGTCACAGTGTGGATGTGTTATTTGCATGTGGGTGTATGTGTTCATGAAGTGCAATGTATGCAGTGTATGGTGGCATGTTGCATATGTGTTGTTTCCTGTACATCTATGTAGCCCTGCCCATGTGTATTTAGTGTGGTTATTGTCTTGTTAGTCCTACATGGCTGGTGTGTTGTGTGTTATGATTGATAAGGTGGCTTATCTATGAGTTGACCATTGCCATATTGGCCATCCTGGCACCACTCATTGATGGTGCAATGGCAAAATATGTATGCATCATGGACGCTGCCGGGATATTTAGCAAGGATGTTGGTGAAGAGCAAGTGGTGATCCACGATGGCCTGCACATTATTTGAATGTGTGTGTTTGTGGCTCCGTTATAGGTGATCCATTGCTGCAGGTGGCACCAGTTGCATGTGGGTGCAGTCCATTGCACCCATCACATGCGGAAACCCAGCAATTTGATAAAATCCTAGCTTGGTCTACTGCTGCAGATGCTGGGTGTTTGGGATGCTGATGTGATGGAGTGTGAAGCCTATGATAGCGTCCACGGCCTTAGGTAGAAGGACCAAGATGAATAGTTGGGAGATACCAGTCACTTGTGCACCCGTTATCTGAAAAGATCCACACGCCAGCATATGGAGGACAGGAAGGAGTTGGTTTGGTCATGGGTGGAATGTTAGTGAGAGTTTGCACCCTTGCTGTGATCTGTGGCACAATATGGTGCAGCAGGCATACAATGGACTCCCGGTTCAGTTTGTAATATCAAGATCACATCTTGTTCCCTCTGTCCAAAGATGGTTGTGCGCTGTCTGAAGATCATCTCCCGCCTTCTGCACTTCCTTTGTGGCTGCTGTGGTGGTGTTTGGGGTTGCTGCGGTGGTTGTGGAGGGACCTCCTGTCTTTGCTGATGTCTGCGGCATGTGCCAAGCGGGAGCAGTACCGCTTCCAATCTTGTCCTGGAGGTTTCCAAAGCTGTGTGTTTCCTTGTGTGGTGGTGTGATCTGACCAGGCATTACAATTTGAAGCTAATGCGCCATTTTTTAAGTCCACTTCCTTGGATTTTGTCCTTTATGTGTTGGTAGGTATAAATGGCACTAGAGGGCTAGTATAATTTTTTGGAAGGGAGCATCTACCTTGCCTCTCATTGTCGCAATGAGACGCAAGGTAGTTTGGTGCTCCCTTAAAATGTGCTAACTTAGGGTACAGAAAAATGACACTAAGACTTCATAAATATGGGCCTAAATCTTTATGCCAGTCCTTTATGTTCGAAAATCTAGTTCTCTCTCAGCAAATTGACACTCTTTGTTTAGCCAGATGTAATGATAATGCTGGGATTTTTTGCCTTGACCTAAGACTATCATAACTTAATAAAGTTAACGTTGGGCAGTATTTCTAATATTTCTAATTCCAGCATTTTAGATGGGTCTCTAAAACTAATATCCAATGTCTACTGTTAAGATTGCACCACTGTACCAGATGCATGAAAGAAGGTTCAGCTTCCCAGAATCTTCTCCACTTTGAGTCTGATCATAGTTTCAATTAGTATAACATTTTGGAGTATTAAATATTCTATGTAAATGTTTGTATATATCAATCTGTGTTTGCCATTCAGTGAAATGAGTTAGTTTGGCAGCAGCAGTATTTTCATATACATTCATTAGCAGGGTTTCTAAATCAGCGTGTCTTTAGTAGGTCTGTATATGGCATGATTGTGTCATTTTATATAGTTTTGATAGCAAGTGCTTTGCATTAGGAGACAAAATTACGTATGGGAGCTAGATCACTTCATCTGATTCGCATGGGACTTTCACACCATGTGTTAACGGATGCTGTTAGTCAGTAATAAAGAATTACACCTATGGGGGTCCTGTTGTTTTGTGCGAATACGTCAAGCTCTATAAGGCCCATATTTATACTTTTTTTGCGCCACATTTGCGTCATTTTTTTTTTTTTCAAAAGCGGCGCAAACTTACAAAATACAGGCCCATATTTATACTTTTTTAGCGCCGCATTTGCTTCATTTTTTGATGCTAAGCGGTGTAAACTTACAAAATACAATTGTATTTTTGTAAGTTTGCACGTGTTTTGCGTAAAACAATTATGCAAATGCAACGCTAAAAAAGTATAAATATGGGCCACAGTTGTATTTTGTAAGTTTGCGCCTCTTTTGCGTCAAAAAGTGGAGCAAATGCGGCACTAAAAACGTATAAATACGGGCCTAAATGTCTTGTCAAGGAATACATTTCCAACCATCAACGTGTCTAACTGTGGAAGTTGTTGACAGGCATTTTCACCAGTTGTGGGCAAATATTCTGGGTTCTATCTCAGTGGTGCATGGTGAGCTTTGCCAAGTATTAGTTGTTATTTTGTTAGGGTCAACATTCCAAGGTGATGATGTAGCTTGTGTATAAAGGCACGATGTGAGTGGTTTGGGGCTGCTAGATTTATTCCCCCCACTACTATGGGGTGAGTAGATCAATAGTGTGCAAAGTGTGCTACAGTGCAAATTGACTTTTCTAGCATGGACCATTTGATCTGTGGTTGATGGACTGCACAGATTAATTTCATTATGTGTTATGGAGTGTTATAAAAATTGCCAGGAAAGAAATATTGGGATATTGATAAATACATGTAGCATTGTTCCAAACTCAAAACTTTTTGCTTCAAATTTTGTCATAGATTTCCTTATCATGTAGTAAGTAAACAACCAGGTATTTAACTGTTGTGTCCGACCAAATAATTGTGGATTTTAAATTGCATGCCTTTCATGCCTTTGTTGCTATTCTTAGGAGAATGATCAATATTTTGTCCCAGCTGATAGTCAGACATGGAAATCGTGTCAACACATCAAGTTTCAAGAAGGCTCTTATTACAGGTGTTACGCTCTCTCAGATTTCTAACAAACAGTAAAATATCATCTGCATTTAAGGATTTAATGAGCTGCCTTTTCTTGAAAATCGAAAAGTCGCAGCTCTTCCTATGCTGATCCTTAATCGACCAGTGGATTTATTTCCGTTCCATAATGTATTTTTCAAATAAGCTAACATAATTTACATGGCTACCAGTCTTAGCGGAACCCATAGGCCTGAGACCCATCTCTGCACTAAAGGTAGCTTTGGCCAGGATGCATACAACTGTTTATTTTACTTCACAAAATTTATGATGCAATCCTGCAAAGCGATCAACTAGCGTCAACATTTTTGATGCTAGTTCCCCTAACTACCGCCATGGTATGCCATATCTTAGATACAATGTGCACATGGTGGCATGAGGGGGCGCTAAGGGGTGCAAGCACTACGTTTTTAAAATCAGGGCCTTAGTGTCTTATGGGTTCAGGTTCTATATATGTGGCTGTTCCATCAGTTGGTGCGATCTGTTTTCAGCAGGAAACATCCTCAACAACATGTCCGGAAGAACAATGCCATGAACAATGCAAGCGTAACTACGCTTGCTGGAACAACGACTGCCTTTTCCTCTGCCTTAATCACGCATGTGCTGAACAAGGCGTATGCGTGGTTAAGGCAGAGAAAAAGCTAGAGTGCATCAGGAGAGGAAGCGGTCAGGTAAGTGGGATTGGGGGTAGTTTTTAGGGGTGGGGTGGATTAAGGGCTTGAGGTGGGGGTGGGGGATCGGGGTAGCTTTGTTTTTAGGGGTGGGTCGGGTCAGGTAGTTTTGTTTTTGGGGGTGAGAGTTCGGAGTAGTTTTGTTTTTAGGGTTGGGGGATCGGGGTCGTTTTCTTTTTAGGGGCGGGTATGGGGGGTCGGGTAGTTTTGTTTTTAGAGGCAGGGGTGAGGGGAAGTTCTGTTTTCACGGGCAGGGTTGGGGGAACAGTTTTGTTTTTGGGGGTGAGGGGTTGGGGTAGTTTTTTTTTTTAGGGGAGGGGTAAGGGATCAGGGTAGTTTGGTTTATAGTGGTGGGGGTGGGAGAGTCGGGGTAGTTTTCTTTTTAGGGGCAGGGTCGGGGTACTTCTGTTGTGGGGATGAGGAGGTTGGGGTAGTTTAGTTTTTAGGGGTGGGGATTGGGGGTGGGGGGATCGGGGTAGTTTTGTTTTTAGGGGCAGGGATGGGGGATTGGGGCACTTTTGTTTTTGGGGGTGGAAGGTCGGGTAGTTTTGTTTTTGGGGAGGGGGATCATTATACTTTTGTTTTTGGGGGTGGGAGGTCAGGATAGTTATGTTTTTAGGGGCAGGGGTGGGTGTCAGTTGTTTTTAGGTGGGTCCGGATGATTTTTCAGAGTGGGTGGGGGTGTTGGGGTACTTTTGTTTTTAGGGGCAAGGGTTGGGGGGTCAGCGTAGTTTTAGTATTAGGGGTGGGATACTTCTGGGCTTTAGGGAAGGTGGGGGGTGGCATGCTAGAACCACATATGCCATTCCCACAACCCCCTTTACTAGACATGCTTATACAATGAAACATCATTGTAAAGGCATGCGTGGCAAAGGCATTCATGGTAACAACGTGATTCTTGACAAAATCCCCAAATGTCTGATCTTTGCTGTTCACAGTGATCTTCGAGCACACTGGTTAGAGCATGGCGTAGGCTATGATTGCTTGTTGGAGCTTTATTTTTACAGTGGTGAATGGCCACCTGGCCTCCTGTACTGCTGTAGTAAAGGTTGGAAATAGGGAGATTTATGACCCCTAGTACTGTAGATCTGTTCTGCCTCTTGCTATCTTTAATTATCTATCTGTTCTTTTGTAGTTCAACAGTTTAGCTATGACAGTCTTGCAGGGGCCTCTCAAGGACGTTTTTTACCTAGTGGGCTCTTGACACCATGAAAAGTGTTGAAGATTGGCTCCTTCCTAACAGATCACCAAGCAGTGTCCCATGAAGTATTACATTTTACCAGGGGCAGTAGTTTCCAGGTACACCTAGAATTTGTAGATTGCTCCTTTTAGAGCATTCTACTCTTGCATCATGGACCCCTTCTTGTGTTCAGAAGTGAGTTTGGTCTGTTTAGTGTCTCCTTTACCCATTTTCTGTGTGTTGAAAGATGTTTTGCTCCGTCTGTCTGCTATGGCCTTGAACTGATAACTTAGTTGGACAGATTCTATATTACTGTGGGAGGCATATTGCAGTACTGCAGTAGATCAGATAGGGAAACATTATCAGCTCTGATTTAATTTTTAAGGGTGTCAGGTGTTATTCTACTGTCCAGCTGTATGCTTCTGTGCATTCACATTTGCTGGTAATTACACGCTCCCTTATGAGTTCTTGTCCCGTAGGTTCTCATAATTCTAATGGGACTACTGGATTTGAGCAGCAGAATCACCTGTGGTGTGGTGGGACTGAGTTTAACCCACTACAGGAGACACCTGTCGGCCTAATCTGGGTTTAGCAGTGCCTCATCTCGACCCAAGAGCAGGGATGATTGGGCAGCCGAGCGCATAACACAATTGAGTTCTCAGGGAAATCAAGGTCACTCAGATCACATCTGTTTCTCTCAGTTGCATTAGTCTCACATATACAAGAACAAGCAGAGGTAGCATATGTTTCAATAAGATTTTAATGAAGCAACTGCATCTTGGATAATAAACCATGCACTGCAATAACCAGGATGATGAAGCATGACAGGATTAAAAATGTAACAAGGAGAGTGAAAAGATGACGGGCTTGCTCAACTGTGAACAGCAGTGAGAATCCGCTGTGACCAAACAAGAACTTTAGGAGGGACTCTACATAATCTGTCACATATCCTGTGTTAGATGATTCTGGAATCCGTACAATGAGGATATTGTTGTACCGGGACTGGGCTTCCACGTCCTCATTGTTAGCTTTGAAGAGGCTTAGGAATTTAGCAATGCAAGTAACTTTTTTTTGTTGCTGGCTTTGTCATCCTGGAGGGTAGCAGTGCATGTCTCTGCAGTGACAAGCTGCTAGTCTTGCTTGTTTAGGGAGGTGGACATCTTTTCCACCCAGGAGGAGAGAGTATACAGTTTAATGTCAATGGAGGTGAGGCTCCTCTATATCTGCAGCAACATGTCTTAATGTCAGTCTCGTTCTCCCCTACCACAGCACCAAGGTCAGGTGGGGCTTTGATAGCGAGCTTCCCCCTGCCATATGTTTATTCCCAAAGTCTAGTTTGGACTGTCTGGTGTCTCCCTTGTCCATCCCGTCAACTGAGGGGGAGGGGCTTTCTGCCAGTCAATGGAAGGATCGATGCTGAGGTACCAGGTGCTGCAGCTGGCCCCCCCACAGAGGAGGACACCTGGTTCCCCAAACACCTGGCCAGCTAGGTACCACTAAGAGGTATTCACAGGAGGGGGAGGCTACCACCACAGGTGTCCTCAATCACTGTGCCTCTGGTACCGTAAGGTAGTGTAGCTGAGAAAGTGTAGTGAGGCCTCCCTCTGCCAAGGCAAGACGGACAGAGGTAGGCTGAACTTAGGGTCAGGAGAGTAAGTTTAGCACTGGTATAACCCCTCTGTTGCTGGGATGATTCTGGGCTCAAGATGGACCGATGGCTTAGGTGGGACAGAGGGGCACAAGTCAGGAAGTTCATCATGCCACAGAAAAGCCACCAAGCTGGGCACATCCAGCGACAACAATCGAGCTCCCCCAAGGGGGGCCTCTCACCAGCTCTGGAGCCACCCTCAGGTACTATGGCACCATCGTGTTCCTAAGATCATTTAGTCCATTGTCCTGCAATGGGGAGGGGGGGGGGAGGGCTCTTCTGCACTGGGCTCAGGTGTGCACAGTGCTATGTAACCCAAGGGCTGCCAAGCTGCTCCGGCCCACATGACCTGCGCACCAGACGTATGCCATCGCTGATGGGAAAACGCATCCCCTCACTTTCCTTCCAGCTTCAACCAAGGCAGTCCAGCTGCTCCGTCGACTGTGAACATAGTGGTGCCAGGGATCACTCAAGTCAGCCTATGGGTCATGCCGCCATCTTACCATGCTGCGGTTCAGGCATGGGCAAAACAAAGAGACTCCTCTCCTGGTCTACAGGGTTCCACAGTAGTCAGCAGCTGCTCTTCTGGGGCCGCAAGGAGATCCCGTCATCGTATTAATGCCAAAGTTTGTCAATGGTGCCCAGGGCAACTGTTTGTTAATGGATAGACTACTTTGCGCAAGGAGCCTCACTTGGGTGCAGCCATCTTGAGGTCAGGCACTCTGGTGCCCCAGGGACTTAGGGTCTTGTCTTTAATGCCCATCTGAGAGATTGAAGCTACTAGCACAAATCTGATATTTTGAGGGTGCAGCACCTCCAACATCTAGAATTCTTCTTAAATCATCCATGACAATTACCAGCAGACTCTGTTCTATGTCCTTTCCTACAACCTGCGGGTGAAATATCTAATACATTGTGATTTTCTGTGATTAGTGATAGTCCCATATTCAGGGTTTTCTCCAAAATCTGAAATGACCGTGGTAAAACAGAGATTGATTTATAGTTTTTCCAATCTGAGATTGATTTATAGTTTTTCCAATCTGTGAAATCAGCATTTATTTTATTCAGAAGTTAAATTATTGTAGCTTCCTTCCGTGGCTGGGGAAAAGTGGATGACTCGATGGCTAAGTTGCACCTGGGTACGAGTTATTTGATTATAACATCTGGCACCATAGGCATTAGGTAAGAAGAAATGGTTTATTCACCGACCGGAATTTTTTAACTTATGACTGATTGAGAAGAGAATTTACCAAGAACAGTATTCTGGGTATTAAGGACACCCACAGCTAATATCTGTTTGAGGTCCGGCAATTTGCCCAGATCAAAGTCTTTATAGATGTTTTTAATTGTATCTTGAAATAAGTTAGCCATTTGGTCACACATGGTTTGAAGCGATGGAATCGGCGATTTAAAGTCAGGGCAGAGAGTTGATTTACCATTTACCAAACCTTTCCTGGTTTGTTTGAGCTTTCAATCTTCTTTGTGAAATTTGAATATCTGGCTTTAAAAAATGCTGTTTAATATTCATCTATGGTTGTGCCTCAGGTTGATTTATGAGACTCTAGATACTGTCACCTCTATGACTGCTAAGTCTCCAATATTTTTATTTCAAACTTCTCAAACTGGTGGAGTAGTACCGTGAATTAGGATGTACCCTTCTCTGCAATACTAAAGAAGTAGTGTAATCACCTATAATCCTAAAAAAACATTTATTAAACCATGTAGCTGCTGTCTTGACATTGTTAAGTGGTTGATATTCTGGGTGTTGTGTTAACTTCTCTGTCTACACCTTTCTCCATGATCATGGTTGTTCTACAGATCTGAATATATCTGAAATCTTGGTTGGGTTATTAACTGAAAAATCTCACAGATGGCAACTTATCACTGGAAGTGCTGTGCTGACTTTTATCAAATTATGATTGGAATAACTAGTGATAACACTGCCAGGAACTAATAAAATGTTAACTTCCCTTCCCACTCATTATACACCTTTCTCTCAGGCAGAATAGCAAGGTAGCAGAGAGCAATATTTCCTAATATAAGTAAGGGCTAGTCAAATTTTTCTCCACGGTGTGTCTATGTGGGCCAAGGCCAGGGTTTCTGGATGAACAAGGCAGGTTAATGCTTTGGTCTCCCAGGGACTCCCAGGGCACACTTGAGCTGTGCTATCCAGTATACTCAATCAAAACACTCTGCTGGCTGAAGGCGGTATACAAAGAGGCTGAATTAGGTGTTGTCCAGGACAGGTAATGACACCTATAGCTACTATTTTTTTGGTTCAAAGGCATCTTTCCTGAGGTGAGAACAGAGATAATGGAGTGGGAGTGGAGAGTGGGAAGGGACTAGACAAAAAAGACTGGAATGGTTGTTAACTAATGACACAAATATAAAACGTTTTTTTTTTTCACAAAGCTGATCAAAATAAAAACAAATACATCAGTGCCATGCTGCTGTCCTAACTAAAACTATGGAAGCAGGGTAAGTCTCCTTTCTCCACCTTGAATCTTTTGTACCCTGAAATATCATTCACTGCTAATAATGAAAGTCGACATTGTTCTGAAAGGAAAACTTACAAGTTCAGGAGGATGCCTCTATATGTAAAATAGAAAGAAAAAACATCTCTGGGATCTAAGTACTGAACTAGAACGGAGGAGTGAGGATAGTCTGGTAAACTTAGGCAAAAAGATTCGCTCTTGCCCTGTCAGGGCAACAACCTACTAAGACCTTCACCTCTCACCCTTCCATGAGTAAGGTGCCAGTTGTCTGGGGTCTAAGCCACAGTCCGACCAGGGCTTGCCCAAGTTGTGCTTGTCTGCCATCAGGCGCTTGCAAGGGGCTTGGGTCATGTCCCCTTGTTCAGCATTTTGGCATCCTTTAGACTAGCAGAATTATGTGGAATCTGGCCCTTTTAAAGTTTGAGTACGTCCTACTCAGGTTTCCGACATTGAGTGCTCCTCCATTTACTTCCTCCTTGATTGGGATGTATTTATTCAGCAGTAGGCAGAATAATTACATGCATAAATCAACAAATGAATATAAATTCAAATGGGTTCTGTATATGTAACCTCACCAATCCCTATTGTTGCCAGGTATGGCATCCTTTTACTCATTAGACAGTACATATGCCGGTCGTTGGCCACCATATGGACCACTGGGCCCTCTCTGCTACCCCCTTTTTGGAGCTCGGGCACACAGCATCCCGCTGCTCCTGTGGCTAGGCTGGTTATTGCTTATTACAATTATAATTTGCGCTTCTACCTCTCATATACAGTCATCCATCACACCACCATGTGGTGAGTTCTATAACACGATAACCGCACCGCTTCATGAACGGCATAAAAACACCTGCCGCATAAACTCAAAATAAAACCGAACACCCTTCCATCTACACAGCTTCAACTTGGTGGCTTACTATCCATCTAGGCAACCGCTTCACTGCCCCACACCTGGTACTAAGCGCTATGCTAATGCAACCCATACAAAACAACTAACACACCAATCTAGTTCAGTACTTAACCTTTGAAATTCATTAGACTTTTCGGTGCTTCAGAAACTAATATATTACACCAAACAATTAATGCTCCTAAAGTTTTAGTTCACAAGAGGCCCTCCAACCTCACCTATGAAAAATTCACTTATCTGCAGTGGGAGTGGAGCCGCCTGCATGTAAAGCTGTCTGCTAGTGTTCTCTACTATAGTTTATTCAGGGGAAAATGTATGTTCGGAAGAGGAACTCTGAATCAACATGCAGAAAGAACGCTGCTGCAGGTCGTCCATTTCTTCCGACTGTCAATTTTTGCTGTTTTATGGTCCCCCAGGCTCCATAAAGCACCTTGACACCTCTGGCTTACTATCTCTTTCATTTGTTTTCTGACTAAGTGAGCTGCTATTTTGGAAGTCGTTCATGCATCGCAGTTAAATTATACTCACAGTTTGTGAAGAGACGCCTGGCGTGAATTTACTTCTATTTACCACGTTAGCACTTCATTCATTTCATGTTCGGGGGCTGGGAGGAGATAACGGAAAGGATATGGGCTTTGCTATGGCCACATAAATATTTGCAGACCTCTGCTTCTAAGCTATTAATAATTGGTGCCAGGTCACAAAGGCATGTTTATGTATGTGAAGAAGACCCAGTAGTGTTACTTCTGAAATTCATGAGGACTACCTTTGTGAATAGGGTTCATGTACAAGACAGGGTTAGGCAGAAATCTCTGCTTGCACCTAAGTGAATAGTATTTAGTAGTATATAAAATAGTATTACCGGAGTACTGATTCACACACTGCTTCACACACTCAAAGATACTATTGTAAATTGGCTCCAGAATGTTTAGGTGAACTAAACTGATTACACGAACCACCATTTTGATGACTCTTTAGTGGCATAATATTGGCACATCTCAGGGCCTTAAGTGGGGTACAAAAAGAGGGGGGACTCTCAAAGGCACTTGGCTAATTAAGGGTGAGGATCAAACATATGAACTAAGTTTTGGTGGTCCCTTTAGTATTCCACCCAACCTGTATTTTGGTGTAAAATTAACCAAGTAAGTGAAATATAAACAGGAACTAAATTGATGATATAGATTATTTTAACATTTTCGAATTAACTATTTAGAAATCGATGAGTATTGTTTGCCAGAGAAGTTGAGAATATGAATTTAGGGCCCGATAGAAACCCATTTCAATGTCCATTTGTAATTACTGTAGGGTCTGAGAAACGGAGGGACCGGGCCAATTTAAAACCGGGCCAGACCCCACCCTTGTGTATGGTTTGCATGTGTATGCGAAATTCTTGTGGACACAAAACTCTTTCAAAGGAGTGGGTGCACCATAATTGTGCTCCCTGCGGTATGCCTCCACTCACTACAGCAACAAAGGCATCATTGTTACAGCAGTCCGAAGAAACCATTGCAGCACAGTTTGGCGCACCAATAAAAACTGAGGGGCATATTTACAACGAATTGACGTAGGGTAGCGCTGCAAGTTTTTTTCTGTACTGCCCTATGCCAGTTATAAAGTACAGAATGCACAGTATTTATGAGATACTGTGCATTCCTGTCCTTTCAGCCAGTGTGAGCACACAATTTGGTGCCCAGCACCAATGCAGCAGGATTGTTTTGTACAGGAAAGGACACCTTCCTGCTCAAAAACAGTCCATGGAGGCTTTTTATTCTTTATATGTGTGCTGTGGAAAAGAAAGCAAGATGAGGAATAAAGATATTTCTCCTTGTTATGCTTACCGTGGGAGGTGCACAGTTTTGACTCATTTTCAGGTTTACAGCACCTTGTAAATCTGGGAATGCATCAAAACCCATGGGTGTTCCATGGGAAAACCCATCGCAATGCCCATGGAATGCCTCCCTGATGCAGTGTAAAGAAGCAACTTGCGATGTGTTGCCTTACACCATAACCGGAGGCCATGAAAGGCCAAGAAAAGTGACTTTGTTTGGCCTCATAGATATGGTTCTGGACTCTGCGCT
Organism: Pleurodeles waltl; assembly: GCF_031143425.1. Lineage (NCBI taxonomy): Eukaryota > Metazoa > Chordata > Amphibia > Caudata > Salamandridae > Pleurodeles > Pleurodeles waltl. The sequence continues at coordinate 683,236,580 of NC_090446.1, forward strand.
GCTGGAGCATCATTAAAAGTGACTCACCAGCGACCTAGGGGTTGTAAATGAGCCACTGAGAGGGATGTAAATGTCACAGGCATTTATGTGTGCCATAGTTTAACTGGTGCACCTGAGGAAGGGACTTTCATAGTTATACACTGGCACATGCAATTAAATGTCTTTGCAAATTGAGGTTGCATCGCTGTCCGGTTATGGCTGGAGTGTATCTCAGCTGCTTGTCTACATTATTAAGCAGACCCACTGATGTGATACACTGTAAACACATATTGGCAGTTCGTCCCCAGCCATGTGCTAATGCATGTACGCAGCCAATTTTAAGGCATGCAACACTGGATAAAGGTAGCACATTTATGTTGCTCCTGTTTTCAAGGAGGAAGAGCAAGAGAACAGAAGATGTCCCATAGAACAGTCACTTTAACTAGTTATTCTCCAATATATTTACAAGCCTGCACTGCAATGCAGGTAAGAGAAAAGGACATATCTTAGACTGCTGCCTTGCTGTTGCCCTGCTGCCTTGCTGGCCTCTGGCTCTGCTGAGAAGTGCTCTCCAAGTACTTGGATTGAGCTTGCCTCCTATTTCCTGAAGTCTCAGGGCCAACAAGACTTCATCTCTGCAAAGAAACTCCTTTTGCAGTGAAAATTGATGCACAGTCTACCAGAATCAACATACATCCTGTCCAGCGGTGAGAAAATCACTGTGTCACCAGAACGGCGCAGCCTGGCTCCCTGAGTGGAGATCCTCACAGCGCCAAAGTTGCGACTGGAACTTCGACACACAATCCACCGGAATGACGCATTGCGGAGCTGGACAAAGCAGCCCGACTTTCTTCAAGAGGAATCAATGCAGCGCCAGCCATGCAGCAGAAATTCTGCCCCATTACCCACCGGATCGACGCAACAGCTGTGACTTCACTCCTCAAGACCAGGATTTCCACACATCGCCCATGGGCATCAAAAGACCCCACAGCGCAAAGAAGGTTCAAGCCTGCACGCTGGAATGTGATGCAAAGCCCTTGCCACGTGGAAAAGAATCAATACTTCGTCAGTGTGCGCCCAGAAATCCGAAGCACAACTACCTTTTTCCAGGCAACTCCTCCTTTGCGGTCCTCATGTGTGTAATTTTGACCCAAACCAGGTACTTTCTGCTTGCAAGAGGCAATTGTTGCTTTTAAGAACTTAAGACTCTTCTTATCTTCACAAAAGTGATATTTCAATTTGTGATTATCTAATCTTGATCGTTTTGACCTTAATTTAATCAGATATATATAAAAAAAATGTGAAACCTATGTGGTGTCTTTTTGTGGTGTTCTCACAGTGTTATTGCATGATTTATTGCATGAATACTTTACACAGTGCCTTCTAAGTCAAGCCTGACTGCTCAGTGCCAAGCTACCAGAGGGTGGGCACAGGATAATTTGGATTCTGTGTGACTTACCCTGACTAGGATTGTGGTCCCTCTGCCAACTAGAGACCTCATTTCTAACAATCGGTATCTGCAAAAGGCAGCTATCACCATTCTCATTGATGTTCTTAAAAGGTGGCCATAATCGGACTCCTCCATGGCTGTCTCCAAACAAGGGCCACTCCCTTGCACAGCGCGGCAAGCAGGAGACTCTCCGGCCAATGAACCCCCCTTGAACCAGGCAGGAGAATAGCGAGCACACGATCAAGAGCAGGGCTCATTTTACACTAAAGCCTCTCTCAAGATTGTTGCTGCATTCTGAAGCTTGGGATATTTATACCCTTAGTCTATCTTGCTTGTGTGAGCACCTGAGGTGGGGAGACAGCCTACAAAAACAAAAGGACAGTCAGTAGCCTGCTCAGCAGGCATCATGAAGAGTTATTAGCAGGGGAAATCCAGCTATAGATAAAGTCAACAACCCACAGTACAAGGCCTGGAATGCCTATCAATGTGAATGGCAGGATCTCTGGTGACAATGCCACCAAAATGTATGCCTGGCAAACGTGTGATGGATCTTGCCACAAACCACACCAGCAGACCGTGGCAGAAAAAGGGGCAGGCCCCTAGAGACACTTGCCCTGCTCTCGACAGTTCCACCTAACTTGTGGCACCTGTACAAGAGAATAAAGCCCAGATTTACTAAGATTTTACATCCAGGTTGTATGACTATATTGACTAAGTCCCAATAAATAATCTTGGCTTGGCACAAGTTTAAAAAACAAAAAGTAAAAGTAACACAATGCAGCTCTTAGTCCAGCCTTGGAATACTTTAAGCTGTGTCGGCATTACGTGGGTGGTGTATAGGCATACTTACTAAGGCAGTGGCAAAATTACATGTAATTATATAAAATGCATATCCATTTTTTTGTGCTGTATTTTAGTCAAAATGCATCAATCATTCATTCATTACCGGATGTAAAAAGTGCATGAGTACCCGAAACCGGATCTCCCAGTGCTGAAGAGTACCGGAAAGCAACCAACTTTTATTCTGATTTTGGAAAAAGGAATTTTTTTAGTTTTTTGCCAAAGCATAGCCAATTATTTTCGCTTCTCAGGCTCACCAGGAGAGAATTCCATAACTTGGGTGTCAAGTAAGAAAAATATCGCCCACCACCCCTGGCTCTTATTATCTTAGGTATAACAAGGAGGTGCGGGGAGTGTGATCTCAAGGATCTCCACTCTAGATAAGGGAGAATCAGTTGTTGAATAAGTTGGGGGCCCTGCTTGTATTTGACCCAATGAACCAAACAGAGAGTCTTGAACTGAATCTTACTCCAAATTTGGAGCCAGTGAAGGGAATTTAGGGCACCAGTTGCTAAAACGAATCTTAAGGACCCCCAGAAGTACTCTAGCTGCAGCATTTTGAATAAGATGTAATTTCCTAATTACTGTTTTAGGACTCCCTAGGTAAATAGAATTACCGTAAGCCAGGTGAAATAATATCAGTCCCTGGATAATGATCCTTCTCACTTCTAATGAAAGCCATTTCAAGATTTTTCAGAGGGCCCTCAGCAGGCTGAAACAGGTGCCTGCAGTTCTGTTTGCCCATGAAGCCATGGATAGTTTGTGATCTAATATAAAGCCCAAGCTTTTTACTTCAGTTTTTGGTTGAGGTCACTCACCCAACATGGATGGCCAACCGATTGGTTGCCAAATGGACACGTTATTGCCCATCACAAGTATCTCGTTTTTCTCCCCATTTAATTTAGGACAACTGTTTCCCAACCATGTGGCTACCTCTGTCAAACAGATGTTAAGCTTTGTGGAGGTGCTCTGAATATTCCTGGGATAATGAGATGGCCAATTGAGTATCATCAGTGTAAGAAATCATTGCAAATTCAGATGCCCTCACAATATCAGATAAAGAACGCACATAGATATTGAAGAGGGCTGGACTTAGCTATGAGCCTTGAGGGACACCACACCTCAACGTATAACTAGAAGAATAACAAAATCCTTTAAGGACCTGAATACTCCTTTCGCTCAATGTATTCCAGGTGTTGTATTTGCACAGCGTGAGAGACTGTATCAAATGCCGCACTCAGATTGAGAAGAATGAGTGCTGCTGAACTATCTGAGTCCAAGATCTAAGGTCTTTGGTTGCTCTTAATAAAGCTGTTTCTGTGCTATGACCTGCCCGACAATCTGTCTGGATTTAATGAAGGATATTATTGGACTCCAAGAACGTTGACAACTTGTCATTGGGCAAATTTTGCTAGAACTTTACTGGGCCCTGGCAGGAGGGAGATAGGTCTATAATTCTTCACTGCAAAAGGGTCCAGTAAAGGTTTCTTTAGCCGAGGAAGGATAATGGTGTGTTTCCACTCTGAAGGGGCTTTACTGTTTTGTAAAGAAAGATTGTAACGCTTGGTCAAAGATGATAACACCTGGTTTCTGCCCTTCATTAATATTTCTATTGGGTCAGGGTCTAACGGAGACCCTGAAGTTACAGATCTCGCTATATTAACTACTTCTTTTTGATTAATAATGGGAAAACACGAAAGCCCACAGCCATGGGAGTCAGGATTTATTACGGACTCCTGGTGCCCTGATGAACTGATTATTAAGGCATTATTATAGATATTGTTTACTTTCTCGAGAAAGTACCTGGCCAGTGTCTCACAGCACTGTACTCACATCAACTTTTATCATGAGGATGCATTTAAACATGAGCGCCACAAACGACAGCTCTTCTTCCTGTGCATTTCCCTATTTACAATGAATCGCACCATTCCTAGTAAATTTTTACTGCGAGCAGTGCATATTTACATGATGTGGCGTAATTGGCATGATTTTGGGGATATAGCATTACAAACAGAACACAAAAAGTACACAAATTATGCCGGCGTAATTCAAGTTTCTCCCAGGCCTACTCTTTACTAGGCAGGTTGGAAAAATAACTTTGAAATTCAGTACAAAAGCTCAAGTTGTTGTGAAGCCATAAGGGAGCGTTCACTGCCAACCATATCATTTATTAAATAGGTGGGAGGAGAAGAAAGGAAGAGAGAGAGAGAGAGAACTGCATTTGCTATTTGGGTATGGTATACTTAAGAAAGATGTCTTTGGATAGATAGACAAAATAATATTTGATCATCAAAATAAATATCAACTTCTAATTTACTCATTAAACCTCTTAGCAAAACACTGGACTTTGTAGGAAGCACATACCTTTTACATATCAAGGCTCAAATACTTATGGGCATATTTATACTCTGTTTACACCAAATTTGCATCATTTTATTTTAACGCAAATTCAGAGCAAACCTAACTCCATATTTATATTTTGACGTTAGACAAGTCTAATGTCAAAATATTGGAGTTTTCACCATTTTTGGATTCATGCACCTACCTTGCGTCAATGAGATGCAAGCTAGGTGTTCCCATCTAAAAAATTGTGCTATCCCGGTAACCCCATAATTATCCCTTGTGCTAAAATGACACACGGGTGGGAGGAGGGGTTAAATATTTGCACCATTATTTAACATCTGGGTCAGACCAGGCGTTAGGGGACCTGTGGACCCATTTCCATGGTTAAACACCATGGGAATGGGTCCACAGGTGCTCTCCTCAAGTCCCAGGAACACCCCCACCAACATCAGAGGGACACCAGAGCAGGTAAGTAGACTAAGTATTGGTAAGTATTTTTTTTTAAGTGCCATCAGGGGCCCTAACATGGGGCCCCTTGCATGGCACAGGGTACAATGGCCATGCAAGGGGACAACTGTCCCCTGTGCTGGCCACTGGTGTGGTGGGCATGACTTATGTGTTTCCTAAAACAGAAGTCATATTTTTGGTGGTTGTGCGCCAGGAAATGCCGCTAGTCTGGTTAGAGACATTTTTTTGGCTCTAACCAGGCTAGCGTCATTTTCTGATGCACAATCTCCTCCTTCCCTACTGCCACCCCCATCCGGCTAGAGTCTTCTTCTAAGACGCTAGCCTAAGTTTCGCGCCGGCTTGTGCCATTCAATAAATACAGCACCTGGCTGGTGTTGTTAAATGACGCAAGCCAGGCGCTAGACTTTTTGCCACAAATCTGCGTTAGCACAGTTTTGTGGCAAAAAGCATAAATATGGGCCTTAATCTTCGGAGTGATGTTCTAAGACTTTAACCAATAGGCCACTTGTCACTTTTAAGTAAACATCTTTGAACTATAACTATGATATTTGTCCATAAACCCAAGTCACTGAAGACCAGAGAACTTAACTATTACAGTGAAAGTCTAAGACCTTTTCCACTAGGTCACACATAACCCTTTACTAATGACCTTTGAAAAATAACGATTACTTTTGGTTCAAAAGCTCAAGTCGTGGTAAAGCCATACATGAGCATGTACTGTTATCTGTATTACTGAAAGAATTGGAGGGAGAGAGGCGGGGAGGAAAGGCAGAGAAAAAGAATTGCACTTTCTCTTTGTCCTTGGTATATTCCAGAGAGATGTCTTCAGACAGAGAGGCATAAATAATATTTACCCTTCACTAAAAATAAAAATCAACATTTTATCCATTGAACTCTTTGTAAAGCACTAGACCTTATAGGAGATACGTGATCACGGAAACACCAGTACTCAAATACTTAATCTTCACTGTAAAATACTACTATCTAACCCAATAGGCAACAAGTGACGCTTTACTAAACATGCTTTACAATATAACAATGACATTTGTTTCAAAAGCTGAATCTCAGTGAAGCCATAGGTGTGCATGCACTGTCAACGGTATTATGTACAGGGTAGGAGGAAGAGAGGAGGTCAAGAAAGGGAGTGAAAGAGATTTGGGTTTGCTTTTTTTACACAGCATAATTGAAAAAGAATTCTTCAGACAGAGAGGCAAAGATAATATTTACCTATCAATCAAAAATAACTATTCATTTACTCACTGAACTTATTTGTATTGCAGCAGAAGTTATAAGAACCCATGATCATGGAAACACCAATACTCAAACACTTAACCTTCATAATGAAAATCTAAGGCAGTGACCATTTGGCCATGTGTGTCCGTATATTAAACAGGTTCAAAACATAAATATAACTTAAGGTCCAAATGTTTAAGTCACTGGGAGGAAATAGGTCAGGATACACCGCCAACTGTATAGTTTTCAAAATAGGAAGGAAGGAGGAGGAGAATGAAAGTGAGAGAGATAGAGAGAATTGGAGTTGCTATTTAATATTTGTATGCTTAAGTAATATGTCTTCAGACAGAGGAAAAATAATATTTGCCCATCAATAAAAATTGAAAACTACTTTTAATCTTTTAATTGATGCTTTTTGTAATGCACAAGCCCTTGTAAGAGATACATGACCATGTAAAGACCCTTTAAGAGCTTACACGCTAAAATACATGCTAAACTACACTAGACGTTTTGCCAAGCTGCTACTAAACATAACAATGACATTCTGTAGAAAATCTTAAGTTATTGTGAAGTCATAGGTGATTGTACACTGGCAATTCTATCATTTACAGAATACCATCATTTACAGAACAGGATGGTGGGAGGATGAGGAAGAAAGGGAGAGAGAAAGAATTGGATTTGCTATTTGGACATGGTATGCTTGCTTAAGTAATATGTCTCTGGACAGAGAGGCAACAAAAAGTATTTGCCCATTAATAAAAATTGAGTTTTATTTCGCTCATCGTATTGCTTTGTAATGACCAAGCCTCATATGAACATATTACCATTGAAACACCAATACCCAAACAATTAAGCTTTGTAGAGAAAATGTAAGTCCTTACCCACAAGACCACACCTGACTCTACACGAAAGGAGATATTTATGGGAAGGCTTGCTGCGCTGCATGGCATCACTGAAAAGGGGCAGGAAAGCACTTATTTAAGGAATGAGGCACATTCCAGACATTTCTCCCTGTGCTGGTGCACACTGGGCTGCTTACCACCAATGCTGGAACACTTGCACCATGGTGTAAAGGTGCCTGCATTGCATGCAGGATTGTTTTGGGGAAAAAGGCACACCTTGTACAAAAACAGTCCTGAGAGACATATTCCCCTTTCTGTGAGTGCTGCAGGATGCAGCACCTACAGAAAGAGAAAGAAACAAGAGAAATAGAGATATTTTTCCTCAGTAAGCATCTTCTGGGAAGACGTAAGATTTTGGTGCACCCCCAGTTTTACAGGTTCTTGTAATGGAATGAGTCATAAACTACAGGAGATGTGTGGGAACACCCACACAATACCCATGGAACACCTTTCCAAGGCAGAGTATTTGCAACACAGTATTTTGCACTGCATTGCGTTCCTCCAGATTTTTGGAGCCATTCAGAGCCACACAAAGTGGCTTTGCGTGGCTTCAAATATCTAACCTAAGGGTTGCACAGTTCTTGCACCATGTTGCAAACCAGGCCATAAATATGGCCCTAAATGTCTTTGAAACACAACTATTACACTCAGTCAAAAAGCTTCCTCTTTGAAAGATTGGAGTGCTGTGCCAAAGCAGAGGAATTTGTATATACATTAAAGGGGTTGCTGTAGGAAAAAAATAAATTAGGGACAGTGGTGGTATCAGTTCTCTATTACAGACGTATGATGTATGTTTAGTAAAACCATATCAAGAATTCGACAATAAGGTGAAGCCCCTGAAGCTGTAAGTTTTCCTTTTCTATATTTTTATTTTCTGCTACTTATTGATATAAGACAATAAAGAGTGCTTAAAAAAAGACAACATTTGTTCCAAATGCTCAAGTCACAGTGAAGCCTTTGGCAATCATACATTGCTAACTATATCATTTACAGAATAGGACAGATGAAAGAGGAGAAAGAAAGGGAGAGAGAAAATTGGATTTCCCTTTAAGAAATATGTCCTCAGACAGAAAGGCTAAAATAATAATTACCTATTAATAAAAATGATAAGCACATTTTGAATTACTCATGCAAACTCTTTGTAATGCACAAGACCTTAGAAAACACCAAGACTCACCCACTTAAGCTCCACAGTGAAGACATTAACCATTAGTCCACATATAACTCTATGCTTGGCAGGTTAGAAACATAACTTTGACCTTAGGTCCAAGAGCTCAAGTCAATGTGGAGACATAGGTGAGCACACACTGACAATGATATCTAATGCAGGATGGGAGGGAGGGAGGAGGAGCAAGAAAGGGAGAGAGAAAGAATGATTTGCACTCTAGGCTATACGTCAGAAAAATGTCTGAAGACAGAGACATAAAAGGAGGGAGGGAGTCGCAAGGAAGAAACTCAGGAAGAAACGGATAGAGAGAGAAATGGATCTGCACTTTAGGCCTTCTACCCTTAATAAAGATGTCATTAGACAGAGAACATCAAAAGAAATATTTTCCTCACAAACAAAATCAACTCTTAATTTACTAATTGAGCCTTTTAACATGCACTAGACCACTTAAGAGATACACGAGCATGTAAACACCAAGACTCAATCACTTCAGAGTGACAGTGTACGGCCTTGACCACTAGACCACATGTGACTATGAATCAATAGGTGGTCATAGTTTATCATTCACTGCTAACTCTTTCATTTTCAGAGTAGGAGAGAGGAAGGAAGAGAAAGAAAGAGATAGAGAGAGAATTAGAAGTGATTTATGGCCACTTTATACTTAAGAAAGTTATCTTCAAACCGAGAAACAAAAATAATATTTGACCATCAATAAAAATTAATATTGACTTTTAATTTGCTTATTGATTTTCTTCTTGTAATGCACCAAACCTTATAAAGAATGCATGACCATGAAGGCACCAACACTCAAACATTTAACCTTAATAGTAAGAGTTGAAGCCCTTCACAGTTAGACACACATAACTATGACATTCGAAGCTTAAGTCAATGTGAAAACATAGGTTCGCTGCCTATTGTATCATTTACATATAGGAGAAAGAGCAGAGGAGGAAGAAATGGAGAAAAAGAAAATTTGATTTGCTTCCTGGGCCTGGTATACTTAAGAAAGCTATCTTCAAAGAGAAAGGTAATATATTTGCCACAACATAAAAACGGACTTTTACTTTACACATTGAACATCTATGCAATGCACCACACCCTATGGAAACATCTGATAATGGAAAAAACACAACTTAAGCACATATCCCTCACAGTGAGAGTTTATTTTTAACCACAAGGCCACACATGAGTGTTTACCAAGATAAGCAAGTTTGAAACATAAATATGGCATTCGGTACAAAAGCTTAAGCCACTGTGAAGCCATAGGTGATCATCCACTGCCAGTTCCACAATTTACAGAATAGAAAAGAGAGAGGAGTATGAATACAGAGAGTGAGAAGGAATTGAATTTCCACTTTTGGCATGCTACACTTAGGAAAGATGTCTGCAGGCAAAGGGGCAAAAATAATATTTGCTTTCATTAAAAATGAAAATTAACTTTTAATTTATTCATTGAATTTCTTTGTAACACACTATATAAGAGACACATGAAGACGTACACAGCAAGACTCAAGCACTTCAACTTGGCAGTGAGAACATACAACCTAAACAAATAATCCATTCCTGACTCATTAATAGGCACATTTGAAACAAACCTATTACATTCGGCCTCAAAACTGAAGTCACTGTGAAGCTATGGGTGAGCATTCAATGGCAAATGTGTCATTTAGAGAATAGGTGGGAAGAGAAGGATTGAGAAAGATTTGCACTTTGGGCATAATAAAATTAGGAAAGATGTATTCAGACAGAGCGACACTTGACCATGTAATCATCAAGACTTGCGCACCTAGGGGATCATTATGACCCTGGTGGTCCTGCCCCACCATGCCAGCGGTTGGGGTCAGACTGCTGACAGCGTGGTGGTGCAGGACCACCAAATTATGACCACTGCAGTGAACAGGCGGCATCGCAACCAGTTCACCACCTGTACTGCTGGGGGGTGGGACCGCCTGGCCAAAGGTTGACCACCTTCGACCTGGCGGTCCACCTAACACTGCCTGTGGCAGAATGAGTATCCTTACTGCCAGGAGTTTGAAGTCCCTGGCGGTCAGAATACTGGCAACAGGAATACTAATTCTTGTCGCCACTATAGGACTCCCCAATCCACCCCTTCGATGTAGGAGCCCCCACCCCTGACCCCATCAGGAGCCCCTCCAACCCCCAAGCAACAACACCCCCTTCTCACCCTGAACCCTGACTGACCCCAACCCACGTACTGCCGCCCACCACGATCCCCGTGCTAACCCCCCACCCCTGATCCACGCACACACACACCACACATACATACATACACACACACATCCACGCTCACTAATTTACACACACATGCACACGTGGCCATGACACTCCCTCCAACCTCTGCATACACGCACACATACTCCCCCCACATACATGCATTCACACAAGCACACAGACACTTGCACACACATGCGCACAAAAACACACAACACCACCCTCCTCCTCCATTCACGCACACACACACCCATTCATGCACACAACACTAAACACCCCCTCCCCTGTCAGACAATCACCTTACCTGGGGTCGCGGTGGTCATCCGGGAGAGAACGGGGTCCATGGTGCTTGCTCCGCTGCCAGCGCCCCACCGACACAACACCGTCACGCCCTTTACAATGTTGTAATACAGCAGGCGGTGTGGTGGTACGTGCCGGTGGCGACGGAGGAACCTCAACTAGACCGCTGACTGCCAGAATGGCTGCTTGCGTTGTCCCCACCAAATAGTGTGGAGAGCAGCCAACAGCCATAAAATGGCGGCCTGAAGACTGCCAACACTGGCGGTCATATGGCGGGCGTGACATTGGCGGTCTATTAAAAAAGACCACCAAAGTCATAACGAGGGCCTTAACCTCCACAGTGAAAGTCTAAGATCTTAATCAGTAGTTCAGGCATAAATCTCTAGTAAGCAGCTTCAAAATATAACTATGAAAACTCACTGTGACAACATAGGTGGGTATACAGTGTCAACTGTATCATTCACAGAAAACAGAGAGAGGAGGAAGGAAGAAAGAGAGAGCGACATGGAGAGAAAGAGAATTGGATTTGTTCTTTACACATACTTAAGGAATATATTTTCAGACAGAGAGGCCAATAACAATGTAAATCAACTTTTAAATTACTCACTCAACCCCTTTGTAATGTACATTACCTTATAGGGCCAGATTACTATGAAAACTCAAAGACTTGACCACTTAACGTTCGTAGTGAGTCCCTGACACCTAGGCCCATATTTATACTTTTTGACACAAATCAGCGTAGTGATTCTACGTGATTATGCAGAGTTGAATTCCATGAGTTACACCCACCACTAATTAATAGCCAAATGATCTACTGACAGTTTTCTGATCTTCAAATCATTTAAAACAACTCCTATGAAAGGTATCATACCTCCAAACGTATCTCCTACTACTTGTGAAGTCCCACGCTTAGCTTTTCCAGGATCCACTATACTCTTATCATCTAGGTTAATTACCTGATATACTAAAGCTAAATAATAACTCCCTTAAGAATTCGGTATAAGTTGAAAATAGGCATTTTTCATGCACAAATAATATGCATCCCTTACAACAGGTTCTTTTCCTGACAGAATGTCATCACCCATCTCTCAACTCTTGTCCACAATTATTCTAAACCATCACCTTGGCCTTTGAACCTGATCTTTCTCTCTTACCACACAAACATTGCTTCTGTTCTATAAATCAGACTAATTTTCTGATGTATTACTACCTCCCTAATTGCTTTTTCGTCTTTTTCCACACCAATTCTTTCTCTTTTCTTTACTCCTTCCTCAGCATTCGATTTGGGCTCATTCAATTCACTATAAAATCCTTCTCAACTCTATTCAATTTGCAGGAAGCCTTACAATAAATAGGGTTAGTTGTGTTACTTTGTGTGATAAGCCTCATATAATGATGCATGATTCATAGACTTCCACCATGCTTTCGGATTTAAAGACTTAAAACATAGGCATATCATCCAAAGGCAATACTCAAAAAACCTATTCATAGCTACATTGTAAAAAAGAGAGTAATTGAGAGGCAAGTGGCATTAGGTCCACCAGCAACGAAGACAGGAAGATACATGCAAATATAGCAATCTTGGAATACTCATTTACCAATCTAAAATATTTTCTGTAAAACATCCTTCAGTGCCATCTTTGTGTAATATTTCCATGTTAAATCCATGTTGCTCATCTAAATAGGTCTGGTTAGATGTATTCTCCTTTGAAGCATGTTCGAGAGCAGAGTTAAGATCCACTAAGAAGCCCACCATCAATATAACTGTGGGTAATGCCAAAACTACTAAATCATTTTACACATTTTCTGTGAGGTTGATGTTATGATTTCTCTTGAGACAGATTTAAAAAAATCTATGTGTTATTACTACTTTGCAAATCAGCAAAACTTCAGTTCTTTTCACTGTAAAAAGGTTAGTTCATGTTATACTGTAGAATTAAGGAACCTAAAAGCCATTGTACTCTTCAGCTGAATACAAACAGGAACCTAATATCTTTGTCTGGTTACTTAAGGTGCAAAACATGAGTCTTCAGCTGCATGGAAGAATGTCTTTAGTTTCGTTAACCAAAATTTTGTTCAACTCTTATCTGTGATGTCATTGTTTTTTGTTGGCTTTCAGAAACACTTTGACAATTTTCATTTTCTTAAACTCTTAGATCAGGATCACTTTTAATGATGTATGTCCACTCAGCAGCTGAATATCTTCAGTTTGGCACTCTTTGGGCCATATTTATAGCCAAGTGGCTCAGCACAACAAGTCACCTTACTGCACTGCAGTGCGTTACAGGGAAAGGGCAGGAATGTGCTATATTTATCCCAATATGACACATTTGTGTCCTTTTCCCATCAATGGTGCACAATGGGCTGCCTAGCACCTCCGCAGGCATCCTTGCACCGTGGTGCAATGGTGCCTCCGTTGCTTGTAGAATTGTTTTTGTGCAAGAAGTATCACCTTCCTGCACAAAAACAATGCCTGCTGCAGAATGAAGCGCACATAGATAGAAGAAAAACTTAGGAGAAATAAAGACATTTCTCCTTGTTACGCCTCAAATGGGAAGGCATAGGTTTTTGGCACATTCCCAAACTCTGTGGATGTTGAATGGTGCATAGTAATGCAATGCAACAATTTGTGCTGCATTGCTTTACTCAAGATTTATAAAGCCACTCAGAGCCACACAAGGTGTCCTTGCTTGGTTTTATAAGTCTCATTTTTGAGTTGCGTCCGTCATGTATCATGTTGTGTGGTACAAGTGGGACAAAACTGGGGTCATAAATTTGGCTTAGTTATTCTGACTATCACATAAAAGTACACAGTTTGAAGGCGAGAGTTCCAACTAGGATCCCTAAATTGGATATAGGTCAATCTATGCACTTCTGTAAATAGAAGCAAATGCCCTCACACACCCAAATAGGTGTCATGCTTCTTCCTTGGGCCTGCTCCTCTTTGGAACGGTGCTGCAATGTCCAGCGGGCCGCACAAGGGGATTCTTTGCCGTTGATCTTTTGAACAATGCTGTTTGATTGAGAACAGGGATATACTGGCCCTGGGGATATGGGAAGTGAGGGACTGGGAAATGAATGCTAAAATTGATTATAAATCTACCAACCTCTTATATTTATTTTATCTACTCGGTCTATGTCAAGGTTAAAAACAGGAAGTCAGAGTGCCGCCAGAAATAATGTTCTCGCACGCCCTGTGAAAGAATAAGGGGAAGAAGAATCTTCTCTTCTGTTCCTACGTATAGGTCAACATGTTTCATGTCTCAAAAAAGTCTCTATAGCTCAAGTGGTGCTTCATCAGTACCAACAACAACAGCCTACTCCTCACTATGGAGACCCTAAGTGTGTCTTTAAGTGTAGAAAAAATTAGAAAAAAGGACTTACATGTAAGTCTTTTTAAGGGAGAACTAAAAAAATGAAAAAATATATAAAATTAATTAATACAATAATAGCGTGAATTTTGGTCAAAAGCACACAGTGATAGCATGCACCCATAGCTAGTGACTTTGTGATGTCCCTACCATCAAATGCATGGAGAGAATAACTCAAGGGCCTGTATTATTACTCAAAAACATATCTTACCCTCCTAAATCAAGGGAAGGGTCCCTTCAGGATAAATGGACCGTTGGATTACTGCAAAACTACAATAGCAAAAACTTTGAAAATAAGATACGTCACATTATGGTGGCTAACATAAAATGGCATGCATTACTGCAGTGTAACATATCTACATCTTCAAAGGGTCTCCTTGTTTAAGTGACAGCCAAAGAGGCAATAAGTGTGTAGTATAATTAGTCACATGGATTGGACCAGCCAGGAAAAAACACAGTCATCCATACGTTAGAGTGTGTGCCCACTAATATGTTGAGTACCACCCAATGGCATAGCGGGGGGGTTCTAACTGTTGTGCTAGTCCATGGTTTCACAATTAGAACATGTGTTAAATTGCCCTCTTAGCACAACACAGTGTTAGGGGAGAAAATTAAAACCGATCTGCCTGGTGCCGTAAAACAACTCCACTACGGTCCACACATACCATAATCAGTATCAAATATTGCTGGATCTACTTTTGTTTGTGTCGAAGCATGATATGTAGAAGCCCGAGGACACAAACCTTTACAGACACGCCTGGAACCTCCAAACATCTCCACTACTGTCTGTATGAACCATGTAAAACAAGATATAACAAACAAAGCATATGATATTCATAAGATGTCAGCTCACACCAAATGTTGACGGTCCAGACACACCAATCAGATTTTTGGTTGCACCTAATGAGAACAAACTATGTGTGAGGGCATCGGGGTGCAGCTTGCCCCTGTAATTGCCCCGGAAACCTACTCATGTTGCAAGCTGAGACATGCCAATCTAATATTTGTTCCTACTTAACGAAAAGCGAACTACGTGAGAAGCTGTTGAAGAGCAGCATGCTCCTACAGCGGCCCCCGGAACCTGCCCATGTTATTACAAGGTTTGGGGAAACACATAAGAAGGACCCTTTCTCCACACAGTGCATAACAAGGGGGAATCACCCAAAAAATCTTTTGGTCGTCTTTCCAGTGCTCCTGGGGTTGCCCTTCAAATAGTAATAGTAGCATACTAATACAAGGAATTCCCCACTTACTTTTTGCCAGTTGAGTCCATCGGGAAACCTACCAGTCGGTCACGACCCGGAAATGATCTTGTGACACGTCGGAAAGGTTTGAACTATCTAGGCCCCCTCCTGAGTGGTTGGTGAGCGATAAGGAGCTAGACCGCTAACCTAATGTGACAGTAGAGAAGGGTGTACAGAATGGAAGACATACTGGAGGTGGAAACAAAGTCGAGAATGAGTATTGCCTGGTAGTTGCTCGTTATAAAATGAGTTGCAATAACAAAAGCAAGAAAACTCACATATAGAGTATTCCTAGCACTGAATTCCATAATCACTATTAGCATAAAATGAATTGCAATACCAAAAGCAAGAAAACTCACACATAAAGTAATCCTAGCACTGAATTTCGTAATCACTATTAGTACAACAAAATAAACAAGTGGGAGATAGTGAAGTTCTGTTACAGTTCTCAGTTACAAGACCAAAGTTGTCAAGGCCGCTGCCCTAAATCTGTTATTCAATCCTCATCAAGGACCCCACTCATAAATCATGTCTGTGTCCATAGAAGAGGCCTTTCAAGTGACCATAATAAAACTTTACACAAACAGATTCCAGACAGCATGTTCAACTTAGCTGACAGAACTGTGTTCTTTTCAGAAGATCTCTGCTGAGACTCTTTGCTGCCAGCTGAGTCAAGAGGCAGCGGGCGGGGCCTGGAGGGAATTCCAGAGTGCAGAGGGCTTTCCTTGCCAGACAGGAAGAAAGCCAAGTAGAGTCATGTGCACAGCAAGAGTGTTTATAGCCAGGATGACTCCTGTTTTTGAAAACTGCTTGGTGGTTGCCTGGCAACCAATAAACAAGTGAACCTAACACATTTAGAAGCACAAGGACTTGACATAAGTCATATGTGTTCAACAAGCATTGGTGAAAACAACTATATAGTGCAATAAGCATTGGTAACATCAAGTACATATCAAACATTGGCAATATCTATCCTGAAATGTAGACAGTACAATGACGTTACAAGCAACCCAGTGGTGCTACACGCACATGATTAAAACAACACCCCTCAGGATGTTGACAAATTAGGCAGAGTTGTTGGGTCCTGACAATACTGATTCATAAATGAGTAGCTGAGCAAATGCACCTCTGTGCACCTCATTCAACTGGAACTCTCCAGCCTGAAGCATTCATACTAGCTCTCCTTTTGGTTCTTCCTATGTCCCCTATCTTTTTCATCTGATTCTCATCACATTTCGACCATTAGTTCTTATATATTTTCATTGTCCCCCAATCTATAAACCACTCCACAAACCCCATAAATGCACTTTTAAACTTGCTGATCACATTTTCTTTATTTCATCATCCTTCATCACCATCCTGAAATTCTTCCACAAGTTCTTATTGTCAATCAAGTCAATCCCATATGTATCTGCCAACTGTCTGAATTTGGCATACACCTTGCAAGCGCATCTTGCAGCCTCTCTACTAAAAAAAACATGACTTCAGCCACTTTATATGTGTTTATGATTTCTCGGTGAAGAGTCCCCTTTACACGCTCCTCGAATTCTACTCTTAAAATCTTAACATTATTCTTTTTGGAAGGAGCCTCTTCTGATTGAGATTGTAATTCTGAAGTTAATGATGAGAAATGTACTAGGGGATTCCAGAGATTAACTCGAAGCAGCAAGGTGTAATCCTCCATCTAGGCGACCCTGCTCCAAAGGTTCACATGCACTTCCAACAGAATTTGTTGCACCTCCCATTGTCCCCAACTGTGGTGGAGGGTGAGGGACAACATTGTAAGGAGGTGGTCGAAAAGTCAGTTAATCATCTAATAACTCATCATCCGTATCACTCTCACTCTCAAGCTTTCTTGACATCCCTGTTGGGACTTTTTTGCCTCCTTCTCCTCCTTTAACTCGCAGGATAAACACCCACACCGCCAAGCACACGCTCTGTCACTAACCCTGTTGTCTTGAGTTCCATTTTGACCCCATCCAATTGCAAATTCTATTTCTCATTTGTGTTTTATATTTCAGCTTTTCCTTTTTATGCACAGCTTTGTTCAATGGTAGCATTTGTTCAAACTGTACAGGCCTTGGTTGAGGGATTTCTCATTCATCTCTCTTCTCAAAGGTTCAAATTTTCTCACACTCAGTGGATCATACAGGGGAAGTTGCAAACTCCCATCCTTTGCTGTGATCTTATGTCATTGTTTTCCAGAAACACATGTGAAGTCTGACATGAGAGATCAAGGGCCACATGTTCAATGATATGGTTTTGTGACTCGCAAACTGCGAGTCTTAGCGATTTGCAATTTGCGAGTCGCAAAACTGAAGGTAGAACAGTGTACTTTACACTGTTTGTGATTCCCAATGGGGTCGCAAGTGACCTACCTCATGAATATTCATGAGGTAGGTTGCAATTTTCAACCCCATTGGGAATGGCCGCCCTCACAGGGATGGTGGCCTGCTGGAGACAGCAGACCACCATGCCTGTGACTGCTTTTAAATAAAACAGTTTTTAAAAAAAATTCAGCCCGTTTTCCTTAAAGGAAAATGGGATGCATTTTAAAATCATAAATGAAAAGATCTCTTTTCATTTTTTTTAGAGCAGGCAGTGGTCAGTGGAACCACTGCCTGATCTGAAAAAATATTTTCGCTGCCATTCACAAAGGGGAAGGGGTCCCATTGGGACCCATTCCAGTTTACGAATGGATTAGCACCAGTTTGAAACTGGTGCTAACTGTGATTGTTTTGCGACCGCATTCGCGGTCAGAAAACAATCATACATACCATTTGGATTCGGTATTAGGAAGGGACGCCCTTGACACGCCCCGTCCTAATACCGGATAGCAAAACCCAAAATGCGATTCAGTAACAAGTTACCGAATCGCAGTTTGGGCGTTGTACATCCAAAAAATAATTTTTCAAGTCGCAAACGGGCCGATTCTGCAAATCGGCCCGTTTGCGACTTGAAAAATGCTTTGTACATCTGGCCCCAAATAACATGTGTCAGTTCCCTCTGGAGGAGCTTCCTTATTCTGACAAACAGGTGCATCATCATCTTTTACCATACTTCTTGTTTTCTTAAATAACTTCAGGGCAGATTTAAGAGTCTCTTGTGCCACTTTAGCAATGTATTAGTCTAATTTTTTTTACACTAAGGCTCGCTAAGGTGGCCTTTTCCCCGTGCCATATTTACAAAGTGGTGTGATGCATGCATTGCGCCACTTTGTAACGCTTTGCATCACATTTTGCATGCAACATGCAATGTGACATGCATAATGTATGCAAAGGGGGTGTTCGGGCGCAAGGAGGCCCACAAAAATGGTGCAATGATATCTGTAAAATTTCATTGCACCATTTTTGGCATCATTTTGAACGCCTGCTGAAAGCAGGCGTTAAAAACACACACCCAAGAAAAAAAGAAAAAGAAGAAAGAAAGAAAGAAAGAAAGAAAGGAAGAAAGAAAGAGAGAAAGAAAGCACGAGAGAGATGTCTTCAAACAGAAAGGCAAAAATAATACTTGCCCACCAACAAAAATGAAAATCACCTTTTAGTGTTCTCTTTGTAATGCATCATACATTAGAGGAAGACATGAACAACATCAATACTCAAACATTAACCATTAGACAGCACCTGAATCTTTTCCAACCAGATTCAAAACATAATTATGACTTTCAGTCCAAAAGCACAAGTCATTGTGAAGCCATGTGAGATTACACAGCCAACTGTATCATTAACAGAGTACGAGGGAGAGAGGCGGAAGAATGGGAGACAACTGGATTTGCACTTTGAGCATGTTAAATTGAAGAAATATGTCTTCAGACAGTGAGGCAAAATTAATATTTGGGCAGCACTAAGATCAACTTTAAGTAATATTTGCCCAACCAGAAAAATGAAAATAAACTGTTTATTTATTATTTGATCCCTCTTTTAATGCTGCTGACCTCATAGTAGGCACATGAGCGCATACATAATAAGGCCCAAACACCAACCCTTCACATTTCCAACACAACTATGACATTTTTTCCAAATACTTAATTAAAATACCTTAAGCCAAAAAGCCAAAAATAATATTTTCCCATCAATAAAAATATAAATCTTTTAATTTTCTCACTGGACTCTCTCTGTAATGCACCTCACCTTGTAGAAACACATGACCACAGAAACAGAAAGACTCAAACACTTCAAAGTGAGAGAATAAGATCTTAACCTTTAGGCCACTTGTGACTCTTTGATAAGAGTCTTCAATATATAGCTACAACATCCAGGCCAAAAGCTCAAATCACTGTAAAGCCATAGTTAATGATACATTGCTAACTGTATCATTTACAGAATAGGAGTGAGAGAAGAAAAGAAAGAAAGGGAGAGAGGATTTGGATTTGCTTAAGAAAGCTCCTGGGCCCCGGATGGACCATCCCCATTTATCAACAACTTATGTGGATAATCCACATGCAATATGGTGCCTCAACTACTAGCTCCCACAGAAGGAATGGATTGCAGCCATTGACAAACCCCCATTACCATCTGAGGGAACACTAATGCCACTGGGCCTACCTTCATGCTGCCCAGGCTTTTGATCAGTGGCCTGGTGACAGCGGGAAAGGCCTGCGTGGCCCAAATAATTTGGTGCCGACCCTGAGGACACTCACCCACTCCAAGAATGCTACTTGCCACTGGGGAGCACCTTGACCGCTGATGTATGAGTGCCCTATGCGGGTGCATCGGCTGGTGAAAATGGTGGCTTTGACTCTGGAGACAGTGTCGCAGTGTGAACTCAGACCCCAAACTCTGCCAAGGCTTTGAGACACTACCTGCGCTGACCGACGTAGCCTGGTGGCACAGACGAGAGGAGAAGTAGACAGTGCCTCTCCTCCACTGACGCAATGACTCCTGGTGGCCTACGCGGTGAGGGGGAAGATGCAGAGTGGGGGCTACACAGGTGGGACATCCCCTTGAACCAGAAAGGTAGTGTGAGGAGAAAGAGCTGTGGAGTAGGGGAGAGACTGCCTAGAGGATCGCCACTGGTGTGGCCTGGCAGAGCTATGGGTGCACTATGGCCTTGCGGAGTTGCGAAGCATTTGCTGCAAGGTACATGAAAACAATTTAAAGTAGCGAGGACTCCCAATAATCCCTAGCTGGTGCACACTGCTCATATTTCACCTCCATAACAGACAGCTGGACTACCCAGTGTAACTTATAAATTGCAGGCAAAGTGACTGTGGGACACTGATCTTCATTATACCAAGGGCCTTGAGCCCCGGCCTGTTTCTACAATATGGATCAATCCCTAGGATAGGCCAACCTAATAGGACCATGCAAACAGTCTCAGCATACTCCTCATGATCTGGGGCACAGATTGGGAAAAACACCAGAACACTGACACTACTTGCTAAGACAGGAGGGGCGGTGCTCCTTTATTTCTCCTGGCCTAATATAACAAACCCTCTGACACTGCTGTGGAGAACATCCTAGACACAGCCTTAACTCCGTCCATTGGGGGTACTGGCCTTAGTGGAAACAATCCACCGCAGCCAGTGAAGCCTCTGCTCGTCCCCCTCCTTGTACGGTGTGACATACTTACTCCTTGAATTTACACAGGTGGAGATCAAGATAAGGATGCTCTATAAATCCCCTCTTGTAAAATTCAGACCATGGTGCTACTATTTCCTTTTTACTTTCTGTGCAAACTCCCCACGTGTCGAGGCACTGTGCCACATTGAAATCTATACCAAAACCACCATGAAAAGTCCTGTAATATCAGTGAGTGAATTCAATATACTCCACCGCATCAAAAACTGTGACCACAGATCACCAAAAGAAATGAGTCACACCAGAGGCAAAACTACTGTCCCTCATGGCCATACTCAATCCCACTCCACCCCTTCAGAAAGCTCTTTCATATTGGCAAAGACAATATTGGCACAACTGCTGTTCCCCTACAGGACAAGATAGACATCATCCTGAAGTAAATACGAGAGTCCAGAGCAGAAATAGAGCAGTGTCTGGGAGAAATCACCAATGATCTAAGCCTCCTCAAAGATGATCACAGGAAGATGGCAAACAGAGTTAGCAATTGGAATTCACTATACTACCATTGCACAACTCCAACGGCAGGTGAACATCCTAGAGGAACAAGCAGAACATGCTGAGGGCCAGGATCGCTGAAACAATGTTAGGATCATTGGAATGCCGGAAGGAATAAAAGGCTCCAATGCCACACAATATGTGGAAGACTGGTTTGTTTACTGTAGAGAGCACATCAGGTCCCAGCAAAGACACCGCCCAGGGGCGGTGTAACATGACCAGTAATGGCCTAAATCAGGAACTACAGGGATCGAGATGTTCTCCTCCAAAGAGCAAGAGAAACAGCACCTATCCGGATCCTGAATAAGCTATTCTCAGACTATACGATTGCGGCCCAACATCAGAGGGCCTCCTTCCAGGCGAAGAAGCAGCTGCATACAGTAAGCCTCTCCCATGCCCTGATGATCCCAGCTAGACTTAAAGTGATTCATGAACAATTAAGAAATGTCTTTGATTCTCCAGGGGGCGCATGAGATTGGTTACAGCAGCACTGTCTGGAATCCTGGAACTTCATAGTCCCTGCCACCCAAGACACAGTGTCCACCCCATAAGAGACGACGAGGGCTGGTCTATCAGACATGGAGGAGCGTGGCTTCCTCTCCACAGCAGGCTGTGGAAAGCCAAAAAGCTGCACTCATTTCGGTGACCTCTCTCCAAAGAGCCCGACCACCTTCCAGCACTGGTTCCTCATCAGACAGCACATCAAACTCTGACTCAGAGAGCAGCATGGCACTGTTCCTATCAAACAGCCCTCAGACAGCTAATGTACTACTGAGATAAAGAACACAGCCATGGGGGTTGCCTGGCCTGCATGCGGTAGATTGGAGACTTCTCCTTCTCAGGAGACTACTAGAAATTACACCTTGATGTGGGATAATGCCTGAAGGGGAATACATGGCTGCCCTAAGTGAGTAAATTGTTACAATATTCATAGAGATACTGATGTAAGGACCACTAGAACTGGTTGCCAATCTCTATGTACTCTCCCCTTCAAAGTGATATGTTCAGCTCCTATTGCATGGCAGGTTCCGGTCCTAGGTGGACATCAGCTCCTAAAGGGCTCACTCATTCCACCTTAGAAATGTCCACAGGCTTAATGCCACGCACCCACCAGGCAACTGCAAGAATTGTTATGTTACTTGTATTTTTTTTCACAGGTTTGGTTGAACAAGTTTCAATTACTGAACCTTGTACTGGTGTCAACACCAGGACAGTGCGCGCTCTACGGGCAACATAATGCAAAATGACAAACCTTATGCAATGTAATAATTCATGCATAATGTGTTGATATTGCATATTAACTTTTTGCATTGCAGGTATTTATCTTGAAATGTCATTAATGCTGTTTGTAATGTATTGTTAACTTTCAAGCCTTTACTGCAGCCTAGCTGGAAGTGGCATATGGGCGGGCTTGGGTCTATTTAAGGATCCCAACCCAGCTCCACGTGCTCACTATTCAGAGGTCCCGGTGCAGAGCAGCAGCATTTTCCTGGGCTCCTGTTCCGGAGGCCTACTTGGACATTTCCTGGCCCTGTCCTCATCATCTTGCTGATCTTCAAGCAGGGCGGTAAGGCGGAGGTCAAGGTGGGCACCCCGACTCCGTTTCTAGAAACATTTGAGTTTTGGCTTTGTGATTTACAGTGTGCGCAATTTATTCTTGGCACTTAACCCTTGCAGTTCGGATCGGCAGAGTGCGCGTTAATTTCGAGTCATTTGAATCTTGATGGTTGAATCGGCAACAGTGTACGTGATTCATTCTCGGCAATTAACCCTTGCAGTTCGGATCGGCAGAGTGCGCGTTCATTTCAAGGCATTTGAATCTTGATGGTTGAATCGGCAACAGTGTGCGCGCTTTATTCTTGGCAATTAACCCTTGAAGTTCGGATCGGCAGAGTGCGCGATCATTTCGAGGCATTTGCATCTTGATGGTTGAATCGGCAACAGTGTGCGTGATTCATTCTTGGCAATTAACCCTTGCAGTTCGGATCGCAGAGTGTGGGATCATTTCGAAGCATTTGAATCTTGATGGTTGAATTGGCAACAGTGTGCGCGATTCATTCTTGGCAATTAAATCTTGTAGTTCGGATCAGCAGAGTGAGCAATCATTTCGAGGCATTTGAATCTTGATGGTTGAATTGGCAACAGTGTGCGCGATTCATTCTTGGCAATTAACCCCTGCAGTTCAGATCGGCAGAGCGCGCAATCATTCTAGGTACTTGAGTCTTGATGCGTAGTCTGGCAATAAGGTGCGCAATAATTTCTGGGCAACTGAATCTTGAAACTTAGATCAAACAGAGTGTGATCTTTCTAGACAAAACAAGTTTAGTCAGTTTGCCTATTCTACAGTATCATTCATGAATCTTATAGCAGTTAATTCTTTGGTAATGAATGTACTCATTGACTCTTGTTGTGATGTAATTGCTATTCTAAGGATTAACTTGAGAGAGTTCAATGTTCAGAGTATATGATTATAAAAAGGTCACGTTATTGAAAAGTTCTTGGACTCTCATGTTATTCGAGCATAAAGAATTAAAACAAAGTTCATGAAGATTAATGTGAATGATCTTGCTATTGTGTTCTTAACTCTTGCTTCAACAGGTCTCCTTCCCCGCTGTTCCCAAACTAAACCCCGTCCCCCACTTGGCCATTTTTGTCTGTGCTATGATAGCTAGTAGAGTTTGGAGCTGCCAAGAAGTGGACATATTGGGAATTGGCGCAAACCCCGAGCATCTGGTCTCGCTGACAATTGGGGATTACCAGTGTTTATGGTTATATGACATCAACCTTAATAGTTAATAGTTATCATGTTACTAATTGTCTAATCATGTACAATTTCTTATGTTCCCACATTTTATGCTAAAATGTCTGTTGTGTGCCAATATGATATAATTACCTGGAATGTCCAAGGTATGGGATCCATACACTAACGACACAGGACACTTGCCCAATTACACTGCTGGCAATCATATATGGTATATTTACAAGAGGCCTATCTCACTACCACTGAAGCTCTCAAATTTAGCAAGAAATTGAGAGGTCAAAAATTTGACACCACATATTCTGACTTTGTGTGAATAGCCTCAAAATGGATCCGCTCTTGGGTACCATTTACAGACTTTAGGATTGATGCGCATGGGCAATTCATTCTTTTCCAGGGTACTCTAGATTGGGTGCCTGTGGAGCTGGGGAGTATGAATGCCCAGAAATAAGGAGCAGGACATATTCCTGGCACACTTTTCCATGGTCTTTGTGAACTGGACATACTGCCTCTAGATAGCGGGTGGGGATTTTAACGTGGTGCGTGATGTTGACCTGGATTGGTCTTACCACCATATACAGGACACCGGCTTGTTTCGACAGGCCAAGGTCCTACTTCGCTGGGTGCAGGGATGGATCCTGTCAGATGCCTGGCACTACCATTATGAAGGCATGCACAAATATACATTCTTCTCTCCCCCACATGCACTGCATGTGCTACTTGACCAAATCATGTGCACCACCTCGCTTCAAGCTCACATTACACATTCAAATACCTAGGGAAAATGCTATATCATAATCCCTAGAGGTGACACTGTCATGGGGCTGTGTGCCGACCTCTGTACCCACATCGTGTCTTCAGCCACGGCTATTGGAGGATGGAGTATTCCATGAAACCATGGCTATCACGATAGATACTTCGCAGAAACTCTAATACAGACTCATTTCCATTAGTGGAGTGGAAAACATTCAAAGAAGTAATATATGGGACAACTCTAGGCTTGATTGTGGGCTCCTGCAACATGATCCTCCATGAGTTTATTTGGGTTAAGGATAGCTTCGGCCCTCTAGAGAAAGCAGCAGTAGAAGATGCATCAGATGCCTCGGAGTTGCTGGTAGCCAGAATTGAATATGCAGAACTTCCTGAGTGCTTATGTGTCATTGACTACAGAGCCTTTGTGCAGAAATCACATACTGAGGCAGATAAATCCAGTATGCTATTAGCTCGGATGATTAGATCAACACCCCCACCCACTCCTCTCCTTAATATAATCAATCCCTAGCAGACCCAAGTCACTACGCAACTCGAGATTAATACTGGGTTCTGTGAATTCTATGTGGCTCTGTACTCAACTCCCCTCCCAGTGGGCCTTTCAGTGAATCATTCCGTACTGCAAAGACCGACATTACTTGAGCTACAGGTCACAGATAAGGAGGCTTTGGGACCTCCACTGACCCCGATGAAATCCATGGGGCCATTAAAGAACTGGCCCATAATAAATCTCCAGAAACACATAACCTTCCTGTGGAGTTTTGCGCTGCCTTTGCTAGTCACCTAGGGCCATATGTACGAACACATTTTCCCATTGACACAGAATGGGAAAAACCCTTTGGTACACCTGGCCCCTAGTCTCAAAACCGGAACGATTGTACAAGACTCCCTAGAAGAAGGCCTGTTACCCCCTACCACCAGACCACCATTAGTGACCTCCACATTGAAACCTGGTAAACCCCCATCAGATATGTCTTCCTATAGATCACTACCACAATATCTGCCGACCCATAAAAATGAAAGAAATATTTAAATTTACTCACTGAACTTATTTGTAATATGCCATAACTTATAGAACACATTAACAAGAAAACACTAATATTCAAAAACCTAACTTTCACAGTGATCATGTAATACCTTAACCATTACACCACACGTGATGCTTTGCTAAGCAATTTCAAAACATAAATATGACATTTGGTCAAAAAACTCAACTAACTGTGAAGTAATAGGTGATCATGCACTGCCAACTGTATCATTTACAGAATTGTAGGGATAGAGGAGGGAGAAATGCAGAAATGCAGAGAGAAAAGGAGTGAATTGGATTTGTTCTTGTTGCATGGGACACTTAAGAAAGGTGTCTTCAGAAATAGAGGAGAAAATTATATTTGCCCATCAATAAAAATTATTATTGACTTTTAATTTACGTGTTGAACTTCTTTGTAGTCCATCATACCTTATAGGAACACCAAACATGAACCCTCTAAGGGGCATATTTATACTCCGTTTGCGCCGAATTAGCGTCATTTTTTTCGACGCAAATTCGGCGCAAAACTAACACCATATTTATACTTTGGCGTTAGACGCGTCTAGCGCCAAAGTATGAGGAAAGAGCGTCATTTTTTTGCGTGAACGCCTTCCTTGCGTTAATGAGATGCAAGGTAGGCGTTCCCGTCCAAAAAAATGACTGCAACACAAATGCGTTGTATTTATACTCCTGGGCAAAAATCACGCCCGGGAGTAGGCGGGGCAAAAAACCCCGCATTTGCGCCTCTTTTTAACGCCTGGGTCAGGGCAGGCGTTAAGGGACCTGTGGGCTCAAAATGAGCCCACAGCTGCCCTCCCATGCCCCCAGGGACCCCCCCTGCCACCCTTGCCCACCCCAGGAGGACACCCAAGGATGGAGGGACCCATCCCAGGGACATTCAGGTAAGTTCAGGTAAGTATACATTTTTATTTTTTTTATATTTTTTTTTGGCATAGGGGGGCCTGATTTGTGCCCTCCTACATGCCTCAATGCCCAATGACCATGCCCAGGGGACATAAGTCCCCTGGGCATGGCCATTGGGCAAGGGGGCATGACTCCTGTCTTTACTAAGACAGGAGTCATGTAAATGGCGTCTGGGCGTCGTTAAAAATGGCGCAAATCGGGTGGAGGCGATTTTTTAGCGTCAACCTGACTTGCACCATTTTTAAGACGCCCTAACGCCATTTTCACCAACGCCGGCGCTGCCTGGTGTACGTGTTTTTTTTCCACGCACACCAAGCAGCGCCGGTCTGCTAGCGCCGGCTAACGCCATTCAATAAATACGGCGCCCGCATGGCGCTTCAGAATGGCGTTAGCCGGCGCTAAACTTTTTGACGCTAAACTGCGTTAGCGCAGTTTAGCGTCAAAAAGTATAAATACGGGCTCAAATGAATGCCTCCACTCTATACTAACATCATCTTACTCCATTCCCACGAAAATATAAATAGTAAAAGTAAACAGCTCAATGAAGTACTGCTTATTTGATCGAGAAATATTGAAAAATGTGCTTTATATGCCTTTCTAAAATGCCAATGAAACAGACCAAAAAAAGGCCTTCTTTCTGAGAGATAAAAATAATATTTGCCCACCAATAAAAACTGACTTAATTTAATAATTGAACCTTTTTGTAATGCACCAGAACTTATAGGAATACATAACCATAGAAACATAGAGGCATATTTATGCTTGCTTTGTGCCATTTTATCGTCATTTATTTTGGCGCTAAAATGGTACAAGGTTAACCCCATATTTATATTTTGAAGCTAGACTGTCTAGCCGCAAAATATAGGGTTTAGCAGCATATTGTGGATGCAGCAAACTATATTGCACTAATTAGATGCAAGGTAGGCGTTCCCATCCACAATATCACGCTAACCCCCTAACGCCTTATTTATACTCTGGTGCAAAAATGATGCGCACGAGTAGGCATTAGGGTACCTGTGGACTCATTTCCATGGCTAAATACTATGGAATGGGCCCACAGGTGCCCACTCCAACCCCAAGGAACACCCCCACCCACACCAGAGGGACGTCATAGGATGTAGAGGTAAATACATTTTTATTTTTATTTTCATTGCCATTAGGGGCACCTTACATGGGGCCCCCTGCCTAGCACTGGGTATGATGGTCATATCCAGGTGACACTGGTCCCCTGTGCTGACCATTGGGGTGGTGGCCATGACTCCTGTCTTTACTTAGACAAGAGTCATGTTTGGGTGATAGTGCGTCAGGAAATGAAGCTAGGCTGGATAGGGGCATAATTATTGCAGCTAACCAGCCTAGCATCATTCCTGGCCCACTAACGTTTTTTCCCCTCCCACCATCCCCCCCAGGCTAGCATCTTTTCTGTAGACGCTAGCCTGTCCTTTGCACCACCGTGCACCATTCCATCAATATGGCCCCTGGCTGGCGCTATGGATTTTAATGCAAGACTGCACTAACTCAGTCTTGAGTCAAAATCCATAAATATGGGTCACAGAGACCTAAATAGGGAACATTCATAGTAAGAGTCTAAGATTGCAATGACTAACAAAAGCTCAAGGCACTGTGAACCTACAGGTGAGCATCCACTGTCAACTGTATCATTTACAGAGTGGAATGGAGAGAGGAGTAGGAAGAAAGGGATAGAGAATTTGAACTTTATGCATGGTGTACTTAAGAAAGATGTCTTCAGCTAGAGAGGCAAAAATAATATTTATGCTATCTATTTGTACTGCACCAGAACGCACATGCACTGATAAACATGGAAACACCAAGACTTGAGCCCTTATTCTGCAGAGTTGGAGCCTATGGGCCTAATGTAGAGTATAGCCTTTGAATATAATGCACTTGTAATATGGCAGACAAGATATATGTCACATTTGTGATGTAGTAACCACCTGCTGAACTCTAAATCAGGCCCCAAGACCTTAACCATTAGTCCACACATGACTCTTTGCTGATCAAATTATAAACATAGCTATGACATTCAGTCCAAAATCTCTAGTCATTCTGAAACTATTGGTGCGCATATACTTCCATCTGTATTATTTACAGAATAGGAAGGAGTTAAAAAAGGAAGAGAAATAGAATTGCATTTGCTTTTCAATTATGCTATACTTAAGAAAGATGTCTTCAGACAAACAGGCAAAAATAATACTTGCCCATCAATAACAAAGAAAAACAACTGTTAATTTACTTACTGTTCTTCTTTGTAATGCATCAGACCTTATATGAGGCACATGGTAAACTCTAAGACTCAAACACTGTACATTCGCACTAAAAGCCTAAGATCTTAACCATTAACCACAGTTGCCTCTTCGCACAGCACCTTCAAGCAATTGGTAGTTTTTTTTATTGAGAATCTTTGTACTGGACCAGGCCTTATAAGAGACATATGAACAAACAAATACCAAGTCACAAACATTTAACCTTCACAGTGAGACACTAAGGCCCTCATTATGACATCGGCGGTCTTTCCCAAAACCACCAATGTCACGGGCACCAGAAGGCCGCCAGTGCTGGCAGTCTTCTGCCCTTCATAATATCGACACTGCTGGATTTCCACCACAAATAGGGTGGAAATCCGGCAGAAGCCGTGCTGGTGGGTGAGGAATCTTGGTGATGCTACCACCTGCACCGCCCCGCCAGAAGGACGCCACCTGTCAACATCAGGGCAGTGCGTGCTCTACGGGCGACTGGAATGCAAAAACCCAACACTTATGAAATAACGTAATTCATGCATTATGTTGCTATGCCGTTGTTTAACCTTTTGCATTGCAGAGTTTAATCCTGAAGACTTATATTCAAGGTGCTTGTGAATACTGTTCATTTGCAATGTATTGCTGCAGGCTTTCAGAGTGTGTCAGGGTGTGGTCCCTTTCCAGGGCCTTCTAGAAGCTTTCTCTGCAGCATGACTGGGTGTGGTTGTGGGCTGGGCTAGACTCTTTATAAGGGAGCCAGCCCAGCTCCACGTGCTCACTATTCAGAGGCCCCGGTGCAGACCAGCAGCAATTCTCTGAGCTCCTTTTCCAGAGGCCTACTGAAGTGAGTAGCATCCAAGAGAAGAACGTAGTCCACACTTCAATGGTTGACTTCTTGAGATTTTAATTCAGAAAATATTCACAAACAAAATAGGAACTCCAGCCTACCCCTAAGCCCACACTGCTCCATCTTCAACTGTCCAGAAGAGAATCCTCAACCAGCATTCCGGACAGTGGAACAGTAAGCAAGCCAAGGGGAAAAATGGAAGATACCAAGTGCAACAAACACAATGAGATACATGACATACACAAAACATAATAATAATAATAATAAATATGATTATAGAGAAAGGAAAAACTATGATACTAAACAATGATACTACACCTACCTTGATCTTCCAGGCCTTGCCTTTCATTGTATTGGTGATCCTTGATCAGGGCGTAAGACGGACGTCGGGCTGGGCACCCAATCCCGTTTTCTTGGGCCTAATTTTCATATTGGGAGACTTTTCCTTGTGCGTGTGAATGTGCTCTTGGATTCTGGCATTTACATGTTGATATTCGAATCAGCAAGAAGCGCAATTCATTTTTGCCATTTGACTTTTGAGATTCGGGTCGGCAACAGTGTGCGTGACCATTTCTAGACATTTGCATATTGGCATTCGAATCGGCAAGACGCGTGATTCATTCCTTGTATTTAACTCTTGATACTCATTGTGCGCTACCATTTCTTGGCAGTTACATGGTGGCATTTGAATCGGCAAGACACGCAATTCATTCCTTGTGTTTAACTCTTTATACTCATTGTGCCGCTACCATTTCTTGGCAGTTACATGGTGGCATTCGAATCGGCAAGACGCGCAATTCATTCCTTGTATTTAACTCTTGATACTCATTGTGCGCTACCATTTCTTGGCAGTTACATGGTGGCATTCGAATCGGCAAGACACGCAATTCATTCCTTGTGTTTAACTCTTGATACTCATTGTGCCGCTACCATTTCTTGGCAGTTACATGGTGGCATTCGAATTGGCAAGACACACAATTCATTCCTTGTGTTTAACTCTTGATACTCATTGTGCGCTACCATTTCTTGGAAGTTACATGGTGGCATTCGAATCAGCAAGACCCGCAATTCATTTGTTGTGTTTAACTCTTGATACTCATTGTGCGCTACCATTTCTTGGCAGTTACATGGTGGCATTCGAATCGACAAGACGTGCGATTCATTCCTTGTGTTTAACTCTTGATACTCATTGTGCGCTACCATTTCTTGGCAGTTACATGGTGGCATTCGAAACGGCAAGACACACAATTCATTCCTTGTGTTTAACTCTTGATACTCAGTGTGCGCTACCATTTCTTGGCAATTACATGGTGGCATTCGAATCGGTAAGACGCGCACTTCATTTCCTTGCATTTAACTCTTAATACTAACTGTGCGCTACCATTTCTTGGCAGTTACAGGGTGGCATTCGAATCGGCAAAACGCCCTATTCATTCCTTGTGTTTAACTCTTGATACTCAGTGTGCGCTACCATTTTCTTGGCATTTACATGGTGGTGTTGGAATCGGCAAGACGCACAATTCATTTCCTTGCATTTAACGCTTGATACGCATTGGCGCAAGCACTTCTTGGCATTTACATGGTGACAATCGAATCAGCAAGACGCGCAATTCATTCCGTACATTTAATTCTTGATAATTATTGTGCGCAACCATTTCTTGGCATTTACAGGGTGGCATTCGAATCGGCAAGACGCGCAAATCATTCCTTGCAATTAAAACGTTGATAATCATTGTGCGCAACCATTTCTTGGCAAATACATGGTGGCATTTGAATCAGCAAGACGCGCGATTCATTCCCGCATTTAAAAATTGATGTTTCAGATCTCTTGCAGTGTGCGCGATCATTTCATCGCATTTGCATATTCTTGTTGAAATCGGCAGTGTGCGCGATTCATTTTTCTGCATTTAAAACTAAGTGTTAACATTCTAGATGTTACATTATGTGTGCATAATAAGTCCTTAATACAACTCCTATTGTGTTCCAGGAAACGTTCCGATTATTTTTTTGTCCTCATGCAAAAAGACCATGTTTGATTTTGAAAACGTAATTCTAGAAGGTTCTTATATTCCTAGTCAATGTGTAACATTCCATGAAAAGGTTCATTGAAAAGTTGTATTAATCATTCTTGATTCCTTCCCAGGTAACCAGACGTCTTGAGGCCTAGTTATTAGTCCTTTCTTAAGTTATCCATGGTTACAGTATGACAATGCTTAGAATCATAGTTTAGTCAATGTCAATGTGATATAATCTTGATACTGTGTGTTTTAACCTTTTGTTTCCTACAGGTCTCCTTCCCAGCTGTTCCCATCCTAATCCCCGTTTCCCCGCTTGGACTCTCTCAGTCTCTGTGATTTATCTATCAGAGTCTTGGAGCTGTCTAGTGGTGGACATGTTGGGAACGTGCGCAGACCCCGAGGATCTGGTCTCCCTGACACCGCCAGCTGTATTATGCCCATTAATATGGCCTGGCGGTGTCCTGCTTGTGGGGCGCTGCCAGAGGTAGCAGCGCCCCTTCCTGTTCTGTGCCTGACGACCACATCGCCGGACAAGGTAAGTCAGGCGTCAAACAGGGGAAGGGGGTTGTGTGTGGTGTCTGCTTGTGTTTTTGAATGTGTGTGTGTGAATGCATCTATGAGTGTTGTGGTGCATGTGTGGTGGTATGCATGTGAGTGAATGCGTGAATGTATGTTGCAGTGAGTGAGTGTCTGCATGTCAGTGTGTATGCATGTGAGTATGTGTGAGTGAATGCATGTATGCATGAGTGTGAGTGAATGCGTGTATGTAAGTGGTGGTGCCTGGGTGTATGCGTTTTTTGCCGTGTGGGTGTGTATGCATGATTGCAGGGAGGGGGGTGGAGGTGGGTGTTGGGGATTTGGGGGGCATTGTGATTCTAGGGGTTTTGGGGTTGGGGAGCTGTGGGGGGCACTGTGAGTCTAGGGGGCCTTGTGATTCAAGGGGTGGGAAAGTTGGAGGGGCGCTGTGATCCTAACAGGGGTAGGGGTGTGGAGCTGGAGTTGGGGGGCATGGTGATTGCTGGGGGGGGGGCCTTCTACCAGTGACAGGGAAGGAATTCCCTGTCACCGGTAGCCCTACAGCCATGGTTTTCGTGGTGGTGTTCCACCACAGAAAGCATGGTGTTAGGCCAGCTCATAATACCTCTGGCGGTCTTTTGTGCACATCCCAGGTTGGAGATGCACATGTCCGTCCCAGCAGTTCATACCGCCACGCCGTGGAGATGTGGCAGGTTGGCTGTGGCCTACCGGCCACACTCATAATATAGCGGTATA
The DNA here is from genome assembly GCF_031143425.1 of Pleurodeles waltl. NCBI lineage: Eukaryota > Metazoa > Chordata > Amphibia > Caudata > Salamandridae > Pleurodeles > Pleurodeles waltl. Next base: position 683,270,059 of record NC_090446.1, read on the forward strand.
CACTGCCAGCCTGTTGGCGGTGATACCGCCACATTAACCGCCAGGGTCAAAATGAGGGCCTAAGTCCTTAGGCACTAGGCCACACATTACCCTTTGCTAAGCACGTTTGAAACATAACTATGTCATTTGGTCCAAAAGCTCAAACCACTGTGAAGGCATGGGTGAGCATGCAATGGCAGATGTGTAATGTACAGAATAGGAGGTAGAGTGGAGGAGAAAGAAATGGAGGGATAGTGAAATGGATTTGTTCTTTGTGCATGCTATACTTAAGAAAAACGATTTCAGTCAGAGAGACAGTCCGACAATAAAAATCAACTTTTAATGTACGCTTTAAATTTCTTTGTAATTCACCAGATCTTATAGGAACAGATGACCATGCTAACACCAAGGCACAAACACCTTTACTTCATTGAGATATTCTAGGTCCTTTATCTGTAGGCCACACATGGCTCGTTACTAAACAGCTTCCACAGCTGAAGTCACAGCGAAACAACATTCACTGCCATTGTTCAGAGAACAGGACGAAGGGGTAGGAGGAACAAAGGGATAAGGAGAAAATTGGATTTGCTGTTTGTGTATGGTATACTTAAGAAATATGCCTTTAGACAGAGAGGTGAAAAAAAATTAGCACTACAATGAAAATGAAAATGAACTTTTTCATTTTGCCTCTTTGTCATGTATAAGAGCTCATCTGAACACGTGATCACGGAACATCAAGACTCAAACACTTAACCTTCGCAGTAAGAGCCTAAGACCTTAATGGTTGTGCCAATCATGACTCTTTATTAAGCATGTTCGAAATATGACATTCTGTTTAAAAGCTCAACTCTTTATGAAACCCTGAGTTGATCATGGACTGCCAATTATATTATTTACAGAATATGAGGGAGGGAGGAGAATGAAAGGGAGAGTTTTGCATTTTGGGCATGCTAGACTTAAGAAAGATTTCTTCAGACAGAGAAGCAAAAATAATATTTGCCCATGAATAAAAATGAATGTTGACTTTCAAATTCCTCGTTGAAACTCTTTGTGCAACAGATTTGATAGAAACACACAAAACGAAACACCAATACTCATCCACTTCACCTTCACATCCACAAATTAAGGGGCGTATTTACAAGAAAGTGGCGCATCATGGATTATGTGCCACTTTTCTTGAACCCCCCTACTGGCACCTAATGACACTGTCTCTGCGCTGTATTTGCAATACCGTGCACCATGGCGGTCATTAGCATAATAGCGTAAAATGTTTTAATGCTATTGTGGCACTTTGCAACACTAGCGTCAAAATGTTGACGCTAGTGCAGCAAAGCACAGGGTGTCCCATTGAACATAATCGGTGCTTCATTTTAATGCCTGTTCTGAGCAGGTGTTAAAACTGACACAAAAAATGGCGCATTGAAATCTTGTAAATTTCACTGTGCCGTTTTTTCGCCCTCCCAGCTCCTAAACGCACCGCTTGCATACATTGTGCTTGGCGCAGGCATAATGTGGCACAAGGGGTTACTAAGTGGCACAATGCGCCATTCTGTAAATATGATGCGTCAGAAATGCCTACCCGCTGCCACATTAGCATAAAAAAATTACACTAATGTGACGGAAGGAGGCACAAGGGGCCAGTAAATGTGCCCCAAAGATTTAAATTCTTAGGCCAAACGTGAGACTTCATTAATTATTTAAATAGTGTTGAAACATAACAATGACATTCCGTCAAAAAGCTCGTCACTAAGGCCCACATTTAAGAAAAATGAAGCACAACTGCACTAGCGCAGTTGTGCATCAAAAAATTTACCCAAAGCTAATGTCATTCCCTAGCGCCATCTGTGCGCCATATTCAAAAAATTATGCATGATGACGCTAAGGAATGGTTAGCACCAAAAAAAATGATGCTAACACTGCGACATGCCGTAAGAAAAAATTAGGCTAATGCTGCAAAAGTGGCGCTAGACCATTTTGTTGCATGTTATGAGACGTAAAATGGGCTTGAACCATATTTAACTGCATTAGCATCAAAAAGAAACAGGCGAGCAAGAAATAAACATTTTGGAAGACAGGATAGACAATGCAAGCCAGGAGAGTCCCCGGGGAGCTCCTAATCAGCCAGGAGGGTCAGAAAAGTCCCAGGAGAAGGAGAAGAGGAAGTGGGAAGTATCCCTTTAGTGAGGAGGAGCATGACACCTTGGTCAGAGAGGTGGCGGAGCACCAACACCAGCTCTTTGTCACCTCCAAATTGCCAATAGGTAAGAGAGAGGCCATATGGCAGGCAATAGTAGACAAAGTCAACAGCATGGCAGAGGTGAGAAGGACTGTCACCAATTGCAAGAAGTGATGGCACGATTGCAAGTGCAGACCTAAGGAGAAACTGGCCAGGAAGCGAAAGGCAGCACTGAGGACTGGAGGTGAAAGTCCTGCACCACAGGAAGACCTAGATGAATTGGAGGAGATGGTGGCAGCGGTCATCATAGAGGAGCTGGTCACTGGAATCGCAGGACAGCGCAGACTAGCAAGAACTACCACAATTGCAGGGTAAGTTGCAGGGGAAGACTATCTGGAATTTTACAAGTGGCAGAAGGGGGAGGCACATAGGACACACTCAATGCATGCTAAAGGGTTGCATTGGGACACATAGGCCCTTAATCAAAATGCACCATCCCACCCAAGCCACACTTGTAGTGACGCTCTGATTGCGCAATGACTCTGACATATATACAATGTGGTCATAAACCACTTACTATGTCTTTACACCATATTGTAAATATGCAGCACATTGCCTGGAAGGGACATGCATTTAGTGTGGCTGTGGCTGTGTTACAACAACTCCGATTGCATAATGTTTTTGCTCCAGATCCAACACAAAATGTCCATCAGAGACTGTGACTGAAGTCAACACCACCCCAGTGGTGGTGTCAGGATGGCTCAATAAGGCAAACTGCTTTCCTTCCTCCTTGTGTCATTGCCTTTCTCGTGTGTGCTGCATCCTGAAGCACAAATAAAAATGCCACCTCGTCAAAATAGCTTGTTCATGTGCAGGAACGGACACCTCCCTGCATATAAACAATCTATCCCCTCAACGCAGGCATCCCTTCACCGTGGTGCAAGGATGCCTGCGTTGGTGCAGGGAGAACAAATCTGCCCCAGGGCGCTGGGTGAAACGCAGGGGGGTGCTGTATTCCAGTAAACATGCTGCATCACTGAATTACAAACGTGGTGCAGGGCAGTGCAACATATATTGCTGATGCACTGAGCTGTGCCACTTGAGATAAAAACAGGGCCTAAGTGTGCAAGCTGTGGAATGCAAACCTCACAGGGTGGACCAACAACAACTCCACACACATCCATGTGCCATTTGGGAATGGGCACAAAAGTGAACTCACACAACACATAGTGCATGTCTGTGACCATCATTTGTACTGCTGTACAAGTAGCTTCAATCTCATCCTATACCAAGGTTGCCTGTGTTGTGTGAATGGTTGGTGTTCTGAATAATGGGACCTCTACGTGCCTGAGAACAGGCACAAGTGGCATCAAAGTTGCACTACTCACACAATGTCACTAGCCCGTAATAAACTGTACCATCATACAAACAGTTACCCATGTGGATCCAAGCTGCACATTCCCCTTGTGCCACATCACCAAAGTCTCAAAATGCATGCAGTGATCCACATTCTACATCCTTAGCCCAACATATGCATGTGGCAGATATGTGGTATGCAAGGAAATGGCCCCTCAACGTCAACTACAGCATCACCCATGGCACAGGAGGCACCATACACATCAGAGGATGAAGATGTGGAAGGAACAACATTCTCACTGAAAACCACCCGGTAGCACTAGTTTGTGCCACATGGACAGTATCTCCTTAGTTCTGTGCTTAAGATCATGCCAGTGTTGCAACAGCTGGCAATGTGCCCTCTTCATTCAGTATGCTAAGTACTGTCATTGTCTCAATTCCTACCTATTGCCAATTTGGGCACCTCCTGACTAATGCACACTTCTCCTAACCATGTTTCATGACATGTCCCTCATCTTTGGACTCTGAGGCCCTCATTCTGAGTTTGTCGGGCAGCGGAGGCCGCTCGCCAAACTCTTTAGGATGGAAAAATGGCACTCCGGTTTTCCGCCTGCTGGCCCTATAATGAGTTTCCCGTTAACCCAGGGGGAAACAGGCCACAACATTGACACCGGCTAGTAATCGAGTTGGCAGCAATGTTGTGGTGCGTAAGGCGAACTAGCACCTGTCGCGCTTTTCACTGCCTGTAATTAAGACAGTGAAAACCATGATGGGGCTGTCCATGGGGCCCCTGCACTGCCCATGTCAAGTGCATGGGCAGTGCAGGGGCCCCCAGCATCCCTTCTCCGCCAGCCTTTGCAGGGCGGTGGAACCACCATGCAAAAGCCAGTGGAGAGGGGACTTGTAATCCCCAGGGCACGGCTGCTTGCAGCACTGCCCTAGTGGATTAAGACCACGGGCACCGCCAGGCTTTCGACTGGCAGCAACTTGGCGTTGCTGGCAGTTGGACCATGGTGGCTCCGCCACAGTCATTATGTGGAGGTCGGACCACTGCTTTGGCGGCGGTCCGACCGCCACCAGAAGTCTGGCGGTTCCAGGACAGCCAGGCTCATAATAAGGGCCTGAATGTATAACAAATGGCTCAAGATCTCTTGTGGTCTGTGAAGTGGACATTGTATTGCACTGGAAAATACACTTGCACCTGTAAATAAATCTCCTTGTTTATATGTAACTTGCCAACGTTCACTGTTATCCATCAACTGAGCTAAATGTATACATTGTGTGAAGCTATGTCAATGAGAACATAACCTAATTACATGTGTGCCTTACTGTCAGACACAAAACCATACACTAGGATTCTAATATGGAAAAGGTGACTGATGGTATTGTGGGCCACAACCAACTTACAGAGCCTTAAATACATGTATTGAACAGATATCCATGTAAGTTGACACATGGCGTGTATGAATCAGAACCAAGTGTCTGGAAATTTACCCAGATGAGAGGCACCAGTACAACTAATATGTGTTGTTCAGAAAAGGCAAATTTCTTCAGTGATGGGCAGCTGTGAGCGTGCCAGGATACTGACCCTAAAATGGCTGATGTCATATGTGCCACTCTTTCCACCAATAATTCTGACAGACCCCAGTGATGACAGTGAAAGTTCCATACTTACCTGTCAAAGATTCTGTACATATACACAATGTGAATGGCTGGAACTGTGGATGACAAATGTTGTGAGTAGCTGATGTCATTTAGCAGCCAATCTGACAGCTCCTTGGTCATAGGGGATGCACATGACCATCCATGGAAGTAACAACAGAAAGCATGCCCTAAGGCATTCCTCCTACTTGGCCAGTGTACACATGAAAACACCCAGACACTCAATCAACATGGGGAGATATTTGTCTAATACTAACAAGATTTATTAAAACATATTAAGAGCATCATATCAAAGCTTAACCTAGACACTACCTTACACTAAACTAAACTAACTCATCTAGCTTACCCCTAGAGCTATCTATCCAATTCTAAACTTATCTTACACATCTAACACCACATTCTAAACATTGTCCCCCCACACCGTCAAGAGACACAATACGAGCAGGACAACATAAACTAAGGCTACACATGTAGTAACTTAACCTATATCCTAAAGAAATAAATATTTTTGGTAATTTTTTTTCAGAATCATAGAAACCCCAACAGAACCCCCACTCAACCCCCCAAAATAAGAAATGTACTGAAAGCCACCCCCCAAGTATACTTACACTAACCTACACGTAACCTCCACTATTTAACTAACCTAACACTACCCACCTAAACCCACTTAAAAAGTTAACATTAGTAAAAGGGAGAAATGAAGGAACTGAAAGGCTGTGGCACAAATAGTTCACATCTTCTTAAGTTTCTTTTTGCAGTACTTGAGCAATTTTTAGTTACTGGAGTTGTCTTTTTCTAATTTATCCAATCTTGCCATCATGGCTGCCATATCTTGTCTCCTGTCAGCCTCAAAGGTTGAGGTTGTGGCTGGACCAGGTGGTTGTTGGGGTGTCTGACTGTGGATAAGTGCAATAGATGTGGAGGAGGTAGGACCAGCAGAGGCCCCTCTGACCCCAGGTTTGTTCCCAGATACGGCCTGCACAGTTGTGGGCTGTAGTGTAGGCCCCCCATGAAAAAAGGCAAGGCCCAGTGGGTTTCTTACTCCGATATTTCTTTGCCATCCTTTGGTACCTGTCCCTTACCTCCATGATGTGTCTGTATCTATCAGCCCTCTTCTCAAATGCATGTTTCTTGGCTGGAGTAATATTGGCAGTCGAAACATAAGGAGAACATGGCATCATATACAGCATTGGGTGGAGGTAGAACAGATACTGCATCCTCAGATGATACATGCTGTCCACCACTCATTCCACAACACTGACATACTCCAAATCTTTACTAAATTCCTATCAGCTATTTACAGTATCATGTACATGTCACTGAGGTAATGGCTAGCCATTGTTCACCATCAGGGCCCAGAGGTAAGAGGACTACTGCGTCCTTGTGCAACATTTGTGTCATCATACTAGTGAGGATCAAGTGTCCCAACAAGTCCGGAATCCCTGTGCCATAGTCAATAAGTGGCACAATGGATGCAATCCACCACTTTGACAACCCTGTTGCTACATCAAGCCTTGGCTACGCATCATGAATGCAAGGTGGGTATCATCTGATAGGGGGACAGGAAACTTCCCACCAGCAATTCTAGGGTTTGGCAAAGTATCATTCATGAGTCCTTGGGTTAACACTTGCTCAGAGCACCAGTTACAAGGGGGCACACCATTGCTCACAATGGGCCCCCATGTACAGTTCAGGCTTAGTACCTATATAGTTTGCCCAAGGCCTGAACAGTACATCTATGTTGTTGACATATTTTGTACCAATTGTCCCCTACCCTCTGTCACGGTGTGCAAATTGTGTAATGCGGCACACTCATAGTGGCTGTGTGGGTGCCCTAGCAGGGGCAGTAAGATTGGCACTGCACTGGGTGCAGCTACAGTATTCCTATTTATTGAACTACATGTGCACATGAATGTCAGACATCCCAAAAGTACCAGGTACACACTCATTATTCACATTCTTTGCATATGGGATGTGACCAAGATCACTCACAAATATCATGATGGGTAGACGATGTTGGTAATTCTGCACACATCTAGCTTGCTACAACCTGTAGACATGTCCCACACCCATCTGAAGCAGAGCTGTATTTTCACTGTGTACTCAACTGACTGTTGGCCAGCACAAAAAGGCTCCTTGCACAACCGCTGCCTCACTTAAAATCTGAAGAGCAGTGAGGCACCAGTGGTGCAAGTGTCTCCTACATAAGCCCCTTATTGACCTCAACACATGTACATTATCTGTACTGTTTCCTGAGTAACTGAAAGCTATGTGTGGCTCACAGTGCTGTAAAAAGTGCTGTGACAAATATGTTGGCAACAGGCATGCTAATCATATAAACAGCACCTCTGACACATATCATCATTGACATCACTGTATAAGTAGGCATGCTTTCCTTTTCCTAACACCCACAATTCCATAGCAGCACATGTTGGCACATGTGCAACAATCAACTTATTCTCCATCCTCAACATAGCACCAGACATGATGTCCATATCCTAACTCAGATGATGTCATCTCATTGGTCACACAATACATTTCATCATTGCATTGCACACAACAGACCCTCTCACACAAAACCCTGGAATGACACATGAGACTCTCAATGTGACACTTACTGGCTGCATCGGGGTCTTCAAATCGGGACACTTCTCCACTGGTATAGGGTGGAGGCCCACCTGCAAGACATGACAGGAAAACATAGCTTAGTAATTTTTGGACTTTTCTGTGCATGCCAACAGTTTCACATTCAACCTGTTAAGCTGAGTAAGCAAGTTAACTTAGTGGTAGGTCAGAACAACTGCCAAACATTAATAATCTGTCTGTGAGGCAAAGGGCCAGATAATGGAGGCATTGGCACCACCAAAGCATCACTTTCCCTGACACTCCTGTGGTCCATTTCACTGCACCATATGTACATGAATTTGTAATGCAGCTGTTTTGTTGCGTTACACCTCCATGTCCATATGGGGCAGCATGACACAGTATTCTGCATCATAGGGGCATACAATGCAATGGTTGTTGCAGTGGCCATCCCATTGTAACACTCATTGCTTTGGACCCTGCCCCAGATGTTAAAGACAAAAGAGGAACAACTGCCCAGGAGTAGTAGGAGCATAGCAAAGTTTTGAGGCATGCATTGATAGATCCTTATTTCTTGTTTCTAATATGTGTGCGCCATCTGAAGGCACAGACCCCAGAGCTAAAATGCCATGGCAGTTTCCTTATGTTCATGTAGTTGTCCCTTCCTGTATATTAACTGAATAACATTATGGATGTCTTGCGACTACTATGTGGGCAGCCATTGTCGCCACAGTAGAACATTTATGTCCAGGAAGGGATACCAGCCTGTGCATATCCACCCCACTCAACACAGACGCACTTGCACTGAGGTCCAAGTATGCCTGTGTTGGTGCAGGCTTCTGAGTAATATGCTAGTGCTGGCGCAGATGCAGTCCTGTCCCATACCGTCGGTAAAACGAGCCAGGCCTGTGGTACAAATTCAGCACATGTGTGTCAGATAATAGAAACATTATGGGGTGCATGTGATACACAATGTACACAAACAGAAATGTGCAAGTAGTTTGGACTGGTGCAGAGCTAAGTTCCCTTAAATGCCGATCGCTGAAGGCACAAGGGGGCAGAATTAAGGAAAGTGGTGCTGCACCTAGTGCATTGCAACTGTCCTTACGCCCCTTAGTGCCCCTCTTTCCCCCACCATGTCTGTGCTGTATAAAATATATATGGTGCACCATGGCGCAGGTTAGGGGCATTTGCCTCATGTTATTTAGATGCAAATTATGCAGGAGTAGCACTGAATATTTGACACAACTCCTGCAAAGTAAATAGGGGTCCATCATATTTAATGTAATGCCCACTTTTAACGCCTGCTCTGAGCAGGCGTTCAAAGTGCGGGGAAATGGCACAAGGATATATTACAGAATTCCCTGCACCATTTATTTGCCCACCCTTAGAGGTGTAGGCCCCCCTGGCATACATTATGCCAGGGGCAGCCATCATGTTGTGCAAGGCTTAAAAAAGTGGCACTATGCAAGCATCGCACCACTTTGTTAATATGATGCGGGACAAATGACACTTCAGTGCTGCCTTAGCTTCAATTATAAATTTCACAATGGCAGCACTAAGGTGGCACTAGGGGCTCTTAAATCAGGCCCAAAGCAATCTGTCCTGACCCTTGACAAAACATGCTGCAGTCAACCTTTTGTCTGCCTGTCATGTACATGCAAATAAGGATGTTGCTATGCAAATTAGGTACTTACCAACTGGTCCACTAATCTGAATCCCCAGGTGATCCAGGAGATCTTGCTCACGTGCTATGAGGTCAGCCCAATGTTGTTTGAACCGGTGGTCGGTGTGCACAACTTTGAATATTCTGCATAGGTGGTGGAGCACTTTGCCCCTCTTCAGCGTCCGGCCCTCTGTGGGGTAGCCCAGTATTACCCAGCCACACAAAACTGCACCACCCAGATTAACCCTCTCAGTTTATCTGCTATCATCTTCGTTTCTCTCCCTTTCCCAGATAGTTTGCAGTATAAAGTGACTGCAAATGAAAGAGCTCCAAAAAAATAAGATTTAACTACACCACCTATCCCCAAATACCCCAACAAACTACACTATCCTATGACAAACACCTTACAATACAATGACAAATACAGGACATAAACACTACAAAAGAATGAGGAAAAAGACAAATAGCACACAACAACAACAGGACACAGCACAAAATTCTCCTAAAACACAACTCCTCCACCAGCACCAGCTCCTCACATCCTCACACAGTCACAGACAAAAAGACTGTGAAGTGAAAGTGAAATCACTGTACTGTGTATTCAGCCAGGAAGTCCTGTTTCATCATTTCTTGGGCTTGTGCGTTATGCTATCTGATATGCATCTTTTTTTACCATGTCACAGGGGCTATGCATGTATGTAGGCAGTGCGGTATGGCTACCTGTGTGTGCATGTGCTTCCATATTTTAACGCTAACATTGGTATGTGTTACTATTATTTTTGTATGTGTGTGTGATGCATGTGATGACTGATACCGTTTGCATATGGGCATGTGTTGCTAGACTTTTTTGTTCACATACATGTTACTACATGTGTACTAGGATTGTACATATGTGATCTAATACATATTTGTGGGTCTACCACATTGTAATGTCTGATTTCCAAATGTACGTTTAACAGCAACACAATCGATATGATGGGCTATGTCCAATACATGGTCATGCATGTGATACACTTGACAAATCATACTCAGAGGATGCAGTGGACTACGGCTGTGTTGTTTTTATATTACCCCTGGCAATGTGAGTGCATGTATGTCCACACCGTACGGTGTTGTTAGGATCAGGGTTCATGAAGCTCTGCTACACGTGTGACATATGGTTCCCCATACATCTATAATGCAGGAGGTTGTATACTCACATGTGTCAATGAAGGTTGGTAAGTGTTGTGTGTGTAGAAAGACATGTGTAGTGTCATGTGTGTAAACATTGCCACAGCGATGTGTTCATGGGATGTGAAACCTAACATATCTATCTTCTTGCTTGGACACATGTTGGACATTGTTAAATGGCTGTGTAGTCATACCAGTGCCATCTATGTTTCTGTATGTGGGAACACATCTGATGGTCATTTAAGTCTATCAATGATCATGTGATACAAATGCATTTTGATTAGTTGAAAGTTGACTTTTTTGCAGACTCCAATATATAATACCAGGCCTGTGCCATTTAAGTGGTACATGTCTGCAGCGAAATCATACATATGTATGCATGCCCCAAACTAGGCACTTACAATCGACCACAACATGTTTGTTATGGCTGTCACATAAAATGGCATACAACTGTGTAGCAGTGTTGCAGTCAGGCAATGATGGCAGCCTAGACATCATTCCTACTTTGGGACTTTTTATTCCCACACAGATCCATGGTTGCATGTTTTGGTGCAAGTTGATGGGGCTCTACTCTGCTCAGTCCACTGTGTAAATGCATCAGGCCCCTGACTGTGTCAAGAGTCAATGTAGCCTCAGCATTGGGGTTAGGGGTTGTTGGGCTGGGACCTAGCCTCATCATGAGAGCTCTTCAGCAGAGCAATGCGCAGTCCCCTGCAGACTGACACATGCACATATGTGTTCATATGTCCTGGGATTTTCATTTTCCTCTGAGGTAGTTAGTGTAAGGGTTTCCCTATCATGTACAGAAGACTGTCTACTTGTACGTGTAGGACATGTCTCTCATTTGGCATGGTCTGACCGACATAGTAATACATTCTTAGTAATTTCCATTTGCAGCTTGGTTAGGGCTTGTATCTCTAGTGTAACGTGTAATGTTTGTATGACTCAGGAGACCGATGGTGTCATCTGTCACTGCCTTTTGTCAGAAAAGTATGCAATGGCAAACATAAGTGGGCTATGTACTGACCTAGGCATACCCTCTGAACATATGTCAGGTGATCACATGGTGACATTGTTGTGTTGCACAGGCAGTATTGTTCTATGTGTTTACCTTCTCCACCATTTACGGCATAGCTTGTTTGGAATAGATTTGGTCCTACATTGCTGTCCTTCTTTAGGCTGCTTACACCTTGTATACATCTTCTACTGCAACATTGTCTGGTCACACATGGACAGGATGCTATGGGTGACTTGTGTAATTTGAAGATGTGACTTCTTCTACTACTGGCCACATCATGGTTTCCCTCCCATTTCCAGGCTTTGCAAGATTAGAGGACTTCCACACACATCACAGTACACCTGCCACAGCACTTGTGTAGTCTCCAAGTGGCCTCCTCATGTTGTATCTCCAAGTGTCTGTGGGATTCTCTCAGCTGTCCTTCCACATCCTTTGATGTACATGGGTATGCACTCAAATCTGCATTCCACAACCTATGTCACTGTCACCATTAATGTATCTTGTTAGTGTGTGAAATTATCTCAGCGCTGGATTTTTGATTTACCACACGCAACATATCTGTCTCCTTCTTCATCCATACAATTTAGGATGGGTCTGTGACATGTTTGGACACTGCTAGACATACTTTCACATCCCACACCTGATTGGCATGTTGGAGATCTAGACATTTTAGGGAATTTTGTCACAGTAGATACCTTTATCTTGGTCAGGCCTGTGAGTGTGAATGAGAGGTGTGTTTCATATGTGATGTGTGATGGTATCATATAGACTATAGTAGGCTACCTTGTTGACATATGTCAACGTTTGTAGGTAATTGCAAACCCTTTCTTACCTAGGCATGCACCTGTACATCAGTTTTCACGTGTATATCCAGATTAGCTGCAGGCATGTGTCAAGACAGCTGATTTGTGTGACAAGTGTGTTAGAATGTACATAGGGAGTGTATCAGACTCTGCCTACATTCCACCCAGTCATTCATTTGCTGGTGCATTCTTTCATTCTATTGTTAAATCTGGGCTATGGGCCACATGTATAGAGAGCGGATTAGCACCCATTGCTGCTTCACTTGTCTAGCAACCCTTAGTGCACTCCACAGCCAACATGAGTCTGCTATATTTGAGGTACAGCACACCATGTAGGAGGGTTAGGCCCAATAGCAGTGTCAGTACGTAACGCCATTGATATACAGTACAGGGTTAGGCTCAAAATTTGGTTCCCAACCCTGAACAGTCAGTGGAGGTCCATTGATACCACTGGTGTCCCCACCTTGTCACATGTACTCAGTGCTGATGTAGCAGCTACCCGCCTGTGACATGACACAAGTTAGTTTCTATTTTTCAAATGCACCATTTGGAAACAGCCTCATCTCATGTACTCCCCCCTTGCATACATCTTGCCAGGTGTGGGAATGATGTGGGGAAAGGGGTAGGATTTTACACAATGCCTACAGAACAGCACATATTTTTTTGTGGTGCGTGGATCTAGGCCTTTGAGAGCCACGTGGCCATGAGTTATGAGACACTGATGTGTGGTATGAAGGCGCTAGACTCTCTTACATCACAACCTATGTTCCAACTATCTTTGTAACTGTTGTGTGTCTTTCCTGGTCTCTGAGGAATGAGCAACATTCCAATTGTATATGTAGTGGAGAATGAGTGGATCATGGACAATCTGGTGCAAAGTGATTTATTGGTGATATTTAAAAAATTATATTAATTGTACAGTGTCTAGGTGCACATGTTCTGTAGAATTTGTTGTTTCCTGTGAATACCAACAGCACTGTTTTGTAGTTCCCCCTCCATCTGCGCTGCACCATTGTCATCCTCCTCCTCACTGCGGGCATCTACCATTTCATCCCAGGGGACATTAGTCTGTATACATATTTTATGCAAGATAGCACATACAAGTATCATCTCACCTACCAGGGGTGGTGCATACAACTGGCTTCCTCCTGTCAGGGCTAGGCACCTGAACCTTGACTTCGGGAGCCACCATGTTCACTCCACCACATATCGTGTCCTTCTGTGACCTTCACTGTATGCCCACTCTTCCACTGTTGTCCAGTTGCCGAAAGTAGTCATTACCCATAGCTGAATGCCTTAAACTTGGGCATGAGAGGACATGTGTCAGTAATGCATATTTGTGGTTTTGTATGTTCCATGGCAGATGTTAGGTGGATTGGTGACTCATACTTGCTTCTGGTATTGTGCGTGTTCCTGTTTTGTGGAATGGTTACATTGGTTTGTGTTGATGGACATTACTATCATGGGATGTGGCTCAGGGACCTGGTGATTCTCAAAATAAATCCAAACTGACAGTTCAACCATGCCAAATATGTGTTGTGCTGTCCATAATTGAGGCTGTGTCCTATTGTTGGTGGAACCTACCACCTCCTTACACCACAATTGTGTCATTTGTATGGCCATCATGGTAGCCCTACAAAGCTAAACTCAGCATCTCTGTTACCATTTGGTACTACGCATGCAGTGCAACACTACTTTGTGGCAGAATATGCCTCAACTAGCCATCATGTGGACAATTGGAGGAGCAGCAAAGTAGGTGCAGAGAAATCTCCAAGGTTCCTATACGTGATATATCACAGACACATGCACAGTGCAGGCATTGGGAGGGGTCACACCATATTTTTGCATGGGTCCCCATGTATGGTGCATGAAAGGTCAGGTATGTTCTCAATACTCCTACATAGGCTTACTATGGCATCCATTATCTTGACTGTATTGCACCTACTCTGCGCCATGGTGAGCCGTTTCTTGTATAAGGCACACACATGGTAGTGTTATGAGGCGCTAAGGGGCGCATGTGAAGTTGCACTGGACTAGGTGCTACACCACTTCTCATTAATCTGCTCCATGGTCTTTCATGGCTGGTAGTGTTGTATTCCTATGTGTTCAGCACACAATGCAGCAGACATGTGAAGGTGCACACAGTGGGTACGTCAGGTATGTGTATGTGATATGTAGTTGGTAATGGCAACACTTGGTTGGCATTTGATATTGGTGCTGCCAGAGGCTTCAACACCATGACTATGTGTGACTTTCTTTACATTGACATGGCCTATGCCATTCACATAGCTGAGCTAATCATTGGTGCAATGTGTGTGGGATCTGTATTTAGTTGTCAACCAGTGGACACTTGTAGTGGTTTGGGCCCAGCTTCTGTATGCAAAGGGGACATTGCTCCGCCTGTCCATCACGTGGTCTGCCAGTCAGGTTGTGGCTGTATTATGTAGATATGGGTTTATGTGTGTGTGATGTGCGATGTACAATGAATGCGGTGTAGTGTGGCATGTGACATATGTGTTGCTGTCTGTACATCTGTGCTCCCCTGCCCATGTGTGTTTAGTGTAGTGTATGTCTTGTTTGTCCTACAAGGTTGGTGTGTTGTCTGTGTAATGATTGGTATGGTGGCTTACCTACTAGTAGCCCATTGCCATATTGCCCATCCTGGAACCGCTAATTGATGGTGTGACACTGGAACATGTAGGCATCATGGATACTGCTGGCATATTTGGCTAGGATGTTTGTGAGGAGCCCATGGTGGTCCACAATGCCTGCACATTTATAGAATGGGTGTGTTTGCAGTTCCTGTACAGGTGTTCCGTTGCTGCAGGTGGCACAAGCTGGACATGGGTGCAGTCCATCGCACCCAACACATGCGGGAACCCAGCAATTAGGTAAAAAACTTGCTTGGTCTTCTGATACAGATGCTGGGTGTTTGGGGAGCAGATGTGGTGGGGTGTGAGGTGAATGGTTGCATCTATGATCTTTGGTATGAAGGCCGAGAAGCACGCTGGGAGGTACAACCAGCTTGTGTGTCCATTGTCTGAAATGATCCTTAGCATATGGAGGACAGTGAGGAGTTTGGCCATGGGTAGAATAATAGTTGGAGTTTCTACCCTTGCAGGAATGTCTGGCACTATGCGGTGAAGGTGGCGGTCAATGGACTCCCGCTTCAGACAGTAGGTTCTGATGACATCTTGTTCCCTGAGCCCAAGGATGGTTGTGCACTGTCGAAATATCCTCTCCTGCCTTCTGCGCTGCTTTTGTGGCTGCTATGGTGGTGTTTGGGGTTGCTGTGGTGGTGTTGGATGGACCTGTTGTAATTGCTATTGTCTGCGGGGTGTGCCAAACTGGAGCATTAACATTTCCATGTTGTCCAGGAGGTTGCCAATGTTCCTTCTGCGTGTTTTCCTAAAGTAGTAGTGTGGGGGCCTCATTTTAGACCAGACCAGGCGTTAAAATTTGACGCAAAAAGGCTTCTCGTCATTTTTTGGGACCAGTTCCATTATGTGTGTCATTTTAGCGTTGGGTGTAAATATGGCGCTTTCAGGGCTAACAAAACAACACAAGGTGGGTTGGCGCTCCCAAAAAATGTTGCTAACTCAGATATTTTGTCGCTAGGCGGGTCTAGCGTCAAAATATAATATTGCAGTAGGTTAGCACCACTTTAGATTAAAAAGAAAATGAAGTAAAGGCAACCTAAACTTTTCTTAAATATGGGCCTATGAATCCACAGGTGAGCATACACTGTCAACTCTATCATTTAACGAATAGGAAAGAGGAAGATGGAAAAAGAGAAAGTGATAAAGGGAGAATCGGATTTGTTCACTGAGCATAGTTAAGGGATTTGCGTATTTTGCTTTTGCGAAAATATGAGAAATTATGCAAAATGCAAATCCGTCATTTTGTGCTATGTTTTAGCACAAATTGCACAGCACGTCAATTTATAATGCAAGGACGCATTTAAAAAAGAGCACCCCAAACAACAACTGTTGTTCTTGTGCATCTGCAATACATTTGTTACTGCAAAGTACTGTGAATTACACCATTTGCTGTAAATGTTTACATTGAACGGCACACACAAACTAGCATAAATGGCATAGTTTCCGAAATTTTGCATAACAAGGGTAATGCGAATTTATGCAAATTACGTCGGTGCAATTTAAATTTTACCCAGGCTTAGTCTGATCCCAATTTAGAGTAAAAGACAAAAAGTTCCACCTCAGTCAGTTTGCAACCAGTTCAACCTCATTTGTAACACTGACAGCTGCTGTGGCCAAATTAAAGAAAACAAATAATGCTGCTTTGGCAGCTGCAGCGATTGCCACAAATCTGAAGCCAGTTCAGTTTGTGCCCAGACAAAATGTAATTACTGATTCAATTTGTAGTTCATCCTACCATAAAAAGAAGTTCATTGCAGCTCACACGTCCTTGGTTAGCAGCAACAGAAAACAAGTAACTTGATTCCATTCTGAATATAGGGACACAATACGGTGATAACGTTTGTGTGGCTCTTTCAACCTAAGTCTTGAATTTTCTTAGCAATCGAAATTACATGTTTTGCCATTATCCGATTTAATGGTACTCATTTTGTTTGGGTGTGTGCTAAATGTTGGTGCTTTTCCGTAATTAGTTGACATTTCAAAATTAAATGAAAATACGCATTATTATGGGAAACAAAAAACAGGCGTTTAGCACTATATTTGAGCCAAAATTACGTCCTCGTGTTTATTTTTGATGCAAGGGCGCATTTCAGGTAAAAAAAAATCCAACAATAAAACAATCAATGCAAGCAGCCGCTTGCATTGTGGTCGTGTGCTAAAGCACAATTATGCCGCACTGCATATTGGCATAATCTCAGAAATTTTGTGTCGCAAGCCTAAAACTCAAAAGATTACACCAGCATATCGCAAATTTCTCGTCAGCCTAAATGTATTTCATTAAAAAACACGAAATACTGAGTCAATCGTCAGGATTCAGTTTAACTATACATTGCATGTATAATTATATAGAGCACTAACCAAAATGTTGCATTTGTAATAATAGTTTCAAATGTAGAGTAAAATCTACAACTGTCTACATGGAAACAACATGGGTTAAATGGAGCTACAGAAAGTTAGAGGACAATGGACTTGAGCTATTGAAGGAGTGAGGGAAAGCATGCTTTGTGAGTTTAAAGAGAGAGGCAACTGCAGTGAAGAAGAGAGTGCACCAGAGGATGGGCACAGTCATGAAGTATGATTTCAAAAGATAATAGTAATACATTTGAAAACAATGGCCCATTTCTACATGAAAATGAAGCAGCATGGCGCTGTAAATCAGCTTGCTGTGCTGTGCCAGTAGGAAAGTGCAGGTATGCGTCGTATTTACAACAATACAAGCGATCCCTGTACTTTCCTCGGCACTGGGGCACAATTGGGTGCCTAGTGCCAATGCAGGCACCCTTGCACCATAGTGCAAGGATGCCTGCATTGTAGGGATGATTGTTTATGTGCAGGAAGGGACACCTTCCTGCACATAAACAATCATTAATGCAGCAAACATAGAAAGTGCAAAAAACAAGGAAAATTAAAGGTATTTTTCCTCATTGGGTCCCTTTTACAACACACCTGGGGTGTCGTAGGAAACTAACGCATTCCAAGGATCATGAAACCTTGTAAATCTGGGAATGCATCAGATTCCATGGTTGTTGCATGGGAACACCCACAGCAACACCCCAGGAGTTCCCCTTTCAGACAGAGTGATGCATGAATGCGGGTCATATTTGCAAGGCCATAAAAAAAGCCACACAAGGTGGCTTTACGTGGCTGTGCAAATATGTGTAGGCACACTGTGCCGATAGAGCTTCAGAAATGGTTGCTCCAGTGGTGTATTGTGTCACAGGGACATTTTAATTATGCCCCCAACATGTATTAACCCCTTCGCTGCCAGGCCTTTTCCCCCTCCTGTGCCAGGCCTTTTTTTGCCTATTTGGGGCAGTTCGCGCTTAGGCCCTCATAACTTTTTGTCCACATAAGCTAACCAAGCCAAATTTGTGTCCTTTTTTTCCAACATCCTAGGGATTCTAAAGGTACCCAGACTTTGTGGGTTCCCCTGAAGGAGGCCAAGAAATTGGCCAAAATACAGTTAAAATTTAGTTTTTTTTCAAAAAAATTGGAAAAAGGGGCTGCAGAAGAATGCTTGTGGTTTTTCCCCTGAAAATGGCATCAACAAAGGGTTTGCGGTGCTAAACTCAGCAGCTTCCCAGCTTTCAGGAACAGGCAGACTTGAATCCGAAAACCCAATTTTTCAACACAATTTTGGCATTTTACTGGGGCATACCCCATTTGTGCAATTTTTTGTGCTTTCAGCCTCCTTCCAGTCAGTGACCGGAATGGTCATGAAACCAATGCTGGATCCCAGAAACCTAAACATTTCTGAAAAGTAGACAAAATTCTGAATTCAGCAAGGGGTCATTTGTGTAGATCCTACAAGGGTTTCCTACAGAAAATAACAGCTGAAAAAGAAAAATATTGAAATTGAGGTGAAAAAAACATAAATTTTTCTCTACTTTTTACTCTGTAACTTTTCCCTGCAATGTCAGATTATCGAAAGCAATATACCGTTACGTCTGCTGGACTCCTCTGGTTGCGGGGATATATAGGGTTTGTATGTTCATCAAGAACCCGAGGAACCCAGAGCCAATAAATGAGCTGCACCCTGCAGTGCGTTTTCATTCTATACCGGGTATACAGTAATTCATTTGCTGAAATATAAGGAGTAAAAAATAGCTATCAAGAAAACCTTTGCATTTCCAAAAAGGGCACAAGATAAGGTGTTGAGGAGCAGTGGTTATTTGCACATCTCTGAATTCCGGGGTGACCATAGTAGCACGTGAATTACATGGAATTTCTCAAATAGATGTCTTTTTTACACACACCCCTATATTTGGAAGGAATAAATGTAGAGAAAGACAAGGGGCAATAACACTTGTTTTGCTATTCTATGTTCCCCCAAGTCTCCCGATAAAAATGATACCTCACTTGTTTGGGTAGGCCTAGCGCCCGCGACAGGATATGCCCCAAAACACAACGTGGACACATCACAGAAAACAGAGCTGTTTTTAGCAAAGTGACTACCTGTAGATTTTGGCCTCTAGCTCAGCCGCCACCTAGGGAAACCTACCAAGCCTGTGCATTTCTGAAAACTAGAGACCTAGGGGAATCCAAGGAGGGGTGACTTGTGTGGCTCGGACCAGGTTCTGTTACCCAGAATCCTTTGCAAACCTCAAAATTTGGCTAAAAAAACACATGTTCCTCACATTTCTGTGGCAGAAAGTTCTGGAATCTGAGAGGAGCGACAAATTTCCTTCCACCCAGCATTCCCCCACGTCTCCCGATAAAAATGATACCTCACTTGTGTGGGTAGGCCTAGCGCCCGCGACAGGATATGCCCCAAAACACAACCTGGACACATCAGAGAAAACAGAGCTGTTTTTAGCAAAGTGACTACCTGTAGATTTCGGCCTCTAGCTCAGCCGCCACCTAGGGAAACCTACCAAACCTGTGCATTTCTGAAAACTAGAGACCTAGGGGAATCCAAGGAGGGGTGACTTGTGTGGCTCGGACCAGGTTCGGTTACCCAGAATGCTTTGCAAACCTCAAAATTTGCCTACAACAAAACACATGTTCCTCACATTTCTGTGGCAGAAAGTTCTGGAATCTGAGAGGAGCCACAAATTTCCTTCCACCTAGCGTTCCCCCACGTCTCCCGATAAAAATGATACCACACTTGTGTGGGTAGGCCTAGCGCCCGCGACAGGATATGCCCCAAAACACAACGTGGACATATCACAGAAAACAGAGCTGTTTTTAGCAAAGTGACTACCTGTAGATTTTGGCCTCTAGCTCAGCCACCACCTAGGGAAACCTACCAAACCTGTGCATTTCTGAAAACTAGAGACCTAGGGGGATCCAAGGAGGGGTGACTTGCGGGGCTCGGACCAGGTTCTGTTACCCAGAATCCTTTGCAAACCTCAAAATTTGGCTAAAAAAACACATGTTCCTCACATTTCTGTGGCAGAAAGTTCTGGAATCTGAGAGGAGCCACAAATTTCCTTCCACCCAGCGTTCCCCCACGTCTCCCGATAAAAATGATACCTCACTTGTGTGGGTAGGCCTAGCGCCCGCGACAGGATATGCCCCAAAACACAACGTGGACATATCACAGAAAACAGAGCTGTTTTTAGCAAAGTGACTACCTGTAGATTTTGGCCTCTAGCTCAGCCGCCACCTAGGGAAACCTACCGAACCTATGCATTTCTGAAAACTAGAGACCTAGGGGAATCCAAGGAGGGGGACTTGTGTGGCTCGGACCAGGTTCTGTTACCCAGAATCCTTTGCAAACCTCAAAATTTGGCTAAAAAAACACATGTTCGTTACATTTCTGTGGCAGAAAGTTCTGGAATCTGAGAGGAGCCACAAATTTCCTTCCACCCAGCGTTCCCCCATGTCTCCCGATAAAAATGATACCTCACTTGTGTGGGTAGGCCTAGCGCCCGCGACAGGATATGCCCCAAAACACAACGTGGACATATCACAGAAAACAGAGCTGTTTTTAGCAAAGTGACTACCTGTAGATTTTGGCCTCTAGCTCAGCCGCCACCTAGGGAAACCTACCAAACCTGTGCATTTCTGAAAACTAGAGACCTAGGGGAATCCAAGGAGGGGTGACTTGCGGGGCTCGGACAAGGTTCTGTTACCCAGAATCCTTTGCAAACCTCAAAATTTGGCTAAAAAAACACATGTCCCTCACATTTCTGTGGCAGAAAGTTCTGGAATCTGAGAGGAGCTACAAATTTCCTTCCACCCAGCGTTCCCCCAAGTCTCCCGATAAAAATGATACCTCACTTGCGTGGGTAGGCCTAGCGCCGGCGACAGGAAACACCCCAAAGCGCAACGTGGACACATCCTAAATTTTGGAAAAAAACAGAGGTGTTTTTTGCGAAGTGCCTACCTGTAGATTTTGGCCTCTAGCTCAGCCGGCACCTAGGGAAACCTACCAAACCTGTGCATTTCTGAAAACTAGAGACCTAGGGGAATCCAAGGAGGGGTGACTTGCGGGGCTCGGACCAGGTTCTGTTACCCAGAATTCTTTGCAAACCTCAAAATTTGGCTAAAAAAACACATGTCCCTCACATTTCTGTGGCAGAAAGTTCTGGAATCTGAGAGGAGCTACAAATTTCCTTCCACCCAGTGTTCCCCCAAGTCTCCCGATAAAAATGATACCTCACTTGCGTGGGTAGGCCTAGCGCCGGCGACAGGAAACACCCCAAAGCGCAACGTGGACACATCCTAAATTTTTGAAAAAAACAGAGGTGTTTTTTGCGAAGTGCCTACCTGTAGATTTTGGCCTCTAGCTCAGCCGGCACCTAGGGAAACCTACCAAACCTGTGCATTTCTGAAAACTAGAGACCTAGGGGAATCCAAGGAGGGGTGACTTGCGGGGCTCGGACCAGGTTCTGTTACCCAGAATTCTTTGCAAACCTCAAAATTTGGCTAAAAAAACACATGTCCCTCACATTTCTGTGGCAGAAAGTTCTGGAATCTGAGAGGAGCTACAAATTTCCTTCCACCCAGCGTTCCCCCAAGTCTCCCGATAAAAATGATACCTCACTTGCGTGGGTAGGCCTAGCGCCGGCGACAGGAAACACCCCAAAGCGCAACGTGGACACATCCTAAATTTTTGAAAAAAACAGAGGTGTTTTTTGCGAAGTGCCTACCTGTAGATTTTGGCCTCTAGCTCAGCCGGCACCTAGGGAAACCTACCAAACCTGTGCATTTCTGAAAACTAGAGACCTAGGGGAATCCAAGGAGGGGTGACTTGCGGGGCTCGGACCAGGTTCTGTTACCCAGAATCCTTTGCAAACCTCAAAATTTGGCTAAAAAAACACATGTCCCTCACATTTCTGTGGCAGAAAGTTCTGGAATCTGAGAGGAGCTACAAATTTCCTTCCACCCAGCGTTCCCCCAAGTCTCCCGATAAAAATTATACCTCACTTGCGTGGGTAGGCCTAGCGCCGGCGACAGGAAACACCCCAAAGCGCAACGTGGACACATTCTAAATTTTGGAAAAAAACAGAGGTGTTTTTTGCGAAGTGCCTACCTGTAGATTTTGGCCTCTAGCTCAGCCGGCACCTAGGGAAACCTACCAAACCTGTGCATTTCTGAAAACTAGAGACCTAGGGGAATCCAAGGAGGGGTGACTTGCGGGGCTCGGACCAGGTTCTGTTACCCAGAATCCTTTGCAAACCTCAAAATTTGGCTAAAAATACACATGTTACTCACATTTCTGTGGCAGAAAGTTCTGGAATCTGAGAGGAGCCACAAATTTCCTTCTACCAGCGTTCCCCCAAGTCTCCCGATAAAAATGATACCTCACTTGTGTGGGTAGGACTAGCGCCCACAAAAGGAAAGGGCCCAAAACACAACGTGGACACATCACATTTTTTTATAAAAAGCAGTGCCTACCTGTGGATTTTGGCCTGTAGCTCAGCCGACACCTGAGGAAACCTAGCAAACCAGTGCATTTTTGAAAACTAGAAACCCAGGGGAATCCAAGATGGGGTGACTTGCGGGGCTCTGACCAGGTTATGTTACCCAGAATCCTTTGCAAACATCAAAATTTGGCCCAAAAAACACTTTTTCCTCTCATTTCGGTGACAGAAAGTTCTGGAATCTGAGAGGAGCCACAAATTTCCTTCCACCCAGCGTTCCCCTAAGTCTCTCGATAAAAATGGTACATCACTTCTGTGGGTAGGCCTAGCGCCCACAAAAGGAAATGGCCCAAAACACAACGTGGACACAACATATTTTTTCACAGAAAACAGAGGTGTTTTTTGCAAGGTGCCTACCTGTGGTGTTTGGCCTGTAGCTCAGCCGGCCCCGGGAAGGGGGCAGAAATGCCCTAAAATAAATTTGCCCCCCCAACCCCCACCCTCCCCCGCCGGGAGCGACCCTTGCCTACGGGGTCGCTCCCCCTGCGTGACATTGGCACCAAAAAACAAATCCCCGGTGCCTGGTGGTTTCTGCCCCCTTGGGGGCAGATTGACCTAAAATTTGCCAATCTGCCCCCAGGGGGGCAGAAATGGTCTAAATACAATTTGCCCCCCCCAGGGGAGCGACCCTTGCCTGATGGGTCGCTCCCCATCTCTAAAAAAAGAAACAACAAAAAATAAAAACACAAAAAAAAAATTGCCCTGGCGCCTAGAGTGTTCTGCCCCCCCCCCCCCGGGGGCAGTTCGGCCTAATAATAGGCCGATCTGTCCCCCGGGGGGGCAGAAATGGCCTAAAATAAATTTCCCCCTCCAACCCCCACCTCCCACCGGGAGCGACCCTTGCCTACGGGGTCGCTCCCCCTGCGTGACATTGGCGCCAAAAAACAAATCCCCGGTGCCTAGTGGTTTCTGCCCCCTTGGGGGCAGATTGACCTAAAATTGGCCAATCTGCCCCCAGGGGGGCAGAAATGGTCTAAATACAATTTGCCCCCCCAGGGGAGCGACCCTTGCCTGATGGGTCGCTCCCCATCTCTAAAAAAAGAAACAACAAAAAATAAAAACACAAAAAAAAAATTGCCCTGGCGCCTAGAGTGTTCTGCCCCCCCCCCGGGGGCAGTTCGGCCTAATAATAGGCCGATCTGTCCCCCGGGGGGGCAGAAATGGCCTAAAATAAATTTGCCCCCCAACCCCCACCCCCCCCCCCGGGAGCGACCCTTGCCTACGGGGTCGCTCCCCCTGCGTGACATTGGCGCCAAAAAACAAATCCCCGGTGCCTAGTGGTTTCTGCCCCCTTGGGGGCAGATTGACCTAAAATTGGCCAATCTGCCCCCAGGGGGGCAGAAATGGTCTAAATACAATTTGCCCCCCAGGGGAGCGACCCTTGCCTGATGGGTCGCTCCCCATCTCTAAAAAAAAAAAAAAAAAAAAAAACACAAAAAAAAAATTTGCCCTGGCGCCTAGAGGTTTCTTCCCCCCCTGGGGGCAGATCGGCCTAATAATAGGCCGATCTGCCCCCAGGGGGGGCAGAAATGGCCTAAAATAAATTGCCCTCCCCCCCAGGGAGCGACCCTTGCCTAAGGGGTCGCTCCCTTTGCGTGAAATTCACGCAAAGAAAAAACTCCCTGGTGTCTAGTGGTTTCTACCCCCCTTGGGGGCAGATTGGCCTCATCAAAATAGGCCAATCTGCCCCCAAGGGGGGCAGAAATGGCCAAAATATAATTTTCCCCCAAGGGGAGCGACCTTGCCTAAGGGGTCGCTCCCCACCTCAATAAAAAAAAATGAAACAAAAAAAAAAAAATGGTCCCTGGTGCCTAGAGGTTTCTGCCCCCCCTGGGGGCAGATCGGCCTAATAAGGCCGATCTGCCCCCAGGGGGGGCAGAAAAGGCCTTTTCAAAAAAATGCCCCCCCCTGGGAGCGACCCTTGCCCAAGGGGTCGCTCCCTTTTGTCAATTTCAATTTAAAAAAAAAAAATCCCTGGTGTCTAGTGGGGTTTCAAAAGCCGGATTGCAAGCAATCCAGCTTTTGAAACCCTCGGAGGGACTTCAAAGGGAAGGAAATACTTTTCCTTCCCTTTGAAGCCCCTCCGGGCCTCCCAAGTGATTGAAAAAGAAATGCTTTTGCATTTCTTTTTCAATCGGAGGCCCCTGTGACACATCAGCGCGCGCGCGCGCGCTGACGTCACAGAGGGGGGGGTGGGGGGGGTCGGGGTGGAAGGGGAAGGTCTTCCCCTTCCATCCCCGACTTGGGGGGGAAGGGGGGTGCACGGGGGCGCGCTAGCGCGCCCCCAAGTTCCCCTGTGCCATGGACGAGATGATCTCGTCCAAGGCACAGGGGAACTGTAGCCTTGGACGAGATCATCTCGTCCAAGGCACAGAAGCGGTTAATCTTGAGGCAGGGCTTGGCAGCACTGAGATGGCCACAAGACCCTGATGTTCTATTGGCAGGGCCTTGAAACATATGTCATGTACAGCATTGTCTCTGCCCCTAAATCTAATGTTTCTACCCAGTAAACAATTTGGTTGGAGGTGATGTCTGAGTTAAAAGCTGGGTCTGAAAGAGATGAATATTTGGCACTGTGAAGTACTGTTACACCTGATATAGCACAAACTTTAGTATTATCCCTTATAGCATATTAATCATCTGTATGTGACAGCGTATGCCTTATGTTAATCAAAGTACTAGTAGTTTAGGTGTAAAGTGGTGCAATGAAAAGCCATTTTAATGTGAATTCACTCCAGATCAGCAGTAGAAACCCATGTAGTATAGCTTTTTAATTCCATGTTCAAAGAATTGATTCACTATTATGTTATAGTTCATGATGTAAACTAATCACCTGTTTTAAAACAATATTTAATTTAATGGAAAAAGGATTGTTGGAAAATGGGTTATTGGTAAGGGCAGGTAGGTACCTACACCTAGCAACAAGCCACTAACCTCCACTTAGGTACAGTTAGGTCTCAGTAAATTAATCCCAGCTCAACCCTTGGTAGCTTGGCAACGAGCGTCAAGGCTTAACTTAGGAGACAGTGTGTAAAGCATTCAAATATCACAAAACAGTAATTAAATAAAACACAGGAAACAGTTTAAAAATCCAAAACCAATTTATAAAAACAGTTTATATTTTTATCTTTAAAATGACACAAAAACGAATAAAATCGGATAAAGGGAACCGGAGATATGAATTTTTAAAGTATTATTATTTTTCTAGCGCTTAGAAACAAAAAGCGCCAATCGGGTCATCTGGTTGCACCAGGACCGGGGCAAAGTCAAAGTTTCAGGCCGACCGCGATGGATCCCTGCTCGGCTACAAGTCGCGGGAGGCCTCGGTTAAAAAGTTACCTTCTGACTTAGTCTTTATTTTGAAGTTTTTCTTCACCGGGACGAACCTGCCAGTTGAATCCGACCTCCTGGAGCCCTTGTCCGGATACGCGATGTGGGTTTCCTCGGTGGTGATTTCTACCTTCGGACTTAGTCGTTTTTTCGAGATGAAAATCCTTCGACCGGGGTAAACCTGGACCTTGATCCGACGTCCGTGGAGCCCTTCTCGGATGCGATGGCTGGGAGGTCCCGGTCAACTTTTTACGTTCGGACTTAGTCTCTTTTTCGGATGTTTTTCTTTACCGGGACGAACCACGAAGTCAGGCCGGGTCGCGGTTGAGGCAAGCCGGCTAGAATTTCCACGGCGGGTCGGTCCCTCTCTGGAGCTTTTTTTCAAAAATTCTCAAATCTTTTCCAAACTTCTGGGGCTTCACCCAGATGTTCTTTTAAGGTTCTTTTGGGGTCCACAGCTCACCCCAAGGGTCCAGAAGTTCTGTGATGGTCCTTGGGGGTGCGGACTTCAACTCCCAGAATGCACCTGGCGCAAACTCCTTTTTGGCCACTGGGCAGTGGTCAACTGGTCTCTTTTTTTAGGAGTTGGTGCAGGGGACTCTGGATAGCAATTTTTCACCTGTAGCAAACAGGGAGTCCCTCCTTGAACCAGTTGAAGCCAGGCAAAGTCCTTCTTGTGGTGAAGCCCAAGTGTGCAGCTGGTGCAGTCCTTCTGAGTGCAGGGTCCAGGTGCAGGCCAGGGGTCCAGCAGGGCAGTCCTTCTTCTCCTTAAGTTCCTTCTTCTTGAAAGTTGGCGGGGATCTGAGGTGTGGGGGCAGGTCTGCCAGTTTTATCCTTGCTCCTGGGTGAAAAACAGGGGGGTCCTGGTCCTCCAATCAGGTACAGGGTCGTCCCCCTGTGATGACCACTTCCTGGGAAGTGTGGCAAAAATCCATCCCAAAAGGCAACAGTCTCTAAAAATCCAACATGGCTGAATCTGATTTTTGGAGGTTACATCTGGCTGAGCCCACCCACTGGTGTGGCTAAAAATCATAAACACACCCCTCTCCTGCCCTCTCCTAATCTAATCAAGGGGGCACCTAGTTGTCTGGGGTTGCAGGATGTGGGGGTGTTGCTGGGTGCTCCAGATGTCCTTCTCTGCCTTTGAAGACCAGTTTGGCAGCCCTCCCCCTTCCTGCCTCACCATCTGCTGAGGGGAGATTCTCTCCCCCAAGCACATTCCTTTGTGTGAAGCCAGGCCACTTCACACCTCATCAAGGCAGCCTGGCAGAAGCTGCTGCAGGCTGGCCAATCAGAGCACAGCAGCAAAAACAATGCAGAGCTGAAATTGGCAACTTTTTAGGTAAAGTCTAAACTTTTTACCTGAACAAGTTATATTAAATCCAACAACTGGAAGTTGTGGGATTTATTACAACAATTAATTTGATACCAATTTCTTGGTATGTAACATTTAAGGAGACTTAAAATTTTAAATAAAGTCTGCCCATTCTAGCCTATGAAGGCCATTTACTTCAATGAGGGAAAAACGAATTTGGCTGTTTTTACCTCACCAGGGCTTATAAATCTATTTTTATAAAGTCCCTGCTTATAGTTACATGGCACCCAGCCCTAGGGGTACATAGGGCACACCTTAGGGGTGACTTATATGTAAAAATAAGGTAGTTTAAGACTTTGGAAGTACCTTTAATTCCAAAGTCGAATTTGCATATAACTTTAATTTAAAAGCAGCCAGCAAGGCAGGCTTGCTTTTAAAATGACACTGGGCACCTCAGCAGTGCACCTAGGTGTGCACCACCTATGCTGTGGTCCCTAAACCTACATGCCCTACCATATACTAGGGACTTATAGGTAGGTTAACTTAGCCAATTATAATTAGCCTAATTTGCATATCCATTTTACACAGAGCACTGGCCCTGGGACTGGTAAGCAGTACCCAGGGCACAGCCAAGAGTCAGTAACCACCAGTACCTATCCAAAAAGTGTGGGGGTGATCAGGCAAAAAAGGAGGACTTTCCTACACTGCCCCCCCCCCCCCCAGATGAAAGGTGGTGGGTACTAACCTACACCCTGGTAGTCCTCATCAGCTAAGTGGAAAAACCTGGAAAGGCCATCTGCATTGGCATGAGCAGTCCCAGGTCTGTGCTCCACTGTGAAGTCCATCCCCTGTAGGGAAATGGACCACCTTAACAGTTTTGGGTTCTCCCCCTCATCTGCATCAACCACCTGAGAGGTCTGTGGTCAGTTTGTACACGGAAGTGAGTGCCAAACAAGTAAGGCCTCAACTTCTTCAGGGACCAGACCACAGCAAAGGCCTCCCTCTCAATGGCACTCCATTTTTTCTCTCTGGGGAGTAGTCGCCTGCTGATGAAGGCAACTGGGTGATCATGGCCCTCTTCATTAACTTGTGCTAACACTGCCCCAATCCCTTCCTCTGAAGCATCTGTTTGCACTACAAACTCCTTGCTATAGTCAGGGGCCAGTAACACTGGTGCTGAACACATAGCCTGTTTTAGGGTGTCAAAAGCTTTCTGACACTCTGGGGTCCAAATGACCTTCTTGGGCTGTTTCTTGGAGGTAAGCTCAGTCAGAGGGGCCACTATGGTCCCAAAATTCTGAACAAACCTCCTGTAGTACCCAGTCAGGCCAAGAAAGTCCCTGACCTGAGTCTGGGTTTTTGGAGCCTCCCAATCCAGAATAGTCTGGATCTTGGGCTGGAGAGGTTGTACATGGCCTCCACCAACAAGGTGGCCCAGGTACACAACAGAGCTTTGCCCTATCTGGCACTTGCTTGCCTTGATAGTCAGGCCTGCTTGAAGTAGGGCCTGAAGCACTTCCTTCAGGTGGACCAGGTGGTCCTTCCAGGTGGAACTAAATACAGCTATATCATCCAGATAAGCTGCACTGAAAGATTCCAACCCAGATAGGACTCTGTTCACCAACCGTTGGAAGGTGGCAGGAGCATTTTTCATGCCAAAGGGCATCACCTTGAACTGAAAGTGGCCCTCTGGTGTGGAAAATGCTGACCTCTCCTTAGCTCTTGGACTTAAGGCAATCTGCCAATATCCTGAGGTCAGATCAAATGTGCTCAGGAATTTGGCAGCCCCCAACCTGTCAATGAGCTCATCAGCTCTAGGTATGGGGTGAGCATCAGTCCTAGTGACTGCATTTAGACCTCTGTAGTCCACACAGAATCTCAATTCTTTCTTCCCACCTTGGGGATTAGCTTTGGGCACCAGTACCACTGGACTGGACCAAGGACTATCAGAGGGCTCAATTACCTTGAGGTCCCACATCTTAGCCACTTCAGCTTTGATGTTAGCCTTGACCTGGTCAGACAGCCTGTACAGCTTGTTCTTGACAGGCAAGCTGTCACCAGTGTCAACATCATGGACACACCAATTGGTGAGTCCAGGGGTCAGGGAGAACAGACTAGCAAACTGTCCCAAAACTTGCTTACAGTCTTTTTGTTGCTGATCTGTCAATTTGGGAGAGAGTACCACTCCCTCTACTGACCCATCTTTTGCCTTTGAGGACAGGAGGTCTGGCAGAGGTTCACCATCCTCCTCCTTCCCTTCATCAGTGACCATTAGCATGGTCATGTCTGCCCTGTCCTGGTGGGGTTTCATCCTGTTTACATGCAGGATCCTGTGAGGATTCCTGGGGGTGCCAAGGTCCACCAAGTAGGTGACCTCACCTTTTTTCTCCAGAATTGGATAGGGCCCAGTCCATTTGTCCTGAAGTGCCCTAGGAGCCATAGGCTCCAAAACCCACACCAGCTGTCCTGGGTGATACTCAGGCATGGTAGCCTTTTGATCATGCCAGAGCTTCATGAGCTCCTGGCTGGCCTCCAGGTTTCTGCTTGCCTTCTTCATATACTCGGCCATGCGTGACCGCAGGCCCAGTACATAATCTAGCACATTCTCCTTGGATTCTTTGAGAGGCTTTTCCCAAGACTCTCTCACCAAGCACAATGGGCCTCTTACAGGGTGCCCAAACAGTAACTCAAAGGGGCTGAATCCAACCCCCTTCTGTGGCACCTCTCTGTAGGCAAACAGCAGGCAAGGGAGGAGGACATCCCATCTCCTCCTGAGTTTGTCAGACAAACCCATGATCATGCCCTTCAGGGTCTTATTAAATCTTTCCACCAGACCATTGGTCTGTGGGTGGTAGCGGGTGGTGAACTTATAAGTAACACCACACTCATCCCCCCACATGGCTTTCAGATAGGCTGACATAAAGTTTGTGCCCCTATCTGAGACCACCTCCTTTGGGAATCCCACTCTGGTGAACACACCAAGTAGGGCCCTAGCCACTGTGGGAGCAGTGACTGTCCGGAGGGGTATTGCCTCAGGGTACCTGGTGGCATGGTCCACTACCACCACAATGTACCTGTTACCTGAAGCAGTTGGTGGGTCTAGGGGACCAACAATGTCAATCCCCACCCGCTCAAAGGGAGTCCCAACCACTGGCAGTGGTATTAGCGGGGCCTTTGGTTTGCCTCCTGTCTTGCCACTGGCTTGACAGGTGACACAGGAGCTGCAAAACTCCCTGACTTTTTCTGACATTTGGGGCCAATAAAAATGGTTGACCAGCCTGTTCCAGGTCTTGGTCTGTCCCAAATGTCCAGCTAAGGGGATATCATGGCTTAAGGTAAGGAGGAATTCTCTATACTTCTGGGGGACCACTACTCTCCTAGTAGCCCCTGGTTTGAGGGCCCTTGCCTCAGTGTAGAGAACTCCACCCTCCCAGTAAACCTTGTGGGACCCACTGGTATCCCCTTGTTCTTGCCTGGCAGCAGTCTGCCTCAGGCCCTCAAGAGTGGGACACTCTCTTTGTCCCTGGCACAAATCTTCTCTGGTGGGCCCACCTGCCCCTTGCAGTTCTGCCAAATCAGGCATAGTTTGCAGGGAAAGTGTCCCTCCCTCAGAGTTCAGATCCTCCCCCTCAGGGTTGGATTCTTCCTGACCCTCTGTACTTGTTGGGGCTGGCAACCCAGACCCAGTGCCCTTTCTCTTTTTCTTGGAGGCTTGGCCCATTGTTCCAGGGTCCAAGTGTCCAGCATTTCCCTGTTGTGCTGCCTGTGACCTGGTCACAGCACACACCCATTCATGGAGGTCCAGCATCTGTGCATGGACCCTTCTCTCCACTTCTGACCATTCAGATGCTTCAAGATCATTTCCCAGCAGACACTCTACTGGGAGGGCAGGGGCTACAGCTACCTTTTTAGGGCCAGTCACTCCTCCCCATTCCAGACTCACCATGGCCATGGGATGGAGTTTGGTTCTGCTATCTGCATAAGTCACCTGGTGGAAGACACCAGGTAAGACCTGCCCTGGAGAAACCAGCTTTTCTGTGACCATTGTCACACTGGCTCCTGTATCTCTCAGAGCTTCCACTTCAGTCCCATTGACTTTAGGCCTCTGCCTATACCTCTCCATGATGGGAGGTAAGGTGGCCATAGTTGCAATGTCCACCCCACCCACGGATACTAAGGTGACCTCAGTGTACCCTGATTCCACCCCTGGGCCAACTTCCACCCCCAACCCTACACTAGCAATCCCCTGGGATTGCCCACCAGTGGGGGGCTTCTTGGAGCAGATAGCATCTCCTCTTTTATGTCCAGGTTGATGACAATCAAAACACTTGCCGGCCTTAGCAAGCTCCTGAAACCTTCCTGCTTTAGCAGGATCATAATTCTTTCCCTGATACCCTTTCCCTTTAAAAGTGAACTGGCTCGGGGCTCCCCCTCCCTGAAAAGTTTTTGGGGTCTCTTGTGAGGACTCTTTGGGCTTTTTATCATCTTTCCCCTGGTTTTTCCCCTGAGAAGAACCATGTCCTCCTTTTTTCTGATCACCCCCTGGGGGTTTCTGGTTAACCCTAGTTCTTAACCAGTCATCTGCTGCCTCCCCCAGCTCTCTGGGGTTGGTCAACCTAGAGTCTACTAGATACTGGCGGAGCCTCTCTTGGAAACAATTAGTTAGAAGGTGCTCCCTCATAATCAAATTGTACAGCCCCTCAAAGGTACTTACCCTGTTGCCCTGTATCCAGCCCTCCAGTGCCTTTACTGAAATGTCCACAAAGTCCACCCAGGACTGGGTGCTTGTCTTTTGGGTGTCCCTAAACTTGAGCCTATACTGCTCTGGGGTCAGACCAAACTTTTTAGTCAAGCAACTCTTCATACTGGGGTGTGAGTCTGCATCCTCCCCACTCATGGTTAGGAGCCTATCCCTCCCAGAGTTGGGAACTAACTCCCAAAGAAGTGAACCCCAGTACTGAGGCTTGACTTTCCTCATCTGGAGGGCCCTTTCAAAGGCCCCCAGCCACTTATCTATGTCATCCCCTTCTACATAGGCAGGAACCACCCCTTTGGGTAATCTGGGGGCAAAACCCCCACCCAGGGACACCTCAGCCTCTTTATCGCTGCCACCATCTCTTTTCTCTTTGCTTGCCCACTTTTTCTTTTCTAGGGCCAGCTTCTCTGCTTCCAAAGCTATGTATGCTAGCTGGGCCTCCAGCTCTCTTTCTCTGATGGATGGGTTCTCTCCTCCTGAAGGGACCCCCTTCCTACCACTAGCTTTGGGTCTGCCCCTAGTGACTGTATCTACTGAGGACCGTTCTTCCTCTTCCTCACTTAGGCTCAGATGCCTTCCCTCCCCTGAGTGGTTAGAGTTAGCATCTTCCCCTTTTTCTTCCTCCTCTGGAGCTTCGTCTGTCTCTACCTCTTGGGCCTCAGCCCATGCTGTCAGGGATTTAATCAGGATTTGCTTCCTGAGATCAGTGGTTGCAGGCAACCCTCTCTCAATACACAACCCCCTAAGCTGGACTACTGTCAGTGTGGGTAGGCTAGCCAGATCAAGCTCCATGGTTCCCTAGTTTTGTGTCAACAAAAACTTTTTGCAAAAATTGGAAACAAGAATTTAGAAAAATTACAAAAATTCAATAATTGAAATTAATCCAAATTAATTAAAAAAATTAAAATTAAAAATAAAAAAAAATACTTTTTGCACTATGACAATTTAAAGGATTTTTAATTTGTTTTACTTAAACTGTAACGTGATACTGAACACAAGTACAGGATCCCACCGCTGCCACCAAAAATGTTGGAAAATGGGTTATTGGTAAGGGCAGGTAGGTACCTACACCTAGCAACAAGCCACTAACCTCCACCTAGGTACAGTTAGGTCTCAGTAAATTAATCCCAGCTCAACCCTTGGTAGCTTGGCAACGAGCGTCAAGGCTTAACTTAGGAGTCAGTGTGTAAAGCATTCAAATATCACAAAACAGTAATTAAATAAAACACAGGAAACAGTTTAAAAATCCAAAACCAATTTATAAAAATAGTTTATATTTTTATCTTTAAAATGACACAAAAACGAATAAAATCGGATAAAGGGAACCGGAGATATGAATTTTTAAAGTATTATTATTTTTCTAGCGCTTAGAAACAAAAAGCGCCAATCGGGTCATCTGGTTGCACCAGGACCGGGGCAAAGTCAAAGTTTCAGGCCGACCGCGATGGAGCCCTGCTCGGCTACAAGTCGCGGGAGGCCTCGGTTAAAAAGTTACCTTCTGACTTAGTCTTTATTTTGAAGTTTTTCTTCACCGGGACGAACCTGCCAGTTGAATCCGACCTCCTGGAGCCCTTGTCCGGATACGCGATGTGGGTTTCCTCGGTGGTGATTTCTACCTTCGGACTTAGTCGTTTTTTCGAGATGAAAATCCTTCGACCGGGGTAAACCTGGATCTTGATCCGACGTCCGTGGAGCCCTTCTCGGATACGATGGCTGGGAGGTCCCGGTCAACTTTTTACGTTCGGACTTAGTCTCTTTTTCGGATGTTTTTCTTTACCGGGACGAACCACGAAGTCAGGCCGGGTCGCGGTTGAGGCAAGCCGGCTAGAATTTCCGCGGCGGGTCGGTCCCTCTCTGGAGCATTTTTACAAAAATTCTCAAATCTTTTCCAAACTTCTGGGGCTTCACCCAGATGTTCTTTTAAGGTTCTTTTGGGGTCCACAGCTCACCCCAAGGGTCCAGAAGTTCTGTGATGGTCCTTGGGGGGTGCGGACTTCAACTCCCAGAATGCACCTGGCGCAAACTCCTTTTTGGCCACTGGGCAGTGGTCAACTGGTCTCTTTTTTTAGGAGTTGGTGCAGGGGACTCTGGATAGCAATTTTTCACCTGTAGCAAACAGGGAGTCCCTCCTTGAACCAGTTGAAGCCAGGCAAAGTCCTTCTTGTGGTGAAGCCCAAGTGTGCAGCTGGTGCAGTCCTTCTGAGTGCAGGGTCCAGGTGCAGGCCAGGGGTCCAGCAGGGCAGTCCTTCTTCTCCTTAAGTTCCTTCTTCTTGAAAGTTGGCGGGGATCTGAGGTGTGGGGGCAGGTCTGCCAGTTTTATCCTTGCTCCTGGGTGAAAAACAGGGGGGTCCTGGTCCTCCAATCAGGTACAGGGTTGTCCCCCTGTGATGACCACTTCCTGGGAAGTGTGGCAAAAATCCATCCCAAAAGGCAACAGTCTCTAAAAATTCAACATGGCTGAATCAGATTTTTGGAGGTTACATCTGGCTGATCCCACCCACTGGTGTGGCTAAAAATCATAAACACACCCCTCTCCTGCCCTCTCCTAATCTAATCAAGGGGGCACCTAGTTGTCTGGGGTTGCAGGATGTGGGGGTGTTGCTGGGTGCTCCAGATGTCCTTCTCTGCCTTTGAAGACCAGTTTGGCAGCCCTCCCCCTTCCTGCCTCACCATCTGCTGAGGGGAGATTCTCTCCCCCAAGCACATTCCTTTGTGTGAAGGCAGGCCACTTCACACCTCATCAAGGCAGCCTGGCAGAAGCTGCTGCAGGCTGGCCAATCAGAGCACAGCAGGAAAAACAATGCAGAGCTGAAATTGGCAACTTTTTAGGTAAAGTCTAAACTTTTTACCTGAACAAGTTATATTAAATCCAACAACTGGAAGTTGTGGGATTTATTACAACAATTAATTTGATACCAAATTCTTGGTATGTAACATTTAAGGAGACTTTAAAATTTAAAATAAAGTCTGCCCATTCTAGCCTATGAAGGCCATTTACTTCAATGAGGGAAAAACGAATTTGGCTGTTTTTACCTCACCAGGGCTTATAAATCTATTTTTATAAATTCCCTGCTTATAGTTACATGGCACCCAGCCCTGGGGGCACATAGGGCACACCTTAGGGGTGACTTATATGTAAAAATAAGGTAGTTTAAGACTTTGGAAGTACCTTTAATTCCAAAGTCGAATTTGCATATAACTTTAATTTAAAAGCAGCCAGCAAGGCAGGCTTGCTTTTAAAATGACACTGGGCACCTCAGCAGTGCACCTAGGTGTGCACCACCTATGCTGTGGTCCCTAAACCTACATGCCCTACCATATACTAGGGACTTATAGGTAGGTTAACTTAGCCAATTATAATTAGCCTAATTTGCATATCCATTTTACACAGAGCACTGGCCCTGGGACTGGTAAGCAGTACCCAGGGCACAGCCAAGAGTCAGTAACCACCAGTACCTATCCAAAAAGTGTGGGGGTGATCAGGCAAAAAAGGAGGACTTTCCTACAAGTATTTTCAAAATAACATGCAAACATAGTAATATATTAAAGCTACAGGAAAGGGTTGACATAATTTTGTTGTTTTGAATTTTGCTGTAACACGAGCAAGTCTAATCAATTATTAATAATGAACTTAAGGTCTAGAAATGTTAAATGTATATTAAATGCATAAATGAATGTGCTGTTTTAATTTACTTGCACTAGCCTAAATGAGGCCTGTATTCTCTGCTTTGTATACAGTAGAGAAAATGTTTAGTCATTCTTGTTAACATGAACTTTCTTTCAGATATCTTCCCATGAGAAACGTAGCTTGGAAATTAATATTCTAGTATTTTATGCATAGCAGGCTTATTAGCTGAATTCAGGAACATTCAGGAACTGTGTAATACATATGTATACAATCGCATCAAATTTGCATGGAAGAGCACAGATGGAAGCCGTTAACATGAAGATCCTGAGAATTTTCACCGGTGTTGCAGTATGAATCATATATCTGTTTGTGATTGCTCATTTCACCTTTTGCCTCATATGGAGTGATGGATGGACAAATCAGCTTGCCCTATCAACTTTAGTATATGGTTCCCCAACTAGACTTTAATCAGATGATGAGGAAGATTTCCTTCTATTCTTCATCTCTTGCTGAGCCCCTTGGACTCTGAGAGATATATAGTCCTCTCTACTCTTTTCCCCTTTGATTTTACCCTTGACCCAGAGAATAAGACTCTTG
The DNA here is from genome assembly GCF_031143425.1 of Pleurodeles waltl. NCBI lineage: Eukaryota > Metazoa > Chordata > Amphibia > Caudata > Salamandridae > Pleurodeles > Pleurodeles waltl. Next base: position 683,306,629 of record NC_090446.1, read on the forward strand.
AGCGAGCTTCTGATATGTTGATGCCTTCCTTTTTTACCTCTTTTTTAACAACCTTAGTCAGTCTCTTGATCCCCCAGATATCCTTTTGCCAAATTCATTTTCTCCTTTTTGCGCTTTTTACCTTTTTACCCACATGTGCTTTTCCCCTCACATTCTAAATGGATTTGCTAATTTGTAGGGGTATTAAAGTATGCAGGCTTAGAACAAGCTAAATACAGAACCAGGCATGGCACATTTCATCCTTTTGAGATTTTTCTATTGCTCTTGTGTGTTGGGGTCATTGAATGTTTAGTGTTTTAATGTTAGTTTGTCTGAACGTCTTCAGGAGGTTTAGGCATCCTATAATGGATTTTACCTTTATAGTCTTGTTTTGAGAATCATTTATGTTACTCTGAGCATTAATTTGCAGTAAAGCCCTTTGAACTTTGTTTCAGCTTGCAGTGTCATTCGAGTGGCTAAATGAGTTATGCTGTAAATTGTAATTGATTTGTCTAAGTTTTATGCCAGGTGTCTCCACACCCTTACATGCTGGGTGAAAAGATCCATAGACCTTGTCCTAGCATATATCCTGCGAAGGAGCATATGCTACATCACACCTTGCCATAGTTCACCTTCACAAATATGCTTGCCTTGCTCTCTGTAGGGCAGCCAGAGTTGGAGTTACCTGGGGCAGGCTAGATATTACAACCTAAAAATGTGTTAGGGTGAAAATGGGAAGCACTGAATACCGGTGCTCCCTGTGCCATTCTATACAATGTGGAAGCAGCCGACCACCACCCTACAATCCCCGTACGTAGACTGAAGCATTTTGGTGAAGCTGCCATTGGACCACAGCATAGGGGAATGAACCTCTGCAGTGGACCAATGATGAGCAAAACCAGTGGAACCCTCAAGGTCTCTGTGGCTGCAGAGCGTCTACTAAGCTGAAGCCCTGGGACAGAGTAGGGAGTTCCTCCCTCAGTAAGATCTACTTCCTCACTGTCCTTGAGAATGGCTCTCAATCACAAGGGTCTATATGTTTACATTTGAACACTGATTTGTCAAGACTTGAGGCATTCATGTCAACTCTTCCCCCAACCCCCTACCCGATCAACTACAGGTCCAACTCTGGCAGTAATAGCAGGTCAGTGGAAAAGAGAATCCTTTGTCTAATATCTGCTAATTAATTCATCATGATGCTTAAAGGTTAAGATGTGTTGGACATTATACACATAACCACTAATTCATAGGCAATATAGTGGTCTTTACAAAATGCAGAGTGCATCTCCTCTTCGATAAATACTTCACATTTCACATTCTGAAAAAAATGGACAGATTTTGGAGGAAACTCTTTCAACTACTTTGGTGCTGGTTATGGTCTGTGTCCTCAGTGGAAACACATTTGCCTTCTCCTCAATCTTGAACAGACTTCTCCCAGAATTTGGTAGCTCCAGAACCATTATGTAGGATGGCTAGAACTTTGTCATAAAGTCTGTGTTTGATCATTCTGGAAGACCTGACTTCAGTGGGGGAAAGAACAGAGGACTTGTGAAAGACCTGATTTTTAGTAGTGCACTGGTTGACCACCTGGCCAAGCACAGCAGGAGTTGGCCTCCCACAAGTGGTATGCCACAGAACGCAAGGCCTGGTCCTGCGGGCAGCCTACACTGCACACAATAGAGGGCTATTCTCATTAAGTGGTTAGTTGCAGGGCAAGTGGGCATCAGGGATTGGGGGACTTAAGGCCAACACGAAACTGCACACTGACGGTTGGCTGCAGCTGGGTGAATTGGCTGCTGATGGAAAGAGTGGGTGTAGGAGGCTACATGTTTTCATTTAAGACATTCTGTTGTTGTGATGTGGAATGTTATAATAGCTTTATACATCACCATAGCTCGCTTTACCAGCCATTAAATGTCTGCTCCCTTGTTATAGGCTGTCACATTTGGCTTGGGCCTCTAATGCACAAGTGGACTTTTAATGGAGGGCATATTACTACAGTAGGCTATAAGGCTTCACAAGGACATCCTATTGTCACAGAAATTAATATTATCATAGCTTCATAGTCTGCCTCAGCAGGCTATTGTAGCCATTATACTCCAACACCCTTGTTATAGATGTTTGCTTTTAATATGAAATTATAACATTAGAGTGGATCTGTAAAGGTCTGTGTTACCTTGTATGGTGGAATATGTGATTATTAACACAAACAGATAGACATAATAAATAAAATAAACATACCTTCTACCTTTTAACCTTTAAGGGTGTGTCTAACAAGAACCTATTTTTGTTTTTAAACAGTTTTTAACGTTTTTCTAGCTTTAAAAGTTGTTTGTTGATTGAAGTGAAAATAAGAAAAAGAGCTATCAAAACTTAGAGAAAAACATTAAGAAAAAACTACTTGCCCTCCTGAGTGTGTGCAGTCAAGAGCTGGCTTGGGCACTTTGTTCTTCAGCATTAACAAATGCACCACACCTCCTACAGTACAAAGCGATGATGCTGTGGAGGGGGGTTGGGACATGGGTTAGGGCAAATGCAGCATCAGGAGAAGTGGTGTCACTGCCTGCACACTGTGTGGTGGATCACTAGATGTTGAGGTTCTTGTGTCCTACTGGCACTATCTCTCCCCAGCATTAAGATACCTGGTGTGCCCTGACTGGAGATGCCTTAATATCTCAGAGGTACTGAATGAATATGCTTTACTAGTACAATTCTTTGTTGCACAGGGTGCAGCTTGGCTGAGACGTTTCTTTTTCCAGGTGGTATCTTGAAAATTTCCCAGACAAATGACTGAGATGTGATTTAGGTTTCTTCCTGCTGCTTCTGTTTCTCATCGGCCTGGTTTTCGGGACTTTTACTTCTGATGCTATTTTTTTCTATTGGTTTAATCCCCAAAGCATTTTGCAGAAACCTAAATGTAAGCCAGCAGACACTGGAGAGGGCATGAATAGTGTGAGCTGCCACTCCCTAATTACAGTAAGAAGATGGAAATTCTTGCAGACTCATAAATCTAATGACATTAGCCAATGAGACAATGTTTCTTTGGAGGCCACTGGTACGGGGTACCAGTTATAGGCATCACTGTGCTGAACTCATTAGAAACACAAAAGTTTCACTAAATTCTTTAAGATATCTTTCTTACTTAGGACTGTCAGGAAACCTTTAAATTCAAAGTTTAAATACAAGTACCCCTCCATAGTGAATAAAACTTTTCTCTAAAATCCCAGGACTGGCAGTTCTCTTGTGAGAACTGGGAAAGCGGTAAAGGTCCCATGGGAGTGATGTGGCACTTCCCCTTTGAAACTATGAGTCCCGCAGGAATATCACAATACCTTATGAAAGATTTAAAAACAAAAAAAACAGCCATTTGACTGGTCAGAATGTGAACAGTAGTGGAAACAAGGCCATTGATAACATTACTGATGACGTCTCAAATTACATCATTGTTTACCTCACTGATAACATCATTGATGACATCAACCAAAGAATGCTCACAACAAATGTTACAGTTAGGTTACAGTTAGGTGATGAAATGAGACAAGCATTAATATTTAAAAACTGAAAAGACACTGGTATTCAACTGTTATTGTTCAGTGACCTAATTATAACTTGTGATCCCCATCATGCACTGCTTATGATCTTACTTGTTACTTCCCTCATGATTATGGGTGTGTGAAATCTGCATAATTTGCTTTCATGTAATTATGACATAATGACATACTTATGTGAAACACAAACCTGAAATTTTATGGTATATTTTGGTGCACAATGCACCCCAGTGTCATTTTTGGTGCGTGAAGGCATTTAAACAAGAGTACCATGAACAGCAGTCACTTGCAAACTGTTATTCCCGTGCAATCACTGGAATTTTTTCATGCATACTCCGACTATTCCCAAATTACGCAAATTATGCCAGGATAATTTAAATTTTACCCAGGCTCTTGAATGACATTTTGAATGGCATCAGTCATGAAATCACTGATGAAATCTCAAATTACATCTTCATGAAACCTAAGAACATAAGTACCTGCAAAGGTTCATGCAGCTTATTAGCAAATGAATGTGTTTTTCACACATCCTCATTCTAAAGGTGCCCCATGACGAATCTGCACAAATTTAAAAATACAAAGAGTAAACTAAGCATACTAAGGATGAGTGAAAATGTGTGCAAATTAATCAAACAGCCCTAGAGTCGTGGACCAATTAAATATTTAGCTTTCCAACTGTCAAAATAGCTCTAAAATTTAATTTCCTCATTACCAACCTCAAAAGCTCTTTTAATGCAAACTTTTCGAAAACTACTGAACGTGTTTACCCCAAACAAACAAAAAACAGTGCTTGTGTAAAGTTCTAACTTTGTGGCAAGTGTTCTATAATTCCTTTCAGCCTTTTTGCTTTGAAGGGGAAAGAACCCTTTAGGAATTAAAATTAGAAATTACACTTTTTTTGATCCACTCCACTCCTTTTTTTGCCCCTGCTTGATAGATCTCCAAGAAACTCGCCATGAAGGAACCAAAGTGGATGAACCTTTTTTGCAAAGTTTCTTGCAAGTTCTTTAAATGGCCCCAATGTTATTAAGAAAAGACAAACTGAGGATTATATCAATATAAGACTAAATGTATGTGCACATAATTGATAAGATTGAAGTTTGGAAAGAAGTGACCAACTATGTGAAACAATACCTTAAAGTGAGCAAGATATTCTTGGAGTTTTGTTGAAAAGGAAAAACAGAAATAAGATTGAAATATGGGGCAATGTTGTTTAAAAAGAGGGAGAGCTGCAGCCTGTTTCAAGATTATAGGGTGTACTAAAGTACAGCCTTGTTCACAAAGGGTATGGAATAATGAAGAACTGGAGAGAAGGCTGATAAGATATTTACAAGAATCAGAATGCTCTGCAGTGATGCTAGCTTGTGTATTAAAGGCCGATCATACTCTATCAGATGAAAAGATGGAGTTAGCATGGATTGAGATATGGAGGAGAAAGGTAGCAATCATGGAAGTAAGTAGTTAACAAAGTAACAGAGAATGAAGATTGGAAAGAGGGATTCAGAGCTTTCCTCTCTGTCAGTGACTTTGCAAACTCATTTTCAAGAGACCTACTTTGTTTAAGAGAAAGAGGGTAGACTCAAGGAAGGGGTGCAAGAAAAGCGATTAATGACTTATAGTTTACTCTTTTGGCTAGTTGAATAGATAGGTCACAAGCACATTGATAACTAGAAAGGAATATAAAATGTACTGTTTTACACATACCAATGCAGTAGGGGCATTATCCTAGTCTTGTTTTATAACCTCACAAAAGTGTTTTAAATCCAGAGCAACTCACTCTGAATGTAATGCGGGACAGGGAGGTATAGATATGCAGCATACTGAGCGTTATTTACAATGCTAAAGACAAGAAGACAATTAATAGTAGGCTGCCAGTGGTGTTGGTGGTGGGCTTCTGGATCACAGAGCAAGATGGCTGCCTGTTTTTCTCCCCAGTGATCTGAGGTCTCATCCAGGTTCAGGCTGTACATGAAGACCGATCGAGAATATGTGATGGAACAACTAGGTCCCAAACAATTACTTGCCTAAACCACTACTGCTAAACGACGAAAAAGTCTCCACACTGAAGTACTGAACAACTACTGTCTAAACAACGATTGTGCCTGAATAACAATTGCCGGAACACTGAAATTTAAGGTAAGTTTCGTTTTACTGTTTATTAGTTGTTCAGAATAAATATCTATATATCTATATATAAATATATATATATATTCTAAACAACATACATATATATATATATATATATATATATATATATATATATATATATATATATATATATATATGCATATATATATATATATATATATATATATATATATATATATATTCTAAACAACTAATAAAACCCCCCCAAAAAAAAAAAACTACCTTCACATTTGTTGTTCAGGCAATCGTTATTCAGGCAAAATCATTCTTTAGACAGTAGTTGTTCAGTGCTTCGTTGTAGAGACGTTTTAGTTGTTTAGCAGTAGTTTGGGCAAGTAGTTGTTTAGGACCTAGTTGTTCAGGATGTTTCACCCAAGCATGCACTTCAGGTATATACGAAGGACATGTGATGCTGAACAGGCGTGCCTTGCCTCTGTTACCCTAACTAAGCGATTTTCCAATGAGGGATGACTTCTGTTTTCCTCTAGTATTACCTCTATTACATTCAGCATGCCTTAGACCTTCCCATTCTCTTCTCGTGCACCCTGTTCAAACCGGTTACTCATGGTACACACCACACCACTACTCTTCCAACAGTGACACAGCAATGCTGTGAGTACTGCAACACAGAGCAGAGTCCTGATTTGCATTCCAGACATCAATCCCTGGATGAGATGCAGCTAGAAACTATGAATAGAAGCAACAACATAAATTTTCTGAAAGGGTGATGTTGATGAACTGATGTTTGGCAACAAGGTTCCTGACTATTGGATTTACCATCTCATTCAGAGGTGGCAGCACTACAAATGTTGGCGTACTCTTAATGCAGAGCAAACCATGCTCCCATCAAACCCCAGGTCTGGGTGGACTTCCCTTTCCAACTCTCACTGAGTCTAGAGGCTGAGTGGACTAAAATATCTACTCAAGGGATTTTTTTCTCATCTCATCATCAGAGATTTGAATACCCAGTAATTTACACAGCCTTCCATCCTTTTGAGACAGTGGGGTAGAACATGTATCTATTATTCAGCTCCATGATGAACCTAGGGAGAACATGTGCTTTCCAAATTCCCATGTTATGTTATCTTCTAGGATAATACAATCACATGTCTTTTCAGCTATGCACTCAAAGGATGTTATTGTTAATTAAGATAACAGTTTCAACTCCACTGTAAGATGCCATTTATTCATGGCATACAGCAAAATATGTACATTGCAGACATCATCTCCAAAATCATTTGACCCCTCCTCTAGAGAAAAGAGGATTTTTGTCTTTTGCGTTTCCTTACTTATAATCTATAGAGATTTGCAGAGTGATGGGTCCTATCATTCTGGAAGCACACTTTCTAATCCGACCTATATAATTGCTGATTAAGGCAAATGTACACTGGGCAAATGGAGACCAGCCCTAAAACACATTTCAAAATAACATCAACACTAATGGACTTCATTCTCTCGCGAATCTAAGTCCATCCCTAACAGGATCACACACCCACTCACTGCGGTACAGGTACGCTTTTTGGCATTCCAGTTGCATGTTGAATTCAACCTTTTCCCTCTCATTAGGCTTATGTAAATATATCAGTGGTTAGTAGCAGACGCGTGCATTTTAGTGAGTTTGGTTTCACACCCTCTCAAAACACTTTACCTTTTCAGGACCTTTCCACGATTACATTCCTAATCCGACACCTCCACTGCCTTCGATGGAAACTAATTTTTATCAGATTTCAGCATGAATTTTAATTTTCTAAGAAGATAACTAGTAAACGTCCAAGTGAAAGTTCTGCTTATCCTACACATTCGGTACTGTGCTAAGAGGCTAATTACTGGAAAAGTATTGGTCATGCTTTAATGTCACTCAGACACCCTAATCACAGGACGGATGTCGATGAAAGCTTCTTTGCGTCTAAGAATTATCCTAATGTGATGCATTCCTTCAGTTTTCAACTTTTGAAAAGCCAGACTTTGAATGTTTGAGTTTCTGTTTGTAGCCTAGTTGTTTCGGGGACTATTCCAAAGACTGTGTAATATAAAGATAAACAGAGTCCAATCCTGGCAGAGCCAACCTACGGTCTCTGATTGGTAGGTAAGATTTGCAGTAATAATAACTATTAAGGTTAAAATGTGGTGTGCCAACTATTTTGCAGTTTTTCCCTTGCAAAGAATTAATAGTAATATAATTTTTAGGTCGAGCTGGTGACAGAGCATGCACTGCATGCGTTCTTGCTTGTGAGATACTATTGTTTCCAAAAAAGGGCTTGCAGCCCGCCCATTGCTTACCAATTGTTGGATTCAGTGTCAATCTTCTTTGCAGCCTCCTAATTCGCCAAATCTGGCCAGTTGTCACTTTTGTTCCTTTCTGTGGGGGATGGACTAGGCACAGATTGATTCAACTTAATTGGTGCCTGCCCGCTGCTCCTGACATGACTGAAGTACCATTTCTTCTTCTCCGCCCACCATTGTCTGCTACTCCATTTCCTTTCATTTGCACTACCTCATTTTGTTTTCCACATTCCCCCTCCTGCTGCCTGTTGTTACTTCTCCCTCAACCTCCCCCTCATGTAACTTGGCCCTGACACCCTCTATGCTGTTTTCACAGTGATTGCAAAGCATCACAGGATGCTGTGAAACATGGCTTCACCCCATAGCTGCTGGGCCTCCCCCCAGTGCTGAGCCCTCTTTTAGCTATTTGGGGTAGTTTGCGCTTAGGCTTTCATAACTTTTCGTCCACATAAGCTATCCACGCCAAAGTTGCGTCCTTTTTTTCCAACATCCTAAGGATTCTAAAGGTGCCCAGAGTTTGTGGGTTCCCCTGGAGGAGACCAAGAAATTAGCCAAAATACAGTTAAAATGTAGTTTTTTTCAGAAAAATGGGAAAAAAGGTTGCAGAAGAAAGCATGTGTTTTTTTCCCCTGAAAATAGCATCAACAAAGGGTTTGCAGTGCTAAAATCACCATCTTCCCAGCTTTCAGGAACAGGTAGACTTGAAAAAAAAAAAACATTTTTCAACACAATTTTTGTCATTTTACTGGGAAATACTCAATTTTTACTATTTTTTGTGTTTTTAGCCTCCTTCCAGTTAGTGACAGAAATAGGTGTGAAACCAATGCTGGATCCCGGGCAGCTAAACATTTCTAAAAAGTAGACAAAATTCTGAATTCAGCAAAGGGTCATTTGTGTAGATCCTACAAGGTTTCCCTACAGAAAATAACAGCTGAAATAAAACTCTGTACCTTTTTCCTGCAATGTCATATTTTCAAAAGTAATATACCATTACGTCTGCTGGACGCTTCTGGTTGCAGGGATATATAGGGCTTGTTGGTTCATCAAGAACCCTAGATACCCAGAGCCAATAAAGGAGCCGTACCTTGTAATGGGTTTTCATTGTATACCAGGTGTACACCAATTTATTTGGTGAAATATAAAGAGTGAAAAATAGGTATCAAAGAAACCTTCATATTTCCAAAATGGGCACAAGATCAGGTGTTGAGAAGCAGTGGTTATTTGCACATCTATGAATTCCAGGGTGTCGAGACGAGCATGTGAATTACAGGGCATTTCTCAAATGGACTGTCTTACATTTGGAATGAAAAAATGTAAAGAACCACAAGGGGCAATAACTCTTGTTCTGCTATTCTATGTTTCCCCAGGTCTCCCAATAAAAACAGTACCTCACTTGCGTTGGTAACTATTCACCTGTTCAGGGAGTGGTGGTCTCGCGGTGTGTGCCTGACTTCTTCCGGCGGAACCCACTTCCGGTTCCAGGGGGACACGCCCGCAACGCTGAGGCGGCCAAGCGGCTCTAACCTCTTACCTACCTCCTACTACCTCCTACCTACATCCGACCTCCTCGGCTTGACTTGGCTTGGACGCGCAGCCCTGCCACTGCCATCACTGCACCGGGAGGAAAACAGGAGTAGGAGCGGCAACAAAGACCCCTCTGCGGTCCCCCGCGGAAGCGGCCTGATCGCGGGTGCGGCTTGCAGGGAGTACGGGGGGGCAGCATCCCTGTGGCTGACCATTGGCCCTCAAACCTCCCCCCCCCAGCCCCCTCCAGCCCCTGCCTGCTGGTTTGGTCTGACTGACTTTGCCCACAGGACCAGGCAGCTCGGGTCAGGAGCAGTAAGCAGAAAGAGTAGCAGCAACTAGAGGCCGTTCCGCCCTGTGGCCCCCCCCCGGACCCAGTCCCCCAAAGGCACCAAGACCCCTAAGAGGGTTAGCTTTAGTATACCCTCAGATTCAGCACACGGCAAGGTAAGGTACGGCAAGGCATCTTCTCAAGAGAAAGGTGCCTACTAATGTTTTTAAAAAAAGAAAAGAGGCTCAGTAAGCGACCCCACGGCCTCACCAACAGCCCGCCCATATTTACCCCGCTCTAAGGCAACAAGACTGACCGACCATGAGATCAGGTAAAGCACGAGGAAATATCATCAATCATCCCCCGAAACAAGGAAAGAGAAAAAGGAAAAGAGACCTGGCTCTGGACAAAGCAACCCCAAAAAGGAGAGCAAGTAGTGAACTGGATCACCCCCTCCCATGTAGAGGGCAGAACTTAACAAGCGGCACAAGCAGGGGGGCTGACCAAAACTCCAACATGGAAGAAATGATATGGGGAGAGCCTGGCTTTTGGAAATCGGAGACCCCAGAGGGGACACCAGGGTCCGCAGTCTTCCCCAAGCATTGCAAGGTAACCGATTACTTCACCGCTGTAGGAACCCACTCTGTCACAAAAAGGATCGAACCCCCCAGTGCCAACCCAAACAAGCCACGGGGAAATAACTTCATCCAGCAAAGACCTGAGACAGCAAGGAAGCAACGAAAAGAAATTCTGAATTAATCCAGCCGATCCTCCTCCCCTATTTCCAACAGTAGTGATTAGGAGAAATCAGCCTTCAAAAGTAGTCATGCCAAATGCAGCCCAGGAAGACGCTGTGCTAGCCACCCCCCGCAACAGGAGCCCCCTACAATCTCAGGCAAGATATAATCCTAGGTAACAAACCCCCAGCTGCCATTAAGTACCAGCGAACATCCAGCCCATCCAAGCTACCCATCCTGGACTCAGAGCTGGTAGCAATCGCGGAACACTTAGAACAAGAATCCCAGGAAGGTGGCCCCTTCTGTCAAAGCCCCAAACTCCTCTCCTTTCCGATGTACGTCTGTGAAGATGAAGAACAGGAGTTTTGGGTTCCAGAACAGGTCTCTCCAAGCAGATCATCAAAGGCAGAAATTGTGTCAGCCGCACAGAAAGTTCCCCACAAAGTAAATATAACAGAAGGAATATCAAGTGGAAACCAAGACCCCGTCTCACAGACACAAGCCCCGGTGGCGGTCAGGTCTGAGGAAATGTGAGCTGAAATCCTAAACTCAATGCAAGCAACAGTCATGGCACTGCAATTCCATTCAAATAAAATGGGCATTCAAATTGACTTGTTAAACACATTGTCAGTATTTGTTTCTGGACTGACAGCAAGTTGGAAAAATTAAACGCCCTAATAACAAGGGCGCAAGTCAATCACTCTAATGACTTTACAATCTGCTCCTGCAAGGAGGTGGTAGATAAGATATCTCAACTGCTGAAAATCCTAGAGGGAATACTGCAAGAAATCTGCTCCATCCGGAACACATGTACTAATCCTCTTACCACCAGGCCAATATCTACACCGCGGGAGCAGATACAAGAGGAGCAGCCCCTTTCCTCCCTAACGCCGGCTTCGTCTACCACAAAAGGGAAAAGAACATTGGCTGAAAGCCGCCCACTAACAAGCCTTAGTATGGATTCCATGGAGAACCATCTTTCGCTACAATCCATCAATAAACCCGGGAACCCTGAGTTTCCCATAACCCGGGCTTTATCAAAAAGAGAACAAAAGCGGGCAAGGAAAGGAAGGAAGTCAGCACAACTCCCTCAACTACCTACTATAAAAACAGCCGATATTAGCCCAGAGGAACCAAATAAGGATCATGTGATGTCAAGTGGAAGGTACAACAGAGCCATTTCCACCCGCACAAGCCCTAACATAACAGCATATGTAATAACTCTCCCTGTTTCAGCAGGCTCCACTCAGTTAACAAGGTCCCCTTTGAGGCCACTCGCAGCAGTTATCACAATAATGATCACAAGAACAAGCCCCCGAAGGGGTCAGCAGAGAATAAACCCAAAACCCACCACGCCTGCGCAGTCCACCCGACTAACACTGGCAAATGTGGGCACCAAGGGTTCCAAATCTGGTATCAGTCAGTGGGAGGATGGCTATAAAGAGCAAAACCAGCACATAGAGCAAATTCAGTCACCTATAACAGGTACGAATACTCAGGAGTCCACTCTTCAGCTGCTTTGGATTCCAGAATTCACCTTCAGGTCACCCACAGACGTTCTTAATCATTCTGCTATTTTAAGAATCATAAAAGCTCTACCGGACTTACAGTTTGTAGCATCGAATGACCTAGCTGCAATAAAATGTATTCAAGCCAGAGGCAACCAACACTCGGACCCAACACTCACTATCTTCTCAGCACCGATATCCCAAAGCGGATCATGGAGAGGAAGGACCTACTGAAAGCCTGGGGCATTGAGGTGGCCATCTACAAAGGAGAGCGATATCCAACCCCGTTACTAGACTCGCAATACCTGGGAAAACCTAAAGGTACATGGTCAGTTGTGAAAGGAGTCTATCAGGCCAGTAGACCCACTGAAGAAAGGTCTAGTGAGAGGAGACCACCTAAGCACCCTCTGAGAGTCCAAATATGGAGAGAAGAAGGGAGGAAAAGAGTGGTCTTGGGTCAGCAACTGCATCCAGAAAGGGAATGGGCAGTGGCGGCTTCACCCCCAGGACGGATGGGCAACAGTTGAATAGTTAATGATCAACCTGTACAAAGGATATTATCCATTTGTTCTTGGAACGTAGGTGGCCTACGGGCAAAGGTGGAGCCACCTTCGGGCGACTTCAATCTCTGCCTTTTCCACAACCCCAGTGAGGACCACATTTAACCAGTGGCAAGGATGCCCAGTCAGACCCTCCCAAAAAAACACAGAAAAGACAAGTTAGGGGAGAGTTTTATAATCACCTGTGAATCAGTAGGCCTCTTTGTGCTAAACGGGCAGAAGTCGCCGGACATCCCAACGGCATGGACAAGATCCTCTGGGAAAACGGTCTCCGATCTAGACTACACATTGGTGTCCCCTGCATTGTATGTGTTAGTAAGCCGCAGGTATTTGGGATCAGCGCATCACCACAAAAGCCAGAAAAGGCTGTAGCCTTAAACGGGGCAATGGGCACCGAAAATATAAAGCGACTCAAGGCCAGGCAGAAGAGGCTCTATGAAAGCTAGACTTAATGGCCACAAGTGGGGCAAAGTTGACAACGGTCTGGGAGAACTTTGCCTCCGATCTCTTAAAAAAAAGACACCTTAAGCAACACAAAAAAGGAAGCACAACTGAATCATCGTCAATGTCTACTTTTGCCACAGCCAGTGCGCAGAAGGAAAGCATCTGTAGGTAAACTATTAAGGTTACTGCGTAAATGCCCAGACGATGGATCGATACTTGCCGCTTTGCGTGAGTACAGTAAATTGTTCAAAAGGGATCTATGGACCTTCAAAAATCTCCAACAGGATTACACTTTGCGACTAAAACATCTGACTCCAAAAGATTTTGGAAAATCATTAATACAATGGACAAGGGTTCAAAAGCAGGTAATAATGCTAACTTAACAGAGGAAGCATGGGTATCCCACTTAAAGTCCCATCTAAAAGAACTGACCATCGAAGAAGGTCCTCAAATCCAGGGGCACATCTTTAACTGGAAACCCAATGCTCCTGAAGTTATGAAATTTACGGCAACAGAACTATTAAAAATCATTGGAAAATCATGAACGGATTGTGCCCCTGGCCCACACAGCTTACCGCAAGCATTATTTAAACAGGAAACCGAAAGATGGCCCAATTTCCTGGCTGCAACAACAGGCTCTGTCCCAGCATCTTGGAAACGCTCTGTAATCCACCCCATATTTAAGGGTGGGAACGCAGCTTCCCCAAGCAACTACAGACTAATCACTCTTCTAGATGTTGACCACAAGTACTTCTCATCCTGTGTGCTAAAACACCTAGAAGCCTGGATTGCAGATAAAAATATTTTACCCCTAAATCAAACCGGCTTCACCAAAGCACCAAGGAACATTAACAAATCTTATGGCCCTGGGACTGATCATCAACAGAGCAAAAGCAAAGGGGACTCCAACCTACTTATGTTTTGTTGATTTTAAAGCTGATTTTGACTGTGTCCCCCGTGGCAGATTGTGGGCCAAATTACAACTGTGGGGCTATCACACACTATCTTAAATGCCCTCAAAATGATCTACTCTGATACTTGGGTGAAGGTTAAATTGGGGAGAAGCTCCCACCTGTCCAGGGCAGTTAAAACAACAGTCGGTGTTAAGCAAGGCTGTGTATTGGCCCTAACACTCTTCAACCTGTACATAGCAGATCTCTCTGCCAAATTAAGGCCCGTATTTATACTTTTTTTAGCGCCGCATTTGCGCCGCTTTTTGACGCAAAACGGCGCAAACCTACAAAATACAATGGTATTTTGCAAGTTTGCGCCGTTTTTGCGTCAAAAAACGACGCTAATGCGGCGCTAAAAAAGTATAAATACGGGCCTAAATGATCAATCATCCCATCCTCCCTCACTGGGCGGCCAACAAGTATCTGACCTATTACTAATTAGTAACACCAGAATAGGCATGCAAAAACTACTAAACGCACTAGAAGAATACTAACGAATTAGAAATCAATCATAAAGGGCCAGATGTATCAAGGTTTTTTGCATTCGCAAACGGTGCGAATTCCCGTTTGCGAATGCAAAAAGCCAGTTCAGAATGTATGAAAGACATTTTGAACGCAATTTTAAGGAATCGGAAAAATAGCGATTCCTTAAAATTGCGACCCTGTTTAGAGAGTCGCAAGTTGCGACTCTCTAAATAAGAAATCGTAAATAAGGATTCCTTATTTGCGATTTCTTAGCACATGTATGAAGCCATTCCTAAATGCGATTTGGGCATTTAGGAATCGCTATTTACCACCAGGTTAAACCTGGTGGTAACCATGTGCAAAATTTAAAAATGCATTTGAAAAGCATTTTTTAAATGTACATGTAAAGCACACATGCCCTTTTGGCATGTGTGCACCTTACATGTCCCCCAAAAAATTTTTGGGGTGCAGCAGAGGGGGCCTTAGGCCCCCATCACACTGGGGTTTTGCATCTCCAAAATTGCGATTTCTGGTTAAGAAATCGCAATTTTGGTAATGCTAAAAAATTGCAGATATGGGGCAACAGGCCCATAGGTGCGAATGGGGTCAGATTCTCTATTTGCGATTCGGTAATAGCATTTGCGATTTTTAAGAAATCGCTATTACCGAATCTCAAAAATCATACATACCTTTTTGCATTTCTGAAATAGCGATTTCTTAAAAATCGCTATTTGAGAATCGCAAATCGGTTGTATGATACATCTGGCCCAAAAAATCTAAAATGATTACCCTAAACCACAGGCCGACTAGCCAACGTAAATGGCACTTGAGTGGGAAGACCCTAGAGGAAGTAAGTTCGTATAGATACTTAGGAGTTGTGGTTGATGCCAGAGGTAATTATGCGCTACAAAAAGAAGCAATAAAAATCAAATTGCAGGCCCTTACTTATGCCTTTTGTAATCTGGCAAACTCAATTTGTGGTCACGCTCTGAACCCCCTAACAACTGTAATGAGAGCGAAACTACTTTCCAACTCTCACACACGGGACCAAAATAATGAGGGGGATGGAAGTAGGTCTCTTGGATAAGCTTCTGATAAAGACTTATAAGCGTGTTTTTCGGCTCCCTGGGCGCACATCACCAGCTCAGGTCAGACTGGAATTTAAGCTGGTCAAGCAATCGCTAGCCCGACCCGCGGCATACATTAAATGCTGTTATAAATTGAGCCACGCCGCAAAAGGGTCTTTAGCTAATTTAGTCTGGCAGGAAATTATCATAGAAAGAGGGAACTGCAATTACTTAAGGTATCTAGAAAAGAGCAAGAGCCTGCTGAACTTAAATGACCAGTCTCTCCCCATCCCAGCTTTTAATAAAGCTGTGAATAAAGCAAGCAAATTACTGAGCTGGTTAGAAGGCAGGGCCTCTCCGGCTAAAAGGGCACACAGCTGGTTGATCCTCAACTCTTATAAAACATTTAAAGAATCACTACTTATGGCTGGTCCCTATTCACCGAAAATCAAGCAGTGCTTTCTTAGACTCAAGCTGGGTGAACTCCCAACACTAGACCTTATGCCCAAATGGAAGAAGGAGCAACAAGTAGGATCCCAGGAGTGCCGTCTATGTCACTTAGCAGAAGAAAACTTGGTGCACGTGGTCTGCATCTGTCCAGCTTTGGCGGTTGAAGACTTTTACTGAAAAAATAATTAAATGGCTTAAGGATCAGATACTGTAGACAGGCACTAATTGAAGCTTTCAACCAATGAAATACAATACTGAACATTAGGCTGGTTCAATTCTTGGAAATTGTTTCGCTCAAAATCTCAGCTTCTTGAAACAACCCAGTCATAGGGAGGGCAACAAGGATAACAAAACCCCTTTAACTCATTCCGAACCCCTTAAAGTAGGGAAGGCTCACAGGCAGCATGGGGGGATGCTTAACCAGTGCCGTAATATAGTCTGGTAGCAACAATCGGACTCAAGTAGGGGAAAACAAAATCAATAGGAGGTACCACACCACCTCTCCTGACTACTACTAATGCCTTATTGCACTATTATTGTTTTGTTACATTTTTATGTGGAAGGGAAATTTTACATATTATTTCATTTCAAGCTCAAGACTTTTTATTGCACTGTATTACCTTATGGTATTGTTTTTGTTACATTTTTATGTGGAAAGAAACGTTTTTATGGGTTTAATTACCTAATAAAATAAACTTTCATCATCATCAGCACTGGTAGGCCTAATGCCCGCGGCAGGAAACACAACATTGACACATCACATTTTTACACTGAAATCGGAAGTGTTTCTTGGAAAGTGCCTAGCTGTGGATTTTGGCCTCTAGCTCAGCCGAAACCTAGGGAAACCTACCAAACCTGTGCATTTTTTTAAACTAGACATCTAGGGAAATCCCACGTGGGGTGACTTGTGGGGCTTTCACTGGGTTCTGTTACCGAGAATCCTTTGCAAACTTCAAAATTTGGCAAAACAATACACTTTTCCCGAAGTCTGCCTTAATAGCAGCCTCAAAGCATTTGTAATCAAAGGGGCCCAGAGAGGTTGACGGAGAACATGGCGGGCTACGCAGGTCGCGTAGCGCGCTAGAGCGCTTCCCGTTCCGGTACCCCGGGGGCGTGGCAGGTCGCGGCAGCCGCGGCAGGCGAGCGGCGGAGCGAGTGGCGGTCACAAAAGCACACGAATGTGCGCGCCGCAATTAACTACATCCGAGGAAATTTGGAGGACAGCGGGGGCTGTCTGGTGGTATCGGGCCGCGCTGGAGCTGCGCCGGACCCGTAAAAACGTACCGCGAATTCCCCTTCGGGGGAATAGCGGTAGTTGTAATACCAGGGCGTCTGGAGCCGCATCTGAGAAGTGGCGGTGGGCTGAGCAGCCCAAGGAGATTCCGGAGAAAAACGCCAGGAAGAAGACGGTGAGGCAGAGTGGGGAGGGGGGCGTGTCTCCTGCTCCCCTGCTCCCCTGCTCCCCTTAACAAGAGTGGAGGGGACGGTTCAGCTGCCCCAGGATAACTTGGTTCCGGCAAAGGAGAAGGGAGGATCGGTTAAAAAAAAAAAATCGAGATTTAAATCCGGGGAAGGAGCCAGGAGTGTGGGGGGGAAAGCAGGAGAGAGTAAACTTAAAGGTAGAGATAAGCTGACACCCTCTCTAAGGTCCTTCTTCAAAGTGAGACCGGAGGTAGTTACACTTATCCCCGGGCAGGTTAGAGTTGCAACGGAAGTTACCACTAGGCAGGTGGAAAACATTATGGGTGAGAGCAGGGAGGGGGCGAGGTCCCCCCTGCCAGGGCAAGGAGAAGAACAGATGGCCCCAGTGTTAGTTCAGACTCCAATTGATAGCCTTGTAGGAGTTCAAGACTTCGCATCTAAGACGGTAGCGCCGGAGCCCTCTCAGGCTGCCTTGGGGTCCCCCCCCTTATTGAGTGCTTCGTTGGAGGTTTTAATTTTGTCTATTTCTGAGGATGTTAAAAAGGGCTTTGCGTAATGGTAAGAACGCAGGCCCTGGAAGAAGCGATGGGGGGTATGAAGGAGGAGCTGGTACAGCATAAGGGCGAGATCGAGACTTTGAAGAGGAGCGAACTGGCTTTAAAAAACAGGGTGGAGCAGATGGAAAACTATTCTAGAAGGAATAATCTAAAACTGTTGAAAGTGCCGGAAGGCACGGAAGGGAGCGATCTTAAAGCTTTTGTAGTGTCATTAATCAAATCAGCGGTGGATCTAGAGGAAACCGAGGATGAAATTGGGAAGGATATTCAGAGAATCCACCGTGACCCCTTTAAGCTACGAACAAATAGCAGTAGACCTCGGAAAATTTTGATAAATTTTCTGTCATACCAGATGAAAGAAAAGATTTTATCTAGAGCATTGAAATTGAAGTCTTTAAGAGTGAAGGATACTGTGTTCGAGATTAGATCTGACCTATCCAGGGTGACTATGGATAGGTAGTGGGAGTTGGGGAAACGTTTGGAGATTTTCAGATCTTTGGGGGTTTCGGTTCAGCTGAAATTCCCAGCTTTCCTTAGAGTTATGTATAACAACAAAATGTACAACATTAGAGACATTAGTGAAGCAGATGAATTATTGGCTGTGGTTAAAAATGAGCAGGCTACTGAATAAGGCTGCGTGTAATGCGCAATGGCGAAACTCTCCTAGGAACCTGGGGGCGCTCTAAAATTTGGATCAGCATGGTCCTTAGTTGGGGGGGGGTTCTCCACGGGTAGGGGTAGGGGGAGAGGGTCTAGGGAGGGGGGGAGTTGTAGGGTTGGGGGGGGAGATTGGAAGAAAGTAAAAAGTAGTGCCTCGTTCAGCCCAACTATTTGTTATTTAAGATTGATAGATGGCTGGTAGGGGGGGAGGTCAGAGGGTGCTGAATATGCCACTACAAATTCTTTCATGGAATGTTAATGGCTTAAGGGTGCGAGGAAGAAGGGAACGAATATTACAGTATTTGAAGGATTCCACTGCACAAATTTTAGTTCTGCAGGAAACACATCTTACAAAGGTGGAGTGTACTAATATAATACAAAAACTAAGATGGGTGCAAACATTTGCATGCACAGATCACAGCTATCACAATAAAGGTGTGTTAATTTTAGTTAAACATGTACAGCAGGGGGGTGTAGTAATCCTGGACTCTAGATCAGACTTAGCAGGGCGATGGGTAATAGTTAAAGCACAATTTAGAGGTCGGAATCTGGTATTAGCAGGATACTATGGGCCTAACCACGACGACATAGAACCCTTAAAGCAGCTTTTCTCTCAGCTTCTGGAATTTTCGGATCCAGTTATTTTGATGGGTGATTTCAATGTAGTACTAGACAATGAGCTAGATAGACATAACTGTAAATCACGAGGTACACCTAAATCACAACAGTATTTAAGGAGGATGATGAAGGAATTTGGTTTGTGCGATATTTGGAGGCAAAGGGCGGGGAATAGTAAGGACTTTTCTTTCTTTAATAAGAAGTACAGACATGCGTCGCGAATTGATTATTTTTTATTGGACATGCGTTTGAGAGAGGAGGTGGAGAATATTGCGTATCTGCCCTCGCATTTATCAGATCATTCTGCGGTGGTGTTAAACATGTGCTTTTGTCAGACAAGTTGTAGTGGTCGGTGGACGATTGATCGAACATTGTTATTAGATCAAGAGGTGTTGCTAAAGTTGCGTAAGGAAGCTGAATTCTTTTTTAGTGTAAATTTGGGCTCCGCTCCCTTATTTGTAGTATGGGACACGTTTAAAGCAGTCATCCGCGGGGAATTAAGGAGTTGTTCCAGCCAGAAACATAAACGGTTGAAAGAAGAGATTTATGCATTGGAGCAGGAAATGCGAAAATGTAAAGCGAAAATAATTGAAGCAGGAGAGACGGAGACTGTGAGGTCTAGCTGGGAGGGGTTGAGAAGTCAGTTGGAAAAGATACTACAGGGAAGAATCCAAAGCAAATGGGAAGCAAGCAAATTGGCCCATTTTGATTACGGGGAAAATGCGGGGAAGTTGCTAGCTTGGAAAGGCAAAGCGGATCGAATTAGGAATTACATTAAGGAAGTTGAAGTGGGGCATTCAGGTGAAAAAACAATAGATGGGGCGGCAATAGAATCAGCTTTTCGAAACTTCTTTTCGAATCTGTATTCGGAAAAGTTGGAGGTGGATGAAGGTATGGTGACGGATTGGTTAGGGGCTGATGGATTCTTAGGTTTATCACTGCAGGAGAAGGAAGTATTGAACGCCCCAATAACGGCTGAGGAAATTAGGAGAACCCTGATTAGTAGTAAATCGGGTAAGGCGCCAGGCCCGGATGGTATCCCAGTGGAAGTTTTTAAGGCACTAGAGGATTTAGTTATCCCAGTGCTGACAGAATTGTTTGGAGGGATCCTGGAGTTTGGTAATGATATTCCTCTTTCATGGAATGAAGCAGTGATTTCCCTAATTTTGAAACCGGGTAAAAACCCAGCGAAGTGTGCCTCATA
Source organism: Pleurodeles waltl (assembly GCF_031143425.1). Classification (NCBI taxonomy): domain Eukaryota; kingdom Metazoa; phylum Chordata; class Amphibia; order Caudata; family Salamandridae; genus Pleurodeles; species Pleurodeles waltl. The sequence goes on from NC_090446.1 coordinate 683,327,027, forward strand.
TAGGCCTATATCATTGTTGAACAGCGATTATAAACTGTTGGCTAAGCTTCTTGCGGATAGGCTGAGTAAGACAGTGAATACTCTAGTGCACCCGATCAAAAAGGGTTTTCAAAAGGTAGATATTTGCATGAATTAACCTTTGAATTGATCGGGGCAATAGATATGGCCACAACGTTTGGATCGCCTTTGGCAGTTATGATGTTAGATGCAATGAAGGCTTTTGACCAAGTTAATTGGAATTTTTTGAAATCAGTTTTGAGGCGGGCCAATTTAGGCTCAAAGTTTTGTAGTATAATCGATCGGATTTATACTTCCCCTTATGCTAAGATTTTGGTGAACGGTAAACTTACGGGTCCTATCACTATCTGAAGAGGTACGAGGCAGGGTTGCCCCTTGTCCCCGGTATTGTTTAATCTATATATTGAGCCATTTGCCAGAAAAATCAGACAAAACCCTCTTATCCCACCCTTCTCCTGCAATGGCTGGGAAAAGAAAATTTATTTATATGCAGACGATGTGTTAATATATACTAATAACCTGCCCCTTGCTTTTAATACAGTTAAAGATCTGGCTGAACAATTCGGAAGGATATCAGGGTACCGGATTAATGTGGGGAAAACAGAAATTATGCAGTGGAATATGGAGGGTGGGCCAGCAACAATTAAGCAGGAAATACGGTACCTGGGTATTCTAGTGATTCAAAACTTGAAGGATTTAGCAGAGAGGAATGCTCTAAGGTTATTAGCCGAATGTAAAATTATGTTACAAAAATGGGTATATCTCCCTTTGACGATTCTGGGGAGGACAAATCTAATTAAGATGTTTATTCTGCCCAAATGGAACTTTGTGTTTTCAGCTATACCCTTGGCAATGCACAAGGTGCATTTAGATAAAATGCAACAAGCAATAAGTAGTTTCATTTGGAACTCAAAGGGGCCGAGGATATCATGGAAAAAGCTACGTAGAAGGAGGGAAAAAGGAGGATTGGCTCTTCCTGATTTGGCATATTATGCGTGGGCTTTTTTGTTTAAGAACTCAAGTATGCTGTTTATATCCCCAGACGATTCAGCAGTAGGCAGAATGTATAAAGCTATGGTGTTGTCTGAAAAAGGGGGCTTACAGTCATTTTTATTTAAATTTGGTGACCCTAAATTTTTCAAAAAAGTTAAACTAAAAGTGCTGCAAGGAATGGCAAGGAGCTGGTATCAGTTGAGGCGGCAGATGGGTGTACACTATTATAGTTATCAGGCCCCTATCTGGGACTCCCCGGGCACCCCAGAATGTTTCCAGGATATTCTCGTATTACCACTTAAAAAGGCAGGTGTGGCAAGGTGGGGGGAGATTGCGCGAGAAGGTACTCTACTTCCTTGGGATGAATTGGTAAGAATTACGGATGGTTCTCTGTCTAGGTTAAAATATTTACAGATAAGACAGTGGGAGAAAGTTACTAAGGAAGGATTAGGAGTGGTAAATGTTTTTGAGGACTCTTTTCTAGACCTGGCAGTTTCAGCTTCAGGGAAGAAGGTGGCGGCTTGGTATTGGGAAATATTAGAAATTTTGGATGAGAACTTTGACCTACCAAGCAAATTATGGGGCAAGGTGATGTTAGGCGACAAGATTGGGTTATGGTGGAGGAAGTCGTGCATGACACTGTATGAAGTAGTGAAGCCGGCTCCACTAAGAAAAAATCATCTTTATACTCTACATAGAGCATACATATCTCCAGCAAAACTTTCCAAATTTAAGAAGGGGGAGGAGATTAAGTGCCCGAAATGTGGTGGGCTAGGAGCAACAGATATACATATGTTCTGGGACTGCCCTTTTGTTCGGTTGTTTTGGGAGGAGGTTTTTAGGGCGTTATCATCTATGTTGGGCTGGAAAATCAATGTATCACTACCATTAATTATTTTTGGGCAGCTCCAGGATGAGGGGATATGGAAAAGAGTGAATAAAACTAATCGTGCATTTTTGTTCTACGTAATTGTGTTGGGACGGAATGAAATTTGTAAAAAATTGCTGAAGGAGCACCCGCCGAGCTATAGTGACTGGTTGAACGCTGCTCTCCGTGTGGCAAATATGGATCTAAATGTGCAGGGCCCAAAGAAAAACGTAGAAATGTGGGCACCATTAGTAAAATCGGCAGAGAACCATCTAAATTTGTTTTCCTGTTAAACTTCACTGAGGGGTATCTATGGGAAATTGCATAATTGAGTTTTTCTTTTGCCTCAGTCCAATGATTAGGCACCGTGTGAAGCCTTGGTAGGTCTGTCTAGGCGGACCAGGAGAGACAAAGGTGCACCCCCTGACTTGACTCTCTCTTCTTAGGCAAGAGGGCGAAAAGGTTACAAGAACGAAGAGGGATTTCAGTAAGTGGGGCTGAATGAGGACAAAAAAAAAAGAAAAAATACACTTTTCCCTCAGATTTTGGTGCTGCAAAGTTCTGGAATCAGAGATGATCTGCGAACTTCCTTCCACACAGTATTCCCCCAGGTCTCCTGATAAAAATGGTACCTCACTTGTGTGGGTAGGCCTAGTGCCCATGACATGAAATTCCCCAAAGCACAACGTGGACACATCACATTTTTCCAATCAAAACTGACGTATTTTTGCAAAGTGCCTAGCTGTGGATTTTGGCCTGTAGCGCAGCCGGCACCTAGGGAAACCTAGCAAACCTATGTATTTTTGAAAACTAAACACCTAGGGGAATTCAGAATGGGGCGCCTTGTGGGGCTCTCACCAGGTTCTGTTACCCAGAATCCTTTGCAAACCTCATAATTTGGCTAAAAAAACACTTTTCCCTCAGATTTCGATGCTGCAAAGTTCTGGAATCTGAGAGGAGCCACAAACTTTCTTCCACTCAGCATTCCCCCAAGTCTCCCTATAACAATGGCACCTTACTTGTGTGGGTAGGCATAGTGCCCGCAACAGAAAATGTCCCAAAACCCAACATGGACACATCACATTTTCCCAAAGAAAACTAACCTGTTTTTTGGAAAGTGCCTAGCGGTGGTCTTTGGCCTCTAGCTCAGCCGGCACCTAGGGAAACCTAGCAAACCTATACATTATTGAAAACAAGACATCTAGGGGAATGCAGGATGGGGTGCCTTGTGGGGCTCTCACTAGGTTCTGTTACCCAGAACTGTTTGTAAACCTCAAAATATGGCCCAAAAAACCACTTTTTCCTCACATTTAGGTGATGGAAAGTTCTGGAATGTGAGAGGAGCCACAAATGTCCTTCCACCCAGCATTTCCCCATGTCTCCTGATAAAAATGGTATCTCACTTGTGTGGGTAGGTCTAGTGCCCACGACAGAAAACACCCAAAAACGCAACATGGACACATCAAATTTTTACATTGAAAACTGACGTGTGTTTTGGAAAGTGCCTAGCTGTGGATTTTGGTCTCTAGCTCAGCTGGTACCTAGGAAAACCTACCAAACCTGTTCATTTTTTAAAACTAGACACCTAGGGGAACCCAGGATGGGGAACCTTGTGGCGCTCTCACCAGGTTCTGTTACCCAGAATCCTTTGCAAATCTCAATATTTGGCAAAAAAGCAACACTTTTTTCTCACATTTTGGTGATAGACAGTTCAGGAATCTGAGACGAGCTACACATTTCCTTCCACCTAGCATTTCCACAAGTCTCCCAATAAAAATGGTACCTCACTTGTGTGGGTAGGCCTAGTGCCCGCAACAGGAATAGATCACACAATGGTCAATGTTGGTCCTTACATGAGGGCAACTGTTGACCATGGGGTGACCCATTCCTGACGCAGGCACTAGATACAGGCACTCAAGTGGGGTGGCGTTTTTATGAGGACAGGTGGGGAAACACTGGGTGGTAGGAATATTGTGGATCCTAGCATATTCATGGGTTTGGTAGGTTTCCCCATATGGTCACCAAACCCAGGACCAAAAACGTAGGTGCCTGCCTTACAAAACCAGATGGATTTGTGCAAGATAATTTTGATGTCTGCACAATACGATTTGGGCAGTGGAAGTTGGGGCTGAACTAAATTGGGGAGTCCCAAGAGAGCACTCTCTCTGTGCTTTCCGATGCATGCACCCGCTCTCTGGGTTGGGCTAACCCGCTATTGTCCCACTGCACAGACTGTGCTTGCGAAGGGATAGCACGACTGTCCTCATCACCTCCCTCATATTCAATGGAAGAGGAGTTATCGAATGGGACTCCTGCAACTGAAAAATCACTCCCAGAGTCTGCGCCACTGTCCTGTCCCTCAGATGCTGTCTCAGTATCTGCTGTCTCAGTCTCTGATTCTACGTCGGAACTGTCCACTATAACCCGAGTTAGGGCTTGGGCAGCAGTCATCCAACGAGATGCCATCGCTGCTACTGGCTAAACTGTCACTCTAAAATACTAGCCTACGTGGACAATCACAAAATTGCTGGTGGGCGTGTGTGTGTGATATGTGCTACAGAAGAGGTCACCTTACCTTCGCTTCTTCCCTCAATCAGCACGTTATTTCAAGACACACAAAAAAATACACACTATTACTTCACCTTGTCACATACCAATCGTCACAGTCTTTAGCACCTCTATCACCCAGTCCAACAGTCATTATTCGTGTCCCACACCCATGACCACCTCCTCGAATTCCCTCACTACCACCCAGCAAAAGTGCCCTTCATCTCTCCATAGCCCCCGCACATACATTTCATTTGTATTATAGCAGAGGTAATGGCTGACTTTACTAATCTACTCAGCTATTTGCATAAAATACAGATTTGATCTTTGCAGTAGGCATATAAACCTTCTGCACTACTTTATGGCATCAATACAATATATATATCACTTTTATATGTGGGTGTGGTTTTCCTGGCGGCCGATCCCAGCTCCAAGGGAAACCACACACACGTTTACAAAAGTGATTGCTATCTATATATATATATATACATATACATATATATATATATATATATATATATATTAAAGAGAATAGAGAACTCTGGGTTGTTCCCAAGTTTAGGCAGAGAGCAGCTTTAGTAAGGAGCACCCTGCAACACCAGCAACACTCTAGACTTGCTCACCTCAAATGTCTGTTTATCTAGTAAAGTTTTTAAGCATTGGATCAGCACAGTGCTATCCACACCGAGCTAGATAGTGACAAAGTCTTTTGCCATTGTACAGCAAAGTCTTTAAGCATAGGTTTGACACAGTGTCAACTTTGCCGAGCTTTAAAATGACAAAAGCCATTTATCATTCCAGGCACAGTATTACAGCTTTGGACTGGTAAAGTACCGGCCAAGCCAACCTGGAATGAGTAAAAGCAACCCCTGACACGTGTTTCGCTCTCATTGGAGCTCATCAGAGAGGATTAGCTTTGTCCAGACACAAGGGAGCACCCAGTATAAGTCAAAACAAATCCCTTTCAGGGTTAGAGTGATGCATAAATTATGCAGAAAAGAATAGAGAACTCTGGGTAGTTCCCAAGTTTAGGCTGAGAGCAGCTCTAGTAAGGAGCACCCTGCAACACCAGCGACACTCTAGATTTGCTCACCTCAAATGTCTGTTTATCTAGCAAAGTTTTTAAGCATTGGATCAGGACAGTGCTATCCATGGCGAGCTAGATAGTGACAAAGGTGGTCATTATAACCCTGGCGGTCGGTGTTAAAGCGGCGGTAAGACCGCCAACAGGCCGGCGGTAAACAATTTGCAATTACGACCATGGCGGAAACCGCCAACAAAGACAGCCACTTTAACACTCCGACCGCCACGGCGGTACAAACAAACAGCTCAGCGGTCACGGCCAACAGACAGGCGGGAGATAATGTACTGCCCACACTATTATGACAGGCCAATCCGCCACCTTTTCCGGGGTGGATTCACCGCGGATAAAAACACGGCGGAAACAGGAATCCCCAATGAAAAACGCTCACCTCTACACACCCCACAAGGAACGAGCACGCCATGGATCCGGAACTCCAAATTCTACCTCCAATAGTCTTCCTGCTCCTCTACCAGGAGCACGAACGCCGGCAGCGAAGACCACGATTAGTACTGCACCTACGACACAGGGGAGGGGGAGGGACAAAACATGGACACGCAACACGCAACACCCCCACCCTTACCCACCACAACACACACACACTAATGCATATCAATACATCACAGTTACACCCCCCAAACCCCCCGGAAGAATGCAAAGATAATAGAAAATGAGTGTAACCATTGTAATGTATTAAAAGCAAGTAGGCAGAAACATATATATACACCATGTAAAAAATATATACCAAGCATAGTAGTCCAGGTAGTGCTCTAAGAAAGTCCGTGGAACACTGGGACCACACGGTATGGGCGAGGCCCACACAAGATCCCTGACCATGATGGAGAGAACACTGCAGGGGCATCAGAGAGCAACTAAACAGGCATGTCAGGGGGAGGGAAAGGGGGGGCACCTCAGCCGTTTGAGTGCACGACGCCAAATCCACGAGGGGGCCACATGCCCACTGTTCAATCCTGGGGAGTGCTAAGCCACAGTCTCACAAGTCTCTCCAGTGGGTGGGTTGCCCACTGTTCAATCCTGGGGAGTGCAAAGCCACATTCTCACAAGTCTCTACAGTGGGTGGGTTGCCCACTGTTCAATCCTGGAGAGTACAAAGCCACAGTCGTTCAAGTGGATGACAGTCTCCACTGGTTCTGGAGGGTGCTTTGTGCCCATAGTGCTTCATCCTGCTAAGGACAGAGGTAGTGGGTGCCTTTCTCCACTGGTTCTGGAGGGGGCTTTGTGCCCAGAGTGCTTCATCCTGCTAAGGACAGAGGTAGTGGATGCCTTTCTCCACTGGTTCTGGAGGGGGCTTTGTGTCCAGAGTGCTTCATCCTGCTAAGGACAGAGGTAGTGGATGCCTTTCTCCATTGGTTCTGGAGGGGGCTTTGTGCCCAGAGTGCTTCATCCTGCTAAGGACAGAGGTAGTGGATGCCTTTCTACACTGGTTCTGGAGGGGGCTTGTGCCCAGAGTGCTTCATCCTGCTAAGTACAGAGGTAGTGGATGTGATACTCCACTGGTTCTGGAGGGGGCTTTGTGCCCAGAGTGCTTCCTCCTGCTAAGGACAGAGGTAGTGGATGCCTTTCTCCACTGGTTCTGGAGGGGGCGTTGTGCCCAGAGTGCTTCATCTTACTAAGGACAGAGGTAGTGGATGACAGTCTCCACTGGTTCTAGAGGGGGCATGGTGCCCAGAGTGCATCATTCACCCCGTGACGGAGTCAGTTGCGTCAGTGCCCTTGCCGCTCATGGGCCAGCGGTGCTTGAGACGGCGGTGCCCTGTTCAGTAGTGCTTGAGACGGCGGTGCCCTGTTCAGCGGTGCTTGAGATGGCGGTGCCCTGTTCAGCGGTGCTTGAGACGGCGGTGCCCTGTTCAGCAGTGCTTGAGATGGCGGTGCCCTGTTCAGCGGTGCTTGAGATGGCGGTGCCCTGTGCAGCGGTGCTTGAGGCGGCGGTCTCCATTGCAGGGACTCAGCTGCTGGCGGTCCTTCATGGCCCAGCGGGGCTTGTGCTGGCGGTGGCCTCCTGGGCAGCGGGGCTTGTGCTGGCGGTCCTGTCCTGGGCAGCTGGGCTTGTGCTGGGGGTCCTGTCCGGGGCAGCTGGGCTGGTGCTGGCAGTCCTGTCCTGGGCAGCTGGGCTTGTGCTGGAGGTCCTGTCCTGGGCAGCTGGGCTTGTGCTGGCAGTCCTGTCCTGGGCAGCCGGGCTTGTGCTGGCGGTCCTGTCCTGGGCAGCTGGGCTTGTGCTGGCGGTCCTGTCCTGGGCAGCTGGGCTGGTGCTGGCAGTCCTATCCTGGGCAGCTGGGCTGGTGCTGGGGTGGCCTCCTGGGCAGCGGCGATGATGGCGGTCTTCTCCGCCGTGCTGCTCTTCCCAGACTTTCATGGTTTCCTGTGGCCCTTCCCCACCTTGGAGGGTGTCACAGCTGAGTCCACCTTCCCACCAGGACCCCTGGGAGCGGCTTTGGTGGCTGGAGTCTTCCCCCTCTCCTGCCGGGCACTGGCCAACTTCTGATGCTTCACAGGTGGGGGACTGTCTGTGCTGTGGCTCCGTGACACACTGGCTGCCCTGGTGGCCGGTGCACCCCAGATTCAGATGACTACAGGCACCACTGGTCCCAGAGATGTTGTGGCTGAGGTGCTAGTTCGCGACCTAGGAGACGGACGGGGTGGGGGAGGTGTCGGAAAGAGGTCAAGGTTGGACAGGAAAAGTTTTTTTGACACACTGGTACGGGTAGCTGGAGGGGGTTTGGGAGTGGAGGAAGAGGTGGTGGTTGTAGGAGATGTTCGTTTGGTGACTTTGGGTGAAGGTGCATGCACTGGAGGCGGATGGCTGTTGGGTGGGTGTGTGCCTGCGTTTGTGTATCATGGGAGGGGGCGTCACAGACACACTGGGAGAGGACACGTGTGAATGGTAGTGGGGGTGGTGACTGCATGTGAGCGGGGTGTGTTGGTGAGTGTGCTGGAGAGGGACGTAGTGGCTGTAGAGGTAGTGCTTGCAGGTGTGAGTATAGACGAGACTGGGAGGGAGGAGGGAGACGAGGAGGAGGGGGACACAGTGGAGGCAGTGGATGTTGGTGGGTCTGCATGTGTGTGATGCTTGCGTGAGTGCCTGTGGGATGTGTGGTGCTTGTGTTTGCCTGAGCTTCGCTTGAGTGTTGAGGTGTGTGCATGCTGGTATGTAGGTGTGCTTGGGATAGGCTGAGGTACAGGGGATTGGGTCGGGGTGGAGGAAGTTGGAGGGGGGAGGCTAGACACAGGTACAATGGCTGCAATCAGTGCTGAGGCCAGAGTCTGAAAAGCTTGCTGAAAGGCCGCCTGACCAGAATGAATGCCCTCCAGGAATGCATTGGTTTGTTGCAACTGCCTTTCTACACCCTGGATGGCATTCAAAATGGTAGACTGCCCAACAATGAGGGACCTGAGGAGGTCAATGGCCTCCTCACTGAGGGCAGCAGGGGTGACTGGGGCAGGGCCTGAGGTGCCTGGGGCGACAGTGATGCCCACCCTCCCGGGTGAGCGGGCACGGTGCGAAGGCTGAGGGGCTGCTGGCAAGGCGGTGCTGGAAGGGGGGGTGGCGGCTGTACCTGTAGAAGGGGGGGGCACAGATGTTGCCACCACCACAAGGGAGCTCCCATCAGAGGATGAGTCCGTGTCACTGGTTTCAGCTCCTGCCTCGCCGTGAAGCTCCCCTCGCCCTCCGTCCCACTGGTGAAGTCCGAGTCCGTAGTGTGGCCCTCCATGGCCATGTGGGATGCAGCCCCCTGGTGCTCCGGTGCCACTGCTCCTCCGCCTGATGATGCTAATGCACACAAGAACAGGGAGACCACAAAAAGGGGGGACGACAGAAGAAAGACATGTTGAGTGCATGCATTTTCGCTACAGTTGGCAGACATGACAGACACAGAAGCCCCCTGCACTAAGCCGCGCTCTTGGGCTCCACTGTTTAATTCCTGGGAAATGCCCTACAAGGCTATGGACGACATCTGCACACATAGATGACACAGGGGCATGACTAGGTGTACTTGGCACTCTACAGAGGTGGGGTAGGGTGCCCCATGGCCTGCCTTACGGAGGGACCTTCCCTACGGAACTCGCCCTGGCCTAGGGAAACCCACAGCCCACCTCCCCCACCCAGACCACTCCACTGCGCGCAAAGTCAGCAGAATGAGAGTGTACTCACCCCCTTGTGTCTGCTGTGATGCCCTCAAGCGCCCATCCAACTCCAGGTAGGCCACCGCCAGGATCCTGAACATCAGGGGGGTCATGGTGCGACAGGCACCCCTCCCACGTTGGGAGGCCATCCCCAGCTGAGCCTCCGCCGTCTTCTTGCTCCAGCGGCAAATGTCCTCCCATCTTTTCCGGCAGTGGGTGCTCCGTCTGTGGTAGACCCCCAGGGTCCGGATGTCCTTGGCGATGGATGGCACGCCAAATATGTTTTTTCTGGTGGGCGCTGACCTACATGAAATGTACAGGGGGAAGAGTAAGTTATTACCAACTGCACCGTCAAAGTGAATGGCCCCCATCCCTACCCTTGCCATGTGGCACATGTATTCACCGTCGTTTCATGCACGCTGCACTCTCCCCCCTTCCTTCTTACATCCAGCCCTCTCCACACAGGCATAACCCATACAGCATGCTCCCAGTGTACTTACCTGTTTGTCTGGATGACCGTAGACTAGCTTGTACTGGGGGAGGACCCCAGACACTCGTTTCTCCAACTCCTCCGGTGTGAAGGCAGGGGGCCCTTTCCCCAGACACTCGAGCCATTGTCTCTTCCAGACAGAGGTCATAGCAGCACTTGCAGTGTAGGTCCTCTCCTGTCGAAGATCAGGTATCGAGTGATTGAACAGATAGAAAATGGCGGTCACGTCCGCGGCAGTGCGTACCGTCACCGCTGGCGTACATCCTCATTGGCTCCTGGACCCATAGGGTCCAATGCTAACCAATGCAGCATTGCGCCGCGGTCTTCAACCGCCTACCGTGACGGTGTACAACGCCAGCGCAGTTACCTCACATCCCATTGTCCCACTTTAGAGGTCAGGCAGCCGCCATTTCAGGGGCCCACATGGATTAATTTTCAACTGCGTCACACATACCTAGGCCTAGACTCAACACACATACAGGCCACCTTTTGTGTATGAATGGTGTTCTGTGTAAACTGTGGGTACGTACCTCTGAGTTGTTTGACTGTGCTCGCTGTTGTCCTTCATAGGCACAGTCCGCTGGGACATGTGAGGAGATGGCGGCATCCTCCGGTGTACCGACCGTTGGTGGACCTGTCGACAATGGAGGAGCGACATGTGATAATCACATACAGGCTTGACCGTGCCACAATCCAGGAACTGTGTACCCAGTTGGAGCCAGACCTGATGTCAGCAATCCGCCATCCCACAGGAATCCCCCTCAAGTGCAGGTGCTGTCAGTGCTCCATTTCCTTGCAAGTGGGACATTTCAAACAACAGTGGCCATAGCATCAGGGATGTCCCAGCCTATGTTTTCCAACATGTTGTCCAGAGTGTCGTCTGCCCTTCTGAAACACATGCGGAGCTACATCGTTTTCCCTCAGGTGGAGGATTTGCCTACAGTGAAAAGTGATTTCTATGCCCTGGGACATATCCTCAACATCATAGGTGCCATTGATGGGACCCATGTGGCTTTGGTCCCCCTCCACAGGAGTGAACAGGTGTACAGAAACAGGAAGAGTTATCATTCAATGAATGTACAGATGGTATGTTTGGCCGACCAGTACATCTCCCATGTGAATACCATGTTCCCTGGCTCAGTGCATGATACCTACATCCTGCGGAATAGCAGCATCCCTTATGTGATGGGGCAACTCCAGAGGCACAGCGTGTGGCTATTAGGTGAGCACCTGGGAGCAAGACAGTGGGAATGGTTGTCTGGGTCTGGGGATATCCCTACAGGTTAGTGTGTGTCTAACAGTTGTCCCTCGCCATTTGCAGGTGACTCTGGTTACCCCAACCTGTCATGGCTACTGACCCCAGTGAGGAATCCCAGGACAAGGGCAGAGGAACGCTACAGTGAGGCCCATGGGTGAACTAGGAGGGTGATCGAGCGGACCATCGGCCTCCTGAAGGCCAGGTTCCGGTGCCTCCATATGACAGGTGGATCCTTACTCTACTCACCAAAGAAGGTTTGCCAGATCATCGTGGCCTGCTGTATGCTTCACAACTTGGCTTTGCAACGACAGGTGCCTTTTCTGCAGGAGGATGGTCCAGATGGCGGTGTTGTGGCAGCTGTGGAGCCTGTGGACAGTGAAGACGAGGAAGCAGAGGAAGAAGACATGAACAACAGAGACTCAGTGATCCAGCAATATTTCCAGTGAGACACAGGTAAGAGTACAGACCTGCCTACTACATGTACTTTAACACTACTACCTCTCTACTGTCTGTCCTTTTCACCCAGTTGGCACTAAGTTGTCACTTTCCCTTACGATTTCACAGATGTGGGTCCCACTGTGTGACATCTGCTTAGATTCCTCATGGACTAGAGTTGTGTGACATAGGTATCTTGATATTACAATTGTAAGAGCATTTTGTCACTATAATTGCTAATACACTATTTCTAAATCACAGACAGACTCCAGATTGTTTTGTGCTTTAAGTGTGTTTATTTAAGTGCTCAATATTGGAGGGGGTAGTAAAATGGTGAGGGGTGATGGCGGAGGAATGTCCATGGCAGAGTCCAGTCTATTAGTCTCACAGGTGCATTGCCCATATGGGCATAGGAAGTGGAGCTGGGGCAGTTTAATTATGGACAGGGTGACAAAGTGGGACAGTAGGATGACAATCAGGGTGGTCTCATTTCTTGGCGGGGGTCGTTGCATCGTGCTCTGTCTTTGTCCCTCTGCAGGGGGTGGTGTGGTGGTGTGGTGGTCCTGTTGCGGGGTGTCCTGTCCACTAGTGCCGGCAGAGATGGTGGCCAGTTCATCGTCCGTGCTAGTGTCAGGGGATCCTTGTAGTGCCACAGTGTCCCTCCTGGTGTTCACGAGTTCCTTCAGCACCCCAACGATGGTGCCCAGGGCGGAGCTGATGGTTCTGAGTTCCTCCCTGAAGCCAATATACTGTTCCTCCTGCAGGCGCTGGGTCTCCTGAAACTTGTCCAGTACCGTTGCCATTGTCTCCTGGGAGTGGTGGTAGGCTCCCATGATGGAGGAGAAGGCCTCGTGGAGAGTGGGTTCCCTTGGCCTGTCCGCCCCCTGTCGCACAGCAGTCCTCCCAGTTCCCCTGTGTTCCTGGGCCTACGTCCCCTGGACCGTGTGCCCACTGCCACTGTCCCCAGGTCCCTGTCGTTGTTGGGGTGGTGGGTTAGCCTGGGTTCTCTGTAGTGGTGGACACACTGCTGATTGACGTGTCCTGGGGACAGACGTATGGGCCAGCTGGGTGGGTGCTGTGCTGGTGTTTCCAGAGGGGGGAAGGTCTGTAGTGGCCTGTGACTGTGTAAGGGGAACCGACTGTCCAGGGGTCCCCGATGGTCCGGGCTGGTCATCCGGATCCAGTTGGACAGAGGTGCTGTCATCACTGTGGGCCTCTTCTGTTGGTGGTGTGGACATGTGTGGACCCTCCTGTCCGGTGAAGTTGGGTAGGGGTCCTGCAGGGGTATAAAAGGATGGTTATTACATCTGTGTGTGCCATGGTGTGCAATGGGTGGGTGACCGTGTACCCCAGTGCTTGCAATCCTGTGTGGGACCTTGTGTGATGGTGGTTTAGGGGGTTGTATGGGTATGTGCAGTGGGCATGCTTTGGTGATGGGTGTCCATGCTTTGTTGTTGCATGCAGGGCTTGATGTTAGGATGTGTGGTTTGTGATGTAGGGACATTTGTGAGGAGTTAGAGTGATGGGGGTGAGGGTGAGGGTGGGGGTGGGGGTATGTGCTGGCATGCAGGTAGGGTGGGGGATGTAGTAGTTAAGATTTAACTTACCAGAGTCCATTCCTCCGCCTACTCCTGCGAGGCTCTCAGGATGCAGAATCGCCAAGACCTGCTCCTCCCATGTTGTTATTTGTGGGGGAGGAGGTGGGAGTCCGCCGCCAGTCCGCTGAACCGCCAGGTGGTGTCTTGAGACCACGGAACGCACCTTCCCCCGTAGGTCGTTCCACCTCTTCCTGATGTCCTCCCGATTTCTTGGGTGCTGTCCCACTGCGTTGACCCTGTCCACTATTCTGCGCCATAGCTCCATCTTCCTAGCAATGGAGGTGTTCTGCACCTGTGATCCGAATAGCTGTGGCTCTACCCGGACAATTTCCTCCACCATGACCCTGAGCTCCTCCTCCGAGAACCTGGGGTGTCTTTACCGTGCCATGGGGTGGTGTAGGTGATGTGTGGGGTGGAGTGTGTGGTGATAAGTGTGCTGATATGTAGTGGTGTGTTGTGTGAGGTGCGTGGAAGTTCTGTGGGTAATGGTATTGTGTGCCTGTGGATGCTGTTGTTCTTGCTGGTGCTGTCTCTCTCTGGCCTTCTTTCTGAATTTTTGGTAGTAGGGGTTTGTGGGTGATGTGGGTGTGTGTTTCATATTGTATTGGGTGTGTGGGAGTGGTGTGTGTATGTGTATCAGGTGTGTGTATTTGTAATTGTCCAATGTGGCTGTGTTTTCTAAATGTGTGTGTATTTTGAGCGTGGCGGTGTGTACCGCCAATGGAATACCGCGGTTGAAAGACCGCCGCGTGGATTCGTGGGTCATGATAGTGTGGGCATATTCCTGGTGGGGTGACGGTGGAGGTTTTGTTATCGCCAGTTTATCACTGACCTTTGGTGCGGCGGACTTGTATGGGTGTCTGAATTTTGGCGGATTCCAAACTGTGGGTCATAATAGCTGTGGCGGAATTCCACGGCCGCGGCAGTGTGTTGGCAGTCTTCTGCATGGCGGTAAGCGGCTTTTACTGCCAATGTTGTAATGAGGGCCAAAGTCTTTTGCCATTTGTATGGCAAAGTCTTTAAGCCTAGGTTTGACATAGTGTCAAACTTGCCAAGCTGTAAAATGACAAAAGCCATTTACCACTCCAGGCACAGCTTTGGACTGATAAAGTACTGGCCACACCAACCTGGAATGAGTAAAAGCAACCATTGACACGTGTTTCGCTCTCATTAGAGCTCATCATAGAGATTTAGCTTTGTCCAGACAGAAGGGAGCACCCAGTATAAGTCAAAACAAGTCCCTTTCAGGGTTAGAGTGATGCATAAATTATGCAAAAAAGAATAGAGAACTCTGGGTAGTTCCCAAGTTTAGGCAGAGAGCAGCTCTAGTAAGGAGCACCCTGCAACACCAGCGACACTCTAGATTTGCTCACCTCAAATGTCTGTTGTTGGACTTTTGCTTATGCAGGGTCTTCCTGAATCTTTTTGCCTCCTGCCTCCTATTTTTTCCTGACCTGTCGCTGTTCCCACTGCTAGCCAGTGCTAAAGTGCATATGCTCTCTGTGTAAATTGTATGTAATTGGTTTATCCATGATTGGACTATTTGATTTACTAGTAAGTCCCTAGTAAGGTGCACTAGAGGTGCCAGGGCCTGTAAATCAAATGCTACTAGTGGGCCTGCAGCACTGGTTGTGCCACCCACATAAGTAGCTCTGTAATCACGTCTTAGACGTGCCACTGCAGTGTCTGTGTGTGCAGTTTTAAACTGACAATTCGACATTGCAAGTGTGATTTTGTTTTTCACTGTTGCAAGGCCTGTCTCTCTCATAGGATAATATGGGGGCTACCTTTAAATATGATTAAAGTGTAGATTTCCCTAGAGAGTAGATGGACATGTGGAGTTTGGGGTCCCTGAACTCACAATTAAAAAATACATCTTTTAGTAAGGTTGATTTTAAGATTGTGCGTTAAGATTAAGATTGTGCGTTTGAAAATGCCACTTTTAGAAAGTGAGCATTTTCTTTCTTAAACCATTCTGTGACTCTGCCTTGTTTGTGGATTCCCTTTCTGGGTCAGTTTGACAGTTGGGTTGTTTTTCACCTCGCACTAGACAGTGACACAAAGGGGGCTGGGGTGTAACCTGCATTTCCTGATTAGCCGTCTCTGCTAGGAGGGAGGGGTGGAGTGGTCACTCTCATCTGAAAGGACTGTGTCTGCCTCTGACAATGCCGGCTCCAACCCCCTGCTGTGTGTCTGAGGCCTTGCCTGGGCAAGGCAGGATTTCACAAGTAGGTGTGAGTCCCCTTTGAAGAAAGGTGACTTCAAAGACTAAAATGGGCACCCAAATCTACAGACTTTAGAAACACTTCTGGAACCAAGAGGAATCTCTGCCTGGAGAAGAGCTGATAGCTGAGGAAGAAGTGCTGCCCTGCCTGTGACTGTGTTTTGTGGAGCTTTCCTGCAGTGCTGCTTCTGCCAGAGTAAGAGGGCAAAGACTGGACTTTGTGTGCTTTCCATCTTGTGAAGAAATCTCAAAGGGCTTGAGTTAGAGCTTGCCTCCTGTTGTTTGAAGTCTCAGGGACAGCAAAGACTTCTCTCTGCCAGCACCTGGAGTCTCTGGAGAGATTCCTGCTCTGACAAGGGGTGCCCTATCCAGTCCCTGGCCCCTTGAAAGAAAAGCTGGTGGAAATCCAAGGAAATCGACTTCGGACCGACGCCGCTGCTGAATCCGGTAACGCCGCCTGCACCCGACGCCGTGACCTTCGCTGGAACGTGACGCTCTTCGCAGGCCCGATGCTGCAGCAGCCCCGCTGAAGTCCGCGACTCCGTGGAAGTCGCCGCACCACGTCGTGACCGACGCCGCTCGAAGTGAACGGATTCAACGTTTCGCACAGACGCCGCGATTCCCGACTTCACGCATCGGTTTGTTTTCACTGCTCACCAAAGGTACTGTACTTGGGGGTCTACACGACTCCGTGTCCGGCGCCGCTGTTGTCGGCTTGTTGGGAACGACTCCGTCACGACGCCGTGTTAACATCTCATCGAAGCATTTTTGTTTCTAAGCGCTATTTTTGAGTTTAATCTTTAAAAATTCATAACTTGACTTGTGTATGTTGGATTTTTGTCGTTTTGGTCTTGTTTTGTTTAGATAAATATTTCCTATTTTTCTAAACCGGTGTTGTGTCATTTTGTAGTTTTTTCATTGAGTTACTGTGTGTGTTGGTACAAATACTTTACACCTAGCGCTCTGAAGTTAAGCCTACTGCTCTGCCAAGCTACCAAGGGGGTAAGCAGGGGTTAGCTGAGGGTGATTCCCTTTTACCCTGACTAGAGTGAGGGTCCTTGCTTGAACAGGGGGTAACCTGACTGTCAACCAAAGACCCCATTTCTAACATTGGTGATCAGCGGTTGGGATTTGGACTTGTATTTGTACTTAACATACAGTGATTAAGTGTACATTATTGTTTTGAGTTCAGACCACTACGTGACCACATACTACTTGTCTTGTGATTCTGCTTTTTGTTGTCTGATGTCCTCCTGGAAGTATTGCTAATATTTTTTGACTTTGGTGTTTGGTTGTGAAGCCTTTGCAGAATGGAAGTCAATTTCTGGCACCTATTTATGTATAAAAAGTGGCAGCTTAAAGCATTCTGCATGGAAAGGTGATTGGCAGTGAACAAGAAATCCAGAAGGGAGGATCTTGAGTCAGCCCTGTTTCAGTATGAAATGAAACGTTGTCAGGCAACACCACCAAATGAGTCTGAGGAGGATAACTACTCTGAGGAGGAGGACTACTCTGAGGAGGAGAGCAGTGGCCCTCAGGAGGGAACAGAAGAGATGATTGGCTCCTAGCTCGAATACGGAGTCTGGAAGAGCTAGATACAGAGCTTGAGAGGGCTGAGGAGAAGAGAGCCTTAGTCCTGGAAAAAGAAAGGATTACAGCTCAAGAGCTGACCTGTGAAGAGCTGAAGCTGGAGGCCATGAGGGCTGAGTCCAGTTCAGATGGTGGCAGCAAACATCTTGTATCCAGTACTGCTGAAGAAGTGCACATGCCCAGAGATGTGGTGCCCTACTTGAAGGAGGGAGTTAACACACGCCAGGAGGTTAGGGGTATGAGGTAGCTCCAGTGATGCACAGGGTCCCTGAGGTGGATTGGGGAACTGGCATGGGGAGTCATATTCCTACTGGTGGGAGGGACACTCTACTGACTCTAGATGAGAGTAACAGGGAGAGGGGTTCCCCCCAGGTAGAAGTCCTTGTTATGGAGTGTGAAGAAATCCCAGAAGAGTGTGGGTTGAGTGTCAGGGACAGTCGGGCACTGTCTCACCAGTCTCAGGAGGGTGATGTGGGGTGCTTTTTCAAAGCAGAGTCACTGGATGGTTGGGTGAAGGGTACTTTGGTTAATTCATGTAAGGGGCTGAGTGATGTAATTGCTGGAGAGCATATGTCTAGTCCTTATTTTCCAGAGCTACGCTAACACCAGGTGGAGTGTGAGTTCTCTGACCCCAGGGAGCTTACAATGGAGGCTGACCTCTTGGTGAGTACCAGAGAGTCTGAAGAGGCATTTGGGGGGGCTCCTGAGAGGAGTGGTCTA
The DNA here is from genome assembly GCF_031143425.1 of Pleurodeles waltl. Classification (NCBI taxonomy): domain Eukaryota; kingdom Metazoa; phylum Chordata; class Amphibia; order Caudata; family Salamandridae; genus Pleurodeles; species Pleurodeles waltl. The sequence goes on from NC_090446.1 coordinate 683,344,992, forward strand.
GGTATTTCCCAACCAGGTGAGGTAGGGAAGGATTGTAGTGTCCCAGGTAGGTCCCAGTGTAGTGGGATGGGTGAGGGACCCCATGTCCAGTCTCTGAGGAGAGGGAATGGGGATGGGCTGAGGTCCAAGGTTCCCGAGATCCGGTCCCAGGTCCTGGAGGGTTCCATGAGGGAACACCAGGAGGGGAGCCTACCCTGTACCATAGGGCCATCTGTTGAGGGAGACCCCACAGTGTCAGGAGAACTTGGGGGGGCAGCTGTAGCCAGCGTCCCACCAGTTCTGGTGTCTGGCAGTTCCACTCCTAGTGAGGGGGTGCAGAAGTCCAGACAGAGGGTTGAGAGGGGGTTGCGGAACCCAGTGGAGGACCTGGAGGGTCAGGGGTCAGCTCTGAGAGCAGAGCCCCCCATGAATGACCTTGGTGAGACCATTTCTGGGTTGGGGGGAATCCAGACTCTGTCAGATGGGCAGCGGTCAGGAGACCTGCGCCAGCCAGAGTCTTGTGTGGCCCTTCGGGACAGTGTGTCCCTTGAGGGGGGTAAGTGTGCCCCCCTGGAAGTCCTGGTGTGCCAGACAGTGGTTCAACCGCAGGGTGATGACTCTGGGTTGAATGATCAGGTTCAGGAGGTAAACTCTGACCTGGTGGGGGGTAAGTGTGCTCCCAAGGAAGTCCTGGTGCGCCAGGCAGTGGTTCTACCGCAGGGTGGCGACCCTGGGTTGGATGACCAGGTTCAGAGGGTAAACTCTGACCTGGTAGGGGGTAGGTATGCCCCCCAGGAAGTCCTGGGTTGCTAGGCGGTGGTCCAGTCTGTGGGTACAGACCCTGGACTGGAGGATCAGGTTCAGGGTGTCCCCCCTGACCTGGAGGAAGGGGCTACTGCTAACAGTGCCCATCCCATGTTGTCTTCTGAGGGGGCAACTCCTAGTTGGGGGGTGCAGGACCCCAGAAGGGAGGGCAGGGGGAGGGAAGCCTCAACCCTGGCCCTGGTCCAACTTGAAGGTACAGACCCCAGGTTGGCGGACCAGTTGCAGGTTACCAGCCCTGCACTGGTGGAAGAATTGTGCAGGACTGCTTCTACAAGCACCCTGACAGTTCTTTACTCTGGGGGTGCCGCTTCTGCAGGGAGGGTACATAGCCCCAGAGGGGAGGACCAGGGTCAGGTTGTCATCCCTGACCTGGTGGAAGAGAGAGAGGTCAAAGGGTGCCCGGCACCTGGGGCTACCGCCCCCCACTCTCCGCAGTCACAGTGGTTGGAGAGGCCTGAGGTCGGGCTCTCATCCCTGACAGTTGTCCGGGGCCACCGTGGCTTGCTGTCCTAGTGGACAGAGTTGCCCCTGGGGGGTGGGGGGCGAGAGTCACACCCCGGGGGTGGAGTGGGCAGCACCACTGTGTTGGCCCTGGTGGTACTATCTGCCCATTGCAATACATCTGTGAGCAAAGTAAAGTTAGGTGCTGCACAGATGGTGTCTGTAGATGTGGAGAAGGGTTCCCCATGGGTTAGTGTAAAGATGAGTCTTCAAGCGTAGTTCATTTCCATCCTTCCTTTATTTCACCAGTTGTATGTACAGCATCTCCAGCATAGCAAAGTACAGCACCACCAGACAACAGTTCCTTCCCCTCTCCTTCACCTTTCTCACTCCCAGCCTCCTCTCTTCATTCTAGAATTCCATCACACTCATGACATTCCAACATTGACCCATCAACACTGCATGACCATCTCTACAGTTAGCTTAGTGGGCCCTGAGAGTATGGACAGAGGGATCCAACTGGAGTCAGGAAGGCGTATAACTGGAACATGCCCCTGCTGTTGTGGGCCTGGGTCCTTGTTCTATCGCCCCAATCAGGGAAGTACATCAAGGTATTGATTGTTCTCCCCTGGCTTTAGGCTGGTAGGGGGAAGTGTTGGACTTTTGCTTATGCAGGGTCATCCTGAATCTTTTTGCCTCCTGCCTCCTGCCTCCTATTTTTTTCTCACCTGTCACTGTTGGCTTTTGAACTCTGAGCACTTTCCCACTGCTAACCAGTGCTAAAGTGCATATGCTCTCCGTGTAAATTGTATGTAATTGGTTTATCCATGATTGGCCTATTTGGTTTACTAGTAAGTCCCTAGTAAGGTGCACTAGAGGTGCCAGGGTCTGTAAATCAAATGCTACTAGTGGGCCTGCAGCACTGGTTGTGCCACCCACATAAGTAGCTCTGTAATCACGTCTCAGACCTGCCACTGCAGTGTCTGTGTGTGCAGTTTTAATCTGACAATTCGACATTGCAAGTGTACCCACTTGCCAGGCCTAAACCTTCCCTTTTCTTACATGTAAGGCACCCCTAAGGTAGGCCCTAGGTAGCCCCAAGAGCAGGGTGCAGTGTATGGATAAAGTAGGACATATAGTAATGTGGTTTATATGTCCTGACAGTGAAATACTGCCAATTTTGTTTTTCACTGTTGCAAGGCCTGTCTCTCTCATAGGATAATATGGGGGCTACATTTAAATATGATTAAAGTGTAGATTCCCCTAGAGAGTAGATGGACATGTGGAGTTTGGGGTCCCTGAACTCACAATTAAAAAATACATCTTTTAGTAAAGTTGATTTTAAGATTGTGCGTTTGAAAATGCCACTTTTAGAAAGTGAGCATTTTCTTGCTTAAACCATTCTGTGACTCTGCCTTGTTTGTGGATTCCCTGTCTGGGTCAGTTTGACAGTTGGGTTGTTTTTCACCTCGCACTAGACAGTGACACAAAGGGGGCTGGGGTGTAACCTGCATTTCCTGATTAGCCGTCTCTGCTAGGAGGGAGGGGTGGAGTAGTCACTCTCATCTGAAAGGACTGTGCCTGCCTCTGACAATGCCGGCTCCAACCCCCTGCTGTGTGTCTGAGGCCTTGCCTGGGCAAGGCAGGATTTCACAAGTAGGTATGAGTCCCCTTTGAAGAAAGGTGACTTCAAAGACTAAAATGGGAACCCAAATCTACAGACTTTAGAAACACTTCTGGAACCAAGAGGAATCTCTGCCTGGAGAAGAGCTGATAGCTGAGGAAGAAGTGCTGCCCTGCCTGTGACTGTGCTTTGTGGAGCTTTCCTGCAGTGCTGCTTCTGCAAGAGTAAGAGGGCAAAGACTGGACTTTGTGTGCTTTCCATCTTGTGAAGAAATATCAAAGGGCTTGAGTTAGAGCTTGCCTCCTGTTGTTTGAAGTCTCAGGGACAGCAAAAACTTCTCTCTGCCAGCACCTGGAGTCTCTGGAGAGATTCCTGCTCTGACAAGTGGTGCCCTATCCAGTCCCTGGCCCCTTGAAAGAAAAGCTGGTGGAAATCCAAGGAAATCGACTTCGGACCGACGCCGCTGCTGAATCCGGTAACGCCGCCTGCACCCGACGCCATGACCTTCGCTGGAACGTGACGCTCTTCGCAGGCCCGATGCTGCAGCAGCCCGCTGAAGTCCGCAACTCCGTGGAAGTCGCCGCACCACGTCGTGACCGACGCCGCTCGAAGTGAACGGATTCAACGTTTCGCACAGACGCCGCGATTCCCGACTTCACGCATTGGTTTGTTTTCACTGTTCACCAAAGGTACTGTACTTGGGGGTCTACACGACTCCGTGTCCGGCGCCGCTGGTGTCAGCTTGTTGGGAACGACTCCGTCACGACGCCGTGTTAACATCTCATCAAAGCATTTTTGTTTCTAAGCGCTATTTTTGAGTTTAATCTTTAAAAATTCATAACTTGACTTGTGTATGTTGGATTTTTGTCGTTTTGGTCTTGTTTTGTTTAGATAAATATTTCCTATTTTTCTAAACCGGTGTTGTGTTATTTTGTAGTTTTTTCATTGAGTTACTGTGTGTGTTGGTACAAATACTTTACACCTAGCGCTCTGAAGTTAAGCCTACTGCTCTGCCAAGCTACCAAGGGGGTAAGCAGGGGTTAGCTGAGGGTGATTCCCTTTTACCCTGACTAGAGTGAGTGTCCTTGCTTGAACAGGGGGTAACCTGACTGTCAACCAAAGACCCCATTTCTAACATTGGTGATCAGCGGTTGGGATTTGTACTTGTATTTGTACTTAATACATTGATTAAGTGTACACTATTGTTTTGAGTTCAGACCACTACGTGACCACATACTTCTTGTCTTGTGATTCTGCTTTTTGTTGTCTGATGTCCTCCTGGAAGTATTGCTAATATTTTTTGACTTTGGTGTTCGGTTGTGAAGCCTTTGCAGAATGGAAGTCAATTTCTGGCACCTATTTATGTATAAAAAGTGGCAGCTTAAAGCATTCTGCATGGAAAGGTGATTGGCTGTGAACAAGAAATCCAGAAGGGAGGATCTTGAGTCAGCCCTGTTTCAGTATGAAATGAAACGTTGTCAGGCAACACCACCAAATGAGTCTGAGGAGGATAACTACTCTGAGGAGGAGGACTACTCTGAGGAGGAGAGCAGTGGCCCTGAGGAGGGAACAGAAGAGATGATTGGCTCCTAGCTCGAATACGGAGTCTGGAAGAGCTAGATACAGAGCTTGAGAGGGCTGAGGAGAAGAGAGCCTTAGTCCTGGAAAAAGAAAGGATTACAGCTCAAGTGCTGACCTGTGAAGAGCTGAAGCTGGAGGCCATGAGGGCTGAGTCCAGTTCAGATGGTGGCAGCAAACATCTTGTATCCAGTACTGCTGAAGAAGTGCACATGCCCAGAGATGTGGTGCCCTACTTGAAGAAGGGAGTTAACACACGCCAGGAGGTTCAGGGGTATGAGGTAGCTCCAGTGATGCACAGGGTCCCTGAGGTGGATTGGGGAACTGGCATGGGGAGTGATATTCCTACTGGTGGGAGGGACACTCTACTGAATCTAGATGAGAGTAACAGGGAGAGGGGTTCCCCCCAGGTAGAAGTCCTTGTTATGGAGTGTGAAGAAATCCCAGAAGAGTGTGGGTTGAGTGTCAGGGACAGTCGGGCACTGTCTCACCAGTCTCAGGAGGGTGATGTGGGGTGCTTTTTCAAAGCAGAGTCACTGGATGGTTGGGTGAAGGGTACTTTGGTTAATTCATGTAAGGGGCTGAGTGATGTAATTGCTGGAGAGCATATGTCTAGTCCTTATTTTCCAGAGCTACGCTAACACCAGGTGGAGTGTGAGTTCTCTGACCCCAGGGAGCTTACAATGGAGGCTGACCTCTTGGTGAGTACCAGAGAGTCTGAAGAGGCATTTGGGGGGGCTCCTGAGAGGAGTGGTCTAGGTATTTCCCAACCAGGTGAGGTAGGGAAGGATTGTAGTGTCCCAGGTAGGTCCCAGTGTAGTGGGATGGGTGAGGGACCCCATGTCCAGTCTCTGAGGAGAGGGAATGGGCTGAGGTCCAAGGTTCCCGAGATCCGGTCCCAGGTCCTGGAGGGTTCCATGAGGGAACACCAGGAGGGGAGCCTACCCTGTACCATAGGGCCATCTGTTGAGGGAGACCCCACAGTGTCAGGAGAACTTGGGGGGGCAGCTATAGCCAGCGTCCCACCAGTTCTGGTGTCTGGCAGTTCCACTCCTAGTGAGGGGGTGCAGAAGTCCAGACAGAGGGTTGAGAGGGGGTTGCGGACCCCAGTGGAGGACCTGGAGGGTCAGGGGTCAGCTCTGAGAGCAGAGCCCCCCATGAATGACCTTGGTGAGACCATTTCTGGGTTGGGGGGAATCCAGACTCTGTCAGATGGGCAGCGGTCAGGAGACCTGCGCCAGCCAGAGTCTTGTGTGGCCCTTCGGGACAGTGTGTCCCTTGAGGGGGGTAAGTGTGCCCCCCTGGAAGTCCTGGTGTGCCAGACAGTAGTTCAACCGCAGGGTGATGACTCTGGGTTGAATGATCAGGTTCAGGAGGTAAACTCTGACCTGGTGGGGTGTAAGTGTGCTCCCAAGGAAGTCCTGGTGCGCCAGGCAGTGGTTCTACCGCAGGGTGGTGACCCTGGGTTGGATGACCAGGTTCAGAGGGTAAACTCTGACCTGGTAGGGGGTAGGTATGCCCCCCAGGAAGTCCTGGGTTGCTAGGCGGTGGTCCAGTCTGTGGGTACAGACCCTGGACTGGAGGATCAGGTTCAGGGTGTCCCCCCTGACCTGGATGAAGGGGCTACTGCTAACAGTGCCCATCCCATGTTGTCTTCTGAGGGGGCAACTCCTAGTTGGGGGGTGCAGGACCCCAGAAGGGAGGGCAGGGGGAGGGAAGCCTCAACCCTGGCCCTGGTCCAACCTGAAGGTACAGACCCCAGGTTGGCGGACCAGTTGCAGGTTACCAGCCCTGCACTGGTGGAAGAATTGTGCAGGACTGCTTCTACAAGCACCCTGACAGTTTTTTACTCTGGGGGTGCCGCTTCTGCAGGGAGGGTACATAGCCCCAGAGGCGAGGACCAGGGTCAGGTTGTCATCCCTGACCTGGTGGAAGAGAGAGTGGTAAAAGGGTGCCCGGCACCTGGGGCTACCGCCCCCCACTCTCCGCAGTCACAGTGGTTGGAGAGGCCTGAGGTCGGGCTCTCATCCCTGACAGTTGTCCGGGGCCACCGTGGCTTGCTGTCCTAGTGGACAGAGTTGCCCCTGGGGAGTGGGGGGCGAGAGTCACACCCCGGGGGTGGAGTGGGCAACACCACTGTGTTGGCCCTGGTGGTACTATCTGCCCATTGCAATACATCTGTGAGCAAAGTAAAGTTAGGTGCTGCACAGATGGTGTCTGTAGATGTGGAGAAGGGTTCCCCATGGGTTAGTGTAAAGATGAGTCTTCAAGCGTAGTTCATTTCCATCCTTCCTTTATTTCACCAGTTGTATGTACAGCATCTCCAGCATAGCAAAGTACAGCACCACCAGACAACAGTTCCTTCCCCTCTCCTTCACCTTTCTCACTCCCAGCCTCCTCTCTTCATTCTAGAATTCCATCACACTCATGACATTCCAACATTGACCCATCAACACTGCATGACCATCTCTACAGTTAGCTTAGTGGGCCCTGAGAGTATGGACAGAGGGATCCAACTGGAGTCAGGAAGGCGTATAACTGGAACATGCCCCTGCTGTTGTGGGCCTGGGTCCTTGTTCTATCGCCCCAATCAGGGAAGTACATCAAGGTATTGATTGTTCTCCCCTGGCTTTAGGCTGGTAGGGGGTCGTGTTGGACTTTTGCTTATGCAGGGTCATCCTGAATCTTTTTGCCTCCTGCCTCCTGCCTCCTATTTTTTTCTCACCTGTCACTGTTGGCTTTTGAACTCTGAGCACTTTCCCACTGCTAACCAGTGCTAATGTGCATATGCTCTCCGTGTAAATTGTATGTAATTGGTTTATCCATGATTGGCCTATTTGATTTACTAGTAAGTCCCTAGTAAGGTGCACTAGAGGTGCCAGGGTCTGTAAATCAAATGCTACTAGTGGGCCTGCAGCACTGGTTGTGCCACCCACATAAGTAGCTCTGTAATCACGTCTCAGACCTGCCACTGCAGTGTCTGTGTGTGCAGTTTTAAACTGACAATTCGACATTGCAAGTGTACCCGCTTGCCAGGCCTAAACCTTCCCTTTTCTTACATGTAAGGCACCCCTAAGGTAGGCCCTAGGTAGCCCCAAGAGCAGGGTGCAGTGTATGGATAAAGTAGGACATATAGTAATGTGGTTTATATGTCCTGACAGTGAAATACTGCCAATTTTGTTTTTCACTGTTGCAAGGCCTGTCTCTCTCATAGGATAATATGGGGGCTACCTTTAAATATGATTAAAGTGTAGATTCCCCTAGAGAGTACATGGACATGTGGAGTTTGGGGTCCCTGAACTCACAATTAAAAAATACATCTTTTAGTAAAGTTGATTTTAAGATTGTGCGTTTGAAAATGCCACTTTTAGAAAGTGAGCATTTTCTTGCTTAAACCATTCTGTGACTCTGCCTTGTTTGTGGATTCCCTGTCTGGGTCAGTTTGACAGTTGGGTTGTTTTTCACCTCGCACTAGACAGTGACACAAAGGGGGCTGGGGTGTAACCTGCATTTCCTGATTAGCCGTCTCTGCTAGGAGGGAGGGGTGGAGTGGTCACTCTCATCTGAAAGGACTGTGCCTGCCTCTGACAATGCCGGCTCCAACCCCCTGCTGTGTGTCTGAGGCCTTGCCTGGGCAAGGCAGGATTTCACAAGTAGGTGTGAGTCCCCTTTGAAGAAAGGTGACTTCAAAGACTAAAATGGGCACCCAAATCTACAGACTTTAGAAACACTTCTGGAACCAAGAGGAATCTCTGCCTGGAGAAGAGCTGATAGCTGAGGAAGAAGTGCTGCCCTGCCTGTGACTGTGCTTTGTGGAGCTTTCCTGCAGTGCTGCTTCTGCCAGAGTAAGAGGGCAAAGACTGGACTTTGTGTGCTTTCCATCTTGTGAAGAAATCTCAAAGGGCTTGAGTTAGAGCTTGCCTCCTGTTGTTTGAAGTCTCAGGGACAGCAAAGACTTCTCTCTGCCAGCACCTGGAGTCTCTGGAGAGATTCCTGCTCTGACAAGGGGTGCCCTATCCAGTCCCTGGCCCCTTGAAAGAAAAGCTGGTGGAAATCCAAGGAAATCGACTTCGGACCGACGCCGCTGCTGAATCCGGTAACGCCGCCTGCACCCGACGCCGTGACCTTCGCTGGAACGTGATGCTCTTCGCAGGCCCGATGCTGCAGCAGCCCCGCTGAAGTCCGCGACTCCGTGGAAGTCGCCGCACCACGTCGTGACCGACACCGCTCGAAGTGAACGGATTCAACGTTTCGCACAGACGCCGCGATTCCCGACTTCACGCATCGGTTTGTTTTCACTGTTCACCAAAGGTACTGTACTTGGTGGTCTACACGACTCCGTGTCCGGCGCCGCTGGTGTCGGCTTGTGGGGAACGACTCCGTCACAACGCCGTGTTAACATCTCATCGAAGCATTTTTGTTTCTAAGCGCTATTTTTGAGTTTAATCTTTAAAAATTCATAACTTGACTTGTGTATGTTGGATTTTTGTCGTTTTGGTCTTGTTTTGTTTAGATAAATATTTCCTATGTTTCTAAACCGGTGTTGTGTCATTTTGTAGTTTTTTCATTGAGTTACTGTGTGTGTTGGTACAAATACTTTACACCTAGCGCTCTGAAGTTAAGCCTACTGCTCTGCCAAGCTACCAAGGGGGTAAGCAGGGGTTAGCTGAGGGTGATTCCCTTTTACCCTGACTAGAGTGAGGGTCCCTGCTTGAACAGGGGGTAACCTGACTGTCAACCAAAGACCCCATTTCTAACATTGGTGATCAGCGGTTGGGATTTGGACTTGTATTTGTACTTAACATACAGTGATTAAGTGTACACTATTGTTTTGAGTTCAGACCACTACGTGACCACATACTACTTGTCTTGTGATTCTGCTTTTTGTTGTCTGATGTCCTCCTGGAAGTATTGCTAATATTTTTTGACTTTGGTGTTTGGTTGTGAAGCCTTTGCAGAATGGAAGTCAATTTCTGGCACCTATTTATGTATAAAAAGTGGCAGCTTAAAGCATTCTGCATGGAAAGGTGATTGGCTGTGAACAAGAAATCCAGAAGGGAGGATCTTGAGTCAGCCCTGTTTCAGAATGAAATGAAACGTTGTCAGGCAACACCACCAAATGAGTCTGAGGAGGATAACTACTCTGAGGAGGAGGACTACTCTGAGGAGGAGAGCAGTGGCCCTGAGGAGGGAACAGAAGAGATGATTGGCTCCTAGCTCGAATACGGAGTCTGGAAGAGCTAGATACAGAGCTTGAGAGGGCTGAGGAGAAGAGAGCCTTAGTCCTGGAAAAAGAAAGGATTACAGCTCAAGAGCTGACCTGTGAAGAGCTGAAGCTGGAGGCCATGAGGGCTGAGTCCAGTTCAGATGGTGGCAGCAAACATCTTGTATCCAGTACTGCTGAAGAAGTGCACATGCCCAGAGATGTGGTGCCCTACTTGAAGGAGGGAGTTAACACACGCCAGGAGGTTCAGGGGTATGAGGTAGCTCCAGTGATGCACAGGGTCCCTGAGGTGGATTGGGGAACTGGCATGGGGAGTCATATTCCTACTGGTGGGAGGGACACTCTACTGACTCTAGATGAGAGTAACAGGGAGAGGGGTTCCCCCCAGGTAGAAGTCCTTGTTATGGAGTGTGAAGAAATCCCAGAAGAGTGTGGGTTGAGTGTCAGGGACAGTCGGGCACTGTCTCACCAGTCTCAGGAGGGTGATGTGGGGTGCTTTTTCAAAGCAGAGTCACTGGATGGTTGGGTGAAGGGTACTTTGGTTAATTCATGTAAGGGGCTGAGTGATGTAATTGCTGGAGAGCATATGTCTAGTCCTTATTTTCCAGAGCTACGCTAACACCAGGTGGAGTGTGAGTTCTCTGACCCCAGGGAGCTTACAATGGAGGGTGACCTCTTGGTGAGTACCAGAGAGTCTGAAGAGGCATTTGGGGGGGCTCCTGAGAGGAGTGGTCTAGGTATTTCCCAACCAGGTGAGGTAGGGAAGGATTGTAGTGTCCCAGGTAGGTCCCAGTGTAGTGGGATGGGTGAGGGACCCCATGTCCAGTCTCTGAGGAGAGGGAATGGGGATGGGCTGAGGTCCAAGGTTCCCGAGATCCGGTCCCAGGTCCTGGAGGGTTCCATGAGGGAACACCAGGAGGGGAGCCTACCCTGTACCATAGGGCCATCTGTTGAGGGAGACCCCACAGTGTCAGGAGAACTTGGGGGGGCAGCTGTAGCCAGCGTCCCACCAGTTCTGGTGTCTGGCAGTTCCACTCCTAGTGAGGGGGTGCAGAAGTCCAGACAGAGGGTTGAGAGGGGGTTGCGGACCCCAGTGGAGGACCTGGAGGGTCAGGGGTCAGCTCTGAGAGCAGAGCCCCCCATGAATGACCTTGGTGAGACCATTTCTGGGTTGGGGGAATCCAGACTCTGTCAGATGGGCAGCAGTCAGGAGACCTGCGCTAGCCAGAGTCTTGTGTGGCCCTTCGGGACAGTGTGTCCCTTGAGGGGGGTAAGTGTGCCCCCCTGGAAGTCCTGGTGTGCCAGACAGTGGTTCAACCGCAGGGTGATGACTCTGGGTTGAATGATCAGGTTCAGGAGGTAAACTCTGACCTGGTGGGGGGTAAGTGTGCTCCCAAGGAAGTCCTGGTGCGCCAGGCTGTGGTTCTACCGCAGGGTGGTGACCCTGGGTTGGATGACCAGGTTCAGAGGGTAAACTCTGACCTGGTAGGGGGTAGGTATGCCCCCCAGGAAGTCCTGGGTTGCTAGGCGGTGGTCCAGTCTGTGGGTACAGACCCTGGACTGGAGGATCAGGTTCAGGGTGTCCCCCCTGACCTGGAGGAAGGGGCTACTGCTAACAGTGCCCATCCCATGTTGTCTTTTGAGGGGGCAACTCCTAGTTGGGGGGTGCAGGACCCCAGATGGGAGGGCAGGGGGAGGGAAGCCTCAACCCTGGCCCTGGTCCAACCTGAAGGTACAGACCCCAGGTTGGCGGACCAGTTGCAGGTTACCAGCCCTGCACTGGTGGAAGAATTGTGCAGGACTGCTTCTACAAGCACCCTGACAGTTTTTTACTCTGGGGGTGCCGCTTCTGCAGGGAGGGTACATAGCCCCAGAGGGGAGGACCAGGGTCAGGTTGTCATCCCTGACCTGGTGGAAGAGAGAGTGGTCAAAGGGTGCCCGGCACCTGGGGCTACCGCCCCCCACTCTCCGCAGTCACAGTGGTTGGAGAGGCCTGAGGTCGGGCTCTCATCCCTGACAGTTGTCCGGGGCCACCGTGGCTTGCTGTCCTAGTGGACAGAGTTGCCCCTGGGGGGTGGAGGGCGAGAGTCACACCCCGGGGGTGGAGTGGGCAACACCACTGTGTTGGCCCTGGTGGTACTATCTGCCCATTGCAATACATCTGTGAGCAAAGTAAAGTTAGGTGCTGCACAGATGGTGTCTGTAGATGTGGAGAAGGGTTCCCCATGGGTTAGTGTAAAGATGAGTCTTCAAGCGTAGTTCATTTCCATCCTTCCTTTATTTCACCAGTTGTATGTACAGCATCTCCAGCATAGCAAAGTACAGCACCACCAGACAACAGTTCCTTCCCCTCTCCTTCACCTTTCTCACTCCCAGCCTCCTCTCTTCATTCTAGAATTCCATCACACTCATGACATTCCAACATTGACCCATCAACACTGCATGACCATCTCTACAGTTAGCTTAGTGGGCCCTGAGAGTATGGACAGAGGGATCCAACTGGAGTCAGGAAGGCGTATAACTGGAACATGCCCCTGCTTCTTGTGGGCCTGGGTCCTTGTTCTATCGCCCCAATCAAGGAAGTACATCAAGGTATTGATTGTTCTCCCCTGGCTTTAGGCTGGTAGGGGGTCGTGTTGGACTTTTGCTTATGCAGGGTCATCCTGAATCTTTTTGCCTCCTGCCTCCTATTTTTTTCTCACCTGTCACTATTGGCTTTTGAACTCTGAGCACTTTCCCACTGCTAACCAGTGCTAAAGTGCAAATGCTCTCCGTGTAAATTGTATGTAATTGGTTTATCCATGATTGGCCTATTTGATTTACTAGTAAGTCCCTAGTAAGGTGCACTAGAGGTGCCAGGGTCTGTAAATCAAATGCTACTAGTGGGCCTGCAGCACTGGTTGTGCCACCCACATAAGTAGCTCTGTAATCACGTCTCAGACCTGCCACTGCAGTGTCTGTGTGTGCAGTTTTAAACTGACAATTCGACATTGCAAGTGTACCCACTTGCCAGGCCTAAACCTTCCCTTTTCTTACATGTAAGGCACCCCTAAGGTAGGCCCTAGGTAGCCCCAAGAGCAGGGTGCAGTGTATGGATAAAGTAGGACATATAGTAATGTGGTTTATATGTCCTGACAGTGAAATACTGCCAATTTTGTTTTTCACTGTTGCAAGGCCTGTCTCTCTCATAGGATAATATGGGGGCTACCTTTAAATATGATTAAAGTGTAGATTCCCCTAGAGAGTACATGGACATGTGGAGTTTGGGGTCCCTGAACTCACAATTAAAAAATACATCTTTTAGTAAAGTTGATTTTAAGATTGTGCGTTTGAAAATGCCACTTTTAGAAAGTGAGCATTTTCTTGCTTAAACCATTCTGTGACTCTGCCTTGTTTGTGGATTCCCTGTCTGGGTCAGTTTGACAGTTGGGTTGTTTTTCACCTCGCACTAGACAGTGACACAAAGGGGGCTGGGGTGTAACCTGCATTTCCTGATTAGCCGTCTCTGCTAGGAGGGAGGGGTGGAGTGGTCACTCTCATCTGAAAGGACTGTGCCTGCCTCTGACAATGCCGGCTCCAACCCCCTGCTGTGTGTCTGAGGCCTTGCCTGGGCAAGGCAGGATTTCACAAGTAGGTGTGAGTCCCCTTTGAAGAAAGGTGACTTCAAAGACTAAAATGGGCACCCAAATCTACAGACTTTAGAAACACTTCTGGAACCAAGAGGAATCTCTGCCTGGAGAAGAGCTGATAGCTGAGGAAGAAGTGCTGCCCTGCCTGTGACTGTGCTTTGTGGAGCTTTCATGCAGTGCTGCTTCTGCCAGAGTAAGAGGGCAAAGACTGGACTTTGTGTGCCTTCCATCTTGTGAAGAAATCTCAAAGGGCTTGAGTTAGAGCTTGCCTCCTGTTGTTTGAAGTCTCAGGGACAGCAAAGACTACTCTCTGCCAGCACCTGGAGTCTCTGGAGAGATTCCTGCTCTGACAAGGGGTGCCCTATCCAGTCCCTGGGCCCTTGAAAGAAAATCTGGTGGAAATCCAAGGAAATCGACTTCGGACGACTTCGGACCGACGCCGCTGCTGAATCCGGTAACGCCGCCTGCACCCGATGCCGTGACCTTCGCTGGAACGTGACGCTCTTCGCAGGCCCGACGCCGCAGCAGCCCCACTGAAGTCCGCGACTCCGTGGAAGTCGGCGCACCACGTCGTGACCGATGCCGCTCGAAGTGCACGGATTCAACATTTCGCACAGACGCCGCGATTCCCGACTTCACGCATCGGTTTGTTTTCACTCTTCACCAAAGGTACTGTACTTGGGGGTCTACACGACTCCGTGTCCGGCGCCTCTGGTGTCGGCTTGTTGGGAACGACTCCGTCACGACGCCGTGTTAACATCTCATCGAAGCATTTTTGTTTCTAAGCGCTATTTTTGAGTTTAATCTTTAAAAATTCATAACTTGACTTGTGTATGTTGGATTTTTGTCGTTTTGGTCTTGTTTTGTTTAGATACATATTTCCTATTTTTCTAAACCGGTGTTGTGTCATTTTGTAGTGTTTTCATTGAGTTACTGTGTGTGTTGGTACAAATACTTTACACCTAGCGCTCTGAAGTTAAGCCTACTGCTCTGCCAAGCTACCAAGGGGGTAAGCAGGGGTTAGCTGAGGGTGATTCCCTTTTACCCTGACTAGAGTGAGGGTCCTTGCTTGAACAGGGGGTAACCTGACTGTCAAACAAAGACCCCATTTCTAACATCTGTTTATCTAGCAAAGTTTTTAAGCATTGGATCAGCACAGTGCTATCCACGCCGAGCTAGATAGTGACAAAGTATTTTGCCATTTGTACAGCAAAGTCTTTAAGCATAGGTTTGACACAGTGTCAACCTTGCCGAGCTGTAAAATGACAAAAGCCATTTACCACTCCAGGCACCGTATTACAGCTTTGGACTGGTAAAGTACCGGCCAAGTCAACCTGGAATGAGTAAAAGCAACACCTGACACGTGATAGACATCTATAGATATATATATATATATACATACATATCTATATATAGATATATCTATCTATATAAATAGATATATCTACATAGGTATATCTATATATGCTGTATGGTTTCCTTGGGGGCCATAGTGGTCCCCAGGGAAACCATACATCCATTTAAAAAAAATGATGGCCCCCACAGGGGGTCACCCTGCACACGGGCGACACCCTGTCCATTTCATTTAAAAGATATATATATATATATATATATATATTTTTTTTAAACCCCTCGGGGTGCGGGCAGGTAAACCTACCTTTCATTACAAAAAATATGCCCCCCACAGGGAGTGGGGCTGGCCCATTTGCCTAGGTGACCGACCCTCCCCAAGTGAAATCCCTGGTGTCAATTGGGGTTTCCTGGCACTCGTTCGCAACTGTGCTGTGATCGAGGGCCAGGACCCCATTCAGGAAAGCCTTGTTTGAAAGGGGAGAATCTCCACTTTCAAACGAGGCCTTCCTGAATGTCAGGAAGGCCCGTTTGGGCCTGCTTTCCTGCTCTGGTCAGGAAACCAGATAGTGATGTCTGTGCGCCTGACATCACAAAGGGGCAGGTGGGGGTCTGAGGAAGACACGGAAGATCTTCCAGGTCTCCCGTTTTTTTTTTATTTAATATAAAATCCTCCGATGCAATGCATCAGAGGATTTTCTAACCCCCTCCCTGGTGTCAGCCACTGGTCGTGACCCGCACCAGGGAGGTACTGCCCGCATTAAAGCGATTAAAGTAAAAAAAAACTATATGATGCGGTCAACGCTGGCCACATCATAGATTTTTTTTCACTTAAAGGCACGCTGCTGTGCAACATGTCATAAAAATATTGACAAAGCTAATAGATCTTGCAGAGGTGAGACCTATCGGCTTTGCCAATATATGTTAGGTTTAGTTGCTGTGCATGCCTAACCAGGACAAGAGATGAGCTTTGTGGCATGCATTTGTATTGTACAGAATTTGAGATTCTGATTAGGATATGATACTGAGACTATAGTCCATGCACTCTGTTCTGAGGCTGTTTCCTGGTGCATAAGGATTAACAGGAGGGCACAGCTCGAGTTTGAAAAAGCTTGAGACCAGCGATGCCGCTTACCTGTGAGCCCATGTCTGCTTTGTTATTCAGAGTGTGTCACCAATTTACCCATCTGTGAAAACTTTAGCACAGCGCAAGGCTAGTTTCTTTATTTGCCTCAATTCTCCCTCTGTTTTGGCCACTGTGTAATACATTTGCAATTAACTCTAATTGTTGTGCATCACTGAACCCTGCTCAGCCTCAAATAGGCCTTTTTTCTCACCTCTGCTTGCCTCTCCCTCCATTCACGTCTTAATTTTGGCCACTGCAGAACAACTGGTGCAGTTCAAGGTCACAAGATCAGTTCAAAGTGGCAAAACTAAGGGCTGATTGAAAGTTTGGCTTAGAGAGTACTCCCTAAAACCTCATAGTCCACCCTCCCAATTTAGAGGTGAATGGATTGAAAGTAGGTTGATAACAAGGTCTACTCCTTCTTTGTCACTGATTTACTCCTCTGATGGCCTAATGGGGAACGGGTTGTTGGAGGTCATCCATTTGAATGTTCACTCAATTTAGTGTGGGTGGTCGGATGGCTTTTTTTGCTTTCTGTCACGGCCAAGTCATACCTGGAAGTGAGGGACAGTAAAAAAAAAGAACAATTACCCCTACACCGTAGAAGTAAACTCCTGTAGTGTTAGGATCATTAGCTTTTAATTTTTCAAAAACCAGATCGCACTTTGAGAGTTTGTTTCTGAAAAATATAAAACTGTGTGAAAGTTTGATGGGCAGCTGTCCTATTTAATGAAGCTGCCTGTCAAACCATCACAACATTGGCAGGAATTTGCCCTGATGGTTGTTCTTGCCTATGTTAAGGGTTATCCGTGGGGCTGATGAACTACACTAAATTTGGCTAGCAGAAGTCATTTAGCTCAGTGGGGTCTATGTCCAACATTACCCAGACAAATTACTTTCTGTCCGCTAAACTTTATATCAGTCTCTAATCCATCCCACCTGCCATCGTCACATACAGTCACGGAAATCTTCAACAGATTATTGTATGAATAAAGAATGACCAGACGGTGAAGCAGCTATCACCTAGAAAAGCCTGATGACTGAACTGAGGCCCCTCCGTGAGCCTACATATGTTGTTTTGATTTTGCATATGATGCTTTGTTGTTTAGAGTGCGTCTACCTCTTAAATCTTAAATTTCTCATTCATGAAAATGTTTATCAGAAAACAACACTGGCTGTGGAGAAGTATGGGGTTGCCTTCCTGTGCAATATCCTCTGTTTAGTCCTGAAAGAGCTTATAGCCAGATCCTTTCCTGATCTTACCCTTCCTTAAACTTTCCTTGAACAATGTGCCTTGCTTATATTCCTCTCTTGTTACATAATCAAAATGCATTACTTCTACAGAATCACTGATTGACTCCATCTCTCGTTTGCTCATTAACATTTTTTTATTGATTTCAAAAAGACAGACCGCAAACACAAATACGTTTAGCAAGACAGTACAATCAAGTTTTACATTACATTGTTTCTCATGGAGTACAGTCAGGGAGACATAGCTGTTTGATTGCACAGCAAAAAGAAACAAGGAGAAAAGAAATAAAAAACAAAGGGGGTCAGAAAGATGGAATTAAAAAGGGGGAAAGAAAAGCCACTCAGCATACAGGAGCAAGTAAATGACGCAGCAATGCATTTCCTGTGATTGGTTTACAGTCCAACATTTGCAATGTCGATGCATCAGGCCCTAACAGGTAGTCTGAGACATTTGGCCTGCAGTATCAGGGACTCACGTGGGACAGGCGCCGTGGTCTCTGAGCCCTCCATCCATCTCCGCCAGTGCTTCGTGGTATAATTCCTGGGCTGACCAAATATCTTTGAGACAGGACCTGACGGGCATCAGCTCTCAATAAGCAGCGAGCCGTTCTTGACAGCAAACCACATCCCGCAGCCAGCAGACTGTCTGCAGAGTCTGGCCTCGGCCCCACTGGAGTGCCACATGATGTTTCGTGTGTAGAAGGAAGAGGGCCTTCAATTATCCTATTAACACAGTGTGTGATGATCGCCTAAGTGCATAACAAGTGATCTCCTCAACTATATCAAATCAAGCCAAAAATGTTGCACCCCAGGAGAGAGCCATGTAAGGTGTAAAAAGTCAGTGCTAGGTACAGTGCAGCGTACACAGCGTGCATCCTTTGTTAGTCCCATTCTATGCATCCTCTCTGGGGTACAGTATGGTCTGTGCAGGTGTTTAAAGTGCACTAGTCGCAATCTGTAATTAGGGAATGGCGCTTGGTACTGGGGGCCATATGTACGAAAGCTTTTTCCCATAGACACAGAATGGGTAAAATCCTTTGGTACATCTGGCCCTGGGTGCACAATATTTCCATTCGCACTCGCAGGCACTTGCGTGTCAACTACAGTGCCTTATGGAGGGGGCATGGAACGGTGTGATCATGTTACGGCACTGTGTATGCCTGAGACTGTGTGGGGAATAGTATAAAATGTACAAACTTCGCTTGTACGATATAGTAGTATAAGTCCATATCCGGTGCGATCAGATGTCCTTGCTCAAAGGGGAGTGTTAATATTTCTCAGGCACTTTGAGGCCCACTACCCACCCACTCAAGGGACATTAAGCACAAGCAAAGTTGTTGGAAGTACATCGGCAATAGAAAGGGCAGGTTAATGAATAAATAAAAGGATTTGGGATGGATTACCATCTTAGCAATGGCCAACATCACAGTTAGAAAAAGTAGGAGCTTTAGCTAGCCCTTTATCTGCTTGTCCAAGCAGGTCAGCAAGCGTCCATAGTTGGCTTTCCATAGGTCATCCAGGTCTCTGCTTCTCCAGATTCCCAGATATCTCATCAGCTTTATCTTCCACTGCAGTGGGAACTCCGATATGAGTTCCTCTGTCATGTCTGTCTAAGGGAAAAAAGTCAATTTAGCCCAATGAATAGAAATACCAGATACGCTGCCAAATTTAGTGAATTTTCTGATCAGCGGGTCCAAGCTTTACTGCAGGCATTTCATGTAAAGGGTGACATCATCTGCATACGCAGAAATGAGTATACTACGGCGCGAGAAGAACAGACCTCGATGTGACTGGTGTTGTCCTAAGCGGGCCACAGGTGGCTCCAAGGTTATGGCAAATAATATGGTTGACTTGGGGCAGGCCTGTCAGGTGCCCCTCATCACCTGAAAGGGGGGGTAACCATTCCATTGACCTGCAATCAGGCCACGAATTGGGCGTACAGAAAGCTAATTATCTTAATGAATTAAGGGCTGATACCGAGACATATTGGGAGAATAAAAGGTAAGGCCACTCAAGAGACTCAAATGCCTTGGTTGCATCCAGAAAGACAGCAGCAGCCTGAAGGTCCAAGTGGATGGTATGCACAACAGCAAAGAAGGTACACAGTTTGTGAGCTGTTGATGTACCCGGAACAAACCCTGACTAGTTTGGCTGAACGATAAGTGGCAGAAGTGGGAGCAGACGTGTGGCTATCAGCTTTGCCCAGATTTTGTTGTCTTTGTTGATCAAGGACAGACAGCGGTAGGGTTCGCAGTAGAGGGTATCTTTCTCCAGCTTAGGGGGCTTATTTATAGTGCCCTAGCGCCACCTTGCGCCACATTAACGTCATTCTTTTTTACGTTAATGTGGCCCAACAAGGCTGAAATCCCCACGCCATATTTACAGAGTGGCGCAATGCAAATATTGCGCCACTCTGTAACCCTTTGCGCTACATTATGCCTGGGCCAGGCATAATGTATGCAAAGGGTGCGTTCCACCATTAGGAAAAATGGCGTGAGGCAATCTATGAGATTTCTTTATGTCATTTTTACAGCACTTTAAACGCCTGCTCAAGAGCAGGCGTTAAAAGTGGCCTTCCATTCTTTAGCATGGGGCCCTATGTACTCTGCAGGTGTAGTGCCGATATTTGGGCATACTCCTGCAGAGTACATCAACAGAGTCATAAAAAAATGATGCTATTGCCCCCAACCCTGCACCATGGTGCACCGTATTTTAAATACGGTGCACAAATAGTGGCAGTAGGGGGTGCTAAGGGGCGCTGGGAAAGTGGTGCTGCACTCGGTGCAGCACCACTTTCCATAAATCTGTCCCTAAGTATTATAAATATTAGTGCCTAAAGCAAAGGGGAGGAGCTACAGGGCCAGAATCTGAGTGTGCTCTGTCTAATAAGCAGAAGACAGGTCATCAAGGCCTGAGGCTTTATCTCCAGGCATTGCATTGATCACTCTGATTACTTACTCAACTGAAAGGGCTCTTCCAGAAATCTCTTCTGTCCCCCTTCTAGCCACAGTAGCTGAATAGAGTCAAAGTAGGACATCAGGTCCAGAAGTGGTTCAGTCTATGTGGTGTTATAGAGGGTTGAGAAGAAGGCAGTCATTGCTTCCTGTGGAGCCTCAGTGTCTATATTTGTGTGAGAGTGATCGTCTTGTATTTCGACTATGTAGTCGCTCGTCCAGGGTTTTGCACAATAAATTTGCCACAGCCTTTTCTGCTCATCTCCCTCACCACAGCGCTGGGTGCCAGCCTCTTTTCCTAGATAGCGAGTTTCCCTATGAGCTGCTTCTTCATGATCAGCTTGTTTTGAATAGTCACAAGTGTGAGAGCACTGCAATGAGATCCAGGGTGCAAATTTATTTTTCTAATCATGTAAGGTCTCCACACAATACCTGCATCAGTCCTGCCTGTTCTGCAATAAATGTGCCTCTACTGATAGTCTTAAAGGTTTCCCACAGAGTGGGCTGCGATGGGACTGAGCGGGCGTGATGTTCAATGTATTCTACAATAGCTGCCCTGACCTCCTCTCTGAAGACTTGATTCGCAGTGCTCTCGGGGGCAGATGCGAAGTGAAAGCTTGTGGGCTGCAATTTGGTGATGTCACCTATAATAGAACGGAATTATAATCTGATAGTGTTCGTGGCATGTAAGTGACCCTAGTGCTCCAGGTGTCAATATCTTGTGTAGCTAGCCAATAATCGATGCACAACCATGTGGTGTTAGCAACAGCTGTCCATTTGTCCTCTATGCTACGTACACATCGGGAGCGCCAAAGGTCTGTGAGATCATTGTCCACCATCAGAATTTTAGTTATGCTGCCACGTTCTGGTGTGGGCATCGGTAGTCGCTAGACCAGTCAGCATCAGGATTTAATACTATGTTAAAGTCGCCTTCCCACAGAAGTGCCCCAGAAGTCAAGAAGGCCACTAATCTCCTGATCTCCACACAGAAGCAGGGATTATCTACATTCGGACCATACAACAAGAGATGAAGGGGGGGTCCCGGGAGCTCTCCAGAGAGGATGACATATCTGCTCTACTGGTTGCAGAGCACATGCTGTGTATGTCAATGTAGGCCATTTCAAATTAATATTGCCAGCCCTCAGGCATAATAGGAGAAGCTTGCAACATGGCGCTCTCCTATCCACCCCACTCTCAGTTTGCACCTCAGTGTTCCCCGTGAGGTGCAATTCCTGCAGCATGCAAATGTCTAATGCATGCTTTTGTAGTCACACCAAACCGAGTCACATCTTGTGCCTATCATTAGGACCTCCTATGTTCCATTTTAGACATTTAATCAATGGCATTGGGAGGGTTGTGTGGATAGGGCATTGTTTGTCATGCGCACCAGGTGCACCAACTATACAGGCGAATACCTTTGCTCTGAGTGGGCGAGAAAGAGGGGAACAAAGCAAACATTAAAAAATTTAAATTGTATCCATTTCCACAAAACTTTGACATACCACCCACCCCCCACTTTGACACCCCAATAGAGCCAAAGGCCATCATTCCTCTTCACATTTAACCCAAAACACGTAACCAGTATGAACAGTTTGGGAATCATCCCACTGGGCAAGGATGGAATCTGGCACTCTCCCAGCCTGGGTATGTTTGTGTGGCCCGAGGTTCAGTTTGAGGTGCCTTGTGCCAGCCCATCATATCATCCTGGACAGTCATCCTGTCGGTAACATCCGCATCACTGCATTTGTAGTCTCTGACATGTTATTCTGTGGTGGCAAAAGCTTTTAGTCAGTGGGGAGTTAATTGCAAGGCAGGCACTATTAGAGTGACTTTTTGCTTTAGTCGTTGTTGCTTAGCTGTCCCAAGTTCTGATCCTGGGCCACAGGGGGAGATCTCTGCACAGTCAGCAGTATATTTTTAACATATTTGGCCTCAACCTTGGAATCTGTGAAATAGTGGGGTTTCCCAGAATGGTGAATTCTTAGTTTGGTAGGGTAGATTAGGAAATTCTTGGCATCCACTTTCTGCAGCAAGCATTTAACCAAGAGAAACATTCTG
This sequence comes from Pleurodeles waltl, assembly GCF_031143425.1. Lineage (NCBI taxonomy): Eukaryota > Metazoa > Chordata > Amphibia > Caudata > Salamandridae > Pleurodeles > Pleurodeles waltl. Next base: position 683,367,031 of record NC_090446.1, read on the forward strand.
TGAGCAGCCAAATGGATACCTTATTCTCTTGATAATGGAGTGACTTCTTCTCTCTTGTCAATCTCAGAACTGTGTCTCTGTCGTTCAGCAACTGGACTGTTATTGGACAAGCCTGCACACCCTGTGGGGGGGGTGCCAACTGAGTGTCCTGTGTGCCCTCTCAACAATCAGCAGTGTGCAGAGTGCATCTCCGAACAATGTACAGAACATTGTCTCTAAATAGTACTCCATGCAGTCCATAGCTGTTGATTCTGGTATCTCCAGGATTCGTATATTATTTCTCCTCAAGCATGCCTTTCTTTGTGTTGAGGGATGATGGCTGGGACATTTTCCATTTGGATTAACTGCTCACTGGTGATAGACTGGCCATCTTCCATGTCTGACATGTGGCACTCCAACTGGTCCAGTCTCTCACTGTGTTTATCAACTTTCTTTTTCAGATGATCAAATCTGTCTAGCAACAGATAAATTTTTGAGTCAATCGCAGTCAGACTATTTTTGAGATCCAAGAAAATGGTATGAATATCTAGATCCTGTGGGGGATCGCCTTCAGCCCCAGATCCCACCTGGAGGTCAGGTGGTGCATCTGCTGTACATGTCTGTCTACTTTGATCAAAGATGAGCTTAGATTGCCTGCCATCTTTTTTCCCCCACAGTTGCCCAGTAGGCTTGTGCCCTATGGCAGATAAGTGGTTTGCACCCCAGTAGGTTGCAGGGGCAGGTGTCCTTTAGTACCTGTCTCGCCTCACCCGCTAAGGTGCTGCAAATCGGGGGAGGCATGAGCAGACCAAGCCAGTACAAATAGCACTATGAGCAGTTTTGTCAACCCACCAGGTCAGCTGGTCTTCAGTGTCTATAGCCTAACACGGGTGTAAAAGAAGCAGCTGGTCCAGAACAAGTGACGGCACTATGACAGAGAAGTTCCCTTCACTCTGCTGGGGGTTGCTCACTGTGTCCACAAGGAGTTAGTTGCAGCTGCTCTACCCAACATGTGAGGGAGCAGGTTGCCTCTTAGCTGGGCTGAGATTGTCCTCTGGGTGGGGGGCACAGAGTGTAGTTAACGGGGTCCATTGATGTCCTGGGGATCATTCAGAGCCATTTGTCACCCCCAAATCCAGTCAATCATGGCAGCTGGTACTAAATTGCTCCCATGTTCCCGGGATAGGACCAAAAGGCAGAGTAAAACAGGGACCCCCTTCAGGTCACAATTTCCTCAGCCGTGTTAGGTGTGGGTTTCACAAATCCAAGTGGTGTGCTATGAGGAGTTGTCAGGCCAGGTCGAATCTCTGCTTCTGCTGCGCACAGGAGACAGTGTTTTACTGCTGCAGGAGCACAGTGCGACTCTCCGCAATCACTGGCAGGCCCTGATGATCTCCCTGAGGCAAGATAAAAGCCGGATTGAGGTCACCGATCTGCAGAGCCTCATGTCATTTTGGCCATCTTGCAGCCGAGCTCGACCATGTCCCTCATTTGCTCCTTAATCATTACTTATGAATTGAGCTGGTACTACTCCTGGGTAGACATTACAGACCCATATATGAGTTGTGTTCCTTTGCCTCACATGGGCAGTGCTTAATTTGAGCTGGTGGTTGCAGGTGGAGCCCACCGTCAATTATTTTCTCAGTCTAACACTTATTTTTCCTCAGTAGGCTTTAATCCAGAGCAAGAAAGATAAAATTACAATGAGAAATAAAAAGAAGGATACGAAAGATAGAAAAACAGTGACAAAGGGAGAAGGCAGATATGAAAAATAACCTGCAAGAGTGAGATAAGGGGGCAGAGAGTTTGTTGTGGTGGATTAAAGTGATACAAGGTGGGATCAAGACCACGCAGCCTTGGTGTTCGGTGTCCAACCTTCAATAGGACTGACCGCAGGTTTCGGAGCAAAACCATGGGCCCCTGTACGTTATTTTAGTAACTAAGCACAACACCTGCGTATACTTCTCAGAGCATATACTATGTACCGTTTGCGCATTGTCCATTCTTATGGTTTGCACCCTATGCCATTCGTGTGGACTCCTCAAGTATCTACTATGACTACTCATACACTGATTCCTCATCTCTCGCTATATGAAGGGCCCATCAGAACATACACTATGACCGGTTATGCAAATCCAAATCACATGGGTTGCCATATGTCCTTCTTGTGTGCACCCCTCCAAACAAATACTGTGTCTGGGTGCATAACAACAATTCCTGTGCCCTACTCCTCTGCATGGTCTCCAGTGAATATGCTATAATGTATACATTGTTGCATCCAAAATGTAATGTTGTGATCATATGCACACTTCCAATGGCATATTCAATGTGGTTTTTAAACCAATTTAACATTATTAGGCAACTGAATTCATAACCATATCTCATCATATTTTTTTCTCTAACAGTTTTAGCTATCTTTAACAAACTTTCTTTACACAAAAGTGCATGCCGCATAAGCCACATTGCACTCTCACTTTTTCTACCTCCCATTCTTCAGCATTTAAAACATAAGCATTCTACCTATGGCTCTCGTTTTCTTCAAATTTTCCAATTTGTTTCTACACCCAAGCATAGGCGCAACTGCAAGCTGCTGTAATTCAATTTGAATAGTCTTTTCTTTGCATGCACAACAATAAAAATCTTTCCACGTACGACATATTGCACACACACATTATTTTAACCTTCCATGCACCACCATTTAGTGAATGTGTCCTCTCTTTTATCCTTTTCACTTGAAATGTATGCATAGGCACTACATCATAACACATCTTTGATCCTCACTCAGGTGGCAGTAATATGTATTGTGGGAATGTTCAATGGTTGCAGCCAACTTGAAGGGAGTTCATGCCAGTGGTTGGCCTACGATATTATCACAAGAGGAGGATTTACGTGTCTGTAGAGTCTATACTGGGCCAGCTGTGCGGAGCCATCCGGATAAGATTTGGGAACTTGTGGCCAGTATAAAATTAGGACTACTGACGAAAAGTGGATTGGTAAAGAAACTATGGTCAATTACAGAAACTATCCTTCAATTACAGAAATCAAAATGTGGGGTGCAGATGTTTAGTTTCTCAGTTGTCCTTGTGCCAAAAAAGATTGAAGGAAAGGAGTGGTTATAATTGTCAATGATATGTTGACTCTCTGGGCACAACACACCATGCTTAATTAGAACACCACAAAAAAGTCCGAGGAAGGTGTGCCTGCACACCAAAAAGTGAGTAAAATGTAGTGGTGTGTGTAATGGACATCTCCAAATTATGTACCATACCTGCAAGAGGATGTTTATGATTATCATGAAGGACCTTTTTAAATGGTTTCAAGGTCGGACTGGCCCATAGGGCGCCCAAAGGGCTAGTCTGAAAGGTCAATGTGTTGGCCAGTTTTTTTAATTGATTGTTGGCCGGTTTTATGATCTGGTAGGCTGTTTTTTCATTGTTGATTGTCCTGATTTTACCACAAAACATTTCTGGTAGTAAGCATAGATGCATGCAGTCTCCCATACCTTGCAAAACACTGTGGGGGTCATTCTGACTCCCGCCGGCCGCGGTATCCGCAGGGCCGGCGGGAGCCGCCAGAATACCGCTGCGCGGTCACAAGACCGCCGCGGGTATTCTGGGTTTCCAGCTGGGCTGGTGGGCAACCGCCAGAAGGCCGCCCGCCAGCCCAGCGGGAAACACCCTTCCACAAGGATGCCGGCTCCGAATGGAGCCGGCAGAGTGGAAGGGGTGCGACGGGTGCAGTTGCACCCGTCGCAATTTTCAGTGTCTGCACGGCAGACACTGAAAATCATGGTGGGGCCCTGATACGGGGGCCCCACGACACCCCATACCGCCATCCTGTTCCTGGCGGCCAAAACCGCCAGGAACAGGATGGCGGTATGGGGGTCGGAATCCCCATGGCGGCGCAGCTTGGGATTCCCCAGGGCAGCGGAAAACCGGCGGTACACCGCCGGTTTTCCGTTTCTGACTGCGGCTGTACCGCCGCAGTCAGAATGCCCTTGGGAGCACCGCCAGCCTGTTGGCGGTGCTCCCCAGGGTCGGAATGACCGCCTGTGTCTTTACTAGTTCAAAACTACCACAATTTGCAAATTTAGGGCACATTTTTTTATATATTGATTTGTTAATGCAAGCCAATTTTATTTTGGTTAAGGGGACTAGTTTTCTGTCCAGGTCTGAAGCTGCGGGGTTTCTGTAGTGTTTACCACTGGTTAGGATTTCCTTGGTAAAAAAAACACTACAAACTGGGTTTCCACAGGCAGTTTCAGAGTAACTGAATTCTATGACGTGCTGGGGATGAAAAAGCAATTTCCATCTTGGAAAAAGCAAACTGTACTCTGAATGAGATTCCCAGAGTCAAAAGGGTGGACGACATTTTCTATTAGAGCAAAAGTCTATGAAGTTCTAAGAGTTGAATGAACAACCTACATTAATGGACAAGGGCAGTTTCCATAACCAAGGCTAATTTCCCAACAATGTTAGCGAACCTCAAGGCACTTATCTTTTCAGTAACTCATGTTAAGTTGTAAAGTTCAGGATCCATATATGAAAAGTGGGCAAATAACTACACTGAAGTTTGCATTTGGAGAAAGTGTAAATTATTGGAAATGATCCATGCTAAGTTGCAGGTCGTTAGAGCAGGGTAGCAAACTATCTCAGTGTACCTAGCTAAGGATTGTGAACATTAAATCTACATAGATGGGATTGCTTATTGTCACTAGGGGACCTGTGTTTTTCCCCTGTATTCTTTTGCTGGTTGATTTTGGGATAGGAGGCATTTTGTCACCGACCACGGGGATTTAGTTGTTTAATAGTGGTCTAACTAGCTGAGGTTTCCTTCTGCTGCTGATGCCAAACCAGGCTAGGACTATTTCCTGACGCTTTCTTACTCTCCTACCCCTCCTCCTCACCCTCTATCTTTCCTTTCCTCTCCCCAAACACCACCTAGTCAACCTTCTGTCCACCCCTTTTTTCACATGTATTTGTTGTTGCACACTTCGCTATAAATGTTTATAGATGGCAGGTCGCATGTGCTCATGTTCTCCTATGCACATGTGTGAGTGAGTGGTTTTGTTGAACTATTACAAATCCCTTTCGATGATGGATGCTGCAGTTACAGCTCATTCAAAGCAGCCATCTTTGAACGGGATCTAATAAAACAAACCAAATTGCTTCGAAGATGGCCACTGGAAAGGCATTGACATCCACAGTGGCTATCTTTGAATGACATTTATGAAAACATTAGAAATCCATTCAATTATCGCTGTTCTGGATGCGCACTCAATTGCGGGAGTCATCTTTGATTCTATTTAGTAATGCTTGAAAATCCGATTTTAAGCTTGACATCAAGGATGCTTGTACATTTGTGGCGGCTATCTACCCCAAACAAATACTTTGCCCAGTGTGTAACATACCTTATTTAGATAATTCTCAGCACTGTATGTTTTCCACGAAGTATTTTCGTACTCTAGGAGTAACGTTGTATCATTTTGTGAGACTGCTGCAGGGAACACTATATTACTAACAAGTTATGACCATTATCATAACATCCAATGATAATTTAAAGGATAAAAACATAAGGTAGCTCCCTTCGTCTCTTAAATGACAAGTGCTGACATTCCTTAATTGACAAGCACTGGCACAATAATTGCCTCAGGAGCATTTCTTACATTAAATTATTCTCAGTAACAACAAAAACATCAGGAACATTTGCAGTGCAAGCATGGCCAGGTGTTAGCTTCTAGCATGTTTATAATTACTCATAGTTTCCGATTACAATTTAAGGAAAATTTTATTTGGAACAAAATGAATTGTACTTTTGCATTGTCTGGAATGTAAGTCTAAAAAATAACGGGCCTGATTCGTTGAACCTTTTAAGCCCTTGAGTGGTCATCTACGCCCACTAACGGAGAGATACTGTTTCGAGTCACACTGATCTTACAATTACGGTCAAAGATGGTACTTACGATTGTAAACAAAATTGCCAAGTTGAGTGATTTTTCAAAATCATCAGGGTTGGTAGATGGTGAAAAATAGGCCTTTGTGAAGTCTGAGGAAAAGGGGATGGTACCCTGAAATATGTACTGGTAAATGGATGGGTTTCAAACTTCAGCCGCTAGGGGGGGCAACGCCTGGACATTTTTGTGAGGGCAAGCACATTTCCCAGTTTTACTCAAGAAATAATGTAACTCGGACAAGACAGGCCCAGAATGTCTATATGCGTATATGGTGCACAGCTGCAGCTGCACTCCAGATGATTTTGTGGAACCTGGTGTCCCACCAATAAAGGGCAAGACTTCTGCTGACAGGGAACAGTTCCGTGCACAGCTATTTGCTTGAAGTGCCGGGACATACAGACTGATGAACAGCAGTGACTTATCCTCCACCATGGATGGATGGTCTTAAACCTAACCAGGTACGCCACCACTGATCAACAGCTGTGCACTACTAATTCCCTGCTGCTGGCAAGGTCACTATTTGTGGGGCTAGGCTTCTACTGGAGAAGACTTGCCAGCACGAGCTGCAAGGAAGTAAAGCAATAGCCAGTGTTGCTCATCACCCAGAATAATTATTCAGTACTGCGTAGAACAGTTTAGCGTGACCATTTTCCTTTCCCCTTTGTTATTTCAACTTTGCAAGCTAAACACTTTATGTTTTAAAGTGAAATTATGTAATGGAAACGCAATGAATACGGATATATGCAAACACCCACATTTGATTTTTCAAACCAAAAACGCCTACATAAATCTTTCCAAAAATACTATTTACCTGTACTTTAGGGCGGGAAATATACACTAACACTTCCATCATTTCAGGGGATATAGTAGAAGAGATTTATTTACATGGAGAAATATATTCCTAATTGAAATCCAAATAGAAAATGACACAACATGTTCAAATGCTCATAGTTTACAACCCTTAAATCTGCGAATCGTCAACATGTGGACAGTATGCAAGGTGGCTGACTAGTGAGTAGACGACTATGCCTAAAATTCCACAATTTCTCAAGCTAAGTAATTGTACAAAAACCACAGGCAAACTCCTATAACATAATTCTACAACCTGTAAGATTACTAATTGAGTTAAGAATCAACCCTATGATGATTTTTTAGTCAAACAGGTGGCAATTGCGGGACACCATGAAGGGGAATCCATGTTGAAGGCAATGTAGAGTTGAGTTCTATAGCAGCGAGGTCATCAAATCTGGTGCCGGCAGGGAAGATTTTAGATGGTGCCCACCATTGTAGGTAAAGCATTTAGTGTGTGCTCCTCACCCAGATGGATGCTGCCATTACACCTGGCAATTGTTTTAACACACATTGCCAAGAAACACAAAACTCGACGTGATTAAAAAAATTCACACCTGAAAGAACACAATCAATATTTATTTAGAGTGGTTAGAGAAGGAAAATATGGTTAGGCAGATATTTCCCTGAAACATATGACGAACATATGCTGACAATACTATAACTGTAACTCACTCTTTCTTTCCCAAGCCAGCGTGTCATTTCCTTGTTTTCCAGTGTTTGAACGCAGGGGAGTGTCCCCCTGATAATATTTCATAGACAACTATCCCAATGAAGGGTGATAAGTACTCAAGCAGTAAGGTAGGTGAATGATGTTCTGTGAACTACTGCACCCACTCCAGAAAGCTGTTTCCCTCCTGGCTGCAAGTTCAAACCCTGGCAGGTCCACTCAGCCTTCTGAGGTTGAGAAGTGAGTACCACTGATGGGGGTCACAATAAACAGGTTATTCAGTACCAAGACACCCAAAGGGGTGAGCGTGTGCATTGCAAATACAGGTGTTGAGTTACGATGAGATAGCATGGTTGTGCATGACTGTCAGGCAGAGATCATACTATGAATTTAGAGCACCTGTTTTTGCTATGCTCCTGTTCCTGGTGAGGGTGCCTGTGCAAGGCTAAATCCACCCATGAACGCTTTATCTTGCATATAGTGAGAGATGTTACTTAACATGTTAAAGACTATTATACAGAAAGTCCAGCTACATGCAAGATGATATCCACCTACTGGAGAGAAGCCTCGGGACATACCAGCTGATTTCTTCATTTAAGATTCGGGGGGGGGGGGGTTGTTCTATGTCTGAAACTGTACCTTATGAATAGAAGTAGATAAACGATAATGTGTTGTTCATTTAAAACTTCGTACACAGAAAGCATGATCACTCACTGTAGTCTGTATGGCTGGTCGAAATCACACTTGCAGTTCTGGGTATGGGGAACCAGTCCGGTGTATAGTTTTCTGAGAGAAATGCATCAGTCCATTCGAACATTTCTGGATTGAAACTAAGGACGTTGACTCAGAAAAATATCACGGGGAAGGGAAGTGACATCATGTACGGTTTGTCGACAAATTACAATACAGGATTGACACCTTGCCCCTCTGCCCATTCCCCTCCCCCTCCCCGGTCAGTCACTTACCAGCCGTCTCTCTAATTCTGAAGGTTTATTTCATGACATGCACATTTAAATCAATTCATAAAAATAAAGTTGGTCTGTTTGGCGCCTGGATTCATATTATAAAATTGGGAATGTCAAATCAATCTAAAAACCTAAACATTGACTGGATTGCAGACCAGTGAATTAGGTGAGTCTCTCTTAACAGATTCCGCAGGCCCTAATCACAAGCAGATTGGACTATGGCAACAAGCTCTACACAGGCATCCAAACCCATCTCCTTCACGGATTTCAAACTATCCAAAACAATGCCGGTAGACTTGTCCTCAACCTCCTGCACCGAACCAACACCACACCACTCCTCAAAGAGCTCCACTGGCTCCCCATCCTGGAGCACTGCCAGCTCAAACTTCTCACTCACACACATTCAAGTCACTACGCAACACATGAAATGCATTCGTCAATCACTGGCTTCACTTCCAGCAACTCACCAGACAAGTTCACTCGGCATCACTCTCACTCACACACACACCATTTCTACAGAAGCAGAATGGGAGGTTGCATCATTCTCCTACCTAGCTGCCAGATCCTGGAGCGACCTCTCCCAACACATCAGGGCCTCCTCCTCACTTCTTGAATTCAACAAGAAGCTGAAAACCTGACTATTTGATTAGACTTTGCGCTAGACTATAGAGACTGCCTGTATTCAGGCCCAGCCTCACCACATGCCTACACTCCCATACTTAGCACCTGGATACTCTCAAAGGTGACAGCAGCACTCAACAAATTCACCTTACATTACATCACTTCACAATTTTAGGCTTAACTAAAAACAAAACAGACTTTATCTTGGAAAGACACTTTATCTATGTGCTATGTATTTTCTTGAGCATTTGACTAAAGACAACTATATTATATTTTATATTTATTGTTTTTTTTTGTATTGTACGTTTTGTATGTTTTTAACTAACCATACCCTCCAGGATTTCGGAATGTGCCCAAAAGATTGAGAAATCTGCAGTTTTGTAAAAAGACTGTGCTTTTTACAAACCTGCCCACGAAATCTGGAGAACTAGGACATCTTGCGGCCCGGAAAGGAAAAAGCACCACCATATTTATGATAAATATGTAAGAATTGGCAACATTCTCCAAGGGGTGTTCTCTTAGCATGTTGGGTGGTGATTTTGTACGCCACAGTCATTCCAGCTTCTATCACTGAATAGATCAGAACTCCACCATAGCACACAGCTCAAAAGGCCCCTTTTTTTGTGCAATTCTCTCTGACCAGATCTAGAGATGTTCAGTGTCCCCCTCTACACATAGGGGTTAACAGGAACCCCATTGGGCAGATGGTGCCTTCTATACTGCCACCTTGAAGGAAATTGGCTCACAGTTTAAAAAAGGCACGGCCATTTCCCTTATTGCGAAGCTCCGCCTCCCAGTACTTTAGTTTGGTGTTTCTGGCTTACTACTTTCTGCTTCTGAAGTTTATGGACACTCTGCATATATTTGAATAGCATGAAATGTTTTGAATAATTACATATGTCTTGTAGAAGAGTGCGTTTATGTTGTTACAATGTTTCCCTTTCATTGGAGCCCACTCTAGCACACTAGATTGTTCTGTGTGATGCCCTGGCTTCGCTGTGCTCTTCAGATTCTAGTTGCTTGCATAACTGGCATTGGAGATGTAGGTCTTGTGAGGCAAGTTGTGTTCCATACTCAAATATTCAATGGAAAGTGAAATAATTATTTACAACACATACCTTTATCAAGAAACACTTTTGTGGCCAATTTCAATACATAAAGGATTTTCTCCCTTGTTAAATTGCGAAAGCCTGATTATAAACTTCACATATTTTTTTTTGTTGCACTATGGTGCTTGCATCTGTCCCCTAATTGGGTCAGAAGTTCAATGATGCATAACATATTTTAAAAATATTCTATGTGGCTGTCTTCTTAAATACGATTGATTTGCACAAGGTGCTGTGAATGTCTAAACTAAATAATTAAAGACTATTTTAATATTGGTTCTTTCAAAAGAAAAAAAGTATCTATATTTTGTTTTGGAGTTATGGAGACTGAATCACATTTTGATTTTTCTGTGCCATTTAATATGTATGCAAAGCTTATAAGAAGTCTTCAGCCATAGGTGGTAAACACAGCACTCCTATTTTTACAACAAAGCATTGATTAAAATAGTACTTCTTTTTGGAGTAGTATTGTGATAATTTAGCCTTCTCAGGATGACACCACTGGTTTTTAACACTTCTTTCGCTCAGGCTCGTCATCCCAGTACTAAGATTTCCAACTCTGAACTTTCCACTACATAAGATGAAGCTGAATCATATTTTTCTTAAAAATTCTTAAGCAGTACTGTCAATTTCATTGCTGTTTTTCCCTTGGCGCACACTTGGTCAATATTTGATTCAAATCTTAAATGTTACAGGCTAGTAATTATGCTGCCAATGGAATGTTGACTTGGAAATGTCATGTCTTGATTGGCTAAAACAGTGTCCTCTAAATAATAAACATCTGTTTTTCAGCACCAAGGTACCCTTCTCGGTGAAGGTGCGCTTTATAAATAAACTGTCACGTAGGTTCCCACTATCCTGGATTTGGGAGGCAGAATCGTATAGATTGTGGGGTACTAAGTATAATTCCACACCATGTGACACCTGACGGCCTAATCCGGGTTTTCCAGCTAACTAGCAGCGCCTCACCTCTGTCCAAGAACAGGGATGATTGTGGCAACCAGGTGCATGACAAGAAATTCTCCTCAAGGGAATCATTCTCAACAGATCTCATCCCTTTCTCTCAGTTACGTTAGCCTCACACCGACAAAGACAGACAGAGGCAGAATATAATTCTATAAGGATTTATTAAAGTAACTGCATCTTAGATAAAATGGCATGTAGTGCAATAACTAGGATGATAAAACACAATAAAAGCAAAATTATGGCAAGGAGAGTGAAACACAAGAAACACACCTTACTGTCACCAGGAGTGATATATAGTTCTCCTACCTAAGCTATGTTAGAGCACAGCATAATAAGCCTTAGTCCTCCCTTTGGGTTTCCCACACTGGGAAGACATCATACCCCATACCTGAGTAAGGAAGCCTGTAGTCTAGAGAGACACTGTCCCCATGTAGAAAGCAGCTGTAGCGAGGCAATCAACAATCAGCATGGAGGGGTGGTCATCTGGCAGGAATCTCCCTCTAACGTGTATGGGACAAAGGGGTGTTTTTTATTTTAAAAAACAGCTGATCTTTCAAGAAAGGGTCCCCACGTAGGAATATGTGTGTTTCTGTGAATGCTGGAGACACAGCGTGCCACTTTTGACGGCAACCCTATCTGACTGCAGCCTTGAAGAAAGCACAAAGTGAAATGAATGTCCTACTGAGAACGTATTGCTTTCTTAAGAGAAAGAACAATTAGATAGAGAGAAATAAAACAACACCGCAAACGTGGACATTGCTAGAAAAAATAAAGCAAAGCTGAATAAAATGTAACTGGGCTAAAGTGCAAAATGGCAGGCCTAGTTTGCTAAAATAATATGTCTAAAATATGGCTAAAATAGCTATAAAACAAAACATGTTATGTTACCTTATGTTATGTTGTTATGTTATGTGCCACAAATACTTTACTAATTGCTATTAAATACAACTTTAACCCCATTGCTGCAAGGCTGTCTTGTTAGTCTTCATCCTGGCCAATAGAGAACTGGCTGAGTCTCACACCCTTGCACATTTCATGTCATTGTGCAGTCTCACTCCGTGGCTAGGAGTTTTACGTCCTGGGGCATAGTTTTATTTCCTAGCTGTGAGTTTCAAACCTTTGAGCACAGTCTCACTCCTAGCAAGTCCTAATGTTCCATTAGTTGCTATTCAGCATCTCTGTGTATGTTTGCCAGTAAGACTGTTCTTTCTGCTTTAAAAGCACTCTGGTACAGGGGCCCAAACAAAATCCAACACTCCTGTAAGGAAACAAGTAAATGTTCAGATAACACAGTACCATGGCAAGGCCATAATGTCTGAGAAGAGCCAATGAGGTGTGTATGTGCCCTGAAAGACATAGGGTATACCCCACATGAGAAGTGCCTGGGCCCAGCCATACACTACTTAAACACTGGGCACATTTCAACATGGACCGGCCACCGGGGAGGAGATAGATTATTTACGGCTAACACATGAGCATGGGACAGTGCCATAACACTCAGCATGACCGCTTTTTTTTCAATCCCCCAAGAAATGACATGGACTCTCTCAAGCCCTAGGGGAGGTACGGCGGTAAACAACATGCACAGGCAGTACATGCCACAATATATAGCAAGCATTAATGCCAGACACAACTAGTGCTACAGGAGTCTGATCCTGCGTATTGACTGTCAAGAGGTAATATAAGCCCCCACATTGGACACTAGTTGTGAAGGCAGCACGGAGAAGGCCCATGATGGTGAAAGATAAAGTGACACAGGTGCCAGCCAATCAGTCCAATATAAACAAGTATTCTAAGCCACTGCCACCAAGAGAGAAATTACATGGAAGCAGTGCAACCGGAGCCATCAGAGCTCACACTGTCATATGTAATCAAGGCTTACTTCACATGAGAACCTCCCTGGAAATTAAAGTGGATGCCCTGGCTGTTGACCTCAATCTGGTGCTTAGAGATCTGTTAGGAATCAAGAAAAATAAGAGCTGGTCCCTAAAAATGAGTGCCATGGGGCAGGTGGCGGGCCCAGGGTGCAATATGTTTTACTTAAATTCTAGGACCTGCCGCCAATGCAGCACACAGCAGGCCCAGGGGGCATTATTTTATGCAAAATAGAAAAATAAAGTGCTACAAAAATGCCATAAAAACTCCCAAATTCATGCTGCAAAATTTTAATATTTGTGCTGTAACATTTGCTAAAATCCATGCCGCAATATCTTGGAGGTCTGACTAGCAACCTTTAATACGTGTATCAGAAAAAAGTTCAGTCTGATTGTAGTGATTGTTTTAGAATTAAGGCCCATGTTTACCGGAAAATGAAGGAGCGCAACACCGCCCCAAATTTGGCAGTCCCACTCTCTGTCATTTTCACAATGCAGGGATGCGCCGTAGTTAATTGAATATGGTGCACACCTGTGTTGCCCCTTGCACTGTTGCTACATTGAGCTGCCTAGCACTAACACAGTCATCATTGCACCATCATGCAAGAATGTCTGCGTTGAGGGATTTGATTGTTTATGTGTAGGAAGGTGTCCCTTCCTGCACATAAAAAATCACTAATGGCAGAATGCAGCACACACAGAAGTGCCAAAGAGTAATTTTGAAATGATTGTTTATGTGCAGGAAGGGATACCTTCCCGTACATAAACAATCATGTCTGGCATTTTGCTCTTTCTATGCGTGCTGCAGAATGCAAAGTACGAGGAGGAATAAAAGTATTCTTCCTCTTTGAGCCCACAGCAACACCCATTGCACCCCCCTTCCATGCAAAGGGCTGTGTTTGAACGGGTCGTATTTACAAGGTGGCCTTAAGCCAGAAAAAGTAGCTTAACGTCACCTTGTATATACTGCACAGGGCATTGCGCCACCAGAGTATCACAAAAAGTGACGCTCCAGTGGCACTGGAGGCTCATAAATATACCCCTAAATGACTTCTGCCTTGTTCTACACGCAAGGGTGGGGTCCATTTTAGTTCGTTCAGAGTTGTGGAAAATTTAAATGCGCATGTTCATACATTTTCCTAACACAGCGAACCATGCATTACAGAATGAATAAGTATTTTCCTTGACCAGAAAGCTCGCTAAGTCCCATTGGTGGAATTTCTTCAAAGTCGCTTTAACACGCATACATAATATCCGTTTGGTCTATTTTGCTGCTACAACACTTACAGATTTCGTTTTCTCTCCACGGGGGCTGTTGAGCTCACGTAAATGCAATCTTCAGACCCCTCGGGAAGAAAGCGTTGCACAAAGACCTAATCAGTTTGGAGAAGCCGCTTTCGCTGCAGCTTTAAAGGTGGCCTTTAGAAGCGCCTGAAGTTAATAGGAATTTACATGTGCTCTGAATCATTCCCAGCCTGTCCTTCGCGTCGGTCACATGCAAAGTGCGACTTTGTCGTTCGGCTGGGAAGCGCCTCGTGCTTGTCTCAGGGTCTGAGCTGAGGACACACATCTCCAAAGCAAACTGCGGTTGAAATCCAGGGCTGAGCGGGATGAGAATTAGCTGTCTGTCGGAGGCGCCTTCTATTTATCTTGAAATGTCAGCAGGATGATTTGATAGGCCAACGCGCGCATCATTGAGAGGAGTGCACTGGGATAAATGCCTGGATCAAAAGACCTCTGCTGACAGTGACTGGGAAAATGTCAAATCAGTGTAAAAGGAGAATGTGGAGGCAAACAGATTTTGTAATGAGTTACAGCTTCGGAGCTGCATGCGAGAATAGGTGCCGAGAAGGGTGAAGCAGAAGAGAGTTCCGACAATGGTAGTATCTAAATATGCAGTGCACGTTTTTCAATCTACGAATGATTACCTCTGGTCTCTTTTGAAGGAGAAGACCTATCGAGGTTATTGTCCTGACCAGTTACATGGAGGGGCCTCTTAATAACCTCAGTCGAAAGACCTTTACCACCCCTTGTTTGCACTACTCCCCTCAAATGACATCTCGAGACCTAAGTTGTTGTTCGTTTAAAGATTCACATCTCGGGCCTTATTTATTGGATGATTAGACTAAATTCCTTCCCCCGGATTCATTGTCAATTGTACACGGAGTTACCTAACAACCCAATACATCCCATTGTATAAAACATTTAGGTTAATTCATGGTTTGCCCTTCCACCTGGTCCCTCTGGCACCTCAAGCCTTCAGAACCAACTATGGGCCACCTCAGTGTAAAAAGGAAGTCCACTCTTAGGAAAACCCAATCTCTATTCAGTTATGCTAGAGGCATCCTGCCCTACAGCAACCCGTCTAGTCCCTAGCATGTCCTGAAAAGCTACTCTGGGCAACCAGGCCATAACTTGGTCTTCTGGTGCAGACCTCATCCTTTAGCACCCCAATGGGTCACGGATCATTAAAGCAAACAGCATGAATGGAAGGCTGATAAAGGCCACATTAGCAACTGACCCAACCCTCAGCGAAGTACAGATTTTTAAAAAATCTGCGGCAAACACCCTTTTGAGGTCCACCTGCCACTGGTATTCTCTGTGCCTTATTCCCTGTGAGATGCCAAGGTGCACTTAAGTGTCCGTGACAACCATGATTTCACCCTGCCCCCATACGGCAAAGGTCATAAAAAATAACATAACATTTATCACCTGCAACGGAATAAAATTTGAACAACATATAACAGAATCATCATTACACCCTGAAAACCCTTAAAAATAAGGGATGAGTGGGCCAGGAACAAACTCGCAGCAGCTTCTCTGCCTGCTGAGTCACAGTGGCTAGAGACGGCAGAGTGGGCGGGATGGGCAGGAACAAAGAGTCCAAGCCCCACCCCACCTGGTCTTATAAGGGCTGTGGCTGTGGGCCACACCCCTTCAACCCTCATACACCACAGGATCCCATCACGGTGCTAAGCACAGCGAGGAAAGGCGGTGAGCCTGGGGCAACATGGCCATTGTTTTGTGGCCTATCTTCTCCCTTTCTGCCCCACTATTGCCTTGATGAGGTTGTCTCTCCCCATTCCCTGGTAAAGCTTTGGGACATACAGAGATGACACATTGATGACCTCAGACACAAGTATCTTACCACCAGTTCTTTACACTACTCCACCTCGAATAATTACCCAGCACCTAATTTGTTGTTTTATTCGGTTAGAGATTCATATCTCAGGCTGAAGATATTAACATAATCATAACTCAGCAGCTTCATAACAGTACGCAGACCACTTATTCACAGGATTGTTCCACTGAATTATTTTCCCAAATACATAGTCAGCTAGACAACACAATCACTCCCTGTGCCACAAGCATTTTAGTGAACTTATGGTTTGACCTTCTACCTGATCCTGTTGGCATCCCAACATTTTGGGACCCACTCTGGGCCCCACCTCAGATAAAACGTTTGCCCGCTCCTACATAAACAATAAGATTTTTTAATTTTAATCTGCAACTGTCCACTTTACGTCACCTTGCAACTGGTGTTCTCTGTGCTTTGTTCCCTGTGGGATGCCTAAGTGATCTAAAGTGTCCCTGCAAAGCATGAATTCACCCTGCCACATTCCACCATGTTTCACTTATAATCTGACCCTTCCTTAAACTGCAAGATAAGCTGACAATTATATGAAAACACAGGGGCATATTTAAAAAAAAGTGGTGCTGCACAGTTGCACCCCTTATCGCCCCCTTAACGCCACCATGTGTGCGTCATATTTAATATACGGTGCACCATGGTGATGGTTATGGAACTATCGTCAGAATTTTTCATGCTAGTTTGGTGCTTATCAGGATTAGCATAAAAAATGTTGACGCTAATCCCGCAAAGCACCCAGAGGCCCATTGTAACCAATGGGAGTCTCCTTTTAATGCCTTCTGTGAGTAGACGTCTCTTAGATTTCTTTGCACCATTTTTTGGTCCCCCTAATGGGGGAACACCCCCTTTGCATACATTATGCCTAGCTCAGGCATAATGTAGCACAAAGGGTTAGAAAGTGGTGCAATGCTTGCATTGCGCCACTTTGTAAACATGACAGAGTGTTTTTGACCATCTAACACCACATTAACATAAAAAAAATGACGCTAATGTGTAGTTAGGGTGCTGCTAGGCCCTCTTAAATCAGGGCCACAGTTTTCACACATATGTTGTTGCCTGCAGGACAAAGATGAACCTCCCACCTCGGATGCAACCTATGGGTGATGCATCTGAGCCTAGGTTAGTTCAAAAGCTTTAAAGCCTTTCTGTTCAAGCATCTGGTTAATTTGGTGGAGATCAAACAGGCAGACCTCCTGCTACCTGCCCTGGCACTTTTGTATGACCATTCAATCACTGTGTCGAGAAAACACCTTGACAAACATGATACCTCCATGACCAACAATTCCATTAGGTCCTTGCAGCCATGCTCCACCAGATCATTACCTCCTAAATGAAGTATGATCAACACATGGGGCGGGAGCCCCTGTGGTACCATCTTATTGATGACTGCCCTTAAATTTGTGAAGTGCAAACCCTCTTATCCATACTGACATCCATGTGCCTGGCTCAATCTGCAAAGTCTCTGCTTTATTACACCTCCCAGGCCCTCCAGACGTACAAATAGCACAACACTAGCACCTCTAGTGGAGACATAGTACCCCAACCGATTGTCATTGTTTAGACTTATTGAAAGCATTCGCATGTTCGATGGAAGTGAGGAATACATATGGGCCAAAACAAATATTGGCATTGCCATTCGGTTTCAAAAATCAGCTGTGAAACGTGGCCGAAATGCTTCATGAGCTGCTGCTCAACCAAATCCGTCAAGCAGCACAAATATTCAACTATGTCCTGCACTGCCTGCATACGCCGTGCTGCAGCAGGATAGGAGCGGGTCCATAAGGGCCACAGCTGACGTCATGCCTCCCACCAATTTCAGGTGCAGCAGGATCCCACTATGGCACTAGGCACCGAAAGGAAATATGGCAGTCTAGAGCAAACCCAGCTATTGTCTGTTCGCCCACCATCTTGCCTCTCTCGGCCCCACAGCACTCTTCGTAATGTCTGCTATCTGTATTTTAGGACAGAGTCTCAGGACAATTGACCACTCCCTATGTAATTGGAGAAACTACCCCTTCTTCATATTGGAAGTGTCATGTGTTTCTTCTGGTGCTTTGGCATGCATTACAGCGTCTCACTTTGCGTAGGTAAGGAAAGTGATAGATTAGTTAGAAAAACAAAACTTTTTTTCTTAGAAGCCCACCACCTGTGTAGCCAAATGCCAGGGTTGTCTAGTTACTGAGGCTGATTAGTCTTGATTTCACTTTATTAGTCTTTCTTGCACCAACCCTACATCTCTTGCCTCCTAATATTGCTCTTCTGGGTTCTTTTTCTTCTCTGCTTTACCCTTTATCACAGTTATCTGTCTTTCTCTTCCTCTTTCAACTGCTGCTTTCTGCCTTTCTCTTTTTACTCTAGGTCTAAAGCAGTGATACTCAAAGTACAGCCCGGGGGCCCCATGTGGCCCTCCTGACCTTTATATACGGCCCCCTAGAAAACAGAAGCTCTGGGCTGTTGTTAACTCGACTCAGCACTAACTTTACAAATATGTTAAAAAAAGGGGCAAGCATTTATTCAGAGAATAATTGTAGTTTAAGAAAATAAGTATCAAGGGTGTCCTGCACCATTTAACTTTAGCAACACCTTCATTTATACAGAGATCTTGCAGCATATTCATAAAAATATGATAATGTCTTTAAAATTCAACAAACGTGATTAATTTGCATGTAGAACCGCGTCACCCTAGCGCATCGGATTATATCAGTGCAATAAAAAGTATTTTTTGAAAGTATTAGTTATTAAACATGATTTTAGAGAAGTTAATGCTCCCTTACCCACCCTAAGAACAATGCCAAAGGTGAACTAAAAGGCAAACCAGTTGTTATGTGCACCCTTTGCGTGACCTGGCTTACTATTATAGAAGAACATTATAGCTTAGTAAATCAAGCACAGGAGACATTTTTGTACAGCATGAATCCTGAAGTCATGTATGTGGAGGTCCTTTTGTATGTGATAATGAAAAAAAAGGAGGGAAAGTGAAATAAAACAATGCCTAGGGTCACACAATTTGATCAAGTAGGGAAGCCAGGATTGATTCCAGGTTTTTTAGTTCCACATTGTTCTATTCAATTCAGCCACTAGATGTACCTGCTTCAATTCCTCTACATCCATCTGTTAGCCCAGCCTTCCCCCCAATCACCCACACACACGCACACCACCTGATGTCATTAGTGCGGCCCTCGGGACGCCACCGACCAAACCTTTTGGCCCCTGGGAAAATGTTTGTGAGCACCAATGGTCTAAAGAATAGGATTAAAAGTAAGTACAATGCACATATATTATGTATAGGGCACAGTGTCTCTTTTTGCGCCATGGAGTACTTTTAGCTGGGTGTGTCTAGCACCTACAGAGACAGTGTGCCTTATTACAGTACACTTGCTGTACTCAGCGCAACCACTTACTCGCGCATCAACTAGGAACAGTCTTTTCAT
This sequence comes from Pleurodeles waltl, assembly GCF_031143425.1. NCBI lineage: Eukaryota > Metazoa > Chordata > Amphibia > Caudata > Salamandridae > Pleurodeles > Pleurodeles waltl. The sequence continues at coordinate 683,386,596 of NC_090446.1, forward strand.
AAAAAGATGATCAGGGGTTTGAAGCCACCAGTCTGCTTTTCACTTTGCTGTTGATAACACAACCTATGTTTGAAAGTGTGGGGAACGTGACCCTCCAAGCAGGCGAGGTGAATGACTAAACCGACTTTTAGGTGGATGTCTGGGAAAGATCACGGGGCCCAAGGCCTCTTTTTCAAGGATACCCTCGGGGGCGTACTGACATGCACCACCTCCATAGGCACATTGTCGGTATGCCTCTATATGCCCTCTTTGCTTCTCTACCCACATCTATAGTAAGGTGAGGAAGTAGCTGCATATTCTTTCCTCATTTGTATGAGGCTGTGCTCTGTATTGTCAATGGGGCCACAAAAGCACCTACAGCCACTTCTGTAATACCAAAGTGCCAGGAGGGCACAAGAAGTGGGCACAAGACCCAATTGCATCCCTGGGTTACTTACTGTTATATGACCCAAGGCTACTGTGGCAGACACTGTAGAATTAGAATAATTTGTAATTTGTTCTTGAAAACCACATGATAAATGGATGTCTTTTTAGCCTGCCTGGACTTCAGTAGCCGTGGGACGAGAGAGTGAGGGGAGAGTGGAAGCGAGCCTCGAGGTTGCATTGGGCTGCCAGGCACAGCCAGACAGAGCTGACACTGCACTCTACCAGCAGCTGTTGGGCTTGAGCTGGCATTGCTCTTTGGGCCCGCCCTACTGGGAGATGTGCCTCGTGGTCTCATCATGCCACCGGGCACAGCCAAAATAGATGTGTTTTGCTGCCTTCATTGCACCATCACCTGATGGGTCAGAGTTTCAAATCGCTCTTGGGCCCTGCATAATGTGCCACGCCAGAGAGGCATCACACCAGCATTGGTGCCTTACAGTAATAGCCCCAGAGCAATGGCACAAAAGTAACACACCACAAATCTTAGATATCCCGGAAGAGAGTGGTGAAATAGCAGGTTGCTCCCCAGATCCCGCCCAGAGCACTGAAGACACTGAATTAATGGTGCAATTTTGATGGGAGAGGGATGAGGCTGATGTGTGTGTGGCCGCCTGGGCCTAAATGCATGGGGCACACGGACAGGGGACTAACAGCAGTGCTGTCCCCCAGTGGCCATGGGTAAAAGGGCAGGGATGGGCCCATACGACCTGGAGGACATATTTACATGGAGCTTGTGCTGCCGCTGCGTCATTTTTTGTGATGCAGAGGTGGTGCATTTAATGCTCCATATTTATGATGTGACATGTTAGGCATAATGTGTCACTTTTTTCCATCCTGCGTCATGTTTTACCTGTGCTACAACCGACTGTGTCAAGTTAAGTTAATCATATGCAATTAGGCATTCCCTCTTAAAATCCCACGCAGAACTGATGCATCCATATTTACAAGTTTTTAGGGAAGTGACGCATTGTAGCATGATGAGTCAAAATTCCTACTCCTCCTTAACTCAGGGTAAAAATGCTGCATTGGCTTTTCAATAAGAATCTGATGAGCTGAAGTCACTGTACACATGGGACTACGTTTGTATTTCACATCCCCTCTACTAGTAGTGAGTCGCCATATGGGGCAATCATGTTTTAGGCCCCAAGCTGGGACCATGGCACCTATAATTTCATTATCCACTGCAGCAAGACAATGTGAGGTTGTGTACTTTTTGTAAGGGACAGGCTGGGATTGTAACGTCAGGGGTCCCCAAGTCCAGGCCTGCGTACTGTAAAGGAGAAGAGGTAGATACACACATAACATAGCTAAAACATGTATTGCCACTTCATATTCCAACATATACTTGTATTCACTTACATTACACTGTCACTCACTATGTCACACACACTCAGGTCTCTTCATACACATAAGTAGACAATACCTACTGTAATGTGACACATAGACATTCCGCAAACACAACTCTTACATCAAGGACCAATGTAAAAGTGTAGAAGGTGATATTCCACCATTTTACATCCTTTGCCATACGTCTTAATAATTAGGTTACTTGTGTCAATTAAAAATGATTCAGCATCTCTAAACGTTGACACATCAGTGAAGTTGCGTCCAGCTAAAGCGATGTATCAGTTCATTATGAAAAAGTTCCCACAGATACGTCAGTATTTCTGATGCACCTTGGGTCCTTGCACCATGGTGCCCATATTGTAAATACAGTGCATCAATAGCATGGTAATGGATTCCTGCACTTCGTAAGTATTTTGATGCATCGCTGCCGTAACACAGTGATTTGTCATTTCTTGTAACTATGCCCCTTTGGTCACGAGGGGCCCAGATGTGGGAAGAAGGACCAGGACCCACATCTTGGAGATATAGATGATGCAACATCTCCGGCCTTTTCCTTGATCACCGCCACTAGCGATTAACTAGAAAGTGGGAGAGTGGCATGGTTGGACCCACGTCTCAGGGTTTGGGGCTCAATGGACTTGGAGATCACATGGATAATTAAAGCTGCCTGTGACTGACATCCTCACAGAAAGGGGTTTGTGGCCCACTGCTCATGCTGCCCAGACTACCATCTCCTTCTGAAAGTAGTGTGACCACGGGTGGCACCCCAATCAACACCATCCGCACTAGGATGAGCTCTTTCAATGTTTGACCTCTCCGCACACCATATCCTCATATGACTGTGCTGGCAGCCGTATCATGGCCCAGGATGAAGACCCACCAGGAAAGGCAAAAACAGACAAATTTACTGCATCAGTGGGATGAGCTAAGGGAACCCCAGAAAAGGGACTTGGGGTCGGGGTCTGACGAATGGAGACAACATCTCTGTCATCCTGCAAGCTATTAAGAACTCCAAAACGGCACTGGAACCTAAAATAGGGGAGGTGGGCACGGATGTGGACCTGCTACGCCAAGACCTCCACAACACATTAGAGAGAGTAACAGAAGCAGAAAGGAGAATCTCAGAGCTGGAGGACACTGTTAAACATCTTTCCACTGAAGTGACTCGCTTCTCCAGAGAATTGAAGGCCCTCCATGATCGTGCAGAGGATGCTGAATATCAGGCCCGTGGTAACAACCTCCACTTCATTGGAGTCCCTGACTGGACCAAAGGCGAATCCCCAGAATCTTTCCTCGAGCAGTGGATCCGGTCCTGGCTAGATCCAACAAGCCTGCCCCTCATCTATATCCTTGAGCAGGCACATCACTTCCTTGTGCAGAAATTCCCTCCTACAACCCAGGCTTCTGATAGAGCATTTCTTAAATTATAAAGTTGAGATGCAGTTCTGAGGTGCACTCAGCTTAAAAGGGACCTGATACTTCAAAGGGATGCATACTAATTTTTCCACTAAACCTGCCTGGTTCAAATGCAACATCAGTCCTACGACCAGGTAAATGTAAAGCTGTGGGCCAAGCAAGTTCCCTATATGCACCTCTACCCCACCAAACAGCAAGTAATTTATGACTCCAAGACAGTGTGTTTTGACTCCTCAAAGGAGGCCTAGACATGGCTAACTGAACTGCATCCACTTTTCATTAATCCACCCCCGAGGCGCCGGACACTCTGAGTGACTTGGAGAAACACCAATTAGAGCTTGACAGAGCGACATTGCGCCAACTCTGTATGGACGAAGCCTGTAAGTGTTCGATGGCTTCTATGCACCAGGTTCATGAATGGGAAGATAAGTCAAGCAAGTTATTGCACTGGATAGCCACACGTAATTCGTAATCTAGGGTAATAACTCATATAATGGACAAGGCCGGAGGGTGGGTTTGAGAATTCACCAGGTATTGCAGTGGTGTTTGCCTAAAATTATGGGAACTAATATGGGATAAGTGCACAGATGGATTGCGAGTCAGCTGCTCCTCTGGTGGCAGAGCTCCTACTGCTATGTATCTCTGCCTCAGATAGGACTGCGCTATACCGTGACATCACAGTGGACGAGGTAGAAGACGCTTCAGCGGATCTGAACTCCAGAAAGACACCAGGACCAGACATTTATCTGGTGGAGTTTTATTGCAGGCTGCTTCTGGACATTCTCCTACACTTGATAGAAGTATACATCAAGCGTATTGCCAAGGGTTACTTCTCCCCTGAAATTGAGTAAGATGCAATTGTAGTTTTGCCTAAACCTGGGCACTCACAGAGTGTGTGTGTGCATCATTTCGGCCAATCTCCCTGAATAACACTATATGCAAAACTCCTGACCCACTACCTACTGACTGTCATCCCCCACCTCGTCCAACTAGACTAATGTGGTTTTACTTCTTGCCACAGCACCAGGCACTGGATGCACAGGACACACCTGGTCTTGGCCCTCATATAGGCCCTGAGTGGCTCAGCAGTCCTTCGTTTAATTGGTTTTGAGAAGGCATTCAATACCATTGACTGATCCTTCCTTGAAGAAACCCTCCTCAAGATGGGAATTGGACCCAGGTTCTGCGTTTGGGTCAAGGTCCCCCATGCTGGTCTGCAGGCTCTGGTGCTTGTTAACAGGGTGTTGCCCTGCATGTTTTCCATAGGGAGGGGCACCAGACAAGGATGTCCCTCTCACCACTTCTGTTTGTGCTGTCAATAGAGCCTCTGGCAGTCTGGATCTGGTGCAATGCTCAGAAGTGGTGATTTGACTGGTGCCTGGTGATAGAGGACCTAATAGCGCTATATGCGGACAACATCCTGCTGTTTGTATCCCACCCCACTGAGATGAGACCTAGACTTCATCACATTTAGTTTTTTTGGGGGCTGGCCTCAGGGCTACAGGTCAACAGAGGCAAGTCCCTATTGGTCCCCTCAGGGGTGTGAACGCTGGGACAAAACCTGACAGTCCCAAGTCCTGATACAAAATTTCAATTTTGAATATCTTGGCATACATATCTCCTGTAAACCGGGGTTGACATGGAGCTTGAATCTCTGCCATGTGACATGGAAATCCCTGGAGGATATGTCATGGTGGGATAGTCTCCTCCTTAATCTCATGGGCCGAATAGCGCTTTTCACAATGATGATCTCCTTGAGGCTGCTCTACATTCTGCAAAACTACCCCCTGTATATCCCATGGGTGTGGTTTGACACAATGTTGCCTATTGTACACAAATTCATATGGGCTGGTAAAACTTCAAGGGTGGCCTTTGGTATAATGTACTCGGTTGATGTATGAGAGTAGGCTGGCTATTGCAGATGCTTGACTGTATTAGGCGTGACTCAACTCCTTCTCATTATTGACCGGTGGCACAGGGGATGGGACAATCCCAATTATAGGGAGGATCTGGCCCTGCTGGGCCTAGACAAGGTGATGGGTATCTGTATGACATGCCTATTTCAACCTCCCTCTTGGAGGTGACCCAGGTCATGTTCATAATAGTGCAATTTATATAGTGCATAGCTACTTTAAATGATGTGTCCCAGCACTCCTGGAAGTACTGTGCACAGCTGATAGATTGCAAAATCAGCCTAAACGGAATAACCATGTTTTTAAGCCTTCACCGAAAAGAGATTCCATTGGGCCCTGTCAAACTTGAAGAGGCAACGAGGTCCACAGTTTTGATGCTAAATAGTTAAAGACACTGCCCGCAAAATGTACTCTATTCACCGAGGGAATGCAAGCCAGGAAATCCCCTGAAGATCTGAGGCTCCTCACTAGAAGATATGGCTTGATAAAGGGATGCAGGTATTGAAGACCCTTATTCACAAAATACTTATTACAATAGCACAAGGCTTTGACGGAAAGTCTCTTCTTCAGAGGCAACCAGTGCAGCTTGGAAAGCGTGGCCCCACGGGAACACACTTGTAAAGGCTCATCAGAAGGTGGGCCACTGAGTTCTGCAGGCACTCATCAGCCGAGATTGTGACACTCCTAAGTATAGAAAATCACAGCAGTCCAGCCTGGAAGTAGCCAGTGCCTGGACCACTGTTTTTGGAAGATTCCTGCAGAAAACAAAAGAGTTTTTTGAGGGTCTTTAGAATCCTGAAGCAATTCCTTGCTATAGCCATAAATTGGCTGTCAAAGGTGAGCTTCTCATTGAACCAAATACCCAGGTTCTTAACCCTAGGCTTAGCAGAAGGTTGAGGGCCGAGAGAGTCTGGCCACCATTGAGAGGACCAGATGGACAGTTGTTTGCCTAGAATGAAGCCCTCAATTTTTCATGGATTTAGCTTAAGACAGTTGAGATCCATCCACTGAGCGAGCTCCGTAAGGCGGACTCTCAGCGAGATAGCTGTGTGAACCAAATTCTGTGACAGGGTGACAGTCAGCTGAGTATCATCAGCCTACTTTATGATGTTAAAACCATGAGTATCTCAACCAGGGGTTGTATACATAAGTTAAATAGGGTTCGGCTAAGAGAAGAGCACTGGGACACTCCCTGTTGCAGTGGAAAAACCTGAGAAAAGGAAGGTTTTTGAATTACTTAAACGGTGAGTTACTGCAGGAAAGAGGCAACCCATCGCAGGGCTTTGTAACCGAAACTGCAACCCCCTCAAATGCTTAACTGAGAGGTTGTGGGAAACGGTGTGGAAAGCTGTGCTGGGGTCCAATATAAGCAGTGCTGTGGTGTCACACCTGTCAAGAATTCAGCGCATGGTTCTTGAAGCAAGCAGGGGGAGAAGCCCGACTACGCTTTGTAAAGTAAATACCTAGCCTCAATAAGAGTTGAGAGCTGTTGGTTGACATACTTTTCAGCAGCCTTGGAAGACAGTGGAGCATAATTGACTGATAATTTTTGGGCTTAGTCAAGTCTAATAGAGGTTTTCTAGGGAGCAGAAACACTATAATGTGCTTCCATCACTGTGGAACCCTGCCTGACACAAAATAGCTATTAAGTAGCTCACACAGCACAGGAAGCACAGCTTCTACCCCTTGCTTCAAAATGGAGGTGGATGCTGGATCGAGTGGAGAACCAAACATGATTGATGCGAATAGCAGGGACAATTCAGTGAGTTCTATGGACTTAAATGTAGACCTGGGCAAAAAAACGAGCACAAGTGAGCACGATCGACTGCTGCTGCAACCTGACGAAGCGGAAGCAACTAAAATGTACATCTTCGACTGAAAAATCTTCTCTAATTGACCGCTCGTGTTGATATTGTTTCGAGTAGTACTATTTTATTTCTCCAACAACAGGAAGTGCCCCTGAGACTTCAACTTGCTGTTTCTGTCCAGAAGGCTCCTTCCGCTGCTTTGTCCATCTCCTGGTCACTTTTCACTTGGATGACGAGCTGGAAGAATCACTATTTTGTCCCCTGGATATATCATTGGATTTAAGGACTGTTGTAATTGAGTTTCCACAAGTAAGTTAAAAAACATTTGTATAAGGGTATTGTACAAATTGTTTGTTTGATAAGGGACATGCCCCAGTATTTATCTGTACTTTTATTCAATTTTTAAAATTTATTTAACTGGTTGGCCTACATTTGTGGCCTAGTTATATTTTTGTTTGCTTGTTCTACAAAGGAAAAATGTTTAAGAGTTCACTACAATTTCTTCATATTTTGTAAATTTGCAATATTCATTAAATTGAATGTTAATGTCAAGTAGTGTAGCCTGGTAATGTAATAGGCCTCCCTGTTGTAAGCCCAATACTAGTCATGGGTGCATGATGAAAAACAACTGTTTCTGGTGTCTGTGGAACTGAAACACCATGGATGGCATTGGATTAAAGATAACAAAATGTTGTTTGGCGGTATTAATTTTTTTTTCTTCTGCAAACAGTGTATGGGGGTTATAGTACTTGATGCCTTTGTATGATATGTGTTGTTGTTGTAAACATTTTTAGCCCCTTTAATTTTAGTTTTTCAAATTACTATAAATGACTTAAGTCTGTTTTCTTCTCATGGACCAATGCCTTCCAAGTCTGGCCAGTGCGTGAGAGTGTTTGTTATAGGCTACCATTTGTCTTTGTTCCCCATGCCATGTGGCCAGGGGCCCTTTTTGTATAGTCAAAAATAAAGTCCGATAACTATATGTGTTTTTATGTCTATTCATCCTGCATGTTGTTTGATGTGGCAGGTGGCCATTTTTTTCAGGCAGCCAGTAGTCCTGCATGTGTTCTTCTTTGTTGTGGTGGCTATGCCACCTTGCTGGTTGTTTTTTGACCCTGTGGCTGGCCGCCATTTTGTGTAGGCAGCCATTGTGCTTTAGGCCTGCATATGTTTTTTCTTTATTGTAGTGGTCATGCCTCCTTGCTGGTTGTGGTTTGACTATATGGCTGGCGGCCATTTTGTGCAGGCAACCAGTGTGTTTTAGTTTAGGCCTGCAAGTGTTCTTCTTTGTTCTGGTGGCCATGCCTCCTTGCTGGTTGTTTTTTGACCATATGACTGGTGGCCATTTTGAGTGATTATTCGGGCCTAGTAGTTCAATGCTTATTACTAAGTTTACTGTATGAACATTTTTTTATATATATTTTATTATACACATTAAAAAAAAAAACATTTTTCACCTTCATCACTCCTTCCCTCCCAAATCCCTGTGTTTTTTCATGCTAGTTCCCTTCCCCCAGTCCATCAGATATTGCAATCTAATTTTTTCTATCCTTGTCTTCTAATTCTTTTCACAACCTTCATTTTGTTTAATTTTATAATGTCAGTCTAATAATAATAATATTTAAATATTTTTAAACATATTTTTGTTGTTTTTCAATTAACAAAAAAAAAATGAAATTTTTTTAATTGTTTTTTTTCCACCTATTTTCCCCATTAGCACCATGTCTGTCATAGGCGTAAAGTTGCACTACATTACATAACATTACATTAGTCAAGGATTATTATTATTCCATTTGTCACCAGCATCTCCCCGAGTACCACATGCCAACTTGACTACACTCACGACCACACGGACATCTCTTCAGCTGGTGAAGCTAAGTGCTCATGCCAATTGACAGATTCAAGATGGCACCAAAGAGAGCTGCTACCAAGAAAGCGGCCATTGATAAGAAGGAGTTTCCCACCTCTGGTATGTCGCCCCAGACCTTTTTTGGGCAAAGACGTGTGCCTGCTGCACCATTCTCTGGGGAGCAAGCTGGGAGCACCACTTCCACATCAGGGGCCCCATTCCAAAGTTGGCCCAAGCCATTATCTGGAACAGAGACAGCCTCTCTAATTGCAGGAACGCCAACAAGCAGTGATATTGAATTGGACTTACCTCTTTCTCAAAGTAGTACCCAATCATGGGCGGAAACTCAGGCCAGTGAACAACAACAGCCGCAACCAGCAATAGCAGTTTCTCCCAAAGTAGGAGCACATCAGGATGTTGAGCTACATGCAGAGGAAGCCAAAGAAGCCCCTCTTTTACTGTTCCACTGTCTTTCAGATCTCCATTATCTTCTTCCTCAAGCCCCCTTTTCATGGTTATGGCTCCACCCGGATGCCACCTCAGTCTGCAGCACACAAGGAGAGGCAAGGCATGAAAAGGAAGGTTCCTGAAAGCCTTAGAGTTATGGATGAAGAAGAGGAGGATGACCAGTCTGACGATAAGACAAAACATCATGGATGTTAGCCCAGCCCCAGTGGAGTCAAACATGACCCCATTTTCTGAACCTGCTCCAAGAGATGTGGCAGATATACCACCACCTCCACCACCTTCCATACTTACAAGGCCCTGGGTGCGACCTACATCCACACCCACATCAGTAGAAGAAGGCACTGCAGAGAGGCAAACGTCCTCAAAACAAAATCCACCTAACGCCACTTCTTCAGACATTGGCACCAGTGTTAGAAAGTTGACCTCCCTAGTTTGGGACTTCTTTACGGTTAGTGAAAAGGAGTCAAACATTGCCATTTGTTCCATTTGCTGAGCAAGTGTTAGTCGGGATAAGATTGGTCCAAACTATGGAACCGGAGGCCAAACAACCCATTTGAGACAACACCAGCGCAATCCTCTGGGAGGTGCACCTTAGCGGCCAAACGGACAAGTCTGCAAGTTGTGTTAGTGAAAGTGTTGAAAACAGTGAATCTGACCCGATTATGGTGGTAGGTGAAGAAGAGGGTGACATTTTTGTTTCACAAATCAGCCCTTTCCCCATCAGTGCAGTAATATCATCTCCCACATCAGTAACATCACAATGGCACAGAAAGACTCAGGGTCAGGTCGAAACACCAAGGTAAGAACCTACAGTGGCTGCCCCCCTGAGATGCACATTGAGCCAACCACCACCTTCTCAGTCAACTGCATCAGTGGCACCAGCAAAGAAAAAAATCCAGGCTACTATTACTGCCATGTGTAAGCAGGAGGGGCATTCCAAATTCACCACCCAACAGCACGTTTGTTCAACGGGAAGCTGGCTAAAATGTTAGCATTGGACCTCCTCCCTTTTTCTTTTGTGAAAGGAGTGGGTTTTCTAGAATTTGTGGCAGCTATCTGCCCGAAATGGAAGGTTGTCAGCCAGACCTATTTTGCCAGAGTCACAGTTCCAACACTACTTCACGATGTGTTGGAATTGGTTGGACAAGCTTTGCAGCAGAGGTCTGTCCAGACAATCCACCTAACGACACACATGTGGACCAGTTGCCAAGTGCATTACTGCACACTGGATCTTTTTTGTAGGTGTTAGAGAAATGATATCTGCAGGTGTTGACATAGCTGACATTTTTAATGGTGCTCGAAGCATGCAACAGTAGTTATGTTCTGCATGGAGAAATCCCACACAGCTGCAAACATCATGGATGACTTTAACAACAAGGTCTTTGAATGGCTGCATCTCAGAGGGCTCAACGTTGGATTTGTTGCCAAGGACAATGGCAGTAATATAGTTAAAGCCATGTCCGATGATGGCTATTTCAGGGTCCTGTGTTTAGAGCACTGCATAAACATCATTGTATAGGACTTCCTCAAAAAAGAACGTTGAGTCAGTAACTTACTGTCCACATGCAGAAGAATCTGCACTCATTTTAGCCATTCTTTTGATTCCCACAACCTGTTGAGGATTATCCAGCGTGATACTAGAATGCGAGTTAAAGCCCTCATACAGAAGTGGCAACTCAATGGAATTATACTTATTACATGTACAACATCTGTTGGGGCAGTCCAAACCGATCAATGAATATGTCATGCAAAGAGGGGCTGCAACCGTGAAAGGCACGATCATTGAGATGGATCAATGGGGCCTGGTCACATGCATGAAAGAGATGCTGCTTCCCTTTGAAATTTTAACATGGCTTATTGTTGTATATTGTTTGTTTCTGTCTAAATGACTAATGAACTGCAGCTAATTTTGGCACGTGAATGGCAGAATCACTTCAAGGAAATTTGAGAGACAATCCCTGACTCCATTCTGTACCTCAATGATTGATATGAGGGATACTTGTTTCAATGTTGAGAATTGAGATGGTTTGTGTGACTCATCATGTCTAGTGGTGGCAGATAGTGAGAGTGGGTGTTCATATGTTCAAATATATCACGCTCGCTTGTGTTTGTGTCATGACTGATTTACAATGTGTATAGCATAAAAACAATAAGGGGTGAAAATCTTTTTCCTGAAGGCGATTTTTTCCCCTATTCCTTTCACACTTACCAAAATTTGTTTGCTGGCATTTTCACATTGCTTGGTTTTCTGGTGTTCTGCTTTCTGGTTCATATTTGTCAAAGAAGACCCAACAAGTTGATTTAGCTAACAAACAAAATTCTAGTCCAGACAGTAAAAAAATACTCAATGTTTCTCTTGTTGTTAAGCAGTTACAGGTCACTCTGTCTATTTGGGTCGTGAGACTATGGCTCTCAGGAGCAGTTTGTATGGAGTTGGACATAATAATTTTTAATCAGAGTCTGGGGTATGATGGAAGGAATCAGAGCATAATTTGATAGCTTAACTGCCAGAAGAAGGAAGTTGTCAACTTCATGGAAATTAACAGGGGTGATGTGAGGATGAGTCTAAGAGGCGTACTCCAATCTGTGGGCTGGTGGTGAGAGGTGCATCAATTACTTGATTTTGGAAATGCAATGCTGCTTTGTGAGTCTGATGGCTGTCTCAAATTTGAAACTATGTGGTTGGGTGGGGGGGCTGTTGTAGAAAACTGGAGGAGAGAGGCATTTGATGGATGAAAATGTCACATTATGCACTGCTCTAGGCTAAATGTTATGATGAGTATGACAGTTGCTTGTTGTATCATCCCGTACATGCTGACACTTGTCTGGGATTTTTGGTGGATGATCGCAAAGGTCTTTGCTCTTGCTCTCCCACCTCTGAGTCTTCTTGGTACACTACTCCTCATGAAGCTTATTCCAATCCATCCTTCTTGATTCTACAATATCATGATGATAATAATTTCTGCTTTAAAATCCACAGGTTTTCTTTTCTCCTGCACCATAACACTCATGCTTACCTTATCAGACCTCTTCAGGCAGGCACCCAAGAAGATTGACGGGGCAATTATAGAAGATTGCAGATGCACCACCCAATTTGGCAATACAGACTATTATCATTTTTCTTTCAACAGTCTTTTTTTTAGAACTGTGTGTGTTAGATTCACCCCAAGATTAATTATATGTACTATTTGGCAAACGGGGCTGACCGAACATTTTTAGATATGTACAACTTGGGTCTCATTGGGGCTGACAGAATGCAAAGTTATCTGCATCCTACATGTTCATGTTTTTCTATTCCTCTCCAAATCAGGCTGCTGGTCATTTCCCAGATGAATATTGTGTTTGTGTTGTGTTTGTCTTTTCGTCACACCTTTCCTAAAATCCCTTTCCCATCCATTCATCAAATCCCTAACCCTCTTCCCCTGGGCTGTGTGATTTATTGAGGTGCTATTTAATACTTCACACCATTGATTAATCTCACACTTGATAGTGTGGATGTGATAGAAGCAACCTCAACTCAGTGTGCAGGATCTTCATTTGAGTTCACCCAGATGGAGTGGGACATTGCTTCCGATGCCTTCACTGTTAGTGCACTAGAATGCTACTGCTACACCACCATGGTTCCTTGAGAAACCATGCAGCCCTCACTTCATCCATTCAGGTAACAGAAGTATGCAGCACTGTTGTACATTTAGTTTAGGTAATATAATTGACAAAGCAAAACTCTTCGCCCCACTCCTATGGTTCAAATTTAGCAGAATGCACTGCAGAGACCAGAAAAGTATTGAGACAAGGTTACATAACTGCATAAATAATTGTTGTACACTATCTGCAGATCTGCACTAAAAGGAATACATTATCAGCAGATTTTGAAAACACGCTGCATAAGGGCAGCAGTGGGAAGTAAAACACACCAAAAAAGATTTTAGGCACGAAGAACTGTAAATAACTATTTATTTTACTCCATTCCTAACAAAAATAATAAATAAATAAATACCCACCACTTCCACCCAAAACTGGCTCACCCCTATCCCCAAACAAACATCCCATTACTCAATCAATGTTCAAAACAAAAAATGTCCAATTGTCCAATGTTGCATAGAAGAAATAAAAACAATAAAAGTCATGCACAAACCCATTACCACCCTCTCCACGCACAAGTCCCACCCACCAAAAAAAAAGACTTAAAAAAGGGTCAGAGGAGGACACTAAAGGCGGACCAGGATTCTCCTGAGGAGTCCCTCTACATGTCGCTGAAGGGCCTCTACTAGCGTAAGCCTTCGAAGGATGCGGAATTGGAAGATGGCATCTGAGGGGGTGGGCAGCAGGAAGGATGTCACAGTGGGTGGCTGCCTTGGCACTGCAGCATAGGTGTTGTTGGACTGGAGGTGCTGGGGCTTGACTGGGGCCCTGCCTCCTCCTCCGCTTCCTCGAGGACCACCAGCTGCTGGTACTCAGCCCATATGGCCTCCAGCTTTGTCTGCCACAGCCGGGCTGCCATTTCCTATGATGATGGTGGACCAGCAAGAATAGCTATATCAAGAAAGAAAAAAGAGAAATTGTAAACAATGCTCTGAGAAAAACATGTGTTTAAAATCATGTAGTGTAGTGACACAGTGGCATATGGTAGTCACCTCAGGCCATTCAATTTTAAGGTGATAACTGTCACAGCCATAATATGCACCATGCAGTACAGGTATTCAACTCTCTACTGCGGTGATAAATTAATGGTGGCATTGCTAGCTCAGTTGGCATCATAGTCATACTCATTACTGTCTGCAGCTGGGGCAGCTGTACTAGAAAATTGTTTTATTCCAATGGCCCTGGTTTTTTTTGTAGCTGGACGACAAGTCAGATGAATACTAAGAATTAAACACGCCACACAATATAACCAATCAGGCAGGCATTCTGTCTGCCATAAGTAGAAGGTGGGAGAAGCGATGCATTGCAGTACAGGGAAAGGATCAAGGAATGGGACATAAATTGCCTGTGGCCAATTCGCATTGTCACAGACTATCCCATTCAGGAAAATCAAGGGACTTACTTATGGACCACTTTACTCACTGTTGTCATGTTCCTCCTCCACCACACTTTGTAATAACTACTTCTTTCCCCCAAAAATACATTTGCTTTGCAGTAAGGAAAGGAATCTTCTTAACGTACTCAAAAGCAGGGTAAGGTAGAGTGGATTAGGATGGGTAGGTAGGTAGAGTACACACTTTACAGATTAATCCATTTCTCATCATCATCATGTGCCTAAGGTTTGGCTAGTAGAGTGACTCACTGTTGTTGGAAAATGTTGAAAGGGAAAAATTAGAACAGAATTAAATCCATTATGGAAGCCATAATGAATTATATTTATCACTCGGCTTGAAAAATATGGCACAACCAAAGATTGCTTTTTCTAATTATTCAGAAGTCTGAGACAGAACATAAGAAAATTTTAAAGGAGTGAAGTACTAGGAAGTTACTGACACAGTGGGCACTGATAGAAAAGGGGAACACACCTTTTTTTGCAGTTACATGCATTGAAAAGTGTTTGAAACTTTACTTTAACTTAAGCTGACTGATGCACATTGCACAGTCAACATTGCAGTGCCCATTCTGCCGAACTTGACCATGCAGTTGTTAGGTCATCATGGGTGGCACTGGTGAAAGGCCATAAACCTTAGTAGTAGCTATGGGCCACATGTACGTAGCTCTTTCCTTGTCGCATCGGGCTGTTTGCGACACAAAAAAAGCATTTTGGTATGTACAGACCCTATTTTGCAATTCAGTAATCTATTTACTGAATTGCAAAATAGGCTTGCGAGTTGCAATTAGGAACGGGTGCTCCCTTCCTAACTGCGAGTCACATTGCGGGTGTATGATTGTTTTATGACTGTGAATGTTATCACAAAAATCACAGTTAGCACCAATTTCAAATTGGTGCTAACCCAGTCGCAAACGGGAAGGGACCCCAATAGGACCCATTCCCCTTTGTAAATGGTAGCGAAAATATTTTTTCAGAGCAGGCAGTGGTCCCACAGACCACTGCCTGTTCTGAAAAAATGAAAAGAAAACTTTTCATTTTTGTTTTTTAAATGCATCCCATTTTCCTTTAAGGAAAACGTGCTGCATTTTAAAAAAAAAACTGCTTTATTTAAAAGCAGTCTCATACATAGTGGTCTGCTGAGCCCGGCAGGCCATCATCCCTGTGAGTGCACCCATTTCCAATGGGGTTGCAAATTGAAACCTACCTCATGAAAATGAATGAGGTAGGTAATTTGCAACCACATTGGGAATCACAAGCAGTGTGAAGTACACTGTTGTACATATGGTTTTGCGACTCGCAAATCAGTTGCAAATTGCGGGTCGCAAAACTCTGGATCATTCATCTGGCCCTATATTACTAATTGTCAAAAAGCAAGTAATAGGACTTACCCCCACCTGCCACTGCCACCGCAGAGACTCCCCCCTCAGCTGCTCTCACAGCCATGTCACAATTTTGACACCACATAAGCCTCCCCCTATTGTTTTTGTGTAATAACAAAAAGCAACCGAAAATACATCACTATATATCAGTTACGGATTCTCTTCTATCAAAATATCAGGTGGCATTTTGTTATTTGGGAATTTTTTAAAAGCCAGGACAAGTAAAAAAAATTGAGAATGGAGGGGCAGAACTAGCTATAGGTGAATCCGAGTTTTTAGAGAGAAATAAAAAGGTGCAATAATTGGTCAGTGAAGGACATATGGTCTTGGTAGGCTAATGCAATGGGGTATTCCTCCTTATACTTCCAACTATGGTGCACGGTCATCCACTGCTAGTACAATAATAGCACATACACAACATTGAAGGGTACAAAAAATGACATGACCATGTTCAAAACACCTTTTTTTTAAATGATTGAGCTGGAGAAAGAAAAAAAAAGCCTTCTCACCAAACATGAGTATAATTCCTTAAATGGGCATGCAGTCTTCAGTACATGTGTTCTCTGAGCCTTACCACCACTCCACAAGATAAAATACACAAGGGAAGAGGGAAGAGGGAAATCTCACTGACAAAGCAGAAGAAAGGAAGCTACAGACAGACTAGCATAGCCAAACAGTTTGAAGTAAAGAAACTTGAAATATAGAAAACACGTTAATATGATAATGCAGGGAAAAGAAGAATTTACGAAACAGCTAAATCGAAGTAGAGTTGGAAAAGAATTAGGAGACAAGCACAGTAAAAAGGTAGAAAATAATTCTATGTGTGGAGCGGTAAACGTTCGAGAAATAAATAATAATATTAACAACAACAAGAGGACTTACAGGGGCAGCATAGCCATCTGCCCCGGCACTTGTGGAGGGGCCACATTCAGCTGCCTCACCTGCCTCAACACCAGCCCTCCTCTTGTCCCTGGATGGTGGATGATGTAGGAAAAATAATTTGAAAAGATTAGTGATACTATTGATAAATAATCTCTCCAAGAATACTATTTATTTTAAAGAAAAAGGCAAATGCAGTAACATTTGTACATCAGAGGTTCAGGGGACCTGTATAATAATTATATGAGTATCAAGGACCATCTTTTGTCAAATTTCCTAACCCTATTCCTAATTTCCTAAACTACATTTTGGAATTACTAATAAATTGCAATTAGTGATCTTTACAGTTCTCATCTCATTCTCAGTCTCTCAATACTTACATTGGTTGCATGCAAAACTACTACACATCGCTGGGAAATTCCTTGGCAATTGGCACTATACGAGCAACAAAAAAGAAGGGCACAGAGAAGTGAGAGAACAAGCAAAATCACTAATACTAATAAATTAACGATGACTATCTTAGACAGGACACAGGAGGAGTCTCTGCATTACTTTTTAATCAGCCCGAGCAAGCCCCAAAAAGAAGTTGAATTAGGTAGCGCTGAGCACCTGTCTAGATGACGATCACATAATATTATATTTCCATATGTTTCTCCACTCCAGGAGCCTCTCTTACCCGAGGCTGGTTGAAAATTCCAATCCAAGACGGAGAAATAAGTCGGCACCAGCAGGATGAGATTTAAAATCCTTATTATTCAATTTATTAAATTTTAAAGTGCACGGTGCTGATAAACATGGTAACACTTTTCGCCCGTAGCCTTCAAAAGACCACAGAGTTCATTGTGTTAGAGTGCCCTTTTATATACAGAAGAAAGAAACCCTCCTACTTCACAACCATGCTCCACAACCATTGGAGTGTTGTTGATCCAGTCCTGATTTTACAATGTTCCTTTTGTTGTTTTATATAATTATTTATAGTACCTTGGTGGGAAAACGAATTGAATATGGGCTTGCTACCTTATAATACATTATCATATAATATAAGGAGTATTTTAATGATATTATTCCACCAGGTAAAGTACCCTCTAGTGATCATATCTATTACTACCCCATAATGATTGCACTATTGTAACCATATACTAATGATTAATTGCCTCATCTATATATAAGTCCGATATCCGTTCCAAAATATCAAGGGCTGGTGTATCCTATCAGTCATCATTTTGCCTCAACTGAATTTAAACTTATATGTCATCTAGGGAATATTTGCAGTGAATTGATTGACATTCATATAGCTGCACCATGTTGTAATATAGTTACATTGTATCTTTATAGAAAAATATATATAATCAACTGCACACAAATAAAATCCAAGATTTTAAAAGTTTAATATCACTATACATCGAATGTTGCAGTGTTAGTTATCTTTACAATCATACTATTATGATAAAGTATATATCAAAGGTGCTGATGCATTGTTATCTAAAGAATGTTTAAAATTAATTGCATGAAATATAACACTCCAATAACTCACACTAACAGCAATACATTAGGACCCATTTGTTTCTAATATACACTGACCAGTTTCTTCTCTTTTGATGTTAAAATTCATTTCACAGATTGTTTTTGGTCAAATAAAATGATGACTGAAAGGATTTTGATGGCTCAGAAAATATGTTAAAGGGAAAATACTCTATAAAGTGCCTGTGCTTTATCCTTTAAAAGTTTTATTCCAATCAAATGCCCTACAAAGTGCAAATACTTTTCAATCAATTATATATATTACTGATAATTATCGAAAAGTTAATTCTTACAGAGGGTGCCTATTCATCTTATTTTTGCTATCTTCTCTCTATCAGATTTTACTGATAGAGACATGCAATTTACTTTCAATATTGAATAAACTTCATGGGATCTAATGTTACATATGAACATGTAACTGTGCATCTGCATTCAAACCCCATGGACTCTCAGTTCCAATTAGGATAATCCATCTTGATTCAATTCTCCACAAATGTTGTTCTTGATTTCCACCTCTGGGGTTGAGATTGATTTGTTGCATCCCATAATATTGTAGTCCTGTGTATTCTTCATTGTGTTGTTCCCAAAAGTGCTTTGCCATCGAGTATGTCATATCTTTATTGTTGATTGCTCTCAAATATTGGAGTATCCGAAGCTTTAATTTGTTCATTGTACTTCCCACATATTTTTTGCCACATCTTCATTCCAATACATAAATTACAAATGTTGTCTCACAAGTAATTCTTCCCCTAATTTTCATGATCTTCCTATTGTACATCTGAAGGGTAGAAGTATATTTTCCAATGGAACACGCTTTGCATTTCCCACATTTCCAAAATCCAAATTTGTTCTGGTCTAACCAGTTAAAAATATGTTTCTTCTGTGGGGCTATGAAACTACTAGACAAATGTTCGTACGTGACTTGTGGATAAGCTGGTAATATCCCTTTCCATGTCTCATCCAATTGCAATAAACTCCAATTTTTGTTCAACAGTTTTTTAACCTAAGGACTGGCAGTATAAAGTCTCATAATATATCTGATCTCACATTCTTCAGAAATCACTGAAGTATTCTTATGTTTTGGTATCAAGAGTTCAATTCATTTGTGTTTTCTCACCCTCCTCACTGCATCTTTTAAGACAATATCTGGATATCATCTCTGTATGAAGCGCATATACGTATCTTCCAATTGTCTTTCAAAGGCGGAGTCATCTAAACAATTCTGCCTTACCCTCAAAAATTCACCATATGGTATACTCCATTTGAGAGCTCGAAGATGACCACTGTTGGCATGCAATAGACTATTTAAACTTGTAGCTTTTCTATAAGTCTGTGTGCATACCATATTCTCCTTTATATACACATCTACATGCAAATAACTTATATTTGTTGTGCTGATTTCATATGTAAATTTTACCTGTTGTGGGTTATCATTAAAAGAGATGAGGATTTTTTCTAATGCTTCTTGTTCTCCCTCCCAAATCAAGAACAGATCAATGTACCGGACCCATAATACCACATGTTCTAAACTTTCTTGATTAACTTCACATCAAATTGTTTCTGCTTCCCACTAGCCCATAACAAGATTAGCATATGTTGGCACAAAGGAAGTACTCATCGCTGTTCCTCTCTTTTGTAAGTAAGATTGACCATCAAAGAGGAAAATGGTATCAATCAATCAATCAATCACGTAATTTATAAAGCGGGCTACTCACCCGTCAGGGTCTCAAGGCGCTGGGTGGGGGGAGCTACCGGTCGAATAGCCATGTCTTGAGGCGTTTCCTGAAAGTCAGGATGTCCTGGGTCTGGCGTAGGTGGAGCGGTAAGGAGTTCCAGGTCTTGGTGGCGAGGTGAGAGAAAGATCTTCCTCCGGCGGTGGTGCTGCGTATGGGGGAGACGGAGGCGAGGGCGAGGCTGGCGGAGCGGAACTGGAGGACGGGAGTGTGGAAGGGGAGTCTTTCATTGAGGTAGGCCAGACCTGTGCTGTGGAGGGCCTTGTGTGCGTGGGTGAGTAGTTTGAAGGTAATCCTCTTTGGTACAGGTTGCCAGTGTAGGTCTCCGAGGCAGGCAGAGATGTGGTCGCGGCGTGGGACGTCGAGAATGAGTTGGGTGGAGGCATTTTGGATATGTTACATTTTCGTTTGTAGTTTGGCCGTGGTTCCTGCATAGAGTGCGTTGCTGTAGTCCAGTCGGCTGCTGACCAGGGTGTGGGTGACTGTCTTTCTGGTTTCAACAGGAATCCACTTGAAAATCTTGCGGAGCATTCGAAGGGTGTTGTAGCAGGAAGAGAAGACTGCTTTGACCTGCTGAGTCATGCTGAGTGCTGAGTCCAAGATGATTCCCAGGTTTCGTACTTGGGTGGTGGGTGTGGGTGAGGCTCCTAGGGAGGTAGGCCACCAGGAGTCGTTCCAACCGGAGGGGTTGCTGCCAAAGATGAGGTTCTCAGTTTTGTCTGTGTTTAACTTGAGGTGGCTTGATTCCATCCAGTTGGCGATGGCGTGAAGTCCATTGTGGAGGTTGTTTCTTGCAGTTGTAGGGTCTTTCGTGAGGGAGATGATCAGCTGGGTGTCGTCTGCATAGGATACTATGTTGATGTGGTGGGATCGTGCGATGTTGGCGAGAGGAGCCATGTAAACGTTCAAAAGTGTTGGGCTGAGGGAGGATCCCTGGGGGACGCCACAGATGCTTTTGGAGGATTCGGACAGGTAAGGCGGAAGGCGGACTCTCTGGGTTCTACCGGAGAGGAATGAAAAGATCCAGTCGAAGGCCTTGCCACTAATCCCGGCATTTTGGAGGCGTGTTCGAAGGGTGTGGTGACAAACGGTGTTCAAGGCTGCGGAGAGGTCCAGGAGGATGAGCGCTGCAGTTTCGCCCTCGTCGACCATGTTCCTGATGTCATCTGTAGCAGCAAAGAGTGCGGTCTCAGTGCTGTGGTTCTTGCGAAATCCGGATTGGGAGGTATCGTGCACTTTGCTGTCTTCCAGGAAGCGGGATAGTTGGCTGTTCACGATTTTCTCAATGACCTTCACTGGGAAGGGGAGGAGGGAGATGGGCCAGTAGTTTTTGGGGTCATCTGGGTCCGCCTTGGGTTCCTTCAACAGGGCGTTGACATTGGCGTGTTTCCAGCTCTCCGGGAAGGTGGCTGTCTCGAAGGAGCTGTTGATGATGGCGCAGAGGTGGGGGGCGATGATGTCGCTGGCTTTGTTGAAGATCTGGTGTGGGCAGGGGTCAGAGGGGGAGCCGGAGTGGATGGAGGCCAGGGTGTTGATGGTGTCTTCATTGTTGACGTGGGACCAGGCACATAGAGGGTTGATGTTGCTCGGTGCGTTGGGTTTGTGGCTGTCTTCGGTTGGCTAGAGGGTCTGGGGTTTGAAGCTGTTGTGGATGTCTTCGATCTTTCAACAGAAGTAAGTGGCGAGGGAGTTGCAGAGCTCCTGTGATGGCAGGGGTTTGTAGGAGCAGGGCCTGGAATTGGAGAGTTCTTTGATGATGCCGAAGAGCTCTCTGTTGTTGTGAGCATTGGTGTCTACATGGCTTTTGTAGTAGGTTCTTTTGGTGGTGTGGATCAGCTGGTGATGTTTGCAGATGGCAGTCTTGAGGGAGATGTGGTTGAATTCGGTAGGTACAAGGTGCCAGGTCTTCCCCATTCTTTGGCCTTCCCGTTTGGAGGCCTGTAGGTTGGGGGGTGAACCAGCTGGCCTTGGATCTGTGGTGGATGTCCAACGGTTGTTTGAGTGGCGCGAGGGTGTTGGTGCAGTCGTCTATCCTTTGATGTAGGTTGGTGGCGGCTGAGTTGGGGTCCCGGGTCCTAGGAGGAGGTGTCTGGGCGAGGGTGGAGATCAGCTGTTCTGTTGAGATTCTGTTCCAATAGTGGCGAGGGGTTGAGTGGTGAGGTGGTGATTGACGGGCTTCTGGAAGGAGAAATGGATGCAGCGATGGTCGGTCCAGAGGAGTTCCGGTGTGTGGCTGAAGGAGACGTGGTTGCTGGCTGAGAAGATGGGGTCGAGTGTGTGTCCTGTGGTGTGGGTTATGGTTAAACAATATTGCAACATCTCCTAAATCATCTCTGTTTGTTTTACTAAACAATAGATCTTGTTCTTAATATTTACAAGACTCAAGATCATCCTCATGTCTTATGGAAGTATAAAGAGAAGCTACATCATTTGGGGCAATAATATATTCCTTCTTCCATGGGATGTTATTGATTCGATTAAGAAAATCCATAGAGTCTCTCTGATAAGAAGGAAGGCTTGGAACATAGGGAAACAAAAATATATCTACAAATCTTGAGGTGTTTTCTAATAATGATCCTATGGAGCTTACTATTGGTCTTTCTAGGGGTTTTATTTTATTCTTATGTATTTTTGGCAAGAAATATGTTGTTGCAATTATGGGATCTACTATCCTTAAGTACTTTACTTCTTTTTCCTCAAGAAGATCCCCACGTTGCCAGCTTTTTAACTTGCCATGATACTCCATCAAATCTCAGCCATAGAATTAGTGCTTAGTTTGATATAGCTTGTTTTATCATTGAATTGACTCATTGCCTCCTTAATATATTTCATACAATCCAAAATCACACTGTTACCTCCCTTATCAGACTCTTTGATGATGATGGTGTCATCATTTCTCAATTCTTTTAATGCTTCCCAGTCCTCTAGTGTACTGTTAGTCTGTTTGTTTTTGTTTTTATTTGTATCCCAAGCAATTCTCATCAATCCTTCTACCATCACTTCTTGAAATAGATCTACCTTATTTCCCATTGGAAGTTGAGGGCAAAATTGCGATTTTGGTTTGCATACACTAGATGCTGTATCATATGTTGTGATACCACTTGCGTGGCACAGTTCTTGATCAGATAGACTTTGTTCATTTATCATGTCATCATTATCTTTGGACTCTCTTTCCAATTCTGTAAGGTTCCATTTCACCGATGTTTATGGGAGATATCTCTTGTGATTCACCCTTAGATTGAAATTTCTTGTATTCATTTTTTGATGCAAAGTATGTTTTCAATTTCAGCTTCCTTGAAAACTTGTAAAGACCAATTATAGCAGTGGCAAGGTCCATTCCAACCATGGGATAGAAGGCCAACCCTTTATTTAATAGTATCACATGTTTATCTTGTCATGCTCTTGAGGACAGATTGATAACTAAATCCTCTTGTTGTTTCAGCTTCTTCATATTTGCTATTCTCCTCCTCTTTTTTTGCCTCTTTCTCTTTGATCTCCTTGTTCTCTTGTGCTCATTTTGTTTTGTGGGCCTCTTCCCATCTGTCTCGGTTCCATGTGGTAGAGATGCATCTCTCTTGTAAAGTCCAATGCTGGACCTTTTGTTAAGGGTGAGTCGTAATATTATATTTGTAACATAAAGTTAACTTACCTGCATGTGAACAGCATGCTTGCTATTTGAGAAGAAACTATGAGCATTGGGCACAACTAATAATTCATTTTTACTCACTGAGCCCCGCAACCTTGACGCCTAGCAGGTCGTGTATGTCCGTCTCCTGATCGAGGATGTCAGCCAACTGGTGTGTCAGCTGTTTCTGGGTGTGCCAAACCCCAGAGCTGTGGCGCACAGCCCGGCACAACCTCTCACAGCTCCGCTGGTGCTCCCAGAGACCGTACCCAGACTCAGGCCTGCCACCTGCTGCCAAGGTTGAAGGGAGGTGGTGCAGCACATAGAACACTAAGGCAGTCGCCTCCATCTCAGAAAATATGCAGTGGGGCTCCACCCCTTTACGTCACCGTCACCTGCAAGGAAAGTGGCTGACGGATGGGGGCCTGACGCTGCCACTCCCCTGCTGTGCCATGGCACTGGCGACTTGGGAAAAAGGAAGGGAAAAATGTAAAGAAAAAGTTAAAAAGTTGCAAAAATTAAAAATTGGAGAAAAGCAAAAGAGAAAAGGTAATATAATAAAACAAAACTATGGGAAAATAGGTTTTAAAACAGAAGGATGGGAGAGATATAGACAGCTAGAAAAGTAGGCCCCAGCAGCAAGACCAAAACAAAATAAGATGGCTGCAGCCATATGAACTGCGTGGTGCTGTTCACGTGAGAATTCCAACGCGAAGAACAACTTCACATTGACAGTGATGTTAAACGTCACATGAATGGACCCAGCAAGGAACTCTGCCTGCTAGCGGAACTCCGCGTAGCGCAAAATAGTTTTTTCTCAACTCTGCCTAGTTCCACGTAGTGCCTCTACACAAACTCCGCCCAGGCGTACTTAAATGGAACAGCCTAGCTCTGTCCACTGAGGGTTCAAAATGTGTAGAGATCTATGGAAATCTCAGGAAAAGATGAGTAGATACATGCCTCCTTATGATAGAAAAACTGGGCTATAATATTAGAGCCCTGCTCCAAAAGCACGATGGAAGCTGAGATGACAGAAAATGAGGTTAGAGATTTGACAATAAAAACATTTCTCACAAGGAGTTAGGGGCCACAAGGATTTTATTGGCCTAAAAATTGTGAAAGGTGTACCTAATACTGCTATGATATGCCTTAAGTGCATCCAAAAATTGCCTTTGCTGACAGGGTCAAAGTCTTTACGCCACACATGCTCTAAGCGCTTGTAGTTCTTTTTAAGTGAGAGCCATTCGCCGCTAAACCATTCAGCTGAAAGTTTAGTTCTTCGTATGGTCCAGTTTGCCAACAGGATGATTTGATCCAGAGCATCAGAAATCCAACTGTCCAGTTGCAAGTTGGTTGTGACAACATAACCATCATCAAGGGCAAGTTGACTAGAGTCGAACACCTGGGTGAGGCTGGCCAGGGTCACCCTAGCCCACTTTTGTCTCTGTACTAACTGCACACAGAGGAGGGAGGATAAACATTTTCCAAATGGAACCGTTTCAGGAGCAGCTAAGTAGTCGGACCCTAGAAGTGGAAGAGAGGAATCAATAGTCAAATTGGCCATATTAGAAAAAAATGAGTCAAAGGATATGTCCAAGTCTGTGGGTGGGGAAAGAGACAGATTGGGAGAGCTGAAGGCACTTGAAGTCCGCAACCAAAGCAGCTGTGATAGGCTACGCAGTGTCATCAAAGTGAAGGTTCAGATCTCCGATAACTAAAAAGCTGGAATATCCCTAGGCAAGTGGCGATAGTACATCGGCTAGTGAAGTAATAGAGCTAGATGCCAGTCTCGGGGAGCCGTAAATCAGAGTCTCTGGTAGGGTCAAACCACTAGAAAAAGTTAAAGATAAGAAAGCCACTTTGCACCCCGCAATAGATAGTTCAGAGAAAAAGCAGAGCACAGTTTGTTTGAAAATAATGGTGATCTCACGCGCTCTCTGAGATTGCCTATCAAACTGTGCAATGGTGAATGGTAAAGACTAAAAGAATATGGGGCGCTTAGTTCTCCATACCCAGGTTTCTGGTAAAGGCAAGTGGTCTATCAGGAAGTCAAAAATATTATGTTTGTGGGAAAAGAACTGTGCGGCATGGGATCTGCACTATCATGCTTGGGTTCATGCTTAAGGCCGATGCTTTCGAGGGCACGAACCCACACTTACCACAACAAATTCGGTGAGGTCCAGCACATGGTGACATACGTTAGGTAGAGCAGTCACCAGTTTCATTAACTCAGTGGAGAATACTACCTGAAAGCTGACCAAAAATGGCCTGGGTCCTGGCCCCTGGTGCTGTCCAGGCACAGATGAGCTTGCCTTTGGTGCGCCTCCTGGAGAACCTCCGCTGTGCACAGGTACTCACCTTACATGTTTAAATACCCCACCTGAAATAAGGGTGTGATTGTCGCATTGCAAAATGCCGGAACCAGAGAGGGGGCAAAACAAGACAAAACTAAAGCCCAGCAGCTCCCCTCCTTCCTGGAAGGCATCCCCCTGAACGTGGAAAGCCACACTGTGATGGACGGGGTGGGACCGGAAAATCACACTGGAGTCTCCACTGTGGTAGGTCAATTGAAGGTGTCTGCCTTGGAGGGATTTAGGGCCACATGTAGGTAGGTTCTGAATCGTGACTTGCAAATTGCGAGTTGGAGAGACTCGCAATTTGCGAGTCGCAAATCGGAATGTAGGATGGTGTCCCTGACACCATCTGCGACTTGCAAGGGGGTCGCAAAGGCCCACCTCATTAATATTCATAATATTCATGCAATTTGCTACCCCCTTGTGAGTGGCGGCATTCACAGGGATGATGGCCTGCTGCGGACAGCAGACCACCATGTCTGTGACTGCTTTTTAATAAAGCATTTTTTCTTTTTTTTGTAATGCAGCCCGTTTTCCTTAAAAGAAAACGAGATGCATTACAAAAACGAAAAATTAAATGTTTTTGTTTCATTTTTTCAGAGCAGGCAGTGGCCCATAGGACCACTGCGTGCTCTGAAAAAATGTTTGCAGCTCCATTCACAACGGGGAAGGGGTTCCATGGGGACCCCTTCCCTTTTGCGAATGGGTTACCACCCATTTCAAATGGGTGCAAACTGTGATTGCTTTGCGACCGCGTTTGCGGTCACAAAGCAATCCTGCATTGCACTGCAACTTGCAATTAATTGCACTCACAAACCTGTTTTGCGATTCGGTAACCAGGTTACCGAATCGCAAAACGGCTTTTGTCCATTGTGCATTGCAAAGTGTGTTTTGCACGTCGCAAACAGCGATTTTCGCGCAAAATGCTTCCTACATCAAGCCCCTAGGGTCTGGGACAATGCAGGAATCTCAAAACTAGGTGATGTCAGGGAAAGGGACCATATGAGGGCCTTCCAAGATTTTAGGGCCTGATTATGACTAGAGCAGTTCTGGGACCACCATACCCATGGTAGTGGCCTGACTGCCGCCTTCTCAGCAGTCCGACTGCCAGATTAAGAAGATGGTGGTCGGAGCACCAAAAGACCACTGGAACTGCCAGGGTCATGGATCCTATGGTGGTAGGGAAAGCCATGATCACTTGTGAGGGTGCTGATGCTGGCACTACCGTGCTGATCACCAGCTGCCTTTCCTCCAAGCTTTTCATGGCAGGGACGCTGCCATAAAAAGCTTGGTGGAAAGGAGGCGAGGGGGCCCCAGTCAGGGCCCAAGTGTGATTCTGCCCATTGGGCAGTGTGGCTGGGGGCACATGTTGTGTCCTCCATGCCTGCACTGACGGTGTACTCTGTTTGCCATGCACAACATTGGTTCTGCACTGTGATGGTGTGAGAAATAGGTTCTCTAGTTGAAAGTGGTTAGCACTCTGTCCAATTAGCGACCCCCCACTCTAGTCAGGGTAAAGGAGCCACATAGCTACGATAACCCCTGCTTACCCCCTTGGTAGCTTGGCACGAACGGTCAGGCTTATCTCAGAGGCAATGTGTAAAGTATTTGTACACACACACACACACACACAGTAACACAGTGAAAGAAACACAAAAGAACTGAGTAAAACAAGACCAAAACAACAAAAATCCAACATATACAAGCCAAGATACAAATTTTTTAACAGTTAAATCTCAATAAAGGACTTAGAAACACAATAGCTCCAACTGGGGCCATTACAACGTCGTTGACGGCGTTGTTCCCAACAGTCAGACTCCACTCGCAAGGGAGAACGGGATGGTCATTGAGTCACACTGACCCAAGGCACTGTACCTTTGAAAAACAATGAAACAAAGACATTGCACGGAGTCGGGGAGGTGAGGCTTTGCTGGAGCCGGTGCGGTGTTGGTTCCTTACTGCTACTGGCGAGGTGTCATTGGTTCCTTACTGCCAGGCAGGGGAGTTGTGGTATCAGTTCTTTACGGTTGTAGGGGATATGTTGCGGCGTCAGTTCCTATGATCAGGCGGGGTTGATGAATCCAGTAGGTCAAGACATGGGGCACTGACTTCACAATGTCACAATTACACCACAGGACCAGAGATGCTACAGTGGAATCAGAGTCGGTGTGCATAACATTGGGGACACAGCACTCAGGACTCACGCTGTGGCAGGACTTCGGAGGCGCAGCAGCGGTGTCGGCCCTGCTGCACTGGTCGCGGTCATTGTACTCAGCGGGGACCACAGCTCCTGGTGCAGGCCGCTGGGTTTAGTCAGACAGCTACGCCAGTTCAAAGTCATTCTGGAGTCGATGCACTTGGGCCCATATTTATACTTTTTGATGCAAAACTGCGCTAACGCAGCTTTGCGCCAAAAAAATTTGCGCCGGCTAACGCCATTCTGAAGCGCCATGCGGGCGCCGTATTTATTGAATGGCGTTAGCTGGCGTTAGCCGACCGGCGCTGCCTGGTGTGCGTGAAAAAAAACCACGTACACCAGGCAGCGCCGGCATAGGGAAAAATGACGTTTGGACGTCTAAAAATGGGGCAAGTCAGGATGAGGCAAAAAAACCGTTTTAACCCGATTTGCGCCATTTTTTTACGATGCCCATCCCCCATTGAAATGACTCCTGTCTTAGCAAAGACAGGAGTCATGCCCCCTTGCCCAATGGCCATGCCCAGGGGACTCCGGTCCCCTGGGCATGGTCATTGGGCATAGTGGCATGTAGGGGGGCACAAATCAGTAGTCAGACAGCTACGCCAGTTCAAAGTCATTCTGGAGTCGATGCACTTGGTTTCTTTATGGTTAGCAAGAGAGCCCAGGTTCTCGCAGATGAAGTCTTCGATGTCCGTGAGACTTCTAATAGGAGGCAAGCTCCGTTCAAGGCCTAGGAGAACATTGGAAAGCAGGGTGTAGAAAGCAAAGTCCAGTCCTTTCACTCCAGGTCAGAAGCAGCAGGCCAGCACAGCAAAGCAACAGGCAGGGTGGCAGTCCCTTCTATGGCATCTAGCTCTTCTTCCTGGCAGAGTGTCCTCAGTCCAGAAGTTTTCTGAAGTTGTAGTCTCAGAGGTCCAGTACTTATACTCACTTCTGCCTTTGATGTAGGTAAACTTCAAAGGAAAGTCTTGTAGTGTACAATACCCTGCTGTTCCTGTCCTGGCTCTAGAGGGGTAGAGATTGCTTTTTGTAAGGACAGGCACAGGCCTATTTGGGTGCAAGTTTCAGCTCCTCCCACCACTCTATCCCAGGAATAACATATATAGATATGCAGGGTACACCTCAACTCCCTTTGTGTGACTGTCTAGAGTGAATTCACAACCAGCCCAACTGTCATGAAATGAGAGGTATGGGTTGGTGCCTTGGACTAAGCAGGCAAGAGGGATGCCTATATGGCTCCCCAAGTGTTGGCAATAGTTGCCAGGCTCTGTTTAATGCAATTTTAATATCTGCACTGGTCATGCCTAACACCACTTTGTTTGTGTAAAGCTGGTATCCGTTATTCACCAACAAGCTATTGGTGCCAAGATCCCATAGGGTACTTCATTCACATGGCACGGAAATGCCCGGTGATGTCTACTTACTGGATCACCATTTCAGCTGTCGTCTCCTCAGCAGTGGGTACTCTCATAGAGGCCCAACCTTGGACTACAGTGCTGGGAATCCTGGATTATGTGGGAAGGTTAAAAGGGAACAAGACATTAGGGGGCCTGGGAGCAGTGATAGCTAAAAGAAACATAGCCCAGCACTGGACCTCCCCCATGGCCCCTTCGGTGGTGGCCTTGACAAGTAACATGGATTGGTTTGGAAAGATGGAAGAAAGGATCTAGGAGGCAAGGGTCTGTCCCCCTAAATACAGAATATCTGGAAGAAATGGGGGGAGTACTCTGGACTGGAGGGATACCTTGGGATCCTACTGATACTTTGTATCCTTTGGTGGGCAAGGAAGCCGAAACATGTAGTGGATTATTGTGTGTCTATTTCACAGTTGAAAAGAACAAGTGTTGCAGTTGTAATGTGAATACTCACAGTCAAATGTTTCTATAACAAAATCCTGTTCAATCTCGAGAGGATCCCCTTTTGCTCCACTGTCAGTACATAGAGAGAGCCCACCACACAAGTGTTGGATTAGAACTTCAGTTGTGCAAACACAAAGCAAACTTGCATGTCAGACCATACTTTCTGTACTGAGGCTGCAAATCATTTATGCCAAAGAATTGACATCACTCTATTTGTGTATGGACTGGTGGAAGGAATGTAGGATGTTGGAGATGAGCCCATAGTTGAAACTGCCATTAACTTCCCAACCCAGTCTCTTTGTAGCCTGTCAGTTCCTGTGAGAGAGATGTGGGTTGCCTGGACCAGTGCTATGTCAATTTTTTTGGATCCCAGGAAGGATAGTATCTTTCTGCGACAGACATAGGTTCTCATTACGACCCATGCGGTCTGAAGACTGCCAGGGCTGCGGTAGTGGTCTCACCGCCGGCCGAATGCCACATTATGAGTGTGGAGGTTTGGCCTCTGTCAGTCCACCACATCCCTGCTGGTATCGCCATGGCGATAGGACAGTAGAGCTGCAGGACAGCACCTTTGGGCCGGCTGTCCACTGAAGACTGCCAGCGATATCATAAGTCAGCTTTCTACCAGGCTTTCCACGGCAGTAGCAACTCCATGAAAACCCTGGTGGAAAGGCTGCCGACGACAGTAAATTCCTTTCCTGTTGCCGTCAGACGACTCCCCCAACCACCCCCTGCAACTACAATACCCCTCTCCCCCTTCCATGTCAGCACCCCCCTCCCCTCACCTCCCTTCCATGTCAGCACCACCCTCCCTGCACACACAGCACGTTTGTTCAACGGGAAGCTGGCTAAAATGTTAGCATTGGACCTCCTCCCTTTTTCTTTTGTGAAAGGAGTGGGTTGTCTAGAATTTGTTGCAGCTATCTGCCCGAAATGGAAGGTTGTCAGCCAGACCTATTTTGCCAGAGTCACAGTTCCAACACTACTTCACGATGTGTTGGAATTGGTTGGACAAGCTTTGCAGCAGAGTTCTGTCCAGACAATCCACCTAACGACACACATGTGGACCAGTTGCCAAGTGCATTACTGCACACTGGATCTTTTTTGTAGGTGTTAGAGAAATGATATCTGCAGGTGTTGACATAGCTGACATTTTTAATGGTGCTCGAAGCATGCAACAGTAGTTATGTTCTGCATGGAGAAATCCCACACAGCTGCAAACATCATGGATGACTTTAACAACAAGGTCTTTGAATGGCTGCATCTCAGAGGGCTCAACATTGGATTTGTTGCCACGGACAATGGCAGTAATATAGTTAAAGCCATGTCCGATGATGGCTATTTCAGGGTCCTGTGTTTAGAGCACTGCATAAACATCATTGTATAGGACTTCCTCAAAAAAGAACCTTGAGTCAGTAACTTACTGTCCACATGCAGAAGAATCTGCACTCATTTTAGCCATTCTTTTAATTCCCACAACCTGTTGAGGGTTATCCAGCGTGATACTAGAATGCGAGTTAAAGCCCTCATACAGAAGTGGCAACTCAATGGAATTATACTTATTACATGTACAACATCTGTTGGGGCAGTCCAAACCGATCAATGAATATGTCATGCAAAGAGGGGCTGCAACCGTGAAAGGCACGATCATTGAGATGGATCAATGGGGCCTGGTCAAATGCATGAAAGAGATGCTGCTTCCCTTTGAAATTTTAACATGGCTTATTGTTGTATATTGTTTGTTTCTGTCTAAATGACTAATGAACTGCAGCTAATTTTGGCACGTGTATGGCAGAATCACTTCAAGGAAATTTGAGAGACAATCCCTGACTCCATTCTGTACCTCAATGATTGATATGAGGGATACTTGTTTCAATGTTGAGACTTGAGATGGTTTGTGTGACTCATCATGTCTAGTGGTGGCAGATAGTGAGAGTGGGTGTTCATATGTTCAAATATATCACGCTCGCTTGTGTTTGTGTCATGACTGATTTACAATGTGTATGGCATAAAAACAATAAGGGGTGAAAATCTTTTTCCTGAAGGTGATTTTTTCCCCTATTCCTTTCACACTTACCAAAATTTGTTTGCTGGCATTTTCACATTGCTTGGTTTTCTGGTGTTCTGCTTTCTGGTTCATATTTGTCAAAGAAGACTCAACAAGTTGATTTAGCTAACAAACAAAATTCTAGTCCAGACAATAAAAAAATACTCAATGTTTCTCTTGTTGTTAAGCAGTTACAGGTCACTCTGTCTATTTGGGTCGTGAGACTATGGCTCTCAGGAGCAGTTGGTATGGAGTTGGACATAATAATTTTTAATCAGAGTCTGGGGTATGATGGAAGGAATCAGAGCATAATTTGATAGCTTAACTGCCAGAAGAAGGAAGTTGTCAACTTCATGGAAATTAACAGGGGTGATGTGAGGATGAGTCTAAGAGGCGTACTCCAATCTGTGGGCTGGTGGTGAGAGGTGCATCAATTACTTGATTTTGGAAATGCAATGCTGCTTTGTGAGTCTGATGGCTGTCTCAAATTTGAAACTATGTGGTTGGGTGGGGGGGCTGTTGTAGAAAACTGGAGGAGAGAGGCATTTGATGGATGAAAATGTCACATTATGCACTGCTCTAGGCTAAATGTTATGATGAGTATGACAGTTGCTTGTTGTATCATCCCGTACATGCTGACACTTGTCTGGGATTTTTGGTGGATGATCGCAAAGGTCTTTGCTCTTGCTCTCCCACCTCTGAGTCTTCTTGGTACACTACTCCTCATGAAGCTTATTCCAATCCATCCTTCTTGATTCTACAATATCATGATGATAATAATTTCTGCTTTAAAATCCACAGGTTTTCTTTTCTCCTGCACCATAACACTCATGCTTACCTTATCAGACCTCTTCAGGCAGGCACCCAAGAAGATTGACGGGGCAATTATAGAAGATTGCAGATGCACCACCCAATTTGGCAATACAGACTATTATCATTTTTCTTTCAACAGTCT
The DNA here is from genome assembly GCF_031143425.1 of Pleurodeles waltl. Classification (NCBI taxonomy): domain Eukaryota; kingdom Metazoa; phylum Chordata; class Amphibia; order Caudata; family Salamandridae; genus Pleurodeles; species Pleurodeles waltl. The sequence continues at coordinate 683,419,407 of NC_090446.1, forward strand.
TTTTTTTAGAACTGTGTGTGTTAGATTCACCCCAAGATTAATTATATGTACTATTTGGCAAACGGGGCTGACCGAACATTTTTAGATATGTACAACTTGGGTCTCATTGGGGCTGACAGAATGCAAAGTTATCTGCATCCTACATGTTCATGTTTTTCTATTCCTCTCCAAATCAGGCTGCTGGTCATTTCCCAGATGAATATTGTGTTTGTGTTGTGTTTGTCTTTTCGTCACACCTTTCCTAAAATCCCTTTCCCATCCATTCATCAAATCCCTAACCCTCTTCCCCTGGGCTGTGTGATTTATTGAGGTGTTATTTAATACTTCTATAGATCGCTCGCAACAACACTCTCTCCCTTGAAACATACAAACATCAAATTGGTAGACTTGGTCTATCTTCATAACACCTTGGTCACCCGACTAAAATCACACTTCCAGACGGTAAGGAGGCGGACAGAGACTGTGATTAAAACCTCTATGTGGTTCTCCAATCCCTGCCGTCAAGCTAAGACGCAGTTATTGGTAGCACTTAAGGAAGGGAACCCAAGAGAGATAAGGAAGAATAGGTCCGTATACAAAGACACACTTAAAAATGCAAAAAAAGAATGGACGAATAGGAATTGGAATAAGATGGTTGTGGCGCTCCAGGAGAAGGATCTTAACCTATTCTGGAAACTAGTGTCAGATAAGAGTAGCCCCAAGAAATGGGAAGCTACCCTGTTATCCAGCCAGAAATCTGGATGACGCACTTTTCAAATATATATAGGAAATCACATATCAACAGTACTATTACACCCCTACTAAAACCTAATGATTCTGTTGGCAATATCTTAACATGGGGGAGTATAACACCACCCAAATTTGATCTGGACCTATTTTCCTTAAAAGAAACAACAGAGGCTCTCAAATCTACTCGCAAGGGAAAGGCCCCTGGTCTTGATGGCATCCCAGGAGATCTATATCTTTCTCGTCTGACAACGTGGTCATTGTATCTAAACGCACTTAGTAACGAGATATTGAGGGGGGGAGGACTCCCTATCACATGGCAAGGAGCAGTCATAGTCCCTATCAATAAGAAAGGGCCAAGGGATCAACCTGACAATTATAGGCCTATCAGTCTTATTGATGTTAGTCAAAAAATCTTCGCTAAGCAAGTGCTTAACAGACTACAGACATGGATAGAGGATTCCCAAATTCTCTCCGAATTCCAGGGAGGCTTCAGAAGAGGAGTGAGTACAATAGACCAGGCATTTAGGTTCAACCTCCTTTGCTGGAAATACCTGTCACTCAATAAAAGCCAATTGTATGTAGCTTTTATCGATTTAAAAGCTGCTTTTGACACGGTCCCTCGGGATACACTATGGGAAGTTATGGAGAGTTATCACCCCAATAGCGAACTACTAAGACTGATTAGATACCTCTATGAAGGGACTTATGCTCATGTTCGTTGGTCAGATAGTGGTGACCTAACGGAAGCCATACCCGTCAATAGAGGGGTTAGGCAGGGTTGCATCTTGGCACCAACACTATTTAATCTTTATATAAATGGTGCTGTGGACCAATTGCTACACTGTAATCATGATGCCCCTAGACTAGCTGGAACTCCGGTCCCTATTTTAATGTTTGCAGATGACACCATATTAATTTCAAGAACACCTATGGGTTTGCAAAACGAACTGGATACCTTTTATAATTTTTGCTCCAACAGAGGACTTGAAATTAATCTAACAAAATCCAAGTTTATGGCCTTTAACCCACACAAATTATTTAGGGGAAAAATGACGATAGCAGGCCAATTAGTGGAGAGAGTCAGACAATTTGACTACTTGGGGATCAGGCTAAGCGACGACCAACGTTGGTCGGCACAGATCAAGAAGAGTCTGACAATACTTAGGCAAAGGGCTATAGTGATAGCCAAAAAAATTGCTAATACCTACGAGGGGGAGATAACACCTGCCATCACCGTTTATAAAGCAGTGGCAGTAGCGGCCTCAACTTATGGTGCCGAGCTTTGGGGTCATACTAATTCTAGATGTCTGACCACTGTAGAAAACCGGTTCATTCGAAACTTCCTAAAGTTGCCGATGAGCACCCCTCTCACTCCGCTCAGATTTCATTTAGCCCTAAATGAAATACACAATGAAATTGCACTAAGACCCCTAATGTATTGGATTAATCTTTGGACCTCAGAGGACCGGCATACTCTCCATGCAGCACTAGACGAATTTCTCGCAAATAACAGTGTACTAAAGATCCCTTGGTTTAGATACATCAGAGACACGTGTAAATTTCTCAAAATGGAGGAGGTGTGGAGTGCTCCTCACAATTTGGTAAAGGAAATAAAGGAACATGTAAAAAAGTGCTACTGGGAGAACATTTTAACCCAAATTTGGTTAAAAAACCATGGCAGTCTGACTTTGCACTTCTTAGACCACAAATGCAGTCCCAAGTTTGAGGCTTACATGGATAATGTAAATCCTCCATATACCAAAACACTATTCATTAAGTTTAGACTAGGGACTCTTCCGCTTAAGTCATTTACAGCGCAATGGAGATCGGAGGACTGCAATTCAATATACTGCCATCACTGTCAAAAGACAAAAGAGTCACTTGCGCACTTTATGTTTTTCTGCCCTAGATATCTGGTACCCAGGAAAAAGTGGATTGCTCCCTTATGTAGGGAAATTGGAATAAGGGAATGGAATACGGCATTACGACTCCTAACAACTGATACAAGTGATAAAATAGTTTTTCCTGTGGTGGGATACCTACGAAGTGCATGGTCAATAAGAACAAAAGAACTATTATAAATGTGTAATTCCAACACATTGGTTTTAGACTATATTCATTTAATATATCAGTTCTTAATTGGATGAAGCTATAGCCTTAATGGTCTGGACTTTTAGTTAAAGAATAATGATGATTTGCATGTTTTATAAATCTGTGACCATAACATTATTTAGGGGTTTTAAAAAAAGAGATAAATGAAAAATTGGTCCTCTAGCGGCGAGGGTTTTGTAAAAAATATAGGAGACATGAACTAAAACTTTGATAATCATGTGCTTTTAATAATTTGGTTTTAGATTATAATTAATTAGTCTGATAAATTTTAATTGATTGAAGCCAAATTCTAACGATCTAATATTTTTATATGTCTTGAGATTTTGTAAAAACAAAAATGTTTAAAAACAATATTATCTACACATTTTAAAATTTTTAAAGTGCTATGCTTCTTAATCATGTTATGTTTTGTTTTGTCTACTTTTATGGCTTACAGCCGAAATAAAGAAAGATTGATTGATAATACTTCACACCATTGATTAATCTCACACTTGATAGTGTTGATGTGATAGAAGCAACCTCAACTCAGTGTGCAGGATCTTCATTTGAGTTCACCCAGATGGAGTGGGACCTTGCCTCCGATGCCCTCACTGTTCGTGCACTAGAATGCTACTGCTACACCACCATGTTTCCTTGAGAAACCATGCAGCCCTCACTTCATCCATTCAGGTAACAGAAGTATGCAGCACTGTTGTACATTTAGTTTAGGTAATTTAATTGACAAAGCAAAACTCTTCGCCCCACTCCTATGGTTCAAATTTAGCAGAATGCACTGCAGAGACTAGAAAAGTATTGAGACAAGGTTACATAACTGCATAAATAATTGTTGTACACTATCTGCAGATCTGCACTAAAAGGAATACATTATCAGCAGATTTTGAAAACACGCTGCATAAGGGCAGCAGTGGGAAGTAAAACACACCAAAAAAGATTTTAGGCACGAAGAACTGTAAATAACTATTTATTTTACTCCATTCCTAACAAAAATAATAAATAAATAAATACCCACCACTTCCACCCAAAACTGGCTCACCCCTATCCCCAAACAAACATCCCATTACTCAATCAATGTTCAAAACAAAAAATGTCCAATTGTCCAATGTTGCATAGAAGAAATAAAAACAATAAAAGTCATGCACAAACCCATTACCACCCACTCCACGCACAAGTCCCACCCACCAAAAAAAAAGACTAAAAAAGGGTCAGAGGAGTGCACTAAAGGCGGACCAGGATTCTCCTGAGGAGTCCCTCTACATGTCGCTGAAGGGCCTCTACTAGCGTAAGCCTTCGAAGGATGCGGAATTGGAAGATGGCATCTGAGGGGGTGGGCAGCAGGAAGGATGTCACAGTGGGTGGCTGCCTTGGCACTGCAGCATAGGTGTTGTTGGACTGGAGGTGCTGGGACCTGACTGGGGCCCTGCCTCCACTTCCGCTTCCTCGAGGACCACCAGCTGCTGGTACTCAGCCCATATGGCCTCCAGCTTTGTCTGCCGCAGCCGGGCTGCCATTTCCTATGATGATGGTGGACCAGCAAGAATAGCTATATCAAGAAAGAAAAAAGAGAAATTGTAAACAATGCTCTGAGAAAAACATGTGTTTAAAATCATGTAGTGTAGTGACATAGTGGCATATGGTAGTCACCTCAGGCCATTCAATTTTAAGGTGATAACTGTCACAGCCATAATATGCCCCATGCAGTACAGGTATTCAACTCTCTACTGTGGTGATAAATTAATGGTGGCATTGCTAGCTCAGTTGACATCATAGTCATACTCATTACTGTCTGCAGCTGGGGCAGCTGTACTAGAAAATTGTTTTATTCCAATGGCCCTGTTTTTTTTTGTACCTGGACGACAAGTCAGATGAATACTAAGAATTAAACACGCCACACAATATAACCAATCAGGCAGGCATTCTGTCTGCCATAAGTAGAAGGTGGGAGAAGCGATGCATTGCAGTACAGGGAAAGGATCAAGGAATGGGACATAAATTGCCTGTGGCCAATTCGCATTGTCACAGACTATCCCATTCAGGAAAATCAAGGGAATTACTTAACGACCACTTTACTCACTGTTGTCATGTTCCTCCTCCACCACACTTTGTAATAACTACTTCTTTCCCCCAAAAATACATTTGCTTTGCAGTAAGGAAAGGAATCTTCTTAACGTACTCAAAAGCAGGGTAAGGTAGAGTGGATTAGGATGGGTAGGTAGGTAGAGTACACACTTTACAGATTAATCCATTTCTCATCATCATCATGTGCCTAAGGTTTGGCTAGTAGAGTGACTCACTGTTGTTGGAAAATGTTGAAAGGGAAAAATTAGAACAGAATTAAATCCATTATGGAAGCCATAATGAATTATATTTATCACTCGGCTTGAAAAATATGGCACAACCAAAGATTGCTTTTTCTAATTATTCAGAAGTCTGAGACAGAACATAAGAAAATTTTAAAGGAGTGAAGTACTAGGAAGTTACTGACACAGTGGGCACTGATAGAAAAGGGGAACACACCTTTTTTTTGCAGTTACATGCATTGAAAAGTGTTTGAAACATTACCTTAACTTAAGCTGACTGATGCACATTGCACAGTCAACATTGCAGTGCCCATTCTGCCGAACTTGACCATGCAGTTGTTAGGTCATCATGGGTGGCACTGGTGAAAGGCCATAAACCTTAGTAGTAGCTATGGGCCACATGTACGTAACTCTTTCCTTGTCGCATCGGGCTGTTTGCGACACAAAAAAAGCATTTTGGTATGTACAGACCCTATTTTGCAATTCAGTAATCTATTTACTGAATTGCAAAATAGGCTTGCGAGTTGCAATTAGGAACGGGTGCTCCATTCCTAACTGCGAGTCACATTGCGGGTGTATGATTGTTTTATGACTGTGAATGTTATCACAAAAATCACAGTTAGCACCAATTTCAAATTGGTGCTAACCCAGTCGCAAACGGGAAGGGACCCCAATAGGACCCATTCCCCTTTGTAAATGGTAGCGAAAATATTTTTTCAGAGCAGGCAGTGGTCCCACAGACCACTGCCTGTTATGAAAAGAAAACTTTTCATTTTTGTTTTTTAAATGCATCCCATTTTCCTTTAAGGAAAACGTGCTGCATTTTTTAAAAAAAACTGCTTTATTTAAAAGCAGTCTCATACATAGTGGTCTGCTGAGCCCGGCAGGCCATCATCCCTGTGAGTGCACCCATTTCCAATGGGGTTGCAAATTTAAACCTACCTCATGAAAATGAATGAGGTAGGTAATTTGCAACCACATTGGGAATCACAAGCAGTGTGAAGTACACTATTGTACATATGGTTTTGCGACTCGCAAATCAGTTGCAAATTGCGGGTAGCAAAACTCTGGATCATTCATCTGGCCCTATATTACTAATTGTCAAAAAGCAAGTAATAGGACTTACCCCCACCTGCCACTGCCACCGCAGAGACTCCCCCCTCAGCTGCTCTCACAGCCATGTCACAATTTTGACACCACATAAGCCTCCCCCTATTGTTTTTGTGTAATAACAAAAAGCAACCGAAAATACATCACTATTTATCAGTTACGGATTCTCTTCTATCAAAATATCAGGTGGCATTTTGTTATTTGGGAATTTTTTTAAAGCCAGGACAAGTAAAAAAAATTGAGAATGGAGGGGCAGAACTAGCTATAGGTGAATCTGAGTTTTTAGAGAGAAATAAAAAGGTGCAATAATTGGTCAGTGAAGGACATGTGGTCTTGGTAGGCTAATGCAATGGGGTATTCCTCCTTATACTTCCAACTATGGTGCACGGTCATCCACTGCTAGTACAATAATAGCACATACACAACATTGAAGGGTACAAAAAATGACATGACCATGTTCAAAACACCTTTTTTTTAAATGATTGAGCTGGAGAAAGAAAAAGAAAGCCTTCTCACCAAACATGAGTATAATTCCTTAAATGGGCATGCAGTCTTCAGTACATGTGTTCTCTGAGCCTTACCACCACTCCACAAGATAAAATACACAAGGGAAGAGGGAAGAGGGAAATCTCACTGACAAAGCAGAAGAAAGGAAGCTACAGACAGACTAGCAGAGCCAAACAGTTTGAAGTAAAGAAACTTGAAATATAGAAAACACGTTAATATGATAATGCAGGGAAAAGAAGAATTTACGAAACAGCTAAATCGAAGTAGAGTTGGAAAAGAATTAGGAGACAAGCACAGTAAAAAGGTAGAAAATAATTCTATGTGTGGAGCGGTAAACGTTAGAGAAATAAATAATAATATTAACAACAACAGGAGGACTTACTGGGGGCAGCATAGCCATCTGCCCCGGCACTTGTGGAGTGGCCACCTTCAGCTGCCTCACCTGCCTCAACACCAGCCCTCCTCTTGTCCCTGGATGGTGGATGATGTAGGAAAAATAATTTGAAAAGATTAGTGATACTATTGATAAATAATCTCTCCAAGAATATTATTTATTTTAAAGAAAAAGGAAAATGCAGTAACATTTGTACATCAGAGGTTCAGGGGGCCTGTATAATAATTATATGAGTATCAAGGACCATCTTTTGTCAAATTTCCTAACCCTATTCCTAATTTCCTAAACTACATTTTGGAATTACTAATAAATTGCAATTAGTGATCTCTACAGTTCTCATCTCATTCTCAGTCTCTCAATACATACATTGGTTGCATGCAAAACTACTACACATCGCTGGGAAATTCCTTGGCAATTGGCACTATACGAGCAACCAAAAAGAAGGGCACAGAGAAGTGAGAGAACAAGCAAAATCACTAATACTAATAAATTAACGATGACTATCTTAGACAGGACACAGGAGGAGTCTCTGCATTACTTTTTAATCAGCCCAAGCAAGCCCCAAAAAGAAGTTGAATTAGGTAGCGCTGAGCACCTGTCTAGATGACGATCACATAATATTATATTTCCATATGTTTCTCCACTCAAGGAGCCTCTCTTACCCGAGGCTGGTTGAAAATTCCAATCCAAGACGGAGAAATAAGTCGGCACCACCAGGATGAGATTTAAAATCCTTATTATTCAATTTATTAAATTTTAAAGTGCACGGTGCTGATAAACATGGTAACACTTTTCGCCCGTAGCCTTCGAAAGACCACAGAGTTCATTGTGTTAGAGTGCCCTTTTATATACAGAAGAAAGAAACCCTCCTACTTCACAACCATGCTCCACAACCATTGGAGTGTTGTTGATCCAGTCCTGATTTTACAATGTTCCTTTTGTTGTTTTATATAATTATTTATAGTACCTTGGTGGGAAAACGAATTGAATATGGGCTTGCTACCTTATAATACATTATCATATAATATAAGGAGTATTTTAATGATATTATTCCACCAGGTAAAGTACCCTCTAGTGATCATATCTATTACTACCCCATAATGATTGCACTATTGTAACCATATACTAATGATTAATTGCCTCATCTATATATAAGTCCGATATCCGTTCCAAAATATCAAGGGCTGGTGTATCCTATCAGTCATCATTTTGCCTCAACTGAATTTTAACTTACATGTCATCTAGGGAATATTTGCAGTGAATTGATTGACATTCATATAGCTGCACCATGTTGTAATATAGTTACATTGTATCTTTATAGAAAAATATATATAATCAACTGCACACAAATAAAATCCAAGATTTTAAAAGTTTAATATCACTATATATCGAATGTTGCAGTGTTAGTTATCTTTACAATCATACTATTATGATAAAGTATATATCAAAGGTGCTGATGCATTGTTATCTAAAGAATGTTTAAAAATAATTGCATGAAATATAACACTCCAATAACTCACACTAACAGCAATACATTAGGACCCATTTGTTTCTAATATACACTGACCAGTTTCTTCTCTTTTGATGTTAAAATTCATTTCACAGATTGTTTTTGGTCAAATAAAATGATGACTGAAAGGATTTTGATGGCTCAGAAAATATGTTAAAGGGAAAATACTCTATAAAGTGCCTGTGCTTTATCCTTAAAAAGTTTTATTCATATCAAATGCCCTATAAAGTGCAAATACTTTTCAATCAATTATATATATTACTGATAATTATCGAAAAGTTAATTGTTACAGAGGGTGTCTATTCATCTTATTTTGCTATCTTCTCTCTATCAGATTTTACTGATAGAGACATGCAATTTACTTTCGATATTGAATAAACTTCATGGGATCTAATGTTACATATGAACATGTAACTGTGCATCTGCATTCAAACCCCATGGACTCTCAGTTCCAATTAGGATAATCCATCTTGATTCAGTTCTCCACAAATGTTGTTCTTGATTTCCACCTCTGGGGTTGAGATTGATTTGTTGCATCCCATAATATTGTAGTCCTGTGTTTTCTTCATTGTGTCGTTCCCAAAAGTGCTTTGCCATCGAGTATGTCATATCTTTATTCTTGATTGCTCTCAAATATTGGAGTATCCGAAGCTTTAATTTGTTCATTGTACTTCCCACATATTTTTTGCCACATCTTCATTCCAATACATAAATTACAAATGTTGTCTCACAAGTAATTCTTTCCCTAATTTTCATGATCTTCCTATTGTACATCTGAAGGGTAGAAGTATATTTTCCAATGGAACACGCTTTGCATTTCCCACATTTCCAAAATCCAAATTTGTTCTGGTCTAACCAGTTAAAAATATGTTTCTTCTGTGGGGCTATGAAACTACTAGACAAATGTAATCCTAAGGAAAATGCTTTTTTGTACGTGACTTCTGGATAAGCTGGTAATATCCCTTTCCATGTCTCATCCAATTGCAATAAACTCCAATTTTTGTTCAACAGTTTTTTAACCTAAGGACTGGCAGTATAAAGTCTCATAATATATCTGATCTCACATTCTTCAGAAATCACTGAAGTATTCTTATGTTTTGGTATCAAGAGTTCAATTCATTTGTGTTTTCTCACCCTCCTCACTGCATCTTTTAAGACAATATCTGGATATCATCTATGTATGAAGCGCATATACGTATCTTCCAATTGTCTTTCAAAGGTGGAGTCATCTAAACAATTCTGCCTTACCCTCAAAAATTCACCATATGGTATACTCCATTTGAGAGCTCGAAGATGACCACTGTTGGCATGCAATAGACTATTTAAACTTGTAGCTTTTCTATAAGTCTGTGTGCATACCATATTCTCCTTTATATACACATCTACATGCAAATAACTTATATTTGTTGTGCTGATTTCATATGTAAATTTTACCTGTTGTGGGTTATCATTAAAAGAGATGAGGATTTTTTCTAATGCTTCTTGTTCTCCCTCCCAAATCAAGAACAGATCAATGTACCGGACCCATAATACCACATGTTCTAAACTTTCTTGATTAACTTCACATCAAATTGTTTCTGCTTCCCACTAGCCCATAACAAGATTAGCATATGTTGGCACAAAGGAAGTACTCATCGCTGTTCCTCTCTTTTGTAAGTAAGATTGACCATCAAAGAGGAAAATGGTATCAATCAATCAATCAATCACGTAATTTATAAAGCGGGCTACTCACCCGTCAGGGTCTCAAGGCGCTGGGTGGGGGGAGCTACCGGTCGAATAGCCATGTCTTGAGGCGTTTCCTGAAAGTCAGGATGTCCTGGGTCTGGCGTAGGTGGAGCGGTAAGGAGTTCCAGGTCTTGGTGGCGAGGTGAGAGAAAGATCTTCCTCCGGCGGTGGTGCTGCGAATGCGGGAGACGGAGGCGAGGGTGAGGCTGGCGGAGCGGAACTGGAGGACGGGAGTGTGGAAGGGGAGTCTTTCATTGAGGTAGGCCAGACCTGTGCTGTGGAGGGCCTTGTGTGTGTGGGTGAGTAGTTTGAAGGTAATCCTCTTTGGTACAGATTGCCAGTGTAGGTCTCCGAGGCAGGCAGAGATGTGGTCGCGGCGTGGGACGTCGAGGATGAGTTGAGTGGAGGCATTTTGGATATGTTACATTTTCGTTTGTAGTTTGGCCGTGGTTCCTGCATAGAGTGCGTTGCTGTAGTCCAGTCGGCTGCTGACCAGGGTGTGGGTGACTGTCTTTCTGGTTTCAACAGGAATCCACTTGAAAATCTTGCGGAGCATTCGAAGGGTGTTGTAGCAGGAAGAGAAGACTGCTTTGACCTGCTGAGTCATGCTGAGTGCTGAGTCCAAGATGATTCCCAGGTTTCGTACTTGGGTGGTGGGTGTGGGTGAGGCTCCTAGGGAGGTAGGCCACCAGGAGTCGTTCCAACCGGAGGGTTTGCTTCCAAAGATGAGGTTTTCAGTTTTGTCTGTGTTTAACTTGAGGTGGCTTGATTCCATCCAGTTGGCGATGGCGTGAAGTTCATTGCGGAAGTTGTTTCTTGCAGTTGTAGGGTCTTTCGTGAGGGAGATGATCAGCTGGGTGTCGTCTGCATAGGATACTATGTTGATGTGGTGGGATCGTGCGATGTTGGTGAGAGGAGCCATGTAAACGTTGAAAAGTGTTGGGCTGAGGGAGGATCCCTGGGGGACGCCACAGATGCTTTTGGAGGATTCGGACAGGTAAGGCGGAAGGTGGACTCTCTGGGTTCTGCCGGAGAGGAATGAAAAGATCCAGTCGAGGGCCTTGCCACTGATCCCGGCATTTTGGAGGCGTGTTCGAAGGGTGTGGTGACAAACGGTGTTGAAGGCTGCGGAGAGGTCCAGGAGGATGAGCGCTGCAGTTTCGCCCTCGTCGACCATGTTCCTGATGTCATCTGTAGCAGCAAAGAGTGCGGTCTCAGTGCTGTGGTTCTTGCGAAATCCGGATTGGGAGGTATCGAGCGCTTTGCTGTCTTCCAGGAAGCGGGATAGTTGGCTGTTCACGATTTTCTCAATGACCTTCACTGGGAAGGGGAGGAGGGAGATGGGCCGGTAGTTTTTGGGGTCATCTGGGTCCGCCTTGGGTTCCTTCAACAGGGCGTTGACATCAGCGTGTTTCCAGCTCTCCGGGAAGGTGGCTGTCTCGAAGGAGCTGTTGATGATGGCGCAGAGGTGGGGGGCGATGATGTCGCTGGCTTTGTTGAAGATCTGGTGTGGGCAGGGGTCAGAGGGGGAGCCGGAGTGGATGGAGGCCAGGGTGTTGATGGTGTCTTCATTGTTGACGTGGGACCAGGCACATAGAGGGTTGATGTTGCTCGGTGCGTTGGGTTTGTGGCTGTCTTTGGTTGGCTGGTGGGTCTGGGGTTTGAAGCTGTTGTGGATATCTTCGATCTTTCAACAGAAGTAAGTGGCGAGGGAGTTGCAGAGCTCCTGTGATGGCAGGGGTTTGTAGGAGAGCAGGGCCTGGAATTGGAGAGTTCTTTGATGATGCCGAAGAGCTCTCTGTTGTTGTGAGCATTGGTGTCTACGCGGCTTTTGTAGTAGGTTCTTTTGGTGGTGTGGATCAGCTGGTGATGTTTGCAGATGGCAGTCTTGAGGGAGATGTGGTTGAATTCGGTAGGTACAAGGTGCCAGGTCTTCCCCATTCTTTGGCCTTCCCGTTTGGAGGCCTGTAGGTTGGGGGGTGAACCAGCTGGCCTTGGATCTGTGGTGGATGTCCAACGGTTGTTTGAGTGGCGCGAGGGTGTTGGTGCAGTCGTCTATCCATTGATGCAGGTTGGTGGCGGCTGAGTTGGGGTCCTAGGAGGAGGTGTCTGGGCGAGGGTGGAGATCAGCTGTTCTGTTGAGATTCTGTTCCAATAGTGGCGAGGGGTTGAGTGGTGAGGTGGTGAGTGACGGGCTTCTGGAAGGAGAAATGGATGCAGCGATGGTCGGTCCAGAGGAGTTCCGGTGTGTGGCTGAAGGAGACGTGGTTGCTGGCTGAGAAGATGGGGTCGAGTGTGTGTCCTGTGGTGTGGGTTATGGTTAAACAATATTGCAACATCTCCTAAATCATCTCTGTTTGTTTTACTAAACAATAGATCTTGTTCTTAATATTTACAAGACTCAAGATCATCCTCATGTCTTATGGAAGTATAAAGAGAAGCTACATCATTTGGGGCCATAATATATTCCTTCTTCCATGGGATGTTATTGATTTGATTAAGAAAATCCATAGAGTCTCTCTGATAAGAAGGAAGGCTTGGAACATAGGGAAACAAAAATATATCTACAAATCTTGAGGTGTTTTCTAATAATGATCCTATGGAGCTTACTATTGGTCTTTCTAGGGGTTTTATTTTATTCTTATGTATTTTTGGCAAGAAATATGTTGTTGCAATTATGGGATCTACTATCCTTAAGTACTTTACTTCTTTTTCCTCAAGAAGATCCCCACGTTGCCAGCTTTTTAACTTGCCATGATACTCCATTAAATCTCAGCCATAGAATTAGTGCTTAGTTTGATATAGCTTGTTTTATCATTGAGTTTACTCATTGCCTCCTTAATATATTTCATACAATCCAAAATCACAATGTTACCTCCATTATCAGACTCTTTGAGGATGATGGTGTCATCATTTCTCAATTCTTTTAATGCTTCCCAGTCCTCTAGTGTACTGTTAGTCTGTTTGTTTTTGTTTTTATTTGTATCCCAAGCAATTCTCATCAATCCTTCTACCATCACTTCTTGAAATAGATCTACCTTATTTCCCATTGGAAGTTGAGGGCAAAATTGCGATTTTGGTTTGCATACACTAGATGCTGTATCATATGTTGTGATACCACTTGCGTGGCACAGTTCTTGATCAGATAGACTTTGATCATTTATCATGTCATCATTATCTTTGGACTCTCTTTCCAATTCTGTAAGGTTCCATTTCACCGATGTTTATGGGAGATATCTCTTGTGATTCACCCTTAGATTCAAATTTCTTGTATTCATTTTTTGATGCAAAGTATGTTTTCAATTTCAGCTTCCTTGAAAACTTGTAAAGACCAATTATAGCAGTGGCAAGGTCCATTCCAACCATGGGATAGAAGGCCAACCCTTTATTTAATAGTATCACATGTTTATCTTGTCATGCTCTTGAGGACAGATTGACAACTAAATCCTCTTGTTGTTTCAGCTTCTTCATATTTGCTATTCTCCTCCTCTTTTTTTGCCTCTTTCTCTTTGATCTCCTTGTTCTCTTGTGCTCATTTTGTTTTGTGGGCCTCTTCCCATCTGTCTCGGTTCCATGTGGTAGAGATGCATCTCTCTTGTAAAGTCCAATGCTGGACCTTTTGTTAAGGGTGAGTCGTAATATTATATTTATAACATAAAGTTAACTTACCTGCATGTGAACAGCATGCTTGCTATTTGAGAAGAAACTATGAGCATTGGGCACAACTAATAATTAATTTTTACTCACTGAGCCCCGCAACCTTGACGCCTAGCAGGTCGTGTATGTCCGTCTCCTGATCGAGGATGTCAGCCAACTGGTGCGTCAGCTGTTTCTGGGTGTGCCAAACCCCAGAGCTGTGGCGCACAGCCCGGCACAACCTCTCACAGCTCCGCTGGTGCTCCCAGAGACCGTACCCAGACTCAGGCCTGCCACCTGCTGCCAAGGTTGAAGGGAGGTGGTGCAGCACATAGAACACTAAGGCAGTCGCCTCCATCTCAGAAAATATGCAGTGGGGCTCCACCCCTTTACGTCGCCGTCACCTGCAAGGAAAGTGGCTGACGGATGGGGGCCTGGCGCTGCCACTCCCCTGCTGTGCCATGGCACCGGCGACTTGGTGGGGGGGGTATAAGGAAGGAGGGATTGGGAAAAAGGAAGGGAAAAATGTAAAGAAAAAGTAAAAAAGTCACAAAAATAAAAAATTGGAGAAAAGTTCAAATATAAAAAGCAAAAGAGAAAAGGTAATATAATAAAACAAAACTAGGGGAAAATAGGTTTTAAAACAGAAGGATGGGAGAGATATAGACAGCTAGAAAAGTAGGCCCCAGCAGCAAGACCAAAACAAAATAAGATGGCATCACCCATGTGAACTGCGTGGTGCTGTTCACGTGAGAATTCCAACGCGAAGAACAACTTCACATTGACAGTGATGTTAAACGTCACATGAATGGACCCAGCAAGGAACTCTGCCTGGTAGCGGAACTCCGCGTAGCGCAAAATAGTTTTTTCTCAACTCTGCCTAGTTCCACGTAGTGCCTCTACACAAACTCCGCCCAGGCGTACTTAAATGGAACAGCCTAGCTCTGTCCACTGAGGGTTCAAAATGTGTAGAGATCTATGGAAATCTCAGGAAAAGATGAGTAGATACATGCCTCCTTATGATAGAAAAACTGGGCTATAATATTAGAGCCCTGCTCCAAAAGCACGATGGAAGCTGAGATGACAGAAAATGAGGTTAGAGATTTGACAATAAAAAAAATTCTCACAAGGAGTTAGGGGCTACAAGGATTTTATTGGCCTAAAAATTGTGAAAGGTGTACCTAATACTGCTATGATATGCCTTAAGTGCATCCAAAAATTGCCTTTGCTGACAGGGTCAAAGTCTTTACGCCACACATGCTCTAAGCGCTTGTAGTTCTTTTTAAGTGAGAGCCATTCGCCGCTAAACCATTCAGCTGAAAGTTTAGTTCTTCGTATGGTCCAGTTTGCCAACAGGAGGATTTGATCCAGAGCATCAGAAATCCAACTGTCCAGTTGCAAGTTGGTTGTGACAACATAACCATCATCAAGGGCAAGTTGACTAGAGTCGAACACCTGGGTGAGGCTGGCCAGGGTCACCCTAGCCCACTTTTGTCTCTGTACTAACTGCACACAGAGGAGGGAGGATAAACATTTTCCAAATGGAACCATTTCAGGAGCAGCTAAGTAGTCGGACCCTAGAAGTGGAAGAGAGTAGTCAATGGTCAAATTGGCCATATTAGAAAAAAATGAGTCAAAGGATATGTCCAAGTCTGTGGGTGGGGAAAGAGACAGATTGGGAGAGCTGAAGGCACTTGAAGTCTGGAACCAAAGCAGCTGTGATAGGCTACGCAGTGTCATCAAAGTGAAGGTTCAGATCTCCGATAACTAAAAAGCTGGAATATCGCTAGGCAAGTGGCGATAGTACATCGGCTAGTGAAGTAATAGAGCTAGATGCCAGTCTCGGGGAGCCGTAAATCAGAGTCTCTGGTAGGGTCAAACCACTAGAAAAAGTTAAAGATAAGAAAGCCACTTTGCACCCCGCAATAGATAGTTCAGAGAAAAAGCAGAGCACAGTTTGTTTGAAAATAATGGTGATCTCACGCGCTCTCTGAGATTGCCTATCAAACTATGCAATGGTGAATGGTAAAGACTAAAAGAATATGGGGCGCTTAGTTCTCCATACCCAGGTTTCTGGTAAAGGCAAGTGGTCTATCAGGAAGTCAAAAATATTATGTTTGTGGGAAAAGAACTGTGCGGCATGGGATCTGCACTATCATGCTTGGGTTCATGCTTAAGGCCGATGCTTTCGAGGGCACGAACCCACACTTACCACAACAAATTTGGTGAGGTCCAGCACATGGTGACATACGTTAGGTGGAGCAGTCACCAGTTTCATTAACTCAGTGGAGAATACTGCCTGAAAGCTGACCAAAAATGGCCTGGGTCCTGGCCCCTGGTGCTGTCCAGGCACAGATGAGCTTGCCTTTGGTGCGCCTCCTGGAGAACCTCCGCTGTGCACAGATGCTCACCTTACATGTTTAAATACCCCACCTGAAATAAGGGTGTGATTGTCGCATTACAAAATGCCGGAACCAGAGAGGGGGCAAAACAAGACAAAACTAAAGCCCAGCAGCTCCCCTCCTTCCTGGAAGGCATCCCCCTGAACGTGGAGAGCCACACTGTGATGGACGGGGTGGGACCGGAAAATCACACTGGAATTCTCCTCTGTGGTAGGTCAATTGAAGGTGTCTGCCTTGGAGGGATTTAGGGCCACATGTAGGTAGGTTCTGAATCGTGACTTGCAAATTGCGAGTTGGAGAGACTCGCAATTTGCGAGTCGCAAATCGGAATGTAGGATGGTGTCCCTGACACCATCTGCGACTTGCAAGGGGGTCGCAAAGGCCCACCTCATTAATATTCATAATATTCATGCAATTTGCTACCCCCTTGTGAGTGGCGGCATTCACAGGGATGATGGCCTGCTGCGGACAGCAGACCACCATGTCTGTGACTGCTTTTTAATAAAGCATTTTTTTTTTTTTGTAATGCAGCCCGTTTTCCTTAAAAGAAAACGAGATGCATTACAAAAACGAAACTTTTTATGTTTTTGTTTCATTTTTTCAGAGCAGGCAGTGGCCCATAGGACCACTGCGTGCTCTGAAAAAATGTTTGCAGCTCCATTCACAACGGGGAAGGGGTTCCATGGGGACCCCTTCCCTTTTGCGAATGGGTTACCACCCATTTCAAATGGGTGCAAACTGTGATTGCTTTGCGACCGCGTTTGCGGTCACAAAGCAATCATGCATTGCACTGCAACTTGCAATTAATTGCACTCACAAACCTGTTTTGCGATTCGGTAACCAGGTTACCGAATCGCAAAATGGCTTTTGTGCATTGTGCATTGCAAAGTGTGTTTTGCACGTCGCAAACAGTGATTTTCGCGCAAAATGCTTCCTACATCAAGCCCCTAGTGTCTGGGACAATGTAGGAATCTCAAAACTAGGTGATGTCAGGGAAATGGACCATATGAGGGCCTTCCAAGATTTTAGGGCCTGATTATGACTAGGGCAGTTCTGGGACCACCATATCCATGGTAGTGGCCCGACTGCCGCCTTCTCAGCAGTCCGACTGCCAGATTAAGAAGATGGTGGTCGGAGCACCAAAAGACCGCTGGAACTGCCAGGGTCATGGATCCTATGGTGGTAGGGAAAGCCATGATCACTCGTGAGGGTGCTGATGCTGGCACTACCGTGCTGATCACCAGCTGCCTTTCCTCCAAGCTTTTCATGGCAGGGACGCTGCCATAAAAAGCTTGGTGGAAAGGAGGCGAGGGGGCCCCAGTCAGGGCCCAAGTGTGATTCTGCCCATTGGGCAGTGTGGCTGGGGGCACATGTTGTGTCCTCCATGCCTGCACTGACGGTGTACTCTGTTTGCCATGCACAACATTGGTTCTGCACTGTGATGGTGTGAGAAATAGGTTCTCTAGTTGAAAGTGGTTAGCACTCTGTCCAATTAGCGACCCCCCAATCTAGTCAGGGTAAAGGAGCCACATAGCTACGATAACCCCTGCTTACCCCCTTGGTAGCTTGGCACGAACGGTCAGGCTTATCTCAGAGGCAATGTGTAAAGTATTTGTACACACACACACACACACACACACACAGTAACACAGTGAAAGAAACACAAAAGAACTGAGTAAAACAAGACCAAAACAACAAAAATCCAACATATACAAGCCAAGATAAAAAAAAATTAACAGTTAAATCTCAATAAAGGACTTATAAACACAATAGCTCCAACTGGGGCCATTACAACGTCGTTGACGGCGTTGTTCCCAACAGTCAGACTCCATTCGCAAGGGAGAACGGGAGGGTCATTGAGTCACACTGACCCAAGGCACTGTACCTTTGAAAAACAATGAAACAAAGACATTGCACGGAGTCTGGGAGATGAGGCGTTGCTGGAGCCGGTGCGGTGTTGGTTCCTTACTGCTACTGGAGAGGTGTCATTGGTTCCTTACTGCCAGGCAGGGGAGTTGTGGTATTAGTTCTTTACGGTTGTAGGGGATATGTTGCGGCGTCAGTTCCTATGATCAGGCGGGGTTGATGAATCCAGTAGGTCAAGACATGGGGCACTGACTTCACAATGTCACAATTACACCACAGGACCAGAGATGCTACAGTGGAATCAGAGTCGGTGTGCATAACATTGGGGACACAGCACTCAGGACTCACGCTGTGGCAGGACTTCGGAGGCGCAGCAGCGGTGTCGGCCCTGCTGCACTGGTCGCGGTCATTGTACTCAGCGGGGACCACAGCTCCTGGTGCAGGCCGCTGGGTTTAGTCAGACAGCTACGCCAGTTCAAAGTCATTCTGGAGTCGATGCACTTGGGCCCATATTTATACTTTTTGATGCAAAACTGCGCTAACGCAGTTTTGCGCCCAAAAAATTTGCACCGGCTAACGCCATTCTGAAGCGCCATGCGGGCGCCGTATTTATTGAATGGCGTTAGCTGGCGTTAGCCGACCGGCGCTGCCTGGTGTGCGTGAAAAAAAACCACATACACCAGGCAGCGCCGGCGTAGGGAAAAATGGCGTTTGGACGTCTAAAAATGGGGCAAGTCAGGCTGAGGCAAAAAAAACGTTTTAACCCGATTTGCGCCATTTTTTTACGATGCCCATCCCCCATTGAAATGACTCCTGTCTTAGCAAAGACAGGAGTCATGCCCCCTTGCCCAATGGCCATGCCCAGGGGACTCCGGTCCCCTGGGCATGGTCATTGGGCATAGTGGCATGTAGGGGGGCACAAATCAGGCCCCCCTATGCCACAAAAAAAAATAAAAGAAAATACTTACCTGGACTTACCTTAATGTCCCTGGGGTGGGTCCCTCCATCTTTGGGTGTCCTCCTGGGGTGGGCAAGGGTGGCAGGGGGTGTCCCTGGGGGCAGGGGAGGGCACCTCTGGGCTCATTCTGAGCCCACAGGTCCCTTAACGCCTGCCCTGACCCAGGCGCTAAAATCCGACGCAAATGCGGGTTTTTTAGACCCGCCCACTCCCGGGCGTCATTTTTGCCCAGGAGTATAAATCCGCGCAATAGCATCGGAGTTATTTTTTAAGACGGGAACGCCTACCTTGCATATCATTAACGCAAGGAAGGTGTTCACGCAAAAAAATGATGCTAATTGCAGGAACTTTGGCGCTAGACGCGTCTAACGCCAAAGTATAAATATGGAGTTAGTTTTGCGTCGAATTTGCGTTAAAAAAAAACGACGCAAATTCGGCGCAAACGGAGTATAAATATGCCCCTTGGTTTCTTTATGGTTAGCAAGAGAGCCCAGGTTCTCGCAGATGAAGTCTTCGATGTCCGTGAGACTTCTAATAGGAGGCAAGCTCAGTTCAAGGCCTAGGAGAACATTGGAAAGCAGGGTGTAGAAAGCAAAGTCCAGTCCTTTCACTCCAGGTCAGAAGCAGCAGGCCAGCACAGCAAAGCAACAGGCAGGGTGGCAGTCCCTTCTATGGCATCTAGCTCTTCTTCCTGGCAGAGTGTCCTCAGTCCAGAAGTTTTCTGAAGTTGTAGTCTCAGAGGTCCAGTACTTATACTCACTTCTGCCTTTGATGTAGGTAAACTTCAAAGGAAAGTCTTGTAGTGTACAATACCCTGCTGTTCCTGTCCTGGCTCTAGAGGGGTAGAGATTGCTTTTTGTAAGGACAGGCACAGGCCTATTTGGGTGCAAGTTTCAGCTCCTCCCACCACTCTATCCCAGGAATAACATATATAGATATGCAGGGTACACCTCAACTCCCTTTGTGTGACTGTCTAGAGTGAATTCACAACCAGCCCAACTGTCATCCTGACACAGACGTTTATTCCACAGCCAGGCAGAGGCACAGAATGGTTAAGCAAGAAAATACCCACTTTCTAAAAGTGGCATATTCAAACATACAATTTAAAAACCAGCTTCACCAAAAGATGCATTTTTAAATTGTGAGTTCAGAGTCCCAAAACTCTCCCAATGGTAAATTACACTTAAAAAGATATTTCAAGGCAATCCCTATTTTAACCTATCAGAGAGATAGTTATTAAGACATGTAAAACACACCAGTACAAGTCCTACCTTTCAAATGCACTGTACCCTGCCCATGGGGCAGCCTTGGGCCTCTCTTATGGATGACTTACATGTAGTAAAATGGAAGGTTTGAGCCTGGCAAGTGGGTGCCACTTGCCAGGTCGAACTGGCAGTTTAAAACTGGACAGACAGACACTGTAGTGGCAGGTCTAAGACATGTTTATTGGGCTACTTATGTGGGTGGCACAATCAGTGCTGCAGACTCACTAGTAGCATTTGATTTACAGGCCTTAGGCATACATAGTACACGTTACTAGGGACCTACTAGTAAATCAAGTCAATTATGGATAAACAAATTACCAATACCATTTTAGATAGAGAGCACTAACACTTTAGCACTGATCAGCAGTGGTTAAGTGCCCAGAGTCCTAAAGCCAGCAGAATGAAGTTCAGCAAAGGATCAAACCAGGAGGTCAGAAGTAAAAAATACAGGGAAAACCCTGCAGAAAGGGCCATTTCCAAGAGGTAGAATGTGCTTGAGGCTCACTTTATTAGCCGAAGCATGCTGCTGCAGTGCCACCGCCTCAGACACACTGCCTGCCCAGCAGAAGTGTTGTAATGCAGCGGTCAGTATGGTGCTGGATTGGCACCTTTCTCCTGACTCCCGCAATGCGGTCCGGTGGTCAGACAACCAAACTCAAAATCAGTCCCTTAGTGTGGATTTCCATATTCTGACATCCAAATTCTTTCGCTATTTGCAACTCTGCCAAGCCCTCTCTGCTCATCGAGAACATATGAAGGGCATCCCTGAATACAACCTGTTAGAAGGTAAATTACTCATGGGTCACTTGGGGAAGTGTGGGGTTTCCCAGAATTATCATTCTCTTGTGGTGCACTCGCCTGATTTACTGGAGTCCCTGAAAGAGAAATGAGAGGTATGGGTTGGTGCCTTGGACTAAGCAGGCAAGAGGGATGCCTATATGGCTCCCCAAGTGTTGGCAATAGTTGCCAGGCTCTGTTTAATGCAATTTTAATATCTGCACTGGTCATGCCTAACATCACTTTGTTTGTGTAAAGCTGGTGTCCGTTATTCACCAACAAGCTATTGGTGCCAAGATCCCATAGGGTACTTCTTTCACATGGCACGGAAATGCCCGGTTATGTCTACTTACTGGATCACCATTTCAGCTGTCGTCTCCTCAGCAGTGGGTACTCTCATAGAGGCCCAACCTTGGACTACAGTGCTGGGAATCCTGGATTATGTGGGAAGGTTAAAAGGGAACAAGACATTAGGGGGCCTGGGAGCAGTGATAGATAAAAGAAACATAGCCCAGCACTGGACCTCCCCCATGGCCCCTTCGGTGGTGGCCCTGACAAGTAACATGGATTGGTTTGGAAAGATGGAAGAAAGGATCTAGGAGGCAAGGGTCTGTCCCCCTAAATACAGAATATCTGGAAGAAACGGGGGGAGTACTCTGGACTGGAGGGATACCTTGGGATCCTACTGATACTTTGTATCCTTTGGTGGGCAGGGAAGCCGAAACATGTAGTGGATTATTGTGTGTCTATTTCACAGTTGAAAAGAACAAGTGTTGCAGTTGTAATGTGAATACTCACAGTCAAATGTTTCTATAACAAAATCCTGTTCAATCTCGAGAGGATCCCCTTTTGCTCCACTGTCAGTACATAGAGAGAGCCCACCACACAAGTGTTGGATTAGAACTTCAGTTGTGCAAACACAAAGCAAACTTGCATGTCAGACCATACTTTCTGTACTGAGGCTGCCAATCATTTATGCCAAAGAATTGACATCACTCTATTTGTGTATGGACTGGTGGAAGGAATGTAGGATGTTGGAGATGAGTCCATAGTTGAAACTGCCATTAACTTCCCAACCCAGTCTCTTTGTAGCCTGTCAGTTCCTGTGAGAGAGATGTGGGTTGCCTGGACCAGTGCTATGTCCATTTTTTTGGATCCCAGGAAGGATAGTATCTTTCTGCGACAGACATAGGTTCTCATTACGACCCATGCGGTCTGAAGACTGCCAGGGCTGCGGTAGTGGTCTCACCGCCGGCCGAACGCCACATTATGAGTGTGGCGGTTTGGCCTCTGTCAGTCCACCACATCCCTGCTGGTATTGCCAGGGCGGTAGGACAGTAGAGCTGCAGGACAGCACCTTTGGGCCGGCTGTCCACTGAAGACTGCCAGCGATATCATGTCAGCTTTCTACCAGGCTTTCCACGGCAGTAGCAACTCCATGAAAACCCTGGTGGAAAGGCTGCCGACGACAGTAAATTCCTTTCCTGTTGCCGTCAGACGACTCCACCAACCACCCCCTGCAACTACAATACCCCTCTCCCCCTTCCATGTCAGCACCCCCCTCCCCTCACCTCCCTTCCATGTCAGCACCACCCTCCCTGCACACACGGACCCACATGCACCCCGCATACACTCATTCACCAACAAGTACATACACGCATTCACAAACATGCATACCTACACTCATTTACTCACACACATACATACTCTCATTCACTCCCACCAACAGGCACACATTCACACAAACATTCAAACACCCACTCACCTCAACAATCATACATGCATTCAAAAACCCATACGCACACATATTCATAGATGCTTTCAAACACCCATGCATTCACACACGCATGCACACACTCATACATGTATTCAAACACCCATGCACACAAACATTCATACATGCTGTTAGACCTGACAGCCTTAGGGTGCTCACCCCTAACTTTTTGCCTGCCTGCCTCCACTTTTTAGATACTGTTTTTGCTGGTTTTAAGACTCTTTGCACTTTATCACTGCTAACCAGTGCTAAAGTGCATATGCTCTCTCCCTTTAAACATGGTAACATTGGATCATATCCAATTGGACTATTTAATTTACTTATAAGTCCCTAGTAGAGTGCACTACGTGTGCCCAGGGCCTGTAGATTAAATGCTACTAGTGGGCCTGCAGCACTGATTGTGCCATCCATTTAAGTGCCCCTTAACCTTGTCTCAGGCCTGCCTTTGCAAGGCCTGGGTGTGCAGGTTCACTGCCAATTCGACTTGGCATTTAAAGTACTTGCCAAGCCTAAAACTCCCCTTTTCTACATATAAGACACCCCTAAGGTATGCCCTAGGTAACCCATAGGGCAGGGTGCTTTGTAGGCAGAAGGCAGGATATGTACCTAGGTAGTTTACATGTCCTGGTAGTGTAAAACTCCTAAATTCGTTTTTACACTGCTGTGAGGCCTGGTCCCTTCATAGGCTAACATTGGGCCTGGCCTTATGCATTGTTTGAGTGGCAGCTGCTGATCTGAAAGTAGGGAGGTCATATTTAGTATGGCCAGAATGGTGATATAAACTCCTGCTGGCTGCTGAAGTTGGATTGGTAAAACTCCTAAATTAGTTTTTACACTGCTGTGAGGCCTGGTCCCTTCATAGGCTAACATTGGGCCTGGCCTTATGCATTGTTTGAGTGGCAGCTGCTGATCTGAAAGTAGGGAGGTCATATTTAGTATGGCCAGAATGGTGATATAAACTCCTGCTGGCTGCTGAAGTTGGATTTAATATTACTATTCTAGAAATGCCACTTTTGGAAAGTGAGCATTTCTTTGCATTTAAATCTTTCTCTGCCTTGCAATCCACGCCCGGCTGTGTTTAGTTGACAGCTCCTTGTGCATTCACTCAGACACACCCCAAACACAGGATACTCTGCCTCACTTGCACACATCTGCATTTTGAATGGGTCTTCCTGGGCTGGGAGGGTGGAGGGCCTGCTCTCAAACAAAGGACTGCCACACCCCCTACTGGGACCCTGGCAGACAGGATTGAACTGAAAGGGGACCTGGTACACTTCTAGGCCCCTCTTTGAAGTCTCCCCCACTTCAAAGGCACATTTTAGTATAAAACAGGGCCTCTGCCCTACCACCTCAGACACTTGCTGGAGAAGAAACCTGAACCAGAACCTGCATCCTGCCAAGAAGAACTGCCAGGCTGCTCAGAGGACTCACCTGACTGCTTTCTACAAAGGACTGCTGCCTTTCTGTCGGCCTGCCGCCTTGCTGAACTCTTGCCTTGCTGCAAAAGTGCTCTCCAAGGGCTTGGATAGAGCTTGCCTCCTGTTCCCTGAAGTCTCAGGACCAAAAAGACTTCCATCTTTCAACTGGACTCCTTGTGCGCCAAAAAATTCGAAAAGCTTGCCAATCCGGAAAGATGCCGCTCAACCCCGCAAGGAAAAGATCGACGCAACGCCTGCGGTGCGACCAGAACTTCGACGCACGGGCCGCCTGGACAACGCCGCCTGACTTCCAGAGAGGAAATCAACGTGATGCCTGCCGTGAGGGAGAAAAATCCACGCACAGCCCACCGGAACGACGCTCGGCCGGACAGCAAGCCCAGGATTCCACGCACCCCCGGACATCTGGTAATCCCGCGACCCATAGAAGGAGACGGTCCGTGCGCCGGAAAACAACGCATGTCTTCCACGCGTGAAAAATAACGACGCAAGTCCATGTGTGAAGGGGCGAAACCGACGCACACACCATTTTTCCACGCATCTCCTCCTCTGCGGCCCTTTGCAGAGATTTTCCACTCCAAACCAGGTACTTTGTGCTTGAAAGAGACTTTGTTTGCTATTTTAAAGACTTAAGACACTTTATATCACTTTCCAGTGATATCCCTACAATTTCATTTTGCATCTTTTATCATTTTGACCTGCAAATACCCAGATAACTATTATATATTTTTCTAAACACCGTGTGGTGTATTTTTGTGGTGCTATATTGTATTGTTGTATGATCTATTGCACAAATACTTTACACATTACCTTCTAAGTTAAGCCTGACTGCTCAGTGCCAAGCTACCAGAGGGTGGGCAGAGGATAATTTGGATTGAGTCAGGGTCCTTGCTTGGACAGGGGGTAACCTGACTGCCAACCAAAGACCCCATTTCTAACACACTGTGAGAACCAATTAGTAGGGGAAGAAACTCTAAGTTTGCAGTACCCACACCCCATTACAGTCAAATGAGATGTGGTGGACATGGTGCTCTCCTAACAAGATGTGTTGGACAACAATACAACAAGATTGATAGTTCTGGGCAGGAGATAAGGGTGTATGAAATAAGTCAATAAAATAAACAGGAAGGCAGCTATATATTAATAGGCAAAATAGATTTGCATCTCTCCCTAGCCACAAGGTCCTTAGTCGGGCTTGCTAGGTGTTTCTGCATGTGTATCATTCTGCTAGGCCTGATCAGTTTTATCACGTTTCAAACATCGAGAATTCCTGATAGATCATCAGTCTTCTGTGTTGATAGGCATGCTTCGGGGAACGCAGAGTAAATCTACAGGTTATGCAGTGTATGGAAGGTGGTTTACCACGGTGTATGTAATGTGGCAGCACCAGCACCTCCCTGTAAAGGGATGGGGCAGCCTCTCATGCAAAGGAGGGACAGCTGATCTACTATTGCTGTATGTATTCCACAGAGTCGTTCATCTCTACTTCCCCAATTCAAGGTGGCCACCTCAACCATATTGTGGACTGTGATGAAAGTTCCTTTAAGTGGAGGAAAGTGGGTGTCGTTGTGTCATTGACCCTCTCACTGGTTACAAGGATCTCATGGAGAACAGTGGCAGTGATTGAGGCACAGCTGCAGTTTCCTTCATGTTGGTGGGTTCCTGAGGCCGAACGGTTCTACCAGTATGTAAGGGAGTGGCAGCACAAGCACCCCCAGTGCACGGTTAATTAGAGTAGGCCCACGGACCTGAGGAAAAATAGCTGAGTCTGCTCTGGCCTTCGGCCTTGCATTTTTCCTGCCGTTGGAGCAGTGAGTTTATATCTTTCAGTATGCGCTCCTTCTTTTGTCATGGCTCTATCTCAGCTATTTAGCCCCCTCTTGAAATCCCATCCTTTGTAGTCAGTCTGACTCCCCCATTATGTGGGTTTTGTCCTATTATCCAGTGCAGACTCAGTGGAGCTAATCAGAAGTCAGCCATCTTCATCAAGGCCAAACTCGGCCCCATGACTGGCCATCTTATTGTTAATGCACTGTAGCTTCTCAGAATTCTAATGAATGGGTGCCTAGGATGGAACAGAGTCAGTCACAATGTGGTCCATGATCGTGAAGTCTAGGGTGCAGTTGGTGGTCATATAAATGGCGTGTTCCTGTATTCTCTCAGGAACTTGTAGATGACACGCCAATATTGTGGCCCCTGGCCCTTGCAATGTTATTCACATACGTTTGGTGTGCAGTCTCCTTTGCCATCTACCTGAGTTACTCTAAGGTGATTTTCTAAGTTCTTGCGCTATGCGTGCGAAGTCTCATGGATTAAAAAAAACCTGAAGGTGGTGTACATCACACCAATTACCTAACTTTGCTTAACATTGGTTGGCTTCCATGTCACTTTTGCTGACTCCTAGGTGCCTCTCACATCACTTTACCTACAAATGTCTGGCTTTTATGTGGCTCTCACATCACTCTAGTTTCCTTGCTTCCATTTGGTCAGCTCCCCCTCGTCACCTCCATCGTCTTGCTGGGCTTCCAGTCCTTCTATGGAGCCTGGACGAAGTACTGCCTCCAGTGACCAGAGCCATTCCACTGCAGGCTCCCTCTCCTTCACGCTTGCCTGTCATTGTTCCTTTCACACACAAGCCTCTTCCTGCTGTCCATGCTTGCTTTAGCAACCAACTGTTCACTGCTTTAGCATTCTAGCTCTCTTAGCTTTTCCCCTCATTCTGTGCCTTATTGGCCACCCCTCTCCGTCTGTCCCTGCTTTATTGTGCCCTCCTCACCCCCTCCTCCTTTCTGTTGTTTCCCCCCTTCATAGTGGGCTACTATGCATTATGTATTAAGGGAAAAAATGCTCTATAACACAGTCAATGCTGGCTGCGTCACAACACTTTTTTTCCTTCCTGAGTTTGTTCCGGGAGCCACTTATTTGTTGTGCGGTTGCAC
Organism: Pleurodeles waltl; assembly: GCF_031143425.1. Classification (NCBI taxonomy): domain Eukaryota; kingdom Metazoa; phylum Chordata; class Amphibia; order Caudata; family Salamandridae; genus Pleurodeles; species Pleurodeles waltl. Next base: position 683,446,844 of record NC_090446.1, read on the forward strand.
CTTTGTTTCTGGTTGCATCCAGGATAGGTCACTGGTTGCAGCAGTCCCTGGCAAGCAGCTCTCAAGTCACCAGGCAAATGCAACCAGTGGATTGCTTATCCTGATCTGTGAATGCCATGATCTGGGGTGGTTGTTCTCCTCTCGGTGCAGTTGTGGGAGGGCCCGCTGGCTTCTAGAAAATTCTCTTAGTGGAGACCATGGTGAGGTTTTAACAGCCTTGTTGAGGCCACTAGTTATTAATGCTTAGTGACACTCCACTTTGCACCAGTCCAAAAACTTGGGAACATTTTACTTTATCAGAAAGTGTATTACCGTGTCATGCTAGTTGAGAATGTTGGCAGTTCTTATTTGCAAACATTTTTCTTTCTGCACTTGACATGAAGTTATACATTTGAGACCTAAAACTGCTGATCCATTGGCTCTCAATTGTGGGCTGTTGACCTTGTACGTATGACTCACAGATACCCTATGCTTACTCTTGATTACTGCGGAGTGCAAGATAATTTGCTGTCAGGTGACCTCAAATCCACAAAAATACATGACCAGTCACATGAATGGAATTGTTCTGTTTTATTACTGAGGGTTTTTTTGACAGTTTTCTATATAGCACAAACTCGGCCCAAAGGTATTGGAGCGCTTTACATGAACATCAGTTCTATTACACAAGGACACATCCATTGTTTGTAGGCTTAGAGAGATTCAGTGATTTGCTCAGAATCACAGAGATTTTGTGCCAACGCAAAGACTTGAACCTGGTTCCACAGTTCAAAAGTTGATAGCTGTGGCCTTTATGCCACATCCTCCCCCCAGAGTTTCCTATTAGATTACAAACTGAGGGCCTCATTTACAAGGCCTTTGTGCCACTTTGCGTCATTTTTTTATGCAGTGGTGGCGCTAAGCAGTGCTTCACACTGCTCCAGATTTACAGACTGACACTTTAGGCCCAATAAGTCAGTTTGTAAATCCTTGTGTCACGCTATACCTGCATCAGGTATAATGTAAGCAAGGTAGGCGTTCCCAGGCAAAAAGCAAGGCAGAACTGACTCAGTGAACTTTACAACATTTTACTGGGTCGTTCTTCGATTTCACTGAGTCAACATTTTAATGCCTGCTCAGAGCAGATATTAAACTGATGCAGGGGTTTTCTCTAGGGGAGCCTTCCTCGAATTGCTGGAGTAGCGTCATTGTTTTGATGCAAGTCCAGCTATGCGTGAGTGTAGCGCCAGCGATGCATTGGAATTTCTTATACATCTGTGAAAACGTGCACCATTGAGCTCTGTAATAAATCGCTGGGCAGTGCAAGAAATCTGATGCATTGAGGCCGATTTCTTGTAAATCTTGTAAATGAAGCCCTGAGTTGTGTAATAAACAATATGCACATTTTAAAGGCCTAGGTTGATGTTATAACTTGCCGTTCAGTTTTATTCTGCATTGCTTGGACCGTAATATGAAGATGTTCAATTGTGTGATGCTAATTATGGAATTCAGGCTTTTACCGGGTTGAGTAGTCATTGGATACAAGTGTACACAGATGTTTTGAATGGTGGTCCTTTTATACAATGCTCTGTAGAAACAGTGTTATATCTGTGAGGCAGCACATTTTATTGACAGAAATAAGTATGGATTGTTCCTAGTTCCTTCCTGGTTGATATTAGAATTGTTAGCCCTGCCTCATTTACCAAATTTACATAAATGCAGGAATTAAAATTAATATTAGCTGACTCTTGTGCCTTTTAAATATTGAACTTAGACTTAATTGAGAAACTGGCATATCTATTTTTTTTTATGTTTCAGTTGTGGACACTGTAGGGTCTTCCCCAGCCTGGGTACTCACCAATGATTACACCACACATGGAGCTGTGTATTACATATACTTTATTCATCTGCGTGTAACCGTGAACTCAACATTTTAAACCTGCAATTACTCCGCAATGCTTCAACACTTGTGTCACAGTTCTGCGGAGTCCAGAACGAGCCTAAAGGGTTCTGTCATTAATAACTTACACAACACTTCATCTCCCCCTCTGGTAAATAAGAAAATTATGTTTTTTTACAAATATATACACAATAATAGTTCTTCGATGAACCTTCATGGCTCTCTGATTACTCATTCCAATTGTGTCTTCAGAAACTGGCAATAGCAGTATCCATGATCTGCAGTGGTGATGCAGGAGCAAAAGCAGTCAGGGGTTTTCAATTATTCTTTCGGAACCAGTCTCTACGTTTGTAGGAGGCTGGCCTGGCTTGTAGTGGGTACCAGAGGTACTTACACCTTGTGCCAGGTCCAGTTATCCCTTATTAGTGAAGAAGAGGTGTTTCTAGCAGCTTAGGCTGATAGAAGGTAGTTATGGCAAAGCAGCTTAGGCTGAACTAGGAGACATGTAAAGCTCCTACTATACCACTGGTGTCATATGCACAATATCATAAGAAAACACAATACACAGAAATACTAAAAATAAAGGTACTTTATTTTTATGACAATATGCCAAAAGTATCTCAGTGAGTACCCTCAGTATGAGGATAAGTTATATACACAAGATATATGTACACAAACCAAAATTATGCAGGTAATAGCAAGAAAAGTAATGCAAGCAGTGTAAAGTTACAATAGATTGCAATAGGAGCACATAGGTATAGGGGCAACACAAACCATATACTCCAAAAGTGGAATGCGAACCACGAATGGACCCCAAACCTATGTGAGCTTGTAGAGGGTCGCTGGGACTGTAAGAAAACAGTGAGGGTTAGAAAAATAGCCCACCCCAAGACCCTGAAAGGTAGGTGTAAAGTGCACCTACTACCCCCAGAGAGCAACAGAAGTCGTGATAGGGGGATTCTGCAGGAAGAACCAACACCAGCAATGCAACAACAGTGGATTTCCAGACCTGAGTACCTGTAAGACAAAGGGACCAAGTCCAATAGTCGCGACAGTGTCGAGAGTGGGCAGGAGCCCAGGAAATGCCAGCTGAGGGTGCTGTTGGAAGAAGCTTGGAATTCTGCAAGAAAGAAGAGGACTAGGAACTTCCTCTTTGGAGGATGGATGTCCCACGTCGTGAAGAAGCTTGCAGAGGTGTTCCCACGCAGAAAGACCGCAAACAAGCCTTGCTAGCTGCAAGGGTTGCGGTTAGGGTTTTTGGGTGCTGCTTTGGCCCAGGAGGGACCAGGATGTCACCACTTGGAAGAGGAGACAGAGGGGGCGCCCAGCAACGTAGGGAGCTCTCACAGAAGCAGGCAGCACCCGCAGAAGTACCTGAACAGGCACTTAGAAGAAAAGTGAACGGGAGTCCACCCGAAGTCACAAAAGGGAGTCCCACGACGCCGGAGGACAACTCAGAAGGTTGTGCACTGCAGGAATTAGTGTCGGGGACCCAGGCTTGGCTGTGCACAAAGGAAATCCTGGAAGAGTGCACAGAAGCCGGAGCAGCTGCAAATCACGCGGTACCCAGCAATGCAGTCTAGCGTGGGGAGGCAAGGACTTACCTCCACCAAACATGGACTGTGGGAGTCACTTGGACAGAGCTGCTGAGTTCCGGGGACCACGCTCGTCGTGCTGAGAGGGGACCCAGAGGACCAGTGATACAGTCTTTTGGTACCTGCGGTTGCAGGGGGAAGATTCCGTTGACCCACAGGAGATTTCTTCAGAGCTCCTGGTGCAGAGAGGAGGCAGGCTGCCCCCAGAGCATGCACCACCTGGAAACAGTCGAGAAAGCCGGCATGATGAGGCAAATACAAGGTTGCTAGTAGTCGTCTTGCTACTTTGTTGCGGTTTTGCAGGCGTCCTGAGCAGTCAGCAGTCGATCCTTTGACAGAAGGTGAAGAGGGAGATGCAGAGGAACTCTGATGAGCTCTTGCATTCGTTATCTGAAGAATTCCCCAAAGCAGAGACCCTAAATAGCCAGAAAAGGAGGTTTGGCTACCTAGGAAGGAGGATTGGCTACCAAGAGAGGTAAGAGCCTATCAGAAGGAGCCTCTGACGTCTGCTGCTGGCACTGGCCACTCAGAGCAGTCCAGTGTGCCACAGACACCTCTGTTTCCAAGATGGCAGAGGTCTGGGACACACTGGAGGAGCTCTGGGCACCTCCCTTGAGAGGTGCAGGTCAGGGGAGTGGTCACTCCCCTTTCCTTTGTTCAGTTTCGCGCCAGAGCAGGGCTGGGGGATCCCTAAACCGGTGTAGACTGGCTTATGCAGAGATGGGCACCATCTGTGCCCATCAAAGCATTTCCAGAGGCTGGGGGAGGCTACTCCTCCCCAACCTTCACACCTATTTCCAAAGGGAGAGGGTGTTACACCCTCTCTCAGAGGAAATCCTTTGTTCTGCCTTCCTGGGCCAGGGCTGCCTGGACCCCAGGAGGGCAGAATCCTGTCTGAGGGGTTGGCAGCAGCAGCTGCTGCAGTGGAGACCCCAGAAAGGCAGTTTGGCAGTACCCGGGTTCTGTGCTAGAGACCCGGGGGATCATGGAATTGTCACCCCAAAGCCAGAATGGCATTGGGGTGACAATTCCATTATCTTAGACATGTTACATGACCATGTTCGGAGTTACCATTGTGACGCTGTACATAGATAGTGACCTATGTACAGTGCACGCGTGTAATGGTGTCCCCGCACTCACAAGGTCCGGGGAATTTGCCCTAAATGATGTGGGGGCATCTTGGCTAGTGCCAGGGTGCCCACACACTAAGTAACTTTGCACCCAACCTTCACCAGGTGAAGGTTAGACATATAGGTGACTTATAAGTTACTTAAGTGCAGTGGTAAATGGCTGTGAAATAATGTGGCCATTATTTCACTCAGGCTGCACTGGCAGGCCCGTGTAAGAATTGTCAGAGCTCCCTATGGGTGGCAAAAGAAATGCTGCAGCCCATAGGGATCTCCTGGAACCCCAATAACCTGGATACCTCAGTACCATATACTAGGGAATTATATTGGTGTACCAGTATGCCAATGTGAATTGGTAACTTTAGTCACTAGCCTGTTAGTGACAAATTTGGAAAGCAGAGAGAGCATAACCAGTGAGGTTCTGGTTAGCAGAGCCTCAGTGAGACAGTTAGGCATCACACAGGGAACACATACAGGGCACATACTTATGAGCCCTGGGGCCCTGCCTGGCAGGGTTCCAGTGACACATAGACTAAAACAATATATATACAGTGAAATATGGGGGTAACATGCCAGGCAAGATGGTACTTTCCTACACAGTTGACATCAGAATCTGACAAGTGGTGACCTACATGTTGGAAATTCGAGGAATCTCACATAATGGACTTTCCAGGTCACTGGGTAGTCGCCATGTGTCCTTTGCTAGTTATGACATGGAATGGCTCAGCATCAAATGGAGCATCAAGCTTACGTTTTCTCGACTGACAGACAAGCACACAAACTCCTCTAGTGAAAACATTGTCTTTTGCATGTTGTCTCTTTTCTGCATAGGCCTTAATTTTCCTTTTATGAGTCAAGTCTTTGGTACGGTTTCTTCATCAATACTTGATTGTGTGTTGGTCCATTGAAGTAACATTGCTCTCCTGCACATCAAAGTTGCAGGGGTTTCACCTGTGGTCCAGTGAGAAGTGAACAGTAAGCTTGCAAGGTAGAATTCAAAACAGTTTTAAGTTCAAGCTTTTCCAATACGGCACACTGATCCGCTTTCTTTAGTGTACTCATGAAACGTTTGACTAGGCTATTGGCCTGTAGCCCCAGTGTTGGACTCTTCTGATGCTTCACATTAAGATGACTGAGAAATTCTGATTTCTCGATTGTTGAAAGGTGGGTTGTTATCCGATTTTAAAATCACAGGAATACCCCATGTCACAAGGATGCTGTCTAATCTCTTGATGACTCGCTCTTGAGTGATAGATGAGAGATCTTCTATCAATGGAAAACAGGAGTATTCATCAACAATCACAATCAGGTGATGTGTACTGTCAAGAGGACCAAAAAAATTCTTTCCCATACATGATTTGAAAACTCTGAGATGTTTAAGGGGTGTTGAGTGGTTTTTGATGGCAGGCAGTTGCATAGATTACAGGCCTTCAACTCTTTCATCAAGATGAGGAAACCAGGCTGAGTTTTGAGAGCTTGTTTTGTGGCAACAATCTCATTATGTTCCTCATAGGCCACTTCAATTATCTGTTGTTGCAGACTCTCAGTAATAACAATTATTGAACCCCTCAGGATAATTCCTTCTTGAGTCACAGACATTTCATCTTTGACATTTTTAAACTTAAGGTATTCACTGTCACTGCTAAGAGGTTGAGTGTGCTGGTTCTAAACGGATATGTAGTTATATCTTTCACTTTTAACAAGTTACTGTTTTGACTGCGGACTGCTATGCAATTTGACTTGTGGCAGTGATAATTTGCTCCAGCAAAATGGCAGCTGATGTGTTTGACTTCACAATGATATTTATGTAGGCTTCGGCTGTCTTGAAAGGGGTACCATGACACTGGATAGGCTCTCCGAAGAAGTAGTCGGCTGGGTTTTGATTGTTCCCCGGATGGTGCATAATTGTGTAGATGTATTCTTGCAATCATAGACCCCAATGTTCAATGCGACGAGGCATCTTGGCTGTTGGATTGCCAAAGATGGTCAGCGCTGCTTGATAATCTATCACAAGAGCAAAAGGTTTTCCACATAAGAACATGTAGAAATGTTCAAAAGCCCACACAACCTCTAAACTTTCTTTCTCAGGTTGTGAATGAGCACATTCAGTTTGGGACAAACATTTGCTTGCAAATGCCACAATATGTCTTCGATCATTTGGGTGGCAGCTTTCCAAGGATTGAACCTAACCCGATTGGGCTAGCATCAACAAAAACGTCTATATGAAGCTTTGGATTAAAATCTGGCATTTCAGTAGCGTTCTTGAAAGTTTGTTTGCTTCTCTTAAAGCTTTGCTCGCATTCATGTGACCAATTAAATAAAACATTATTTTTCGTGAATTCTCTCAAACGAGTACTTACAGTGGCAAAGTCTTGTATGTATCTGCAACAGTAACTGGCCATGCCAAAGAATGAATGTGAGTAAGCGTAGTTTTATACTCAAAATTAACATGAAATGTTGATGAACTAACGCGTAATAATGCCGCATAGAAAATGTATGAATGTGTTTTTACTAAACGTGCGCTTGAAAGGTGCCCACGGGGAGTGGCCGCCAATGTATACAATGACTAATGAAATTAACTAATAATGAGATAATGACATGTTAATGAATGGTTGTACACTAATATTAATAGTTATATGTTAAGGTTATGCTAATAAATCATTAGGCTCTAGTTAGCATGAGTCGAGGCCTAGCTGCCCGGTTTCATATTAAATGTGTTTTTCTAACGTGCAGTGTGCCGACTTGCTGAAGGACATTTACTCGTACTTTTCCAAAGCTATAGGATGAATGTAACCGTAGTAGATCCGTTCCCATGAAATTCAACTTGCTCAGAGAAACATTTCTTGCCGAATGCAATACTGTAAACTAGAACAGGTACAAGGTCGCCTGAACCGGTACAAATAATGGACCTACTGACTAAAGACGTGAAGAATACCACAAGAGTATGAAATCATACCGGACATTCTACCTGCTGGAGACGTCAATCACAAGAACCAATAAACTACGTGAGAACTGTTATAGGGTGACATTTTGATGAAATCATTGTAAACTTATTGGACGGAGATAATGGGGTGCCAACCCCATCCAATCGAAAATTAGGGGACTGTACAACAGAAAAGGGATAAAAACCTATGATACAAGGAGCCAGGAAGGAGATGCCATTGCGAACTTTTGCTATGACCCAGATACTTTGTCACTCTGCCTAGAGACTTTGTTGTTTGGTTCTTCGAACCATCCTTGCCCTTATTTTGCCCGTCTTATACTTTTCCTCCTTATGAGGGAAGTGACCCTTCTTACCCATCTTGCTGAATTCCCTGTCTGATGGCGAATCAACTGATGTCCTGAGGACGAAGACTAAATCTGTATGTTGACCAATACGGAGGGTAACTATATGATGATGAAATTGCAATTATCTGTTTGCCTTTCCTTTCTAGGAACCAACTGCTTCTTTTGACAGAAACCATAGTTAGATGTTTTTCCGAATTAGTGTTACCAAATTGTTTTGCATGAAGCCCAACATGCCAATGCTAATTCGAGGTTAGTTAAGGGGTTCACTACACAGATGCAAATAGACAAATGACTTAATCAATGCATTGTTGAATAATGCTAATGATACTCAGCTGAGGTTAACCTATGTTGACGTCGTGCTATGTTCTAATGTTCATAATCTTCGCTTTCCTGAAATCTTATTTGAGTTGCCATATTATGACAATGCTGATGTGTTTTATGGTTATGAGACTAATAAACTTGCTAGTAGAATTGTAATCAATAGGGAATAAATATCACAAAATCGTACTAAACTGGTGTGGTTATTCATGACTGAAAGGTCATGGTGGTTTCTGAGTCTTATTGATGATGTCATTGACATATTCATTGACATGTTGATCAGTTATCTCGTCCTAAGGTGTCTTCAATCAGGGTCAAAAGATTCATTGACCCAAAACGAGTCCCAGAGTGAGTAAATTAACTAGAAAGGGATGCATTATTAAACGTAACATGGAAACAGCTTGTAGGGGACTAGCAGTTGACAACACTTACACTTTAGCTGGACCAAGTGTCATATCCCCATTAGAAAAGATATGGCCAAAGAACATTAGCTTTGTCTTATTGAATTCACAGTTCTCAGCATTCAAAGTTTAACCTACATCAACCAGTAAACGCCACAATTGCTTGAGAACTTTATCGTACTCCTTCTGTGCAGCTCGGAAAAACAAATATGTAATCACTTTAGGTGAAAACATTCATGACAGGATCTATGATACATCGAATGACATCTTGAAAAACCTCTGCAGCTGATAAGACGCTAAAAGTATTTTTTTTACATTTAAATAGATCAATATGTGTAGAAAAGGTTGTAATGTGCCTGCAATTCTCGAGTTCCATCTGATGATATCCTTTATTTAAAATATGGTGAGAGAAGGCCTTTGCACAATTAAGCTGTGTTATCATGTCAGCAATGTGTGGACCTGGATGTAATTCTCTTTCAATTACTTTGTTCGCTTGAAGCATATCCACACAGCTGCGTACTTTTTGGGTACTATTATTATAGGAGAAACCCATGCTGTTGGAACAGTAGAATGCTCAATGATATGTTTAAGTAATGATTCAAGATACTTTTCAATAGCTTCTTCCAAATGAAATCAATGTTTCTGTGTCTTTGAGCAACAAGACAAACGTCCTCATTAATATGCAATTGTTCTTTCATACTTTTACGTTTTCCTAACCATGAAACACCACAGGGAACTTACTTGCTGTTTCGTGATGAGCAACCATGTTGTAATTCTCTTAGATCAGTCCCACATCAGTAGCTCTGCTGAAATTGAGTAAACAGGCGCTTGACGCCATACTTTGAAATACATGAATGGGTGCTTGCACTTTTGTCTTCTTGAGGTTCATCGTCGCTATGAATAAACCTTGACTTTTCAATGGGGTTGATATAACCCAAGTATATTCTTTAGTATTTGATGGAATCAGTCATAGTCCATCCTAGACCCTTCCCAATCCGGTTTCAGACGCAACAACAGCACAGAGACTGCACTCCTCGCAGCCACAGATGACATCAGACAACAAATGGACAACGGCGAAACCTCAGCCCTCATCCTCCTAGACCTCTCCGCTGCCTTCGACACGGTCTGCCACCGCACCCTACTAAATCGCCTCCACGAAGCCGGTATCCAAGACAAAGCCCTCAACTGGATCTCCTCTTTTCTCTCCGACAGAACCCAGAGAGTCCGACTCTCACCCTTGCGCTCCGAAGCCACCAACCTCATCTGCGGCGTCCCCCAAGGCTCCTCACTCAGCCCAACGCTGTTCAACATCTACATGGCCCCCCTCGCACAACTGGCCCGCCAGCACAACCTCAGCATCCTCTCCTACGCCGACGACACCCAGCTCGTCCTCTCCCTGACCAAAGATCCTCTCACCGCCAAAGCCAACCTTAACGATGGACTGAAATCCATCGCCGAATGGATGAGCAACAGCCGCCTGAAACTTAACTCCGACAAGACGGAAGTCCTCATCCTCGGTCGCACCCCCTCGGCCTGGAACGACTCTTGGTGGCCCACCACCCTGGGCCCCCCACCCACCCCAGCCAGCCACGCACGAAACCTCGGCTTCATCCTCGACTCCGCTCTCACCATGTCCAAACAGGTCAACGCTGTCTCCTCTTCCTGTTTTAACACCCTCCGTATGCTCCGCAGGATCTTCAAGTGGATTCCAACAGGAACCAGAAAGATGGTGACCCAAGCCCTCGTCAGTAGCAGACTCGACTACGGCAACGCACTCTACACAGGCATCCCAACAAAAGACATCAAATGACTTCAACGCATCCAGAACGCATCCGCCCGCCTGATCCTCGACATACCCTGCCGATGTCACATCTCCCACCACCTGAAGGACCTCCACTGGCTCCCCGTGGACAAGAGGATCACCTTTAAACTCCTCACCCACGCACACAAGGCACTACACGACACCGGACCCACCTACCTGAACACCAGACTCAACTTCTACGTTCCCTCACGCCAACTACGCTCTGCCAACCTTGCCCATCGCCATCGTCCCCCGAATCCAGCGCAAGACCTCTGGCGGCAGATCCTTCTCCTACCTCGCCGCCAAGACCTGGAACTCACTCCCGACCTCACTACGCCAGACCCAGGACCTCCTCACCTTCAGGAGACTCCTCAAGACATGGCTCTTCGAACGATAGCAGCTACCCCCCCCCCCAAGCACCTCGAAACCCTAACGGGTACATATCGCGCTTTATAAATTTAATGATTGATTGATTGATTGATAGCAATGGAAACATTTCATTATATTTCTCCTCAGGCATAATGTTTAGCGACACAACATCGATAATGAAAAGTATTTAACAACTGTTTATTTTCATTGTAACCTTCGGGCAATGTTTGAAAGACTTTGGTGATTTTTCATGTCAACTCTTCTTTGATTCTTCTTCTTCTATTTTATTTTACGTATGCATGATTTAACGGGTAAGCATCAACATTGCACAATCATCTTCTTCACTTTCACTTGATATAGATGATGAAGAACTTTTTGATGATGATTTAGAAGACGATTAAATTTGTTTGGTGTCTATTTGTTCCAACTAGTTCTGTCACTTAGCCTTGTGGTGTGCATCGAATGTTGCTTCTGGAATGTTCGTTGGGCCATTTTGTCTTCTAGCCATGGCACACTTACTTTTACATTTGTCTTGCAAACTGTTATAAAATGATTCTCCTTCCCACAGCCTTTGCACATCTGTCCAATGGTGGAAGATTTACCTTCATATGGAAATAACAATCTACACCTCAAACATAACTTATTTTTCTGTGGAGACATAACTTTCTGTCCTTCAGCCTTGTGTTTCTGCTTGCTTTTCAGGTTCGTGACTGACTCACTTTGGGCACATCAGGCCTCCATGTCAGCAGCTTTGAGAACTTGATTCAGACTAAAGGTTTCTGTCAGTATTCGTCATCAGAATGAATCTAACAGGCATCCACCATTAACTCTGAAAAGTATTGCTTCCTCATCATTAAATTGATTGAACGTACAGTGTTTGATGAGAGTATCCAGTCTCTCAACAAATTTGTCACTGGTTTCACCAACTATTTGTCGTTCTTGACTCAAAATGTACCTTTCGTAATCTACATTCCGCATCGGATTGAACTTGAAATTCAAGGATTCCTAATGTTGATACTATGTAACTTTATCCACTTCCGGTATTTTCTTTGTGACTTCTTTTACGCACTCACCAGCAAGATTCTTAAGGTATTTGATAATCTTCTTGTTATCTGTTTCCTTTAGTGCATCAATAAAATCATCAAATATCTCTATCCAAGCAATCCATCTATTGACAATTTTCAGCTTTTTGGTGGTATTGAATGGTGGTAGTGGTCTTAGGAAGGTGTTTTCAGGGGTCTTCTTTATGTTGTTGACAACTGTTCAATCTCTGCCTTGCAGCGCATCTGATCACAGCATTAACTTGCAGTTTGCTGTCACTATTTGATGCACTTTCAAAACCTGGTTGTATCTGACCTCAGCATTATCGATCTGCATAATGTATAGCTTTATGGGGCATATTTATACTCTGTTTGCGCTGAATTTGCGTCATTTTTTTTAACGCAAATTCGGTGCAAGTATAACTCCATATTTATAATTTGAAGCTAGACCAATCTAGAGTCAAAATATAGCAGTTAACTTCATTTTTTGGTTGCGTGAAACCACCTTGGGTCAATGAGATGCAAGGTAGGTGTTCCCGTCCAAAAAATGACTCAAAACCCCTAGCGCTTTATTTATCCTCCCGTGCAAAAAGGATGCAAGGGTGGGAGGTGGGCCTAAATAATGGTGCTAAGTCTGCTTAGTGCCATTATTTATAACATAATTTTTCCAGACGCTATCTCTCCCTTAGCGCCGGCTTGCATGATTCTATAAATCTGACAACCAGCTGGCGCTTTGGAAATAAGCAAGCCAGTGCTATACTTTTTGCCGCAAAACTGCGTTTGTGAAGTTTTGCGGCAAAAAGTATAAATATGGGCCAATGTTGCTTAGTAGTACGGAACCTCTCTTTACAACCTTACCAGCAGTTTTTTGGCCAGCGATGTGTAGACTTCTCAGTGAAGCTTTGTTTATCTTCAAATTCTTTACACCGGCTGGAGTTGCTCTTTGACTCGACATACACCAAACGCTGACTCTGCATTTTGACTGAGGCACACATTGCATGAGCAGTTTGCATAAACCACAGCAAACCCTCTGGGAGACCATAGTTGGTCTTTGGGTTACTTATCAGCTATCTCATTACCAGCTGTAGTGTCTTCCTCGGTTGGGGTATCCACCAATGACTACTCCACACACAAAGCTGGGTATTACACATCTTTATTTGTCTATGTGAAACTGCAAACTCAACATTCTAAACTTTCACTTCACCACGCTCTGACACTTACTTCACAGTTTTCCAGAGTCCATCAGGAGCCAAAAGGGTTCTATCATTAGTAACTCACACAACACTACAAATATAGTTGAGTGTTTGTAGATGATAATGGGCCTTTCCAGAAGAGTGTTTGATTTGGCACAGACAGAAAACCATTCCAAAATTGGTTGGAATGGCTGAAGGGTTCAAGTAGTTGAACCTCTTCTAGCTCCCTGTTCCTCAATTGTATAATTGTAGAAGCATAATTCATGTGGATTCAGTTGGCATACTGCCAACCTTCAGCTATTATTTTCCTCACTACAGGCTATAGGAAAGTCACTCTATTTGGCATGGTCACCCCAGCTTTTTGCCTGTTGTTGGTGTACTTAGACTGTTTTCACTGGGATCCTGTTAACCAGGACTCAGGTGATTGTGCTCTCTCCTGTAAATTTGGTTGCCTTTGTATCCTTTACACCCTACAATTGGCATACTGGTGTACCCCTGCAAGTCCCTAGTATATAGCACTTAGGTACCCAGGGCATTGGTACACCAGGGGTCTACCATGGGCAGCAGCATGTATTTTGCCACCCATAGGAACCCATGCAAACTCTGTCTGCTTACCTGCCATTTGAGGCCTGTGTGAAAACGTGCATGTACCCTTTCATTACTGGTCACTACACCAAGTCACTGTAAGTCACCCCTATGGTAGGCTCTTCCAGCCCAAAGGGCAGGGTGCCGGTCTTTATGTTTGTGGGCACTCTTGCATGAGCAGAGGTGCCCCTACAAACTCCAGTTCCAATTCCCTGCACTTCATAAGTGCAAAGAAGCCATTTTAGCTATGTACTGGCCATTGGTCACCAACTATGGTCCAGCTACATAATAGTAACTTGGCATCAAGCATGTTAGAACCATACCCCAATACTGATGCCAGTATTGGTGGCATGATTCCATGCATTCTGGGGGCTCCTCAGAGGATCCCGCAGTATTGCTCCTACCAGTCTTCCAGGGTCTGCCAGCAGCCCATGCTGCTGCAGTCCCTCAGACAGGATTCTGCCCTCCTGCTGCTTTAACAGCTCAAGCACAGGAAGGCAGAACAAAGGATTCCATGTGGAAGAAGGGTACAACCTCCTGTTGGGAAGGGGTTGCCTTCCCACGCCACCATCTTGCTTTGAAGAGCACATTTGGTGCCCTCCTTGCATAATCTGGTTTGCACAGTCCAGGATCCCCTGGTCCCTACTCTGGCGTGAAACTGCACAAAGGAAAGGGGAGAGACCACTCTCCTGTCCATCACCACCCCAGGGGTGGTGCCCAGAGCTCCTCCTCCATTCTGAAATCTTGAAATCAAGATGGACAGAGGACCCTGGGAGCATCTGAGTGGTCAGATTAGGATGGTGATGTCAGTGACCCCCTCTGGTAGGTAGTCAGCTTGCACAGTGACTAAGCCCCCTTTTTGGGCTATTGAGTGACTCCCTTGCGAGTAGGTCCCCAGATTTGGCATGCAAGACTCCACCAGGGCTCTTCTCCAATGGTCTCTTCTGCTCCTGGCCACCGGAACTGCTGCAACACTGAGATGACCTCTCCTTGCAACATTATTTCAACGGCTCCTGTCAGCACTTTGCAACATTTCCACAGCTGTGCATCCTCTGGGGTTAGCAAGGCTTCAGCTGCACCAAAGACACAAGAAGGAATCTCCGCAGGCACCTAAGGCAGTGACGTCTGGCTGCTGAGATCTTCTGTCCTCCGGATCTCTGAAGATTCTCCAACACCAGTTGTGATTCTGAAAGTTCTTCCGGGTCCTCTTTGCCTTCTGTCCAACTTGGGAGATGTTGAGCCCTTGCCTCTTCCTCCAGGACAGAATCCCTGCTCCAAGAAATCTTAAAGTTCTGAGTAGCCCTTGCCCCCAGCACTATGTAAAGGGCAGTCTCCTCTCTGCTGCCTCAGTGATGTGGGACTCCTCTGAAGGTGTGCTGCCTGGGCCTCACTGCAAGTTACTGTGTCTGCTGCCAGTTGGTTGTTCGTGGGGCTTCTGACTGCTTCTGCTGGCTCTCCTGTCTTCTGAGGGTCAGCCCGGACTCTACTCTAAAGGTCGAGTTCCCAGGACCTTGCTATCCTCTCCGGCCCTGCAAATCTTCTTCAGCTCTAACTTGCATTTTCTTGTGCTTGTTGGTGGCCCTCCAGACAACTGACCCATCTGCAATCCGGTGATCATCGAGGGACAGCTCCTAGGTGACTTCAGGGACTTCGCTGGAGCTCCTGGACTCCGCAGATGGCCTTCATTCATCACTGTTGTCCCAAATCTTCACTCACATAAGGGTGGACATTGCCTCCTGCCCTGCCTGGAAACTCCTACATGGACTGGAGTCCATCCCCTTTTTACACAGGCCCTCTTCACCCAGAATCCACCATTGGTTTCCACCGGCCTGGTCCTGTTCTTGCACTGTTCCAATTCCAAGTACTCATGTTAGCCCATGGGACGACCAGGTACTTTATCTCTGCTCTCTTGGTCACTGAGGGTCTTCTATATACTCACCTCTTGGGGTTCCATACTGTCCCAGCCCTTGGCTAACTACTCTGTATCCTCTGGTGGGGACCCATTCTTGCATTCCTCTATTTTAGTATATGGTTTGGCACCCCTATAGGGCCTTTGCTATTTCTAACAGTTTTATACTAATTCCTAGTACTTACCGGTGTATATTTTGTGTGTACTTACCTCCAGGAAGGGTGAATTGCCTACAGTATTCTAGTTCAGTATTACTATAATAGAGTACCTGTAGTTTTGCAACACTGTGTAGTTCCTTTCAGGTGTGATAAGTTACTGTGGTTTTGCAAGTGCTTCACAATCCTCCTAGATAAGCCTCGGCTGCTCACTACAGCTCCCACTAGAGAGCCCTGGCTTCCTAGACACAATAACACTTACTAATAAGGGTTGCCTGGACCTGCTATAAGGTATTATCACCATAGGTGTCCACCCCATACAACAGGCCAGCCTCCTACACAAGCCATTCGTGCTCTCGCTTAATGCTTATGACCTTTTATGTAGCATGCTGAAAAGGACAAAAAGCTCTATCACACAATCAACGCTGCTCGTATCATAGCACCTTTTTCTGGACTTTAAGCCATGTTGAAGAGCAACTTGCGCTACTGTGCAACATGTTGAAAAAAGAATTGACAAACCAATAGATCGTAATTAGGCGAAACCTATTGGCTTTGCTAAGTCTTGTTTTTCCAAACAATATTTAGCATTCAAAATCACAGGCTTGGAATGCAGTTCTTACTTTAAAAGCAAAAAAAGAGCAGGGGGCCAAAACATCTTTATGGATCCGACTTCCAGTGCTTCCTAATGCCAGGATTGAATAATATCAAGGCTGCAAAATATGCCCCCCAACCTCAATTCTTTCACCACCCTAACATTGCCATGGTGTAGTTGGCTACCAACTGCTTTTGAGAACATCCCTTTGTGCCAGCTGGAATATGAGTATGCAAAGCGTGTTTTCTCAGAAAAGTTTTGCAAAAGTCCTGATTCCCTTCCTTCATAAAAGGTTTCTGGTTCATCTTCATTGAAGTCAGGGTGGAAAACATATAGAGAATATTCCCCCGGAACTTTATTGGTATGTTTTTCTTTGCACAATGACACATAATTGCAGATTGTCTCTCTTCAGGTTTACTTTACTAGAATTTTCCATACAAATGGAATTAACAGGAAAAGAGCATTAGCTGATTCCTGGTAACTGTATGTTTCGCAAACCCCTTCTGTGGGGATATGGGTGATAAAGTAAAGAAAAAGTCATGATTTTCATTTAAAAAAATGCTGAAACATTGACAAACTTGCAACATTGTACACAGATGTGGTAGAAGGTTGCAACCAAAAAAGACTTCACCATTCCGGTTACTCCTAGGTCTGGCAAGACTTGAGCACAGTGTTGGTAGATCACTTGAAAAAAGTATTGTTGATGCTAGAAGATCCATTTCTCAATTTTTCAAGGTAGTTTCAAGGACAACCTTTGCAACAAGAAACCAGGGTTAATGCTTCGTTACTTGAAACCGGTCCCAATATTGATAGTGGTTGAAGTGGTGACAAATTCTTGGTATCTCGGGTGTTCCTTTGTACTGTTTGAGTGCTTACTCTTTCAACCCAACCTTCAGAGGAAGACAAATTTAAGCTGCAAAACATTAATACATCCCATTGCGAATGATATTTGGAAGGAATACCCTAAACACACTCCTTAAATAATAATGATATGGTATGTACTCACATACACAAATTGGGAATCTATAACATGTTACTGAAATACAGTTTGGATTTTGTACATACCAAAAGGTCATTTTGAGTTGGCCAAGGCTTTGTTTTTGTCAATCAGAGCCTGTAAAACCCCAAACTCCCTATATACCTAGTGCCCAAAGTGATGATGAATTCTAGCATATTACTTTGTATTCTCTATTATTAGTGCATGATTTTTTTGTCGACACATGCCAGTGCTCCATTTTACCATTCGTCAACGCTACATTCTGTTTGTTGTACTTTTGCTGCTCCCAGGAAACAAGATAAAGATAACCAGCATAACTTTTAGTCTTTGATTTTGAATTCCTTCACATTTACAGATCGCTTGCAGATAGTTTTAAAATTGTAACTTTTACAATTTGCTTTTTTATTGACTGCGTACTTCATTGTTCAGCTAAAAGTATCCAAACCACTACTGGCCATGAACCAGCAGTCAAAGAATTCGATTTCAGAATGTAAATTAAGTGTCAGGACATAGTAATTGAAACCTGTTAAGATGGATAGTCGGCTCATTGTCTGATCTATTTTATAACAGATCTGAGCCTTTTAGCTTTGGTCACATGCACCAAGATGTTAGCTAATTACCTGAGAGATATCCATCATATTAATTCTCAGATGCAGCTCTGGAGCACTATAGTTGCACTGGACATAAAAAAACACAGGCACTTGTACTACTTGAAACCACCACAGGTCGAGCATATGGTAAAGTCTCAAAGATTCCAAGAAGCAGGAGATGAGATGGTGCTATTTAGGGTTGAGGTCAAATATTATGGCCATTTGAGTTCGACCACAAGATCATATAAGGTGGGTATGATGTGGCACTATCTATTGATACCATGCTTGAGTAGGCCCCTTTGTTGTATGTAAGAAAACCCCATAGGTGCGACCCTTGACCATTGCAACACCTGCATGCTTAGGTTTGTACGTTGAACGACATACAATAGTTAGGCAATACAATGCAGCATATTTTCTAGCTGGTGCTTGGTACTTTCTTTTTCAAAGATCCAGCCCCTTCAAAAAGCATTTCAAATTCTAGCATTTCACTTAGCTTGCACATTTGGACACGCAGTGAAAAAGGGATGAGATGTAGAGCTTTTGTGGTTCTGCTGCTGAACAATGTACCCTTTTCCTTCTTTGTTATGAATATGAAGGTATGGGGTGTGTTGGTCTTGTGCACAGGTTTAGTGGTTAATGCTCAGGTCTATAACAGATTATACTCAGATGTGCACGAGGGCTGGACCCAACATGGAGGTTCACCAGGTCATAAGAGCTGCTCTTGAGATGTAATATTCATGGCCAATAAGAACTGTGACGATCTATTCCTGTACTTTGATCTGGTATTTGTGTAGAACTGTGTCTGCACATGGTCGTTCCCCCATGTGTACAATGTTTATTACTCCTTTGGAATATTGTTTGGCTGTATCATTTGTTTTTCGTCTGTGTGCTTCATGTTGCATGTGTCTGAGGCCAGCGATTGTGTCACATGCAAAATAATGTGTGACCAGCAACCCTTCACAATGTACTCTTGAGCCCCTTCATTAGTCTGTCAGTGGCCCTTCACTGATAAGCAATGCTCGCTTTTCCCTGGGGTCTGATTAGATCACACTGGCAAATGAGGATTGAGAGTGTGCTTCTGTTACTTCAAAATGCTCTTGGAATCACCTTGCCAGAAAAAGGTCACGAGTATCACTCTCTGTTTAAGAGAATGAGCCATCCCAGCTTGCCCTACTGAAAACCATAATCATATTGGAAATATATAATTTCTTCACGTTCTAAGACAGAGCACTTGAGATGAGATAGTGAAACTGGGTAAGGAATGGAGCCATAGAACCTCCACTGTCCTATTTAGCTTGTCAGAAGAGGAAATGTTCATAACCTGGGTGCACAAGAGGTTTAAAGTATGCTTTGAATGCTACCTGAACCACAGCATGCTCGCCTCAGCACGAGTCAAAGACAGTGCAGAAAGAGTGGCATTTTTACTGCAAATTTTGTCTCTTTCAACACACTCCAAATCCTCCTCGCATAGCATCCAGAGCTTCCAAAACAGCAGCAATAACCAGGGGGGGCCTATCATGCCAAAGGACAGACGTTTGCTGTGTCCTGCTATAGCCACGTGGATTGGAGAAGTGTATGGCAGGGACCCCCTCACTGTGCCTGCAGCAGAGCACCCTAATGTTTTGTTACATCCTACAAAATGCATCTAAGACTAGTGCTGGGTGTTAAAAGGCCTCTGAGGGCACAGGTGAAGGACTAAGGGGCAGATAAATGAAAAGCGGTGTTTCTAGCTCCCCTTAGCACCCTTCTAACAACACCACATGTGCGCTGTATTTAATGTGCAGATCACCATGGCGATTGTTAGGGAACCAGCTTCATACTTTCTCACGCTGGTTCGACGCTTTGCAGGATTAGCATAAAAAATGTTGATGCTAATCCTGCAAAGCCCATTATAAACAATGGTGTGCCTCCTTTTAACCCTCTGTGTGCCCAGGACGAGGTGATCTCGTCCAAGGCGCCGCTCGTCCTGCTAGGGGCCCTCGGGGGGAGCGCTAGCGCTCCCCCTGATGGCCAGGCACACCCCTCTCCTAGGCAGGGATGGAAGGGGAATCACTTCCCCTTCCACCCACACCCCCGTGACCCCCCTGTGGCCTCTGATGACGCTTTCGCGCGCTGACCTCATCATAGGCCTTCCCTCCGGTGCTGGAAGTACAGCTTCCAGTGCCAGATCGGAGGAGAAATGCAAAACATGGAGGGGGTCAGAGAAGCCTGAAAGGAGAGGAAATGCCTTTCCTCTCCCTTCAGGCTTCTCTGAGAGATGCGATCCGGCAGCAGAAATGCCACTAGACACCAGGGATTTTTTTATTTTTTATTTACTAAATAAGGAGAGCAGCCCCTTGGTCAAGGGCCGCTCTCCAGGGGGGCAATTTGTTTTTTGTCTATCCACTAGACACCAGGGAAAATGTTTTTTTTTTTTTTTCTTCGTTTTTGGATGTTTGGGGAGCAACCCCTTGGGCAACGGTCGCTCTGGGGGGGAGGGGGCAAATAATTATTAGGCCATTTCTGCCCCCCCTGGGGGGGGGACAGAAATCCACTAGACACCAGGGAATTTTTTTTTATTGTTTTTTTTTTACAATTTTTTAGGTTTGGGGAGTGATCCCTTGGGCAAGGGTCACTCCGGGGGGGGGGGGGGCAAATCATTACTAGGCCATTTCTGCACCCCCTGGGGGCAGATCAGCCTTGTGATCTGAAACCACTAGACACCAGGGAATACATATTTTTGTGGGCTATTTGAAGTAAGGGGAGCAGCCCCTTCGGCAAGTGCTGCTGCTCGGGGGGCAAATTATTTCTAGGCCATTTCTGCCCCCCCGGGGGCAGATTGGCCTAATATTATTAGGCTGATCTGCCCCCGGGGCGGGGGGCAGAAAGGACTAGACACCACGGATATTTTTTTTTTTTGTTTACTTTTATTTTTTTATGTTTGGAGAGTGACCCCTTAGGCAAGGGTCGCTCCCGGGTGGCAAATTATTTCTAGGCCATTTCTGCCTGCCCCCAGGGGGGCAGAAACCACAAGACACCAGGGATATATACAGGGAGTGCAGAATTATTAGGCAAATGAGTATTTTGACCACATCATCCTCTTTATGCATGTTGTCTTACTCCAAGCTGTATAGGCTCGAAAGCCTACTACCAATTAAGCATATTAGGTGATGTGCATCTCTGTAATGAGAAGGGGTGTGGTCTAATGACATCAACACCCTATATCAGGTGTGCAGCAGACGTAACGGTATATTGCTTTAAAATATCTGACATAGCAGGAAAAAGTTACAGAGTAAAACGTAGAGGCAGTTTTTTTCACCTCAATTTCAATATTTTTTTATTTCAGTTGTTATTTTCTATAGGAAACCCTTGTAGGATCTACACAGATTACCCATTGCTGAATTCAGAATTTTGTCTACTTTTTAGAAATGTTTAGGTGTCTGGGATCCAGCATTGGTTTCACACCCATTTCTGCCACTGACTGGAAGGAGGCTGAGAGCACAGAAAATCGTGAAAATGGGGTATGTCCCAGTAAAATGCCCAAATTGGGTTTTCTGATTTAAGTCTGCCTGTTCCTGAAAGCTGGGAAACTGGTGATTTTAGCACAACAAAACCTTTGTTGATGGCGTTTTCAGGGGAAAATCCACAAGCCTTTTTCTGCAGCCCTTTTTATTTTTTTTTATTTTTTTTAAACCTACATTTTCACTGTATTTTGGCTAATTTCTTGGTCTCCTTCAGGGGAACCCACAAAGTTTGGGTACCTTTAGAATCCCTAGGATTTCGGAAAAAAAGGACACAAATTTGGCATGGGTAGCTTATGTGGACAAAAAGTTATGAGGGCCTAAGCAAGAACTATTCCAAATCGGCAAAAAAAGACCTGGCACATGAGGGGGAAAAGGCCTGGCAGCGAAGGGGTTAATGCCTGCTTTGAGCAGGCGTTAAAAGCGCCGAAAAAAACGATGCAAAGAAATCTCTTAGCTTTATTTGTACCATTTTTTTAGCCGCCCTAACGGGGAATGCCCCCTTTGCATACATTATGCCTGCAGAGGCATAATGTAGCACAAAAGGTTACAAAGTGGCGCATTGCACCACTTTGTAAATTTGGAGTGGCAATTTTGGCCTCAATGGGCCACATTAGTTAAAAAAAAAAAAAATGATGCTAATATGGCACAAGGAGGCAATAAGGGCTCTTAAATCTGCACGTAAGAATCTTAGAGCTCAAATTGTGGGCCAGAAAGCTAGCATTGGCTGTTTGTGAAGGCGAGAAAAGTTGCCCTAGGGCTAGATGAGGTACCTTTCAGGGGAGGGCGATAGCGTCTAACAGCTTGTATAGTTAATTCTTGGGAGTGATGGTGGCTGGCTTGGTGGAGGTGAGGATCCTTGAGGGCAATCCAGGTCTTTGAGGGCCTGCTAAGTGCCTCTCAGGGTGAGGTAACAATCTACTATGTCTAGCTATGGGTTTCTTGGTCAACAAAATTGCAACTTAGAAAGGACTAAAGGCAGTTTAAGTTTTGTCAGAGAGGCTGAGGCACGGTAGATGGGCGAATGACAGATTTTGAGTGTAGGTTGAGTGAGTTTGAGCAGTGGTAGAGACATGGCTTAGGGTTTCTTTACTGTGTTAGGATTGGTTGAGCGTCTTAGAGCGTGGCTGTGGACCAGCATGACATTGGCAGTGTCTGAGGTCTAACATCCGATACTGTAAGTTAGCTATTAATATGAACATCAGTACAGAAGCAATGAGAGCCAGTGGATCATCTGTGATAGCATCCTGAAGGTCCACTTAATAGCTAGCTGAGGATGAACAAGTGCAGGTGAAAGGTTTGGAAGCCTGCAGAAGGGCTCTCTGCAATGACTGGCATCTTCTGAAGATGACAGATGCCCCAGAAGCAGGCATCTCTCCCAGCATTCAACCAGTGACCTGCCCCCATTATGCATTCTCTTTTGGAGGGAGGAGGACCTCGGAGTAAGCTCTATCTATGATCTCCAAAGGACTCATTGACCTGGAAAGGGAGTTCCAGCAGCAGGGTCCTGCTACCTGCAATTGCTAGCATACATTGCTGGGGTCAGGATGCTCCCACAGTAGATTTACCCATGTTCTCAAACTTGTGTTTCCTCAACCTCTGCTAAATGAGTTATGTCATTGAGACAAGCTTGAATTGCTGTTGTCCGTGAATTACTTGTTTTGTGTATAAGAAATTCTTACACCTTAGTTGTACCCATTCAATGCTTTGGAAAGATCATGCTCATTGGTGTGTCAAGGGTGACTGTGGCACTACTGCAACAAAGGAAAGGACCAGCTTAGTAGTAAAAGTCAGCCATAGCTGAGGACAGCGGAGCCTTCAACCCTCTCAGCCCTGGCGACGCTACACTTGCTGCACTAATAATAGCTACAATACGGCTTGCTCTGATCCTGTCTGTGCTGTGGAAATGGTTGTATGCCAGAAACTGGTACATAAATGTTGTCTGACATTAAAAAAAACTGTGTTCTCTACATGCTGTTTGCAAAAATAATACCCCCACTTGGTGTCGATTTCTACTATTATCTCCAATAGGATGATATTTTTATACACAACATTTAGGATATAATATTGATGCAAGTCTTTATTCGATCAAAGACATTGTTGTAGCACACACTAGCAAGCAGCCATTGACTGTCTTTCACCATATGCTGTAAGTACGTTACGTTCAGCATGAAACATCTTGGCATGTTATGCCACTTAGAAATGCCACTTTGTGGTATAAACACGTTAGAAGACCACTGAACTGTATATAGCCACAAAAGTGAGAACTTGTACAATACACTTTTTAAATCACAGTTGATAACGCATCCAGCCCTGATAAATTACTTGTGCATGGACACGTTGGAGGTTGGTGAACCTTTTAGCCGAGTTGGGCTCTCCTCATCCTAGAATAGTCGGATCACTTAAATCAATAATCAATAACTATTGTAATCAATACCCAATACTCTATTACTAGATCAAAATAACACATTAGGAATCAATAACAGTCAGTATTTTGACGTAACATGACCTTTCAGTCATGAATAACCACATCAGTCTATTAAAAGTTAATGAGTTTATTTCCCTATATTAACAAAGCTAACACAATATATATGAGTCTCAAAATCAAATGATATATGTATACGAACGTTACTCGCTGTCCATAACGGCGGAAGAAAGGCAATCTACGCAAAATCTGAATTATAATACACTCGGTTATAGCAATGCAAATCACTAATATGAGTAACTGAATTTGACTAATTGAATACATCGGTCAGCATAACAAGATTTCAATTCAACATGGTGCGTCAAGTGCATACCTCGACTAACCTCTAATTAGCATTGGCATGTGGGGCTTCATTCAAAACGAATTTTGTCAACACAAATTTGGAAAACTTCTAGCTTGAGCCCTATCAAAATAGCAGTTGGTACCTAAAAGGAAAAACACAATGCATAATACAATTATCCTTTCATAATTACCAAATACAATCAGCATACAAGGAAAGTCTTCGTCCTTCAGGTACCGGTTCGAAAAGCATGGGGCAGATTTCAAAGGGGCAAAGTTAAGGGCAAGTTTCCTTGCAGCAGCAAGGAGAATAGGGAAGAGTTACTGCATGGGCAAGACGGGGCAAATTAAAGTTAAAGTCTCTAGGGTGAGAATTCTTAAAGTCTCTTTCTCTGGAATAGAGAAAAGGGCATCAAGATGTCGTCTAAGATGGCGTCTGGCATTTGGCTTAAAAAATGGCATCAAGGAAAATGGCTGACTTCTCTTTGTCCGGTGGGTTTAAGTAAGAAACATTCCAAATTCTTCAGGGTCTTCCATTGGAGGGTTCATAGGGTGGCTTCAATTTGACCAATGAATAGTGTATTTCTCCTAGTGCTCATTTATGCATACCTTGTCCTTGGAGCCTTGGAACACAAGTTGCAACAAAGTTTGCCAATTAATTTTATCTTAGGGGCTTTATTGTCTGCACCTGCAGGAGCTGACCTTGCATCAAAGAGGATGAAACCGGCCTAGCACGAAACCTTGGAGATAAGTGTATTAGTCATCTCTACTGGAAAAATACAGCTTTAGAATAAAATAATGTCTTTGTTACTTCAAGTGAAACCACACCGTTAAAATTTGAGACCAGGCAACTGGGACAAAGCCTCTGCTAAATTTGAGCTAAGCATATAACAGTTTCAACAAGAAAATAATAGAATACATTTGCAATTATGATGGATTACTACATTTGTCAATTCTTCATGATTAATTAAGCTCGTTTATAATAATGGCGAACTACTCCATGGGCACAATTTCCCACGTACATTATTTTCTTTGCTAAAATCACACTACCTTATACGATTTTGGTTACATGATATATGAATATATGTTGGTCCTTCTTTTTTCTGCGTCATCACAATGTAAAGCCAAGAAAGGCATCATGGCCCAAAAATAAGCGGGTCTTCAGTTTTTGCCTAAGGACCTGCAAATCGGAGCTCAGGCCTCATCAGAAAGCAAGAGGAAGGTTAATTTAGGTTTGAATTTCTAACTCAGCAAACCTTCAATACGTAGGGGCCATCCAAGAGCTTGGACTTACACTCGCACCACTTTCTATGTCAAGTGCCATGATTATAGACTGTCTCCCAAAAGTGTAGGCCGCGATCAGGTCACATGGACCCTTAACGATTTATTGCTTTCACATTGTGTCTGTTCTGCAGTTCCAAAAAGCACCTGAAGAAAATTTAAAACCACCCATTTCCACAAACTAACTGTAATTCCTTAGGGTACGCAGCTGACAGACTAAGGCCCTGATTTATACTTTTTTACGCTAAACTGCACTAACGCAGTTTAGTGTCAAAAAGTATACCGCTGGCTAGTGCCACTCCAAGAAGTCAGCCGGACGTCTTATTTATGGAATGGCGCAATCTGGCAAAAAAGGTGGGCTAACGTCATGGAGAATGACGTTAGCTGGGTGGGGGTGGGGGTATGGAGGAGGGGGTTTTGCACCAAAAAATGACATTAAGCTGGTTAGAGTAAAAAAAGATGACTCTAACCAGCCTAGCATCATTTCTTGATGCTGAACCTACCATACCACATGACTCCTGTCTTAAAAAAGACAGGAGTCATGCCTACCACCTCAATGGCCAGCACAGGGGACAAGGGTCCCCTCGGCAGAGTTATTGCCCCCAGTGCCATGTATGGGGGCCATTTAAAAAAATATTTACCTCTGCACCATTTTTGCACGGGAGGATAAATAAGGTGCATGGACCTTAGAGTCATTTTTTGCCCGGGAACACCTACCTTGCATCTCATTGACACAAGGTAGTTTTCCGCAGTCAAAAAATGATTTTGACTCCAATATTTTGACGTTAGATGGGTCTAGCGTCAAAATATAAATATGGAGTTAAGTTTGTGCTGAAATAGCGTAAAAAATGACGCTATTTCAGAGCAAACAGAGTATAAATATGCCCCTAAGTGATTCGGAATCATGACAATACACATATAAAAAAATTGCATTGCAACTTCATATATCGAAAGTTCCCTTGGAGGCGTTTACTGCAAGCACAGGATAAAGACAAAAGAAGGACCAGGAGTCCTGGCTCTTTTGGCTGATCACTGTTTCTAAAATCATCGCCTTCTGTGCAAATCCTTGTTTTTCATTACCTTTTCATTAAACAGAGCCACTAAATAAATGTGAACTATTTTTCCTTGCCTGCCTAATCCCCGTGTCTTCTTAGAGATAAATCTTACATAATTAGCTTTTCTCTTTAGAAATATTCAGCCGCATAACACGAATGCAGCGAAGCTCGTTCTAAAGAAGGGGGAGGTTGGGCTGTAGGAAAACAGCATCATAATTCACGTTTCTATAGCAAGGTATTTAAAAGGGAAGACCAATGTGACATGGGAACAAGTGCTGTTTACAAATTGGCTCAAGCTGATTTATCGCTTGCTTGCCTACCTTTTAAGAGCTGTGAATTAATGGCACACAGCCTCTCATTTAAGGTGTCTCCTCCCTGGAGATTTAGTGTGCAATTCCTCGGTGAGCAATAGAAACGTGAAAGCTGACTTGAGAGGTAAATTTGAGCTTTACGAAGGCTTGAATATTTGCAAACAGTCCAGTGCCTCTAAATAATAAGCAGGTCTAGAGAATGGTCTGTCCAAGTCACTTGATATAAGTTCAAGGAAGTATTTAAAGCCTGGAGAAAGCCAATAGGTTTTGCCCATGCGATCTATTGTATTTGTACATTTTTAGACATGTTGCACAGCAGCTTAGACTGCTGTGCCACATGGCTGAAAGTCAATCAAAAAAAGTGTTATGACGCAGCAAGCGTTGACTGCATCATAGTGCTTTTTAGGGGCGAGCGCAAAGCGCTCAGTCCCGTGTTGTGTTCTCTTTTTGGGCTTCAAACCACGCCCATGGCATGTCAGTCTCGTTCGTTGGCTCGTGGGCTTGCCTTTTTAAATCTGCTTGCTTTCATTAGTGAAAGGCGTGCATATGTCATGCCTTTTCCAGTGTTTAGCTTTCCTCGAGCGCAGCGATGAAGTACTGAAAACATACGAGGCTCCACGTTTTCCCTCCGATTTCTGGACTACTTTTTCTCTTTTTTTGCAGTGCGGTTTCGCTGGGCAGAAGTCGAGCACTTTGCATGACATCGACCCTGTTACATAGTTAGTTGCACTTTTGCAGGTTACGTAGATAATTGCACTTTTGCCGGTTACATGGATAATTGCACTTTTGCCGATAGGTTTCATTACGAGTGAACTTTTATGTGTCTGCTTTGCACTGATGGTGGCTGTCAGCTCGCTTATGGTAAACTTTTACTTTTCAGTTTATATGGCAGGAAAAGTCCAGTTAGTTAAGTGAAACTGTTTTATTTTCATTTTCAATTTATGTGACAAGAAACGTCCGGTTATGAGTTTACAATTCTAATTGCTCTAGCTCAAGCAAACGCGAGACCCATTGTATTGCAAATGCTTGTTTTCTTTCCTTTCCTTAGCCATGTTGCACGGCAGCACGGGCTGCTGTACAAAATGGTTTAAAGTAAGGGAAAAGAAGGTTTGACTGTGTCATAGTGCATTTTTTTCTTTTTAAACGAAGTGCGGGGTGGGCAAGCCACAAGAGAGTGGTGCGGGGGAGGGACCAATAACAAAAGATGGCGGGAGGACGGTGAAACTCGAGGTAGGCGCAGTGGAGGAGGGTGAAAGCAACAACAGCTATGTATAGCTGCAAAAAAAAAAAAAACAGAAGCAACACAAAGGAGATGCAGGGGAGGAGGGAGGGAGCAACAATACAAGGGACAGAAAGACATTTGTGGGAACATGCAAATGAGAGAGAAGTGGGAGATGGACTGTGGACATGCACTCGTTCAGAGTGCATGTCCAAATGTTAAAACAAAAAGTACCTGCAGGAAGATGGGGCCAGTGGGATGACACTGGAGGCAGACAGAAAGCTGTACTAGGCCCAAGCTCCACAGCTGTAATGAACTTTGGAAGGGCCAGGAGGAAGCAGGAAAGAGCAGAAGGCAGTGACCATTTAGAAGCAAGTAAATAAGAGTGACATAGAAACCACCCAAAGGTAACTAGTGGTAAGTAATGGGCGGGCTCTAAGCCCATTTTAAAGCTTTTTTTGTTACAACAGACTTTGCTGACAGCACATGACCGCTGTCCACATGAAACCTAATAAGCATTGGCAAACCCAATAACTATGGGGGTTATTACAACTTTGGAGGAGGTGTTAATCCGTCCCAAATGTGACGGATATACCACCAGCCGTTTTACGAGTTCCATAGGATATAATGGACTCGTAATACGGCTGGTGGTATATCCGTCACTTTACCGTCACTTTTGGGACGGATTAACACCTCCTCCAAAGTTGTAATAACCCCCTATGTGTTTAATGTGCTAATGCAGGCACTGATAGCACAGTAGAGAGAAACACATAGCATGGAGCCAGCAAGAAATGACACAAAAGGTCTGTAATTGTATAGTAGTCCCTCATTCAGTTAAGTGTAAGCACTCAAGTGGAGGCAGAAGGATACACCGAAGTAGGTGATACTATTATATATGAGAGATGAATACTCCAGTGGTGTAAGCCAAGACTTGACTGACACACTTTCAAGCTGATAGTTGAAAGATGGTCATCACAAATGGGCAATGGTTGAAATGAGAAGACCCAATGTTAACGCTATGCATATCGTTAGAAAAAGCTCCTAGATATAAAATTGTCAAAGTGGATGACTGGCCATACACAGGTTCAGTGTGTCACTTTAAGGGTTCTCCAAATTCTTGAAGATTGCCTGCATTTCCCACTGGCTAACACAGTAGGTACTAGGTCTGTAACAGACAATCACCCTCCCAAGCCTGCTTGACCTTCTGAGGTAATTTAGTCAAGTATTGTAGGTGAATCTTTTAAAGAGGTTTTAGAAAGTTGACCATCACTACAGTTGACAAAAATGGAGTTACTGCACTAATACTACTTGACGTTCATCTGCCCCTCATACAGTCCAGAACACCATTTAACTACTGAGGTCAACATCCATGGTACTGTTCTTCAATGGATTTTCTCCTACCTCTCTAAAAGAATCAATATCCTCTCTCTCCCAGTGTATTACTTAACACCTATTAATTCTATCTCTGGCATGCCACAAGCTTCCATCACATTTCCATTTTTTCAGTGCTAAAATTAGGAAGACAACACCTAGATCATCTTCCAGCTCGAAAACCTTGCAGCCACAGACTCCTATGCCACACAACAATTTCTCAAAGATGTGGACCAGGAACTACTCAGCCATCCCATATGATCAAATACAGCGATCATCACTAGTTATAGCTGAGTAAAGCACCAGTCTACCACTATCTGGTCTAGGAGCACAGACCATCCCAATCACATCCTCAAAAGCAAGAACTAAGCAACTGATCATGGGCTGTGACCTGTCCCTAGTGCTGCAAGTAAACCAAGTTACCAGAAGTGCCTTCATCTAAAGGCAAACCCTACCCCACATCTTCATGCATCTAAGATTCCGACAAAGGATCCGGACTGCCCTCATTTTGGTGCTGCCATACCTTGTGTAGGCCAACAGTGAATGCTGCATGTTATCCAAAATTCAGCTGTCAAAGAAATGCTGCAATGTTACTTACACTACTACATCACTGCTGCCCTACGTAAGCCATCCAGTGTTTGTCTATACCCAGGCACTGTTCATTCAAGGTTCTCTGCTTATCACGAGTGGAAGTTCTAAATATCAAACCAAAATTTTTCCAATGGAAAGCTTTGTTTTTAACTCAAAAAAACATGTCAAATTAAAGCCTGGCCTCCCTCATGACCCTCTTACCCAACAAGGAAACACACTCTTGTAATACTTGCTCCTCTCTTCAGGCTGCCATGATCAGGTGCTTTCCAGTGGCAATAATAAGAATCATTCAGAGTCAACTGGAATTCAAGATTACTGTAAGGACATTACTTTTTCAGAACAAATTACTCTGACTTTTATTGAGGATAAAACTCTTGAATACCAAGTGCGCCCCCACCATTCTCTTGCACGCTGTACATAATCATAGCTTTGCAAATACTGCGTGTGTAGTTTTAAACTGACTGTCAACCTGGCAAAATAACCCATTTGCCAGGCCCACACCGTAGGCTTGCCAATGTTGGCATTTGTTTGCTTTTACAATTTGGTGCTTTCTGCCTGTCTCTGAATACACATCTGGGTTGGGTAACAGCTGGGCCTTGTGCATTTCCTCTAGACACCCACGGACAAAGGGAGCTTAGGTGTGACAGATGAGCCGTCTATATACTGATAGGCCATCCAGTGTGGGGTGGGAGGGAGGAGCTAACACTAACACTTAAATAGGCTGTGTCCTGTCCCTACAGAAAGGGCTGCATACCTACTTGTAGTAAGTCTGTAGCCTGGGCAGGAAGGGAGGTATTCTGTGCACTAAAAATACCTTTCTTTGAAGGCTTCCCCACTTCAAAGGCACAACTAGGTATATGTACTGGGCATCTGACACCACCACTTCAGTACATTTCTGGACCTGTAGCTACCCTCCAGTAAGCTTGATGCCTGTGCTGCTACAAAGACTGCACATGGCTGGACAGCTACTGCTGGATTCCTGCTTTGCTGTGCTGACCTACTGCCTGCTCCCTCTTGCCTGTGAGCAAGAAGGACTGGACCTGCATCTCTCTACCCCAGAACCCAGAGTGACTCCAAGGGCCAGTTGACTGGTCCCTTCTTTTCTGAATTCTCAGGGATACATAAAACTTCTAACCTACCTGCATCTTCACCTGGACTCTGGCATCTGTGAGTCTGCCCTGCTAAGTGGTGCCACCTCAGTCCTGGACTCTTGGAAGTGAGGACTAAGGTGCTTCTTCGGTCAACCCATGCGTACTCATCGGAACTGGGCTTGGACTGAGCTTGCCTCCTGTTTTGAAGTATCTGGGCCATTGAAGGCTTTCTCTGCCAGCACCTAAACTCTCTGCGGAGACTCCTACCCTGCCAAGTGGTGCCCTACCAATCCCTGGGCCCTTGAAAGGTGAAGCCCCATCTGGAAATCAATGCATAGCTCCCTTGTGGGAGAGAAAAATGACGCATCGCTGCCTTTTCGACGCATGCTCGCCTGTGCTGCTCTATTTTTTAGGCAAACCAGGTACTTTGTGTAACCACAACATTTCCATTGTGTTCTACGGAGTAAGAATCTATTATTTTAAAAATTCATAACTTTACCTGTGTATGCTGGATTTTTGTAATTTTGGTCTTGTTTCAGTTAGATAAATATTGCCTTTTTTTCTAAACTGGTGTGGTATCCATTTTGTAGTGTTTTCACTGTAGTACTGTGTGACTGTTGGTACAAATACTTTATGCATTTCCTTTAAGATAAGCCTGACTGTTTGTTCCAAGCTACCAGGGGGGTGAGCAGGGGTTGTCTTAGGAGTGTAACTGCCTTACCCTGACTAAAGTGAGGGTCCCTGCTTGGAAAGAGTACAAACTGACTGCCAACCAAAGACCCCATTTCTAACACAGGAGAAGGTATCATCTCAAGAGAACAAGCAAGGATGAGGAATCAACTACGGGGGAAGCAATGACATTCCAGGGTACAGGCCAGGTAGCTCAATTCAGTTCAAAGCACCAAATACTGGAAAATTGCACAGGCTGCCAAGTTCTAGCCTCAGTAATGGCTCAACATCCTGTGATTCTGAGCAAATCACATAATTGCCCAGTGCTTAAAAAAATTAATGTAACATTGTTTAATATGTCTCCATGCCTAAATAAAAAACAATACAATTTAAAAAAAACATGAATTTTATGTAACTGGAGCTCATGTTAAGTGTTCCAATAGCTTTGGGTCGAGTTCACCCTAAAGGAGAAAGAAGCACAAGGAGGTGTGGGAGGGGGAAAGAAGAAATAGTACCTTAATCATAGCAGGAGCAGCAAACAGCCACTAATTAAGTTTAATTAATCTGTGCTTCATCCATGCTCCACTGAAGGAATGGAACTGATGCACTGGCCTGTAATGCCCAATTGAAAGGCTGAATTGAAGACTGAAGGTGGAGTGAAACAATGGTAAGTAAGGATGGGCGCCAAGCCCTTTACTGTAGAACTACCCCTTGCAGCAAAAAGCACATGAGCACTGTCAGGCGAGACCTAAAAAATTACCTGTGTACCATGGGAGAAAATTCCCATAGTGCTAACGGCAGTTAGTTTTTTATTTTCCAAAAAACAAAATCCTGCTTTGACTGTTTCTTTGTGGAAAAGAAAAAAAGGTTTAAAACATTTTTGTAAGTATCTGTCACCTATGTTGGCCACACGTCATCCTTTTAAATGGCTTTGTATGAAGGGCATTTAAAACAAACCCACAGAGTTTCTTGCTGCAGGTGACCTCTACATTTAGTGGGCAGAATAAAGGCAGGGTGGAGGATACAAAGTCCTATGCCAAACTGACTGTTTTTAATCTGGCTGCCAAATAGGGCCTTCAGTTAATTCATATGGCTTTTAGATCATTGTCTCATAGGGATAGGATTAACTGCAATGTTAAGGATATGGATGTGTCACTAATCTTAACAGAGATGCTTCCTATTCTGTCTTAAACCTTCATAGCAAACTTAAGTCTTCAGATATCGCTCTATTGTCAACATAACAGATAAGCTTAATTCTTAATGTGTTCAAACTTTTCCAATAGTGTGCCCACCTTAAATTGTTATTTGTAATGGTACACGGAACAAAAATGTTAATTCCTACAAATTCTCAATACTTTGGCAGTTATTACTGTTCGCTTAATTGATTGCCAGTCTTGTCCCAAAACCATACCATGACTAGCTGGGGATTTTGCAACTAAGCTTAGGGCATATGGAATGATGGCAGACACCCATGCCAATCATTCCACGAAGGGAAGAGTAATGCAAAATTTTAAAATAACGGCTCTCGCTCTATCCATCTTTTCGCTTGTTTTCATCACACGTTCGATTTTACATTTGCAGAATAAGACAATCTTGTGTCACCACCCGTGAGCCATCATTTCACATCAGAGCTGTCGAGCGATGACAGGCCTTCAAGCCTGGCATGCTCCCCCTCTCCAGGTTTGGATTCCGTTTCGAGCCAAATCAGCAGGGACACGGACTGATAAGGAACACAGTATAGTGTTTCATCACGACAAAATGGCCGAATAAGACCTCAAGTGCTGTCATTCATTTAGGCTTGGAATTCTGAAATCATACAAAAGGTGCCCCAGTGGACCAGTAGCTGCTATTTTCTTGGGGGGAGGTGGGTGGGCGATAGCCTGCGTTTCTTTGAAAATGGACAGAATCAGGAAAGCGGAGAAGAACTGTACTCCCCACAAATGGACAAAGGGCAACAATACATTAGGTGGATTAGCTCGAGTATTTCATATCATGAAACGGAGGTCATCCTGTGTTCACAAAATGCTATGCCGACATCAGAGGATTTCTGCAGAAGTTCACATTCTCTAATTTCATTACCCGTACAAAGCAGCATTGCTTTTTCTTCTAGCATGTTCTGGAAATTGTCTTCTGAAAGAGATCCTATCAACCCTCCCTGCACCAGTTGTCCTGCTTCACAATGCATTTTCGTCTTCCAACGGTGGGTTTTCCGAAGGGTTAAGAGAACCGAACACCTGTGACCTGCGGGGATGGAATTGTGATTGAAAATACGCCGAGAGAAGAATTTCAGGAACACAGAGTGCCCACACACCTCCAGCAATCGCATACAGCTGAACCTGTGTGCTTATTCCATTATGTGCCTTAAAATTGGATCCAGAGTCTTTTACAAAGCATTATAGTACTTTATAAAGAAGACAGAGGAGAAATCAGTGTAAACCAGCAGTTCATTATAGAGTCACTTAAATAGTATTTTTTTCCATGGTACTCTGATTCTATGATCTTTGCTGGAGAATTTGAGATAGTCGGAGTAAATTTAAACGTACTTTTGTTCATGCTTAATCTTTAAGTGTGATCAGAAAAACAGAAGATAAGGCTTCCTAACTTAAGTGTGATTTATCACATCTCCCTCTTGGGGCTTCCTTGTGCCTCCTCTGCACAATGACGTGTGGAGAATTGTGCACCAGGTGAAGTATTTAGCAGGGGTACAATTAGAATGTAAGAGAAAAAAAATCACATTGAGGTGCAAAATCACATCTGGATGCAAAACCAACCTTGGTGCAAAATAAACAGCCGTACTGCAGCAATTTTAGGTGCAAAGACATGTAGATGCAAAAACACAATTTGGTGCAAATCACATTTAATTGCAAAATCGCAGTCGGTATGAAATTAACAGGCGTGGGAGACATTTTTGGGTGCAATAACACATTTAGGAACACAAATTTACCTTTAGTTCATAAACCTATTTAGGTGGTAAATAATGCTTTGTTCAAAATCGGCACAAGTGTGATATTACAGTTTGAAACAAATGACTCGGTACAAAGAGAAAATGAGGTAGTGTGATGTCACATTATGTGTAAAAAGTGTGTATTACTATGACATCACAATTGGCTGAACGCACACCGGGTGCACAATTACCCCTTTTCAGCATTAATATAAATTTGGAAAATATTTAGATACACAAAAGGAGTGTGGAAACACTTTTAGCAGCATCCATTACATTTTGGGAGGACCATGCCATTTAGTTGCCGTATCGCTGTTGGTACAGAATCAACGGGAGTGTGGAAACACTTCCAGGAGCACAGATGGAAATCCATTGGAGTGCACAGTCACTTCTCTTCACTGTACATGCAATGCAATAGGAAACACTCTTCAGGGAGGCTGGCAAATACCTAATACTAATAGCTAAGAGTGAGGCAGAAATACTTCCCTGGTCTGCAGCCAAATATTAATGAAATTTTCTTCAAGCGATTGCTGAAGGAGATTTTACCGAAATCATGAGCTACGGCAGTCAGCTAAAGTTGTTTTTTCCCAGATTAAAAAAATCCTGTTTTTTGTCTAATCCCTGCACAAGACATACTGTGTTCACTCTACCCTGATTCCATCCATACAGATACAATGTTGTGCCTATTCACATGGTCTTCCCTAGCAGTCTCACACAACATTTACTGTCTGTTCTACCCTTTTCCACTTCCCTCTGAAAAACACTTGGGCCCTCATTAGCAAACACATATCTCCCAAATGTGCATGTTGTATTGTAATATCTGGGCCAAAAGAGACTATACAAGGCGATCTTCATCAACCCGTCATATGAAAAGTATAATTTTTTCAGCCTGGGCAGCCATTCCAACATAACAGTCCACCTAACTGTTCATCTCCACATGTGGCTGTTCTCCTCCTTATGTTCACAATGTCAGAACAGACAGTCAGAACAGACAGATCCGATTTGCTTTTCAGAATGTGAACTGGTGTGTGCTGGTCCACAATTAAGAAGTAACGTGATTGACAAGCTGGGATGATGAGATGATGGACTAAATCGAATGGAAGACAAACTACTGTTGGGCAGAGGCAATTGCTCCAAAATGCAGGCCTTTTATGGGCCTCCAAACTTACAAATGTGCACAGTTGCTGTGGATGTGTCCCACAAACATAGCTGACGCCTCTTAGGAAGAAAAAAAGATGGCTCCAGATCCTCCCTGCCCTGTCTGCACAGGGGGACTGCCATCACTTCCGGTAGCCCAGTTGAAGGCTCCTAAACGCAGGGATGCATCATCAAGAACCCATGTACTAAACATCCCTGCCATGAAGGGGGTTTCCCCATGTTAGAAATTGGGTTTCTGGTTGGCTAGGGTATGCACCAAAGCCAGGCAGAACCCACCCACCCACTCTAGTCAAGGCAAGGGAGTTACATGTCCAAGATAACCCCTGCTCACCCCCTTGGCAGCTTGGCACAAGCAGTCAGGCCTAACCCGGAGGCAATGTGTAAAGCGTTTGCATAACACACACAACACATGTGACGCAAAATGTACACGACAAAGTAAACACAACACTGAGCTATGTAAAAATAAACTGTATTGAACAAAACATAATTAGACCAACATTACACGTAAGTAATACCCTGCTACCTTAGCAGTTGTCAGAACGTTACGCAGGTTACTAATACTCTGCAAGAATAAGAAGTTGTCACAGTAGAACACGTAGGTACTCAGGATTCTGCAACATAAGCAGTAGTCAGGAATTACAGTAAGAATTCTATGCACTTGTCATGAATACCTCATAACTACCCATAAAAGAAACAGAGAACATATCACAAGGCATAAAAAATACATAGCATCATGTCATGCCCATAAATTAACATCAGCACATATATGTAATGTCACCAAAGCAGGCAGGAAACATATAAACCCCCCAAGGTCCACACGAGGCTCATGGAGCCAATATCTCCTAAAAAGTACCTATTTTTGTGAAGAAGAGGCACTCCTCGTGCTTAGAAGAGGAGCATAGGGGCCCCCAGCGCTCCTATGCGCGAAACAGGGGCCGCATGGTGCTCCTGGGGGAGAGAAGCAGACTGCACCCTCTCTGCGTTGACAAAACAGGCCCATAAACCAACACGATTAAGTAATTGGCGTGATCGCTCCCCTAGGGCAGTGACCGGGGGGTAAGGGAACTTCCTTTCCGCCCTGTGTCTTGGGTGGTGGTAGGCAGCCGCCCTCGTCCTCGGGGCGACTGCCAAAAACGAGGAAGGAGGCAGGGGCCTCCGATGAGGCTCCCCTCCTGCTTCCCAAAGCGGCTGCACCCCGTACGGTGCGTGAGCCGCTCTCCAGCCCGACCTGGGCTGTTGCGTGGAGCAGGCACCAAGGATGGTGCCTGCAGGTGCCCCGGGGGCACGTCAAAAAGCGTGCTTCACCCCGAGGACGCTGTTACAGCGTGCTTGCTCCTGTTCTTCTTTTCTGGGTGCCCTGGGGGCACTAGATGGAGCGTGATGCGCTCAGGCCACAACAACCCCCCCGGGCTGCAGTGGTAAATCCCGGCAGCAGAATGGAGCGCTTTCGAGTGCAGACGACCCTAGGTCACGGCGGTGATGATTTTCAGGCACAAAAGAGCACTCAAAACAGAGTGAGGGGCACAGTGGTGATCCCGGGCTGCGGTGGTGACTTTCCTGGGCACAAAAAGCGCTCCAAACAGCGCTTCTTCAGCAACGCTGCACTCCTTGTGCTAAAAATAAGTTTACAGAGGTCAGGGGCCACAGCAACCTGCCATGGAGACAAACAAAATAAGGGGCACAGGGCTAGCGAACCCAGCTACAGGCCAGCACACAAGGGGATGTCAGCAGTGGCAGGTACTCCTAGCGACCCAGCAGGTCAACTGTCAGCACAGCAGCAGCAGTCCAAGGTGATTCTGGGGAGTCCTCTCAACAGCGCCCTGTCCAGCTCCAGGTAAGGTTCCTGGAGTCCCAAGAATGTCCAAAATGATGTCTAAATTGTGGGTAA
Source organism: Pleurodeles waltl (assembly GCF_031143425.1). NCBI lineage: Eukaryota > Metazoa > Chordata > Amphibia > Caudata > Salamandridae > Pleurodeles > Pleurodeles waltl. Next base: position 683,484,519 of record NC_090446.1, read on the forward strand.
ATTTCCCCTGTACTCATACTAAGGTTACAATGTGTTTTGCAATGGGGAGGAGAGAGGGTTCCAACCAGTTACAACTGATTCTGGGAGTGCCCTTTATTTCCTCCAGCACAGGCTCCAAAAATCAGTTGGGGGTAAAGAACCCTATTGTGTGAGGCCAGGGCACAGCCTTTACAAATGAATGCAGGTGTGCCCGCCGCTCCCTTGTCTCAGCCCAGGAAGGCTAGACAATATGTAGATGTGACATCTCCACCCTCCCTGTGTACAGGCTGTCTGAAAAGTATGCACAAAGCCCCAACTGTCAGTCTGCCCAGACGTGGATTGGAGACAAGCTGCAAAACACCACAGTCATAAGCACAGAAAAATGTGCACTTTCTAGAAGTGGGATTTCTGTGATAGTAATAAAAAATACACCCACACAGGTAAGCAGCATTTCTTATCACTATCACAACCATATGAAAGATGCCTACGCTACCATTCGTAAATCCGACAATACCCCTTACACATAAGTCAGGGCATTTCTAATGCAATCCTATGAGAAGGCAGCACTCACAGCAGTAAGACACCAAGTTAGGCTATTTGTCACTACCAGGACAGGCCACGCAACCTGGCACATGTCCTGCCTTCTACATACATGGCACCCTGCCCATAGGGCTAGCTAGGGCGGACCTTAGGGGTGACTTACATGTAGTAAAAGGGGACTTCTGGGCCTGGCAAGTAACTTTAGATGCCCGGTCCCTGTGGCAGAAAACTGCGCACACAGACCCTGCGCTAGCAGGTCTGAGATAGGTTTGACAAGCTACGTCAGTGGGTGGCGCAAGCAGCGCTGCAGGCCCACTGGTAGCATTTAATTTACAGGCCCTGGGTATAGGGATATCACTTGACAAGGGACTTATAGGTAAATTAAATATGGCAATTAGGTATAAGCTAATCATACCAATTTTGTAAGGGAGAGCACATGCACTTTAGCACTGGTTAACAGAGAAAAAGTGCTCAGAGTCAAAACGTCAGCCAACAAAGGTCAGAAAAATAAGGAAGCAAAAGGCAAAAGGTCTGGGGAATGACCCTGTAAAAGGACCAGGTCCAACACCCCCCAAGAAAATGGGAGAAATTAAAATATTGTTTGTTAGTTAATGCCATGGTTTCTGCAGTGATTTTGGACACAAGTGACTGTCAGTTATGATGTTGCTTAGTACGTCATTCACTGGGCCTTTCTAATGCCGTTAGTTTCTGCCATAAGGTTCCTAAAAGGGTGCTTCTGGTGGCAGAGGTTGCAGCGGCTCCAACAATAGAAAGCCCACAAACTACTACCCCACTAAGCGATAGAAAGGAGGAGGAAGGAACCTTGTTTTTTTACTGAAAGTTCTATTAATGCCCTCCTCAAAACGAGGACCTATATTTACTCTATTTCAATAGGCATTCGGAAAGTTGCTCAGTTTCACATATCAACACTTCATGAGAATATGAAAAGAGTTTAGCACATTTTATACGACATGACAAGTGTTCACTCTCAAGTTCGCACTGGTGAGAAGACACAACATGAGTGCTTGCAGGAAAGAGTTAATGTTGCAGAAGAATTATTCTGCATTTGTTGCAGAAGAATTATTCTGCAGAGGGCAGAGGGCATACGTGTATTGCCCTTGTAGAAATAAGGGCCAGATGTAGCAACCCTTTTGCGAGTCGCAAACGGCGAAAATCGCCGTTTGCGACTCGCAAACGTGGGTTTGCAATGCACAAATGCAAATTGCGAGTCGTTACCGACTCGCAATATGCATTTGCGACTCGCAAATAGGAAGGGGTGTTCCCTTCCTATTTGCGAGTCGGAGTGGTATGCAACTCCATTTGCGACCGCGTACGCGGTCGCAAATGGAGTCGCAGTTACCATCCACTTGAAGTGGATGGTAACCCACTCGCAAACGGGAAGGGGTCCCCATGGGACCCCTTCCCCTTTGTGACTGGACCCCAAATTATTTTTTCAGGGCAGGGAGTGGTCCAAGGGACCACTCCCTGCCCTGAAAAATCCGAAACTAAAGGTTTCGTTTTTTTTTTGTAGTGCAGCTCGTTTTCCCTTAGGGAAAACGGGCTACACTTCAAAAAAAAAAAACCTGCTTTATTGACAAGCAGGTCGCTAACATGGAGGCCTGCTGACGTCAGCAGGCCTCCATGTTAGCGAGTGCCCATAGTCGCTATGGGGCCGCAATTTGCGACCCACCTCATTAATATTAATGAGGTGGGTCTTTGCGACCCCATAGCGACTTGCAGAAGGTGTCTGAGACACCTTTCTGCATCCCAAATTGCGACTTGCAATTTGCGAGTCGCAGAGACTCGCAAATTGCAAGTCGCAATTTCGGAAGTTGCTACATCTGGCCCTAAGTTCTGTAAAAAAATACTTTGGAGAAAAAAATGGTTGTAAATTTTATTTTTTCTACGAAATTGAATTTACAGATGTTTGCTTCCAGTTTAACAATTATGGATGCGCTGGGAGAAGCAGACGTTCTATTGTACAAGTTTATATTAATTACCTTTGTCAGTTGTGGCTGGTTATTGCAGAAATATTGTATCCTAAGTGTCATTTAGACAAATATCACCACATTGGAGTTTATCATTAAAAATCCACAATCATTGGGATGATACTTTTGTAAACGACTTTTAGAGCACAATATCTCTGTCAAATAATGTTTGTGCTAACGAAATTCTGACATACAGCCGTTTCAGAAATAAACACGTTGATATATCCTTTTTTATAGTCTCGTTATTCATCTGTCACAGACAGCATTGTAACAAACACCTTAACATATACTTAGAGGGTGTTTTTTGAATGGCCTTTGCTCATGGTTGGATAGCCTTCCTGTCTCTTTTAATCACCTGCTCCATATTCAGAGGGTTTCCACCCTAGTCTTTTTGCTCTTCCCCTGGAGTATCTAGGCCTCGCCCTTATTTTTCAAAGGTTAACTGTTCACTTTAGGAAAATATTTAGTTTAGGTTGCAAAATCAATGAAAATGCTGAGACTGGAAAGCAGGACCCGGCGCCTATAACGTCTGTCAATGCAAACGGAGACAACTCGATGAGAATGCATTACTAGGGCAGCAATAAGAAACATCCACTAGAAAAACTCTGATTGCAACTGTTGGACAAGTAGCAGTCAGCATAACTACAGAGTTAAAAAGTCCCATAGAAGAACAATAGGTTGGGATGTTACTCACAGAGATTGCTAGTGTTTAGGACTACATGCAAGGTTTAGAATATTTGGGCCTCATTTACAAGGTCCGTGCTGCATGGTGGCACACTGCTCGACCACTAAAGGGCAGAAATGTACTATATCTACAAGATATGGTGCATTTCTGTCCTCTCCCCTGTGCTGGTGCAGAAATTGCTGCCATGCTCCAATGCAGGCACCCTTGCACCTTTGTGAGCCTGCCTATTAGAATGATATAACCAAAAGACCACAGAGCATATTTATCATACTTTCACACAGCTCAATGCAGCAAGCCACCTTGCTGTGCTGCCTGAAAGGAAAAAGGCAGCAATGCACCATATACATCATATGCTGCATTCTTGTCATTTCCTTGTGCTGGCGCACTTTTGACTTTTGCCTGTGTTGTAAGTAGGATTGTATTTGTGTAGGAAGGGACACCTTCCTGCACAATATCAATCCTAATAGGCAGTTTCCTCTCTCTATGTGTGAAAAATGAGGAGAAATAAAGATATTTCTCTGTGTTATGTCTCCCCGGGGCGGTGTAGCATTCTGACACCTTCCCAGGTCTACTGGTATTGGTAAATCTGGGAATGCCTAGGAATCTATGGGTGAGAAAACCTACGCTCCACCCACGGAACACCTTCCTAGGGCAGAATAACACAAGACAGTGATTTCCGCTGCTTGCGCCACTCCAGATTTACCAAGCCACTCTGGCCCATGATAGGTGGCCGTTACTGGCTTGATAAATCTGACCTTAGTGTGGCGTTGTCCTTGTGCATGCTTGCGTGGCTCAAGGGCAATGCAAAATCTTGATAAGTATGGGCCCATGTTCTTGGCGAACACTATGCTATGTAAATAGAGTGTTAGGATACTCATGTGTTCAAGTAAAGGGAGAGCGACCTAATTAGGTAGAGATATGGCCAAAGGGAGCAGGTAAAGAGGGTTGAGACACTGAGTGAACTACATTATCAAGATACTAGTTCCTTGACAAATCACAGCAAAAGACAATATTTTGACCAACATAGGCAACAGATTAATTAAAAACCTTTAACCTAGGGTTAGGAAGATCATCAAACCAACAGTCTTACATTAGGATGATCTTATACATCTCAACAACTCCATTAGACAGTCTCTCTCTCACTCACAGACAACACGCCACTCACCCGCTTTCAGCATACAACCCAAAGAAAGACACAGAACACCACACCACATCGCGGCACTCTAACTATAGTAGACATGGTCTGTCCACAAACAAGCCTATGGCTGACCTTCAAGGGGCCAACCCACAATTGCACACACACATATGTTTGTAAATAAAAAAATCACTGAGGGACCAAGGACTTAGCGTACGTGCGCTTCATACAAGCCACATAAAACAGAATTACAGAAATGAAGAAAGGCTGTGACTACATGTTCATCACTGTAAACGGACTGTATTCAAAGCTCTCAACACCAATGACATAGCGATTGTTCAGAAATTAGCCCCTACATAATACTATGTGTAATGTGGAAAAATATCAACATCTTTGTGAAGTATTTCATTTACTTTGTTGAAAACCTCTAAACATTTTGCTTTATTTGAACCCTGATTTTGAAATCTTCTGTGGCCTATATCCCTCACGTACGTCTGTTAAATTACTTGCAATGACTCAGTGGGCAAATCTAGATTGTCTGAAACAGGCAAAGCTTACTTAAATATAGAAAATGCTTGATTTTCCTTTAAAGGAGCATCTATTTTATGTGTTTGGTATATGGAAGCTGACGGTTACTGCACAACAGTGTTTTACTTTTAACCCCTTCGCTGCCAGACCTTTTCTTCTTGAGTTGCCAGACCGTTTTTTGGCTATTTGGGTCAGTTCACGCTTAGGCCCTTATAACTTTTTGTCCACATAAGCTACCCATGCCAAATTTGTGTCCTTTTTTTCCAAGCATCCTAGGGATTCCAGGGGTACCCAGAGTTTGTGGGTTCCCCTGGATGAGACGAATAATTTAGCCAAAATACAGCAAAGAAAGTGCTGCAGAAGAAGGCTTCTGTTTTTTTCCCTGAAAATGGCATCAACAAACGGTTTGTGATGCTAAAATCACCATCTTCACAGCTTTCAGGAACAAGCAGCCTTGAATCAGAAAAACACATTTTTCAACACAATTTTATCATTTTACTGGGACATACCCCATTTTTTGAGCTTTTAGCCTCCTTCCATTTAGTGACAGAAATGGGTGTTAAACCAATGCTGCATCCTGGACAGCTAAACATGTATGAAAAGTAGAAACAATTCTGAATTCAGCAAGGTGTCATTTGTGTAGATCCAACAAGGTTTTCCTACAGAAAATAACAGCTGAAATAAAAAAAAAAAATTTAAATTGAGGTGAAAAAAAACAGCCATTTCTCTCCACATTTTACTCTATAACTTTTTCCTGCGGTGTCAGATTTTCAAAACAATATACCGTTACATCTGATGGATTATTTTGGTATATAGGGCTTGTAGGTTCATCAAGAACCCTAGGTTCCCAGAGCCAATAAAGGAGCTGAACCTTGCAATGGGTTTTCATTGTATACCGGGCATACAGCAAATCATTTGGTGAAATATAGAGTGAAAAGTAGGTATCAAGGAAACCTTTATATTTCCAAAATGGGAACAGGATAAGGTGTTGACAGGCAGTGGTTATTTGACATCTTTGAATTTCGGGTTCCCCATTCTAGCATGTGAATTACAGGGCATTTCTCAAATAGATGTCTTTTTTTACACACTGTCTTACATTTGGAAGGAAAAAATGTAGAGAAGGACATGGGGCAATAAAACTTGCTCTTCTAATATGTGTTCCCCCAAGTCTCCCGATAAAAAAGGTACCTCACTTGTGTGGGTAGGCCTAATGCCCACAACAGGAAACGTAACATGGAAACATCACATTTTTACATTGAAATCTGATGTGTTTTTTGGAAAGTGCCTAGCAGTGGATTTTGGCCTCTAGCTCAGCCAACACCTAGAGAAACCCACCAAAACTGTGCATTTTTTAAAACTAGACACCTAGGGAAAACCAGGAAGGGGTGGCTTGTGGGGCTCTTACCAGGTTATGTTCCCTAGAATCCTTTGGAATCCTCAAAATTTGGCAAAATAAATCACTATTTCCTCACATTTCAGTGATAGAAAGTTCTTGAATCTCAGAGGAACCACTAATTTCCATCCACTCAGCATTCCCCCAAGTCTCTCGATAAAAATGGTACCTCACTTGTGTGGGTAGGCCTAGTGCCCGCATCAGGAAATGCCCCAAAACACAACGTGAACACATTACATTTGCCCAAAGAAAAATGACCTGTTTTTTGCAAAGTGCCTAGCTGTGGATTTTGGCCTCTAGCTCATCTGGCACCTAAGAAAACCTAGAAAACATGGACATTTCTGAAAACTAGACACCTAGAGGAACCCAGGATGGAGTAACTTGTGGCGCTCTCACAAGGTTCTATTACCCAGAATCCTTAGCAAACCTCAAAATGTGGCAAAAAAACACTTTTTCCTCACATTTCAGTGCTGCAAAGTGCTGGAATCTGAGGGCAGCAACAACATTTCTTCTGCCTACCATTCCCTCATGTCTCCCAATAAATATGGTGCCTCACTTGTGTGGGTAGGCCTAGTGCCCGGGACAGGAAATGCCCCAAAACACTACATGGATACATCAAAATTATCAAATACAAAACTACCTGTTTTTACGGGGGGCACCTGCGTATTTGGTCCTGGGATCAGGAGCCATCTAGGGAAACCTACCAAACCCAAACATTTCTGAAAACTAGACACTCGGGGGAGTCCAGGGAGGTGGGACTTGGAATGGATCCCCCAGAGTTTTCTTACCCAGAATACTCAGCAAACCTCAAATTTAGCTAAAAATCGAATTTTCCCACATTTTTGTGTGGGATTACTGCACCAGCCCAAATTACCTATCACCCAACATTCCCCTCAGTCTCCCCGTAAAAATGATACCTCACTTGTGTAGGTGGGCCAAGTGCTTGTGAGAGGAAAGAGCCAAAAAAACAAATGAGGGGGATCCAAAGCGAGCAGTTTAAAAAAAAAATGTTTTTAGGCTGACAAGTGGGGCAGAATTTTTATCGGTATAGATGCGACAATGCTAGGTGGTTGAAATTTTGTGGATTCCTGCAGATTTCGAAAGGTTCCATCACAAAAATGTGGGAAATGTGTGATTTCAAGCAAAGTTTGAGTTTTGCAGGGCATTGTGGGTAAGAAAATGGTGCAGGGTGCATGTGAAGGACACCACCCCGAATTCACCCGGATGTTTAGTGTTTAGATGTGTCTCGGTCTCATAGATTTTTCTACATGGCAGCATCCCAAAGTCCAAAAAGTGCAGCCCTCACCATTCCAAGTGGGACGATTTTGAGAGTTAAAGAAGCTCTCATGGCCAAAATATAACACCAACAACCAAAATAATCAAATGTCCTCTTGCTTGCCATGGGATAAGATGTTTTAGAGTACAGGAGAGAGCTGAATGACTGATACCCCCTTCAGTTGGGGAGGGGGCATAACCATGCCCATACTGGTTGGTAGCCACCACCTCACTATTTTTTTTTTATTCCCTAGCATCTAGTAGGATTTATGCCCCCCTGGGGAGTGGATTGGGGGTAAATGCCCCATCTGCCCACCAGTGGGCAGAACAACTTTGTCCCCATTTATTTGGGGTGGGGGTATGACCATACCCCCACCCTCTTGTTAAAAAATAAAATCCTCCCTGGTCTCTAGTGGGCTTGCTGCCCCCCAGGGGCAGATAGGCCTTATGAAAATAGGCCTATCTGCCCCCTGGGGCATAAATGGCCAACAGTAATGTGTCCCCATGGGGAGCGACCCTTGCCCAAGCGGCTGGCCCTCCAAAAAAGCACACACACACACACACAGACACACACCAATCCCTGGTGCCTAAGTGATTTCGGCCCCCGGGGGCAGATAAGCCTCATAGAAATAGGCTGATCTGCCACCAAGGTGGGCAGAATTGACCTAAAATAAAATTGCCCCCCAGGGGAGCGACCCTTGCCTAAGTGGTCGCTCTCCATCTCTAAAAAAAATTATAATCCCTGGTGCGTAGTAGTTTCTAGGCCGATCTGCCCCCACAGGTGGCAGAAATGGGCTAAAAAAAAATTGACCCCCCCCCCCCAGTGGAGTGACTCTTGCCTAACAGGTCGCTCCCCACGAGTAAACAATAATAAACAAAAATAGAAAAAAAAGATCCCTGGCATCTAGAGGTTTCTGCCCCCCCCTCTCTCCCTGGGCAGATTGGCCTAATTACAATAGGCCCATCTGCCCCCAGGGGGCAGAAAAGGCCTTAAAAATTCCCCTAAGGGGAGCGACCCTTGCTAAAGGGGTTGCTCCACTTTATCATTTATATGCAAAAAAACAAACTCCTTGGTGTCCAGTGGGCATTTCTGCAGCCTGATTGCTTCAGGATTGGGCTACAGAAATACTCACAGAGCCATGAAAGGAAAAGCCTTTACTTTCCTTTCATGCCTCTGCTTACCCCCACCTCCCAATCGGAAGAGAAATGCAGAAGGGAAATGGGAGGCGGCCTCTGATGAGGTCAGCGCGTGATTGGTTGCTGATGTCATCAGACATCACTGGGGGGGTGAGGGTGGAAGTTGATGCGATTCCCATCCATTCCTGCCCTGGGGGGTAGGTGGGAGGCCCATTGAGGGAGCGCTAGCTCTCCCTCTGGAGCCGGGTGCAGGACGAGCTGGTCTCGTCCTCGACACACTGCGACCGTGGCCGAGGGCGAGACCAGCTCAGCCAAGGCACCCAAGGGGCTAAAATGCAATGGAAAGTACTATTTATTACTCCCAAACTATGATGTTCCCTTATCTAGAACTTGCTTGATAATGTCTAGCAATGTTTGATGTCACTGGACTGCGCCCTAGGAGCACAGGAACACACAGCAATCATACATGACCGTGTCACAAATAACAGGGCTTATTGACAAGCCCCTTGTGCCGCCGGTGTGTCACTTTTCATATGGGGAAAAAGTGACACACCGGCGGGGCAAGGGGCTTTTAAATACAATAAACTGGTGCATTGTGATCGATGTACCAGTTTTCTTGCGTCACTCTGCGCCCCCCTAATAACGCCATGGGAGCGCTGTATAATACGCATGGCGCAGTGTCTACAACAGCGTGAGGAATCCTGATGCTATTGTGGCGTTAAACCTTTTAACGGGGGAACGCCTAACTTGCATACATTATACCTGGTGCTGGTATAATGTGGCACAAGGCTTTACAAACTGGTGCAATGATAATATTGCACCAGTTTGTAAATAAAGCATGGAGTGGGGTACTGTTTCATGCCATCTTAGCGTTAAAAAAATTACATTAATGTGGCGCAAAATCCTTGTAAATGATGCGCTATATTTCTTATTATTTAAAGTATGAATTCATTCCTCCAGTGCCTAATTTAAGCCTGTGGTTGCCGGTGAGGCTCATTGGCACTAATTTTTGGGGCGGCTCATACGTTTTCTCATTAGATATTGACCGAGAGCAAGAGAGAGAAAAAGACACAAACAGAAAGGAGAAAGAGAAAGATGAAAAAACCGTTACAGAGGAGAAAGCATGGACCAGCAAGAGTGAGATAGAGGGTAGGCAGCGTCTGGTAGTGCATTAGAGAGTCCTGAGGCGAAATCAACACAATACATCCTAGATATTCAGCGTGCATTCATTTAAGAGCACCAGCCGGGACGTCCAAACTGACATTTTATAAATTAAGAACTGTATTTCTTTCTTGTATTCGTGAATAACTTTAGGACTTCTTCCAATCAGATACAAAAATAGGTGAGCTTAGGTACATTTCATGTTAGAATAATGTACCAGGGAATAATCTTTCTTCAATTGTGCTGTGCTGAGGTGGTGAGATCATGAATACCTTCTTTAAAAAGCTGTTCCTCCATGACCGAATGCCCCCTTTTTGACTAAACTTGACTACAAGGCATTCAGAAGACTTTTACTTAGCCTTGGAATGAGTTAATGACTTTGCTTACTGTTTTGAGTGAATGCTCGATGTGAGAAGAATATGTGCCTGGAAGTGGCTTTGACTTGGCATCTGAGGGGGACACAGAAGTCACAGACAGCATTCAACACTCCTGTAAACTTGAGAACCCAGACACATCTTCCAAACATGAGATATTTCAGATCATCAGAAGCAGAAATTTATGGTACTGTAGCTAACCAAAGAAATGTGAAGAAGAATAGACCCTAGGAAACGAGATAAGCGAGGCTGTGAAATCAATAATGTAATGATTCAAAGAATAGACAAAAAAAGGAATTCCATTTTCATAAATGTTGTTGAAATAGAAAAGCCAGAATAGTGACAGGTTTCAAAGAAAAACATGTTACCGTGACTAAAACTGAAAGCTGACCCACAGCTTGTGAGGGTGAAAGATCTGAAAAAGCTGTTGTAAGTGGTCATCCTGGAGTAGGATTCTGAAAGTGAATTCTTTGCTGTTGGTTACAGAAGAAGCAACCTGCTGTACACCATGAGGATAGGCAAATAAATATCATAGAAATGCTCCAATCTTATAATTCTTGACTTTCTCGCCTTTACAACTCAACCTATCCCCAGATGTAGAACTCACCTGGTGATGTCTAGCTTCTTTATTACCCTAACTAGCAGTTGTTAATTGTTTGAAAAGTTAAATCGTATTCTTGTGTACAATGGAGAATAGTTAATATTTTCGGTGAAAGCCAGATCCCAAATTGAAAAGGCCTATGCTCTTACCTCAGTCTTCAATTGCGTTTCCATGCAACCTACTCTTATGTTTTTGTTTCCCTTGACACTTATTGATAGGCTCGAACTAAGGGCCATATGTACGAAGACATTTTCCCATAGACATAGAATGGGTAAAATCCTTTGATACATCTGGACCTAAGTGTGGGGCTCAATAAGAGGAATGGTAATTTGGAAAAGCTGAATGTGAAGCTTTGGGTTGGCACATGCGGCTCAGTTGTAGGGTGGTTTTGCCAATGCTTCTTTATATTTTTATTATCAGAGATCGAAAAATAATGTAAAAACTGTGCAAAAATACAAACCTATAATCTATCAATCTTAAAAGATTCCCCATCCTTGAAATCAGGGGTAGCACTATAACACCCTTTTTGCTCCAGACACCCATTACATATGTCCCCATTTATTTATTTATGTATTTTTACATCAAAGCCATCCAGTCACGAGCAAGGGACTGACCCAAAGCCCACTACACCTATGTTCTATTTATTCGAAACAATAGGTTGCGATAGACAGCTGAAGCTGTCTGCATCTGAGACCGAAAAAACATGTCGGAGAGCTTTAAAAGGAGAAAGATAAAATAAGTTATTCCTCAGACTCACAGAAACCTTCGTCTTGTTTCTACCATTTGATGGACAGCAGTATTATGAAGCAGCCGCCCTGGGGGCTTAATCACTTCAACATGCGTACCCTTGCCACAGTGACGTAGAGTCTCCACAACACAGCGTCCACCATCACCTCATTTAAACTGTTTCAAAGAGCTCTACGAAACTTCGCTTTCTGCATACAGACGTGACGCCTTCTCCTCTCGTTGTAATCACAGCACGAAATGCGCTGCCCCTCCATTGTTCAGTAGACACATTTTTCACATCTGTGTGAAAAGGTAAGCTGTCGCCGTTAAAGACATCATTATGCCTTTTAGGTCAGACGCACAATTCATCCTGCTCCTAATATTTCTCTCCGTTTAAGAGTAGCGACGAAAACTCATTTGAAAGCAGAGAATGATGTTAGTGTCAGCCAGCCAAATCCCCAGTGCACAATGCTGTTTGTTTATATTCCTATTTGCAGGTTGATGTATCTACCTGTGCTTGGGCAGTGACGACGCCTCTCTTTCTGCCAGGAAAGAAAAACAAAGGGCATATTTATAAGAAAGTGGCACATCATAGAGGATGCACCACTTTTCTCGCACCACCCCCCCCCCACCGGCACCTAACGACACCATGGTTGTGCCGTAGGGCGCACCATGGCGGCCGTTTTGCTACACTAGCGTCAAACATTTAGGCGCTGGTGCAGCAGAGCACAGGGAGGCCCATTGAATATAATGGGTACGTCATTTTAACATCTGCGTTGAGCAGGAATTAAAAATGACTGAAAAAATGGTGCAGTGAAATGTAAATTTCACGGAATCATTTTTCTGGGCCTCCCTGCACCGGCACCCCCGCTTGCTTAAATTATGCCTGACGCAGTCATAATGTCATGCAAGGGGTTTCAAAGTGATGCAATGATAGCATTGCACCACTTTGTAAATATGGAGTGGCAGAAAAGTCAACTTTGGTGTAAAAAAATTACGCTATGGCGGCGCTAAGGTGGCACAAGGGTCTTGTAAATATGCCCCAAAGTACCTTACAATGGCTTAATGAAAGGAGTTATGGATTTAAACTGAAGCAGCGATTAGGTGATTAGAGGTGACTGTCCTCTGTTTTCTAAAGAATGAGACTGACAGCTAACTAACAAATGGCACCAGTTTATCACTTTAGCTCATCTGGATGACACAACATTTTCTGTGTTGTAGACAGGGCCAATGTAACTATGCAGCAGGAGACGGCCAAATTATGTGGCACGAACAGTCAAATTATGTTGCATAATGCAGCACATTTTGTAATGGAATTATTTCTTTTTTTTTCATCATATTTAATCTTGGTAACGCTATCTAGGATGAAAATTGCATCCACAAACGGTTTAGTGTACTAAAGTCACCACCTTCCTAGTTTTCAGAAACATGCAGAGCTGAATCAAAAAACTTAGGGGCATATTTAAGAAAAGTGGTGCTGAACACAGTGCAGCGCCACTTTTCTTGTGCCCCTTAGCACCCCCTAACCTCACCATGTGTGCACTGTATTTAAAATACGGCGGATTATGGTGGTAGATAGGGGACTAGCATCAGAAATTTTGATGCTATTTTGGCGCTTTGCAGGAATACAAAGCACCCAGAAGTTACAATGGAGGCCTCCTTTTAACGCCTGCTCTGATCAGGTGTTAAAAGTACAAAAAAAATGATGCAAAGAAATCTTTTTTGGGGTCTAATCCCCCCTTTGTATACATTATGCCTGGCGCAGGCATAATTTATCACAAGGGGTTACAAAGTGGCGCAAAGCATGCATTGGCTACTTTGTAAACATGGCGTGACATTTTTAGCCTTCCAATACCACATTAGCATAACAAAATGATTCTAATGTGGTGTTAGAATGGTGCTAGGGGCTCTTAAATATGCCACTTAATTTTGTACTACAGGTTTGACATTTTTCTAAGAGGTAGCCTATTTCCCTATTTTTTGTGCTCTCAACCTACTTCCAGTTTGTGGTGGAAAACAGTGTGAAACCCATGAGTGGTCCAGAAAGACTATAGATTTCTGAGAAGTAGATAAAATTCCAATTTTAGCAAGGGTTCATATGTGTAGATCCCTCAAGGTTTCTTCCAAGGAAAGTAGCTGTTAAAATAAAAAAAATATTGAAAATGAGCAGGAACAAAACTGGCATTTGCGCTAACATTTTGATCTGTAACTTTTAGTCATGATGTCTGATTTACAAAAGCAATATACCATTACGTACGCAAGACCCTTCTGATTGCAGGGATATAACTGAGCTGCACTGTACAATGATTTTTCATTGAGTACCGAGACTAGTCCAATTCGTATAGCAAAATAGGCAGAATGAAAAATAGGTAGCAAGGAAACTTACATATTTCTGAAATGGGCACAAAATCTAGAGTTTACAAGCTGTGGTTATTTCTACATCTCTGAATTTGTGATACCCGAACTAACGTGTGATTTGGAAAATATTTTTCAAAATGTCATATTTCTGATACACTGGCTTACATTTGAAAGCAACACATTTAGCAAAATCCAATTGGTAATAACATATGTTCTACTATTCTATGCTCCCATAAGTCTCCCATTAAAAATGGTACCTCACTTGTGTGGGTAGTCCTAGTGCCCTCAACAATAAACTTAGTGCATTTTTCCCCCCAAAAATGACCCTCTTTTTCCAATGTGAGTAGCTCTAGATTTTGCACCCTAGTTCAGCCTGTACCTTGGGAAACCTAGCCAACAAAAACATTTTTGAAAACTGGGAACCTAGGGATATACAAGGTGGGCTTACTTGTGTGACTCTCACCCCTTTTTTCCCAGAATGCCTTGCAATCGTCAAACTTTGAAAGCCACAATGGGCTACCCACTTCCAGAAACATAACAGTATTTTTTTGGTTACTGCCCCTGACCAATGCTGAATTGATCCTTAACAGTTACATTATGCACACAGCCGGGGAGTTAAGAGTTTTTTTTTTGGAAACAGAAATCTGTACCCTCCATGGCTCAATGGTTTTCTCACCTATGGCACGTGATGGCAATGGAGCAAAGCTCTCACAGCTTAGCTTTCACTAACACAAAATTTCAGACAACTTGGCAACTACTGATACATTATCTCTTCCACATTATATTTGCCTGCTTCAACACACTGTACCTGCGAGCACTGCAGCTATTCTTCTACTATCCTAACAACGGGTCCCTTGCCCATATCATGGCTTCGAGCCCCCAACAGTATATGACCGCCCCCACAACATTGCATTACATGCTTGATCACTAGCAGAATGTTATAGTTGTTTATTTACAGTTCACATATGCCCTTCACCCAACGCTACTCCCCCCACCTCCCTCTGAATGCACAGGATGACATATTGATTGTTCAATGATATTCACATTGCTTTTGTACTTGCCTATGAACATACCATTTGACTAATATTCGCATTTTCTTATGTGCCAATATCTAATGCTCATCCGATGTGCAGCGCTGATTGTCCTCAGCATGTAGCTATGTCTCACTATATGATGTTTATACAAATGCCTGAGACAGAACATATCAAACCAAGGTCAATGAGGGTCTCTTTGCATGGACTCCAATTGATGTTAGTTTGATAAGTTCCTGTCACGGGCACTAGACCCAGCCACAAAAGTGGGGCAGTATTTTCTTTGGCAATTGGGGAAATGCCTGGTGGTAGGCAGTTTGTGGTTTCCTTCTGATTCTGGAAGCATATGACACAGAAATGCAAGGATAATGTGAGATTTTAGTCACCTTGTAAGGTTTGCAGGGCATTGTGGGTAAGAAAACTTGTTGGTATCCATGAGAGGCACACCACCCTATAATCCCCTGGGTATCTAGTTTAAAAAAATATTTGGCGTTGGTAGGTTTTCCCTGGAGACACAGTTCATCCTGGCAGAGAAAGTCAGAAAAGACAAATATTACTGCCATCTATTTCTCAACTACACACACATACTGGTTGGATTTGGCATGAGGCTGATTGAAAGATTCAAAATGTAAATGTAATTAACAGGAGATTGTACTAAAATAAAATACACTGTTAATAACTGCAAGGTCAAAAAACTGAACCAAAGACTCACAGCTGCTGAGCTGTGACGCAGCAGCAAGGCACCAACCGCTTTACAGGCCATTCACACACTTTTCATGTGTAACACACACAAGATAATTCACACTGCCATCTGTGAGCTTAGCACATTACAACATTCACATCAACAGAGAGCACCATTCAAGGGCCCTTCGCTTTCATACACCACATGAATGACACAACAATCACACCAATTGGCAATTGTGTGCAAGTGACTAGCAGCAAGTCACTACTCACACACTACCAGCCAAATGCCAGTCCACGCACACCACCATCCAAGCACCACTCCATGCACACCGTCAGCCAAGCACCACCCCCGCACAACACTAGCCATGCGCCAGTCCACAAACACCACCAGCCAAGCGCCACTCCACGAACACTGCCAACCAAGCACAAGCCCACACACTCAGCCAGCCAAGTTTCACTCTACACACACCGCCAGTCAAACACCAGTCCACCCACACACATCACAAGCAATGCACCAGTCCACACACACACACACAGTCAAGCATCAGCCCACAAGCACTACTAGCCAACCATTAGTCCATTCACACTGCCAGCCAGGCACCAGCCAAGCACTAGTTCATGCATACTGCCAGCTAAGCACCAGTCAATGCAAAACACCATCACATTTTTTAACAAAAAAGAAAATACAAACCAGTTAAAAGAAGATGAAAAACTATAAGTACAAACACAACAGCTCTAACTAAATGCATAGCACTAATGTCAAGCTTGAAATTTGAACAAAAAATATAAAATCATACAGATCAGTCAATTTACTTTTACACTCATGGTTGCTCCCAATAATTCAGTTGCGTGTGGTAAAATTTAAAACATGCAGGCACACATAGCCCAGGACTGGAAGGACACTGGTGCAGCATATATGACTCTCGTTCTGCATTCCTCTTCAGACTCAGACTCTACATCTCCTACAGGGAAAGCTTTTGATTTGTGCATGGGAGGAATGTAATCCGGAAAGGGGAGATCATTCAATCTAGCCACATCCTCCACCACTCCAACTCTAGGAACACTTGCCTGTTCCACTACAGCAAGGCTGCCTATCACAGACTGATGAAACTGAACAAATGTCATCTTTGAAGCTGGAGAACAATCCTTGAATACAACAAAAGCACTGTTGCCAAATGAAATGAAACAATAATGGACAGCCAACTTCTTATACCATTTGAATTACACAAACATCACTGTAAGCCTCCTACCTCTGATCTACTCTATCTACACCACCCATGTACCTATTGTAGTCTTAAAAGCACACAGCTTTGCATACTTCAGCAACCTGACCCTAAACAGTCACAGGTTAAGTACTTTCATCATGAATGGTAATCAGCATGTAGACATCTCTCCTGTCTACAATTTCACAGCTAGAGGTTCATCACTATGCAAGGCAGTGCACTGCCCCTTCTCACGTTTTTTACAAAGAAGCTCTTTAGGGTACCCTATATAGTTAGAGCAGATTGCGCGAAATGCAGCAGTGTCCACTTTGAACAATTCCATGAACAATTGCACATCAGTGTAGAAGTCATCTATGTATATAGAGCAACCTTGTTAAAATGTCTTCTACCATGTTCCCACATAATTTTCTCACTGACTACAAAAGTGGCTGGACAACAGGGGGTTCAATAGTGGAATCCCTACCAGTGTGCACCCTGAAATTATAGACATGTCTAGCAGTACTCTCAGACAGCATACATCTGAATTCTATCATGGGCCAACTTTCTAGGAGCGTACTGCCTAAAAACAAACATCTTTCAACAACACCAAAGACTCATTCACAACTATTTAATTCCCTGGAACATGGATCTCTGAAAGATATCTACAAAATGATCAAGGACAGGCCGAATATTGAAGAGATGGTCACAATAAGGATGATCTTGTAGCAATGCTGAAGCATAATCTACAAAATGCAGCATCCGAAGCAGAAACAAATACTAATCATATCATGACTGATGGTTACATTAAATATTGATGTTGCCATCAAGAGTCTGGCAGACCAATTTGAAGACAGTGACGGCTCCGCTTATGAAGCCCATCCAAAATGTTAAACTAATCCAGATTTGTGGCGTACACCAGCTAGCTTTATAGCGGAACTTAAGTCTGGCACTGTTGTCCCTGAAATACTGTTCAGCATACAAATTAGTCTGTTCAGCACTCTCATTCAAAAGTACATTGTTCATTAACAACTAAAACAAAGTTATAGGCAAAACGTTTTCAGTATTCACTCTACTCCCTGCAACACCAGTTAAGGTTGGGAACACTGGCTGCACCACGGTTGGTTCAGCACTTCCAATGAGAAGCCTTTCAGCCCCAGGCTGCAATCCAGATGCTCCTTGCTGCACTATCGGCACATCAGTGTCGTCTTATGAAAGAGGCTCTTCCTCCTCACTGAGAGCAGCTTCATATTTAGATGATTCCTCTTGGACAGAAAATTCACTGCACCAGCCTACAAACACTGCCAGGCAAGCGCCATTCTAGACACACCACCAGGCAGGCGCCAGTGTAAACACACCACCAGCCAAGCGCAGGTCCACACACAGTGCCAACAAATTGCCAGTACACACACAGCCAGCCAAATTCCTGTACATGCAGAACTCCAGTTCAAGCACACAGAAACTTTCCCTGTTGTCAAATGATTTTCTCCCCCCTTTGGATGCAGATGAGCCTAAAAATATGGCCTATCTGCCCCCTTTTGGGGCAGAAACTGCCAAAATATATACCCCCTAAAGGGGAGCGACCCTTGCCCAAAGGGCTGCTCCCCAAAACATAAAACAACACCTATACAGTCCCTGGTGGCCTGGTGTGTGCATCCTTGCTGCACGATTTTGTCTCAACCCAGTTGAATGCACTGCAAAGAGACACTGGGGGAAAGGAAAAACTCTTTCCTTTCCTGCTGATGCCTCTTTGAAGCTTCCCCACCCCTCTGCAAAAGGCTTTCAGTTCCTCCAGCCTGCTCTGATGATGCCAGTGTGCAGCATGTGCACTGATGTCATCAGATCACCGGGGGAGGAGGCAGGGATGGCAGCGGAAGCTTTTCCTCTGCCATCACGGGGGGCCATATTGCAGCCTTGCCCACGGGGGGAAGTGTCAGTGCTTTCCCTGTGGGTGGTTGCAGTGCTTTCCCTGTGGGTTAGTGCAGGGACAGCTTGGAGCCTTCCTCCGCACACACCCACCATGTGCACAGATGGTTTCAAGCCGTCCAGCGCACAGAAGGGGTTAAGACTTTTCCCACTGTCTATATGTGTTGTACAATGAGACACACATGCAAAGTTGAAAGAATAAGGGTGAAATGAAAACATTTCTCATAGTTATTTGTGCTTAAAGGAGGTGAAGGTTTTGGTACAAATTCCAGTTCACGGATCTTGTTAGGTAGGGATTAGCACCAAAACCCCTCGGTGGTTTCATGGGAACACCTATGTAAAACCCGTGGAACACACCTTTATGCAAAGCACCTTTGCATTACTTTGGGGAGTAAAAATCCAGATTTGTATTGAATAGTGAAGCTACCCACCCGATCTTTTCGCATCAGATTTACTTCACTTTTGTGACACAAACTCTTTGTAAAGAGATGAGAACTCAGGGCCCACATTTCATAGCTCAGGTTGTCCTCTGTTTTTGTAACCCATCAGTGGATAAGAAAGGAATTGGCTGCATAGCCTCCGATTAATGGCACATGCACGTTTTTAGGCTCAAAGTTCCCAGAAAACGGGGACATGGTATATTATGGCACAAAGACTTCACAATGATGGGATGTCAGGCAAAGAGAGAGCACAATAATGAAAGGTTCAGACAGGCTGTAGACTATCCCAGTAACAATCATTCTTAGAAGGAATGAACACAGACTCATACTTGTCTATGCCAGCTATCTTCACACCAGGCCTGCCTAAACATCAACTCTCCTACCTCCAAGTGGCTAGACAATACAGAAAGGCAGGTAACTGACATCAATCCCTAGAACTCAATCAGTCTTATTATGGATACTCCATAGTAGCACACTTAAAACTCCTACAGTACCCTAAATACCGCCTGCCTCATCCTCACAATCATGGAAAGATCTATAAGTAGCTCGGTAACAAACAAAACTGCATCCTTGAATGAGCCCTGCATTCAATCAGCTAAAACATCTTGGCAACTGCGCATAATGCATTTAATTTCGAAAAATAACGTTTAATATAGTTTTGACTTAGTTGATATAACTAGGCTACACTTGGCCACATTATTAAAAAAACATATTTAATTGTTGTCATCATGCATTGATATTCATTGCATTTTAGAAAGTTATCTAAATTCAGCTGTAGCTTTATCTGTCTCTGTATGTTTAATGCAGAGGTGTAATGAACCATCCCTTTAGCATCTACAGAGGAGGTTGTTTTTTTCATGAGTCTCACCTGCAACTCTCCGGATAACAAATCTTATTTGACTAAAAAGAAGACTAAAAGGTGGGTGTTTAGAAAAGGGAGAGAAGGATGGAAGAGTGGATTTATGAGAGGGTGAAAGGATAGATGAGTGGGTAAAAGAATGGGTGGCTAAAAGGGTGGATGGGTAAGTAGAAAAAGGGATGAATAAGTGGGTGAAAGGATGGATGGGTGGGTGAAAGGATGGGTGTGTGAACGAATGGATGGATGAGTGGATGCAAGGATGGATAGGTGTGTGAAAGGATGGATGGATGGGTGAAAGGATGGGTGGATGAGTAGAGGAAAAGTTGTGTGGGTGAGAGGATGGGTGCGTGGTGGGTGGATGAGTGGATGAAACAATGTGTAGATGGGTGGATAAAAGGATGACAGAGTATTTGGAATTTTGAAAGGATGGAAGGATGGGTGAAAGGATGGGTGGATGAGTAGAGGAAAAGTTGTGTGGGTGAGAGGATGGGTGCCAGGGTGGGTGGATGATTGGGTGAAACAATATGCAGATGGGTGGATTGAAAGGATGTGAAAGTGGGGGCGGAGAGTAACTGCCAGCCAAGATGGCCACCTAAGACAGCACTCCCCGCATCGTCAGATGGACTTCCGAAATCAGAGCCCTTTTCCTTCACGTATTTAGAAATGAGCTGCTGAATTCATTATTGGACCTCGGGGTGAGAGCAGAGATACCTTCAGCTACCGTCTATGTTTTTTTAAAGGCTGTCTTCATTCCCGTTTGTATATGCCGCAAAGCGGGGACCAATTTAGCTTAAACAAGCTCTTCTTGTGAAAACCTCACACTCACTCTGACATGTGACTTTTATCTCATCAAGAGGTTTCTCTATGTATTTTGAGATTTTTGGCAATTTATAAGGGCTGCTACTATCCAGGTATTATTTTTCATCTGCCATTTGACTTTGCTGCATTACTTCAATGCTGTGTGTTCTGACTTCATGCTGTGTATGACCTTTTCTGCAGTGCACTGAACATTTTGGACATTTTGAAATACAGTTGTTGATCAAACATATTGTAGTACATATGTCTTTGAAGGTCCTTTCCTGCAGTTTTTTACCTAGTCACTGCAGTTCCTGAGGTATCCTGGTTGATTACATGCATACCTTTCTGTGTTGTTTTTTACTTACTTTCACTGCTTCTGTTATGTTAATTCATTGGGTGGTTATATACATTCTATGTGCAGACTAAACAAATATAAAACTCCTCCTCACCAATTGGTGCCCTTTACTAAAAATATTCACTCTTTTTTAAAATCAGACAATTGCTCTAGTATAAATACCTCTTCTGCATCAAAGATGCCGCCCTAATCTTCACCCTCTCCCAAAACTTGTCATGATATGTCAATATCCACACTCAACAGTATTCAAGCAGGACCTGCATTCTCCTGTCAAATCTTCTTCATCTATTTCTCTTGAACTTGTGCTGGATGAAATATGTGTGCTCCATCCATTTGTTGAGGAAACCAATACTGAAATGGAAAACCTGGATGACATAAGGTCCCAAACGGAAACAAGAGTGTCAGCACTGGAGCAGCGCATTAGTGACGTGCAGGATGAAGCGAACACAATTTCAACTTTGGAGAAGGAAGTGGCAATTTTGAAAGCACATTCAGAAGACTTGGAAAATGGAAATCGAAAAAAACTATTTCAATTTTATAATCTATTGAAAGGTCTTAAAGGCAGTGACTCTGTCACTTTTTTTACTTCATTCTTGCCACCTTTCACAGTCTTAAATATTTTGAGTTCCCACCGATTAGGCAAACTTCCTCAAAGCTGTTCTTCCTCATCTAAACCTAGAGGAGTGATTATCTTCTTCCTTGAAATCACTTACTTACTAAATTTCCTCACTGCAGCAAAATCAAAAAAGCTAATTCTGTGCAAGGAAGCAAGATCTTCATCTTGCAAGAGGTTTCAAAAGCCATGGCAGCCAAATGAAAAGAATTTAGGATCTTCAACACAACTTTGTTCTTTAGGAGCTTGCTTTGGATTGTTCCATTCCAGCCTTTTCAAAGTGACATATCAGAACAAAATATCTTATACATCTGCTGCGGATCTTCAAGAATTTCTTCGTCTTCAATCCACCTGATCCATGGATACGTCCGGACCTTCTACAAGATGACTGGATCTCAGGTTTTTCCTAAAATGTTTTAGCATAGACTTTTAATTATTGGTTTATTTTGCATATTTTTTCCTATGCTGTTTCGATGTGATTACCTTGATTTTTGCATCCACTGATTAACCTCATTCTTTTTTGTAAGATTCTGTTGTGTATTGTATTGTTACCTTTTTCCCTATCATTCCTCTGTTTATAATGTTTTGATCCCTTGCTTTGCCATCTTCACCATGTGCTGACATAGACCCCAGCGTATTGTCCATCCTCATCAGGTATGTTTTTACAGTCATCAATGTTTGACATGCACTGTCTCTTCTTTCGACATCTCATCTTCTTCCTTCCTTTTTTCTTCCCTTTTCCCTTCCATCTTTCCTCTAGTTTATTTTTAATTTCTTTTTATCCTCCTTCCTTAATTTCTCCGCATCTGTAGAGCTTGTTATCTTAGAAGACCTTTCCTTTGTATATATTGCTACTTGTAGTATCATTCAGAGTTATTTCATGGAATGTCATGGGGTTTATTAACCCAATAAAAGGCAGAGAATCCTATCACATTTAGCTAAATACAATACGGATTTCGTCCTCCTACGAGAGACACAGCTATCTGAACCTGAAGCGCTGAAACTTAAACATTGATGGGTGGGCTCCGTTTTTGTGTCTCTTGCATCTGCAAAGAGAATGGTGTAATACTCCTCTGTTATAAGAAACTAGGTTACACATCACATCATAGGAGTCTGACTCCAAAGGCAGATGGTTATTTGTTAAGCTAATTGTTAATGATATTCCCTTAACAGATGGTGACATTTATGGCCCCACTCAATCGGACTACTAATTTTAGTCTACTATTACCAAACAATGTTTGCAAAAAAGAAATTGACTTTTTTATTTTTGAAGGGGACCGTAATCAAATAATTGATCCTTTTATAGATTGTGAATCTCCAGTTCAATTTATACCCCATAAGATGCACAAACAATTTCATTAATTCCTCACCAAACATCTCCTGACGGATTGCCCCAGTTATTACAGATTTTAATTTGCTCCTGGTACATTCAAAATCAAATAGATGAAGATTTATTAACTCACTCTTGCTCGACCCTGCTTTTTCTTCATCCTTTAATACTTTTGCTGAAGAATTTGTTAGTATTCGTGTGACTTCCGATATCTCCCCTCAATTGTTATGGGATACCTTTGAAGATGCTGATTGTGGAGAGATTATTGATTTTGTTTCTAAAAGAAAAAACTTATAATAAACAACATCAATCTCTATCATCAAACATTAAGCACCTAGAGCACCAATATTTTTCTTCCTCTTCCACTCCTGATCTACAAGAGCTTATTCATGCAAAATTGCAGTTTAATAAAATTTCTTCAGATAGGGCTCCCTCTAATTTGCTTTGCAGTAGTGCTCACTACTATGGTGGTCACAATTTAATGGGGAAACTTCTAGGTAACTATTTAAAGATTCATTAACATATAATGGAATCTAAAACTACTGATATAGGTAGTTCTGTCTTGAAAGACAATGAGATTTTGACTGAGTTTATTAAGTATTACCAAACTCTTTACACTCGTGACTCACTGGTCCCCCCATTTCAGAATGATGTGTCTTTAAAGGAAATCAAGGACCATAATTATGGGCTAGTTGATTTTTCTTTGATAGAATCTGATGTTTCTTTGTCAGAAAGTCTTTGAGCTCGCCAGTCCCTTTAGAAGGGTAAGAGCCTAGGACCAGATGGTTTCACAGTTGAGTTCTTCCTACACTTCTCTAATATTTTACTTCCCAGATTAGTAGATATTTTTCAGTTCTTCTCACTAGATCTGCCAGTGGTCCCTTTCAGAAAGCAACTACCTATCTTATCCATAAAGAGGACAAGGACCCAGCTTTCTGTAAAAATGACAAACCAATTTATTGATCAACATAGATTATAATGTTTTTGCCAAATGTTTAGCTCTACATCTTGATCCCTTTTGCTAATAATTCTATTTTATTCTTTAATGTACTAAACAAAGCTTCCTCCCTTTCATATTCTCTAGCAGTAATTTTAATAGATCCAGAGAAGGCATTTGACTGCATAGATTGGTCCTTCCTCTTAAAACTTTTGTCTTTGGATAGACTGCAACCTTGCCTCTACTCACGTATCTCCTAACGCTATCAATCCCCTCTGGCATCTGTTCTACTTAATGGGAAAATTTACAGCTACTTTCCATTAAGACGAGTTTTTCGTCAAGGTTGTCCATCATCCCCCCTTTTGTTTATATTGTATTTAGAACCCTTTTTATCACATATTAGATATTATACTGTATTTGATGGATTCCGTTATGGTGATAAACATTTTAAAATTTCTGCCTATGCTGATGATATACTCCTCTTTATATCCAATACTGAAAACTCTATACCTGCCTTTCTCCATGAAACAGCTGATTTGTCTTTAGTTTAAGGTTATAAGATAAATTCAGACAAAACTGAAATTCTTCCCTGTTAGACTTTTCATCCTTGGCGTGGTCTCCCTTAACTTTTTGCCTCTGTTCCCCAGGTTGTTGATGTGTGCTGGACTCCGATTGTGCTGTTTTTGTTATTCCAGGCACTTTACCACTGCTAACCTGTGCTAAAGTGCAAGTGCTCCTCTACAAAATGTGTATGTAATTGGCTTATCCATGATTGGCATATTTGATTCACTAGCAAGTCCCTAGTAAGGTGCACTAGAGGTGCCAGGGCCTGTAAATCAAATGCTACAACTGGGCCTGCAGCACTGGTTGTGCCACCCACATATGTAGCTCTGTAATCATGTCTCAGACCTGCCATTGCAGTGTCTGTGTGTGCAGTTTTAACTGTAAATTCGACTTCGCAAGTGTACCCACTTGCCAGACCTAAACCTTCCCTTTCCTTGCATGTAAGGCACCCCTACGGTAGGCCCTAGGTAGCCCCAAGGGCAGGGTGCAGTGTCTGGTTAAGGTAGGACATATAGTAATGTGTTTTATATGTCCTGACAGTGAAATATTGCTAAATTCATTTGTCACTTGTGCAAGGCCTGTCCCTCTCATAGGCTAAAATGGGGGCTACCTTTAAATCTGATTAAAGTGTAGATTCCATTTGGGAGCGGATGGACATGTGGAGTTTGGTGTCTCTGAGATCACAATTTAAAAATATATCTTTTAGCAAAGTTGATTTTAAGATTGTGTGTTTGAAAATGCCACTTTTAGAAAGTGAGCATTTTATTGCTTATACCATCTCTCTGACTCTGCCTGTTTGTGGATTCCCTGTCTGGGTCAGTTTGACAGTTGGGCTGGTTGCACCTCACACTAGACAGTGACACAAAGGGTGCTGGGGTATAGTCTGCATTTCCTGATGAGCTATCTGTGCTAGGAGGAAGGAGAGGAGTGGTCACTCACACCTGAAAGGGCTGTGCCTGGCCTCACAAAATGCAGTCTCCAACCCTCTGGTGAGTGTCTGCGGCCTGGCCTGGGCAAGGCAGGATTTCACATTCAAAAGAGACTTTACTTTGAAGTAGGACTACTTCAAAGGAGAAATTGGATATAAGACGGGTACCCAAAACCACAGACTTTAGAACACTTCTGGAAACCACGAGGAACCTCTGCCTGGAGAAGAGCTGAAGAGTTGCCCTGCCTGTGTCTGTGCTTTTTGGAGCTGTTCTGCAGTTGCCGCTTCTGCCAGAGTAAGAGGTCTTGAGAGAAATCTCCAAGGGCTTGATTTAGAGCTTGCCTCCTGTTGTTTGAAGTCTCAGGGACAGCAAAGACTTCTCTCTGCCAGCACCTGGAGTCTCTGGAGAGACTCCTACTCTGCCCTGTGGGGCCCACCCTGTTCCTGGGACCATGAAAGGAGAAGCTAGCAACCTAAGACTAAGAAATCCACACAGAGGACGCCAAGCGGGGAAAAGATCGACGCAACTCCGATCTGCGGCTGAAGAAACGGCACGCCGCAGGCTCCGCAGCTGAAAATTGACGCTCGCCGGAAACGCGACTGAATAATCAACACACGGAGCTGGAAAAACGACATGCAGCATCGCTAACGGAGGCTGGGAGATCGCAACCTGCGCTGCGTGGTTTTTGGATCATCGTGCGGCTGGATTTCTGAAGCAAACACTGCTGGGTGAGTAGAAACAACGCAAGGCCTGCCCAGTCCTGAGAGTGCTGACCGGATCGACGCATCGCTCTTCTGCGGAGAGAAGAAACCTCGCTTGTGAGTGAAATCGACGCATCGCAAGCCCTTTTTGACAAACACTCGCCTGTGCGGGGTTATTTTTGATGCACCCAAGGTACATTTTTACGCTAACATTGTTAGTGTGTGTTTTAAACTACATAAAGACTCTTTTTGCTTTTTCATTGATTACTTGACTTGTGTATTGTGGATTTTTATCATTTTGATCTTCTTTTGTTTAGATAAATAATTCTTATTTTTCTAAACCTGTGTTGTGTCATTTTGTAGTGTTTTCCTTAAGTTATTGTGTGTTGGTACAAATACTTTACATCTAGCACTCTGAAGTTAAGCCTACTGCTCTGCCAAGCTACCAAGGGGGTAAGCAGGGGTTAGCTGAGGGTGATTCTCTTTTATTCTGACTAGAGTGAGGGTCCTTGCTTGAACAAGGTGAACCTGACTGTCAACCAAAGACCCCATTTCTAACATTGTTGATCAGCGGTTGGGATTTGGACTTGTATTTGTACTTGACTTACAGTGATTAAGTGTACAATACTGTTTGAGTTCAGACCAGAACATGACCAAATACTACTTGTCTTGTGATTCTTGTTTTTCTCTGTGTGACTGTTTTTGTTCTACTTTAATTTTTTCGCTGATTCCTTGATTGACTTTCTTTGAAACTTCATTTGGGAACTTGTTTTTCTGCATTTGGAACTTTGCACTTGTTTTTTAATCTTCTTCATGTCCCAAGCTGGAGATGCATCAGTTTGAGCTGATTTGACCTTGAGAAATTGGAGAGTTATACCCAGGCTCAGTTGAAGCAGTTCTGTAAAGGTTTTGACTGTCCCATTGAGGGCTCATCCAGGAACGAGGAGCTGCAAAAGGCGCTGAGGGCCTGGGTGACAGCCAAAAGCACTAAAGGGCACACAGAAGACAAGGGAGATGAGGAGGGGGAGGAAGAGTGTTCCATACACAATGGTATTGTGGGTGGACCTGTTATGTCCAGGGAGAAGGTCTCTGGGGCAGGTAGCAGTGTCTCATCTAAGGGCCTGACACCTGAGGAGTTACAGGACAGACAGGCAGAAAGGGAGTACCAATTGGAGCAGAGAAGACTGGCCATTGAGGAGAGGAAGTTAGCGATGGCTCATGAGCTTAGCTTGAGAGAGATGGATCATAGAAGCCAGTCCAGTAGAGATGGTGGTAGCAATCCTAGAGTGCAGCCTGAGAGGAGGGTGCACATTCCTAAAGACCTTGTGAAGGATTACAAGAGGGAGGATGACATATACTTGTGGTTCAAGGGGTATGAGTCTGCTCTCCACATGAATATGGTCCCTGGGGGCGTGGCCAAGATGGCGGCCGGAGCGGACGCTTGAGCAAAGAGCTCTGCTCGAGGCCCACCTTCTTGCTGATTATCCTGGTCCCTGCCGGGCACAATATCGATGAGGCTCCCCCCCTCGTACCGGAGGTGACCCTCAAGCAACCAGAAGTGGCCGCAGTCTGCCCAGCAACGGACCACCGTGTCCGATGGAGTGAGGTGCGTCTGGCGCCCCGGACCGGGAGCCGAGTCAGCCCGCCCGAGGCTGACACGGCGTGCATGCGGCAGCGGAGCGACTCCGTTTGGCTCCCTGTGGGGCCGCCGGAGCCTCAGGGCGGGTGAGCCCGGGTGGCGGCGCCACCACACGCTGGGCTTTCTGGCCGGAGAGCGGCCGCGGGAGCTCTGCAATACCTGGCTTGGCCGCGACCTAGCGGAGCGGCCCTCAACCAGCGGGATGCGCGGAGGAGGAGCGCAGCCCTCCTGCTGGTATTTGCCACCCTGGAAGCCTCGCAGGGGCACTCACTCCACCCGGAGCCGCCGCGGTGTGTGTGCTCGGCCCCATCCCTTTTGGGCTCGAGCTACAAGCGTGCTGACACCAGGATCGGGCGCTGATCTCAACACATCGTTTTGCCCCTGTTCTGGGGACACAGACAGAGTGCAGGTACCTGAGGGGGACTGGGACCCTGACACTTCTCCTTGGCCCCCCGCTGCCAGCGGGGGCTGGGGCCTTCCATGGGTGCCAAAACACATCGAGTGACCGCCCCTCCCCCCGCACTGAGAAACTGAACAATAACGCGCTAAGCCCTCAAGGTATTAACCAGCCACGTGCTACGGACCCGAACAAAGGGGGAGCAAATCAAAACGAATTAATGTAAAAGGTCGGTGCGTTGTGCAGAATGCAAGACAATAATAAATTGAAGGCTCCATGCGAAGCCACAAGCAGGTAAAAGCAGAATCTACAGCACTTGCCCCGGGCCAAAGGCGGCCAACTCTTAACTCGACACAGAGGATTGGGTCGACAACATAATTACAAAAAGGCTTCAAGCAGCAAACAACTACACCGGAACAGCTCCAAAAGAACACAATCACGTTTGCACTACCTGTTGCACTAAAATCATCCACTCTAAAGGCATAAGGCCCCCCGCCTCGCCCTACCAGGGTACGCAGCTGGCTCCTCGGGGCCTCGTCCTCCCTGGCCACACAAGGAGCACCATGGTCAAACCTAAGCACTCCAAAACTGGGACCTCCTCAGAGGGAGAACTCCCCCCTTCCGCAGGCCACCCGGACATGCAATCTGAAACTTTACTCCAACTGAACGAAACACTACGCATGCACTCTCTGCAGTTCGACAAAATCATGCAGGCAATTATGGAAACCAAAACCTCGCTGCAAGGGAAAATCAATGCCGCCACATCGGGGGGGGGGTCTCAGGTTCCTTGAAGGTAGCTGTGAGTCCAACCATGGATGTTGATTGTTTGCTAAGCAGAGACCTGGAGGATTCCCCTTGGAAGGAGGTGGAACACAGGTCTCACTTGGAGATGCTGGGTCTGCCTGGGTGGGTATGCGTATCCACCTGGTCAATGGCAGGCCGTCAGGGTAATCAAGTGCCCCTGGAGCCTGAAACAGTGGCCCAGGGGACCGCCAAGAAGAGGAAGGACAGGGGGTGCTGGAAACCGGCTCCACAATTTCCCACAGTCTGAGAGGAGACAGAGCCTGAGGGTGACACCCCAGAGCCTACAGGGGAACAAGTGGCTGAACTGGGAGAGGTCCCTGAGCTGTCGCAGTGGCAGCAGGAAGAGGGGGCCACCAGGGAAGCAGTCTGTGCAGCACAGAAGACATGTCCGACTCTGGAGGGTTTGCAGCAGCAGGCTGCAGACCAGGCGGCTGGCAAGGAGCCAGGATCACACCTGATTTATTGGGAGGATGACCTCCTGTATAGCGGGCCTTAGGTTCCTGAGCCTGGGTCAGCCCGTGTGCTGGTGGTACCCCAGTGCTTCAGGGCTTTCCTACTGGGGTTGGCTCATGATGTGCCTTTAGCTGGACGTTTGGGCCAGGACAAGATCTTTGAGAGGCTTGTCACCCACTTTTACTGGCCCCTAATGCGCAGGCACTCAGATGCACATTGCAGGTCTTGTCAGACTTGCCAGGCAAGTGACAAGAGTGGGGGAAAATGTAAGGCTCCCTTGCCTGTTGTCAGTATTCCCTTTGAGAGGGTAGGCATTGACATTGTTGGGCCTCTGGATCCCAAGACAGCCATGGGTAACATTTTTATCCTGGTCTTGGTGGACCACGCCACCCGGTTGCCAGAAGCCATTCCTTTGAGATCAATCACTTTCCCTGTGGTGAGTCGTGCTTTGATGGGGGGGAGGGGTTTACCCGCCTGGGGTTCCACAAGGAAGTAGTATCTGATAGGGGTACCAACTTCATATCCATTTATATGAAGTCTCTGTGGAAGGAGTGTGGGGATAACCTACAAGTTCACCACCGCCTTACTCCAAAGTAATGGACTGGTTGAGAGAATCAACTGCACCTTAAAAGGCATGATCATGGGCCTGTCAGAGCCCTTGAGGCGGAAGTGGGACTTTCTCTTGCCATGCCTTCTGTTCACCTACAGGGAGGTGCCTCAAAAGGGACTTGGGTTTAGTCCCTTTGAGCTGATTTATGGGCACCTTGTGGGGGACCTTTGAGTCTGGTTAAGGAAGCTTTGGAGAAAGCTCCTAGTAAACACCCCAGGATGTATTCAGTTACATGCTGGCTTTGAGAAACCAGACTGCCCGCTTCAGGAGCCTCGCTAAGGAGAACCTGAAATCAAGCCAGGAGGACATGAAACGCTGGTATTACCAGAATGCCACTCTGGTCGAGTTTCAACCTGGACAAAAAGTGTGGTTGATCACACCAGTGGAGCCTAGGGCACTCCAGGATAAGTGGACTGGGCCATTTGAGGTGGTGGAGTGCAAGAGTGAAGTCACCTACCTGGTGGACTTGCGGTCTCCAAGGAACCCTTTAAGGGTCCTGCATGTGAACCGCCTCAAGCCACACTTTGAGCGGACTGAGCTGTCAATGCTCCTTGCAACAGATGATGGGGTAGAGGAGGAGAGCGAGCCTCTTTATGACCTCCTGTCTGCAGGAAAAAAAGATGGGTCAGTTGGGGGAGTGATCCTCTCCCCCTCCCTGACTGAGGAGCAGCAAGGTGACTGTTGCCACGTGTTGAGATAGTTTTCCTCACTATTTTCCCTGATCCCAGGAGTCACACACTTGTGCACGCATGATGTGGACACTGGGGACAGTACACCTATTAAACAGAAGGTTTACAGGGTGACTGACAGGGTCAGGGCATGCATTAAGGATGAGGTGTCCAAAATGCTTGTCCTAGGGGTTATTGAGCACTCCAGCAGTCCTTGGGCCAGTCCAGTGGCATTGGTCCCAAAGGCTGTTGCACCTGGTGCCACTCCAGAACTCAGGTTCTGTGTGGACCACCAGGGACTCAATGCGGTCAGCAGGACGGACGCACATGCCATCCCCCGAGCTGATGAGCTCATTGACCGGTTGAAGCTGCCAATTACCTCAGTATGTTTGATTTAACATCTGGGTACTGGCAGATTGCCTTAACTGAGGGGGCCGAGAAGAGGTCAGCATTCTTTACCCCAGATGGACACTTTCAATTTAAAGTGATGCCGTTTGGGATGAAGAATGCCTCTGCCACCTTTCAGAGGTTGGTCAACCAGGTGTTGTCTTGGCTGGATGAGTTCAGTGCCGCCTATCTGGATGACATTGCTGTTTTCAGTTCCAGATGGGAGGAATGCCTGTAGAACCTTTGGAGAGTGTCAGAGGCCCTGCAGAAGGCAGGCCTCACTATTAAGACGAGCAAGGGCTAAATAGGGCAGGGTTCTGTGGTGTACTTAGGACACAAGGTGGGGAGTGGCCAGGTGGCACCCCTACAGCCTAAGATTGACACAATCTTGGCTTGGGAGCCTCCCAAAACCTAGACTGAAGTTATAGCCTTTTTAGATCTCACAGGATACTACAGGAGGTTTGTTAAGGGATATGGTACCATTGTTACCCCCTTAACTGAGTTGACTTCTAAGAAGTAACCCAGGAAAGTGATCTGCACAGAGGTTTGCCTGAATGCTTTTGATGCCCTGAAGGCTGCCATGTGTTCAGCACCTGTGCTGAAGGCACCTGACTACTCCAAGGAGTTTGTTGTGCAAACAAACACCTCAGAGCATGGTATTGGAGTAGTATTCTCACAGATTACTGAAGAGGGCCGAGATTAACCCGGATTCTTCATTAGCAGTAGGTTACTACCCAGGGAACGTAGGTAGAGTGCAGTAGGACATGAAGCGTTTGGTGTGGTCTGGACACTGAAGAAGCTAAGACCCTACTTGTTTGGGACTCATTTCCGAGTTCAGAATTACCACAAGCCCCTCAGATGGTTAATGCAGATGAGGTTGTGAGAATCCAAAATTGCTGAGGTGGTTCATTTCCCTACAGGGGATGTACTTTACAGTGGAACAACGTCCTGGTGCAGAGCACGCCAATGCTGATGGTCTGTCCAGGTTCTTCTGCCTTAGTGATGAGTACTCCCATGAGGTTGGGTAGTGGCTCCCCACTTTCAGATGGGGGGCACACGTGTTTGACTTTTCATCCTTGGCATGATCTCCCTTAACTTTCTGCCTCTGTTCCCCAGGGTGTTCATGTGTGCTGGACTCTGATTTTGCTGTTTTTGTTACTCTGGGCACATTACCACTGCTAACCAGTGCTAAAGTGCAAGTTCTCCTTTACAAAATATGTATGTAATTGGCTTATCCATGACTGGCATATTTAATTCACTAGTAAGTCCCTAGTAAGGTGCACTAGAGGTGCCAGGGCCTATAAATCAAATGCTACTACTGGGCCTGCAACACTGGTTGTGCCACCCACATAAGTAACTCTGTAATCATGTCTCAGACCTGCAGTGTCTGTGTGTGCAATTTTAACTGTAAATTCGACTTGGCAAGTGTACCCACTTGCCAAGCCTAAACCTTCCCTTTTCTTGCATGTAAGGCACCCCTACGGTAGGCCCTAGGTAGCCCAAAGGCAGGTTGCAGTGTATTGTTAAGGTAGGACAAATAGTAATGTGTTTTATGTGTCCTGACAGTGAAATATTGCTAAATTTGTTTTTCACTGTTGCAAGGCTTGTCCCTCTCATAGGTTAACATGGGGGCTACCTTTAAATCTGATTAAAGTGTAGATTCCCTTTGGGAGCG
Organism: Pleurodeles waltl; assembly: GCF_031143425.1. NCBI lineage: Eukaryota > Metazoa > Chordata > Amphibia > Caudata > Salamandridae > Pleurodeles > Pleurodeles waltl. The sequence continues at coordinate 683,517,398 of NC_090446.1, forward strand.
GATGTACATGAGGAGTTTGGGGTCTCTGAGCTCACAAATTAGAAATACTTCTTTTAGTAAAGTTGATTTTAAGCTTGTGTGTTTGAAAATGCCACTTTTAGAAAGTGAGCATTTTCTTGCTTATACCACTTCTGTGATTCTGCCTGTTTGTGGATTCCCTGTCTGGGTCAGTTTGACAGTTGGGCTGGTTGTACTTCACACTAGACAGTGACACAAAGAGAGATGGGGTGTAGTCCGTATTTCCTGATGAGCCATCTGTGCTAGGAGGGAGGGGAGGAGTGGTCACTCGCACCTGAAAGGGCTGTGCCTGCCCTCACACAATGCAGTCTCCAACCCCCTGGTGAGTGTCTGGGGCCTGGCCTGGGCAAGGCAGGATTTCATATTCAAAAGAGACCTTATTTTGAAGTAGGCCTACTTCAAAGGAGAAATTGGTATAAGAAGGGCACCCAAAACCACCGACTTTAAAACACTTCTGGAAACCACGAGGAACCTCAGCCTGGAGAGGAGCTGAAGAGCTGCGCTGCCTGTGACTGTGCTTTGTGGAGCTATCCTGCAGTTGCCGCATCTGCCAGAGTAGGAGGTCTTAAGAAGAAATTTCCAAGGGCTTGATTTAGAGCTTGCCTCCTGTTGTTTGTAGTCTCAGGGACAACAAAGACTTCTCTCTGCCAGCACCTGGAGTCTCTGGAGAGACTCCTACTCTGCCCTGTGTTGCCCACCCTGTTCCTGGGACCCTGAAAGGAGAAGCTGGAAGCCTAACAGGAAGAAGTCCACACACAGGAAGGCGTGCGGGGACAAGATCGACGGGACTCCGATCTGCGGCTGAAGAAATGACGTGCTACCGACTCCGCAGCTGAAAATCGGCGCTTGCCGGAAAGGCGACCGAAGAATCGATGCACGGATCTCGAGAAACAATGTGCAGCATCGCTGACGGAGGCTGGGAGATCGCAACCCGCGCTGCGTGGTTTTCGGATCATTGTGCGGCTGGATTTCTGACGCAAACACCGCTGGACGTGCAAAAACAATGCAAGGCCTGCCTGGACCCGCGAGTGCTGACCGGATCGATGCATCGCTCTCCTGCAGAGAGAAGAAACGATGCACCCGACCTGACGAAAGGAGAAATGATGCAAGGTCTCGCTCGTGAGTGAAATCGACGCATCACAAGCCCTTGTTGATGCACACTCGCCCGTGCTGGGTTATTTTTGACGCACCCAACGTACAGTTTCACGCTAACAGTGTTAGTGTGTGTTTTAAACTACATAAAGACTTTTTTTGCTTTTTAATTGATAACTTGACTTTTGTATTGTGGATTTTTGTCATTTTGGTCTTGTTTTGTTTAGATAAATATTTCTTATTTTTCAAAACTTGTGTTATGTCATTTTGTAGTGTTGTCCTTAAGTTACTGTGTCTGTTGGTAAAAATACTTTACACCTAGCAATCTGAAAATAAGCGTACTGCTCTGTCAAGCTAACAAGTGGGTAAGCAGGGTTTAGCTGAGGGTGATTCTCTTTTACCCTGAATAGAGTGAGGGTCCTTGCTTGAACAGGGGTTAACCTCATTTCTAACATTCCCCTCACAAATTTATTTTTTAGAAAACTATTTCTAGTCACAGGTTTTCATTGGAACACCACCAAGATTAAGGGCCTGATTACGACTTTGGCAGTCCCGCTACGGGACTGCCAAAGCCATGTGGAGGTCATCACTTCCATGGCGGTGGCCTCCTCTGACCGTATTACAATGTTCCTGCCAGGCTGACCGGGAGGAACCTTATATTACAAGGTTCCCACTGGGAAGCCCAGCAGCAACAGTGCTATGGAATTGGCCTCAGATCCCTTAAGGTAGCCGAGGCCAATACCATAGCACCCCAGCATCATTGGAATGTGCACTGTCTGCAAAGAAGACAGTGTGTATTCTGATGGTGCTGGGCAGGGGGTCCCTCTGCAGTGGTTTTCAACCAGCCTTTCCATAGCGGACTGACCTCCATGGAAAGGCTAGTGCAACGTGGGGTTGTAATTAGCAAGGTGGTGCTGAGTTCAGCACTGCCCTGGCTGGTTACAACTTCAGCTGCCATCTACCCTTAGGGAACCACTTTTCCAGCAGAGATAGCAGTCCCCTGGTGGGTCAGCCCACCATGGATGTAATGTGGTGATTGGACCGCCACAGTTGCAGCAGTCAGACCGCCACCGTAAGGCTGTCGGTCCTTGGACCGTCAGCTTCACAATGAGCTCCTTAGAGCCTGATTATGACTTTGACAGTCCCACCACGGGACTGCCAAAGCTTCAGGGAGGCCACCACCATCATGGTGGTGGTGTTCCCCCCGACCATATTACAATGTTCCCGCCGGGTGGACCGTGGGAACATTGTATTATGAGGTTTCCGCCGGACTGCCTGGCAGGAACAGTGCAACCATATTGGCTTCACTCCTTTAAGGAAACAGAGGCCAAAAGCGGAGCAGCCCAATACCAGCAGAATGCGCACTGACTGCAAAGCAAAAAGTGCACATTCCGATGGTGCAGGGTGGGGTTGGCATTGCACTGGCTTTCTGCCAGCCTTTCCATGGCAGGGCGACCGACATTGAGGGACTGGGTAAAACTGAGGCTGCCGTTGACCCGTCAGGAACCAAATTCCCGGTGGAGACGGTGGTACCCTGGTGGGTCGGCCCATCAAGGTTGTAATGTGGGTGTCGGACTGCCACAGTTGCGGCAGTCTGACCATCACCGCAAGGCTGGCGAACCTTGGACTGCAGCCTCGAAATGAGGCCCAAAGTACTGAAACTAATATCATCTGCCCTACATTGGCTCATTTAGTCCTAGAAAATGAGCTAGCATGCTTATTAATCACACAAAAAACTTCTACTGAGGGGCATTCCATCAGCCAAGCTTCTTACGATATTAATATGGAATATTCCTCTAAAAGGGATCTCTAATTAGCTAAGTTCTTAAATGAATTATACCTATGCATATTTGCTTTAGATGCACTCCTGGTCTACTTTGAACCAGTCCCTTCTGTCCCTTACTTCATCATTCCTGAATGTTACCATTGCAAGGCAATTTAAGGAATCTCTCTTATCATACTGCCTTCATACAATGTTACCCGGGCAGCACATCGGCAAAGCTGACAATTCAATGAGTAGGGACCAATACCACAGGATTTTTTAACAAAGGTACATTTTGGTGTGCTACAAAGTTATTTACATTTATCCTTTCAAATTTTGGTTAATTACTTGAAACAGTCCATTGGCCTGGATTATCACTAATCAACACACCTTGCTCCATTAATTAATTTTCCTCTTAAATACATTATCTGCTATTTCCTTTAATGATAATTCTACTTCTGTTAATTCCCTCGCAATTCCAAGACCTCTGTTATTATTTTGCTTTAGGAAGAAATCATTTTAAACAAAGCAAGGAGCTTTGGTTGATTTAATGGGAATAACTTATTTGTTCTCTTCCTCTTTTTTAACTAGTTTCAAGTGTATAGTTTCCAATTGAATGACCCATTGTCTCAGTATCTTTAATCAGTGAATCGTGGCATGTATTCATTTGAACTTTCCTGTTCCTGCACTTTCACTTCACCCTGCTAGCCGAACCCTTTTTATTTTTCTCGACAGTAATTATGCTATGGATGCCCCAAACTGATTTCTTGTTTGCAGTCCCCAAAGGCCCATGAATCCGTTTATTTAGAGTCATCCATTTTTACTATTTAAGGGATCCTGTAACAGTAGTTTTTTTCCTCATAATGTTTTGAGACTTCCCCACTCTTTTGCCGCTTCTATGTTACAAGTGTTCCCCCATTTCTTTTGCAGGTATTAAAAGCCTTCTTTCTCCCAAAATACAAACTAAAACGTTAAAGGGCCCTTTTTCATCCATACTGCTAATTATAGTGATGGACTAGACATTTTCTATTTCAATAGGTTGGGTACTATCAATTAACATATCTTGGGGCTTAAAGCAGTTCAAATCATCTGTTCTCATAGTATCCAACATTTTCTTTCCCAGATCCCCTATTTTTACATCCAAATCTCACTTTATGCCTTTCAACATCCCTTGAAAGGTTGATTGCATCAACGCAAGCAGATTTAACATAGAACATTCTGGGGCATTGTCTAGGGAGGTCTGGGCAGAGATGTCTATGAGGGGAGCAATCCCTTGATCTTCCATTAAATTATCATGGGTAAGTGAATTCAATGAATCAGCAAGAACATCTTTCTAACAGGGGAGCTGAGACGGACAAGTCACTTGAATATTCTCTGTTTCCCATAGTACATCGCCCAACCCAGCTCCCCTAACTTCTTCTTCACCACCCCCTGCTGTTTGGTATATTAATTCACCATTCCCTATTCTCCCTCTGCCTAGCTCGTTGACATTAGTCAATGGTGTAACCCCATTTGGCCCGCTTTTATTTTCAGCTCTTGAAAGTAAGAACATAAAGAATCACAACTCTAATGTAGACTTTTTGCAGAGGCCCTTAGTAAACCCTGAGTTACACGTTTAGCTTTCATGCTGATCTTAACATTGCTACTTGCATTTTCCATAGCTTATTCTTTTCACTTCCCTTACTTCAGAAGGCTTTGTTATTTCTTTCCCAACCTCCTTAGAACTCTTTTTGCTATTTGAAACACACACCCTTTCTGTTGGAACACTTTCAAACAATCGACTTAAAGATCTGATGGGTATGGACTTGTCCGTATCCATGAGGATTAACCCAGTTTGGTCTTGAGTCTGTGGAGAGCATAGACTCCTTGATAGGTCTGATGTATTCAGCATCCTCCAACTCATGGGAGTATAAATGTTCAAAGTGACAAAGTTCCCCAAAGACAAGCTTAAACAGTTATCCCTCAGGACTCTGGAGCACATTCATTCTCATATAAAGTTGAAATGTCCACAATATAGATCAGAGGCTCTTCTACCCCCTCTCTCTCTCCATACACTTGGAGCTTGACTTTGTTGGTCCTAACCAAGTTTTCCCTGCAGCTGCCTCCCTAATCATTTAACTGGCATCTTGGCTGGAATCTTCAAACTGTGTCAGTATTCTTTTATAAGCTGACAGCCATTTGGGGCTAGTAAGGAGGCAGGACCAGTCCAACCCAACCTGCCAAACCCTTTAAGGTCAGGGGAGCACTAATTACCATAAACTTCCAAAGTATCTTTGGCCAAAAACACATCAGGTACATAGCCCCCTAAGATTGCTTTTCCTCTCTTCACACGCTGCCTTCTCCATCTTCTCCTACAGAGGACTCAGGTATCATATTTGACTCTTCCAATGTGGGCATCCACTCCATAGTACCGTCCAAAGTACCTGTAACCACTATATTATGACAACCTCATAGTCCTTTAAAATCTGGGTGTATCAACAATTTGAGAGGAAATTATGGTCAGGATTTTGGGCAGGGGACAAAGGGTATAGTAAATAATACTAACCGACAGCTGTAGCCTAGCAATATTGACAGGCTCTGACAGGCCTCCTCTGCGTCTCTGCTGAACTCCTCTACGAGGATATGGTTTAAGGAGTAATGGAGAGTAAGACCTGAGTGATGGATGAGAGGGTTTCTTAAGAGAGTACAAGCCACCCCGGCCTAATGCCAGCCTCCTCATTGCACGGTGAGGAACTAGTGGCCTACTGCTCTTGCCACCACATCACGTACTGCTGGGTTTCCTCCTGTTTCATGCTTCCACCTCGTAATCTGGTGGCTGGGCTGGGTGGATGGGAGAGCCCAGTTCCAGATTAAGGCCCTCATTATGAACATGGCAGTAAACACCGCCGGCCGCCGTGGCAACGGTGAACAGAAAACCACCATTGGTGGTGAACAGAAACCTGCTATATAATGATGACAAAAACTGAAACCACCCAAAATACTTTACCTCCAGCCACCGTCAGGGCCCTTGTCGGCAGAAAGGCTGCACACCCCACCCGCCACCGCCAAGCAGAGAAATCCCCCTCCCTCCAAATAATGATGCACAAATTACTGCAGCGGTTAGTGGATGTCGAACGACCACTGGTGGTTCAGACCTCCACGGCCAGCAATGGGACCCAACAGCAAGAAATGCACACATTGGCTAGTTTGAAACCCACACACCTTACACACATCCACAACACTATAAAACAGACACACCCCACAATCCTTTGCATCATCAATAGGATAACTGAGACTGACAACACAACACGCAGTCACTGAATGCAACATCACACAAGTCACACACCCAACCACACAACAGCACCCTCACCAATATCCACACAACACACCACCCACAACACACACCATGGCACCCCCTAAGCAACCAGGCTTCACAGATAGGGAGCTAAGAACAATTGTGGACGAAATACTCAAGGTCGAGCCACAAATCTTCGGGGCACAGGTCCAGCACACAGATAGAGTTATGGCAGACAATAGTGAACAAGGTCAACGCAGTGGGAAACCATCCATGCACGAGGGACGAGGTCCGCAAGAGATGGAACGACCTGCGGGGGAAGGTGATGTCCATGGCATCCAGGCACAACATTGCGATACGGAAGACTGGGGGAGGGCCCCCACCTACGCCCCACAACTACACTGACTGGGAGGAAAAGGTACTGGCCATCCTGCACCCTGAGGGTCTCACTGGTCTCAGTGGAGGAATGGACTTGGGTAAGTCATTTACAATTACCCCATATCCACCACACCTGTAATGTATGCACCACCCCAACCCTCCAACTACCACCAGGACTACTACCCCACCCAGGCCACAATCACTACATCCACTCACCCTGCATGTCCACAAACCCACTAACATGCCCACATCCCTCCCCCTGTGCACAACCACCTACCCCTGCAAGGAATCACAATGGCACAACACCACCTACAAAGCATCTCCACATCCCATGCAAAATGCGCCCCCACCAAAGGTCCCGACAGGGGAACAAACTGCACAAAATGGGGTGGAGCTGTGCATCCTCATCCGATTTAGGAAATGTAACATACATGTCCATTCCCCCCACAGGCACCACCACCCATGCCACCCTGACGGAAAGGCCAAGGAGTGCCAGGGCCCCACATGGAGATAGAGGCACTACTCAGGAAACTGGAGAGGAAAGTGTGGACAGTGAGGAATACCCTGGCCTGTCACACAGCCCTGGACTTTCACCCTCCAGCAGCACCACCCAGGATACCACTGACCCCCCTACCACCCAGCCACCAACATCAGCTCTGGCTAAATGACCCCACACCAGTGGACCCAGGTCAAAGATTGGTGGAACACAAGTACAGAGGCCAGAGTCTCCACCTACTAACAGGCAGGATGATGGTGGCCCCAGTACAAGTGTTACTGCCAGACCTGTGCAGGGGACACAGGCACAGGGGGCTAGGCCCAGTGGTAGGGCATCAGTGACCCAGGGGGGAGGCCAAAGGATGGATGCTGCAGCCCAGGAGGGGATCTCAGAGGTCCTGGGAGCATACCACCATACCCAGGACAGGATGGCCCAGATCCTGGCCACCTTGGAACAGAGTTAAAGGTTGCAGATAGCCAAACATCAAGAGACCATGGAGCAGTGGAAACAACTGAATGCCACCATAGCCACCATAGCAGGGGTGCTGCAGCACCACCACCTAACCCAGCCTGAGACCCCCACAAACCAGGAAGCCCCTACCACTCACCAGGACACAGATCAGCCATCTACTTCAGCAGCAGCAACTGGACTGGTGATACTGGTAAAGGACACACAGGTGACCAGCACCCCTACCCCTGCAACCCAGCACCAGACCCTCAAACGGTCCCTCAGACCCAGATATGGCACAGGAACACCTGCCAAGACCAAGGCCCCCGCCAAGTAGTGACTCTGACATGGACTGTCTCCCAGGTGTGCCACTGTGCCACCATCCTCACCCGCCAATATCAACTTAACAACTTTCAAGGGACAGATGGACTGATACCCACTGCCACCAATCGCTGAGCCCATGTACCTAGTATGGACATCCACTATTAGCCCACTCCCTATCTCTGTAAAGCGCTCCAATGCATTAAAGACACCAAATAAAGCACATGTACACCAAATTGTATGGCCCCTGTCATATTGATGAATCAATTGTAAATGTGAATGTATTTTCAAGTCAATTCCATAATCAGACCATTATTGCAGGAATGGCACCCCACGCACGACATTGTGTGGAGTAAACAGAAATGTACACCATGTTTGTCTCAATGGCACATGCCACCTCTATATTCAGGTAACACTGTCAATTACTACAGACCCCACATCCCAAATGTGAATAAGTCAGACATTTTTATGCACTGCAGATAACATCATCAGTGAACAGTACCTCATGGTCACTGGAAGTAGAGTTGGATCAGCTGGTTCCTGGGTCTGGATATACAGCACCCTCCTCCTCCATTAGGGGAATAGCATTCCTCACAGCCACGTTGTGCAGCATGCAGCAGGCCACCACTATTCTACAAACCTTCTCAGGGCCACACCACAGGGAACTCCCAGAGAGATGGAGGCAACAGAATCTAGCCTTCAGAAGACCTATAGCACGCTCTATCACACTCCTAGTACGTCCATGGACCTCATTGTAATTTCTATCTGCATCTGACCTAGGATTTCTCACAGGTGTCAGGAGCCAAGGTATGTTGGGATAGCCAGAATCAACCGCAAAAGGGTTTTGAAAGAGGACTGTAACAGACTGCCATTAATTGCAGACAGCCTGGCTGTCAGCTATGTACAGAACTAGTGTCATACACACTCACCTATGAGCCATCATCTGTCCCCTTGTAGTTGATCCATCATGTGTGGTACACTACTGTTCATCAGGACAAATGAATCATGGACTGATCCTGGAAACATGGCATTCACATGTGATATGTACTGGTCTACAGTACACACCAATTGTATGTTCATTGAGTGGACGTTTTTCCTGTTCCTGTACACCTGTTCATTTACTCTTGGGGGGATGAGAGCTATGTGGGTGCCATCTATGGCACCTATCACATGGGGTATGTTAGCAAAGGCATAAAATTCAGACTTGATGGCAGGGAGATCAGCCCTTTGGGGTAACTTCACATATATCTGCAGGTGTAGGACAAAAGCATCCAGGAATTTGGACAGGATGATGATAAACATTGGCTGTAAGAACCCTGCACCCATGCCCACTGTCACCTGAAATGAGCCCATGGCCAGAAAATGGAGTATAGAGAGCACTTGCACTTCAGTAGGGATGGCATGCTGATTCCGATCAAGTAATGCACGTAGCTCATGGACTGTAGGATGATTGAGTCTGTAGTTGATAATGATGTGACGTTCTTCCCTGGTCTCCAAATCAGCAAGAGATATTTACACGGAAGCGGCCCTCCCTCACCACATGTGTCTGTACCTAGGGGAAGTGGAGAACACATGTGAGGGAAACATATACATATGCACAACATATTGTGTATGAATAACTGCTGTACAATATGTAGGTTACACACAAGCGATGTATCATGTACAACTGCAGGGACATGTATGAGGTGTAACGTCTGGACTGTTATGGGGAGGAAAGAGTAATGTGTGCATGTGACTGAGGAATGGGGTTCATAGGGCCTACATGGTGACCATGTCAATTAAATATCTGCATTGTGCTAGCAAAATGTCAGCCCCCGACATCCAGATATGTAGCAGTGGAAGTGACCTCATTCTGCTGGAGGTTGTTGTAATGCCATAAGGCGGTGTTGACCTCCGTGCACCCATTCATTGGTTAACATGGCTGTCAATGGGGAGTCAGGGACTATTATGATTGCTGCCGGTTGTGACGGTGCACACCGCTGTGAAACGTACGCCATGTCGTCATCTCAGATTTACTTCACTCCCAGATCCCGTGCATAGAAGTACTCTACTGAGTGTGCTGCTGTGTCCTGACACTGATTACTCAAATGGCACGAGTCACAGGGGAAAGGGCCACGGCCTTCACCACGGAGGAGCCAGTGGAAGGGGACCTACCCCTGAATGCCAAGTTATATGGGCGACCAGAAGTGCAGGTGAGTAGGCGGTTGACGTGCATGGATGTGTGTGATGGTGGTGGATAACTGTATGAATGTCTGGTCGGTATGTACCTGCACAGGCGTAGAGTGTGTGGCAAGTACCATGAGTGAGGTGGTGAAATGGTCTTGTGAAATGTCCATCCCATAGGGGACATATAGTCAGCAGTATCAGAAAGCCATTTTCTGAACTCTATGTTTCTTTTCTGTGTGTGCCCTACAGGTCAGAGCCCATCAGAAGAGGGCACTCTGGCAGGCCATCGCCAGGGAGGTGCGGATCCTGGGGGTCTACAACTGGTGGAGCACCCACTTCAGGAAGTGGTGGGAGGACCTGCGGCGCTGGGCCAGGAAGACCTGCGAGGCCCAGCTAGGGAAGTCCTCCCAAAAAGGAAGGGGTGCCCATCGGGCCCTGAGCCCCCTAATGCGCCACCTTCTGGTGGTGGCATATCCAGACTTGGATGGGTGCTTGAAGGCTGCACAGCAGCCACAAGGGGGTGAGTACCAACACCATAACATGCCTCTTTGATGAATGTCTGAGGGCGCTATCGGATGTATGCCATCTAGAGCCAGGTACTCTGACAGGTGTCTTACAGCAATCCGGGCCCCATGTGCACGGAGATGTTTAGGGGCAGGTCTGCAGTTCATCAGGTCCTTGTGTCAAGTTGGAGAAGACTAGTTGACTAGGGTTGTGGCCACTAGTCAGGGGCATAGGCTTTACTATAGCTGTAGGTTCTGCGTTTTGGTGTATAAGCTGGGGAGGAGTATGACATCCATTTAGGTATTTACATGTATCTCTCATGTTTTGTCTCCCACCCCTGTACTCTTGTGTTGTCTGTGTACATCAGCCTCATCTGGCAAGGGAACAGTGGCACCGGCGAGTGGGGATGCAGTGGCCCACGGTTCCAAGGAGGCAGAGTCTACTGACACCAAGGGGACCAGTGGGTTGGCGGGAGAGGGGGTACCACGGGGGAGGCTACTACCACTGGCTTTAGTGACTCTGATACCTTCTCCGATGGGAGCTCCCTGGTGGTGGCGGACCCTGGTGGGCCCACCCATTCTGTGTCATCTTCTGCCACCCCCATACCATCACGGCCCTCCTAGTTGCTCCCCACCCGGTTGCCCGTTCACCCAGAAGGGTGGGTGTCTCCTTCACCCCAGGCACCTCATCCCCTGCCCCAGTCAGCCCTGCTGCCCTCACGGAGGAGGCTATTGACCTCCTGAAGATCGTCTCTGTAGGGCAGACAACCATCATGAATGCCATCCAGGGGCTAGGATCCCAGAAGCAGCAGTGCAATGCATACCTGGAAGGCATTCACAGTGCCATGTCTGGCCTACAGAGATCTTTTCAGGCTCCGGCATCCTCTCTGATGGCAGCCAGTGTCCCTGGCCTTTCCGTCCCCCCTCCAACCACCTATGCCCCTTCCAGCACCCCACTCACTTCACCCATCCGAAGCACACATTCAGACAGCCATGAACACACCTCAACACAAAAAAAACAAACACAGAAACACAAGCACCACACTTCCCATCACAGGCATACACACAGCCAACATACAAAGGCACACACAACAACATCCACTTCCCCTATTGTGTCCACCTCTCCTGCCTCCCTGTCTGTCACCTCTACATGCACACCCACTAGCACTGCACCATCATTCACTGTTGCTGACCCCATTCTTGCAGTCACCACAACATCAGACATCCAGTCATGCAACCCAGACACCACACCTGCACTCACCACATCGACATTGACTGACATATGCACCACACTCACCAGACCTGCAGACACCCAGACAACATTCATATACACTGGCAGCCTGTCTTGTCCCACTGTGTACACCCCCCCTCCTCCCAAAAGACTTCCCAGGCACTCACCCAACACACATCCACCACACCGCAGCATACTGTACAGGCACCGGCATCCACGTCCTGCACACCTACACCTGTTACAAACATTCCCTCTACCTCCACTGCCACACCTTCCTCCATGTCCACCCCAACTCCCCCTAAAAACCTTTTCCTGTCCTGTGTTGACCTTTTCAAACCCACTGACCCACCCCTTCTTGTCCCGAAACGTGCTCACCTCCTTGCCCTGTTTACTCCTTCCACTTCTAAGTCCGCCCCAGTCTGCCCTTCCCATTCTCGTGCCCCTTACCCAGTGAGCAAGAAGCCCCGTGCTGGCCCTGGTCCATCTGCTACCCCCGGTCCAAGCCCGCTCCCCCACCTTCCAAGGCTAAACCCAAACCTCCTCCACTTCCCAAACGTAAGCCCAAGCCCCCCCCTCCCACACGTAAGTCCCCACCCCCACCACCCTTTGCCCCTGCTCCCTGAGGTACCTGGCTGCCCCATTGATGTCCCTTTATGGTGGAGTACCATGTGCACAAGTGGGAGCCAAGTTTGGCCCATTTGGGTCCTTAAGCCTTTTTATGTTGGAATGGTCAATGGCCTTACTTGAAACATTGAATTTTCACAATTTAATAAAGTTTGTGTGCCCAGTGTTGCTATTGGCACACTTAGAAGACGTGGTTCATTGTTTCATTTTGGGGGTGTGGTGTGCACATGTGTGTACTTTGGGCAGGTTGTATTGGCCTTGTATCAGGTAAGTACCTCCTGTTCTGGTGTGTATGGCTTGTGATGGTGTGAGGGGTTGGGAGTGCGTTGGTGGGTGGGTTTGGGTAACTGTGCCCTTTCTTCCCTTGTTTAGTAGGTTGCGGTACTTACCGTCAACGGCGGCAGCGGCGGTCACGGCCGTGGAGTTATATGGCAAGGAGCAGCACATTCATGATTACAATTCTCTCTCCATGTCTGCTTCGGCGTGTTGTGTGTGCCTACGGTGAGTGTTTCCTTTTATTTGGTTCATTTCCGCCAGGCTTTGTGTGGCGGTGGTTCCTGCCCTGGAACTGTCGGTGGTCCTGTGCTTCATTATTTGTTGGGCGGGTGGGGCCTTTCCGTCGACCTGTGGGCAGCCTCTTCCATCAATGTCGGCACTCCTCTGCTGGCGGTGAGTGGTTTTCACGCTGCCTGTTTTTCATGTGCTACATTATTTGTCCACACCGCCAGCCTGTTAGCGGTAGTTACCACCACCGCCGGCGGTACGGTCTTTCCTGCCATGTTCATAATGACCCCCTATATGCCCAACACACTACACAGGGTATAATCCCCTAAAAAACACACAAAAACTCTACTAGAAAAAAACCAAAGACAAACCAACCACAAAATGAGAAACCAAAAATAGTAGATGAAAGGAGGGAGTACCAACCCTCCAAAGTAAAGTGTAGGGAGACAACCCCAAGGAAAACCACCATAGGAAGTTAAAGAGCATCCCACAAGCACTAAGCCAAATAGATTGATAGCAAAGTGACAAAAATCCAATCAGTAGAACTGGAGACATGCAATTTTACAAATGTAGGTAATAGTGCCTAAAAGCACAAATCACCAACTGTGGTTACCTGTTCCCACCGGACAGGGACAAAGTCACAAGTTCAGGCGGACCATGATGGAGAATGGGCCATGTAGAAGGACCGGTTTAGGCAACTAAGAAGTGTACCTTATGTTCCTGATGCGGGGTGTTGTTTCACACAGCTGTGTTTTGAGGAGGGATGTGGCATCCTGCAATGATTTGCATCATAGTGTGTCAATTCCTATGAGCTGCTACGAAGGTGGTGCTATGAGGACCGCATCAAGATGTGTCACCCTGCACCAGTTCAAATGAGCAACTATGAGCGCTGTGATGTGAGTTGCATCATGCTGTGTCCGTTCAAATGCAGAGCTGTAAAGGATGCATCACGTTGCGTTGTGCTGCCTCAGTTCTAATGGGGAACACAGCAGGGCTTGTAGAGAACCTTTATCCCCACATCCAAGGGTGCAGGATAGGGAAGCACCACTTGGGGTTTAGGGCTCGCAGCAGGCACAATCTAGGGGCAGGATTCTTCAATCAGCAGGGCAGAAGTCCATCATGCAGCAGAACAGCAGGTCAGACCTTCTTTTGAGTCTTCCACAGGACCAGGAGTGATATTAAGAGTTGCCATCAGGGCACAATTTAGATACCAGGTGCCCATTTCGAAATGGAAGAAGCTACTGGAGTTTCACCCTACAGAGGTGTCTGGCATGTTCTACCTCGCTGCCCTGGTTCCAGTCTGCCACGGGGGAACATTAGGCAAGTGTGAAGACCTTTGTGTGTGATCCAAGTCAGTGCCTTTCAAGAGCAAGTGTGGTAGCTGAAAACTCGACCACCTGACAAGTCAGAGTTGGCCCATCCTGCAGCAGCCAGACCCTCTAATATAATGCTTTCAGGGAGAAATACACAAAGGCCAACTGACAATTACACCTAGTCATGTGACTAAGGAACAGCCGTCAGGCACCAAATTATTAGGACAAGAAAATGCCAACTTTTTAAAAGTGGAATTTTCAGAACTATGGCTTAAAGTCTGATTTTACCATTAAAGAGGACTTTAAGTTATTATTCCTCAACTTAACTTTCCCACTTGCTCTCAATCAAACTCAATTAGCACATATCGAATGCAATAAGGAAACCCACTAATATACTTTGGGAGAGGTAGGCAGGCCTCCCAATATTGAAAAATGAATGTGTAGGATTTTCACTGCCAGGACATGTAAAGCTTAATAATTTGTTTCAAATGCAATGCACCCTGCCCTATGAGCTGTTTAGAGCCTACACTATGTAGAGGTGACTTTTATGTATTAAACAATGGGTTTTAGGCTTCGCCAAAGGTTTATTTTCCCATGTTAAATTGGCAGATTAAAACTACACATCTAGGCTTCAATGGCTGGACTGAGACATGTTTAAAAGGCTGCTTAAGTGGGTGGCACAATAAGTTCTGAAATCCCACCAGTAGAATATAATTTACAAGGCCTGGGTATATGATTTTCTACTTCACTAGGGACATATGAGTGATTTAAATATGACAATCAAGTGTAAGCCAATTTTACCATCTTTTAGGGAGTGAGCACAAGCACTGTAGCATTGCTTAGCAGTGGTAAAGTGCACAGAGTCCCAAGGTCAACAAAAATGATTTCAGAAAAATAGGAGGGATGAAGGCAAAACTTTTGAGGGTGACACTGCAAAGAGGGCCAACGTTAGAGCTGATTAAATGCAATAAGGTAGCCCAATAATATGATATGGGAGAGGAAGGCCTCTACGCCAATAGTGAAAAAACAAATTTGTAACTTTACTAGGGACTTCTAAGTAAATTAAATAAGCCAATTTACGATGTTTTAGGGAGTGAGCACTCTCACTTTAGCACTGGTTACCAAAAGTCAACAAAAATAAAAAGAAAAATAGAAGGTGTGAAGGCAAAATGTTTGGAAAGGACTCTGCTGACAGGGCCAAGTCCAACAACATTCCACTAATGCTAGCCCTACCAGCAATACATACTGAGCGGGCAAGACCATGCCTGGCAGGGTGCAAGGGCCAGCCCAATGCGGGATCAGACTGGAAAACAGGGAACACACCCATCAAGCCCCAAGTCTGTTGGAGAGAATAGGCAAGGCACAAGACTAACCTGCACCACAGGAACAAAACCGAGGGATACATATCTGTCTACCAGCGATGGAGGCACCAGAGTCAAATACTGAGCAGGCATACTCCAGTCCCAAACCCTGTGGGAAACCAGTGAAGGGCAGGCTAAACATCATAGACAATGGTGCATGGTCTTCCAACAAGCTCAGTAGGGTTGCAGGAATACGCACACAAGGACAAAAAAAGAGGACATAAATCCCATAAGCTACAAGCAAAGGGCGCACAAGCCTAATCCCAAGCTAACCAGTGAGCACATGGAGGATGGCTCACATCCAACTATCCCACCTCCATGTCCTGGAGAGGCGAATAGATAGCCACCCAAAGGTTCTACACATTGCCATGCAGAACAAACCTAACTACAGCACTTAAGGATACTGTGAAGAGCAGACCAAACTTCATAAGAGCACCAGACAGCCACCCTCAAAAAGCCGAGCGTGGGCGGCACCAAGCAGGGAACAGTCCACAAGTACAATGCTGAGCAGAAAGAAGAGTCCAACTGCATTTCAGGAAGAAAAATGAAAGGTGACACTTGCATGTCCTAAAACATAGAGGACTCTCGGTGGACAGTGCTGGCATGCTCGCATAGGTCTTCTTCCCGCCTCAGGTTGAGAAACTACTAACCTGCTGGTGAGAAACCATTAGTATTCAACTAGATTAGATCTTTGAATGTGACAAAGAGTGTAGTAGTCAGATTCATTCAATCACAAATCAATGACATATAACAATAAACAATCCTACAACCATGAACAATTAAACACTAAATAAAATTCCAAACCAAATAAAGTTTCAAAGCTTTATTACAATCCCAAAATCAATGTAACGTATATGGTGCGCAAAATGAAGTTATAAACATACATGAAAACCATTGGCTGACCAAAGTGTCTAAAACTATCTAGCCTACTAAATATCAACACTAATAATCACTCCAAAAGAATGACATAGATCAACAAAAAAAGCAATATGCATATTAATTTCAGATTTCAAAGCAGGTAATGGTAACATCAGTGAATCATTAAAATACAATTTTTACAATCAGTTTCAGAGTTGGGCCATCCTTGCGAGCAAAAGCAAAAGGAAGACAAAAATAATTTAGAAGAATCATCTAACTGGGGCAACTCACTAAAGAAAAATAGGCTGGTGGAAGCACCTAAGCTGAAAAGGAAACAAGAAACCACATTTAGTTATACCTCTCCTCATCAGACAGCAGACAGGATAATTCATCAGATCAGCATTCACCTTATTCTGACATCAGTAGACAGTAGCATCAGGACACTGCAGAACACGGGCTGCACATAGGGAAAGTCAGCAGTTCAGAATTAGTTGGACGTATTAGTACTGAAGAGCATAAACAAATGGGGCAATTAAGACTAAGAGGAAACTCATCAAAAGACTTAAAGATAACTGCAGCTTTTTATCTCAGGGCATGAGACAAACTGACTTCAAGTTTCAAAGTCTCTCTCTAATTAGCAAATACCCATGGTCCTCTTAGTTGGTCCTTCACTTGGGATCATCTTATTCATAGGATTCAGTGTTCAATTATTGTTGATGGCACTATGAAGTATGCAACTATTCCAGATTTTCTCAGCAAAAGTGCCTTATCATTTCAATGATTTCCTATAATTCCACCAAACATTACATTTTCTAGTTATTTGTTACTCCAGGATTCTTTCTCACAACACACAAAATAAACTAAGTCTTTTTCACATAAGAATTATGAGTTTCCTGTCTTGTTTGACAGCTAGAGCAAATATTGCTACATAGTTAATACTGAAACATGTTCTTCGTCTTCAATACAATAGGACACTCAAAATCACGGCAACAACCTAGGGAATGAATTCAGGTCAGAGGGAACAGAATAAACAAATTATTTTCCTCTACTGCAGCACGAATGAATCTATCAGGCATAGTTAAGCTAAGGAAGCCTAAATGCACATTAATACAATTAATACATATAAATCCTAGTTGCACACCCTACAATTAAATCACATAAGCAAGCAAATTATTTTATCGCAAACATTATTTATGACATTATTAGAACACAATTTAAATGTGCATTTATTTTTCTGTACACATGTAACATATTAGTAACATTCACTTAGTTTAATATAAGGAAGATTAATTAATTCTTTATTTAATATTTAACTCCTAATATTCATCTAGTAAAATACTTTTTGCATTATTTCATTCACTCAAATATAAATGTACAATATCTTTCATGTTAAACATGATGCCAAAATATGAATGTCAGCCACATTGTCCACCATGATTTAAACATACACATTTTACATCTCCATGTAAATTTCTCTGTTAGATTTGTAAATAAAGGTTTATAAGTCACCATGTGCTAACTTCTATGCCACTAATGTATTAGTAAAATCTGATCTCTATCAACAGATACTCCGCAGCCTGAAGAACAGCACAGAATATGCATAGGGGAATGTACAGACCCAGCACCACTAGCAATCGGCAGCAGGTAGAAAAACCCCAAACAGGATCCTTAAGGTGCCCAGGATCTCAAATCTAGAGACAGAAAGCATAGGCTGACTACCTCCTCAAGGAGAGACCTCTTCTGTTTAGTTCAATATTTGTTTCTATGATTTTACTTTACCGACTTGTTGGTAGAAACGCAGGAATGTGCTACGTCTTTGGGTTAGATGCTGACCAGAAGGAAAACAGTTTCTTCCATGACAGAAGTTTGGGGTTAATAATGTATTGGGAGGGACTGAGGCCGTCCTGGTAGAAAGAGCATGTGAAGGAAACAGGAGGTAAGGGGCTTGATAAGAATGTAGCAAAACAGTAAGGTGTTAGTGGAATTAAGTTTTATGAGATGGTGATAGATAAAGATTAGATTGAGTATGGAAAAAAAAGTAAAGGAACCAATTTACATGCATTTAATGTAAATTGTTCTGAGTTAATCCTTGGGTTTCTGGGTGACTAGAAATAACTGAGAAACACTGGCCCTTTGGGACTCATTTAGTGGACTAACTTTGTGTACAAGATAAACGGGTTCTGGATTTTGAATCAAAACTAGGCCTGGGTGGAGTTCGTGGAGAAGTGACCAAAAAATTCTGCTGCACTACGTGGAATCCCGCAAGAGGCAGAGTGCGTTAGGTCACGCTGTACATGCTAATTTTAAGAGCTGGCTTTTTGTTCCATTCGGAAAAATCAGCTGGACAGCACCACGTGCAGCGCAAGAGGGCGCTGCTTCTTTTATGCAGCTCAAGTAGATTTTCTACTCGAGCGGCAACTTCCTCAATTAGAATGGAAAGTTTCCCAACGTGAGCGATAGCGACCATACAAGACCATCTGCATTGAGAAATCTCACTGGGAGGTGATGATTTTCCTCGCTCGCCAATCTAACATTGGTGAGCTTAAATGAGGAAAAATTTTGCTATGTGGAGTTTTTCAGAACTCAGTGCTCTCAGCGGAGAGCAGAGTGGGAAAAACTCTGCAAACTCCATATGCGGAGTGGAGTTCACCACTCACTCTTAATCAAAACATATTTAGACAACAATGAATGCGGAAAAAAATAGATTCATATAAAGCCTACACATTCTGCAGATGCTAATGTATTTGTAGTTTTCATATGTACAAATATGTAATACATACAATAGATGCAGCAAGGAGGGCGGCCTGCATGTCTGTCCTACACTAATTGTATCCAGGGGCGGCTACTTCGCTGGGGCGAAGGAGCGTCACCCCATTAGCTGTGTCAGAAGCAGACAAATAAAAAAATAGATTGTTTTATTTCTCCACTTCTAGCACAGCCAGCATAGCAGGGAGAGGCAGAGCTGTGCCACGGGAGGTGCAGGGTGAGAGGGGGAGGAGGGGCGAGCGCACCTAAGTGCGCTTGTGTGTTTGGCTGGCCAAACACAAATGTGTCCTTAGGTTTCTCCAGCCTGGCTGTGTACACTGGCTGTGCAGTGGCAGCTGCTGCTTGTAACACTGGTTGTTTACCAGTTGCCAGGTACCCAAGGTGTGAGGAAGAGTAAGTCCTGATTTGTCAGAAGACAAAGCCTAACATTTGACCTCTGCCTTTGAACACACAGCAAAGATGTCAAGATAAAAACAAAAAACAAAATGTAAAGGCACCTTTATGGCTCATTCACCTACTTCTCGCCCCTGTGATCTTAGAGAAATGAAAAAAGCTCTCAAGAGGGAGAGGTGCGTATCTTCTGTAGACTGAAAGGGGTTCCGAACAGCCCCCCAAAACCAAGTGAAGTCGCTTTTTCTAATTGTGTTTTACAGGTGCGCGAATTCCCATCACACATTGCAAATGCAATATTGTGATGTTACAGATCCATAGTGATAAATCAATGAGCAACGCTGTGGCGTAGTTCAGGTTTAATTAACGCCGAAGCCTCGTCTGGCGAGCAGCATAATACATGTGTTGGCAAAACAACATTTGCATGCTTCATTTAGCATTTGCATGCATAATTCAACAGGCGTTGCAAGCTTTCTTCTCATCGCTATCTGCACATTAGTGGCTGGGTCCCCAAACGGCAAGCCATCTTTAGAAAGAGAATCACGTGAAAGGATGCTGAGGTATGCACACAGTCCGGCTTATGCAGATATCGCGTTACCATGAATAGAAAAACAATTGGTTTCTTCGCACTGGAAATCAATGTTTAAATAGCACGCTGTTGGCCTGTAAATCCTGTTATGAGTGGAAGACTCGATTGGCAACAATCTACTGATAATTATAAGATCCAGCCATGCACAATGATAGGGTATTAGGCTAATGTCTTTATTTGATTAGTTCCATGCAATTCTAAAAAGCCAAAAAGAGCTTATCACATCCAATGGCAAATGAAAACAAAATATTGAAAAACGCAAAACGGTACACAGTCTGAAAAATGAATGGACTGCTTGCCCTAACATACAGGGGCGTAGCTTTCTTTGGAGGAAGAAAATACAGCTGGACATGCACATGTTTCATCCTGGCTGAGTGAATTGACGTAATTGACATAAGATCAGTCAGCACAGAGAGGGATATTTTATCCGAAAAAGAACATTGTTTACTGTCGAATTGTACATTTTCATTACTGATGTTTGTAAAAATCCTACCAAGTGGAATGTACTTACTGCCCCTCTTGGCCAACAAAACAAGCCTTGATTCCAAAAGTTCTGAAAAATGTTGTTTTCCTCTGCGCTTGGGCGATAACCGCGTGTCTTATTAGAAGGGATGAGTGACTAGAATTCCGTTTGGTTTCCGTTAAGTATTTCCTTTGAAAAGGAGTCGGTAGTCAGTCTCTGAAAATGCCAATCAGGTGTAATCCATTTTGCCATGTTTTAGGGAGTGAGCACATGCACATTAGAAACATTTCGAGAGTTTTCAGTACAACAATGGCCTGATTGGCATTGCACTCTTGCATAAAGATTATGCTGCTATGGACAGTAATGACAGGGTACCATTAATTGGGGACCCATTGTCATCCCATATCTGCCGATGTCATAGCTATTAGAACAGTCTTGCCTATGGCAGACCAGGCAGCAACACCGCCACTAGGAATTCCACTTTGCCTGGTCTGCTTAATTAATTGGAAAATCTGCCTTTATTGACCAATGCACCATTCTTGACTACTCCTCAGTCAGTCCGTGAATGTCAAAAGGAGTCTAGTGTTGATGGAGATCAACTCAGTGGACTTTATTGTCTGCTAAAAATCTTGAAAAGAGCAGAAAAGAAAATTGTGATGCTCAACCCAGAAAATGTTCTGGCGAAAGAAACCGTTCCCACAGTCACATTTCCTGTGTCAAGTGACTAATTCATTGAAGCAGGGCAAAAACCTGGACTTCTTTAAGGCTGTAGAATTAGTGCCAACTAACTAGGAGAGCGTCAACTTCCAAAGTCATTATCCTAGTAAGAAACTTTCTCTAAGCGGATACATCCAAGCTCTTTCTGATTCCAAAGAGAATTCAAGAAACTTTCTCTGGACAGCCAATCTTATCCGATCGGGAGAGCACTGGCAGCACGTCATATCTAGTCAAAATTAGGGCCATCAATAAATTAATAAATCCAGACAAAAAGTGCTAAGCATATCTTCCCACACTAGAGACCCTCCTGGGCCAGCATCAAGCAACCCACTGAATGTGCTTTCCAAGAAAGACAGTACAGACTGCTTCCCTCCAAATTTTAGACAGCTCCCAGAAAGAGAAATTGGGAAGGCTGTAGATGGCCATAGGGTGTATGGTGTGGTTGTAGAGAGGATGTAGTACAAATATCTAAAGCACGGGTACTCTGCATGTAGGAAGATTACTTTACAGAGCTGCCATAGAAGCCAACTGGTTTTGGTTAGTCATTTGATTTCTGTTAAACTATGGCATGGAAAGATATGCATTTGGATTTCTCAATCAGTCCCAAATCTACTATAGTGCTTGGCTGGACAGGCTACGTAAAAATTCGCCCACATCAAGTGAAACATTTTGTACTACACTCTCCCTGTATCCAAGGAGGATGCTATTCATACAGCACATGTACAGTCAGGCACCAAACGCACACAATCAGGCAAAAGACACCTGCCTCATGCTTTAAGTCACTACATGCATGCCTAATTCAAAGAGCCTACCAATTTCTCGACCTTCCAGAAGAGTTTAGGTAGGTCCTGTCCTAAGGTGTAGTTAAATCGGCTTTGTGGCATGTAGAATAAAATCAGCCAACACTAACTGTACTTATGGTAATAGGACAGAAACCACCAGCCTTTATGCAGTTTGGTTACACCGTCTCACGTTCTGCAGGTAAAGTATAAAAACAAAATTTAGAGCACTTCCTGAGGTCTCGAAGATCGGACCAATAATCAAATGGCAGAAAAACAAAAATGAGCAAGGGAGGCACAATTTTCCAGCACTGAAGTAACGTTTATCATTAAATTTAGCATCTCCTTTCATTATTTTTTCTTTCAGTCTGCTTCGATATTTAACCCATTTGATGGAGGTCCTCAGTAAATTTGTTTCGTGTTAAATGGGGCACTCGTTATCATGTGAGAAACAATGTGGGTCTGTAGGAGGTTACTATACACCAAAATGAGTAACGGCCTCCTGGATAGGACATTCCATGACTAGCTAAATCATTGATTTACTAACAACAGATAGGTCTACAATACACTGCCAAGAAGGAGTGTAGGTGCCAGACCCCTAGAGCAGTTGCCCAGGGTCCCAACTTACCTGAACTAGTCCTCCAACCAGTCAAGGCCATTTTGGACCCAGCTCTCAGCTGTGCAACCGCTGCTCCTCTTCGTGAGCCCCTCCCTCCTCCTCGTTCCCACTTCAACTCCTTCATTTCTATACATCCTTGTTGTTTTGCTCTTCTCTTCTGCATTGCTTTATTGCTCTTTTCATTTCTCACTCACACCCTTTGTTGCCTTCAATGTAGCTATTTTTTTAATTTCTCTCTCACATCCTTTGTTGCCTTCTCATTTTTTATTTCATTCCTCACTCACTCCATTTGTTGCCTTCTAGATTGCTCTTTTTTATTTTCTCACTCACACCCTCCATTGCCTTCTATGTTGCTCTTTTCTGTTTTTCACTCACAAACTGTTTGCTTTCGTATTGCTCTTTCCGTTTCTCACTAGCACCTTTTTTTCCTTTTGCATTGCTCTTTTTTGTTGCTCACTCACACCTTTTTTCCTTCCGTATTGGTCTTTTTTTGCTGCTCACTTGCATTTGTTATGCTCCTCTGCCTCTTGTCTCCATTTTTTCCTCCTCCCTTCATTCTCTTTTGCTGCTCCCTTTGCCAGTCACTTGCATCCCCACGCCTCTACCGCTCCTTACCTGCTCTACTGCGCATCTTCCCACCTCTTCTTCTTCCTGCCTTCTGTAGCCACACCCACCACCCTCACACCCCTCCTACGTCCCAGGACCTACTCAATGGCACCCGCAGTGCAACAGTGCAGCAGATGCATGCAGAGGGTATGCCTTTGTCACGCATTTGGTGCAACAAAGTTAAACCTGTCTGCACCCATCTGCATCTGAACGTGCCCTGCGACACAAACCATGGTCCCTCCACCCCTACAGCTACACCACTGCTGACCTCTATACCCTGATACTGGACTCCACAATGAACACTGCTGCTGCACGGATCTACACTCCATTGAAGGACCATTTCCAAGCACCCACTGTTAGATTACCCATGAAATCAAACTTCCACAGGAGCAGATGCCTTTTACCCAACTCCCTCCAACAGATGCGTGCTCAGACTTTAATGGGAATGGGAGTAGAAAAAGAGAGACTGCCTCCAGATCCAGTTCCAGGCTGGGTTTTCCACTTGAAGATAGGATATTCAGTGTGTGTCTCTGAAAACCTGCACCTTTGCTTCTTATTGGAATTTCTTTAAAGGAAGGACCTGCAGTCGGGTGATACGAGCACAGATAAGTACATTCCTACTGTGAATTCAGCTGTTCAGCCATTCACATTCACCCAATTCTATTGTTCTCCTAACCTGGATCTTTTGAGGGACCAGCCTCTCTCTAAGAGAACAATGTTAACATATCTTCTTTTCTCCAGGAGTCAGAGGTTTCCAAGGTTCTCTGGAGAACAGTTCAAAAGTTCACAAGTATACAAACTACTAATGTCTATTACATGAAATGAAA
Organism: Pleurodeles waltl; assembly: GCF_031143425.1. Classification (NCBI taxonomy): domain Eukaryota; kingdom Metazoa; phylum Chordata; class Amphibia; order Caudata; family Salamandridae; genus Pleurodeles; species Pleurodeles waltl. Next base: position 683,541,502 of record NC_090446.1, read on the forward strand.
ACTCCTTCTCAAGGTTCAGTTTTCTCAATCACACTCTCTAGGAATTAGTCTGAGCATTGAGGTTTGTCTCTAAGACTGACAAGTCTGCAAAGCAAATAGTTCTTAAATATATATGTACATATGCATATATTGGCAAGTCTGGAAATCATACAAAAGGATTCCTTACTGCAGTTGCTTCAAGTTCTGTTAAGCCAAAACAAAGTCTCCTCAGAAAGCCAATAGCCAGTTGTTGGAAGAAGGAAAAAATCCAGCTTCTTCAAAAGGGAAAAGTAGCTGGTGTGCACACCGTTACAAGGAAAATAATTAATTACTCCAAACCGTAAGAATTCTCTATGAAACAAAGTGCCTCAGGAACACTGCTCATTCTCCTCCAGATGACAGTTGAAGTGCAGGGCTCCCAGAGAGAAACACATGGAGGGAAGCTTCAGCACGAGACTAAGGTAGAAACACTAGAGCGCTGATCTCACAAGGATTTGAGGCTACCATCTTGAGTGGCAGTTAAATCTGAAGAAGCTAGTTTTAAGAACAGCTTCCGCAGGAGTCACCGGGAGTGAGGACGCTGCTGCAACCAATGTAGGTACAAGGAGAAGTGGAATAGTTTTTTGCTGAGTGAAGAACTTAACAAGGCTGGCAATAGTTTTCCTGACACCCACTGCCATTTCACCTGCAACAACATGCCCATTAGCACGCTACCGAGCCCCTCTTTGACTATACCGCTGATCACACAAGCACGCGCACACCCGCTCTCATGCACCCTTCTAAACACAGGCTCACTAGGCCAACGTGCCACCGTGTTGTGTGACCTCATCATCACCCTTCCACTCGATGTCCTGTTTCTCACAGAGACCTGCCTCAACTCCACATCCTAGCCCTACATTGCCACTGCAGTACCCGAAAAATACAAGATCACCCCCATGACCATATCAACAAGTCAGGTGCAGGATTCAACATCATATGCAGGGAATCCATCCAGTGCACCACAATGACAAATGTGATCTCCCCAACCATGACACACCTCAACTTCTAGCCCCAGGTGGATTGCATAATGGCAGATAGCATAACCACCTTCAGGGGCTCCCTCGCCTACCATTCCCTAGGACCATGACCACATTTCTGCAACTTAGTAGCTGACTTCATTGCCCCCTCACCATAGGCTCCATGACTACATATTCCTTGAGGATCTCAACTTCCATCTCAACTACAACACCAGCAACACTACCAACCTCCGTGACAAAATGAACAGTATCAGCCTCACCCAACTCATCCTCAACCCCACGCACACCACAGCCACATGCTTGACCCCATCTTCACCTCCAGTGTATGCATCAAGTGAAGCCATGCCAGAGAACTCACCTGCACCAAAACCATTGTCTACTTCAACATCACCAGCCCAAGGACCTCCTTCCCCAATCTGCCCAGCACCCCCATCGCAACTGGAGCAAAGTCTACGAGGATCAATGGATCAACATCCTCAACACCTCACAAGCCATGCCTACAACAGCTTAGACCAGAACATTAGAAACTATAACACATGAATAACTAACTGAGCCAACAATGTCACTCCTCTCAGCAACAATAGCATATACAGAAGATCCAGCAAGCAGACAAGCTGGTACACCATAGACCTGAGACCGTGAAACGCTACTGTAAAAAACTGGAGAGAAAATAGTGCACAAGCAAGGATACCACCGCCAAGACATCTTTCAAGACAACCTTCAACCTCTACCACCGACAGACAAGAAATTCAAAGAAAAAACTCATAACCTCATGCATCGAATCCAGCTCCAGCAACAGTAATGAACTTTTCAACATCATTAAGGAATATCACCCCTTCACAGGAACTCTGCAACAACCTTGCAAACTTCTTCCACCACAACATTTCCAGAATCTACAGGAACTTCAATGCCAGCTCAAGGCCCCCAACATCTTCAACCAGCACAATGGCCCGGCTACCACCACAGACACCTGGATGACCAACTGGAACCAGCTCGCTCCCCAGTACACTATCTCCATCATGAGCTCGATCCACCCAGGAGCCCTTGTGTTTCCACCACATCTTCAAACTAGGTGAAGCCAGAATCAGCCATGAACTCACCAACCTGTTTATCACCCCGCCAGCCATGGCCACCTTCCCTAAGAAATGGAAACACGCAGAGGTCAATGCCCTACTAAAGAAACATTCAAGGACTCAGCAAACTCAACTACTTTCCCCGAATCTCCCTGCTCACATCCATGGCCAAAATATTAGAAAACGCCATCAACCAACAACTCTCCTCAAATCTGGAATGAAACCACCTACTCAATACTTCCCAATCTGGAGTCCTCAGCAACCACGGCCCTTAGACAACCCTCAGCTCATCCACCAATGACCTCCAAGCCCTACTCGAACAAGGAGAGACTCTTGCACTGATCCTCCTAGACCTTTCAGCAGCATTTAATGTGGTCTCTCACCACATGCACATCACAAGGCTAGACAACATCGGTATAGAGGGAGCTTCACTCAGGTGGATTGCCTCCTTCCTCACCGCAAGCACCCAAAAACTTTGCCTACTACCATTCACCTCTGAGCTCAAAGGAATCAGCACTGGAGTACCACAAGGATCCTCGCTCAGCCCCACCCTCTTCAACATGTACATGACAGTCAGTACTAGCCAGCATCATCTAAACTCACTGACTCAACATCGTATCCTACATTGATGACAAACAACTCATCCTCTCCCTTTCCAAAGACACCACCAACACCAACACCAACTTCCGCAACTGCAAAGCAGATGTCGCCAACTGGATGAATGATATCTGCAAGAAGCTCAATACAGACAAGACAGAGATACTAATCTTAACTGACCAAGGTTCCCTTTGAGACACCTCCTGGTGAACAGAGGAGCTCAGATCCACACCAAGCCTGAATGACCACACCACATAGGCATCATTTTGGAGAATAAGATAACCATGATGGCCCCAGATCAACCCCGTCCCATCCTCCTGCTCCTTCATCCTTTGCATGCCTCGCAAGATCTTCCAATGGTCACCCCAAAGCTACAGACAGATCATCACCAAGGCCCTCATCTCCAGCCAACTGGGCTACAACAACACTTTCTATGCAGGGGTCATAGTCAAACTCCTACGAAGTCTACAGACCATTACAGAAAACCACAGTAAGACTCTTCCTCACTCTTCTAAGATGAACCCACATCACAACAGACCTCATGGAATTCCACTTGCTCCTTATTCAGAAAAGATGCCAGTTCAAGCTCCTGACCCATGCATTCAAAGCCCTACACAACTGGACCCGCCTACATGAACCACCACCTTTATTTTCACCAGCCCACCTCTGCTCTTCCTACCTCTTACCTGTCCACACCCTGGCATCCAACAAAGCAGGAGTAGAGGACAATTTTCCTCCTACCTGGCAGGACAGACATGGAACAAACTAACCCATCTCTGGACCTCCACATCCTTTCAAAGATCCGTAAGGCTGAAGCTGATCACTTGACACAGGTGACAAGCTGCGCTCTACAAACCGACTGATTGATTATTTCTTAGATTGATTGATTAATCACTTGATTAATTTACCCAGCATGCTTTATTAAATTATGGTGAAGGTTATTGGACCCTATTTAGAAGAGTGACCGTAACTATCCTGTTTTAATCCCATTGTTGGAGTGTTTTTGAAATAACATTGTGCATTCACTGCACATAATTTGAATAGCCTTGATGTGCATTTCCTAAACAGCTAATAAGTGGGTATCACTGCCGGCTGCCTCTGGTGGATCTAATATCAGAGAAAAGGCACTTGCTGTGTGTGCAGTGTATGATTCCATAAGGTTGTAATGTAGACACCTTAAGTGACTTGGTAACCATATAGCTGATAACTGGACTGGATTTGTATGTGTTGCTTTAGAGAGATCCTTTTTCCTGAATGCCCAATAAAGAAGAGACAACCCGTCATATCAAATGAGATTTGTGAGATTATAAAATTATATATTTTTTGATGTGAGTCCATTTAGGAAAGTGTAAGTCATAACTTTGCAACTTTAATGGGATTACTGTCAAAATGCACATTGATAGCTGTTGAGTTGGACTATGTTAGAGTCTAGTGGATGCTAAAAGACAGCCGCAACAAGATGCAAGAGATATTTTACTTAACAGGAGTCCGTTACAGCACCGGGGGGGGTCGGGGGTGGATGCATGTAATGTATAGAAATTAGGTATTATAAAAAATCAAAGGGAAGATAGAAGCAACAGTGGTTAGTCAGGAGAAGTAGTGAAACTTGAAATAACATGTAAGGAAGAATAGATGATTACACTAAAGCTGACAACGAGAACATAGGTGCTCTAAGTGGTGCTCTAAAACCTATAGTTTTAGATGTGGGTTTGGAGGGAATCTACTTTGTAAATATGGGAAATGGCAAAGCACCACCGGAACATCGCTAAAAGTGAAGCTCCGATAGCGCTAGCGCTTATAAAAAATCCCCATAGAATTTAAAAGCATAGCAGTTACCACACCTTGACTTGAAATTCTAGAACCCATTGAAGTCTAAGAGTAGCTTCTTCCTGAAGTGACAGTGCAGTAACAGTATGAAAATCCAGCAGATGTGTAGACCTCCAGGTCTCAGTTAGTTGACTAATACCCATTACTTAACATTAGTGATATTATAAAGAATGGTTTGTCACACTTGATCTGTTGTCACTATGTTCTAACGTCGACCTTTAGAGTAATGGCATCTAACTTCCTAATGCTGTTTGAAACACGTTAATTCCAAAGCATGTCATTTTTGTTGAGATCTGCAACTGAAATGTCCCTGAATGTTGAGGATGTAGGTTTGCTGGGATGAAATGAGTGCAATGTTTTGAAGATGACATTTTGATCTGTAAAGGTAATGAAGAACGTGATCATGGGTCGTGCTGCTGTTGGGATGTATTGAAATAATAGTGTCTTGTAGTTGACGTGTGATATCACAGTGAGATACGTGGGATAGTTCTATTCCCACGTATCAAGAGAAAAATATTGTTCTAGAAAAATATTGTGGCATTCACATTGACTACAAAAATACCATGAAAGTAAGTATATGTAGGCAAATGTTGATTTGCTATCCCTAACGCCACTGAGGACCTTGAAGATACATTTATCTTCAAGAGATATATATAAGAGGAGTTAAATATTGTAAACCAATAGCTATTTATAAACAGTTACCTTCATTATATTCTTGTAGTGATATGTATGTGACAATATGTTTATTGAAGATATTGCGCCCATAAAATTCTGGCACATTTAGAGGACTCATCTAGCCCATGATTGCGAGTGGCAGTGTTCCAGTCAGAACTGTAACTCCATTTGGTATTCTATCCCTTGTCTCTATGAATACCCATGTATCTCTTGGTCCAGAGTTACCAGTGTCGAAGTGGATATGCTAATTAAGAAAATTATGAATGGTTTATATGTTATTACTAATGAGAAAATGCACAGAGAAATTAATCGTAAAAAATGAATGTGCATGTTTGAAAAATGTACCCTCGGGGTATGGTCACCATGTGTACTAAAACTACTGAAAATGTGCAAAATAATTAAAATATATGAGAAAAATGTAGTAATATGTCATAATGAGACGCATACCCTCTGTTTTGTATTACTAAGTTAGCTGAACTAAAAGCCTGGTTCCACTAGGCCTCACACACTCTGAACATGGAGAAATCGGATGCCTTGCAAAGGAAATCGCTGACTACAACCTTGACCCGTTTGAAGTTCAAGTTACTTAGCTAGAATTTTCTGCAATGTATCAGCAGACAGGAAGACAATTTGATACAATTATGTGCAGAGCAGGCTAAATGTACTTTCCCAGGACTTGAACAATAGAGGCACTGACTGGAGAGCCATATGCAACAATTTTTATACCTGAAGGGCCGGAAAATGAGCGCATCGCCTGAAGAACCAATCCACTTCTTGTGACTTGGAACATATGAAAATTAGTAGATTTGGTAACCAAAAACTCTAGGTTAAAGTCATATCTGCTGACTGACTGACCAATTAGCAATTAGGAGGATGGATTGGGAGACCCTAATAAAAAGTAATGACAAAGGGCGAGAAATCAGAATTGCGGGGAGAAAATTGATGACGTTAGGAGATGCTGTCCGTGGTGCTGATATTGGGTTCATACTCTGTGAGCCTGATCCGTAACTGACTGATTGAAGAACAAAGGATGAAGACTGACTTGTTGCTGATCCATCCTGGATAGGTAGCGATGAAAATGTGACTGACGATTTTTGTGCCTTTTCTTCTAGGTACCAACTGAGCTGTTTATAGAGATTCTCACTTAGGTAGATTTTTCCAAATTGATGTTTTCTCTAAAAACTATTCGCATGAAGACCCCCATGCTAATGCTAATCTTGGTTAGGTAGGCTGTTAGGGGTGACGTTGATGGTGGCAAATGACTGACGAACTGAATTGCTGAGTTACATTATTAATGCTGGTATTCATAGCTATGGTATTGCATTGTCGCATATGTTTTCTTTAAGAAATAATGGGCCTGATTACAACTTTGGAGGAAGGTGTTAATCCGTCCCAAAAGTGACGGATATACCAACAGCCGTATTACGAGTCCATTATATCCTATGGAACTCGTAATACGGCTGGTGGTATATCCGTCTCATTTGGGATGGATTAACACCTCCTCCAAAGTTGTAATCAGGCCCAATGTCTTTTACTAATTAATTAATAAAGAGTTGATTTGAATAAAGTTCGAACTAAAAGATGATTTAGAATTGTAAGCAATAGGGAAATAAAAATTGTTAACTCTTTTCTGAGTAGTGGTTAGTCTTGATTAGCATGGTTTAACGTTGTTTTTCAACAAGTGTTTCCTTGATTATTGATGCCGGTTATTGATTCAATAGTCACTGCATGACTAGGATACTCCATGCGATTCTAAAGGTTCATCGACCTATAAGCGTCCACTTGTAAGTTTACATACTAAGGACCAGGCGCGCTGGCAGTTTTTGGTAGCAGCTTGATGGTTAGTTTCCTTGGAGAACTGGTTATGTGGTAATTATTGGTTATGGTGGTAGTTTAAGTTAAGGTTAGTTGTGTGTATTTCTATGAGGTTGGAATTTTGTTTTTCTGAAATGACAATTGTAGCAAAGATGATGTCCCCTGAAGCCCAGAAGTGACTTTCCCAGATCCTGAATCCTGCTAGTGGAGTTGGGTATGTTCTTGGCGTGTTTTGAGATGGTGTGAAAGTGGTATGTTGCACTTGCACAGGCTTAAGCAAACCGCAGGTGAATTGTGATGTATGCGAGGTAAGTAGGGAGTGTGCGTACTCCAGTTGAGATTAGTAGGAGTGTGTGTACTCTGTAGTATGAGAGTAGGAAAGTCGTCGAACTTCACATGTGTGTGGCGCTTTGTGCTAAAAAATGATCCACGTGGTTGTTGGTGATCTACGGACCCTGCGTGATCTAAGACTCCAGAGTATATTGACAAGTGTAGGAGGCACTTGGTTATATGTGGTAATCTGGCTGGTATAGTAGGTTGATCGGGCTTGGTCAACAAGTCGGTGTGTGTGATAAATGAGTAAAGTACATTTTGACTGAGATTTGGCAAGTTCTATGTGCACCAGGACAGACCCATTGATCGGTTGAGAGTAAAAATATGTGGGTCGAATTATGCTTGCGAATGTGGGAGACTGAGAAAGAGGAATGGCTACTTGAGCAAAAGAGCCATTAGTGAAAATCCGTAAGGTCTCTGAAGCGATTGTGTCCCTTCCTGTAGTAAACCAGCAGGTTTGTTTTAGTTCTTGGTTTTTGGTTAAAGTGCGAACAATAATTCACATTAGTTGTGTGATTTGAAGTAGGAGGACGAGCTGCAAGACTTTGTCAGCTGCTGTGTGTGAGTGTGACCTCAGATTGTGCCGCGCTGGGATAGGTTGGTCAGTGAGAAGAGTAGCAAACGGATTGGCAGCCGTCCGTAGGAGGCAATTGGTTGAGTACACAGGTGAAGGGAATCTTGGGAGTAAAAGCCATTTCATTATTGAATCGAAGTAAACAGAACAGATAAAATGAAGTTTTTCAAGGCGTTTAGAAGTGCGATGAAGGGTGATTCTTGCATTAAGGCGTCAGTGGGGGAGCCGACTCCACCAGCAAATTCTCCGGCTTGCATTTTGATGGAGGAGCGAGGTGTAGCACTGTGTTTGTGGTTGAAGCACTGGTGTAAGCTAACTAAGAAGCAAGGGTCCTTAGCATTTCCAGAGCATGGAACGTTTAATTTGAGAATACTTGACCAATTGCGAATGGTATTATATGAGATGAAACTGTTACTGAGACCAGCACAGTTTGAGGCTTCAGCGGTATGGGAACTGGTGGCTAGACCACAACAAGAAATGAAGTTTAAAAGGAGAATGAAGTGAGTAGAGAAATCTTTAGCTGAAGCTAGATGGGATTGGGAACAGAAGAGATGGAGAGCGGAGACACTACAGTGTGTTAAGTTGTTTCCTGCCATTATAGAGGAAGATGAGGCAGAGAAGGAGGATGGTGCTAAAGAAGTGCAGGAAAAAAGAAAAAGAGAAAGTCTTATGTTGATGATGAAGATTCTGATGTTGAGGATCTCATTACGCAGTTGTTAAGAGATTGACCTCCACCTTTAACAACCTATTCAGGGGGTCCAGGCACTACTGCCACTACAACTGCTCCAAAACAAGTACAGGGAGCTGAGGGAGTAGTCCAGACAGATAGTGGACTAATACCAGGGAAGTAAAGAGTACACATAATGCAGGAACTACTGCTGAGGTCCAAGCCTGGATGCATCCACCTTCGGTACAGAGAATTTATCCAGATGTACCAGTTCTTGAGACATTCTCGAATATAATGGTGCCAGTGGAGCAAGTGCTTCCAAGGCCAAAGCTAGTTCAGACAGAACTGACTCCTATGTTCTTGCCTTCAGCACAGGCTTATTGACACCAGTGACAGGAACACAGTCAGATATTACACCAGTTATGAACCAGGCAATGGGGGTAACATTCCCACAGAGTACGAGTGCTAGGGCAGCTACAGATGCAATATCGCTACTAATTACTGTTGGTCCAGTGGTACCCCTGTTTGCGCAAAAGAAATCAAACACGGGAGAGCAGAATGAAATGACACAGAGCCTTGTGAGAAGGGGAGCGAGTGATCCTGTGCAGATGATGTCGTCCGCAGGTCAGACTTTCAATGGATCTAGACCTTTAATGGATCTTGGTCCACTTGTAGCGCTTCCAGATGCAGTGAATGGCCCGAATGCGAGTCAGAGTTTGAAACTTTTGACACCGCAAGTTTCAGGTGAAATGGTGCAACAGCTACCAGTGCTAAATGCGAGTAACATTTAATTACAGGGATTGTCAGCCCAGCAGCTGAGTGAATGGTTAGACAGTCTAAACACTCCTCAAAATGCATCCAAAGAGCAGATAAATCGTGTAAGGTTGAATATAGAAGCAACCAAACTAGTTGAAGGAACAATGGGTGTGAACAGATTGAAATCTTACACTGAAGAAGAGCTGAGATATTTATGCCCAAAGATTACAAGGGAAGTGAGTAAAATACATCAGAAATTTGCAGAGCTAGCAGAGAAACATGACATTGAGATTGAGGAAACGAAGCATTTGAAACGCAGTTACAGATTAGATTTCAAGGCAAAGGATTTCGAGCACATTTGATCAGCAGGAATGAAGGCAAATTTGAGAGAATTGTTGCAGAGTGCTCAGATTTGGGGAGCATTATAGAAGTGGGAAGGTAGTCGGACAAAGAAAAAAGATAAGTGGAAGCGGGATTCACAAGATGGGTTTGAGGAGGTTCAAAAAGAAAGGGAATCAGTAAAGATGCTTCAGATGAGAGAGATTCCAGGAGGGCAGTTTGATCATGTCCCATGGCACAGGAGTGATCTATTGTCATTAACAAATGATTACCCAAAATTGAGAGAGAAGCCGGTCGAGTGGTATCAGCAGACAGATAGATTTGTAAAACTTTCTAAATGTCTGTAGAAAGACTTGAACACACTATTGGAGATAGTAGTACCAGCCGACTTGACGGTTGAGTATTGAGAGCAGTAGACTGGCCAACAACTGAACCAGAAAGGGATAAGGTCACGGGTGCACCTTCACCTGAGGTAATGAAAAATGATTATAAGGTGATTAAGTTCCTGAAGAAAATAATTTCTCCCAAAAATATTGATTGGCAGAGGATTGATAGAACGGTCCAAGAGTCTAAAGAGTCAATACATACTTACTATGAAAGATTGCTAAAAGCATTCAAAGAGTACAGTGGCAAGGAAGCAATTGAGCCGAAAGACATGTTGCATTTCGTGTCAGGTTTGTCGAAGGGTTGAGACCAGAAGTAGGTCAGATGATTAAGAGCCATTTGATTTGCTGGCAGGCAAAAACGATTGATGAGGTATTGCAATATGCAAAATACTGTAGTGACGAGATTAAATTAAAACAGAAAAAGTTGAAGGAGAAGGCGATGGTGATGCAAATAAAAGAAGCTCAAACTGGAGTGCAAGGAGTTATAGTACCGCCTATGCCGCCGTAGCAGAGAGCTGTTATGTTTCAGCCTCAAATGAGGGGTAGAGGACTTGGAGTTGACATGATGCATAGTCCGGAGTTAGGGACTGTAGTAGTTCAGAATGACATGCCGGGGATGAAAAAGATGTTGCTGTGTCATTTGTGCGGGAACGTGGGACACTGGAAGCGGGAGTGTCCTTTGATGGTGCAGGATGGTGTTGTTCAGCAAGGTGATGTGAGTACATTTCAAACAAAAAATCCAAGAATCAAAGGATTTATTCCTAATGCTCAGAATCGAGGACAGAATTTCCTACTGGTGCAGCAAATGCAGGTGCCACATGCACAATTAACCCAATTGCAACCAATACAGCAGCAGGTTCCCATGGTACCTAGACAGCAAATGCAAATACCTCAAGCCCCGATGGAGCAGCAAAAGGTGATGCTTACTCAGCAGGTCACAGGTCAGAGACAAGACAGTAGTAATACCACAGTGCACCAATTTCCATTTTATAGTGAGGATGAAATAAACAAAGAATGGATGAGTGATAGTTCGGATGAAGGAGCTTGTATGCTTGCAGCTTCCCTAGAAGTAGATCAGAGAGGACCTTTTGTGAAGGGAAAAGTGATGAAATACATGGTCTCATTCTTAGTGGACACAGGAGCCACACGCTCTACACTGAAAAGTATAGAAGTCCCAAATTTACCTCTTTCAGGCAGGACAGTTCAAGTTGTGGGAGTGGAAAATAGACAGTTCACAAACCAAATCACAGAACCACTGCAGGTTGAAATGGGAAATTACCAGGGACTACATAGATTTGTGGTGTGTGATTCGAGTCCCGTATCTATACTGGGAAGAGACTTTCTGTGTAGGACAAGATGCTCCATTAATTGTTCGGACACTAGCATAGAAGTTCAACCAAATAGGGACGATGAGGAAGAACAGGTGGCTGAAATGATGGTTAACAATGCCAATGAAGAATACCCGCTAATTGAATTTTTCCAGATGTCTACTGTGAAAGAATTGCATGCAGACTTGCAGAGAACAGTGAATGAAGAAGTCTGGGACCTGACCGGGAAAGAAGTAGGTCCGATTAAGGGAGTAGAGCCAATTAAGATCACTCTGAAGCCCAATGCAGTATTTCCGCAGCTTCCGCAGTATAACATGGTGCAAGATGTTCTAATGAAGTGGCACAAATAATTGGAGACTTTCTAAAACAAGGAGTTTTGAAGGAATTGGTAAGCAGCCCATGCAATTCACAAATAATGGGCTTAAAGAAGCCATGCGGGAAAGTGCGTGTTGTGCAGGACTTGTGAAAAGTGAATGATTGGGTGGTTAAGTGGTGTCCAGCGGTGCCAAATCCCGCAGTGATACTGTTTCAGATACCATGTGATGCAGAGTGGTTCACAGTGGTAGACCTGTCACATGCTTTCTTTTCTGTGCCTCTTCCTGAAGGTAGTCAGTTTCCTTCTAGTTTCAAATTTCTAGACAGAGTCTACAGCTGGTGCAGGCTTCCACAAGGGTATACAGAGTCACCATCTCTGTTTAATCAGATCTTGAAAAAGAACCTGGAGTCATTGGAATTCCCATACAAATCGACTCTAGTACAGTATATTGATGATTTGCTGATCACATCCAGAACAAGGGACGAGTGTAAACATGACTTGATCGCCCTGTTGAACCATTTGGGAAAATTTGGACATAAAGTTTCACCTGTAAAAATTGCAGTATTACCAACAATCAGCAAAATACTTGGGACACCAGATTGAGAAGGGATTAAGGAGAATCTCCAGAGAGATAATTACCATGATTATGCAGAGAAGTCCCCCGACTTCTCAGAGAGATGTTAGGATGTTTCTGGGAATGGTGGGGTACTGCAGACAGTGGATCCCAAAAGTTGCTGAGATTGCTAGGCTTTTACAGCAGTTTACACATGAGGAAGTTACAGATACCATTAGCCTAAATGAAGATCAGATGAAAGCATTCACTGAATTGAGAAAGAGTTTGTGCAGAGCTCCAGCATTGGGAATGCTGATTACACAAAGCCTTTCACTTTGTTTTGACACAGGTCCATAGAGGTGCTTATCGCCCAGTAGCTTATTTTTAGCTACCTTGGACCCGGTCGCAGCAGCTTTACCAGGTTGCCTGTGCGCAGTAGCCGCAGTTGGTCAAAGTCTTTCTTAATGTGAGGGGGTAGTCATGGGATACCCTTTGACGGTAATGGTACCACATTCTGTTGAAATTTTACTGACAAGGACAAAAACACAATATTTGACGGGTGCAAGACTGACAAGGTATGAGAAGAGCATATTGGGTGCTCCAAATGTAACATCAAAGAGATGTACAGTGCTGAATCCAACAACATTGCTTCCAAGTGATACTGTTGAATTGGTATCTCTTACTAGAGCATACTATGTTTCTGCAAGATTAAGAGTTACAATCTATACTGATAGTCAATATGGATTTGGAATTGTTCATGATTTTGGCAAGTTGTGGTTGCAGCAAGGTTTTATGACCCCTACTGGAACACCAGTGAGAAATGGCGACCGAATAAAAGAGTTGTTGTACGCAATACAGTTACCCGAAGAAATTGCTGTGGTAAAATGCAGTGCACATCAAAAGACACAGGATTACAATTAATTGGGAAATGGGTATGCAGATCAAGGTTTTGTGCATGAAACTTTATATCATTTAAAGACAAGTGGGAACTAATGCCTGAAGAAGAAAATAATTGTGCAAGTTTTGCTTTAAAAGTAATTTATACACTGGAGGAATGGAATTGGAAACATTGCAAGAGAATTCAGAGGAGGAAGAGAAGTGACTTTGGGTCAGATTAAAGTGCATTCAAAGATCTGATGAGAATCGGGATTCTGAGGAGGGTCAAATGGTATTGCCAAACAGTTTGCTGACTCAGGTGGACAGGTATTATCATGGCCAAACACATATTGGAAGAGATGCCATGGTTAGGCTGTTTAAGGTTGATTGGGTCAATCCGAAATTCAGACAAGCAGCAGAGGCAGTATGTCATCGATGTGTAATCTGTTAGCAACTAAATGTGGGAAAAGGGACGGTGGTGAATTTGAGCCACATTGGAAGAGCAGGAGGACCATTCAGCAGAATGCAGTTGGATTTCATTGAGATGCCTGCATGTGGTGGATTGAAGTACATATTGGTGATTGTGTGTGTCTTTAGTCATTGGATTGAAGCATACCCCACACGAAGAAATGACAGTCTCACAGTAGCAAAGTTGTTGCTTAGAGAGTTAATACCATGGCTCGGATTCCCGATCTCTTTAGAATCAGATAGGGGAACTCACTTCAATAACAAAGTGATCAAACTCTTCTGTGCAGCATTAAACATTGAGCAGAAGTTGCATTGCAGCTATCGCCCTGAAGCATCAGGACTAGTGGAACAAATAAATGGTACATTGAAGTCAAGAATTGCCACAATGTGTGCCACAACCAATCTAAAATGGCAAGATGCCTTACCTTTTTTACTGATGTCAATGCGAAATATACCTGACAGAAAGACAGGACTGTGGCCCCATGAGATCCTCATGGGCAGAGCAATGAGGTTGCCAGCAATTCCAGCCAATGCACTTGTAAATATTACAGATGATATGGTGTTGGGCTACTGCAAAGGTCTGGCTGATGTGGTAAGCTCTTTCTCTCAGCAGGTGCAGGCAGTTCCCTGCCACCCATCCATGACCCAGGTCATAATCTGAGAGCTGGGGATTAGGTCGTCATCAAAAGCACGTTCGAAAGACCTGTTTAGAACTGCGTTGGAAAGGTCTATACCAGGTGGTGCTAACAAATATGACAGCTGTAAAGTGTGCAGGACTGCCAAACTGGATACATGTAAGCCATACAAAGAGAGTGGTGAGCCCACAAGAGCATGAAGAAGTATTGTTGAGAGCACCAACAACAGCAAAGCAACTGACTGTAAATGAGCCCCGAACAAGAACAAGCTGATCCTGAAGTTGATCCTGGGTCATGACAAAGGGTGAGAAATCAGAATTGCGGGGAGAAAATTTATGACGTCAGGAGATGCTGTCCGAGGTGCTGATATTGGGTTCATACTCTGTGAGCCTGATCGGTAACTGACTGATTGACGAATAGAGGACGAAGACTGACTTGTTGCTGATCGATCCTGGATAGGTAGCTATGAAAATGTGACTGACGATTTTTGTGCCTTTTCTTCTAGGTACCAACTGCGCTGTTTATAGAGATTCTCACTTAGGCAGATTTTTCCAAATTGATTGTTTTCACATGAAGACCCCCATACTAATTTCAATCTTGGTTAGGTAGGCTGTTAGGGGTGACGTTGACGGTGGCAAATGACTGACAAACTTAATTGCTGAATTACATGATTAATGCTGGCATTCATAGCTTATGGTATTGCATTGTCGCATATGTCTTCTTTAAGAAATAATGGGGGTCATTACAACATTGGCGGTAAAACCCGCTTACCGCCGTGCAGAAGACCGCCAACACACCACCGCGGCTGCGGAATTCCACCACAGCTATTATGACCCACATCTCGGAACCCGACAAAATTCAGACACCCACACAAATACGCCACACCAAAGGTCAGTGATAAACTGGCGAAAAAAAAACCTCCACCGTCACGCCAACAGAAATACGCCCACACTATCACGACACACGAATCCACATGGTGGTCTTTCAACCGCGGTATCCCATTGGCGGTACACACCGCCGCGCTCAAAATACACACACATATACAAAACACAAACACATTGGACAATTCAAAATACACACACCTGATACACATACACACACCACTCCCACACACCCAATACAATATAAAACACACACCCACATCACCCACAAACCCCTACGACCACTATTACAGAGAGGAGGCCAGAGAGAGACACCACTATCCACAAACTAGCATCCACGGACACACAACACCATCACCCACACAACTTCCACGCACAAAACACCACACACCACTACAAATCACCACACTTATCACCACACACACCACCCCACACATCACCTACACCACCCCATGGCACGGCAAAGACACCCCAGGTTCTCGGAGGAGAAGCTCAGGGTCATGGTGGAGGAAATCATCCGGGTAGAGCCACAGCTATTTGGATCAGAGGTGCAGCACACCTCAATTGCAAGGAAGATGGAGCTATGGCGAAGAATAGTCGACAGGGTCAACGCAGTGCGACAACACCCAAGAAATCGGTAGGACATCAGGAAGAGGTGGAACGACCTACGGGGGAAAGTGCGTTCCATGGTCTCAAGACACCACCAGGCGGTTCAGCGGACTGGCGGCGGACCCCCACCTCCTCCCCCACAACTAACAACATAGGAGGAGCAGGTCTTGGCGATTCTGCATCCTGAGGGCCTCGCAGGAGTCGGTGGAGGAATGGATTCTGGTAAGTCAAACCTTTAACTACCATATCCCCCAACCTACCTGCATGCTATCACATACGCCCACCCTCCCCCCAACCCCCATCACTCCAACTCCTCACTAATGTACCAATATCACAAACCACCCATCCCAACACCAAGCCCTGCATGCAACACCAACGCATGGACACCCATCACTAAAGCATGCCCACTGCACATACCCATACACCCCCCTAAACCATCATCACACAAGCCCCCACACAGGAATGCCAGCACTGGGGTACACGGTCACCCACCCATTGCACACCATGACACACACAGATGCAATAATCATGCCTTTCCACCCCTGCAGGGCCACTACCCAATGTCACCAGACAGGAGGGTCGAGACATCTCCACTCCACCCACAGAAGAGGCCCACAGTGATGACAGCACCTCTGTCCACCTGGATCTAGATGACCAGCCCGGACCATCGTGGGCCTCGGGACAGTGGGTTCCCCTCACACAGGCACAGGCCACCACAGACCTTCCCCCATCTGTAAACAGCAGCACAGCACCCACCCAGTGGGCCCATACCTCCGTACCTAGGACACGTCAATCAGCTGTGTGTCCACCACTACAGGGAACCCAGGATAACCCACCACCCCAACAACAACAGGGACCTGGGGGCAGAGGTAGTGGGCACACGGTCCAGGGGACGGAGGCCCAGGAACACAGGGGAACTGGGAGGGCTGCTGTGCGACAGGGGGCGGACAGGCCAAGGGAACCCACTCTCCACGAGGCCCTCTCATCCATCATGGGAGCATACCACCACTCCCAGGAGACGATGGCAACGGTACTGGCCAAGTTTCAGGAGACCCAGCGCATGCAAGAGGAACAGTATTTGGGGTTCAGGGAGGAACTCAGAACCATCAGCTCCGCCCTGGGCACCATCGTAGGGGTGATGAAGGAAGTACTCAACACCAGGAGGGACACTGTGGCACTACTAGGGGCCCCTGATGCAAGCATGGACGATGAACTGCCCACCACCTCCGCCGGCGCTAGTGGACATGAGGCACCGCCACAGGACCACCACACTTGCACCCCACCCCCTGCAGAGGGAGAACCACCCTGCAAACGGTCCCTGAGATCCAGGAACAAGACAGAGCACGATGCCAAGACCCCCGCCAAGAAATGAGACCACCCTGATTGTCATCCCACTGTCCCACTTTGTCACCCTGTCCATATTGAAACTGCCCCAGCTCCACTTCCTATGCCTATATGGGCAATGCACCTGTGAGACTAATAGACTGGACTCTGCCATGGACACTCCTTCGCCATCACCCCTCACCATTTAACTTCCCCCTCCAATATTTTGTATTTAAATAAACACACCTAAAGCACCAAAAGATCTTGAGTCTGTCTGTGATTTCGAAATAGTGTATTTGCAATTACAGTGACAAAATGTTCATGAAATAGTAATGTCAACATACCTATGTCACACAGCTCTAGTCCATGAGGAATCTAAGCAGATGACACACGTTGGGACCCACACCTGTGAAACCATAAGGGAAAGTGACAACTCAGTGACCATAAACTGGGTGAAATCAACAGACAGGATAGAGGTAGAAGTGTAAAAGTACATGTAGTAGGCAGGAATGTATTCTCACCTGTGTTTCACTGGAAATATTGCTGGATGACTGAGTACCTGTTCTGCATGTCTTCTTCCTCTGCTTCCTCCTTATCACTGTCCACAGGCTCCACAGCTGCCACAACACCGCCATCTGGACCATCCTCCTGCAGAAAAGCACCCGTTGTCGCAAAGCCAAGTTGTGAAGCATACAGCAGGCCACGATGATCTGGCACACCTTCTTTGGTGAGTAGAATAGGGAGCCACCTGTCATATGGAGGCACCTGAACCTGGCCTTCAGAAGGCCGAAGGTCCGCTCGATCACCTTCCTAGTTTGCCCATGGGCCTCATTGTAGCGTTCCTCTGCCCTGGTCCTGCGATTCTTCACTGGGGTCAGTAGCCATGACAGGTTGGGGTAACCAGAGTCACCTAATAGCCACACACGGTGCCTCTGGAGTTGACCCATCACATAAGGGATGCTGCTATTCCGCATGATGTAGGCGTCATGCACTGAGCCAGGGAACATGGCATTCACATGGGAGATGTACTGGTCTGCCAAACATACCATCTGTACGTTCATGGAATGATAACTCTTCCGGTTCCTGTACACCTGTTCACTCCTGTGGGGGGGTACCAAAGCCACATGGGTCCCATCAATGGCACCTATGATGTTGGGGATATGTCCAAGGGCATGGAAGTCACCTTTCACTGTAGGCAAATCCTCCACCTGAGGGAAAATGATGTTGCTCCGCATTTGTTTCAGCAGGGCAGACAACACTCTGGACAATACGTTGGAAAACATAGGCTGGGACATCCCTGATGCCATGGCCACAGTTGTTTTAAACGACCCACTTGCAAGGAAATGGAGCACTGATAGCACCTGCAATTGAGGGGGGATTCATGTGGGATGGCGGATTGCTGACATCAGGTCAGGCTCCTACTGTGTACACAGTTCCTGGATTGTGGCACGGTCAAACCTGTAGGTGATAATCAAATTTCTTTCCTCCATTGTCGACAGGTCCACCAGCGGTCGGTACACCGGAGGATTCCGCCATCTCCTCACATGTCCCAGCGGACGGTGCCTATGAAGGACAACAGCGAGCACAGAGTCAAACAACTCAGAGGTATGTACCCACAGTCTACACATAACACCATTCATAAACAAAATGTGGCCTGTATGTGTGTTGAGACTTGGCCTAGGCATGTGTGACGCAGTTGGTAATTAGGCCATGTGGGCCCCTGAAATGGCGGCTGCCTGACCTGTAAAGTGGGACAATGGAATGTGAGGTAACTGCGCTGGCGTCGTACACTGTCGCGGTAGGCAGTCGAAGACCGCGGCGCAATGCTGCATTGGTTAACATTGGACCCTATGGGTCCCAGGAGCCAATGACGATGTACGCCGGCGGTGATGGTACGCACCGCCGCGAACATGACCGCCGCGGACGTGACCACCATTTACTATCTGTTGAATCACTCAATACCTGATATTCGACAGGAGAGGACCTACACTGCAAGTGCTGCTGTGACCTCGGTCTGGAAGAGACAATGGCTTGTGCGTCTGGGGAAGGGCCTCTGCCTTCACATCGGAGGAGTTGGAGGAGCTCGTCGATGGGGTCCTCCGCCAGTACACGCTACTCTACGGTCCTCCAGACCAACAGGTAAGTACACAGGGAGCATGTTGTATGGGCTATGCCTGTGTGGAGAGGGCTGGTTGTAAGAAGGAAGGGGGCAGAGTTCTGCGTGCATGAAAGACGGTGGGTGCATGTGCCACATGGCAATGGTAGGGATGGGGGCCACTCACTTTGACGGCGCAGTTGTTAATGTCTTCTCTTCTTCCCCTGTACATTTCATGTAGGTCAGCACCCACCAGAAGAATGATATTTGGCGTGCCATCGCCAAGGACGTCTGGACCCTAGGGGTCCACCACAGACGGAGCACACACTGCCGGAAAAGATGGGAGGACATTCGCCGCTGGAGCAAGAAGATGGCGGAGGCTCAGCTGGGGATGGCCTCCCAACGTAGGAGGGGTGCCCATCAAACCATGACCCCCCTGATGTTCAGGATCCTGGCGGTGGCCTACCCGGAGTTGGATGGGCGCTTGAGGGCATCACAGCAGGCACAAGGGGGTGAGTACACTCTCATTCAGCTGACTTTGCGCGCAGTGGAGGGGTCTGGGTGGGGGAGGTGGGCTGTGGGTTTCCCTAGGCCAGGGCGAGTTCCGTAGGCTAGGCCCTGTGGCCTCCCACCCCACCTCTGTAGAGTGCCAATTACAGCTATTCATGCACCTGTGTCATCTATGTGTGTATATGTCGTCCATAGCCTTGTAGGCCATTTCCCAGGAATTGCACTGTAGAACCCAACAGCGCGATGTAGTGCAGGGGGCTTCTGTGTCTGTCTTGTCCGCCAACTGTAGCGGTAAGCCATGAACTCAACATGTCTTTCTTCTGTTTCACCCCCCCTTTTTTGCGGTCTCCCTGTTCTTGTGTGCATTAGCATCATCAGGCGGAGGAGCGTTGGCACCGGAGCACGAGGGAGCTGCATCCCACATGGACGTGGAGGGCCACACTACGGACTTTGAATACACCAGTGGGACGGAGGGTGAGGGGAGCACAACGGCGGGGACAGGAGCTGAAACCAGCGACACAGACTCGTCCTCCGATGGGAGCTCCCTTGTGGTGGCGGCAACGTCTGTGCTCCCCACTTCTACAGGTACAGCCGCCACCCCCCTACCAGCACCACCCTCCCAGCAGCCCCTCAGCCTTCGCCCCATGCCCGCTAACCCAGGTGGGTGGGCATCACCTTCGCCCCAGGCACCTCAGCCCCTGCCACCTCTGCTGCCCTTAGTGAGGAGGCCATTGACCTCCTCAGGTCCCTCACTGTTGGGCAGTCTACCATTTTGAATGCCATCCAGGGTGTTGAAAGGGAGTTGCAACAAACCAATGCATTCCTGGAGGTCATTCATTCTGGTCAGTCGGCCCTTCACCGATCCTTTAAAACTCTGGCCTCAGCACTGATGGCAGCCATTGTCCCTGTGTTTAGCCTCCCCCCTCCAACTCCCTCCACCCAGACCCAATCCCCTGTACCCCTGCCTATCCCAAGCACACCATCAGACCAGCCTGCACACACCTCATTACACAAGGGAAGCTCAGGCAAACATAAGCACCACACATCCCACAGGCACTGACGCAAGCATCACACACATACAGACACACCAACATCCACTGCCTCCACTGTGTCCCCCTCCTCCTCGTCTCCCTCCTCCCTCCCAGTCTCGTCTACACTCACACCTGCATGCACTACCTCTACAACCACTACGTCCCGCACCAGCACACCCACCACCACACCCGCTCACGTGCAGTCACCACCCCCACTACCATTCACACATCCCCTGTGTCCTCTCCCAGTGTGTCTGTGATGCCCCCTCCGAAGATACACAAATGCAGGCACACACCCACCCAACATACATCCACCTCACCCAAAGCCACAAAGCTTACACTTCCTACAACCACCACCTCTTCCTCCACTCCCAAACCCCCTCCAGCTACCCGTCCCAGTGTCTCCAAACAACTTTTCCTGTCCACCCTTAACCTATTTCCCACCACCCCCCCCCATCAAACTCATAGGTCCCGAACTAGCACCTCAGCCACAAAATCTCTGGGACCAGTGGTGCCTGTTGTCACAGGTATGTGGAGTGCACTGGTCACCAGGACATCCAGTGTGCCACGGAGCCACAGCACAGCCAGTCCCCCCCTGTGAAGCACCAGAAGTTGGCCAGTGCCCGGCGGGAGAGGGGGAAGACTCCAGCCACCCAAGCCTCTCCCAGGGGTCCCGGTGGGAGTGTGGACTCAGCTGTGACTCCTCCCAAGGTGGGGAAGGGCTAGAAGAAACCCAAGTCTGGGAGGAGCAGCATGGCGGAGAAGACCGCCATCATCCCCGCTGCCCAGGAGGGCCCCACCAGCCACAGCCCAGCTGCCCAGGAGGGCCCCACCAGCCACAGCCCAGCTGCCCAGGAGGGCCCCGCCAGCCACAGCCCAGCTGCCCAAAAAGGCCACGCCAGCCACAGCCCAGCTGACCAATGAAGGACCGCCAGCCCCAGCCCAGCTGGGCAATGAAGGACCACCAAGTCAAGCACCGCTGAACAGGGCAAGGACCGCCAAGTCAAACACCGCTGAACTGGGCAAGCACCCCTGAACAGGGCAAGGACCGCCAAGTCGAGCACCGCTGAACAGGGCAAGCACCGCTGAACAGGGCAAGGACAGCCAACTCAAGCACCGCTGAACAGGGCAAGGACCGCCAAGTCAAGCACCGCTGAACAGGGCAAGCACCGCTGAACAGGGCTACGACCACCAACTCAAGCACTGCTGAACAGGGCAAGGACCGCCAAGTCAAGCACCGCTGAACAGGGCAAGCACAGCTGAACAGGGCAAGCACCGCTGAACAGGGCAAGGACCGCCAACTCAAGCATCGCTGAACAGGGCAAGCACCGCTGAACAGGGCAAGCACTGCCAAGTCAAGCACCGCTGAACAGGGCAAGCACTGCTGAACAGGGCAAGGACCGCCAACTCAAGCAACGCTGAACAGGGCAAGGACCGCCAACTCAAGCACCGCTGAACAGGGCAAGCACCGCCAACTCAAGCACCGCTAGCCCATGAGCGGCAGGGGCACTGACGCAACAGGGACCGTCACGGGGTGAGTGATGCACTCTGGGCACCAGTCCCCCTCCAGAACCAGTGGAGACATGCATCCACTACGTCTGTCCTTGGCAGGATGAAGCACTCTGGGCACCAGTCCCCCTCCAGAACCAGTGGAGAAAGACATCCACTAGATCTGTCCTTGGCAGGATGAAGCACTCTGGGCACCAGTCCCCCTCCAGAACCAGTGAAGAAAGACATCCACTGTGTCTGTCCTTGGCAGGATGTAGCACTCTGGGCACCAGTCCCCCTCCAGAACCAGTGGAGAAAGACATCCACTACGTCTGTCCTTGGCAGGATGAAGCACTCTGGGCACCAAGCCCCCTCTAGAACCAGTGGACAAAGACATCCACTACGTCTGTCCTTGGCAGGATGATGCACTCTGGGCACCAGTCCCTCTCCAGAACCAGTGGAGAAAGACATCCACTACGTCTGTCCTTGGCAGGATGAAGCACTCTGGGCACCAGTCCCCCTCCAGAACCAGTGGAGAAAGACATCCACTACGTCTGTCCTTGGCAGGAAGAAGCACTCTGGGCACCAGTCCCCCTTCAGAACCAGTGGAGACATGCATCCACTACGTCTGTCCTTGGCAGGATGAAGCACTCTGGGCACCAGTCCCCCTCCAGAACCAGTGGAGACATGCATCCACTACATCTGTCTTTGGCAGGACGAAGCACTCTGGGCACCAGTCCCCCTCCAGAACCAGTGGAGACATGCCTCCACTACGTCTGTCCTTGGCAGGATGAAGCACTCTGGACACCAGTCCCCCACCAGAACCAGTGGAGAAAGGCATCCACTACGTCTGTCCTTGGCAGGATGAAGCACTCTGGGCACCAGTCCCCCTCCAGAACCAGTGGAGAAAGACATCCACTACGTCTGTCCTTGGCAGGATGAAGCACTCTGGGCACCAAGCCCCCTCTAGAACCAGGGGAGAAAGGCATCCTCTTTAGAGACTGTGGCTTTGCACTCCCCAGGATGCAGCAGTGGGCAAACCACCCACTGTAGAGACTTGAGAGACTGTGGCTTTGCACTCCCCAGGATGCAGCAGTGGGCAACCCACCCACTGTAGAGACTTGATAGACTGTGGCTTTGCACTCCCCAGGATGCAGCAGTGGGCAAACCACCCACTGTAGGGACTTGAGAGACTGTGGCCTTGCACTCCCCAGGATGCAGCAGTGGGCAAACCACCCACTGTAGAGACTTGAGAGACTGTGGCCTTGCACTCTCCAGGATGCAGCAGTGGGCAACCCACCCACTGTAGGGAATTGAGAGACTGTGGCTTTGCACTCCCCAGGATGCAGCAGTGGGCAACCCACCCACTGTAGGGACTTGAGAGACTGTGGCTTTGCACTCCCCAGGATGCAGCAGTGGGCAACCCACCCACTGTAGGGACTTGAGAGACTGTGGCTTTGCACTCCCCAGGATGCAGCCGTGGGCAACCCACCCACTGTAGGGACTTGAGAGACTGTGGCTTTGCACTCCCGAGGATGCAGCAGTGGGCAACCCACCCACTGTAGAGACTTGAGAGACTGTGGCTTTGCACTCCCCAGGATGCAGCAGTGGGCAACCCACCCACTGTTGAGACTTGAGAGACTGTGGTTTTGCAGTCCCCAGGATACATCAATGGGCATGGAGCCCCCTCGTGGATCTGGCGTTGTGCACTCATCCGTCTGAGGTGCCCCCCTTCCCTTCCCCCTGAGGTGCCTGTTGTATTTCTATCAGATGCCCCTGCAGTGTTCTCTCTGTTTTGATCTGGTATCGTGTGTGGGCCTCGCCCATGCATTTTGGGCCCAGTGGTCCACGGACTATAAATGGTGCAATACCTGGACTACTAATCTTGGTGTTTATTTTGTTAATACTGTATATATGTATATTTTTGCTTACTGATTTTTGATATATTACAATGGTTACACTCATTTCCTTTTGTCTTTGCATTCTTCCGGGGGGTTGGGGGGTGTAACTGTAATGTATAGATATGCATTGGTGTGTGTGTTGTAGTGGGTGAGGGTGGTGGTGGGGGTGTTGCGTGTGTGTGTCCCTGTTTTTTGCCTCCCCCCTTGTGTCGTAGGTGCAGTACTCACTGTGGTCTTCACCGCTGGCGTTGGTGCTCCTGGTAGAGGAGCAGGAAGACTATCACAGAGAGAATTTGGAGTTCCGGCTCCACGGTGTCCTCCTTCATCGTGGAGTGTGTAGAGGTGAGCGTTTTCCCTTCAAAATTCCTGTTTCCGACGTGTTTTTATCCTCGGTGTATCCACCCCAGAAAAGGTGGCGGATTGGCCTGTCATAATAGTGTGGGCGGTACATTGTCCTCCGCCTGTCTGTTGGCGGTGACCGCCGAGCTGTTTGTTTGTACCGCCGTGGTGGTCGGAGTGTTAAAGTGGCTGCCTTTGTTGGCGGTTTCCGCCACGGTCGTAATTCCAAAATTTTTACCGACGGCCTGTTGCCGGTCTTACCGCCACTTTAACACCGTCCGCCAGGGTTGTAATGACCACCAATGTCTTTTACTAATGAATTAATAAAGAGTTGATTTGAATAAAGTTTGAACTAACAGATGATTTAGAATTGTAAGCAATAGGGAAATAAAAATTGTTAACTCTTTTCTGAGTAGTGGTTAGTCTTTATAAGCATGGTTTAACGTTGTTTTTCATAAAGTGTTTCCTTCATTATTGATGCTAGTTATTGATTCAATAGTCACTGCATGACTAGGATACTCCATGTGATTCAAAAGGTTCATCAACCTATAACCGTCCCCTTGTAAGTTTACTTACTAAGGACCAGGCGTGCTAGCACCAGGTATGCAAATTCCAATGCTGGCAATGCCAGGTCCACAAACTCCTGACTCCATAGTTCCGGGCTGAGGCACACCGGTACTGGTTTCACTAGGTTCAGATGCGCTCTCAGTGAAACCACTGCAGGGACATGGACTAGGAGTGAGGGAGGAGCCTGGACCCTGACCGATCGTCCCAGTATCACAGGGTGAGCAGTACAGTGTGCTGACAGTTACGCCAAGGCCTGCCCTATCCCTCATCTCCCCTCACACCTTCCTCTTCCCTCACATTAAACAAAGATCGGTGTGTTAGCAAACCCAGTGATGGTCAGAGCCCCAAGTCTGGGACTGTTTGCCCTATCCTTGAAGAAAGTCAGGATGAGTCAAGGGCAGTGCTAAGTTCTGTGTTACACCCTCCCTAGATTCTAAAACAAGAGAAAGTCCATGCTCTGCCCTGTGTTTGGCGTGGGTGGAACCCCAACCCAAAACCCCACCCAGACTCCTAAACCCCCCAACATTTCATGCCTGCTCAGAAAATGTCAGTGGGTTTGACCCCAGAATCAGTGATAAAAGTTGGAAAAACTTTTTTTATTCTTGGGTCTGTGTTGATAATCCATATTACAGGGACAAAACTTGCAATTACTCGTATTTGGTGTGGAGATACCAGCCAGAATTGGATATTCTTCTCTACTCGTACCCTTTCCAGGGTTCCCTCACCAAAAACGGTACTAGCAAAAAGTCTCTAAGTGAAAATCAAAATGGTATATCCTTAAAAGCAGACTTGGTCAAAAGTAAAACGCTGGCACCAGTTGCATTGAGTCCGGGAAAAAAATCTACTAATTTGTTCTGTTAATGGAACAGCATGCACACTTTATGCCAAAATACACTGAAAATATTGCTAACCTGTGATATAAGTTGAAGAAATTGTAAATTTGCTTAGAAAAAAGAGTCTTAAAGAAAGTTTGCTGGGGGTTGTGTGGCTGACAACTAAGATGGTCTCTTGGTGCTGAAGCTCTAGCCCCTGTTCTTCCCATATCGTGGATTTTGGCCACTGTAACAAGCCATCTGCTGTCAACTGGGTTGCGGAGGCCTCCTCTGCACCGGAGCTACTCCGCCCTTATGGACCAACTAGAAGATTGATGTTCCTGGGGGGGTGAATTTCAGCTCTAGGCAAGAAAGGGCCTCAGAAGCCATGCTGGAGCGCCACCGTGGGTGAGTCTGAGCCCTGAGCGGAGGAACGGGCCCCCCACAGTGTGGCTCCTGCTCTTTTCGGCCACTGTGAGGCTCTGCCCCCCCCACGCTGGCATCCCGAATGATGACACTGCTCGTGTCCCGTGGTGTGCCACAGGCCCGTCGGCAGGCTGAGTGCTGACCAACGTGCTCTGTCGGCTGCTGCACTGCGAACCCATCCTTTGTGGTTGCGGACCACTCCTGTCCAGGGTGGCTCTCCTGCGTTGTCAGCTTGTGTGTCCTGGCTGTCGCCCCCTACTTTGGTGCAGTGATGCCCCCCCAACCCTTCTCCTCAGTCCGAGGGCTGTTAAGGGCCTTTTCTGCTGCCGGCCTGGGCCCTCCTATGCCTGAGGACCTAGGCGCAATGCCTTCCTTCCTCCTATGATCCCTGGAGCCATGGACTGCATCACTACTGGTGAGGCTGCCACCATTGGAACCGCCATCTAGGACCTGGTGAGTGGAATCCCTGCTGCTTCCTCCATATTGCCTCTGGAGACTGTAACCACCCTGCCTGGACTGGGACCCTCACCCCCCCCCCATTTTTTTCTCGTGCCTGAGGTTGGTTGGCCAGATTGGAGGTGGGGCTCCTCTGATTGGGGGAAGATGATAATGCTGCAGTGGGGGCCACCAGTCACCTCTAACACCTTTGCAACCTACTGTGTAACTGACCTTTAACTGGGCCCTGGTTGGGTCTGCCAGATATTCACTACAGCATCACCTGGGCCTGGTTGAGTGGAGCCCTAGACAGATGCTGCAGAGCTACCTGTCTGGAACACCATATGTCTTAGTGCATTGCCTGTGGCCCCCATCACAAACCTTGATCCCATAGCCTGGTCTTGCTGCAGCATGCCATCTGGGCCTCTCCTCCCTGCAGCCTATTGCCCGTGACCCACCCGCAGGCTCCAAATTATGTGGCATGCAATGATCCACGCCAGAACAAACTGAAGTTC
The DNA here is from genome assembly GCF_031143425.1 of Pleurodeles waltl. NCBI lineage: Eukaryota > Metazoa > Chordata > Amphibia > Caudata > Salamandridae > Pleurodeles > Pleurodeles waltl. Next base: position 683,568,647 of record NC_090446.1, read on the forward strand.
AAGAGGGCAATGGGACAAGACAAATCTGAGGCACCTGTAGACATGGCAGATGGCCTGACCAACATCATTGGCACAGAACAACTGAACACTACAGACACTCTTCTGGCATAGAACCACTTTGGGTTCTGCACCTTGGACACAAGCTTTGACTCCCTTTCGGGCAGTCTGGGTAAGCCCCTGGCCCACCACCAGACCCGTTTTGATAGCACCAAATAGTATCTCTCTATGCTAGAAGACAGTGCAGCGAAGACAACTAAGAGGATTGACAAGCTGGAGCGCCTCCTTAAGACTGTCACCATAAAAAAATGAAGATTTGAGTGCCCCGTCACGCAGCAATAATTTACGCATAGCTGGTGTGGTGGAATCCACTGCCCCAGACAGGATGGATCATTTTGTGGAGCGCCTACTGATGGAACTTTTTGGCTGTGACCCTTTCACTTCAATCTTTGTGGTGGAGCGGGTCCATCGCTCACTCAGTCAGTGGCCCCCACCTGGGGCTCCCACATGTCCTATAATTCCCTGTCTACTAAATTTCAGGGATTGTGACACTGCGCTCTGATGGGCCTGCAAGCAGGTCCCAGTTCATTACAAGGGATCCAAACTCTCCCTTTTTCCTGACTTCACGCTGATGGTCTAGGAGGCATGCCGCAAATTCCCTGACACTAAATCCTCACTCAAGAAACTGGACTCAGTTATGACATGCTTTATCCTGCTCCCTTGCTTATCAAGGTCAATGGTAAGGCACACTTTTTTGTTGCTCCTGCTGATGCATTGACCTTTTTGAAAACAATATACTACAGACCACCCACCTGCCCGCCGCGATACCCTGGAGGGCTCCCCACCAGAATTACATGTCATGAAAAGCTCTGATTTGTTTCCACCAGATTGAATTGCCTCTTGTGGTCACCTGCCTGTCCTCCTGCTGCCCTTATTAATGGGCCAGCTAAATAGCAACACTTGTTTTAACACCTTTCAGATTGGGGTAGAGGCTGCACTAAATGATCTAGAGGATTCAGATGCACAGCAGTGGGACACTCCACACCTCTTGCAGCATGTGACTCTCATGGAAGGATTTCGGGCACTGGCTGAATGCAAGGTGGCACATATGGGGAAATATACCAGAGCTGAGCGCTGTGGCAAGGGCGAAGTATCTGGCCACATGCTGGCATGGCTTTTTTGCCCATCACTTGGTAGTGGTTACATTCCTAAGCTTCTGCTGGAAGGCAGGACACACACCATGGACAACACTGCGGTCCTCGAGGTACTCCTCCAGTATTACACCAGCCTCTACTCCTCTTGGTGTACGGTGGATGGTAGGGATGTGGTTGTCTATTTATTAGAGTTTGCCATGGTTTGGCTTGCCACTCCACAGGAACAATTTCTTATCAAGCCCATCACTGAGGAAGAAGCGATTGGTGAAATCAACTCTTTATATAGTTCCAAGGCCCCCAGTTTGGACAGCCTTATGGGGATGTTGTACAAAACATATAAACATCTCCTTCCACCACACCTACAGTATTGGCCATGTTCGTTTAATCACTGGAAGCTGAGACCATATCCCCTTTTGTTGCGTGAAGTTGTGATCACCCTCCTTATTAAGCCTGGAAAAGACTCCCTATATGCTCAATGTTATGACCAATATCACTGCTGGATTTTGAAAATAAGATTTTAGCCATAGTCCTCACAAACCGGTTTTCTATTCTACTAGAAACCATTATCTTGCCTTAGCAGTCGGGTTTCATCCCACATCGCTCCACATCACACAATCGACGTATCCTGTTTTTGATTTTGCACAGAATTTCCCCAAGCATTCGACAGCAGTGGCACTTCTTGACGTGGAAAAAGCATTTGACTTTCTTGAGTGGCCTTTCATGGTTGCTACACTCCAAAAGCTGGCTCAACCTGAGGATTCACCTCCCTAATTATGGTCCTCTATACTAATCTGTCAGTTTGCATCTGAGTTAATGGCTTACTCACTGCACCTTTTCCAGTCACATGGGTGATAAGGCAGGGCTGTCTATTCTCACCACCACTATTCATCATGGCCATGGACCCCTTGGTCCGGCAACTTCAGGCCATGGCATAATAAAACTGGAGGAGCCCCCCCACAAAGAAAATGGATGGGACCCCCCTAACTAACTTGGGCCAGGTGCTGGACTGAGGAGGGCCCCTGGAGGTTGAGGCCCCCCTGCTCTGCCGGGGCTGTGGGGGCTTTGTTACCTCACTGCTTCAGCAGAGGCATCACACTGCAGCCTACAATTTAAGACGTGCCCCTTGGTCCTCTCATCATATGCTGATGACAACTTGTTGTTTATGCGCCACCCCATGAACAACCCTGTCCCCTTTCTCCAAGAGCTAATAGGATTTGGCCAATTCTCAGACTCCACATAAAGTGGGGGAAATCTCAGCTATTCCTGCTTATTGCAGCTACCACACCACAGCCATACGAGTACCCACGGCAGTGATGTGAGTACACTGTAACTAGTCTGCCATGTTCATTGAGACAAAGACCAACCCTGCAACTCAATTACGGTTTGGCGATGGACAGCTAGATGACGCAGATTGAGAGTTGGATCCCACTGTCCCAATACATGGTGGGCTGTATCCCCATTATTAAAATGGTAGTCCTGCCCCATTTTTTGTATCTATTCCTCAATATCCTTATTCCTCTTACTAATGGCTTTTTTACTATGTTAAAAAGCCATTGCTGTGGCTGATCTGGGGTGGCTGCTATCCCCGAGTGGGGTGGGTCAAGCTAGTGCTACCTTATGAGGACGGTAGCTTTGGGGTGCGCCACTTCCAACTATATTACCTAGTGGCCCAATGTCATTATGCATACCACTGGAACCAAAGGGATGCGTGCATCCCCTATGATAGACTAGAACGTGACCAAGCTAGGGAGGTACCGCTGCAAGCATCCTCCCAAGCGGATTCTCGCTGAGCCCAAATGACATTCAGACCCTATCTACCATCTGCTGAGCTTGGAGAAGACTTTTCAGGCTCTTGGGGGGGCTTTCTTATATCCCCCATCCCTGCCACTTGCGAATAATCAATTTCTGCCTCCTACCTTATAAACCATTGTCATTTTTTTTTTTTTTTGTGGCACTCGTACACACATTTGGGAATTTATTCCTGGACTGTCATGTTTTTTCACAAAATGATCAAATGCACTTTGCTTCTGCCACCCCTATGGATCATTTTGTCCTGCGATGCTTGCATAGCACACTTCGTGATGTTACTAGCAAAATCTACGCCTCCCTACAACCCACCTCCTCTCGCCCACAGAACAACTGGTAACCATTACATACTTATTTGCAGTACCATGAACAACAGGGGGCTGTAATGCAATATCAGTTGCAATGATGACGTTATTTTGAGATGGATCTTCCACTATTGTTATTATTGTTAATGTGCACAATTAATCCCCCACACTGTGGGTGGTAATGTATGTTGTTTGTGTTCTCAAAATGATAAGCTGAAAAAAAAGTATACAAAAAATGATGGATGGAATGCTTTTATTAATCTTAGCCACTGATAATTACTTGGAGCTGCATCTCAGTCCATTGTCATTTTGCACACTATGCCTCCTCAGTTTGGACCTAGCTATATGCAACTTAGCCTTGACCCTGCTCATGTGGCAACAGTCAAGTCCGAATTACCAAGCCATGAACTCAGTCACAAACTAGGATGTTAAGAACCTTTCAAAATCTTGAAGTGGCTATGTTACAATGAAATAAGTCATTGAGAATTCAGCCAATCTATGGAACTTTTCTGGGATATTACAAAAGTGTGCTGCATTAAAAGAAACTAACCTGGAATTTAATTCTTCTGGCAGCCTTCTCTAAAGGATTTTTTTCATCCTAGGGATGGCTATGCAGTGATGCAAAATTACTATCTCTGACAATAGCTTTGCTTGTCTACAGCTGGGTGTGCCTGTGACTGCCCATCCCTTCCCTTTATGATTTTTAAGAATGGGATCACTATTCTGTATTTCCAATATGCTCTTGTTGGTTTTTGCAACCTTTTTGTAAGTTTTACTAGCTAATTGGATTTGTCCGATTTTAATTATTTCCCTGTTAAGTGTGTGCAATTACTCAGAGCAGGGGTTAACAGGAGCTTCCATTGGTTACAATGGGCCTCTGGGTGCTTTGCAGGATTAGTGTCAGAATTCTTTACGATAATCCTGTAAAGCACCAGACTAGCATCAAAAATTTGGAAGCCAGTTCCCTAACTACCATCATTATGTGCCATATTTTAAATACAGCACACACATGGTGGCATTAGTGGGGCACTAAGGGGCGCAGGAAAAGTGGCACTGTATTATGTGCCACGCCGTCTAACTTGAATATACCCCTTTGTTTTTAGGCAGCTAATCTGTCAAACTGTTTTCCTCATGATGTTTGCTAATGAATGTGTTTACTAATATTTGGCATATCAGTAAAAGATTATAGCTAAAGTAACATGTTGTCAAACAGCTTGTAATATAAGACAATTAAACTGTCTTTATTGTTGTTAAAAAAAGAGAGTTTATTGATTTGAACTCAAGGAAGATATGAGTCTTGTGTTATCACTTCAAAGCTTTAATATGAAGACAAAACTATACTAAAGGTTTGTGGATGGTATCTCGGTCCCACTGAAAGTTTTGGGTGCTATTAGCCTTAGCGTCTAGAGGACTCAAAGAGGATAAGGGAAATAGCTGTCATTCTGGAATAAGCTTTAGCATGTGTGGTGTGTTGAGAAATTATGATGTCTGCTTGATGGTTTTACACAATTAAAATTTGTGTAGTGTTGAGGTACGGTGAAAATAGTGAAATATTTTCTTGATTATAATACGGAAATAAACACAATTTAACATAGTGATGGGGAAGTAAGGGTGTGATGCAAAAAATAGTATTTAAAACTGTTTTAGAATGGTAATGAGTAGTGAAAAAAGATGGTAAATGGGAGGAATTGATGAGGTCGGAGGTAAAAGAATGGGATGGCTAGGCTAAACTTTAAAAATACTATGTTACAGTTAAGGATTGATGAGGTAAGTGGTAAAAGAATAGTATTGCTAGGTTGAACTTCTAAAATACTACATTACAGTTGAGGATTATGTTACAGTTAGATAAGAGTTGCAACAGGTCTCTGTGATTTGATGAAAGGTAGTTGATTATGGCATGTTCTGGTTAAGTAAATAGGTGATTGGGGTAAACCATAGTGGGTTTTTATGAAGAAGTATGACTAAAAGAAGGATTGGACATCAATAGTGGTATCCTAGGTTTGAACCAGCAGTGGAATTGTAGAATGTAGGATCACTGATAACATTTCTAAAATGTGATTAATACCACTACAGCTGGCAGAGGTGGCAGGAACAGTGCGGGAACAGTGTGGGATAGCTTTGGATGTGGTTGTTCCATTGGTCAGTCTGTGGGACAATGTGGCACTGCCATTTCTGTGGTAGATTACATCTTGGGATGGGTTTATGCCAAATGTTTGCCAAGGGGCAAGACAGGGACTACTTTAACATGTTAAGTTCCTAGTTTGCACTAAAGGATCTCCATAAATGATTGGGACTGACTGACCAGTAGAATTAATGAGTTGAAAAATAGTAGATGGCAAGTCAAACCCAAACTGGAATAGAAAGGGAGATAATACTGAAGAAAATGAAGAATGGCTGGTTGATAAGAATAGTAGGAATAATTGGGCGATAAGCTAAGAAGTATTTTCTTGTGAAGTATAAAGTTCCTACAAATAGTTTCATGGGGGCGATGGGGGAGGGTAAAATTGCCACAACATTGGCAAGGAAATAGATCGATGTTCCAAAAGATCAGGAAAGAATTTTAGGACAATGATACCTATGTTGTGTTGGACAATAGTAGAAAGCAATATGTGATCAACATTTGGATTTTGGTGTTTAATGCACCAAAATCTGCATGGTCTGATAAATAACATACATATTTCCCCTGTTTGAATCCAGAAGGTTTGACCTGCTGAAATTTAGCAAAGATTGAGGTATTTAACAATTTGGACAAGTGTACGAAGGTGGGTTATTAGTAAGTGGAGGTATGCACCCTCAGCTAGTTATAATACCACAATTACTAATAAGGTCCACTCATGTCTCAAAAAATTAATACTTGCTCAATCCTTGGTAGCTTAGGAATGAACAGTCAGTCATAACTTAGGAGACAGGTAAGTGTAAAGCATTTAGTATCACTAAACCAGTAAAAATGTAAAAGACACAACAGAACAAAAATCCAAAACAACTTTAGAACAACAGAGACATTTTTTATCTTTAATATGACACTAAAATCACAAAGATCCAACGTCAGGAACCAGAGATATTAATTTTCAAAGATTAAATAAAAAAATTGCATTCTAGCAACAAAAAGCATAAAGCGCCAACTGCGGCTATCTGGTTGTGCTAGACTGGGAGATAATGATAGTTTTAGGCCAACCATGATCGACTGCGTATTAGATAGAGGACGTCCGGGGTCCCAGTCAAGAATTTACCTTCACACAGTCACTTTTTTGGAACTTGTCCTCTTGATGTCGATCAATCGGAGTCTTGAATTCAGAGTTTGCATCAATGATGGCAACCTGCTGAGGTGGATGCCTCAGTAAGTCCTGGAGGTCTTTGTCCTTGACATTGACAGTAAGAAGCTCTGGAGCTCTCCGCTGGACAGACCAGTACAGTCAGGTTGACTCGTGCTTTGAAATAGTGGCTTGACTCTCGGTGCCGATGCCGATGTTCTTCTGGAGCTTTTCACCAAAACTTTGCAAAAAGTTACAAAATGTTCAGATTTTCTTCTGAAAGGTTTCCTGAGGGCCAGAAAGTGTCAAACAGCCCCCGCCAATGGTTCAGAAGCTCTGGTTTGCCTCTGGGAGTCTGGGACCCATTCTCCCACAATGCACCTGGTCAGTCCAGGAAACATCCAGGTGAAACTGGTTAGCTGGAGTAGTCCTTTCAGTATATGTTTCAGGTGGCTTCATCTCGCACTTTTATACCTGTTGCTGCTCAGGAAGTCCACTCCCTAGCCTTTAAGACAGGCACAGTTCTTTCTTGTGTGGAATCTTGTGACTGCAGAAAGTGCAGTTTTTCTGAGTACAAGGCTTCTGTGGTGCAGCCCAAGGGTCCAGCTGGGCGTCAGTCTTCTCCAGATTTTTCAGGCAGGAATCTAATGGGATCCTGAAGATCTACCATATGTATTCTTCATTCTGGGTTGGGAAGTGGAGGGACACTCTCTGCTATGACCACTTTCTGGGAAGTGTGGCATACGTTTCTCCCAGATTGCACAGTTCCTCAAAAAACAAAATGGAGAAATTCTCTCCTTGGAGTGCAGGACTGGCTAACCCAACTCATAGATGTGGCTATCTTTTCCTCATGCTCCCCTTTCAACCTCTGTCCTGATCTAATTAGGGGGACTCCCATCCGGCTGTGGATCAAGGAAGTGGGGGTTGGCTGGGATCCCGTGATATCTCTGCTTTTACCTTTGCAGTCCAGCGTTTCTCCCCAGCCCACTTCCTGTCCTGGTTTCTCCAGCAACCAGATATTTTTCCACCAAATGGCTGTGTTGTTTCAGCCCCAGGCCTCTTCACACCTTTACAGGAGCAGCTTGGCTAGACTGTAAAAAGGCTGACCATCAGAAGAGGCTGCTACAGGGCTGCTTTAGGCAGCTTCAGGATAGTAAGGCCATATTTATACTTTTTAGCATCACATTAGCACCGCTTTTTAACGCAAACGTGGCGCAAACTTACAAAATACAATTGTACAAAATGATGCAAATGTGGGGCAAAAAAAGTATAAATATGGGCCTAAGTTCTAAAACTACTTTCTGCAATAGGTATACTACCTCTGACCTTGGCAAATTGTAATTATCATTTTGGTACTTTACGTGACATTGCTAGCTAGTTCCCAAGTGAAGATAGACTTTAATAAAGTTAATAGTTAATAAAGTTAAACGTTTTTCCCTACCAGGGCTTATAAAACATAGGTTATATTGTCCCTGTTCTTTTTATAACAAGGCATCCTACCCTGGGGGCACATGGGGCATACAATAGGGGTGACTTATAAGTTATAAAAAGGGAGTTTGGGACTTTGAGAATATCTTTAATTCAAAAGTCAAAATTGGACATATTTCAATTTTGAAACAAGCCTGCAAGGCATGGCTGGCTTTAAATTTACACCAGGCATCACAGTAGTGCACATTTAAGTCCACCGGGGTCTCTAATCCTCCCTGCCCTAATTTATACTAGGTACTTAATGTAGGGTCCCTTGGCCAATTTTAAATAAATAAAAACCCATATACTTTTAAGAACAGAACAGGTTAGCAGAGCCCAGGGTACTTTCAGAGTCAGTAACAACCTGTATCAGTCAAACAATGGGGGTGATCAGGGCAAAAAGGATAGCTTTCTTCAACATGGGCATGACTTTATCTACGAACACCAATAAAAATGAAAACCTCAAAAGCACCCTAATCACCTGGGGCTTGATTCACAGTATAAGAATGTTTTTGTTTGATTGTAAAAGGCCTGTACTTGATCTGTACAAAGGGCAATCACAGGTGCACTTCAATCGATGCACAATAAATTCTCCATGGATGCTCATATTTGTGTGTGATGCTTCAAAAAGAAGAAACTACATGGTTCAGGTCTACTACTGTTTACCCTAAAAATCACAGTTCAATCGGTATACATTGAAGACAGCACATGTGCATCCCTCTCATGGCTCAGTCCTGAGCTCTGCATGGATGAAATTCCAAAATGGAACTGTACTGAGTGCTAACACTTGCACAAACTTTGACAGGGAGTAAAAGAACTATTTCCATTATGATGGAGTACTGCAAGATGGGACTTTTTCAACATTTTAGGGCAGTGTTTTAAGCATAAGTGGTAGTCCCCAAAGCTCTGCTTCGAAACCTGTGACCAGTGCTTTTCAATGTCAGAGCACTGAATACTAAGGCTGTGAAATATTGAGTTGACCTCATGCTTCTTAAATCCACTACCAGACACTCCTTGCCTCTTTTATCTCACTCTTGCGGGTTCCTCCTTTCTCCTTTAGTGACAGTTTTAACATCTTTTTCTTGCTACTTCTTTCCCAAGTGTTTTTCTGTCTCTTGCTTATATTAGAGGAGCAAAATAAGTGCTGGTCCCCAAAAATGAGTGCCTGTGGGCCATCTGCAACCACCAGCTCAAATTAAGCACAGTGTCGTCGTCAGAAATCAATGGTCAGATGGCTGCTTCCAACCAGTGAAAGCAAGAGAGGTGCTCACCTCAGCTTCTGCTTGTTTTTAAAGTTAGGGAGCCAAGACAGCAATTGCACTGCTCTACTGTCTCACCCACAATGAGCAAATAGCCATTGGCTTTTAGGAACCTCTATGTCATCAGTGTTGTATCTAAACTTTCTATAGTAGATATACATTTTTCTATGGAGCCACTGTAGAAGTAGTTACGTTTAAGTGTTTACTCATGAAGCATCATTGCCCTTCTTGTCATATGGTCTGACACAAAACTGATTCTCCTCACATCGTCAAGCCCATTTGTGTGTGGCACTATCTTCTCGGCCCCTGCTGGTGTGACAAAATTTGTATAAGATGTACTCATGAAGAAATATGGTATTATCTTTCAGGAGATGGCACCTTTCATGGAGTTGTATGTCAGAATATTGAGGAAAAATGTTGACTGTTAATTTATTGTGGAAAACATGTCAATTACCACAATATTTGGAGGGCACACATATACAAGTTAGTATAGATTTACTATTCTTAACTCCACATCCATTTACCTTGAAGAGATATATATCATCAAGGTACATAGATGTAGAGTTGAGTATAGTAAACCAATAGTTACCTTTATTTATTTATCTATTTACGTGAATGTATATAGCATGAACTTGGTCCATGGGCATTAGGGAACTTAACAGTAAGGTACAGATATCAAAGGAATAAACATAAGGGCTGTGAGAAACTGGGGCTGATTGCAGAGGCCCCCTAACTTTTTGCCCCCATTTTCCACTTTATGCTGGTGTTTTCCTGACTCTGATGGTGCCCTGGGTACTGCTAACCAGTCCCAGGGCCTGTGCTCTGTGTAAAATGGATATGCAAATTAGGCTAATTATAATTGGCTAAGTTAACCTACCTATAAGTCCCTAGTATATGGTAGGGCATGTAGGTTTAGGGACCACAGCATAGGTGGTGCACACCTAGGTGCATTGCTGAGGTGCCCAGTGTCATTTTAAAAGCAAGCCTGCCTTGCTGGCTGCTTTTAAATTAAAGTTATATGCAAATTCGACTTTGGAATTAAAGGTACTTCCAAAGTCTTAAACTACCTTATTTTTACATATAAGTCACCCCTAAGGTGTGCCCTATGTGCCCCTAGGGCTGGGTGCCATGTAACTATAAGCAGGGACTTTATAAAAGTAGATTTATAAGCCCTGGTGAGGTAAAAACAGCCAAATTCGTTTTTCCCTCATTGAAGTAAATGGCCTTCATAGGCTAGAATGGGCAGACTTTATTTAAAATTTTAAAGTCTCCTTAAATGTTACATACCAAGAATTTGGTATCAAATTGATTGTTATAATAAATCCCACAACTTCCAGTTGTTGGATTTAATATAACTAGTGCAGGTAAAAAGTTTAGACTTTACCTAAAAAGTTGCCAATTTCAGCTCTGCATTGTTTTTGCTGCTGTGCTCTGATTGGCCAGCCTGCAGCAGCTTCTGCCAGGCTACTTTAATGAGGTGTGAAGTGGCCTGACTTCACACAAAGGAATGTGCTTGGGGGAGAGAATCTCCCCTCAGCAGATGGTGAGGCAGGAAGGGGGAGGGCTGCCAAACTGGTCTTCAAAGGCAGAGAAGGACATTTGCAGCACCCAGCAACACCCCCACATCCTGCAAACCCAGACAGCTAGGTGCCCCCTTGATTAGATTAGGAGAGGGCAGGAGAGGGGTGTGTTTATGATTTTTAGCCACACCAGTGGGTGGGCTCAGCCAGATCTCTCCTCTAAAAATCAGATTCATCCATTTTGGATTTTTAGAGACTGTTGCCTTCTGGGATGGATTTTTGCCACACTTCCCAGGAAGTGGTCATCATAGGGGGACAACCCTGTCCCTGATTGGAGGACCAGGGCCCCCCTGCTTTTCACCCAGGAGCAAGGATAAAACTGGCAGACCTGCACCCACGCCTCAGATCCCCACCAAATTTCAAGAAGAAAGAACTACAAGGAGAAGAAGGACTGCCCTGCTGGACCCCTGGCCTGCACCTGGACCCTGCACTCAGAAAGACTGCACCAGCTGCACACTTGGGCTTCACCACAAGAAGGACTTTGCCTGGCTTCCACTGGTTCAAGGAGGGACTCCCTGTTTGCTACAGGTGAAAAATTGCTAACCAGAGTCCCCTGCACCAACTCCTGAAAAAGAGACCAGCTGACCACTGCCCAGTGGCCAAAAAGGAGTTTGCGCCAGGTGCACTCTGGGAGTTGAAGTCCGCATTTCCCAAGGACCATCACAGAACTTCTGGACCCTTGGGGTGAGCTGTGGACCCCAAAAGAACCTTAAAAGAACATCTGGGTGAAGCCCCAGAAGTTTGGAAAAGATTGGAGAAATTTTAGAAAAAAGCTCCATAAAGTGACCGACTCGACGCGGAAATTCTAGCCGGCTTGCCTCAACCGCGACCCGGCCTGACTTCGTGGTTCGTCCCGGTCAAGAAAAACATCCGAAAAAGAGACTAAGTCCGAACGTAAAAAGTTGACCGGGACCTTCCAGCCATCGTATCCGAGAAGGGCTCCACGGACGTCGGATCAAGATCCAGGTTTACCCCGGTCGAAGGATTTTCATCTCGAAAAAACGACTAAGTCCGAAGGTAGAAATCACCACCGAGGAAACCGACTTCGCGTATCCGGACAAGGGCTCCAGGAGGTCGGATCCAACTGGCAGGTTCGTCCCGGTGAAGAAAAACTTCAAAATAAAGACTAAGTCAGAAGGTAACTTTTTAACCGAGGCCTCCCGCGACCTGTAGCCGAGCAGGGCTCCATCGCGGTCGGCCTGAAAGTTTGACTTTGTCCCGGTCCTGGTGCAACCAGATGACCCGTTTGGCGCTTTTCGTTTCTAAGCGCTAGAAAATAATAATACTTTAAAAATTCATATCTCCGGTTCCCCTGAACCGATTTTAATCGTTTTTGTGTCATTTTAAAGATAAAAATATAAGCTATTTTTATAAATTGGTTTTGGATTTTTAAACTGTTTCCTGTGTTTTATTTAATTACTGTTTTGTGATATTTGAATGCTTTACACTTTGTCTCCTAAGTTAAGCCTTGACGCTCGATGCTAAGCTACCAAGGGTAGAGCTGGGATTAATTTACTGAGACCTAACTGTACTTTTGTGGAGGTTTGTGGCTTGTTGCTAGGTGTAGGTACCTACCTGCCCTACCAATAACCCATTTTCCAACATAATTGGAAGCAGCGACGGGATCCTGTACTTGTGTTCAATATCACGTTACAGTTTTAGATAAAACAAATTAAAAATCCTTTAAATTGTCCTAGTGCAAAAATTGTTTTTAATTTTTAATTTTAATTTTTTTTTAAATTAATTTGGATTAATTTCAATTATTGAATTTTTGTAATTTTTCTAAATTCCTGTCACCAATTTTTGCAAAAAGTTTTTGTTGACACAAAACTAGGGAACCATGGAGCTTGATCTGGCTAGCCTACCTACACTGACAGTAGTCCAGCTTAGGGGGTTGTGTGTTGAAAGAGGGTTGCCTGCAACCACTAATCTCAGGAAAGAAATCCTAATTAAATCCCTGACAGCATGGGCTGAGGCCCAAGAGGTAGAGACAGAGGAAGCTCCAGAGGAGGAAGAAAAAGAGGAAGATGCTAACTCTAACCATTCAGGGGAGGGAAAGCATCAGACCCCAAGTGAGGAAGAGGAGGAACGGTCCTCACTGGATACAGTCACTAAGGGCAGACCCAAAGCTAGTGGTAGGAAGAGGGTCCTTTCAGGAGGAGAGAACCCATCCATCAGGGAAAGAGAGCTGGAAGCCCAGCTAGCCTACATAGCTTTGGAAGCAGAGAAGCTGGCCCTAGAGAAGAAAAAGTGGGCATACAAAGAAAAAAGAGATGGAAGCAGCGATAAAGAAGCTGAGGTGTCCATGGGTGGGGGAGTTTGCCCCAGATTACCCAAGGGGGTGGTTCCTGCTTATGTAGAGGGGGATGACATAGATAAGTGGCTAGGGGCCTTTGAGAGGGCACTCCAAATGAGAAGGGTTAGGCCTCAATACTGGGGTTCCCTTTTGTGGGAGTTGGTCCCCAACTCAGGGAGGGATAGGCTTCTGACCTTAAGGGGGGAGGAGGCAGATTCATACCCTAGTATGAAAAGGTGCTTAGTCAAGAAGTTTGGTCTGACCCCAGAGCAATATAGAATGAAGTTCAGGGACACCCAGAAGGTCAGTACCCAGTCTTGGGTTGACTTTGTGGACACCTCACTAAAGGCACTAGAGGGCTGGATTATTGGCAACAAAGTAAATACTTATGAGGGGTTATACAATCTGATCATGAGAGAGCACATCTTGACCAATTGTATCCAAGAAAGGTTACGCCAGCATCTAGTGGACTCTAAGCAGACCAACCCTAGAGAGCTAGGGGAGGCAGCTGATGAGTGGTTGAGAACCAGGGTGGTTGTCAAGTCCCAGGGGGGAGACTCCAAGAAGGGGGGGACAGGTCCCCAAAAACCTAAGGAGGGAGGTGGTAAGCCCACCACAGAGACTCCCTCTGTACCCCAGAACCCTAAGAAGGAGGAGAGTAAATCCCACTCCCAATCTGACATGCAGAGACAGGGAGACCCAGGGTTAAAAAAGCTCTTGGACAGTAGGGCTTGCTTTGACTGTCAGCAGACAGGTCACTTCAGAGGAGATGCAGCCTGTCCAAAGAAAGTGGTTAGCACTGGGCTGTCCAGTGTAGCCATAGAGGAGGATTCCTCAGATGATGAAGTCCTCCTAGCATTGTGCTGGGAGACAGGACCAGATGGTAAGCTGGTGATCCCTGAGGGTGGGAGTAGGCACTTCCACCACATTCAAGTGAATGGGATCCCTACCACTGGCCTGAGAGACACCTGTGCCAGTCACACTGTAGTGAGTGACCGGTTAGTGACCCCAGATATGTATGTCCCAGGAAAGACAAAGAAAGTCAGGATAGCCACAGGGGAGGTCACCTCCAAACCTGTAGCCATAGTGCCCCTAGAGAGGGAGGGTATCCTTGACTGGATTAGGGTGGTAGTCAGTGCTGACCTTCCCCTAGATTGTATCCTGGGCAATGACCTCCCAGAGGTGAGTCTGGTCACAGATGGGGTGGTCGCCCAGGGCGCCCCCCCAACCCAAAGTCCTGGGGAGTCAGTCCCTACAGTTAGGAGACAGGGGTCCCCAAGAAAAGGAAAAAAGAAAAGGAAGGGTAGGCCACTCTTAAAGAGAGTTCCAGGGAGCCAAAGGCCTTCTGCCCCAGTAGGGGGGGAGCCCAGAGTTGGCACTGGTGAGGCCTCACCTGACCCCAAGGAAGTCCTGAGTAGTCAGGCAGCTGTCCAGATGCAAGGTGTTGCCCCTGCACTGACAGAAGGGAGAGTGGAAGGAGGGTGTCTGCCACAGGAGGTGGTAGCCCCCCACTCTAGACAGCAAGAGGGGTGCCAGGACCCCAAAGATGCCCCTAAAGCAGCTCAGCCACCTGTCAGTGGAGAGCTTAGGGTGTGGTTCTGGGTACTGACAGCTGTCAGTAGCCTCTGCTGGGTGCTAGCCTTCCTGGCAGCACTGTACTTGGCCTGGGAGGCAGACCCCAAGGCCAATAGCAAAGTAGGCCCCCTGACCCTGTTGGTCATGGTGGGGTTGCTCAAGTGTTGGGTGACCTCTTTGGGTAAGCTAGGTCTTGCCCTAGCAAAGTTAGGAGTAGGGGAGGTGGGCACCTCACTACCCAAGTTGGCAGAGAGAGAGGAGGAAGACCCCCCTAGAGGGAAGTTTCAGTTTGAGTTGGGTCCTTTTACTGTTGGGATGGCTTCACTACCCAGAGGGAGTGACCCTGACAGGGGGATGTAAGGCAGAGTAGGCCCTGCAAAGGGACAGCCAGTTTTCTTCACTGTCTTCCTCGCCTAACAAGCCAGGAAGACTCTCCCAGGGTTGGGCTGAGTCTCCTGGGCGTGTGGGCTGGGGGGGGGTTGTGTGAGAAACTGGGGCTGATTGCAGAGGCCCCCTAACTTTTTGCCCCCATTTTCCACTTTATGCTGGTGTTTTCCTGACTCTGATGGTGCCCTGGGTACTGCTAACCAGTCCCAGGGCCTGTGCTCTGTGTAAAATGGATATGCAAATTAGGCTAATTATAATTGGCTAAGTTAACCTACCTATAAGTCCCTAGTATATGGTAGGGCATGTAGGTTTAGGGACCACAGCATAGGTGGTGCACACCTAGGTGCATTGCTGAGGTGCCCAGTGTCATTTTAAAAGCAAGCCTGCCTTGCTGGCTGCTTTTAAATTAAAGTTATATGCAAATTCGACTTTGGAATTAAAGGTACTTCCAAAGTCTTAAACTACCTTATTTTTACATATAAGTCACCCCTAAGGTGTGCCCTATGTGCCCCTAGGGCTGGGTGCCATGTAACTATAAGCAGGGACTTTATAAAAGTAGATTTATAAGCCCTGGTGAGGTAAAAACAGCCAAATTCGTTTTTCCCTCATTGAAGTAAATGGCCTTCATAGGCTAGAATGGGCAGACTTTATTTAAAATTTTAAAGTCTCCTTAAATGTTACATACCAAGAATTTGGTATCAAATTGATTGTTATAATAAATCCCACAACTTCCAGTTGTTGGATTTAATATAACTAGTGCAGGTAAAAAGTTTAGACTTTACCTAAAAAGTTGCCAATTTCAGCTCTGCATTGTTTTTGCTGCTGTGCTCTGATTGGCCAGCCTGCAGCAGCTTCTGCCAGGCTACTTTAATGAGGTGTGAAGTGGCCTGACTTCACACAAAGGAATGTGCTTGGGGGAGAGAATCTCCCCTCAGCAGATGGTGAGGCAGGAAGGGGGAGGGCTGCCAAACTGGTCTTCAAAGGCAGAGAAGGACATTTGCAGCACCCAGCAACACCCCCACATCCTGCAAACCCAGACAGCTAGGTGCCCCCTTGATTAGATTAGGAGAGGGCAGGAGAGGGGTGTGTTTATGATTTTTAGCCACACCAGTGGGTGGGCTCAGCCAGATCTCTCCTCTAAAAATCAGATTCATCCATTTTGGATTTTTAGAGACTGTTGCCTTCTGGGATGGATTTTTGCCACACTTCCCAGGAAGTGGTCATCATAGGGGGACAACCCTGTCCCTGATTGGAGGACCAGGGCCCCCCTGCTTTTCACCCAGGAGCAAGGATAAAACTGGCAGACCTGCACCCACGCCTCAGATCCCCACCAAATTTCAAGAAGAAAGAACTACAAGGAGAAGAAGGACTGCCCTGCTGGACCCCTGGCCTGCACCTGGACCCTGCACTCAGAAAGACTGCACCAGCTGCACACTTGGGCTTCACCACAAGAAGGACTTTGCCTGGCTTCCACTGGTTCAAGGAGGGACTCCCTGTTTGCTACAGGTGAAAAATTGCTAACCAGAGTCCCCTGCACCAACTCCTGAAAAAGAGACCAGCTGACCACTGCCCAGTGGCCAAAAAGGAGTTTGCGCCAGGTGCACTCTGGGAGTTGAAGTCCGCACTTCCCAAGGACCATCACAGAACTTCTGGACCCTTGGGGTGAGCTGTGGACCCCAAAAGAACCTTAAAAGAACATCTGGGTGAAGCCCCAGAAGTTTGGAAAAGATTGGAGAAATTTTAGAAAAAAGCTCCATAAAGTGACCGACTCGACGCGGAAATTCTAGGCGGCTTGCCTCAACCGCGACCCGGCCTGACTTCGTGGTTCGTCCCGGTCAAGAAAAACATCCGAAAAAGAGACTAAGTCCGAACGTAAAAAGTTGACCGGGACCTTCCAGCCATCGTATCTGAGAAGGGCTCCACGGACGTCGGATCAAGATCCAGGTTTACCCCGGTCGAAGGATTTTCATCTCGAAAAAACGACTAAGTCCGAAGGTAGAAATCACCACCGAGGAAACCGACTTCGCGTATCCGGACAAGGGCTCCAGGAGGTCGGATCCAACTGGCAGGTTCGTCCCGGTGAAGAAAAACTTCAAAATAAAGACTAAGTCAGAAGGTAACTTTTTAACCGAGGCCTCCCGCGACCTGTAGCCGAGCAGGGCTCCATCGCGGTCGGCCTGAAAGTTTGACTTTGTCCCGGTCCTGGTGCAACCAGATGACCCGTTTGGCGCTTTTCGTTTCTAAGCGCTAGAAAATAATAATACTTTAAAAATTCATATCTCCGGTTCCCCTGAACCGATTTTAATCGTTTTTGTGTCATTTTAAAGATAAAAATATAAGCTATTTTTATAAATTGGTTTTGGATTTTTAAACTGTTTCCTGTGTTTTATTTAATTACTGTTTTGTGATATTTGAATGCTTTACACTTTGTCTCCTAAGTTAAGCCTTGACGCTCGATGCTAAGCTACCAAGGGTAGAGCTGGGATTAATTTACTGAGACCTAACTGTACTTTTGTGGAGGTTTGTGGCTTGTTGCTAGGTGTAGGTACCTACCTGCCCTACCAATAACCCATTTTCCAACAAGGGCCCTCAGTACAACCCTGGCGGTCAGTGTTAAAGCAGCGGTAAGGCCGCCAACAGGCCTGCGGTAAAAAAAATGGAATCACGATCATGGTGGAAACCACCAACATAGACAGCCACTCAAACACTCCGACCGCCATGGCGGTAGAAACAAACACTGCGGCGGTCACCAATAACAGACAGGCGGAAGACAATGTACCGCCCACACTATTATGAGAGGCCAATCCTCCACCTTTTCCGGAGCAGAACCAACACAAACAAAAACATGGTGGAAACAGGACTTGGAAGAAAAAACACTCACCTCTACACATTCCAAAAGGAACCAGGACACCATGGATCCAGAACTCCAAATACTCCCTGCAATGGTATTCCAGCTCCTCTACCAGGAGCATGAAAGACGGCGGCGACGACCACGGTGAGTACTGCATCTACAACACATGGGTGGCGGGTGGGAAAAGAGAGTGACACACACACACACAACACGCAAAACACCCCCACCCTCACCCACAACAACATACACATAAATATATGCTGCAACATGACATTTACAGCCCCCTTCAAGTACGCAAGGACAAAAGGAGATGAGCTGAACGATTATAATAAATAAAAATCCATTAGTCAAAACTTGAAATACAGTATAAACAATTATGTACAGCCACTACACAAGTCCAGATAGTGCACCATTCATAGTCCGTGGACCACTGGGCCCAAAATGCATGGGCGAGGCCCACACTCGATTCCAGACTCCAAACGGAGAGAACACTGCAGGGGCATCAGATCGAAATGAAACAGGCACCTCAGGGGGAAGGGAAGGGGGGCACCTCAGCCGGATGCGTGCACGACGCCAGCTCCACGAGGGGGCCCCATGTCCACTGCTGTATCCTGGGGAGTGCAAAGCCACAGTCTCCCAAGTCTCTCAAGTGGGTGGGTTGCCCACTGCTCTATCCTGGGGAGTGCAAAGCCACAGTCTCACAAGTCTCTCAAGTGGGTGGGTTGCCCACTGCTCTATCCTGGGGAGTGCAAAGCCACAGTCTCTCAAGTGGGTGGGTTGCCCATTGCTCTATCCTGGGGAGTGCAAAGCCACAGTCTCTCAAGTGGGTGGGTTGCCCACTACTCCATCCTGGGGAGTGCAAAGCCACAGTCTCTCAAGTCTCTCAAGTGGGCGGGCTGCCCACTGCTCTATCCTGGGGAGTGCAAAGCCACAGTCTCTCAATTGGATAACAGTCTCCACTGGTTCTGGAGGGGGCTTTGTGCCCAGAGTGCTTCATCCTGCCAAGGACTGAGGTGGTGGATGTAATACTCCACTGGTTTTGGGAGGGGCTTTGTGCCCAGAGTGCTTCATCCTGCCAAGGATTGAGGTAGTGGATGTCTTTCTCCACTGGTTCTGGAGTGGGGCTTTGTGCCCAGAGTGATTCATCCTGCCAAGGACTGAGGTAGTGGATGTGATACTCCACTGGTTCTGGAGGGGGCTTTGTGCCCAGAGTGCTACATCCTGCCAAGGACTGAGGTAGTGGATGTGATACTCCACTGGTTCTGGAGGGGGCTTTGTGCCAAGAGTGCTTCATCCTGCCAAGGACTGAGGTAGTGGATGCCTTTCTCCACTGGTTCTGGAGGGGGCTTTGTGCCCGGAGTGCTTCATCCTGCCAAGGACTGAGGTAGTGAATGCCTTTCTCCACTGGTTCGGGAGGGGGCTTTGTGCCCAGAGTGCTTCTCCCTGCCAAAGACTGAGGTAGTGGATGTGATACTCCACTGGTTCTGGAGCGGGCTTTGTGCCCAGAGTGCTCCATCCTGCCATGGACTGAGGTAGTGGATGTGATACTCCACTGGTTCTGGAGGGGGCTGTGTGCCCAGAGTGCTACATCCTGCCAAGGACTGAGGTAGTGGATGTGATACTTCACTGGTTCTGGAGGGGGCTGTGTGCCCAGAGTGCTTCATCCTGCCAAGGACTGAGGTGGTGGATGTGATACTCCACTGACGGTGGTGCAACATGCAAGCTGCCCAGGCTCCTGGAACTGACCACCAGCCTCGTACGACTGACCACTGGGGATGGCAGCCAAGTCTGCGGTGGTGCCACTTGCTCAGGATGTCACGGGGCCCCTGGCGGTGCTGGAGGCGGTGTCAGTGGCATTGGTGCTTGCAGCGGACTCTGTGGCATCTGTGCTGGCAGTGGGCTCTGTGGCATCGGTGCTGGCGGCGGGCTCTGTGGCATTGGTGCTAGCGGCGGGCTCTGTGGCATTGGTGCTGGTGGCAGACTTTGTGGCGGCGGTGCTGGTGGCGGTCTTTGTGGCAGCGGTGCTGGTGGTGGGCTCAGTGACTGCAGTGCTGGTGGCGGGCTCAGTGACTGCGGTGCTGGTGGCGGGCTCAGTGACTGCAGTGCTGGTGGCAGGCTCAGTGACTGCGGTGCTGGGGGCAGGCTCAATGACTGCGGAGCTGGTGGCGGTGCAGGTGGTGGTGCAGGTGGCGGTCTTGGCCCCCGTGCAGGCTGGCGTCGACGTGGACCTGCCCTTGATTTTCTGGCCCTTCCCCACCTTGGATGATGGCACAGCTGTCTTGCCACTATCCACTTTTGTTTTCCCTGAGCCCTTGGTTGAAGGTGTTTTCACCTTCTCCCTCCAGGATGTGGGCGACTTTTTTACTTTTGGAGGTGACAGAACACAGTGGATGTTGGTATGTGTGTATGGGTATGATGCTTGTGTGAGTGCCTGTGGGATGTGTGGTGATTATGTTTGCCAGAGCCACCCTTGTGTGTTGAGGTGTGTGCATGCTGGTCTGATGGTGTGCTTGGGATAGGCTGAGGTACAGGGGATTGGGTCTGGGTGGAGGAAGTTGGAGGGGGAAGGCTGGACACAGGGACAAATGCTGCATGGGTATGATGCTTGTGTGAGTGCCTGTGGGATGTGTGGTGATTATGTTTGCCAGAGCCACCCTTGTGTGTTGAGGTGTGTGCATGCTGGTCTGATGGTGTGCTTGGGATAGGCTGAGGTACAGGGGATTGGGTCTGGGTGGAGGAAGTTGGAGGGGGAAGGCTGTACACAGGGACAATGGCTGCCATCAGTGCTGAGGCCAGAGCCTGAAATGCTCTCTGTTGGGCTGCCTGGCCAGAATGAATGCCCTCCAGGTATGCATTTGTTTTTTGCAACTGCCTCTCTACACCCTGGATGGCATTCAGAATGGTAGACAGCCCAACAGTGAAGGATCTGAGGAGGTCAATGGCCTCCTCACTGAGGGCAGAAGGGCTGACTGGGGCAGGGCCTGAGGTGCCTGGGGCGAAGGAGATGCCCACCC
This sequence comes from Pleurodeles waltl, assembly GCF_031143425.1. Classification (NCBI taxonomy): domain Eukaryota; kingdom Metazoa; phylum Chordata; class Amphibia; order Caudata; family Salamandridae; genus Pleurodeles; species Pleurodeles waltl. The sequence continues at coordinate 683,589,589 of NC_090446.1, forward strand.
TCCTGGGTGAGCAGCCACGGGACACATGCTGAGGGGCTGCAGGGAGGGCAGTGCTGGTAGGGGGGGGTGGTGGCTGTTGCTGATGTCACCTCCTGTCCCCACCGTGGAGCTCCCCTCGCCCTCCGTCCCACTGCTGGCTTCAGACTCTGTTGTCTCGCCCTCCAGGGCCATGTGGGATGCAGCTCCCTCCTTCTCCGGTGCCACTGCTCCTCCGCATGATGATGCTAATGCACACAAGAACAGGGAGACCAAACAAAGGTGGTGGGGAAAGACACGTGGAACCCCCATCTTTTTTTAAAGGCCCAACAGATGGAGAGAAGTATGGAAGCGATTTTTCGCTTTGCCCGTAAATTAGGACATAGACCAGTCAACCAGATTATTATGCTCTATAAATCTAAATGTGTTTCTGCAGCTACTTATGGGGGGTTCTTTGGGGATACACTAACTCAACCCTCTTACAATGTATAGAGAATACATTTCTGCACTGGCTGCTTTTGGTACCCAAGAATGTAGCTAATATTATTTGTCATGAGGAGTTGGGAATACGGTACATTAAGGATTCGAGTGATATCGCCCCACTCCTGTTATGGATAAAAGTAAGGTTAAACCCTGCGGCTAGCCTAGTGCAAGACTGTTTAATTGACTGCATTCAACTAGCAAATCATAATAAGATTCCATGGCTTACTTTTGTACATAATTCTTTTTAGAATTTGGACCTGGAGATTTTGGGCCAGATGTATGAAAACTGGCGTCTGCGAATCTCAAATAGCAAATTTTTGATGCATCTCTTTGCGATTCGGATTTTGCAATTCGCTCCTCGCAATTTCCTACTGGAAATACCGAATCGCAAAATGCGACTCGCAAAACCAGGTTGCAACGCAAGAAATCGCAAAATTTGCGATTTCTTGTTTTTGGTCTGCGAATGCCTTTCATGCATCGCAGACCACGTTTTCACTCGCAAACGGGCGATTTTTGTGATTCGCACCGTTTGCGAGTGCAAAAACTTTTCATACATCTGGTGGCCCTTTGTATCTAAAAACCACAGCTTATGCCTACTAATGCTAAGGAAATGGTAAAAACTCAGTATATAGAGTATATTGTGAACTATAGATATCAAGTAGCAGAGAAATTGAAAACACTTGACTTATATGTGCAGATTTCAACTTCAATTTTGATAGAACCATACTTTGTTTTTTTTTTACAACTTTGGAGGAGGTGTTAATCCGTCCCAAAAGTGATGGTAAAGTGACGGATATACCACCAGCCGTATTACGAGTCCATTATATCCTATGGAACTCGTAATACGGCTGGTGGTATATCCGTTACTTTACCGTCACTTTTGGGATGGACTAACACCTCCTCCAAAGTTATAATAACCCCCCTTATCTGGTTCCCAATTTCTTCTCTGTATTCTCTACTTGTTCTTTTTAGATTAAATATGGTCCATTTAGAGTGGCTTTTCCAAAGAAATGTACGTGGCAAAAAATGCTACTGCTTTGTCCTTGTGACAATTTTTCTAAACAAAGCACTTGCCACTTTGTTTTATTTTGTTCACTTTATTCAGCTCCTAGGAAAGCTTTTATATTGCCAATCTTGCACAAATTACATACTATCTTTCATAAGGAGGCTTTTATTGGTATTCAAAGACTTTCATCTAAACAAATGTGCAGCTCAGTTTTAAGTTTTATTAAATCAGCTATTGTTATTAGGAATCAATATGAATTGGTCGATGTACCCATTTAATAACATAATTTTGACTATTTATGATTTTACTTTGTTGATTCGGATTCTAATGTTTGTAAGCTAATATATTCTAATCTAGAAGGGGTCCGGGACATTCCCGATATGTTTTGATAATTAGCCTTGTAATTTTAGTTGGATGAAGATGTTTGTATTTTGTCTTAACTTATGAGGACTGTATTTTAATAGTTATTTATATTCTATGTAATGTATATGTGCTTTTATGGCAAAACGCCGAATAAAGATCTTTTGACTGACTGACTGACTGACCTCATGGACTAGAGTTGTGTGACATAGGTATGTTGACAATACAATCAACATTGCTATTTTCCTTAGTTATTGCAAATACACATTTGTGAAAGCACAGACTGACTCCAGATTGTTTTGTGATTCAAGGGTGTTTATTTCAGTGCTAATTAGTGGAGGGGGTTGTAAAATGGGCAGTGGTGATGGTAGAGGATTGTCCATGGTAGATTCCAGTCTATTGGTTTCACAGGTGCATTGTCCAAAGGGGCATAGGAAGTGGAGCTAGGGCAGTTGATGGATGGGCTGGGTGATGAAGTGGGACAGAAGGATGACATTCAGGGTGGTCTCATTTCCTGGGGGGGGCGTGGCATTGTTCTCTGTCTTTGTCCTGGATCTCAGGCACCGTTTGCGGTGTGGTTCTCCATCTTCAGGGGGTGGGATGCTGGTGTTGTGGTCCTGTGGTAGTGCCTCCGGTCCACTAGCGCCGGCAGAGGTGGTGGGCTGTTCATCATCCACGCTAGTGTCAGGGGCCCCTTGTTGTGCCACAGTGTCCCTCTTGGTGTTCACAAGGTCCTTCAGCAGCCCTACAATGGTGACCAGGGTGGTGTTGATGGACTTAAGTTCTTCCAGATACTGTTCCTCCTGCAGCCGCTGGGTCTCCTGAAACTTGCCCAGTACCGTTGCCATCATTTCCTAGGAATGATGGTACGCTCCCATGATGTTGGAGAGGGCCTCGTGTAGAGTGGGTTCCCTGGGCCTGTCCTCCCCCTGTCGCATAGCAGTCCTCCCAGTTCCCCAGTTTTCCTGTTCCTCTGTCCCCTGAACCATGTGCCCACTGCCACTGCCCCCAGGTCCCTGATTTTCTTGGGTTGGTGGGTTTGCCTGGGTTCCCTGTAGTGGTGGACACACTGCTGCTTGACGTGTCCTGGGGACAGAGGGATGGGCCCGCTGGGTGGGTGCTGTGCTGGCTCTGTGGTGGTATGTGCCAGTTTGAGGGGAACCGACTGTCCCGAGGTCCCAGATGGGCCGGCCTGGTCATCTTGATCCAGTTGGACAGAGCTGCTGTCATCACTGTGGGCCTCTTCTGTGGGGGGAGTGGACATGTCTGGAACCTCCTGTCCAGTGACGTTGGGTAGGGGCCCTGCAGGGGTGTAAAGGCGTGATTATTGCATCTGTGTGTGCCATTGTGTGCAATGGGTGGGTGACTCTGTATTCCAGTGCTTGCATTGTTGTCTAGGACCTTGTGTGATAGTTGGTTTGGGGATCTGTTTGGGTATCTGTAGTGGACATGCTTTGGTGATGGGTGTCCATTCTTTTTTGTTGCATGCAGGGCTTGGTATTGGGATGTGTGGGTTGTGATAGTGGGGCATATGTGAGGTGTTGGAGTGAAGAGGGTGAGGGGTGTATGTGATAGCATGCAGGTAGGGTGGTGGGTTGTAAATAGTTAAGATATGACTTACCAGAGTCCATTCCTCCTGCTACTCCTGCGAGGCCCGTAGGATGCAGTATAGCCAAGACCTGCTCCTCTCATGTTGTTAGTTGTTGAGGAGGAGGTGGGGTTCCGCCGCCAGTCCTCTGAAATGCAATCTGGTGTCTTGAGACCACGGAACGCACCTTCCCCCGTAGAACGTTCCACCTCTTCCTCATGTCATCCCATGTTTTTGGATGCTGTGCCACTGTGTTGACCCTGTCTATGATTCTGCGCCATAGCTCCATCTTCCTAGCTATGGAGGTGTGCTGCACCTGTGATCCGAATAGCTGTGGCTCTACCCGGACGATTTCCTCCACCATGACCCTGAGCTCCTCCTCAGAGAACCTGGGGTGTCTTTGCAGTGCCATGGTGTGGTGTGGGTGATGTGTTGGGTGGTGTGTGTTGTGATGTGTGAGGGGATGTGTTTGTGTGTGTTGTCTGAGGTGCGTGGATGTTGTGTGAGTGATGGTGTTGAGTGCCTGTGGATGCTAGTATTGTTGATGGTGGTGCCTCTCTGTGTGCGTCTTTCTCAACTTTTGTCGTAGGGGTTTGTGGGTAATGTGGGTGTGTGTTTTATATTGTATTGAGTGTGTGGGAGTGGTGTGTGTATGTGTATCAGGTTTGTGTATTTCGAATTGTCCAATGTGGCGGTGTTTTGGAGATGTGTGTGTATTTCAGCACTGTTAAGAGGTTGTTGGTTCCATTCAACGCTAGCTGCTGATTATCTTTGTAGGAGGTGGGGAATCATTATTTCTCCAAATTTCAGCAAGCAATGCAATCAAGCTTGAGTTCTTCTAGAGGGGTTTTGCAGTTTCGCCTTTGGCAAAAATGGACAATTGGGGGCAAATAATGCATTTTAATACACAATTTCCCTTTGTTAGAAATTGGGTTACTGGGGTGTGAGTCCTGGTCAAGCAGCAACCACAGTCCTAGTCAGGGTAAGGCATAAATAAACCTGTGCTCAACCCCCTGGCTGGACACAGAGCTGTCAGGCTTAACTTCGAGTCACTGTGTAAAGTATTTGTGCAGCTGTGAAAACACCACACAAAACAATTCCCATACCAAGTTAGAAAAATAGAGCTTAATTTAATAAATAAAACAAGACCAAAAATGCCAAAAATCCAATCAGTAGAACTTGAATTATGAAGTTTTAAAGAATAAACTGTAGAATAGCGCCTAAAAGAATATAGGCCCTCATTACGACCCTGGTGGTGGGTGATAAGACTGGCAGTAACTACCACCAAATTATGACAATGGCGGTGATATCTCCGAAAGACAGCCAATGTACCACACTGACCGCCAGGGTGGAAACAAAAGTCACCACAGCGGTAGCTGTCTACAGCCAGGTGGAACACAAAGTACCGTCCACCATATTAAGACCCTTCAATCCGCCACCTTTTCCGGGGCGGTACCAACGCCATCAAAAGCCTGGTGGAAACAGAGCACAGAAGTCAAAGGACTCACCATTAGAGACACATGGAAGAACCATGTCGCCATGGAACCCGAACTGCATGTTTTCCCGATGATCTTCTAGGTCATGCTCCACCATGAACACCAATGCCGGCGAAAACGACGATGGTGAGTACAGCCGCCTAGCACACATGGGAGGGGGGAAGAAAACGAGAGTGACACACCTGCACAACACACACCCCACTTACGTACACCATACACACAAGCAGATGCATAAGAAAATCAATTTGTCCACGATAATCGGAAAAATAATTCAAAGACAACAGGAATTGACAACAGTGATTATAAAAAGATCAACATCAAAAATAAGAAGTCGATGTGGCAATGCAACAGATATGTATAAAAGTATAAAAAAGAGACACTGCCAAGTCCATAGTTCACAGGGCCCACATGACCACAGGGTAAATTCCAAGGCCCCACTAGATTCGTGCACCAATACGGAGAGAACACTACAGGGGCATCAATTGACAAATAGGCAGACACATCGGGGAGCACCGCAGCCAGATGCGGAAACAAGACCACTGGTTCTGGAGGGGGTAACATGCCCTGTGCTTGGTCCTGGGGAGTGCAAGGCCACAGTCTCTCGAGTGGGTGACTTGCCCACTGTTTCTGGAGGGGCAATATGCCATGTGCTTGGTCCTGGGGAGTGCAAGGCTACAGTCTCTCGAGTGGGTGACTGCCCACTGGTTCTGGAGCAGGCAACATGCCATGTGCTTGGTCGTGGGCTGTGCAAGGCCACAGTCTCTCGAGTGGGTGACTTGCCCACTGGTTCTGGAGTGGGCGATATGCCATGTGCTTGGTCCTGGGGAGTGCTAGGCCACAGTTTCTCAAGTGGGTGAATACCCCACTGGATCTGGTGGAGGCAGGCCGCACAGCAGCCCATGGAGGCTGGACTATATGGCATCCGCCAGCAGTGATGGCAGCACTGTGGTGGTGGTTTGTGAGTCCCCTGCTCAGCCCCGGCATCCTCTGATGGCTGCACTGTGGTGGTGGTTTGGGAGGCTCCTGCTCAGCCCCTGAACCCTCCAATGACTGCACTGTGGTGGTGGTTGGGGGAGGCTCCTGCTCAGCCCCTGCACGGTCTGATGGCTGCACAACCACGGCTGGCAGTGGGGGCTCTGAGACAGCTGCTGGTGCAGGATCCTTCCCCTTATTTGTGGCTGGTGCAGGTTCCTTCCCCTTCTTTGTGGCTGGTGCAAGCTCCTTCCCCTTCGGTATTTGTGGCCTGGAATCCTTTCCACCACGAGTTGGTGCTGCTAAAAATGGGCCCGTGGACTGTTTGGCTGAGGTGCTTGGCCGGGTCCTTGTTACCCTGGCCATACGTGCAGGATGAGGGGGGAGGGGTAGGGAAGAGGTCAATCTGTGAAAGGAGAAGTTTTTAGGGACATTGGAGAGGGAGAAGTAATGGGAGTGGAGGATGAGGGAGTGGTTGTTGGAGGTGTTTCTCTGCTGGATGTGGGTGCAGGTACATGGGTTGTATGCTGTTGAGAAGTGGATGGCTGTTGGGTGTCTGAGTGCTTGCGTTTGTGTACTTTAGGAGGGGGGACAGACACAGTGGGCGAGGACACAGAGGATATGTGCATGGATGTTGTGGAGGTGTCTGCCTGTGAGGTGTGTGTTCTGCTTGGTGTGGTGATGATGCTGGTGGTGGATGATGATGTAGTGCATGCAGGTATGAGTGTGGACGTAACTAGGTGTGAGGTGGAGGAGGAGGAGGAGGAGGAGGGGGAGGCAGTGGAAATAGTGGATGTTGTTGTGTCTTTAACGTGATGGTGTTTGTGTGAGTGCCTGTGGGATGGATGGTGCTTGTATTTGCCTGCAACACTCATGGGTGTTGTCTTGTGTGCATGCTCGTCTGGCTGTGTGCTTGGGATGGGTTGGGGTTGAGGAGAATGGGACTGGGAAATGGAAGTTGGAGGGGGAACGGTTAAAACAGGAACAATGGGTGCCCACAGAGAGGAGGCCAGAGCCTGGATTGATCTCTGTTGGGCTGCCAATCCAGCGTGAATGTCCTCAAGGAATGCATTAGATTGCTGCATCTGGTCTGCCAGACCCTGGATGGCATTCACAATGGTTGACTGCCCTACAGAGATGGATCTCAGGAGGTCAATAGCTTCCTTACTGAGGGCAGCAGGGCTCACTGGGGCAGGGCCTGAGGTGCCTGGGGCGAAGGAGATGCCCACCCTCCTGGGTGAGCGGGCACAGGCAACTCGCTGATGGGCTGCTGGGAGGGCAGTGCTGGTACGGGGGTGGTGGCTGTACCTGTAGCTGGGGTGGTCACAGAGGTGTCCGCCACCACCAGGGAGCTCCCATAGGAGGAGGTATCTGAGTCTGTGTTGTCCCCTCCAGCCTCCGCCATGGTGCTCCCCCTCACCCTCGATCCCACTGGTGCCCTCAGCGTCGGTGGACTCTGCCTCCAGGGTCCTGTGGGATGCAGCTCCCTCCGTTGCTGGTACCTCTGCTCCTCTGCCAGATGATGCTAATGCACATAAGGACAGGATGACAAAACAGGAAAGGGGGGAGAGAGACAAAGGATACACTGGTCAATGACTGCACCAACACCATCATTGGCGTACACAGCACCCTCACACACAGGGTACAGACCTACGCACTATGCATTGCACTACCAGTGATATTGCTAGCCACCAAGGCATGAGGAGGAGCACACCCCGCCAACTGCAGCACACCTGGGACCCACGCAGCCCTGACCAGTAGTGGATGCTAACAAGCTAGGTAGGCAGTATTTCCCCTTCAGACCCATAGCCACCTAATCTGCTATATTTGGCCTGGCCTGGGGCACCCACTTACACACAACCACCACCTGGATACCACCCCTCCAGACGTGAGCTTCAATGATGGCCACTGTACTCACCCCCTTGTGGCTACTGTGATGCCTTCAAGCGCTCATCCAGCTCAGGATAGGCCACCACCAGTATGCGGGCCATCAGGGGGGGTCCGGGTCCAGTGGGCACCCCTTCCTTGTTGGGAGGCCATACCAAGCTGGCCTCCATGTTCTTCCATGCCCAACGTCTTACGTCCTCCCTTTCCGACAATGGGTGCTTCGTCTGCCAGAGACCCCCAGGGTCCGCATATACCCTTCTTTTGATGGACGCTGACCCGCAGAGGTAATACAGGCAGGAGAACACCATTAGACAAACAGTCCAGCCAGTAACATGAATGGCTCCCCATGCCCGTTTCCATCACCATTGGCACACACATAGCCCAGCACACAACGTGTACACCGCCAAGAGGACATCCACTCCCCCCTTACACCATGCCTTCACACACAACTCCATGCATTCATGCCACATGCATTGTGTCCACAGTGTACTCACCTGTTGGTCTGGAGGCTCATACAGCAGTCTGTGCTAGGGTAGGACCCCATCTACCAGTCTCTCCAACTCCTCACAAGTGAAGGCTGGGGCCCTTTTCCCGGTCACACGCAGAATGGTAGGTTCCAGACACAGGTCACAGCAGCACATGCAGTGTAGGTCCTCTCCTAAGGAAGGTCAGGAAACAAGTGAGGAATATGATAGAAAATGGCAGTCACATCCATGACGGTGCATACCGTCACTGCCGGCGTAGATCACCATTGGCCACTGTACCACATAGGGCCCAAATGTAACCAAGGACGAGTTGCACGGCAGCTCTCGACCGCCTGCCGCCACGGCGCACAACGTCAGCAGCATTACCTGACTTCCACCTGTCCCTCCACACAGGACAGGCGGATGCCATTTCAGGGGGGAACGGGCCTATGGATTAATGCTGCGTCAAAGGATAAATAGACACATACTTTACAAATGACACTGTCCCATAACATGTTCACAGATGGCGGACTACTGTTGTGGCTCCATTGTTCAGTTTGTGACAGCCTCCTCACTCTCTTGTCCCTTAGATACCTACCACTGCAGATGAATAGGAGATGGAGACATACCCCTGTGTACAGACCTCTTGTGGACTTGGCTACACTGGAGGACAGACACATTATCCTCGCCTATATACTGAACAGGGGCACAATCACAGAGATGTGTGCCCAATTGGAGCCTGACCTGATATCTGCTATCCGTCACCCACTGGCATACCCCCTCTTGTGCATCTGCTATCAGTTCTCCATTTCCTGGCAACTGGTTCTTTCCAAGTGACAGTGGGCTTGGCAGCCTGAATGTCACAGCCAATGTTCTCAATAGTGCTAACAGGAGTATGGCCTGCCCTGATAAAATACATGTGCAGCTACATTGCCTTCCCCCAGGTTGAGGATTTGGCCACTGTGAAGGCCAGGTTGTATGCAATGGGACATATCATCAATATAATTGGGGCAATTGATGGAACACATATTGCATTTGCCCCCCCCTGCCAGAATGAACAGGTGTTCAGGAATTGTAAGAGTTTCTACCCCATGAATGTGCAGATGGTGTGCCTGGCGAACCAGTACATCTCCCACGTCAGTGCTAAATATCCTGGGTCGTGTATGATGTGTGGCTAATAGGTGAGCCCTGGTTCCCACCCAGTACATGTTGGCGTATGCCTATGGTGTTGGCCATATAGGATAGTGTGTGGCTAAATGTTGTCCCTCAATATTTGCAGGTGACTCTGGTTACTCAATCCTATCATGGCCGCTGACCCCTGTGAGGGATACCAGGACAAGGGCAGAAGAACATCATAATGAGGCACATGGGCGAACCAGAAGAATCATTGAAAGGACCTTTGGCCTCCTGAAGGCCCGGTTTCAGTGCCTTCTTCTGACAGGTGGATCCCTGTGCTACTCACCCAAGAAGGTCTGCAGAATAGTCGTGGCATACTGCATGTTGCACAATCTGGCCCTCAGACGACATGTGTCTTTTGTGCAGGAGGAGGAGACTGGAGATGCTCCAGTGGCAGCAGTAGACCCTGTGCACAGTGAGGATGAGGAGGTAGAGGATGAGGATGTGGACAACAGAACATTTGTGATCTGTCAGTACTTTCAATGAGACACAGGTCAGACAGTGCAACTTTACATTTCAATGACTTTGGTTGTATTCTGTGTGGCATTGGCATGCTGGTATTTAACACTTCTATGCCCACTTACTGTTACCTCTCGCTATTTATTTTGCAGATGTTGGTGATTTGAAAAATACCCCTGGTGTGACAGCCATATACAGGTCATTGATTCTATGCTCATTCTATGTACAATTCATTTGCAATGCTTGTGCCTGTTTCAATCAATACATATGTGAAATACACAACATACTCGAAATTGATTTATATCAAAGGGTGTTTATTGTAGTACTAATATATAGAGGGGAAAGTGCAATGGGATGGGGTGATGATGGAGGAAAGTCTAGGGTATTGTTCCAGTCTGTTCGTAGCACAGGTGCACTGTCTAAGGGGACATAGGAAAGGGAGCAATGGCAGTTCAAGGAGGATAGGGTGACTGAGTCAGACACAAGGGGGACAATCAGGAGAGTCTCATTTCCTGGCAGGGGTCTTGGTAAGTGTCTCTGGTTTCTGCCTGGATCGCAGGAAACGTTTATGGGGTGGTTCACCATCTGAAGGGGGAGGGGTGCTGGTGGCCTGTGGCTCCTGTGGTGGGGCCTCCTGGCCACTAGCGGCAGCAGAAGTGGAAGGCTGTTCAGATAACTGGCTAGTGGCAGGGGCCTGCTGGTGTGACACTGCCTTCACTCATGATGTTGGCCATGTCTGCCAGCACCCCCTGCTATGGAGATCAGGGTGTTATTGATGGCCTACAAGTCCTCCCTGATCCCCTAATACTGACCCTCCTGCAGCCGCCTGTTCTCCTGCATGTTGTCTAGGATCTGGCCCATTGTGTCCTGGAAAAGTTGATAGGCTCCCAGGATCTCAGAGAGCGCCTCCTGGAGAGTTGGTTCCCTGCTCCTGTCCTCCCTTTGGTGCACAGCAATCCTCCCAGTTTCCCTGTTGGCCTGTGCCTCTGTCCTCTGAACCGTGCTCCCCCTGCCACTGACCCCAGGTCGCTGATTGTCTTGGAGATGAGGTGTGGCCTGGGGTCACTGTAGAGGTGGGCACACTGCTGATTGACGTGTCCTGGGGACAGAGATTTGGGTACGCTGGGTGGGTGCTGTGGTGTTGTTTCCTGATGGGAGAAGTCCTGTGGTGGTCTGTGACTGGGCTTGGGTAACTAGCATTCCACTAGTCTGTGATGGGCCAGGTAGATCGTCCAGATCCTGAAGACTAGAGTTACTGTCATCATTGTGGGCCTCTTCTGTTGGGGGACTGGATAGTGCTGGCACCTCCTCTCCAGTGACATTGGCTGTGGTACCTGTTGGGATGCAAATTATGTATTATGCTTCATGTGTATGACATATTGCTCATCCCTGGCTTCCCCTCTATGGTTGGTGTTGCCCTACCAGCTTTTACTTGTGTAAGTTGGTGTGTGGTGGGATTGTTAGTTTCCCTATGCTGTGCATGCTTTAGTGATGAGTGTCCATGCAGGGCTGTGAGAGGTGTGCATGCATTGGTACAACATGCAGGGCTTGGCATTGGGATTAGTGAGATGTGATGGTGAGGTGTGTGGGATGGAGTGGAGTGATGGGAGTGGGGTGAAGGTATGTGATGGCATGCAGATATGGGGGTGATGATTGTTGAAAGTTGACTTACCAGAGTCCAGTTCTCCTCTAACTACTGCCAGGCCCTCGGAATGCAGTATGGCCAAGACTTGCTCCTCCCATTCTGTGAGTTGTGGGGGAGGAAGTGGAGGTCCTCTGCCAGTCCTCTTGATAGCGAGCTGGTGTCTTGCTGCTATGGAACGTACTTTCCCCCGTAGGTCATTCCACCTCCTCCTGATGTCATCCTTGTTCTTTGGTGCTGTCCCACGGCGTTGACTCTGTCCACAATTCTCTGTCATAGCTCCATCTTCCTGGCTATTGCTATTTGCTGCACCTGTGCTCCAAACAGCTGTGGCTCTTCCCTGATGATTTCCTCCACCATGACCCTTAACTCCACCTCAGTAAAACCGGCGTGCCTTTGTGGTGCAATGGGTGTTATGTGATGTGTGTTGGTGAGGGTGTGTTGGGTAATGTGTTGGGGTGTGTGATGTGGAGTGCGTGAGGGGTGTATGGGTGTGAGTGGTGTGTGTATCTAGTTGTCACAGTGGTCTTGGTGTCAGTCTAGTGCCAATGATTTGTATTCGTAAGGGTTTGTGGGTAATGTGGGTGTGTGTTTTATAGTGGTGTGTGTGTGTGGGTGTGGTGTGTGCATGGCTGTCAGGTGTGTGTTATTTGAGTTGTCCAATGTAATATTGTTTTGTCTGTGGGTGTCCATTGTGAGCAAGGCGGTATGTACCGCCAATGGTTTACTGCCTTTGAATGTCCGCTGTGGTGATTCGTGGGTGATAATGTGATGGGCATTGTTCTGTTGGCTTAACGGTGTGAGTTTTGATACCGCAAGTTTATCACTGACCTTTGGTCTGGCGTATTTATGTATGTGGCTGTATTGTGTCAGATTGGTGTGTCATAATATGGTGAACTGATATCTGCTGCTCCGGCGGTAAGTTGGCGGCCGTCAGCATGGCGGTAAGCGGGATTTACCGCCAGAGTCATAATGAGGGCCAAAGTGCCAAAAAGGGACATCTGGTAGCAACTGACTGGGACAAATGTACATGTTCAGGCTGACTGTGATGTAGCATGGGCCACTACAGAGACCCAGTTAGGCCCACTGAACAAACACCTTAAATTCTGGCTGCAGAGCGTTGCATGGAGCCGCGCTGAAGATGAGCTGCACAGCCAAAGCGAAGAGTCACTTCAGATATGCAACAAGGCTGGAGTGCAAGACCTTGTTGCACGAGGATCCCATTGATGGGGCTTGGAATGTGAAGTCCAATGTCGGGATGCAGCACGCAGATGGCAATGTGTCAGTTCTGAGGAGTTGCGGAGCCTACCAGCGGTGGTGAGGCTGCCAACAACAAGGGATGCTTGAATCTGGACTGTGGATAAGCTATGCCTTCAGGGTCATGCGTGGGTTCCGAGGACTTCAAAGGCCATACAAGTGTTTGTGTTGGGCCCAATCAATGCAGTAGAGGCCATGTGTCCGTTCAGCTCAAGGATGAGCTGATCTGTACAAGAGATGCATCTATACTGCTTGAGGATGCACCGCTCAGCAGAGGTGTTGTATTAGTTCTTCTGGCAAGCATCTTAGGCCCACATCCAAGGGTCAAGGACTAGGGTGGCTCTACTTGGCAGAGTAGACTCACAGATCCCAGAGTCCAGATGCAGTTGCAAGGCTGTTGGGCACATGTTATATTCCTGAGGCTTCAGATCAGGAGGCCAGCCAAATATCCCTTGGAGTCACTTAGGGTTGTGGGTTCAGCAGATGCAGGTCCAGTTCATCTCACCCAGGCAAGGGGGCAGCAGGCAGCAGGTCAGCACAGCAGGGCATCAGTTCCTTCAGAGCAGCAGTCCAGTAGGTTGTCAGTCCTTATAGCAACACATCAGTCCTTCTTCCTGGCAGAGTATCCATAGGTCTAGAAGTGTACTGAACTTGTGGTGTCTGAGGCCCTTCTTTTATACACAGTTGTGCCTTTGAAATGGGGTGAACTTTCTAGATGTATGCATTTGACGTGCACAGTTGCCCTGTGTTCACTGCCTGGCTCTAGACTAACTACAGCAGGTATGCAGCCCTTTATGTGGAGACAGGGCACAGCCTTTTCAGGTGTAGGTGAGGCAGTGCCAACCTCCTCCCTCTCATTGTGCCAGTAATGCCCATTGAGTCATACTTATGTTCCCATTGTGTGTGACTGTCTAGGAGGAAGTCACAAATCACAACTACATCTAGTCATCTGACCAGAGGTTGGCTGCAGGCACCAAATGGCTAAGGCAAGAAATTGCCAACTTTCTAAAAGCAACATTTTCAGAAGTGTAATTTAAAATCCGACTTCACCATAAGCTAGAACTTTAAATTAGGATTCTAGAGACACCAAACTTGAAGGGGTTATCTCTTCCCATTTGGAAATTACATTTTGGTACTGCAATAAGGCAATTCCAACATTATGGAAGAGAGAAACCTTGAAATAGTGAAAAAAGCGAATGTAAGAGTTCTTCAGCACCAGGACGTGGAAAACTCAAAAGTACATGCCCAATGTTTCAAATACACAGTACCCTGCCCTTGAGTCTATCTAGGGCCTAGTTTAGGTGTATCATATGCGTTAAAAAGGAAGTTTTGGATGTGGCCAAATATTTATTTTGCCATCTCAACATGGCAGGTTAAGACTGCACATACAAGCTCTGCAGTGGCAGGCCTGAGACCTGTTTAAAGGACTACTTTGATGGATGGCACAAACAGTGCTGCAGGCACACCAGTAGGACGTAGTGTCACTTTTCTAGAGGCTTAAAAGTAAATTAACTGTGTGACTTGGGTATAAGCCAATGTTACCATGTTTTAGGAAAAGAGTACAAGCAATTTAGCACTGGTTAGCAGTGGTAAAGTGTACAGAATCCTAAAGCCAGCAAAATAAAGTCAGCAAAAACAGAAGGTCTGAAGGCAAAACGTTAGGTGGAAACTAAGCCAAGGATATCAGGCCTAACACCACATAATTTTGTTACGATCTAGTAGTCTCTGAAAGGACAGTCATTTAATATTCAAGCCCCTCATTAGATGTCATTCCAAGAAGGCCTGATGCTCTTCAAGAATCTGCCTCATTTTCTTGAAAATGTGGTTTGGGTGCCTTCGTATATAAAATTGCCTTTTCAATACCAGGGCCAGCATTTGGTCGTGGGTACCTCCCAGATTCCATGGGTGCTACCTTATACCATAGATGCCATCCATACAACATGGGTGTCCTTATGTCTAAAATTACATTTAATATGTTAGGGCCAGCATTTTGTCATGATTGCCTACTCCTGTATGCCTCGGTGGTCCTCTCATATGCCAAGAACTACCTTCAATGTGCTGGCACCACCAATTCCTCACAGGTGCCCCATATGCCAAAAATACCCTAGAGTGTGCCAGCACCACCATGTTTCCGCAGGTGTGCCATATATCAAGAAATACCTATGCAATACCAGTGCCATATTTTTCTAGGTTGTCCCCTATGACAAGGATTATGTTTACTGTGCCAATGCTGGTATTTTTTTTTTAAATCGTGTTCATTATTGGAAGGACTACCTCTTGTATGCCAATATTTTGACATGGGTGCCTCTGTAAACCAAGAATACTTTCAGTATGCCTGGAGCAATGTTAGATTAAGCGTAACTCCACATTCTCTTTCACTCTACCTTGCTTACATTCACTTGCTTATTCTCACTATTATAAGAGTCACTATCATTTATTCACTCTCACTCACTTACACTCATTCACTCACTCTAACTCACTCATGCTCCAACTCTTATTCTCACTCATTCTCACTCAGTCTTACCTACTCTCACTCATTTGCACTCACTTGCTCTAACTCTCACTTACACTCACTTTCATACTTACACAGACTTGTGGTCACTCTTACTCATTGTTACTCTGAATTATACTCACTGCCACTCATTTTCACTCACTTTCTCTGTCAATGTCTCACTCATGTTCACTCACAGACATGCTAACACTAACACACACTCACACACACACTTTCACCCACATGGCACAGCATTATAAATCTTTTTTTTTACTTACCTGGCTATGTGTACATGTCCTGTTTTAGTTCATGATGCTTCATTGACCCTCGGCACAGGTACACAGCATGGAAGCATGAAACTGAAAGCTGGAGCCTACACAACTACATATTTCACCACACGCTTTCTAAACTAAGTGGCAAGTTCAGAAAGGAAGAGGTGGCAAGCTAATTGATGTTTGGTGTTTTGCACTTCAGGGTTTGAACCTAAAGCTCCCAGGGCTCCCTTTAGCAGTGGCAATGCAGTACCTCACGCTAAAGTGTGGCAGGTCTTTAGCCTGCGAAGCCACGGTTGGAACTTTTCCAATCCTAGTTAATCTGACGACGGATGCAGGTGCCATCATAAACATGCCCCAACCATCACACATGTCATTGTCTCAATCAATTGTTCAACTGAAAGCCAACAGTTTTCCTATGGGTTTATTAGGGATTAATAGACTATTATTCACTATTGATACAATAAAAAAGGATAAAAAAACAAGGAGGGTGGAAATTCAACTTCCATAGGGCGATCAACCACTGTTTAAAGCAATACCAGTGTAGAAAGAACAACATTCCATGTAAAGGAAATGGCTGTGTAATAAAGTAGCATTATAGTATTGCTTGAGACCAGTGAGTGTACTGTCTTATTAGAATGCATAAGCATCAACCGAGACGGCTGAAAACCTTAGTATGATTCTTTCATTCTATAGATTTTGGAGATACTAGTTATCTAAGGAAACACTTGTGATGTTTCCTCCTACTGAAGTGGGTTCTTACCTCTATTGTGGAGGACCTCCATGGCACCAAGGCCTGCCCTTCATTGTATTGTTTCCCACATGACACTGAATTGCAAGAGCCAGAAACTTTTCATCAGGTGGTTGGTGAGTGCCTCAATAGAAGAATTTTGTAGTTTATGAATTGGGTTCTCACAGCCTTTCACCCCATACAAAGTGTTGACAATGTGTCATGGGCTCTAGTGCAAGGAAGGAAATGTGTCATCATGGCCACTGTTTGAACTGTGAAATGCAGCAATATTCATAGTTAAGTAGGCCTCTCTGGCCTCTGGACCTGATTTCACTGCACTTTCTGCACAGACGGAAGCTATGCTCCTGACCCGAAATGTGTTTAACAATTAAATATATGGGGAATGAATGTGAGGAAATCAATGGAGCAACTGTGGAGAACCTTCACTTGAGAAAACAACCAGAAAATACCACACAGGAATAGCAAGCAGGAGCTAGGGCCACCACCAACAGGACGTGTTGCAACGCAAGGAAGAAAAGAACCCGGGCTCCTTATATACCGATGAACAGGAAGTGTCAAACAGGAAAAAGAAAAACGCCATCTTGGATCAGGGACGTGCCAGAGAGAAAAATAGAAAGGACACCACCTTGAAAGAGGAAAAAGAAAAGATACCAGTGCATGCTGGGAGGTGAATAGCATTCTGGGAAGAAGACATATGGCCCCAATGTCCAGAGGGAAAAGAAAGAAAAGCAAGAATAAGGCCCCATGGACTCCAAAATAAAGGGAAGTATTTTATAGGGGTGCTGCGGGGGCACCTGCGACGTAACAGCATGCCGTGAATTGTCCGCAGCAAGGTCCGCTGCTCAATCCCGGGCTGCCCTCCCCCACCGCAGACCAAAGGTGAAATGCTGCAGCCAAGCATGTAGCCCCCTGTAGATCTGGTGGCCTGGGAGGTTGGGGACCTCAACGCGGCTCGAGAATGTGACATCACAGGTATAGAGACTGCCCGCGGTGTAAAACCTCTTCAATCTGTGCAGTACATCTTCTCAGTGGCTGTGTTTTTATTTCTTTCACAAGTTCATGTTTTCTAGCTATTGTGGTGAAGGTGTAGTCATTCAGGCGCTAATTCTAGGAGTGATCATTTGCTCCATATTTATGATAGAACTTCACTTGTGGTATTCATTTTGGGTCTGTTCACTTTACCAAATGGCTTTCTGAGCTCCTGTGCCTTTGTATACAACTATTGCTCCTATTGCTTTGATAGGCATACTAATCATCATCCTTTTATCTGACTAGTGACTTGAATGAGTCACCGGAAGCTTTGGGACCAGTTCTAAAATATTTTGTTGTAACTTAATCTTGTAGTACTCCTGGCTTACTGCTGCATTACACATGTATGTCTGGAGTACTACAAATAAGACAAACCTACACATAGCAAAATCTTTGCAAATCATGACCTATGTCTCTGTGTAGAGCTTTATTACTTGAGTTCTGAAATCAATGCAAGAGACCATTAGGCATTACTTCTGAATACTCAAATATCGTTTTAGACCAAGGATTTGAACTGAAGAAGGCAATTTAATTTTATCCTCTTTATCTCTTTTCTACTCCTAAAAATGTCTTTAAACAACCTAAACAAAGGCATGGGTTGTTTGTCCGTTCACTCAACATAGCTGCACTAGCGTCAAAGAAGCTGATTTAGGTGTTCTCAAAACTTGATTTGATCCAAGAAATCTTGTGTTGATTTTTCCATCCATGTGTACACCTGCTTATTAACAACTAGTGGTAAACAACTTCTCACATTTCCTTATTTTTCTACAATAGAATCTTATCAAGACGTAATTTCCTGTGTCAACATTGCCGTAACTCTTCTTCTAGTGTTTAGAATGTGCCTCAGAAACCTCTATTGCACTAAATTTCCCACACAGCTGATCTCAGCAGCTTCTCAACTATCTATTGTTTGTTCTTTTAATCACAATAGAGTTTTTATTCACCATTATCTGTGATCTAGATCTACTAACAGCTGATCATCATTGTTCCACCAGGAGGCTTGTAAATTGCCAGAAAACACTCTCAGATGGAAATACTTCCTGCCATCTGTGGGAGTAGCGATTGCTTCTCCACCACATACTTAAATTAATTTGTCACTTTGTTGTTATTGGTGAAACTTGCCGTCATACACGAGATAACGGCACATTCTTTACAGCTTGAGCAGCTTAAGCTACTTCTGTGTCAACTAGATAAAAGATAATCCTTTAATATTACATTTCTGACTAAAATAGCAGAATGCACTCTGCTCACCAGTGGTAGGCTTTCTATCTCTTGCACACCGAGAATGCCTCTACTGCCCCTATGTCTATTTAAATAACTAATACCATAACGAGCTTCTAACATTGTGTTGGAAAAGACCTGATCAGAAATCATCCATATTTTTAGCTTTTACCCTTCGACTTAAACTGCACTAATATGCAGTGACAAGATTACAGGTTGATCATGTTGACAACATTACTGTAGTAACTTGAAAAAAAGCTATACTTACTAGAAAAGTTAGATAGACATTAAAAAACACCCCAGAATTAATATTCCAATAAGGCAAATGAGACACTACATCATTACCACTGCATCAATATAGCTACTACAGAGATTCCCACTACATTTCTTTAAGTAAGTAATATAATTTAATTAATGGTAAGGTTTAATACTGGTTATGTACATTAATGTTATGGAAATTTAATACAGGCTGGTTGAAGGTTAGTAGAAGGATTAGGCTAGGTACATTTCTAATTAATTAGATTTCCTACATTGCAACTCAACAAGTTGTCGGGTTCAGGATAATTAAAATTAAATATTAAGGTTAATCTATGTATACATTAATGACTTATTTTATGTACTTGCATTTGAGTTCATCAACGGTTAGAATAAGTATTGGGCTTTGGAAAAGAATAGTTAAGTATTCTATTTATTTAATTTGATTAATTTGCTTTTGAATTAATAACGTTTTAGAGTACGTATTAGGCTTTTGATAAGAATAGTTAAATATATTAATTTGAATGGCATTTAAATAAAATATATTTAGGGTCTGTGTTAGTATTAAGGTCTAGGTTGAGAGTAAATAATAAATTGAACTAATTTTAAATTATGTAAAATTATTTAAGGGTTGACATTAGCAGATAATTAAGTATGTTTGATTTAGGTAATTAATTAGCTGTAGTGTTAGCATTAGATATAGTTAAAGACAATAATTAGATTACCCAGAACTGGCATCAATCCAAAATTACGAGTAGTACTACTGATAGGAGAAGAAAGATAATTGAATCAGATTACATATAATGTACAGTTAATTATTTAAACAAATGAAGGATATGGTTACAATACAAGTTAAGAAAAATATTAGTTTTCAAAATCAACAATAATTAATTACTGAGTTGCTTATTGCCCATCAGGTCCACAGCCCATGTTCTTACATTTGAAAAAGTTTGATGCAGTTGAGATTTAGGGTAGTGCTAAAATATATTTTAAACATGCTTGTAGTGGCCATTAGGGTAGTGGACCTCGAGGTAGTAACAAAGAATTTGCTGAGTAAATGTTTAACCTCAGCAGGATATAATATACCCTTAGAGCCCACAGTAGCAGGAAATACTGGCCATTAAAGACCCACTCCAGTGTTAAAAGACTGAGCTGAACGCGAGGGCCTTTACCAATGGAAGCAGGACTTTAATTGCCGGTATAGTCCAACTACGAAGGGCTATAGAGCTATTAGAACATTCCTCCACTAGAGGGTAGAATGTTCTAATATAAAAAACAAAGTCCTCACGGAGCCCGAGGGAACTGAAATCCCCCCAGGCTCCCTTAGGCCTTTCTTCACAGCTGTTCCTGTGAACAAAGAACATTGGAATGTTGATGCTTCGGGCTTTTACCAGTCTGTAAAAGCCCTGAGCATTCCATTGTCTGCAATGGAGCCGCTAACATTCCGATGTTCTAATGAGAAATATCTCTTCAGTTGGCTTCAATCTAGCCCACAGCCCATCTTCTTCAGGAAAAAGGAGGACCCTTTATTAAAGGCCCACCTGAAGCAGCATACTGCACTCCATATCAGTACGCATTATATAAAGGGTCCTCCTGAGTTGGGTGTAATAAATAATGGTTACATGAATGGAATATGTTTAGGTTGAATACATGACCATGGGATTAAAAAGAGACATTTAGAGGAGATGCCACAATATCTTCAATCTTCTTCTTTTGTAATTACTAATAATTTTAAGGAGTAATCCATCCAAAAACTGTATCTGTGATGGATAATTATAACTTACAGGAACAACTATTCTAAAAGATGCTACATTGCAAGAATATTAAACTATAGCACAGAAAAAATGCTGTGTTTTGACAGTTTGAAAAAAGTCTATACCAATATTAATTTAAAAGGTTTCAGAACTTTTCAAAGGCTAATTAAGACTGTCCAATGACACTAAGATAAGCGAATGAACTTGTCTAAACTGCCCATTCCTTAGCAGACATTTGAGACCGTGCTTGCAAAGATGTCTGTTTTTTGCCAGAAACCAAAGACTTGGCATAGCTTTAATGTTTTTATAAATCATGTGCATCTCATAAGAATATGTTGTTAATTATTGCAATTAGAAATGGAGGCATTTTGATAAAGGAAACGTTCAACTCCCTGTAAAAGTCATGGGCTAGCATGGACGTCCTGGAAAGTCTGAGAAACAACATACATGTAATACAAATGAAGTAAGTGTACACAGAACCCAAATGTTTGAATTTCAAAGCAAAAACAAGAATAAATATGTGCAATTATCTGTTGATGGAGAGCTAAATTTACTGAGATTCAGTGCTAAAGAGTTAACGAGGCAAACAAAATCTACAATAGGAGGACAGATAAAACTAGTTTTTTCAATTAAACCCGTTTGTTCATGAGAAGTGTGCTAATGCACCTGGTCCTTAGTAAGTAAACATACAAGGGGATGCGTATAGGCCGATGAACCTTCTGGATCGCATGGAATATCCTAATTATGTAGTGACAAATGGCTTCAATAAGCAGCATAACCAATTAATAACATGGTAATCGAAACAACTATAACCATTGATTCATGAATAACCACAACCCAGTAAAAAAATTAACAATTTTTATTTCCCTATTAGTTACAATACTAAGTCATCTGTAAGATTAAACTTTATTCAACCAACTCAGAATTAGTTCATCAATGAACACCAATAACATAATCTAATCAGAAATTGAGAAAACATATGCTCGAATGCTTCAACATAAGCCATTAAAATAATTTCACAGCATTAACAGCAGAGTTCAGCTAGTAGTTCATCAGTCATTTGTCACTGTCAACGTCACCTCTAGAAAGCCTGCCTAACCAAGATTAGCATTAGCATGTGGGGCTTCATGCAAAACAATTTAGAGAAAATATGAATTAAGAAAACATCTTACTACGAGGAAACTATAAAACAGCGCAATTGGTACCTAGAAGAAAAGGCACATGTTAATCAGTCACAGTGTCATAGCTACCTATACACGGAATGGATCAGCAACAAAGTCAGTCTTCGTCTTCAGGTCATCAATAGATCAGCAATGCATCAGGCCCTCAAGAGTGTGAGCCCAATGACAGAGTCTCGAACCACATCTCCTGACGTCATCAAAGTCTCCCCTCGCATCTGCCTAAATTCTCCCGCATCTCAAGTTTTAGCCCCTTGTCATGACTTTTTATTAGGGTTTCCCAGTCCATCCCCCTAATTTCCAATTGGTCAGTCAGTCAGCAGATATGACTTTAACCTATAATATTAATTTACCAAATCTATACATTTTAATATCAGTCCTTTCACAAGATGCAGACTGGCCCACTATAAGATGTCCTCATTATCTGTCTCTTCAGGTATCGAAAATGTTGCATGTTCCTCTTCAGTCAGTGCTTCCATTGTTCAAGTCCTGGGAAAGTACATTTAACCTACTCTACACATAATTGTATCAAATTGTCTTCAACTTTAACATCGGGTGGTTCAGGGTCAGGTTATGTATCTGCTTCTCTGCAGCACGTTAGTATTTCAGTCCTTATTGTGAGGTCTTGAAAAGTTTAGGCCTTAACCTCAGCTAAGTTAACTCTACAAATTAATACAAAACATAGGTTATACATTTTAATATGACATATTACTACATTATTCTTTCACATTTTCCTTACTTCACACATCTTTTAGTTATTTTAGCATAACTTCGTATAAATGGCTGCCACTCCTCATGATCACAATTTCAAAGGTACACTTTATTTTCTCTACGATTAATTTCTCTATGAATTTTTCATTAATCAAACATGGAAACATTCATTATTAATTGTCTAATTAGCATATTTGTGCCAGCAAGTGTTTTGGCTAAGCTTTTCCTAAGAAAAATGCCTCAAAAATGCTTGATTGTCTCTCTTCACCAGGCTGGAGCCACGGAACTCAAAATGCATAACAAACAAAACAAATATATGTCAGCAGAAAAAAAAAACTAAATATTTTTTTGTCTGTGAAGATGTGGTTAGTATAGTTTTGTGAGGCTGAGGTAGAGATTCATGATATATGATTTCTCTTTGGAAGTATTTCCAGGTAGAGCCTTCTGATGCACCAACACTATCCAACCTAAGCCACTATTTGGATGGAAAAGGAAATAAATAAAATAAAAGGGAGAATGGTGATTGTCCTAGAAAGGAAAAAGGTAGGTATAAACAGAAAGAAAAAGGACTGAACTGAAGGAAAAATTTTATAGTTAAAAAAAGAATTACAACTTACTGGTTTAAAAAATGAGTAGTAAAACATTTGAAGTAATACTATTTACAATATGAGGTACGTTTGTTGAGTTTAGTCCTGAAGAGAATATGTATCCTTCGAAAAAAAAAAATAACTATGAAATTCCCTGTGTGGTTGATTATCTAGGGTAATGTAATTCCAGAGCTTTGTAATTTACTCATGTGCTCCAGTTCAGCTGGGGCTACCCTGTCTATACATTCGATGGTGCCATTCGTAACTTTGGACTTTGTTGCTTGCATTCACTCATTGTGCTCCTACCACGATGAGAAACATAAGATCATTAATTCATTATATATACTTAGTGGCTTGTACCGATTTACATGTTTGTTGATGCATTGATGTATGAATTTAATTGTTCATCCTCTTACTGTCAGTACTTTGGGAACCACAGCTACATAACTACAACGTTAAGAAAATTATTTTTATCATTTGTAGTTTTAATGTTGGGATTTAAGTAATCATCGTGTTATCTTGTATACTTATTGCTTTCTGTCCGGTGTGATTGTATTTGGAGAGCAGTGGTTGTCTTTGTTGACATCATGGCCCATATTTATACTTTTGTAGCACAGCATTTGCATTATTTATTTACACAAAAGCTGCGCAAACTTACAAAATACAAATATATTTTGTACGTTTGCACCACATTTGCATCAAAAAATTACGCAATTGCGGCGCTAAAAAAGTATAAATATGGGCCCATGTTTTATATTAGCAACTGTTTTTGAAAGTTGGTCAGTTAACTTTATCTGGGTAGGTGCAGTGAAATTGGTTACTAAGGGCCAGATGTAGCAAAGGGTTTTTCCTATTCTGTGTCAATGGGAAAATGTGTTTGTACATATGGCCCTAAGTGCCTTGATGCTGGTAACCATTTCTATTGTTTTGCTCTATACAATTATCAAAATCAACAAACATCATGCTTTTGCTGTAACTGAGTCAAAAACGTGGAGTGACTCGTGAGTTGCTTAATGTCCACCAGGTCGTGGGGCAAACCTGCCTATTGGGGCCATTCCAAAGGAAGCCTCTCCGGCAATCGTCCTGCTGAAATGTTCTTGGTGAGTTTATCCCACCACACGCAACAGATGGAGGGCATCATCCTAGCCCAAACAAAGCCAAATATATTTAGACTTTTGAGAGCTCAAATGACCCCTGCACTGCTATACCAGGAGATTAAAATGCAGAAACAGTTGGTGTGTTCCCCATACATTTTACAGGAAAATCATTCTCTGGCAACTGACCTTATTGGCTAATGCAATGCAGATCACAGCCATGAAGTACAGAATCTTTTACAAGAAGGCTAACAAATGGTTGAAGTGGTGCTTCTTCGCTAATGAGAGATTAGAATGCACTTTTATGGATCCTCTCACTGACATCAATTCGTCCCATGCACACTGTCATTCAGTACAACAGACCCACATCACTTGCTCAGACTTTCTTCTTTTGGCTGAGTTGATGTTTTTCCCAAGAAACAAACTACAAAATGCTGTCACCACCGCACTTCTGGTAGGCACAATTTAGAAATCGCTGTCTACAGTGTTATTTTCAAAACAATCCAGATACATGCTAGATTTTGTTGTTTTCCCCCTGGGCACAAAGGTATCAGAAGGTCAGACATACTTCAGAAACATTGTGATGCAGAGGTTGACCTTGGTATGGGAAGCCAATAGATTATGCAAATAAGTCATCCATACAAACTTTTAATTTTCAGTACTGCTTGTTGCCCAAGTCACATTACTCTGAATGTAACGCATCTGTTTGATGTTCAAAATTACATTTAGACAGATCTGGTGAATATTTGAACATGACACCATAAATTAATGCCATGTACTGTAGGCTAATTGTTAATTAGTGTGCTGTATGATTAACGATTCTATCAGCATTTGGGTTTCAGTGGCAGCACTCTTCAGTACAACCTTGGATCTTGTTCACTAAAGTATTTATGACTATGGAAAACAGTATTACAGGATAACACTTTTATGTAGTCCCAAAATGTCCAAATCTCTATTAGTAAAAGTGCAAAGAGGGTACAGTCCTTTCTATCTGTACTAATTATAAATGAATATTCCTCTTTTTCTCATTTTAGATGTTTGAGGCCAATTCACAAAAGCATGCAAGAGTATTTAAAAGAGTACCACAGGAAAACTCTTTCATATACTCATAAACACCTTCTGTGACTCCGCACAATTGAATCAAAAAGCTTAGCACCTAAAGCATCACATTAAAAGTAATTTAGTGCACAGCAGTGGTAGCAGATACACAGCTCCCTGATGTAGAACAGGTGGATCTGCGACCCAACTCCAATTGGATACAATTAGATAGAAACCCTCTGAGGTCAGACTGAGGTTTGGTTGAGAGGTACTGAGTCAGAGATACATCTGAGCCCGGTTTTTGAATTATGACTCCTTTTTCTGTACTGGGTCCTGAATAGATTTATAGCAATTAACAACATCAGTGCATTTCTTGCTCCACAATTCTCCTGAACCCAATGTGTTACTTGAAGCAGAATATACTGAACAAATAGAAATACGTATGGATAACTGCGAGTTACAGGGATGTTTTTCACCGAGTGGTTTTGTGTGACATTATATAGTTGACAAAAGCGAAGCTTGAGTTGTCTATGATGTCACTCACAACCTGAAATGCTACAAATCCCCATCAAATCTGGCTTCAGAGTGTTCGTACTAAATTATACAATCAAATTTGATTTCAGTATTGCTTTATAGATTCATCAAGAGAAACTTGAGGATGTTAGTGCCAGTTGGTGCCACCTATAAACTAGATTGGCAAAAATATGAAATATCAAGTTATGAGACGTTGTTCCTATTAATCATTAGTCTGTATTCTTTTTAATACATAGTACATGAAGGAATTGTTTGTCTTAGGAATCGCTATACCTTTTATTCTTAGAATCTTTTGTGTGCCAGTCAAGCTCGTAGAGGTGGTTGTATTAGGAAAAGGCACTAAAAAAGTGAGTTACTTGTTATTCGGACATTGTTAGGGTGAGTAGCGTTAGAGTAGATCGATAAGAGAACAATGGAGGATACAGTGCTGGATTTTACTTGCAGGCGCATCCAAAAACAACATTTCAGTTTGACAGGTCTACACATGGTCATTGAGAAAATTATGAGAATATCGGTGATTAAGGCTGTTTCCAAAAGGACCTTGAAGGAGAAACTACTGAAATGTGGCACCTAGAAAGCTTTGATTGCTGCAGTGTTTGACTATTCTTAAGAGAGAACTGAGGATAGCATTATTGAAACGTTATACATTCGGGGATCTCCCAAGTTTGAATTTACAATGTGAATAGCGGGTGAGGCTTTGAAGTGTTCGGTTTGAGAGTGAGGGTGGGGCTTTGAGCCCAGCACCACCTGGCCAAAGGAGAGGGGTAGCAGGGAGAGTAGTTAGGGTTAAAGCCTGGTGCTTTCCTGGCAGACCCCCCCACTCTGCACTGAAAACAAATCACAAAGGCTGCAGAGGCTACCACCGACGTACTGGAGGAGGTTTAGATCACCTGATCCACCTCTGCTGGGCAGGTACTCCTCACAATGAGATGTCCCTGCTCAGGTTTTGAGCTGACTGTGTGCACACCCTGTGATATTGGCACTTCATCTGGAGACTGTGTGAAGAGAGATGATATTGCGTTGCACGTGATGGTGGTGACGTGTGAGCTGGTAAATCTGCAATCCTGGTATTGAAACTGAGAGGATCAGAAGGTATGGCCAAAAGGGACTAATATCTGAATAGTTCATCAGTGTGTGGCCCCGGCCACATTTTTGGCACTTTCTTCGAGGGGGAGGGGGGCGGCCCTAGGCTTTTCTCCGTTCCGGTGCAGGTCAGCACCGAGCGGTTGTGCAGAGGGGCGGCCCTGGGCATTCCTCTTTGTTTTCTTCGGTGCGTGGGAGCACCATTATCTCGGATTAAACGGGCGACGGCTCCAGTCATGGTTCTGCGCCCTTTTCTTCACGGTGCGCGACAGCACCAGACACGCAATTTCAGCGCAGCCCCAGTGGCTTTCCCACGCGCTGCAGGCTGCATTTCTGCATTTAATTTTGAAAGGATTGGGGGCGCGGCCCTGGGCTTTTCTTTTCCATTTGGCTTTGGTTGCAGAGAAGCAACGCTCCTATCTTTTTTTCGCCGGCTAGAGGACAGCATGCAGGGCGGCAGGCGCGCTCCTTCGCATCTGGGGCGGGGGGTACCAAACAAGTTGTGTGGCAGCAGGCGGGTGGTTGCGGTGCCTCCCTGGGCGGTATATTCTTCCTCCCACGAGGAACAGCAAAGCCCAAGGCGGCGCGGCGCACACGTGGGGGTCCGACCCCCTCGTCGCCAATGTTGTGTTGGGGCCCTAGGCCCCCATGCTGCTCAGAAGATAAGACACGGACACGGTTTGGTGGTATCTTGAACTGGCCCTGGGCACGTGCGCCCGGCCCCTTTTATTGCCAGGGTCACCTGACCGGTGATGCCTGTGCTGGGTGGGTGTGGGGTGTATGTGGGAGGCCAGCCCTCAGCAGAGAGGCTGGCCAAAACACTAGAACGTGTCCAGCAGGACACTACAATCAGCTCTCCTGAAATGTCGTGTGGGTACATACTTGGTAATGGCGTGTAATGGTTGTCCTATGTTTGTAGTAACCACAGTGTATTGTAAGGTACAGTTTGTCCTATTTAGTCTACTCAAAAGGCAGGCAATTAGCTAGTTGAAAATAGTGAGAACCTGCAAGGATTTTGTTTCTATTAACCTTTCCTAAGAAACAAGTGCTTGTATTTTTACAGTGAAAGTATCCAAATAATGCATCTTAACTATTGTACCAAACATTTTAGGAAGAAAGGAAATGGCACTAACTGTTTCCGTGGGTTCACTCTCACAATAATTTGAGGTTTGTGACAAGAAAAGAAAAGGAAACGAAAATGTATTAAACCACAGGGAGGCTCTAAATGTTAAATCTGACGCTTTTCATGAAAGTGGAATGAGTTGCAAAAACGATTTCAAAATTAGTTGAATAGGATTTTTGAATTTTTTTGAACCGTGTTACTTTCTAATTTTACATTTAGAAGCAAACTTCAGGTTTGGTTTGTCACAAGATTGAAAAGCACTTCTATAAAACATCTGACGTGTGTATTTGTAAGTTGTCATGCTTGGTTTCAACATCATCGGTTATGTCCCAGTTGGGAGAGATGTTTGCATATTTTCAGAGAATAATTGCTAAAAATATGTAACATGGAAAATGCAATGGCATCACAAGAAGCAGCTTCATAATCTAACAAGACCGTTGCCTTTACCAGGAATGAGTACGCGGCTCAGACCTGAAACCTGAAACGCACTGCCTCTCCACCTCAGGCAATACCCCTCACTGTTCCAGTTCAGGAAAGACCTCAAGACCTGCCTCTTTGAATGATCTGCATCCTCCGCCCAGCACCTTGAGACCCACCGGGTGATAAAGCACCCTTTATAAATACTTGATTGATTGATTGCTAACTCTGACAGTCTAAAATCCGTTTAGCTAGTGCTAGTGCAGGTGTTTTATTAAAAATAATTAATGATTATTCATATATTCTGAAAAATGGGCTTATGCAGAAAATCTAATAATGTAGAAAATAATGCACGCATTTGAAAATGTGATTATGAGGAATTGCCATCAATGTTAACGAAATGTACTAATCAATGATTTAAATATTGTGAAATGTTGAATATATGATTGACTAATGTAGTAGTGTGTCATATTAAAGGTTAGGCAATTAGCTTTAGCTTTATTAAATGTAGACCTTATCGCAGCAAATGTCTTGGCCTAGCTGCTAGGCCTCATGTTAAAACTGTATTTCTTAACGTTTAATAAATGGCTGTCCTAGAGAGTTAAACTGTGATTTCTATTGTATTGTTTAAATGTTCTCATAATGGAAACTTTCTCATGAGAACTGACTGCTAGAAGATGATGTTCCTGTTAATGTAACATTTTGAGTGTAATATGTGTGAGACTGACCTTCTCAGGTGAAGAACAATGGAGATACTGACTGGAGTGGAAGCTGCAACAATATCGTTACCTGACAAGCTGTATGATGGGGACATTGCGAGACAAACCAATCTATGACATGCGAATGGAGTAATAGTAGAATTCATAGATTTGGAGTTTTAGTTTTATTGGTCAAAGTGTGAACATGTGATTAACTGACCAATAGGGATTTGGGATGGAGTTTTACTAGTTTTAATATAACGATACTACACTGAGAGAAGACCCTGCCATTGCCCATTTTTTTACTGGCCGAAAGGTCAATATTTCTTATGTGTCTTGAAAAGAGGGGTGCTTAACTTTAATGCTTAGAGACATTTTCTGAACTTTGATGCTGAATCCTGATGCCCTACTGATTGACTGATGTCCTGAGGATGAAAACTGACTCTACTTGCTGATCCACATTGAGTATAGGTATTATAAATAGACTGATGATTATTATGCATATTTGCCTTTTCTTTTTAGGTACCAACCGCATTGTTTTGATAGAGCCACAGTTAGATGTTTTTCCAAATTTGTGTTGCTAAATTGTTTTGCATGAAGCCCAACATGCTGATGCTAACCTGATGTTAGTTAAGGATCTTCCCTAATGAAATCATGTTAATAGGGATTAATGCTTGATGAATTTCTCTGCTAAACTTAATGTATGAAATTATTCTGACGCAGTTGACTTTGTTATTGATTTGCACCATAACCGTAGAATGTGTGGTAGTTCAAGCTTTGATTAGTTTATGTTTCTTACACCATTTGGACAACCAGTATTGTTTGTGTATGTGTTTCATTTGATATTAAGATTAATCTACATGACCTTAGCATTGTTAATATAGGGGAATAAATATTCTAACTTTTACTAAAAGGTGTGGTTATTCATGACTGAAAGGTCATGGTGTGTGACAATTACTGACTCCATTGATTATTGATGCTATCGATTGATGCTGATTATTGATTATTTGTGTATTGATTATTCATTATGTACTGGATCTATGGTAAGAACATCTTAATTATGAGTCAAAAGGTTCATCGACCTATTCGCGTCCCCTTGTAATTTTTACTTATTAAGATCAGACGTGCTAACAGAGATGGTAGCAGAATGATGGTTCGTCTCCTTAAGAGCTTACCATAGACATCCTGTGTAGAATAATAGAACAGAGATAGTAAGAGACTGATGGTACGACCGGTACAGAGTAACAGGCGTTCCCAGATATGGTAGCAGCTTGATGAGTTGGTCCTTTGAGGGTTCATTATTATTGAGATTTGGATTTTATTTTTCAATGATGTTAATTGGAGAGAAAATGTTCACTTAAGTACAGAAATGACTTTCCCAGAATCCTGGATCCGGCCAATGGTTGTTTGAGGGTGTTCTCAGCATTCTAGTGACAGTGTGAATGAAGCAGTTTGCGCTTGCACAGCTTATGCAAATCACAGGTGAATTGTGAGGTCTGTGAGGGTTTTAGGGAGTTTGCGTACTCCAAATTAAGTTGTAGAAGGAGTGTGCATACCCCTCAGTGTGAGAGTAGGGAAGTCGTCTTCACATGTTTGTGGCACTATGTGCTCAAATATTTTCCACGTGGTTCTTGATGTACCGACCCTGCGTAGTCTAAGACTCCGGAGTATATTGAGAAGTGTATGAGACACTTGGTTTTATGTTGTAATCTGTTTGGTAAAGTAGGTTGATTGGGCATGGTCAACAAGTTGGAGTGTGAGTCAAAGGGAGTGAAAGAAAATTTCGACTGAGATTTGGCAAGTCCTATGTGCACCAGGACAGATCCATTGATCAGTTGAGAGTAAAATTTGCGGGTCAAATTTTGCTTGCAAATCTGGGAGACTGAGAAAGGAGGAGTAGCTGTAAGTGAGGGAAGAGCCATCAGTGAAAAATCCATAAGGTTTCTGAAGTGAGTGTGTTACCTTTTCCTGTAGTAAACCAGAAGATTTTTTTTTGTTTTTTGATTAGTACTTGCATTTTTTGCATTCGTTTGTGTGAATCAGAGTTTGGGAGGTCAAGCCGCAAGACTTTGTCAGACGCAGTACGTGTGAGTGTGACGTCATTGGAGCCGCACTGGGATTGGTCAGTTAGTGAGAAGGGTCATGCACGGGTTGGCAGCCGCCCGTGAGAGGCAATTGGTTGAGAAAGTAGGTGAAAGGAATAAAAGTCACTTCCTGATTTGATTTTGAATAACAAAAAGGGCCGAAAAGATGACATTTTTCAAAGCATTAAAGAGTGCCCTAAGGGAGATACGTACATTACAACAAGTGTAGGCGAGGTTTCACTGCCAGAAGGTACACCGGCTTACATTGTAATGGAAGAGAAGGGTGTTGTGCCATGTCTTTGGCTAAAGCAATGGTGCAAATTGACAGAGAAGGATGGGAAACTTAGTGTTTCCTACAAATGGGACATTCAAATTGAGTGTTTTGGAGCACTTAAGGATGCTGCTTTATGAATCAAAGCCCCTTCCGAGACCAGTACAGTTTGAGGCATTAGCGATTTGGGAGTTAGTAGCCAGACAGCAACAGCAACAGAAATTCGAGAGGAGGATGAGAAAGGAAGAAAAGACTTTAACGGAGGCTAGATGGGGACTTTGCACGGAATTAAGTTGTTTCCTTCAATTACGCAGGTCAATGAGAAGGAAGGAAAGAAAGCTACTTGGAAAACAAGCAAAAGTCCATCCGAGAGTAAGGAGGCTAGAAAGTCAACAGTAGATGAGGAATTGGATGATGATGAGTTTATTACACAGTTACTGAGAGATCGCTCACCACAATATACAGTACATGAGAGTGATCCGGGTACCAGTGCTGATCCGACAGCCCGACAAAGGTTATTGAGACAATGAGTCTGATGCAGCTTAATGCTAGCCTGACACAGAATGCGATGCAGAGTGGTCTTAATGTGCCCACAACTCCTGTAGTGCATAACCAGATACATCCGCCTCAGGTTCTGAGAACTTATCCTGATGTGCCCATTATAGAAACAACTTCGAACTTAATGGTGCCAACGGAACAGGTTTACCCGAGACCGATACTGGTTCAGACTGAACCAACTCCAATTTTATTGCCCCAAGTGCAGCCACAGGTAATGCCAAGATTTACTCCAGTAACAGGGACACAGTCAGATATGACTCCGATGATAAAACAAAATATGGGAGTTACTCTCCCACAGAGCGTAAGTGCTAGAACAGTCTCAGATGCTATATCACTACCTATTACTGTTGGTCCAGCAGTACCATTATTTGCACAGAAGAAACCTACTGTAGGTGAACAGGGAGTAATATTGCAGGATAATAATGAGAGGAGGAAATAATGAAAATGTTCAGATAGTCTCTCTTGTGGGACAAACTTTTGATGGATCAAGATATTGTTAGACCTTACTCCATTTGTGGCACTTCCAGATTCTATGGCAGGGTCGAACGTTAGCCAGAGTTTGAAATTATTGACACCGCTGACTCCGAATGAAGTTGCACAGCAGGTGCAACCATTTGAAGCAAGTAACATTTTGTTGCGAGGTTTGACAGCTCAGCAGTTGACTTAATGGTTCGACAAGATGAATACCCCACAGAGTGCTCCTAAGGGAGAGGGGTATTTGAATTATACTAGGCTAAGCATGGAAACAGGTGAACTCATTGAGGGAACTATGGGATGAACAGGTTAGAATCATACACAGAGGCAGAGTTGAGATATTTGTGCCCGAAGATTACGAGAGAGGTGAGCAATGTGCATCAGGAACCAGCAAACTTGGCAGAAAAGTACAGCATATAAATAGAGAAAACAAAACATTTGAAAAGGAGTTACAGATTAGATTTTGAGGCTAAAGATTTTGAACACATGAGATCAGCTGGATTGAGGGCACACCTTAAGGAGTTGCTCCAAAGTGCTCAGACCTGGGGAGCATTAGACAAATGGGAAGGCACATGGGTGAAAAAGAGAGACAAAAGAAAAAGGTATTCTTTTGAGCTGACTACAGATGTGCAGCAGGATAAATATCCTGTGAAAATTTTACAGATGAGAGATTTTCCAGGGGGGAATTTTGTTCATGTTCCGTGGAGAAGAAGTGACATTTTGTCATTTACAAATGATTATCCAAAATTGAGAGAGAAGCCAGTAGAGTGGTATCAGCAGAAGGACAGATTTGTGAAATTTGCAAAGTGTCCATGGGAGGACTTGAACACATTACTAGAGATAGTGGTTCCAGCTGATCTGTGGATTGAGTGCAAGTAGAATGTAGATTGATCAACAAGTGAACTCAAGAGAGACAAGAACACAAGTGCACTGTATCCTGAGGTAATGAAGTATTACTATAGGGTGATTGAGTTTTTCAAAATGAGAATTTCACCCAAACATATTGATTGGGAGAGGATTGACAGGACAGCTCAGGAAGCAAAGGAGTCGATGCATGCGTATTATGAGGGATTGTTGCAGGCATTTAGGCATTACAGTGGTACAGAGGCAACTGAGGCGAAAGACATGCTCCATTTTGTGTTCAGATTCATGGAAGGATTGAGACATGAAATTAGCCAGATGATTAAGAATCATTTCATTTGCTGGCAAGCAAAGCCGATTCATGAGGTGTTGCAGTATGTAAAATAGTGTAGTGATGAGATTGAGTTGAAGCACAAAAAACAGAAAGAGAAGGCGATGGTGATGCAGATTAAAGCAGCTCAAACAGGGGTGCAAGGGAATTTTCCACAACAGTTATCTCAACAGCAGCAAGGAAACATGATGTGTCAGCCCCACATGAGAGGTAGAGGTCATGGAGTAAATATGACTTGTGGTCCAGACTTAGGTGCTGTAGTAGTTCAGAATGATGTGCAGGGAATGAAGAAGTTATTGCTCTGTCATATTTGCGGAGCTATTGGACATTGGAATCAGAAGTGTCCAATGATGGTGCAGGAAGGTGTCTTTCAGCAGAGTAATGACATCAATTCATTCTAGAATGTGAGAGGACCAAGAGTGAGAGGTCCCAATCCAAATTTTCAGAATAATGTGAATCAAGTGAACATTTTTCAGCACATGCAGCAGGTGAAAATGCCCTGTGCCCAAATGTCACAGTTGCAACGCATGTTCCCCTGGTACCTAGACAGCAAATTCAAATACCTCAAGCCCGATGGAATAGATGATGCTTTCTCAACAGGTCACAGGTCAGAAGCATAACCAAAGAAGTAACAGTGCACCAATTCCTGGTACACAGTGAGAATGGAATAAATGATGAGTGGACGAGTGACAGGTCGGATGAGGAGCCATGTGTGCTTGCAACTTCCTTAGAAGTAGATCAAAGAGGTCCCTATATGAAAGGAAAGGTCATGGGTCACAGAGTTTCATTCTTGATTGACACAGGAGATGCACGCTCTGCAATGAGAAGTGCAGAAGTTCCAAATTTTGCCCTTTCAGGTAGAACAGTTCAGGTTGTGGTTGTAGCAAACCAGTATTTGATAAACCTGATTACAGATCCAGTTCAAGTTGACATTGGCAACTTCTAGGGATTGCATAAATTTGTAGTCTGCGGTTCAAGTCCGGTATCCCTACTGGGAAGAAACTTCCTGTGTAAAACGAAGGGTTCGATAACTTGTTCAAATGAGGGAATAGAGATTCAGACGAATAGTGAGGATGAAGATGACCACGCCCCAGAGACAGAGTGTGAAACTCCAAATCAGGAGTACCCTCCGATTGAATTCTTCCCGATGTTCACTGTGAAAGAGCTTCATCCTGATTTGCAGGGATTGGTTAAGGAGAAAGTGTGGGATTTAACAGGAAAATAAATAGGTCTGACAAAGGGAGTGGAGCCAGATAAGGTTACTGTAGACCTGAATGCAGTTTTCCCTCAACTTCCACAGTACCACATGCCGCAAGATGTCCTTATGAAAGTAGCCCAGATAATTGCAGACTTTGTAAAGCAAGGGGTTCTGAAGGCAGTATTGAGCAGTCCTTGTAATTTACCGATAATGGGTTTGAAGAACCCTGTGGGAAAGTTCGAATTGTTGAGGATTTGAGAAAATTATATTATATTGTGGTCAAATGTTATCACGTGGTGCCAAATCCAGCTGTGATGATGTTTCAGATTCCATGTGATGCTGAGTGGTTCACTGTCATCGATTTGTCACAAGCTTTATTTTCTGTGCCTCTTCTTGAGGATGGTCAATTTCTCTTTTGTTTCAAATTTCTGGATCAAGTTTATTGCTGGTGCAAAATTCCTCAAGGGTTTTCAGAGTGACCTTCCATAGTCAATCAGATCTTGAAAAAGAATTTGGAGTTGTTGGAACTGCCTTTCCAATCGACCTTGGTGCAGTACATTGATGACTTGCTGATTGTGTCCAAAACAAGTGACAAGTGCAAGTATGATATGATTGCCCTGTTGAACCATGTGGGAAAGAATGGTCAAAGTGTCTCCGCTTAAATTGCAGTATTGTCAAAAAGTAGTGAAGTATTTGAGTCATCAGATTGAGAAGGGTTCAAGAAAAATATCCAGAGAAAGGGTTACAACCATATTGCAGATAAGTCCCCCCAACCATACATAGAGATGTCAGGGTGTTTTTAGGGATGGCAGGCGATTGTCCCCAATGGATTCCAAATTTCTCAGTCATTTCGAGACATTGCAGAAACTGACTCATAAGGAAGTAACTGACCCCATAGTGTTAGACCAGGTTGAAATGAAAGCGTTGACTGAATTGAGAGAGGGCATGTGCAGCGCTCCCGCGTTGGGTATGCCTGATTGCACAAAACCTTTCACATTCTTTTGTCATGATCGTCATGCATGTTCTTTGTCTGTCTTGGCACAGATCCATGGAGGTGTAAATCACCTAGTAGTATATTTTTTCAGCTACTTTGGATCCAGTTGCAGCAGCCTTACCAGATTGTTTGCATGCAGTTGCAGCAGTTGGTCAGAGACTTTTCACACTGTGAAGGCATTGTGATGGGACATTTTTTGACTGTAAAGGTTCCTCACTCTATTGAGATTTTACTTACAAGGATGAAAACCCAATATTTGACTGGTGCGAGGTTGACCAGATATGAAACAAGTATTCTAGCATCACCAAATGTGTCATTGAAAAGATGTACAGTGCTGAACCCGGCAACCTTACTTCTGAGTGAAAATGGAAATATTGAAAAAGTGGAAGATGTTGAGCATGATTGTCTTGAAGTAACTGATTTGTGCCCAAAACCGAGACCTGAGATTAGAGACACCTAATTGAAAGAGAATGACCAAATTATCTTTGTTGGTAGTTTTTGTCTGAGGGACACTGAGAGCAGGATATGCTGTGTGCACAATTACTGGTACTTTGGAAGCTTCTTGGTTTTGAGGAGTGTATTCTGCTCAAGTAGCGGAACTGGTAGCCCTTACTAGAGCGTGCCATGTTTCTGCGCTCAGATGAAAGTTACAATCTATACACATAGCCAGTATGGATTTGGAATAGTCCATGATTTTGGTCAGTTGTGGTCACAGAGAGGTTTCAAGGCCTCTTCTGGTTCACCAGTGAGAAATGGTGAGAGAATTAAAGAACTGTTACATGTTAATCAAATGCCTGAAAAGATTGCTGTGGTGAAATGCAGTGCACATCTAAAGTCGCAGGACTTTGTTTCATTGGGAATTAGATATGTTGACCAAGTCGCAATGTTTTGCGCATTGAACTGTATATCATTCAAAGAAAAGTGGGAACTGTTACCTGAAGAAGATGAAACTTATACAAGCTATGCATTGAACATAATCGACACTTTGGAAGAATTGAAAAGATTGGAGAATAATGTTGACAGGGAGGAAAAGTGTTCATGGAGCAAAATGAAATGTGTGCAAAGACAAGATGAATTGTGGGTTTCAGAAGAAGGTCAATTGGTTTTGCCAAATAGCCTGTTGTCTCAAATGGCAAGGTTCTATCATGGTCAAGCACATATTGGGAGGGATACACTGATTCGTTTGTTCAAACATGATTGGTTTAACCCCAAGCTTAGACAAGTTGCTGAAGCAGTTTGCCATTGTTGTGTCATTTGCCAACAACTATATGCGGGAAAAGGGACAGTGGTTAATTTGAGCCACATTGGAAGAGCGTGAGGTCCATTCAGCAGAACGCAGATGGATTTTATTGAGATGTCTGTGTGTGGAGGTTTGAGATATGTGCTGGTGATTGTTTGCATCTTTAGTCACTGGATTGAAGCTTACCCTATACAAAGAAATGATAGTCTCACAGTAGCGAAACTACCGCTTAGGGAACTGATACCGCGTTTCGGATTTCCGATCTCTTTAGAATCAGATAGGGGAAGTCTCTTCAACAGTGAAGTAATTAAATTACTGTGTGCAGCATTGAACATTGAGCAGAAGTTGCATTGTGGTTACCGCCCTGAAGAATCAGGACTAGTGGAATAGATGATGGTACCTTGAAGTCAAGAGTTGAAAAGATGTGTACTTCCACGAATTTGAAATGGCCTGACGCATTGCCTTTAGTGTTGATGTCAATGAGAAACACACCTGCTAGGAAGACAGGATTATCGCCGCATGAAATCATCATGGGCAGAGCAATGAGGTTACCAGCGGTGCCTGCAAATGCACTTGTCAACATTACAGATGATATGGTGTTGGATTACTGCAAAGGTCTGGCTGATGTGGTTTGCTCTTTCTCTCAGCAGGTGAAAACCGCCACACTGCCACTGATCCATGACCCAGGGCATAATCTGAGAGCTGGAGACTGGGTTGTGGTCCGGAAACAAGTGAGGAAAACGTGTTTGGAACCTCATTGAAAGGGACTTTATCAGGTAGTTCTGAAAACTACCACAGCTGTGAAGTGTGCTGGAATTCCGGACTGGATTCACGCAAGTCACACGAAGAAAATGGCATGTCCACTGGATCATGAAGCAGCGTTGTTGAGAGTACCAACAACAGTGAGACAAGTCTCAGAGCCGGAAGGAGAACAACAGGTAACTGAGACCGGATCTGAGCCCGTTGAGGACGGTTCAGTCACGCCTGTGAGAGATGAAGGAGAAGATCTCCAGGAGGGTGACGAGAGCCTATACCAATTGAGGCAGATGGAGAGCCTGGTCAGAGAAGGGCTTTCCCAGAAGCAGACTATCTTGAAAGACAAACAGAGCAATTGCCAGACCCAGAGGGGAATGGAGTTGAGGTGGATCAAAGTCACTGTGATCTGACTCCTCCTGCACTGATTGCAGGTCCGTCAAGAGAAAACACTGCAGAACAAGGAGAAGGTTCAAGTTTGACACTGAAGAGAACACTGACAAAAGGTCCACTGAACGAAATAAGTGGCCGGAATCGCAAGTAGAAAGAGGAAAAGAAGTGGTTGCTGAGATGACCATAGAGGAAGCAGTAGACACCACAAAGAGAGAAGATCTAAGTGAAGGAAAACTGAATGGTGATCGAAAGTTGAAAAGAAAGAGTATAGCAAGTCGAAGATACACAGGTCCTGAATGGGCGTATGCAACTACGAATGAATGGCAGCAAGAGTTTTGTCTTTTTGTTTTGATAGAGAGATTCTGGGTCAATATTTTGGCACTTGAAGGAAACAGATGAACTTAATTGTTTAAACAACCTGAGAAAAAAAAAATTTGAGAAAGAGACTGATGAAAGTAACTGGAAGAGACATTGATAACCTGATTTGACCTTTGAAACTGATTTTGACAAAGCTGCTAACCGATTTTGACAAGGGGTCCTGGAAGAGAGACTGAAAGCTGTAAATAATTGCTGAAAGAAGAGTTGTCTATTTTTGATCTTTGCTGCAAGTTTTTTTTATATTTCTTCTGCTTTTTGATTCTTTATGGATCATGAGTAACATTAGTGAACAGGGTAGGAATGCTAGGTGCTGTAAATATGTGGGCATTGGTTTGGCGATTATGTGTGGAATATTGTTTGTGGTTGATTGTGGGTATGTCTGTTCTTGTGTGAAGCCAACCATACTTCTGCTATTGAGATGACTAATGCACTAACAGCAATAGAAAAGTTAAGGTTAGATGAGAAATATTTGCATGAGGATACTAATAAGCAAGGAGAACTTTCTTCTAATGTTTTCTATCACTTGTTGAGTGAGTATGTTGAGACAATGGATGGGAAGAATTGTTATGTGTGTACGCAGACTCCTTCATCAGTCGAGGAAGGAGTCACCTAGCATAGTTTACCACTAACTTATGGAATAAGCTGTAGTCTGCTACTAACAAGATTTTATAACCAGGAGTACATTCAGTACTCTAACTCAAATTATGATGTTGTGTTTCCATTTGTTCCTATAATTAGGTATTGGAGTAGGGTAGCCAAGGATAATGACATAATAATAGTTAGAGGTTTCTTTGAACCTACATTGATGTTTGGCACAGCCAATGCACACCGCAATAATATGACATGTTTGCTTACACCTTTTGAGAAAGGCTTTTTAGGTCACACAGATGACAGGAGAAAGGCATTAAAGGAGAAATTAGAAAAAGGCCTAGAGAAAAGGACTTACAGGAATGATTATGCTTATAGTGCACTTAAAACGCAAGGGAAATTAGCTTTAGATGCACAACATGTAGGGAAACTTTGTATATATAGGCCTAAATCTCGCACTGACACTTTATTTGTGGGAACGAGTGAATGTAGGCATTTGTTTTTGTTTTAGAGTAAATGGACATTTATGTTGAATAGACAGGACCCAGCTATTCCAGGGATTTATTACATCTATGGTCTTGATGCTTATTACCTTCTTCCAAGAGGATGGTATGGGACATGTTATTTGGGGATAGTTTTCCCAAAGATTTATCAATGGAGGATTTTAAAAAGCATCTGAAAGTGACTGAATTACATCATGAGAGACAGAGGAGGGAATCCTCTTCTGCTATAGTGGGAGATATATTTGGAGCAGTGATTCCTTCAGTGGGAGTCATACTGAGTTTGATAAAGATTCGAATGTTGTCTACTATTGTGGATAACATGCTGACAAATTTTTCAGGGGCCATACTCCTGATAGATACTGAGGCCCATATTTATACTTTTTTAGCATTGCATTTGTGCCGCTTTTTGACGCAAAAGCGGCGCAAACTAAAAAATAAAATTGTATTTTGTAAGTTTGCACTGCTTTTGCGTCAAAAAGCGGCGCAAATGCAGTGCTAAAAAAGTATAAATATGGGCCTGAGTTAACTGGTAATAGAGCTATGACTCTTTAAAATCGCCTTGCTTTAGACATTTGTTTAGTGAAGGATGGTGGAGTCTGTAGAATGATTAATTCTAGGCATTGTTCTTCGTATATTCCTGATAGTAGTAAAGAGATAAGAGACTTAGGGCCAGATGTAGCTAAGGTTTTTACCAAGTCTGTGTCTATGTGAAAAAGTGTTCGTACATATGACCCTTACTTACTAATCTGACTAATGAAAGTTCCTTTTTTAAAGAATTGAAGAACCAGGTGTTTGGGAAAAGGTTGGCAAAGGTTTTGCTTCAGTGGGAAATTGGTTCAGCAATATTTGGAATGGAATACTATTGAAAATCGTGCAAGGGATATTCATTTTTGTAGTTTGTCTAATTGTCATATGGGGATTGTGTAAATGATGCAATATAATTAAATTGTAAAGGTCAGAGAATAATCAATCAGAGGAGGGAAGAAAAGTAAAGGGAAACATTTTATAGAGAAAATTCAAAGGGGAAACCATAGTATGAAGGGATTGAATTGACAGAATCTTAGCTGTGGGTAGTAGTTAGTATGACACATTTAGTCATCAGAGGAGGGATTGCTAGTGCAGGTGTTTTAATAAAAATTATTAATGATTGTTCATGTATTCTGGAAAATGGGTTTATGTAGAAAATGTAATAACATAGAAAATAATGCAAGCATTTGAAAATTTGATTAAGATGAATGGCCACCAATGTTAACGAAATGTACTAATCACTGATTTAAATATTGTGAAATGTTGAATATATATGTTTGATTAATGTAATAGTGTGTCATATTATGGGTTATGCAGTTAGCTTTAGGTTTATTAATTGTAGACCTTAACTTAGCGAATGTCTAGTTGCCAGGCCTCTTATTGAAGCTGTATTTCTTAACATGTAATAAACGGCTGTCCTAGAGCGTTAAATTGTGATTTCTATTGTATAGTTTAAATGTGCTCATTACGGAAGCTTCCCATGAGAACCGACTGATAGAAGATAATGTTCCTGTTAATGTAACATTTTGTGTGTAATGTGTGTGAGACTGACCTTCTCAGGAGAAGAACAATGGAGATACTGGCTGGAGTGAAAGCTGCAACAATATTGTAACCTGACAAGCCGGATGATGAGGACATTGTGAGACAAACCAATCAACGACATTTGAACGGAGTAATAGTAGAATTCATAGATCTGGAGTTTTAGTTTTATTGGACAAAGTGTAAACATGCGATTAACTGACCAATAGGGATTTGGGTTGGAGTTTTACTAGTTTCAATATAACAATACTACACTGAGAGAAGACCCCGCCATTGCCCATTTTCTTGCTGGACGAAAGGTCAATATTTCTTATGCATCTTGACAAGAGGCGTGCTTAACTTTAATGCTTAAAGACTTGGGAGGTCATTACAACATTGGCGGTAAAAGGCGCTTACCGCCATGCAGAAGACCGCCAATACACCGCCGCGGAATTCCGCCACAGCTATTATGACACACATCTCGAATCCGCCGAAATTCAGACACCCACACAACTCCGCCAAACCAAAGGTCAGTGATAAACTGGCGGAAACAAATCCTCCACCTCCACGCCAACAGAAACACACCCATGCTATTACGACCCACGAATCCACGCAGCGGTCTTTCAACTGCGGTATTCCATTGGTGGTACACACCGCCACGCTCAAAATACACACACATCTCCAAAACACCGCCACATTGGACAATTCCAAATACACACACCTGATACACGTACACACACCACTCCCACACAACCAAATACTATATAAAACACACACTCACATCACCCACAAACCCCTACGACCAAAAAATCACGAACGAAGGCCAGAGAGACAGCACAGAATAGACAATCCCATCACACAGAGGCACACAACACCATCACCCACACAACATCCACGCACAAAACACCACACACCACTACACTCACCACACTCATCACCACATACACCACCCCACACATCACACACACCACCCCATGTCACACCAAAGACACCCCCGCTTCTCTGAGGAGGAGCTCAGGGTCATGGTGGAGCAAATAATCCAGGTAGAGCCACAGCTATTTGGCTCACAGGTACAGCACACATCAATAGCCAGGAAGATGGAGTTATGGCGCAGAATAGTGGACAGGGTGAACGCCGTGGGACAGCACCCAAGAAATAGAGAGGACATCAGGAAGAGGTGGAACGACCTATGGGGGAAGGAGGTTCAACGGTCTCCAGGCACAACATCGCGGTGCAGCGGACTGGTGGCGGACCCCCACCTCCTCCCCCACAACTAACAACATGGGAGGAGCAAGTCTTGACCATCATGCATCCTGAGGGCCTCGGAGGAGTCGGTGGAGGATGGGACACTGGTAAGTCAAATCTTAACTATCATATCCCCCACCCTACCTACATGCTATCACACACCCCCACCCTCACACCCTCCCCTATCACTCAAACTCCTCACTAATGTACCCATAACACAAACCACCCATCCCAACACTAAGCCCTGCATGACACAACTAAGCATGGTCACCCCCTCACTAAAGCATGCCCACTGCACATACCCAGAACACCCCCCAACCATCATCACACAAACCCACACACAGGAATGCTTGCACTGGGGTACACGCTCACCCACCCATTGAACACCATTACACACAGACATGCAATAATCATACTCTTATGCCCCTGCAGGAACCCGAAGGACCGTCACCACACCAGAGGGTCCAGACAACACCACTCCACCCCCAGAAGAGGCCCACAGTGACGAGAGCAGCTCTGCCCTACTGGATCCTGATGACCAGCCCGGACCATCGTGGGCCTCGGGACAGTCGGTTCCCCTTGCACAGGCACAGCCCAACACTGACCTTCCACCCTCTGGTAACACCAGCACAGCACCCACCCAGCGGACCCAAACCTCACTACCCAGGACAGTTCAATCAGCAGTGTGTCCAGCACTACAGGGAACCCAGGATAACCCACCACCCCAACAACAACAGGGACCTGGGGGCAGTGGTAGTGGGCACACGGTCCAGGGGACGGAGGCACAGGAACACAGGGGAACTGGGAGGGCTGCTGTGCGACAGGGGGCGGACAGGCCAAGGGAACCCACTCTCCACAAGCCCTATCCTCCATCTTGGGAGCATACCACCACTCCCAGGAGACAATGGCCTAGGTCCTGGACAAGTTGCAGGAGACCCTGCGCCTGCAGAAGGAACAGTATTTGGGGTTCAGGGAGGAGCTTAGGACCATCAGCTCCGCCATGGGCACCCTCGTAGGGGTGCTGAAGGACATACAGCACACCATGAGGGACACCGTGGCACTCCAAGGGGCCCCTGACACTAGCATGGACGATGAACTGCCCACCACCTCCGCTGGCGCTAGTGGACAGGACGCCCCACCACAGGACCACCACACCAGCACCCCACCCCCTGAAGACGGACAACCACCACGCAAGCGGTCCCTGAGATCCAGGAACAGGACAGAGCAAGATGGCAAGACCCCCGCCAG
Source organism: Pleurodeles waltl (assembly GCF_031143425.1). Lineage (NCBI taxonomy): Eukaryota > Metazoa > Chordata > Amphibia > Caudata > Salamandridae > Pleurodeles > Pleurodeles waltl. The sequence continues at coordinate 683,633,255 of NC_090446.1, forward strand.
GAAATGAGACCACCCTGTTGTCCTCCCACTGTACCACCTTGTTCCCCTGTCCATACTTAAACTGTCCCAGCTCCACTTCCTACGCCCAGATGGGCAGTGCACCTGTGAGACTAATAGACTGGACTCTGCCATGGACATTCCTCCACCATCACCCATCCTCATTTAACAAACCCCTCACATTTCTGAGCACTTCAATAAACACCCTTGAAACACAAAACAATCTTGAGTCAGTCTGTGATTTAGTAAAAATGTATTATCAATAACAGTGTCATAATGGGTTTCCCATTGTAAGGCTAACATACCTATGTCACACATCACAAGTCCTTGAAGGATGCAAGCAGATGACACGTTGGTAACCACACCTGTGAAACCGTAATGGAAGGGTACAACTCAGTTACCAAATAGTGATTGAATTCGAGAAACAGGATAGAGGTAGACGTGTGAAAGTTAATGTGATGTTAAACATGAAAATGCTCTCACCTGTGTGTCACTGGAAATATTGCTGTATGACTGACTCCCTGTTGTCGTTGTCTTCTTCCTCAGCTTCCTCCTCATCACTGTCCACAGGCTCCACAGACTCCACAGCTGCTACAACACCGTCATCTGCATCATCCTCCTGCAGAAAAGGTACCTGGCGTCGCAAAGCCAAATTATGGAGCATGGAGCAGGCGATGATGATCTCGCACACCTTCTTCGTGAGTAGAATAGGGATCCACCTGTCATATGGAGACACCTGAACCTGGCCTTCAGGAGGCCGAAGGTGCGTTCGATCACCCTCCTAGTCCGCCCATGGGCCTCATTGTAGCGTTCCTCTGCCCTGGTCCTGGGATTCCTCACTGGGGTCAATAGCCAGGAAAGGTTGGGGTAACCAGAGTCCCCCAATAGCCATACACGGTGCCTCTGGAGTTGAGCCATCATATCAGGGATGCTGCTATTCTACAGGATGTAGGCGTCATGCACTGAGCCAGGGAACATAGCATTTACCTGCAAGATGTACTGGTCTGCCAAACAGTCCATCTGTACCTTCATGGAATGATAACTCTTCCTGTTCCTGTACACCTGTTCACTCCTGTGGGCGGGGACCAGAGCTACAAGGGTCCCATCAATGGCACCTATGACGTTGGGGATATGTCCATGGGCATAGAAGTCACCTTTCACTGTAGGCAAATCTGCCACCTCAGGGAAAATGATGTATCTCTTTACGTGTTTCAGCAGGGCAGCCAACACTCTGGACAAGACGTTGGAAAACATAGGCTGGGACATCCCTGATGCCATGGCCACTGTTGCCTGAAAAGACCCACTTGCAAGGAAATGGAGCACTGATAGCACCTGCACGTCAGGGGGAATTCCAGTCGGATGGCGGATTGGTGACATCAGGTCTGGCTCCAACTGGGTACATAGTTCTTGGATAGTGGCACGGTCAAACCGGTAGGTGACGATGACATGTCTCTCTTCCATTGTCAACAGGTCCACCAGCGGTCGGTATTCCGCCATCTTCTCACATGTCCCAGCTGACGGTGCCTACGAAGGACAACAGCGAAGAATCAGTCATTATCCCTCCAGGTATGTACCCACAGTTACACAGAAGACTACACCACTCACAAAACCCTTCCTGTATGTGTGTTGAGTGTAGGCCTAGCTATGTGTGACGCAGAGGTAAATTAAGCCATGTGGGCCCCTGAAATGGCGGCTGCCTGACCTCTAAACTGGGACAATGGGATTGTGGGGTAACTGCGCTGGCGTTGTACACCGTCGCGGTAGGCGGTCGTAGACCGCGGCGCAATGCTGCACTGGTTAACATTGGACCCTATGGGTCCCAGGAGGCAATGAACAGGTGTGCCGGCGGTGATGATGCGCCCCGCCGCGGACGTCACCGCCATTTTCTATCTGTTCAATCACTAGATACCTGACCTTCGACAGTAGAGGACCTACACTGCAAGTGCTGCTGTGACCTCCGTCTGGAAGCGACGATGGCTGCTGCGTCTGGGGAAAGGGCCCCTGCCTTCACTGCACAGGAGTTGGAGAAACTGGTAGACGGGGTCCTCCCCCAGTACACGCTACTCTACGGTCCTCCAGACCAACAGGTTAGTACCAAGGGAGCACGTTGTATGGGCTATGCCTGGGTGGAGAGGGCTGGTTGGAAGAGGGAAGGGGGCAGAGTTCATAGAACATTAATGCATGGTAATGAATGGGCCACATGGCCAGAGTAGGGAGGGGGCCACTCACAACGACGGTGCAGTTGGTAATGACTGTTCCTCTTTCCTTGTGCATGTCATGTAGGTCAGCGCCCACCAGAAGAGGGACATTTGGCGTGCCATCGCCAAGGAGGTCTGGACCCTGGGGGCCCACCAGAGATGGGGCACCCACTGCCGTAAGAGATGGGAGGACATTCGCCGCTGCAGCAAGAAGACGGCGGAGGCTCAGCTGGGGATGGCCTCCCAACGTGGGAGGGGTGCCCGTCGCACCATGACCCCCCTGATGTTCCGGATCCTGGCAGTGGCCTACCCAGAGTTGGATGGGCGCTTGAGGGCATCACAGCAGACACAAGGGGGTGAGTACACTCTCATTCTGCGGACTCTGCGTGCAGTGGAGGTGTCTGGGTGGGGGAGGTGGGCTGTGGGTGTCCCTAGGCCAGGGCGAGTTCGGTAGGCAAGGCCCCTCCGTAATGTAGGCCAGGTGGCACTCTACCCCACCTCAGCAGAGTGGCAAGTCGAGGTATAGTTGCCCCTGTGGCATCCATGTGCGCAGATGTCCACTATTTCCATGTAGGCCATATCCCAGAAATTGCATGTGCAGAGGGCAGGAGCACGGCGTAATGCAGGGGGCTGCTGTGTCTGTCTTGTCCGCCAATGGGAGCGGTATGCCATGCACTAAAACTCTCTTTCTTCTGTTTTCCCCCCTTTTTGTGCTCTCCCTGTCCTTTTGTACATCAGCATCATCAGGCGGAGGTACAGTGGCACCGGAGCACGAGGGAGCTGCATCCCACATGGCCATGGAGGGCCACACCACGGACTCTGAATGCACCAGTGGGACGGAGGGCGAGGGGAGCTTCACGTCGGCCACCGGATCACCAACCAGCGACACAGACTCGTATGCCGATGGGAGCTCCCTTGTGGTGGCGGCACCATCTGTGCCCCAAACTTCACCAGGTACAGCCGCCACCTCCCCTACCAGCCCCGCCCTCCCAGCAGCCCCTCAGCCTTCGCCCATGCCCGCTCACCCAGGAGGGTGGGCATCACCTTCGCCCCAGGCACCTCAGGCCCTGCCCCAGTCACCCCTGCTGCCCTCAGTGAGGAGGCCATTGACCTCCTCAGGACACTCACTGTTGGGCAGTCTACCATTGTGAATGCCATCCAGGGTGTAGAACGAGAGTTGCAACACGGTAATGCATTCCTGGAGGGCATTCATTCTGGTCAGGCTGTCCTTCAGCGAACCCTGCAATCTCTGGCCTCAGCACTGATGGCAGCCATTGTCCCTGTGTCTAGCCTCCCCCCTCCAACTTCCTCCACCCAGACCCAATCTCCTGTACCCCAGCCCATCCCAAGCACACCTACAGACCAGCATGCACAAAAGTCAGCACACACAAGTAGCTCAAGCAAACATAGGCACCACACACACCACAGGCACTCACGCAAGCCTCACCCACGTACAGACACAGCAACATCCACTGCCTCCACTGTGTCCCCCTCCTCCTCTTCTCCCTCCTCCCTCCCAGTCTTGTCTACCCACACACCTGCATGCACCACATCTACAGGAACCAGGAATCGCACAAGGACACCCAGCACCACAAGCCGCTCACCTGCACTCACCACCTCCACTGCCATTTACACGTCCCCTGTGTCCTCTCCCGTGTGAGTCTGTGACGCCCCCTCCCAAAGTACACAAACGCCGGCAATCACTCACCCAACATCCATCCACCTCATGACAGCCTCCAGTACCTGCACCTGCACCCAAAACAGCTAAGGTGACACCTCCGAAAACCACCTCCTCTTCCTCCACTCCCAGACCCCCTCCAGCTACCCATCCCAGTGTTCGTCAGAAACTGTCCTTCTGTAAAGTTGACCTTTTTGCCCCCCCCCCAATTCATCAGTCCCGTCTTAGCGCCTCAGCCAAAAAGCCTCCAATACCAGTGGTGCGTGTTCAAGGTTTGTAGAGTGCACCGGCCACCAGAGCAGGCAGTATGACCCGGAGCCAAGGCACTGGCAGCCCACCCCCTGTAAAGTCTCTAAAATTGGAGAGTGGACGACGGGACCGTGTGAAGACTCCTGGTGGGAAAACAACTCACATGGGTTCCAAGGGGATTGGAGAGTCAGCTGTGACTCCACCAAAGGTGGGGAAGGGCCAGAGGAAGTCTGCCCAGCCTCTTGTGAGTGTCACGGCGGAGAAGTGCGCCATCATTTCCGGCAGTCGAGACCCAACCACCAGCACCGTCAATACTGGTCCAGAGACCACCGCCGGAGTCATTGCCCAGGAGGGCCCAAGTATCGTCACTGGTCAGGAGACCACCGCCGGAGTCACAGCCCAGGAGGGCCCAAGTATCGTCACTGGTCAGGAGACCACCGCCGGAGTCACAGCCCAGGAGGGCCCAAGTATAGTCACTGGTCAGGAGACCACCGCCGGAGTCACAGCCCAGGAGAGCCCAAGTATCGTCACTGGTCAGGAGACTACCGCCAGAGTCACAGCCCAGGAGGGCCCAAGTATCGTCACTGGTCAGGAGACCACCGCCGGAGTCACAGCCCAGGAGGGCCCAAGTATCGTCACTGGTCAGGAGACCACCGCCAGAGTCACAGCCCAGGAGGGCCCAAGTATCGTTTACTGGTCAGGAGACCATCGCCACCACCGGAGTCAGTGCCCTAGAGGGCCCCGGCTGCCACAGCCCCGCTGGGCAATGATGGAACGTCATGCCATACACCAATGCCCAGTGTAGAGAACGTCATGCCACACACCAATGCCCAGTGTAGGGAACATCATGCCACACACCAATGTCCGTATCAGAACCGCTATGTCAAAGCACCACTGAACAGTCCAGAACCGCCATGGCTAAACACCGCTGAACAGGGCAAAGACCGCCATGGCAAAGCACCGCTGAACAGTCCAGAACCGCCATGGCTAAACACCGCTGAACAGGGCAAAGACCGCCATGGCAAAGCACCGCTGAACAGTCCAGAACCGCCATGTCTAAACACCGCTGAACAGGGCAAAGACCGCCATGGCAAAGCACCGCTGAACAGTCCAAAACCGCCATGGCTAAACACCGCTGAACAGGGCAAATACCGCCATGGCAAAGCACCGCTGAACAGTCCAGAACCGCCATGTCAAAGCATCGCTGAACAGGGCAAAGACCGCCATGGCAAAGCACCGCTGAACAGTCCAGAACCGCCATGTCAAAGCACCGCTGAACAGGGCAAAGACCGCCATGGCAAAGCACCGCTGAACAGTCCAGAACTGCCATGGCTAAACACCGCTGAACAGGGCAAAGACCACCATGGCAAAGCACCGCTGAACAGTCCAGAACCGCCATGTCAAAACACCGCTGAACAGGGCAAAGACCGCCATGGCTAAACACGGCTGAACAGGGCAAGCACCGGGTAGGAATGAATGGACCGCCACATCAGGCATCCTTATCCCATGTGCAGCTGGGACAGTGACAGGACAGGAACTTTCACGGGGAGACTCATCCATTCTGGGCACCAGTCCCCCCCAGTACCAGTGGAGACCTGCATCTACTTGAGAGACTGTGGCTTTGCACTCCCCAGGATGGCACAGTGGGCAACCCACCCACTGTATAGACTTGAGAGACTGTGGCTTTGCACTCCCCAGGATGGCACAGTGGGCAAGCCACCCACTGTAGAGACTTGAGAGACTGTGGCTTTGCACTCCCCAGGATGGCACAGTGGGCAACCCACCCACTGTATAGACTTGAGAGACTGTGGCTTTGCACTCCTCAGGGTGGCACAGTGGGCAAGCCACCCACTGTAGAGACTTGAGAGACTGTGGCTTTGCACTCCCCAGGATACATCAGTGGGCATGGAGCCTCGTCGTGGATCTGGCTTTGCAGTCATCCGGCTGAGGTGCCCCCCCTTCCCCCTGAGGTGCTGAGGTACTGGGTTTTTCAGAACCGGTACTGATCCGGTAACCCAGTGGTTCCAGGGTACACCCAAAGACCTCGGGTACTTTCCTGATTCAGACCACAGAAACTCAGAGTCTTCTAGGTGAAGTCAAAGATCGAATTTATTGGCTGCAACCAAGTGACAAGCGTCCTAGAAGTACAACAGCACAGTTTGTATGTTCTCAGGAGACTGTGTTTCAATGCAAAGTCAGGTTTCCTTATATACAGTTTTTTAAGCTTCAGGCAAACATTCTTGACATTTTGGTTGGTCATTCACATGTTTTCAGTACAAAGGAAAAAAACAGTGTCATGATGAAACCTCATATTTCATGTCATCCAACCCATAATAAATTACCCGGCAAGGCCTAGTATTTTACATCAGATAAGTGTGGACCCCCAATAAAAACGGGCACCTCCCCCTCGTAAAGTAAGAAGAAGAAAAGAGCAGGTGCAGGTGTGAGCAAGATTAGGCAGGGTGTGTGAGCGATAATAAGGGTTTTATGGCATGGTGTGCATTGATGCTATCTGATTCGGCCACTGGGAGAGGGACTGACCAAACAGGTTTGGCCTGAGGCAATGGTTCCAGCTTGCCCAGGTCAGAGAAAAGTCAATCAAGGTGTACGTGTCCTTGGAATCAAATCTGACTGTATTATAAGCCTATGTGAGGGCAACTTTTAAAAATGGTTGCCGTGTATAAAATGGGAGCCACGAGTGCAGGTCGAAAATGGCGATTTCGAGGTGAAAACGCTGCTGGAATTGAGCGAAAATGCTCATGCTTAGTGTACTAGTCATTATCGGTCTTTTGATACTAAAATCTTACTGCTGTGGCAAAGTAAATTACATGGGTCCAGAATTTTTAGAACCACAGTGCCTGTAGTATTTCTATCTGATGCCCCGGCAGTGTTCTCTCCGATTATGGTCAGGTATCCTTTGTGGGCCTCGCCCATGCATTTTTGGACTGTTGGTGCACGGACATTGTTATGTCCATATCTGCACTACTTCTTGTATTGTATATAATTATGACTGATTTTCATATATATATCTGTATATTTTTGTATGACATGTATTTTGCCACATTACAATGTTTGACCAAATTTCGCTTTGTCTTTTCATTCTTCCGGGGGGATTGTGGGTTGTTACTGTGATTTTTGTGAATGCATTGGTGTGTATGTTGTAATATGCGAGGGTGGGGGTGGGGGTGTTTGGTGGGTGTCCCCCTAACTTTTGCCTCCCCCCTCCCCGTGTCGTAGGTGCAGTACTCACCGTTGTCTTCGGCACCTACGTAATTGTTGGTCGTAGAGGAGCAGAAACACAGGGGCAGGAAGTATTTGGAGTTCCGGGTCCTTGGAGTCCTCGTTCCTCGTTGGATGTGTTCAGGTGAGCGTTTTCCCATTGCAAAAGCTGTTTCCGCCATGTTTTTAACCACGGTGAATCCGGCCCGGAAAAGGTGGCAGATTGGCGGGTTGTGATACTATGGGCGGTACTTTGTCCTCCGCCAGGGTCATAATTCCCTTTTTTTGTCCGCCGGCCTGTTTGCGGTATTACCGCAGCTTTAACACCATCCGCCAGGGTTGTAATGACCCCCTTTGTGTTTTCTGAACTTTGATGCTGAATCCTGATGCCCTACTGATCGACTGATGTCCTGATGATGAAGACTGACTCTACTTGCTGATCCACACTGAGGATAGGTATTATAAATAGGCTGTTGATTATGCATATTTGCTTTCGCTTTTTAGGTAACAATTGAATTATTTTTATACAGCCATAGTTAGATGTTTTTCCAAATTTGTGTTACTAAATTGTTTTGCATGAAGCCCAACATCCTGTTGCTAATCTGATGTTAGTTAAGGATCTTCCCTAAAGAAATCATGTTAATAGGGATTAATGCTTGATGAATTTCTCTGCTAAACTTAATGTATGAAATTACATTGACACAGTTGACTTTGTTATTGATTGCTCCATAACTGTAGAATGGGTGGTAGTTCAAGCTTTGATTAGGTTATGTTTCTTCCACAGTTTTGGTCAGCCAGTATTTTTTCTGTATGTGTTTCATTTCATATTGAGATTAATTTATGTGACCTTAGCATTGTTAATATAGGGAAATAAATATTCAAAATTTTATTAAAAGGTGTGATTATTCATGACTGAAAGGTCATGGTGTGTGACAATTACTGACTCCATTGATTGTTGATGTTGTTGATTGATGTTGATTATTGATTATTTGTGTACTGATTATTGATTATGTAATGGATCTACTGTAAGAACATCTTAATTGAGAGTCAAAAGGTTCATCAACCTATTTGCGTCCCCTTGTAAGTTTTACTTATTAAGGTCAGACGCGCTAACACTTTTAAGTATTCTTTCTATCCTCCTACACAGAAATACGGTTTAAGGATGCATTAGACTCCTCAAAAACAAAGTGGACACATTGGGGAGATGGAAATGCAGTAGAAATAAAAAGTGCAATGTAGACTTGCGTTGAAAGTGCAGCTTCGGATTGGGAGAGAAAACAGGCCCGGGCACTAACATAAAAGGGGCCTCCTTTATTGAACCAGATAGCCAGAAAATTGACCCAAATTTGTAAATCAGAGTAGTTTTTACCTTGTAAAGGCAAGCTGTGTGGGTGTTTTAGCATGGTATGGGACGCTGCATTGATTTGTGCATGCTTCAGTCAATGTTCATAGCTTCAGTCAATGTCCTTGGTGATATCAGACAAATAAACAGTACAAACCGGTTCACCAGACCATAAAACAGGCCTACAAAGAGCCAGAAAGCCAGCCCACACAATGGCGTCAGATGGCCCTTCTGGCACTTCCAGATTGCCCCATGGCTAGTCAGACCCTGTGAAAGTGTAGAACATCATGGAATGTTTATAGATGCTAACAGCAATGTTAATGTAGCACAATGTGACTCCACACTGCTGTACCACAAAATGACCCTCCTCCTTCTCCTCCTTGTGTGGCCTCAGGCTAACATGTGTAATATGTGTGGCCTCTAACAATAGTAGAGATATAGGGATAAATTTACAAGAAACGAGTGCATCAGTGCTGATGCGCCAGTTTTCTTGCGTCACCCCTGCCCCACCTAACAACATCATTTGTGCACCATATTTACAATACGGCACACCATGACGCTCATTAGGCCAACAGTGTCAAAAAAATGTATGCCTTTGTGGCACTTTGCTGCACTAGCATCAAAAATTTTGATGCTAATGTAGCAAAGTGCAAGGAGGCCCATAGGTTTCTACGGGTGTGTCATTTTAACGCCTTCTTTGAGCAGGAATTAAAAATGAAGCTATAAAGGGTGCAGTTGAATCTTGGAGATTTCACTGTGCCATTTTTGCAGGCCTCCTATTGTCAAAATACCTCCTTGCATACATTATGCCAGGCGCAGGCATAATGTGGCGCAAGGGGGTGCAAAGTGGCTCAATGCAAGCATTGTGCCTCTTTGTAATTACAGCACAACAAAATAGCCTTCCTGTAGGAAGTTGGCTCTGTATGTGCTATTTCAAAGTAAGGAATAGCATGCACAGAGTCCAAGGGTTCCCCTTAGAGGTAAAATAGTGGTAAAAATAGATAATACTAATGCTCTATTTTGTGGTAGTGTGGTCGAGCAGTAGGCTTATCCAAGGAGTAGTGTTAAGCATTTGTTGTACATACACATAGACAATAAATGAGGTACACACACTCAGAGACAAATCCAGCCAATAGGTTTTGTTATAGAAAAATATCTTTTCTTAGTTTATTTTAAGAACCACAGGTTCAAATTTAACATGTAATATCTTGTTTGAAAGGTATTGCAGGTAAGTACATTAGGAACTTTGAATCATTTCAATTGCATGTATACTTTTCAAGTTATTCACAAATAGCTACTTTAAAAGTGGACACAGTGCAATTTTCACAGTTCCTGGGGGAGGTAAGTTTTTGTTAGTTTTACCAGGTAAGTAAGACACTTACAGGGTTCAGTTCTTGGTCCAAGGTAGCCCACCGTTGGGGGTTCAGAGCAACCCCAAAGTTACCACACCAGCAGCTCAGGGCCGGTCAGGTGCAGAGTTCAAAGTGGTGCCCAAAACGCATACGCTAGAATGGAGAGAAGGGGGTGCCCCGGTTCCGGCCTGCTTGCAGGTAAGTGCCCGCGTCTTCGGAGGGCAGACCAGGGGGGTTTTGTAGGGCAACGGGGGGGACACAAGCCCACACAGAAATTTCACCCTCAGCGGCGCGGGGGCGGCCGGGTGCAGTGTTAGAACAAGCGTCGGGTTCGCAATGTAAGTCAATGAGAGATCAAGGGATCTCTTCAGCGCTGCAGGCAGGCAAGGGGGGGCTTCCTCGGGGAAACCTCCACTTGGGCAAGGGAGAGGGACTCCTGGGGGTCACTTCTGCAGTGAAAGTCCGGTCCTTCAGGTCCTGGGGGCTGCGGGTGCAGGGTCTTTTCCAGGTGTCGGGACTTAGGTTTCAGAGAGTCGCGGTCAGGGGAAGCCTCGGGATTCCCTCTGCAGGCGGCGCTGTGGGGGCTCAGGGGGGACAGGTTTTGGTACTCACAGTCGTAGAGTAGTCCGGGGGTCCTCCCTGAGGTGTTGGTTCTCCACCAGCCGAGTCGGGGTCGCCGGGTGCAGTGTTGCAAGTCTCACGCTTCTTGCGGGGAGTTGCAGGGTTCTTTAAAGCTGCTTCTTGAAACAAAGTTGCAGTCTTTTTGGAGCAGGTCCGCTGTCCTCTGGAGTTTCTTGTCGTCGTCGAAGCAGGGCAGTCCTCAGAGGATTCAGAGGTCGCTGGTCCCTTTGGAAGGCGTCGCTGGAGCAGAGTTCTTTGGAAGGCAGGAGACAGGCCGGTGAGTTTCTGGAGCCAAGGCAGTTGTTGTCTTCTGGTCTTCCTCTGCAGGGGTTTTCAGCTAGGCAGTCCTTCTTCTTGTTGTTGCAGGAATCTAATTTTCTAGGGTTCAGGGTAGCCCTTAAATACTAGATTTAAGGGCGTGTTTAGGTCTGGGGGGTTAGTAGCCAATGGCTACTAGCCCTGAGGGTGGGTACACCCTCTTTGTGCCTCCTCCCAAGGGGAGGGGGTCACAATCCTAACCCTATTGGGGGAATCCTCCATCTGCAAGATGGAGGATTTCTAAAAGTTAGAGTCACCTCAGCTCAGGACACCTTAGGGGCTGTCCTGACTGGCCAGTGACTCCTCCTTGTTATTCTCATTATTTTCTCCGGCCTTGCCGCCAAAAGTGGGGGCCGGGGCCGGAGGGGGCGGGCAACTCCACTAGCTGGAGTGTCCTGCGGTGCTGTGACAAAGGGGTGAGCCTTTGAGGCTCACCGCCAGGTGTTACAGCTCCTGCCTGGGGGAGGTGTTAGCATCTCCACCCAGTGCAGGCTTTGTTACTGGCCTCAGAGTGACAAAGGCACTCTCCCCATGGGGCCAGCAACATGTCTCTAGTGTGGCAGGCTGCTGGAACTAGTCAGCCTACACAGACAGTCGGTTAAGTTTCAGGGGGCACCTCTAAGGTGCCCTCTGGGGTGTATTTTGCAATAAAATGTACACTGGCATCAGTGTGCATTTATTGTGCTGAGAAGTTTGATACCAAACTTCCCAGTTTTAAGTGTAGCCATTATGGTGCTGTGGAGTTCGTGTTTGACAAACTCCCATACCATATACTCTTATGGCTACCCTGCACTTACAATGTCTAAGGTTTTGCTTAGACACTGTAGGGGTACAGTGCTCATGCACTGGTACCCTCACCTATGGTATAGTGCACCCTGCCTTAGGGCTGTAAGGCCTGCTAGAGGGGTGTCTTACCTATACTGCATAGGCAGTGAGAGGCTGGCATGGCACCCTGAGGGGAGTGCCATGTCGACTTACTCGTTTTGTCCTCACTAGCACACACAAGCTGGCAAGCAGTGTGTCTGTGCTGAGTGAGAGGTCTCCAGGGTGGCATAAGACATGCTGCAGCCCTTAGAGACCTTCCTTGGCATCAGGGCCCTTGGTACTAGAAGTACCAGTTACAAGGGACTTATCTGGATGCCAGGGTCTGCCAATTGTGGATACAAAAGTACAGGTTAGGGAAAGAACACTGGTGCTGGGGCCTGGTTAGCAGGCCTCAGCACACTTTCAATTGTAAACATAGCATCAGCAAAGGCAAAAAGTCAGGGGGCAACCATGCCAAGGAGGCATTTCCTTACACAACCCCCCCCCAAACGAAAGAGGATGAGACTAACCTTTCCCAAGAGAGTCTTCATTTTCTAAGTGGAAGAACCTGGAAAGGCCATCTGCATTGGCATGGGCAGTCCCAGGTCTGTGTTCCACTATAAAGTCCATTCCCTGTAGGGAGATGGACCACCTCAACAGTTTAGGATTTTCACCTTTCATTTGCATCAGCCATTTGAGAGGTCTGTGGTCAGTTTGAACTAGGAAGTGAGTCCCAAAGAGGTATGGTCTCAGCTTTTTCAGGGACCAAACCACAGCAAAGGCCTCCCTCTCAATGGCACTCCAACGCTGCTCCCTGGGGAGTAACCTCCTGCTAATGAAAGCAACAGGCTGGTCAAGGCCATCATCATTTGTTTGGGACAAAACTGCCCCTATCCCATGTTCAGAGGCATCTGTCTGCACAATGAACTGCTTAGAATAATCTGGAGCTTTTAGAACTGGTGCTGAGCACATTGCTTGTTTCAGGGTGTCAAAGGCCTGTTGGCATTCCACAGTCCAGTTCACTTTCTTGGGCATTTTCTTGGAGGTGAGTTCAGTGAGGGCTGTCACAATGGATCCATATCCCTTCACAAACCTCCTGTAATACCCAGTCAAGCCAAGGAATGCCCTGACTTGAGTCTGGGTTTTTGGAGCTACCCAGTCCAGAATAGTCTGGATCTTGGGTTGGAGTGGCTGAACTTGGCCTCCACCTACAAGGTGGCCCAAGTAAACCACAGTTCCCTGCCCTATCTGGCATTTGGATGCCTTGATAGAGAGGCCTGCAGATTTCAGAGCCTTCAAAACCTTCTTCAGGTGGACCAGGTGATCCTGCCAGGTGGAGCTAAAGACAGCAATATCATCAAGATAAGCTGTGCTAAAGGACTCCAAACCAGCAAGGACTTGATTCACCAACCTTTGGAAGGTGGCAGGGGCATTCTTTAAACCAAAGGGCATAACAGTAAACTGATAATGCCCATCAGGTGTGGAGAATGCTGTTTTCTCTTTTGCTCCAGGTGCCATTTTTATTTGCCAGTACCCTGCTGTCAAGTCAAAGGTACTTAAGAATTTGGCAGCACCTAATTTGTCTATGAGCTCATCAGCTCTAGGGATTGGATGAGCATCTGTCTTGGTGACAGAGTTGAGCCCTCTGTAGTCCACACAAAACCTCATCTCTTTCTTTCCATCTTTGGTGTGAGGTTTGGGGACTAAGACCACTGGGCTAGCCCAGGGGCTGTCAGAGCGCTCAATTACTCCCAATTCCAGCATCTTGTGGACTTCCACCTTGATGCTTTCCTTAACATGGTCAGACTGTCTAAAGATTTTGTTTTTGACAGGCATGCTGTCTCCTGTGTCCACATCATGGGTACACAGGTGTGTCTGACCAGGGGTTAAGGAGAAGAGTTCAGGAAACTGTTGTAGGACTCTCCTACAATCAGCTTGCTGTTGGTCAGAGAGGGTGTCTGAGTAGATCACTCCATCTACTGAGCCATCTTTTGGGTCTGATGACAGAAGATCAGGGAGAGGTTCACTCTCTGCCTCCTGATCCTCATCTGTTACCATCAACAGATTTACATCAGCCCTGTCATGGAAGAGCTTAAGGCGGTTCACATGGATCACCCTCTTGGGGCTCCTGCTTGTGCCCAGGTCCACCAGGTAGGTGACCTGACTCTTCCTTTCTAGCACTGGGTAAGGGCCACTCCATTTGTCCTGGAGTGCCCTGGGAGCCACAGGCTCCAGAACCCAGACTTTCTGCCCTGGTTGGAACTCAACCATTGCAGCCTTTTGGTCATACCAAAACTTCTGGAGCTGTTGGCTGGCCTCAAGGTTTTTGGTTGCCTTTTCCATGTACTCTGCCATTCTAGAGCGAAGGCCAAGTACATAGTCCACTATGTCTTGTTTAGGCTCTTGAAGAGGTCTCTCCCAGCCTTCTTTAACAAGAGCAAGTGGTCCCCTTACAGGGTGACCAAACAGAAGTTCAAAGGGTGAGAATCCTACTCCCTTCTGTGGCACCTCTCTGTAAGCAAAAAGCAGACATGGCAAGAGGACATCCCATCTCCTTTTGAGTTTTTCTGGGAGCCCCATGATCATGCCTTTTAATGTCTTGTTGAATCTCTCAACTAAGCCATTAGTTTGTGGATGGTATGGTGTAGTGAATTTGTAAGTCACTCCACACTCATTCCACATGTGTTTTAGGTATGCTGACATGAAGTTGGTACCTCTGTCAGACACCACCTCCTTAGGGAAACCCACTCTGGTAAAGATACCAATGAGGGCCTTGGCTACTGCAGGGGCAGTAGTCGACCTAAGGGGAATAGCTTCAGGATACCTAGTAGCATGATCCACTACTACTAGGATGTACATATTTCCTGAGGCTGTGGGAGGTTCCAGTGGACCAACTATGTCCATACCCACTCTTTCAAAGGGGACCCCCACCACTGGAAGTGGAATGAGGGGGGCCTTTGGGTGCCCACCTGTCTTACCACTGGATTGACAGGTGGGGCAGGAGAGGCCAAACTCCTTAACCTTCTGGGACATATTGGGCCAGTAGAAGTGGTTGACTAACCTCTCCCACGTCTTGGTTTGTCCCAAATGCCCAGCAAGGGGAATATCATGGGCTAAGGTCAGAATAAACTCTCTGAACGACTGAGGCACTACCACTCTCCTAGTGGCACCAGGTTTGGGGTCTCTGGCCTCAGTGTACAGGAGTCCATCTTCCCAATAGACCCTATGTGTTCCATTTTTCTTGCCCTTGGACTCTTCAGCAGCTTGCTGCCTAAGGCCTTCAAGAGAGGGACAGGTTTCTTGTCCCTTACACAGCTCCTCCCTTGAGGGTCCCCCTGGGCCTAAGAGCTCAACCTGATAAGGTTCAAGCTCCAAAGGCTCAGTTCCCTCAGAGGGCAGAACTTCTTCCTGAGAAGAGAGGTTCTCTTTTTCTGACTGTGTTGCAGTTGGTTTCCCAACTGACTTTCCTTTTCTCTTGGTAGGCTGGGCCATTTTTCCAGACTCCAGCTCTACTTTTTCACCCTGTGCCTTGCATTGTGCTCTTGTTTTTACACACACCAGTTCAGGGATACCCAGCATGGCTGCATGGGTTTTTAGTTCTACCTCAGCCCATGCTGAGGACTCCAGGTCATTTCCAAGCAGACAGTCTACTGGGATGTTTGAGGAGACCACCACCTGTTTCAGGCCATTGACCCCTCCCCATTCTAAAGTTACCATTGCCATGGGATGTGCTTTAGTCTGATTGTCAGCGTTGGTGACTGTATAAGTTTTTCCAGTCAGGTATTGGCCAGGGGAAACCAGTTTCTCTGTCACCATGGTGACACTGGCACCTGTATCCCTCAGGCCCTCTACACTTGTCCCATTAATAAAGAGCTGCTGCCTGTATTTTTGCATGTTAGGAGGCCAGGCAGCTAGTGTGGCTAAATCCACCCCACCCTCAGAGACTAGAGTAGCTTCAGTGTGGACCCTGATTTGCTCTGGGCACACTGTTGATCCCACTTGGAGACTAGCCATTCCAGTGTTACCTGGATTGGAGTTTGGAGTGGAACTTTTCTTGGGACAGGCCTTGTCTCCAGTTTGGTGTCCAGACTGACTACAGTTTCGACACCAGGCCTTTTTGGGATCAAAGTTTTTACCCTTGTACCCAGGATTGTTTTGTGAAGAGGCTCTGGGCCCACCCTCCTGTGCAGGTTTTTGGGGGCCTGTAGAAGACTCTTTACTATTTTTATTTTTGGCTGTCTCACCACCTTTCCCCTGGGGAGGTTTTGTGACCCCTTTCTTTTGGTCACCCCCTGTGGAAGTTTTGGACACCCTTGTCTTGACCCAATGGTCCGCCTTCTTTCCCAATTCTTGGGGAGAAATTGGTCCTAGGTCTACCAGATGCTGATGCAGTTTATCATTGAAACAATTACTTAACAGGTGTTCTTTCACAAATAAATTGTACAGCCCATCATAATTACTTACACCACTGCCTTGAATCCAACCATCTAGTGTTTTTACTGAGTAGTCTACAAAGTCAACCCAGGTCTGGCTCGAGGATTTTTGAGCCCCCCTGAATCTAATCCTATACTCCTCAGTGGAGAATCCAAAGCCCTCAATCAGGGTACCCTTCATGAGGTCATAAGATTCTGCATCTTTTCCAGAGAGTGTGAGGAGTCTATCCCTACACTTTCCTGTGAACATTTCCCAAAGGAGAGCACCCCAGTGAGATCTGTTCACTTTTCTGGTTACACAAGCCCTCTCAAAAGCTGTGAACCATTTGGTGATGTCATCACACTCTTCATATTTAGTTACAATCCCTTTAGGGATTTTCAACATGTCAGGAGAATCTCTGACCCTATTTATGTTGCTGCCACCATTGATGGGTCCTAGGCCCATCTCTTGTCTTTCCCTCTCTATGGCTAGGATCTGTCTTTCCAAAGCCAATCTTTTGGCCATCCTGGCTAACTGGATGTCCTCTTCACTGGGGTTATCCTCAGTGATTTCAGAGTTGTTGGTCCCTCCTGTGAGGGAACCTGCATCTCTGACTATTATTTGTGGAGTCAGGGCTTGAGAAGCCCTGCTCTCCCTAAGTAGGACTGGAGGGGGGGAATTTCCCTCCAAGTCACTATCTTCATCCTCTGAGTTGCCATCCTCAGAGGGGTTGGCCTTTTCAAACTCTGCCAAAAGCTCCTGGAGCTGTACTTTGGTAGGTTTGGGGCCCATTGCTATTTTCTTTAGTTTACAGAGTGACCTTAGCTCTCTCATCTGTAGATGGAGGTAAGGTGTGGTGTCGAGTTCCACCACAGTCACATCTGTGCTAGACATTTTGCTTCTAAAAGTTGAAATACTTTTTAAGAATCTAAAACTGGTTCTAGAATCTAATTCAAACTTTTACAAACTTTTAAACTCTAAAAGAAATGCTAAACAGGATCTAACACAAGGCCCTAGCAGGTCTTTTAAGAATTTAGAAAACTTTTCAAATTGCAAAAATCAATTTCTAATGACACTTTTGGAATTTGTCGTGTGATCAGGTATTGGCTGAGTAGTCCAGCAAATGCAAAGTCTTGTACCCCACCGCTGATCCACCAATGTAGGAAGTTGGCTCTGTATGTGCTATTTCAAAGTAAGGAATAGCATGCACAGAGTCCAAGGGTTCCCCTTAGAGGTAAAATAGTGGTAAAAATAGATAATACTAATGCTCTATTTTGTGGTAGTGTGGTCGAGCAGTAGGCTTATCCAAGGAGTAGTGTTAAGCATTTGTTGTACATACACATAGACAATACATGAGGTACACACACTCAGAGACAAATCCAGCCAATAGGTTTTGTTATAGAAAAATATCTTTTCTTAGTTTATTTTAAGAACCACAGGTTCAAATTTAACATGTAATATCTTGTTTGAAAGGTATTGCAGGTAAGTACATTAGGAACTTTGAATCATTTCAATTGCATGTATACTTTTCAAGTTATTCACAAATAGCTACTTTAAAAGTGGACACAGTGCAATTTTCACAGTTCCTGGGGGAGGTAAGTTTTTGTTAGTTTTACCAGGTAAGTAAGACACTTACAGGGTTCAGTTCTTGGTCCAAGGTAGCCCACCGTTGGGGGTTCAGAGCAACCCCAAAGTTACCACACCAGCAGCTCAGGGCCGGTCAGGTGCAGAGTTCAAAGTGGTGCCCAAAACGCATAGGCTAGAATGGAGAGAAGGGGGTGCCCCGGTTCCGGTCTGCTTGCAGGTAAGTACCCGCGTCTTCGGAGGGCAGACCAGGGGGGTTTTGTAGGGCACCGGGGGGGACACAAGCCCACACAGAAATTTCACCCTCAGCGGCGCGGGGGCGGCCGGGTGCAGTGTTAGAACAAGCGTTGGGTTCGCAATGTAAGTCATTGAGAGATCAAGGGATCTCTTCAGCGCTGCAGGCAGGCAAGGGGGGGCTTCCTCGGGGAAACCTCCACTTGGGCAAGGGAGAGGGACTCCTGGGGGTCACTTCTGCAGTGAAAGTCCGGTCCTTCAGGTCCTGGGGGCTGCGGGTGCAGGGTCTTTTCCAGGTGTCGGGACTTAGGTTTCAGAGAGTCGCGGCCAGGGGAAGCCTCGGGATTCCCTCTGCAGGCGGCGCTGTGGGGGCTCAGGGGGGACAGGTTTTGGTACTCACAGTCGTAGAGTAGTCCGGGGGTCCTCCCTGAGGTGTTGGTTCTCCACCAGCCGAGTCGGGGTCGCCGGGTGCAGTGTTGCAAGTCTCACGCTTCTTGCGGGGAGTTGCAGGGTTCTTTAAAGCTGCTTCTTGAAACAAAGTTGCAGTCTTTTTGGAGCAGGTCCGCTGTCCTCGGGAGTTTCTTGTCGTCGTCGAAGCAGGGCAGTCCTCAGAGGATTCAGAGGTCGCTGGTCCCTTTGGAAGGCGTCGCTGGAGCAGAGTTCTTTGGAAGGCAGGAGACAGGCCGGTGAGTTTCTGGAGCCAAGGCAGTTGTTGTCTTCTGGTCTTCCTCTGCAGGGGTTTTCAGCTAGGCAGTCCTTCTTCTTGTTGTTGCAGGAATCTAATTTTCTAGGGTTCAGGGTAGCCCTTAAATACTAGATTTAAGGGCGTGTTTAGGTCTGGGGGGTTAGTAGCCAATGGCTACTAGCCCTGAGGGTGGGTACACCCTCTTTGTGCCTCCTCCCAAGGGGAGGGGGTCACAATCCTAACCCTATTGGGGGAATCCTCCATCTGCAAGATGGAGGATTTTAAAAGTTAGAGTCACCTCAGCTCAGGACACCTTAGGGGCTGTCCTGACTGGCCAGTGACTCCTCCTTGTTATTCTCATTATTTTCTCCGGCCTTGCCGCCAAAAGTGGGGGCCGGGGCCGGAGGGGGCGGGCAACTCCACTAGCTGGAGTGTCCTGCGGTGCTGTGACAAAGGGGTGAGCCTTTGAGGCTCACCGCCAGGTGTTACAGCTCCTGCCTGGGGGAGGTGTTAGCATCTCCACCCAGTGCAGGCTTTGTTACTGGCCTCAGAGTGACAAAGGCACTCTCCCCATGGGGCCAGCAACATGTCTCTAGTGTGGCAGGCTGCTGGAACTAGTCAGCCTACACAGACAGTCGGTTAAGTTTCAGGGGGCACCTCTAAGGTGCCCTCTGGGGTGAATTTTGCAATAAAATGTACACTGGCATCAGTGTGCATTTATTGTGCTGAGAAGTTTGATACCAAACTTCCCAGTTTTCAGTGTAGCCATTATGGTGCTGTGGAGTTCGTGTTTGACAAACTCCCAGACCATATACTCTTATGGCTACCCTGCACTTACAATGTCTAAGGTTTTGCTTAGA
Source organism: Pleurodeles waltl (assembly GCF_031143425.1). Taxonomy (NCBI): domain Eukaryota; kingdom Metazoa; phylum Chordata; class Amphibia; order Caudata; family Salamandridae; genus Pleurodeles; species Pleurodeles waltl. The sequence continues at coordinate 683,652,809 of NC_090446.1, forward strand.
CACTGTAGGGGTACAGTGCTCATGCACTGGTACCCTCACCTATGGTATAGTGCACCCTGCCTTAGGGCTGTAAGGCCTGCTAGAGGGGTGTCTTACCTATACTGCATAGGCAGTGAGAGGCTGGCATGGCACCCTGAGGGGAGTGCCATGTCGACTTACTCGTTTTGTCCTCACTAGCACACACAAGCTGGCAAGCAGTGTGTCTGTGCTGAGTGAGAGGTCTCCAGGGTGGCATAAGACATGCTGCAGCCCTTAGAGACCTTCCTTGGCATCAGGGCCCTTGGTACTAGAAGTACCAGTTACAAGGGACTTATCTGGATGCCAGGGTCTGCCAATTGTGGATACAAAAGTACAGGTTAGGGAAAGAACACTGGTGCTGGGGCCTGGTTAGCAGGCCTCAGCACACTTTCAATTGTAAACATAGCATCAGCAAAGGCAAAAAGTCAGGGGGCAACCATGCCAAGGAGGCATTTCCTTACACTTCCTAAAGCCACATAAGCACAACAAATTATGCTAATGTACACAGTAAGGTGCCAGGGGCTTGCAAATATGCACCATCATGTGCACTTACATCCACTCGTACAGCATACAGAAACATTGACTGCATTTCTGAGTCAGGCTATGCAAGAAGAAAATTCGAATTTGCAAGCTGAAAATCTTCAGATTTTAACCTTTGATTGTCACAGCCTCCAATTCCAACCCAGCAGATCTTCACAGTTAGATACGTTTGAACTCTTTTCTCTAGCTTATCTGGCGTAAAATGTGATAGAGCCAGCAGTGCACATTCACACCAGAGCAGGAACGGTAACTTTGAAGAAACTACCCTTTTCAGCTTCAGTCCAGCTGGAGTGGTTTGAGCGATCTAGCTGGTATGTAAACTATTGTGCCATCGCCATTTTACCAACGATAAAATAATATTGACTACTTTACATAAAAGACAACACCAGACCAGTTGTATCCTGGTGCGTAAATTATAGAAGAAGACTCTTACGTACAGGGGACATTGCTCATATACAAACCCATGATGGTAGATAAATAGGAACTATTGCACCTCGATATCATGGCAGTCTATGACCTTAGAAATGTTAGAAGGAGAACATGTTCAGGCTCCTCAAAACATTGTAATCATTCAACAAAGGGTGATCTACTACATTTGATGACACATATTATGCTTTCTGGATTCTAGTTTTATTGAAGACATGGCTATGATATCATGTAACATAAGCTCATAATCTCGTGGTCTTCAAACTTGATTTTAGGATAATTCTACTTTCTGGTATATCTATGCATTATTTCTCTATAGGTTTATGTAAACATCTCTTTGAATTCTTGGAAACCAAATTAAATCACAGAGATCATATTGAATGTAAACTAAATGAAACCACAGCAAATAAGGTGTCTAATACTTTGAACTCCCTTATCTTTTATACCAGTCCTGAACAGGATGCAGTCCCAGTACACATTTTTTAAGAATAGGAATTAGTCATAATTTAGTAAGTAGGTACTTGCATTAAAAAACCATTCAATGAAGTATTCTGCAGATCAGCTCTCTTGCAAGAATGAAAAAACTCAAGATGCAAAACCAAAAATAGTGAACAGTAACACAAGTTGCTGGTCAAGTAAGGGTATGTAAAAAATAATAATTTAAGGGTAATATTTCAGCTTAATTTCTGTTGTTGATTACAATATAGAAGTCTTAGGCCCCTGTTTGTACTTTCTTTGCGCCATGATTGTGTCTTTTTTTAATGCAAAAGTGGTGCAAACGTACAAAATATAATTGTATTTTGTAAGTTGACACGCTTTTGTGTCGAAAAAATGACGCAAACGCGGCACAAAAAAAGTATAAATATGGGCCTTAGTGCCAAGTGTAGTGCTAAACTCTCTATAGGTTTTTGCAACATCTCCTAGGAGAACACTTTAAATATTTATTGATAGTCTAGCCTAGATATGAGTCTTTCATTCAGGGCCATTTTCGTGGTTTCTACTATTCATTGCTCATTTGGGTCAGAGTAGTGGGTAACATCCAGAGATGGTGAGTACATTATTCCACCACCATGATTGATGATACTAGTCATCTTCACACATGGTTGGACATTTTAGGGTCATATCAACTCAGGATTTATGGCAATCAGCAGTAAAACAGAAATGCCTATTTCAGTACGATACTAACCCATGGCTTGCAATTCTTTAAGATTTACACTTTTCTGAGTGCAAGTGCTTTAGGTCAAATTCAAAACATTTTATTCAGGTATTTTTGTTGTGTTAGCAAATGAACATGTAGTGCATAAAAAATTGTAAATACAGACCCAATACCACCATTTTATGAATACAAATGTAGTAGTAAAGAGGTATTTCATAGAGTATAACAAAAGATCTTAGCAAATAAGCACTTGCTGTACTTTAAAGAATTGGAGTATCTCTATGTCATTTCTCCTCAAGGGAATGGAACGCAATTACATCCTTAAAGGTAACATAAACAAAATTGAGCTCCAGAGAATAATCTTTAATTCCTTCTAGTCTAAATATTAGTTCCCAAGTTTCAATGACTTTAGTTTTCTTCTTTGTTGAAATCCCAATAATCTAACCTGATCATCAAACCTCTCACAAAAGCATGCAAAATCATGCTTAATGTACATTATAAAATACAGTCAGAGTTTTCATAATGTTAAAGCATTACTGTCATAAACTGAATACCTGGAAGTGAAGCCATTGAATTACCAATGTTAGGGTTAGTGGGAAATACAACTTACATTGTTGTTGCCTGTCCAAGTAGGAGTCTTTAGTCAAAGTATAATAACAGCCACTGAATACTGGTTTAATTCTTTGGAAATTACTTTCACATTTCTTACAAACACTATAGATTAGATAAACTAGAGAGTCTGCCAGCAGACTCACTTGGCTGGATACACAAATGTGCATCTATCAATTGATGCAATTTCTCCAACTTAAAATTTGGCTTTATTATGAGGCTTGGGTTATCGAGTTGTTTTCCAGCCCTTTTATGTCTGAGAGGGCCAGACATGTTTTTAAATGATTCAAGTTACTTTAAAGATAATTATGATACTTGTTATGACAAGTGTTTTTATCTCTTGAGTTTGTATTTTAATATCCCCCACCCATGTAGACTTAGTAGTTACAGTTTGAAAATATTGTGTGCCGATCTAGTCTTAATTCATATAAAGTCATACACTTTTCAACACGGTTTTGTTAAGGTTCATAAGTCCCTAAAATGTGTAGTAGGGAGAATATATGTGTTAGCCACAGACCTGCTGATCTCCATGTTTTTCCTCATGATGATAGTTGAAGACATCCTTACCTCAAATTGCAGCCAGTATCCTATTCAAAAGGGTGCTAAAGTGGCCCATTTCTGCCTTCCTCAATACTGGATTACGTATAAAGTCCAGGTATTCCATACTTCCAAAAACCCTGAGAAATTATTATTGTGTGGTTTTGCTGCATGGTGTGAAACTTATTAAAGAGCACTGACATTTTTTCTAGTCCTGGTTAAATTTTATAGCCTGAGTCAAAATCTGTTTCTGACTTAAATTAACCTTTGCTCAACTCTCTGGTAGCTTGGCGCAGAGCAGTCAGGCTTAACTTAGAGGCAAAGTGTAAGGTATGTGTGCAACACTTCAAACAGCAATAGAGTAAAAACACCACAAAAAAGGATTACATACCACCATGGAAGAATGGGACTGTCTTTGATAAATAAAATAAGACTAAAACAACAAAAATCCAATCATAAGAACCAGAGACATGAAGTTTCAAAGATTTTAGCGAAAATATCACCAAAAACCACAAAGCATCAACTGTGGATATCTGGTCGTGCCAGACAAGGGCAACGTCATCAATTCAGGCTGACCATAACGTTGTGTGGGCCAGGTACTGGGATCCATTCAGGTCCGCTGAACAAAGTACCTTAAATCCTGGATTGTGGAGGATTGGGAGGATGCACTTCAAAGATGCATTGAACAGCAGGAGCAATGCATCTGTCCTGAGTTGTGGCGACGCTGGGATGCAAGAGCCTGCTTCATCAACAAACATCTCATTGACAGGGCTCTTGCAATGCAAAGTCCAATGTCAAGGATGCAGCATGCAGTGGGGGCAATGCATCAGTTCCAAAGAGCTACAAGGCTTTGATACGGAGCCGGGCGTCATCATCAAGGCCGCTCTCACCAAGGGATGCAAGGGCGTACGGCAAGTATGCATAGCACAGTGGTGGTTTTGAAGGTGTTACAGACTGCGGCGGGTCTAATCCACGGAGCTATGGAGATGGGTCAGTTCTATTCAGGGTTGCGCTGTGCAGTAGAGGAGATGCATCAGTTCTGCAGGATCCACAGAGGCTGGCAGAGCACCTTAAGATCACTTCCAAGGGTCCAGGCCTGGAGTGGCACTACTTGGCAGAGTAGACTCACGTGTTGGAAACCTGTTTTGTCCCTGAATCTTCAGATCAAATCAGGAGGCCAGCCAACTAGCCCTTGGAGTCACTCTGGGTTCTAGGTTAAAGACATGCAGGTCCAGTCTTTCTCACCGAGGCAAAAAGGAAGTTGGCAGCAACTCAGCCCAGCAGGGCAGCAGTTCCTTCAGAGCAGCAGTCCAGCAGAGTGGCAGTCCTTTCAGCAGCACAGCAGTCCTTGTTCCTAGCAGAGAATCCACAAGTCCAGAAGCATACTGAGGTGGTGGTGTCTTAGGTCCAGTATTTATTCCCAGTTGTGCCTGTGCAGTCAGGAGAAGCTTCTAGAGGCACACCTTTGAAGTGCACAGGTGCCCTGCATTTCTGGCCCTGGCCCCAGACTAACTAAGGGGGTGTGCAGCCCTTTGTGTGGAGACAGGACACAGACTATTCAAGTGTAAGTGTGGTTGGGCCCAGCTTCTCCCTTCCATTCTACCAGTGATGGCCCATCCTATCACACCTAAGCTCCCGATCAGTGTGGCTGTCTTGGAGAGAATACACAAGGCCCAACTGTCACCCACACCCAGTCATGTGAACATGAGACAGGCTGCAGGCAGCAAACGGCTAAGGCAAGAAAATGCTAACCTTCTAAATGTGGCATTTTCAAAATTAACTGGTCACCTGTTCCCATTTGGAAATTACGCTTATAAAATGTGATAAGATAATTTCAATATAATCTAAAGGGAAAGATAGGCCTTTCAGTAGCAATAAATGAATGTAAGGATTTTTCATTAGCAGGTCATGTAAAACTTAAATGTACATGTCCTACTTTCCAAATACATAGCCCCCTGGGCTGTCCAGGCCTACCCTAGGGGTGACTTATATAAATTAAAAAAGAAGGTTTCTTTCTGGCAAAATGTTTGCTTGCAAGGTCGAAATCACAGTTTAAAAACTTCACACACAAGCTGCAATGGCAGGCCTGAGACATGCTTAAAGGGCTTCTGAAGTGGGTAGCACAATCAGTGCTGCATACCCACTAGTAGCATTTAATTTGCAGGTCCTGGGCACATATAATGTCACTTTAATAGGGACTTAAAAGTAAATTAAATATGCCAATTGGGTATAAGACAATGCTATCATATCTTGAGTAGAGAGTACAAGCACCTTAGCAATGGTCAACAGTGGTACATATGCAGTGTCCTAAGGCCAGAAAAAATGAATCCAGTGAAAAAAGGATGTCTGAAGGTGAAACGTTAGGAGAAACCATGCCAAGTACACCAGGTTAGTAACAAATGATCCATTCACTACAAAAGTATCATCTCAATAGCCAGAGTGTTATTACTTTTAAAATGTGTAAATGTTAGTCAGAGTAGTAAAAGTCCTATTAATAGTAAAACAAAGTTTGGAGTGATTTCAGTCATGAAAAGAATGGCAGGAATGATAGTGGAAACCATTGTTTTATTCTCTCTATATTGTAATGTTGGTGTCAGAGAAAGCTGGAGCATAGGGTACTCAAAGTTAGACCGATAATACATTGTTTTCTGTGTCTTAAACCTGGAGTTAACTAGCAGAGATAATTCTACTCTAGCTTGTCAAATATTTTCTGAACATCCAAAGACATGGCAATTGTGAACTTCTTATAATTTATTTCTTGCTATTTACTGTGGTAAATTGTTCACATGTTGGTCCATTAAACTTACTGATTGTTAGAGATATTAAGTGTTCCTTTTGATTAGCCATTTCTGTAGCCACAATCATATTTCTATTAGTAAAATTATAAATCATTTGTGAATGCTCAAAGTCAGAAAAAATAGAAACTTTCACTGATCTTGAAAGGTGAAGAGAAGTTGTATAGGATCTACTATGGTTAATTTATAAACCCTCATCATGAACAGAGTGTTTCCTGGGATATATTCACGTTTGTACAATGCTTTCTTGGTGACATGGGATCACACATGATTTGGACATGATGGGACCCTGTGCCTTTTACCACCAAAATTCAAAGGGTTGGTTGAAGCTGTGTACAGTCATTTTTTTGTGAGATCACACTGTGAATGTTTTTTTGTTGTACATGAAAACACATTAAACTTAGAGATAACTATCATTATTTCCCTATTAAGCATATCCAATAGACCTTTCTCTCTGACTTTGTAAAGATTGAGACCAGCATTTGGACTGTGTATTCCTCAGAGGCTTTAACGAATTGATGAAGCAGTCCATCATCTACTGCTTATTTGACAATCTCCAATGCCCGAAGGAATCCTCTGATCTGCTGTTCATGGATGGTGTAGCCAATCTTGATGAGCTTTAAGGGAGAGAAGAAAGCCATCTAGGGACTTTCAACTATAAATGTTTTCAAGCTCTTAGAGAAGCATGGGAGGTAAAGTGTTAATTTTGAATGATTATTAAGTTCTTGATGATATTCTTAAAAGTTGTAATCCTTCTCTGTTTTGCTTTCTGCTTCAGTTCGGCTGTGAGTGGGCTTCCTCTTTGCTCACAATTTTTTTACCATTTAAAATGTTATTGCCATAACTCAGCACCCTTCGTTCACATTAAAAAAGGAAAATGCTTGAGGGAATTGATGAACATCCTTTTGGAAGTGAACAAGAATGTGGGCTAGTGTAGAAGTCATTATCATACATGTCTGATATTATGGTGAATAGATGCGGGTAATATTGTGGGAAAATATTGTTAAAATCCTACTTGCTGGGGCAATATAACCCAGTTTACCAGGGGTGACTGACAAACTTTGGAAAGGCAATGAATAAGAACCTGATTGAAGCAGTCGAAATGTATCACTGATTGTCCTTAATAACTTTACATTTGTTTATGCACATTTCTTGCAGCTACTTGCATTAAAAGCCCATAAATTGTATTAGTTAATTTGAAAGAAAATGGGGTAAAGAAGGCATAGTTCTAGGCTACATTTCTTGTTGAAGTTTATTCAAGCTTTTCTATGGCAAATGCCTAACACAATGTGTCCCCTTTTTATCACCAGTCAGTTAGACATCAATAGTTGAAATTTTCCAGAGGAATGCATGCTAAGAATGCATAAGGAACCAAATCACACTACTGAGAAGGAACCCAAAGAGACTTTGGTACCAGCATATTCTAGCTCTAATACAGCTGATAACAAATAAAATAGTCAAAATGATGAGTAGACCAATGAATATCAAACAGTATCTAGTTCAAAGGACAGCATCAATAACGTCCCTTTCAAGAGTGGGCTAAAATACTCAATTTTAAGTTTGTTAGTGCACCTCAACAAAAATGGGTTCCTGCACATAAAGGCACTAATGACATTTTTCCAAGCATCTTGCTGTTCATATTTGACTGTTTGCTTGCCGGTTACTGACTTATCAGGAGAGAATGGAGAATATTACTCCACTGTGATGCTGTCCATATTACAAATGCACCATACATAAAATGTACACCAGTGCAATTCTTCAGAGGATCCATACAAAATACATCAATGTAATTCTTGAGAGGAGGTTTAATTACTTGTGGTCTCACCTTAGAGTGGAACCATGCTAAAAACATTAATCTTTTAAGGGTCTCTATGTTTTCACCAAGAATGTTTGTGAACTTTCATGATTGCTATACTGTGTTTTAGTTGGATAAGTCAACGTTGAATGGGGTTTGCTACTCTTTGGGATTTATTCCATCAGAAGAACATGGGGAACTCTGATTTATGTGATTCAAATTTCCCTGTTGAGGACTTTAAGTATACTGTCCGTCTTGTTTTTTTATTCATGAGCATTTCTTAGTGTGGGTGGATTTAGTAGAAAATCTGAGGGGTCTGGCAAAAATCAGTGGGTTTTATTGCTTTGTTTGTGAATACTCTAGAGGGTTGTAATTTTAAAAGGTTTCACCGAATTGCCTCACACTACACCAACTGCAATTCAAGTTTCAATGGCCTTCTGGCCTCATTTGGCATAAAGATACAACTTTCCTTGCAAAGGCAGCACCAGCCCTGGCCATATCGCCGTCTAGATTACTACATTTGGTGTATTGTGACTGCCCTATTTCAGTGTAAACACACCCAACACTTGCCCCCCCCCTTTCTGGTTTACCATATGTTGCTACGGCAACATAGGGTAAACCCTATTCAAAATACTTCCCACTATAAAATTACTAACTCACACAAACACACTACACACACCCAACAGTAAAAGGGAGAGAGAACATGTAGAATACATCCAACACAGTATCAATATGCCATATAAGCCCTGATTGCAAGTGCCCCATTAATTCTGGTGGATACTGTAATTACCATTACTACTGCAATGATATGTTCAGTGAGAACACCACTGGTGAGTGGTATTCCACTGATCGATTTCAGCTCTACTAAGCAGATGCAGTCTCTGGTTGGTATGCCGTGATAATCGTGGGAATCGTACAATAGGTCCAATTTCTTTATGTTTTTCCCCAAAAACTGTCATTCCTGCTATTTTCCTGTCCTGGGAATTATCAGTGTCCCAGCAACGGAAATTAGAGAGTGTAGAAATAGTAGGTCTTACACTGGGCATTTATAATGGGGGCTACAGTAAGCTAGCACTCTGCTCCAAGAGAACCGGACACCAAAATGCATCAAGCCGAAATATTCAACAGATCAATCAGACAGAATATTTAACGTGCCCAGACTCAGCTGAAAAACGCAACCCAGCCAGCAAAGTCAGGCCTGGTCTAGTCTTGCTTACTTCTCATTGGGATGAGCAACCAAATTGTAAAAGCTCTCCTCCAGAGCTCTCTGCCATCAGAATTCACAAACCAACAGCTCATTAAACTACTGTCTAGACCATGGGTACTCGCAAACATTTTCACGGGGGCTGCAGAGTTTGGTCTTTGATGTGACCGAGGGCCGCACTGATGGCAGCAGGGTGGCAGTCGGGGTTGGTAGTAAAGTGGGAGTACGGGACGCAAAGCTATACTTCTAGTGTCTGAATAGCACAACGTGAAACCATAAACTTGGGAATAATCACGGCTTCTCCACTTAACCAAACTGTGTGATCCTAAGCAAATGTTTTATTTCACTTTCCATGCTTTTTGTTCATTATCACATATGAGGACCTCCCATGACTTTAGGATGTGTGCTGCACAAAACCTTTTTGTGTTTGATTTAATAGACTATGTTTTTGTATAATTGAAACCTAGGTCACCAAAAGAGTGCACATAGCTGACTTGCCTCTTAGCTCACCAAAGGCATTGTTGTCGGGGTGTGAGATGGGGGAGTGAATGTTTCTAAATTCTGGTTAGAAAATTATTACTTTGAAAAAATATATTTCTTCAATGCACTGATATAATCTGGTGAACTAAGGTGAAGGTTCTGCGTGTTAATGAAATACACTTTTTGAATTTTGAGCAGACTTGATTGTGCTTTTTACATTTTTGCTTCAAATATGTCTTTAAAAATGAAGGTGTTTTGGATGTTACATTGTACAGAACCCCTCTCTTATCTCTTTTCTTAACCTTCAACTCACCTTAAATAAATACTTGCGTTTATTTACATTTTTTTAATGTTAGTGCTGAGTCTAGCTAAGAGCAGCCCAGTGCTGCTGGGCCGCATGTAAAGGTCAGGAGGGCCGCATGCGGCCCCCGGGCCGTACTATGAGTATCACTGGTCTAGACACAGCCCTGAGAAACCCAACAGCACCACACGACCATAGTAGGGGCAGGTAATGTGCTGTACACATGGCAAAAAACATGTGTGGTGCTCCAGTAAAGTTCCCTCAGTATAACAGCGATCCCAAACCTTCAATGCAAATAATTATCTGGAAAAGAAAATACACAGTGACTTCACACAATGCGACCCTGTCATCACCAGTGTTCCAGTACCTCCAGACTAAAAAGTTCAACTCCTGGGCATGACAAACCTGATTATCAGGAATCGGTTTGTTTGATCTTTGCGTTTGTGGGGTGAGCAATTTTAAAGAAAGCAGCAGAATAACAGGGATTCGCGATGCCGGAGCCGTACGGCGTGGACGTTCTGCATAATAGCCTGTATTACAAGGCCTCTGCTAATTTCAGTCCAGCTGATCCGGAATATAATGAGATCTGTCAAGCACAAGTCATCTCATTGTAGCTGAAATATGAATCGGCAGTAGCATTATCTGGAAGGCAGCAGATAGATATTGCTATTATAGGCCGAAGCGGAGAGGTGACAGCACGCAGCACTCGTTGAGCCGTGGTCACATTTCATTTGAATGTGATTAAAGGCCATTTGGCACTTTAATCAGTGCGATATCTCAAATGCCTGGAGCACTTACCTGCCAATTGTAGGCTAGTAGATCACTTTCCCCACTGTCGCCCTCAAGGGCTTTCCTTCGGCACTCGCCTAAGTAGGCTAGGAGTAGGAAACTATGGAAAAATACACAATAAAAGTAAGGATTCGTCTGATAAGACTTTCATGGCCAAATGAGAATCACCAGATTGAAGGCAATATGCATTCTGGCTCCATCCTCCTCTGACTGAAATAACCGCCGCTGTCGGCAGGTACTTATTTGCGTGAACCAGTTTTCCGCGATCTGGCGCGTGACATCATTGCCTTCCACCGCTGCGTTCAAAGTTCAGCTCTTCCTGAGTTGTACTACACATTGCCGCAGGCTACAGACCCAGCAAACCTCCAGATGTGGCCACGGGTTCATCCAAGAAGTGTTATTTTCCGCTATATTAAGCCTAATAGGATTTCTGTTGACTTGTTTTTCCCTTCCTCTTTGATGCTGCTAAGTCTCCCAGGAGTTGACCCTTGACAGAAACTTAGATTACAAAGTGGCGGAAAAAGAGAAAAGGAACCATTTCCAACTGAGTCCCAGTTCAGCACAGGTGGAAGAGTCCTTGGCTGTTGTAAAGGGGTTAAATTGGGAGGGCAGTGAAGCAGTCATCTTGGACGGCTGGGATGTTCAGTTCCTGTTCACTGAGCAAAGGGGAAACTATTGATCTAATGTGTGGCGCACATATGTGCATCTATGGGCAGCTACTGAAAGTCACTCATAACAGGCTGCCCCTGCAGTAAGGAAGGAGGCCGCGTCAACGCTATGTAAGATACAGTTTTATCAACAGATAAAGGGAAAATAAACACCACTTGAATTCTTGTATTTCTGTTGTATGTGTTTCTTAAATAAATAATTTGAATACGACGCAGGTAGTGTAGCAGCATGTGATATGACCCTGGTACAGATGAGAGTTGTGCTCATTGGTGCAGAAGAGTACGCAGGCCAACGTGGGGCTCGATTAAAAAAAAACTGGAGACGCAGAGCGCACGGTTTAAACGCCGTTTTGTTCAGTTGCATATGCAAGTGCCGCAGTGAATATCGACGAACCGCTGGTTAGGAATAAATATTGGGGAGGGGAAGGATTAATTTAGGCTCAGCAATAGGGCCTAGGCTGGTGATGAAGCTATGGGTTAGTAAGGGGAGTTAGGGAATTGCCATGAGATGCTTTTTTTGGCTATTTCCTTCAGATACTTTAACAGTAATAGTTAATTACAATTTCTAACTATAACCCGACTTTAGCCTTTGTTTTTTCCGTGAATGTCTATATTTTTTAAGTAAAGTAAGATGCCCATCGCTGTGCAAGGCATGGAGTTGGATGCAAGGCCTGTACTGCAGCCACACTTGTGCCCAACTCTCTAGCAGACGCTCAACCACCTGCTGCGCACATGACAAGGAGTTGGGTAGATTGCCTTGCCTGCAGCCCTACCTGCACGCAACACCCGAAATCGGACTGCACTGCATGGAGTTGGGCTCAGGTTCTGGCCTGCAGTTGCACAGTGTGGGGCTCGGATGCAGACGTACTGACTCAGACACAGAAGCGGAGAGTGGAGGCAGAAGTGCAGAGCAGGCATGGAAAGGGTGGGGAGAGGGCCCACTGCGGTTTCCGCTAAATCATCAAAACCACTTCCCTCCCTCCCCTATTGCCTGCTGCCCAATTTGGCGCTAGTCCACCCTCGCCCCATCCCCCCAGTGGTCTGCAGTGGGAGATCACGACCCATGGGGAGGTGGTGGAGGTGAGGGCTTGAGACCCAGAGGCTCAGCCGTGAGCCTGCGTTGAGGCCCAGAGACCTGGAGGTTTGGAGTCCCGGAGGTCTAGCGAGGACCCGGAGGCACAGAGACCCTCTGGGGCAAAAAAAGCTCAGACAGCAGTCAGGCAGAAGTCAGCTGTGACCATCAGCCTGCCAGCCACCTGTCTCCAGCCACTGGAAGCTCAAGCACTAGCCGTCAGTCACCAGCAGGGGACGCGCAAAACGGGGGCGGAAGGAGGCGGCAGGAGCCGGCAACCATTCCCTTAGGGCAGGAGCCCTTTAAATCTTCAGCAGCGCTCCCGCCTCGCGGGACGCGCAAAACGGGGGCGGAAGGAGGCGGCAACCATTCCCTTAGGGCAGGAGCCCTTTAAATCTTCAGCAGCGATCCCGCCTCGCGGGACGCGCAAAACGGGGGCGGAAGGAGGCGGCAGGAGCCGGCAACCATTCCCTTAGGGCAGGAGCCCTTTAAATCTTCAGCTGCGCTCCCGCCTCGCGGGACACGTAAAACGGGGGCGGAAGGAGGCGGAAGGAGCCGGCAACCATTCCCTTAGGGCAGGAGCCCTTTAAATCTTCAGCTGCGCTCCCACCTCGCGGGACGCGCAAAACGGGGGCGGAAGGAGGCGGCAGGAGCCGGCAACCATTCCCTTAGGGCAGGAGCCCTTTAAATCTTCAGCAGCGCTCCCGCCTCGCGGGACGCGCGCGGGCGGCGCCCGGGCAAAGCCCGGGCCAAGGGCGGGCCCATCATCGTCCGAAAGAGGCTGGGCTGGGCCACCCCTCTTTCGTTTACAGTAAGGAGTGATTGCTCAAATTTTTCTTTAATTCCTGGTACATAATTGGAGTCTCTCTTTGTTTTTTAGTGGACTTTTAAAAGCCTATTTAGTACTATCTTGTTTGCTGCCACGCTGCTGCATTGTTCTCAGTATTGCTAATATGGGCAGGAAAAAAGGAGCCCTATCTGGGCCTCAGGGGGGGGGGTGGTGGCAGTAGCAGACAGGGTTATGGCGCCACCACTTTAGACTCCTTTCTTGCAAGAGCCGTTGGGGTTGTTACAAAAGAAATTGATTTGGCAGAGAGGAGGTTGTCCAAGGAATTGGAAGATTGGCACCAGGCCCCAACAGAAAATGGCCCTTGTGAGGCTGCGGATGTGGAGGTGGATTATCTGGGGATGGGGCAAGGTGCTGGTATGGATGATGCTGACCCTGTCCAGACTGAGCCAATAGGGTCAACAGAGGATCCTGGGGGCCATGGCACCTCTAGAAGAAGTAAAAGACTTTTATTGTCTTCTCCCCCGGCCTGTCCTGCTGAAAATTGTAGCCCTCCCCCGAGGAAAAAAAAAGCCTTAAAAAAACTGATACCAAAGACTAAAACACCTCTCCTGGAGCTCCCTAAGGGTGCGAGCAGTGATTTTTCACCTTGTCAGCTCTTGGGGCACGATACAACTAATATACTGATTACATTTCGGGAGATTATTCAGGAGCTTCTGTCTCCCGTGGTGGCGAAACTATGTGCCATAGAAAAAACAATATCCCTGATTTGTGCACAAGGAGGTCATGGAAGCCAGGGTGTAGGTAGAAGTGTGGCTTCGACGAGGCATCCCTGCGTCAGTAAGGAGTTGTCCTTCCCAGAGGTAGCCACAGGACCCTCGGGGCCCGTGGAAAAATCATCGTACCTTTTGGTGAATCCTGTAAATACTGTAAATACTGAGGGTCAGGCTGCCTGTGCTGAAACTGCTCCGACTGCACCAACCTCTTCATTGAGGACAGAGAGGTCAGCCAATATGTTTAGCTGCAGTAGGCAGCCTGATACGAATTCTGTGGCAGCTGGGGGGGGTGGCCAACTGCTGTCTGGAAATGACAATCTGAACCAGCCAATGGCCAGGCCTTCCCCGGCTTGTTTGGATCTCCCCCCTGCGTGTGCCCCTTATGTGGTAGTACTGACGAATGTGCCTGCTCTTGTTTATGGGGCAACTGAGTCTACAAATCAACTCATAAATAAGGTTGGACATTGGCTGAGCAAAAATTGAGATTTTTCATGTAAGGACCTCAAGGATATCCTGTTTGCCAGAAGAATTGGGTGTGTCGGCCATAAAAATAAGATGGGTAAGGACGACTGTATTATTATAAATGTCAGATATCCCGCCCTTACTAAAAGGCTTCTCTCTAACCATCGCTATCCTGTCCCTAGTGCAGGTTCTATGGCTATGGGTATGGTCCCCTTGGGCTATTTTTATGATCACATGCAAGTGTGTACTGGGGACTCTTCTGGATCTGGTAGGAATCTCCCCATGGGACAATTCAGCCTACAGGCATATAGTAGAAGATCCAATAGCAACCTATCCCTGGAAGGGGTGGATTGACAATGCGCTAAGGCACTGGCTATACAAGAAGAGGTGCCCCCACAGTGTAATCTTATCTCGTGGAATATTGCGGGCTATGACGCTAAGCTATCTGATCAAGCATGGGTTGGGTGTGTGGCTAACTATGATGTTATCATGCTTCAGGAAACTTGGTCGGCGGGACTGGCTGTGTGGGAGGGGTATGACAGATATGCAATTCCAGCTGTACAGTCTCTTGGGGGTCGCTCGAAAGGTGGCCTGGTTACTCTAATTCGCCTCTCTAAGATAGTGGGTGCTTTCCAAATTAATTGTAACCATCAAGGTATATCGCTGGTATGGGTACTTTTCTCCAATCATTTTAATGTATTATTGGTCAACTTTTATAATGCTGTGTGGGGTTTGGGGTGCCAAATTGGGGCCCTGTTCTCCATTCTTAAGATTATGAAAGTTAGAATGGAGAAGGTGGGATTGGAATTTCGTGCCATCATCGCCGGGGACTTTAATGCCAAGTTGGGCCGGTCCAGTACTGTGGTTAATCCCTTCATCCGGGACGGCGAGGTCTTTTCAGCGCAGGGTCCGCAGGACTCCAGAGGTAGAGAACTACTAAAGGAACTCGGGGAGATGGGCCTCCTGAATTTCTATGATATTGAAGCAGTAGGCACTCACCATCTTCCAACTTATTTTGGAAGAGGGTCTGGATCCACCATTGACTATATTTTTGTGTCCCCTCCTATGAGAAACTTGGTGATTGGGGGTAAAGTGTTAGGCGAGTGCTTTAGCGATCATAATCCCCTTATATTGTCCTTTAAACTCCCTGGGGCCATACGCTTACTAGGACGAGGCAGGCCTGCTATGGTGGTGACAAAGGATCAGGGTAGGCGGCTTGGGTGGAAGCAAGTAGACCCCCAAAAATTTGTGGGAAGGGTTGTGGGGGATAACCTACATCTATTTATGGAAATACTCCTGACAGAACCACCAAATCCCACAACTGTTATAGATGCGATAACAGTAGTATATGCAGCAGTCAGAGACTGTCTCTTTGTAGTAGGCAACCACCCTAATAAACGCAAATGTGGTTGGTACGACAAAGCCTGCTATGATGCAAGGGCAAATTTAAAGATGGCTTCCAAGATTCACCCTAGAGATTGGGTTCGTGTAAAAGAAGCCAGAAAAAGGTATAAAAGGACCCTGAGGGATAGTAAGCTAAAATATAAAGATAAAGCCTGGGAAGAGTTAGAGCGTGCTACAGCTTTGAAAGACCCCGGCCTGTTTTGGAAGGTGGTGAATAGAGGTTCCTTTGAAACAGAAACCTTTGAGGGCCTTGGATGTAATATAGCCCCGGAGGCCTGGGTAACTCATTTCTGTAGTATATTTGAGGGTACCCCCCTAAGAAATATGCGGGAGAGTGTGTCTGATGAGGCTCCTAACCTAGCAATCAGATTCTCACTACAGGAGGTTATTGATGCGATACAGAGTTGTGCGCATAATAAAGCTCCGGGCCCGGACTCAATCCTGATGGATCTGTATAAAGCTAACCCTCAGTTATGGGCACCCATTCTCCTAAATGTTCTCAATGCAGCCGTTACTGTGGGCATTCCTGCCTCTTGGAGATTGGCATGTATAGTCCCAGTGTTTAAAAAGGGTGATCGAAATGATCCTAAGTCTTATCGCCCTATTTCACTGCTGGATTCCTCTGTGAAGATTCTGGGACGGATTATCCTAGGTCGTCTGGAGGCCTGGATGACAGGAAATGATATTTTAAGTCGGGAACAGTATGGCTTCAGGGAAGGCCTCGGCACGCAAGAACAGTGTCTTAATCTACTGATGATAATCAACAAATACACGCAGGCCAGGAAAGGTACCCTTTATCTTGCTTTTATGGACCTTAGCTGTGCTTTTGATAAAGTAAACCGGTCTTTATTATGGGAGAGGCTAATTCAGTTAGGGTTGGACCCTAATATTGTAGAGCTTCTCCGATATCTCCATTCAGGGACAGTTGCAAACGTGAGGGTGGGCCCAAATGGGGAATGCTCGGAGGCTTTCAAGCTTTCAAGGGGTGTGCGCCAGGGGTGTGTCTTGGCCCCTACCTTGTTCCTTCTATACACAAATGGACTGTCAGATTTTCTGATGGAACACTGCAGGGATGTCCCGAAGGTGAAGGGTATTGATATCCCTGTGCTGACGTATGCGGATGACGCGGTCCTTATGGCCCGCACAATGAATGGTCTCCGAGAATTAGTTAGAGCTTATGTTGTCTTTATGTCAGCTTTGGGACTGGAGGTCAATTTTAAGAAGTCGCACTTTATGGTTTGTGGTAAACCTATGAGTCGGGTGGGGGAGCTAAGGGTGGAGGATCAATTTATTAGCAGAGTCCATGAGTTCCCATACTTAGGGGTCATTTTTGATGAGAAAGGATCTTGGAAACCCTGTATTGCTAGAAGGATTGTGCTTTTTCATGCAACAGTTGGTGCAACCTTTGACTTTGCGGCTAGGGTAGGTAGCAAACCTATCAAACCCCTGCTTGAAATCTTTAGGCGGAAATGCCTACCTGTACTTCTGTATGGTTCAGCACTGTGGGGTTTTAGGGTTACCCGAGCACTTATGGTGGAAGAAAATCGTTTCTGTAGAAGGCTTCTGGGTGTTGGACAAAATATTCCTGGATTTTGCCTTCACCTGGAACTGGACCTTGAGTATGTACAGGACACTACCCAGCTGGCTCCCCTTTTGTTATGGATTTCAGTTTGGAGTAACAAACATGCCTCTCTTAACAGGGATATCCTAAGGGATTGTTTGGCCTGCGACAATGTAAAGCATATTCCCTGGCTGTCGCACATAAGGAAGATGGCACATGACCTGGGGCGGCCTGAATTGTTTGATTGTCCCGAGGACCTGACTAGTTATGATAAGAAATGGGTTAAGGATAACTTTCAGAGAATCCAGGAGAACAAGAGGGAGGGGGAGGCTCTAAGGAAAAAATCGATCAGGGAATTTACTATGCTAAAGATGTGGGTGGGTCCTGAGCGATATCTTTCAGAAATCAAGGATGTGAGGGAAAGGTCTCTCATAACTCGATTTCGCTTGGGGATCATTAGAAGTAATTTGTGCTTCCCCCTAGGTCAGTATGGGGAGAAAGGTATTAGACCCTGCCCCTGTGATGGGGTGTCCCATCAGACCTTGATCCATTTTACACTGTTTTGTGCCTTTTATGCACCATTTAGAACCCGATTTCTACTACCGCTCCTTAGGCCCAAGGGTTTTGTGCAATACCATCCTGCTTTCATGTGGCTGCAAATGGCCTCAGATGTACTGGTATGGAAGGGCCTGGGATCATTCCTGAAGGGAGCTACTACTTGGCGCAAAAATTTAGAATTTTTAGAATGATTTTATTTATTTGTTTTCAGTTTTTATCTTTGTCTGTTTTTTATTTTTATATATATATGTCTATATATATATATTTATATGTACATGTTTTTATGATGGGTGCTTTTATTATACATGGTTTTTATTGGTATTTTTATAATGTTTTGGTGATTATGTGTTGTAATGGATGAATTTTTTCATACCGAATAAAGCTTCTTCTTCTTCTTCACCAGCACCAGCACTGGCATTTGATCAGGCACCAGCCACTTGGACCGACAGAAGCGCTGCCAGGTAACACAAGTGTGACAGCCGTAGTCGGCTATCGCTAAATGCGTGCTGCAGCCCTCCCCCCCCCCCCCGGAAGCGGTCAGGCTAGGTTCAGCTGTGGCTTGCAGAGCGGCTAGTGAGCCCCGCTCGTGGGAAGCATCCTGAACAACTAGGTCTAAACCACTACTTGCCTGAACCACTACTGCTAAACAACTAAAAAGTCTCTACAACTACGTACTGAACAACTACTGTCTAAACAACAATTGTGCCTGAATAACAATTGCCTGAACAACTAATTTTAAGGTAAGGTTTTCTATTTGGTTTTCATAGTTTTTAGTTGTTTAGAATATATATATATATATATATATATATATATATATATATATATATATATATTAGTTGTTCAGGCAATTGTTATTCAGGCACAATTGTTGTTTAGACAGTAGTTGTACAGTACTTAGTTGTAGAGACTTTTTAGTTGTTTAGCAGTAGTGGTTTAGGCTATAGTTGTTTAGGACCTAGTTGTTCTGTCACATATTCCCGCTCACTTCCTCTTTCTCTTCTTTTAATGACACGATGCAAATGACAAAACAAAATATAATTTTGAGTATAAATTTGAGTTAATCATAAGCACAAGTACAAGTATAAGCGCACAGCATAAGGTCTTATATTGGATTCAATTGCCCCACTGCATTGTTGCCTTCATTGCCTACCCTGCTCCTAAAGCACAGGAAAACATGCAAAAATGCAAAAAACAAGACTTAGATTGAGATTGAGACCGAGACTGCATTCAAATTTACGATTTATGATTGTGTTTGGATTTAATTCTGAAAGTTACTGGAATCTTTGTCTCGTTGAGTATTTAACCAAGGAAAAGGAGAATGAGATTAGGCAAAGCGAGAACCAACATTCCAGACTCAACAAGGTGAAAAAGAAAAAAGGGAGCCAACCCCTGGTGAAGTGGCCATAAAAAGGAGGGCGAATAGTGCACTACAGCCCCCTAGTCCTTACAGGATTTTGAGTATGATCAATATAACTAGTAGGAGCCCAGCACTGCAAAACAACAGCATGGTAAAGGTGAATGTAAGAGAGACGGACCAGTCGGCAATTGATAATCTCCAAGAGGAGGAGGCAAAATGTTTAGCCCAATTCAATTACCATAAGATAGCTGACTATTATGCTGTTTTAAGTAATGGTGGAAATAAGAGGGGCTTACTGGGTTCTAATCAACAAGCTCCCGGGGTCAGCCCACTATCTGCTCAAGTCCTCAAACCCAAAAGGCCCGGACAGGAGACTGGTGCCAGCAAAGAGCTGCCTTCACCAATTCTTCTATCGCCAACAATAGTGATCATGGAAAAACAGCCCCCATACGGAAGCCTTTTTGATGTTGCCCCCGTGGAACCAAGCCCTATATCAGGGGCCTACGAAACCCCCAAGCAAACAAAGATCATGAAAGATAACTGTCTAAATCAGCATAACCTGAATATCCCATCTACTTTGATTAACCTATTCATCCCTGACTCATAGATGGTAGCAACCGCTCAAATTATGGAACTAGATAATTCTCAAGGTCACCCAAAGAGTCCCAGCTCTAAGTTCTACTCTTTTCTGATTTATAAATCAGAGCAGGACCCATTGAAGACAAGACCAGCTGATTCAAATAGGAGGACGTGGCAGGGAACGCATTACAGATAGAAAGATCTAACGTGAAAGCCATAGTGGGAGACCAAAGGGCTGATCACAGGGACAAACTACTACCATTGGCTGTAGCCAGTTCAAATGAAATGTGGGCTGCAATTTGGAATTCGATACAGACAACAGTAATGGCACTCCAGTTTAACTCCAACAAAATGCATATCCAGATAAACCAGTTAAATACATTGGCGGTGTTCGTCTCCAGAATAGGTGGCAAGCTAGAAGAACTAAGGGCCATATGTACGAACACATTTTCCCATTGACACAGAATGGGAAAAACCCTTTGCTACATCTGGCCCTAAATGCCCTGATAACAAGGGCTCAAGCCAAACAGCTTAACAATTTCACCATCTGCTCATACAAAGAGGCAGTAGACAGATTATCCCAAATGCTGATAACCTTGGAAGAAATATCGAAAGAAGTCTGCACTGCCCAAGCAGAGGAGCGCACATATGTGACCTCGCTATCTAATATGCTGACACCCGTTCCCCCTGCAAAGAGTACAGAGGGCATTCAGCATATAGCCTAAGCAGTTTCACCTGAAGATTCACCTGATAAAATGGATCCTGCAGAAAACAGTGCCAACAGCCACTCAGTCAAATTCATCACTGAGGCTCTAGAGGCTCTGGCTTATTCATTAGTCATCCTGGAAACTTTGGAAAGCCTACGACCTTATAATTGACAAAGAGAGAGAGAAAACATGCAAGAAAGGGCGGTAAGTCTGCTTGGTCTCTCCATCCAAACATCATAAAGTCCTCTGTGGCCACTCCAGTAAAACAAAGTAACGAAGGTAAGACCACAAGAGGAAGGCAAAAATCAGATAATACTCATTGGTCCAATTCAAACGTAGCAGCAAAGGATGTCCTCAAACTAGAAGGCACCCTCATGATGCCCCTGATTCTGTTAGAACACAGACTACCACTTCTAGCAAACGGTCCCACCAGCGGTCAGCAAGACTTAGCTCTGGAGAACTATATGGCAGGAGGGGTTAGTCTTCTAACCTTGATAAATGTAAGGAGTACGAGAAGTGAACACTCTGCCACGCAGAAGTTAAATCTGGCAAATTGTCAAAACACAAATAATCAGGAGCAGGACGTTCAGTTGCTTTGGATCCCGGAATTTGTCTCAAGATCCCCCTCAGATGTGCTCAATCGCTCTACTATCTTAAGACTTATTAAAGCACTTCAAGATCTCAAACATGTGACCGCAGAATATATTGCTGCTATAAAATTAATCCAAGCAAAAGGTAGTCAGCACACAGATCCAACGCTGGTCATATTTTCATTCTCTGACCTTCCCAAGCAAATTCTTGAAAGGAGGGAGTACCTGGGAGCTTGGGGCATTGAGGTGACCACATATCAAGGGGATGGACATCCATATCCATTTTTAAAGGACTACCTGTCCAACAAGTGCGCAGGACCATGGTCAGTTTTACGTGGGTAAGCGGAACAACCAATTTTATTGAAGATATTGAAGCAAAAATTTGTGAAAGGTCTGTAGCTCAGTCCCCCCTAAGAGTTCAAATATGGAAGGCGGAGGGGTGAAGGAAAATATTAACAAGATGGGATCCCTTGGCTAACAGGAGCTTGCTTCCCTCAGTGCTGTCCTCAGGAAGGGTCTGTAAAAACAGAATAATACGCAACAGTTTCCACAAGGGGTATTGAGCATATGTTTGTGGAATACAGGAGGCCTGCAGGCAAAACTGGAAGACCCAGCAGTAATCCAAATTTTTGGTTCTTGTGATATCATAATGATACAGGAATCCTGGGCTGAAGTGTCCATACCCCTTATCATATATACAGAACTTATCAAACCGGCAGTGAAAACCAGTAGGTCTGGAAGGGCAAAAGGGGGCCTAGTGACTTATGTCAGTACAAGTATACTTGCCAGATACCAGATCTTAATTTGGAAGATCTATCGTTCCAGCTGGTTCGACTAGATGGCTGGGGAAAAAACACACAGGAACCACTGATATTAACCAATATATATCAACTCAAAAAAGAAATCTGCTGAAGCTAATAATTTGATAAAACAACTGTTGTAAATAAAACATATATTATATCTGGCATATTGGTAAGTTTATTCCATAATCCAAGTGAGGAGCACATACAAACAGTAGCAGCAGTGCCAAGACAAACCATCCCATTGACTATAAAGAAAGACAAGATTGGAGAGAAATTAATAAAGACTTGAGAGACCGTTGGCCTAATCATGCTAAATGGTCAGAATCAGGCCGACATATCCCCTGCATGGATGTGATCCTCTGGGACGATGGTATTATATCTAGACTACACACTAGTTAATCCTTCACTGTATAAGACTGTGAGCAATTTCAGAATTTTGGGCTGTGTGGAAAGCAATCATAAACCTCAGGTAATTAAGATAGAACCCACAGTGTGTAAGCCGGAGAAAGTGGTATGCCTAAAAGGAGAGATTGACATTGAAAATCTCAATTGATTGAAATGGTCATCCAATTCTATCAAAAGTCAAGCAGAAGAGGCACTGCCCAGACTGAAGTCCATGGTCACTGTTGGACCTGGATTTCTTGCAGGGTCATCCCCAATCTTTTTGCCTCCTTCCACCTATTTTGTCTGACCTGTTTTTGTTGGTTTCAGGACTCTGGGAACTTTACCACTGCTAACCAGTGCTAAAGTGAATATGCTCTCTGTGGAAATTGTATTTTTGATTGGTTTATTCCTGATTGGCATATTTGATTTAGTAGTAAGTCCCTAGTAAAGTGCACTAGAGGTGCCCAGGGTCCGTAGATCAAATACTACGAGTGGGCCTTCAGCACTGGTTGTACCACCCACATGAGTAGCCATGTAAACATGGCTCAGACCTGCCACTGCAGTGTCTGTGTGTGCAGTGGTAAACTGCCAATTCGACTTGGCAAGTGTACCAACTTGCAAGGCCTAAACCTTCCCTTTTTCTACATGTAAGGCACCCCTAGGTAGGCCCTAGGTAGCCCTATGGGCCGGTTGCAGAGTATATCAAAGGTGGGACATGTACTGAGGTTCTTCACATGTCCTAACAGTGAAATACTGCTAAATTCAGCTTTCACTGTTGTAAGGCCTACCTCTCTCATAGGTTAAGATGGGGGCTGCCTTTAAATATTAATAAAGTGCAGATTCCCTTTGAAAGCCGATAGAAATATGGAGTTTAGGATTTCCGAAATCACAATTTAAAAATACACCTTTTAGTGAAGTTGGTTTTTAGATTGTTAGTTTGAAAATGCCACTTTTAGAAAGTAGCCATTTTCTTGCTTAAACCATTCTGTGACTCTGCCTGTTTGTGGACTGACTGTCTGTTTCAGTTTGACAGTAGGACTGTTTGTGAATCTCATCTAGACTGTGAGACAAAGGGAGCTGGGGTGGAGCTTGCATATCGTGATGAGCCATCTGTGCTAGAGTGGAGGGAGGAGTGGTCACTTATACTTGAATGGGCTGTGCCTGCCCTCTCACAATGCCATCTCCAACATCCTGGTGTGCATCTGGGGCCTGGCCTGGGCAAGGCAGGATCTTGTAAACAAGAGAGATTTCCCTTTGAAGTTTACCAACTTCAAAGGCAGACAGGACTACAGGTAGAGGCCTCAAAACCCCAGACTTCAGATTTCTTCAAGATCATTTCTGGAATCAAGAGGAATATCTGCCAAGGAGAAGAGCTGAAGCGCTGAGGAGAAGTGCTGCCCCTGCCTGTGACTGTTGCTTATCCTGCAGTTGCTGCTTCTGCTAGTGAAAGGGGACAAAGGCTGGACTTTGTTGTGCATTTCTGCTTGAGAAGAATCTCCAAGGGCTTGAATTCAGCTTGCCTCCTGTTGTTGAAGTCTCAGGCCATCAAAGACTTCCACTGCTAGCACCTGGACTCTCTGCTGAGACTCCTGCCCTGCCAAGTGGTGCCCTATCCAGTCCCTGGTCCCTTGAAAGGTAAAGTTGGCAGACA
The DNA here is from genome assembly GCF_031143425.1 of Pleurodeles waltl. Classification (NCBI taxonomy): domain Eukaryota; kingdom Metazoa; phylum Chordata; class Amphibia; order Caudata; family Salamandridae; genus Pleurodeles; species Pleurodeles waltl. The sequence goes on from NC_090446.1 coordinate 683,676,818, forward strand.
AGAACTGAAAATCCATGCACAGAATGCCACGCTTGGAAATATTTGACTCACCTTCTTAACGTGGCTGATAAACAATGCATGCCAGCTTTGCGGCTGGAATTGACACTCCACCTGCATTGTGGCTGGGAGCTTGATGCATCGCAGCTGGTGAAACAACTCGCAATAAATGCTTACGGAGGCTGATAATGACGCAAACCCAATGCAGGGTGGTTTTCAGATACAGTGCAAATGGATTTTCCATGCATCGTCCCTTGGCTACCAAGTCAACCCGAGTCTGCGTGGATCCGAGGTGCTCTGTCCGGAAATCAACGCATCACTCTGTTGTGAGGGAGAAAAGTGACGCATCACTGACCAGAGAAGGAAACAACGCATGGCCTCACTTGTGAGTATGGAATTGACGGATCGCTACCCATTTCCGGCGCATGCTCACCCGTGCAGCCTTAATTTTTGACAATAACCAGGTACTTTGCGTAACAACAGCATTCTCATGGTTTTCTAAGGATTAAGACGCTAATTGTTTTCAAATTCATATCTTGACTTGTGTATGTTGGATTTTTGTCGTTTTGGTCTTGTTTGATTTAGATAAATATTACCTATTTTTCTAAACTGGTGTGGTGTCCATTTTGTAGTGTTTTCTTTGTGTTTATGTGTGTGTTGGTGTAAGCCTGCCTGCTCATGCCAAGCTACCAAAGGGGTGAGTGGGGGTTAACTGAGTGTGATTCACCTTTGCCCTGACTAAAGTGAGGGTCCTTGCTTGGACTGGGGGTAACCTGACCGCCAACCAAAGACCCAATTACTAACAGTCACAGGATCTACAAATACAGTCTGGGAGTCCTTTGTTAAGGATCTTACAAGCCAAGGCCTCTCGAAAAAAACTAAAAAGGGAGAAGGGAGCCCAGTTGAGATATCTTAGTGGCGTACATATGCCACGTGCAGTCCTCATAAGGAAAGCAGCTGTAGGTAGGCTGTTGAGGCAATTGCGCAAATCTCCCAAGGATGGAAAATTAAGCACCCTTTGGAAGCTCCTAAAAAAGGAAATATGCTCCTTCAAAAATCAGCAGCAGGAAACAGTGTTTGCCAAACTGCACTATGCGTCAGCACTATCAGACTCAATACATTTTTGGAAACTGATTAAGTCGATTGAAAAAGGCCCAAATGCAGCCTCCAATGCTAACATAACAGAGTAAGCCTGAGTTAATCATTTAAAGTCAGATTTTAGGGAAATCCCTATCAGAAGAGTTGTACCAGCTCAGTGGGAGAAGGATACCCAGGAATTTGATATCTTGAACACCCTGGTAATCATGGCATCAGAGATAAAGATCACTAAGCGACCGCAACCTGATTATGCGCCTGGCCCTAACGGACTACCGCAGGCGCTGTTTAAACAGGCAAAGGAAAGATGGGCAGATTTCCTGGCTGCAATGTTGAACCACGTCATGTCAACCAGAATTGTCCAGGCAAGTTGGAAGGGTTCAATAATTCGTCACATATAGGAGGGAGGGAAGGTCTCCTCTCCAAGTAATTATAGACTAATTGCCCTCCTAGATGTGGACTTTAAATATTTGTTTGTAAGTTTGCTGCAGAGTTTAGAGTCATGGGCAGTAGATAATGGCATACCTCCCATAAATCAAGCCGGTTTTATTAGGAACCAGGGTACAATAATAAATCTCATTGCACTGGGTCTGGTTATCAATAGATCAAAGGCAACAAGGGCCCCATTATATTTGTGTTTTGTTGACTTTAAAGTTGCTTTTGACTGTGTACCTCATTGCAATCTGTGGGCGAAATGACAGCAATGGGGGCTGCCCTCAACCATTTTGATTGCTATTAGACTACTTTACTCTGATACATGGGTGAAGGTTAAACTTGGGGATGGTTCATATATATCTAGGGCAGTTAAAACAACAGTTGGTTTAAAACAAGGCTGCGTTTTAGAAACAATTCTCTTTAATCTCTATAGCGCATACCTCTCCACAATGCTAGACAGCCAGTCTACCCATTCACCCACCCTTGGTGGTCATCAATTATCCAACCTGTTATATGCGGATGACCTGATGCTGCTTAGCAACACCAGAATTGGTATGCAAACATTTCTAGAATAACCTAGGAGGGTATACAAGAATAGATGAATTGGAAATGAACCAGAATAAAATAAAAATGAGTGCCCTCAACCGTAGACCTTCTAACCAACATACATGGCATTTGAATGGTAAGATAATAGAGGAAGTGGCCTCTCATAGGAATTTAGGGGTCATGATAGAGGCAATTATGTGTGCCACAGGGAAGTGATAAAAAACAAAGCACAAGCACTCATTCATGCCTTTGGAACCCTTGCAAAAACCATCTGCGGACATACCCTTTAACCGCTAACAGCAATAATGAGAGCAAAGTTACTACCAACGCTCACATATGGAAGTGAAATAATAATAGGGGGGATGGAGGAAGCTCTCCTAGATAAACACTTGGTAAAAACCTACAAGCATGTTTTCCAGTTACCTGGATCGGCATCACCAGCCCAGGTTAGACTGTAATTTGTACTAGTAAAGCAGTCATTTGCTAGACCTGTGGCTTTTATTAAATGCTGTCACAAAATGCGGCACACCCCAAAAGGAACGCTGGCTAATATAGTATGCCTGGAAATCATCTTCAAAAGGGGCAATAATAACTATAAAAAGTATTTGGAAAGGAGCTTAAAGCATTTGGATCTAGATGATTTTTGGGACCAGACGCTGTCTAGCCCAGCATTTAAGAAAGTAGTGAATAAATCAAGTAAACTACATAGCTGGCGGAAGACAGGTGGGAACCGGCTAAAAGGTGTCATGATTGGTTGGTTCTTAACTAATATAAAACATATAAAGAATTACCATTGATGGCTGCTTCCTATTAATTGAAAATTAAACAACACTTTCTAAGGCTGGGCGATATGCCAATGCTAGACCTCATGCCAAAATGGAAGACTGAGTCACAAAGACCTAATCAGGAATGCCGCTTATGCCATCTCGCAGTGGAAACTTCAGGGCACGTGGTCTGCATTTACCCAGCTCTGAAGAATTTAATGACTTAGGGATCAGAACATGTAGACACGCCCTAATCGAAGCACTCAATCAAGAAATGAAATACTGAACATAAGGCTGGTCCAATGTCTGGAAATATTTATTTCTTTAATGCCCCTTAGGGACTCCGGCAAGCGGATAACTATTTAGAGCATAGCACCTTCAAAGGAATTGAACCAGGACATTTATACCATGGTTAAGAGGTAACTATTCAACACCTAATTAGTACCCAGTCACCGGGCCGAAGGAAGGTTATGCTCTTTTGGCCCAAATTGCACTTTAATCCTAAATTAGCAAAGATAAGTATTAGACGCTTTTTGAAACTCGGACTCCATGGTACCTTGGCTGCTGATCAGAAAACCGTTTAAATGCCCGACCCAAGAGCTGACAAACAATAGAGCAGAATCCCTCTAGAGGAATCGCGAACAATAGAGCAGAATCCCTCTAGAGGAATCGGGATAGGGAGATCAATTTGTTGTCACGTTTTGTTTATTTACCATCTAATCAGTAGGATCGTAATGTACCTTTCTTGGTCAATTGACATTTGACTTAAACTAGAAACTTTTATATATCAAATTACCTTTTGGAACCCTATTACCAGGAATCCATGATCGCCTCCCAAAACACGCCTAAAAACTTGATATAAGGCCCGGTGCCCCCCATAATTGAGGCAGATACGAACAATGAGGGGGGAATTAACCCACGTTTTATCGTGACTTTAACTATCGTTCATATGCTTGAAAACAGCTTTATGGGAGGTAAATAGGTATGGAGGAGGCAGGGTGGGTAACTGTGTAACTATGTACTCTATCATGATTTTAATTAGGTTTTATATTTGTAAATGGATCTAAGAGGGGTTAATGTGTTTATTGCACTGATTATGTCCTTTGTCATTTATTGTATTAATTATATTTTACACGATTTTATGGAGACAGAACATTTTATGGTTTTTATTGACTAATAAAATAAACACTATTTGTTTTTTAGTGCAGTGCCGGGCTTGCATTCAGGTCCTGCACCCAACCCTGCACTGCAGCACACGGATGATTATGTGTAACAATATGAAGGGTGCCTTTTCAAGTACGGCAGACCTACTGGCATTGTCAAAAAGTCACCGGTGATGATAATCAAATGTGTATTTTATACATTCACAGCAGGTTGTGTCTATTCACTAACTTTTTTCAGGGCACAACGTGCAGCCATAAAAACAGCCACCAGTGGCCCTGCACTGCATCTGAAGAGCATTAAACTCCAGCTCAGAATGCTTTAATAAAATTTGGTAAATTCTCCTGAGGTCACGGATTTAATGACCCAGGAGATTTACAGTTTTTTATAATGTTGCTCAGGGTGCTCCTGCACTCCCGGCATTTTTTACGGTGGGGGTTGTGGAAGGAGCCCCCCGGTTCCCCTGCCAGCACCCATCCTGGGTGTGACAGGAACTGGCATGGCTCTTACCTGGTGGGAAAAGCTTTTCTTCTTGCTTATTCTGGGTGGGACAAACTCTATGTTTCACTGCCTGCGAGTGCTTGGGCAGGGAGAAACTATTGTACTCCCACCCAGCAGGATCCTTTCTTCTCCTGCCTTGTGGGAGCACAGAGGACCTCACTCCTGTGCTCTTGCTGACACAGAAAAGATGGTGTCCTGAGAGATGGGGTCCCCAGGACACCATCACGGAGCCAGCCCCGAGGATGGGGTCCCAGGCCCATAACAGGAGGTTCAGTGCACAGGGTATCCACTGAGAAATGGGGAGGGGTACACCCCTCTATGCCCTTTTTATAATAAATTTGACCTGTGCAATTGTTTCTCAAGGGCCTGGAAATTCTCGAGGGAGGGGGTGCTACCCACTCCCTCTCCTTTTTCATTTATTGGGCCCAAGGGATTGGAACCTCAGGGTCTAAAAATGTTCCAGGGAAGTGGGCCACACACAACCTCCCCTTTTTTAATGAATCGGCCCATAGGGATGTGTTCCCCATAGCCTTCAAATGGCCCAGGGAGGGAGGATGCTACCCTTTCTATCGTAGTGCACTCCTCTCATCCTGGTCCACTGCAGGTTTTTTTAAAGCATGCAAGCCTGCACTTCTTAAAACATTTTGTACCGCTGACCCTCTGCAAATGTGTGGTAAAATTAGAAAAAATACATTTTAGACCACAGAGACCTGCCACCAGGCCACAGGCCATGTATGCTATCTCTACCCAGCCCCCTTATATATTTTTCTCAGGACAGAGGACCGAGTCTGAAAATGGTTGAAGTCATAAAATATGTTGATATGGTGGAAATCAATCAGATCTTATCTCTGGTTCTGTCAGCTCTGTGAACATTGTGCTGCATGAAATAACCATTTTTTTAACATTGATTTCTGAACAGAATGACACAAAATCACCAAAAGCGAGCCCTCTGAACCAATATCTTCTTTTCTGCCAAATTTGGTGCAATGCCATTTAGCTGTTTTTGCTGTAGCTTTGAATAATTTTCCTATGGAAGAATGAAGGGGGGGGGGGATGTGTTATGAGACACAATTTTTCTAGGCTCCCCGCTTGATGAATAACCCTGAAACATTCCAGGAAGGAGCTAACATGGATGACACTTTGTTTCTGTAAGGTTTTTGAAGATTTGTCAAATGGTACCAAAGTTATGCGCAAACCAAAAACTGCACTGCCTATGGATACATGGTCCTAACTATAACTACTCATTATCAAACACCATATTACCAAGTGGCAGTCTCCACTGGGTAGTTATAGTTAGGATCGTGTTTCAATAGGAAATGCAGTTTAAGTTTTCTTAAATCTTTAGAATCGTTTGTGAATATTCACAAAACCTTTTCAAAAAGTGCTCTTTTTTGCCTAGTTTGTTCATTGAAAGTTTCGAGGTGATGTGTTAAGTGTGCCCTGGGAACAAATGGTATCCCAAAAAGCAAAATCCCCATGTATTTTCTATAGACTTTGTAAGTCATGGCTACCTCAAAAACTGATGAACGAGATTACATCAAATTTCACAGGAAGCAAGATCTTGGCTCGCAGATTGTGCTTTTTGTGATTTGGTGTAAATCCATTCAGTGGCTTTTGCAATATTAAGGTTAAACATATTAGTACATCTGAGCAGTTGGGTTGAGGCTCTTTTGCAAGAGTCCCCCTCAAACTCAATTTTAAAAAATTGAGCTTTCTGATTGGCCCAGGGACCTTTTTTCGACTTAGGCCAAATTGCTCCTGGGGGAGTCATATTCACAAAGGATCAAGCACTCTGATTGGCTGCCAGCATCATGAGAAAAATGCTGCTGCCTGCAATTACAGGATAAGGAGACTTAGTCCCCTGCCCTGAATCTTTTTTTTTAATTTAAAACAACAACTAAAGGGTAGAGACACTCTGGGCCCTGTGAGGAAGACCCAAAATAAAATAATAAATGGTCAAGTCTTGCTGCTAATCCTTGGGACTCCCCAGGATAACAACAAAAATAACAAAGAAAATGGCAGCCGGCATTTTAATTTAAATATTTGGGGAAGGGGCTAAAGTGGGTCCCTCTTCCCTGAGCCCATTTTAGGCCCTGGGGACCCCATCCCTAGGGGTCAGGTAACTTTAGGAAGGGGATGAGGGCATGTGGTCCACCTCAGCAAACCGATTGTGTCCCCAGGGACCCCATCCCCTGGGGTTCAATACATTAATTAAGGGGAGGTGGTGAACAGCCCCTCTCTCCGAAGCCTTGTTAGGCCCCAGGCCCCTATTCCCCAGGGCCAAAATCATTACTAAAGGAGAAGGGGGCCACCCAGCCCCTCTCCCCAAGTCATTGTAGGTCCCGGGCATCCAATCTCATGGGGTGCAGGGAACATGTTTATAGAGAAAGGTAGTTTCCCTGCCTGTAGTACTGCAGGCAGGGAAAAGTGTTTTTGCTCCCATCTGGTGGAAGCATTATTAAATATTTCACCAAATAGGAGCCAACACTCAACTCTGCTCCCAGCTGACTGTAGATTTAAATATACTTCCGTTGGCTAGGAGTAGACCTTTGTTCTGTTTCCCTGCCCACACTCCTGCGGGCAGGAATACAGAACACATATTGCTCTTGCCCAGAGGGAGCAGCATAGCTAGCAGTTCCCACCGGGCAAACTAAAGCTGTCTCCCTCACCATGCAGAGAGCCAGCTAGGGCCATGTGGTCCCTGGGGCCTCCCTTATGCCCCCATTTTGTTGTTTGTGGGAGCCCTGGAAGGGCACTGGGGAACACACCTATAAGAGAGGCCCCAAGGGATGGCATCCCCTTGATAAAGCCCCTCTGTATGGGGTCCCCAGGGCCCACAAAGACTCGGGGTCACATTGCCCCCTCCTCTTTTTGCTGAATTTGGCCCTGGGGGTGGAGTCTTTGTGACCTAAAGAGGCTAGGAGAGTGGTTGCACAGCCTCTCCCCTTTTTTAATTGATTTGAACCCAGGAGATATGGTCCCTGTGGCTTAATGAGGCACGAGGAGGAGGGCCCCATGGTCCTGCACACCAATTTTAATTGACATTGGCCCCAGGAGGTTAGGGTCCCTGGGGCCTAATAAGGCTTCTGGACGCAGCCCCACCTCCCCTTTTGAATAAAATATTGCCCCAAGGGATGGTGTCACCAGGGCTTATTAAGGCTAGAGGAAGGGTGCACGTGACCCTTCCCTTTTTTATGGAATTTCATCTCAGTGGATGGGGTCCCCAGGGCCTGATAAAGCTCAGCGAAAAGGGGTGGCATGCTCACCTACCCTCAGAATTTGACCACAGAGTATGGCATACTGGGAACCTAATATGGTTTATGGAGTGTGGCCACACTGCCCTCTTCCCCTTTAAAAATAAATGCCCTGGACAATGGGGTCCCTGCAGCCCAAAGGGCAACAGTAAGTCATGCGTGTCAAACATGTGTATGGTGTGGGGTTGGTAGCCTGTGTGGGATTGGCTGTCTGTGAAGGGTTTGGGCACAGTGCCTGCCTGCAGGCCATGACCTGTGGCAAAACGCCCACCTCGCTCAGCTGAAGGCTGTGTGGGCTTGGCTGCCTGCAGGACTATTGGGTACAGGTTCTGGCACAGAGTGGGGTTGTCTGCCTGTGGGTGGGGTTGGATGCAGGGCCTGGTTGCAAGCCATGGTCTGCAGCCAAACATACAGCATGCACAATCAAAGGTCATAAACGGCATTGGGTTGGTTGCCTCTAGGGGTGGTTGACCCCAGGCCTTGCAGCCAGCCCTCCACCACGCATGACTAAGGTCATGCATAGTGGGGTGTTTGCTTCATGTATAGTAATCAAATATTACTTTATGAAAAAAACTAAAAAGTTACAGAAAAAAACAAATGTGTAATGGTATAGTAACAAATTATTAAAATATTTTACTTTACATTTAAAAAAAACTTCACTGAAAAAACAAAGGTTAAAGTTAAGTTATAGTTAGATGATTATGTCAGTGCCAACAAATATTTTGAACTCAAGAAACCACAGAAATGTACCAGTTATAGTTAGCAGAGTTAACTATAACTTGCACCGGTGTCATGAACTGCTTATGACCCTACGTATTACGTCTCTTATGACGTTCTATGACATCAGTTATGACATCATTGATGACATCTCAATAATATAATTGATGTAATCACTGATTACATCATGGAAAAAAAATACCCAGTGACTGCAGGAGTTGTAATTTGCCTGCATCTGCCATCATGTGGGGGAAGGACCACATATACCAGCAAGCTCCTGGGTCCCCTGAGGCAGCCCTCGGAACTCTCTGCACTTGGTGGGACTACATCACTATAAAGCACATCCTTAGTTCCCGCTGCTCAGGACGGGTCAGGACGCTGCCCGGACAAAGACCAGGCCAAGACCGGGCCCGTCTGCACCCACTTGCAGTCAGACAAGTCTGGACTGGGCCACCCCTCTTTTGTCTGGTCCATCAAAGTGCATTGGAGGTAAGTTCCATGGGATAATCACACTGAGTAACTATAAAGCCCCTTTTATCACACTCCCACACACAAGATTATGGGTAAAAGAAAATTGCTCAGGGACTTTGAGGATGATGGCAGTGGCTGCTCCTACCTTAACTAACACACCTCTCATTACTAATTACTTGTTGACGGTAATGGGCACTTTGAACACCGAAATCGGGCAGGAAAGGAATAATGCTGTAAGGAGAATTTCTTTGTCTCTGTCCATCTTGCAATCCTGGTTCAAAATGTGCCTAATGAAGGAGCGAAGTTACTGCCCAGGCACTCTGCAAATATCAGCAGGGCGTTGTATATAATTAATTTAAGTCCAAATCACACGTCCATCCCTGCCACATATAATAGTTATAATGATCTGGGGGCTGGCAACTTTATGGGTGGATCGGGGGAAGATATTATTCACATGGGTAACTCATCTACAGTTTTTGTTGCCGATCCCAGTTCCTGCTCGGATTCACCACTGTAGAAAAGGAGGCGCTGCATGCAGCCACTTACAAAAAGAAAGCCCTGCCATCAGCCCCTGAATTTGGGCGCTCCAGGTGACCCTCCTATAAATGTTGGCCTTCAAGCCAGAACTCTGGCTCTCTTAGGAGCCCTTGTTAAGTCTTGTCATGATGAAATTTTAACAAAATAGAGTGATTAGGACTTTCCATCAGTAAGGATCACTTTGGCAAATTAGAATAAGGTCTGGAGGAAATAGCTGCTCAGAATGGCCATCAAATGTCTAACCATCAGAGGCGACATAGTGTTGAACTTACCTCCAGAACCCCAATGTCATCGGGGACCACTCATTCTAAGCCCACAAGTAGTCAAATGCAGCAAAAGGTGGTGGCTATGACAAGGACTGCTTCTGACTCTGAAGTTGTCATTTCAAATAAGGCAGGGCCCCAGCCAAACATGGCCCACCTTGTGAGTCCAAAGACGCCCCTCACAAGGTCAGCGATTAGTCACCCAGTTTATTTGCACTTAGATCTTGATCCTAATTCAACCACCTATGTTATTATCTTGGACCATGTCCCTACTCTACCAAAAGGGTTGATGGAATTAGAAGACTCCTTCAAACAGAGAGTCATACACTGGTAAAGATATAATGCTGGGTGGATAAGGGATCTTCCACATGAAATACTGTCTGTCGACCAGCAACAAAGATTGTGTGGTAGTTAACTTCAGAACACCTGGGCGGATGAGGCAGCACTCACTTACATTAAGTCATTTGTCACACTCTCATAGTTGAACGAGAGCTTTACCATGGGGCTATTTTTACACACCACAGAGGAACCTGCATGAAGGCCCTCCTATTAATCATAGGGTTTCTGACCACCCGGTAACTTGTGAACCCATTTCATGATTTGTCATACGAATTGCTTCTCTGGTACAGCCAACCTAGAGGAGCTTGACTGACTGCCTCCACCCCAAGTGTCCCCAGGCTCAGTTGATTCAGGCTCACATTTGTTGCCCATCATCTTGCTTTGGAGGTTGGTCAATTATATCCTTCAACCCCTAATGTGCCAGTGACTCCAAGTACAAGGGACGAAGTTGCTTCATCCTCTTGCAAAAATGACTCTTTTCATATGGTGGTGTCTTGGAACACTGCGGGGATATGAAAATAGCTGGGAAATGAGGATTGGCTGGGTTTTGTTACAGGTCACAAATTTATTTGTTTGCAGGAGACACTGTCCCTTATAGACTTTCACGTTAAGGATAAAAGCTATTTTTGCAACCCCACAATATCTGCTTCCTCAGGGAGGTCGGAGGGTGGTATGGCCATTTTGATATCTCATAAATGTAATAATATGACAGTCAAGCCCCTAAATTCCTCATCCTTGTTCCAATTGCTATTGATATTGGGGTTGGGCTTTGTGGACATCCAGTTGGTAAATTTTTATAACAATGTATTCGACCAACAAAACACTTGTGTCGCAGACATGTTAAATGAGTGAATTGGGAGGGCAAATCTTGTAAGCAACCCACCATGCATCTTGTGGGCTGGCGATTTTAATTGTTCAGTTTGTGCTTTTAGTAATATAAAGGGGTGTGGTTTTGAAAATAAGGTTAGTCAGGCACTAAAATATTTTAGACATTCTCAATATGGTGATGCCCTAAATAATAATGCTTTAATTTACATGTTCAACTGCACGAAAACTAACCTTATGTCTCTACCCACTTTTTCGTTACGAAATCAGTCAAACACAATTGATTTTATGTTAGTATACAGCAACCAGAGTCACTTGGTCATGGATTTTAGAGTCATCCTGAATTGTGCCAGTGACCATAACTCTTTAGCAGCTAGTTTGGACATAAGCTTTTGGGAGATGAATTTGAGCTATCCCTTCAATTGCCATTAAGTATAGCTCAAACCAGGGCCTAAAATTAAATTGGTAGCGGGCAGACCCAAAAGCTTTTGAAGTTAAAATTAGGAAGGAAAATGTGTGTCTAGTAAATAAATGCCTGTCGTTTGAGGCCTCTCCTGATTTCTTAATTAGGGATTTTGAGTCACTATGGCAAGCCATTTCATCTGAATTGTTTGTTAAATGTTCCACTACATTGGTGCAGCTCTTTTTTTAGTTTGATAGTTCATGCACATGAGCCCATAAACAACTAAAGGAGGAACTGCACTTGATCCCAAGAAACAGGGATATGGTAAGCGCTGCATGAAAGAATTATAACATCGCATTAGAAGCGAGAAAGGAAGAGTTTAAATCTGAAGCTTGGTCTGATTTATTGGCCGCTGGATGTCTCAAGGACTCAAGACTGTTCTAGGATGTTTTTAACTGTCTGTTGTTTGCTGGGGACCCGGAAAATAACATTGAATGTCTAATCTCGAGGACAACGTGGGCCGACCATTTTACTTGCATCTTTAACCCTCAGGGCAGGGTAATTGTTAATGAGGAAAGGAACTCCACCACACACATATAGGGGGAACAAATCACACTTTTTAGTGAAACAATTTCTGTGAAGGAGGTGGAGTTTGCTAATAATATGGGCTCATGTAGGAAAGCACCTGACCTGGCTGGGGTTCTGCTCGATCTGTTTAAAAATGAACCAGCCCTTTGGGCACAAATCCTTACTGACCAATTCCTGGCTGCTATCAGAGGTCCACTCTCTGTTTCTTGTCATCACAATTTTTTTTTAAAGGGACAGAAATGACCCGACGTGCTGTAGGCCAATTTCTCTGATTAATGCAATGGCCAGGATTTTGGGTATGGTGCTTTTAGCCCATTTGGGGTATGGGCCAGTGACAGAAAAATGCTTTCTGGGACCCAGTACGGTTTTGGACAAGGTCTTAATTAGCGATAGTTGTCAGTAAGTACACCAAATCCATGAAGAGTTCATTACATCTGGCCTTTATAGACCTGTGAGTGCTTTTGACACTGTAAACCGTGAAAAGCTTTGGCTATGATGGGGGGCATGGGAACACCTGATTTTACTCCTCCCAAGGGTTCATGCAAATACTATGGTGTAAATACATTATTGCCCTGGAGGTGATTGTACTGGTCCCTTAACCTCCACTGACGTAGTCTGCCAGGGGTGCATTCTGGCCAATTTTTGCTTCTCATCTACATAAATGGCTTGGACGTCTTCCTGTTGCAGAAGAAACAAAACTATCCTAGGTTTGGTAATTACTTTATCTTGTTGCTTCTTTATGCAGACAATGCTGTCCTTCTAGAAAAGACAGCAACTAGTCTACAGAAAGTCCTCAATAAATTTGTGGAGTGCAAGTTCTCTCTGGACCTGATGGTGAACCTCAAAACATCATATAACGGTCTGTGGACACAAAGCAGTTAAAACCAGAACTTTTCATCTGCAAGGAAATTCTGTGACAAAGTATCAGATTTCTGTTATCTAAAGATCCTTTTTAATAGCCAATTGAAGTGGGACCCCCTATTAATCTTAAGGGTGCAGCAAGATAATAGAGCAGTGAAAGAACATTTTCACTTCACAGCCAAGCTTGGGCTTAAGCCCACTAAAGAAATTATGACCATGTATAAAGGAAAATGTATGGCCATTGCTACTTACAGGGCAAAAGTGTGGGGTATTGTGAATGTTCAAATTCCTGGTAGTAAAGAACACCTTCCTTAAGAGATTGTTGATGGTTCCGAAAGGGCCCTCAACCTCCTTTTGTCATTCTGAACTGTGCTCAAACTACCTGAAAGATTTTATTGGTGTTGGCCCTTTTGTGTTATGGGTTCAAATATATGTCTCTCACTCGAATTTGGAATTCTCTAGACAAATTGTATCTGATTTTCTGTCTTTGTGTGATTATGTGCACATCCCTTGGTTACATTATGTTAAACATGTTTTTGGCAAACTGGGACTCTCTGATTTTTTTGACGACCCTGTTCCTATTTCGCCTCTTGTGACGACTCATATTAAGACAGCTTATTCAAAGAGGGCATAAGCTATACATCTGCATCTATCTTCCTAGGAATGCCCCCATGTAATTTAACTGTCACTTCACCAACCCCAGTGATACAACCCTACTTGTTGCATGTTCCAAATTCTCAGTATAGGTTTTATTTGACCACACTGTGCCTGGGCACAGTGCATTTCCCACACAAGTAGGAATGGTAGAGAATAACCCTCCATGCCCTTGTGTAAATACATTGAAGCAATCTATTGGTCATTTTCTACTTTTTTGTTCACTTTATCACTCTTTGAAATTGAGCTTTTTGCTCCCCTTATTGAGATTGTTCAGGTCTAGCTCACATCCAGAGGGCCTTAGACTCTTGCATTGATTGAAGATGTATGTAATTTGCCATGCTCTTCTAAATTTTATCAGCAGGGGCTCTTTCGATTAGGAAGCACTATGGATAAATGCTGCTTTGAATTTGCTGAAGGAATTAATGTTTCTGTGAATGTTTCCTCACAAAAAGTCCCTGGTATTGGTATACAGCATATTTTTTAGATTATTTATATTGCATATAACCCGCATTTCGCTTTGAGGTTTTTACAGAAATCTTAGTGCCAAGTGAGTGGCAAGATGTTTTCCATTTTTCTTTCATTGTGCTTGGGATAAATTGTAATATTGCCACTCCAATATGTTTATGTATTCATGCTTTTATGGTTTACTGAAATCAAATAAAGTTTTTTTATGACTGACTGAGTGTATTAGTTTCTGTTATAGTTTACAGCGTTGTAGGTAACTACCATATCACATCTCTCCCTAATCTTGTACATCCTGTATCCAGCTAATGGGTGTAAGTGTTTACACAAAAACATGTGCTCCTAATGCATCATAGGTGTGCCAAGATATTGAACATGTTTTACATATTTGTATTTAGGGATAACTCTGTGTATAGGTGACCGCTGTGTATAGGTGACAGTTGATGACTGTGTCCAAAATGTTCCACACAAGTTTTTTGGTCTACAGAAAAAGTTCTTCACAGTCAATACCAAGAACCTTGAGGCTTCTCCTGCGGTCCTGTCACTCTCTCTCTCTCTCTCTCTTCCATCCCATAATAGAATGGGAGAGAGAGAGAGAGAGAGAGAGAGACAGGACAGCGGGGATGCCTCAAGGAACCCACAGTCCAAGCCAGATCCTCACGTCCTGTGGGAGCCGGCATTGCTCCCACAAGCAAGGAGAGGCTTTTAATAGCAGCTCCCTGCTTGTGGAAGCAATGTTTTCATCAGTCCTCCCTGCATGCATAATAGGATGGGAGATAGAGCGAGAGGAAATCATTGCAGTAGTCTCTTGTTGCAATTACTTAAAAATAAAAAGACTGAGGCATCTCCTGTGGCATAATGGTTAAGATCACAGACCATCACCCTCAAAGTTGAGGGTTTTGGCCCAGGTGTGTCTGTGATCATTTTCTGTACTTTAATTTTTTGGCAACTTGAAAAGTTTAAGGTTAATAAAAAAAAGGCGATTTCACTCTTTTTAATTGACAAATTTTTTTTTTCAATTTGTCCAGGAATATCTCATTCTAAGTATATAATTCAACAAAGCCTAAAAACTCTCTCTCTCCCGCTCACTCTTTTTCTCCCTCTCTTTCTCACACTCTCTCTCTTTCAATCTCTTTCTCCCACTCACATACCCATTCTGGCCCTTAGAAACCCACTCACAGACCCACTCAGACACTCACGCACCCACTCACAGACCCACTCAGACCCTTGTGCATCCACTCACAGCTGCACTCAAACCCTCACGCTCACACTTACAGACCCACTCACTCACGCACCCACTCACAGAACCACTGGAACCCTCACGCACCCACTTACAGACCCACACAGACACTGATGTACCGACTCGCAGACCCACTGAGACACTGATGCACCCACTCTCACACCTGACAGACACTCTTACACCCAGGTACACCCTGTCACACCTATTCTCACACCTAGAGAGTCAGGTCACGGCCAACTCCCGCCACACACATCCAAAGGGCCATGGACAGCGTGGAGTTGGGTGGTTAGTGGGGGTTGGACGCACAGTCTGGCCATAGGGGAAGCTCTGTGGCCAACGGCCGCCATGCACGGCCAAAGACCGTGCGTGTCATTCGTTGGATTAACGTATAGTAATGAATATTACTTTACATTAAAAAAAAACATAAAATTCACTGAAAAAAACAAAGGTTACAGGAACGTTATAGTTAGGAAATAGAATTAAAAAACATAGAAATTCACTTAAAAAACCTAAGGTTACAGGGATGTTATAGTTAGGCTCACATTTTAAACTTACCAAACCATAGAAATTTACCAGTTGTTGTTAGAGTTAGCTCAAGTATCCATAAGTCGTGCCCTAAGGCAACTATAACTTGCGCCCTCGCAGTGCACTGCTAATTATCCCACAAATTATGGCACTCATGACATCTTTGATAACATCATTAATAATATCACTGTAATATTTTCAGTAAGATTTTTGCTTAAAAAACTGTGCATGGTGGGGGCAAGAGTTATAGTTACCTTAGGGCACAAATTATAGTTACGTGAGGTACCTATACCTATACCTGGTGAATTTCTATGGTTTTGTATGTTTACAATGTGAGCCTGACTATAATGTTCCTGTAACCTTTGTTTTTTTAAGGGAATATTATATTTATCTATGTTTATAAGTATATCCGCTCTATAGTCATAATTTTGATTCCCAGGTATAGGAATTTGTCGAAATGTTGGTCACCCTAACTTTTACCCATTTGATGAATCATCACAAAACTTTGCAGACCTATAGTTTTATCTACATTGACAGAGAATGGAAACAATTATGGTGATTCGCCAAGGGAGTGCAAAGATAAAAAGGGGGTACCAAAATGCTGTTTTTCAGTAATGCATTTTACATAGAGTTTTGTATCTGATGTCGGGCGACCGGCTGAATGGACGCATGCATGATCCTTTAGGGCACTGCAAGTAAGTAGGTAAGTCTTTTTAAAATCATAAGACATTTTAACTTAGTGATACCTATTGCTACTGTAGTTCCAAGAAATTTCAGTGGATTTCACAGTATTTCAGGAAAACGTTGACAAAGCATTATGCATTCGGTTAATGAATGCTTTAACAAAAGTTAAAAGCAACTGTGGGGCTCATTCTGGGGAGCCGCCCGCCTGGAGGGAGCCGCCAAATGGCCGCTCCGCGGTCGAAAGACCGCGGAGGCCATTCTGGCTTTCCCGCTGGGCTGGCGGGCGACCGCCAGAGGGCCGCCCGCCAGCCCAGCGGGAAACCCCTCCCCACGAGGAAGCCGGCTCCGAATGGAGCCGGCGGAGTGGGTATGTGCAGTGGCACCCGTCGCGTATTTCAGTGTCTGCAAAGCAGACACTGAAATACAAAGTGGGGCCCTCTTACGGGGGCCCCTGCAGTGCCCATGCCATTGGCATGGGCACTGCCGGGGCCCCCAGGGGCCCCACGACACCCCTCACCGCCATCCTGTTCCTGGCAGTCGGAGCCGCCAGGAACAGGATGGCGGTGAGGGGGTCGGAATCCCCCATGGCGGCGCAGCAAGCTGCGCCGCCATGGGGGATTCCCAGGGCAGCGGAAAACCGGCGGGAGACCGCCGGTTTTCCTTGTCTGACCGCGGCCAAACCGCCGCGGTCAGAATGCCCTGCGGGGCACCGCCAGCCTGTTGGCGGTGCTCCCGCATCCGGACCGCCGGGGTCGGAATGACCCCCTATGTGTTTTTAGTAACACCTTGGCTGTTTTCAGCCTTAGTTATATGAAAGTATTAGGTTAAATATTTTTCCCTACCTAGTACAAGTGTATTAAAGTTCTACTGTATACTTTATAAAGTGGTAATAGGTAGGGAAAATGAATTATGAGTTTCTGTATATTTAAAAAAATGCACAAAGCACTGTGGTAAAGCCTCAATTAAAACAAAAATATATATGTAACAAATTTCAAATACAGTGTACTACACTATATTTTATAAATATAGTGGACTACAGGAATTTTTCTATTTTTAAAATATTGAAATCTTCACAAAAAAGTCTACAGAGTACTGCCGTTATCCCTACAAATTACTGTGCTGTTTAAAAAAAAAATGCACAAATCTCTAAAGTACTTCTTACTGAACTGACTGTATTCACAGGTCCAGAAGTGTACTGAGTTGATGGTGTCAGAGGTCCAGTACTTATACCCAGTTGGGACTTTGAAGTGAGGAAGACTTCAAAGACAGGCCTCTGAAGTACACAGAGGTCCTGTCCTTCCTGGCCTCGCTCCAGACTCACTACAGGGGGTATGCAGCTCTTTGCGTGGGAACGGGGCACAGCCTCTTCAGATGTGAGTCTGTGGCCAGCTCCTCCCTACCATCCTGCCAGGATGGCCCATTAAGGCCCACCAAGTCATACATAGGCTCCCATTTTGGATGGCTGTATAGGGGGAATATACAAATCCCAGTTGTCACCCACCCGTGACAAGTGATCAGAGTGTCTAAGGTAAAGCAATGGCAACTTTGAAAAAGTGGCATTTCCAGAACTGAAATTTAAAATCCAACTTCACCGCAAATTGAGATTTTAAATTGTGATTCCAGAGGCAGCAAAGTCGAAAAGTTATTTCTTCCAGATTGTGAATTAGACTTAATAAGGTATTCCCAATGTTATCCTATGGGAGAGATAAGCCTTGCTGGAGTGTAAAACCTACAGTAGGGATGCCTTATATCTATAACAAGGGAAGGTTTTGCCAGGCAAAAGGGTTATCTTGCCAGGTAAACTTGGCAGTGTAAAACTGCACATACAGGCTCTGCAATGACAGGCCTGAGACCGGTTAATGGGCTACTTAAGTACGTGGCACATTAGGTGCTGCAGGCCCACAATTAGCATTTAATTTACAGGCTCTGGGCACATGTAGTACACTTTATGATGGACTTATAACTACATAAAAAATACTGATTAGAGATAAGCTAATGTTATGATGTTTAGGGGAGCTAGCACAAGCACTTTACCACTGGTTAGAAGCAATAAAGTGCTAAAGCCAGCAAAAAGGAAGCCAGAAGATTTGAGGAGGTAGGCAAAACGTTGAGCGGAAGATTACCCTAAGGCTGTCAGATTTACAAAATGCTATTACACTTTACCACATACCACTCTACGCCACTCCACACCACTCTAATGTACACTATGTTACTGTACTCCACTCCACTTTATGCCACTCCACTCTACACCACTCCACTGTACCCCACTCCATTATACCCCACTCCACTATATGCTATTTCACTGTACACAACTAATCAATACTCCAGCTCTATCCTAGTACATTTTACACTATTCCACTTCCAACACTATTCAACAATCCAGCGTTCGCTATTACACTGTTCATCGCTCCAGTGTATGCCACCCCACTCTTCCCTACTACACACTACACTATTCCACTCCACTCTGAGGTGCTCTACTATGTACCACTCCACTCTACATCACTACACTGTATGCCAGGAACACTCAATGTTATTCCACTCTACATCACTCCGCTGTGCGCTATTCTACTGTATGCCACTAAACTCTATACTGCTCCACTCTACTCCATGCCAGTGCACTCTATGCTATTATACCATAGGCCAGTCTACTCTACAACACTCCACTCTACAACACTCCACTCTACCCCACTGTACAGTAAACTATTACACTGTACACCACAACAGTCTATCACACAAAACTCTACCCCGTTTCACTCTACAACATTCCATTCTACAGTATTCCACTCTATAACATCCTACTCTATGCCACTACACTGTATGCCAGTCCACTCTACGCCACTGCAGTCTACTTTATTCCACTTTTTTCCACTATACACCAAGCTGTACCTTACTCCACTGTATGCCACTCCACTCTACACCACTACATTCTATGCTATTCATCTCTACACCACTCCACTCTGCCCCACTGCAGTATACACTATTCCTTAGTATGACACTCCAGTGTGTACTCCTGCAGTCTGTGCCAATCTACCATACACTGTTCCACTCTGTGCCACTACACACCACGCTGCAACACTCTGTGTCACTCACTGTACACTGTTACAGTCTACGCAACCCCCACTACATGCCATTCCACTATATGCTACTCCACTCTAC
The DNA here is from genome assembly GCF_031143425.1 of Pleurodeles waltl. Lineage (NCBI taxonomy): Eukaryota > Metazoa > Chordata > Amphibia > Caudata > Salamandridae > Pleurodeles > Pleurodeles waltl. The sequence goes on from NC_090446.1 coordinate 683,696,299, forward strand.
GGCACTCCACTCTACACACTACTGTAGCTACCACGCTGTCCCTCACTGCACTGTACACTGTTTCAGTCTTTGCCACTGTACTTTAAGCTACTCCACTGTAAGCTATTACGCTCTACCACACTACACTCTATGCTACGCCACTCTTCACCACTCCAATGTATTCCACTCTACACCATTTCAAGCTACAACAGTCCGCTTTATGCTATTCCATTCTAAGCAACTCCCCTGCATGCCACTCCACTCTATTCCACTCCATTGAACCCCACTCCAATCTATGCCACTCCACTCCACTCTATTTCACTGCATGCATCTACACTCTGCTACTCAAGTGTATGCTATTCAATTCTATGCCACTCCACTCTCCTATCCACTGTATGTAACATCATTCAACCGCACTCCACTCTATATTATTCCACTCTATGCTACAATGCTCTACACCACTCCAATGTATGCCACTGCACTGTATGATTTTGCACTGTACACCACTCCACTCTACACCAATCTACCGTTTGTTACTCCATTCTCCGCCACTCTATCCAACTTCACTATGCTCCACTGAACAACGCTATGCTACACTCAACAACAGTGTATGCCTCTCAACTGTTCCACACTATACTGCATCTCATAGCAATATGTAGTACAACAATGTACTCCTGTAAATGCCACTATGCAGCACTCTATTTTATTCTATAGCACTTTACGACACTCTACTCAACTCTTAGATACTCTACGCAACTCTTTCTCTGCCACTCCACCTCAGTTAACATACTCCATTCTATGAGACACTACTCCACTAAATTCCACTACTGTACTCTATGCCACTCCACTGTATGCTACTCTATACCACTTTACTCTATTGTATACTAATCTACTCCATGCCACTGTACTCTAGAACACTCTGCGCCACTCTATGCCACTCCACTGGACTCCACAACATTCTACTCTACCACACAACACTTTGGCATGGTTCAACACTCCACTCTATACCTTTTCCCTTTACCACAGTATACTCCACTCTTTGCAACTCCACTGGACAAAATTGTACTACGCTGTGTGCCACTATACAAAACTGTACTCTTCTCTATGCACCTACACTACACTGTACAACCTTCTATTCCACTCTATGCCCTGACACCCCAGTGTACAACACTCTAATCCACTTTACGTCACTTTCCAATACTCTGTGACACACCCCTTAAGTGTACTGTACAAGATGTCTTGCCAACTTATAACACTTTACTAACTCTATACTACACTTGTCCACTAGTTCACTCCACGCAATTGTACTATACAACATTCCAATACACAATGTAACACTTTACTCCGCTGTTAAGTACACCACTCCACTCTACTCTATGGCACTCCACTTTATTCCACTCCACTCCACTCTACACCACTTCACTCTGTCCTACTCCACTGTACCACACTCCATTCTACAACAGCAATGCAAGGCCACTCCACTGTACACCACCCGACTGTACTCTGTTCCAATATAAGCCACTCCACTGTATCACAGTACATTCTACTCCACTCCATTACACTATACTTTATATCAATACACTGTACAACACTCTCCTCTCTATTTTACCACACTCCACTGGGCAACAGTAAACTCTACAGTTTCAAACACATTTTCATTAGAAATAACAAATATTGAAATTCAGTGAAAAAAAACAAAGGTTAAACCTTTGCTATAGTTAGGAATAATGCATTTATTTTTTCTATACAAACTACATTTTAAATACACAAACATAAAATTCTAAACTTATACGTATACCTTTAATTTAAAATTCATGCAACACCTTCAAATTATTATAACTCGCACACCTCCATACAAATTGTGCTCAAGTCGGTAGCCACACTACAATAAATACAACTTGCCACACTACAATCCATTGTGTTCACACAAAAGATTTGATTTGCAGTATCAATACGGGTCTTGTAAATACTATCTTTTTACATGGTATAAATGATATAATATGTAAGGGTCTAAGCATGAGTTATATTTAGGGCCAAATTTACAAGGCTCTAGCACCACCGGAGTGTCACTCTGGAACATTTCACTGCACCATACTTACAGGGAGGTGTTAAGCCACTTTTTTTGGCTTAACGCCTCCTTGTAAAAATGGGCCCCTCTGGCACAGTTTTCGCTTCAGAGGGGCGTGCAATGGGTGTTGCTGTGGCCGTTTCACCACAACACCCATTGCCTTTGATGCTGCCACAGATTTACAAGAATTCTAAAATCTGAGGCAGCGCCAAAATCTAACTCCACCCCAAGGGTGGTGTTAGCATGGCATAACAAGGAGCAATACTTTTCCTCCTCCTCATTGTTTGCTCTTTTATGTGTGCTGCGTTTTGCAGCACATATAGAAAGAGCAAAAGGCTGTGAATGATTGTTTATGTGCAGGAAGGTGTACCGTCCTGCACATAAACAATCATTCTAAAATGACGCTTTGGTACTTCTATGTGTGCTGCATTTTGCAGCACACATAGAAGTGGCAAATCGCCATTAAACATTTGCAATGAGAAATCCACACAGCTCCAGTGTGCCAGTGGGGCCAACCATCTTCAGGAAGCCTGCTTTGGGTCCACAGTCAGAGGCTACAGTTTCTGCAGCAACCCACTTGGGAAGAATATTTCTTTGAAAAAAGTGACAAAGTTTAATTCCCCTTGCAAGTAGGGAATGACAGATCTAGTCCCCTTTATGCATGATAGTCAGTTCATACTGGTGCATGCATTCTGAGGGGCGGAGCATAGTGAGAGACAGTGGAGAGAGGAGGCTGACGAAGACGCAGAAGACATTCAGAGGAGATGCTATGTGCTGCTGCACCCTGTAGGAGGCTGGTCTGGTTTGAAGTGGGTACCTAAGGTACTTACACCTCATACCAGGTTCAGTTATCCCTTATTAGTGAAATGTAGTCTGTGTCTAGAAGCCAGGCTGTCTAGAGGTAGCTGTAGGCAGAGCAGCCAAGGCTGAACTAGGAGACATGCAAAGCTTTTGCAGTGCCACGTTAGTCACAGAGTACTTACACCCAAGAAAGACAATACTCAGTGTTACCAAAAATAAAGGTACTTTATTTTAGTGACGCAAGGCCAAAAAAATCTTAGAGGCTATATTCCCTTAGGAGGTAAGTATTATACATAAAAAACACACTAGTAACCAAAATCAGGTAAGTAAACAGTCATAAAATAGTTCAAATAGTGAAAATCACCATAGGTTACAAAGGGCCTGGGAGGAACACAAACCATATACTAAAATAGTGGAATACAAATGTCAGTTTCCCACCTAGACAAGAGTAGTGTGTAGAGGGGCACTGGGAGTGTAAGAAAACATCAAAGGTAAGTAAAGCACCCCGTCCCAGAGCCCAGGAAAGCAGAAGTAAAGTACAGCAAGTTTCCTCAGAACACACTACAAGTCGTGATAAAGAATTATGCAAAAACCAAGCAAGACTGCAAGACACCAACAATGGATTCCTGGACCTGAAGATCTGCAGAGAGAGGAGACCAATTCCAAGACCAGCTGAAGAGTCCAGGACTAACAGGAGCTTCTGCTAACCCGGTTGAAGGTGCAAAAGTGGATTTGCCGATTAGAAGAAAAGGTCAGAAATGCACCAAAGAAGACAGCTGCGGGTTCCTGCTTGGTGCAAGAGATGTCCCACAACGAGTAGATGTATGCAGGCTGGTTTTTGTCACTGGATTCCACCAACAAGCCTTGGCTCATGCAAAAGATGCTCTTGGTAGGAATAGGTGCTACCTGGGCCCAGGAGGGACCTGGGGGTCTCAACTTGGACTAAGGAGACAGAGGGGGCTCTCAGCAGAGTTCCCTGACCATCCTGAAAACAAGATGGCTGAACCCAGGGGCACTCTGGAGGAGCTCTGGGCACCACCCCTGGGGTGGTGATGGACTGAGGAGTGGTCACTCCCCTTTCCTTAGTCCAGTTTTGCAACAGAGCAGGGAATGGGGGTCCCTGAACTGGTATAGACTGGATTATGCAAGTAGGACACCATCTGTGCCCTTTTAAGCATTTCCAGAGGCTCTGGGAGGGTACCCCTCCTATGCTTGTAACACCTATTTCCAAAGAGAGAGGGTGTAACAACCCTCTCCTAAAGGAAATGCATTGTTCTATCTTCCTGGGATTGAGCTGCTCAAGCCCCAGGAGGGCAGAAGCCTGTCTGTGAGGTGGCAGCAGATGAGGCTGCAGTGGAAACCTCAAAGGGCTGATTTGGCAGCACTGGGGGTCCATGGTGGAGCCCCAGGGTGCATGGAATTCACCCCCTAATACTAGAATTGGATTGGGGGTACAAATTCCAGTTCCTAGACACCTCACGTGGCCATAGTCGGAGTTACCTTTGTGAAGCTACATACATGAATTGACCTATATGTAGTGCACACTTATAATGGTGTCCCCGCATTCACAAAGTCTGAGAAAATGGGCCTGGATGATGTGGGGACACCTCTGCTAGTGCAGGGGTGCCCTCACACACAGGTACTATGCACCCAGCCTTCAGAGTCTGAAGGTTAGACATATAGGTGACTTATAAGTGACCTGGTGCAGTGAAAATGGCTGTGAAATAGTGCTTACACTATTTCCCTCAGGCTGCCATGGAAGTCCGGAAGAAGTGTTTGTATGAGCTCCTTATGTGTGGCAAAAGAAATGCTTCAGCCCATAAACATCTCATGGAACCCCAATGCCCGGGGTACCTAGGTACCATATACTAGGAACTTATCAGAGGGGTACAGTATGTCAATGTGAAGTGAAATAAGTAGTCACTAGATTATAGTGACAAATTTGGAAACAGAGAGAGCAGAAGCACTGGACTCCAGTGACACAGTCAGGCTTACTGACAAAACAGTAAAACATACTGACATGTAGGCCACAAACCATAAGTACTGGGGTCCTGACTAGCAGGATCCCAGTGACACAGTGAAAACACACTGACAATCATGCAAACATTGGGGAAACATGCCGAGAAAGATGGGACTTTCCTACACACCCTGTGTTGTGGTACCGCTGAGCTGCTGGGATCACTGGCAGCTGGTCGGCATCTTGCCATTTTGGCATCCATACCGCACCCCCTGCATCCCCGCTGTACCCCTGCACCTCCTAGGTCTCCTCATCACTACCAATAGTCGGAGGCGAGCAGGGGACTCAGTGCAAGTGTGGCAAGGAAACAAGGAGGAACGGAGGCCCTGGACCCAACCAACTGAACAACAGCAACATGAGACCCAAGGCCCAAGATGGTGAGTGAGGCCTGAGGTGGGGGATAGCAGGCTCAATAGCCATGGATCCCGTTGCAGGGGCAGAAGTAGCCAGCAGTAGGTCATTGTGTCTTGCTCCTGTGGCTAGTCTGCCCCATGACCCCTCTTTAAAATTTGCCAGCACTTTTGGTCCAGCATTCTGTACACACGCCATCCACCCACGCCATTCACCCCAAGGAATAGAGGAAAAAAGTGAATAATGACTGGCATGACTCTCAGGTCGAGCATGCCTGTGACCGCCTAAAAAGGTGCCAGGGGAGAGGCGGTGCTATATGGACTTGTGCTTTTTTAAGGTTACTACATTCTACAGCAATACCAGCTGAAAGTGCAGAGCGACGGTGCCTAGAAAGCAGAAAATAGCCAACGTAGGTCAAAAGTGTGTCAAGGCTCATCCTCCCATCTATCCTTTTTGGATTCCTTGGAATCAACTGAGCTGAGTTGAGCTAGAAGATTCCAAAGATTCTATAAATTATTATAGATTATTACTGAAGATTCTTAGCAACTCAAGAACTCCCAGGACCACAAGTATTTGGACTAATCACAATCCTAAGACAAAGCCAAAAGCCTAAGACTGCCTAAATGTTGTTCAAGTGTTACCGTTTGCCATATAGCCATCCAGTCAGCCTGAACGCTGAGGGCACGGAGAGTACTAGTGAACAAGTGGGACTGCAACAAGGGCAGCAGCCTGCACCTTGTGGCTGGGAGGACCTTCCCACGCATCTGTGTCTGACATAATTGGAGCACACATAAGGAGCGATCCAGTAACTAAGATATCCTGCAATCCACATATATACCTATATTTGCTATGATCTAAGTCTGTAGGACCAGAGGTTGTTCATAAGGTAGGTCAAGGTAGCAAAGCTTGAGAGAGGCCCAAATGGGTAGACCAGGAAGAGAGAGGCAAACATTACTGACAACCAATAAAAGGAAAAGGACTTGCAAAGGGACAAATGAAGCAACTACAAAAAGAACAATGATTGAGGATGGCATATCTCCTTATTTAATTCTGGTAGCCGAAGAACCACGATGAACGGACATCAGCCAAAGATCTACACAAAATTCTCCTTTGTGAGTGACACAGGGACTGTGCTATGTTAAAAAAACTGGGACCTTAATGGTCTTCAAACCCCTTTGCAACCAGTGGTTCTAGATCAGAAGAACCCCTTAGATTCCAACCCAGCAATTATGATTGAAGGAAATGTAAGAGATAGAAAAAAATCCCTTGGTATCCAGGTATCCAAGGATACCAAGGATCAGTGGTGTCTGGAGGACTAAGAATGAACCAGGCCTGGGAGAGACAGGCATGCTCTCTCTAGATTAATCCACAGCATGGATCATCACAGAAATGCCAACTACACAGAGAAATTATAGCACTGATGCAATGCTCCCAGAGATGACTGGGGTTATAAGAGCTTGAACTATCAATCATAATTTTACAGGACTTAAAAACCATTGGGTATCAACTACAAAATCCCTGTGCATGTTCAATAACTCTTGTGGAAACAGAGAGAACTGCACATAGTGCCTTTGAAAAATACTCTCCCCAGAGAGGCACTAGAGGACTTATGTTGAGACTGCAACTGATGATGCATCAAACGCACCATATCTAACAATGCAAGAGTGGGAAGAACTGGTAGCTTCATGTACACTGGAGCTACTTCAGGGGATTGACAGTAAACCGCCAGAAATTATTAATACTAAGGAGAAGCTGGAAGGGACAGACAATATATGGTCTTCCCTGTTAAACACAATGCAACTCTAAATCAATGCAATACAACATAAATCCGACAAAATGGACATGCAACTATTACTTCTTCACTCCCTAGCTATACTTGTTTCAAATATCGACACTAGTTTGTCTGACATGAATAATCTGATCAGGAAGGCCCAGCCTGAGACACAACAAACTCAATTATGCTGCAACTGTATCACAATAGTTGACAAACTACTGACACTACCAGCTGTAATGGGTGATCTCCAGTCTGACATAAAAGAAGTTACCATCACTAAAAGGGTCACATCTCACGAAAACCCTATTCAGGGTAATGTAACATCGGATCAAATAGCTGAGAAGGGTGGGAAGGTTGAGAAGGATGTAATTAGTAAGGAAAATGCCCCAAAACAGAACAAGCCTTTACAGAAGCATGTAGATGCGTAAGACCAAGAGATTGATGGGCTTCCATCTAGTTCCATGGACAAATCAGCATTCAGGAAGATTTCCCCTCAGTTAGAGCAGTTATTGAAGGATGGAACAGGACCAACAGCAGCATGCTACTTAAAGCAACAACAGAAACAGATGAGATAGTGTAGGAAAAGAGTGACTGATATAACAGCATTCTTTCATTCTGGCTCTGTAATACTAGAGACACGACGTCCACTGTAGGGGGAACCAGCAGAAAAACAGCAGCAGGTATGCAGAACACCCTTAGTCATTCTGGAATGAACTTCAAAGTAACAGAGGAGGCCCAAAAGAGCATGGGTGGCAACAGCCAGAATGACAGGACATTGAGTCCAACAGAGAGGGGGACAGCAACCACACAGGGAGAATCCCAGGTACTTCAACCACTGGAAGTACCTGGGATTCCGTGCAGACAGAGGCACTAAGTCCACTGGAAGCGGAAGTATGGGTACATCAAGCTAACTGCTTTCCTGGCTCACAGATGCAGTCAGAAACTAGAATCACCTTATTCAACCCGGAGTACAAGTCCAGAGGCTGGGGGGACATCCTCAACAAAGGGAATATTGTGTGATTCCATAGATCAATTAGCAGACTTGCAGATCTTAAATCCTGCGATTTGGAAGCAATTGGGTCTAAAGAGTACAAACACCTCTCAGAGTAACAATGGCAACCTAGGCATCACCTGGAACAGCTAAGAGGATTGTGGATGGGCAAGCACAATGAAATGCCTGGGGGAGTAAAGTGACACCCTCCCAAATACAGGTTACCCAGAACCCCTGCTTCCACAATGCAGAGAGCAGTTAAGCCCTTGCCCCAGGTACACTACAACAAGGACACAATCTGTACTCAGAGGGGCCTGCAGTACATCTCCAGCATCTAAGGAGACAAGGAATGACTAGAGGATGAGTAAAACCAGGAATGGCACATCAACATCAACATCTGATAATTGGGTTGCTAGCCAGAACATTAAATACCCAGAGAAATAATGTTTGATTTGGAAGAAAATAGTCACCAACAAACAATACCTTTTTACGATTATGCTCCTGGAACATCAACGGCTTTGGACGCAAAACAAGGGATTCTCCATTACTCCAATACTTCCAAAGTTTTGATCTTATATTTCTACAAGAGACATGGTTAGAACAACTGTGTCTTCTAAAAGGATCCAAAACCCACCATCTTCCAGCCATAAAAGCTCTACATTCTGACATCTAAAAGGTGGCCATGCAATATATCCTTCAATAAAGAGCAATTATGCAGCCAAGGTTCTAGTTAAAAACACAGCCTCAACAAATGCCATACATACTACCACTCAGAGTAGACATAAGAATTGATTAAAATGATTTACAACTTGTGCTCACAAATGTATACCTCCACCCACATGATAAGATCAATGGAGTGAAACTGCTGGGGGAGGAATTAACAAGGCTACTAATAGAGGAGCCTTCACCAAATGTTGTATTACCAGCTAATGTTAACATGCACTTGCTGGGCCCATCAGAAGATGACTACTTCTTGAAAGAGCAGTTTTCCTTATGGAACATCCCATAGCAGGAAAGTGGGAAGTGGGTTAGCCAACTAAATTAGCAAAAATCTACAAAGAGATCTGGAACATCTAAGTCTTTGTGCTCTAAATGGGCACTTTCTGGGAGTCGCCCTCCTGCAGCTTCCTTTCACAAAGTGTTAGCACTACAATGGACTATACCTTTGTAACTCTTCTTTTGATTTGTAAAGTTATAGATTTTCAAACAGGAGCAAAAGATTAGAGCAACCATCTCCCACAAGACATGACAATGAGTGTGTAAGGTGTTTGTTTTAAATCGCCCAACGGTGGATCCTAGCTCCATTTATACAGTGAACAATAACAGGATTAAATGGAAAACCCATCATCCATATTGACTGCTGGCTCCTGCGAAGAACCTTTGGGAAGAAAAGTGAAGTGCTGACCCATAACTAACAACTAGCTGGGAAAACTTCATCAACTCATTGGGATAAGTTAATTCAGTGAACAAAGGGACACGACTGATGGCAAGAGAAAAACCTTGTAACAAGAACCCCATTACAACAAAAACTATGTTAGGCACCAGCCCCGCCCCCCCATTTCACAAAACAGGCAAATTCAAAGTCTCAAGAAAGCAATAAATAGATCATTGTGGAGACATCGCCTATCCGGCCTGGATACCATCACCCCAAAGGAGTTGAGGCAATTAAAAGTGACTAAGACAAAGATCACATGGCAAGTAAAATGGAAATAGAAGAGATGCTCTGGATTAAGCTACTCCACAACATTATAAAATTGGCAAAGGGTAAGCAGATTACTGAACCCCACAGTTCAAGGAGTTAGCCCTCATTTGACAGAAGAGACCTGAGGTTGCATGGATGAAGAAACCACACAAGATCCAAAGTACACTCAGACAATCACAATTTCTGTCAAACAGATCAAAGGTAGGATAGCCAAAGGTAGAAGAGAGGGAGCCTAGGGACCAAATGGGATCTCCCCGGTCCTATTCAAACTAGATCCGGATTACTGGGTGGAAGCACTGAAACCAGTATTTGAGGAAATCAGTCAAACAAAAATAATCCCAGTGTTAACGCGTCCTTCTATGTTAAATTATACACATCAGGACTCGTTTTAGGCCGATGAATCTTTGGACCCAGTGGTGAGACACTGTAAGACGAGATAACTGATCAATATATCAAGCAATATATCAATAATATTGTCAACATATATCACCACAATATATTTCACTTTAGACATTAGTTAAACCTTCGACGCGACCATGACCTTTCAGTCATGAATAACCACACCTTATTGAAGTTTTGTGTATTTTGTTCCCTATTGATTACAATCTAATAGCAAATGTATTAATCTCAAAACCAAGAAGCAAAGAGCATAATCACAATGTGGTAATAATGCAAAGATCACAGACATAAGATAGTAATATGAAGATAAACAAATCTAGACGCATAAAACCTCATATATGTTTAGTTCAGCATAGCACTACGTCAGTCACGTCAGTTACGTCAGTCAAGATGAAATGCCTCATCTAACCACAAATTAGCATCAGCATGTTGGACTTCATGCAAAACAATTTAAAACATCAATTTGGAAAACATCTGACTAAGGTCTCTAATCAAAAATACACAGCAGTTGGTACCTAGAAAGAAAAGGCAAATAAATGAATTTCAATAGCAACAACATAATTACCCTCCTCGGAATAGGTCAGCATACAGGATCAGTCTTCGTCTTCAGGACATCAGTTAGATCGCCGTCAGTCTATCTAGTCTATGGGCAGGGGACACTTCCCTCATAAGGAGGAAAATGCAATGGGGCGACTAAGGGTGAGGATGGTTTATATTAAGTCTCAAATCACCAAACAGAGTGACAGACTTTCTGGATGCAATCAATATCATTCCCTACCTAGCGCTCTCGAGTCTCTCGTGTCATGGGTTTTTATCCCTTTTTCATAATACATTCCCCCAAAATTCTATTGGATAGTCACTACACCCCACTATCTGTAACCTATCAAATTATACATTAAGTAATGCATTTGTTATTTTACGATAATTTACAACTCTTTGATTGGTCTTCATAATTGACGTCTTTCGTAGGTGGCACATCCGGAGTTACTTCATTTTCTGGCACGTTCTTCGGGTCAAGAGTTCTCTTTTCCATGGTTCAGTGTCATTGAAAGTGTCCATATTTTGTTGCAAAGCGTACAACTTTATCCTAAAGCAACTAGCATGCGGATGAGAATATAACGGTTAATGATACAATAAGCGGAGAAAAGAACAAATGCTGGGTCATGGCCTTTTGCAAGTCAGCACACTGGAGAAACAAAAAAAATATGCTTTAATATGAGAGCTACACAGCTAGTTTTCGACTCACGCTAACTTAAGGCTTATGGATTCTAATAAAATGCAATCATCGCACGTGTTAACATATTCAATTAATCATAATTCAAACAATTATTTCTTACAGTCGACATTAGTTTATGCATGTGAAAATTCTCCACGTTTAAAATACGTTTCAATGAATAATATTGTTAATGCAGCGTTGTTAATATAAGCATTTCACATCTAAAATAGGTAATGTTTAAACTACGCTCTCTCAGTCCCTCATCTGATGATGCTCGTCATCACACAATCTTTCTCTTTGATCTTAATTTTTCACCTTGCGCATAATACGCATTTCAACATCTTGCCCTTTATGTGAGCTTTCCCATATTTCATTGAACATTTTCTCTCTTTCACTTTCTTCATTTCGTCGGGTTCTTTTAGTCCAATTTCTTTTCACTTTGTCATTGATTTTACATGCACCCCATAATCCTAATAGACAAATCAAAACATTTAATAGACCAATCATAATTTTTGCAAGTACCCCATTCCAAATGTTGGTAAACCAGCTTCCCACTCGGGCAATTCCTTTCCCAAATTTCTCCCAAACACCAGGTTCTTTCAAATCCTTCAAGTCTGTACTATCTCTGGTAAGGTTAGTAAGCATGCTTCTAATTTTCTTACTATTATCTGGTATAAATGAGCAACAATGACGCTCATTAAGCATTTTGCAAACACCTCCACTCTTTGCTAAAAGAATGTCTAAAGCAAGCCGATTTTGAAGAGTCATAGCTCTTTCTGCAGCAAGTTCAGTATCCATCAGGAGTATGGCTCCTGTAAAATTTGTCAGCATGTTATCCACTATAGTAGACAACTTTTGAATTTTCATAGAATTCAAGATAACCCCCACTGATGGGATTATGGCTCCAAATATATCACCAATGACAGCCGCCACTGATTCTCGTTTTTGTCTAGGATGTTGTAATTCAGACGTTTTAGGTATTTGTTTCAAGTCATCAATCTGGTATATCTTTGGGAATACTATTCCCAAATAACATGTCCCATACCATCCCTTAGGGAGACGGTAATATGCATTTAGTCCACAAATATAATAGATTCCAGGGATCGCTGGATCTTGTCCATTTAACATAAAGGTCCATTTACTCTGAAACAAAAACACATGCCTACATTCACTTGTACCCACAAACAAATTGTCTTGATCAGATTTTGGTCTATATATGCAGAGCCTACCTACATGTAATGCATCTATAGCTAGTTTACCTTGTGTTTTGATTGCAGTGTAAGCATAATCATTTGCATAAGTACGTTTTTCCAGTCATTTTTCTAACCTTTCTTTCAGTGCTTTGCGTCTATCATCTGTGTGATCTAAAAAGCTTTTCTCTACAGGAGACAATAAGCAAGTCAAATTATTGCGATGTGCATAAGCAGTTCCAAATGTAAGTGTTGGCTCAAAGAATCCTCTAACTATTTTTATATCATGCTCTTTAGCTAATTTATTTAGGAATTCAATCACAGGCACAAAAGAAAACACAACATCCAAGTTTGAATAAAAGTATTGCACATGCTCTTGATTATAGAAGCTCGTTAATAGCAAGCTGCAACTAATTCCATAAGTAAGAGGGAGGCTATGATAAGTAACTTCCTCCTGCACAGATGAAGGAATTTTAGTACATACATAACAATCTTTTGCATCCATAGTTTCCACATACTCATTTAATAAGCAATAGAAGACATTAGTAGAAAGTTCCCCTTTTGCATTAGTTCCCTCATGCTTGCTCAAATCTCTCCCACGGTGATAGTTTAGTAGTGGTAGTTTCAGGTTTCGAAGTTGCATTAATAGTTTCTTTCTCTCTCCATGGCATTCCCACAATCACTCCCACAATCATTACTGCACATACAACACCTATTATAAGACCTAACCAACCACACACCTTACTTCCTTTGCTACTGTAAGCCATGTTTGTATAGAATCAGAATAGCAGATCAACAATCAACTTGAGGAAGAAAAAGGAAAAAGAAAAAAAAAACTCTTTGCGTATATTGCAGCGTCTTCACTCACTCCAGGACCCTTTTTCGTCAATTCCGGTTAGCAGCTTGTCGTAATCAGGTTTCTTTAAAGTCAAATCCGGTTTTAGTGTCACTTCCAGTAGTTTCTAAAGTCTCTTTCTCTTTTCAGCTTTCACAAATTCAATTTTAGTCGAGTTTGCCCTTTGAATATCTTCAGGTACCGTAATATTGGCCTGGTACTTCTCGATCAAAACAGAATGCTAAGAATTCTTGTTGCCATTCAGAGGTTGTAACATATGCCCATTCAGGACCTGTATATCTTCTGTTGGCTATTCTTTTTCTTTTTAGCCTTCGTTCACCTTGTTGTTCTCCTTCACTCAGATCATCTGCTTGTGAAGTATCACTTTCTTCTATTATTGTGTCATTCGATACCTCTCTTATTTTAGGAGGTGACTTGTCTGGCCAATTATCGCCTCTATGTGTCTTGGTTCGATGTTTTCCTTCAGGACGTTGGACAGCACCCTCCTCTTGTGATATGGTGTTTTCTCTTGACGGACCTGCAACTGGTTGAGGAGACTCTGACACGTTTTTCGATTTGTATCTACAGTTTCTCCTTCTCTTTCGTCTTCTGGTTCTATGCTGAGTTCGGACTCTAACCCGTATTCGTCTACTTCTGGGAGAACCTCTCCTTGACTTAGTTCTCCTGCTGCCTCGACTGAGATAGGCACCTCTCTCGAACTCATTGACAGTTTGAGGGACAAGGCTGTTCTCAGTGGGCTCTCCAGTAGTCTCAGTTCCTTCTTGACTGATCTCTGACTCTGAGACTTCTCTTCCTGAGGTTGCTGTACCGGAAACTTCCAGTTCCTCTTCAACAGGACACGTTACCCTTTTCGTGTGACTGGCATGTATCCAGTTGGGAACCCCGGCACACTTCACAGCAGTGGTGGTCGTCAATATTACTTGATTCGGCCCCTTCCAACGCGGCTCAAGACACGATTTTCTCACGTGCTTCTTGACAACCACCCAATCTCCAGCTTGCAGAGAGTGACCAGGTTCGCCAATTGGTGGCAACGTGTTAGCTTCCACCTGGTGAGAGAAAGAGCGAATCACATCAGCCAAGCCTTTGCAGTAATCCAACACCATATCATCTGTAATATTCACTAGTGCATTTGAAGGTACCGCTGGTAATCTCATTGCTCTGCCCATGAGGATTTCATGGGGGGACAGTCCCGTTTTCTTATCTGGGGTGTTTCTCATAGACATCAGTACTAGAGGTAAGGCATCTGGCCATTTCATGTTTGTGGCTGCACACATTTTTGCTATTCTTGATTTTAAGGTACCATTCATCTGTTCAACTAGTCCTGATGCTTCAGGGCTATAGCTACAATGCAGCTTTTGTTCAATGTTGAGTGCGGCACACAAAAGTTTAATCACCTCATTGTCGAAGTGTCTCCCCCTATCTGATTCTATAGAAACCGGAAACCCGAATCTTGGTATCAGTTCTCTGAGTAGTAGTTTTGCAACTGTAAGACTGTCATTCCTACGTGTGAGATATGCCTCAATCCAATGACTGAAAACACACACAATCACCAACACGTACTTCAATCCTCCACAAACAGGCATTTCGATAAAATCCATTTGCATTTTGTTGAATGGACCTCCAGCTCTCCCAATGTGGCTCAAAGTCACCACAGTTCCTTTTCCAGCATTCATCTGTTGACAGATGACGCATCTGTGGCAAGTGATTTCTGCGGCATGTCTGAATTTTGGATTGAACCAATCAATCTTAAAGGATCTGATCATGGCATCTCTTCCCAGATGTGCCTGCCCATGGTATAACCGGGCAAACTGTGACAAAAGACTATTTGGCAGAACCAGTTTTCCCTCTTCTGAAACCCATAAATCATCTGCCCTTTGTACACACTGCATTCTCTGCCAGGAACGTTTTTCTTCCTTGCTAGCACGACCTTGTAATGTTTTCAGTTCGTCTAAGGTATCAACCACTCGTAATGCTAGACTTAAACTCGTGTCGTTTTCAGGTTGTGGTAACAATTCCCATTGCTCTTTAAACTATATACAATCTAATGCACACAATCTTGCGACCTGATCTGTATAACTGTTTCCCATAGACACAAAATCTTGTGATCTGGTGTGAGCACTGCACTTCACCACGGCAATTTCAAGAGGTAACTGAATCGCTTGTAACAAATCTCTTATTTGTTCACCATTTTTCACAGGAGAACCAGAGGAGGTAATGAAACCCCTCTGTGACCAAAGTTGGCCAAAATCATGCACAATTCCAAATCCATATCTGCTGTCAGTATAGATAGTGACTTTCAAATTTACAGCTGCGTGGCATGCCTTTGTAAGAGCTATTAATTCTGCCACTTGTGCAGAAAACACTTTCTCGAGCCAGGAGGCTTCGACAATGCCAGTTATGGTACATACTGCGTAACCGGCTCTCAATGTTCCTGCTGAATCTCTTAGACAGGACCCATCAACAAACATAATGCAATCGTTTTCTTTTAACTGGGTATCCTGTATGTCTGGGCGAGGTTTGGTACAGAGCTCAGTCACCTCAAGACAATCATGTTCAAATTCTTCCCCATCTTTGATTTCAGTATTTTCATTGGGAAGTAAGGTTGCCGGGTTCAGCACAGAGCATCTCTTTAGTGTGACATTTGGTGACCCCAGTATAATCGTCTCATATCTAGTGAGTCGTGCATTTGTCATGTGTTGTGTCTTAGTTCGTGTCAACAGAATTTCAACTGAATGTGGAACCATTACTGTCAGAGGGTATCCCATGACTATGCCTTCACATTGTGAAAGGCTTTGACCAACTGCTGCAACTGCCCGCAAACAACCCGGTAAGGCTGCTGCGACAGGGTCCAAGGTAGCTGAAAAATATGCTACGGGGCGATTTGCATCTCCGTGGAGCTGTGTTAAAACAGACAAAGAACAAGCATCACGTTCATGACAGAACAACAGAAAAGGTTTCTCATAGTCAGGCATTCCTAATACTGGTGCCCTGTACATGCATTCCTTTAATTCTACAAATGATTCAAGCTCCTCTTTTGTCAAAGTTATTGTGTATGGCTCATCCTTGACTTCTTTTCCTGTCAATTTTATTATAGGCTTTGAGATGATCGAGAAGTTGGGTATCCACTGGCGACAGTAGCCCACCATTCCCAAAAACATCCTGACGTCTCTTTTTGTTGTTGGGGGATTCATCTGCAAAACAGCTGTTATTCTTTCCTTTGATATTCTTCTAGACCCTTTCTCAATCAAATGTCCCAAGTATTTTACTTCTTTTTGACAGTATTGTAACTTTCTGGGTGACACCTTGTGTCCATTTTTTCCCAGATGATTCAATAATGCAATGGTATCATATTTACAACTGTCTCTGGTTTTGGACGCAATCAGAAAATCATCAATGTACTGCACAAGAGTCGAATTAAAAAGCAGCACAAGAGGTTCCAAGTCCTTCTTCAATATCTGATTGAAGATGGATGGTGACTCAGAAAACCCTTGAGGAATTCTGCACCAACTGTACACCTTATTCAGGAATTTGAAACTGAACACAAATTGGCTGTCTTCATGAAGAGGTATCGAAAAGAATGCTTGTGATAGGTCTACCACAGTAAACCATTCAGCATCACAAGGAACCTGGAACATTATTACTGCTGGGTTAGGTACCACAGGGCAGCATTTTATCACAATTTCGTTTATTTTTCTCAAATCCTGCACAATTCGAACTTTCCCACAGGGCTTCTTTAAACCATTATGGGAGAGTTACACGGACTGCTTAAAACTTCTTTCAGGACTCCCTGTCTGAGAAAATCTGCAATTATTTGTGACACCTCAATGAGGACATCCTGGGTCATTTGGTATTGTGGCACTTGTGGGAACACTGCATTCGGCTTTATCTGAACCTTGACTGGTTCTACTCCTTTTATCAACCCTACTTCTTTCCCAGTCAAATCCCACACTTTCTCTGTTACGGTCCCTTGTAGATCAACAGGTAGGTCGATCAAAGTATGCATTGGGAATAAAGTAATCAAAGGGTAGTCTTCATTTGTCTCTCCTCCTTCCTCTATGAATTGACTCTCATCTCCCTCATCGTCACTGTTTGTCTGTACTTCTATTCCATCGTTGGAACAGGTAATCAAACATTTTGTCTTACACAGTAAGTCCCTTCCTAGTAAGGATACTGGGCTTGAATCGCATACAACAAATCTATGCAGGCCTTGGAAATTACCAATTTAAACCTGCACCGGATCAGTAATCGGATTAGTCAGGTACTGGTTTGCCACACCAACCACTCGTATAGTACGCCCTGAGAGAGGTAATCTCGGGACTTCTGCACTTCGAACTGTAGAGCGTGTAGCTCCTGTGTCGACCAAAAATGAAACCTTATAGCCCATTACTTTTCCCTCTACATATGGGCCTCTCTGATCCACCTCTAAAGATGCTGCAAGCCTGCACTATTCACTGTCTGAGCTGTCATCTGACCAATCCTCATTCATGCCACTTTCACCTCGTAATGGGAATTGTTGTACAGTGTTATTTTGATTGGTTACCTGGCCTGTGACCTGCTGAGGAAGCATCACCTGTTGCTGTCCCATTGGAGCCATTGGTAATTGCATTTGCTGTCCAGGCACCATAGGAATCTGCTGCTGCCCTGGTTGCATTGGTACTGACTGAAAACGCGGCATTTGCATCTGCTGCATGGGCTGTACCCCTTGCATTTGTACCAAATTATTCTGAAAATTCGGGTTTTGATGTCTCACTTTTGGACCTCGTGGATTTTGTAATGTACCGACATTAATGCTTTGCTGAACTGCACCATCCTCCATCATATTCGGACAATCCCGTTTCCAATGCCCCACACCCCCGCACGCGTGACATGGTGACATCTTTTTCACTCCTTGACCGTCATTATGAATAACAACATTATTCATGTCCGAACCACGGTTCACAAACCCTAGACCTCTGCCTCTCGGCTGTGCCTGAAACACACCATTCATTTGCGGTTGTTGCTGTATCATTTGCTGAACTCCATTTCCCTGTATTCCAGCTTGTGCAGCCCTTATCTGCATCACCATCACTTTCTCCTTCAACTTTTTCTGCTTCAACTCAATCTCATCACTACAGTATTTCGCATACTGCAACACCTCATCAATCGGTTTAGCTTGCCAACAAATCAAATGATTCTTAATCATCTGGCTAACCTCTGGTCTCAGCCCTTCAACGAATCTAAACACAAGGTGATTCATGTCCTTCGGTTAGATAGTCTCAGTACCACTGTAATGTTTGAACGCTTTCAAAATCTCTCGTAATAAGCATGTATTGACTCCTTAACCTCTTGAGAGGTCCGGTCTATTTTCTGCCAATCGGTCACCTTCGGCGACACCTTTTGTTTCAGGAACTCAATTACTTTATGATAATATTTCATCACCTCTTCTGAAGGTGCTCCAGTCACCTT
The DNA here is from genome assembly GCF_031143425.1 of Pleurodeles waltl. NCBI lineage: Eukaryota > Metazoa > Chordata > Amphibia > Caudata > Salamandridae > Pleurodeles > Pleurodeles waltl. The sequence continues at coordinate 683,715,088 of NC_090446.1, forward strand.
ATCTCTTGCCGGCTCCTTCGTGGGCCAATCTACCCCTCTCTTGCACTCGAGCCACAAATCCGGCAGAACAATGATCTCAAACAAAGTATTCAAGTCTTCCCAGAGACACTTTGCAAGCTTCACAAACCTGTCGGTTTGTGGATACCACTCGATTGGCTTCTCTCTTAGCCTAGGATAATCATTCGTAAAGGATAAAATGTCTCCTCTAGTCCATGGCACATGCACTAAAACACCACCAGCTGTCTCTCTCATAGGTAAGATTTTTACTGAATCCAGATTAGGTGAGGTCCTAACTTCATTGGACCCTGGACTATCTCCCTTTCCCTTATCTCTTTTCTTTGCCCATCGGCCTTCCCATTTCTCCAATGCACCCCAAATTTGTGCACTTTGCAACAGTTCTCTCAGATGTGCCTTCATGCCTGCAGATCTCATGTGTTCAAAGTCTTTGGAGTCAAAATCTAATCTGTAACTTCTCTTCAAATGTTTAGTATTTCCGATATCGATATTGTATTTGTCTGCCAAATTCGCTAATCTCTGATGTACTTTGCCTACCTCTTTGGTAATCTTGGGACATAAGTATCTCAATTCTGCCTCAGTGTATGATTCCAACCTATTTACTCCCATTGTTCCTTCCACTAACTCAGCAGCTTCTGTCCCTAGTCGTACAAAATTCAAGTATTCGTCTTGTTTTTCTTTCTCAGGTTCAACTGTGGTTACTGTAGTCTTTTGTGAGGTACAAGTTTTCTCTAACCACTCATTTAACTGTTGTACTGTAAAACCCTGCAGTGAAATGTTCCCTGCATGTATCATTGGAGAGTGTGAAGTATTTGTTCTCATGGTTTGGGGAGTTAAAACTCCCAACCCTGCTTGACGCATCGCATTAAGAGGTGCTCCTACTGGACTAAGGTCCATCAAGGGTCTCAGTGGCTCATTTACTTGCTCTCCCGGGGCCATTATCTGTGGAGTTCTCATAGGCCCTTCTCTGATCGCTTCCTGAGTCATAACTCCCTGATCACACGTCCCTGTTTTATCTTGCGCATACAATGGCACTGGGGGACCAACAGTAATAGGTAACAATATAGCGGCAGGTGTCTGACCTGAACCCAGACTTCTTGGAGCCGCAACACCATAGGTCTGCTCCAATGTACCCGGTACAGGTACTAACGGTGGTCCCGCTACAAGGTTATACCCAGGTATCAACTGTGGCGGTTGAGACACTAGCTTCGGGGTCGATTCAATCTGTATTAACTTTGGCTTTGTGTATATTGGGTCTGGCGGCACTATCAAGTTCGTAGTAGTCTCAAGCACTGTAACATCAGGGTAAATTCTCTTTATCTGCGGTGGAGGCTGCAACTGCATCGGCAAGTCTGGTGCAGTGGGTACACTGACACCATTCTGTATCAAAGCTGTATCGCTAGTCTGTACCGTATCAGTAACTCACTTCTCCTGCGTCTGGTTCCCAGGATCCAAGCTAGTGCTTGGAGCGCTGTCGTTCACCGCATATGGTGGTGGACGATCATGTAACAATCTGTCCATAAACTCCTCATCATCTGAATCATCTTCCTCTTCCCAGGACCTTTTATTTTCTTTAGTTTTGCCAGAATCTTTGTCGGTTTTACAGGAGGCTTTCTTTCCCTGTGTCTCTTCTCCCTGGGTTATTGCTGGGAATAACTTCAACCCATCTACGATTCCCCTTCTCCACATTTTGCTCTCGTTGTCCCACCTAGCTTCTGCATATGATTTTTCTGCCTTTCTCAGCCTTCTCTGAAACCTTTCTTGTCTGTGTCTAAGAGCCATTAAGTCCCAAATCGCTAAAGCCTCGTATTGTGTCGGTCTTGGAGGTGGCTTCTGTGTACTTAACATCCACCTCAGATTTTCTAGTACCTTTGTATTAAACGTCTCATGTTCTGGAAAAGCTAAACACCCTTCTTTTTCTGTTAACTTGCGCCACTGTTTCATCCATAAACAAGGTGCGACACCTTTCTCTTCCATCACCATGTAAGCCGGAGTACCCTCAGGTGGTGTAGTTTCCCCATCAGTTGCTACAATATACACATCTCCCTTTAGAGTGCTCTTGAATGCCTTGACAAAATTCATTTTTGCGATTCTTTTATTTAGTATTTAATCAGAAATGGCTTAGTTCCCAGGACACTCTTCACCTGCCCTTTCTCAACCTATTGCCTCTCACGGACGGCAGCCAATCCGTGCGCGACCCCTCTCGGCATCTGACCTATCTCAGCGCGGCACCACTGACGTCACACTCACACACACTGCAGCTGACAAAGTCTTGTGGCTTGTCCACTCTTCACTGATCCCTACAACTCATACAAACTAATGCAAATTATTGCGAGCACCTTAAAATGACAACACAAATCTGTTGGTTTACTACAGGAAAGGTAACACATTCGCTTCAGAACTTTAGAGAGATTTAACTTGAAGCCTCGGCCGCTACTTTCTCCTTCTCAGTTCCTGCATACGCAAGCAGAATTCGACCCGCAAATTCTACTCTCGACTTGTCAATGACTCCTTCTAGTGCACTTTAGAATTTGTCAAATCTCCATCGAAGGTTTCATACATGCGTCATAACTCAAACTCGAATTGTCAACCACGCCCGATTGACCTACTAAACCGCACAGATTACAACATAAACCACATTTACCATCATACTCCGGAGTCTTAGACCTCAACAGGTCCGTACACGACAAACAACCACGTGGATAATTTTTTACCTACAAGCGCTACATTCACATGAAGTACGCCAACTTCCCTACTCTCATACTGTGGAGTACGCCTACTCCTACTAAACAACACTTAATTTGGCCTAAATACACACAAAATTTTCACAACCACCTGCAAAATGCATAAGCTTAGGTAAGCGCAAAGACCCTAACCATGCACACTATGGCGCCGAGAACATTCCCAACTCATTTAGGCAGGCTCCGAGATCCCAGGAAAGCCATGGCGAACTTAGCAACCCATCGTCTCTCCAAATTGCATTATCACAGAAAAACAAATTAAACAATGAAACTCCATCCTAGGGCCCCCAAGGGCCAAACCGTCGCTCTGCTACCAGAACTGTTAACGCGTCCTTCTATGTTAAGTTATACACATCAGGACTCGTTTTAGGCCGATGAATCTTTGGACCCAGTGGTGAGACACCGACGAGATAACTGAACAATATATCAAGCAATATATCAATAATATTGTCAACATATATCACCACAATATATTTCACTTTAGACATTAGTTAAACCTTCGACGCGACCATGACCTTTCAGTCATGAATAACCACACCTTATTGAAGTTTTGTGTATTTTATTCCCTATTGATTACAATCTAATAGCAAATGTATTAATCTCAAAACCAAGAAGGAAAGAGCATAATCACAATGTGGTAATAATGCAAAGATCACAGACATAAGATAGTAATATGAAGATAAACAAATCTAGACGCATAAAACCTCATATATTTTTAGTTCAGCATAGCACCACGTCAGTCACGTCAGTTACGTCAGTCAAGATGAAATGCCTCATCTAACCACAAATTAGCATCAGCATGTTGGACTTCATGCAAACAATAAAACATCAATTTGGAAAACATCTGACTAAGGTCTCTAATCAAAAATACACAGCAGTTGGTACCTAGAAAGAAAAGGCAAATAAATGAATTTCAATAGCAACAACATAATTACCCTCCTCGGAATAGGTCAGCATACAGGATCAGTCTTCGTCTTCAGGACATCAGTTAGATCGCCGTCAGTCTATCTAGTCTACGGGCAGGGGACACTTCCCTCATAAGGAGGAAAATGCAATGGGGCGACTAAGAGTGAGGATGGTTTTTATTAAGTCTCAAATCACCAAACAGAGTGACAGAGTTTCTGGATGCAATCAATATCATTCCCTACCTAGCGCTCTTGAGTCTCTCGTGTCATGGGTTTTTATCCCTTTTTCATAATACATTCCCCCAAAATTCTATTGGATAGTCACTACACCCCACTATCTGTAACCTATCAAATTATACATTAAGTAATGCATTTGTCATTTTACGATAATTTACAACTCTTTGATTGGTCTTCATAATTGACGTCTTTCGTAGGTGGCACATCCGGGGTTACTTCATTTTCTGGCACGTTCTTCGGGTCAAGAGTTCTCTTTTCCGTGGTTCATTGTCCTTGAAAGTGTCCATATTTTGTTGCAAAGCGTACAACTTTATCCTAAAGCAACTAGCATGCGGATGAGAATATAACGGTTAATGAGAAAAGAACAAATGCTGGGTCATGGCCTTTTGCAAGTCAGCACACTGGAGAAACAAAAAAAATATGCTTTAATATGAGAGCTACACAGCTAGTTTTCGACTCACGCTAACTTAAGGCTTATGGATTCTAATAAAATGCAATCATCGCACGTGTTAACATATTCAATTAATCATAATTCAAACAATTATTTCTTACAGTCGACATTAGTTTATGCATGTGAAAATTCTCCACGTTTAAAATACGTTTCAATGAATAATATTGTTAATGCAGCGTTGTTAATATAAGCATTTCACATCTAAAATAGGTAATGTTTAAACTACTCTCTCTCACCAGCATCCTGGAGGTGGTCAATTGTTTCTCCAATCTTTAAGGAAGGAGATATGAACAAGCCAGAAAACTACAGGCTGGTCGCATTCATAGATAACAACGCTGGCCCCATCTGAGAAGAACTAAAAGACTGGGCAGCAGAAAATGCAGTCATCCCCCTCAATCAAACAGGATTCAGTAAGCATATGGGGACAACAACAAATATTTACATTCTCTCCCTGCTGATTGACAGTGTAAAAGATGCCAACTTTCTGTTATTTTTCTGCTTCATTGACTACTCCTCAGCTTTTGATCACATAGATAGAAAGAAACTGTGGGGGCAAATTCGCTAAAAGGAATATTACATCTGGCCATTTGAAGGAGTTGATTCAGCTACACACAGATACCTGGATTCAAGTGAAGCTGAGAGCAGGTGACCATTTGACAAAAAGGATTCCAGTTACTAAGGGGCTGAAACGTTGCGTATTAGCCCTGACCTTGTTCAATCTCTCCATGTCAGATATACCAAATGATGTTGGTAAGTGTAATTCGCACACCCCTAAGATAGGTGGGCTAGTCCTTTTGAATTTATGATATGCTGACCACTTGTGCTTATTAGTCGAACCCTGGTTGGCTTTCAGCGTTTGCTTGACTGTACCCAAGCTTATTCTGCTACAACCAGGCTGAAGATAAACTTAGATAAAACTAAAGTCATGCAGTTAAAAAAAAAAGAAAGGCCAACTGAAGCATTACTGGCATCGGGCAGGACAACAGCTAGAACCAGCTGACAAATATAAATACATGGGGGTTATAATAAACAATAAAGGCATGTTCACTGCCCATAAACAGACATTAAAAAGAAGAAGAATTGCTATGGCAGTAGCACTGAAAAATCTGAAGAATAAAATTGGGGTACCAGGGCCCATATTTAATAAAAAAAAGTATTGCATCAAAGATGATGCGCCACTTTTTCTGCGCCCTCCTACTGGCACCCAACGACACAATTGTTGCACTGTGTTTATGATACGGTGCATCATGGCTGTCGTTAGCACAATAGCGTCAAACTTTTTAGCAGTATTATGGCGCTTTGATACACTAGCGTCAAAAATGTCGACGCTTGTGTAGCAAAGTGCACGGAGGCCCATAGATCTCTATAGGAGCGTCATTTTAAAGCCTTCTCTGAGCAGGTGGCACAGTGAAATCTGTTAAATTTGACTTCCAGACTTCTATCTGGCCTAGTTCACTCGGAGTATGCGACCTGGGCTCCGTCACACTCAGCCTTATATTGTACCTTGTACCTTGGTGCCAGTCTGCAGAAACCATTGACTATTTAGCTTTATAATTATTTTAAAATTCATATCACCAGTTTCCCTTATTTTATTACTGGTGTTTTGTTGTCCTTTTTCTTACTAATTCTTTTCCCTATTGTGTGGAGTTGGAGTGGGTTTTTTACGTGTTGTGTCCTTGACCTTTCAACTGTTTTGGTACTTTTAAATACTTGAGACATGTCCTCTACCTTAAGCATATCTGCTCCGTATCATGGCTATGTAGGTTTGAGCTCAGATTTAAATTACTGAAACCTTTAACTTGAGTTAAAATGTGAATTCTTTACTTGTGATGGACTCCCATCCACTCCAATAATCCACTTTCTTACACTCAGCCAGACTAGTTTTCCTCAGGCTTTCAACACACACATCACAAAATATTTCTATAGTGCCAAAAGTCTTCAGCTTTGTTTTTTGTCTTTGTTTGCAAAATCAGGGAAGCCCATATCAGTGGCTCTTCTCTTGCCTTAAGTTGAATTTACTGGTGCATCAGGGTAAGCCTAAACCTTATATACTTGAGAAAGATGCAGGGGGATACAAGCAAATCAAGGGATGTAAAGTTAGAGTGGACTAGGGTGTGAAGAAAGTTTTATAGCTTGTATTTACTGAAAAAACCTTTGTGTTTAATAGAAAATTGCTCCTTGAATTTATAGTTTTTTAATCATCCCACCGCACTTCCCAGCCTCTTCCTAGCCGACTCCATGTATTGTAGTAAAAAGTGTAAGAGTTTTTAATTGGTAAACCAATTCTTTACATGTTTGTCAAAAAACATTATAACTGGAGCACCGCAAGATTTTAGTTGAAGAAGTTCACATAACATAATATGTACAATTATACAATGAATGAGTCATATTATCACAGTGCACTTTTCAATACAATACAATTGTGTCTCTTTGCTCAATTACTCTGTGGCTCTTTGTTATCATTAGCTGTCAATACTTTTTCCCCTTTAGGACTGATGTCTGTATTTCATTGAGATACCCTTTTCTTTTTTCCTGCATATTTTTCAGTAAGCATGCATTAGTGCAGATTTTAATTCCATCCTCTCTAGGATAGACCCCACATGGCTACCCAATTACCTTGCAACATCTTGTCGAGCAAGCGTCAACACAAGGTCACAAATAATTTCAACATATCCTCGCAACAAAATATGTTTCTCTCCCTCAATTTTTGAGATGACTGATACAGCCATCAAAATGTTGCAAAGCCCTTCCCACAAGCCCTTCAATTTAGGACAGAGCATGATGGCTTGTAAGAACTGTTTGGCATGCCCCTGTTTCTAAGACATAGGTCAGTGTCAGTTCTCCCAAACAGATTTGACTTTTTTCTGATATAGTATATGTTGGACATTGCCCTCTCTATAGGTTCATCCTCAAACTTTTTGCCTTCACCCTCACGTTCTATGAACTCATTTTTGTTGGTTTTTAGGACTCTGTGCACTTTAGCACTGGTAACCAGTGCCAAAGTGCTTGTGCTCTCACCTTTAAACATAGTAGAATTGGCTCACACCCATTGGCACATTCAATTTGCCTGTCAATACCTAGTAAAGTGGAACTACATGTGTCCCAGGTCTGTAAATTAAATGCTACAAATGGGCCTACATCACTAGTTGTGCCACCCTCTTAAGTAGCCCTTTAAAAATATATCAGACCCTCCATTGCAGCCTCTGTGGCCATTTCTAAACTGTCATTTCAATTAAGAAAAATAAAGCTTTGGCCAAGCTCAAACTTTTATTTTTAATACCCCACAGTAGGCTCTACACTAGGGGTGGGAGAAATGTTCTGTTCCCCACACAGAATTGGTGAAATGTTGGCAGCTCCACATTACTCTTGAAATACTGAGTTATGTCCAAATTCCGCCATTCTCCACATTGAGGATTTTTTCTTGTCCCCGGCTCCAGAACAATAAGTTGGCAAGTCAGGTTTGACCTCCCCTACCACCATTTTCAGTCAGCAGGAGGACATCCAGCAAGATTTTTCTAAAGCAGGTGGTCACTGGCGATCGCAACCTTTTACAGTCAGAAGGTTACCGCTTAAGTAGAAAGTCTACTCGAGTGGCAGCAAAATCAAATCGAGTAGCTGTGCCCTCTGGTGCACCACATGGTGCCGTTCGCGCTGAAGTTTAGAATGCTCAGAATGTGCTCCCAGCGATAGCCTATTTCTGCCCATTGACAGAACTCTGCAGAACCTCACAGAGCTTTTATGTACTCCACAGAATTCCATAAATGCCAATCACCCCTACTCTACACAAACAAGAGGGTAGGTTGCAGTGCATTAAAAATAGTTGGACATTAATTTTTAGGTTTTAAATGTCCCGGTATTGAAAGTCCCTTAAATGGAGTTTTCAATACTGCAAGGACTACCTCTCTCATAGGATAAAATTGTGTTGCCTTATTAGATTTAATAAATGATAACTTTCAATGGAAGCCAGTAGGAATGTCGAGTTTGGTGTCTAAGGAATTGTAATTTAAAAATCACTTTAATGGTAAAGTTGGATTTTAAATCACAATTCAGAAAATGCCACTTTAAGAAAAGTGGGATTCTTTTGTCCTAACCACTGCAGCCTATATCCTGGGACACATAACTTTGTGTAGCTGGCAGTTGGTCTGAGTGTAGTATTCCAAGATAGTGAGACAAAGGAGTTTAGGAGTTGGCAGGATGGGGAATGTATGACTTGATAGGGGTGAACCTGTCGTCTACCACACTTGTACATAAAAAATACTTTGAATCAACACACTCACAAAGGGTTTCATACCAATCTTTTGTGCCCCCAGACAAGAGGGGCCAGAGCAGGAAGGGAGGAAAATCCTCTGGGGGATTGGAAACTTCTACTACTTCAAAGCTGGCATGAAGAATAAATAGTGGATTCTCAGATCCAAATATGAAGCAGGCCTTTGGACCCGTGGAAGGCTCAGAAGGACTGGCATGATACTCTGCTGCCCTGCTGCCCTGCTGCCCTGTTTGCTGATAAGTAATACTGGACCTTCACCCTTCATCCCTGGCTATAGTGAATTCAAGGTTCAGATGACCTCCTGTTCTGAGCTACAGGGACACAACATGCTTCAGAGGCATCCTTACATCTTCCTTACAGTCTTTTTGTGTGCATCTGCAACTGGACATGCAAATAAAACTGCCTGAGTTCAGCTGGCCTCTGCTAGAGTGAGTTCCTGATTCCTAAGTGGTGCCCTTCAGGTCCTGAAGTCTTCTTGTGGCATCAGTTAAGCTCCTCCCTGAATAAAGGAGAAATGTTGAAGTTTTGAGCTCCTCATGACTGCAAACTGGCCTGTTCACACCAAGGTCTAGCTGCCTATACCAACTGCCAATGCGAATCTCCGGTTAATCCAATTCTTCCCATCACAGTGACCACCAGCGACGACCAGCAGTGCAAGATCTGCACTTTGCGCTACAGCCTCGACGGCATGTGGTGACTGCCAATGTGAATCTTCAGCTACAACCACCCGTAATGCCTGACAGGATATTTCTGATACAGTGATGAGCATCAGCGACACCTGGCTTCCTCTTTCCACTACAGCGATAACTATCTGCGACTCACTCCCTGCTTCGCATGGCTTCCTCTAACACGACAGAATGCTTCACTTGGGACTTTAGAAGGTAACTTTTACAGCATGACTAACTGTTCCTAAATCTGACCTGTGCTCCATCACAATCGACCTGAACTTTTGACTTTCACCTTGTCTCACACAACCAGAGACCGCGAGTGATGCTTTGTGCTTTTAGGTGCAATACTTACCTGAAATCTTTAAAATTGCATATCTCTGTTTCTATTAATTGGATTTTTGTCATTTTGTTCTCAAATAATTTATTTGATTTTACTCTATTTTTCTGAATTGGTCTGGGATTTGTCTTGTGCTGTGTTTTGACTTTATTACTATTTGAAGTGCTACATAAACACTTTACACATTTTGAATTAAGCCTAACTGCTTTTGTGCCAAACTACCAGAAGTTTGAGCGCAGGTTAATCTGGAGTTTGCTTGTGTTTTACCCCAACAAGAATTGTAGTTGCTGCTTGAGGAAGCTTTCACACCCCTCAACCAGTAATCTTATCTCTAATACGATATCCTAAGTCAAAGTTTATTTTGTTTTAGCCTGAAACCTGCTTTAACAGGCAATTCTCAGGGTATTCTAACATTTCCACACACTGACTTTCATCAAGTTACCTGGATCTCACAGCAACTTTGACTTCAATTTATCTAGATTTCCTGGATTATTATAAATCAAGGTCTTGTAAATCAAACAGACTGATTTTTCTAACAGGGATTCTGAGAAAACTGTATGCCCCAAAATAGTTCACATTTAGAGGCGACTTCTATAAACATGTCTGAATTCCACAAGTGTGAAATGAGAGGTCGACTACAATTATGATAGAAAATGCTTATCTTATAATTTTGTTCAAATTTGACAAATAAAGAGAACAATGCCAAAGGGAAGAAAAACATTGAGGCTGTCTCCCAAAGATTGCTTATAAGGTTTCACTGACTAGACAGTGCAGGCGTTGCCTGTTCCGTGGAGTGTTGTTAGCTTATGGTGGGCAGAAAACATGCCCATTGATTTTACCATTTCTTGACTTTATTGTCACTCTCATTTGCTTCCTTATTATGCGTAAGCCCGTTTGGCTTTTCCTTCCACTTCTTTTGCTTGTCCCTCGCCTAGAGCTTGGACGATTACAGTGTGCTTACACTGCTCTCTTTTTCAGACACTGCTGTTTTTTTATTTACACTATGAAAGTGCACATATTTTCTTTCTATCTCCGGAGTGTGCTTCTCTTTTCCTTTCTAGACTTCTCTCGCTTGCCCATGTAGTACTCCCATGCCCCCTTTGAGTTGCATTTGCCCTCATGTAATCCCCCCACCTGTGTTGCTTTCTTGCCCCCATGCTTCTGCCCACTTCATATAAAACGTTAAATAAGAAGCAATGCAGCTGAGTGTGTGCTCTAAGAGACACTGAGAAGAGGAGACCAACAGTAGAGCTATTTGGGATACAAGCTTGCAAATCTCAGTGGATTCTTTCAATAAAAAGTCGCAAATACATTTAAAAGAATTCTGCAGTTTAGGCAAGAGGAAATCATATTCAGTGCTGAGTAAATTAAAAATATAAACTCTGTGTCGTTCAGTGAATATCCTGCACTTTAAGGATTCCCATATCAAGTGTGATTGCTCATTGAGGTGGACCTCACAAGAAATAGTACAGCATATTAATCCTGGTTAAATATCTCCAATGTGTTGTTTAATGTGAACCTTATGTGCATAATTGTGCTGGTTACAGCTGACGCTGGACTGTGCCCAATATAATACCGCAATGCCCCTGCACATACAACCAAGCATTGGCAAAACCAATAGGTCTTGCCTTTGGGACCTATTGTCTTTGCCTATGTCAAGATGATGTATAGCATGGCCAAACAGAAACAACTTAAAATAGTTGTTAGGAAGCGGCCACAGTGGCACATCGTCTTGTAGATGTGCATATGCATGATGTTGTGTGCATGCTTATGTGTCATCATGTATATACGCCTACAAAATGACGTGGGTGTTGTTTTTTTACATTTACAAATGAGTTCCAGGTACGTAGGTGGATAAAACAGATACAGTGACTAAAGAGACGATTTAGTCACTTCAGTAATACCAAAATTGCCCCAGTTATGAAAACCCAAATTTTCTGTCAATTTTGTCAGGGGACATTTACTAACAGAGTCTTTTATCCTCAAAGGACAAAAAGACAAAAATCTAACAAGAAAGTGCCTTAAGTTAGAGTACAGAGAAACAATTGTAAATATTAACAAGAAAGTGGCACAGCCCAGCACTAAAACTGACAGCGCCTCACTGCATCACTTCAGAAACAAAGGGGTGCACGGAATTTACAAAAATATAATAAGCACCTTTGTGTTTCCCCTACCGCTGGCACTAAAATTTGCTACTTAACATCAACACAGAATTCCTTGCACTATAGTGCAATTGCCTGTGTTGCAGGCAATTATTACTTATGTGCAGGGGGGTGTCCCTTCCTGCACATAAGAAATCAGTAATGGCACTTTGTTACTTCTTTATGTGCTGCAGAATGCAGCACACATAGAAATAGCAAATTGCCATTATTTCATGATTGTTTATGTGCAGGAAGAGACACCTTCCTGCACAAAAACAATCATTCATGTTGTCAGGCTCTTTCTATGTCTGCTGCAGAATGCAGCAGACATAGAAAAAGCTAAAATGAGGAGAAATAAAAGTATTTCTCCTTGTTGCTCCATGCTAATGCCACCCCTGGGGTAGTGTTAGTTTTTGGCGCTGCCTCAGGTTGACGATGTATCATAAATTTGGGGCAGCATCAAAATGCAATGGGTGTTGCTGTGGAACACCTTATCACGCAAAGTGATTCAAGTAAAGAGGCCCTTTTTACAAGACACCGTTCTGCCACAAAAAGTGGTTTAACGCCGCCTTGTAAATATGGCACAGGGCATTGCGCCACCAGAGTGTTGCTAAAAGTGACACTCCGGTTGTGCAAGGGCCTCGTGATTGAGGGCCTCATTTACTAGGAGATGACGAAGATCAGTGCTGCAAGCAATTTTGCTGTGCTGAGATGCATAATTTCCAGAATGCTGGGATGAACTGTATTTACAAGAATATAACACATCCCTGTGTTCTCCCCTGCACCAGTGCTAAATTAGCTACCTAGCGTTAACACAGGTTCCTTTGCATCATATTGCAAGGGTGCCTGCATTGCAGGGAATGATTATGTGCAGGAAGGGATACCTTCCTGCACATAAACAGTCATTAATGGTGTTTTGCTCTTTCTATGTGTGCTGCAAAAACGAGAAGAAATAAAAGTATTTCTTCTTGTTGCACCACTCTAATGCCACCCCTGGGGTTGCGTTAGTTATTGGCGCTTCCTCAGCTTTACAGTCTCTCGTAAATCTGGGGCAGTGTCAAAATGCAATGGATGATGTAGTAGAACACCCATAGCATCACCCATTGCACTCCCCTTTCACACAAAAAAACAGGGTTGCAGTTATAGGGTAGCATTAAGCCACAAAAAGTGGCTTAACGCCACCTTGTAAATATGGTAAAGGGCACAGCGCCACTGGAGCATTGCTGAAAGTGACGCTCCGGTGGCGCTAGGGGCTTGTAAATGGGCCCCTAAGTATGTAGAACTCTGACCTGAAGTTGTTCCTTTCATCCATGTATAGTTCCTTTAAAAGTAAAACGCAAACTATGTAGAAATGTTCCCTGAGACATGCAGATGCTAACAATTTATATCTGAATGGTATTTATAAAGGCATGAGAAGAGTCCTATTCAACTGCTGAAATGCAATATGTCTCGCTTTCTGCTTTCACTGCGATTGCTGCACTTTTCAAGTTGTCTGATACAACATCAGTACTCCCTGTCCCTGTTAGTGGCTGAAAATGAGCTTGGAGCACTTCACTGTTGAATCGGAGGCTCAGCATATATGATTGCTAACAAGTGTCGAGACGTGATTGCTGAAGCTCGGAGGAAACCAAGGGCAGAATTCAAAGCAGCAACTGTGTCAACACATTTTTTTAACTAAGCTGCGATATTTGAGGTTGGGGTTGGGTGGGGGGCATAAGCACCAAACTCCAAGTGTACTGAACAAGCTAGGGAGTTGGGCAATCTCAACTTCCTCCATGATGGCTACCTCTATTCCCCACCCCGGGAAAAGACTGAGAAGAATGAATGGGATGTTTACTTCATATACCAGCTCAACTTTCACACGCTTTGCTAAAAGATATTGGTTATGAAATCGCTCTGATAAAATAAACCATCATGCTAATGGTGTATCAAGCAAGACTAATACTCCCCTAGGGTTATAGGGTTTACCAGCCTCCCAAATATGTTGAAAAGTAGTAGACAACGTGTCACGTTCCCCTTAATATGTCCAAAAAGTGCAGACGATTCAAAAGCACAGTCTCACATTCAAATGACTTTTCAGATCACCATTTTCACTCTCCACACCTCTTCCATGCCATTCTTCAAGTCTGCCCCTTCCATGAAAATTCCACATCAAACATTATATGACTGAGAATCTCCTTGGAATGTGCTAGGGTAGAGAGATAAAATAAATATTTTGATTTTAAAATCTTAGACCAAGTTCATCAAAGGGAGACAGAGGTATACAACAGTGGTCTCAATCATGTCATGGAGACGTAACACGCTTGGATAGAACACAAATCGTGTTTCAGAGAGCAGGAGGGATTATCATATATTTAGAAATTCAATCACTTTGACTACAATCACACTGTTGCCATTTACAATTATACAGCAAGTTTCATTGTGGAGAAGTAAACTGCTATGGAAATCAAAACAAGTAATATTCATAAAACTACAAGGTTTTAGTCTGGCAATAACATCTTTTCATGTTTAGTAAATATGTTTGATAGAAAAAGAACAGTTTGCCATTTTCATCTAGTAAACAAATGTGTGTTTCTAAATATTTTAAAATGCTCACTTAACCCAACCGCAAACGATAGGGTAGAGGAAAAAACGTGATCTACCAAAGCACATTGAGAACTCATAGCTTAATAGCGCATCAGCACAATCTGCATTTTGAAAGCTGGTTTCACAAAATGCTGGTTTAATGTGCAGGGTCTTAGGTGGGAGATGTGTTAGACTTTTCATCCTTGGCGTGATCTCCCTTCCATTTTTGCCTCTGTTCCCCAGGTTGTTGATGTGTGCTGGACTCTGATTTTGTTGTTTTTGTTACTCTGGGCATTTTACCACTGCTAACCAGTGCTACGGTGCAAGTGCTCCTTTACAAAATGTGTATGTAATTGGCTTATCCATGATTGGCATATTTGATGTATTAGTAAGTCCCTAGTACAGTGCACTTGAGGTGCCCAGGGCCTGTAAATCAAATGCTACTGGAGGGCCTGCAGCACTGGTTGTGCCACCCACATAAGTAGCTCTGTAATCATGTCTCAGACCTACCACAGCCGTGTCTGAGTGTGCAGTTTTAACTGTAAATTCGACTTGGCAAGTGTACCCACTTGCCAGGTCTAAACATTCCCTTTTCTTACATGTCAGATACCCATAAGATAGGCCCCAGGTAGCCCCAAGGGCAGGGTGCATTGTATGGTTAAGGTAGGACATATAGTAATGTGTTTTATATGTCCTGACAGTGAAATATTGCTAAATTCGTTTTTCAATGTTGCAAGGCTGTCCCTCTCAAAGGTTAACATGGGAGCTACCTTTAAATCTGATTAAAGAGTCCATTTGGGAGTGGATGGGCATGTGGATTTTGGTGTCTCTGAGCTCAAAATTTAAAAATACATCTTTTAGTAAAGTTGAATTTAAATTTTAAGATTGTGAGTTTGAAAATGCCACTTTTAAAAAGTGAGCATTTTTTTGCTTATACCATTTCGGTGACTCTGCCTGTTTGTGGATTCCCTGTCTGGGTCAGTTTGACAGTTGGGCTGGTTGCACCTCACACTAGACAGAGACACAAAGGTAGTTGGGGTGTAGCCTGCATATCCCGATGAGCCATGTGTGCTAGGAGGGAGGGGAGGAGTGATCATTCACACCTGAAAGGACTGTGCCTGCCCTCACACAATGCAGTCTCCAACCCCCTGGTGAGTGTCTGGGGCCTGGCCTGGGCAAGGCAGGTTTTCACATTCAAAAGAGACTTTACTTTGAAGTAGGCCTACTCCAAAGGAGAAATTGGGTATAAGAAGGGCACCCGAAACCACAGACTTTAGAAACCCTTCTGGAAACAAGAGGAACCTCTGCCTGGAGCAGAGCTGAAGAGCTGAGGAAGAAGAGCTGCCCTGCCTGTGACTGTGCTTTGTGGAGCTATCCTTCAGTTGCTGCTTCTGCCAGAGTAAGAGGGCAAAGACTGGACTTTGTGTGCCTTCCATCTTGAGAAGAAATCTCCAAGGGCTTGATCTAGAGCTTTTCTCCTGTTGTTTGAAGTCTCAGGGACAGCAAAGACTTCTCTCTGCCAGCACCTGCAGTCTCTGGAGAGACTCCTACTCTGCCCTGTGGTGCCCATCCAGTTCCTGGGACCCTGAAAGGAGAAGCTGGCAGCCTAAAGACAAGGAAATCTACGCACAGAGTGCCTTGCGGGGAAAAGATTGACGTGACTTTGATCTGTGGCTGAAGAAACGACGCACCACCAGCTCCACAGCTGACAAACGAAGCTCGCAGGAAACGCTGTGATATCTTAAACTTTCAGTGGCACAAATGTACTGTGAAATGCATGACAATTGAAATTGTTAGATTTCGACCTTCCTGGAGGCATAGTTTTCATGGAATATAATAATGTCTTAAAATGTTTAGTTTAATTTCCATAAAGTGTTTCATATGAAAAATTGTACTGTTAATGTAGACTGGTGAGAAATGTATTACCTAATGAGGTAATGAAGAAGTCTAAACATGAACTGTAGTTGTCTTATAGTAAGTGAATGTTGGGGATCTTTCATTAACTTTGAAATGTTTGATAAAATGTTTCATTCAAATATTTATTCTCTGTTAGTCAAGTCTTAGACTCCTTAGAAGACAGAAGCTTTCCTTTTCCCATAATGACACCATGCGCTGATTGGACGAGACAACTGTGAACTGAAACTCTCTGTTTTGCAACTACAGATATGAAGAACTTATAAAAATGTGTGTTGCTAGGGTAGGGCAAGACATACTTTCCCAGACTTTCTGCAGAGCACTATGACTAGGCTTCTCAGATTTATTCTGAGAGACCCTTTTATTTCTCTGACTGGATCTATGCTGCTCTGAGACTCTACTGAGTTTCTTGAACCTCCCTTTATGGGATGTTCTGCTTTACGATTTGAGACTTAATGCTAAAAGATTCACACTTTCACCTCTCAAATGTAAAGCTCTTTATGGGTGATGACTAATGCTTTCCTCTTATTCTCTATAACTTAGAATATTAACTTTTTCTTCATTGGAACTTGCTTTATGCAGATAGTGACAAAAACAATTTGTTGTGATTGTACTAATATTGTTCAGGGTTAGTGGAACCTGATGCACAAAGGTGATACTGCATTGATTCAGATGCTTTCTCGCTGGTCGAGATTTCATTGGTGTGAGTGACACTCTTTCTGAACGAGAAAAGACGTAAGGTGTAAAATCCTGAATATTCTGGTTGCTGAAGTGTTCTTTTTGTTTTCTTTAAAAGGAGCAGACAGGACCAGAGCAGGTGTTAAAATGGCACACCCATTTTAATCAATTGGCCTTCCTGTGCTTTGCTGCACTAGTGTCAAACTTTTTGATGCAAAGTCAGCAAAGCACCACAAAAGCATCAAAATTGGATGCTATCGTCCTAATGACCACCATGATGCTTCATATTCTAAATACAGCGCAACCATGGTGTTGTTAGTTGGGGCAGGGGCGACACAAGAAAAGTGGAGCATCGGTCCGATGCGCCACTTTATTGTAAATATGCCCCTAGCTGCTTGGGAGAAGTTGGCTCATACTAGAGATTGGGAAAAATACCAAAGATGAACAAAAAGAACTATGAGAAATTACACAGATGCAATATGGGATGAGAAACACCAACGATGAAGAAAGAACATAGTGGAGGGAGCTGGATTATACTGTGCAATTATAATGGGGAAAATTAGCAAAAGATTAAAGTGGAAAAGGAAACAAATGATGAAACTTTATCTGACCCTGATATTAAGCCAGGAGATGGTGTTTTGAATGAACAATTGCTGCAACTTACATGATCAATTGACTGATTTAGCAAATAAATATGAAGTTGATCTTTCAAAAAGCATCCCATCGCAGAAAACATTCGGGTACATTTATCTGATGAACCAATTATGACAGTGTATTTTTCAGAACTGTAATTGCACATTACTAAATTAGTGAAAGGCAGAGTGAGTTTGAGAAATTAGAAAGAAAGTGGGCAAAGATGCATCAAAAGAAAAAGAAAAAAAAAGAGGCATCTGAAGTAAAGAGAAAGCCACCTTCAGGTTCCACAGATGATAGAGAAGTTTCGGCTTACTCACTAAGAAAAATATCAGGTGGAGGGTAAGTTCATGTGCCTTGGAATAGAGGAACAGTTTCCCCAAGTTGAGAGAAAACCCCATGCAGTGCAACACACAAGTTGAAAGATTTGTTAAGATTTTGAAAGTGTTGTGGGCTAATTTGAATACATTCTTTAATATTGTTGTTCTGAATGTTTTGTGGTCTGAATGTAAAATTGCTGTACATTGGCCAACTTCAGAGCCACAGAGAGAATCCTGCACTAATACACCATCACCTACTGTGATGGATAAATACAATAAGGTGATTACCTTCCTGAAAGACAGAGTTCCTCCATGGATTTGGATTATGTGAGGTTGAACAAGATTCAACGGGAGATGAAACAGTCTGAGCAGGAGTATTATAAGAAGTTTTCCAAAATGTTTCAGGAGGTAAAACGTATCTTCAGCTAAATTATGTGGGATTCTTTTTTTCAAAGTTTGTTCTTGGATTGAGACCTGAGACCTGAGATTAGTCAGCGTATACGCAGAATGTGATTTGTTGGCCGACAAAGTCGTTGGATGAGATTCTGAAATATGCCAAGCACTGTAGTAATGAACAGGATATGAAGCAGAAAAAGCTTAAGGAAAGATGTATGCTGGCACAGATTAAAATGGCTCAGAAGGGATTTCAGAATCAGTTGTTCACAGGGAAAGTTGGTGCAATTCAAGGTGCTGGTATTCAGAATGGCGTGCAAGGCGTTGAGTTTCAAGTTGGATTGCAAGATGTGTATGGAGGTATGATTGCTTCACAGGCTAGCTATTGAGGAGTTCTGATTGATCTGAATACAGGTGTGGATTTCCCAATCTTGAGGAAAATGACTGCTTGTCATTTCTGTAACAACGTCAGGCATTGGTAGAGGGAACCTAGGCTTAATTCTGATAGTATGAATGCAAATCATTAAATACAAGGAGAAAATCAGGTGCGGATGTAAAATATACCATTCCAGCAAATACAAGTGTCAATGAAAAACCAAGTTCCAATGATGCAGGTCCCACAGGCCCCTATGGTTCAACAGAATGTGAGAAATTCTAAAATGAATATGAAGCAGATGCCTTGAGTAAATAAAAATACATTTCAAGCACCGAACCAGAATATGATTCAGCAATTTCCTATGATTGAGAGCTTTGACTGTGGTACACCACAATGATGGTGCTTGAGAGGGGAGGCAGATTGTGTGCTTGGCACAGTCTTAGAGGTAGATCAGAGTGGACCATTTGTGTAAGTTGAGGTAAATGCCCACAAGTTTAATTTCTTATTGACACTAGGGCTCCCTTTTCCACTGCTAGAACAGCAGAAATCCCAGACCTTCCCCTCTCTGGAAAGAAGATTCAAGTTGTAGGAGTTACCAATAAACAAATTACAAATCCAGTTTCAAAAGACATACCTGTAAAAACAGGTTAATTTGAAGGAAATCACTAGTTTTGTGTGTGTGTGATTCGAATTGTGTAAACTTGCAGGAATGTGATTCACTGTGCAAGTTAAAGTGCACAATCTATTGCAGACCTAATGGAGATGAGTTCCAAACCTGAGATGAGGATGTTGAGTTTAAGCTAGCTCAATATAATGCTATAGGGTTTTACCCAATGTGAACTGTAGAGGAATTGCTCCCTGATTTGAGAGAAACTGTGAATTGAGAAGTGTGGGATTACACAGGGAAAGACCTTGGACTATTCAAAGATGTAGAACTAGTCTGTATAACAATCAAGCGAAATGCGATTTTCCCAAGAACATCACCATATCAGTTGACCCCAGAAACAGTGGCAGGAAAAAACCCAGTAGTTGGTGACAAGTGTTTTTGAGGGAAAGAGTCAGGAGCCTTTGCAACTCACTGATTATGGGCTTACAGAAGCCCCATGGGAAGTTGAGAATAGTACAGGATTTGAGAAATATTAATGGCATAGTCATCCCATGTTGCCCCATAATAACGAATCCAACCACTGTTCTTTACCAAATTCTTTGCACAGCAGAATAGTTTGACCTTTGTCAGGCTTTCTTTTTTATTCCATTGCATGAGGATAATCAATTTCTAGGCTCATTTGTGTTTCGTGAGAGAGTGTTTTAGCATGGTGTTGAGTCCCCCGAAGGTATACTGGGAGTCCTTCAATCTTTAATCAGATTCTAAATAAAAATCTGGAAACATTGCAGATGCCTTGTAATTTGGTCCTTGTGCAATACATTGATGACCTGCTTGTGGCAACAAGCACAAGAGAAGCTTGTAAACAAGATACTATTGCTCTCTTAAAACACCTAGTTGAAAATGGACATAAAGGGCCTAATTACGAACCTAGTGGTCTAATGACCATCAGGTTTGCGGTGGTGGTCCAAGCACCATATTACGACGTTCGGACCACCAGCACCACCAGATGACAACTTCTTGATGGCCTGGCACTGCTGGCGGTCCTAATCTGCCAGGGAATCGCCGTAAGCAATGCTGCCCTCTGGATTACGACCCCCTTCTTCACCAGCAATTTCTTGGCAGTAACACAGCCTTGAAAAGGCTGGTGGAGTTGGGCAGTAGGGCCCCCGTGGGGGCCCTGCAGGGCCCATGCACTTGGCATGGAGAGTGCAGGGGCCACCCTGGCCAGCACCATAGCAATATTCACTGTCTGCTCTTCAGACATTCAACATTGTGATGGGCGCTGGTGCACCCTACCCACTACAGTATTGCTGCTGACTCTATTACGAGTCGGAGACAATGCTGTAGGCCGTTTCCCGCTGGGCCAGCGGACAGAAACTGAGGTTCCATCCGCTGACCCAGTGGGAAATTCACACTGGCGGCACCTACCTGTCGGGGCTTAGATGGGGAGGCTTTTCTGTCCGCCGAAGTCCTAATAAAGCCCAAAGGGTCCCAAATAACCTGCAGTACTGTGAAAAAGAAGTCCAATAGATATAATTGAAAAAGGAATGAGAAAATTGTCACAACAGAGAGTGGAGGCCGTTCTAAGGATGGGTCCTCCACAAACGCAAAAAAAAGGCAGAATGTTTCTGGGGATTGTTGGCTACTAGACTGTGGATACCTAACTTTTCCCTAGTGGCTAAGCCTTTGCTGAGGCTGACACACAGAGAAGAGCCTGATCCCCTTCCATGGCACAACGAAATCAGAAAGCTTTCCTAGAGCTGAGTGAAAGTCTCTGACATGCCGCAGCACTATGAATGCCAGAATATACAAAAATGTTTACACTGTTTTGCAGTGAGCGGGAGGGCTGCACTCTCTCAGTGCTTACTCAACTACACAGTGAGGCAATAGGGTAAGTGGCTTATTTTTCAATTACACTTGACCCTGTCATCGCAGGGCTGCCTAGTTGTCCGAAATCAGTATCCGCAGTGAGCATCAGTCTTGAATGATATAAAAGCATAGTGATGGGACATCCTTTAAACTGTTATGGTCCCTCACTCTGTGGAGGTTTTGCTTATCAGAACAAAAACCCAGACCATGACAAATTCCAGGTTAACAAAATATAAGCAGCAAATTCTCACATCTGGCAATGTGACATTGATGTGTTGCCAAGTTTTGAATCCCGGTACCTTGTTATCCCGTCTGAAAGTGGTGCATCTGATAATTTTGAACATGACTGTCTTGATGTAATGGATTTGTGCACCAAACCAAGACTTGACGTAAAAGATAAGCCCTTAATTAGACCTTAATATGTGCATTTAATTGATGGCTCATGTTTAAGAACAAATGATGGTTCCCTAAGAGCACCTTATGAACAATAGCCCTAACTAGAGCTTGCAGTTTAACAGGCCAAATGAGAGTGACTATATTCACAGATAGTATGACTTTGGAGTGGTCCATGACTTTGGTCAGGTATGATCACAAAGAGGTTTGATGACATCATCTGGTTCACCATCTAGGAATGGTGAACGTGTGTGAAGAATATTGAAAGCTTTACAGTTCCCAACTGTAGGTGCTGTTGTTAAATGTACAGCTTACAGGAGTGACAATGTTCATGTCACAGTCGGCAACAGATATGAAGATAAAATAGCATGTTATGTTATTGTGCAGCTGTGACCTGCACATTTAATAGAACATTCAGAGATAAATCTTAAGAGCACACTGTCTTTTCAATGTTCATGTCAATAGCTGACACATGGAAAGAACTAAAAAGTTGCAGGAAAATGTTTCAGAAGCAGAACAGCAGAGTTGGCTCAGAGTATTATGTGGAAATGATGTAAGTGACATTCGGATTTCAGCAGATGGGAGACCAGTGTTTCCATACAGTTTATTATCTCCCCTGACATGACATTCCCATGCCCCTACACATTTAGGTAGGGATGCAATGGTCAGGTCCTTTATACAGAATTGATTCAACTTCAGATTTTAGATGCAACCAGAAGATTAGTGCCACCATTGTGTAACATGTCAACAGATGAATGTAGGAAAACAAACACCAGTTATATTGAGTCACATAGGGAGATCAGGTGGTCCCTTCAATCAGATGCAGATGGACTTCATCGAAATGCTGATTTTAATGGGCTGAGATGCGTCCTGGTTATTGTGTGCATTTTCCCGTGATAGGTGGAAGCCTACCCATCAAGGAGAAATTACAAATTCACTGTAGTTAAACTGTTGTTAAGAGAACTGGTACAGAGGTATGGAATGATGGTTTCTCTGGAGTCAGATTGAGAAACTCACCTTAACAGTGAGATCCCTAGGATGTTGTGTACAACATTACAAGTGGAACAGATGCTGTATTGTAGCTTTCAGCCACAGCCTTCTGGTATAGTCATCCAGCTTAATGAAACATTCAAATACCAATTGGCAAATGTTTGTGCATTCACTTAAATGAAAGGGCCTGATGCTTTGCCTTTGTTGTCGATAAGTCTTTGAAGTACATCTGAAAGGAAGACAGGTTTATCTTCTCACAAGATCCTTATGGGAAGAGCCATGAGACCGCCTGCTGTACCTTTAAATACTCTTTTGAACATAACAGGTGACACAGTACTCATTACTGCAAAGGATTGACTGATATGGTATGTTATGTCTCGCGACAGAGTGAAGCTGTCACTGCAAATCTGCTTCAAGAGCAGTGCCATGATTTGAGCCTATGGGACTGATTACTTATTAAGAAACATGTGAAAAAGTCCTGTCTCTAACCAAGGTGGAAAGCCCCCTACCAGGTGATTTTCTTCATAAACACTGCACCAAATGGGTGCATGCTTATCATACCCAGAGAACAAGAGATCCATATGAAGAAATTGTGTTTTATGAGCCAGAACCACGAATACTGGTGACTCTACCACGACAAACTGTACAAGTTGCACAAGTACAAGTAGCAAAACAGCAAGTGGTACAACAGCGAGAAGAAAGGGGTTAAGAACTGCAGACAGGTGAAGAAATCCAATTCTCGGATGTTTCACAGAGTGCTATTAGAGCTCTTGGTATAAAAGCAGGAGAAGCAAGAACTCAGACTGAGGTGATAGTTCAGACACCTTCAGAGCAACAAGAATATCCAGGACAAGGAAAATGTATTGAATCAAGAACAAAAATAGTCACCCACAATGCTAAACAGCCAGGATCCTTACGAGCTTGAGCTGGAAGAACAGATAAAATTTAACCTATGCATCCCTTGAAATGTACCTGAAGATAATGCAAATTGGGCAGCAATGAGATCCTGGAAGAGACCCTATGGAATGCCTCTCTATTTGGGGTTGCTAGTACTGTTTTCCCCAGAAGACTCACACAGAATAATTTCACACTGTTAATATTAAAGGCTTTTAGTGCACATTATATGTGAAATAATTGACTGTTCTTAAAAGAACAAGATAGTGAGGAAGGGCGACTGTTTGCCACAAATGCTTTCTCTTGAAGGTCAGAAGCTCCTCTTTCCAAGAGAGATTTGTGATACACACTTTAAATAATATTTTGCAACTTTATTTTGGGAAAAAGCAATCCTCTGATCTATGATGTAAGGTGATGATAGAGGACTGTGATTCCCCTTGCAAATTCATACAATGTCACTATGCTTTTCACTAAATGCCACACTTTAGGAATATATAACATCAGCCAGAAATACTATTCTCAAAGAAAAATAAAACATTGGTATGCTGTAAATGCACACAAAAGAAATAGCCCATAGCAGCTATACATTATGAAATATATACAATGTCTGAGGCAACAATTTTTCTCGCAAGGATAAATATGTGGGGGCTCAGGGCACAAATAAGCGAAAATGTTCAACACCCACCCAAATGTTGTAATGTAGAATTTGTAAAAGTCCTATAGAGTTGAGTCATTATTTTCAAGTGACTTTGGTATGTATTGCCTTGCCACAGCAAAGGGAAAAAGCCACAGCTCAGCGTAGTCCAAAACTACACCATTTACTCAGTGGTTACAATTTTGCTCTTAAATTGATGGTGTCTAATTGCTGGCAGCATTTACAACTCTATTTTGCCTCCCTGATTCCACGCTCCATTCTCAGAAAGGAAAGTGCTCAGTGGTCTGCCATATCTAAAGATGTAAAGGGGATCATGAATGTCATTTTTTTTGTTTTAGAACTGCTCTGTTGTTGTTAGCCTTTAAGTGGCTAAAGTGAACTTTTTATGAGTCCTTAAAAGGTAATATGTGCACAAGTCAACTGTTGTGGTATAACATGTAAGACATTCACAAACACATTGTCAGAAACATCAACAAACTATGCATTACTTGTGGTCAGAGTAGGCGACGATTTGTGTCTGGGGGCCAATAAACGTAAATGGCCATAGTCATGAAATACATTTATGATTCTTACACGTGGTCAGTCAGAACTTTTAAACTTGAATGCTGATATCATGTAAATAACATCAAATTCATGTTTAATTAACATTCAATACTTCTAAAATGAAAGCTAAAATGGTGAGCGTATGGTGTCTATTTTTTCCAAACCAAGACAGCATTCACGTACTGAGAATCACACCCCAAACAACAACTAAACTAAATTAGAATTTGCTAACCCTCTTTGAGTGCTTCCCCAGAAGAACCTTGCTTCCCAGTGGCCATTTTTCTACGCTCTTGCCTCGCTTAGATTAAAGGTTGAATTATGCAACAACATCTTTGGATAATTCTCTTTCTTGTATCAGCTGAGATTCTTCAGTGGAACTGGTTGTTGTTGGGGTGTTGTAGGATCATATGTGTTTTTTTAGATAGTTTAATTCAAGGGACTATATAGTAATTGTTTGTTTATTCTTTTCTGGTCTTGAATTTCATGAAACAAATACATACCAGGTCCAAGAGAGGGTGCTGTGCAGTGGTATGTGTCCTTTCCAAATCGACTTTTCCCCCGTTTTCTTGGAGTGACTTTGTAGCCTGCTAGGTATACACAATGAGTGAAACAGAGCAGCAATACAGACCAGACATCCTTACAGTGGCACTGTGGGTCTGACATGCATTCACCTGTCACCCATCTTTGTGTTGTATATTTGACCACATTTTAGGTTTTAACAATCATTTGCCTACATCACACAATTGACAGTGTTATGTGTTATGCTGATAGGCATGATACTTTGTGTAATCTCCTAAACTCCTTAGTTGAACAAGACTCACATACTTTTTTTCTAAATTGTATTTTATTTTTACATTTTAGATAACAAAATCAAGATAATGAGCATGTCAACATGACAAAACATGGCATAACGTCTGGGCAAACTAAGCTGAAAAACTAATTTCCAAAGTACACAACATTATCAAGCAAAATATCAGGAGTATTGAGATTCAACAGTAGTTACGAATGTACAATGAGATTGGAACATCTTGCAAATCAATTATATGACACAACTTTAATATATGATATTCAAACAGATCAGACCAGCTGCAGGTGTGACATACCCTTCATTCCGGATCTAATTTTGACAAATAGGATCTCAATGGATCCCAAAAATCTTGCGGGTGAGCTGCCGGTGGCAGAGTTTCTGCATATGTTCCTGATCATTCCTCACATAGGGACACGTCCTTCAGACAATCTTGAAATTCTGGTACAAGTCCACTACCCCATCTCATCAGCAATCTACGTTTGCCCAAAAGCAAATCGATAGCTCTAAACGTTTGAAATGTTTTCTGAATCTCTTTAACATATTCCAACAGTACTATGGTGGAGGTAAGCCTATAGGTATGTTCTGTCATTTAGAGTAGTGACGTCAAACGTTGGGACCAAAAAGCGGCCACCGCTGTGCAGGTCCATGTTAGATTAAAAACATCTGCTCCCATAATTCCACATCATTTGCATTTAGAGTCAACATCATGATAATAGCGTGCGAGAGCTACTGGGGAGAGGTACACTCTATGCAGAAACTCATAATAAATCAATCAATACCTGCCATTGGAGGATACCCCTTAGTTTGTTGGCACAGAATTGCCATTGCTCATCTGTTATGTCCTATCCCAGATCCCCCCCAATGCCCGGCAGGCCCTGGGAGAATCCGGGATCAAGCAGTCCAGTGCTGCAGTGTACAAATTTGGATATGAGTTTATATGGCTGTGGGTTAGTAAGCAGGATGGTCATTATTGTCCATTCTGGGGGTTCCTTTGGGAACATACAAAATAGGTGCAGAGCTTCATGTGAGAGTTTACCATAAGTAAGAACATCGAGCATAGTGACTGGTGATTCACCCCCATATTCCCAGGATGCTTTAAATTTGTGTGCTTGAAATAAGTCTTCCAGTGTTATGATATGTCTCTTCTCCATAGACTGTATAACCCTAGGGGTGCTGACTAATTGTAACACGTGATAATGTCTGATGGGTATTTGCGAGGAGTATAGTAAGGATACGTTACATAGAGCAGCTAGCCTAGCCAGGCCCAAACAGTGCACCGCACTGTATGAATTTCTGGGGTTGGTCTGGGGAGTTCATTGTAAAGGGCCATCGGGAGGGAGATGGGGACAGCAGGCCTCTCTCGATAACAACATGGAGGGACTCCCTGCTGTTGTGAAACCAGAGGTGGATACATTGTACTTGTGCCACTAAATAGTAGACTTCGAAGTGGGAGCTGCAAACCCACTCTAGTGATACGGAAGCTGTAAGGTGTGCCATCCAATCCTGGGTTGCCTTCCTGCCGACGCTATTTTGATCATGAGGGAGCGTAGTTGAATGAAAAAAGCTTTGTTTAAATGGACTAGATTATTCTCTAATAGATATAGAAACTTAGGCTGGTGTATCATTTTCATGAAAGTAACCCTTCCCGCCAATGATAGCAGGAGGGTTATCCATTTATCAACTTGAGATTGTAAAGTCTCATATATTGCCCATAGTTCACCCTGCTAATGTTGGGGATGTCAGAACAGTAAAAGATAGCCAAATACCGGTTCAGTCGACCATTGTAGTTGATAGAGAGTGTCAAGTCCCTATGGTGGCTTTAGTCAAGGGGACCATAATTGATTTAGACCAATTTATCTTTAGTCCAGACCAATGCCCAAATTCCACTATTTCCAGTACAATGGGATTCAAATTTGCAGCTGGGTCCTTGACTACCAGAATTGCATCATCAGCATACATGGACAGATGGATGTAACAAAACCCCATATTTACCGCGTCTATGGTGGAATTCTCTTAGGGTGCACGCCATGGGCTTTGCAGTGAGGGCAAAGAGAAGAGGTGATGGGGGAATCCCTGTTGCATACCCCGACCTATCTCAAAAAGCTCTGATGAGCCATTATTCAAGCATAGCCTAGCTAAAGGGGCTGTATATAACAACTGTACCCATTTCACAAAGTCCCCACCCAGACCCATTCTGGTTAGTACTGTGAGTAGAAAAGGCCATTCAAAAGTGTAGAATGCCTTGGCAGAGTTTAAAAATGTTGTGACAACCAGTACATCAGGGTTCAATTGGTGCGTAAGGGTGAACAGCAAGCGGAGATTGTCCACTGTTGTGCAGCCCGGGATAAAGCCAGACTGGTCCACGGGGATTAGTTGTCATTGGTGGAAGCTGTCACTTTGCCAACTATTTGGCCAAAATTTGGCTGTCAACATTAATAAGCAATAGGGGGTGAAATGACTCAAATCTATTCAGAGGTTTGTCCAGCTTGAGGAGTGTAATTATGATGAATTTCCTCATTGTCAGTGGCGGAGTGCCCAGTTGGAACACCTCATCATACAGGGGTCAGCTCCTCTGCTTAGGTTTTATAAAACTCTACTGGGAAGCAATCTCTCCCAGGTGCCTATTTATTTATTTATAAACCTGCTTAATCTCCGTAACAGTCGGGGTCTGGCAGAGGATTTCACATTCTATCTAGTCTCACCATGCCAAGGTAACCTGCTGTAGATTAGTCTTCACTTCTGTGGTGGTAACCTGTGAGCGAAACATATAGAGTCCCCAGTAGAAGGTAACAAATTCCTGTAATATCTCCTTTGCTCAGCTCCATTTTTACCCCCTCCAGAGCTTCAGCCTGCTGCATATGCACATCTTCCACATAAGAAATATGCTCAGCATCAGTTAGGCACGCATGCTGTTTATCCATGCAGTCTTTTATGTCATTCATGCTTCTGATCAAGGACTCCAGTTTGCAATCAATGTGGTGAGACTTGTTCTAATTTCTAATAGGATTGATTTAATGTCTTCAGCAGTGGGAGAGGTCTCCCTTCCATCTCCTTCTCCCTCTGGAAACTGGTCAGTAGGTGGTGCTGTCAGGCACGATTGCTGTTTAGTTTCAAATGTAAGGCACTGTTGCTTGGTGTCTGTTTTGCCCATTTTCAGAGAGAGGATATCAGATGCTCAATAATAATTAGACTTGACTGAGCAGAGGTAGCAACACAGCAGAACAGGCCTGGGAGATATCCAGCA
Organism: Pleurodeles waltl; assembly: GCF_031143425.1. Lineage (NCBI taxonomy): Eukaryota > Metazoa > Chordata > Amphibia > Caudata > Salamandridae > Pleurodeles > Pleurodeles waltl. The sequence continues at coordinate 683,743,732 of NC_090446.1, forward strand.
GCAATATTACCGGTTATAGTGCAAGTGATTTCATACATTACGCTTTAATGTAGTTGATGCCAATTTCATGTAATGATGAATGAAGGTTATGGAGGACAGCACATGTGCCCAGCTTAAGGTGCCCTAACTAGGTCATAGCGATCCATTCTAGCAGGCGAGGGTCAAAAAATCTTTGCACTTACTGGGCAAAATGGTGCAGGGAGGACAGCCAGTGTAGCTTCCTTGGAAGCAATCCCCTTTTGCCAGGGGCCATCACTCCGACGTTGTGAAGGTACTTCTCAGCGGACAGAGGAGACGTGCAGCAGTAGGCCACAGTGAGGCTGCAATCCCACGTGTGACCTGGTGTGCACCCTTAGACATCCCTAGCCCTTCTGGCACCTTGATGCCCCGCAACAGCAATCCGACATCCCCAGCCTAGCGCAGCATGGCCCTCTACTCTTACAGGCGAGGACTGCGGTGCATGCCACTCTCGGAGACCTGAAGCCCAAGGCAGCCAATGAGTGCAGGCCCAGCGCGGGCGGTCTTCCTCTAGCTCTCACCCGTCAGGGGCCAGGATATTTGCTCCGGCCAGCAGAACTGAGCTACAATACAGCCATCTTGGTGCCGCTCCAGGTCACGCCCCCCCCAGACCCACATATTTAACTGGAATTTTAAGCAATTTAAAGATTTTTCAAATCCCCTCAAGTGGTATTTAAACAATACGTGACAGTGTAGTACTTTTAAAGATGATTTTGTGAGTGAGGTTACTATTTTGCTGTGGTGTACAACATATCATACGAACCACCTCTATTCAAAAGAGAGAACTGTTTTTTCTCCATTTCGTTGAAGACAGTTTTCAGCATTTAAGGCATCGCTGAACAGCTTTAGTTATCCTATTTCATTAGAAATCATTACGCTTGATAGCAAAGATTTAGCGTCATGCAGAACTATGAACAATAATATCATGTCAGGTAGATCCAACACGATTATCTGTTTCTATAAAGATAAAAGAAAACTGTTTCACAGCAAAAACAAAGTGTGACAGCCATTCATGGTAACTGTAATCCCATGGCTATCCATGCTGTTGAAAAGCTTGGTATGCAAATCAAAATGCATGAGGCTTAAGAATGTAATGGCCCATGAGATGTCCTCAAGGGCCCCATAAACTACATTCTCCATCTGTAGCTGCTCTCTTTATCTGCCTACGGAATTCGTATCTTGACACACACAGGGTGTCTGCTGATCAGCAGTACTCACTGGCAGCGGTGGCTGGTGAATTTTGGAAGTGGTGAGGCACAGATTGGTATGTACTGTGTGAATTTACGATACATGATTATGGAATGTCTAATCTTTGCCTGAGGGATATAATAATGCCATATCATAGAAGGTGTGTGGGTTAGAGCTAACCACTTAAATATCTATGCAAAAATAATGACTTTCCAAACGGAGATGCCTCAGATAATGCACACAATTTTCTTCTTTCACTGCTATTTTCCCTATTTACTGTTGACATGACAGACAGCTGATAAATATTGGAGGGGTCAGGCCACATGGGAATCTTAAGAACAATTATATTTCACAGCAAAAAGTGATGCTTAGATGAGGAGGGAAATAAAGGTTGTCATCAAGGTAACAGTGATTCTGAGGATTTAGGGTTAAAAACCGCAGCTGGAGACTGCACTGTATTTTCCCCAGTAAAATGTCCAGTGAATAAACATGCACATGGTAAAAAAGCACTGAGGCCTGAAAAAACAACCCTTTCAGTTCTGCCTAAAACGTGATAACAATGCTAAAAACACTAATGGCAAAATAACGTTTCAGAAAGGCTGTGCTGATTGTAGACAGATTATCCTGCATCTCATTCAGCACATGGAAAGGAACATAGCTTTTCAATATATATTGCTTGTTACAGCAGTGCCTAATTTCCAATTGCAAGCTCATTATCACAGCGAAATGAAATACACAATAAACTTCCAACAGCAACAAAATGTTGTGCTCCATTTTGTCTCAGTTAAGAGGTGCTAAATGGGCAGTCATTCCCGCTGTCATTGCACTTGAAAGTTTCACTTTCAGAATAGCTTGTACGTAGGCCTGGTTAAAAAAAATTATATCTATATTACTATACATACTATGTATGGATTGAAAATTGAAAGACAGAAAACAAGAGATCTGAGTGGCACAAGAATTCGAGATAGATAATAGAGTTTAGAAGCAATAATTAATGACACCGAGCTGACACATGCATGGGGATTAACTCAGACAATTACAGATTGCTGCAAAACCTCCCTATTGTTAAGGCGGTCAGCTGTGCTATCATATGTTAGCTCAGGTTGGCAGCTGCAGATGTGTCAAGTCAGGCTTTCTTCAACTCTGATCTGGTTCTCTCGTTAGCCAAAAACCACGATGGCCTGGCCCGGTCCTTCTAACATCAAGCAGGTAGTAAGAGTTATATTTCGGCTCTGCAACATGTGTTTTTCAATTTCACTCCAGACGTCACACACACTAGCATTGTTTTTTTCTCCAAAGAGGAGGAGGAAACTTTGTGAGTCTGACTTGAGTGACATGAACCTGAAGCAGGTCTTCTCTCTGTAATGTCCGATGATCGATCGTCAATCTGCTGTGGTGCTCCTTGCTGGCCCACACCACCCACACAGTAATATGAAAGTAAACGGATGTAAAACTGTGAGCCAGACGTCATTGCATCATTTGTTAAAGGGCCCTGCGCAATGGACCTTCAGGAAGTGCTAGGTTGCCTGGGCTTAACTACCAGCGAGGTTCAGGCAGCAAAGTATTTATCATCTCTTTACATATGCATGTTGATAGTCAGAGTTATATTTATGTAAAAAGGATAATGGGGTTGCCAAATAGGGCAGTGCTCTGAGCCCCAACACTCTAATCAAGAATCTGCTGCTGGTCACTGGTATTTTCTTCGCAGACTGCATCCCAGGGTCTTCCTTTCAGGGCAGGATAGGCTGCCATCACGAAGCCATTCCAGTAAGTTCATTCTGCAGTGTGGGGTTGGTTTGTACATGTTTTACCATTTTTGGGGGTTTAAGTCCAGCCCTGTACCAGGCCCTGGCAAATGGTAGGCTCTGGCTATGACTGTCCCGTTGAAAATATTTAAATGTATGCCAGACGATCATTCTTCGATTTCTTGACAGACGGTAATGCACAATGCCCTGGAGACAACAGCGTTTCTTTCACATCGCAAGCCGTGCCATTCTCAGCTGTCTTTGGGACACAAAGGATAAATCGTTGTTACCAATCCACCCCTAGCTTTTCGGTGTATGCTGCCTCCTTTAAAGTCGGAAGCAGTTCCCAGACTTCCCGATCTGTTGTGGTCATCTGCTCATTTTATATTATATTCCTACATTAGACCATTTTTGACACACTATTTGGGACGTGGGACTTGTTAATGGCAGCATTCATCCAGCAAGAAAATCCTACCTCTTAGTGAATCCATAAAGGTACCAAACGGCTTACATATTTATTGAATTGAGCAAGCTTGAGCATAGATTTTCTTTAGATTTCCTGAATATGAAGTGTTGAAAAATACGTCTGAGTGGCATGGGGTAGAGTCCCAGAATGTTTCTAGGATACTGAGCTGCCACCTACTCAACATTTCATCAGCTTTGGGACTTTGAGGTACTATTTGGAACACTGTAAGCATCAATTGAGAAAATCAAGTTATAAGCTGTCTTCCAGAAAAAAAAGGATCTGTCTGAGCAAACAGGTGCCTGTGCAAAAGAAGGTGAGTTTTAATTGGGGAAATTGAGCATGGTAGCTTACATTTCCTAATTGCTTTTTAGGTGCAGTTGTACCGACTATACCTTCATTTTGCTAAGCATGCTATGTTATATTTGTCTTTCATCATCTCCCTCTTCCCAAGATTGAGAGTGCAAATCTGTTAGAAATGGGGTCTTTGGTTGGCAGTCAGGTTACCCCTGTCCAAGCAAGGACCCTCACTCTAGTCAGGGTAAGTCACACACAATCCAAATTATCCTGTGCCCACCCTCTGGTAGCTTGGCACTGAGCAGTCAGGCTTAACTTAGAAGGCAATGTGTAAAGTATTTATGCAATAAATCATACAATAACACAATATAGCACCACAAAAATACACCACACAGTGTTTATAAAAATATATAATATTTATCTTGATATTTGCAGGTCAAAACGATCAAAGATGCAATAAGTAAATGTAGAGATATCACTGAAAAGTGATTTGAAGTGTCTTAAGTCTTTTAAAAGCAAACAAAGTCTCTTTTTAGCACAATGTACCTGGTTTGTGTGAAAAATCTCCGCAATGGGCCACAGAGGAGGAGAAGCGTGGAAACAAAGGGAGTGTGTGTCGATTTCTCGGGCTGCACACGGTGATGCGTCGTTTATTTTCCACGCAGGGACGGCTGTGCGTCGATTTCCGGTGCTCGGTTGTGGATCCTCTTCGGGTTGCAGGGTTTTCAGATGCCCCGGGGTCTGTGCGTGGAATCCTGGGCTTGTGGAACGGAGTCACAATCGCTGCGTCGTTCTGGTGGGCATTGCGTGGAAATTTCTTCCGCACGGCAGGCGCTGCGTCGATTTCCCCTATGGAAGTCGGGCCGTGTCATCCCAGGTCGGCTGTGTGTTGATCCGGTGGGCTGTGCGTCGAAGTTCCAGTCGCAATGCATGCGTTGCGTCGATCTTCTCCTTGCAAAGTCGGGCTGCGTCGTTCCGGTTCGCGTGCAGTGAATTTCTCACCGCAGGGACGGCTGTGCATCGTTTTTAGCAAGCTGTGTGTCTAATTTTCACCTCACAAGGAGTCCAGTTGCAAGACAGAAGTCTTTTTGGTCCTGAGACTTCAGAGACAAGGAGGCAAGCTCTATCCAAGCCCTTGGAGAGCACTTCTTCACCACAGCCAGGGAGCAGCAAGGCAGCAGGGCAACAGAAAGGCAGCAGTCCTTCACAGAAAGCAGTCAGGTGAGTCCTTTGGGCACCCAGGCAGTTCTTCTTGGCATGCTGCAAGTTCTGGTTACAAGTTTCTTCTCCAGGAAGTGTCTGAGGTGGTAGGGCAGAGGCCCTGTCTTATACCCAAATGTGCCTTTGAAGTGGGGGAGACTTCAAAGTGTGGCTTAGAAGTGCACCAGGTCCCCTTTCTGTTCAATCCTGTCTACCAGGGTCCCAGTAGGCAGTGTGGCAGTCTTTGGTGTGAGAGCAGGCCCTCCACCGTCCCAGCCCAGGAAGACCCATTCAAAATGCAGATGTATGCAAGTGAGGCTGAGTATCCTGTGTTTGGGGTGTGTCTGAGTGAATGCACAAGGAGCTGTCAACTAAACCCAGCCAGACGTGGATTGTAAGGCACAGAAAGATTTAAGTGCAGAGAAATGCTCACTTTCTAAAAGTGGCATTTCTAAAATATTAATATTAAATCCAACTTCACCAGTCAGCAGGATTTTGTATTACCATTCTGGCCATACTAAATATGACCTTCCTACTCCTTTCAGATCAGCAGCTACCACTCCAACAATGTATGAGGGCTGCCCCAATGTTAGCCTATGAAGGGAGCAGGCCTCACAGTAGTGTAAAAACGAATTTAGGAGTTTTACACTACCAGGACATGTAAAATACACAGGTACATGTCCTGCCTTTTACCCACACAGCACCCTGCCCTAGAGGGTACCTAGGGCACACCTTAGGGGTGACTTATACGTAGAAAAAGGGGAGTTTTAGGCTTGTCAAGTACTTTTAAATGGCAAGTCGAATTGGCAGTGAAACTGCACACACAGGCCTTGCAATGGCAGGCCTGAGACAAGGTTAAGGGGCTACTTAAGTGGGTGGCACAATCAGTGCTGCAGGCCCACTAGTAGCATTTAATCTACAAGCCCTGGGCACATATGGGGCCAGATGTACCAAAGGGTTTTTCCCATTCTGTGTCAATGGGAAAATGTGTTTGTACATATGGCCCATAGTGCCTTCTACTAGGGACTTCGAAGTAAATTAAATAGTCCAATTGGGTATGATCCAATGTTACCATGTTTAAAGGGAGAGAGCATATGCACTTTAGCACTGGTAAGCAGTGGTAAAGTGCACAGAGTCTAAAAACCAGCAAAAACAGTGTCCAAAAAGTGGAGGGAGGCAGGCAAGTTAGGGGTGACCACCCTAAGGCTGTCAGGTCTAACACAATCCTTTTATCAAGTTATTTTATCCATTTAGATGATTCCTATTGAATATCGTCTGTTTATTAATGAACAGTGATTCAAGAAGGTGCTTATGCAGGTCAATGTGAAACGTTTGCTGTGTTCACCTCCAATCTTGGGAATAAAGTTTGGTAACACGGTGTGCCATCTTTTCTGGTGCAACTGAATATATCTTTAGACAGCATCAATAATCTTACCCACTGAGTTTTTTAGGTTTCTTGTATTTGAGAGACCCTGAAATTCCTGATTTAGGAATTTGTCCCCCACGTCCATATCTATGTCCAGCCAATCTAAAATCATTGAAAAGTTTAGACAGGTGAAACTTTCATTTTATTGAGCTCTAGATGCAGTCATTTATACTTTTTTTAACATCCGTGTAGTAAAAGTTTTGTGTGTTGGTTCTGGGGCTATTGAAAAGTCATAGCTTAGTTTTAGGGTTTTGAAAACCTGTTTTCTATCCTTATAGTGAGGAGGTTTTCCATCCTGCTGTGCCTGCCAGCATCCTATACAAGAGAACAAGGATATTGTCCTCTTGCTCAGCACAATATACAATATACGGGTATTTATTTGCTCTTGAGACCTTTTTGAATAAATGGGCGGGTAATTCCTGAGTTGTTTTTTCTTTTATCCTGAAACAGTGTAGAAATTATCTGTTATTCACCAAATATTTTTAATGGCTAGAATTGAGCGTTAACTGTTTATCAGATACCCTAGCAAAGGAGCCCCACATGAGGTCTGTCGAAGTGACACGACTCCAGTAGTTCTAACTGTTTGAGCTGATATGATTTGGAAATCATCAGATTCACCAGAAATCGAACCACCATAGACCACAGACCTTAGCAAACTGTTAGACCTGGCATCCTTGGTGTGATTCACCCACACCTTTTGCCTTCTTCCCTCCTCTTTTGCTGAATTAATTTCTTTCTGTTGACTTATGCTCTCAACTTCACACATGATAAAATTGACCTACACCTAATTGGCACATTTGGTTTACATGTAAGTCCCTAGTAGATGGTATCACAAAATACCCGGGGCCTGTAAATGTAATGCTACTATTAGGCCTGCAGCATTTATTGTGCCACCCACTAAAGTAGCCTTTCAAACATTTCTCGGGCCTACCACGGCAGCGTTTGAGTGCAGTTTTAAAATGCTATTTTGACCTGGTAAAATAAACCTTTTTCCCAACCTAAACCTTTCTTTCTAGTGCTTATAAGACACCCCTAAGGCAGGCCCAAAATGCTCATAGGAGAGAGTGCACTGTATTTAAAAAGTAGGACACGTGTACTTAAGTTTGAGATGTTCTGGCAGTGCAAAACTCCTAGTTGTTTTGCAGTGTTTTAAGGCCTACCTCTCCCATTGAGTAACACTGGGTTACCCTATTACGTTTAGAATGTGCTAACTTTGAAATGGGAGCAGATGCAAAAGGATTGTAATTTAGAGTCCTCTTTAATGGCGAAGTCACATTTAAGTTAATATTTTGAAAATGCCACGTTTAGAAAGATGTTCAACTATGAGAAAAACTTTTAACAAAGATAATTATAAGGTGATGGGTGACTTGATCAAAAATCCTTACTAATTAGGATGCTAAGAACATTTAAACATTTTTATAAATGTTTCTATGGAGTTCTGGCTTAGTCGGAAGTTACCTCTCAAATACTGCCAATATTGTAAAGATTTGTTGTGTTTTATACGTCCTATGTTATTTGTGGTAACACATTTTTCGCACTTCTCAGCGAGTCGTCAATTTGAGCACCTATTTTGTTTGTTTTGTTTTGACGGATCAGTCAGGTTATGTCGTCCAAAGAGGAAGGATTCACCAATTATGTATATAGATTAATAAAATGATGCTCGTTTTTTATGAACACAGAAGAACTATACATATGTCCTCTTGAAACTTGTTTAAAGCCATTTTGTTCTGTACCTATCACCTTATTATTAATTTTGTTAAAGTCTTTTCTCCTGGTAAATAACTGTTTGTGCTTGGATTTTATTGCCCTTGTTCACCAGATTACAGGGTGCCCCTCCTTTGACTATATTTAGAAAGCTGGCATTTTCTTGTCCCAACCATTTGCGTCTTCTGCCAGTGTCCTGGGTCACATGACTGTGAATGACTCTGCTGTTTTGGTTTGTGTATTTTTTCCAGACAGTGACACAAAGAGTGCTTATGTGTGGACAGGATGGGCCCTGCTGGCAGGATTACTGGGTAGGTGCTGTGCCCAGGAGCACTTACAATTTGAAGCGTTTTGCCTCCTGCCTGCGCAAAGGAATCTGACAGCAGGCCTATCCTGCCTTTTGTCACCCCAGGCAATTTAGAGCCTTGACAGGGGAAGAACTATCCAGAAACCCCCACACAAAGGCTGGCACCAGGTATAAATATTGGACTCCCACACCCATTCATTAGAACACTCCTGTGGAAGTTACAAATTAAGGATTGTGCAGCTGCCAGAAGATGCCCCTGCTGCTTGAAGGAAGGACTGCTTGCTACCTGAGAAAGAAGATTGGCCCTGTGTGTCTTCATTTCAGACTACCCAGAGTGATTCTAAAGGTGATTTGGCTGACCTGTGGGAGCTACAGTGAACCCAACATGCTTCAGACAACTCTCTGCATCTAACTAGCTGATCTGCTACAACTGGACCTGCCTGGACCTCCAACTGAATCATCCTGAGTGCTGCTGCTGGCCTCTGCTGGAGTGAGTCCTGATCCCCAAAAAGGATCTCTCAGGTTCTGAACCCTTGGTTGGAGTCGGAGAGTACTTCTCCCAGTGAAACTGAAGGTTTCATCAGAACTGATGCAGTATCATGTAGCCTGATACAGGACCTCGCACTGCAGCACATTGCAGCTCTTGATAGGTGGCTTAATCGGAACCATCTCAGCACAACCCAACCTGACGCAGACCTTGCTTTGCAGAACCACACAGCCCTTGATCAGAGGCTTCATCAGATCTACTGCAGCATGGCACAACCTGACAAATGACCTTGCATCGCAGCACCTTGCACTTTCTGACCAGTGACTGAATCAGAACCAATGTTGTACAGCGCAGACTGATGCGGGACCTCATATCTCAACACAAAGGACACTAAGCTACATTTCCCAGCAGGCCAAACTCAGTCCTATACCTGGCCCATGCTCCATGGAGTTCAGCCTGAACTTGTGTATTTTTCCCTGTCAAGCATGACCAGATAGCTGGAATGGCATTTTCTGCTTCTTGGTGCTATTTTCGTTTACAACTTTAAAATTCAATAGCTATTATCTACTGATTTCATTTTTGTTGTTCTGTCATTGCTTTATTTAGTAAAAATGTATATATTTTCCTAAATTGGTTTGGGTTTTTTCTTGTGTTGTGTTTTCACTGTATTACTGTTTGTGTGCTGCTTAAATACTTTACACATTGCCTCTAAGGGATGCCTGACCACCTTTCTGTCAAGCAACCAGAGGGTTAAGCATGGGTTAATTTTTGTGTTTTACCCTGACAAAGATTGTGTTTTTTTGTCTGAATAGGAAGTCCACTCAACCAATAACCCATTTTCCTACACAAACTCTTGGGGAAATGCAAGGGACCAAGGTCCTAAACCTTGATTTTAGCCATAGCCAACTGATAACAAGAGAATTTGCTTGTTTACTAGGGATAATCAAGTTGATAAGGCAAGAAAATCTGGGGTGTAACGTAGGCCCCCTGTTGTCCCGGTGGTGCAGGAGCAGGGGTCCCGGATTCAGCCTAAGATCTGACAATATCTGTGATCTCGGAAGGCTTGGGGCCCTTCATGACATTCGACAGACAGCGTTCCATTATGTGAAGTCCAAGAAATGCCTGATAAGTTAAGAGACTTTTCTCTTCCGGAATGTTTATTGATCAAACAACAAAGTAATTTAAAGCTTGTATTGTGCTGTCTTTAAATGTAGTACTTAATTGTCAGCAAAAATTATAAATAATGATCACCTCTTTGTAGCACAACTGCCACCTACCAATGAAATTATGCACTTGTCATCTTTGTTATTTCTTAGATTTATCAATAGAAGTGTTAATACTAGAAGATATATTAGACGTGAGTAGAGAAAACCTTGCTGAACTGGTTCACAGAGAAAGCCACAGATTGTTACACCTGCTGTAGGCGTACGTCTGTCACAAAGGATTAATTCTGACCCAGTCACAAACCTGGCCTTATCCTTACAGTGATAGTGCAATTCCACACTCAGAAAGGCTTACACGCCCATTTTTATCATAGACAGCATTTCTGATGGACCAAGATTATCAATACTGATGGACGATGAAATAGATTTGAAAGTACTGGATCATTTTATAGTGTGCACTGCCCAGGCCTGCGTCATGGTACAACTTTAATTGGGTGCACCTGGTGCACACAATCCATTATACTCTATTGAACTTAATGCTCTGCCCAGAGCACAGTTGCAAAGGAGTGCATTACTGAAAGTTAGGTTGGTTTATTAAAGTCACCCATCTGCCTTTCACTGCGCTGGTGGAACCTTGTATGCACTTGAAAGAGGGACAGTGATGCTCCTGCTCATGGATGAGGAAGTGACTGCACCTAATTAAAGGGAGATGCTTGGGGGTCCATAAGAACCTCTTTTCCCACTTCTGATGGGTGCCGTCAAGCAGGGTTGTGATTGTGTACCACCTCTTTTTTGCAGATTGTTAGTGTGCTGCCTCACAGGTATTCTGCCTCTGCACCCACAGGTATAATATAGAGTGCAGAAGGAAAGTGTTTCCTCAATAGCATGAGAACATGCCCATTTGCAAATGAAAGAATGCCCACCATGAGATCACATTGATACTACATGTGCACCGTGCACAGCCACTTCTGTAATATCAAAGTGTCTCTTGGGTGCTAAAAGCGTACACACACACCTGTTGGTCTACTAGGGCATTTTTGCTAATATGGCTCATAAAGCTGGATTTCAAAAGGTATGCATTTGGCATGTAGTCTAACCTTCTTGAAGAGTCTTTACCCAAGTGTGCAGTTATCAGTGCCTAGATCACAACACAATTCTGTGATGGGAAATCTAGTAAGATAAAGTAGTATTGATGGGACTCCAGATGGGGTTCTAATTATGTATATAGTTGCATGTAGCATTGCAGTTACTGTATGTGTACTCTCATTTGTGTCTGAGAAGGGCATTGATAAAATAGCTAATAGTTATCTGCATTTTATGTCACTTTGATTTTTCAAATACTGTTGTTCAGAGCTGTTCAACTTCTCTAATATAGACAAATTTACAGTAAGGTTTAGAGCTAGGGCTGCAATTAGGTTGAGGCTTAGAGGTGGCGTAAAGATAAAGAGAGGGTTCCTTTTAACTTAGTATAGGGTTGTGATTAAGGGGTGATTTAAGGTTAGGGTTGTTGTGATGACCCTTTTACTACCCAGGTTGGGTACCCCTGTTTTAATATAGTTTCTGGTTTGCGTCTTATTCATATTTTATACATGTTTTTAATTAATGTTCACAAGACTGCTTTTTAGTGATGGCTTTTATACATTTTATCAATTCCAGGAAAGCCAGAAACACACTGCTCATTTGCAACATGTTTTAGTCTTTCATGGATCTTTGTCATGATCCAAGGTCCATGACGGACTGAAATGCATTGATGCGAGTAGCCTGAAATAAAACAGTGGGAGTGAAAAATCAATGCTACAAGTGCCGTATTCACATTCCGGGTGAGGGCGTTGTTTGTATATATACAAATATATATATATATATATATATATATATATATATATATATATATATATGTATGTGTGTGTGTGTGTGTGTGGAATAACTTACTGACGGTTGCCATAGGGTACTTATAGTTGCCAATAACATTGATGCTGTTTGATAATTCTTTGCAAACTTTTCGAAACTAGTATGCCACTCACTTCAGCTCGAGTCTTGTAAGTTTCGGGATGATTCATGAAGTAGGGGCAAGAAAAAGGGGGGGCCCAAAATGCGGTTCTGCCTGGAATTTCCCATAGGGATTTTAGACACAACTACATCCTGAACAATGGATGGAATTACACCAAATATGACAGAAAGCTAGCTCTTGGTCCAGAAAGAGCCCTTTTTCTAATCTGGTGTAAATCTGTTCAGTAATTTTGTAGAAATTAAAGGAAGGTTGCATTTGTGAGACACAGATCTTCTGATGCTCTGATAGCTCTGATGCTGAGATCGATCTGATCAGCTGCCAGCACTTTAACCAGGAAGTGCTGGCAGCCATTTTGAGACTCTGACTCAGCTGAGTCCCATGAAAAAAGTTAAAAAAAAAAAGCAGAAGGGGGCTGGTAGGAATACTCTGACTCCATAGGCCTTGTGGTGGTTCCTGGAGCCAAAAACCCTTTTTTTTTGCTGCAAATTGCAGTGGATCTGCAAATCTGTGACAAAAAGTTTAAAAAAAGGCCTTGCTCCTGTCTTCTTCTTGCTTTTCCCACTGTTTTTTGAGTGCCTTCTCCTTGATTTTCCCTCGTTCTCACTGTTTTTACAATGCTTTTTAACTCATCTTTTTCTGTGCCTGCTCTGGTCTTTTCCCTCATTTTCACTGCTTTCTTCTTGCTCCCCCCCTGTTTTTTTTTTTAGGTCTCCCCTATTTGCTTTTCCCTTGTTTTCACTGCTTTCTCCTTGCACTCTAAGGTAACCATAACTTGAGCCCTTGCCATGCACTGCTAATTACCCCACACATTGCATAAGTAAAGAGCTAGCTCTGGGTGCGCAGATTACGCTTTTGCCTATTTGGAGTAAATCAGTTCAGTACTTTTCCAGAAATTTAGGGTAATTCAAATTTGTACATCTCTGGCCGCGAAGTATTCACAAAAGAAGATGACCTTGTGCAGGGAAATGCACAGCTCTGATTGGCTGCCAACACTTAAAATCAGAAAGTGTTGGCAGCCATCTTTGGGCTCTGCTTGAGCTAAGTCCAAGTAAAAAAGTAAACAAAAAAAAGAAAAGGGGCCAGGGTAGAGACACACTGACCCCTTAGCTCTGGTGGTGAGGTCGCAGAGGGAACCCTTCCATAGCAAAATAAGCTTTTTATTTATTAGTTTTTTGCCACAAAATTACGATATTCGCGGCAAAAAACAAACAAACGCAGGCTCCCTGGGTGGACTAGGTCCCGGGGGCATTAATAATTTTGTGTAGGGGGCCTCCTGGCCCCCAACAGCCTTGGGGACCACAACATCCCCGGGGTAACTTTTCCGATATATGGGGAGGCCCACAGACCCCCACATCCTGGGGACTACCACCTCCCTGGGGCAAATTGGTTTAAGTGCGTGGGGGAGGCATGTCAGCCTCACCATAGGCCCAGGGACTGCCACCTCCAGAGGGCTTTACTTACAATAAATGCAGGGGTCACCCAGCCCCCTTGAGCCCTGTGGATCACCACCTCCCCAGGACAATATCTAAATGTGGTGCGGGGGCCCCACCAAAGCCCAGGGGATCACCGCCTCCCCAGGTTTATGTGCATGTTGGACGGGGGCCACGTGACCCACCTCAAAGAGCCTCTGATGGCCCTAGGGACCGTCACCATCCAGGACTGGCTCCTGTTATGTCCCAGGGTGCCCACCCCCAGGACATAACTCTTTGGTGTTTGATGGTGGGACCTGTCAAACAGGCTGCGCTGTCAAAAACCAAAGCTTTCATCTCTGTTCCCTTTACGCTTGCAGGGAACAAATATGAAATGCTTTAGCAAGCACAGAGCTGCAGTTAAAGTAGCTCTGGGCTTGCTAAAGCAGTGGCTCTCTGGGGGAGGCCTTAAGCCCCCCCCCCCCCCAGTGCCAGATAACCTGTGAAGGGCTTGTTATACTTTAAAAACAAATAAAAAAAATATATTAAAATAAATATGTAGGGATCACCACGGATCCCTTAAGGGATCCCCACAGTCTCAGTAAGCCCATAAGGGCTAAAAAAATATTTTAAAAAAACTAATAGCTCGGTGTGAAGGTCATAGACCTTCACAAATAGCGTTGAGGGCTTGAGTCCACCCCGACTTGTTTCCCTCTTTTTTTTTTTTTTTTTACTACAGATCTGCAACGCTCATACTGAAAGGTAATCTTACTAATTTTAAATGACAAATACATTTTTCTTTTTTAATTTGTCTAGAAATATCTCATTCTAAGTATGTCATATATCAAAGCCTAAAAAATTCTTAATCTCTCTCCATTTCACTCTCTTTCTCTCACTATTTCTCTCTCTTTCAATCTTTTACCCACTCACACATCCACTCAGACACTTACACACACACTCACAGACCCACTCAGGCACTCACGCCCCCACTCATAGACCTACTCAAACCCTCATGCACTCACTCACATACCCACTGACACCCTCATACACCCACTCACAGACCCACGCACATACTGAGACACCCACTAAAACACTGATGTACACAATCTCACACCCAGACAGGCACCCTGACAGCCACTCTCACCTATTCTATTACCCAGAGAGGTCACAGCCAACTGCCGCTATGCACGGCCAAAGGGCCATGCACAACATGTAGTTGGGTGGTTAGGGGAATTGATCGCAGGGACTGGCTGCAGGCCAGCCCTTGCAGTCAACCCCTACTGCAAATGGTGAAAGATTTGGTGCTTATAGAGGGTTGGCCTCAGTGCTTAGCCACAGGGCAGGCCCCTGTGGCCAACAGCCATCATACACGGCCAATTGGTGTGCACGGCGGTGGTTGGATTCGCATATAGTAGTGAAAAATAATATCCGCAATTCACTGAAAAAAACAAAGGTTACAAGGGCATTATAATTAGGTTCTGAATTTACTCATGCAAAACCATAGAAATCCAGCAGTTATAGAGTTATTTCAAGTAACTATAACTTGCGCCCTAAGGTAACTATAGCTCATGCCTTCGTAATGCACAGCTAATTACTCTACATATTATATCATTAATGACATCTTCTATCCCATCTTTCATAATATCACTGCAACATTTACAATAAAATAATTGATGAGACAACTGTGCGTGGCAGGGGCGCGAGTTATAGTTACTTGAAAGAACTCTAGCTGTAACTGTTAAATTTCTCTGGTTTTGTACAAGTAAATTCAGAACCTAACTATAACGTCCCTGTAACCTTTGTTTTTTTCTGTGACTCTATATACACACGCACACACATATATATATATATATATACTTTCTTAACACAACCAAAGGTTACAGGGACATTATAGTTAGGCTCACATTTTAAAAGTACCAAACAATAGAAATTCACCTGTTATAGTTAGAGTTATCTAAAGTAACTATGAGTCATGCCCTAAGGTAACTATAACTCGCACCCCCATCATGCATAGTTATCTGATCAATACTTTTACTGCAGATGTTACAGTGATATTATCAATGATGTTATCAAACATGTCATGAGTGCTGTAATTTGTGGGGTAATTAGCAGTGCATGGCAAGGCCACGAATCATAGTTACTTCAGATAACTTTGACATTTGAATTTCTATTGTTTGGTACGTTTACAATGTGAGCCTAACTATAACACCCTTGTAACCTTTGGTTGGTTTAAAGGAATTTCTATGCTTTTTTTTTAAATTCTATTTCCTAACTATAATGTCCCTGTAACCTTTGTATTTTTCAATTAATTTCTATGGTTTTTTAAACAAAAAATAATTTTCATTACTGCACTTTAATCCAATCACTGCTGCGCATGGCCTTTGGCTGTGTGTGGCGGCAGTTGAGCACAGCGCCTGGCCTGTGGCCATACCCTGCAGCCAAACCAACTAACCAACCAACCCCACGCTGTGCACGGGCACTGGCCTTTGGTCACGCGTGGCGGGAGTTGGCAAAGGCCTCTCTCTGTGGGTGTGAGAATAGATGTGAAATGGTGTACCTGGGGGTGAGAGTGGGTGTGACAGTGTTAGCGGTGGTGTTCTAATAAAAAATATTAATTAATATTCATGTATTCTGAATAATGGATTTGTGTAGAAAATATAATAACGTAGCAAAATAATGCACACATTTTGAAAATGTGATTATAATGAGTGGCCACCAATTGTAGGCTTTCACTTAACAAAGGTCTTGGCCTACTTGCGAGGCCTCATGACAAGCTATATTTCTTAACGTTTAATAAATGGCTGTCCTAGAGAGTTAAACTGTGATTTTCCATTGTATTGTGTAAATGTGCTCACAGCTGAGAATTTTTTCTCATGAGAACCGTCTGCTAGAAGATTCTGTTCTTGCTAAATGCAACAATACTTGTGTAGTGTGTGTAAGACTGACTTTCTCAGGAGGAGAACAATGGAGACACTGACTGCAGTAGAAGTTTCAACAATATTGTCACCTGACGAGCCGGATGATGAGGACGTTGCAGGGAAAACCAATCAGCGACATGTGAACGGAGTAGTGGTAGAATTAATAGATTTGGAGTTTTAGGCCCATATTTATACTTTTTTTGCACCTCATTTGCGTAATTTTTTTACGCAAAGCGGTGCAAACTTACAAAATGTAATTGTATTTTGTATGTTTGCGCCACTTTTGCATCAAAAAGTGACTCAAATGCGGCGCAAAAAAAGTACAAATATATTCCTTAGTTTTATTGGACAAAGTGTGATCATGCGATCCCTTGACCAATAGGGGTTTGGGAAATAGTTTTATTATATTTAAATTAACAGGACTACACTGAGAGAAGACCAGCATTCTAGCATTTTGCATTTGCCATTAGCCCATTGCCCATTTTCTATCTTGACAAGAGACGTGCTTAACTGTATTGTTTAAAGACTTCCAGGGTCATTACAACCCTGGCGGTCTTGGACCGCCAGGGCTGTTCTGATGAAAGCACCGCCAACAGGCTGGCGGTGCTTCCCATGGTATCACGCTTCCACCGCGGTCGCACCACTGGGGCCGGCGGTTTCCCGCCACAATGGCCCCGACGGTTGTAATCCACCAGGGCAGCGCTGCTTGCAGCGCTGCCCAGGGGATTACGAGTCCCCCTACCTCCAGCCTTTTCCTGGCGGTAAAAGGCTGGCGTTACGGGGAGTCGTGGGGCCCGTGCAGCTTTTCAGACAGACAGTGAAGTGCACCCGTCGCACAGCCGCAACACTGCCGGCTCCATTTGGAGCCGGCTCCCGTATTGCGATCGAGATCCCCGCTAGGCCGGCGGGCTGAAACCAGGTTTCCACCCGCCGGCCTAGCGGGGATCTCCAAATGGCCGCGGCGGGAGTGCGGCCGCATTGGTGGCCGCCCGGCGGTCCGATCTTAACCGCCCGCCAAGGTCGTAATGAGGACCTTTGTGTTCTCTGAACTTTGATGCTGAATCCTGATGCCTTGCTAATCGACTGATGTCCTGATGACGAAGACTATCTTGTTTTGCCGATCCAATTGAGGAGCGGTATTAACTGTACCTATGTGTCTGTCATACCTATTTGTTTTTTCTTTCTAGGTACCAACTGCACTGTTTTGCTAAAGCCATAGTTGGATGTTTTTCCTTTACTTAGCCGAGGTCTTGGCCTTGTTGCATGGCCTCATGTCAAGCTGTATTTCTTAGCGTTTAATAAAATGGCTGTTCAGAGAATTCAACTGTGATTTTCCACTGTGCTGTCTAAATGTTCTCGTAGCTAAAGGTCTTTCTCATGAGAACCGATTGCTAGAAGATGCTGTTCTTGCTAAATGTATCATTATGAATGTAATGTTTAAGACTCCCTTTCTCTAGAGAAGAATAATGGAGACACTGACTGGAGTATAAGCTGCAACAATATTGTTACCTGACAAGCTGGATGATGAGGACATTACTACAGAAGCCAATCGGCGACATGTGAATGGAGTGGTAGAAGAATTCATAGATTTTAAGTTTTAGTTTTATTGGACAAAGTGTGAACATGCAATCCCTTAACCAATAGTGACTTCGGAAGTAGTTTTAGGGAATTTAACTTAACATGACTGCACTGAGAAGAAGCCAGCATTGCGCTTTTACCTTCTGCCACTGTCATAATTTCTTGAGCGCCTTGACAAGAGACCTACTGTAGGTGAGCAGGGTTCCATGTCCCAGAATACAATGAGGGGAGGACATACTGAAAATGCTCGGGTAGTCTCTCCTGTGGGACAAACTTTTGACAGATCAAGATCATTGTTAGACCTCAGTCCATTTGTAGCACTTCCAAATACTATGGTAGGGTCAAATGTTAGCCAAAGTTTGAAATTATTGACACACCAGACCCCAAATGCAGTTGCAAAGCAGGTGCCACCAGTCTAAGCCAGTAACATTTTGTTGCAAGGTTTGGCAGCTCAGCAGTTGACTGAATGGTTAGACAAGCTGAATACCCTGCAGAGTGCTCCTAAGGGAGAGGAGTGTTTGAATTATGCTAGGCTAAGCATGGAAGCGGGTGAACTCATTGAGGGAACTATGGATGTGAACAGGTTAGAATCATACACAAAGGCAGAGTTGAGATATTTGTGCCCGAAGATTACGAGGGAAGTGAGCAATGTGCATCAGAAACTAGCAGACCTGGCAGAGAAGTACGGCGCAGATTTAGAGAAAACTAAGCATTTGAAAAGGAGTTACAGATTAGACTTTGAGGCTAACAATTTTGAACACATGAGATCTGCCAGAATGAAGGCACACCTTAAGGAATTGCTTCAAAGTGCCCAGATTTGGGGAGCTTTGGACAAGTGGGAAGGCAGATGGGTAAAAAGAAGAGACAAAAGAAAAAGGGATTATGTTGAGCTGACTGCAAATGTGTAGCAAGGCGAAGATCCAATCAAAATTATATCAATGAGAGATATTCCAGGGGGGGGGGGTTATTCATGTCCCTTGAAGCAGAAGTGACATTCTATTATTTACAAATGTGTCAGGGAGACCAGATCCTTGCGGCCTGTGCACGTTCCCAACATGTCCACCACTAGACAGCTCCAAAGCTCCGATAGAAATATCACAGAGCCTGAGAGAGTCCAAATGGGGGAAATGGGGATTAGGTAGGGAACAGCTGGGAAGGAGACCTGTAGGAAGCAAAAGGTTAAACAACACAATATCAAGATATAATCACATTGCCTTTCAATAGACTATGGTTCTAAGAGTTCTCATACTGTAACCATGGATAACCTAAGAAGTGTCTAGAACTAGACCTCAAGAAATCTAGGTACATGGGAAAAATCAAGAATGGGTTAATACAATGTTTCATATGAGCTTTTCATGAAATATCACATACTGTCTAGAATACAAGAACCTTCTAGAATAATGTTTCAGAACAAACATTGCATTTTTACATGAGGACAAAGGCTATCTGAAACATTCCCTGGAAAACAATAGGAATTGTACTAGGGACTTAATATGCCCAAAGAATGTCGCACTTTGAGTTAAGAATCTTCACAGAAAATCCAAAAGCTCTGGATAAATGTGTGCACCTCAACAAACAAAACACACCAAAGTTTTCAATACCATGAAATGATCGCGCACACTGTCGAACTAAGAGGCAAGCTCTTTATGCCAGGGTTGCATCGTGCACACTGTTGCCGATTCAAACAAGAATATGTAAATGCCATAAAATGATCGCGCACACTGTTGCTGATCTGAATGCCAAGGTTTATATGAGAGAAATGAATCGCTCACTCTGATGAGTCGACCAAGAATATGCAAATGCCATGAAATTATCGCGCACACTGCTGCCGATCTGAACGTCAAGGTTTACATGCAGGGAATGAATCGCGCACACTGCCGATTCGAACAAGAATATGTAAATGCCATATAATGATTGCGCACGCTGTTGCCGATCTGAACGTCAAGGTTTACATGCTGCAAATGAATCGCGCACACTGCCGATACGAAAAGAATATGCAAATGCCATGAAATGATCGTGCACACTGTTGCCGATCTGAACATCAAGTTTTACATGCTGGAAATAAATCGCGCACACTGCCGATTCGAACAAGAATATGCACATGCCATGAAATGATCGCTCAAGCTGTTGCCGATTAGAACATCAAGTTTTACCTGCTGGAAATGAATTGCGCACACTGCTGATTCGAACAAGAGTATGCAAATGCCATGAAATGATTGTGCAAGCTGTTGCCGATCTGAACATCAAGTTTTACATGCCGGAAATGAATTGCGCACACTGCCGATTCGAACAAGAATACGCAAATGCCATGAAATGATCGCGCAAGCTGTTGCCGATCTGAATTCCACGGTTTACTTGGGAGCAATGAATCGCGCACTCTGAAAGTTTCACAAGTAGGCCCAAAACTCGAGAGTCTTTGAGAACAGGGTCAGGGGCCCAGACGACCTCTGTCTTACTGCCCTGCTCAAGGATCACCAATATAATGAGGGGCAGACCTGGAACATCAAGGTAGGCCTCCGGAACAGGAGCTCAGGAAGTTGCTGCTGCTCTGCACTGGGACCTCTGAATAGTGAGCACGTGGAGCTGGGCTGGCTCCCTTATATAGAGTCTGGCCCAGCCCACAAACCACACCCAGTCATGCTGGAGGGAAAGCTTCTAGAAGGTCCTAGAAAGGGACCACACCCTAACACACTCAGTGAGCCTGCAGCAATACTTTGCAAATGAACAGTTATTGCAAACATCATGAATAGTGTTTTTCAAGGTTAAACTCTCCAATGCAAAAGGTTAACATACTGCATATAAACACAATGCATGAATTATGCTCTTGCATAAAGACTGGGTTTTTGCATTTTTGTCGCCCGTAGTGTGCGCACTGTCCTGATGTTGACAAAATGATTATCCAAAATTGAGAGAGAAGCCAGTAGAGTGGCATCAGCAGACAGACAGGTTGGTGAAACTTGCAAAGTGCCTGTGGGAAGACTTGAACACATTACTAGAGATAATGGTTCCAGTTGTTCTGTGGATAGAGTGTAAAAGGAGTGTAGATTGGCCAACAAGCGAACCAGAGAGAGACAAGAATACAGGTGCACCATCTCTTGAGTTAATGCAATATTACTATAAGGTGATTTAATTTTTGAAAACAGGAATTTCGCCCAAGAATATTGATTGGCAAAGGATTGACAGGACAGCTCAGGAAGCAAAGGAGTCAATACATGCAATTTATGAGAGATTGTTGCAAGCGTTCAAGCTTTGCAGTGGTACAGAGTCCATTGAAGCAAAAGACATGATTCATTTTGTGTTCAGATTTGTGAAAGGGTTGAGACCTGAAATTAGCCAGATGATTAACAGTCATTTGATTTGCTGGCAAGCAAAGCCGACTGATGAGGTGTTGCAGTATGCAAACTACTGTAGTGATGAGATTGAGCTGAAGCAGAGAAAGCTGAAAGAGAAGATGATGGTGATGCAGATTAAAGCTGCTCGCACAGGAATGCAAAGGTATTTTCCACAAGTTACCACAGTAGCAGAGGGCAACCTGATGTTTCAGCCCCAGATGAGAGGTAGAGGTTGTGGAAGTAATGCGAATCGTGGTCCAGACTTGGGTGCTGTAGGGGTTCAGAATGATGTGCAGGGAATGTAGAAATTATTGCCATGTCACGTTTGCGCAGCCGTTGGACATTGGAAACGGGAGTGTCCAATGATGGTGCATGAAGGTGTAATTCAGGAAAGTAATTACATCAAATCGTTCCAGAACATGAGAGGGCCGAGAGTGAGAGGTCCTAATCCAAATTTCCAAAATAATGTGAATCATGGGCAGAATTTTTAACCCATGCAGCAGGTGCAAATACCATGTGTACAAATGACACACTTCCAGCCGATGCAACAGCAGGTTCCCACGGTACCTAGTCAGCAAATTCAAATACCTCAAGCCCCAATGGAACAGCAACAGATGATGCTTTCTCAACAGGTCACAGGTCAGAGGCTTAACCAAAGTCATAACACAGTGCACCAATTCCCGTTACACAGTTAGAATGGAATAAATGATGATTGGATGAGTGAAAGTTCGGATGAGGAGCCATGTGTACTTGCAACTTCCTTAGAAGTAGATCAGAGAGGCCCCTATGTGAAGGGAAAGGTTACAGGTCACAGAGTTTCATTCTTGGTTAACACAGGAGCTACACGCTCTACAGTGAGAAGAGCAGAAATTCCAAATTTGCCCCTTTCAGGTAAAACAGTTCAGATTGTAGGAGTAGCAAATCAGAATTTGACCAACCCAATTATGGAACCAGTTCAGGTTAAAATTGGCAACTTTAAGGTGTGGCACAAATTTGTAGTCTGCGATTCAAGTTCGGTATCCCTACTAGGAAGAGACTTGCTGTGTAAAACGTAATGTTCGATTACGTGTTCAAATGATAGAATTGAGATTCAGATGAATAGTGATGATGAAGATGACCTAGCCCCAGAGATAGAAGTTGAAACTACAAATAAGGAGTACCCTCTGTATTTCCCGATGTTCTCTGTAAAGGAGCTTCATCCTGATTTGCAGGGAACGGTTAAGGAGAAAGTGTGAGATTTACCAGGGAAAGAAGTAGGTCTGATTAAGGGAGTTGAGCCAGTTAAAGTTACTGTAAAGCCGAATGCAGTTTTCCCTCAACTTACACAGTACCACATGCAGCAAGATGTCCTTATGAAGGTTGCCAATATAACTGCAGACTTTGTAAATCAAGGGGTTTTGAAGGATGTATTGAGCAGCCCATGTAATTCACCGATTATGGGTTTGCAAAAGCCCTGTGGGAAAGTTCGAATTGTCGAGGACTTGAGAAAAATAAATGAGATTGTGGTCAAATGTTGCCCCATGGTGCCAAATCCAGCTGTGATATGGCTTCAGATTCCATGTGATGCTGAGTGGTTCATTGTTATTAATTTGTTGCAAGCCTTCTTTTCTGTGCCTCTTCATGAGGACAGACAATTTCTCTTTTGTTTGAAATTTCTGGATCGAGTTTATTGTTGGTGCAGAATTCCTCAAGGGTTTTCAGAGTCACCTTCCATATTCAATCAGATCTTAAAAAAGAATTTGGTGTCGTTGGAGTTGCCTTTCCTATCAACCTTGGTGCAATACATTGATGACTTGCTGATTGCGTCTAAAACAAAAGATGAGTGAAAGTATGATATGATTGCCTTACTGGACCATTTGGGAAAGAATGGTCACAAAGCGTCTCTGCTTAAATTGCAATACTGTCAAAAGGTAGTGAAATATTTGGGTCACCAGATTGAGAAAGGATCAAGAAAGAAATCCAGAGAAAGGATTACAGCCATGTTGTAGATAAATCCCCCAACCACGTAGAGAGATGTCAGGATGTTTTTAGGGATGCTAGGCTACTGTCGCCAATGGATTCCAAATTTTTCAGTCATTTTGAGACCATTGCAGAAGCTGACTCATAAGGAAGTCACTGATCCTATTGTGTTAGACCAGTTTGGAATGAAAGCGTTCACTGAACTGAGAGTCTGTGCAAGGCCCCAGCTTTGGGTTTGCCTGACTACACGAAACCTTTCACATTGTTTTGTCATGAGAGTGATGCATGCTCTTTGTCTGTCTTGACACAGGTCCATGGAGGTTTAAACCCCTCAGTAGCATATTTTTCAGCTACTTTGGACCCCGTCGCAGCAGCCATACCCGGTTGTGCAGTTGCAGCGTTTGGCCAAAGCTTTACAAAGTGTGAAGGCATTGTGATGGGACATCCCTTGACCATAATGGTCCCTCGCTCTATTGAGATTCTACTTGCCAAGATGAAAACCCAATATTTAACTGGTGCGAGTTTGACCAGATATGAAATAAGTATTCTAGGGTCACCAAATGTGTCATTGAAAAGATGTACAGTACTGAACCAGGCACTTTACTCCCAAATGAAAATGTTGAAATTGAGAAATTGGAAGACATTGAGCATGATTGTCTTGAAGTAACTGACTTGTGCACAAAACCGAGACTTGACATTAGAGATATCCGATTGGAAGAGAATGATCAAATTATCTTTGTTGATGTTATTGTCCGAGAGACAATGCAGAGACACTGAGAGCAGATTATGCCGTGTGCACAACTACTGGTATTTTAGCAGCTTTATGGCTTCGAGGAGTGTATTCTGGCCAAGTAGCAGAACTGGTAGCCCTTACTAGAGCGTGCCATGTTTCTGCTCAGCTGAAAATTACAATCTATATGGATATCCAGTATGGATTTGCAATAGTCCATGATTTTGGCCAGTTGTGATCACAAACAGGTTTCATGACCTCTTCTAGTTCATCAGTGAAAAATGGTGAAAGGATGAAAGAATTATTACATGCTATTCAAATGCCTGAAATGATTGCCGTGGTGAAATTCAGTGCACATCTGAAGTCGCAGGACTTTGTATCATTGGGAAATGAATATGCGGATCAAGTCGCAAGGTTTTGAGCATTGAACTGTATACCGTTCAAAGATAAGTGGGAATTGTTACCTGAAGAAGACAAAACATTTCCATGTTTTGCACTGAAAGTAATTGACACCCTGGAGGAATTGAGAATGTTGCTGAATAATGAGGACAGGGAGGAAAAACGTTCATGGAGCAAAATGAAATGTGTGCAAAGACAAGATGAATTGTGGGTTTCAGAAGAGGGTCAATTGGTTTTGTCAAATAGTCTGTGGTCTCAAATGGCTAGGTATTATCGTGGTCAAGCACATGTTGGGAGGGATGCCATGATTCGGTTGTTCAACCCAATGTTTAGACAGGTTGCTGAAGCATTTGCCAACAATTGAATCCGGGGAAGGGGACTGTGGTTAATTTGAGCCACATTGAAAGAGCAGGAAGTCCATTCAGCAGAATGCAGATGGATTTTATTGAGATGCCTCTGTGTGGAGGTTTGAGATATGTGTTGGTGATTGTTTGCATTTTTAGTCACTGGATCAAAGCTTACCCTACACAATGAAATGATCGTCTCAAAGTAGCTGAACTACTTCTTAGGTAACTGATGCCGCGTTTCGGTTTTCAGATCTCTTTAGAATCAGATAGGGAAAGTCAGTTCAACAATGAAATTATTAAATTACTGTGTGCAGCATTGAACACTGAGCAGAGGTTGCATTGTAGTTATTGACCTGAAGCATCAGGACTAGTGGATCAGATTAATGGTACCTTGAAGTCAAGAACTGTAAAGATGTGTGCGTCCATGAATTTGAAACGGCCTGACACATTGCCTTTAGTTTTGATGTCAATGAGAAACACACCCGACAGGAAGACAGAATTGTTGCGCATGAGATCCTTATGGGCCGAGCCATGAGGTTGCCAGCGGTGCCTGCAAATGCACTTGTCAACATGACAAATGATATGGTGTTGGACTACTGCAAAGGTCTGGCTGATGTGGTTCTCACTTTCTCTCAGCAGGTGGAAGCCACCACACTGCCACAGATCCATGACCCAGGGCACAACCTGAGAGCCGGAGACTGGGTTGTGGTCCAGAAAACCGTGAGGAAAACATGTTTGGAGCCTTGTTGGAAAGGACCATTTCAGGTAGTTCTGACAACTACCACAGCTGTGAAGTGCGCTGGAATTCTGAATTGGATCCATGCCAGTCACACAAAGAAAGTGGCATGTCTACTGGATCATGAGGAAGAAGAATTGTTGAGAGTACAAACAACAGAGAAACAAGTCTCATAGCCGGAAAGAGAACAAAGAGGAACTGAGACCGGATCTGAGCCCTTTGAGGACGGTTCAGTCACTCCACTGAAAGACGAAAGAGAAGACCTCCAGGAGGGGGATGGAGAGCCTATCTCAATTGAGGCAGAAGGAGAGCCTAGTCAGAGGAGGGCTTTTCCAGAAGCAGATGATCTTGAGAGACAAACAGAGCAATTGCCAGACCCAAAGGGGAAAGATGTTGAGGTGGATCAAAGTCAATGTGATCTGACTCCTCCTGAACCTGTTGCAGGTCCATCAAGAGAAAACACCGCAGAACAAGGGGAAGTTTCAAGTATGACTCTGAAGAGAACAATGACAAAAGGTCCACTGAAAGAAGATAAGTGGTCGGATTCACAAGGAAAAGGAAAGGAAGCGGTTGTTGAGACACCCATTGAGGAAGAAGTAAATACAACAAGGAGAGAAGATCTAAGTGAAGGAGAATCGAATGGCGATCGAAAGTTGAAAAGAAAGAGAATAGCAAGTCGAAGATATGCAGGTCCTGAATGGGCGTATGCAACTACAAGTGAATGGCAGCAAGAATTTTTGTCTTTTTGATTTGATAGAGACATTCAGGGTCAGTATTTTGGCATTTGAAGGAAGCTGATGAACTGAACTGTTGAAACAATCTGAAAGAAAATTTTTGAGAAAAAGACTGTCGAAAGTAACCAGAAGAGACATTGTTATCCTGATTTGACTTTTGAAACCTAATTTTGACAAGCTGCTTACCGATTTTGACAAGGGATGCTGGAATGGGCACTGAAAGCTGTAAATAACTGCTGAAAGAAGAGTTTTTGTTTTTGATTTTTGCTGCAGTTTTTCTAAATTTCTTCTGCTTTCTGATTCTTTACAGATCATGAGTAACATTAGCCAGCAGGGTAGGAATACTAGGCGCTGTAAATATATGAGTGTTAGTTTGACGATTATGTGTGGGATATTGTTTGTGGTGTTGATTGTGTGTATGTCTGTTCTTGATAAGAGTAAAGTCAACCATACTTCTGCTTTTGAGACAACTACTGCACTAATGGCAGTACAGAGGTTTAAGTTAGATGAGAAATATTTGCATGGGGATACTAATGCACAAGGAGAACTTTCTTCTAACGTCTTCTATCGCTTGTTGAGTGAGTATGTTGAGAAGATTGATGCGACGAATTGTTATGTGTGTACGCAGATTCCTTCGTCAGTTGAGGAAGGTGTTATGTACCATAGTTTACCTTTAACCTATGGAATAAGTTGTAGTCTGCTACTAACAAGATTTTATAACCAGGAGTGCATCCAGTACTTTTATTCAAATTATGACATGGTGTTTTCGTTTGTCCCTATAATTAGGTATTTGAGTAGAGTGGCTAAGGAGAATGACTTAGTATTAGTTAGAGGGTTCTTTGAACCTACACTGACGTCTGGCACAGCTTATGCTCACAGGATTAACTTTGTTTACACCTTTAGAGAAAAGAGAAAGACAATGAAGGAGATGTTAGAAAAAGGCTTACCGAAATTAGCTTTAGATGCGCAACACATAGGGAAACTTTGTATATATAGGCCTAAATCATCCACTGACACTTTATTTGTGAGAACGAGTGAATGTAGACATGTGTTTTCGTTTTGGAGTAAATGGGCTTTTATGTTGAATGGACAGGACCCAGCTATTCCTGGGATTTATTTCATTTGTGGTCTTAATGCTTATTACCATCTTGCAAGAGAATGGTATAGGACATGTTACTTAGGGATAGTTTTCCCAATGATTTAGCAAATAAATGATTTGAAGAAGTTTCCAAAAGTGATTGAATTACATCATTTGAGGGAGTCTCCTTCTGGTTTGGTGGGAGATATATTTTGAGCAATGATTTCTTCAGTAGGAGTCATTCTGAATTCAATAAAGATTTGAAAGTTGTCTACTATTGTGGATATCATGCTGAGACATTTTTCAGGAGCCATACTTATAATAGATACTGAATTAGCTGCTGAAAGGGCTATGACTCTTCAGAATCGTCTTGCTTTAGACATTCTTTTAGCGAAGGTTGGCGGAGTCTGTAGAATGATTAATTCTAGGCATTGTTGTTCGTATATTCCTAATAATAGTAAAGAAATAAGAGGCTTAATTACTAATCTGACTAACGAAAGTGCTGATTTGAAAGAATTGAAAGAGCCAGGTGTTTGGGAAAAGATTAGCAAAGGTTTTCTTTCAGTGGGGAATCGGCTCAGCAAAATTTGGAATGGAATTCTATTAAAATTATTGCAGGGGATATTAATTACTGTGGTTTGCCTAATTGGAATATGGGGATTGTGTAAATTATGCAGAAGAATTCAATTTAAAAGGTTGAAGAATAAACAGAGGAGGGAAGAAAAGAAAAGGGAAAGCTTGTACAGGGAAAATTCAAAAATGGAACAAAAGTATGAAGGGATTGAACTGACAGAATTTTAACTGATGCAAAAATTTGTGAGTGAAAGTTAGTGTGGTGACACATTAAGTAATCAAAGGAGGGATTGCTAGCGCAGGTTTTCTAATAAAAATGATTAATGAGTATTCATGTATTCTGAATAATGGATTTGTGTAGAAAATGTAATAACGCAGAAAAATAATGCACACATATGAAAATGTGATTACGATGTGTGGCCACCAATGTTCACAAAGTGTACTTATTAATAGTCTAATGCTATGAAACATTGAGCGTATGTTTGACCAGTATAGTAATATGTCATATTAAAGGATATGCATTATGTATTAGCTTTATTAATTGTAGGCCTTGACTTAGTGAAGGTCTTGGCCTGCTTGGCAGGTCCTCATGTCAAGCTGTATTTCTTAACGTTTAATAAATGGCTGTCCTAGAGAGTTAAACTCTGATTTTCCATTGTATTGCGTAAATGTGCTCACAGCTGAGAATCTTTTCTCATGAGAACCAACTGCTAGAAGATGCTGTTCTTGCTAAATGTAATAATATGCGTGTAATGTGTGTAAGACTGACTTTCTCAGGAGGAGAACAATGGAGACACTGACTGGAGTAGAAGATGAAACAATATTGGTACCTGACTAGCCTGATGATGAGGACATTGCAGGGAAAACCAATCAGCGACATGTGAACGGAGTAATGGTAGAATTCATAGATTTGGAGTTTTAGTTATTTTGGACAAAGTGTGAACATGGCATCCCTTGACCAATAGGGGTTTGGGAAATAGTTTTAGTAAATTTAACTAAACAAGACTGCACTGAGAGGAGACCAACATTTTAGCATTTTAGCATTTTGCATTTGCCATTAGCCCATTGCCCATTTTCCATCTTGACAAGAGACATGCTTAACTTTATTGCTAAAAGAATTTTGTTTTCTGAATTTTGATGCTGAATCCTGATGCCTTGGTGATCGACTGATGTCCTGATGACAACGACTATCTTGTCTTCTCGATCCAATTGAGGAGAGGTATTAATTGTACTCATGTGTCTGTCATGCCTATTTTCTTTTTCTTACTAGGTGTTAGAAATGGGGTCTTTGGTTGACAGTCAGGTTACCCCCTGTTCAAGCAAGGACCCTCACGCTAGTCAGGGTAAAAGAGAATCACCCTCAGATAACCCCTGCTTACCCCCTTGGTAGCTTGGCAGAGCAGTAGGCTTAACTTCAGAGCGCTAGGTGTATTTGTACCAACACACACAGTAACTTAATGAAAACACTACAAAATGACACAACAATGGTTTAGAAAAATAGGAAATATTTATCTAAACAAAACAAGACCAAAACGACAAAAATCCGACATACACAAGTCAAGTTATGAATTTTTAAAGATTAAACTCAAAAACAGCGCTTAGAAACAAAAAATGCTTTGATGAGATGTTAACACGGCGTCGTGACGGAGTAGTTCCCAACAAGCCGACACCAGCGGCGCCGGACACGGAGTCGTGTAGACCCCCAAGTACAGTACCTTTGATGAAGGGTGAAAGCAAGCCGATGCGCGAAGTCGGGAATCGCGGCGTCTGTGCGAAACGTTGAATCCGTGCACTTCAAGCGGCGTCGGTCACGACGTGGTGCGGCGACTTCCACGGAGTCGCGGACTTCAGCGGGGCTGCTGCGGCGTTGGGCCTGCGAAGAGCGTCGCGTTCTAGCGAAGGTCACGGCGTCAGGTGCAGGCGGTGTTACCGGATTCAGCAGCGGCGTCGGTCCGAAGTCGTCCGAAGTCGATTTCCTTGGATTCCACCAGCTTTCCTTTCAAGGGCCCAGGGACTGGATAGGGCACTACTTGTCAGAGCAGGAGTCTCTCCAGAGACTCCAGGTGCTGGCAGAGAGAAGTCTTTGCTGTCCCTGAGACTTCAAACAACAGGAGGCAAGCTCTAACTCAAGCCCTAGGATATTTATTCACAAGATGGAAGGCACACAAAGTCCAGTCTTTGCCCTCTTACTCTGGCAGAAGCAGCACTGCAGGAAAGCTCCACAAAGCACAGTCACAGGCAGGGCAGCACTTCTTCCTCAGCTATCAGCTCTCGTCCAGGCAGAGGTTCCTCTTGGTTCCAGAAGTGTTTTTAAAGTCTGTAGATTTGGGTGTCCTTCTTATACCCATTTTAGTCTTTGAAGTCACCTTTCTTCAAAGGGGACTCACACCTACTTGTGAAATCCTGCCTTGCCCAGGCAAGGCATCAGACACACAGCAGGGGGTTGGAGCCGGATTGTCAGAGGCAGGCACAGTCCTTTCAGATGAGAGTGACCACTCCACCCCTCCCTCCTAACAGAGATGGCTAATCAGGAAATGCAGGTTACACCCCAGCCCCCTTTGTGTCACTGTCTAGTGCGAGGTGAAAAACAACCCAACTGTCAAACTGACCCAGACAGGGAATCTACAAACAAGGCAGAGTCACAGAATGGTTTAAGCAAGACAATGCTCACTTTCTAAAAGTGGCATTTTCAAACGCACAATCTTAAAATCAACTTTACTAAAAGATGTATTTTTTAATTGTGAGTTCAGGGACCCCAAACTCCAAATATCCATCTACTCTCTAGGGGAATCTACACTTTAATCATATTTAAAGGTAGCCCCCATATTATCCTGTGAGAGAGACAGGCCTTGCAACAGTGAAAAACGAAATTGGCAGTATTTTACTGTCAGGACATATAAACCACATTACTATATGTCTTACCTTATCCATACACTGCACCCTGCCCTTGGGGCTACCTAGGGCCTACCTTAGGGGTGCCTTACATGTAAGAAAAGGGAAGGTTTAGGCCTGGCAAGTGGGTACACTTGCCAAGTCGAATTTACAGTGTAAAAATACACTTACAGACACTGCAGCGGCAGGTCTGAGACATGATTACAGGGTTACTTGTGTGGGTGGCACAACCAGTGCTGCAGGCCCACTAGTAACATTTGATTTACAGGCCCTGGGTACCTCTAGTGCACTTTACTAGGGACTTAACAGTAAAACAAATATGCCAATCAGGGAGAACCAATTACGTACACATTTTAAAGAGGAGCACTTGCACTTTAGCACTGGTTAGCAGTGGTAAAGTGCCCAGAGTAACAAAAACAGTAAAATCAGAGTCCAGCACACATCAACAACCTGGGGAACAGAGGCAAAACGTTAAGGGAGACCACGCCAAGGATGAAAAGTCTAACACGTGTCCCCCGCAGTTAAAAGTGGGGAGCAACTACTCAACCTCATGGGAGTTCTCATCACTAAGGCGGAAGAATCTGGACAGACCATCAGCATTGGCGTGCTCTGTACCAGGACGATGTTCCACCGTAAAGTCCATCCCCTATAGGGAAATGGACCACCTCAACAGTTTCGGATTCTCACCCCTCATCTGCATTAACCATCTGAGGGGCCTGTGGTCGTTCTGAACTCGGAAGTGAGTCCCAAACAAGTAGGGTCTTAGCTTCTTCAGTGCCCACACCACAGCAAACGCTTCGCGTTCTATGGCACTCCACCTACGTTCCCTGGGTAGTAACCTCCTGCTATTGAAGGCTACGGGTTGATCTAGGCCCTCTTCATTAAGCTGTGAGAGTACTGCTCCAATACCATGCTCTGGGGCGTTTGTTTGCACAACAAACTCCTTGGAGTAGTCAGGTGCCTGCAGCACAGGTGCTGTGCACATGGCAGCCTTCAGGGCATCAAAAGCGTTCTGGCAAGCCTCTGTCAAGATCACTTTCTTGGGTTGCTTCTTAGAAGTCAACTCAGTTAAGGGGGTAACAATGGTACCATATCCCTTAACAAACCTCCGGTAATATCCTGTGAGAACTAAAAAGGCTCTCACTTCAGTCTGGGTCTTGGGAGGCTCCCAAGCCAGAATCATGTCTATCTTAGGCTGTAGGGGTGCCACCTGGCCACTCCCCACCTGGTGTCCTAAGTACACCACAAAACCCTGCCCTATTTGGCACTTGCTTGCCTTAATAGTGAGGCCTGCCTTCTGCAGGGCCTCTAACACTCTCCAGAGGTGTTGCAGGTGTTCCTCCCATGTGGAACTAAACACCGCAATGTCATCCAGGTAGGCGGCACTGAACTCATCCAGTCCTGCCAACACCTGGTTGACTAACCTCTGAAAGGTGGCAGGGGCATTTTTCATCCCAAAGGGCATCACGTTGAAGTGGAAGTGCCCATCTGGGGTAGAGAATGCTGACCTCTCCTTTGCCCCCTCAGTTAAGGCAATCTGCCAGTACCCAGATGTTAAATCAAACATACTGAGGTACTTGGCAGCTCCTAACCGATCAATGAGCTCATCAGCTCGGGGGATGGGGTGTGCGTCAGTCTTGCTGACCGCATTGAGACCCTGGTAGTATACACAGAACCTAAGCTCTGGAGTGGCACCAGGAGCAGCAGCCTTTGGGACCAATACCACTGGGCTGGCCCAAGGACTGCTTGAGTGCTCAATGACCCCTAGGGTTAACATTTTGGAGACTTCCTCCTTAATGCAAGCCCTGACCCTGTCAGTCACCCTGTAAACCTTATGTTTAACAGGTATACTGTCCCCAGTGTCCACATCATGTGTGCACAGGTGTGTGACTCCTGGGATCAGGGAAAACAGCGAGGCGAACTGTCCCAGCACGTGGCGACAGTCCCTCTGCTGTTCCTCAGTCAGGGAGGGGGAGAGGATCACTCCCTCCACAGACCCATCTTTCTCTCCTGCAGACAGGAGGTCAGGAAGAGGCTCACTCTCTTCCTCCACCCCGTCATCTGTCGCTAGGAGCATGGATAGCTCAGTTCGCTCAAAGTGTGGTTTGAGGTGGTTGACATGTAGGAGCCTCAAAGGGTTCCTGGGGGATTGCAAGTCTACCAGATAGGTGACCTCGCTCTTTCTTTCCACCACCTCAAAAGGCCCAGTCCACTTATCTTGGAGAGCCCTAGGCTCCACTGGTGCCATGACCCACACTTTTTGTCCAGGCTGAAACTCAACCAGAGTGGCATTCTGGTCGTACCACCGTTTCATATCCTCCTGGCTTGCTTGCAGGTTCTCCTGAGCGAGACTCCTGAAGCGGGCAGTCTGGTTTCTTAGTGCCAGCATGTAGCTAAATACATCCTGGGGTGGTTTACTAGGAGCTTTCTCCAAAACCTCCTTCACCAGACTGAGCGGTCCCCTCACAGGGTGGCCATAGATGAGCTTAAAGGGGCTACAGCCAAGTCCCTTTTGAGGCACCTCCCTGTAAGCGAACAGAAGGCATGGCAAGAGGACGTCCCACTTACGCCTCAAGGGCTCTGACAGGCCCTGAATCATGCCTTTCAAGGTGCGGTTGACTCTCTCAACCAGACCATTACTTTGGGGGTGGTAAGGGGTGGTGAACTTGTAGGTTACCCCACACACCTTCCACAGAGACTTCATATAAGTGGATATGAAGTTTGTACCTCTATCAGATACCACTTCCTTGGGGAACCCCATGCGGGTAAAAACTCCCATCAAGGCACGTCCCACCACGGGGGCAGTGACTGTCCTTAGAGGAATGGCTTCTGGGTACCGTGTGGCATGGTCCACCAAGACCAGGATGAACCTGTTGCCCATGGCCGCCTTGGGATCCAGAGGCCCCACAATGTCAATTCCTACCCTTTCAAAGGGAGTACTGACTACAGGTAAAGGTTGGAGGGGAGCTTTGCATTTCCCCCCCACACTTGCCACTTGCCTGACAAGTCTGACAAGACCTACAATAAGCAGCTGACTGCTTGTGCATCAAGGGCCAGTAAAAGTGGGAGACAAGCCTCTTATAGGTCTTATCCAGCCCTAGATGTACTGCCAACAGCACATCATGAGCCAAACCCAGTAGGAAGGCCATGAAGCACTGGGGTACCACCAGCATAAGAGCTGACCCAGGCTGAGGAACCTTAGGCTCACTATACAGGAGGCCATCCTCCCAATAAATCAGGTGAGTACCTGGCGCCTCACCAGCCGCCTGGGCTTCAGGCTGCTGCCGTAGCCCCTCAAGAGTAGGGCACTCCTTCTGCGCTGTGCAGAATGCTTCCCTGGTGGGTCACCCTTCCTGCTGCCACTGCGACAGCTCAGGGACCTCCCCCAGTTCAGCCACCTGTTCCCCTGTAGGCTCCAGGGCATCACCCTCAGGCTCTGTCCCCTCCCGGACCGTGGGAACTTCTGGGGCCGGTTTCCCGCGCCCCCTGCCCTTCCTCTTCTTGGCGGTCCCCTGGGCCACTGTTTCAGGCTCCAGGGGCTCTTGACTACCCTGATTGGCTGCCATAGACCGGGTGGATACGCATACCCACCCAGGCAGACCCAACATCTCCAAGTGAGACCTGTGTTCCACCTCCTTCCAAGGGGAATCCTCCAGGTCGTTACCTAGCAAACAATCAACAGGCATGGTTGGACTCACAGCTACTTTCCAGGAACCTGAGACCCCCCCCCCATTCAAAGGGAACCTGCGCCACTCTGCAGAGGCACTCAGAGTTGTCTACTGCAACTACTTGATGAAGTATACGGGGATCAATCCTCTCTTCAGACACCAGGTGACTCCTCACTGTAGTCACACTGGCTCCTGTATCTCTCAGAGCCTCTACCCTCTGTCCATTGATGGTCACCCATTGCCTGTACTTCTTAGTGTTATCAGGCACTAGGTTTCTCTGGACCATCTCACTGTCCCTTAGTGAGACAAGGGTCATTTCTGCTGGTTCCACCCACCTGAAACCAACTCCTCCCCAAGCGCTACACTG
Organism: Pleurodeles waltl; assembly: GCF_031143425.1. Lineage (NCBI taxonomy): Eukaryota > Metazoa > Chordata > Amphibia > Caudata > Salamandridae > Pleurodeles > Pleurodeles waltl. The sequence goes on from NC_090446.1 coordinate 683,778,458, forward strand.
GCCAAACCCTGGGACGGTGCACCAGTGGGTGCCGGTGTACTTTTGGGGCATTTGGGGTCCCCCCTCACATGATCCGCCTGGTCACATGCATAGCACTTACGTGGGGGACCACCTGCCACTGGCTTCCCTTTGGACAACCATGGCTTCTTTTCACTGGGGGGTTGGGAATCCTTACCCTGGGAATCAGTTTGGGGCCCTTTAGAGAACTCCCCCTGTTTGCCCTTACCCCCTCCTTTCTTCTGAGAGGGACCCTGCCCACCATTGGCGTGGTCTCCCCCATACCTCTTCTGGACCCTGGTGCTCTCCCAGCAGTCCGCTTCCTGCGCAAGCTTCCTGGGGTCAGTCAGCTTGCTGTCAATGAGGTGCTGACGCAGCTCTGGAAAACATAAACTGTACAAGTGCTCCCAAGCAATTAAATTGTAAAGCCCCTCATACGTGTTTACCTTACTGCCCTTCACCCAACCATCCAGTGACCTGCAAAAAGAATCAACACATTCCAACCATGTTTGGGATTCCTTTCTCTTGTAGGATCTAAACTTTTCCTTGTACTGCTCAGGGGTGAGACCATACCTGGTGAGTAAGGCCTCCTTCATGACAGGGTAGGTGGGACTCTGAGCATCCCCTAAGGCCGTCAGTGTGTCCCTCCCCTCTGCCTCGAAATGCGTCCACAGGGCTGCCCCCCAATGAGCTTCAGGGACCAGGTTCATGTGGAGAGCTGACTCATAACCCTTGCACCACAAGTAGATATCATCCTCCCTTTTATAATCCCTCACAAGGTCTTTTGGGATGTATAACCTTCTCTCCGGCTGCACTGTAGGATTGCTGCCACCATCCCTACTGGACTGGCTCCTCTGATCTAACTCCTTTAAGTTAAGCTCATGAGCCAGCTGCATCTTCCTTTCCTCAAGGACTGCTCTTCTCTCATCTCCTTCTTTCTCCAGATTGAGCTTCTGCAGCTCCAATTGATATGCCCTCTCTGCCTGTCTGTCCTGCAACTCCTCAGGTGTCAGACCCTTGGATGAGACACTGCTACCTGCCCTGGAGACCTTCTCCCTGGACATATCAGGCCCACCCACAATACCATTGTGTACTGAACACCCTTCCTCATCCTCCTCATCTCCCTCATCCTCTGTGTGCCCTTCAGAGCTCTTGGCTGTCGCCCAGGCCCTCAGCGCCTTTTGCAGCTCCTCCTTCCTGGATGAGCTCTTAATGGGACAGTCAAAACTTTTACAGAACTGCTTCAACTGAGCTTTGGTATAACGCTCCAATTTGTCAAGGTCAAAGTCAGCTCCAACTGATGCATCTCCAAGTAGAGACATGATGAAAGGTAAAAAGAGTGCAAAGTTCCAAATGCAGAAACAAGTTCCCAAATGCAGTTCAAAGTCAATCAAGGATCAGCGAAAAAAACCAAAGTGGACGTAGGGAAAAATCCACAAAAAGAGAAAAAGCAAAAATCTCAAGACAAGCAGTGTGTGGTCACGTAGTGGTCTGAACTCAAACAGTAGTGTACACTTAATTACTGTATGTCAAGTACAAATACAAGTCCAAATCCCAACCGCTGATCACCAATGTTAGAAATGGGGTCTTTGGTTGACAGTCAGGTTACCCCCTGTTCAAGCAATGACCCTCACTCTAGTCAGGGTAAAAGAGAATCACCCTCATATAACTCCTTCTTACCCCCTTGGTAGCTTGGCAGAGCAGTAGGCTTAACTTCAGAGCGCTAGGTGTAAATTATTTGTACCAACACACGCAGTAACTTAATGAAAACACTACAAAATGACACAACACCGGTTTAGAAAAATAGGAAATATTTATCTAAACAAAACAAGACCAAAACGACAAAAATCCGACATACACAAGTCAAGTTATGAATTTTTAAAGATTAAACTCAAAAACAGCGCTTAGAAACAAAAAATGCTTCGATGAGATGTTAACACGGCGTTGTGACGGAGTCGTTCCCAACAAGCCAACACCAGCGGCGCCGGACACGGAGTCGTGTAGACCCCCAAGTACAGTACCTTTGGTGAAGGGTGAAAGCAAGCCGATGCGCGAAGTCGGGAATCGCGGCGTCTGTGCAAAACGTTGAATCCGTGCACTTCGAGCGGCGTCGGTCACGACGTGGTGCGGCGACTTCCACGGAGTCGCGGACTTCAGCGGGGCTGCTGCGGCGTTGGGCCTGCGAAGAGCGTCGCGTTCCAGCGAAGGTCACGGCGTCAGGTGCAGGCGGTGTTACCGGATTCAGCAGCGGCGTCGGTCCGAAGTCGTCCGAAGTCGATTTCCTTGGATTCCACCAGCTTTCCTTTCAAGGGCCCAGGGACTGGATAGGGCACTACTTGTCAGAGCAGGAGTCTCTCCAGAGACTCCAGGTGCTGGCAGATAGAAGTCTTTGCTGTCCCTGAGACTTCAAACAACAGGAGGCAAGCTCTAACTCAAGCCCTTGGAGATTTCTTCACAAGATGGAAGGCACACAAAGTCCAGTCTTTGCCCTCTCACTCTGGCAGAAGCAGCACTGCAGGAAAGCTCCACAAAGCACAGTCACAGGCAGGGCAGCACTTCTTCCTCAGCTATCAGCTCTTCTCCAGGCAGAGGTTCCTCTTGGTTCCAGAAGTGTTTCTAAAGTCTGTAGATTTGGGTGCCCTTCTTATACCCATTTTAGTCTTTGAAGTCACCTTTCTTCAAAGGGGACTCACACCTACTTGTGAAATCCTGCCTTGCCCAGGCAAGGCATCAGACACACAGCAGGGGGTTGGAGCCGGATTGTCAGAGGCAGGCACAGTCCTTTCAGATGAGAGTGACCACTCCACCCCTCCCTCCTAACAGAGATGGCTAATCAGGAAATGCAGGTTACACCCCATCCCCCTTTGTGTCACTGTCTAGTGCGAGGTGAAAAACAACCCAACTGTCAAACTGACCCAGACAGGGAATCCACAAACAAGGCAGAGTCACAGAATGGTTTAAGCAAGAAAATGCTCACTTTCTAAAAGTGGCATTTTCAAACGCACAATCTTAAAATCAACTTCACTAAAAGATGTATTTTTTAATTGTGAGTTTAAGGACCCCAAACTCCACATGTCCATCTACTCTCTAGGGGAATCTACACTTTAATCATATTTAAAGGTAGCCCCCATATTATCGTATGAGAGAGACAGGCCTTGCAACAGTGAAAAACGAAATTGGCAGTATTTCACTGTCAGGACATATAAACCACATTACTATATGTCCTACCTTATCCATACACTGCACCCTGCCCTTGGGGCTACCTAGGGCCTACCTTAGGGGTGCCTTACATGTAAGAAAAGGGAAGGTTTAGGCCTGGCAAGTGGGTACACTTGCCAAGTCGAATTTACAGTGTAAAAATACACACCCAGACACTGCAGTGGCAGGTCTGAGACATGATTACAGAGCTACTTATGTGGGTGGCACAACCAGTGCTGCAGGTCCACTAGTAGCATTGGATTTACAGGCCCTGGCACCTCTAGTGCACCTTACTAGGGACTTACTAGTAAATCAAATATGCCAATCATGGATAAACCAATCACATACAGGCCCATATTTATACTTTTTGACGCTAAACTGCGCTAACGCAGTTTAGCGTCAAAAAATTTAGCGCCGTCTAACGCCATTCTGAAGCGCCATGCGGGCGCCGTATTTATGGAATGGCGTTAGCCGGCGCTAGCAGACCGGCGCTGCCTGGTGTGCGTGGAAAAAACCCACGTAGACCAGGCAGCGCCGGCGTAGGGGGAAAATGGCGTTAGGGCGTCTTAAAATGGGGCAAGTCAGGTTGAGGCAAAAAAATCGCCTCAACCCGATTTGCGCCATTATTTTCGACGCCCAGACGCCATTTAAATGACTCCTGTCTTAGTAAAGACAGGAGTCATGCCCCCTTGCCCAATGGCCATGCCCAGGGGACTTATGTCCCCTGGGCATGGTCATTGGGCATAGTGGCATGTAGGGGGGCACAAATAAGGCCCCCCTATGCCACCCAAACATTTTTTTAAAATATAAAAAATTCTACTTACCTGAACTTACCTGAATGTCCCTGGGGTGGGTCCCTCCATCCTTGGGTGTCCTCCTGGGGTGGGCAGGGGTGGCAGGGGGGGTCCCTGGGGGCAGGGGAGGGCACCTGTGGGCTCATTTTGAGCCCACAGGCCCCTTAACGCCTACCCTGACCCAGGCGTTAAATAGTGGCGCAAATGCGGGGTTTTTTGACCCGCCACATCCCGGGCGTGATTTTTGCCCGGGAGTATAAATACGACGCATTTGCGTCGCCGTAATTTTTTTAGACGGGAACGCCTTCCTTGCATCTCATTAACGCAAGGAAGGCGTTCACGCCAAAAAATGACGCTATTTGCCCATACTTTGGCGCTAGACGCGTCTAACGCCAAAGTATAAATATGGCGTTAGTTTTGCGCCGAATTTGCGTCGAAAAAAACAACGCTAATTCGGCGCAAACGGAGTATAAATACGGGCCACAATTTCACACAGAGAGCATATGCACTTTAGCACTGGTTAGCAGTGGGAAAGTGCTCAGAGTTCAAAAGCCAACAGCGACAGGTCAGAAAAAAATAGGAGGCAGGAGGCAAAAAGACTGGGGATGACCCTGCATAAGCAAAAGTCCAACACGACCCCCTACCAGCCTAAAACCAGGGGAGAACAATCAATACCTTGATGTACTTCCCTGATTGGGGCGATAGAACAAGGACCCAGGCCCACAACAGCAGGGGCATGTTCCAGTTCTACGCCTTCCTGACTCCAGTTGGATCCCTCTGTCCATACTCTCAGGGCCCACTAAGCTAACCCATGGGGAACCCTTCTCCACATCTACAGACACCATCTGTGCAGCACCTAACTTTACTTTGCTCACAGATGAATTGCAATGGGCAGATAGTACCACCAGGGCCAACACAGTGGTGGTGACTCTCGTCCCCCCCCAGGGGCGACTCTGTCCACCAGGACAGCAAGCCACGGTGGCCCCGGACAACTGTCAGGGATGAGAGCCCGACCTCAGGCCTCTCCAACCACTGTGACTGCGGAGAGTGGGGGGCGGTAGCCCCAGGTGCCTGGCACCCTTTGACCACTCTCTCTTCCACCAGGTCAGGGATGACAACCTGACCCTGGTCCTCCCCTCTGGGGCTCAGTACCCTCCCTGCAGAAGCAGCACCCCCAGAGTCAAAAACTGTCAGGGTGCTTGTAGAAGCAGTCCTGCACAATTCTTCCACCAGTGCAGGGCTGTTAACCTGCAACTGGTCGGCCAACCTGGGGTCTGTACCTTCAGGTTGGACCAGGGCCAGGGGTGAGGCTTCCCTCCCCCTGCCCTCCCTTCTGGGGTCCTGCACCCCCCCCCTCAGGGAGAGTACCCCTTGAAATCACACCAGGGGGGGTGATTGGGCAAACCGCCCACCCCTTCAGGTCAGGGTTTACCCCCTGCACCTGATCCTCCAGTCCAGGGTCTGTACCCACAGACTGGACCACTGCCTGGCAACCCAGGACTTCCTGGGGGGTATGCCTACCCCCCACCAGGTCAGAGTTTACCCTCTGAACCTGGTCATCCAACCCAGGGTCACCACCCTGCGGTTGAACCACTGCCTGGCACACCAGGACTTCCAGGGGGGCACACTTACCCCCCTCAAGGGACACACTGTCCCCAAGGGCCACACAAGAGTCTGGCTGGCGCAGGTCTCCTGACCTCTGCCCATCTGACAGAGTCTGGATTCCCCCCAACCCCGAAATGGTCTTACCAAGGTCATTCCTGGGGGGCTCTGCTCTCAGAGCTGACCCCTGACCCTCCAGGTTCTCCACTGGGGTCCGCAACCCCCTCTCAACCCTCTGTCTGGACTTCTGCACCCCCTCACTAGGAGTGGTACTGCCAGACACCAGAACTGGTGGGACGCTGGCTACAGCCGCCCCCCCCAAGTTCTCCTGACACTGTGGGGTCTCCCTCAACAGATGGCCCTATGGTACAGGCTAGGCTCCCCTCCTGGTGTTCCCTCATGGAACCCTCCAGGACCTGGGACCGGATCTCGGGCACCTTGGACCTCAGCCCATCCCCATTCCCTCTCCTCAGAGACTGGACATGGGGTCCCTCACCCATCCCACTACACTGGGACCTACCTGGGACACTACAATCCTTCCCTACCTCACCTGGTTGGGAAATACCTAGACCACTCCTCTCAGGAGCACCCCCAAATGCCTCTTCAGACTCTCTGGTACTCACCAAGAGGTCTGCCTCCATTGTAAGCTCCCTGGGGTCAGAGAACTCACACTCCACCTGGTGTTGGCGTAGCTCTGGAAATAAGGACTAGACATATGCTCTCCAGCAATTACATCACTCAGCCCCTTACATGAATTAACCAAAGTACCCTTCACCCAACCATCCAGTGACTCTGCTTTGGAAAAGCACCCCACATCACCCTCCTGAGACTGGTGAGACAGTACCTGACTGTCCCTGACACTCAACCCACACTCTTCTGGGATGTTTTCACACTCCATAACCAGGACTTCTACCTGGGGAGAACCCCTCTCCCTGTCACTCTCACCTAGAGTCAGTAGAGTGTCCCTCCCACCAGTAGGTATATGACTCCCCATGCCAGTTCCCCAATCCACCTCAGGGACCCTGTGCATCACTGGAGCTACCTCATACCCCTGAACCTCCTGGTGTGTGTTAACTGCCTCCTTCAAGTAGGGCACCACATCTCTGGGCATGTGCACTTCTTCAGCAGCACTGGATATACAATTGTTGCTGCCACCATTCCAGCTGGACTCAGCCCTCATGACTTCCAGCGGTTTCAAGTTAAGCTTGTAAGCATAAATCATCCTTTGTATCTCGAAGTCCCTTTCCCACTTGTCACACTCCCTTTGCATCCTCAACTTTTCTGCCTCCAACCGGCGAACCCTTTCTGCCTGTCTGTCCTGCACATCTTTAGGAGTCAGACCCTTAGACGACACCCTGCTACCCCTCCTGGGGACCCTCCCCCCAGGCGTAACAGGTACCTCCACTACACCACTGTGTATCCTCTGCACTTCCCCACCCACATTCTCCTCCTCTGTGTGCCCTCCAGCCTTCTTGATTGTCACCCCGGCCCTCTGTGCCTTTTGCAGCTCCCCCTCCCTGGTGGAGCTCTTAGTGGGACAGTCAAGATCTTTAAGGAACTGTTTCAATTGAGCAACTGAGTACTCCTTCAGTTTCTCCATTTCAAACACAGCTCCAGCTGTTGCATCTCCAGATTGAGACATGATGGTCACAAGTGCAAAGTTCCAAAGGCAGAAAATAAGTTCCCAATGAAGTAAAAAGAATCAGTCAAGTGATCAGCAAAATCATGGAAGTAGAACAAAAAGTCCTTAAGAGAAAAAGCAAAAGATCACCAAACAAGTAGTATGTGGTCACGTAGTGGTCTGAGATCAAAACAGTAGTGTACACTTAATCACTGTATGTCAAGTACAAATACAAGTCCAAATCCCGACCGCTGATCACCAATGTTAGAAATGGGGTCCTTGGTTGACAGTCAGGTTACCCCCTGTTCAAGCAAAGACCCTCACTCTAGTCAGGGTAAAAGAGAATCACCCTCAGCTAACCCCTGCTTACCCCCTTGGTAGCTTGGCAGAGCAGTAGGCTTAACCTCAGAGTGCTAGGCGTAAAGTATTTGTACCAACACACACAGTAACTCAATGAAAACACTACAAAATGACACAACACAGGTTTAGAAAAATAGGAAATATTTATCTAAACAAAACAAGACCAAAACGACAAAAATCCACCATACACAAGTCAAGTTATTAATTAAAAATCAAAAAGAGTCTTTAAGTAGTTTTAAAAACACACTAGCGCTGCTAGAGTGAAAATGTACCTGGTGTGCGTCAAAAATAACCCCGCACGGGCGGGCGTGCGTCGAAAATAACTCAGCACGGCGGTACTCGAGTCAAAAATCCAGCCGCACGATGAGTTGACGATCCAGCCGCGCAGGTTGCGATCTCCCAGCCTCCGTCAGTCATGCTGCGCGTCGTTTCTCCTGCTCCGTGCGTCGATTCTTCGGTCGCGTTTCCTGCGAGCGTCGTTTCTCAGCCGCGGAGCTGGCGGCGCGTCGTTTTTCAGCCGCCGATTGGATTCGCGTCGATCTTTTCCCCGCACGGCGCTCTGTGCGTGGATTTTCTTGTCTTTAGGCTGCCAGCTTCTCCTTTCAGGGTCCCAGGAACTGGATGGGCACCACAGGGCAGAGTAGGAGTCTCTCCAGAGGCTCCAGGTGCTGGCAGAGAGAAGTCTTTGCTGTCCCTGAGACTTCAAACAACAGGAGGGAAGCTCTAGATCAAGCCCTTGGAGATTTCTTCTCAAGATGGAAGGCACACAAAGTCCAGTCTTTGCCCTCTTACTCTGGCAGAAGCAGCACTGCAGGAAAGCTCCACAAAGCACAGTCACAGGCAGGGCAGCACTTCCTCCTCAGCTAACAGCTCTTCTCCAGGCAGAGGTTCCTCTTGATTCCAGAAGTGTTTCTAAAGTCTGTAGATTTGGGTGCCCTTCTTATACCCATTTTAGTCTTTGAAGTCACCTTTCTTCAAAGGGGACTCACACCTACTTGTGAAATCCTGCCTTGCCCAGGCAAGGCCTCAGACACACACCAGGGGGTTGGAGCCGGCATTGTTAGAGGCAGGCACAGTCCTTTCAGATGAGAGTGACCACTCCACCCCTCCCTCCTAGCATAGATGGCTAATCAGGAAATGCAGGTTACACCCCAGCTCCCTTTGTATCACTGTCTGGTGTGAGGTGAAAAACAACCCAACTGTCAACTGACCCAGACAGGGAATCCACAAACAAGGCAGAGTCACAGAATGGTTTAAGCAAGAAAATGCTCACTTTCTAAAAGTGGCATTTTCAAACGCACAATCTTAAAATCAACTTTACTAAAAGATGTATTTTTAAATTGTGAGCTCAGGGACCCCAAACTCCACATGTCCATCTACTCTCTAGGGGAATCTACGCTTTAATCATATTTAAAGGTAGCCCCCATATTATCCTATGAGAGAGACAGTCCTTGCAACAGTGAAAAACGAATTTAGCAGTATTTCACTTTCAGGACATATAAACCACATTACTATATGTCCTACCTTATCCATACACTGCACCCTGCCCTTGGGGCTACCTAGGGCCTACCTTAGGGGTGCCTTACATGTAAGAAAAGGGAAGGTTTAGGCCTGGCAAGTGGGTACACTTGCCAAGTCGAATTTACAGTGTAAAAATACACACCCAGACACTGCAGTGGCAGGTCTGAGACATGATTACAGAGCTACTTATGTGGGTGGCACAACCAGTGCTGCAGGCCCACTAGTAGCATTTGATTTACAGGCCCTGGCACCTCTAGTGCACCTTACTAGGGACTTACTAGTAAATCAAATATGCCAATCATGGATAAACCAATCACATACAATTTCACACAGAGAGCATATGCACTTTAGCACTGGTTAGCAGTGGGAAAGTGCTCAGAGTTCAAAAGCCAACAGCGACAGGTCAGAAAAAAATAGGAGGCAGGAGGCAAAAAGACTGGGGATGACCCTGCATAAGCAAAAGTCCAACAATGCTTGATAAGTTTCTTTGCTAAATCTAAATGTATGTGATCTCATAACAAAATTGTTCTTGATAATAATTTGTACTGTAACCTTAGAATGTGTAATAGTTCAAGCTTTGATTAGATTAACTTTTCTCCATCGCTTTGGACAGCCAGTGTTGTTTCTGTATGTGTATCATCTGATTTTGAGGTTAATTTACATGACGTTAGTATTGTTAATATAGGGAAATAAATATTCAAACTTTTACTAAAAGGTGTGGTTATTCATGACTGAAAGGTCATGGTGTGTGACAATTAATGACTCTATTGATTATTAATACCATTGATTATTGTTGATTATAGATATTGTGTATTGGTTATTGATTATTGATCTGCATGTACTGGAATTATGGTGGGATCATCTTAATTGCGAGTCAAAGGGTTCATTGACCTATTCGCGTCCCTTTGTAAGTTTACTTATTAAGGTCAGACACGCTAACAACAGTGTCTGTCTAGGTATGAGAATTGGTGTATCAGTGTCTCAGTGTGTGCATCAGTTTCTGTGTGGGTGTGTGTATTTGTATAATTGTATTTGTATTGGTTATTTACCAGAAATAAATATTTAATGATTTGATTATCAACATAGACACCTCCCCTCAGGAGTGTAATATAAGGCATATATACTCCTCAGATCACAGTGAAGGTGGCAGTCTCCTGGTGTTTAGGGCTTCCCCTGCCACACGTCATTTACACCCTAAAAGTACATCTGGGATTGAAGGGGTCCCTTCCATTTACTTTGTAGGTAGCCTCCCAGTTCCCTCTATACCCTACACTTTTGGTTACTGCTTTACAAAGATGTACATGGACATCTCTAGGTACTGATACATCAGGGCTCCTGGTCCTGGGCCCCCCTCTGCCTCCTATCATTTGACCCTGTCTGTCTGAAAGTAAAGGTTCCCCTCCACATACATTGAAGGGGGTGTCACAGAAATATTTTTGTCAACATTCACAAAGGAACAGAGGTCACTTTGGGACCCTTTCCCATTTACGAATGGGATTACCACTTCCTTTATGTGGTCAGTAAAATATTAATTTTTTGCAACCAGATTTCAGCTTCAAACCATTTATACACACTGTAAGGAATCGGTAAATGAAAGTAAAGCCCTGGACGTCTATTAGGGATGATTTCCTAAAGCCAAATTACGGTTCGGAAAATATGTTCCTATTCTTTTAATGGGTTTAGTTAATTTGAAAAAAGGCTTTGGCGTTTGAAACCTTCTAATTTACCAATTCAGAGGCTGGCCGAAGGCTAAAACCCTCTGTACATGATGTCCAACGTCTGGAAAGCTCTGAAGGGCCACACAGAAATACATTTAAAGACATTAACTCCCTTACACAAGCTCACGAGCGACCATATCATTCATCTCTAGTTCTTCTTTATTACCTAAGACAAAACTCAGAATCCCTATGATAAATGGATCACACATCATTCACTCCTCATTTAAAGGTTGCACGATTTAGTTCATTAAAACCCTTAGGCAGACAGTACGGTGTAAAGAGGGATAACGTCACATGCACCAGGAGTCACACAGATAGCCTCTATGAACCATTCCAAAGGGAAGACTGATGTAAGTGATAGAGCGTTCTGTCCTAATAAATTACCTGTATTTGGACGCTCTTGGGTCGATGAATCTTTTGACCAAGTGGGGCTCTCTTCACCCGAGATTAGTCAATTTAATCTAATCAATAATCAATAACGAACATAAGCAATGCCCTGATCAACATAACACTTCACAATTAATCCAGAAAACATTTCGGCGAACCATGACCTTTCGGCCATGAATAACCACACCAGTTCATTCAAAGTTAATGAATTTATTTCCCTATATTAACAAAGCTAGCACGATATAAATGTGTCTCAACACCAAATGGTATATGTAAATGAACCTTAATAGCTGTCCATAACGGCGAAAAAGATGCAATCTATGCAGCATTTGAATAACGATGCATTCGATAATAGCAACGCAAACCACTAAAACTATAATCTGTAATGGGCTAATTGTATACATTAGTCAGCATAACAAGGTCTCAAATTGCATCGTGCAACAAATGAATCCTCATCTAACCTCAAATTAGCATCTGCATGTGGGACTTCATGCAAAAAACAATTTAGCAACATTGATTTGGAAAACTCCTAACTAGGGCTCTTATCAAAAATCAGCAGTTGGTTACCTAAAAAGAAACACAATGCAATTGTACATTTTCCTTTCATATTTACCAAATTCAATCAGCATTCAAGGAAGTCTTCGTCTCACAGGTACCGGTTTCGATCAGCATGGGACGGGGCAAAGGGGGCAGGGTGGACGGGGCAATTGCCTCACAGCGGCAAGATAAAAGGACAAAACTACTACTTTATGCAAAGGGGCAGATCAAAGTTAAAGTCTCTAGAGCGAGAATTACTTAAAGTCTCTTTCTCTCGATTAGAGAAAGCATCAAAGTCTCATTCAAAATGGCGTCGAACATCAATTGGCATCGTAGAAGATGGCAAAATGACGAGGTCGGCAAGATGGGCCATAATGGCTGCAATGGGCAATAATGTCCTCAATGGGTGCAGTGGGTATGGCCAATGGCTGCTTTCTTCTCGTGCACCAGGTTTAAATAATCAACAGTTCAAATCCAGTAGGGTCTTCCATTGGAGGGTTCATAGGTTGGCTTCAAATTGTCCAATCAAAAACAACAATTTACAAGCTTCTACCTAGGCCTACATTATCCTTGGAGTCGGGAACGTAAGTTGCAACATATTTTACCAATTAACTCACTTTCAGAGCTTCCATTGTCTGCACCTGCAGATTGACCTTGGAGCAAAGAAGAAGATGCCAGGCTGGCACGAAATCTTAAAGATAAGCATGTGAACCGATCTCACTGGAAAAGTACAGCTTCAAGCAGGAATACACGTTTTATTAGCACATTAGAAAAACACGAGCATCTAAACCGTGAGACAAGGCAACTAGGCCGAAGCCTCCACTAAAGTTATGCTAAGTTAAAACATTTCAAACAAGCAAATCATGGCACACGTTTACGGTTATGTCAGATTAGTACAATTCTAATACATCACATTATATAAAGCACGCTTATAAATGTTGGCGAACTACTCTGAGGGCACATTTGTCCCCGTACAATCTTTATTAGTTCGGTTAAAGTCACACTTGATTATTGCGGCACTACGTTTATGCGCTAATAAATGTAAAACCTTCGTTTCTGCGTCATCAATCCCTCCTCTGATGACTATTTGTCATCACACAAAACTATTCCCACAAATTTTATTCCATTAAAATTCTGTCAGTTCTCTTTGCCTTTTAGTTCCCCTTGTTCTTGCCTTGTATTCTTCTGCCATTCTTTTCATCATTTTCTCTTCCTTCCCTCTCTTAATTCTTGCCATGATCATTAGTATTCCCCTCTTTATTCCCCAAATCCCAAAGATGCAAATTAGTACTATTAGTATTCCCTGTATTATTTTTAGTAATATTCCATTCCAAATGCCACCAAGCCAATTTCCCACTGAAGCAACTCCCTTTCCAACCTTCTCCCAAACTCCTGGTTCTTTCAATTCCTTCAAGTCTGCACTCTCTTTTGTTAGATTTGCAAGCATTGTTTTAATCTTCACACTGTTGTCTGGTATATACGTGCAACAGTGACGCGCACCAAGCATTTTGCAAACGCCGCCATCCTTTGCTAAAAGAATGTCTAGGGCAAGCCTGTTTTGAAGAGTCATAGCTCTTTCTGCTGCAAGTTCAGCATCCATCAGGATTATAGCACCTGAAAACTTTGTCAACATGTTATCCACTATAGTAGACAACTTTCTTATTTTGATGGAATTCAACACAACTCCCAATGAAGGAATCATGGCTCCAAATATATCTCCTACCACAGCAGCTGCAGTCTCTCTTCTCTGGATACGATGAGATCCAGACGTCTTTGGAATCACCGATAGGTCATCCAGTTGATAAACCTTTGGGAACACTATACCCAAATAACATCTCCCCCACCATCCCTTTGGAAGAGGATAATAGGCATTATGCCCACAAATGTAATATACACCAGGTATGACAGGGTCAAGTCCGTTCAGCATGAATGTCCATTTGGCCTTAAAGATAAACGTATGTTTACATTCACTCGCTCCCACGAAAATGTTATCATAATAAGATTCACCACGATATATACAAAATTTCCCTACATGCCAAGCGTCTAAAGCTATTTTTCCTTGTGTTTTTATTGCGGCAAAAGCATAATTATCTACTGAAGTCCTCTTACTTAGCTCTTTTTCTAATTTCGCATTCATTTGTGCCTTTCTATCATCTGTGCGATCTAAAAAGCTTATTTCTACTGCAGAGAGCGAGCAGGTAAGGTTTTCCCTATGAGCGTGAGCTGTTTCAAAAGGTTGCATTGGCTCGAAAAATTCCCTCATTATTTTAGCATCCCAATCTTTAGCAATCTGGCTTAGTTACGTTATTATAGGAACATATGCAAAGGTAACATCATAATTTGAATAAAAATACTGTATGTTAGTTTGACCATAAAATCTAGAAGTTACTAAACTACATGTAATCCCATATGTAAGAGGCATGTTGTGATAAGTCACCCCTTCCGTTACCGATGTCGGTATCTGTGTACACACATAACAATCTTTCGCATCCATAGTCTCAACATATTCTGTTAGTAGGCGATAGAAAACATTATACGAAAGTTCCTTCTTATCATGCAAGTGTCTCTCATCTAATTCTAGTCTTTTCAATGCGGTTAGTTCAGTGACAGTAACAGGAGCAGAAGTAGAAGCATCAATTTTCTCATTCTCACCCTTACCACGCGTTGCAAGCACTATTGCCATTATTATTAGTACACATGCAGTTATCAAGCCTATACACGCATATTTACAATATTTCACTCTACTGTTTTGTGTAGCGTACTTAGTCATGATCTGTATAGAATCAGAGAGCTAGAAGCACTTATAAAGAAACGATTTAGCAATTAGTTACAAAGCTGAACGAGCGCAATGTTCACACAGTTTTCTTCAGGAGCCCAGTCACTTATCGGTTAGCAGCATTTGTCTCAATTCGGCAATAACTCAGTCTTTTATCAGTTAGCAACGTTGTCTCAAATCGGGTTTAAGAGTCAATCAGGTTATCAAAGTCTTATCAAGTTAGCAAATGTCTCATCCGGTTTAGCAATGTCTCAGCTGGTTGTATCACGTTAGATTATAGCAAGCAATGTCATTTATCACCCTTTCAATCAATAGTGTCCATAAAACTTTTCTTTTCTATTGGTATCTCTTCTTCTTCGTTCTCGAGGCTAAGAGATACAACTTCGTCGGTCCAATCGTCATTGACTACATATGCCCATTCTGGACCGGAATATCTCCTGTTTGGTATCCTTTTCCTTTTCAATTTTGCATCTCTCTTCGATTCTGCCTCACTGGTACTTTCCTCTTTGGCCAAGTCTTTTTCTTCACTTTATGTTGGTACCACGACAGACACTTCCTTTCTTTTCTCTTTCACTCTTGGCCCTTCACTGTCGTTCAACGTTTCTCTAGTTCTTAGTTTTACTGGTGATATACTTGGTCTTCTCTTTGCACTGTGTCCACTTGATGGACCTGCGATCTCTTCTGAGGAAGTTTGAACAGTTTTGTTCTGTTCTGCCTTGTCCCCTCCTTCTGGGGAGTCAATCAGGTTTTTCTTTTCTTTTTCTGTACCGTCTGCTTCTGGGAAAGCCCTCCTCTGATCAGGCTCTCCTGCTTCTTCACCTCTTTCGAGCCCTTTGTCACCGTTACTTTCTTCAGGCTCTTTGTTACCATCAGCTGCTTCAGGCTCTTTGTTACCTTCAGCTGCTTCGTCGCTGTCTGAGGTTTCTCCTTGGTCTTCCCCAAGTGAATCGGTTGTTTCGTCCTCAGAGAATATTTCTCTCTCTTCTATTTCTGCCTGTTCGCTTCTAGTCCTGTTTTGCTCTGTCTCAGCGCTCGGCACTTTGTTATCAGGTACTGGCAGTTTCAGCGCTTCAACTTCCTCATCTGTGGGACACAACACCTTCTTTGTATGACTGGCGTGAATCCAGTTGGGAACTCCCGCACACTTCACAGCGGTAGTGGTCGTCAGGATCACTTGGAAAGGGCCTTTCCAACGGGGTTCCAGACACGACTTCCTCACGTGCTTCTTTATCACGACCCAGTCACCTGCTTTCAGTGTGTGTCCTGGACCTTGGATCGGTGACAAGGTGGTTGCTTCCACCTGGTGAGAGAAAGAGCGAACCACGTCAGCCAGACCTTTGCAGTAGTCTAACACCATATCATCTGTAATATTCAAAAGCGCGTTTGCGGGAACTGCAGGAAGTCTCATGGCCCTGCCCATGAGAATTTCGTGCGGGGACAATCCAGTCTTTCTGTCAGGGGTGTTTCTCATTGACATTAACACCAAAGGCAATGCGTCAGGCCATTTCAAATTTGTCGATGCACATATTTTCGCCATTCTTGATTTCAGTGTACCATTCATCTGTTCCACCAGTCCTGAGGCTTCAGGGCGATAGCTACAATGCAGTTTTTGCTCAATGTTCAGCGCTGCGCAAAGTAACTTTATCACCTCGTTATTGAAGTGACTTCCTCTATCTGATTCTAAAGAGATCGGGAATCCGAAACGTGGTATCAACTCCTTCAACAATAGTTTTGCAACTGTAAGGCTGTCATTTCTACGTGTGGGGTATGCTTCAATCCAGTGACTAAAAATGCACACAATCACCAACACATACTTCAGACCTCCATGCACAGGCATCTTAATAAAGTCCATCTGCATTCTGCTGAACGGGCCACCCGCCCTGCCAATGTGGCTCACGTTCACAACCGTTCCCTTTCCTGGGTTCATCTGCTGACAAATGACACAACAATGGCAAACTGCTTCTGCAACTTGACGGAATCTGGGGTTAAACCAATCAGTTTTGAACAATCTTATCATGGCATCTCTCCCTGGGTGAGCCTGCCCATGATAGAACCGCGCTAGCTGCGATAAGAGACTATTTGGTAAAACAAATTTTCCTTCATTTGAAACCCATAACTCATCTGGTCTCCTTGTACATTGTGACTTAATCCAGGAAACTCTTTCATCCTCCCTGACGCTATTCTGTAATGCTTTTAGTTCATCCATTGTATCCACGACCTTCAAGGCAAATGCTTCAGCTGGTTCGAGTTCTGGTTCACTTATCAAATTCCATTCATCCCTGAGCAATATACAGTTCAAGGCACAAAATCTTGCGACTTGATCCGCATATGCATTTCCCAGGGAAACATAGTCCTGTCCTTTTGTATGAGCACTACACTTTACCACTGCAATTTCGGCTGGCATCTGAATGGCGTGTAACAATTCCCTTATTCTCTCCCCGTTTTTCACTGGGGACCCTGAAGAGGTCAGGAAACCTCTCTGTGACCATAGTTGCCCAAAGTCGTGCACAATTCCAAACCCGTACTGACTGTCAGTGTAAATGGTAACCTTCATCAATATAGACAGTTGGCATGCTCTTGTAAGGGCTACAAGCTCTGCTACTTGTGCGGAATAGACTCCTTGAAGCCAGGATGCTTCCAAGACACCTGTTACAGTACATACAGCATATCCTGCTTTCAAAATTCCCAACCCATCTCTTAGACATGAACCATCAACAAAAATAATATGGTCATTTTCATCAAGCTTAGTATCCCTAATATCAGGTCGGGGTTTTGTGCAAAATTCAGTCACCTGAAGGCAGTCGTGCTCGACGTCTTCAGCGTTCTCAATTTCAGCATTTTCACCGGGAAGCAAGGTTGCTGGATTCAACGTAGTGCACCTTTTCAGCTGCACATTCGGTGAGCCCAGAATTATTGTTTCATACCTTGTGAGTCTTGCTCCAGTCATGTGTTGCGTTCGGGAGCGGGTCAAAAGTATCTCAACTGAGTGAGGGACCATGACTGTTAATGGGTGTCCCATCACTATTCCTTCACTCTGAGTGAGGCTGATACCAACTGCTGCTACGGCGCGCAAACACCCTGGCAGTGCTGCTGCGACCGGATCCAAAGTAGCTGAAAAATACGCTACTGGTCTGTTTATGCCACCATGGGCTTGGGTCAAGACAGACAAAGAACATGCATCACGTTCATGACAAAACAATGTGAAAGGCTTTGTGTAATCAGGCATACCTAAAGCTGGAGCCCTGCACATGCATTCTTTCAATTCAATAAAAGCATCCATCTCATCTCCTTTCAGCTCAATTTCATCCAAGGCATCCTTCTGGGTCAGTTTCAGTAAAGGCTTTGCTAGAGTTGAAAAGTTGGGAATCCACTGGCGACAGTAGCTCACAATCCCCAAAAACTTCCTCACCTCCCTCCTCGTCTTTGGTGGACTCATTTGAAGTACACTTGTTATTCTTTCCTTCATTATTCTCCGTGACCCTTTCTCTATTTGATGACCCAAGTATTTTACTTTCTTCTGACAGAACTGCAACTTTGAAGGAGACACCTTGTGTCCATTCCTTCCCAAATGGTTCAGTAGAGCAATGGTGTCGGCTGTGCAGCCACTTTCTGTCTTAGATGCAATCAGTAAGTCATCGATGTACTGTACTAGGGTTGACTCGAATGGCAATTCTAACGCTTCCAAGTCTTTCTTTAGAATCTGATTGAAAATTGACGGTGACTCCGAAAACCCTTGAGGAATTAGACACCAACTGTAAACTCTGTCTAAGAATTTGAAACAAAAGAGAAATTGGCTGTCCTCATGAAGAGGCACCGAAAAGAATGCTTGTGACAAGTCAATGACTGAGAACCACTCGGCCTCGCAAGGGACTTGAAACATTATCACAGCTGGATTCGGTACTACAGGGCAGCATTTAATTATGATGTCATTTATTTTCCTCAAGTCCTGCACGATTCGGACCTTTCCACTCGGCTTTATTAGTCCCATGATTGGTGAATTACATGGACTGCTTAACACTTCTTTCAGTACTCCCTGTTTTACAAACTCGTCAATGAGTTGGGCGACTTGCATGAGGGTGTCTTATGCCATGTGGTATTGTGGGGTCTGGGGAAAGGTTACATTGGGTTTTACGGTCACTTTCACTGGTTCCACTCCTTTCACCAATCCCACCTCTTTTCCTGTCATATCCCACACTTCCTTTCCGACTGTTTCCCGTAATTCAGCTGGAATATCTTCTTCAGTTATCATCGGAAAAAGGTTAATCAGAGGATATTCTTCATCAACAGTTTCCATCTCATCCCCTTCTACACTGTCCTCTTCTTCCCCATCACTGCTCGTCTGAATTCTAATTCCATCGTTCGAACACATAATCGAACATCCCAATTTGCACAATAGGTCTCTCCCTAACAGTGCTATCGGGCTTGAGTCACATACCACAAAATTATGTGACCCTTGATAGTTACCAATTCTGACTTGTACTGGATCTGTGATTGGGTTCGTCAGGTGCCTGTTTGCTACTCCCACTACTTGAACTGTTCTCCCTGAGAGTGGCAAATTTGGTACTTCAATGCTCCTAACAGTTGAACGTGTGGCTCCTGTGTCAACCAAGAATGAAACACGATGACCCATAACTCTTCCCTCCACATATGGACCCTTTTGATCAACTTCCAAGGATGCTGCAAGCACACAATTTCCCTCCTCATCTGAACTTTCACTCTCCCATACATTGTTTATTCCATTCTCACTGTGTAATGGGAACTGTTGTACGGTGCCATTTGTATTCATCACCTGACCCGAGACCTGTGGAGGAACCATCACTTGTTGCTGACTCACTGGTGCCAAAGGTATTTGCATTTGCTGATTAGGTACCATGGGAAACTGCTGTTGCATTGGCTGCATTTGCGTCATCTGCATACGGGGCATCTGCATCTGCTGCGGCTGCATGGGCTGTTTTTCTGCAGCTGATTTATGGTCTGAAAATTTGGGTTTGGACCTCTCATTTTCGGTCCCCTCATTGTCTGGAATGCATTGACATCATTGTTTTGCTGACCAACACCTGCACCTTCCTGCATCACCATCGGGCACTCGCGTTTCCAATGCCCGACGATTCCGCGCAAGTGACACGGCATCACCCTTTTCATTGCCTGCACACCATTCGGAATTGCAACAGTGTTCAAATCCGGACCATTACTCCCAAAGCCTCCTCTGCCTCTGCCTCTCGCCTGTGGCTGAAACACCATATTTCCCTGCGGCTGCGGCTGCGGTATCTGCTGTTGGAACCCTTGCAACCCTTGCAGACCTGTCTGAGCTGCTTTAAGTTGCATCACCATCACTTTCTCTTTCAACCTTTTCTGTTTCACTTCAATTTCGTCGCTACAGTATTTCGCATAATTCAACACCTCATCAATAGGTTTCGACTGCCAACAAATCAAATGCGTCTTTATCATCTGACTTATCTCTGGTCTCAGCCCTTCCACAAATCTAAACACAAAATGAAGCATGTCCTTCGCCTCTATTGTTTCCGTGCCACTGTAGTTCTTGAACGCCTTCAACAACCTCTCATAGTAACCATGAATCGACTCTTTAGCCTCTTGGGCAGTTCGATCAATCTTCTGCCAATCCACATTTTTCGCGGCAACCTTCGTCTTCAAATGCTCAATCACCTTATAGTACAAGCTCATTACCATAGGTGATGGTGCACCCGTATCCCTGTCTCTCTCTGGTTCACTTGTCGGCCAACCTACGGCCCTTTTGCAGTCTTCCCACAAATCTGCCGGAACCACAATCTCAAAGAGGGTGTTCAGGTCTTCCCAAAGACATTTTGCAAGCTTCACAAACCTATCAGTCTGTTGATACCATTCAATCGGTTTCTCTCTCAGTTTGGGAAAATCATCCGTAAAAGACTGAATGTCGCTTCTGTGCCACGGTACATGTATTAATTTTCCCCCTGCTGTCTCCCTCATTGGTAACATGGTTATTGCATCACTACTCTGCGGTCTTTTCTCCTTATGCTCTGGGACAATATTTTTCTTCTTTTCCTTTTTCTTTGCCCATCTACTTTCCCATTTGTCTAAGCACCTCCACACTTGTGCACTCTGCAGCAATTCTCTAAGGTGCGTTTTCATGCCTGCTGACCTCATGTGTTCAAAGTCTGTGGTCCCGAAATCCAATCTATAGCTCCTGCTCAAGTGTTTTGTCTTGTCTATCTCAACCCCGTTTTTGTCAGCTATTTCTTGCAACCTTCTATGTACCTTGTTCACTTCTCTCGTAATCCTAGGACATAGATACCTCAGCTCTTCTTCCGAGTAGGACTCTAACCTATTCAAACCCATAGTCCCTTCCACCAATTCTTCTGCTTCCATGTTCAACCTGACCTTATTCAGATAGTCTTCTCCCTTCCCACTGGCTGAGCTTTGTGTGGAATTCAGACTGTTGAACCACTGTGTCAGCTGTTGCGCATTCAACCCCATCAGTGTAGCATTCACATCGACTGCCATTGATGGTTGCGGCAACTTTTCAGTGTTCGATGATAGCGGTATCATCAGTGGGGGACTCGACCTCACCACTGTTGACTGAGCACATATGGGACTAAACTCCATCAAGGACCCAGATCCAGTTGGCAGAGCCGCTATCGGAGTTGTCTCTGGAGTGTTTTCTATGCACCTCCTTTCCGTCCCACTCTGCACCATTGATCCTTGACCGCTCATACCTGAGTTAGGCTGAATGTACAAAGGTACCGGTGGACCTACAGTAATGGGTAGGGATATCGCATCTGGGTTCTGTCCATTCCCCAGGTTCTGAGGCATGTTCATTCCCACACTATGGGTCATCATTGCCGGCATGCCCGTCTGACTCCCCGTCATCTGAGCATGTGCGGTTCCCCCCTGCATCTGCTTTTGAGGCATCAAAAACTGGGTTGATTCAGCTTGTGCCAATGTTGGGTTGCGACCATTCTGTACTCCCATTACGGTTGAATCTAGAATCATTCCCGTACTGTTGTCACTGCTGTAGTACCTTGGGACCTGCGGCTGATAATTTTCTGCTGTTTTCAATATAGGCACATCTGGATATATTCTCCTAACCTGCGGTATCTGCGGGGTGAACAGTAAACTCGGGTCCTTAGATCCCGATGGTGTTTCTGAACTCGGAGTTTCATTATTCTGTACCGGTGCCGGAGGGGCAGAACTGGTACTTGGACCTTGTTCACTCTCTGCATAAGGTGGTGGACGGTCGTTCAGCAATTGCATGATGAACTCCTCATCCTCTGACTCGTCTTCTCTCCTTAACTTTTCCTCGTCCTCTCTATCTTTGGAACCCCTCCCGTTTGTCTTACAGGTAGCTTTCTTGCCTGTCGCCTCTTCTTCCTTAGCAATTGCGGGAAACAATTTTATCCCCTGCAATATATCTGACCTCCACACCTTCTGTGCATTATCCCACCTAGCGTCCGCTAGTGTCTTTTCTACCTTTCTTATCCTGGTCTCGAACTTCTTTTGCTGTTGCTGTTTAGCCATTAGTTCCCAAATCGCTAGAGCCTCAAACTGTGCTGGCCTTGGAGGTACCTTCATGTCGTACATCGCGAATCTCAAATTCTCTAGGATCCTTATATTGAATGTCCCATGGATCGGGAAAGCTACGCTCCCATGTCTCTCTGTCAGCTTGTGCCATTGCTTTAGCCAAAGGCACGGAGCTACCCCCTTTTCCTCCATTACAATGTAAGCTGGTGTACCTTCGGGTGGCGTCTCCTCTCCTACGCTCGCTTTAATGTAAGACTCCCCCTTCATCGCACTCTTTAATGCTTTAAAAAATTTCATTTTCTCGTCTTTTATTTCACAAAGTTTGTAATCAATAAGTGACTTTAATTCCCGGAATACTCTTCGCTTGCCTTTCCCCTTCCAATCGAGCCCCACGGACTGCGTCCAATCTGTGCGCTGCCCTTCTTTGCAACCAACCTATCCCAGCGCGGCTCCTAGTGACGTCACACTCACACACACTGCGGCTGACAAAGCCTCGCGGCTTGTCTTCCTTCACTCCGCTCCTCTCGTAACAACTTCTGGCATGTATCGCGAGCAACCAAATAATAATAAAACAGATCTGTCGGTTTACTACAGGAAGGGTAACACAATCGCTTCAGGACCTTAGGGATTTTTCACTAGCCTCGGCAGTTATTCCATCTTTCTCGGTCCCCACTTTCGCAAGCAAATCCTGACCCGCAGACTCTGCTCTCAACTTGTCAATGATCTATTCTAGTGCACTTAGAATTTGTCAAAGCCCGAAGTCGAAGTTTTCTTTCACTCCCTTAACACACGTACCGACTCGTTGACCACGCCCGGTCAACCTATTAAACCGACCAGACCACAACATAAAACAAGTGTCTCATACACTTTTCAACATACTCCGGAGTCTCTTGACCTCGCAGGGCCCGTCTCAACAACAACAACCACGTGGACCTTTTTCTGCACAAAGCGCCACATGCACATGAAGTTCGACGACTTCCCTACTCTCACACTCGGAGTCGCACCTCCGCTATTCTCTAAAATCCTCGCAACCTTTTCAAACAATCTGCGGCAATAAGCTGTGCAAGCGCAAAACCCTGACTTCACTCATACCGTCACTAGTACCGCCAACGCCGATTTCACACCTCCATTCTCTCCATTCGCAAGCTCCGAGATCCCGGGAAAGTCGCGGGGGACTTAGGGCATCATCATTCTCTCAATCTGTTTTACCCAAGAAAAATCTAATTCAACACCATATACCTCTCGAGTGGGGTCTCAAAGAGCGCAACCGTTACCTCTCGAGCGGGGTCCCAAAGGGCGCAACCGTTACCTCTCGAGCGGGGTCCCAAAGGGCGAAACCGTTACCTCTCGAGTGGGGTCCCAAAGGGCGAAACCGTTACCTCTCGAGTGGGGTCCCAAAGGGCGAAACCGTTACCTCTCGAGTAGGGTCCCAAAGGGCGAAACCGTCCTCTGCTACCATCTACTGATAGAGCGTTCTGTCCTAATAAATTACCTGTATTTGGACGCTCTTGGGTCGATGAATCTTTTGACCAAGTGGGGCTCTCTTCACCCGAGATTAGTCAATTTAATCTAATCAATAATCAATAACGAACATAAGCAATGCCCTGATCAACATAACACTTCACAATTAATCCAGAAAACATTTCGGCGAACCATGACCTTTCGGCCATGAATAACCACACCAGTTCATTCAAAGTTAATGAATTTATTTCCCTATATTAACAAAGCTAGCACGATATAAATGTGTCTCAGCACCAAATGGTATATGTAAATGAACATTAATAGCTGTCCATAACGGCGAAAAAGATGCAATCTATGCAGCATTTGAATAACGATGCATTCGATAATAGCAACGCAAACCACTAAAACTATAATCTGTAATGGGCTAATTGTATACATTAGTCAGCATAACAAGGTCTCAAATTGCATCGTGCAACAAATGAATCCTCATCTAACCTCAAATTAGCATCTGCATGTGGGACTTCATGCAAAAAACTATTTAGCAACATTGATTTGGAAAACTCCTAACTAGGGCTCTTATCAAAAATCAGCAGTTGGTTACCTGAAAAGAAACACAATGCAATTGTACATTTTCCTTTCATATTTACCAAATTCAATCAGCATTCAAGGAAGTCTTTGTCTCACAGGTACCGGTTTCGATCAGCATGGGACGGGGCAAAGGGGGCAGGGTGGACGGGGCAATTGCCTCACAGCGGCAAGATAAAAGGACAAAACTACTACTTTATGCAAAGGGGCAGATCAAAGTTAAAGTCTCTAGAGCGAGAATTTTCTTAAAGTCTCTTTCTCTCGATTAGAGAAAGCATCAAAGTCTCATTCAAAATGGCGTCGAACATCAATTGGCATCGTAGAAGATGGCAAAATGGGCAATAATGGCTGCAATGGGCAATAATGTCCTCAATGGGTGCAGTGGGTAATGGCCAATGGCTGCTTTCTTCTCGTGCACCAGGTTTAAATAATCAACAGTTCAAATCCAGTAGGGTCTTCCATTGGAGGGTTCATAGGTTGGCTTCAAATTGTCCAATCAAAAACAACAATTTACAAGCTTCTACCTAGGCCTACATTATCCTTGGAGTCGGGAACGTAAGTTGCAACATATTTTACCAATTAACTCACTTTCAGAGCTTCCATTGTCTGCACCTGCAAATTGACCTTGGAGCAAAGAAGAAGATGCCAGGCTGGCACGAAACCTTAAAGATAAGCATGTGAACCGATCTCACTGGAAAAGTACAGCTTCAAGCAGGAATACACGTTTTATTAGCACATTAGAAAAACACGAGCATCTAAACCGTGAGACAAGGCAACTAGGCCGAAGCCTCCACTAAAGTTATGCTAAGTTAAAACATTTCAAACAAGCAAATCATGGCACACGTTTACGGTTATGTCAGATTAGTACAATTCTAATACATCACATTATATAAAGCACGCTTATAAATGTTGGCGAACTACTCTGAGGGCACATTTGTCCCCGTACAATCTTTATTAGTTCGGTTAAAGTCACACTTGATTATTGCGGCACTACGTTTATGCGCTAATAAATGTAAAACCCATCATAAGCATGGAATTAGCCAATTGTTCTGTCTGGTTGCGAGAAAGCTCGCTTTTATTGCAGCTTTGGTTGCGCAATTATTACTATAAATACCTTTCCATTTTCTTCCTCCTTCCTAGAACAAAACCAAATCTGCTTTACAAACCTGGAATATAGGAAAGTTGCTCCCTGGAGCCTGACAGTTACCATAATTAAAGCCTTGCGTGCGTGCGGCTTCTGTCACGCTGGGTGCTGTGATGTAAGCAGCAGGTTGTGGACAATTTTACGTGACAAGCTCATGTTCTGTACCCACACACACAATGAATTTATAAATGAGCTTGTTTAAGAGATTATCATTAACAAGATTAATGAGGATATTCCCAACCCACTTCCCCTCCTTGAGCCTACGCCAACAGGCAGCAACGGCGGCCATTTTCCTGATAGGAGAGGCTCTTTTAGAATCAGTCATCTCTGGGGACCTCCCGGCTTTGCTGAATCGTGAAGATTTAAACAATTCATTCTTTAAATGTGTTATTTATCAGACTAATGAGCACTAGAGGAAGCATTTGCTTTTGAATTAGGAGCCGCAGCAGCTTTGCCGGGAAGGATATAATGTCATTAACAATGGCAACATGTTTGGATGATGGGGCCTGCGGGGGAAATGTAAACGCGGGCAGAGAAGAGTCCGAAAGCGATTGAAATGAGTTTCTGGTTACGGATTCCGACTCTTGAAGAAGGACTTTAAGCAGGAGCAGGAGCATGAGCAATTTCACCTTTTCCTTCATGTGGCATTTACAACTACAGAACTTGGCATGCTACAATACAGTCTGAGTTGTCTAAAATTCCGTTCTGTGAGTGACATACTGATTTGTAAAACGCAATATTACATCGCTATGACTAACGTCCAATATGAAAAATGGTAGGCTGACGAAATAAGGATTATGAAACTCCATTTTGGGACCAAGTCATAATGACAAAATACCTTTCTATGAAAATGTAATTACTTTCCTGGGAAACGCAAAACCCGAATTAAATATTGAAATCCTGGATGCGACACATGTATTGAAAAAAACTTTTTACAATTCGAAAAAAATTGTAATTGTTGGAAAAAATGCATACATTTGGAAAAAGGTTGAACTCGGGCGAAAGAAATAGACTGGTGTAGTATTTTCTCTCTTTCTTACCTGACCTGCAAGAAAAAGAGCCAACCTTCATAACACAGAAAACAAGCGTTTTCAATCCAATGGGTCTCGCATTAGCTCGAGTTAGAGCTACTAGCGTTATAAAGAAAAAAAAACGCAGCGCAATCGCACTATGTAAAATGCAGCGCGATTGAATTGTGTGGAAAATAAACAGATAAAGTAGTCCGGACACCATGCTGAAAACATCGAGCCTGGTATGTTTTTAGTACTTTACCAATGCTGTATAGGTGAGCTAAACACTGGAAAAGGCATGACGTATGCATGCCTTTCACAAATGAAAGCAAGCGGATTTTAAAAGGCAAGCCCACAAACCAATGTAGGTGCCTGATGTGACATAGGCGTGGTTTGAAGCCCAAAGAGAGATTACAGAATGGGACGGAGTGCTTTACGCTCACCCATAAAAACGAAGAAGAGTGAATCAAATGTAAGTAGGAAAAAAAGAGGAGGGGTTAAAAGAAGAAATCAAATTAAGTGGGAACTTAAGACAGAAGAATTTCTGACATTTGGAAAGGGGAGTAGGTTGGCCTTAGCAAAAAATAAATGGGAGGTGAAAAGAGTGAAACAAAGGGGAACCACCCATGTAAAGAAAGGGTAAAGACAGAATGAAGGAAAACAAGCATTTCTAATGCAATGGGTCTCACATTTGCTCGAGTTAGAGCAATGAGTGTTGTAAACTCCTAACCTGACTTTTCTTGCCATGTAAATTTAAAATTAAAAGTAAAACAGTTCCACATAAGCGAGCTGATTCACAGCGCCAAGGCTGCTATAAGCATCAGCGATAAAGAGAGACATAAAAGGAAAAAGAAGTTTGTCTGCAGTCAAACTTATCAGCAAAAGAGCAATTATCCATGTAACAGGAGCAATGGCCAAGGCGGTAACAAAACCTCCCCAAGGAAAGACAAATGTAAACCATTTACCAATGTCATCAAAGGAGTTTTGAAGGGCAAGCCCACAAACGAGTGGTAATGATGGGCGTGAGGTAGGCGTTGTTAAAAGCCCAGATACATACCAACACATCGGAAAAGCAGTGCTTGCGCACTGCAGTGGTCAACCTCAAAGTCAATGAGGCTAAAGGGAGTATCCCGTCAAAAGCTCAAGGAAAAGTAGCTAAAAAATAATCAATCTAGAAGAAAGAATTTTGTGTCAAGGAGGGCATTCACTAGGTTGATTTTGTTAGCCTGGTGAAAGTCGTTCTAGGGGAAAGAGTCGTCATAAAAGGATTGGCAGAAGAGATTTATCATAACCGATTTGTTTAGGTTGTTTTTCGTGAAAAACATAACTATCAAAGTCTGCTACTGGTGCAACGTGTTTTAGATTCATTATATCCCTGCTTTTATGTTGCTTTTGAGTGTAATCATTCTTGTTCATTTTGTGCAATAAAGCTGTCACAGGAGTGAGATCCTACAGAATCAGTCTATCATCTCTTGTGTGTATCTCGGTGAGTGCCATACTTATAGTCATTTTGTACTTTTTCACAACCTATGCTGGCACTCACATTTTTCATATTCAGTCTACACCCTTAGGTATGTTTCCCTGTGAGTGACATGCTTTGCGTTAAATGCACACTCATTAATGTGTTATCCTTTGTGTGACTTTATTCACATTCTGTATACATCCTTTAAGATGCTATCTTGTGTGAGGTATCCATCTTACTTAGTGTACATCCTCTTTTATGCTATCCTACGAGTTTCATCCTTCACACTCCGTTTAGGCACTCTTACATGCTTTTATATGAGTAGCAGCCTATGCAGTGAAGAGTGTGTAGGTGAGTGCAAATTTCTCATAATTTGCTTTTGCATAATTATGTAAAGTTTTCGTAAAATTATGCAAAACTGTAATTATGAAAAATGAAAACATGTCATTTCATGCTATAATTTGGAGCAAAAGTGTCCTCTTGTCTATTCTTGTCATGAGGATACATTTAAAGAAAGAGCTGTGCGTATTCTGTTGTTCCCGTACTGTCACAGTAAATTTTTACCATGAATGGTGCCATTTGCAGTACATTTTTACAGTGAACGGCACAATAACTACACGAAGTGGCATAATGATGTTATTTCAGGAATTTTCCATATCAAGCCTAATGCAGAATTCCAGAAATCATGTCAATTACACTGGCATAATTTAAGTTTCGCCTAGGCCAGAGAGATGAGGTTTTAATGTGGAGTTTCTATTAGATTGGCTCGCTCTACAACCTACTTTTCTCAGCTTTCAAATTCATACATTCTTAACAAAAGAAAATATAGGGAGGCACAAGAGGAAATCAAGTTTAAAAATTCAGCCAAATTCAGTTCTATAGCAAATCTGCCTTTTCCTCATGGCTGCCTTGGAACCTTCTACTGGACCCTATATTTTGGCTCCCTTTAGGACTCTGTGCATTTTACCCCTGCTACTCAGTTTTAATGTGCTGTGCTTCACCCTTTAAACATGGTCAACTTAACATACTCCTGAATGGTACATTTTACTTGTCTTTAAATCCCTAGTCTATAGGACAAAATATACCAAGGGCCTGGATGTTAAACACCACTATTGAACACTGCATCTATTGTGCATTCATTATAATAGCAGTGAAAAAATGGCTTCAGGACAAATGCTGTAGCCAGACTGGTAGAAATTGGGTTGTTGGTTGGGTGTGCCGGGGGTGGGGGGGGTGCTCGGTGAGCCCTTCTCAAGCAACAACCACAGTTGTTGCCAGGGTGAACCACAAAAGTCACTAAATTAACCTGTTGTTACCCCTCTGGTAGCTTGGCATAAAAGCAGTCAGGCTTAACTTGACAATGTGTAAAGTATTTATGCAGAACACAAACAGTAATAAAGTGAAAGCACAATACAATTAAAATTTCACACTGATTTAGAAAAAAATAGTAAAATGAAATAAATGATTTGGCACCAAAATAACAAACCTCGAATCTGCAGAACCAGAGATACGCAGTTTCAAAGATTTAAATAAGCATAGTGCCTGACAACACAAAGCGCCACTCACGGTTATTGGGTCGTGCAAGACTGGGTGAAAGTCGCAAGTTCAGGCCAATCATGATGGAGCATGGGTCAGTTACACAGACCAGGTTATTCCTGCTGCAAAAGTTACCTTCTGAAGTCCCATGTGAAGAGTTTTGTTTGCGCCGGAGGAGACCACAAGGAGTGGGGGGAGCATCATGGATGGTCGTCGCTGTAGCATGTAGAGCGGGCTGTGTGTTGCTGATTTTCATAGCTGTAGTGCAAAGATCCTTTTGGTCTCCCAGGCAGTCACTGCTGGAGCTTCGCGTTGGTGATCAAAGTGGGCTGTCAATGCTGTAGCACTGAGTGCACATTGGACGTCACTGGCTGTCACTGTAGTGTGAAGAGACATGTTCACCAGAGATTCGCATTGGAGGTCAGCACTGGCAGCAAGATATTACTGTGAACGGGCCCATTCACAATTGCGGAAAGCCCAAAACGTCAATATTTCTCCTTTTGTTCCATGAAGAGCTGAACTGATGCCACATCAAGGGTTCAGGACCAGGGAGACTCCCCTTGGGAATCAGGATCTGAACTCCAGCAGAGGTCAGCAAGGCTCAGGCAGGTCCAGCTGCAGATCCAGGTAGGTCCAGTGCAGCAGGTTAGATGGGCAGTTGCAGAGAGAACTCTGGAGCTTGTTGTGTCCCTGTTGCTCACAACATGAGGTCAGTCAGCTGAAATTTGGAGTCACTTTAGCCTGGGATAAAGGGTTCTGGTCCAGTCTTCTTTCTTAGACAGTAGGGCAGGTCTCAAGCACAGGGCAGTTCCATGGCAGCTGGGCAGTCCTTCTTCTATATTATCCACAGGACCAGTTGTATACCAGGAGTATACTCAAGAGTAGGAGTAAAGGTCCTATTTTTATACCTGGTACACCATTTGAAGTGGGAGAAGCTTCTGGAGTTTTCCCCTTACAGAAGCGGCTGGAATTGCTGCCTCCCTGTCCTGGACCCAGTCTGTCCAGAGGTACCATAGGCTAATGTGAAGTGCTTTATGAGGGTGCTGGTCAGTGTCTTTCAAGTACAAGTATGGTAGGTGACAGCTCGCTCTCCCATCAAATCAGGATGGCTCATCCTACCAACAGCCATACACTCTATTGCAGTACTGTCTGGGAGTAATATACAAAGGTTACCTGCCAACTACACCTAGTCTTGTGATCCAGAAAGCAGGCTGCAGGTACAAAGTGGTTAGGGAAAGAAATGACAAAGTGGCATTTTCAGAATTGTGAGTTATAATCTGACTTTACCATTAAAAAGGATTTTAAATTACAATTCCCCAGACACCAAATATAATATTCCTACCTGCTTCCAAACATACGTTATCACTCATTAATTGTCATAAGGTAACCCAATGTTGTCCTATGGGAGAGGTAGGCCTCACAGTAGTATAAAACAAATATGTGTGTTTTTCACTACCAGAACAAGTAAAACTTAAAAGTCTATGTACAACTTTTTAAATACAATGGACTCATCTTTACAGGCTGTTTAGGTCCTACCCTAGGGGTGACATGTATTTAAAACAAAGCTTTGGGCCTGGCAAAAGGTTTATTTTGTTAGGTGGAAGTGGCAATTTAAAACTGCCCACACAGGTTTCAACGGCAGACCTGAGATATATTTAAAAGAGCTACTTAACTGGATGGCACAATAAGTGCTACAGACCCACTATTAGTATGTGGGTACAAGTAGAACCCCTTAACTAGGGACTTACAGGTAAATTAAATGCACCAGTTTGTTGTAAGTCAATTTTACTGTGTGTAAAGGAGCAAGCACAAGCACTTTAGCACGGTTTGGCAGCGGCAAAGTGTTCAGAGTCCTAAAGGCAACAGAAAATGAGTTCAGCATAACCAGGTAAGGTGAAAGTAAAAAGTTTGTGGGACTACCACCCAAAGGTGTCAGGTCTAACATTGACTTAACAGTCCAAAATATGTGATGGGACCTGATAAAGTGAAACCTTTTGACAGGTAAAAAAACTCCCTTTTAAATATTAGTCATCCCTGTCTGGGAGATGTAGAAAATGAATATTACCATGTTCCAATAGTGAGCCCTATAAGGCCCTTATAAGTCTTATGATTTTTTCACTGTGGCAGGCCTAGCTGTCCTATGTAGAAAACCAGGGTACAGATATGAATACTAATACTGTATCTCAGGAATGGGACCCATGAGAAAAATATTGAAACCTTTAATAGTTATTAAAAACCAAGTTTAACAGTGAATGTGAAGGTGAAACATAACAACTATTTAGGAAAAGTACTTCTAGAAAGTTCACCTTCCCTGGCTTCAGGTTTATTTGCATACGTCTCTGCCAGCCCTAAACCTGTGCCCAGCCTTCAGTAGATATGAGAAATAAGTGAAATGCATCCAAGGAGCACAAAAGGTTGACTTGTATGAGCAGAGATGACCCCACTGAACTTCACAGAATATACAGACTAGCAGCTGTAGAGATCCTTTTGATACTAATGTGTCAAATCCTGCTTGACAGTTCTGTCAAGCTACATGTAACACTAGGGGCACAGTTGAAAGGGATAGGCCAGGATGTCTAGACAGTTCTTGTGTATCCATTGTCTGGTTACTGGAAAAACCCAGTTTTTGTTCTACCAGACTTCTGTCTCTTGTGGGTACAGTGCCTGCCTCACACTGGATTTTACTGTTAGATGTGGGAGGACACTTGGATTACACTGCAATCCTGGGGTGCTTTAGTAGTGTACTTCCTTGGTTGATTGAAACTTAAAAGACTTAAGTCCACATTTAAACTTTTTGACGCTGAACTGCACTAGAGCAGTTCAGCGTAAAAAAGGTTACCGTCAGCTAGCGCCATTCAAAGAAGCTGGCCGGGGTGTCAGATTTATGGTAAGGCCCGGCTAGTGTAATAGATAAAGATGCTAGCCGGGTGGGGGAGGCCTAGGGGGAGCAGGGGGTTTAGCGTCAGAGGATGACACTAGTACGGGCAGAGGCAAAAAAAATTGGGCCCAGTGCCATATAGGGGGGTCCAAGTTAGGCCCTCCTATGGCACTTCGTAAAATAAAATGAAATACTTACCCATACCTACCTCTACTTACCTGGAATGGGGTCCCCCATCCTTAGGTGTCTTCCTGGTGTGGGTGGGGGTGGGTGAAGGTGTCCCGGGGGCTAGGGAAGGGCACCTGTGGGCTCTTTCCATGGTCTCTGTCCATGGAAAAAGGCCGACTGGTCCCCTAATGCCTTCCCTGACCCAGGCATTATATAATGGCGCATTATTTAAGGTCCCCATTACCCGTGCTAGATTTTAGCACGGGGTATAAGTATGGTGCTAAGGCCATATCGTTGTTTTCTGCAGGGGAACGCCTGCCTTGCATCTCATTGGTGCAAGGTAGGTTTCCACATCCAGAAAATGATGTAAACACCATAACTTGCCAAAGTTTAAATATGGAGTTAGGTTTGTGCTGAATTATCGTAAAAACAAAATGACGCTAATTCAGTGCAAACCGAGTATAAACATGGGCCTTAGGGCCTCATTTCCATTTGGATTGATGACCTGGTGTTTTGCAATGGCGATAGAGTAAATTAACCCGTCCTGGTGGCGGACCCGCTCGCCTGATTTATAAATGACCGCCAAGCTGGCAGTCATTTATGAAGCATTGCCAGGAACTGCCATCACAGCAGTTCATGTCAATGTATTTTACTGTGTATTTTTTTAAACAAATTCCAGAATGGGATTTTCATTTAGAAAAAAAAAAAATCATTGCTTTCCTTGCCATGGCAGTCCTCTCCCAAGGTGAGTGGAGCATTTATCAGTTTGCACTGCCCTTTACCACAAGGGTATTCCTGGCAGTGGTGGCCAATGAAAACTGACCGGTCATTCCACACATCTAAAGTTGGTTGGCGGAATGACAGGTGTTAGAAATTGGGTCTTTGGTTGGCAGTCAGGTTAGCCCCTGTCCAAGCAAGGACCCTCACTCTAGTCAGGGTAAAGGAGAATCACCCACCCCTTCTAGCCCCCTTGGTAGCTTGGCACGAGCAGGCAGGCTTAACTTCAGAAGTAATGTGTAAAGTATTTGTACCAACAAACACAATAACAGTGAAACCACTACAAAATTACACAGCACAGGCTTAGAAAAATAGGTAATATTTATCTAAACAAAACAAGACCAAAACAATAAAAATCCGCCATACACAAATCAAGTTATGAATTTAAAAAAGAATAAGAGTCTTAAACCTCAGAAAACAGTGAGAACACTGTTATTTCACAAAAGTACCAGGGTAGCATCAAAACAAAGCCGCATGGGTGAGTGTGCTTCAAAAAAGGCCAGCGATGTGTCGATTTCTCACCCGCAAGCGAGTAGGCACATTGGGTCCGGACATGCTTTAGGCTGATTTTCCACGACCAGCGACATTGCATTGAAATCCAGTCACATGGTGTCAAGAAACCGCGCTGCATGGGGGCTTGCATCATTAACAGCAGCCACTGCATGTGTCGCGCATTGTTTCTCCAGCCGTGTTGCGTTGATCTTCCAGCTGCGATGCAGGTGGAGCATCGATTTTAGCTGCGAGGCTGGCGGCGCATCGTTTATCAGCCGCAAGGCGGGTGGTGCATCAAAAGTTTCCCAACATGGTAGTCTTTGCATGGATTTCTGTCCTTTTCCACCAGCTGCACCTTTAGAGGGCCCAGGGAAAGGTTAGGGCACCACTTGGCAGGCAGGACTCACAGCAGAAAGCCCAAGTGCTGACAGAGAGACGTCTTTGTTGTCCCTGAGACTTCAACAACAGAGGTTCCTCTTTGTTCCGGAAGTGATCTGATTTTCAGGGGTTTTGGATGCCCTTCTTATATCCCTTTCTGCCTTGGAAGTAGGCCTACTTCAAAGAGAAGTTTCGGTTGTTTTCAACATCCTACCTTGCCCAGGCCAGGCCCCAGACACAAACCAGGGAGCTGGAGTCTGCATTGTGTGAGGGCAGGCACAGCCCTTTCAGGTGTGAGTGATCACTTCTCCACTCTATCCTAGCACAGATGGCCCATCAAGATATGCAGGCTACACCCCAGCTCCCTTTGTGTCACTGTCTAGAGAGAGGTGCAAACAGCTCAACTGTCAAACTGACCCAGACAGGGAATCCACAGCCAGGCACAGTCACAGAATGGTTTAAGCAAGAAAATGCTCACTTTCTAAAAGTGGCATTTTCAAACACACAATCTCAAAATCAACTTTACTAAAAGATGTATTTTTAAATTGTGAGCTCAGAGACCCCAAACTCCACATGTCTATCCGCTCCCAAAGGGAATCTACACTTTAATCATAGGCCTTGCAACAGTGAAATCCGAATTTAGCAGTATTTCACTGTTAGGACATACAAAACACATTGCTATATGTCCTACCTTAACCATACACTGCACACTGCCCTTGGGGCTACAAAGGGCCTACCTTAGGGGTGTTTTACATGTAAGAAAAGGGAAGGTTTAGGCCTGGCAAGTGGGTACCCTTGCCAAGTCGAATTTACAGTTTAAAACTGCACACACAGACACTGCAGTGACAGGCCTGAGACATGATTACAGGGCTACTAATGTGGGTGGCACAACCAGTGCTGCAGACCCTCTAGTAGCATTTGATTTACAGGCCCTGGGCGCCTCTAGTGCACTTTACTAGGGACTTACTAGTAAATCAAATATGCCAATCATGGAGCAACCAATCATTAATACAATTTACACAGAGAGCATATGCACTTTAGCACTAGTTAGCAGTGGTAAAGAGCTCAGAGTTCTAAAGCCAACAAAAACAGGTAAGAAAAAATAGGAGGCAAAAAGATTGGGAATGACCCTGCAAAAAGGGCAAATTCCAACACCTACTAACAGTGCACATATCAGCATTGTACATGACTGCACACTCCCACAACATTCCTAGTGGTTATATCCAATGTTGCACCCTCCCATGGAATATCCTGCATAATGATACTAACACACTTACATATCCATGTAGCAACAAAAATACCATAATGCGACCTACCTGCTGTTCTGGAGCCCCATACAGCTATGTGTACAGGGGTAGGACCCCATCCACAAGTTTCTTGAGTTTTTCCATTGTGAAGGCAGGGGCCCTATCCGCTGTAACATGCGGCATTGTGGCTCCCAGGAACAGGACACAGCAGCACACTCAGTGGAGGTTTTGATGGCTGGAAAGTCAAGTGAGATTCACTGTAGGAAACGGTGGCCAGGGACACAGCGATCTTCACCGTCACCGCCGGCAGTAATCGTCATTGGTCCCTGTATGCCATAGACATCAATGTTAACCAATGGGGAGTTCCACAGTGCTTCTGACCACCTACCACCATGAAGGCACATGCCAATGAAATTAGCTCACTGACATCTGTACCCTGCATGCAGGACAGGCAGCAGCCATTTTGCACTATTACTGTTACGAAAACATAATTTTAAAGCGCCACTAAACATTTAATTCATGGAAATGTGATAAGTTACGGTCTAGGACTGAGTACAATACAATCGGGCAAAATAAACTTTGAGTGTGCACAGATACAGAAAATGACACTATGACAGATTGGAAAAAAACTAACATAATGATGGAGACTGCACGCTAACAGTGACAGACCTCAATATTTCTGATGTAATCCTTTGCAAACCCCAGATGTGAGTATTTCATCAGCTCGGTACTTTGAAGTCTACTTTGCATGCACAAAGTGGTAGCAGATGTGATGTTGATTCCCCATTTGTGATCATGTAATAGGATGCATGAAGTGTAATCGTTGACACTCTTGTGTTGTATGCCATGTGTAGATACCGACCACTGTGGAGGGTGAGGCATGCATCTGTGTACCGGCCCCTGGTTGACTTAGCAACGATGGAAGAACGCCACATCATCTCCAATTATCGACTGACCCATGCTGCAATCAGGGAGCGGTGTACCCAGTTGGAGTGTGATCGGCTGCCAGCCATTCGACAACCTACTGCCATTTCTCCAACTGCGCAGGTACTATCCGCCCTCCACTTCTTGGCCACTGGCTAATTCCAGAGGATAGTGGGAATGGCAACAGGCATGTCTCAACCAATGTTCAGCAATGTGTTGAGGAATGTCTTGTCTGCCTTAGTAAAACATATGGAAAGCTACATTCAATTTCCCCATACTGTAGATTTGGCCAGTTTGAAGGCTGGATTCTATGCAATGGGAGATATCCCTCATGTGATTGGGACAATCGATGGTACCCACATTGCATTAATACCACCCAGGGCTGATGAGCAAGTGTACAGAAACCGTAAGAGCTTTCACTCTAATAATGTGCAGATGGTCAGCTCAGCAGACCAGTAGATCTCCCAGGTGACTACAAAGTTTCCAGGGTCTGTACATGATTCATACATCCTTAGGAATAGCAGTGTCCCATGGTTGATTGCGCTTCTACAAAGAGTGAGGGTGTACCTCATCAGTGACTATGATTAGTGTATATGAAATTACTGTTACCCCAGCCTTCCTACTCAGTCTGTATTTGACATACAGGATTGTAAATGTTAGTTTATCCTATCCACAGGTGATTCAGGTTATCCCAGTCTCTCCTGGCTACTGACACCAGTGAGGAATCCAAGGACCAAGGCTGATGAACAGTACAATAAGGCTCATGGGAGGACAAGAAGGGTGATCTAAAGGACATTCGGTCTGTTGAAGGCAAGGTTCAGATACCTGCACATCTCTGGGGGTTACCTGCAGTACTCACCACAGAAGGTGTGCAAGATTGTGTTGGCCTACTGCATGCTCCACAATCTGGCACTAAGGAAGAATATCCCATTGCTGGAGTAGGAAGGAGTTAGGGACCGGTGGCAGAGGAGGGTGAAATATGAGTGAAGAAGATGGGTATGAGGAAGATGTAGGCAAAGCACACAGCTCATCCAGCAGTACTTCAACTAAGATACTGGTAGGTACATCTCTACATTTATCATGTCTCATGTTGGAGTAAAGGTTGGGTGTACTTCGTTATCCATTTATGACATGAGTAGGTATTGATCTCATCTGGGTATCAGATGAGTGTATACATGAGAGGTCTGACAAGTAGGTCAACAGTCCCACTGTGATGTGATCTTGTTCATCTGTCTGTGTTGCATATACTTCAGACATCCTATCTACTTCTTAACACGTTTTTTGACTACTACATTCTGATATCATATGTACATATGCATAGGTTTCTGCTTAGTGTGACTTCAAGTGATGTAAATACTTGCCATCCAAGGGTGTGAGCTGTCTAGTACAACTACAATGAGTATGTATTACTCAGTTCATTACTGTTAGATGCAACTATTATCTTGTCTCATAGTAATAGGGTTGTGGTCATGTGTGCAATTGCATTGGATTGTCTATCAATGTATAGACGTACATTGTAATTAATTTAACCATCATGATGTGCAGGAACATACTATTGCCAACTGTGCAATTTATATGTGATGTACCTTCTGTGCTATCAATTGCAGAAGTGCTATGGATGATGTTTGACTACTCTTCCCTCTCTGCTACCTGAGGACCCAGGGATGTATGGGCACTGACTTTGCAGCAGGGAACCAAATGTCAGGATGATACATTCACATATTCACTGTGTATTAATACTCAATTTCTGTACCATGTCACACTTTTGTTGCACTATTACAATGAAAAAACACAAAACACCATAACTTGTGTGTAAGTGTACTTATTGTGAACACCAAAGGGTGGATAGGGTGCAAAGAAGTGGGACCATGGTGTTAAAAAAACATCAGTCTGTTAGGCTAAGCAGTTGGTAGCACAGGTCCAGTATCCATGTGGAATTAGAAAATGGGGCTATGGCAGTAGAAAATCAACAAGGTGTCTCAGTGGCACACAAGGGAGACAGTTCTGGAGAGGCTCATTTCCTGACAGTGGGGTTGATCTTGGCTTCAGTCCCTGCAGGTTGTCTGGCTCTGCAACCATGTTTGCATGGGGGTTCCTTAGCTACAGGGGGTGGCTCAGTAGTGGCTTGTGGGTCCTCAGGCATGCCGCCATGCCACTAGCTGAAGCAGATGTAAAGGGCTGGTCAGTAGATTGGCTAGTGGAAGGGGCCTGGTGGTGGGTGGAGGACTCACGCAGGACTGTGATGAGCTCCTGCATCAAGCGTTTCATGGAGGCCATGGTGACATTGAGGACATGCCACTCCTACATGACCTCCTGGTGGTGTCCCCTCCGTAGCCTCAGGTTTTCCACCAACATGTCTGAGATCTGGCCCATCTTGTCCTTGGATAGGACTTGTGCTATTGCCTCATGGGCAGGTGGCTCTCTGGATTTCCCTACCCTGTGGCCCCAAGGTGCACTCGCACTGCCCTAGCCCTCTGTGCCTGTGTCTCCGGCACAGTGTGCCCACTCCCACATACACCAGGACCTTCATTGTCTTGTGCGGTGGTTGCTGACTTGGGTCCCTGTACAGGTGGGCACACTATGGACTGAGGTGGCCTGGTGACACTAGTTTGGGGGCATTGGGTGACAAGTGTTGTGGTGGGAGAGGTTGTGGGGGGCTCAATGGTGTCCTGGGTGACGCTGGTGGAGGTGACTGCCCAGAGAGCCCGGATGGGCCAGGTAGGTCTTCCATTTCTAGACATCCTGTGTCGCTGTCATCACTGAGGTCTTCATCTGGTGGAGGCCTGGCTCTACGTGGCACTGGTTGACTGACAACATTCTTAGTGGCACCTGTGGATAACAGGGATTGTTATTCACATCTACCGATGTACTTTACAGGGGCTGCGAGGTGAGAGCTAAATGTCATGCCTCAGTACTCAGGTGTAGTTATGCGAGGGAAATGGGCACTGTTGGGTGGCTAAAGGGTGATGCATTGTGGGAGTTGTAGTGCTTCATGCTGTACATGCATTGGGTGCATTTGGGTGTGTAGAAATAGGGATTGGTGTTAGTGGGGGTAGGGTGGGCATGCAGGGGATGGGGATGCATGCATTACAGGTATACTTAATACAAGGGGATTATAGGTGACTTACCAGTTTCCAGTCCTCCGGGGATTCCACGGAGACCCTCAGATTGCAGGATCGGCAAGACGTTCTCCTCCCATGATGTGATCTCCAGTCTTCATGAGGGCGATTTGGTGTCTGGACGCTATGTACCAGACCTTTCCCCAAGGTCGTTCCACCTTTCCGTATGTCCTCCTTTGTGCATGGGTGGTTTCCCACTGAGGTCACCTTGTCAATGATCCTCTGCCATAACTCCATCTTCATTGCCATGGACATTTGCTGGACTTGTACCTTGAACAGCTGTGAACAGCTGAAAAGACGTGGCTCTATCCTGATGATTTCATCCCCATGGTCCTTAATTCATCATCAGTGAAATGGGGGTGCTTTTGTAGAGACATGGTGAGTGTAATGTGTGTGTGAGTGAAAATGATTTTAAATGTGGTGTGTGTGTGAGAGGTGTTCAGGTGTCTGTGAAGTCTGTGTGCAGTGCGATCTTCGGAGTGGTTGTGAAAGGTATTGAAGTTGTTTGTCATAGCAAAGGATTGTGGGTTGTGCGTGTGTGTGTATTATAGTGGTGGGGGTTGGGATGTGGTGTGTGTAGGTGTTTCACGTGTGGGGGATTTGAATTGGCCAATGGGGTGTTGTGTTGTAGTGGAGGTTCTATTTCAGCTGCCGGATTCCACACCGCAAATGGATTACCTCAGTGCTAAGACCGCTGTGCAGATTTGTGGGTCCTATTGGGGAGTGGTCTTTTTCTGGTGTGACGGTGTGGTGAGGTGGGACCGCGTCTCTGCCGACGTCGTTCAGCCTGGCGGTGTCAGATTTGTGGCTGTATTCTGGTGATTTTGTTTTTGTGTGTCGTAATTGGGCAGGCGGATTACCGCCGCCTTGGCCATCTTTTGGCGGCCGCCAACACAGCGGTCTTCGAGAAAGACCGCCAATGTTATATTCCCCTATTAATAAACGAGGAGTTTTAAAAATATTCATGTTTGTATTAATAAATTATCATTCACATTGGTTTATAATTAAAATGGTAAACTATAGGACAGCAGAGATGCTTTTTCATCAGAAGGTGTATACGCTATTTTATTATCAGACAATGGGGCACAATTTACCTCTCATGCTATGAAGGAATTCTTATCAAATTAATCAATCAGTCACCAGAAAACAAGATGATTGAAGATTGTATTCGACTACTATGTGTCAACCTGCAGAAAAGGGCATTCAAGATATTTTGTGGGCATACCACAGAGCCCCCAGTCTAGTTACAGTTGCATCCCTATTTGTTTCACTTAGAGGTAGGAAGCCTTGTACCAAACTTTATCCAGGTATCTTGGGAACTGAAAGACCTACTGCTTATGACAGAAATCGTCAAAGGAACAAAACAGTTAAGCATCAACAGAAGTAAAGAAATTGGTATGATGTTAAACATTGCTATGTGTAGCCATTTTAGCTATAGCTCCATGCACGGTATTTTAGCAAACTAGGCATGCCGCTGTGCACTTTAACCTAGATATAATTTATTCTGCTTCATTTATTATTTTAACAATCGCCACATTTGCGGATGTGATGCATTAATTTTATTTCTCTCTATCTAGCTGTTCTTTGCCTAGGCAAGCACTGCATTCTTAAACAAGACATTTCTTTCACTCTGTGATTTTCTCAAGGCTGCAGTCAGATAGAATGCTGGTAAACGTGGTAACGCTTTGTCTCTGGTGTTCATAGAAACACACACATCCTTATTTAGGGATATTTTCTCAGAACAACAGCTGTTTTATTATAAAAAAAACACTTCTCTGTCCAATACATGTTAGAGGGAGATTCCAGCCAGATGACCACAACTATATGCTGCTTGCTGAACGCTTCGCTACAGCTGCTTCTGTAGGCTACAGGCCTCTTGCTCAGGTATGGGGGATGATGTCTTCCCAGGAGAACCTGAAGGCCAGAACTAGAGCTTAACATGCTGTGCTCTAACATAGCCTAGGTAGGAATTACTTTACTGATTTTAATGACAATATGGTAGCGTTATTTTTATGTTTCACTCCTTGTCACGATTCTAATTCTGTCATGCTTTATCGTCCTGGTTATTGCAGTACATGCTTTATTATCTAAGATGCAGCTGCTTCATTAAAACCTTATTGAAACATCTGCTGCCTTGCATATGTGAGACTAATGTAACTGAGAGAAACGGATGTGATCTGAGTGACCACGATTTCCCTGAGGAGTCAATTGTGTCATGCGCTCAGCTGCTCAATCACCCCTGCTCTTGCGTGGAGATGAGGCACTGCTTGTTAGCTTGAGCAAAACCCGGATTAGGCTGACAGGTGTCACCTGTAGTGGGTTAGACTCAGTCCCCTCACACTGCAGGTGATTCTGCCGCTCAAATCCAGTAGTCTCATTAGAATAATGAGTGCCTATGCGACAGCATAGAGTTACAAATCAAAACTGGACAGAGGGTGAGATAGTGATAATTAAAAGACCAGTGCAGATGGATGAAAAGCAAAGCACATTTTTTCAACCAATGCTTATCGTATAGATGAAATGCAACATTACTGCACTGGACAATGGTCATATGTGGAGTAGAAACAGACTTGTCAGGTCTCCCCCCAAATGCTAGACTCAGCAGAAATGTGCAGAGAGAGCCTTTAGCTCCAATTCAAGGTGGGTTGTAACCAAGATGACAAACAGTTTGGAAAGGATCCATCTTGGCAGAAGGAGTATTGTATGGTATATTGTCTTTTATTTTATCATTATTAATGAGAGATGTGTTGTAATCTGCCTCCCAGTGCTTCCTGATGACTTGGAGACCAATCCATTGTTGTTGCCTGCTCTTCCCTCTTTCTCCCCACCTCTTCCCTTTGGAACATTCCGTCAGTTCAGAATCTTGTATGTGGAAACCTCTATCCTCGGTGAGAGCTTGGAGACGGTTAAATACACAAGCTTTTCATTAATGTACCTGGTATTTCTGTGTCTTTGCTTCAACAGCACTACACAGTTTTAAAGGATATAGATTCCAGAACCCAGTGATGTCAAACGGACCATATGTAAGGCCAATCTTGAAAGTTGTTCACATATCAAAGATTTTGAATCCATCAAACAAGTTAAAGAGGTGTAACATATAATAAAGGTTCTAGAACTATTTGTGATGTGATTGCACAATGCAAACATAAACAAGATATGTGAAGGATACACAAAATGTAGTATATAACAGGAGATGTCTGCCACGTT
This sequence comes from Pleurodeles waltl, assembly GCF_031143425.1. Taxonomy (NCBI): domain Eukaryota; kingdom Metazoa; phylum Chordata; class Amphibia; order Caudata; family Salamandridae; genus Pleurodeles; species Pleurodeles waltl. Next base: position 683,820,872 of record NC_090446.1, read on the forward strand.
GGTCAGAAATTAGACTCAAATGCAAATTCGTATTTATTTAAACAACCGTTCGTAGAGTAACGGCTCGCTCCAATAATGTTTGGAACCCTTATGTGTAACTTTGGGGGTACTTCACAAATAAGTTAATGACACTTAGAAGTGGCAACTCTATAAAGACATATAGAAGCCACAAGCACTGCCCATATGTCACTCCACTAAGGGGAATTGTGAACTGAGCATGGTGCTGTAAATACAAAAATCAGGTAAATTGATGCACCCTCATGTCTATTGTCTTGATATGTAGCGGATCCATTTTTTCACTGCTACATATTTGAGTTAATTATTCATTTCTCACTCCAGCCTTTGTACTCGTGATACCCAAGTCATCACCTTGCCCATATGCTGCTTATTGCTCTTCACAATCATGTATTTTCACCATTATCCCAAACATACTTTCTAGCTATAATGCATGCACAAGCAGTCGCAGGTAGAGTAGATAATTTGAACATCCTTTTTATTAACTCTCTTTCATTCATAATACAAATACAGTGAGTGCTTTGTTTCTACTTAACAATCAGATCAAACTTTGTATCTGCTTCACTAAAAGATGTGTCCTGGGATGCTTGGAAGCTTAGGTTTAGCTACTTTTGTCTGCTTGCAAAAACAACTAAAATAGTTCGTTGGTAAACAGTGACTTGTATAAATTGCCCTTCTCTCTGATAATCTAAGTGACGTAAGACTACAGATGGTGGGTGAAAACAGTTTACCTGGCCACACTTCAATACAAAGAGATCCTTGTTTCAAGAAATTTGCCTTTAAAAAAAATATTCTTTGCTGTGTGCTTCAGCCTAGAAAAATGCCTTCCAATTTCAAGGCCTGCTGTTCATTTATGATCCCTGCCAGTTATGCTCTGCAATCGGCCTTTGATTTGCATCGGTTTTTCTTTGTACTCTTCCAAAGAATTCTTACTCTCTCGAATCAATCCTCTGGTACATTGCTATCTGTTCCAAACAAAATAAAACAAGGAGAAAGAAAGGGAGCCGGGTTTCAGTGCTTGCGTTTAATATGCGGCTTTTAAATTACACATGCTGAGAAGCTTTCATTTTAATATGCGTTGTTAGCTACAGCTGCTGTTCAAGGAAGGGACATACCCTCACATGAGACACAGCATTTGCACATTTTAGCGTAAATCGCTGTTGTTCGTGCTTCTTTCATAAGAATGATGTTGATTCTGGTGTGAGAAGGGCTGTGGAAGAGTAAGAATTACGGCAAGTACTAACGTCCTTCACAATAGGTCTGAATGGAGACAGCTTTAGCTGGCTGTCTAGCTTATATCTTCCATACTTAAGACAGAAATAATGTGTCACTCCTCCCTCGCCCCCTTGTCAACTGCTTCCTGTAAGTGCTATTCACCAGAAAGGATCAGCCCACACAATTGTCATTTGGAGTTGTAACTGTCAGTCATGATCTGCGGAGCTGGCATTTGCAGGGCAAGCATCCATTTTATCACTCTGCAGTGGAAGGTGACGTGGTAGGAATTGCATGACGAGTCCGTCCACCGCCTGGCATCACCATGACTTCTGCACACCTGCCACCCATTGAACTATGCTGTGGCCGACGTGCAATGAATCAGAAAGCACTGGCGTGCCCCTCACACACAAAGGCTGACTGGAGAACATGTAAGGCACTTGGCACTGTACTAGCACTCTCTATGAATTGTATCACCCTCTTGTGCAGTGAGACTGCGTAGACTTACAGTTGATTTCCCACTTGCTTGTAATAATTGTGATTGAGCACAGTAATCAGTTATAGAGATAGAAGCAAAATACTCTGGGATCCTATAATCTGGGGGTTTAGGTCAAAGTTTGTTATTCCAAGGGTGGTAAAATCAAGGGTCAATTTGGCTGTGGGTAGTAATAGTCTTATTAGTGCAGGCAACCTCATACACTGCCTTACATTGTAAATACTGAGTGTGTTTCTCCAGACCAAGCACTCTTAACCTGTAATGCCTGCCAGCATGAATGATATGTGAATCCTACACATTGTAACCCTCATTATTTTATGTAACATTTCCTGTACACTGATTTACACACTTGTGTACTTGTTAAGTGCTGGCACCCTGTATGAGTAGGGTATATGAGGAATTCAATTGAAAAAAGAACCAGAAAGTACTAACTTGGTACTATTAAGCACTTGTAATGTGTTAACAAACTGAGTGCCTTTGTTTCTCTCGATTGCATTGGCATCTAGTCATTAGGCTCCAGATAGCTAACAGCCAGAATGAGACTCCACCAAAAGGACGGGCGATGGCTCTTTCGGTGAGTTATTTGTGTTGGGCCCTGCTGGACGTGAAAATGAGAAACTTCCCTCATCCCCTGCAGGTTGCTGCTCTGAACGGAAAGCATACAATGTGCAGATGCTGCCGAATGTGTCCCAGTTTTGGAAAATAAGTTAAAACACATTTAGCATATTTCAGTGGCTCAGGCCTGGATCCCGGATCCAGCTGATTAATAACTGCAGGATCAGGGACATGGCTGGATCCCTCACATTTCCTTCAATATGTCAAAGGGAGAAAGAAGCATGACAAAATGGCACAGGGAAACAAAAGGGGAGAGTAAATGTGATCCTGCCAACAAAGCCAATGGGAACCTAAACAAAATAAGCTTGGCAAAAGAAGCACATTCTAAATGGATAGCAACAACGTAATGCCCACACATCCCAAAACACCAACAGACAACCTTTAATGTATGTCTAATATGCTAATTCCGCTGTCAACATGCTCAGGATCTGTCATATTATGACAGTAAATATCTATATGTGCAAAAGCATGTTCTTCACAAACTGATATTCTGTTTAGGTTGAGAAACACTTTCAATGTTAGCATACAGACACTTCCATTAAAACTAATATGGACTCTAGAAGTTCCAATTCCACCAGCTCAGTAACATCTCTCTATGCACTATGCACTTTGATAATGTAGACAGTGGATAGATAGGAAAACCGTATGCAACTGTGTTAGCATGGTGAGCAAGTTAGAGACTAGTACACTTTCGGTCTTGGCGATTTGCCTTTTTGACTCATAGTGTGTTGTGTGTGTGATCAGTTAACACCCTGAGGAGTCATTGTGTGACATGGTGGATGGACACAGAGAACCAGCATTGCTTCACTGGCAGGCCTGAACAATACTATGGATCAGCAAACTAGCCAAGGATGATGTTATTGCCTAACATATCTCAGCCACATATATAGTAGGAGAATGGCAAACACCCCTTTGTAGAGGGACCTGATGTCAACAAGATGCATTGAAAAAATTCCGTTGTGGACCTTGTAAGGGAGACTCCCCTGACGAGAGGTCTGCCCAAGAACTTTACCCAGATGCTGGGAGAAATATTACCTTTCACACTGGGGCACAGTTAGAAAACCACACTGTTCCACCAAGTAAACATTATTACTACTTAGCGGCATGCCTTGCTGAAAGTGATTAGCCATAACCAGGCAAGTTTGGCAACAAGGAAAGAAACATTGCATTTATCTGCAAAAAGAAAATCAATTGCCATTGCTGAAAGTGTATGCAAACCTTTCCCCGCCATCTTTATATTTTCATCAGTCTGTTGCTCTAACTACTGTGCCTGCTGCCATAAATCCAGTGAGGCTCCAAAGAGTGACTGGGGTGGCTTTTAGCCTTCAAAAAGCAGCCTCAATTGGTTTCTTCTTTATGGGCAAAGGCCTGGTAAGACAAATAGCTAGTCTAGCCCTTTTGTGTTTGTCTTCAGATGGGAATTGGCCTGACAGTTCAGGGCAAATGTTCCTTTCTTGTATATGGCTGATCTTTTTCTGAATAAAGTGACATAATGGGAAAAAAAAACAACACTCTCGAAGGAGGTCCTAAGCAATTGCCAGTGGCTAACACTTTTTAAAGCACTTTACCCATCACATTTATGTTTTTCCCAGAAAGAAGAAGCAACATAGACCCACGGGAGAGGTCTCTTAAAACACTGACAAGCACAAGCTGGTCACAGAGGAGATTTACTGAAGGGCTTGAAAAAAGTGTTTAATATGCTGGCAATTTCCAGTGCTTGCATGGGGTGAGAAAAGACCCTTATTGTGGCTTCACATTATGGTGCAAGTATTTCTCAGTCTGCACTCCATTTTTTTACCTTTGCAGAAGAAGACGTTTCTATACCTCAATCTTTTGGTGTAATCACTAAACAAACCCTGCAGTGGTTGAAACAAGTAACAATCATCAGCATAAGAGCATAATATGAATTATTGAGGACCTCATTATGAACATGGCGGTAACTACTGCCAAAAGACCACCAAATAATGAAGCACATGAGAAACAGCCAGCGTGAAATCCACACACCGCCAGCATAGGAGTGCCGACAGTGATGGAAGAGGTCTCCCACAGGCCGACAGAAAGGCCCCACCCGCCCAACAAATAATGAAGCAGAAGTTTGTCGTCAGTTCCGGGGCAGAAACCACTGCCACGCTTTGTGGCAGAAATGAACCAAATAAAAGGAAACACTCACCGTAGGCACACACAACACACCAAAACAGACATGGAGAGGGAATTAGAAATCATGCCAGTGCTGCTCCTTGCCATATACCTCCACGACTGTGACTGCAGACGAAGAAGACAATGGTAAGTATGGCAACCTACTAAACAAGGGAAGAAACGGCACAGTTACACACCCACCCCACCCCACCCACCATGCAACCCACCCCAACCCCTTACACCATCACAAGCCATACACACCAGAACAAGAGGTATTTACCCGACACAAGGCCAATACCACTTGGCCAAAGTACACACATGTGCACACCACACTTCCACAATGAAACAAGTCTCCAGAATGTGCCAACAGCAACACTGGGCACACAAACTTTAATAAAGAACGACACATTCAATGTCCAAAGAAGGCAATTGGCCAGTCCATGTGTAATAGGCTGAAGGGCCCAAATGGCCCGAACCTTACTTCCACATGTGCACATGTCACTCCACCATAAAGGGACAGGGGCAGGGGATGGTGGGGTGGGGACTTACGTTTGGGAGGGGGGGCTTGGGCTTGTGTTTGGGAGATAGAGGGGGTTTGGCTTTGCTCTTGGAAGGTGGGGAAGTGGGCTTGGACTAGGGTGTGGCAGATGGACCTGGGGCAGCACAGGGCTTCCTCCTCTCTGGGGAAGGAGCACGGGAATCGGAAGTGCGGACTGGGGCAGATTTAGATGTGGAAGGAGTGGACAGGGCATGGTCCTGGGCACATTTCAGGATGAGACGGGGTGGCCAGTAGGTGTGAACAGGTCAACACGGGACAAGAAAAGTTTTTTAGGGCCAGTAGGGGTGGACATGGAGGAAGGTGTGGGAGTGGAGGTAGAGGGCATGCTTGTAACTGGTGTAGGTGTGCTGGATGTGGATGCAGGTGCCTGTACAGTATGCTGAGGTGTGGTGGATGTGTGTTGGGTGGGTGTCTGGGCACTTTTGAGTGCTTTGGGAGGAGGGGGGGGTGGAGGCTGCCAGTGTACATGAATGTTGTCTGGTGAGTGTGCTGCATGTGTTCACAACATTACCCCTGGCAATGTGCGTGCATGTGTGTCCACAATGAGGTGTGTTGTTAGGTTCAGGCTTCATGATACTCTGCTACTCGTGTGACATATAGATCCCTATACATCTATGATGCAGGAGATGTACTCACATGTGTCAATGAAGATTGGTATGTGCATGTGTGTGGAAAGACATGTTTGGTGTCATATGTTTAAAATTTAGCATAGCGGTGTGTTCATAGGATATGATCCCTCACATATCTATCTTCCTGCATGGACACATCTTGGACTTTGTTAAATGACTGTGTAATCATAACAGTGCCACCTATGTTTCTGTATGTTGGAACACATCTGATGGTCATTTATGTATGTCAATGATCATGTGATACAAATGCATTATCATTAGTTGAAAGGTGACTTTTGTGCATACTCCAGTACACAATCACCAGGCCTGTGCCATTTAAGTGGTACATGTGTGCCGACATATACCTATGTGTGTATGCCACAAACTAGGTACTTATAATTAACCACAACAGGTTTGTTATGACTGTCACATACAATGGCATACAACTGTGTAGCAGTGTTGCAGTCAGGCAATGATGGCAGCCTCGTCATCATTACTACTGTGTGAATTCTTATTCCCACACAGACCCATGGTTCCATGTTTTGGCACAGGTTTACGGTGCTCCACTCTGCTCAGTCCACTGTGCACATGCATCAAGCCCCTGACTGTGTCAAGAGTCAATTTAGGCTCAGCATTGGGGTTAGGGGGTGTTGGGTGGGGATCTAGCCTCATCATGATAGCTCTTCAGCAGAGCAATGCACAGTCCCCTGCAGACTGACACATACACATTTGTGATCAAATGGCCTGGAATTTTCCTTTTCCTTGTAAGTACTTCATGTCAGGCTTGCCCTATCATGAACAGAGGAATGGCTACTTGTAGGTGTAGGAAATGTCTCATCATTTGGCATGGTCTGACAGACATGGTAATACATTCTTAGAAATTTCCATTTGCAGGTTGGTTAGGAGTTGTATCTCTAGTGTAACTTGTAATTTTTGTATGACCCAGGGGACAGATGATGTCATCTGTCACTACATTCTGTCAGGATAGTATGCGATGGCCAACTACAGTGTCGTTTTTGTAGCAAACATGAGTGGGTTATGTACTGACCTCGGCCTCCTCTCTGAACATATGTTGGGTGATCATATGGTGACATTGTTGTGTTGCACAGCCAATATTGGTGTATTTGTGTACTTTCTCCATCATTTGCGGCATATCTTGTTTGGAATAGATTAGGTTCTACTTGCTGGAATTCTTTAGGCTGCTTACACTTTGAACACATCTTCTATTGCAACATTGCCAAGTCATACATGGACAGGATGCAACGTGTGACTTGTGTAATTTCAAGATGTACACATCTTCTACTACTGGTTACATGATAGTTTCCCTTCCATTTCTAGGCTTTGCGAGATTACATGACTGGCACACACACATGACAGTACACCGGCCACAGCACTTGTGTAGCATCCAATTGACCGCCCCATGTTATATCTCCAAGTATTTGTGGGATTCTCTTAGCTGTCCTTCCACATCCTTTGGTGTACATGGGTATGCATTAAACTCTGCATTCCACAACTTATGTCACTGTCACCATGAGTGTACCTTGTTAGTATGTGAAATCATCTCAGCACTGTATTATTTATTTGTCAAATGCAACATATGTATCTCCTTCTTCAGCCATATATTTTAGGATGGGTCTGTGACCTGTTTGGACTTTGCTAGACATACTTGGACATCCCACACCTTAGTAAGCAAGATAGCACATACAAGTATCATCTTGCATACCAGGGATGCACTGTATTATTTATTTGTCACATGCAACATATTTATCTCCTTCTTCAGCCATATATTTTAGGATGGGTATGTGACCTGTTTGGACTTTGCTAGACATACTTGGACATCCCACACCTTAGTAAGCAAGATAGCACATACAAGTATCATCTTGCATACCAGGGATGGTGCATGCAACACGCTTCTTCCTGTCTGGGCCAGACACCTGAACTTTGACTTCAAAAGCTCAAATGTCCTCTCCACTACATTTTGGGGGTCATTCCAATATTGGCGGGCGGCGGGCGCCGCCCGCCAAGCGGAAACCACCAATTGGCCGCTCCGCGGAGGCCATTCAGACTTTCCTGCTGGGCCGGCGGGCGCCCGCCAAGGGAGCGCCCGCCGGCCCAGCGGGAAAGGCCCTGCAACACAGAAGCCGGCTCCGAATGGAGCCGGCGGTGTTGCATGGGGTGCGACGGGTGCAGTTGCACCCGTCGCGATTTTCACTGTCTGCTATGCAGACAGTGAAAATCATGCTGGGGCCCCCAGGGGCCCCACGACACACGTTCCCGCCATCCTGTTTCTGGCGGTGAAAAACGCCAGAAACAGGCTGGCGGGAAGGGGGTCGGAATCCCCATGGCGTAGCTGCTTGCAGCGCCGCCATGGAGGATTCTCCCAGCCGGGGCTAATCCGGCGGGAAACCGCCGGACCCGGCTGGGCGACCGCGGCTTTACAGCCGCGGTCGGAATGCCAATTGAAGCACCGCCAGCCTGTTGGCGGTGCTTCCGACGACATCCACCCTGGCGGTCATAGACCGCCAGGGTTGGAATGAGGGGCTTTGTGTCCTTATGTGTCCTTCATTGTATGCATGCTCTTCCACTGTTGTTCAGTTGCCAAAAGGAGTTATCACTCATGGCTAAATGCTGTAACCTTGGTTGGCTGCAAAGGAATGATAGAACATGTGTTGGTAATGCATATTTGTGGGTTCATATGTTCCATGGCAGATGTTAGTTTTAGATGGAGTGGTGACTCTGATTTGCTTCTGGTATTGTGTATGAACCTGTTTTGTTGTATGGTTGCATTGGCTTGTGTTGATGGACATTACTATCATGGGTTGTGGTTCAGGGATCTGGTGATTGTCAAAATAAATCCAAACTGACAGTTCAACCATGCCAAACATGTGTTGTGTTGTCCATATTTGAGGCTGTGTCCTATTGTTAGTCGAACCTACCACCTCCTTGCACCACCATTTGTATTGACACCATAGTAGCCCTGCAAAAACACAGGCCTCCATGTTACAATGTGGCACTACTCATACAGTGCAACACTTAGTGACCCTTTGTGGCAGATGATGGCTGTGCCAGCCATCTTGTGTACAAGGGTGTGATTCACACAATTGGAGGATTAGCAAAATAGATGCAGTGGAATCTCCCAGGTTCCTACACATGATTTATCACAGACACTTCCAACACATGCACAGTGGAGGCATTGGGAGGGGGAATACCATATATTTGCATGGTTCCCTATGTACGGTGCCTTCAGAGTCCTACTATGGCATCCATTATCTTGACAGTATTGCACCAACTCTGCACCAGGGTGGGCTGTATCTTGTATACGGTACACACATGGTGGCATTAGGGGGCGCTAAGGGGCACATGTAAAGTGGCACTGGACTAGGTGCTGCACCACTTCTCATTTATCTGCACCATAGTCTTTCATGGCTGGTGGTGTTGTATTCCTATGGGTGCAGCACAATGCGGCAGACAGGTGAAGATGCACAGTACAGGTACGTCAGGTATGTGTAGGTGATATGTAGTTGGGTGGCATCTGATATTGCTGCCATCAGAGGCTTGAACACCATGACAAATGTGGGGCTGTGCCTGTGTGTGACTTTCTTTACATTGACATTGTCTATGATATTTGTTAGACTTGGCATTCTTGGCGTGATCTCCCCTAACCTTTTGCCTCTGTTTCCCAGGTTGTTGATGTGTGCTGGACTCTGTTTTTGCTGCTTTTGTTACTCTGGGCACTTTACCACTGCCAGCCAGTGCTAAAGTGCAAGTGCTCCTATACAAAATGTGTATGTAATTGGTTTTTCCATGATTGTCATATTTGATTTACTGGTAAGTCCCTAGTAAGGTGTACTGGAGGTGCCCAGTGCCTGTAGATCAAATGCTACTAGTGGGCCTGCAGCACTGGTTGTGCCAACCACATGAGTAGTCCTGTAATCATGCCTCAGACCTGTCACTGCAGTGTCTGTGTGTGCAGTTTTAACCTGCCAATTCGACTTGGCAAGTGTACCCACTTGCCAGGCTTGAACGTTCCCTTTTCCTACATGTAAGACACCCCTAAGGTAGACCCTAGCTAGCCCCATGGGCACGGTGCAGTGTATAGTTAAGTTAGGACATATACTAAAGTGTTTTATATGTCCTGACAGTGAAATACTGCCAAATTCGTTTTTCACTATTGCAAGGCTTATTTCTCTCATAGGTTAACATGCAGGCTACCTTTAATATGATTAAAGCGTAGATTCCCTTTGGGAGCAGATAGACATGTGGAGTTTGGGGTCTCTGAGCTCACAATTTAAAAATACATCTTTTTGTAAAGCTGTTTTTAAGATTGTGTGCTTGAAAATGCTGCTTTTAGAAAATTGGCATTTTCTTGATTAAACCATTCTATGACTCTACCTGTTTGTGGATTCCCTCTCTGGGTCAGTTTGACAGTTGGGTAGCTTGCACTTCTCTCTAGACAGTGACACAAAGGGAGCTGGGGTGTAGCCTGCATATCCTAATGAGGCATCTTTGCTAGGAGGGAGAGGAGGAGTGGTCACTTACACCTGAAAGGGCTGTGCCTGGCCTCATACAATGAAGTCCCCAACCCCCTAGTGTGTGTTTGGGGCACGGCCTGGGCAAGGCAGGATTTCACAAACAAGAGAGACTTTCCTTTGAAGTAAGCCTACTTCAAAGGACAAAATGAGTATAAGAAGGGCACCCAAAACCACAGACCTTAGATCACTACTGGACATCAAGAGGAACCTCTGCCTGGAAAAAAGCTGAAGAGCTGAGGAGAAGTGCTGCCCTGTCTGTGACTGTGCTTTGTGGAGCTATCCTGCAGTTGCTGCTTCTGCCTGGTGAAATGGGACAAAGACTGGACTTTGTTGTGCATTCCTGCTTGTGAGGAAATCTTCAAGGGCTTGTCCTGAGCTTCCCTCCTATTGTTGAAGTCTCAGGGCCATCAAAGACTTCCTCTGCAAGCACCTGGACTCTCTGCTGCGGCTCCTGCCCTGCCAAGTGGTGCCTTATCCAGTGCCTGGGGCCTTGACAGCTGAAGCTGGCAGACCAAGATTGAAAATCCACGCACCGACCGATGTGCGGGGAGAATTGTGACACAATCTCCGAGACACGGCTGAAGAAACAACGCACCGCTAGCTCTGTGGCTGAAATTGATGCACCGCCTACAGCGCGGCTGAAATATCTACGCATGCGGATGGTAAAACGACAAGCCACATCGTTAACAGAGGCTGGTAATATGGCAACCCACTCAGTGCGGTTTTGCTAACGCCGTGCCCAGGATTTTTGACACAAACCTTGGTGGGCATGGAAAAACGATGCAATGCCTGCCCGGACCTGAATACTGCCCGGATCCACGCATCGCTCTCCTGCGGAGAGGAATACCGACGCATGCCGACCCTACCGGAGAAGGAGAAATGACACACTTCCGGGTGAGAAATCGACGCATCGCTTACCTTTTTGACGCACACATGCCCGTGCGTGTTATTTTGGCGCTACCCAGGTACTTTTCAATGCTAACAGTGTTTTACCTGTTTACAAAAGGATTTAAGACTCTTATGCTTTTAAAATTAATAACTTGACTTGTGTATGTTGCATTTTTGTCATTTGGGTCTTGTTTTGTTCATAGAACTATTTTCTATTTTTCTAAACCTGTGTTGTGTCATTTTGTAGTGTTTTCATTACGTTACTGTGTGTGCTGGTACAAATACTATACACCTACAACTCTGGAGTTAAGCCTGCCTGCTTGTGCCAAGCTACCAAAGGAGTGAGGGGGGTTAACTGAGGGTGATTCTCCTTTACCCTGACTAGAGTGAGGGTCCTTGCTTGGACAGGGGTAACATGACTACCAACCACAGACCCCATTTCTAACACTATTCACATGGCTATGCTATTCATTGTTTGTGTCAGAGTCACCAGATCCTCGGGGTCTGCACACGTTCCCAACACGTCCACCACTGCACAGCTCCAAGACTCTGATAGATGAATCACAGAGGCTGAGAGAGTTCAAGAGGGGAAGAGGGGATTAGGAAGGGAACAGCTGGGAAGGAGACCTGTGGGAAGCAAAACATTAAACAACACAACATCAGATTAAAAACCACATTTAGATTCATAAAAACTCTCTGTTGAATCTAGGGTTCAATGATACTTGGAACATGAAGTAACACTCTATTGAGTCCAGAGTTCTATGACACTCGGAACATGAAATAAAACTCTGTTGAATCTAGAGTTCAGAGATACTCAGAACATGAAATAACACCCTGTTGAGTCTAGAGTTCAGTGATACTCGGAGCATTAAATAACACTCTGTTGAGCCTAGAGTTCAGTGATACTCAGAACATGAAAAAACACACTGTTGAGTCTAGAGTTCAGTGATACTTGAAACATGAAATAACACTCTGTTGAATCTAGAGTTCAGAGATACTCAGAACATGAAATAACACTCTGTTGAGTCTAGAGTTCAATGATACTCGGAACATGAAATAACACTCTGTTGAGTCTAGAGTTCTGTGATACTCGAAACATGAAATAATACCTAAACTAAGGAAACATGAATGGCCTAGAACTAGACTCTAATTAGGCCTCACTAAATCTAGGTACCTGGAAAATAATCAAAAATGGTTAGTACAATGTTTCACATGGAATTTTAATGAATTGAAACATACTATTCTAGGAATGCAAGAACCTTCCAGAACAATGTCCCAGAACAAACACAGCCTCAATTACATGAGGATAAAGGCCATCCAATCATTCCTTGGAAAACAATAGGAATTGTGTTAAAGACCTTACATGCACATAGGATATAACATCCAGAATTCTAGCACTTTAGATTCTTAGAATGCAAGAACATGAATTGCGCACATTGCTGATTTCCACCCGAGTTTGTAAATGCCATGAAATAGTTGCACACAATGAATAACATGAATTAAGCACAAGAAATGAATTGCACGTCTTGCCAATTCGAATGCCATCTGTGAATGCCGTAAAATGGTAGCGCACACTGAATATCATGAATTAGACACAAGAAATGAATCGCGCTTCTTGCCGATCCAAAGGCCACCATGTGAATACCAAGAAATGGTAGCGTACAATGAGTAACATGAATTAAGCACAGGAAACGAATTGCGCGTATTGCCGATTCGAATACCACTTTGTAAATACCATAAAATGATTGCGCACAATGAATATCTAGATTTGTTCTCGAGTAAAGAATCGCGCGTCTTGCCGATTCGAATGCAACCTTGTAAATGCCATAAAATGGTTGCGCACAATGAATATCTAGGTTTGTACTCGAGTAAAGAATCACACGTCTTGCCGATTCAAATGCAACCTTGTAAATGTCATAAAATTGTTGTGCACAATGAATATCAAGATTTGTATGCAAGGAAAGAATCGCGCGTCTAGCTGATTCAAATGCCAGAATGTAAATGCCATTAAACATGAAGCGCACTTTCACAAGCACAAGAGCAAAATAGATTTATCATGCTAATTAGGCCCAAGAACTCGAAATCCTTTGAGAACGGGATCGGGGGCCCAGCCCGACCTCCGTCTTACCGCCCTGATCAAGTATCACCAACAAAGTGAAAGGGCAAGGCCTGGAAGATCAAAGTAGGCCTCCGGAACAGGAGCTCAGGAAGTTGCTGCTGCTCTACAGGGGGACCTCTGAATAGTGAGCATGTGGAGCTGGGCTGGCTCCCTTATATAGAGTCTTGGCCCAGCCCACAAACCACACCCAGGCATGCTGCAGAGGAAGTTTCTAGAAAGCCCTGGAAAGGGACCACGCCTTGACACACTCTGAAAGCGTGCAGCAATACATTACAAATGAACAGTATTTACAAGCACCTTAAATATAAGTCTTCAGTATTAAACTCTGCAATGCAAAAGGTTAAACAACAGCATATCAACATAATGCATGATTTACGTCATCTCATAAGTGCGGGGTTTTTGCATTCCAGTCGCCCGTAGAGTGCGCACTGCCCAGATGTTGACAGTTTGGTGTAATGTGTGTGGGATCTGTATTTACTTGTCAACCAGTGGACACTTGTAGTGGTTTTGGCCCAGCTTCTGTATGGGAAAACGACATAGCTCCACCTGTTGTTCACGTGGTGTGCCAGTCAAGTTGTGGCTGTATTATCTACATGTGAGTGTATGTGTGTGTGATGTGCAATGAATGCAGTGCAGCATGGCATGTGGCATATGTGTTATTGTCTGTACATCAGTGTTCCCCTGCCCATGTGTGTTTAGTGTGGTGCATGTCTTGTTTGTCCTACAAGGTTGGTGTGTTGTCTGTGTACTGATTGGTATGGTGGCTTACCTATGAGCAGCCCTTTGCCATTGTGCCCATCCTGGAACCACTCATTGATTGTGGAATACTGGAATATGTAGGCATCATGGACGTTGAAGGGATATCTGGCTAGGAAGTTTGTGAAGAGCCCACAGCCATCCAAATCAATCCAAATCAACATTTATCGAATCGATGTGTCTGTGGTTCCTGTAGAGGTGTTCCGTTGCTGCATGTGGCACAAGTTGGACATGGGTGCAGTCCATTGCACCCAGCAAATGCAAGAACCCAGCAATTAAGCAGAAACATTGTTTGTTCTCCTGCTGTAGTTTCTGGGTGTTGGGGAAGCAGATGTGGTGAGGTGTGAGGCAGATGATTGCATCCAGAACCTTTGGTGGGAAGGGCGAGAAGGCTGACTGGCAGGTACCAGCCACATGTGCACCTGTCGTCTGAAATGATCCTGAAGCCAGCATATGGAGGACAGCCAGGAGTTTGGTCATGGGTGGACTATTTGTTGGAGTGTCCACCCTTCAAGTGATGTCTGGCACTATGTGGTGCAGCAGGCGTACAATTGACTCCCGCTTCAGACAGTAGGCTCTGATGACATCTTTTTTCCCTTAGCCCAAGGATGGTTGCATGCTGTCGAAATATCCTCTACTGCCTTCACTGCTTTGCGTCATTTTTTGAGACAAATTACTTTCTGTGCCTCATTTTAGCATTGGGGTGTAAATATCGAGCTGGAGGGCAAGCGTCATTTTTTGCCTGGGAAAGCCTACCTTGCACATCATTGTCGCAAAACGAAGGGAGGTGGGTTGGCGCTCCCCAAAAATGATGCTAACTCATATATTTGACAATAGGATGGTCTAGTGTCATAATCTAAATGTGACGGTGGGTTACCTCCACTTTTGTGTCAAAAAAATATGGCACAAAGGCATAACCTTTTCATAAATGTGGGCCTTAATGTGCATTGCTGTTGTGTCTGGTGTCATTTTAAAGCCAGGCCTGCCTTGCAGGCTAGGTTTTAAAATAAAACTATGCCCAAATTCCATTTTGGATTTAAAAGTACTTTTTATGATTAGTAAGGCACTCCTAAGGTCTGCCCCATAGGGTGCATTGTTTTAAAAAGTAGGGACAACATGAAAGATATTTTATGTTCCCTGGTAAGGAAAAATAGCCAAAGTTGCTTTCCTAATTGTAGTCCTGTTATCCCCATAGGCTAACATGTGGGAGGCTTTATAACATTTAATTAAGTTTATCTTTGCATTGGAGCTAGCTAGCAATCCATTAAAAGTATCAAATTAATGGTCACATTTAATCCTACAACTTGCCACAGTTTGATTTAATGTAACTATTGCAGGAAAGTAGTTTTAGAACTTGAAGTTACCTAAAACAGCCCAGTAACAGCCTCTTTTGTAATGCCGCGCTCAGAGGCGGCGTCTCTTTCTGTCCTCGCAGATGGAACGTTCTACTGATACCCGGAGCGCCGTTCCCTGCGTTTTTTGACTACACATTCTGGGAAGCATATATTTCGCTCCTGGTCATGCTACACTTACCTGTAGTCCTTTTTTCTTCTTTTTGTTGTTGGTGGTGGGTTGTCTGGTCTTTTTTCCTGTCTCTGACTATGTTGTGTCCATCTTGTCTTCTTCATGTTTTTGTCCCAGCATGCTCTGTTTTTCTTTTATACTACTTTCTTTTTCCTATACTGGTCTATGGGCTCTTCCCAATTCAAGATGGTGTTCTTTCCTATTCCTGTGATGTCACTTCCCTTTTCTCAGTATATAAGTCAGTCAGTCTTGTTCCACCTTGTGTTGCAAACACTTCCTTCTGGTTGTGCTGTTCACTCCTGTTCTTTGTTCCTGCTTTTTGCCTTGGGAGATTTTTGCCTGTTCTTTGTTCCTGCTTTTTGCCTTGGCGGATTTTGCCTATTTTTGTTTCCTGTTGTCAAGTCCTGTTTTTTTTTCGTTTTCTTCAGGAGTTCCTGTTTGAGGTTTTTTCCCCAGTGTTGGGGGTTTTTCCCTCTGGGACTCCTTCTGGAAGGTACGGTCTGCTTTGGCGTAGCCTGTCAAGCGACACCGTGGCTACTAGAAGGGGTCCCCCTTATCTGGGACTATCCAGAACTTGTAGAAGACTTGGTGTATTTGCCAACCAGGTATCCAGAGGTGAGAAGTCCAGCGCAGTACGTAACATCTTCTGTTTGGTCGGCCTTTGACAGTCTAATCCAAGCTGCTCCCGGAGAAGGTGTGAAGAGCCATGGGGCTGCAAGAATACAGTCATTTGGTGGGAGGAGATTTGCTTCCTGGAAAAGCCAGGGAGAGAAAGGGGGCTGGGGAGATAAGCTGAACTTCAAAGGCAGGAGAACAGATGTCATAGAACCCTGGCCAGCCCCACCAACTTGACCTTTTTTGGGAGAAAAGTGCATTCTGGGTCAAAAATATGCCATACTTTGCAGCAAGTGGTCATTGCAGAGGGAAGTAGCTTTACCTCTATTTGTTATGCTATCCCCACCCTCCTACCAGCCCAGAATGGAAGATTTATATGGAAGAGCTATAAGAGCTCCTCAGAACACTGCCTGTAGCAAAAAAAGGAGTGCCTTGCAGTACCATTGGACTGCACCACAGACAGCTTGCACTCAGTAAGACTACACCTGCTTCACTCACAAAGCTCACCAAACAAGGACTGTGACTGACTTAAAGGAAAAGGAGTGGATCAGCATCAGGTACAACAAGTCTAGAAGAAGACGCCTGTAAAGTCAAAGAGAGTATTACCTCAGCTGACCGGTTGCAATTGGATTTTTCTGGACTGCAGAGGTGCATTGTGAGAATTTTCATCCTAGACCTCAATAGGCAACTCATAGCTTTTGAACTCTTGGCTGGTGCTACTAGACCCTTATTTTCCCCGAAGCAAGAACCAAGATTTCAATCAATCAATCATCCTTCTTTATTTGGTTTTAGATTGAACTATAAAAAATAAAACCAATTCATAACAATAAAATGCAGCATAAATAAAAATCATAAATTAACCAATCTGTTGTCTTTTTTTCTCTTCTTTGTTCATGCTTTTATGGTCATTTATATGTGCCGAATAAAGCTTTATGAATTGAATTGAATTTAACCAATCGTTTTCTGTAAAATACACAATTATCTACATAAATAAAATCAACAGTTCATCATAACAAATCCTTTGAGTTCCTCACTTTAACAGCACCAGCTAAAATCATGCCATGTGAAAGCAAGTGCACTGATCTAAAAGCATTTGTAAGTGCAACAAGGCAGGTTTGACCTAAATAAATCACTTTTCTTTTAATAATGGAGTAATATTTGTTTTTGCAAACTCACATGAAAACAGCAAAACATTATAAAGTGCATGGTATCCTGTGTTGAAACCACTTTACATTTTTAGGGGTCAGTATATATAACCCCTATACCGCCGCTTTTGGACCACCAACAAGTGGTGCATCATATTACGTCTAAATCTGATCAATAAAAACAATGATGAGAAGACAGTCCTAGATTTGAACAACGTTCGAGAGTTGGTGACATTAAAAACAGATGTTTTAGCAAACTCTGGGGCATATTTATACTTTTTGGTGCAGAACTGCACTAACGCAGTTTTGGACCAAAACGTTTAGCACCGGCTTGCGCCATTCCTGAGCACCAGCCGGGAGCCATATTTATGGAATGGTGCAAGCCAGTGCAAAGGGTGGGCTAGCGTAAAAAAAAATGACGTTAGCCGGGTGGGGCTGGCGGTATAGGAGAGGTGGGAAACAACCTGAACAACTACGTTGGAACTACTACTTGCCTTAACAATGAATCCTGAAGAACTACTAGGTCTTAACAACGAAGTTTAGGACAACTACTGCCTTAACAACGATTTTGCCTTAACAACTAATGCCAGAACAACGAATTTTAAGGTAAGTGCATTTTTATAATAAAACATTTTAAGGTAAGTTTTGTGTTTAGTTATTTATTTGTTTAGGGTTACATTATTTTTGGCCAGATTACAATTTTGGAGGAGGTGTTAATCCGTCCCAAAAGTGACGGTAAAGTGACGGATATACCACCAGCTGTATTATGAGTCCATTATATCCTATGGAACTCGTAATACGGCTGGTGGTATATCCGTCACATTTGGGACGTATTAACACCTCCTCCAAAAGTTGTAATGAGGCCCTATATGTTTAATTTTATATATATGTATATTTTATATTTGTATTATTGTGTTTGTTGTGTTTATTTATGTTTGTGTTTGAATATATATTAATTTATATATGTGTAAATATATTGGGGGTCATTACAACATTGGCGGTAAAAGGCACTTACCGCTGTGCAGAAGATCGCCAATACACCGCCGCGGCGGTGGTATTCCGCCACAGCTATTATGACACACATCTTGGAATCCGCCGAAATTCAGACACCTACACAACACCGCCACACCAAAGGTCAGTGATAAACTGGCGGAAACAAATCCTCCACCTCCACGCCAACAGAAACACGCCCATGCTATTACGACCCACGAATCCACGCGGCGGTCTTTCAACCGCGGTATTCCATTGGCGGTACACACCGCCGCGCTCAAAATACACACACATATACAAAACACAGCCACATTGGACAATTCAAAATACACACACCTGATACACATACAAACACCACCCCCACACAACCAACACTATATAAAACAAACACCCACATCACCCACAAACCCCTACGACCAAAAAATCACGAACAAAGGCCAGAGAGATAGCACAGAATAGACAACCCCATCAGACAGAGGCACACGACACCATCACCCACACAACATCCACGCACAAAACACCACACACCACTACACTCACCACACTCATCACCACATACACCACCCCACACATCACACACACCACCCCATGGCACGCCAAAGACACCCCCGCTTCTCCAAGGAGGAGCTCAGGGTCATGGTGGAGGAAATCGTACGGGTAGAGCCACAGCTATTTGGCTCACAGGTACAGCACACATCAATAGCCAGGAAGATGGAGTTATGGCGCAGAATAGTGGACAGGGTGAACGCCGTGGGACAGCACCCAAGAAATAGGGAGGACATCAGGAAGAGGTGGAACGACCTACGGGGGAAGGTGCGTTCAACGGTCTCTAGGCACAACATCGCGGTGCAGCGGACCCCCACCTCCTCCCCCACAACTAACAACATGGGAGGAGCAAGTCTTGACCATCTTGCATCCTGAGGGCCTCGGAGGCGTCGGTGGAGGATGGGACACTGGTAAGTCAATTCTTAACTATCATATCCCCACCCTACCTGCATGCTCTCACACACCCCCACCCTCACCCCCACCCCTATCACTCCAAATCCTCACCAATGTACCCATAACACAAACCACCCATCCCAACACCAAGCCCTGCATGACACAACTAAGCATGGACACCCATCACTAAAGCATGCCCACTGCACATACCCATAACACCCCCCAACCATCATCACACAAACCCACACACAGGAATGCTTGCACTGGGGTACACAAACACCCAAACATTGCACACCATTACACACACACATGCAATAATCATGCTCTTATGCCCCTGCAGGAACCCGAAGGACCGTCACCACACCAGAGGGTCCAGACAACACCACTCCACCCCCAGAAGAGGCCCACAGTGACAATAGCAGCTCTGCCCTACTGGATCCTGATGACCAGCCTCGGGACAGTCGGTTCCCCTTGCACAGGCACAGCCCAACACCGACCTTCCACCCTCTAGTAACACCAGCACAGCACCCACCCAGCGGGCCCAAACCTCCCTACCCAGGACAGGTCAATCAGCGGTGTGTCCACCACTACAGGGAACCCAGGGTAACCCGCCACCCCAACAACAACAGGGACCTGGGGGCAGTGGTAGTGGGCACACGGTCCAGGGGACGGAGGCACAGGAACACAGGGGAACTGGGAGGGCTGCTGTGCGACAGGTGGCGGACAGGCCAAGGGAACCCACTCTCCACGAGGCCCTATCCTCCATCATGGGAGCATACCACCACTCCCAGGAGACGATGGCCACGGTCCTGGACAAGTTGCAGGAGACCCTGCGCCTGCAGGAGGAACACTATTTGGGGTTCAGGGAGGAGCTCAAGACCATCAGCTCCGCCTTGGGCACCATCGCTGGGGTGCTGAAGGACATACAGCAGACCTTGAGGGACACCGTGGCACACCAAGGGCCCCCTGACACTAGCCAGGACGATGAACTGCCCACCACCTCCGTCGGCGCTAGTGGATAGGACGCCCCACCACAGGACCACCACACCAGCACCCCACCCCCTGCAGATGGACAACCACCACGCAAGCGGTCCCTCAGATCCAGGAACAGGACAGAGCAAGATGGCAAGACCCCGCCAAGAAATGAGACCACCCTGATTGTCCTCCCACTGTCCCACTTTGTTACCCTGTCCATACTTAAACTGCACCAGCTCCAATTCCTATGCCCAGATGGGCAGTGCACCTGTGAGACTAATAGACTGGACTCTGCCATGGACATTCCTCTGCCATCACCCATCCTCATTTTACAAACCCCTCACAAGTCTGAGCACTTCAATAAACACCCTTGAAACAAAAAACAATCTGGAGTCAGTCTGTGATATAGTAAATATGTATTATCAATGACAGTGTCATAATGGGTTTTCCATTGTAAGGCTAACTTACCTATGTCACACATCACAAGTCCTTGAAGGATGCAAGCAGTTGACACGTAGGTAACCACACCTGTGAAACCGTAATGGAAGGGTACAACTCAGTTACCAAATAGTGATTGAAATCGACAAACATGACAGAGGTAGACGTGTGAAAGTTAATGTAATGTTAAACCAGAAAATGTTCTCACCTGTGTCTCACTGGAAGTATTGCTGTATGACTGACTCCCTGTTGTCGTTGTCTTCTTCATCAGCTTCATCCTCATCACTGTCCACAGGCTCTACAGACTCCACAGCTGCTACAACACCGTCATCTGGATCATCCTCCTGCAGAAAAGGACCTGGCGTCGTAAAGCCAAATTATGGAGCATGGAGCAGGCGATGATGATCTCGCACACCTTCTTCGGTGAGTAGAATAGGGATCCACCTGTCATATGGAGGCACCTGAACCTGGCCTTCAGGAGGCCGAAGGTGCGTTTGATCACCCTCCTAGTCCGCCCATGGGCCTCATTGTACCGTTCCTCTGCCCTGGTCCTGGGATTCTTCACTGGGGTCAATAGCCAGGAAAGGTTGGGCTAACCAGAGTCCCCCAATAGCCATACACAGGGCCTTTGGAGTTGACCCATCATATCAGGGATGCTGCTATTCCGCAGGATGTAGGCGTCATCCACTGAGCCAGGGAACATAGCATTTACCTGCGAGATGTACTGGTCTGCCAAACAGACCATCTGGACATTCATTGAATGATAACTCTTCCTGTTCCTGTACACCTGTTCACTCCTGTGGGGGGGGAACAGAGCTACATGGGTCCCATCAATGGCACCTATGACATTGGGGATATGTCCAAGGGCATAGAAGTCACCTTTCACTGTAGGCAAATCCTCCACTTCAGGGAAAATGATGTATCTCCTTACGTGTTTCAGCAGGGCAGACAACACTCTGGACAAGACGTTGGAAAACATAGGCTGGGACATCCCTGATGCCATGGCCACTGTTGTCTGAAAAGACCCACTTTCAAGGAAATGGAGCACTGACAGCACCTGCATGTCAGGGGGGATTCCAGTCGGATGGCGGATTGGTGACATCAGGTCTGGCTCCAACTGGGTACATAGTTCCTGGATTGTGGCACGGTCAAACCGGTAGGTGACGATGACATGTCTCTCTTCCATTGTCAACAGGTCCACCAGCGGTCGGTACACCGGAGGATTCCGCCATCTTCTCATATGTCCCAGCTGACGGTGCCTACGAAGGACAACAGCGAAGAACCAGTCACTATTCCTCCAGGTATGTACCCACAGTTACACACAAGACTACACCACTCACAAAACCCTTCCTGTATGTGTGTTGAGTGTAGGCCTAGCTATGTGTGAAGCAGTAGTAAATGAAGCCATGTGGGCCCCTGAAATGGCGGCTGCCTGACCTCTAAACTGGGACAATGGGATTGTGGGGTAACTGCGCTGGCGTTGCACACCGTCGCGGTAGGCGGTCATAGACCGCGGCGCAATGCTGCATTGGTTAACATTGGACCCTATGGGTCCCAGGAGCCAATGAGCAGGTGCGCCGGCGGTGATGATGCGCACCGCCGCGGACGTCACCGCCGCGGACGTCACCGCCATTTTCTATCTGTTCAATCACTAGATACCTGACCTTCGACAGGAGAGTACCTACACTGCAAGTGCTGCTGTGACCTCGGTCTGGAAGCGACGATGGCTGGTGCGTCTGGGGAAAGGGCCCCTGCCTTCACTGCACAGGAGTTGGAGAAACTGGTAGACGGGGTCCTCCCCCAGTACACGCTACTCTACGGTCCTCCAGACCAACAGGTTAGTACACTGGGAGCACGTTGTATGGCCTATGCCTGGGTGGAGAGGGCTGGTTGGAAGAGGGAAGGGGGCAGAGTTCAAAGAACAACAATGCATGGGAATGAATGGGCCACATGGCCAGAGTAGGGAGGGGGCCACTCACAACGACGGTGCAGTTGGTAATGACTGTTCCTCTTCCCTTGTGCATGTCATGTAGGTCAGCGCCCACCAGAAGAGGGACATTTGGCGTGCCATCGCCAAGGAGGTCCGGACCCTGGGGGCCCACCAGATACGGGGCACCCACTGCCGTAAGAGATGGGAGGACATTCGGCGCTACAGGAAGAAGACAGTGGAGGCTCAGCTGGTGATGGCCTCCCAACGTGGGAGGGGTGCCCGTCGCACCATGACCCCCCTGATGTTCCGGATCCTGGCGGTGGCCTACCCGGAGTTGGATGGGCACTTGAGGGCATCACAGCAGACACAAGGGGGTGAGTACAACCTCATTCTGCTGACTTTGCGTGCAGTGGAGGTGTCTGGGTGGGGGAGGTGGGCTGTGGGTGTCCCTAGGCCAGGGCGAGTTAAGTAGGCAAGGACCCTCCGTAATGTAGGCCATGTGGCACTCTACCCCACCTCAGCGGAGTGCCAAGTCGAGGTACAGTTGTCCCTGTGGCATCCATGTGCGCAGATGTCCACCATAGCCATGTAGGCCATATCCCAGAAATTGCATGTGCAGAGGGCAGGAGCACGGCGTAATGCAGGGGGCTGCTGCGTCTGTCTTGTCCGCCAACGGTAGCGGTAATCCATGCACTAAAACTCTCTTTCTTCTGTCTCCCCCCTTTTTTCTGCTCTCCCTGTCCTTTTGTACATCAGCATCAACAGGTGGAGGTACAGTGGCACCGGAGCACGAGGGAGCTGCATCCCACATGGCCATGGAGGGCCACACCACGGACTCTGAATGCACCAGTGGGACGGAGGGCGAGGGGAGCTTCACGTCGGCCACCGGATCACCAAGCAGCGACACGGACTCGTTCGCCGATGGGGGCTCCCTTGTGGTGGGGGCACCATCTGTGCCCCCCACCTCTACAGGTACAGCTGCCACCTCCCATACCAGCACCGCCCTCCCAGCAGCCCCTCAGCGTTCGCCCCATGCCCGCTCACCCAGGAGGGTGGGCATCACCTTCGCCCCAGGCACCTCAGGCCCTGCCCCAGTCACCCCTGCTGCCCTCAGTGAGGAAACCATTGACCTCCTCAGGTCACTCACTGCTGGGCAGTCTACCACTGTGAATGCCATCCAGGGTGTAGAACGAGAGTTGCAACACGATAATGCATTCCTGGAGGGCATTCATTCTGGTCATGCTGTCCTTCAGCGAACCCTGCAATCTCTGGCCTCAGCACTGATGGCAGCCATTGTCCCTGTGTCTAGCCTCCCCTCTCCACCTTCCTCCACCCAGACCCAATCTCCTGTACCCCAGCCCATCCCAAGCACACCTACAGACCAGCATGCAGACAAGTCAACACACACAAGTAGCTCAAGCAAACATAGGCACCACACACCACAGGCACTCACGCAAACCTCACCCACGTACAGACACAGCAACATCCACTGCCACCACTGTGTCCCCCTCCTCTTCTTCTCCCTCCTCCCTCCCAGTGTCGTCTACACACACAGCTGCATGCACCACATCTACAGGCACCATGAATCGCACAAGGAGACCCAGCACCACAAGCCGCTCACCTGCACTCACCACCTCCACTCCCATTTACACGTCCCCTGTGTCCTCTCCCAGTGTGTCTGTGACGCCCCCTCCCAAAGTACACAAACGCCGGCAATCACTCACCCAACATCCATCCACCTCACGACAGCCTCCAGTACCTGCACCTGCACCCAAAACACCTAAAGTGACACCTCCTACAACCACCTCCTACAACCACCTCCTCTTCCTCCACTCCCAGACCCCCTCCAGCTACCCATCCCAGTGTTCGTCAGAAACTGTCCCTCTGTAAAGTTGACCTTTTTGCTCCCCCCCCTCCAATTCATCAGTCCTGTCGTAGCGCCTCAGCCAAAAGCCTCCAATACCAGTGGTGCCTGTTCAAGGTTTGTGGAGTGCACCGGCCACCAGGGCAGGCAGTATGACCCGGAGCCAAGGCACTGGCAGCCCACCCCCTGTAAAGGCTCTAAAATTGGAGAGTGGACGACGGAACTGTGTTAAGACTCCTGGTGGGAAAACAACTGACATGGGTTCCAAGGGGATTGGAGAGTCAGCTGTGACTCCACCAAAGGTGGGGAAGGGCCAGAGGAAGTCTGCCCAGCCTGTTGTGAGTGTCACGGCGGAGAAGTGCGCCATCATTTCCGGCGGTCGACACACAACCGCCAGCACCGTCATCACTGGTCCAGAGACCACCGCCGGAGTCACAGCCCAGGAGGGCACAAATATCATCACTGGTCCAGAGACCACCGCCGGACTCACAGCCCAGGAGGGCACAAGTATCGTCACTGGTCCAGAGACCACCGCCGGAGTCACAGCCCAGGAGGGCACAAGTATCGTCACTGGTCCAGAGACCACCGCCAGAGTCACAGCCCAGGAGGGCCCAAGTATCGTTACTGGTCAGGAGACCACCGACACCGCCGGAGTCAGTGCCCTGGAGGGCCCCGGCTGCCACAGCCCCGCTGGCCAATGATGGAACGTCATGCCACACACCAATGCCCAGTGTAGAGAACGTCATGCCACACACCAATGCCCAGTGTAGAGAACGTCATGCCACACACCAATGTCCGTATCAGAACCGCCATGTCAAAGCACCGCTGAACAGGGCAAAGACCGCCATGGCAAAGCACCGCTGAACAGTCCTGAACCCCCATGTCAAAGCACCGCTGAACAGGGCAAAGACCGCCATGGCAAAGCACAGCTGAACAGGGCAAAGACCGCCATGGCAAAGCACCGCTGAACAGTCCTGAACCCCCATGTCAAAGCACCGCTGAACAGGGCAAAGACCGCCATGGCAAAGCACCGCTGAACAGGGCAAAGACCGCCATGTCAAAGCACCGCTGAACAGGGCAAAGACTGCCATGGCAAAGCACCGCTGAACAGGGCAAAGACTGCCATGGCAAAGCACCGCTGAACAGTCCTGAACCCCCATGGCAAAGCACCGCTGAACAGTCCTGAACCCCCATGTCAAAGCACCGCTGACCAGGGCAAAGACCGCCATGGCAAAGCACCGCTGAACAGTCCTGAACCCCCATGTCAAAGCACCGCTGAACAGGGCAAAGACCGCCATGGCAAAGCACCGCTGAACAGGGCAAAGACCGCCATGGCAAAGCACCGCTGAACAGTCCTGAACCCCCATGTCAAAGCACCGCTGAACAGGGCAAAGACCGCCATGGCAAAGCACCGCTTAACAGGGCAAAGACCGCCATGGCAAAGCACCGCTGAACAGTCCTGAACCCCCATGTCAAAGCACCGCTAAACAGGGCAAAGACCGCCATGGCAAAGCACTGCTGAACAGGGCAAAGACCGCCATGGCAAAGCACTGCTGAACAGGGCAAAGACCGCCATGGCAAAGCACCGCTGAACAGTCCTGAACCCCCATGTCAAAGCACCGCTGAACAGGGCAAAGACCGCCATGGCAAAACACCGCTGAACAGGGCATGCACCGGGTAGGAATGAATGGACCGCCACATCAGGCATCCTTATCCCATGTGCAGCTGGGACAGTGACAGGACAGGAACTTTCACGGGGAGACTCATCCAGTCTGGGCACCAGTCCCCCCCAGTACCAGTGGAGACCTGCATCTACTTGAGACACTGTGGCTTTGCACTCCCCAGGATGGCACAGTGGGCAAACCACCCACTCTAGAGACTTGAGAGACTGTGGCTTTGCACTCCCCAGGATACATCAATGGGCATGGAGCCCCGTCGTGGATCTGGCTTTGCAGTCATCTGGCTGAGGTGCCTCCCCTTCCCTTCCCCCTGAGGTGCCTGTAGTATTTCTATCTGATGCCCCGGCAGTGTTCTCTCCGATTGTGGTCAGGTATCCTTTGTGGGCCTCGCCCATGCATTTTTGGACTGTTGGTGCACGGACATTGTTATGTACATATCTGCACTACTTCTCGTATTGTATATCATTATGACTGATTTTCAAATATATATCTGTATATTTTTGTATGACATGTATATTGCCACATTACAATGTTTGACCAAATTTCGCATTGTCTTTTCATTCTTCCGGGGGGATTGTGGGTTGTTATTGTGATTTTTTTTAATGCATTGGTGTGTATGTTGTAATATGCGGGGGTGGGGGTGTTTGGTGGGTGTCCCCTAACTTTTGCCTCCACCCTCCCCCGTGTCGTAGGTGCAGTACTCACCGTTGTCTTCTGCGCCTACGTAGCTGTTGGTCGTAGAGGAGCAGGAACACAAGGGCAGGGAGTATTTGGGGTTCCGGATCCATGGAGTCCTCGTTCCTCGTGGGATGTGTTCAGGTGAGCATTTTCCCATAGCAAAAGCTGTTTCCGCTGTGTTTTTATCCACGGTGAATCCGCCCCGGAAAAGGTGGCGGATTGGCGGGTTGTAATACTGTGGGCGGTACTTTGTCTTCCGCCTGTCTGTTGGCAGTGACCGCCGCGCTGCTTGTCTGTACCGCCGTGGCGGTCGAAGTGTTAAAGTGGCTGTCTTTGTTGCCGATTTCCGCCAGGGTAAAAATTCCCTTTTTTTGTCCGCCGGCCTGTTTGCGGTATTTCCGCAGCTTTAACACCGTCCGCCAGGGTTGCAATGACCACCATTGTTTTTATGTATAGATGTCTTTAGATATATATTTTTATATGTATATTTTTATATATTTATTTATATCGGTAGTGATACTGAAGTTTTTGTTTTAAACTGTTTTGATTTTGTCTAGTGTTTTTGCAGTTATGTAGCGCAATTATGAGTTTGAATTTATGAGTATTTTTTTAAAAAAAATTGTTAGGTATTAGGTAGTAATGTATATACTTGGGTATTTTTTTTATTTATTTAAATTATTATGTGGATTTAGGGGTGATATATGTGGGATGGAGGGGTTATGAGTAGGGTTGGGTATTGTTACTCAGGTATTAAAATTTGTATTTGAGTATTTTTGTTATGGCGTGGCATGCTGTGGGTTAAGGGACGGGATATGTTGGATGTAGGGGTTATGGGTGGGGAAGTGTATTAGTAATTGGGTATTAATTTATATACTTGGGTATTTTTTGTGTGAAATCTGGGTGGGGTAGTGTATCAATACTTGGGTATTTTATTAGGAATGTTAGTATTTTTTTACATATTGTTTTAAGGGTATGTTGTGGATTGGGGGATGGAATGTATGGGTTGTGAATGTTATGGGTGGGGAAGTGTGTTAATACTCAGGTATTAATTTATATACTTGTGTTTTTAACATTTGGGCATTTATGTTGTGGATTTAGAGGCGGGATATATGGGATGTAGGGGTTATGGGTGGGGAAGTGTATTAGTAATTGGGTATTAATTTATATACCTAGGTATTATTTTTTAAATTTTGTGAAATCTGGGTGTGGCAGTGTATTAAAACTTGGGTATTTTATTAGGACTTTGAGTATTTTTTAAATATTTTTTTAAGGATATGCTGTGGATTAAGGGGTGGAATGTATGGGTTGTGAGCTTTATGGGTGGGGGAGTGTATTAATACTCAGGTATTAATTTAAGTACTTGTATTTTTTAAATGTTGTAATTTATGTTGTGGGTTTAGGGGTGGGATATATGGGATGTAGGGGTTATGGGTGGGGAAGTGTATTAGTAATTGGGTATTAATTTATATACTTGTTTTTTTGGGTGAAATCTGAGTGGGGTAGTGTATTAATACTTTGGTATTTTATTAGGAATGTGAGTATTTTTTTACATATATTTTTAAGGGTATGTTGTGGATTGGGGGATGGAATGTATGGGTTGTGGATGTTATGGGTGGGGAAGTGTGTTAATACTCAGGTACTAATTTATATACTTGTTTTTTAACATTTGGTTATTTATGTTGTGGATTTAGTGGCGGGATATATAGGATGTAGGGGTTATTGGCGGGGAAGTGTTTTAGTAAATGGGTATTCATTTTTATACTTGGGTTTTTTTTTCTGTGAGATCTGGGTGGGGCAGTGTATTAATACTTGGGTATTTTATTAGGACTTTGAGTATATGTTTTTTATATTTTGTTAAGGATATGTTGTGGATTAAGGTATGGAATGTATGGTCTGTGTATGTTATGGGTGTGGAAGTGTATTAATACTTAGGTATTAATTTATACAGTTGTTTTTTTGAAAATTTTGGGATTTATGTTGTGGATTTAGGGGTGGGATATCTGGCATTTAGGGGTTATGGTTGGGGGAGTGTATTAATACTCGGTATTAATTTATAATGTGGGATAATTTTGTTTTTGAAATTTTTATAATTTATGTGGGTAAGGGGTGGGATGTATGGGATGCAGTTTTTTATGGGTGATGAATTGTATTAGTATTTAGGTATTAATTTATGCTGTTGGTTAATTTTTAGTTTGTTTTTTGGAAAGTTAATTGTGGGATAAGGCTTGGGATAGATGAGATGGAGGGGTTATGGGTTGGATAGTTTATCTATAGTTAGGTATTATTTTAAATAATTTGGTACATTTTCATTAAATATTTACAAATATTGTATTGGGTAAGGTATGGGATAAATTGGTTGTAAAGGTTCTGGTTTGGAAAGTTTAGTAATACTGAGATATTAATTTGTAGAATAGGGATTTTTTTTAATTTTTTTTGGAAAACTTGCTGTGGACTTAGGTGTGGGATATATGGGACACAGGGGTTATGGGTGGTTAAGTGTATTAATAGTGAAGTATTAAGTGATATAGTTGAGTAATTTTTTATATATTTTGTATTATATGCTGTAGGATTATGGGTGGGGTATATGGGATGTAGGGGTTATGGGTGGAGAAGTGTATTAGTAATTTGGGTATTAGTTGGTATACTTGGGTAATATTTTATTTGTTTTTTTCATAAATAAGCTGTGGGATAATAGATGGAATATATGGGATGTAGGTGTTATGGGTGGTAAGTATATTAATACTTGGGTATTTTTTTATATATTTGGGTAATTTTAAAAATATTTTTTTAAATAAATTGTGGTTTAAGGAATGGGATAGATTGAATGGAGGGATCATGGGTGGTGAAGTCTTTTAGTACTTGGGTATTAATTTGTAGATTTGGGTTATTTTGTAATTTTTTTTTTAAAACGTGTTGTGGTGTAATGGATGGGATATTTGGGATCTAGGGATTATGGTTGGGAAGTATGTTACTACTTAGGTATTATTTAATGTGTTTGGGTATTTTTTTTATTTTTTTATTAAAAGTATGAGTAGAATTAGGGGTGGGATATAGGGGATGTAGGAGTTATGAGTGGGGAAGTGTTTTTATAATCAGGTATTTCTTTATATTTTTGGGTATTTTTTATATTGGTGTAAAAAAAAATTTTTGGGATGGAATTTTGTTTATTGGTGGATAATGATTTGGGAATGTATTGATACTTGATTTTTTTTTACTAGAGGTGATTATATTTTATAAAAAAAAATTTTTAGGTTTTGTATTGTTTTTGTTGTTAAAGATGTATATATTTTTTTGTTTGAAAATAGTTATGTTTAAAAATTTATATTTAAATGTTTAATATAATAGTATTGGGTAGAGAAGAATTTTGATTATAATAATGTTAAAGTTTATTTTGTAAAATATTTTTTATTTTTGATTTATTGTAATATGTTTTTGTCATTTTTAAAATTTGATAAAATATTTTTGTAAATTTATTTTGAAGGTGTGAATATTTGTTTCTGGTGTGATAAAATTAATATGATTTTATTTTTTGTAATTACTTTTTTTGGATGTATAATTTTATATATATATTAAATTGTATTAATATAATTTTATTTAAATTTATTCTTTAATTAACATTTTGTAGAAAATACATAGATATTTTTGTTTTTTAATTTTGTAGGTGTTAGAATTTTTTTCATTCACAATAATAATTTTTTTTATGCAAATTAAATATTTAAATAATAAGAGCACCATTTATTTTTTTGAAAATATTTTTTATTTTCAACATAATAAAGTTTAAAAAAATGCAAAACATGTTTCTTATTTATTATTTAATATTTACAGATTTTATGAAATTTTTTACAACTTTTTTTACATTTATTTATCTATTTTTTGTGGTATTTTCTTCTTTTCCCTATTATAGTCTATGAGTGAAATAGTCCGTTTTCTTTTTTTAGTGCTCTTCCATGTTTACGTTGTTTGACGTCTTCTGTTTTCAGTCGGAGGAGCGTCACGGTCAAGACAGGACGGAAGCGGAGACCTCGTTCGGGTAAGTGGGATTATACTTTTTTTACAGTATGTTTTAGGATATTTTTATTACAGAAATAGTTGTCGGAGGTAGTTATAAGGTAGGTAGTAGGTTTTTGATGTTTGGAATGTTTTTTATGTTAAATTTTTTGTTTTCATACAGTTTTGTATACGATAGTTGTATCGTAAAAAAAAAAATTGTTTAGCAGTGTTTTATGTTTACAATGATTGTACTGCTTTTCTAATAGTTGCGAACAATTGTCTTTTTGCTTGTGATAATTTTGTTTAAGGGATTTATAAGGAAGGCAATTGTTCGGTTTATGAAAAAAATATTTGGTTCATTGTAACAGCCTTCGTAAATATTTTTTTCTTTTGTGTTACTAGTGTCCTTTATATAGTTTTCATGTCTTTTTGTTGATTGTTAATATTTTAATTAATGAAGTTGCTTTGGTAAGTATCTGATTAATTTTTTTACTTTTTTTTGTTAGAAGATGTTTATGCAGTGTTTTTAATATTTGTTTTTTTTTTCTAATTTCTCATTTGGTAAAGTCTTATATATTTGTTTTTAATAGTTTTTATCGTATATAGAGTGTTTTTTTTTATCATCCATTTAGTATCACCAATTTTTTTGGGGGGATGATTAATGTTTATTTATTTTCTGCAGTATGAGATGGTTCTTCTATATTAATAAAGAAGATTTCTTCAGCAACACATGTTTGGATAAAGACAGGAAAACTTCAAAGGTAGGAACAATTTTGGTTGGATAAATTTAATGTGAAAATAATTTCAAAAATGCCAATTTAATTGTTGGTCTATTTTTTTAAAACTGGCAAGTAATTGTTTAGTAGGTTAGTGGTTGTTAGTAATGTAGAATATATGCTAGACTGTCGAGGTACTCTGATGCTGTTATTGTATCAAATTGTTGTATTTTTGCCAAAATTCTTTCGGTCATTTCTTTGCTTTTTTTACTTGTGCGTGGGTTCAGGCTACCTGAGAGTGATTGAGCAAGTCTCATTTCTTGGAAACTTTGCTCCTTTTTCAAAATGTCCATGAAATGATACAGGTGTCGGTGGGATTTACCTATTGCTTTATTGAAGGAGTTGTGCCATCCCTCTATGGCATTATTAGTCTTTGCACCACCTTCTAAGCAAGTTTGGTAGCAGTTCCACCATTCTATTGGAAATCGTGGCTTTCGTCTGCGACCAGATCTGTTTAGGTGTCCAATCCAGGTTTCTTCAAAGTAATTTAGTAAGGGTGCCAATTTGTCTTCATTTACTGTATAATAGTTAGAGTCTGTTATTGTTGTGTAATATTCATCTACTTTTGCAGGTGGTACAAAGCATAATGCTGTGAGTTTTTTTAATTCAAATTGTAGTATGCAGTCTGAGAAATATTCTTTAGTTAGGGATGATTTTTGTATTCTACGCCAATATTCTTGTGAAAAGTGGAAAAAGCATCCTTGAATTTGGGTTTGTGGATATATTTTCAGTATTGTGTTTATCATTGATAATTTGAAATCTAGTATTACTTTTCTAGGTGTTTTATTTAGTGTTTTGTTTTTGATTGTTGATAAAAAATTCAGTGTAAGTAGAGGAATGTTTGTCAGGCAATAATGCATACACTAGGGGGACTGTAGTGTTATTTTTTGTGGCATGTATAGTGTAATTTTGAGTGAATGGATGGGGTGTAGATTTAAATGTTCCATCCATCATCCAAATTTCACTATTTTGTAGGATTAGTAAGTTGCGTGGTGTGCTAAATATTAAAATTCTTTTTTGAGGGTTTTCGTTGTCGTGATTGAGGAAAGTTTCTTTGGAAAAGGTAATTGCTAGTTCTGGGGGCATGTTAATGTCTTCATAGGCTTGTGGTGTTAGATGTTGGGGATTACTTGCCAGTTTTTCTCGTTGAAACATTCGCCTAAGGTTTGGTATAGAAGGCATGCTACCTGCAATCTGTATGGGAATATTTTGTACTACCTCCCTTATAGCCTGTCCGCAGGAGTTCTTGGAGGAGTGTGCAATATTTTTTATTTTTTGTATGTTTTCTCTAATTTCAATTTCCATTGCAGAGGCAGAGTGGTTGTGATCTGTTGTTTTAACAATGGTGTCTTCTAGAGTAACAGCTCTGCCTCTGCAATGTGAAGAGTAGAATTGTGCACACCTCCAATGACTCCCGAGGTTGACAACCTTGTCTCTGCAATAAAGATAACCTTCATACTTTAGTAGCTGGTGTCCGGTTCTTGAGGTCACGTAACTTGCTTCTCCTTGTGATGCCATTTGTGAAATATCCGTAAATAATATTTAAAAAATAGGTTATAAGAAGCTTTTCGTTTTTATTTTTAAATCCGTGGTGGAATTACTTTATAAAACAGTAAGTTAGTTAATGTATACTGTGTGCTCTTTGTTAGTGTTTGGTGTAGGTGGCTTGTTAAGTTTTACATTTGGTGATTGTGTGTTATCTGTTGAGGTAAGTAATTTTTGCTTTTAGATTTGTTAACGTGGGTGTATGTTCTGAGGTAAGTACTTGGTGGAGTTGTAATAGTATATTTTTTGATAGTCACTGTCCAGCACCTATGTTCATGTAAGTATGCAGTGAAGTTGGTATGGTTATTCTGAAATGTACTGAGTATTTGTAATGTGCTATGAGGTAAGTACTTGGTGGAGTTGGAATAGTAATTTTTTTTGTAGTCACTGTCCAGCATATACCATAATGTAAGTATGTGGGGAATTTGCAATGATTAATTTGTAGTGTACTTAATGTGTGTGTAATCTCTTTTGAGGTAAGTAGTTGGTGGAGTTTGAATAATAATTTTAGTTCTATATAGTGTCCAGCACCTGGTTTGAGTTTAGTATTTGGTGGAGTTGTAATAGTACTTTTTTTTTTTTACAGTAATTATCCTGCACATACCGTCACGTAATGATGTGGGGTATTTGAATGGTTAATTTGCAACGTGCTGGATGAATATTTCCTATTTGGTCTGAGGTAAGTAGTTGGTGTAGTTGAAATAGTAATGTTAGTTCTATTTAGTGTGAAGCATGTGTTCTGAGGTAAGTATTTAGTGGATTTGTAATAGTAATTTTAGTTCTGTTTACTGTCCAGCACCTGCTTTGAGGTAAGTGTTTGGTGGAGTTGTAATAGTTAATTTTTTATATAATGAGTATGGTGTATGTACCCTCTAATTAGTATGTGGGGAATTTGTAGTGGTTTTATTGTAATGTGCAGACTATTTGCTATCTTCTATGAGGTAAGTGGTTGGTGGAATTGGTATAATAATTATAATTCTATTTAGTTTTCAGCAGTTGCATTGATGTATGTACTTGGTGGAGTTGTAATAGTCAATTTGTTTTTAAGTTACTTTCTTGTACGTATCTTCATGTAAGTCTGTGGGGAATTTGCAATGGTTTAATTAGATTTTAATAGTAATTTTGGTTCTATTTAGAGTGCAACATTTGTGCTTATGTAAGTAGTTTCTGGAGTTGTAACAGTTAAATTATTGTATATTCAATGTGTAGTAGCTGTTATTACATAAGTATTTATAGTAGTTGTATTATTAATTTTGATTATGTTCTGTGCAGTTTCTGTTTTAAGGTGAGTATTTGGCTAGAGGTTTAATAGTATATCTTAGCTTTAATGTAGAGTATATATGTAGTTTGTGATATTTAAGGAGAAATAGAGAATCTTTTCTACTACTTTGTGAATAGTGGTTAGTAAGCATACTATATGTGAGCAAGTGTTGGAAGAGTTAGTGGTAAAGCTAAGTTTATGAAAAAGTTTTGGGATAGTGCATGTGCTGTCTGTTATGGATATTTTATTTAGTGTTTGTGGATTTACTGATTACTGTACCCTTTGATGTTCTTTTACAATTGAGTGAAATCTGTGTGGTTGAGTACACCTTTTACAAGAAGAGGAGCAACCCACAGGTATAGGCCTTATTTCACCAGCAATGGCACACGGAGTGAGGTTTCCAAAGATATGTTTGGAGTGAGAATGTGGATTGTCATAGGTTTCATTGCATAGTGAATCATTATTTTATTAAAGAAAAGTAAGCCAGCATTATGCATTAACCTGTACTTCACCACTACTGTACAGCAAATACTTGAAACAATCCTGAATAGAACACTAAACATCAAACAATGTAATTAGAACTCTGCAGTCCAATCAAAAGCCTCATGTCTGCCATCTTCCCCTTTTGTTGCACTGTCCTAGAATGAGTTTGATGCCTCTGTTCACACCCAAATGTGAGAATTAATTCTCTGTGAAAACAAAAATATGAATAAAACATCAACTCACCATTTGCACAATTCCACTGTATGGCTTGCCACCATACCTTGCAAAATTAAATGTAAAAAACAACTTCACCAACAAAACACATACCATACCAGAATTTCTTCCCCCCTACAGCTCCCCAGGATGGGAAGGATAATGTTAGTCTCTGTTTCTTTAATAAAATCATGATTCTCTATACAGTGAAACCTATGAGAATCAACATTTTATGGCAAGACAGGAAGCTAGCATTATGTTTGTTTTAAGCCTTTCAACAACTTGCTTGAAGCATGCTCAACTGGTTTGAAAACAAATCCTAAACACCTTTACATTCAACCAACTCCTGCCTTCAAAACGTCATCAGTGTTACCCTATTTATGGAGACCTTACTTGCCATAGCACCTCTACCTGAGTGCTGCGAGCCTCTCACCTCAACTTCAGGTGGTTCTGATGGGGCGACAATAATTCCTAGATCCCAATGAGAACTGGCAGGGCAGCAATAAAGGACACACTGCAACCCTAGAATTTTTCAAGGGAAAGAGGGATTGGGATGAGAGAGAACGAGAGAAATACCAGGACTTCTGTGTATTTGGATTTCTCTACTCTGGGCAATGTTGGGCTCAAGTATATTTGGATTCTGATTCTGGATTCACAATATTGGTAATTAGGATTAATCCGATACAAGGGTCTGGACTCAGGTTTTCATGTAATGAAACCACACTTTAAAACAGGGGTTTCCCTATAATGAAACCACACTTTAAAATAGGCAAAACTAAACAGATCTTTTGCATTAAGTAACGTCAGATCAACATACCAATAATTCACATTAGAAACATTCCCCAGTGGGATTCAAGAATTATTCAGGAACTATCATAAACTGGAATTATCATGTGGAAGGATTTCATTGAGAGGAAATAACTGAGTTAACCACAACAAAACTACTTCAAAGTCTTCAGTAGTTCAAGAGTCTCAAGAGTTCAAGGTTCACATGCAAGTATGCAATGGGAATCATATTATAGGTCTCATTTGTTCCAGAAGTCTTTAGAACACCAACATCAGATTCTGATTGAGATAACACAGATTGAAACCCAAATAAGAGCACAGGATCCAGAAAGGAACAGCCATTACAAGAAATACAACTTTTCTCTAATGTCTTTTCAGTCACAAGATTGATTCGAATATCATTGCTGGCTTTAGATAAGTTTCATTAATCAGCACTGCTCAAGATCCCAAATTAAACAGAAAAACTCATGTTACCTTATGTGGGATGACTTGTGTCTTTCTATCAGTGAAAGAGAGCACGATGCAAGAGATGAATTTCAAGGTGCATACCTTTTAAAGGTTCTGTGCTACCTGTGGAGATCAGAAATACTAGGTAGGAACTAAGGAAGTGGGTTGCTGCGACGAGAAGCTTTTCGGTATGAAGGTATGGGAAGAGAGAACTGCTGCTGCAAAGGGAAGGCTGCTGAAGACTGGAGACAGCGTTGCTTCCAAGTTAAACGCATCTAAGCAGGATTTAGTCTGAAATGCCTGCTTTTATAGCCGGCCCAAACCAGGTGCAAGGAAATACATGCGGAAAATAGAGGAGCTCATTAGTCATTATTGTAATTGCACGTTTCTCAACTGTCTTTTTCCATTAGGAGGATCAAATAAAGAACCAGCAGTTGTCGACAGTTGGCATGCGCTTCCTAGATTACCTGGGTGAGGCCCAGGTGCTTGTAGACAGTTGTCATGTGCTTCCTGGATTTCCATGGTGAGGCACAGATGTTGAGAAGTTATCCTGACAACAAGCATTGGTCTAGATCTGCTTTAAACATTGCCATCATATTATTAACTGAGTTGCAAAGTTACACAAGGTTTCAAAGGCATAACATGATTCAAACTGGTATTGTAATGAAAAGAAAATAACATCTCTCATAGCACTCACAATGGGGGTGGAGGCAAGAGTAAGGCATGACTAGCTATGCTCACGGCTGGGATCATGAAACTGACGGCCATATTTACAAGAAAGTGTTGTGTCATTAGTGATGTGCCGCTTTCTTGTGGCCCCCTCGCATCCCCTAATGCCACCATGGCATTGCCATATTTACAATACGTCCACCATGGTATATGTTAGGGGCAATAGCGTCATTTTTTGACACTATTGTAATGCTATACTGCATTATGGTCAACAAAAATGACACTAATCCAGTATAGTGTTGAGAGGACAATTAAAAATCAATGGGAATCTCATTTTAACTCCTTCTTCAAACAGGAGTTAAAAATGACGCTAGAAATGGCGCACTGGAATCTTGTAGATTCTATTGTGCCATTTATATTGAACCTCTAAAGAGGGAACGCCCGCTTTGCATACATCATGCATGTATTATGCATGATATGGTACAAAGGGTTTACAAGGTGGTGCAAACTAGGTTTGCGCCACCTTGGAAATATGGCGCTATGGTAGTGACCCGTTAGCATCACATTTGTGGCACAAATGTTGCAGCAAATGTGGCATTAAGGGGAGCAAGGGACTTGTAAATCTGGCCCTGAGTGTGTCAGAAACACAGACAAATCTACACCTGACTGTCATTACTGTCTTCACCCATCTTTTTATAATAGCTGTTGAAATACCCCTGAATATGCTCAGATAAGAAATTACCAATTGATCCACTCCATCCTGTCTATTCTTCATTACTTTTGATTCATTCTCTTTAAGAAACCTTACTACACATAACTTTGGGCAATTATCAAATCTAGGATAAAATACAGACTCTGACGCAGACTTCGTCTTCCTCCAAATTTCAAACATAACACCATGGGATTGTTAAAATCTACTACCAATATCTAATGCCTTAATATCTGCAACTCTTTTAAAATAAATCAAGCACAACAAGTTTGCTAACTTCAATTCCTATCAGCCAAGGTAATATTTACCGGGACAATTCTCAAATAAACCGAAAATCAAATCTGCATCCCAAACTGATTCATATCTCACTCTAGGTAGCCGCTTTAACTGTATACCCTTTGTTACTCTACAAATGAAATGATTCTTACCAGTTGATAAACCTTGTACTAAAGTATGACATTCTGCAACAGCTAATCTATAGCAATTCACTGTTCTGTAGGAAAAGGCTCTCTGAAACATGTCTGCTGAAAAAGTTGCTACGTTTACCTCATCAGCCTCCATGGCATCTAAATCCCTTGCCACTCACCAATGTAACTAGACACTCCAAGCACTCCTTTATCTCTTCTGTATTCCTGGAGCCCCAGACTCAGAGCAATTCTAAATCTGTTCCTGAAAGATCCATGAAGCTACCTGATTTCCTGATATTCTCCAAACTAGAGGGTTGAGAGAACCCACCTCCATCAATGGATGCTCTATTTCCTCTTCTCTCAACAATCCTTTACAAGCTTTTATAAAATACAGAATTCTACCACTATTTTCATCAACGACTGGAACCACTCTTCAGTTGTCCAGAAAGGAATCAATAACAAAAACTGACAACTCTGTCTTCTCACTTGAATCATACTCTCTGAAACATTGCTAAAAGTGGAAGCATATAACCCCTCATCATTGTCCAGTCTTGTGCGAACATTGCACACATCAGTTTACAAAACAAAACATGGCTTTGTTCTTAAAATTGCTCAACCATTCCATGCATCCAAATTCTCCAGCTACCATCTCAATTCCCGTCTTTCTTCTGTTGACATACCCATATAGTCTCCATACCATAATCCTTTTGGCAGGTGCCTACGTATTCAAATGCTGCAAAGCTCTGTAATGCAATTGTCAAGGCAACACTTATTGAACTGAAAAAAAACAAAAGACCTATCATACACGCCAAGTACCCCAATTGTACCTTTTCTTTCTTCACAACTATTTTCACCACGTATCTTATTTTCTTGATTTTGTTTCTGGTAGTAAATGTTGCACTTTTACAGGGTCTACAACAAAGTATAAAAACTCCAAAGTCTGAGTTGCGACCAAAAACTGACCTCCTGATTTATGATAAAATCCCAAGACTCCAACAACTCCTTCACCATATCCATCTCAGATCTTAAACTTGCTGCACACTGATTTGTAACCAGAATTTGTGGGTAAAACCATGAACCTCCGTGGTACCCTCTAAATGTTTCTCTTCCTGATCTTTGAGACTTATAGAAACTACGGCTGAGCAATGTCACTCTCCTCCCAGCCTGGCCATACAAACTATTTGCACTGCCAAATAAATTGTGCACTGGGTATTGTGCCTTGTCCAATGCCGTAGAGGTCTAAACATATTTTCCTTTGGATTTAATAATTCCTTTTCCAAACAGCAAACCCTTAACCTACTCACTTGGGTCCCTCTTTGATAACACTCCCAACTTGGGACTTATACACAGGCAGACTGCCTTGCATATTTATGCAATCAAACCTGCATCTGCATTATTCAAAAAATATATCACCCATTGACATCAATCTCTTAATAAATGGATGTACAATTCCGTACCCTTCAGATATGCCTCTTCTCTCATGTCAAACATCCTCGCCAGAGAACCCAAGGTATCCTCACACTGCTTTAATGGCCTTTACAATCCTTTCCTTGGATCTTTTCCTAATTTGAAGAGGTATGTGATCAACTCTGGATCCAAAATATTTTTCAGTGTTTCTTTGTGTCCTATCACCAGACAGAAGCCTTGTACCCTCTTAGTACTCCTTTCCTTTTTATCCAGAGGCATCTGTGTCCAGTTCCTAATATACTCCGCCACATGATCCGATGGCCACCAGTCTGACTCCTGTAGATGCCCTATATTCTTTGGATCAACCAATTTCGGTCCTAAGGGGTCGATAACTGTTCTCTTACCTCTCTTTCGACTGGCTACACTATCCCCAAATTCATCATCCAAACTAACTTTGTAGTTAAATCCAAGATATATTCATTTATATCCATATCCTTGTTGTGTGCCAGATTTTCCTAATCATCCATTGAGTCACTCAGGACACCATCTCTCTGTGAGCTGCTTGGGACTCCTTTTCTATTAGACACACCATCCAAGTGCTTCCTTTTGTGGAGCATTTAATACCTGGAACTCTGGATGCTCTTTCTTTTCCTTCAGAGGTAGAAAAATATTCTTCCTCTTTATCATAAAAATGCCTCTTTCTATCCTTCAAACTGACCTAAATGATTTCAGGACCATTGTCTTTCATTCCTGAGTTAATAACTGTTCAATCACATTCTCCTGACTAGTCTCACTAATGTCTTCCTTAGCCACACTGTTTAAATTGTACTTACCTTGCTTAAATGTAACACTAAATAATGTCTTTATTTTGCAGCACCTTATCCACAAATCTTTATTTCTTTTCCCAAAACTATCAACTGTTGTCGCTGCCAGACATAAAATGGCAAAACACATTGCCTAGCAATGCTGCCACCTGTCAATCTCCCTTAATAACAGTCTTTAATGTTTCAAAAAGTGGTCTATTAACTTCAAGAACAAGTGTGTCATAAGCAGAAACTTGCCCAAATGAAAAATGGCCCCCAATGATTATGTTGGGCTGTATAAATTAACGCATCATACATGCGTGAATGCCCAACTCAAAATGGCAGCCTGCAATGATCCAGCTTCATCAAAAGGAGTCACAAATACAGAAAGAGACTTCCCCAGTAGTAATGGCAATTGGCAGCGAGTTAACTCATGCATCGAGAGAGACCTGAAATGCTTTCCTTAGCATGACAGAAAAAAAATGTTTTGTATGTTCTAAAATTAAGCCCTTAAGATCAAACTTAGACTATGTAATACCTAAAAGGAAATATGCAAACCTAAACTTACATTTAAACTAAAGAAATCTAAAATAGAGCATTGGCTCAAAAATTTAGCAGACCTATAAATTGGATCAAAACCTCTAACATCAAACATCATTCGCTCATAATTTTTTAAAGATGTTAGAAATGCGATACTTATCTTCTCAGAAGCCTCAAACTAAAGAGGAAGAAGATGGTGGACAAGAGGATTTTATTAGAATGTAGAGTTTAAATTCTATTGTTTGATGTTTAGTGTTGTATTTAGGATTCTTTAAAGAATTTACTGCTCAGAAGTGGCGATTAAAAAAATAATGCATAAAGCTACCCTCCTGTCTTCCTATAAGAATATCCAACATATCAGTCTATGTGTTCTTATGCATCTACTGAAAACACAACAGTTGAAGGATCAACTATATTTGGCTGTTATTGTCTTTGTGACTCCTCCAAGGTGGTCTCACACCAAAATAGGTAATGGCCTTTACAAGTCTACTTATGGTTAGTCTGGAATGGCAGAAGTCTAGTGCCTAGGGTTTCTGAAATATTTGGTGCTGCCTGAGATGGCATAGCTAGTATGTTGATGAAGGACCTTATAGTCCCAGCAATTAGTATCCACTTTGGGAGCAATGTTCAAAAGAACATTTTAATTGAGTTGAGCCCTAAACAGATTAGAAATAGTACACTGCAACTACTTCTAATCTGCTTGTGGCTGACCTGAATTGAAATGTACTTGGTGAAATGATGATCACCTCTGTTGTGGAGCCCCATTTTGATGCAGAGGTGCTGGATGTTGCTGATGCTGGTGTTGACAACGATGTTGATGCTCCCCCACTTACTCAGCTGCAGGGGGACAAGTTTGCAGTCTACAATAATGCTGGTGTTATGGTCACCAGGGTCACCAAGTGGCAGGCTGTTAAAAAAAGGCTTCTGTTATTGCTAAAGCTAAGAGGCTGTGTGGGTCTAATCCTACCACTACCGCTATCTCTACCTCTACCTCTACCTCAAAGCCTGTTAAGCCTGTGAGGAAGATTGTAGAGGAAGATGCTATAATTGAGAAAA
Organism: Pleurodeles waltl; assembly: GCF_031143425.1. Taxonomy (NCBI): domain Eukaryota; kingdom Metazoa; phylum Chordata; class Amphibia; order Caudata; family Salamandridae; genus Pleurodeles; species Pleurodeles waltl. The sequence goes on from NC_090446.1 coordinate 683,862,677, forward strand.
TAAATACTCTTTACTGTGACCTTAAGGACTTTGGGGGTCATTACAACATTGGCGGTAAAAGCCGCTTACCGCCGTGCAGAAGACCGCCAATACACCGCCACGGCCGCGGAAATCAGCCACAGCTATTATGACCCACATCTCGGAATCCGCCGAAATTCAGACACCCAAACAAGTCCGCCACACCAAAGGTCAGTGATAAACTGGCGAAAACAAAACCTCCACCGTCATGCCAACAGAAACACGCCCATGCTATCACGACCCACGAATCCACGCGGCGGTCTTTCAACCGCGGTATTCCATTGGAGGTACACACCGCTGCGCTCAAAATACACACACATCTCCAAAACACCGCCACATTGGACAATTCCAAATACACACACCTGATACACATACAAACACCATTCCCACACACCCAACACAATATAAAACACACACTCATATCACCCACAAACCCCTATGACCAAAAATTATTGACGAAGCCAGAGAGACTGCACAGCATAGACAACCCCACCACACAGAGGCACACAACACCATCACCCACACAACATCCACGCACAAAACACCACACACCACTACACATCACCACACTCATCACCACATACACCACCCCACACATCACCTACACCACCCCATGGCACGGCAAAGACCCCCAGGTTCTCCGAGGAGGAGCTCAGGGTCATGGTGGAGGAAATCGTACGGGTAGAGCCACAGCTATTTGGATCACAGGTGCAGCACACCTCCATAGCTAGGAAGATGGAACTATGGCGAAGAATAGTCGACAGGGTCAACGCAGTGGGACAGCACCCAAGAAATCGGGAGGACATGAGGAAGAGGTGGAACGACCTACGGGGGAAGGTGCATTCCGTGGTCTCAAGACACAACATCGTGGTACAGCGGACTGGCGGCGGACCCCCAACTCCTCCCCCACAACTAACAACATGGGAGGAGCAGGTCTTGACCATTATGCATCCTGAGGGCCTCGGAGGAGTCGGTGGAGGAATGGACTCTGGTAAGTCAAATCTTAACTATCATATCCCCCACCCTACCTGCATGCAATCACAGACCCCCACCCTCACCCCCTCCTCTATCACTCCAACTCCTCACTAATGTACTAATAACACAAACCACACATCCCAACACCAAGCCCTGCATGACACAACAAAGCATAGACACCCATCACTAAAGAATGCCCACTGCACATACCCATAACACCCCCCAACCATCATCACACAAGCCCCCACACAGGAATGCTAGCACTGGGGTACACGCTCACCCACCCATTGCACACCATGACACACACAGATGCAATAATCATGCTTTTACACCCTTGCAGGACCACTACCCAACGTCACCAGAGAGGAGGGTCCAGACATCTCTACCCCACCCATAGAAGAGGCCCACAGTGATGACAGCAGCTCTGGCCAACTGGATCCAGATGACCAGCCCGGACCATCGTGGGCCTCGGGACAGTCGGTTCCCCTCGCACAGGCACAGCCCAACACAGACCTTCCACCCTCTGGAAACACCAGCACAGCACCCACCCAGCGGGCCCATACCTCCGTACACAGGACACGTCAATCAGCTGTGTGTCCACCACTACAGGGAACCCAGGATAACCCACCACCCCAACAACAGCAGGGACCTGGGGGCAGTGGTAGTGGGCACACGGTCCAGGGGACGGAGGCCCAGGAACACAGGGGAACTGGGAGGGCTGCCGTGCGACAGGGGGCGGACAGGCCAAGGGAACCCACTCTCCATGAGGCCCTCTCCTCCATCATGGGAGCCTACCACCACTCCCAGGAGACGATGGCTACGGTCCTGGCCAAGTTTCAGGAGACCCAGCGCCTGCAGGAGGAACAGTAATTGGGGTTCAGGGAGGAACTCAGAACCATCAGCTCCGCCCTGGGCACCATCGTAGGGGTGCTGAAGGACATAATGAACACCATGAGGGACACCTTGGCACTCCAAGGGGCCCCTGACACTAGCATGGACGATGAACTGCCCAACACCTCCGCCGGTGCTAGTGGACAGGACGCCCCGCCACAGGACCACCACACCAGCACACCACCCCCTGCAGACAGAGAACCACCCCGCAAATGGTCCCTGAGATCCAGGAACAGGAGAGAGCACGATGGCAAGACCCCCGCTAAGAAATGAGACCACCTTGATTGGCATCCCACTGTCCCACTTTGTAACCCTGTCCATATTCGAACTGCCCCAGCTCCACTTCCAATGCTTATATGGGCAGTGCACCTGTGAGAGTAATAGACTGGACTCTGCCATGGACATTCCTCCACAATCACCCCTCACCATTTTACAACCCCCTCCAATATTTAGCACTTCAATAAACACCCTTGAAGCACAAAACAATCTGGAGTCAGTCTGTGATTTTGAAAATGTGTATTAGCTATGACAGTGACAAAATCCGTTCTCAAATGTAAAGTCAACATACCTATGTCACACATCACAAGTCCATGAAGTATGCAAGCAGATGACACACGATGGTAACCACACCTGTGAAACCGTAATGGAAATGTACAACTCAGTTACCAAATATTGCTTGAAATTGACAGACAGGATAAAGGTAGAAGTGTGAAAGTACTTGTAGTAGGCAAGAAAGTGTTCTCACCTGTGTGTCACTGGAAATATTGCTGGATGACTGAGTCCCTGTTGTCAATGTCTTCTTCCTCTGCTTCCTCCTCATCACTGTCCACAGGCTCCACAGCTGCCACAACACCGTCATCTGGACCATCCTCCTGCAGAAAAGGCACCTGGCGTCGCAAAACAAGATTGTGAAGCATACAGCAGGCGATGATGATCTGGCACACCTTCCTTGGTGTGTAGAATAGGGAACCACCTGTCATATGGAGGCACCTGAACCTGGCCTTCAGGAGGCCAAAGGTGTGTTCGATCACCCTCCTAGTCCACCCATGGGCCTCATTGTAGCGTTCCTCTGCCCTGGTCCTGGGATTCCTCACTGGGGTCAATAGCCATGACAGGTTGGGGTAACCAGAATCCCCTAATAGCCACACACGGTGCCTCTGGAGTTGACCCATCACATAAGGGATGCTGCTATTCCACAGGATGTAGGCGTCATGCACTGAGCCAGGGAACATAGCATTTACCTGGGAGATGTACTGGCCTGCCAAACATACCATCTGTACATTCATGGAATGATAACTCTTCTGGTTCCTGTACACCTGTTCACTCCTGTGGGGGGGGACCAAAGCCACATGGGTCCCATCAATGGCACCTATGATGTTAGGGATATGTCCAAGGGCATAGAAGTCACCTTTAACAGGAGCCAAATCCTCCACCTGAGGGAAAACGATGTAGCTCCTCATGTGTTTCAGCAGGGCAGACAACAATCTGGACAACACGTTGGAAAACATAGGCTGGGACACCCCTGATGCCATGGCCACTGTTGTTTGAAAAGACCCACTTGCTAGGAAATGGAGCACTGATAGCACCTGCACTTGAGGGGGGATCCCTGTGGGATAGCGGATAGCTGACATCAGGTCAGGCTCCAACTGGGTACACAGTTCCTGGATTGTGGCACGGTCAAACCTGTAGGTGATGATTAAATGTTGCTCCTCCATTGTCAACAGGTCCACCAGCGGTCGGTACACCGGAGGATTCCGCCATCTCCTCACATGTCCCAGCTGACGGTGCCTAGGAAGGACAACAACGACCACAGAGTCAAGCAACTCAGAGGTATGTACCCACAGCTACACAGAACATGAAACATAATCCAAAAAGTTGTCTGTATGTGTGTTGAGTCCAGGCCTAGGTATGTGTGACGCAGTTGAAAATGAACCCATGTGGGCCCCTGAAATGGCGGCTGCCTGACCTCTAAACTGGGACAATGGGATGTGAGGTAACTGCGCTGGCGATGTACACCGTCGCGGTAGGCGGTCGAAGACCGCTGGGCAATGCTGCATTGGTTAACATTGGACCCTATGGGTCCCAGGAGCCAATGACGAAGTGCGCCGGCGGTGATGATATGCACCGCCGCGGACGTCACCGCCGCGGACGTCACCGCCATTTTCTATCTGTTGAATCACTCGATACCTGATCTTCGACAGGAGAGGACCTACACTGCAAGTGCTGCTGTGACCTCGGTCTGGAAGAGACAATGGCTCGTGCGTCTGGGGAAAGGGCCCCTGCGTTCACTGCACAGGAGTTGGAGAAGCTCGTGGACGGAGTCCTCCCCCAGTACACGCTACTCTACGGTCCTCCAGACCAACAGGTGAGTACACAGGGAGCAAGTTGTATGGGCTATGCCTGGGTGGAGAGGGCTGGTTGTAAGAAGGAAGGGGGCAGAGTTCTGCGAGCATGAAGGACTGTGAATGCATGTGCGACATGGCAAGGGTAGGGATGGGGCCACTCACTTCGACGGTGCAGTTGGTAATGACTTCTCTTCTTCCCCTGTACATGTCATGTAGGTCAGCGCCCACCAGAAGAAGGATATTTGGCGTGCCATCGCCAAGGACCTCTGGACCCTGGGGGTCCACCAGAGACAGAGCACCCACTGCCGTAAAAGATGGGAGGACATTCGCCGCTGGGAGCAAGAAGACGGCGGAGGCTCAGCTGGGGATGGCCTCCCAACGTGGGAGGGGTGCCCGTCGCACCATGACCCCCTGATGTTCCAGATCCTGGCGGTGGCCTACCCTGAGTTGGATGGGCGCTTGAGGGCATCAGAGCAGACACAAGGGGGTGAGTACAACATCATTCAGCGGACTTTGCGCGCAGTGAAGGTGTCTGGGTGGGGGAGGAGGGCGGTGGGTTTCCCTAGGCGAGGGCGAGTTCCGTAGGCTAGGCCCCTCCGTAATGCAGGCCATGTGGCACTCCACCCCACCTCTGTAGAGTGCCAAGTACAGGTATACATGCCCCTGTGTCATCTATGTGTGCTGATGTCCACCATAGCCATGTAGGCCATATCCCAGGAACTGCATCAGTAGAGCCCAACAGCGCGGCGTAGTGCAGGGGGCTGCTGTGTCTGTATTGTCCGCCAACGGTAGCGGTAAGCCATGCACTCAACCTGTCTTTCTTCTGTCCCCCCCCCCTTTTTGTGTTCTCCCTGTTCTTTTGTGCATGAGCATCATCAGGCAGAGGTACAGTGGCACCGGAGCACGAGGGAGCTGCATCCCATATGGCCATGGAGGGCCACACCACGGACTCTGAATACACCATTGGGACGGAGGGTGAGGGGAGCTTCACGGCGGGGACAGGATCAGCAACCAGCAACCAGCGACACGGACTCGTCCTCCGATGGGAGCTCCCTTGTGGTGGCGGCAAAATCTGTGCCCCCCACTTCTACAGGTACAGCCGCCACCCCCCCTACCAGCACCGCCCTCCCAGCAGCCCCTCAGCCTTCGCCCCGTGCCCACTCACCCTGGAGGGTGGGCATCACCTTCGCCCCAGGCACCTCAGCCCCTGCCCCTGTCACCTCTTCTGCCCTCAGTGAGGAGGCCATTGATCTCCTCAGGTCACTCACTGTTGGGCAGTCTATCATTGTGAATGCCATCCAGGGTGTAGAAAGGGAGTTGCAACACAGTAATGCATTCCTGGAGGGCATTCATTCTGGTCAGGCTGCCCTTCATCGAACCCTGCAATCTCTGGCCTCAGCACTGATGGCAGCCATTGTCAATGTGTCTAGCCTCCCCCCTCCAACTTCCTCCACCAAGATCCAATCCCCTGTACCCCAGCCTAGCCCAAGCACACCATCAGACCAGCCTGCACACGCATCAACACACAAGGGAAGCTCAGGCAAACATAAGCACCACACATCCCACAGGCACTCACACAAGTATCACACACATACAGACACAGCAACATACACTGCCTCCACTGTGTCCCCCTCCTCCTCATCTCCCTCCCAGTCTCGTCTACACTCTCACCTGCATGCACTACCACTACAGCCACTAGGTCCCGCACCAGCACACCCACCACCACACCCCGCTCACCTGCACTCACCACCCCCACTACCATTTACACGTCCCCTGTGTCCTCTCCCAGTGTGTCTGTGACGCCCCCTCCCAAAGTACACAAACGCGGGCACACACACACCCAACATCCATCCACCTCACGACAGCCTCCAGCGCATGCACCTGCACCCAAATCAACAAAAGTTACACCTCCTACAACCACCTCCTCTTCCTCCAGTCCCAGACCCCCTCCAGCTACCCGTCCCAGTGTTCGACAGAAACTTTTCCTGAGCAACCTTGACCTCATTCCCACCACCCCCCCCTCCAATTCATAGGTCCCGTACTAGCACCTCAGCCAAAATATCTCCGGTACCAGTGGTGCCTGTTAGAGATATGTGGAGTGCACCGGGCACCAGGGCAGCCAGTGTGACACGGAGCCACAGCACAGCCAGTCCCCCCCTGTGAAGCACCAGAAGTTGGACAGTGCCCAACGGGATAGGGGGAAGACTACAGCCGGCAAAACCGCTCACAAGGGTCCCGGGGGGACTGTCCACTCAGCTATGACTCCTCCCAAGGTGGGGAAGGGGCAGAAGAAAGTGCCAAAGTCTGGGAAGAGCAGCACGGCGGAGAAGCCCGCCATCATCCCCGCTGCCCAGGAGGCCACCGCCAGCCCCATCCTTACTGGCTAGGAGGCCACCGCCAGAGTCAGTGCCCAGGAGGGCAGTCCCATCGTCACTGGCCAGGAGGCCACCACCAGAGTCAGTGCCCAGGAGGGCAGTCCCATCATCAGTCAGTGCCCAGGAGGGCAGCCCCATCGTCACTGGCCAGGGGGCCACCGCCAGAGTCAGTGCCCAGGAGGGCAGTCCCATCGTCACTGGCCAGGAGGCCGCCGCCAGAGTCAGTGCCCAGGACGGCAGCCCCATCGTCACTGGCCAGGAGGCCACTGCCAGAGTCAGTGCCCAGGAGGGCAGTCCCATCGTCAGTCAGTGCCCAGGAGGGCAGCCCCATTGTCACTGGCCAGGAGACCACCGCCAGAGTCAGTGCCCAGGAGGGCAGTCCCATCGCCACTGGCCAGGAGGCCACCGCCAGAGTCAGTGCCCAGGAGGGCCCCGGCAGCCACAGCCCCGCTGGGCAATGAGGGACCGCCATGGCAAACACCGCTGCACAGGTCAGAGACAGCAAAGTCAAGCACCACTGAACAGGGCAAGCACCGCTGAACAGGGCAAAGACCGCCATGGCAAGCACCGCTGAACAGGGCAAGCACCGCAGAACAGGGCAAAGACAGCAAAGTCAAGCACCGCTGAACAGGTCAGAGACAGCAAAGTCAAGCACCGCTGAACAGGGCAAGCACCGCTGAACAGGGCAAAGACCGCCATGGCAAGCACCGCTGAACAGGTCAGAGACAGCAAAGTCAAGCACCGCTGAACAGGACAAAGACCGCCATGGCAAGCACCGCTGAACAGGTCAGAGACAGCAAAGTCAAGCACCGCTGAACAGGGCAAAGACAGCAAAGTCAAGCACCGCTGAACAGGTCAGAGACAGGAAAGTCAAGCACCGCTGAACAGGGCAAGCACCGCTGAACAGGGCAAAGACCGCCATGGCAAGCACCGCTGAACAGGTCAGAGACAGCAAAGTCGAGCACCGCTGAACAGGGCAAAGACCGCCATGGCAAGCACCGCTGAACAGGGCAAGCACCACTGAACAGGTCAAAGACCGCCATGGCAAGCACCGCTGAACAGGGCAAGCACCGCCAACTCAAGCACCGCTAGCCCATGTGCGGCAGGGGCAGTGACGGAACTGGGACCGTCACGGGGAGAGTGATGCACTCTGGGCACCAGTCCCCCTCCAGAACCAGTGGAGAACAGCATCCACTCCGTCTGTCCTTAACAGGATGAAACTCTCTGGGCACCAGTCCCCCTCTAGAACCAGTGGAGAACAGCATCCACTCCGTCTGTCCTTAACAGGATGAAGCACTCTGGGCACCAGTCCCCCTCCAGAACCAGTGGAGAACAGCATCCACTCCGTCTGTCCTTAACAGGATGAAGCACTCTGGGCACCAGTCCCCCTCCAGAACCAGTGGAGAACAGCATCCACTCCATCTGTCCTTAACAGGATGAAGCACTCTGGGCACCAGTCCCCCTTCAGAACCAGTGGAGCCTGTTATCGACTTGAGAGACTGTGGTTTGCACTCCCCAGGATTGAACAGTGGGCAACCCACCCACTGTAGAGACTTGAGAGACTGTGGCTTTGCACTCCCCAGGATGGTACAGTGGGCAACCCACCCACTGTAGAGACTTGAGAGACTGTGGCTTTTCACTCCCCAGGATTGAACAGTGGGCAACCCACCCACTGTAGAGACTTGAGAGACTGTGGCTTTGCACTCCCCAGGATTGTACAGTGGGCAACCCACCCACTGTAGAGACTTGAGAGACTGTGGCTTTGCACTCCCCAGGATTCAACAGTGGGCAACCCACCCACTGTAGTCACTTGAGAGACTGTGGCTTTGCACTCCCCAGGATTGAACAGTGGGCAACCCACCCACTGTAGAGACTTGAGAGACTGTGGCTTTGCACTCCCCAGGACTGAACAGTGGGCAACCCACCCACTGTAGAGACTTGAGAGACTGTGGCTTTGCACTCCCCTGGATACATCAATGGGCATGGAGCCCCCTCGTGGATCTGGCGTGGTGCTGTCATCCGGCTGAGGTGCCCCCCTTCCCTTCCCCCTGAGGTGCCTGCTGTATTTCTATCTGATGCCCCAGAAGTGTTCTCTCCGTTTTGCTCAGGTATCGTGTGTGGGCCTCGCCCATGCATTTTGGGCCCAGTGGTCCACGGACATTGAATGGTGCATTACCTTCACTACTAATCGTGATGTATATTTTGTTGATTGTGTATATATATCTGTATATATTTGGTTACTGTATTTTGATATATTACAATGGTTGCACTCATTTCCTTTTGTCTTTGCATTCTTCCAGGGTGTTAGGGGGCTGTTACTGTAATGTTTGGATATGCATTGGTGTGTGTGTTGTAGTGGGTGAGGGTCCGGGTGGGGGTGGGGGTGTTGCGTGTGTGTGTCCCTGACTTTTGCCTCCCCCCTCCCCTATGTCGTAGGTGCAGTACTCACCGTTGTCCTCAGCGCCGGCGTTGCTGATGATCAACAGGAGCAGGAAGACTATCACAGGGAGTATTTGCAGTTCCGGCTCCATGGTGCCCTCCTTCCTCGTGGAGTGTGTAGAGGTGAGCGTTTTCCCTTTTAAATGGCTGTTTCCGCCGTGTTTTTATCCACAGTGAATCCGCCCCGGAAAAGGTTGCGGATTGGTAGGTTGTGATACTCTGGGCGGTACTTTGTCTCCGCCTGTCTGTTGGCGGTGACCGCCGCGCTGTTTGTCTGTACCGCCGTGGCGGTCAGAGTGTTAAAGTGGCTGTCTTTGTTGGCGGTTAACACCACGGTCATAATTCCCTTTTTTTTTCCGTCGGCCTGTTTGCGGTCTTACCGCCGCTTTAACACCGTCCGCCAGGGTTGTAATGACCCCCTTTATCTTCAGTAAACTTGACCATATTATTTCTCGTCTGGAGGCTATCGAGTCCAAAATAAGTTGCCTAACTAATCCACTTGCTGCTAATAACTCTTCAGTAATACCCTCTATTGGGGAGGGTTTCTTGTAACAGCGATCCCATATGGGCAGTTGTCCCACGTGTTTTCCCACAAGCTGAGCACTGTATACCTTTCCCCTTTCCTCACATGTACCTTTGGTTGAGGGTCATTCTGTGCAGCCACAGAATACCCTTCCCCAATCCCACACCAAGGCTATCCCGACAATAAATCTGTTTCCTGATGTGACTTACTGCCTGCAGCATGCATGTATGTAATGATTCTGGCTGACGTCCCAGTGTTGAAGTCAATGAGTCCACAGTCAAGCTTATTAACCAAACGACATACTGGGTCCAAGGCAGTATTAGATGCGGAGGTAATATATCCTCAGAGGTTTTAATGAAGAAGATGAGTAAGGATTTTGAGAGGAACTGGGTTATTGCCACGCTTCAAAACCCTAGGGTTCTTGTGATATTTTCAGGGTCTTAAGACAAGGTCATGCCAAATATGGCAGAGTTAAGATTTTGCCTTTGGGATATGTTTGTAGGGAACTTCTGGGAGCCTATGAAGCACCATGTTGAGGACCCCAAAACATATGAAGGGCAGTTTGTTACTGAGCTGAGCCTGCTAGAGCCCTCGCTAGCCCCTAGAGTTAGCCCTTACTCAGTAACACCGGGAAATGGAAGGCCTTCTGGGAGTGGTGTTATCCTTGTCGCCATCACCGCCTGATGTACATGGCAATGTGGTTAAGGTTGCTGGTCTTGTCAATTTTATCCAGAATGATGTTGCATTTTTTGCAGAAGACATAGTTGTGTGAAAATTATTGTCTTGATGGGTACTGCCCTTTCTCTGTACCTATAGTTCCATCCTATGCAGGCAGAGGCAGGGTTGGGCTCTTGGCCTGGGCCAGAGTAACGCTCAACTGCAGTATCAGTTTGTTTCCATCTGGCAGAACTCTGTTGCATGCATTCTTTTAAGATGGTCATAGGACATTCATTTTGTTTTTATAAACTTATACAATGGATTGTCCTAGGGCCATGGTATCACTAATCTTAATAAGGTATGTGATTTTATGATGGACTTAGAAATTAAACTTGAATATTTGCACAAATGATTTCTCATTATTTTAGGGGGGTTTCAGTGTAAAAGTGGGGTTGATGCAGAGGGAGTCTGGGTACCCTCTGGGCTCCAATAATGGGCCTGAGCATGTTCTTCTTCAGAGGGACCAGCGGGGGAGGTGCTTTATCCCATCTGATCAAGCTCTTTTGATTTGGTCAATGTAAACAAAGCATGTGACCCCAACTGTGGAAGAAATCCTACCTTTGTGAGAGGCGAGTATTCCTTTTTTATTGACTACATCTTCACTGCCCAAAACTTGTTGGATAGGGTAATCAAGGTGTTGTTTATCCCTAGTGTCTTCAGTGGCTATCATCCCCTGAGTATAGGCATTTGTTTACCCAGCCGGGTTGGGGGAAAAAGGATTACAGTTATAGATCCTCCTGTATTCAAGACCCATGGGCTGCATCTGGCTTGGAAAAATACAGACATGCATGTCCTTCTCGCTACGCTGTGTTCGAATCATCTCACCTTAATATATCTATGCCTTGCCATTTTGGCTGAATAAAAGGAAAGGGTATACTCATTTGTTCGGCTGAACCAGGAAGTTAATAATTTGCTAATGAAGCCATGTAGGCCCAGTCCCACAGAGACAAAGTGGTTTGACCAGTCTTATAGGAAGGCATCCTCATTGCTGCACGAGGCCCTGAAAGAGGTTCCTAGAGATTTACATAAAATACATAGATATAGGCTGGAGTACAAGGCAGCTATGCAGCACAGGAATACGGAATTGCAAAATGAGGCCTGGGGAAATGTAAATAGGGCCTGTAGGTTAAAGGATACTAGTGATTTTTGGACACAGCCTAATGCAGTTAGATTGGTGTGCCTCAAGTCCACTTGTTCTGGGTTGCCCATAAGCTGGGAAGTCTGGGTAGATCATTTTTCGGTGGTCTATAGCTTGAGTGCCAACCATTATTAAGAAGAGGAGGACGCAACATTTCCTTTAGCCCTGAAAATTTCCTGCACTGAGATCTTGGAGTCAATTATTAAGAGTCCCCCAAATAAAGCACTGGGTCTGGACGGTGTCCCCCTGGATCTTTATAAATCTTCCCCTGAGATTTGGGCTGCTGTTCTTTGTAATGCTTTTAATGCCATGTGCAAAATGGGCCTCCCACAAAGTTGCATCTTTGCTGTTATTGTACCAGTTTTCAAAAAGGGTAACCCACAATCCCCTGGGTGTTATCGACCTATTTCCCTGATGGATTCAGCTGTTATGGTGGTAGGTAGAGCTGTACGTGAGTGCCTCCTCACATGGATCATGGAGTCTGATATGCTGTCTGAGGTGCAATATACATGCCAGGAGGGCATTGGCATGATAGGACACTGCCTAACTCTCCATCTGCTGGTCAATAAATACACTGTTGCAAGGCAGGGTACTGCTTGCCTGGCCTTCATTGACCTCTCCTGTGCCTTCAACAGTGTGGTAAGGTCAAGATTATGGGAGATTTTAACTGACTTTGGAGTCAAGGCTGACTTGGTGCAGTTTTTGAGGGCACTTCATTATGATTTGTCAGCACTGGTGAGGTTTGTTCTGTCTGTTGAATGCACAGAGACTGGCAAGCTTGGGAGAGGGGTATGTTAAGGTTGTGGTCTGACCCCTATCTTTTTTCTTTTGTACACTAATGTTCTCAGTGAAGCCCTTCTTGAAACGGTTTTGGATGCTCGGCTTGTGGCCAGGAAAAAAGTCCCTGTATTGCTTTTTGCAGATTATGCGGTTCTTTTAACCCAAACACCAAGCAGCCTTAACATACGCTTCCAAGAATTTGTGTCTTTTATGGGGAGCCTGGGCCTTGCCACCAATCAAGCTAAGACATTCATTATGGTCTGTAAACCCATAAAATGTAAGATGCAGTGAATTTGCCTGCAAGGTCAGCTGGTTGCTCAGACCAAGGACTTCTCATATCTGAGCCTTGTTATGGATGCCAGGGGTTGGTGCCCCTGACTAGCCAAAGTCAGGCAGAAATTTCTAGATGCAGTGATCTTTATTTTTAACCTGGTTAAGTGTATTGGAAAAAAATGGTTTCCCACCCTTCCTGGAAATTTATAAGAGGATGTGTCTTTCACCTCTCACCTACGGCACAGGGATTTGGGGCAATTTCAATTTAAGTTTGCTCCAGTGGAACAGAATAGAGTGTTCAGGTGACTTCGGGTGTCCCTCCTTCATGCTCCACTTATATTTTACATCAGGAACTAGGGCTGGATTTTGCCAAAGACATTACTAAACTTGCCCCCTTGACTTTGCGGTACTCCAGCTACACTAACTTACATTCTTCGCTGAATAAAGAAATGATCATCAATTGCCTCAAGTGTGAGAAGGGCATGAACATCATGTGGATTGATTAAATAAGCACTGAATTTACGAAGCTGGGTAGGCCAGCACGCTTTACTAATCCCTCGTCAGTCTGTAAAGCGGACATGCTTTGGTTAAAATCTGCATTTAAGGAAAGGTCGATAGCTCTTATACAGGATATAGAATTTTTTTTAAAAGGTGCAACATAGACTATGTGGAGTTTCAAACCTCTCTATCTCTGGAAACATATCGAGAGTGGATTCATGGTTTCTGGTATAGGTTATTACTCACCAGGTTTAAGCTTGGCTTTGTAAGGTGGCATCTTGGTTTTCCTCTTGGCCAATTTAAGCCCTCTAATGTCCTCTCATGCCCTTGTGATGAGCCTTCACTGCAAAGTCTATCGTATATTGTTCTTTTCTGCAACTTTTATAATACTCGTTCCAAGAGGTTTTTAATCCTGATTTTACTTAACCAAGGGCTTAGATCTTCAAGACTAACCCTGGTGTATTTGCAACAGCTTGATTCCCCATCTAACTGTGCCAGTATATGTTCCTGTCTTAAAACTAGAAGAAATTATTTGATGTTTTAAGTGACAGATCAACCTTTAGCCCAGTAGTCACAAAGTTTATACTCAATGTTTGATAGGATTTTTGTTAAGGTGTGCTTTACATGTGGTTTAACTGGACCTGTAATGTAATAGGTTGTTTGATACTTTTTAACCTGTGTTTTTTTATTTTATGCATATTTTCTTAACTACGGAGAATGTTTTGTTGTTTGTTTTTAGCTGTTTTCAATGTATGCTTTTATGGTCACTTTGGTGCCCAAAAAAATGCTTTTTGATTGATTGATTAGAAGTAGTGACTGATGTATAGGAAATACAATTTTACGCCAGAAGGGACCATATTTCCTTTTAATTTTTTCTTGTCAAGTTGCCTCAGGTGTGAGACAGATCGACCTATGTTAATTCAAGAATACATTAAAATTGAGGACAAATCTAAATGTATTAACTGATGTAATAACAGTGGTACCAATAAAATGCCCATGGTGCTGTTTCTAGCAATACATTTACACCAACTGAATTTCAATCAGAAGAAGTTTACGTCAGTAACAATATTTACACAAATGAGATATGTATCATTCATTTCTGTTCAAGTGAGGCTTCCTAGATTAGGTAAATATTATAGTATGCAACTATAATAAATCACAGGGAGCCTAAAAATCGGTTTAACAGATTTATAACGTAGTAGTGCATTTTTGGTAATTTCCACTTTGTCAGTGGTGCTTTTAGTTTTAATTTTAATGAGGTATAAACATTTGGATAGGGTTAGATTAAATAGTTAAGGCAATTACACAATATACTCGTAGTACGTTTTTATACATTGCCATGTCCTCTTAGTCTTCCTCATTTCCATCTGTTTCTTGATAACTCTTATCTTCACCTGAAAAGAGTTCTCAAGTCTAGTCATTTGTATAAGGAACAAGGATCCAACAATGCATCATGTCTCATAGACAGGCAAGCTCTGGTTTGTTGCCAGGCCACGGTGGAACGTGCTCTTCTGTGAATATATTTGTCATTTACTTGAATGAAAGCTTTTCTTTTGTAGTTGGTGACAGGGACTGGATAACATTTGATCTGTGGGGCTTCAGCTGCTGTAGTGTAGCCATAGTAAATGCATCTCAGAGTCTATAAAAATAGCATCACAATTTCATTTTTTTATGAATGTGTGATGGTTAGGTTTAGTTATTATGTCGTTATCTCAGGAAGAGTCAGGTCTACACTTCAGTTCTTGAATTGTGGGTGGCTTTCAATGACTGTATCTTCAGTGGAAGACAGGTTCAGAGGTCATCTTCTTATACAGACATGGGTGTCAGGATGTTGCCTTCTTCTATTTGAGGAAGGTCAACTGTGGTTTCGACCTCTTCTGTACATATCTTTTTAGATAAACTTGGATGAGCAGTGCATGGTGTCTTGAAAGTTTAACCTTGATCTATACATAGCAAATTAAGGCGGTCATTCTGACCGCGGCGGGCGGCGGTCGCCGCCTGCCATGCGGTCACCGCCAAATGGCCGCTCCGCGGTCAGGAGACCGCGGATGCCATTCTGGCTTTCCCGCTGGGCCGGCGGGCTACTGCCAAAAGGGCGCCCGCCGGCCCAGCGGGAAAGCCCCTGCAACATAGAAGCCGGCTCCGAATGGAGCCGGCGGTGTTGAAGGGGTGCGACGGGTGCAGTAGCACCCGTCGCGATTTTCACTGTCTGCAAAGCAGACTGTGAAAATCTTCATGGAGCCCTGTTAGGGGGCCCCTGCACTGCCCATGCCAGGGGCCCCACGACACCCGTTCCCGCCATCCTGTTCCTGGCGGTAAGAACCGCCAGAAACAGGGTGGCGGGAAGGGGGTCGGAATCCCATGGAGGATTCCCTGGGCCAGGGGAAAACCGGCGGGAAACCGCTGGTTCCCCTTTTCTGACCGCGGCTTTACCGCCGCGGTCAGAATGGCCCTGGAAGCACCGCCAGCCTGTTGGCGGTGCTTCCGTGGTCCCCGGCCCTGGCGGTCGGAATGACCCCCTAAATGCTTCTAGGGCTGATGAGATAAGGTCTTGATGAATGTGTAGTAATTTGTGCTTCTGAAAATTCTGATTATATTGTCAAAATGTGCATAATGGGGAGTTGCCACTTGGAGTTTCTGTCAGAATCCAAGATGTAAGAAAATCCAGCTTAGAGCATACATAGTGTAGCAGACACTTTTAGTACTTGGTTGATCAGAGATACGCTGGAGTCTATATTCATACCCAGTATTCTCACCTCTGTCAGTGTTGATGATTCTTCAGGTTCCTGGAGCCAGATGTGGCAGGGATGATAGTTCTTCAAGTCTCAGGATGTTAAGATTTCCATTATCAATTGATTACATTTTTTGTGACAATCCAGGAGCCACTGGATGACAGCTCAGGGAATTTGTCTGATCTCAAGTTGCACAGATTCCTTGGGTTTTCCAGTTTTAGGATGATCGGTGGGTCATTGGGATAGGGGTAGGAAGTGGGAGGGGTTAGGATATAAGCAGATCTGGTATAGGGCTTAGAGAGAAATTGAAGAGAATTGGAACAATGATTGATCATTGAGATGCACTTGGCTTAATGCTAAAATGTGCTGATGTCAATGGGTGAGCAAGGTGCTGCTCATCTTTCAGAGTGGCAAAATGTTCCATCTAGTGCAATTGCTTGAATGCAACGTTCTGTTTTGAAGAGAATGATGATCTACTGGTTGAATGCGGCCATGGTGTTCAGTAGAAGACCTGCAGTAATGTCATTTTTGTCCACCATTTCAGGTGGCTACAGACGGCGATTAGAGCAGATTTCAAGCAGCTTCAAAGGCGGAAATTGATTTGTTGTTCTGAGAGGTTGTTTTCTAAGAGGAATTTGCAATTTTGAGTGAACGCTTATCTGTCACATTTCCAACAATTAATCTATTAAGGTTGGTCTGCAGCTTGCTCTGTATGCTGGGATGAGGTAGTGAATCTTAAGTTCTGCTGGTGAAGTGCCAGAGGACCGAAAGCTGTTAATGATGCAAGTCACTGGAACGTTTGTGGAGAGCAGAGGTCTGTAGGAGAACCTAAAACTCTCTAACCTTGACCATTTGTTTGAATTTGAGGCTCAGAATTGTTTTAAGCAAGTAAAAGTGAACCTTGGTGCCATAGCTTGACACAAATGGTCTGTAGTTATCTCAGGAATTTTACCTGAAGATAATTAGTGTATGTGTTTGAAAATGGGGCACTAGTTGGCAGAGATATGTATTCTGTCCAAGTAGGCATCATTGTCCTACTTAGGGTGCACACAATAAATAAACCTATGCTCACTCTCTGATGGCTTGGCACAGAGCTGGCAGGCCCAACCTAGGAGGCAATGTGTAAAGTATTTGTGAAACACTTAAAACAGAAACATTGTGAAAACACCACAAAAAGACTCCACACCAAGTTAGAAAAATTTATTATATTTCCATGGGTAAAATACGACTTACACAACAAAAAGACAATAAGTAGGAGTTGAGATATTCATTTTTAAAGAATATTTGCAAGTGTAGAGCTTAGAAGTTGAAAGCACAAACCAGGGCTATCAGGTTGCGTAATTGCAAATCTCCAGGCCAGCCATGATGGAGAGCAGGCTGGCTACCGGGACCAAACCTGTACCCTTGAAAAAGTACCCTATGTGGAAGGTTTCATAGACATCAAACATCCAATGCAAGGAGCAGAAAGGACAATGCAAAGGTGGAGTATCGGTTTGATCTGCGCAGTCAGGGATACATCACAGTCAAGCATTACAGTCGATGCAATATCCTCGAGCCGGTGGTGCAATATCCTCGAGCAACCTTTGCAATGAGGGTTATGCATGGTCATCGAGCCACGCAGCCGGTGATGTGATGCCTTTTTCCTGAGCAGCGGCGATGTGGAGACACTGAGGGGAGATGTGTCAGTTCCCACAAGCGCAACAACAGTGATGTATGGAATTTTAGTAGAAACAGCTGAGGAACTCACTTCCAAAGGCCCATAACTGGATGGGCACCATTTGGCATTGTAGGACTCGCAGTTGGCAGAGTCAAATAGGCTGTAGCACTGTTGAGTGAAGTCTTCGATCCCCCTGAGATTTCAGAACAGGAGGCAATTCAGCAAGCCCTTGGAGTCCCTCTCGGTCTGGGGATGTAGAGATGCAGGTCCAGTCCTTCTCATTACCAAGCAAGGAGGGCAGCAGGGCAGGCACAGCAAAGCAAAGCAAAATCCAGCAGAGTCCAGCAGCCACAGTCATTTCAGCAGCTCAGCAGTCCTTCTTCCTGGCAGGATGTTCTCAGGTACATAAGTGTAATGATTTGGCAGGGTCAGCAGTCCAGTTCTTGTACCCGCTGGTGTCTTTGAAGTGGGGGAGCTTTCAAAAAGAGACCTTTGAAGTGCAGAAAGCCCCTTCCCTGGCTCCAGAAATACTACAGTGGGGTGTGCAGTCATTTGTGAGGGCTCAGAACACAGCCCATTCAGGTGTGTCGAAAAACCAACACAAAGCCTGCCTGAACCTGAGGTGCCTGTCCGGATCGACGCATCACTCTCCTGAGGAGAGAAAAAATGACACACGCCGACCCGACCTGAGGAGGAATGACGCACGGTCTCGATAGCGAGTGAGAAATCGACGCATCGCTGGCCTTTTCCGACACACAATCGCCCGTGCTGTGTTATTTTGATGCTACCCAGGTACTTTTGCATGCTAACTGTGTTAGCACTGGTTTCTAGAGGATTGAAGACTCTTTTTGCTTTTTAGTTCATAACTTGTCTTGTGTATGGTGGATTTTTGTCATTTTGGTCTTGTTTTATTTAGATAAATATTATCTATTTTTCTAAACCTGTGTTGTGTCATTTTGTAGTGTTTTCACTGAGTTACTGTGTGTGTTGGTACAAATACTTTACACATTGCTACTGAAGTTAAGCCTGCCTGCTTGTGCTAAGCTACCAAGGGAGTGAGCGAGGTTTAACTGAGTGTGATTCTCCTTAACCCGGACTAGAGTGAGGGTCCTTGCTTTGAGAGGGGGTACCCTGACTGCCTACCAAAGACTCCATTACTAACAACATGTATATATAAAACATATTCCTTTACACCAGCATTTTCCCTCATAAAGTTTCAATGCCTTGTATGGTCTTCACACACCTGGAATATGTAATTCCTATGAAACAAATTAGACCCTTCAAACATGTAGTTATACATATAGCCCAGGAATAACTTTTCGCAGAATAAGTCCTTCTTCTTTCTGAATCAATCTACTCAATCTATTAACATTTAATATTTTAGCTAGTAGCGGGTGCCACTTGGTACTTATAGTTAGGACCAAGTTTCTATAGAAGGGCATTTTTTGTTTTTATAGTAACTTTGGCGCCTTTTGATGAATCTTCACAAAAGTTTCCAAGAACATACCACGTTCACTTCAGATACTGTCGGAAAAGTTTCAGGTTGATCCATCAAGTGGGGGCCAAGAAAAAGGGGGGTCCCAAAATACGTTTTCCCCATTCATTTGTCCATAACAATTTTGAACAGCGATAGCACCAAGACCACTGAACAGAATTACACCAAATTTGGCAGACAAGTAGCTATTGTTTCAGAAAGAGCCCTTATTGTTATTTGGTGTAAATCCATTCAAAGGTTTTTGAGAAATTAAAGGAAATCCAAATTTGTATTTTTAGGGACGCAAATGATTCGTGACCCCTCACAATCTCATGCTGAGATCTGATTGGCTGACAACATTTCACGAAGGAAGTTTTGCGATCCACGTTGGGACTCAGCTTCAGCTAAGTCCCACAAAAAAAGGTTAAAAACAAAGAAAAAGGGTCAGGGTAGACCTCTCCCCAAAGGTTAAAAAGCATATTTCTAAAAAAACAAAAATATACAGCAAAAGCACGGGTTCCTGCACTTTGTCATTATGAAGCCCCGATTGAGCCAAGTCCTGGGTTATTTTAATGCAGGGTGTGGCCCAGTCCCCTCGCGCTGTCCTGGAGATAGCCACCTCCCCAGGGCATTGATCAAAATTAATGCAGAGGCCACCTACCCCCCAAAGCCCAGGGGACCACCATCTCCCCAGGGCATTATGTGCAGGAGGGGGGGGTGCGCACCCCACTGGCAGCCCCAGGGACCGCCATCTCCCCGCAGCATTGATGAAGTTGTGTGTGAGGGGACTGTGTGGCAGCCCCCTAGACCACCACCTCCCTGGTACATTCAGGTCACTTGGTGCGGGGGTGTGCAGCACCCCCACAGCTCAGGGGACATTGATGAAATTGTGTGCAGGAGGAATCACGTGCCTTCCCGTTTTCAGCCTCGCAGCCTCAGGGGCCACATTCTCCCTGGAGCACTGTGGAAATTGTCTGTGGGGTGGCCATGTGGCCCTCCCACGGCCCTGGGGATCACCACCTCCCTGGGGCATATGTTAATAAAATAGAAAGAGTATCTGTTTCTGACCACCTGCAGCCCCAGGGACCACCGCCTCCCCAGGGCTATTCTCTTTGAATAGGGGCCACACGGCCCCTACTGAGGAGCCACCGATGGCTCTGGGGACCGCCACCCCCCAGGGACAGCTCCTACGCAGATATGTGTGCAGCGAATGGAGATGAAAACTTTGCTCCAGCAATGACGGAGGTGCTACTTAAAGCACCTCCTTGGTTGCTGGAGCAATGGGACTGCGGGTGAGGCTTACCCTGTGGTGCCAGATAGCCCATAAAGGGCTAAAAAAAAAAAAAAATTAAAACTCATACGCTCAAGTGGGAAGGTCATAGACCTTCAATAGAGTGTTAAGGGTTCAAGTCTAGGTGAATCCCTGGTCATTTCCCTCATTTATTTTTTATTCAAATGTTTAAGGCTCATACTGAAAGATGATCTTACTCTTTTTAATTGACAAATACATATTTGTTTGTGCAGAAATATCTCATTCTAAATAGAACCTTGATCAAAGCCTAAAAATCTCTCTATCTCTTCCCTATCACTCTCTTTCTTATCTCTCTTTCAATCTCTTTCACCCACTCACACACCCACTCAGACCCTTATGCAACCACTCACATACCCACTCAGACACCCATGAACTCACTCAGACACCCACTCAGACACCCACATCCACTCACAGACCCACTGACACCCTGTTGCACCCACTCACAGACCTACACAGACATTGACGTGCCCACTAAGACACTGATGCATGCACTCTCACACCCCAGACACTCACTGCTACTCTCATCCTGAGTTATACCCTCTTACACCTATTCTCACACCCAGAGAGACAGGCTGCAGTCAACTCCCGCCACGCATGGCCAAAGAGATGTGCACAGTGTGTGGTTGGGTGGTTAGGGGGGTTGGCCGAAGGGTCTGGCGGCAGGTAGGCCTTGTGGGCAACCCCTGTCATGCAGTGGTAAAAGCTGTGGAGATTGCATGTTTGGGTCCTTATAGTAGGTTAGCCTCAGGGCCTTGCCTATATACGTTAACAAAACATAGAAATTCACTGAAAAATCCAAAGGTTACAGAGACATTATAGTCAGGAAATAGAATTTAAAAAACAGGGATGTTATAGTTAGGCGCACATTTTAAATGTACAAACCATAGAAATTCACCAGTTATAGAGTTATCTCAAGTAACTATAACTCGTGCCCTAACGTAACTATAACTCATGCCCTACTGCTAATTACCCCACAAATTACGACACTCATGACTTCTTTGAGAACATCATTGATAATTTCACTGTATTATTTGCAGTAAAAATTTTGACAAAAAAACTGTGCATGGCGGGCGCAAGTTATATTTACCTTAGGGCACGAGTTATAGTTACTTCAGGAACCTCTAACTATAACTGTTGAATTTCTATGGTTTTGTATGTTTAAAATGTAAGCCTAACTATAACGTCCCTATAACCTTTGGTGTTTAAGTGAATTTCTATGGTTTTTTTTTCTATTCCCTAACTATAATGTCCCTGTAACCTTTGGTTTTTCATTCAATATATATATTTACATAAACACACACACAAACGTACATGCATAAGTTTCTTTATGCCAATGTCCTCTAGGTCTTCCAAAAGTACACTATGTTGCTCTGGAGATAGGTTTTCAGTACCAAAGAAAATTAGCAAGTTCCACAAGGACGGTAAGAACATTAAAATACTATAATAGGTTTCACTTTATTGGAATTTAGCTTGTTGTTGATAAATATCCTATTTACTTTTATTCTTTCAGGCCATCCTGTGCAGAACAGAAGAAAGTGGCTGGCTTAAGCCTCCTTCCAAAACAGACAGGTATGTTTTCAGGGATTCACATGGAAAAGAAGGGAATGAAGGGAATCCAAAGGAAATCTTCAGAAAACAAGTATAAGGCCAAAATACAACAATAAAAGAGAAGAACGTTCAAAAAATGGTCGCAATCACTGGCAAAAGGTGTAGGCACCGAGCGCACTCTTTGTTCTCTACCTTGGGAGCCCGTAATGCGCCCGGCATGGTGCGACCAAGCAGACGCACTGAATGCAGGCGGTTGATGAGTGTGTGTTGTCTGTCAGCAGCACACTCTGGGAGCCAGGTTGGCTACACAGCAAGCCCGATATTGGCATACGCGGTAGCAGCAACTACAAAGGACAGGATGGGGTGAAGACATGAGATTTCTCTATAGCTGCTGTAGAGCTTGTAGAGGGAAAACTGAAAGCCAAATGTATGAAGATTTTTTTTTTTTGTGGTTTAAAACTCTAATCTTCAAAAAATGCTTACCGCAATGTGCAAAATAAAGTGTGTGATTCCGAGTTTACTAAATTACAAAATGGGTTTAAAAGGATGCAACAAATCGTTATTTTGGATAAGGCGTGCTTAGCTCCCCTTTCCAAACATTAATTTGTTATGGCATGTAATATTTTGCTACGGAATTCTGGGACCAAATTAATGAAATTCTACCAACTGCCATCATAGGGTGGTAAGACAATAGCAAATGAAAAGAAGTTCCCTTGGGACTACTTTCACTTTGTCAATGTAATAAACCATTGTCTAGTCCAGAATGAATTTCTAATCAGTTTAATCTTTTATTTTTGGAAATGCAACCACATTCCCTTTCACAAAAAAGGGCTACATTTTATTTTAAAAAATTACAAAAGCAATAACAGACACAATGGTCTGCTGACCCCAGCAAACCACAATCCTGTGAGGGGTGCCAATCATAGTGAGTCACATTTTGCGACCTACCCCATGAATGTTGAAGAAGGAGATATGACTGTGACCCACAACAATTCAGAATTTTCAAAATTCCACAGGAGTCGCAAAACCACTGGTCATAATTTGTGAACCATTGTAGGTGATCAGTGTTTTGTATGTCTGCCGGGTATCTATATCAAACATGATCTGCATCTACCCTGGTTTACTTAAGAAACAATTTTATTGTGGCCTATTTTCCGCAGCCTGCATGTGGGGAAAATAAAACAAACAATGACCTGGTGCATAGAAGAAGTGGATGGAAAGCTTATTTTTTGCCTAACTAGGTTAATTGATAAAGCTCTGCATTTATCAGAGACATCTGCAACAATCACCTATTCAGAATACTGTGGAGCTCAACATAAGATGAGTCCAAGGATACATTGAGAAAACCTCTGACTTATAAGAGAAACATGTTTCATGTTCTAACATTGAATAGCTTTTAGTTAGACCAACAAACATTTTTTGTATCTTCGTCTCCCAAATTAAATACCACCAGTGGAGGACTTATTGTGTTTAATTTAATGGGGAACTGATGACATTTGTTTTTTTAACCAATTTTTATTGAATTTCTGTTCTTTTGATGTTGCAAAGACATGTCAAATACAGTCGGATCAATGCAACACAATCAGTTACATTAAATATATCCCAGGTTCCATACATGCATTGCAATACAGTTAATGTGGCATGAGTAATTGGTCCACACTATGAACACATAAGTATATATAAACTGTAGGTCATAACAGCAAAAGTCACATGTAAAAGATAGATACATATGTAGGTCTAGTGTCTCCCCTTCAAGTGGTCACAGTTCATGCATCTGTGGTGTCATGTACAGAAATGATGACATAGATATAACAGCAAACTCTACCCTCTGTTGCCTAAACTATGAGGGTGGGAAGGGGAAAAAAAGGGAGATTAGGGAGTCAGCAAATAAGGAGAACAGGGTGACTGGCAATAGTCAGGTGCTAATGCTTTTCAATCTGGGAGGCCCTCCTTTAACGTCTGTAAGTTGTGAAGTAACGTTTCCCAGTCTGCAACTAGAGTCACCCTACGCAAACCACAGGCCTCCTCTTGCCTAAGACCATGGATTCAGCTTTACCCCATTAGACGTCTCTGTTCATCAGTATTTCAATCCCAGAAGAGTGTTGGCTTTTCAGTGCATAGTGATGGATCTACAAACTTTAAGCAGTGCCAGGTCTGTGTAACAATTTGTTGCTCTCCCACTTTTCTTGCACCAAAACAGGCCCAGGATTACACTTTCCATAGAGTACAGGATATCCTGGTCTGTAACCTCCAACAGTGCGCCAGTGACCTCCTGTCATAGGACTTCACTGCCGGACATCCTCAGAACATGTAGACTATGTTAGCAACCGGAGACTACAATCAGGGACAGTTAGAGACAGACCCAAACACCCTGTGTAGGTTTGCTGGCATGAGATAAGCTCTGTGTAAAATGTGATGCTGTATGTGTTGAAACTTAGCATTATGTGACAGCTTTCTTGGGTAGAGGAGTGCTCTCTCTCATTTCTTTTTCATCAATTCTTGGGCTATATCTCTTTCACAACACCTGGGGGTCGGCGGTAAGGGGTAGAGTGTGGTGTATGCCAAGGCCCGAATGAGTGTGGTGATTCATCGGCAGCCCTGCCAATGGTATGGAGTGTGTGTACTAGCATGTGTTGTTCCGGTTTAGTGTCAGTGATGTGCCATGACTGACCCAATTCTTCTAACAGCCGGCCATGAGCCAGGAAATGGCCCATCAGCAGGTAATGGTCCATCTGTAGTGGTTCAAAGGATATGAGCACGCCGTTGTTTAATAGGGGACCTAGTGTGCCCACCACAGCATCTTCCCATGACATCAGTCCATCCCTCCCAATCATTTTATGAAAGGGCTCAATGGAGCTGACATATATCTTGGGGGAGTGTGGTGGGAGAAGCAGCATAAGTCATAGACTCTTGAAGAAACTATAGTGCACCATGCACAGTAGAATATTGCCTCACAGAATGTCTCACTTGTGGCAATAAAACCTTCTTAATCACGTGTTGCGCACAACAGATAAAGGGCAACACCAACTCATCCAGCAGCCACCCTGCTAGCCAGTGGGCAAGCCATTTTAACTGAATGGCTAGGTAATAATGTTCAAAGCTAGGGGCCCCAAGGTCCCCTTTGTCTATCGGAAGCTTGCGCAATTTGACGCATGTCTGTATTTCAAATGAAACTCCCTAAAATAGCATTCAGGGTGCAGAAAGTACCACAGGGTAGTCTCGAGATTGTGGAAAACGTATAACAGGCGAGGGAACATCACCATTTTAGACACAAAGGCCCTCATTACAACATTGGCGGTAAGTGCCGCTTACCGCCATGCTGACTGCCGCCAACATACTGCAATTGCGGCGGTATACCGCTACACGTATTATGACCCACACATAGAAATCCGCCACTATACAGACAAACACACAAGCCCGCCAGCCCAGAGGTCAGTGATAAACTGTTGGTACCAAAACCCACACCATTACGCCAACAGAAATATGCCCACAGCATCATGACCCATGAATCACTGCGTTGGTCATTCAACCGCGGTAAACCACTGGCGGTACAGACTGCCGCGCTCTTAATACACACACACACATACAAAACTACACCACATTGGACTATTCAAACTACCCACACCTGACACACATAGACACACCACTCCCACACCAATATAAAACACACACACACTACCCACGACCCTTTACGACCAAAAGATTTTGGCAAGTGAGAGAGAGACAAGCCAGGAGCACCCACTGATTCTGAGCCACAAAACACCATCACCCATACACCATCAACGCACCTCACAGCACACACCCCAACACATCACCCCACGCACCCTCACACATACCACTCACACTACACCCATGGCACCACAAAGACACCCCAGGTTCTCAGAGGTGGATCTAAGGGATATGGTGGAGGAAATAATCCGGGTAGAGCCACAGCTATTCGGATTACAGGTGCAGCAGACATCTATTGCAAGGAAGATGGAGCTGTGGTGGAGAGTCCTGGACAGGGTCAATGCCGTGGGACAGCACCCAAGAACAAGGGATTACATCAGGAAGAGGTGGAACGGCCAACAGGGGAAGGTATGTTCCATGGTTGCAAGACACCAGATAGCTGTATAGAGGACTGGCGGTGGAACCCCACCTCCTCCACCACAACTAACAACATGGGAGGAGCAAGTCTTGGCGATCATGCATCCTGAGGGCCTGGCAGGAGTAGCAGGAGAACTGGACTCTGATAAGTCAAATCCTTACTACTTTATCCCCCACCCTACCTGCAGGCCATCACAAACAACAACCCCTACCCTCACCCCCATCACCCCACCACCTCACTTATACCCCACCATCACAGCCCACCCATCCCAATACCAAGCCCTGCATGCAACACCAATGCATGGACCCCAATCACAGACCTGCATGGACACCCATCACCACAGCATGCACACTAGTGACAATTACTTAGCCAAATCAATATCAACTCACACAAACCAAAGTTGCCTTGCTAATAACAACCCTAGAGGGAAATATACCCATGCACAAGATGGCACATGCAGAAACAATAACACTGCATTTACATCCCCACAAGACCCCCACTCAACGTCACCGGAGAGGAGGTGCCAGCCACATCCAGTCCCCCCCAGTAGAGGCCCACAGTAATGACAGCAGCTCTGCACACCTGGATCACGATGACCAACCTGGCCCATCAGAGTCCTCTGGACAGTCGGATACCCAGGCACAGTCCCAACCCACCACAGAGCTTCCCCCCTCAGGAAACACCACCACAGCACCCTCCCAGCGGGCCAATCCTTCTGTCCCCAGGACACGTCAATAAGCAGTGTGTCCACCACTACAGGGAACCCAGGCAACCCCACAAACACAGGACTATCAGGGACCTGGGGTCAGTGGCAGTGGGCACACGGTTCAGGGGACAGAGGCACAGGACAACAGGGAGGCTGGGAGGACTGCTGTGCGACAGGGGGAGGACAGGCCCAGGGAAACGACTCTTCACGAGGCACTCACCAACATCCTGGGAGCACACCACCATTCCCAGGAGACCATGGGCCAGATACTGGCCAAGTTGCAGGAGATCCAGCGGCTGCAGAAGGGACAGTACCTGGGGATCAGGGAGGACCTGAGGGACATCCACACCACCCTGGTCACCATTGCACGGGTGCTGGCTGACATAGACAACACCATAAGGGAGGCAGTGGCACACCAACGGGCCCCAACACTAGCCACACCGAAGAACAGCCCTCCACCTCCGCCGACGCTAGTGGAGAGGAGGCTCCACCACAGGAACAACAGGTCACCAGCACCCCACCCCCTTCAGAAGGAGAACCACCACACAAACAGACCCTGCAATCCAGGCAAAAACCAGAGAACATTGCTAAGACCCCCACCAGGAAATAAGACTCTCCTCATTGTCACCCTTGTGTCCCACTCTGTCACCATGTCCACTTTGAACTGCCATTGCTCCACTTCCTATGCCTCCTTGGACAATGCACCTGTGATACAAATAGACTGGACTCAACCCTGGACTTTCCTCCATCAGCAACCCAGACCATTGCAATACCCCCTCCACTTATTAGCACCTAAATAAACACCCTTGAAACAAATTCAAATATGGAGTCTGTAAACATTACAATTCAAATGTACTGTAATATTTACATAGGTATGACCTCTAGTGGGCAGCAGTAAACACACCAGGAGCCTGATTGGGGCACAGAGATCTGAAAATAGAGATGCCAAAGGGTACCGTAAGTGGCCATAGAAATAGGGAAATCAGGCTGCCATGTTCAATGTCAAACACAAAACTGCAATGGAAGGTGAAGTTACAGTGTCTTACCTGTGTGCCACTGGAAGCACTGTTGAATTAGTGTAGTTCTGTTGTCCACATGTTCTTCCTCTGCCTCCTCTTCATCACTGTCCACAGGCTCCATCGCTGCCACACGACCGTCCCCAGGCTTATCCTCCTACAGAAAAGGCACCAGGCGTTTCAAGGCCATGTTGTGCAACATGCAACATGCAACGATGATCTGGCACACCTTCTTGGGTGAGTAGTACAGGGATCCACCTGTCAGATGGAGGCACCGGAATCTGGCCTTCAGGAGGCCAAAGGTTCACTCAATGATCCTCCTTGTTCACCCATGTGCCTCATTGTAACATTCCTCTGCCCTTGTCGTGGCATTCCTCACTGGCGTCAGTAGCCATGAGAGGTTGGGGTAACTAGAGTCACCGGCAAATATCGAGGGATACCTGTTAGCCACACACTCACCCTTGGGGCCAAACCCACACCCATATACCTACATCAACTGGGTGGGCACCAAGAGTTCACCTATTAGTCACACCCGGTGCCTCTGGAGTTGAGACATCACATATGAGATGCTGTTATTCCTCAAGATCAAGGCATCATGCACAGAGACAGGATACTTTGCATTGACATGGGAGATGTACTGGTTCGCCAAACACACCATCTGCACATTCAGAGAGTGAAAGCTTTTTTCTATTTCTTGTTCATTTCTCCGGGGGGGGTCACAAAAGCAATATGTGTACCATCAATGGCACCAATGATGTTGGGGATATGTACCAGTGCATAGAAGTCAGCCTTCACTGTGGCCAAATCCTCCACCTGGGGGAATACGATGTAGCTGTGCATGTGTTTCAGCAGGACAGACAACACTCTGGTCAGCAGGTTTGAGAACATAGGCTGTGGCATCCCTGATGCCATGGCCACTGTCACTTGGAAGGAACCACTTGCCAGGAAATGGAGCACTGACAGGACCTGCACTAGAGGGGAGATAGCTGTGGGGTGGTGGATAGCAGATATCAGGTCTGGCTCCAATTGGGCACACAGTTCTTGGATTGTGACCCTATCAAGTCTGCAGGTCAGGATAATGTGCCTGTCCTCCATTGTTGCCAGGTCCACTAGGGGTCTGTACACTGGGGGATGTCTCCATCTCCTATTCATCCTCAGTGGTTGAACTCTAGAGTGAACTCTATGAGCAGAAGGTCATATTCACACAAATTTCAACATTAACATGCAATTTTTTGCTTTACAGAAACAGTATGTGAACTCGTAAGCCAGTTGATGTGCCAATGTCTGCTGTGACGCAGTTAGGTGCCATGGCCTGTGCCCACCAGAAATGGCAGCTTCCTGACCTGAGAGTAGGGACAAGTGGAAATGAGGTAATTCCGCTGGCGTTGTGCGCCGTTGCGGTCGACGGTCGATGACCGCCGTACAACACCGCATTGGTTATCATTGGGGCCTATGGGTTCCAGTAGCCAATGGCGATGTACGCCGGTGGTGACGGTATGCACCGCCGTGGACGTGACCTCCATTTTCTATCTGTTCACTCACTTGCTACCTGACCTTCAACAGGAGAGGACCTACACTGCAAGTGCTGCTGTGACCTGTGTCTGGAAGTGACAATGGCTCGAGTGTCTGGGGAAAGAGGCCCTGCCTTCACTTCAGAGGAGTTGGAGAGACTGATGGATGGGGTCCTACCCCAGTACCCTTTACTCTATGGTCCTCCAGACAAACAGGTGAGTACACTGTGAGCATGATACATGGGGCATGAATGTATGGATTGCTGTGTGTTTAAGCCTTGTGTGGGAGGGGGGTCTGAGGGGTCCTGGGCAGAGTGCTGCATATATGGTGGTCAATGTATGTGTTTAGGGGATGGGGGCTATATGTTGGGCCATGAGTATAACAGTCCGGACGGTATGACTTTCTGCTGTATTTTTTCTGCAGGTCAGCACCCATCAGAAAAAGGGTATTTGCCGTGCCATCGCCAAGGAGGTGCGGACCTTGGGGGTCTTTGACAGGCAGAGCACCCACAGCCGCAAACGGTGGGAGGACCTGTGCCGCTGGGCAAGGAAGACAGCGGAGGCCCAGCTGGGGCTGGCCTCCCAACGAGGAAGGGGTGCCCCTCGTACCCTGACCCCCCGGATGTTCCGCATCCTGGCGGTGGTCTTTTTGGAGTTGGATGGGCACTTAAAGGCATCACAGCAGCCGCAAGGGGGTGAGTACAGATTTAGAATCATGACTTTGCACACGTTAAGGTTTACCTGGGTGGGGGATGTGGGCTCTGGGTGCCCCTAGGCCACGGCGAACATGGCAGGGTATGTTCAATGATGGGCAAGCTCAGATGCACTCCAACCCCGATAATGTTAGTTGGCATCTACTACTGGGCAGGGTCCCCTGGGTTTTCAGGTGTGCAGCTAATGGCATTAGGCATTGTACCCCATGGGCTGGTGACTAGCATTGTAACTGGTAGTGCATGGCCTAGTGCATAGGGCTGTTCCCTGTGAGTTGTGTATGCCAACAGTAGTGTTGTTACTGGCATTGATCAAGTATATCCTGTCTCTCTCTCCCCTTTTTGTTTTGTCACCGTGTCCTTGTGTGCATTAGCATCATCTGGCGGAGGAGCAGAGGCACCGGCAACGGAGGGAGCTGCATCCCACATGGGACTGGAGGCTGAATTCACCAACGGTGAGGCACCAGTGGGACGGAGGGGCAGGGGAGCACCATGACGGAGACAGGAGGGGACAGTACCAACAGCGACACCTCCTCCGATGGCAGCTCCCTGGCGGTGGCGGACACCTCTGTAGCCACCCCAACTACAGGTACAGCCGCCACCCCCAGTACCAGCACCCGTGACCGCTCACCCAGGAGGGTGGGCATCTCCTTTGCCCCACGCTCCTCAGGCCCTGCCCCAATCAGCCCTGCTGCCCTCAGTGAGGAGGCTATTGACCTCCTGAGATCCCTCTCTGTTGGGCAGTCAACCATACTGAATGCCATCCAGGGAGTCGCAGGGCGTTTGCAACAAACAAATGCATACTGGAGGGCACTCACTCTGGCGTGGTGGCCCAACAGAAAGCATTGCAGGCTCTGGCCAACTCACTGATGGCAGTCATTGTCCCTGTCTCCAGACTCCCCCCTCCAACTTCCTCTACCCAGTCCCAATCCCCTCAACCCCAGCCTATCCCAAGCACATCTTCAGACCAGCAATCACCCAAATCAACACAGAGAAGTGGCTCAGGCAAACACAAGCACCACACTTCATCTCAAAGGCACTCACACAAGCACCATCCCCAATGCAGACACACCAACATCCACTGCCTCCACTGTGTCCCCCTCCTCCTCGTCCACCTCCCTCCCAGTAGCGTCTCCACTCACACCTGCATGCACTACATCCTCATCCACTACCCCCATCACCAGCACACCTATCAGAACACACACCTCACTGGCAGTCACCACCCCACATCCATGCACATGTTCCCTGTGTCCTCTCCCACTGTGTCTGTGACCCCTCCTCTCATAGTACATAAACGCAAACACACACCCATCCAACAGCTATCCACCTCACAACAGTATCCAGCTCATGCACCTGTACCCAAACACAGCAGTCTGACACCTCTTACAACAACTCCCTCTTCCTCCACACCCAAACCTTCACCCTCTTCCAACCCCAGTGTCCCTAAGAAGCTTTTCCTCGCCAACATTGACCTATTCTCTACACCTCCCCCCCGTCCTTCACCTCGGGCAAGGGTGACCAGAACCCAGCCCAGCACCTCAGCCACCCAGTCCACAGCCACTGTGGTTTCTGCAGCAACTGCAGGTGTGAGAGGCTCCAAGGAGGCACCTGTCAGCCCAGCCAGTGTGCCAGCACCACATACCAACACCAAGAAGGGTTCGTCACCTAGCAAGGGCAAGAAGAGGACACCAGCCAGCATGGGGAAGGAGGCACCACCAGCCAGCAAGGGCAAGAAAAAGACACCAGCTGGCAGAAGCAAGGAGGCACCACCGTCTGCCAAGGGCAGGAAGGGGCACACAACACCAGCCATGGCACTTCAGCCGTCCAAGGCTGCAGGTGAAGGCCTGGAGGCTACCACCACCACTGGCAGCACTGCCACCGGCCCATTGGCCAGCACCGCCACATGCACTGCCGCCAGCAGCACCACTACCACCAGCAGCAGCCCAGAGGCTGCAAGTGAAGGCCTGGAGGATACCACCACCACTGCCAGCACCGCCACCTGCTCCGCGGCCAGCACCGCCACATGCACCGCCGCCAGCAGCACCACTGCCAGCAGCAGCAGTCCCAGTGGGCAGAGGTCCGAGGCTGCAGGTGAAGGCTACCACCACCACTACCAGCACCGCCACCTGTACCGCGGCCAGCACCACCACCTAACCACGGCCAGCACCAACACATTCACCGCCGCCAGCAGCACCACTGCCAGCAGCAACAGCCCCAGTGGGCACCCGTCCGAGGCTGCAGGTGAAGCCCTGGAGGCTACCAACACCACTGCCAGCACTGCCACCTGCACCGCGGCCAGCACCGCCACCTGCACTGCGGCCTGCACTGCCACATGTACTGCCACCAGCAGCACCACTGCCAGCAGCAGCAGACCCAGTGGGCAGCCGTGCGAGGCTGAAGGTGAAAGCCTGGAGGCTACCACCACCACTGGCAACACCGCCACCTGCCCCATGGCCAGCACCGCCACATGCACCGCCGCCAGCAGCACCACTGCCAGCAGCAGCAGCCCCAGTGGGCAGCGGTCCGAGGCTGCAGGTGAAGCCCTGGAGGCTACCACCACCACTGCCAGCACCGCCACCTGTACCACAGCCAGCACCCCCACCTGTACCGCGGCCAGCACCGCTACATGCACCTCCGCGAGCAGCACTACTGCCAGCAGCAGCAGTCCCAGTGAGCAGCCGTCCGAGGGTGCAGGTGAAGACCTGGAGGCTACCACCACCACTGCCAGCACCGCCACCTGCACCGCAGCCAGCACCGCCACCTACACTGCGGCCAGCGCCACCACATTCACTGCCGCCAGCAGCACTGCCAGCAGCACCACTGCCAGCAGCAGCAGACCTATTGGGCAGCCGTCCGAGGCTGAAGGTGAAGGCCTGAAGGCTACCACCACCAATGGCAGCACCGCCACCTGCCCCATGTCCAGCACCGCCACCTGCACCGCCGCCAGCAGCACCACTGCCAGCAGCAGCAGCACCAGTGGGCAACGGTCCGAGGCTGCAGGTGAAGCCCTGGAGGCTACCACCACCACTGCCAGCACCGTCACCTGCACCATGGCCAGCACCGCCACCTGCACTGCGGCCAGCACCGCCACATGCACCGCCGTCAGCAGCACCACTGCCAGCAGCAGCAGACCCAGTGGGCAGCCGTCCGAGGCTGAAGGTGAAGGGCTGGAGGCTACCTCCACCACTGCCAGCACCACCGCCTACAGCGCAACTGGCATCCTCTGAGCAGCCGTCAATGCCAGCGAGCAGTGTGTAGTGGTGACTACATGAGCTGCAGTGTGTCCTGGGCCCTGCAACGGCTGTGGGTGTGAAACACAGGTGAGAGACTGTGACCTTGCCCCATCAAGGATGAAGCACACAGGGCACAAGGCCCCCTCCAGAACCAGTGAAAGAAGGCATCCACCAGCCCATCCTTGCCAGGATGAAGCACACTGGGCACAAAGCCCACTCCAGAACAAGTGGAAGACGGCATCCACTTGAGAGACTGTGGCTTTGCACTTCCCAGGACCAAGCAGTGGGCAACCCACCCACTAGCGAGACTGTGGCTTTGCACTCCGCAGGACCAGGCAGTGGGACTGGAACCCCCTCCAGGCCAGTGGCATTGTAACATCTTCCGGCTGGGGTGCCCTCCATCCCCCGTCCCCCTGAGGTGCCTGTGTGTTTTCAACCTGATGCCCCTGCAGTGTTCCCTCCGTATTGAGGCAGGAGTCAAGTGTGGCCTTGGCCTATATGTTATGGCCCAGAGAGCCACAGACATTTTGGAGTGGGCATTGTCCCTCCTTTTGTATTTATTGCACATACTGTTTATTGTTTAAGGACGTATCTATCTAAAACTGTACTATTACACTCATTTTACTCCATTCCTTTTGTCCTTGTGTTATTCCTGAGAGTTACGGGGTGTAAGTGTAATGTTGTTGCATCTGTTTGTGTGTATGGTGTTGGGGGTGGGTGTGGGGATGGGGGTGTTGTGTGTGTGTGTCACTCTCTTTTCCTTCCTCCCTCCCTTGTGTGCTAGGTGCAGTACTCACTGTGGTCGTCTTTGCCGGCGTTTGTGTTCCTGGTGTATGAGAAGGTACAGGCATTGGAAAAAAGTGCAGCTTGGGCTCCATAGTATTGTGTTTCTTCCTTGTGTGTCAAGAGGTGAGTCGTTTCCCTACAGTGTTCTGTTTCCGCTGTGCTTTTTATGGGGTTGGTACCTCCCCGGAAATGTTTGCGGATAGGCGTGTTGTAATGCTGTGGGTGGTACATTGTCTTCTGCCTGGCTGTTGGCGGTTACTGCTGCGTGTTTGTTGCTACTGCCATGGCGGTCAGTGTGTTAAAGTGGCTGTTTGTGTTGGCGGTTTCCGCCGTGGTCATGATTCAATTTTTTCACTGCTGGCCTGTTGGTGGTGTTAGCGCCGATTTATCACTGACTGCCAGGGTTGTAATGAGGGCCAGACACTCTTCCTCAGACCCTCATTCAGGCCCCACTCCAGAACACCATCTGGGGACAGAGAAAGGTGATGGCTTTAGTGAAGTTGCCATCTATAAGGTCTGGCGTGGCATGGTAGAAGTGTATGCCTTGATAGTAGTATGTGCGGCGCTCCAAGTGAAGAAGATTAGAATCTGCCATCAGATGTTGCGGGAGACAATCGGAATGGACTGAGAACAAATAGGACTTGGCCAAGTTCACTCCCAGGTCCGAGGCTGCGTGGAACTTTGACAGTATATCCCTGATGTCTGATATGTCGTTTTGGATATCGCAGACATATATTAAAACATCATCTGTATAGAGAGAGAATATATGTGTCTCACTGTCTAGTGGAATGCCCCACATCTGACCCTGATGTTTGAGTCTTTGTGCCAGTGGCTCCATCACCTTGGTGAAGAGAAGTAATGATAGGGGGCAACCCTGTTGCATTTCTCTGCTCACTGAGAATGGGGGGGATGCATTGTCTGATTTTCACTCGGACAGTGGGATCCATGCATAAGAGCCAGATGAGTCTTTGGAGTCTGCCAGTTATAGGGTTCAAGAACAGGTATCCCCAATCTACCGTATCAAATGCCTTCTCCAAGTCCAACACTATGCAGGTGGCATGAGGCCTCTGGTTGGGGCAATTCTATTACTCTGTGGAGCCTACGGATCTTGAGTGTGGTACATGTGCTCGAGATTAAGCCATTCTGATACTGATGAACCAGTTACGTCATGTGCTCAACGAGTCGGACCACAATGATTTTACTGAGAATCTTATAATTTGTCCCAACAAAGACAATGGGTGGTACAAAGTTTCTTCTAAAGGCTCTTTATCGGGTTTGAGGAGGGACACAGAAGTGACTGGGAGCAACAGAGGGAGTCAACCCTCTATCAGTGCAGCCTGGTACAGTTCCAGGAGCTTAGAAGCCAGTAAATTCTCATAGGCTTTATATAACTCAATAGGGAGCATATCTAGTCCTGGGATCTTGTTCGCAGCTGCACCCCTGATGGCTCCCCCGATTTCCTGCATTGTAATGGGTGTGTTGATCCCTTTCCTATCTAGGGAATCAAGGACAGGAAATGTGACCCTATTGAGAAAGTCATGAATGACGGCCTGATGGTCTGTGTCTTTGTGTGTGAGGGGGTTCTCACAACATTTAATAGTGGGTGGTGAATGCTGCCTGTATGTCTACTTGGTTAATAACTAGATGTGTTGGGGTCGTTCTGATCAAGGTAACAGGAGAGGAGGGTATTGTACTTTGTAGGAGCCATGCTAAAAGGTGGCTAGATTTGTCCCCTTTCGCATGAATCTTTGCCTGATAGGCCCTAAAGTCTAGGCAGTGTAACTGCTCAACCATTTGGACATGCCACTCCATGACCACTCTCAAAGCCGGCTGTTCCATGGGGTCTGTCCCAGCTGACATCTCTAAGAGCCCTAGTGCTGTTTCAGTGTGCACTAAGGGGGTCATTCTGACATTGGCGGTCCATGACCGCCATGGCGGAGGGCAGCGGAAGCACCGCCAACAGGCTGGCAGTGCTTCCTGGGCGATTCTGACCGCGGCGGTAAAGCCGCGGTCAGAAAAGGGGAGCTGGCGGTTTCCCGTCGGTTTCCCGCTGGCCCAGGGAATCCGCCATGGGGATTCCGAGCGCCTTCCCGCCAGCCTGTTTCTGGCGGTGTCCACCGCCAGAACCAGGATGGCGGGAACGGGTGCCGTGGGGCCCCTGCCCTGCCCATGCCACTGGCATGGGCAGTGCAGGGGCCCCCTAACAGGGCCCCACAAAGATTTTCACTGTCTGCTGTGCAGACAGTGAAAATTGCGACAGGTGCCACTGCACCCGTCGCACCCCTTCAACTCCGCCGGCTCCATTCCGAGCCGGCTTCATTGTTGAAGGGGCTGTCCCGCTGGGCCGGCCGGCGGTCTTCTGGCGGTCGCCCGGCGGGAAAGCCGGAATGGCCGCCGCGGTCTTTTGACCGCGGGGCGGGCGCCGACCGCCACGGTCAGAATGACCTCCTAAATCTCCATGCAGGTCCACTCTAGCACCTACCACCATGCAAATGCACTGATCTCCAATTACAACCTTCAGCACTTCCCATTCTACTTGCCTGGAGGTGGCCATACACCAGTCTCTTGTGTCTCATCTTTGAAGATCGAGTCCTCTAGCATGATTGGCTGTAAATGCCATGTGGGAATTGGCAGATGTGGCACCTCCGATTCTTGGTGCAATTAAAGTGGTGGGTTGTGGTCTGACAATGATTTCCCTAAGTATTCATCATTTATGACATGTAAGTGAGTGGCTGGTGACAGAGTGTTAGACTTGGCATCCTTGTATGCTGGACTCTGTTTTTACTGTTTTTGTTACTCTGTGCGCTTTACCACTGCTATCCAGTGCTGAAGTGCAAGGGCTCCTATATAAAATGTGTGTGTAATTGGCTTTCCATGATTGGCATATTTGATCTACTAGTAAGTCTCTAGTAAAGTGCACTAGAGGTTCCCAGGGCATGTAAATGAAATGCTATTAGTGGGCCTGCAGCACAGGTTGTGCCAACCCACATTAGTAGCTCTGTAAACATCGCTCAGATCTGCCACTGCAGTGTCTGTGTGTGAAGTTTTACACTGCCAATTCGACTTGGCAAGTGTACCAACTTGCCAGGCCTAATCCTTCCCTTTTTATACATGTAAGGCATCCCTAAGTTGGTCATAGTCAAAAGCACCTGAATCTGTTCTTCTTTAGCCTGCGGTGAAGTGGGGGCTCTGTTTACTTTGCAAACTCCATTGTCATGATTCTGGCATTTACTACTGCACTTGGTCTTGTCTGTCCGGGGTCTAGGCATCAGTGAGAATGGAGTTAAGGATTCATATTGGTGCTGCTGTACCCAGACCCAGGTGTCTACCGGTTCGGTGAAGTAGTAGCTGGAGGTCTGACCATGACTTTTACTTTGGCCATAAACAGTAGCGAGTTGCTAAGGCTGGCTTGACAGAGTCTTCTCTTCACTGACAGGAAGGAGACTCTACAGCGTTGCACTGGGAGGGTGCAGTCTGGTAAGAAAAAGAATAATGTGTGTTCACAAAGGAGCAACTCCGTATTCCGAGTTGTACTCACTATGGCCTCTTTGTCTTTATAGTTAATTAGCCTGGCAACCACTGGCCTGGGGGGTGTCCCACTGGTGGCAGTCATGCTGGTGGGGCAACAGATTAATGGGTGCTACTACTAGTGCCAGCCATGTTTCAAAGAACTGCACCAGGTCTGGACTCTCTGCTCCCTCGGGGAAACCCACAGTTCAAAGGTTGCTATGGTAGGATCATCCTTCAGAGTTTTCCGCCTTGTTCTCCAGCTCTTGAAGCTTTGCTGTAAGGGACCGGACCTGCCCTCCTACATCAGACATTGTTGGCATAGGTTGTTTATTGTGCTTTCTGTGTGTGCAACATGTGCCGTAAGTTTTGTCTGGTCGTCTCCTAGTTGTCCCACCTCTACCGCCATTGCGTTGACCCTGCTGCGTAGGTCCTGTCTATTGTCAGTGATGGCCTAATGAATTTTATCCAAATTTGTGTCTGTGAGGTTGTGGGTGGTTCATCTGATATCGTTTCTTGCTTGATATGGTTGATGGCCTCTGAGTTTGATGCTGCACTGGCTGAGGGTCTGCACCTCCTCATTTCCCCCATTGTCGGGCACAGTCTACCAGTTACTGCCCTTGAAGTAGCAGTGACGCCAAAGCAGTGGTTGATCAAAGGGAAAGCAATGTGTTCTCTGAACTGTTGCTGCTTGCGGAACTACAAGTCGCCCGGCCTCTACTTGTGAGAGCACTAGGTGGGGCGGCACGTGCAGTCCTCTCAGAGGAAGGCCCAGGTAACAAATGAAGATCTGGGACCCAGGGTGCCCAAAGTTAGGAATCCCAGATGGTGAAGGCTGCGTCGTCTGCAGTTGGCGTCAATCTGACATCTTAGCTTAGGCTTTTCTGTAGCTGCAGCCCATCTGTGTGGCCAGACATGCCTCACCCCTCAAGCCCAGGCCGAACACAACTTAAGCGGGGCACAAGCAGTCCGGGCCCCTCAAGGTCCCAATAATTATAGCCAGCTAAGTAGGTAGAAGGGAACCAACAGAGGGGTGCCCCTCCTTCCACAGGTCCTTCTGTGTTGTCCAGTCGCAGTCCTCTCTGAACTGAAAGAGTCTTTATACAGCAGGGTATCCAAGGATTCTAGACAGTCCCCTATTATGTGTGGAAGAAGAGGTTCAGTCAGGGGTTTAGGAGCTGAGTGAGCAACCCCATGACTGTCCCGCGGTGCAGGCCACTGTATAAGGTGCCCCAGTGCTGCCAGGGATGCTGATCACTCTGTAGGCAC
Organism: Pleurodeles waltl; assembly: GCF_031143425.1. NCBI lineage: Eukaryota > Metazoa > Chordata > Amphibia > Caudata > Salamandridae > Pleurodeles > Pleurodeles waltl. The sequence continues at coordinate 683,901,197 of NC_090446.1, forward strand.
CCAGGGGTCCAGGCATTGCTCCTGTAATGAGCGTGTCTCATTGTGCTACAGGCTTGTATTCAGAGCCCTTGCGTCCAATCAAGGATTGGGGGTGCAGCACACGTCAATCCTGTTATTGCTGTCGCTGGGGAGATGACTCCACCTCAGGGCAACTGTGCAGCTTTTGTAGTGAGGGTTAATGCTTCCTCAGGATTATCCATGGCTTCCGAAGGCTGGTGCAATGGTTGCATTATGTAGGCCTCCAATTCAGGCCCCTGGGCCCCACCGGTCCTCTGCTCCGCTCTTGCCCACCGACTGGGCACCAGAACATTGGGTGGGTGCAGTCCTCCCCAATGTCCCCTCAGGCAGGTAATAATAGCAGGGGCGCCCGTGGCCTAGGACACCTCTTGTGCAGTGAGACCTGGGACAAACGTGAACGGAGGTCCCTCCTTGGGTGTTGTGTCCTCAGTTTGAGGGGGATACAGTGTCCTTAAGGTGTGGGCCACCACTACAGGCCAGTTGAGGCCAGGTGGGGGTTATATGGTATGGCCACTGGAACAGTCCCAGATTTAGCTAAGCATCGGGCCCCAGCATTTTTATCGGCAGCCAGAAGGAGCGGTAGGCAGGGGACAGCGCAGATATACTAGAAGCAGTGGGTATGTGTATTATGGGATTAAGTACAGGCAGCTGCAGGTTCCTAAAGGTGTGCTCACTGCAGTCTTCTGCCCAGTTGCAAAATGGGGTAGTTCATGTGCTGCCGTGTATGGGAGAAAGGCTTATGCCGTCCAGGCAACCCCTAGTGCACAGGTCTTCTATGGCAACCGAGAGCCGTTGTAAGGCCACTCCAGGCTGTGTGGCCACTCAACAGCATCTCCGCCACCTCAGGGGAGAGGTCTGTCGTATACAGTGGAAGACAGCCAATGCACTCCTTGGGGGCCATCTCCATTATCTGTAAACCTCTGGTTCCGGCTGGCATAGGGCGTTTCACCGGCACCATCAACTAAGGGCAGCTCACCAGAGGCCAATCAATGCAGTCTCCTCACCTCTCTGGCTGACTTCATATGCACCTTGAGCCACCGGGTCACATTGGCTTTCTCCATGACTCCTAGGCCCTGGTGCAGGCCGCGTGGTTACAGGCAGTCACTCAGCTTCGTGGTGATCATCCAACTGCCTCACCACCTCAAAAACAGCTCAGTGGATGCTGTTCGAACACAAAGCTGCAGGCCAGTTCAACCAAGGGCCAACCCAGCAGGGCTTACTGCGAGTGTTGTCAGACCATGGGTCACAAAGTGGTCCGGTCCTAAAACCCAGTATCCACTTTGCTGTGGCTGGCCACACCCAGATGACCTTTGTTTTAATGTTTTTTTTTTATATTATACCATTGTATTTATAATGTGACGATTTTAATTAACCTACATTAAATATGAAATGGTATTGAATCTTCCACTCAGAATTGGTGAATAACATTCAGGTTGAGAACTCTGTGCAGGCATGGGTGAATTTCACGTGTGCTGATAACGCTGAATGTTGATATCCCTTTCTGAATCGGGCCGAGGCTGTATGACCTATGGCAAGACAGTTAAAATTGCCATTAGCTAAAACGCAAATTTATGTAATAACTTAAGTATAACAGAAACAAACGTTTGCATGTTGCTCCTTTGTGTTAATATGCATAACATATGCGTTAACCATAGGGGAAAAAAATGTATAACCAGGGTTTAAAGGTTTTTCAAGAATGCCTATGGTTGCAGACAATCTCATAGTGTTTTGGGCCAGAAAATCAGGGTGATGATTCTGAGTTTGTAGAAACCTGAGAATCTTTGACCTCTTAGATAGTACACAAACAGGAACTTAAAGATTGGTCAGCAATTAGCTGGCCGTTGACTTAGTGCATTCTAATACACACATTCATGGACCTACACCATTATCAGAAAGTAGGCAGACACTTAGGCAAGGATACAAACTAGGGTAACTATGCAACAAAATAAACAAGCATTTACAATGCAACGGGTCTCGTGTTTGCTCATGTTAGAGCTGATCGCTTGTAAACTCCTAACCCGACTTTTCACCTATCGGGCAAAAGTGCATTTATGTACATAACCCGAAAAAATGAAATTATCTATGTAAAGCGCTCGACTTCTGCCAAGCGAGATCGCGCTTGTAAATTAAAGAAAAAGAAGTCCACGAGCCCTATGGAAAACAGCGAGCCTCGCATGTTTTCTGTACTTGGTCGCTGCGCTCGAGGAGGGCTAGCCACCGGAAAAGGCATGATGTGTGCGTGCCTTCGACTAATGAAAGCAAGCATATTTTATTAGGCAAGCCCACAAACCAATAAAAAACACTGACGTGAAGTTGACAGGGCTCAGAGCCCTTTTCTAAATACTGAAGCGTCTCGCTGCGATACGCATACGCGAGCGCATGCAACGCAGGCTCAACACTAAAAAAGACATTTTACAGCAGTTTGAACTCATTGTAACCAAGGCACCTGACTTTTGCGGAGATGTTGTTCAATGAAAATGGAGATTATGAAGTTGTCAGAATGTAACAAATCAGCAATTTTGCTAATTTTGACAAATTCAAACAACTTCTCCTCCAGTCAACATCTCTTAAAAAAAGGTTTCTATGGGAGATTTTTTGCTGTGAAATCATTTTTGTGAATTTTTGTACAAAAGAACGTCGCTATCCCTGTGTTGATCCCAAAGATGGCAAACTTTTAAAAATATGTTCTAGAGTCTCAACAAAGCAAAATTCGCTAACTTCTCATAACCTTGAAGTGTGGAAATTGCAGGTACAATTATGAATTAATAGTACCAATTCATATTAATTCAAATTAAGCCGCAGAAGCTTTCCTATCAAATTCAGTAGCTTTTTTACGTTGCATTCCGGATCCATTGTTACAGCAGCAGATTTAATGAGCGTCTCCCAGTTCAGGAAAGTTAAAACCACTTCCGAGGCCTCCAAATTATACTCTCCCTAATCAACTGTGTCATCTTCTTTCTTCAAACAGTGCACCGTTCGCCTGCTTGGGCCTAGCGCACACTGCAACAACAGAGGGCTGCGGCGAAGATTAAGTAGAGCTCCAAGTGGCCTCGGTTATCTGTATTCTATTAATTAGTTTAATGATACATTCATTTAGATCAGAGATATGATACTGGTTAGGTGTTAATGAAACAATCAATAGCTCATTATCAAGTAAGTGCTGTACCTACATATGTCTTCTCCTCAGTCTCGTGTCGTGCAGATAATCGGTGCTTCAGGTATTGTTGAGAACACAAGCGAGTGTGAATCTTTGCTTTTTAGTTGTGGCTCCTGGGGAACTTTTCAGAAACGCGGCATTATTACGTGACAGGCTCCTCTTGTGTTATACCAAACTATTAGCCAGCACGCAGCTCTCACTGTGTCACGTGTGCAGCACATTGTTAACAATACCTGCAGATTTCCGGAGTTCAAGCTGCGGTGCCACCATATGCACTTCGTAGAGACGTTTTTCAGTGGTTTTTCAGAAAAACACGCAGCCAATCAACAGGTTCACGTCGTAATCAAGAAAGCCTAGGGTAACGTGTCCCAGCTGTCCTTAGATGTTTCGAAATTCACTGCACTCATGGGCATCTTGCCATTCGTCTGTACCACGGATGCTCAATCAGTATTGTGTAAGGGGGTCTCATGAGAAGGCATTTTTAGAAATTTCATGGTAAGTGAGCTAGTGGTATTTTCTAAAACGATCCTCTTGAGGCCTAAAGTTGCTCCCACTTGCTTACTTTCAAAGACTGTGTATATTGTTGCATGAGAGATGTAACAGGCTAGAAGAGGACTTGGGCTGTGGTGCCTGACCAAACCCAATGTGGTGTCTTAATGGTCATGTATGTGCCAACTAGGCATGCTATATCTAAACTTGTTTATTGCTGTATTCAGGTGGGCTACTATAGACTTAATTCCATACACATATGGGTTGGGCTCAGTCATAGAAATATATACCAAGTTTTACAACCTATTTGTTATAAAATGGACCACTCTGAGTGCATGTCTGAATGGAACAAAAAATAGGCCCAGACACCAAAAATAAAAGTTCAGTCCGACTCTATAGAAGAAATATCACAGGTGTCCCACAGCCTTTGAGAGATATGTACGCATGCTGTTGATTTAAGAGAATAATTGTTCAGAATTCCTGGTTGTTTCATTCTTCTTGTCAATCTTCTGTTTCTCAGGAGACTGACGTAGGTATGCTGTAGCCTGTAGGTTGGCTATTCTTCATACAGTCACATATCGCCAAGTAAGCCAAATGTTTTGAGAGGCCCAGCTGCCTATGAGTTTGCATGATTATATAGCCTTACTTGGGTGAGTTTTGTGATGCACACCACAAGACCAAGCATGAAGATACCCAACCACTAATTTCTTAGGGGCAATACCGTGGCCTGCAGTATCATTACTTCCAGCTGCAGGAATACCAATGTAGTCTTCCACACCATGTGGAATGGTTGCCACTGTATTAGAGTAAGCAACACATTTCTAAAGTGTGAATTGTATAACTCAGTCAAACCCTATTCAGTGGTTTCGTTATTGTAATATCAAAACTTTGTTTTTGATTTAATGTTTGACTAAACTGTATATCTGACTAGCTGCTGCTTCTTGATTTCAAATCACTCAGTCCTTTGAGGTTCCAATTTCTTGCTGTTAGCAGAAATCAGGCTTCACATGTTTTTATTAACTGTTAAAAGTCAATAAGTGCAGTCCATTGTTAGGTCCATGAGGTATATTAGCTCAAATAACAGTATCATCCAGAAAAATATATAATTAGAGTTCATAAAATGTGAGATTAAAACTAAATACATTTTTCATTTGAAGGCATGTCAACTATTCCAAAACAGATAGCAGAATGACCGTGAAGCATACCTACTTAAGGACAATCTTTTTTAATCAGCTGTGTTAGCACATCAGTTGAATCTATAAATCCACTCAATACTTTTCTAAGTGTAGAGCCATAACTGGCTTTAACATATCTCACAGAATGCCCCTTTCCTGCATCGTTGTAATAGAAACCTTACATTGACCAAAATAAATGTGGTGTTCAAGTTTACGAACACGAGTTAGAATGTTTAGTTTTGATATGTGCATTGTTATCTCTCAAGCATTATAAATTAGACAGTTGTCTGGTATGGACTGGTTCAGGGGGAACCTTGTTTTCCCACTTAAATTGATTGAACAAAAACTGTGTAGCCTTTTGCAATGGATTAGAATGACAGAACTGAACACAGACCACTTCACCTTCTCAATAAAACATTCTGAATGATGGAACCCAGCCTTCTCTCCTCGGCGTTTACAGATAAATAGTTATTTAAGATGCAATGGTCCTTCATTAAAGTCATCCAATATTTTCCTTTTTAAAGAACATTTAAGACAAAGATCAAACATTGGCAAAGTTGAAATTCTTTGATCCCAATTAACCAGGTTTCTTTTAATGCTTCAGCATAAGGAGAAGCAGGAGTTTCTTAATTTAAGGTGTGTCATATTTGAACCTCCTATTTAGGCATTGCAGACGTCTATCAGAGGTCATATCAAGAAATCACTTTCCACAACCATTATTCTTGTCTTTATCTTGCTGAATTTTATACCTATCAATTATATATGTTTGGAATAGTCTGATTTATAAATATATTTGTTCAAGGTTTATATATATAGGGTACAGATCTTGCAATACTTCAAGGTGATTCAAAAAGTGTTCTAAAATCCACCTCATTCCATTCCAATCTATAGTCACACTCAATATGAAAATATAAATGCTTTACAGGGCTCACATTTACACCCTGATTTTTCACAAAACCTGGACTGAATAATCCGCTGACTGCATTGGAATAGCAATAACCAATCAGGCTCTCTTTCTTAACCTTTGTTCACTTTCACATGAGATAGAGAGAATATAGTCAAAGGAAATTCAGAAGTCATCTATGTCTCTTGGGGTTAAGGTATATCATCATTATTAATGTAATCTCCTAACTTTAAGTAGATTTGCTATATTCCAAGAAAGCATCTTTTTATGGAATCACATCTGTCAGGAGTGCTGAAACAATAATTTTTCGACAGGATTTGTTTTTCAAATGTACAGGAGAGGAGACCATCTCTCAAATATATTTCAAACAGAGCAACAATGACAGTGTAAATTAAATAGGGGGTGGGCACCCCTTTAACAGCTGAATTGTTTCCTTCTTCCAACAACTGGCTATCGGCTTTCTGAGGAGAATCTTTTTTGGCTAAACAGAACTTCAAGTAACTGCAGTAAGGAATCCTTTTGTATGATTTCCAGACTTGCCAGTATATATATGTACATATATATTAAGGAACTCTTTGCTTTTGCTTTGCAGACTTGTCAGTCTTTGTGACAAACCTCAGTACTCAGACTAATTTCTAGAGACTGTTATGGAGAAGACTGAACCTTGAGAAGGAGTTTTCATTTCCTGTAAAAGATATTAGTATTTTGTATTTTTGTGAACTTTTGAACTGTTCTCCAGAGAAACTTGGAAACCTCTGACTCCTGGAGAAAAGAAGATATTAAGTTAACATTTTTCTCTTAGAGAGAAGCTAGTCTCTCAAAAGATCCAGGTTAGGAGAACAATAGAATTGGGTGAATGTGAATGGCTGAGCAGTTGAATGCGCAGTAGGAATGTACTTATCTATGCTCTTATCACCCGACTGCAGGTCTTTCCTTTAAAGAAATCCCAATAAGAATAAAGGTGCAGGTTTTCAGAGACGCACACTGAATATCCTATCTTCAAGTGGGAAACACAGGCTGGAACTGGATCTGGAGGCGGTCTCTCTTTTTCTATTCCCATACCCCTTTCCCCCTAGCAGATGCAGAATTCAGAAAATCAGTTAAAATCTGAACACACATCTGTTGGAGGGAGTTGGGTAAATGGCATCTGCTCCTATGGAAGTTTGATTTAATGGGTAATCTTCTGACAGATGGTGTGTTTTTGTTTGACTGAGGATTATTAGAAGACTTTGGACTAGCTGTTGTATCTGCTGTCTGTCTTTCTGACCCTGATCCCAATTCCTTCACAGCATTGCTGTTTACTTTATGTGTAATATTTGTGTGAATACAGCCTATGCTGCTTGTTTTGTGCTCATTTGTCTACCACTTGCCTATAGTTTTAAACAGAAAGCCTCATTGTCAATCTGACCATCACCAGGTTACAAATATTGTTGAAAAGAGGGTGAGGGCCCTTTTATGGCTTTTTGACCCCTACTCCCAGAGATACTGTCTGCTTCTGTTGAGTTGGCTATGAGTACCACCTACAAAAACGAAGACAAAGGTCCTGATTTAGTTCTTGATGGGAGCTCCATCGCCCCCTTTGACAGCGGTTTTTAAGTACTCCATCAAGCTGATGGAGTTCTGACCAACATATTCAGATGTATGACAGCTGAACCTCTGTCCGGACTCCAATGCTGGCTAACTGTACTCTGTCGCCGTCATGATGGCAGGATTGCACTGACTATGTTTAGGTTTCAAAGTCATGATGGTGTTGTTCTGCTGGCAGATTACTGATGGCAGGACTCTGTCCCGGACCTGCTTAATATTGTACAATGGTTGTGGCTATTGGATTGATACTAACAGCACACACCTGATGTATATTGGCCAATTGTAAAAACCTCAAACCACACTATGAAACACTCTCCATTTCAGACAATAATCTTTTGCCATTCCACCACAGAATTTCATTTTGTTGTTGATTTCCTACTCAGGAGTCAGGTTATTTCTTTGTTTTTTACTCCTTTTGTTTATTTTTCACTTGTTTCATTTTCAAAATTTTCATCAACTTGTAGGCCAGTATTTCATTTTTTAAGTTACTCATTATGGCAGGGAGGAAGAATCTGTGTTTTACAGAGTTAGAATTTTCAGTCATCGTGGATGATGTCATCAGAGTAGAGTCACAATTATTTGGAGCCCAAGTACAAAATACAACCATATTTCAGATAAGGCAAATGTGGTCTAGAATAGTTGCCTGAGTGAGTGCAGTAGCAAACAACCTGTGAACGTAGGAGTAAATTTGGAAGAGGTAAAATGATCTGCGGGTGCGAGTGCATTTCCTGGCCTCCAAGTGTCACCTGGAGGCCCGGAGGACTGGTGGTGTTTCTTCCAGCACCCCCCTTACATTTTTTTCCCTGGGAGGAGAAGGTCTTGCAGATCCTACATCCTGAACAGCGGCGGCCTGCAGGCCTTAAATATGGTGGCCTGCAATTCTTAAATATATGCGACTCCCCTGGTGTCCATGAGCAGGAATGGAAGGACCTTCGTACTGCTCAGTGGAACGGGATTCCAACCAATCCTGGGGCTGCTCTCATGCTGTTTTCAGCATGAGAGCAGCCCCAGGATTGGCAGGAGCAGGCTAAACCAGCGCTCGTTTTGAGGCTGGGGGCCTGTGCCAGCAATCCCCTGGCTCTTTGACAGTCCTGGGATTGCTGGATCTACAGTGCCCATGTCGGGATGGCTGTAGCTAGACAGCCCGCCAATACGACATGCACACTGTAAGGGGAAGCAGTCATCCTGCAATTGCAGGATGCAGCCCCCACCCCCTACCCTCATGCTCACGCTGTACAGAGCACAAGCATTAAGGCAAAATAAAATGGCATTATTATGCTATTTTATTTATTTGTTTACTTGAGCGCGCACAGCAGGTGGGGTGATGCTTCGCCACTCCTTAGAAGGAATCACCCCTGATCCTAAAGGCTTGACAGGAATCTCTGGTGGAGGGGAGACTGGTAAGTTGGACTTCGCAATGTCTTACTAATCAAAAATGTAGTTTTTGCCCTTATGTTAGCTGTTGATAATGTTTCTAGACCTTTATTAAAACATATAAATTAAATATAAAGTATCAAAATATACTGTATTGTTATCATAAAGTGAGTAGCGTTATGGTTATATCTCTAACTTTAACAATGATCAATATGTGTTGCCATAATGTGTGTTGTTCTCCATGGATCATCCCTTGCATTTGCCTAGTTTATTTCAGTGTATGGTCTTGGACTCAAGAAAACAGGTTTCAAAACTCCATCTATTTCTTCATGAAAGAATAGAGCTCCTAAGTATGCTTTTCATCTATTTACATCATTCACATATGTGTATACAAATTGTAAATGTATGTTTAGGTATGTTTAACTCATATTTTTACAAGTGTTTTAATGGTGAATAGAAATGACAACAACTAGCATGATGTCATGTTATGTCTTTGGAAAATAATAATGCAATGTCGTATTAGTCATTTTCTCTTTTCTTCCATATATACACATATGTCAAAGTGTTATGCATTTGACGATCACCGTTTTGTGCTATCTATGAAAATGCACATTTTTAAGTATATCTAGTATATGTTGTCACCTTCTTACCATTTGATTGAATTGGTGTAATTGGTTTCACATGTCATAATATGTTGACTAACTTATTTTCAATCATGTCCTGTTGTATGCTGAGTACAAGCAGTATTGAGAAACAATTTACTTCGCAATGTTCTTATTATGAATAATCCCATTAATTCTACAAAGTTGTAGAAGAGTCATATTTTTAGGCACCTAAGCCTTGGAATGGTTTAGTTCTCAATTGGGTTGGATGTTTGGTACATGTAATGTACACTCTCTAAATAACCGGCTTCTCTTCAGGACATGTCTATATCAGTATTTCTGAAGTTTGCATGTGTGAAAATTAACCTGTATGTGTAATTCACAAAAAATCACAGAAAGTTCTAATCATTCTATTAATCTTTTTTTACTGCTAGGTTGCTTCATTGGTAGCTGAAAACACATTTGATGTACCATCCAGACTTTTAATTTCTGATTGTTTGTAATCCATTCTAGGTCCCACACCCAGATCCAGTGGACCGTCGTCCACCACTGAGGACACTTCCACTCCTGATCAGGATGCAGCCATCAGTGAGGATACCACTCCTGCTAATCCAGATGATGATGAGTTTGCTGGTCCATCTGATCTGTCTTGGCAGACAGCTCCAGTCAGTCTCACTCGGCCCACACCTATACCTCCTACCCCAGTTGCAACAACACCACAGCCTCAAGATACCTCCACTTTCTGTGTCCAAAGGAATGTAGCACACAATTAGTACCCCACCAGTCCTGACTGCTGTTGAGCCAACACCATTACTACCTCCAGTTCAGCCAGGACCACATGGGATGGGGCACTACCTTAAGGGCACAGGGCAATGGTGGTAGGGGTCGTGGGGGTAATCTGTGGGCTTGCAAAGTGAGGACACTGGGTACACTGTCACCCAGCCTGCCATCAACCAAGTCTTGGGAGGTCTACACCAGTCTTCTGACATGATGTGCTACAGCTAATAGTGCTCCGGGACATGAAACAGGTGCAGAGGGAACGCAATGTAGAGATGCAGAATCTCAACCTAAATTTGTGCTCCCTGACTGGGGTGAGGTTTGACATTTATCACCATATGTGCAGGGCTTTTCTTGAACCACTCCAGGGTTGTGAATGCCTGCATTTTTTTAATGGAATTGTTCCCAAACTTTACTTTCTCAGGGCTACTTATATATCGTCCACCTGGCTCAGCCAGTCAGTTTAGATATGCCCTTCCGAATTTCACTTTGATAGGAGACCTTAACCTCCACTTTGATAACAATAAGTGTGCAATAATTAATAACTTCATAACTGATGAAGCCATTTAACATCTGTTATCAGTACATGCCCCCACCCATAAGCAAGGTCATTTAGTAGACCCTATCTTCTCGAACTTATTGGATCTAGACACAGAGGGTCCCATAGGGCTTACATGTTCAGATTATAAAATAATACCCTTTTCTCTGACCAGACCTAATAACCCAGTAACTGAACCCAATAAGGTCAGGAATGAGCAGTACTGGTCTAAACTGAAAGCTATAGAAATGGAAAACCTGCTCTCCGACTCTTACCGAACTGGAAGGTGACTCAGCAAATTGGTACAATAGCTTCGAGAAATAGGTACAGAACACCTTCAATTCAATATTGCCATTACTAAAATAAAGGCCTCATGTCCTGGAAGGAAAGCTCCATGGTTCACCACAGATCTTCTGCAACTAAAAAAGAGGCAAAGCTTTTGGAAAGAGCATGGAGAAAAAGCTGCAATGGGACTAGTAAATGTACTCACAAGAAAGCAGTAAGAAATACTATATGCAATTACGGAAGCCAGAGTCAACCTTTTTGCTGCTAAAATCGATAATGTCCCAAATTCTTCAAAAGAGCTATACAACACAGTGAGCAGTTTAAGGACAATCACAAAAAGCAAAGTTGGCCCACCACCTTCGGAAGAAAGATGTAACGAACTGCCAAATTATTTCCTGAAAATAGTTATTACTGTCAGCTGGACAGTGGGAAGAGACAATGGAGAAAAGGTAACTCATCAGCCTGGTCAGGGCAAATTGTGCCCCTTCCCAGAAATTTCATTGGAAGAGGCCCAGGAGATTCTAGCATCCCTCAAATCAGAGTAGCCTATTGACCATGCTCCACCTGACATAATGCTTAAAGGAGGAACACCCATTAGCTCAATTTTAGCTATCATTTGTAATCACTCTTTAAGCTCTGGCAAAGTGCCAGTAGTGTGGAAACCCACTGTAATAAGCCCGTTATTAAAAAGGTACACAGAGATCTGTTAGTATGTGAATACTTTTGCCCAATTTCCCTCCTGCCAAGACCTAGTAAAATCTTGGAAAAATATGGTAAGAAAAACCTCTCTTGCTATTGAGAGGAAACTTTAATTTTACACCCTTCCCAAACTGGATTCAGTGCAGGTAGTAGCATGGAAACAGCTTTTTTATCAGCCACGGAAGAAATTAAGGCAATCCTGCATAAAGGCAGTTGAGCAGCTTTTATCCTTTCATGCATAGGTGCTGTTTTCCATACCTTGTCACATTTCACATTGGTTAGTAGCCTGGCAGAAGTAGAGATATCCAGGACAGCCCTTAAGTGACTGTCATCCTTCCTTCAAATCAGAACTATTCAAGTCTGTGAAGAAGATAAACAGTCTGGCTGGTGTGCAGAGTGCCACAAGGCTCCTCTCTCAGCCCTACGTTATTCAACTTATGTGTCCTCCCACTTGCTGAAATTATAAAAACGTATGGCTTGCGTCAATATCATATGCATATGACACACAAATTATCAACAGTCTCTCACCTCAAAGATATAGTACCTCTACCCTCCTGGACAAATGCTGAAAGGATGTAGTAGATTGGATTTCCATCAGTAGGCGCAAACTAAATGGAGACAAAACAGAGTTGCTGGAAGTGGGAAAAACTTCTCCCGGTGGATGGAACTGAATTGCTCCATCTGAATGGGTAGACAACCCACCCCAATGGAGGAGGGGAAATAATTGAAATCTGGATTGACAAGAAGCTTACAAGGGGATCGCAAGTAAAGAAACTGGCAGGCATGAGCTTTGCCCACTTCCGGATCTTGAGGAGATTACTGGTTTGGCTGCCAGACTCAACACGAAGAGAGGTAGTTCAAGGTCTAATTTTCTATCAACCTGACTATGAGAACTCTCTATATTTAGGAAGTCCCAAGTCAGTGATAAAAAGACTGTGGGTTACATAAAATGCTGCAGTCCAAATGTTGCTAAAAATCACCAAATTTCAGTCAGCATTTGCTGCCTAGGCAACCTTGAACAGGCTGTCAGGACAAAAACGGATACACTTTAAGGCACTCCGCCTGGCGCTTTGAGCAGTATATAATAAAGGATGTGCACTTATCCAGAGATGATTGACACCCCACCTTCTGCTAAGACTACTGCATTCAACAAATTTGCAACTGTTAACAGTGCTGAGGATAAAGAAAGCTAGAGCAGATGGTCGCTCCTTTGCCTATATTGTTTCTAAGCTCTGGCACGCCCTCCTGCTGCACACCAGGAAAACCAAATCTGAATTTAAGTTAAACATTTTTTTTTAATGTTTCTCTTCGAGTATTGTAGCCAAGCCAGGTCACGCAACCTGATTGTTACTTAAAGTTGAGAAGCCCTGGTGGGTAGCCATATGCTTTATAAGTCCTGGAGACTAGACTAGACTGTCTGTATTCCTTCAATTTCTAGAAGAAATATATCAGTCTCAGCTACAGACAGGGAGACCCTGCCACAACAGGAAACCCCAGTCCCTGTAGCTATGAACCCACCCTTCCCTCGGAGGGAACATTCATCTGGACCACGAGGGGAGGATGGCAAGACGTCCACCACCATGAGTAAGAGATGCAGAACCAAAATTCCTCCAGTGTGTGACTATTATTTCTATCATTCACTGTGTTGACTATTTTATGGGCATGTTTATCTTTTTTTGGAACAGTTGCATTTTTTACCTTGGACTAAATAGTTTCCTCCACCATGATTGACTGTTTTGCTTGGGTTGTTAATTTTTTTGGTTTCAACATGTTTAAGTTTATTTCAGTTAAATACATTTGAAAACCACAAAGTCAAAGACTGGTGTTGTATTTCTTGTGGTATTTCCTTCCTTTATTCCTTCCTTCCATCATTTAAAAAAAAAAAAGCTAATAATAAATAAAATTCATTCCAAAATAAAATGCTACAATTTTGTAATAATGTAATGTTTATTCAGTTATAAAAATACAATAACCATAGAAGAGCCATAAAAATAAGCTCATAATTATTATAAAAAAGACATAAAACAAATACATTTGTGATATTTGTTTAAAAAGAGATGATGACCTAACAATAAATCTATCCAGCTTAATCTAGTCTAGACTCCCTGGAGCCTAAGACAGCTTTAAGAAAATCTAAGATGACGAAGAGTAGAAGTTCATTTGGGAGCATCTGAAGGTAAATAAATGCTGGACGCACCTGAGGAAAGTTCAGCTTTTTAAATACCGGAGTTAAGAACAGCTTTCTAGGGTGACTAAACTAATAGCAAACCCTAACAAAGAGCATTATGTCCTGCGGCGACCTATTGTCGAAGCTGCAGGGCATCAATGAACTATGACTTACCCAGTTCCTAGGTGAAGCTAGTAAGAGATGCAACAAATTAAGCCTCAACCTGGTCAAAACAAACCTATCTCTCCTGTTGGGGGCTAAGATTATATAAGGTACCAAACCATACCATCCACAGCTTTCAGTAAGGTATATCTGTGGGCTTAAACAATTCTGTCAGCTCTCGAGCCAACCTGGCATGCTCCTGAAATAGGGATTTCACTCTGTTCAAAAGTAACAACAAGTAAGGATTTGTGAACATGTCTGCACGCCATATCATGGCTGCAACTCTTTTCACGTGGGCCTGCTGAGAACTTTAAGTGCATTCTTAAGGGCCAGCACACTTAAAGGATCACTCTATTACGAGCTAGGCCCTACCTCACCCAAATCTTAATCCAACATTGGCTGGGACTAAGGGTCACTTTATCCACTAGACTTCGAGTCCCTATTTCCTCATGCACTACAAAAGCAGGGGCACTATGTGGAACCTGAACCAAATGTCTAAAAAACTAGTTTTCATTACTCTGAAGATTATCAAGCCTCGTGTAACCCCAGACCTTCCAGCCATAAAAGGCCTATGACACACATTTGGCCTGGTAAATTTTAAAAAGATTACATGGCAACTAAGAGCCCAGCCTGCCAGCAAAACCAGTCACTACACCTATGGACCTTAATAACCCTGACGGTTTACCATCAAGCAGAGGTTTCCAATTATTTGAAGCACCCCCAGATAAGGAAAGGCAGAAGCTTTAGATAGAGTGTGGCTGCTCATCTTAACTGTCTTAGAACTTGTGGAGCATGGACCTACAACCATTATGTAAGAAGTTAACAGCTAAGTCCAGGGACCCCATGAGCACTACAAACTTGTCCAAGAGAAGCTGCAGACCTACTGCCATGCACACCATTAAGACAGCATCATCAGCATAGAACAGACCCAGGAGTACCTCGCATCAACTCTCGGACAATCTGCCTGAACAGAGAGAAGGACTTTCTCTATGCAATTTATGTAAAAGGTGCACAAGAAGGGTGTAGGAATGCACCCTTGATGGACACACCTGTGTGTAGGTAAAGGTCGAGAGTGACCAGCTCCTTGGGTTAGCTGCACCGATGCCCTGGTGCCTAATGGGTCCACCAGGAGGGCCACAATATTTGGGTCAGCACCTAACTCAACTATCAATCCCCACAGTTTTGCCCAATTTGCCCTATCAAAAGCAGACCTAAGGTCCACGAAAGCCAGTTCTGAAGATTCCATCTGAGCAACTGTATATTTATTTATGATTACAATTTTGGAATGTTTCTCTCATTTCTAAAAAAGGGTAAAATAAATACCAGAACACAAATCTCAATGTATTGATTTTATACATCTGTAAGAAATAATCATTTGAAAAAACATTCTGAAAAAATACACAACTAATGCATAACCCAAATAGTTTCTGTCAGTTGTAGCTTTACTGTTCAAATCCCTGACACCATGGAAGAACATTATATAATCCCATGATGATAGATTCAATAGGCTAACTATTATTGATCCATGTCATCAGCTGGACCCAGACATCCTGCCTCACAGCAGGAAACCCACATCAAAAACACCAACGTCACAGCCAACTTTCTGTTGTGTGCTACAAGACGTTCCTTCTACTATGATGAAACACATCAACAGCTTCATACACCTTATATAAAATTAGGATTTTGCCAATCTGAAGAGAGAGGAGTGTGCTATGGCTTAACGTATACATGTGTTTAGAGCACTTTAAGCAGCACATATTGCCTTGGTGGCAACATTCAAAAGAAAACATGTCTCATGCAATCTCAAATACGTCTATTCAACCACTGTGCAAGTTATCTTTGTACAAGATATTTCCATCCTGTAAGAAATGGGGTCTTTGGTTGGCAGTCAGGTTACCCCCTGTCCAACCAAGGACCCCTCACTCTAGTCAGGGTAAAAGAGAATCACCCTCAGTTAACCCCAGCTCATCCCCTTGGTAGCTTGGCATGAGCAGGCAGGCATAACTTCAGAAGGAATGTATAAAGTATTTGTAGCAACACGCACAGTAACTCAGTGAAAACACTACAAAATGACACAACACAGGTTTAGAAAAATAGGTAATATTTATCCAAACAAAACAAGACCAAAACCACAAAACATAACATACACCAGTCAAGATATGATTTTTTAAAATAATAAGAGTTTTAGGGGGTGATTCTAAGTCTGGCGGGCGGCGGAGCCCGCCCGCCAGACTTCCCCCCTCCAGAATACCGCACCGCGGTCGGAAGACCGCTGCGGCTATTCTGTGTTTTACACTGGGCTGGCAGGCGACCGACAAAAGGCTGCCCGCGAGCCCAGTGTAAAACTACCTTCCCACGAGGACGCCGGCTCAGAATTGAGCCGGCGGAGTGGGAAGGTGCGACGGGTGCAGTTGCACCCGTCACGAATTTTAGTGTCTGCAAAGCAGACACTGAAATTCTTTTTGGGGCCCCCAGGGGCCCCGCGACACCCCATACCGCCATCCTGTTCCTGGCGGGAGAACCGCCAGGAACAGAATGGCGGTATGGGGTGTCAGAATCCCAAGCTGCGCCGCCATGGAGGATTCATTTGGGCAGCGGAAAACCGGCGGGAGACCGTCGGTTTTCCACTTCTGACTGCGGCCGAACCGCCGCGGTCAGAATGCCCAGCGGGGCACCGCCAGCCTGTTGGCGGTGCCCCCGTCATTTTAGCCCTGGCGGTCTTGGACCGCCAGGGTTAGAATGACCCCCTTAATCCTTTGGAAAATAGTGAGAACGTTGTTAGCGTACAAAAGTACCTGGGCAGCATCAAAATCACACTCCAAGGGGGCGTGTGCGTCGGAAAAGGCCAGCATTGCATCGATTTCTCACTTGCAAGCAAGACCGTGCGTTGTTCCACCTTCGGTCGGGTTGGCATGTGTCATTTCTCCTCTCCCGCAAGAGAGCGATGAGTCGAACTGGACAGGCACCTCGAATCCGAGCAGGCTTTGCATTATTTTTCCTTGCCCAGCATTGTTGCATTGAAAATCCGGTCTCACAAAACTGCGCTGCATGGGGTTTGCGTCGTTATCAGCATCCGTTAGTGGGTGGTGCACGTTGTTTCTCCAGCCACGTTACTTCAATCCCCCAGCTGCAATGCAGGTGGAATGTTGATTTCAGACGCAAAGCTGGCGGCACGTCATTTATCAGCCACATCATGGAAGGTGTTCCGAAAATTTCCCCGCACGGCGGTCTGTGCGTGGATTTTCAGTCTTTGTCTGCCAGCTTCACCTTTCAAGGGCCCAAGAACTGTACAGGGCACCACTTGACAAGGCAGGATTCTCAGCAGAGAGTCCAGGTGCTGACAGGGGAAGTCTTTGATGGTCCTAAGACTTCAAAAACAGGAAGCAAGCTAAGTTCAAGCCCTTGGAGATTCTTCACATCAGGAATGCACAATAAAGTCCAGTCTTTGTCCCCTTTCACAAGCAGCAACTGCAGGATAGCTTCACAAAGCACAGTCACAGGCAGGGCAGCACTTCTCCTCAGCTTTTCAGCTCTTCTCCTTGGCAGAGGTTCTTCTTGATTCCAGAAGTCATCTAATTTTCTGGAGTTTTGGGTGCTCTTCTTATACCCCTTTCTGCCTTTGAAGTAGGCCTATTTCAAAGGAAAGTCTCTCTTGTTTGTGAGATCCTGCCTTGCCCAGGCCTGGCCCCAGGCACACACCAGGGGATGGAGACTGCATTGTATGAGGGCAGGCACTGCCTTTCAGGTGTGAGTGACTACTCTTCCCCTCCCTCCTAGCACCAATGGCTCATCAGGATATGCAGGCTACACCCCAGCTCCCTTTGTGTCACTGTCTAGAGAGAGGTGCAAACAGCACAATTGTCAAACTAACCCAGACAGGGAATCCACAAACAGGCAGAGTCACAGAATGGTTTAAGCAAGAAAATGCCTGCTTTCTAAAAATGTGGCATTTTCAAACACACAATTTCAAAACCAACTTCTCTAAAAGATGTACTTTTAAATTGTGAGTTCAGTGACCCAAAACTCCATATATCCATCTACTCCCAAATGGAATCTGTGCTTTAGTAATATTTAA
Source organism: Pleurodeles waltl (assembly GCF_031143425.1). Classification (NCBI taxonomy): domain Eukaryota; kingdom Metazoa; phylum Chordata; class Amphibia; order Caudata; family Salamandridae; genus Pleurodeles; species Pleurodeles waltl. The sequence continues at coordinate 683,919,206 of NC_090446.1, forward strand.
AGGTGGCACCCATGTCTACCTATGGGAGAGATAGGCCTTGCAACCGTGAAAATCAATTTTGGCAGTGTTTCACTGGCACGACATATAAAACACATTAGTAAATCTCCCGCCTTAAACATACACTGCACCCTGCCCATGGGGCTTCCTAGGTCATACCTTGGGGGTATCTTACATGTAAGAAAAGGGATGGTTTAGGCCTGGCAAGTGGGTACATTTGCCAAGTTGAATTGGCAGTTTAATGCTGCAAACACAGACACTGCAGTGGCATGTCTGAGCCATGTTTAGAAGGCTACTAATGTGGGTGGCACAACCAGTGCTAAAGGCCCACTAGTAGCATTTGACTTGCAGGACCTGGGCACCTCTAGTGCACTGTACTAGGGACTTACAAGTAAATCAATGGCAATCATGAGAATCCAATTACACATACATTTTATATGGGAGCTGTTGGACTTTTGCTTATGCAGGGTCATCCTGAATCTTTTTGCCTCCTACCTCCTATTTTTTTCTGACCTGTTGCTGTTGGCTTTTCAACTCTGAGCACTTTACCACTGCTAACCAGTGCTAAAGTGCATATGCTCTCCGTGTAAATTGTATATAATTGGTTTATCCATGATTGGCAAATTTGATTTACTAGTAAGTCCCTAGTAAGGTGAACTAGAGGTGCCAGGGCCTGTAAATCAAATGCTACTAGTGGGCCTGCAGCACTGGTTGTGCCACCCACATAAGTAGCTCTGTAATCATGCCTCAGACCTGCCACTGCAGTGTCTGTGTGTGTATTTTTATATTGTAAATTCGACTTGGCAAGTGTACCCACTTGCCAGGCCTAAACCTTCCCTTTTCTTACATGTAAGGCACCCCTAAGGTAGGCCCTAGGTAGCCCCAAGGGCAGGGTGCAGTGTATGAATAAGGTGGGACATATAGTAATGTGGTTTATATGTCCTGACAGTGAAATACTGCCAATTTCGTTTTTCACTGTTGCAAGGCCTGTCTCTCTCATAGGATAACATGGGGGCTATCTTTAAATATGATTAAAGTGTTGATTCCCCTAGAGAGTAGATGGACATGTGGAGTTTGGGGTCCCTGAACTCACAATTTAAAAATACATCTTTTTAGTAAAGTTGATTTTAAGATTGTGCGTTTGAAAATGCCACTTTTAGAAAGTGAGCCTTTTCTTGCTTAAACCATTCTGTGACTCTGCCTTGTTTGTGGATTCCCTGTCTGGGTCAGTTTGACAGTTGGGTTGTTTTTCACCTCGCACTAGACAGTGACACAAAGAGGGCTGGGGTGTAACCTGCATTTCCTGATTAGCCATCTCTGCTAGGAGGGAGGGGTGGAGTGGTCACTCTCATCTGAAAGGACTGTGCCTGCCTCTGACAATGCCGGCTCCAACCCCCTGCTGTGTGTCTGATGCCTTGCCTGGGCAAGGCAGGAATTCATAAGTAGGTGTGAGTCCCCTTTGAAGAAAGGTGACTTCAAAGACTAAAATGGGTATAAGAAGGGCACCCAAATCTACAGACTTTAGAAACACTTCTGGAACCAAGAGGAACCTCTCTGCCTGGAGAAGAGCTGATAGCTGAGGAAGAAGTGCTGCCCTGCCTGTGACTGTGCTTTGTGGAGCTTTCCTGCAGTGCTGCTTCTGCCAGAGTAAGAGGGCACAGACTGGACTTTGTGTGCCTTCCATCTTGTGAAGAAATCTCCAAGGGCTTGAGTTAGAGCTTGCCTCCTGTTGTTTGAAGTCTCAGGGACAGCAAAGACTTCCCTCTGCCAGCACCTGGAGTCTCTGGAGAGACTCCTGCTCTGGCAAGTGGTGCCCTATCCAGTACCTGGGCCCTTGAAAGAAAAGCTGGTGGAAATCCAAGGAAATCGACTTCGGACGGCTCCGGACCGACGCCGCTGCTGACTCTGGTAACGCCGCCTGCAGCCAACGCCGTGACCTTCGCTGGAACGCGACGCTCTTCGCAGGCCCGACACCGCAGCAGCCCCGCTGAAGTCCGCGACTCCGTGGAAGTCGTCGCACCACGTCATGACCGACGTCACTCGAAGTGCACGGATTCAACGTTTCGCACAGACGCCGCGATCCCCGACTTCGCGCATCGGCTTGTTTTCACTCTTCATCAAAGGTACTGTACTTGGTGGTCTACACGACTCCGTGTCCGGCGCCGCTGTTGCCGGCTTTTGGGAACGACTCCGTCACGACGCCGTGTTAACATCTCATCGAAGCATTTTTGTTTCTAAGCGATATTTTTGAGTTTAATCTTTAAAAATTCATAACTTGACTTGTGTATGTCGGATTGTTGTCGTTTTGGTCTTGTTTTGTTTAGATAAATATTGCCTATTGTTCTAAACTGGTGTTGTGTCATTTTGTAGTGTTTTCATTAAGTTACTGTGGATGTTGGTACAAATACTTTACACCTAGCACTCTGAAGTTCAGCCTACTGCTCTGCCAAGCTACCAAGGGGGTAAGCAGGGGTTAGCTGAGGGTGATTCTATTTTACCCTGACTAGAGTGAGGGTCCTTGCTTGAACAGGGGGTAACCTGACTGTCAACCAAAGACCCCATTTCTAACAGGAGCACTTGCACTTTTGCACTGGATAGCAGTGGTAAAGTGCCCAGAGTAACAAAAACAGTAAAGTCCAGCACACATCAACAACCTGGGAAACAGATGCAAAAGGTTAGGGGAGACCACGCCAAGAATGCCAAGTCTAACATATGCAAAGTTTGTGTCTTTCAAAGGATCAACTCATGTGCCCTTTGTACTTTCTAACCGCAGCATATAACTTTAAATGTCACAACATTGAGATGTCCAAATGAAGATGACATAGTGAAGGATCCAAAAAAGAAAAGGAAGAGAATATATTTATTTACATGACAAAATAGACTCAAATGATAAGTTATGAGGACACTATTTACTTAGAACAATCTGAGATAATAAATGTAAATTAGCACCACAGTCAATGTATCAAAACTTTGATCAACAAACGTCTTTGCCCTGGAAGTTGCTGAACCAATCATTCCTAAAAATAATTCCAGCACTGACTGATTTACTCAATATGCCACAAGTTGTTTTGACACTTATTTTAATAATATGTAAAGATAAAGTTACACTCATGTGAAGAAGTTGTAAATAACATCTTGACATATGTCAATTCCCTTCTCTTCACCAATATCTTCGTTTGGCATTTCAACATCCTCACTCTATGGCTCTTTATTGTCCCAATCCTCTGAGATGTATACTATGTTCTGTTGCTGGGCTATGTTGTGCAACATGCATCAGGCCACAGTGATTTTGCACACTTTATTGGGTGAGTGCACCACCGGTCTTATCGAGATAGCGAAATCTGGCCTTCAGGAGCCCAAATGTTCACTCCACTGGTCTCCGTGTTCTCCCATGGACTTCATTGAAGCAGATTTCCCCTGGCATTGTTGCTTTCCTTAGTGGTGCTAACAACAATGGTTGATTAGGATAGTTTAGGATAAAATAAGTCTCCCATATGAGTAAAAAAGTAAACATTATTTGTACCAAATTATCTCATCCCATTGTACATTCCTAATTTATAAATAAAGCACATCATCCTATTGCCATATTGTACTTACTAACAAACCATGCCCTGTCAGATCCAAGTTGTGATATTTGCAGCGGTATGCTGCTGTTCCGTAGCACAAAGGAATCATGTGTGGACCCTGGGAAACAGGCACACACTCTTGAGATGTACAAATCAGGTAAGACAACAACTTGCACATTGCTGGGATGGAAGGTCTTCTGAGTGGGGTAGACCTATTCCCTGGTGTGTGGTGGCACTAAGGCAACATGTATGCCATCAATTGCCCCAACCACATGTGGTATGCAACCCAAAGCATAAAAATCTCCATTCACATTTGCAAAATCCTCATGTCATGGAAACTGGATGAAGCTGTCAATGTGCCTCATCATTGTAGCACACCACTGAAAGTTACATGCCTCCAGATATTGCCACAGTGTTTTGGAAGGATCCTGCATCCCCAAAATGGAGTACTGCCATATTTTTCACTATCAGTGGTATTGCTGTGGGATTCCTATTGTGAGGTAGAAGATCTAGCTCCAGCCGATGACATAAACCAAAAATAGGTTGCCTATTCAATCTGAATTTTCTGAATATCTCTTTCTTCCATGGTGGCAAGTTTAGGAAGTGGTCTAAACACTTGAGGCCGCTGTCTTCATATATCTGCATTTATGAAAAACAATGCATAACTTAAGCTGGGCAAACAATACTTTGATAATCAACACAGATCATGTTGTGACATATATGTGCACATCATTTTAGCGATGTTGAAACAATTTTTACATGTCTGATTTTTTTTCAAAATAATGTGTAAATAATACATTTGAAATATATTATTTACGCATTATTTATTAATTTTAATCTGTCAACAGAAGTATAAAATAAACTGCGTCACTATTGAATTTAAACACAGTAATGCATTTCATTATGCTGTGTCAAACTTATCAAATAACACTACTGTATGCATTTTCCATTGGTAAACAAACTAGCCACCATTTTGAGTGGTGGTGACACACTTAACATTTAAAAATACACTGGTTCACATCCTAAAATGAAGGTCACCTGAGCTTGCCCTCAGGACATTTGCAATCTGATGGCTGTCAGTGGAAGGTGACTGTATACTAGGTGTAACACTCCATGAAAGACGCAGCCATAGGCTAATGTGTGCAACGGCATCATATCAAAGTCAATGGCTCTGTCCGTCTCTGTTGATGACCACATAGTAACTTATTTTTAACACAGGCTAAGTTGTCACTTTTAGTTCCTAAGTGAAGTGTTGTGACTGGAGTGTATTAAACTCAATCATTTGGCAAGGAACAAAATGATGTTTAACAATGTTTTTAAATGTCTGTAAATTGAAAGGTAAAGTCATCTGAATAAATAAGGTGACTTTTCATTTCAATTCCCTCACAAATCAAAATTGCCTATCTACAAACAGCATGTTCCTTACTTTCATTGGCCAGTAGACACTGTACCATAAGTATAAGTGAAGAATACAGCCATATGTCAAAATAAGAGAAATATAAAGTGCAAGAAAAAAACTTTTAAGTTATGGACTTGTCTAACTGAATATTTGTTATCACTTTAAATCTATCCCATTTTCTGATAAGTGAGTATCTGTATGTATTATCCATGCATTGGGCAACATATGGGGAAAGGTAGATCTTGTGCTGCAAGTATACGTGAGGCAGGTTTTCAATCACCTATAAATATATGTCTCATTCCTGCACACACTTGCCCCGCAGCGTTTTGCACGACATGTAGTTTGGTCAGCAATGTCTCATTGGTGGAAGCCAATAAGGCGCAACTGTAGTCCAGTCTGCTTACAATGAGAGCCTGCATCAAAGTTTTCCTGGGAAATAATGGAAGTAAAGGAAGTGCTTTCCTCAAAAGGCACAGCATAGAAAAACAGGTGACTATTGTAGACGGGACCTGATCATTCATGGTAAGCTCCTGATCTAACCTCACACAAAGGTCTTTTAGAACCTTGCTGGGAATAGGAGCTTTTCCTAATTCTGAGGGCCACTACTCAGAGGTCCAAACTTGATGGGCCCTCCGAAAAGATATTATCTCAGTTTTCTCATGGTTTTCCTGAAGATAGTTATCTGACATTCATGTTGGAATCACTTTCATCCCCCTGGAAAAGTGTTCCTTCACTTTCTTCATACCGTTATCAAAGGATATGACTAGCTAGGTATCACCAGCACCGGATAAAACTTCAGAGCCTAAAGGCAAGAGGGTCCGCAAGAGGGGAACATGAGTACAATGGCAACAATTCTTAGCAAAAACATTTGATGAATATATGTTTTTATATATATAAAAAGAGGAGGGCTCAAACAGGAGCCCTGAGGGACACCTTTGTCCACCCGCATAACGAGGATTTGAAAGCCCCTGCAGAATGATGTGCGATCTGTCCTCAAGGAAGTTTTGGAACCAGGGTAGCACCATTCTAAAAATCCCTAACTCCTTCAGTCTTTGAAGCAGTCTACCATGAGACACAGTATCCTATGCTGCAGATATATTTAAGAGCACCAGCATGGAAGGAGTGTCATTATCCAGCAAGCACTTGATGGATTCAGTCACAGCAATATAAAGCCCGATTGAGATGGATCCCTAATCTTGTTTTTCATCAACATAAGATGTCAGCTGTCTATTAATTAGCCCTTCCAAAAGCTTACATAGCAATGGAAGCAATGTTATGGATCGATAATTTGAGATAATTAGTGGATCCATGTTGGCTTTTTTCTGGATAGGTGGTATCGCCACTGTTTTCAAGGACTCAGGAATTTACCCAGTCTCAATTGAAGCATTGAAAAGCACTCTAATTGTTGGTGCAATTTGTTTAGACAGCAGTGTTACAATCGTGGGCGGGCAAGAGTCCATGGGAGAACTGGATTGAGCTTTTTCTAAAGGTTACTGTATTTCATCCAGTCAAAAGTTCTTACATTTTCTCAGACTATGACCATCATTTCCAGGAGAAGAGTTACAATTTTCTCCATGATAACCTGGCCAGGCTGGCAGACAAAGTTCTGTTAAATTGTTTTAATCTTTTCCTCAAAGAAGACTGCCAGAGAATTACATAATTCTTGTGAGGGCTCAAGTGGCTGAGAGCAGGCATAGGGGATAATACCATTTTCCAGAGTTTTAAACATCATTTTGCAGGAAAAGGTGTGAGGACCTACAATGCTGAACCCGCAAGTCATCTCAAGTCCAGCTCGGCCAGTCCTCCCCACATGGGAAGTTTAGAAGTGCATGCTCTGCTCACTGACCTCCATAGTGGCCAACATTCTTACGATGGCCTATCAGCAGCATCCAAAGCGTAGGCAGGTTGCACTTTTTTGAGTTCTTATTGTTAGTTAACTATTTCTTGTTACAGCAATGATTTGTGGGATCAAGGTAAAGGTTGACACACATCCAATCCACAAGAGAATTTCTGAGAGGTGGAAGTTTGGCACAAGGTGTATGATGATATGTTTTGTGTATTGATTTGGGCTTGAGGTTGCTATTAGATTCCTAATCACAACCAAAGGACACATGCCTGCCTAAGAAAAAAAAAGTACCTGGATTTTGGGCCAGTTCAGGATACTGTGAGGTGTAATGCGCTATCTCGAACGTGAGTAGGTAATATTGACTCTATTACAGGTGACATGGCATACAATCCACTTATGTTACAGTGGATGTCTTTGACCTCACATTGGTGAGTTGGTATAATGACCAAACGTTATTGAGCATCTGGTCAAAAATGACTAGGAACATGAGTACAATGGCAACAATTCTTAGCAAAAACATTTGATGAATATATGTTTTTACTGCAAGGTACAAGTCAGTTCATGTTGACAGTAGTAGATTAGCATGAAGCCTTACTCCTTCAAAATGTGCATGTAAGTCAGTCTGTTGCAACAAACATGATTAATTGAAACAGACAGGAATGTGTACACATTAGGGATAGAGTTACACACACCCCAACCAATATTTTGAATCTTTTGTGATGTCCAGATGCTGAATCAATGTTGAAGCACAGGAGATTTTGAAAGTGAGTTTTGCAGGTGGACAATGCACATGGTACACACATTTTTTGCTAGATATTTATTGTTTTGACAAGGGTTAATTATTCAAAACAGCCAATCTGTACCATTCAGAGGTGTTAAACAATTCCGTACGGAAGTTGAAGTGTTTAAGTGAATTGATCTAAAATGAAATGGGACTAATTAAAGTAAATTCCTAAACTGTGAAAAAAAGGTTCCAAAATTAGGAAATGTTTTGTTAGATAACCTTGTGACCATTTTGATTTGCACAGATATGATCAAATTGTTGCGTGTGTCTTTTCGGCATCCTCATCAGCAGATGAAGGAGACATTGTTTATGAATATGGAGAAGCAGTGGGCAACTCTGTGTTGGGTGTAGAAACATCATACAATAATGGACACAGTGGCATGGAGAGTGAGGGGACTGGCATGGAGGCCACCAGCTCTACATCTTCCTCGGAGGCCTCCACAGAAGACCAGTCCCTAGTGGTGATAGACCTGACAGGACCTGCTCCATCTGCATCCTTGTACACCACCCAGATTCCCATCTCCACCCACACTCTTGCTGCCCCTCAATTGGCCAAACATGCACCCCTAAACAGCTAAAGCCTCCTTTGCCACAGGCACCTCTCCCTGCCTCTGTCCCCCAGGCTACACTCAGTGAAAAGCTATTGATCTCTTACGCAGCATCTCTGTAAGCCACACAGCAATTGTGAATGGCATCCAATGGCTGAAGCTTCTGAATGCAACAGATGGTTGCATTCCTGAATGCCATTCATTGTTCAATGTCTGACATTCAGAGATCGCTTGCGAAGATAGCCTATGCACTGACTGCAGCCTTCCAACTGGCCCAACTTTGTGCCCTTACTCCTGTCACTTCCTTAACATAAATCCCACCTCCCTCCCCAATCCCAAGCACAGTAACTTCCTTGCACGCACCTACTCTAACAGATAAAAGCAGCCCACCAAAACCTATAGACAAACACACCAAGAAACATAAACGTATACCCATCCAACAGGCTCACACTACTGACACTACAATCAAAAGCACCACAATACCAGAAACAACCACCACATCCACAACAAACACCACCACAACACCCACCGCCACAGACACATGCACCACCACCATACTCATACCTACAACCACCACATCCATAACCACAACCACCATACCTACAATCACAACATCCATTACCGCACCCGCATGTACTACAACCACAACCACCAGAACAATCAGATGCACAGCAATATCAACATCCAACTCTACATTACACTCTTCAAAACACACACACATATACCTACACACAAAACAACACCCACTAAGCACACACACTCACAATTATCTGAATACAGTACCCTACAAAACCACACACATCCAAACCTACACCAGACATACGGGTCTACAACACATACAGGCACATGCACCACAACTATGCCAACCATCTCAACAGCACACTTATCCAAACAAACCCACTCACAGAAAAGCACACCAACACCCACCAAATGCAAATGCACACACTTAACAAAACAACAAACACCTTCCAAGAAGCACACACCCAAACATACGCAACAAACACCAGACTCACTTGCACCTGTACAAGAACACACACACAACACACACTCCAACCCCTTCTACTCCTCAAACCCCATGCTCTCCCACCCCTTCTATCCCTTCTCCTCCACCTGCTTTTACTGTCTACCTGTTCTTGAACCCAAAGAAAACCAAACCCACTCCTCCCAAGAAAGATCATTGTGGTGCCTGCTCTGCCCACTAGATGCCCCTTACTGAGGAGGTTGTCTTTGGCAGTTTAATTAGGAGGCATGTGCTGGGCCAGAAGCCAAAATTGTTCAAATATATATCTCATGGACAAATATTAACATTTTTCCCTTCATTGATAATGAGAGAAGTATCTCATTTGTTTAATTAATAATCATTTATTTCCAATCTAAATATGCTTTAGTACATGTGGGCCAATATTTACTTTGTATTGGGTGGGCACAATTTTGTGCTGCACCTGCTAACCTTTACTATTTTTGAGAAAATTGATGCAATGCTTTCCTTCATTTTGAGTCATGTGAGTGAAAATACACAACACAACATTAGTAAATAACCCACTTGGTGTATCTTTCATGTGTTTAGGAAGAATCTCCTCAAGCCACATGCTTTTTCAACCACTGTTCCATCCTCTCAAGATCTGCAGATGTCTCTCTCCCCTTACTTTGAAGAAAAATCTTAAACATTTATGAGACTTTTGAATAAGTAACATTTGGTTTTCCTGAAATTCACAAAGCTGATGCTGTTACTTTATCTAATTTCCGTTCCCCATCCTACTATTTTATCACCTTCATTCCACCTAAAAACTCCCCAGTGGAGCCTTGTCCTGCTCAGAGTTCTGTCAATTATACCAACATAATTGAGCCTCTATTGCAGTATCTCTGCAAATATTCTGTGCTGGAAAATAACTTTTCCTGCTTTTCTGTATCAGCCATAGTGATCCCCCTTCTAAAGAAAAATACAACAGACCCTCTCATACTTAGCAAACCTCAGGCTAATTTAGGTATTGTTATTCTTGGCAAAAATTGTAGAATGGGAAGTAAATAGACAAGTTACTGCCTTTCTTGATGGAAATGGATCTTTGTTGGTGCTCAGGTAGGTTTGGCTAAGAGTACGAGAGAGTGGGACATTCCATCGCACCTCTTCTGTGCCATAACCATCCATTAGGTGCTTGGAAGCTGACATGGTGTACCCAGTGTCACCTGAAAAGCCAGATTCAGGCTGGAGCAGGGTGCACTGCTTAGCACATGACTGAAACTGATGTGATGCTGGAGCTGAGCCAGGTGAGCCTCACAGAAAGATGGTGGCTGCAGCTCTGTAGACATAGATGAGTCCAGCATGGTGAAAATGGACAGGCAGCTGTGGGGAGGATGTAACCACAGGGGCCCCATACTACAGTGATTCCTGCCTGGTATATCTGGCTGGAACAGAGCATCAGAGGCAAGCTGCACTATGGGCCAATTACCACAGTGCGGTGCTCTGCATTGATCCATGTGGGAGCTGCAGCTTGGATCATATTTTTGGTGGCCCTGAAGGAGTGGGTGCCTACTGGAGGTGGTGTTCTGTGGGCCCATGAATAGCATTGGCCCTGATCCTGGCTCTGGATTGAAACAGGGCCCTGCAAATTTGTTGCTTGAGTCTTTCCCTATACCAGTGGGCTACCAGCTCCGGTTTGGGCGGAGAAGCATCACCCCCGCCAGCAGCAGCAGCTGCAAAACCTTTACCAGAAAATGGAAAATGATCCTAAACTTTATTTATGATCATTTTCTGGTAAAGGAGGTGGGGTTACGGGGGTGAAGAGCAGTGAGGGGGGAGTACTCAGCAATCCCCCTCACTGTGCATGTATGTTTGGCTGGCCGTCTCGAGCTGGCCAAACACACATCCGCAGTAGGCTCTCTCAAGACAGTTGGCTGGCTTGACAGAGCACTCACAGGTTCCCAGTCTGCCTGGGGGGGGCCTGGATGGGTTCTCCAAGCCGAACCTCACGCTGATCTGATCAGGATTGGCCACAGGGCAGGCTGGGAGCCTGTGCCTGCAGCAACGATGAGGGACAGAGGAGCGGCGAGGAATGGTAAGTGTTTTAATAAGGTAAGCGTTAAGTAAATGTTTATGTTTATTCCCTTCTCTCACCCCCATCACCTGTGGTCCGCCCGCCCCTTCAGCGCCCTCCAGCCGCTATTGTGTGGATGACATCCACATTGATTTCCTTCTCAGTGGTGGTAGCCAACTATGGAGAGGAATGGGGCAGGCAAATGGGTGGCGGGGGCATGGACACATAAAATTGTTCTAACTAAATTAATGCTGACATACATTACATTATCATTTTAAAGTTAAAATGTATAACTTTAAAACGGTAATGTAATGTATGTGGGCACTTTACGGTGTACATACACAAAATACATGAAAAAAAAGGAAATAAAAGTAATTTACCTTGCTACACCTCTTCGCTCCATTCCCAGGTTCTTCTCTCCTCCAGTGCGGGCCCAGCAAACTCCACTAACCAATCCTGGCACTGCTCTCATACTGGTAACCAGCATGCGAGAAGTGCCAGGATTAGATGGAGCTTGCTCTCTCAGTGCTCCAAAGGGAACTGGAGGCCTATGCTTGCTCTCAATCCGAATTTCCAAGACAGTTGGGTTGAGAGGTTTGAAGTGTGCATGTTTGGTTTGCCATCACAAGACAGGCAGCCATTGGGAACGTGCGCACTTTACACTTAAAGAGCCCAGCCCACCACTCCTTTCTGCTGCTGCCACTCAGCAGCGTCCCGCCCTGTCCTGAATTTCAGTTTAAGTCGCATGTTTGCCAAGTTAATGAAAAATAAAATGGTAATAAGGATTATTACCATTTTATTTTTATCAGGGTAGAAAGCTTGCCCCTGTTCCGTCTGGAAAACAGTCTGGGCAGTGCTGACGGCGGGTCTGCAGATGAACCACAAATCCCCGAGCGTGCCCACTGTGAGGCAGTCAATCTGGGTTGCAGTTTGTGCAGAGCATCTCAAGGATAGTGGCCTGTGTTTCTTCCAACAAAGCTTGATAGAGCAGTATGCCTATTCACAAGTGCAGTCCTATATAAGATTAGGACCTTGTACTCTTTAAGATCTTTCTGGGGATCATCCTCGAACAAATGTTTGTTAATCTACTGTGAGGAATGTGGAGTATACATGGTGTGGTTGTGAGACCTGACCATGTAATACACACACAGTACTGACTTAGGTCCAGCCAGGCTTGTTTGCTAAACCTTAGCTCAACCATGGGAAGCTGTGGCTGAAAGCAGCCAGGTTTAAACAAAAAAACACAGGTAAAGCATTTTGACAAACTAAAACAATGAAATAGGAAAACCACACAACACAAAATAAATCCAACACCAATTTATGAAAACAGATCTTATTTTTATTAATCTGAATTTTGAGACATCCAAACAAACAAATTCTATCAGAGTGTTCCAGAGATATAGATTTGTAACTAAATCAGAAATCACTCCAACTTTCCAAAGTTTGAAAACTTTTCAACATTTTTAGAGTAGTGTTTGGCAACTCTGGCCAACTTTGGGTGACTGTCTCTCATAGGGGAAAGGCCAAGGGGTCCAGAAAGTAGTTTTGGGACAGTTTCTTCATCACCAAGGCAGTCACAAGTCCTATTCCAAGCTCTGTTTGTGAACTGCCATGGAATTTAATGTAGTGGCTCTGATGCAAGGAATACAAGATGCTGTAAGATGCTGACGTTGCTGTAAGGTTGACTTGGTCTTCCCGAGCTACTCCTCAGTCCATAGTTTAGGTGGGGTGATTTTGGCCACAGGGGTTGATGTCCCTCGAAGTCCTCTTTGGTCCAGCAAAAGTCTAGTTGCCATGAGACTACTGGTCTCCCCCCACAGCAAAATTAGTGTTTCCCATTTATGAAGGCTTGTGTCCGTCTTGCGCTACCCAGCTGCACTCTGATGACTCCCCCAAGTTTAGCAGACTCATGTGAAACTTATGAGAATCAGGATCTGGTCGTCTGGGCTGTACATCGGCAGAGAATGGCAATCAAGCAATTCTGGCCAGAACGGACTTCTTTAGCCTTTGTGGCCCTAGTGCTGTAACAGAAAGTCAGACAACTGACTCTTGGAGTTCACTTCTTCTCTTTGGGGCTCTGGAGTGACCTTTCCATGAGCCAGATACTACAGGCACAAATCTTTCTTTAGCTAGCCCAAGGAGAAGCAAATGCATTCCAGGGGTTGGTGCAGCCTCTGCTCAGGTTCAGGCAACAACAGGGAAGTCCTTCTTCAGTTCCTTCTCCAGTCCAGATGAAATCTGAGCCCTGGGGGCTGGGGGTACCATATTTATGCACAGAAAGTGCCCTTAGGGGGATGCAGTGCATTAGAAATTGGGTTAGTGGTTGACTGGGGTGTGAGGCCTTGTCAAGCAACAACCACAATCCTAGTCAGGGTAAGGCACAAGCAAACCCCAAATTAACCTGTGCTCAACCCCCTGGTAGCTTGGCACAGAACAGTCAGGCTTAACTTAGAGGAATTATGTAAAGTATTTTTGCGACACTTCAAACAGTAAAACAGTAAAACAGTAAATACTCCACACAAAAAGATCTCACACCAGGTTAGAAGAACAGAGCTTAATGTAATTAATAAAACAAGACCAAATCTACAAACATCCAATCAGTAGAACGTGAGTTATGAATGTTTAAAGAATAAACTGTAATAAGGCACCCAAAAGCATGAAGTGCCAACCCTACCTATCTGGTCGCACTGAACTGGGTCAAAGTCAAAAGATCAAACCGACCACAATGAAGCATGGGTTGGATATAGTCCCAGATTAGTTCTGCTGAAGATTTGCCTTCTCAAAATTTTGTACCAAAAGTCCTGTTTGCATTGGAGAGTTTTGCAGGGAGCAAGGAGAGGGTCGCGGGTAGTGTTCAGCCAGCGCGAAGAGCAGGCTGGATATTGTAGACAGGAGGACCAAAGATTTATGTTGGTGGTATCCTGCCGGCCGACTATGCTTCTGTGAGAAGAGATGGGATGATGGCAGCTTGTGCTGATTTTTGGTGTGAGTGGTGCATTCCAAACAGGCCTGATCATGGTTGTGAAGAGCCCAAAAGCTCAATTTCCACAGCTTGAGAGTCACATCAAGGACTCAGGACCTCTTCCTTAGGGGCCAGGAAGTCACTGAAGGAGCTGTTGAGGAGCCTTTTATGTCTCTGAGGCTCAGATTAGGAGGCCAGCAGACTAGCCCTTTGAGTCACTCTGAGGTCCTGGGTTCAAGATGAAGTTGCAGGTCCACTTCTTCTTTCCCAGGCAAGAGGGTAGCAGGCAGCAGGTCAGAACAGCAGTTTACTTAAAGGAGCAGTCCAGCAGAGTAGCAGTCCTTGTAGCAGAACAGCCATCCTCATTCCTGGCAGAGCATCAACAGGTCCAGAAGTGTACTAACGTGGTAATTTTTTAGATCCTTCTTTTATACTCTGGTGCCCTGGGTTCTGGAAGGTGTGAGAAGCTTCTAGACAGTGGCTTTGAAGTGAATGGTATTTCCTGCTTCCCCTGTCCTGGCTCGAAGCTGGTTGAAATGACAACAACGGGTTGTTAGGCACTCTATGGGGGTCATTCCTACCCCCCCGGGCGGCAGTAGCCGCCCGCCTGGCGGGAACCGCCAGATGACCGTACCGCGGTCAAAAGACCGCGGCGGTCATTATGACTTTCCCGCTGGGCGGGCGGGCGACCGCCAAAAGGCCGCCAGCCCGCCCAGCGGGAAAGCCACAGCAACGATGAAGCCGGCTCCGAATGGAGCCGGCGGAGTTGCTTTTGTGCGACGGGTGCAGTTGCACCCGTCGCGATTTCCAGTGTCTGCTATGAAGACACTGGAAATCAATGTGGGGCCCTGTTAGGGGGCCCCTGCAGTGCCCATGCCATTGGCCCATGCCATTGGCAGTGCCCGTGCCATTGGCATGGGCACTGCAGGGGCCCCGAGGGGCCCCACAACACCCGTTCCAGCCAGTCTGGTTCTGGCGGTCAAAACCGCCAGAACCAGGCTGGTGGGAAGGGGGTCAGAATCCCCATGGCGGTGCTGCCTGCAGCGCCGCCATGGACGATTCTGCAGGCCAGGGGAAAACCGGCGGGAAACCACCGATTTCCCTTTTCTGACCGCGGCTTTACCGCCGCGGTCAGAATGGGCCTGGATGCACCGCCAGCCTGTTGGCGGTCAATCCGCGGTCCTCTACCCTGGCGGTCTCGGACCGCCAGGGTAGGAATGACCCCCTATGTGAGGGCAGAGCACAGGCTATTGAGGTGTATGTGGAGCTGTGATCAGCTCTACCCACTATGCTGCCCAAAGATGTAACACTCAGGCCCACATATTCCCTCTATTGCATGACTGGCTGGGATGACCTCACAAAGTCTGTCAGTTACACATAGTCATGTGACCCAGGCCAGGTTATAGGCACAGAAAGCTAAGGGCAGAAAAATGCCAACTTTCTAAAAATGCATTTTTAAAACTGTGATCAAAAACCTGACTTCACCACTAAATATGGTTTTTCATCCCAATTCCAAAAATACAACACATGAATTGGTTATTTCGTCCCATTTGGAATTTACACTTATACAATGTAATAAGGCAAATCCAATGTTACTGTATCAGAGAGCTAGACCTTGCAATAGTGAGAAACAAATATGAGTGTTTTTAACTACCAGGACATGTAAAATTGTCAAAAGTAAATGCTCAACATTTTAAATACATTGCACCCTGCCCTCAGGGTTCTCCAGGGCTTATCCTAGGGATGGCTTAAATGTATTAAAAGGAAGATTCGGCCCTGGCAAAAGACTTATTTTGCCAGGTCGAAATGGTAGTTTAAAATTGCAAATACAGGCTCTGCAATGGGAGGATTGAAACATGCTTAAAGGGCTACTTAAGTGAGTGCCACAATCACTACTGCAGACTCACTATTAGTATTTAATTTACAGGCCCTGGGCACAAGTATTACCCCGTTACTTGGGACTTACAAGTAAATTAAATATGACAATTGGGTTTAAGACAATATTACCCTGTTTTAAGGAGAGCACAAGCCCTTTAGCACTGGTTAAAGTGGTAAAATGCACAGAGACCTAAGGCCAACAAAAACAGATTCAGCAAAAAGTGGAGGGAAACATTTGGAAGTGACCCTGTAGAGAGGGTCATGTCCAATACAGTGGTCACTAGCCAATGGGCTACTTGGACCCTCCCTGCCTGATGATGACTCCCTGCAGTGTTTGATATCTACCTATCCTAGAATGCACTGATTTGCCCATTTCCAAGATGGCAGAACCCCTCTCTCAGTGTGTGGAGCTTGGCAGCTTACCCTAGAGGTGTGACTACCTGAGAGCCACACGCCAACAGTAAAAAATGATTTGGAAACTGGTTTCTCTTTGTCTTGGATGGCAACTCATCTTCCTGAGCAAAGGAGCAGTCTCTTGTATTCGAGTCCATCATTTGCCCATCAAAGGCGGCTTTCCCTTTAAAGCTTGTCTTTTTGGTTCACACCATGTATCTCTTCCTGCCAGAACGAGGTAACACCTATTCTAATTGCAGGCCTCTCAGGTTCACAATCCTGGGAGTCACTCACACTTCTCCCCAGGCTGGCAGAAAGCTGTTTTGTGGCCAGCATCTCTGAACGAGTGGTAGCTGCTGATCTGAAAGGAGTAGGAAGGTATTTAGTATGGCCAGAATTATGCTACAAAATCCTGCTGACTGGTGAAGTTGGATTTAATATTACTATTTTAGAAATGCCACATTTAGAAAGTGAGCATTTCTCTGCACTTAAAAAATCCTTCTGTGCCTTACAATCCACGTCTGGCTGGGTTCAGTTGACAGCTTCCTTGTGCATTCACTCAAACACACCCCAAACACAGGATACTCAGCCTCACTTGCAAATATCTGCATTTTGAATGGGTCTTCCTGGGCTGGGAGGGTGGAGGGCCTGACACTTGCATGTCAAAGGACAGTAGCCTGCCCTCATACAAAGGACTGCCACACACCCTACTGGGACCCTGGCAGACAGGACTGAACTGAAACAGGACCTTGTGCACTGAACCAAAACCTGCATCCTGCCAAGAAGAACTGCCTGGCTTCCCAAAGGACTCACCTGACTGCTTTCTGTGAAGGACTGCTGCCTTGCTGTTGTCTTGCTGCATTGCTGCTCTCTGGCTGTAGCGAGAAGTGCTCTCCAAGGGCTTGGATAGAGCTTGCCTCCTATTCCCTGGAGTCTCAGGATCAAAAAGACTTCATCACTACAAGAGGGACTCCTTGTGTGGCGAAAATCGACCCACAGCCTGCCAGATACGATGCACAGCCTGGACCGCGGTGAAAACTTTACTGCACGCCGAACCGGAACAACGTAGCCCGACTTTGCAATGAGAAGATTGACGCAGCGTAGCGAGTGGAAACTCGACGCACGGCCCACTGGATCGATGCACAGCCGAGCCAGAATGACGCAGCCTGACTTCCAGAAAGGAATCGATGCAGCGCCTGCCGTGAGGTAGAAATTTCCACACAACGCCCATCGGATCAACGCAGCCCCTGTGACTTAGTCCTGTCAGTGCCGGGAATCCTCGCATTGTCCCCGGGGGGTCCGAAAACCCCGCAACCCAAAGAGAATGTATGACCGAGCGTCGGATATATGTGAACAGCCATCCCTGTGTGAAAACTAAACGACGCATTGCTGTGTGCGGCCCGAGAAATTGATGCATACCTCCCTGTTTTCCACGCATCTCCTCCTCTGTGGTTCTTTATAGATATTTGAACACAAACCAGGTACTTTGTGCTTGAAAGAGACAATTATTGCTTTTAAAAAACTAAAGGCACTTTATGTCACTTTTACAGTGATATATCAAGATATACTTATTGCATTTTAATCGTTTTTGACCTGCATTTTACCAGATAAATATTATATATTTTTCTAAGCACTGTGTGGTGTATTTTTGTGGTGTACTACTGTGTCATTGCATGATTTATTGCAAAAATACTTTACACATAGCTTTCTAAGTTAAGCCTGACTGCTCAGTGCCAAGCTAATAGAGGGTGGGCACAGGATAATTTAGCTTGTGTGTGACTTACCCTGACTAGAGTGAGTGTCCTTGCTTTGACAGGGGGTAACCTGACTGCCAACCAAAGACCCCATTTATAACAACACTGATACTATTTTGGTCTAAATACTATTACTCACAGTATCTTATCAGTTACTGAGTGTAAGCCACACTTCTAGGAGCACATTCACAATCTTGGCCATTAAAGTGTTCCCATTAACTTTAGGAGCAGTACAGGGACTTTGGCCCCTCAAGTCTCACTCATGTTGCCGTTTGGCCAAGGCATGGCTGCCAGTGGGCCACATGCTTACCTTTGAAGTGGGAATGAGACGAGTGCTAATGGGCCAAAGCAAGCTTTCAAAAGACCCTTCTTTTTGAACAGTTATCTCAAAAAGGTGGAATTTCTGCCAGGAATATGTACATAAATATGTCTTCAGATGGTGCTCTGCTTCCAGTTTTACGACTACAGAATAAAGATAAAAAGAGGAGGAAAAATGAAAGGAGACAGTGTGAGAGCGTGGGGGAATGAGATGGGACAGCGAGGGAGCTTAGAATAAAATAATACAGAGTTTGGGCTGGGGGAAAGAATGAAATGAGACACTGTGAAATCAAATGGTAATAAAGATAGAGAAGGAAACATAGAGGGACATTATCATCATCATATTACCCTGTCCAGATGAAACTGGAAATATAAGGCCTCATTTACAAAAATCTGACGCATTGGCATCGATGCATCAGATTTCTTGAACTTCCTTAAGATCCCATAACAATGCCATGGATGTGGTGGATTGACAATACAGAGCTCCATGGCGCACGTTTTCACAGATGCGTCAGAAATTCTGATGCATCTGTTAGTGCTAAACTCATGCATTGCTGGGCTAGCATCGTAAAAATTATGCTACTCATGCAATGTTAGGAGGCTCACTTTGGAAAAACCTCTGCATCAATTTTAGGTCTACCTTGAGCACAGAATGACGCAGTGAAATGTAAATGCTTTTTGTCTGGAAACTCCTACCCTCCGTACACCATACCTGGCTTGGGTATAATTTGAAGCTGGGCTTTACATAAGCCCTAATGCTTTCGTTTGTAAATTGAGAGCAGTGCAGTGCACTGCTAGTGCCACTGCTACGTAAAAAACAAATGACAGCGATAGCGCAAAGGGCTTGTGAATGAGGCCCACAGTGTAACACAGGAGTAAGCAAATCATAATCCTACCCACCTATCACAGCCCAGACGTGGCCTGAGACTAGTTGAAACAGCAAGCAAGGAGACCATGCAAGTTGTGCAAGGGGAATAGAGGTGAAAGCTAAAGGGGCAAACCTCCAAAGGATGCGTGCAGCTACTGATGCTTTATTCTGGCTGCTGCATTGTTCCATTTATGTATACAAAGGCATCTGAAAGATAGGGAGAAGCAAGTTTAGGGGGAAAAAGAACCTCGAGCTGTTTTCCAAATAAGGCACACTGTCACACTCTATGGCACACATTTAAATGGGTGCAAAGGGTGCAGACCATGGCAGTGCCCCCTATTACAGTCAACGCTGCTCCTAGAGCAAGTGTGAACTTGTGCCTGCATTGTGGACAGCACATTAGTGAAAGATGAACTGGCCATTTGAAGATACCAGTCTGCTTCCCATTGATGCAACAGCCCCAGCCCCTTCTTTAAAGGAGGGCAGGGATGCTCCTCAAGGTGAGTTTGGTGAATCCCTTCACCTGGCTCTAGGTTATAATGCAAATAAAGTATTCCTGCAAGCAGTCACAGTTGGGTGGTTGTAGGATGATGCAAGTACCAAGCACAGTTTTTTCGCAGAGTGATAGTGGTGGGGAGCAGATGTGGAGAGACAAAGTACAGTGACATAGATAATTAAACAACCGGTGACCACATGACCTCAATATCTAAATTATAGAAGCTGCGGACAATAGGGCACAGAATAGATTAAACCACATCATCAGAAAAGGACCTATCCAGCAGAACGGAATAGGAAACAGAAGTTAGGAATGGGCACGTTGTCCAGACCACTGTGGATTAAAAGCATCAGTGGTTTCTTCTTGATGGTGGGGGAGCATCGCCCCCCATCCCCGTCCACTGCGAGCCACACAGGCCAAAATAAAATGGCAATGAAAAGCTTTCATTACTATTTTTTTTTACCTAAGCAGCATGCATCAGTCCAGAGACAAGTTGAGTGTGTCGCAGAGGACAAATGCACAGCTGTCAGGATGCTCCAAAGTGCGCATGTCACATTGGCCAGCTGTTTTGCGCCAACCAAAGTGACATGCACACTTTGAATCTCTCCAGTCAGCAGCTGGGTGGAGACCCAGCACAGTCCTCTAGGGCCTGAAGAAGCGTCCAGCCAGGACACTCCATCCAATCGAGGTGCTTCTCTCATGCTGATTAACAGCATGAGAGCAGCGTCTGAATTGGTTAGGGCAGCTCTTCCGGCATCGACAAAGAAGAAGAGCACACAGGAGGATGCACAGCCCATGGGTAAGTGTTGTTTTTTACTACAAATGTGTAGTGCATGTGTGTGTAATGCATGTATGTGTGTAATGCATGTAAGTGTAGTGTTGGTTTGTACTTAGTGTTATGTTTTTTTTTTGGGAGGGGGAGTGGTGGGGCATCTCACTTGCCCTACCATTTACAAAGGGTACCTGCTGCCGCCAGATAAAAAGAAGTCAGACAGCTGGGATACAGTAGAAGAGGCTAAGATGGTAGTCAATGAGGCTTGTAGCACCTGTGCAATTCAAGTCAAAGTGGCCTTGGCTTCAGCATCCATCATTCTCTGTCCCTTCTATAACTGGGTAAGCAACAGGGTTGCACACACTAAATGCAAATATCTTGATTTCGAAATGAAGAGCCTGTATTCACAATGCATTAAAACAAGCGGAACACCAGTTGTGATAATGCACTGCTTAAGCGAACTCTGCATACAAATGAAGATGATGCGAGCAGACAAGACACATAAACATGGAAACCGGTTTCTGTTACTAACCAATTTTCATGCATCAGTTACTCTTTGGAACAGCGCTGGAATTAAGCAGTTCACCTTTCTATCCTTTTACAATATCTTCTTCCATGGCGTACATAGTGCCACAACATTTACATAACAACGTCAGAAAACGAACTCTCAAGTGCACAGCAGACTAGAAGTACTACAAACAATCTGTATTGGAGCACAGAAGTGGTTTGATTGGTGTTATAGCCATTTATAGCAAACAAGAATGATGCAGTGTCATGAAGCAGAGATTTTGTGAATTATAACAATACATATTATTATGTAGAGCTTGTTACCACGTTTACTGCAGTTGTGCTGCAATGTAAATAACTAAGGGTAGGTTCCAAAACTATAGAAATGGATGGAAATGTACTCTTGTTTTATCTTTGATGGGACTGAGGAAGGGACACTGCCGTAACAGGTGGGGGTGTAATACAAGGGTTATTTCCATATTGAGGATATATATCTGCTACATCTACATTGCATAAAAAAGGGATGTATGATGGAACAACAAATGCTGGAACCACGCAAGCCTAAACAACACAGTCGGACCAACAAAGGCGTTGTTACCACGAATGCCTTTACTACACATGCCTTAACCACAATTTGTCATTGTAAAGGCATGCCTAGTAAAGGCATGTGTGGGACAACATGCATGGTTTCAGCATGCTAGCCCCCCACCAGCCCCAATGCCCAGAAGTATCTCACCCCTAAAACTAAAACTACCCGACCCCTCACCCCAAAACTAAAACAACCCGAACCCCCACCCTGCCCCTAAAGCTAAAAGTACCCTGACCCCCACCATGCCCCTAAAACTAAAACTACCCCAACCACCACCCCAAAACTAAAACAACCCCGAACCCCCAACCCACCCCCTAAAACTAAAACTACCCTGACCCCCACCCCTAAAAATTAAAACAACCACGACCCCCCAAAAACAAAACTACCCCAACCCAACTCTAAAAACAAAACTACCCTGACCCCCCACCCCGCCCCTAAAAACTAAAACAACCCTGACCCCCCACCCCTAAAAACAAAACTACCCCAACTCCCCATCCCCTCCCTAAAAACTAAAACTACCCTGAACCCTGACCCTGCCCCTAAAACTAAAACTACCCCGACCCCAACCCCAATACTAAAACAACCTCACCCCCTAAAACTAAAACTACCCCGACCTCCCACCCCACCTCTAAAAACTAAAACAACCCCGACCCCCACCCCTTAAAACAAAACTAGCCCGACCTCCCACCCTGCCTCTAAAAACTAAAACTACCCTGAACCCCCACCCGCCCCTAACACTAAAACTACCTCTACCCCCACCCCAATACTAAAACAACCCTCACCCCTAAAACTAAAACTACCCCAACCCACCCACCGCCCGTAAAAACTAAAGCAACCCGACCCCATCTCCTAAAACAAAACTACCCCAACCCCCAGCCCATCCCAAAACTAAAACTACTGTGACCCCTCCACCCCGCCCCTAAAACTAAAACTACCATGACCCCCTTAATACTAAAACAACCCCCACCCCAATACTAAAACAACCCAACCCCCGACCCTAAAAACACAACTACCCTGACCCCCATCCCTGCCCCTAAAAACTAAACCTACCGTCAACCCCCACCCTGCCACTAAAACTACCCCGACTCCACCCCACCCGTAAAACTAAAACTACCCTGACCCTGCCCCTAAAAACTAAAACTACCCCAATGCCCCAGCCTGCCCCTAAAAACTAAAACAACCCCGACCTCTCACCCCGCCCCTAAAACTACTCCAAAACCCCAATTTACCCCTAAAATCTGAAACAACCCTAACCCGCCCCTAAAACTAAAACTACCATGACACTCCACCCCGCCCCTAAAACTAAAAATTCCCCGAACCCCCATCCTGCCCCTAAAAACTAAAACAACCCTGACCCCCCACCTCTGCCCCTAAAACTAAAACTACCCCAACCCCCACCACTAAAACTACAACAACCCAGACCCCCACCCGTAAAATTAAAACTACCCGACCCCCACCCTCGTCCCCACTCCTAAAACTAAAACAACCCTGAATCCCCCACCCCTGCCCCTATGAACAAACCTACCCCATCCCCCCACCCTGACCCTTAAAAACCAAAACTACCCTGACCCCCACCAACCCTAAAAACCAAACTACCCCACCCCTAAAAACCACCCCCAAACCCTGACTCAGCCCCACTTACCTGACTGCGTCCTCTCCCAATGCTGACTCCCTTTTTCTGTGCCTTAACCACGCATGAGCGTTGTTCAGCACATGTGTGGTTAAGGCACAGAAAATAAAGTCATTGTTCATTCAAGTGTTGTTACGCTTGCGTTGTTCAGGACTTAGTTGTTCCCATAAATAAGTATGCATGTAAATAATCCCAGAAAGTTGTGACTCCAGCAGCTCTCTACAATCATTCTTGTAATTTTACACATACTCACATAATGTATACAGTTTCCCCAAATACAGAACTAAAATCTGCAGAATTGCACTTAAAATGTACTTTAGGAACCCAGGCCTAATTGAGGAATGCTAGAGTATAACATATTCCTCTGTTGATGGTTAAACTTACTCAGTGTTCACCTTGCTCAATAGGAACAGTTTAGCCCGAACTGCAAGGCCATGTCTTCCCTGAAGACAAACACCCCAAGACTAGTTTCACTCTCATTAGGGGTCATCAGTCAAGTGTAGCTTGTTTCCAGTGGCACAATGTGCAAGTGACTCACGACAGAACATACCCATCCTACTTAGTGTAGCACTGAAGCATTCAAAAATGTTGCATGTGTTCCGGTTCAGAGAGGACCTGGCCTACAGTTAGGGCTGGTTTGGCCCACAGAAGGTGTAGGGTCAAGACTCTTGCTCATTTGGCAGGGTCCCAACAGTGGTGACATGTTGGCTAACAGCAGACTGAAATGCAGCCTGAGAAATTGTGAGTAGCTAAGCTAAATTCAAGCGTTCCATACATCACTTTATAGTACACTTTTCTGAATAATGGACAATTATTTTAGACACCATAGCTTATGAGGCAGCTTATCAAGACAAGGATATCAACAAAAGTAAGAGGTGGCTTCCATTAAGTTTTAGTTTTGAGTAAGAATATATGGGATTATATGAGTAGGCCCTTTGGCTATTTGTGATTCCTGATTTTTGAATATGGAACTTTGAAAAAAAAAACAATATGGTAATGTACCCTATAACAGAAACTTCACTCAAAGTCTAAAAGCTAAAATTAGTAATACTCAACATACTGAGAAACAAAAAGGCCTTCTTATTTTGGGTCTACTACTTATCATAAGTGATCTTAGTGAAAAAGACCATGCAATTTACACTCTGACCACAACAGTGAATGCTTAATTCTCTGAGCTATCTTCCTGCTAAGCATGATAAATGAGGGTGGTAGTGTTTTTGGCACTTAATACAATGGCAGTAAGTCTTAACACATGGTCCCTTGCATACCCAGACAAATGGCAATGGATCTGTTGACAATGAGATCAATATAGCATTATAGCTTTATCAAAAGTACTTACAACAATTTGCAATTGTCTTGGGAGCAGGTCTCGTAGCAACTATTCTTTTTTTGCATTGCAATTCGCCCAAGGACCTGCAAGTGAAAGTGATGTCCTAGACAAGATTTTGTCTAAAGTAAACAAAATACAATTTCATCAGCCCTTGTTGCTTTTAATCATTTATGTATGTCAGTGACAAATAAGGGAACTATGGAATAGTGAAATACTGACCACAATTCTACCAGAACTAAGAGGGTGTAGAAAGTAAATCTGGGGACAGGTCAACATAGTCGATCTTAAGTGAGCCACCTAGAAAAAAGATTGTATAGAATGCACTTGTATGTCACATTTCGCAATCCTTTTGAGTTGAAATGCAAAATACATACGTGAACAACATTTGCAGTTCGTTTTTTCACACATTGAACCACAAAAAAAGGGGTTAGAGGACTTTTGGAAGTGCAAGGACTAGTCATAATGGTAAAACTTTATGTTTGGTACGTTTTTCACCATCCAGAGATTTCGTATAACAGAGGAAAAGAGTGATTTAATGGGGTGGTAAGGAGTGGTTTAGAAAAGAAAACGGGGAATGGCCAAAGCGCATACATTGGTGGGTATTCACAATTATCTTAAGGTATTGTTCTACCTGAAATCACACGGAACACTGCTAGTGAAGGCAAAGGTAGGGGCTATTACTGTTTGAGGGAAAATAACATTACTGTATTTAATGTGTGTAAGTGAATTACTGTCCTCACTGAACAAAATGTTTTCCATGCAGAGGAGAAAGATAAATGTATGCATACGTTTTTTCACATGATTTAGTCATCTGGTTTTTCCACTTAGCAAAACATCTCTGTTAGTATAATTTTAGAACGTAGGAGCAGCCCTTGAAATCTACAATTTTATCATATTTCTAGAAACACTGCTGGGATTGCTTGTGAACCTGGAAATCCTCTCTCATCAATAGGGTGAACCTTGAGGAACCGATTCCCATTTTTCTCAAGTAGGGTATTTTTCTAGTTAAGTTTGAAATCCGAAGGGATATGGGAAAGGAGAAATGCCACTGAGAAGCATTCTCATTGTGTTACGGCTTTGTCAGGCTCAGCTTACTGATTGTGTGGTGAACCAGGTAGAGATCTCAAAAGAATTTAGGGACCCCCCTGCTTGAATATAGTTCCTGAGGCAGGGGAAATCTAATCATGTAAAGAACTACCCCCGCAACCTTAATATTTAATTTATACTTCTTTTGCTACATCGAAATGTATGGCTAGAGAGTGAAATATTTATTTCACATCAATGTTTTGATAATGAATCAGTAGAAACCTGAACATGATATCCTTTCTTTAAGCACATCAGATGAATATCCTAAGTAGCAAATTTTCACATCAAATTAAAAGACAAAATAAATTGATAAAAATCAACAAACCACATACATTTACCACATCATTCACCCCTCGTTCACAACCACATCATCAGCATAAAATGTATAACTTTCACTTATGACTTGTATTAATATCTTCTTATGATTTATTCCATTGGTTAGACTTCATACATTATATGCGATTTACAAATCCTCATATATACATCTTCCAGTGACACTATAGCTTCAATATGTATATTCTTCTTAAATCACTTCAATAAGGTGTTCTCAGTTCCCTTGTGGATTCTGTGTAATATCTTCCCAATGGGCATTTCGGCATGAAAACCTTCTTCAGGAATGGCACCTCAGCATCATCCAGACCTCAATGTTTGTGTATTTGGTGATATAGTGGCCAATATGTCATCATAAAGATGCTCAAGCTGAAACCATTGGAGGGGAACCCACAGGGTCAAATGAGCACTTCATAACAAACTTTAAAACACCTACTATGGGGTGCCTCTCTTCGCCTTCTTCCAGATCATTAAAATAGAAACTGCCCGTGTTTCATTAGTAAAACCTTTTGCCTGGTTGCACAATAGCAATTTAAAAGCTCTGAGTATCCTATTTTGTCGGGCCTGTCACCCGCCATCTCATGCCTTCCTTTTCCGTCAGGTCTTGAATCGTGTGGGATGCGATCCGCAGGTGGACTACATGACGAGAACCAGGTAGAGATGCCCACAAGTAAGTGCACCGGCTCAGACCCTGGTGACCTGATCAGCCCCTTGAATGTGGCTTGGGGAACACCAGGTTGTTGTGCAGAGGGTCAGCGTCATAACCTTGAAGGCCTAATGGAAGAATCAGTTGTGGCAACACAGCCAGTTTTAAAACAATGGCTAAGACCGGGAGAGACAGTAAAGGTCTGATAAATAGAATGGGCATCCAAATTACAGTGATCATGTTTTACAATGCAACTGCAAACAAGAAACAGGTTGGGCTGGTATACCTTGAATCCAGGAAGGAGGGCAGATGCTGGGCACTAGGATGGATTGTAGTTTTAGTTACTCGATGTGTACCTTTCTGCTACAGAATATTGGAAAATGATGTTCGTGACATGTATACAATAACTTGGAGGTATTGAAAATATTGTGCACTTTAATGGTTTGGCACATGGTCCTGAGAAATCGTACACATGTTATGAGTAACATTTGCTTCAAATGAAATGGTTATATATCAATACTGTCAAGAATGTGTATCAAACACATTCCTAATGAATATGCACATTTTCATGTTTATGCTTGTATGTGCGAGAGAGAAGGAAAATGTGTGTATTACTTTGTATGGCTTCTCTTGATTAGAGTTAAAGCCCCTATGTTTTTTAAGTGAAGGTTAGTCCACAGCCGTTTAATTGGAGCAAAAAGAGCCTTATGTATATTTAATGTTACTTCTTCACTTTATATGTTGCAATACGAGTTACATCCCAGAGGTTACCATTTAATTAGCCAAAAGTTACTGTTTGAATCGCAGTTTCCAAACGTCTCAGTATGGGGTTGTGATTGGCTAATTGACAGTTTCGAAGCTCTTGAGCGTTTTGAGTAAAGTTGTGCCTTAACCATTGATCAAAAGAATTTGAAATTTGCCTTTGTGTAGAAGTGATGAGTGACTGAGAATATGCACATGGTAGGGATGTATCCGATACTATTCAGGAGCAAGGAGGCAGTGTGTAGGAATGGTTCTGACCTAAATAATTAATCTGTGCTTGTGCAACTCTATGAGTGAGGTCAAGATTGGGAAAGTGTCTGGGGAAAGAGTTGGATATTTTTAGGCAAAGCAAAATCTCTGTTGTCATTGCAATTAATAAGAATTCACAACGCCAGTAGATCTCTCTTTAATATGCAAAAGTATGCAAACAGCATGTGTACTCGTTTGTGTTGGCATATTAAAGCCAGACCTGTAAGCTTTGCCAACGCTTGTTTAACAATGTAAACGAAATACTCCCGAAGACAAGATGTGCCTTCAGAAAATTATTTTTAAAAGGTCTGTGGCAGTGTAAACACAAAGTAAAACAAAAATGATTCCCTGTATTATATAATGATGGCATAAAGAATGTAACATGTGCTGATTATGTTTGAAATGTAAACTGGTCCTTCTTGCCTTGCAAATAAAGCAATCCTCGTGAGAAGGAATGATTCACTAAACAGCTAATAGGATGAGGTTTGAGAGCAATACTTCTTTAGGCAGGGCCAAAGTAAACTCTATATATATTAAAAAATAGTAACAGTAGATAAACAGCTGCACTGTCAAGAAAGAGCTAAAATGGAGACACTATGGCGGTCATTACAGCATTGGCGGTAAAAGGCGCTTACAGCCGTGCAGAAGGCCACCAACACACCGCCACGGCTGCGGAATTCCGCCACAGCTATTATGACCCACATCTCGGAATCCGCCAAAAGTCAGACACCCACACAAGTCCGCCACACCAAAGGTCAGTGATAAACTGGCGAAAACAAAACCTTCACCGTCACACCAACAGAAATACGGCCACACTATCACGACACACGAATCCACGCAGCGGTCTTTCAACCGCGGTATTCCATTGGCGGTACACACCGCCGCGCTCAAAATTCACACACATCTACAAAACACAGCCACATTGGACAATTCAAAATACACACACCTGATACACATACACACACCACTCCCACACACCCAATACAATATAAAACACACACCCACATCACCCACAAACCCCTACGACCAAAAATTCAGAAAGAAGGCCAGAGAGAGACAGCACCAGCAAGAACAACAGCATCCACAGGCACACAACACCATCACCCACACAACTTCCACGCACCTCACACAACACACCACTACATATCACCACACTTATCACCACACACTCCACCCCGCACATCACCTACACCACCCCATGGCACGGCAAAGACACCCCAGGTTCTCGGAGGAGGAGCTCAGGGTCATGGTGGAGGAAATCGTCCGGTTAGAGCCACAGCTATTCGGATCACAGGTGCAGCACACCTCAATTGCAAGGAAGATGGAGCTATGGCGAAGAATAGTGGACAGGGTCAACGCAGTGGCACAACACCCAAGAAATCGGGAGGACATCAGGAAGAGGTGGAACGACCTACGGGGGAAGGTGCGTTCCATGGTCTCAAGACACCACCTGGCGGTTCAGCGGACTGGCGGCGGACCCCCACCTCCTCCCCCACAACTAACAACATGGGAGGAGCAGGTCTTGGCAATTCTGCATCCTGAGGGCCTCGCAGGAGTAGGTGGAGGAATGGACTCTGGTAAGACAAAGCTTTACTATTTCATCCCCCACCCTACCTGCATGCTATCACATACCCCCACCCTCACCCTCACCCCCAGCACCCCAACTCCTCACATATGTCCCAACATCACAAACCACCCATCACAACACCAAGCCCTGCATGCAACAACAAAGCATGAACACCCATCACCAAAGCATGCCCACTGCACATACCCATACACCCCCCTAAACCATCATCACACAAGCTCCCACACAGGAATGCTACCACTGGGGTACACGGTCACCCACCCATTGCACACCATTACACACACAGATTTAATAAACATCCTTTTATACCCCTGCAGGACCCCTACCCAATGTTACCGGACAGGAGGGTCCACACATGTCCACACCACCAACAGAAGAGGCCCACAGTGATGACAGCACCTCTGTCCAACTGGATCTAAATGACCAGTCCGGACCATCAGGGACCTCTGGACAGTTGGTTCCCCTCACACAGGCACAGGCCACCACAGACCTTCCCCCCTCTTGAAACACCAGCACAGCACCCACCCAGCGGGCCCATACCTCCGTCCCCAGGACACGTCAATCAGCTGTGTGTCCACCACTACAGGGAACCCAGGATAACCCACCACCCCAACAACAACAGGGACCTGGGGGCAGTGGTAGTGGGCACATGGTCCAGGGGACGGAGGCCCAGGAACACAGGGGAACTGGGAGGGCTGGTGTGCGACAGGGGGCGGACAGGCCAAGGGAACCCACTCTCCATGAGGCACTCTCCTCCATCATGGGAGCCTACCACCACTCCCAGGAGACGATGGCAACGGTACTGGCCAAGTTTCAGGAGACCCAGCACATGCAGGAGGAACAGTATATGGGCTTCAGGGAGAAACTCAGAACCATCAGCTCCACCCTGGGCACCATTGTAGGGGTGCTGAAGGAAGTACTCAACACCAGGAGGGACACTGTGGCACTACAAGGGGCCCCTGACACTAGCATGGACGATAAACTGCCCACCACCTCCGCCGGCGCTAGTGGACAGGACGCCCCGCCACAGGACCACCACACCAGCACCCCACCCCCTGCAGAGGGAGAACCACCCCGCAAACGGTCCCTGAGATCCAGGACAAAGACAGAGCACGATGCCAAGACCCCCGCCAAGAAATGAGACCACCCTGATAGTCATTCTACTGTCCCACTTTGTCACCCTGTCCATAATTAAACTGCCCCAGCTCCACTTCCTATGCCCATATGGGCAATGCACCTGTGAGACTAATAGACTGGACTCTGCCATGGACATTCCTCCACCATCACCCCTCACCATTTCACTACCCCCTCCAACATTGAGCATTTAAATAAACACACCTAAAGCACAAAATGATCTGGAGTCTGTCTGTGATTTCGAAATAGTGTATTAGCAATTACAGTGCCAAAATGTTTTTTAAATAGTAATGTCAACATACCTATGTCACACAGCTCTAGACCATGAGGAATCTAAGCAGATGTCACACAGTGGGACCCACATCTGTGAAATCGTAAGGGAAAGTGACAACTCAGTGACCATACACTGGGTGAAAACGACAGACAGGAGAGAGATAGTAGTGTCAAAGTACATGTAGTAGGTAGGTTTGTATTCCTACCTGTGTCTCACTGGAAATATTGCAGGATCACTGAGTCCCTGTTCTGCATGTCTTCTTCCTCTGCTTCCTCCTCATCACTGTCCACAGGCTCCACAGCTGCAACAACACCGCCATTTGGACCATCCTCCTGCAGAAAAGGCACCTGGCGTCGCAAAGCCAAGTTGTGAAGCATACAGCAGGCCACGATGATCTGGCACACCTTCTTTGGTGAGTAGAATAGGGATCCACCTGTCATATGGAGGCACCTGAACCTGGCCTTCAGGAGGCCGAAGGTCCGCTCGATCACCCTCCTAGTCCGCCCATGGGCCTCATTGTAGCGTTCCTCTGCCCTTGTCCTGGGATTCCTCACTGGGGTCAGTAGCCATGACAGGTTGGGGTAACCAGTCACCTGCAAATGGCGAGGGGCAACTGTTAGACACACACTAACTTGGAGGGATAACCCCAGACCCAGACAGCCATTCCCACTGACTAGCTTCCAGGTACTCACCTAATAGCCACACACAGTGCCTCTGGAGTTGACCCATCACATAAGGGATGCTGCTATTCCGCAGGATGTAGGCGTCATGCACTGAGCCAGGGAACATGGCATTCACATGGGAGATGTACTGGTCTGCCAAACATACCATCTGTACATTCATAAAATGATAACTCTTCCGGTTTCTGTACACCTGTTCACTCCTGTGGGGGGGACCAAAGCCACATGGGTCCCATCAATGGCACCTATGATGTTGGGGATATGTCCCAGGGCATAGAAATCACCTTTCACTGTAGGCAAATCCTCCACCTGAGGAAAAACAACGTAGCTCCGCATGGGTTTCAGAAGGGCAGACAACACTCGTGACAATACGTTGGAAAACATAGGCTGGGACATCCCTGATGCCATGGCCACAGTTGTTTGAAATGACCCACTTACAAGGAAATGGAGCACTGACAGCACCTGCACTTGAGGGGGGGATTCCTGTGGGATGGCAGATTGCTGACATCAGGTCTGGCTCCAAGTGGGTACACAGTTCCTGGATTGTGGCAAGGTCAAGCCTGTAGGTGATTATCAAATGTCGCTCCTCCATTGTCGACAGGTCCACCAATGGTCGGTACACCGGAGGATGCCGCCATCTCCTCACATGTCCCAGCGGACGGTGCCTATGAAGGACAACAGCGAGCACAGAGTCAAACAACTCAGAGGTATGTACCCACACTTTACCCAGAACACCAATCATACACAACAGGTGGCCTGTATGTGTGTTGCAGTTGAAAATGAAGTCTTGTGGGACCCTGAAACGGCGTCTGCCTGACCCACTAAAGTGGGACAATGGGATGTGAGGTAACTGCGCTGGCGTTGTACACCGTCACTGTAGGCGGTCAAAGACCGCGGCGCAATGCTGCATTGGTTAACATTGGACCCTATGGGTCCCAGGAGCCAATGACGATGTACGCCGGCGGAGACGGTACGCACTGCCGCGGACGTGACCGCCATTTTCTATCTGTTCAATCACTCGATACCTGATCTTCGACAGGAGAGGACCTACACTGCAAGTGCTGCTGTGACCTCGGTCTGGAAGAGACAATGGCTCGTGCGTCTGGGGAAAGGGCCCCTGCCTTCACATCGGAGGAGTTGGAGAAGCCTGTGGATGGGGTCCTCCCCCAGTACACGCTACTCTACGGTCCCCCAGACAAACAGGTAAGTACACAGGGAGCATGTTGTCTGGGCTATGCCTCTGTGGAGAGGGCTGGATGTAAGAAGGAAGGGGGCAGAGTGCTGCATGCATGAAAGACGGTGAATGCATGTACCACATGGCAAGGGTAGGGATGGGGGCCAATCACTTTGACGGTGCAGTTGGTAATGACTTCTCTTTTTCCCCTGTACATTTCATGTCGGTCAGCGCCCACCAGAAGAAAGATATTTGGCGTGCCATCGCCAAGGACGTCCGGACCCTGGGGGTCTACCACAGACGAAGCACCCACTGCCGGAATAGATGGGAGGATATTCACCGCTGGAGCAAGAAGACAGTGGAGGCTCAGCTGGGGATGGCCTCCCAACGTGGGAGGGGTGCCTGTCGCACCATGGCCCCCCTAATGTTCAGGATCCTGGTGGTGGCCTACCCGGAGATGGATGGGCGCTTGAGGGCATCACAGCAGACACAAGGGGGTGAGTACACTCTCATTCTGCTGACTGCGTGCAGTGGAGTTGTCTGGGTGGGGGGGAGGGCTGTGGGTTTCCCTAGACCAGGGCGAGTTCCGTAGGCAAGGCCCCTCCGTAAGGCAGGCCATGTGGCACCCCACCCCACATCTGTAGAGTGTCAAGTACACCCAGTCATGCCCCTGTGTCATCTATGTGTGCAGATGTCATCCATAGCCTTGTAGGCCATTTCCCAGGAATTGAACAGTGGAGCTCAAGAGCGTGGCGTAGTGCAGGGGGTTTCTGTGTCTGTCGTGTCCGCCAATGGTAGCGGTAATCCATGCACTTAACATGTCTTTCTTCTGTCGTCCCCCACCTTTTTGTGGTCTCCCTGTTCTTGTGTGCATTAGCATCATCAGGCGGAGGAGCAGTGGCACCGGAGCACGAGGGAGCTGCATCCCACATGGCCCTGGAGGGCGAGACTACAGACTCGGAATTCACCAGTGGGACGGAGGGTGAGGGTAGCTACACAGCGGGGACCGGAGCTGACACCAGTGACACGGACTCATCCTCTGATGGGAGCTCCCTTGTGGTGGCGGCAACATCTGTGCCCCCCACATCTACAGGTACAGCCGCCACCCCCCTACCAGCACTGCCCTCCCAGCAGCCCCTCAGGCTTCGACCCGCCCGCGCTCACCCAGGAGGGTGGGCATCACCTTCGCCCCAGGCACCTCAGGCCCTGCCCCAGTCACTCCTGCTGCCCTCAGGAGGCCATTAACCTCCTCAGGTCCCTCACTGTTGGGACTTCTACCATTTTGAATGCCATCCAGGGTGTAGAAAGGTAGTTGCAACAAACTAATGCATTCCTGGAGGGCATTCATTCTGGTCAGGCGGCCCTTCACCGAGCTTTTCAAACTCTGGCCTCAGCACTGATGGCAGCCATTGTCCCCGTCTATAGCCTCCCCCATCCAACTTCGTCCACCCAGACCCAATCCCCTGTACCTCTGCCTATCCCAAGCACACCATCAGACCAGCCTGCACACACCTCACCACACAAGGGAAGCTCAGGCAAACATAAGCACCACACATCCCACAGGCACTCACAAAAGCAACACACACATGCAGACACACCAACATCCACTGCCTCCACTGTGTCCCCCTCCTCACCGTCTCCCTCCTCCCTCCCAGTCTTGTCTACACTCACACCTGCATGCACTACCTCTACAGCCACTACGTCTCTCACCAGCACACCCACCAGCACACCCCGCTCACGTGCAGTCACCACCCCCACTACCATTCACACGTCCCCTGTGCCCTCTCCCAGTGTGCCTGTGACGCCCCTCCCAAGATACACAAACGCAGGCACACACCCACCCAACAGCCATCCACCTCACGACAGCCTCCAGCGCATGCACCTTCATCCAAAGTCACCAAACGAACACCTCCTACTACCACCACCTCTTCCTCCACTCCCAAACCCCCTCCAGCTACCGTCCCAGTGTGTCCCAAAAACTTTTCCTGTCCAGCCTTGACCTTCCCCCCCCGCCGTCCATCTCATAGGTCCCGAAGTAGCAACTCAGCCAAAATATCTCCGGCACCAGTGGTGCCTGCAGTCACCGGTATGTGGAGTGCACCGGCCACCAGGACAGCCAGTGTGGCACGGAGCCACAGCACAGACAGTCCCCCACCTGTGAAGCATCAGAAGTTGGCCAGTGCCCGGCGAGAGAGAGGGAAGACTCCAGGAGGCCACCGCCAGCCCCAGCCCAACTTCCCAGGACGCCACCGCCCGCCCCAGCACAGCTGCCCAGGAGGCCACCGCCAGCCCCAGCCCAGCTGCCCAGGAGGCCACCGCCAGCCCCAGCACAGCTGGCCAGGAGGCCACCGCCAGCCCCAGCCCAGCTGCCCAGGAGGCCATCGCCAGCCCCAGCCCAGCTGCCCAGGAGGCCACAGCCAGCCCCAGCCCAGCTGCCCAGGAGGCCACCACCAGCCCCAGCCCAGCTGCCCAGGAGGCCACCGCCAGCCCCAGCCCAGCTGCCCAGGAGGCCACCGCCAGCACCAGCCCCGCTGGGCCATGAAGGACTGCCAGCAAAAGCCCCGCTGGGCCATGAAGGACCGCCAGCAAAAGCCCCGCTGGGCCATGAAGTACCGACAGCAAAAGCCCTGCTGGGCCATGAAGGACCGCCAGCACCAGCCCCGCTGGGCCATGAAGGACCGCCAGCACAAGCCCTGCTGAACAGGGCACCGCCAACTCAAGCACCGCTGAACAGGGCACCGCCAACTCAAGCACCGCTGAACAGGGCACCGCCAACTCAAGCACCGCTGAACAGGGCACCGCCAACTCAAGCACCACTAGCCCATGAGCGGCAGGGGCACTGACGCAACTGGGTCTGTCACGGGGTGAGTGATGCACTCTGGGTACCAGTCCCCCTCCAGAACGAGTGGAGAGATCCATCCAGTACCTCTGTCCTTCACAGGATAAAGCACTCTGGGCACCAGTCCCCCTCCAGAACCAGTGGAGAGATCCATCCACTACCTCTGTCCTTCACAGAAAGAAGCACTCTGGGCACCAGTCCCCCTCCAGAACCAGTGGAGAGATCCATCCACTACCTCTGTCCTTCACAGGATGAAGCACCCTGGGCACCATGCCCCCTCCAGAACCAGTGGAGACTGTTATCCACTTGAGAGACTGTGGCTTTGCACTCCCCAGGATTGAACAGTGGGCAAGCCACCCACTGTAGAGACTTGAGAAACTGTGGCTTTGCACTCCCTAGGATTGAACAGTGGGCAAACCACCCACTGTAGAGACTTGAGAGACTGTGGCTTTGCACTCTCCAGGATTGAACAGTGGGCAAACCACCCACTTCTTAGACTTGAGAGACTGTGGCTTTGCACTCCCCAGGATTGAACAGTGGGCAAACCACCCACTGTAGAGACTTGAAAGACTGTGGCTTTGCACTCCCCAGGATTGAACAGTGGGCAAGCCACCCACTGTAGAGACTTGACAGACTGTGGCTTTGCACTCCCCAGGATTGAACAGTGGGCAACCCACCCACTGTAGGGACTTGAGAGACTGTGGCTTTGCACTCCCCAGGATTGAACAGTGGGCATGTGGCCCCCTCGTGGATTTAGTGTTGTGCACTCAAGCGGCTGAGATGCCCCCCCCTTTCCCTCCCCCTGAGGTGCCTGTTTTCTTGGTATCTGATGCCCCTGCAGTGTTCTCTCCGTCATGGTTGGGGATCTTGTGTGGGCCTCGCCCATGCCGTGTGGTCCCATTGTTCCACGGACTTTCTTTGTGCAGTACCTGGACTACTATGCCTGGTATTTATTTTGTACATGGTGTATATATATATATTTCTGTCTACTTGTTTTTAATATATTCCGATGGTTACACTCATTTTCTTTGGTCTTTGCATTCTTCCGGGGGGGTTGGGGGGGTGTAACTGTGATGTATTGATATGCATTAGTGTGTGTGTTGTAGTGGGTGGGGGTGTTGCGTGTGTGTGTCCCTGTTTTTTACCTCCCCTGTGTCGTAGGTGCAGTACTCACCATGGTCCTCGCAGCCGGCGTTCGTGCTCCTGGTAGAGGAGCAGGAAGACTATCGCAGGTAGGATTTGGAGTTCCGGTTCCATGGTGTCCTCGTTCGTCGTGGAGTGTGTAGAGGTGAGCGTTTTCCCTTCAAAATTCCTATTTCTGCCGTGTTTTTATCCGCGGTGCTTCCGCTCCGGAAAAGGTGGCGGATTGGCCTGTCATAATAGTGTGGGCGGTACATTGTCTCCCGCCTGTCTGTTGGCGGTGACCGCTGCGCTGTTTGTTTGTACCGCCGTGGCGGTCAGAGTGTTAAAGTGGCTGTCTTTGTTGGTGGTTTCTGCCACGTCGTAATTGCAATTTTTTTACCGCCGGCCTGTTGGCGGTCTTACCGCCGCTTTAACACTGTCTGCCAGGGTTGTAATGACCACCTATATGTCATTATAGGGAACACCAAAAGGGACGTGGTAAACTCGCCAAGGCAGTTGATGTTGATTTTGACCAAACAATGTTTTGACCAAAGAATATACATCATAAATTAGGATAAAGGTTCAGTGGAAAGATTCAAATTCAGTCAGTGTTCAAAGCTGACAAAATAATAGCTTCAGGGTTTCTTTGCACATGCCCAAATCTTACATATTTTTATAGTTTACACAGCATTATTATACAATGATATAAGCACTACCGAGTAATAAACTTTTTATTGAAATTTCAGTTAAGCAGTAACAAAAAAACCTATGATTACACCCTGCCAGCACTATGCAATTTCTAAAAAAAGCTGGTACAATGAATAGAAAACTATTAATAGAACAATCCTTGAGGCAACAGCATAAAGAAAAACACATACTATTTTAACATTGTATGTACAGTGGATAAAAAAAATGAAAAAGGGAATATCACAAGCCTATTATTCCCCAGCATTATATAACAATAAATATTAATAAACGAGATCAAGTAAATATAACATTACAAATAAAATAGAGTATTAAGTAAACGAACAAAACCACACTAAGACATATTCGAAGAACATTCAGTCTGGATATTTGAAGACTGTTTATTTGAAGTCTAGGAAAATATGAGGTGAATGGGGGAAAAGCATTTCTGTTTCAATGTTCACGTTTAGAAAGGAAAACATTGGGCTAGATTCACAAAGGCCAACTTGCTCGTTTGTGTAAGATCACTTTTTTCAGTATTCACAAAACTGCATTTTAAGAGTAAGTTTATGAGCAGGATGTGCCCTTAATCCTACCTTTGTCATTTACAAAAGCTTTGACAAACAATTTTCCTTTTTAATCTTTAAATAATTAACAAATAGCATATCTGTCTTGCTTTGACCCCATCTTATTTAGCAGTTTCTTTGAAAAGAAATCTAATCGCACATTAAGTGACCTTTCTTTTAATTTCATATTATATTTAATATATTAATTTCTGAAATTTTGCATAGTTGGTGAGAAAGCTAATGTTCCAATTTTTTTTTTTTTAAGAATACCTGTGGAGATCATCTCCAAATCTTTCCTCTTGTTCAATACTTTTTCATTATAAAGTCTATAGGAGACACATCGGTGCCTATGAAGCTTAATTTATGAGGTGCCCTTAATGTTAACTCTTATAAATTAAGCCTAAAACGTTGAAAAATAAAAATCATAAGTGCCCAAGATGCATCGCTAGTTTGTTTCTTCTCTGGAATGCATTTTCCTGTTTACAAAAGACACCCCGTACTGATAGGCTTTCATGTGGTGAATATTCAGTACAATATTGATTCTATCCCAAAACTAAAATCTGGATTTGTTGGAACATAAATATTCAGAATATAAAGCAACACTGATAACCTTTTTAAGTCACTGTTTACTAAGATATATAATGAACTAAAGTTGTCACATTGATTTATGCTAGTTGTTCCCAGAAATAAGCATCTCAATCAGCTTACTATATTAGAGCAGTTCATTAACCTTTGACCACAAAGGATAACTTGCATTAACCGTTGTCTAGTCTGATCCCTTTATCCTAAATATGTGTGTGTGTGCGTTTCTGCATATGGCATCTTCGGACCTGACTAGTGCATTGTACTAGAATATTATGTCTTGCATCCTTGTTTACCAGGTCCTATTTTTGTTATTTGGAATGTTCTAGGTGATTGACTCTCAGTTGGACTGCTAAGCTATAATGTCTCAGATGTCCAGCCCATAAATGTCTCAATGCTGAGTGGTGTCGGGGAAGTTGATACTGGTCCTATGATACTGGTTGAATTGGAAAAGCCTGTAGGTTGGGGGTGGGTGGGTGTTCATCTGTTTTTGCTATCAGGGCTACTAGGATAATGTCTCAAGTCATGCCTTAAAATAATTCACATATGCTGATTCTTGCAGGCCATTTATCCAAGATTCTTCTAAACCATGTGAATCACTGTCATTTTATTTTCATGATAAGATCAGTAAAATATATAGGGACTTCGAATTAAAGATAGAGTCCCTACACAGTGAAGCAA
The DNA here is from genome assembly GCF_031143425.1 of Pleurodeles waltl. Classification (NCBI taxonomy): domain Eukaryota; kingdom Metazoa; phylum Chordata; class Amphibia; order Caudata; family Salamandridae; genus Pleurodeles; species Pleurodeles waltl. The sequence continues at coordinate 683,958,269 of NC_090446.1, forward strand.
CGTTGAAGCTTGGGCTGTTTGCTACAGTTTCACCAGAGAAGGTCCGTAATTTGTTTTCTCAATAAAGAATAGGTCTCCTGACGACCCATGCCAGACCATTTGTTTTCCTCTTTCTCGTCTTTATTTGTATTGTATTTTACTGATCTCTTCAATCTTTCACTGAAATGGCCACAACGCCAAGAATTTGGAAAAAATGCCCATGTCTTCCCAATTAAAAACAAACACGATTGACGATGTCAATATAGTCTCCAACTATGGCCCTATCTAAACGGTTGCAGCAGTTCGCCATTACACTGATAGAGAAAATTATCAACAATTAACTGTAGCAATACTTAAAGCTTACCACATACTGGGCTCCTTTCAATTAGGTATTAGGCAGCCCATTATACAGAAATAACTCCTTTGGCAGTCACTAATGCCATCAGGACCAGCAAGGACGAAGGGATTTCCTCCGTATGTATACTATTAGACGTTTCTGAAGCTTTTGGTCTTTCACATGGTTTGATTTAAGGCCTTTGCGATCCTGGAGTTCACTCACAGCCCTTGGCCTGGTTAAGGGACTTTCTAGAGGACAGATCTCAAGTGGTATTCACCCCCCTTTTAAGTTAAGGGTGGTTAGCACCACCTGCTGGGTGCCACAGGGATTCTATCTGATTCCTACTATTGGTAATATTTATGTGACCTCATTGGCAAAGTTTGTTAGGTCTTTTGGTCTGGAGATTCTGTCATATGTTGATGACACCCAATTGGTGGTTTAAATTGGATAAAACCAGAAAGCTACATGAGCCAGGTTCTGTGGCTGACAGTGTGCTGTGGCATCTAGGATGAAGCACACTGTCTCCAACTGGGGGGGAACCTGAAATTCTATTATTTGGCAAAGTCCCGCAGATCTGGTCAGATGGTTGGTGGGCCATGGAATTGGGCAATCCTCCTTGCCTAAAAAAAGTTGTAAAGAATCTTGGTATTGTGCTTGATGACAAGTTTAATTTGGCAAGCCTAGCTGTTGCAATTTGCAGTACTTATTTTGGAAGCTTTCATGTGCTCATTAACTTCTTCTCCTAGCATCCTCTGAACAGTGGAACTGTGGAAAACCATCATACAGGCCCTTATTAATAGTCTCCTTGACTACGGAAATGATCTACTGGTTACAGCAAGTAAGTGCTTCATGCTATGCCTGCAGGTGGTCCAGAATATGGCTGCAAGATTGGTTTACCATCTTCCATCTGGCACCTTCACAGGTCCAGTTCAGAGATCTCTTCATTGGTTGCCTGCCAGGAAGGACTGTACCTTTGCGTTCCTATGACATGATCTCAGAGGCTTGTATGCTGAGGGTCCAGTTTACCTATTTACAAGAATCAGGTTTTACCACTGTGGAGAAAACTTAGATTATCTGACATGGCACTGGCCATCCCTGCCACATATGGAGGTCACTCTTTTTCTTACCTTGCACCTTTCGAATGGAATAAGTTGCCCCTACATATTCTTTCTTGTCACAGCTTTACGGTTTTTAAAAAGTTGGTAAAAAACCAGTTATGTTAGAAAATCAGTATCGCTTTCAGGTTTAACTTCTCTGTATGAGGCTTTAGCACTGGGATACTTCAGTAGGAGTGAGCTTTTTTCTCCTAACTAAATGCCAACAATATGAGTGGTTCTACCATTCCTGTGTTTTTGTTGTTCTGTTATTGCCCCATCTCAGCTATTGCACATTTTTGTTAGATCAGCTAGCCATGTATTAACAATAGGCAGCTTATTTCCTTTCCAGTGCATAGCTATTCTGTGTTTTGTAAGTAGAAAGGCCAGAGAAACCAGCGTGCATGCCATTCTCAATTTTTCAGTCTGTATGTGTGTCCTAGTAACACAAATCACAAGTAGTTCTGTCTGAACATTTTACTGGTATTTTATCAGCTCCATAAGAAGTTATCCAGTTCTCATTTAAGTACATACTTGTAGTGCACATAGGTGTCTTTATTGTTATTGCAGCTATTTCAATACAGTAAAGCAATGCACTCCATGTGCTTGTGAGAAAAAATAGCTTGTGTCTTGTGAAAATGCATGTAATTAAGGGTCTGATTTAGAACCTGGCCGACTAGTTACTCTGTCACAACAGTGACGGATACCCTGTCCACCAAAACCTAAATTCCATAGGACATCATGGGATGTTGAGTTCTAAATTTTACTCTGCAAACATAACAAATTATTTTTATCAATAATCGCTCAGCCCGGCTGCAGAGTCTCTAAAGAAGATTCTGAACTTGGGCAGGTGAAAAAATTCTTACACTTTTGTTCCCAACACAGTCTTAAAGTACAGACCAACTGTGTATTCTGTTGAAGTTTTGAACCGGTAATAGTTTGGGTGCAGCATATTCTTCTATTTGGCTCTTCCTTTGTACAAATGGGGGACACTCTGCATGATAAATTAACAGTGTCAGCCCTTATATGTTTCTAGAACGTGTGTACTACCTCTTCTTAGTATTCTTACTCACCCAATCTTTGTGTAGTCATTTGAACATGACTCTATCTCAGGCCTCCCGTAGTCGCCTCATAATTCTCTTGAATGGCTTCAAATGATAGCCTAGCAATAGAAAGGCATGTTGTATGGAAATGTCTCTTTTTTGCATTATCTTTTCAAACGTTTTGGACTGATGCTGCTGGTTTTTCGAATCTGAGAGTGCACTGAGGCCTACTATCCAGACCTCATTGACAGTGTCCGACTCTTAAAAGTTTCTTTTTTTTGGCTTACTACCAATTGGCATAAGTTAACTCACTTGTAATTTCACGGCCTGCAACTTAAGGTGTCCCTCATGCACTGCAGCACTTATTGTGCCACCACGAGTGTGACAAAGGAAAACATGTCTTCCAGCTTGCCACTGCAGGCTGGTACAGCAATCTTTTTTTTTTCTTTTCTTTATTTTATCTTGAAAAGAGCACCCTCTCATGAATGTAGCTATCCTAAGTGCACTACTCTTGGCTCTGAGACAGTCTGTAATTTCAGTAGGGCTGTACATGGTACCTCTTGTGCCAGTACTGACTTAGGAGATACAATCATTGGACAAGTTCTCTGCCATCAACCCATGCTCAGCTGGCCCCCAGAAACAAAATCATACATTCCCATTTTCCCCCTCACTTCTCTTATCAATTTTGGAGAAAAATCTAGCAGAGCTCCACCACTCATCCAGAACGGGAGGATCCTGTTAGCATCACTTCTTACATATTTTGTTCCTTGCCAGGAGAAACCATAAATGTTTTTGTTTTGATAGGGTTTCTGTCAATATACCTGATTTTCCCTATATTCACAGTACACCAAATAAAATTATCATGGGGCCTACCTCCAGCATTACTCCTCAAAAGATCTGATATTGCCTTCCCCACTATTAGCCAGAACACTTCAAGAACCAGGCAGGTAGCAAACAGATATATGTCAACTGCTTCTTGGGCTCCACATCTCTTGCATCTCTCATAATCCCTGTCTTTGAATTTTGCCAGCTTAGTGGGTGACCATAAGGCTCTATGGGGAATGAAAAAGCATTTCCTCTTTAATTCAGCAGATTTCCACACTGAATAAAGTAATCTCATAGATAAGTGTTGTTAGACTTTTCATCCTTAGCGTGGTCTCCCTTAACTTTTTGCCTCTCTTCCCCAGGTTGTTGATGTGTGCTGGACGTTGAGTTTGCTGTTTTTGTTACTCTGGGCACTTTACCACTGCTAACCAGTGCCAAAGTGCAAGTGCCTCTTTACACAATGTGTATGTAATTGGCTTATCCATGATGGACATATTTGATATATTAGTAAGTCCCTAGTACAGTGCACTAGAGGTGCCCAGGGCCTGTAAATCAAATGCTACTAGTGGGCCTGCAGCACTGGTTGTGCCACCCACATAAGTAGCTCTGTAATCATGTCTCAGACCTGACATTGCAGTGTGTGTGTGTCCAGTTTTAACCGTAAATTCGACTTGGCAAGTGTACCCCCTTGCCAGGCCTAAACCTTCCCTTTTCTTACATGTCAGGCACCCCTAAGGTAGGCCTTAGATAGCCTCAAGGGCAGGGTGCAGTGTGTGGTTAAGGTAGGACATATAGTAATGTGTTTTATATGTCCTGACAGTGAAATATTGCTAAATTCGTATTTCACTGTTGCAAGGTCTGTCTCTCTCATAGGTTAACATGGGGGCTACCTTTAAATCTGATTAAATTGTAGCTTCCTTATGGGAGCGGATGTACATGGGGAGTTTGGGGTCTCTGAGCTCACAATTTAAAAATACATCTTTTGGTAAAGTTGATTTTAAGATTGTGTGTTTGAAAAAGTAACTTTTAGAGAGTGAGCATTTTCTTGCTTATGCCATTTACGTGACTCTGCCTGTTTGTGGATTCCCTGTCTGGGTCAGTTTGACAGTTGGGGTGGTTGCACCTCACAGTAGACAGTGACACATAGGGAGCTGGGGTGTAGTCTGCATTTCCTGATGATACATCTGTGCTAGGAGGGAGGGGAGGAGTGGTCACTTACACCTGAAAGGGCTGTGCCTGTCCTCACACAATGCAGTCTCCAACCCCCTGGTTACTGTCTGGGGCCTGGCCTGGGCAAGGCAGGATTTCACATTTAAGAGAGAGTTTGCTTTGAAGTAGGCCACCTTCAATGGAGAAAATGGGTAAAAGAAGGGCACCCAAAACCACAAAATTTAAAACACCTCTGGAAACCAAGAGGAACGTCTGCCTGGAGTAGAGCTGAAGAGCTGAGGAAGAAGACCTGCCCTGTCTCTGACTGTGCTTTGTGGAGCTATCCTGCAGTTGCTGCTTCTACCAGAGTAAGAGGGCAAAGACTGTACTTTTTGTGCCTTCATCTTATGAAGATCTCCAAGGGCTTGATTTAGAGATTGCCTCCTGTTGTTTGAAGTCTCAGGGACAGCAAAGACGTCTCTCTGCCAGCACCTGGAATCTCTGGATACATCTGCCAAGTGGTGCCCATCCAGTTCCTGGGATCGTGAAAGGAGAAGCTGGCAGCCCAAGAGTGAGAAATCCACGCACAGAGCGCCGTGCAGGGAAAAGATCGACGCAACTCCGATCTGCGGCTGAAAAATCGACGTGCTGCTGGCTTTGTGGCTGAAAATCAACGCACACCTATAACGCGACCAAAGAATCGTCGCACAGAGCTGGAGAAACGACGTGCAGCATCGCTGACGGAGGCTGGTGAGATCGCAACCCGCGCTGTGGTGTTTTCAGATCATCGTGTGGCTGGATTTCCGACGCAAGTACTGCTGGATGTGTAAAAACAACGCAAGGCCTGCCCGGACCCAAGAGTGCTGATCGGATCGACGCATCGCTCTCCTGAGGAGAGAAGAAATGACACGCCCCAACGAAAGGAGAAACAAACAAAGGTCTTGCTCGTGAGTGAAATCACCCCATTACAAGCCCTTTTTGACGCGCACTCACATGTGCATGGTTATTTTTTATGCACCCAAGGTACCTTTTCACGCTAACAGTGTTAGTGTATATTTAATACTACTTGAAGACTCTTTTTGCTTTTTAATTGATGACTTTGTAGTTTTGGTCTTGTTTTGTTTAGATAAATATTTCCTATTTTTCTAAATCTGTGTTGTGTCATTTTGTAGTGTTTTCATTAAGTTACTGTGTGTGTTGGTATAAATACTTTACACCTAGCACTCTGAAGTTAAGCCTACTGCTTGTGCCAAGCTACCAAGGGGGTAAGCAGGGGTTAGCTGAGGCTGATTCTCTTTTACCCTGACTAGAGTGAGGGTCCTTGCTTGGACAGGGGGTAACCCGACTGCCATCCAAAGACCCCATTTCTAACATTGGTGGCAGCGGTGGGATTTGGACTTGTATTTGTACCTGACATACAGTAATTAAGTGTGCACGACTGTTTTGAGCGCAGACCACTACGTGACCACATACTACTTGTTTGGTGATCTTTGATTTTTCTCTTTTGCCTGGATTTTTCCCTACATCCATTTTTGTGGTAAGCTTTGATTGACTTCTGAACTTCATTTGGGAACTTGTTTTCTGCTTTTTTGGAACTTTGCACTTTTGCTGACTTTTCATCATGTTCCAATCTGGAGATGCATCAGTTAGAGCTGCCTTTGACCTGGAGAAATGGGATAGCTATACCAAGGCTCAGTTAAAGCAGTTTTGTAAAAGGTTTGACTGTCCCATTAAGAACTCAACCAAGAAGGAAGAGCTGCAAAAGGCGTTATGGGCCTGGGTGACAGCCAAAAGCACTGAAGGGCACACAGAAGATGAGGAGGAGGAAGGGCAGTCCTTACACAATGGTATTGTGGGTGGGCCTGCTATGTCCAGGGGAAGGGTCTCCAGGGCAGGTAGCAGTGTCTCATCTGAGGGTCTGACCCCTGAAGAATTGCAGGACAGACAGGCAGAGACAGAGCACCAGAGGGAGTTGGAGAAAATGAGGATGGCCATTGAAGACAAAAGTTGGTTAATGAGCTCAGCTTGAGGGAGCTGGATCAGAGGAGCCAGTCTAGTAGGGATGGTGGCAGCCACATCACGGTGCAGACTGAAAGGAAGGTGCATATTCCTAAAGATCTTGTGAAGGATTATAAAAGGGAGGACGACATATACTTGTGGTTTAAGGGGTATAAGTCGGCTCTTCATATGAATCTGGTCCCTGAAGCTCATTGAGGGACGGGTCTTTGGAAGCATTTTGAGGTAGAGGGGAGGGATACACTGACGGCCTTAGGGGATGCTCATAATCTCACCTACTCTAGCATGAAGGATGCCTTGCTCACAAGGTATGGTCTCACCCCTGAGAAGTACAAGGATTAGTTAGGTCCTACAAGAAAAAGGAATCCCAAACATGGTTTGAATGTGTTGATTCCTATTGCAGGTCACTGGATGGCTTGGTGAAGGGCAGTAAGGTAACTACGTATGAGGGGCTTTACAATCTGATTGCTTGGGAGCACTTGTACAGTTCATGTTTTGTGGAGGTGCGCCAGCACCTGATTGACAGCAAGCTGACTGACCCCAGGAAGGATGTGGAGGAAGTGGACTGCAAAAGTGGTATGGGGGAGACCACGCCAAGGGTGGGCATGGTCCCTCTCAGAAGAAAGGGGGGCTAAAGGTAAACAGGGGGAGTTCTCCAAAGGGTCCCAAACTGATTCCCAGGGCAAGGATTCCCAACCCCCAGTGAGAAGAAGCCATGGTCCTCCAAAAGGAAGCCAGTGGCAGGTGGTCCCCTGCGTAAGTGCTATGCATGTGTCCAGGTGGGTCATGTAAGGGGGGACCCCAAATGCCCCAAAAGTGCACCGGCACCCACTGGTGCGCTGTCCCAGGTTTTTCTCTTGTGTTAAATATTAGAAATTGGGTTGTTGGTCAACTGAGGGTGAGCCTGATCAAGCAGCAACCACAATCCTGGTCAAGATAAGGGTCAGGCAAACCCTAAACTAAAATGTGCTCACCCTCTGGTAGCTTGGTAAAGAGCAGTCAGGCTTAATTTAGTGGAACTGTGTGAAGTATTTGTATAGCACTTCAAATTGTAAACAGTGAAAACACTGCACGAAAAGATTCCACACCAGATTACAAAAAGTAGATGTTACTTTATTAAATAAAACAATTACAAAATGACAAAAATCCAATAAGTAGAAATTGAGTTATTAATTTTTAAAGAATAGAATTTAAAACAGAGCCTAGAGGCAAGAAATGCCAAACAGGGATATCTGGTTGCAGTGGAACAAGACAAAGTCAAACAATCAGGCTGACCACGATGGAGTGCGGGCCAGCTATAGGGACCAGATGGTGCCCGCTGAACTAAAATACCTTGTTCTGAGTTGTGATGCCTCAGTTCTGAACCACGTAGTATGGGGGATCTGTCGCTTTTCTCCACTCAACAACAGCAATGCGTAGGTTCCAAGATGTTGTGAAGCTGTGGTGCGAGTTCCTACTGCGTCAATGTTGAGGATCTGTTGTGAAGTCAAGGCGATGAGTCGGTTTCAATGAGTGCAGGGGATGTGATGTAGAGTTTCAGAGTTGCTGTCAAGGCTGCCATCGACGGCGATGTGAGCGACTTGTGTAAGGAAAACATTGAAGTGTTGGTTCTGAGGTTGATGCACTGGTTTTGACATGCATGTTACAGCGGTGAAGTGATCCTGGTTGCACTGGTTCTGGCCAATCCAGCAGAGGTGATGCACCGTTTTTCTCACCACACCAACAGCAATCCACTGTTTCTGCTTCCGCAGCAGGGAATGTGTCAGCTCTGCTGGATCACGCACCTTAGGCCCTCGTCCAAAGGGCCAGGACTAGGGGACCAGGACTAGGGTGACATCACTTGGCAAGACAGACCCACAGATGGCAGGGTTTAGGAGCAAGGTGGTTGGAAATCTGTTATGTCCATGAGACTTCAAATGAGAAGGCCAGCTGACTAGCACTTGGAGTCGCTCTGGGTTCAAGTGATGCAGGACCAACCCTTCTCACCCAGGCAGCAGAACAGCAAGGTAGGACTCTAACAAAGCAGCAGTCAAATAGAGTGACTGTCCTTCAGCAGCCCAGTAGTCCTTCTTCGTGGCACAGTAGTCACAGGTCAAGAAGTGTACTGAATTGTTGAGTTCAGAGGTCCAGTAATTATACTTAGTTAGGTCTTTGAAGTGGAGGAGCCTTCAAAGACAAGTATTTAAAGTACACCAAGGTCCTGCCCTTTCTGCCCTGGCTCCAGACCCACTACAGGGAGTTATGTAGCCCTTTGTGTGGGGACAGGCCACAGGCCACAGCCTATTCAGGTGTATGTGAAGGTGTGGCCAGCTCCACCCTCCCATCCTGCCAGGAGTTCCAATCAAGCCTCATTATTTCACATCTGAGCTTCCATTGTTTGTTGCTGTTTAGGGGAACACAAAAAGCCAGCTGTCTCCCACCCCAGGCAAGTGATCAGAGACAAGCAGCAGGCACCAAATGGCTAAAGTAAGAGAATGGCAGCTTTCTAAAAGTGGCATTTTCAGAATTACAATTTAAAATCCAACTTAACAATAAGTTGTGAGTTAAAATTATGATTCCAGAAACACTAAACTCGAAATGTTTTGCTCTACCAGATTGGGAATTACACTTATAAGAGGTAAACAGGTAATCCCAATATTATCCTATGGAAGAGATAGGCCTTGCACTAGTGAAAAATTACATTTGGAGTTTTTCTTTATCAGGGCATCTAAAACTTTAACGTACACGCACTACCTTTTAATTACCTTGCACCCTGCCTTTTAGCCAGGGACAACCTTAGGGGTGACTATCATGTGCAAAAGGGTTACTTTGCTAGGTCGAAATGGCAGTGTAAAACTGCACACACACAGGCTATGCAATGGCAGACCTGAGACATGGTTAAAGGGCCACTTACGTGGGTGGTACAATCAGTACTGCAGGCCCAAAAGTAGCACTTAATTTATATTGCCTTGGCACATGTAATGCACTTTATTTGGGACTTCTAAGTAAATAATCCAGTCGGGGTTTAAGACGATGTTACCATGTTTAGGGGAGACAGCACAAGCATATTATCACTGTTTACCAGTGGTAAAGTGCACAGAGTCCTAAGTCCATCAAAAGCAAGGTCAGAAAAGTTGAGGAGCTAGGCAAAAAGTTGGAGGGAAGTCCACCCTAAGGCTGTCATGCCTAATACTGAGGGTCTGCACTCACCCAAGATCCATCAAGCGGTATCTTCTGGAGTCATCTGAAGCACGCCGCTCATCATGCACAGAAAATAGCAACTGTGGCAGACTCACATCAGTGTGCACACCTGTTAAAATAGATCCATTGTATCCTCTCCAACATGGCTGTTGCGCTTCTGCGTTCTAGTGTTCATTATACTATTGTATCTCACTATCTGTAACAAGCAGTATTGTTCACAATGATCTATCTCATGGCCCATATACACAGATCATTGCCTTCTATAACCCAGGTCCATTCAGTGATACATTCTGTGTCAGCAAATGGCAGAGTATTTCAAATGTTCACTGTGGCATAGTGATTCATACACATAATTCATACAAGTATTTCTTGATAGTACTTGTTTCATGATCATTAGATGTGCATGAAAATCATCCCTATTTTCATTATATCATTTTGTGGCAATCCTTCGTAACCCATGTGTTAGCTTAGTTCTTAAACATGTAGAGAACAATCAGTGCATATTTCTTGAAAAGTATGTCAATCATTATGCAGTATATATATACAGAATGTGAATTTTTGGCACAGTATTTCAAAAGTGAAGTACATTCAAAGAGTTCATTACAAAAAATCATGTTTTTTCAGGAAATACTCAAAAATAAAACTGTATTCTTGGTATTCTCTCCATATGAATTGCAATCAATTACATCTGGCTTCTCAAAGAATGTCACTTGCCTAACCATATCCTCATATTCGTTCATCCAACTGTGTACTGTATCTAGGAGGTTCATTGATTTGCACTCCCTTAAGTTTAAGGTGGTGCTTCTGTCATGGACATGACAATTCCTCATGATTTGTTCTAAAGCCATACTCTTCATTTGTGGCATGCATTACCAGATGGGTTCTTGGGGTTTTGCATAACATTTTGACTGCATTTGTGCTTACTCTAAACTGCTGGCTTGTTTGACCAATGAATCCCAGATCATATGGGCAATTGATCATGTAGGTAACATCTGCGGAGGGGGATCTCAGTTAAGTTATCAGTTTACAAGAAAGATACTTCTCAATCAGGTAGGGATCCCAGCTGTTCTCTTCTCTCAGGCCGATGGATTTTTAACATTGGCTGAGATTAACCAGGAGCTGGACATCACATTAATCAATATATCTTTTACTATCTCTCTACTAGTCAATTATGAGAGTTTGGTATGAGTTGAAGGGTTTTATTTTCACATCATTTCAGTAGATCATTGTTATTCAGATTATAGAATAAAAATCTTATTAATCTAATTGATTAGAGTTTAGTTCCAATAAAATAACCAATGAATCATGATAATTTGCAATGAGCACATTCTATAAAGGAAGCAATAGCTTTTCTAGAAATGGGAAAGAAAAGACATCAGTTCAGAAACCCATAAAGAATTCAAAATCATAAGCATAAAGCTTCAGCATCAAATGTCATCTCAATAGTTCAAAATCACTCAAAGCAGAAACTCTCATGCAGAGAGATTCGAGAAACTTAGTAAAGTCTCCAGCAAAAGACAAAGATGCCTGGGTAAGTGAGAACATGAAATAATTGCCAGCCAACAAGCAAAAGAGTGCTCCAACACCCACTCTAAGATCATGCACTATTATAGACAAACACTAATTTTCAATGTTGCAGTTTATTGTTTCTTCTTTCTCTAGTACGCCAGTCAGCTTTGCACCCCTGGGAACAGGATCATGTCTTGTTTTCTCACCAGGATACAATACAACTTAGATGGCAATGTCAAATTAAACAATATCTTATCTAATAAAATGTCCCTTCTTTTTACATTTTGGCATGATTCATTTCCCTTAGAAATGTTGCATCTCCATGTGTGAACTTCTTCATTACCTCACTAATACATATCTCTATTTATTAGTTAACAGTTATTTTTATTTAGGTAGAAACATCTGCAGAAGCAAAAGAAAACATTTTATGCAACTTCTGTCCATTATGAAAAACAATTCCATGGAAGGGTCAAGAATCAAACATGTTGTGCTTACGTTACCATTCTTTAGTCATGTCAGCTTGTCAGACCCATACCGAGCAAATATGGTAGCCTACTACATTTTCTTGCATTTACACACATTTATTTTGCATTAGTTCTGCACATTATTTTAGTACTATTTTCATTACATATTAAAATATGTCAGCATCTTTCCCCCTCTGATGGTTATCGAAACATTGCATTTTCTTCACAAATGAATCTTTTAGAGTTCATTTTCATCCTCGTTTGAGTCCTTCCTCTTTCTCTACAGCTCTCAGGTTCATTTACTCCCTTATATTTCTGATTGATGTAATAATTTAATTCTAGTTCCCTTTTTCTCTATTTGGTTCTCTCTCTGCTTTTAATACCCTTGTAAAACCTCAACACAATACAATAGGAAACAAACCCCACAAAATCTGCATAGGCACTAGTATTGCTTTAAGGGCCAGATGTAGGAAGCCGTTTGCATGGTGCAAACTGCGAAAATCGCAGTCTGCGCCATGCAAACGGCCTAACGCGATGCACATTCACAAATTGCGAGTCGGTACCGACTCGCAATTTGTGAATGCGACTCGCAAATAGGAAGGTGTGTTCCCTTCCTATTTGCAAGTCGCATCGCAATTCAGAATTGCTTTGTGATCGCGAATGCGGTTACAAAGCAACTCGCAGTTACCACCAGTGTCACACTGGTGGTAACTCATTCGCAAACGGGAAGGGGTCCCCATGGGACCCCTTCCTCTTTGTGAATGTTGCCCAGAATGTTTTTTCAGAGCAGGTAATGGTCCAATGGACCACTGCCTACACTGAAAAAACGAAACCAAATGGTTTCGGTATTTTTTCATTTTGCAACTTGTTTTCCTTTAAGGAAAATGGGCTGCAAAATGAAAAAAAACACTGCATTATTTAAAAAGCAGTCACAGACATGGAGGTCTGCTGACTTCAGCAGGCCACCATCCCTGTGAGTGCAGGGATTCGCTACTGGGTCGCAAAATGCAACCCACCTCATTATTATTGATGAGGTGGGTCTTTGCGACTCCATAGCGAGTCGCAGACGGTGTCTGAGACACGGTTCTGCATCCGAGATCTCGGAGTTTGCTACATGTGGCCCCAAATTCCTTCCTCCTGATGTTGTAAACTAGTTGCCTAAAGAGAAATACCTTTGCCTAAACTACTTAAGACACTAGTGATTTATAATGATTCTAGCTGCGGTTTGAGACAGGAATTTCAAAATGTTCTTCCTCTCATCAGGAATGTATATGCAGCAATGCTGAATTTTCAATTTTTAACAGACTCCGCCTTTTTCTGCGAGCAAAGTAGCTAAAGCTAAACGATATTGCAAAACCATTGATCCAATAGCCACTAATTCTCTGTTAACAACTAGCACATTTCTAGATGTGTTGGCTGTCAGTATAACCACTACTGTTCAAAGCTTTCTAATTTTCTCATTAGTCACAACTACTTCTACTGGTGGGATGATTGCTCCGAAATCTTTTTTTTTTTTAAATAGGCATTCTGTCCACAAACAAAACAAACTCCTGAAATAATGCTTGTTTTCAGCTGTTTCCTGATATTCCTTGGCAACTGAGCACTATAACAGGCTCTTCTTGATCTAGTACTTGTCATTTCACCTGGATCGTCTAGTTGTTCTGGTGATGTCTCAACCATTATCTCAGGTTGAGCTCTTATTTCTTCTTCTTCACAAGTAACTTGAATGCCACTTTTTAAAATCACAGGAACTTGGATTGGTGCAACTGTTTGGTTCTTCACCCCTCTCTGCTTCTTGCAAATTTACTCTTTGCAGATCTACTCCTTGCAGTGGCACTGTTTGTGGTTGTGCAGTCAAAAGTGCTTTTAGTTCTGGTTCATACAATAATGTCTTTTCATATGGGCAACTTACTCTCTGAGTGTACGATGCATGCTCCCAATTCGGTATCCCAGCACAGTTAACAGCAGTGATGATAATGAGAATCACTTGAAAGGAGCCCTTCCATCTCGGTTCCAGATATGACTTTAAGACATGCTTCTTTATCAAGAACCAGTCACCCGGACTGAGGTCAGGCACTGTTGTTGATGCAGATTTGTAGTGACATCTTCAACATGCTGAGGGAGAGAACGCACCACATCATCCAATCCTGTGCAGTAATCGAGTATCATATCATTGTTGATGTTCATTTGATGTTCATTTGCGGGTACAGCAGGCAATCTAATTGCACTGCCCATACAAATTCAATGTGACTATAATCCGGTCTTCCTGTCTGGTGTACATCCAAGACTCATCAACACCAAAGGAAAGCCATCAGGCCATTTCAGTGAAGTGGATGTACAGACTTTCACCAATTGGTACTTTATGGTTCCATTCAGCTGTTCAACTCTAGTACATGCTTCTGGACAATAACTGCAATGTAATCTCTGCTCCAATTGTAAAGCTGTGCAGAGTTTCCCTAGGACTTTACAGCTAAAATGAGTCCCATGATCAAACTCCAGAGAAACTGGTATTACCTCTCACAACAGCAGTTTTGCTACAGTCAGAACTTTCATTTCTCCGTGTTGGGGTGCCTTCCACCCATCGGGAGGAAACGCACACTATAACCAGGACATATCTCAGTCAGTTACAAACAAGCATCTTGATGAAGTCTATTTGCTTTCTGTTGAAAGGAACACCTGATTTTACTAGGTGGCTCAATGTTACTATGATCTTCTCCCTACATTCATCTGTTGACATGTTACACATTGATGGGACAATTCTTCTGCAAGCATCCTAAACCTGGGATTAAACAAATTCTGTCTGAATAATATCACCATTGTATCTGTTCCAAGGTGTGAAGGGCCATGAATATGTTCTGTCATGGGAAACAATAGAATGTCTGGTAACACTGACGTTCCTTCTGCTGAAATCAGAATGTAATTTGCATTTTTCCCACATCCTGCTCTAATTCAACCCTGTTGACCATGAGACATCTTCCTGCAACCTCTTAAGCTCTTCCCATGAATCAGCTATAGACAACAACATCCAAAAAGCAATGTCCTCTTCAGACTCATTTGTGTAAGCTCCATTAAATGTGCAGGCTATAAGTGCACAAGTGCATAATATCAAGCAACTTCATCAGCAAATCTGTTTCCAACTGTGATGTTTTCATTGCCACTTTGGTGAGCAGAACACTTAATTACTGCAACTTCTATAGACATTTGTAATACTTCCAACACTTTTTTAACATGTTTGCCATTTCTAACGGGTGAGTCAGATGAGGGCATGAAACCTATCTGTGACCATATCTGTCCAGAGTCTTGGACCACACCAAAGCCATATTGACCTGTGCTGAGGTAAGACCTTAAAACCATGAAGCTTCCACAACTTCCTGAATCATACAGACAGAATAGGCTGCAGTCAAAGTACCTTCATTGTTTCTTAAACATGAACCGTCCTCAAAAATTACATAATAAGGCTCATTCAAAGTTTCATCTTTTATATCTGGTCTTGACTTGGTGTAAAAATCTGTGACATCTAGGCAATCATGCTCAATTTTACCAGTGTTTTAATTTTTGGGAAGAAGCAACAGAGTTGAGGGGTTTAATGCTTGACAGCATTTTAATATCACATTTTCAGCAGCAAGAATTTGCTGGTCATACTTTGTTGTAAGGCGGCTGCCTGTCAAGTACTGTGTTTTTGTTTTCATAAGCAAAATTTCTACAGAGTGAGGAGCCCTATCAGTTAAAGGATGTCTCATCACTATGGCCCTCAT
This sequence comes from Pleurodeles waltl, assembly GCF_031143425.1. Lineage (NCBI taxonomy): Eukaryota > Metazoa > Chordata > Amphibia > Caudata > Salamandridae > Pleurodeles > Pleurodeles waltl. The sequence goes on from NC_090446.1 coordinate 683,973,620, forward strand.
TACAACCATGGCGGTCGGTGTTAAAACAGCGGTAATACCGGCAACAGGCCAGGGGTAAAAAAAATGGGATCACGACCACGGCGGAAACCGCCAACATAGACAGCCACTTTAACACTCCGACCGCCACGGCGGTAGCAACAAACACCGCGGCGGTAGCCGCCAACAGACAGGCGGAAGACAATGTACCGCCCACCCTATCACAACCCGCCAATCCACCAGCTTTTCCGGGGCATTACCAACGCCAGCAAAAGCTCAGCGGAAACATGACTTGGAAGGGAAACCACTCACCTGTCGACAAGCAACGAAGAACCAGGACGCCATGGAGCCCGAGCTGCAGGTGTTCCCCAGGCTGGTATATCTTCTCATACATGACGGATATCAAAGGCAGCGACAACCACAGTGAGTACTGCATCTAAAACACAGGGGGGGGGGAGAGAGTGACACACACACACACAACACGCAACGCCCCCAGCCCCACCCTCACCCACAACACCATACACACAAAAACATGCAGCAACATTACATTTACACCCCGTAACCCCCTGGAAGAACCCAAGGACAAAAGGAATAGAGTGCTAATAGGGATATTTTGAAATATGCAGATATAGACAACAATTAGAAAAACAGTATATACAAATATTTACAATATGTACAGAAGGCCGTACACTGTCCTTTGCAAATTTCCATGGCCCACTGCGCCGAATAATCATGGGAGAAGCCCACACTTGACTCCTGCCTCAAAACGGAGAGAACACTGCAAGGGCATCAGGTCAAAAACACACAGGCACCTCAGGGGAGAGGGGAAGGGGCACCTCAGGCGGAAGATGGCACTACGCCACTGCTCCTGGAGGGGGCAACATGCCCACAGCAATGTCCTGGGGAATGCAAAGCCACCAACTCTCAAGTGGGTGGTTTGCCCACAGCGATGTCCTGGGGAGTGCAAAGCCACAGTCTCTCAAGTGGGTGGTTTGCCTACTGCTTGGTCCTGGGGAGTGCAAAGCCACAGTCACTCAAGTGGGTGGTTTGTCCACTGCTTGGTCCTGGGGAGTGCAAAGCCACAGTCTTCCAAATTTCACAAGTAGGTGGGTTGCCCACTGCTTGGTCCTGGGGAGTGCAAAACTACAGTCTCTCTACTGGATGGCTTCTCCACTGGATCTGGAGGGGGCCTTGTGCCCAGTCTGCTTCATCCTGCCAAGGATAGTGATAGTGGATGCATTTCTCCACTGATTCTTGGGGGGGCCTTGTGCCCAGTCTGCTCCATCCTGCCAAGGATTGGGTGAGTGGATGCATTTTTCCGCTGGTTCTGGAGGGGGCCTTGTGCCCAGTCTGCTTCATCCTGCCAAGGATATTGATAGTGGATGCATTTCTCCACTGGTTCTGGAGGGGGCCTTGTACCCAGTCTGCTTTATCCTGCCAAGGATTGGGTGAGTGGATGTATTTCTCCACTGGTTCTGGAGGGGGACTTGTGCCCAGTCTGCTTCATCCTGCCAAGTATTGGGTGAGTGGATGCATTTCTCCACTGGTTCTGGAGGGGGACTTGTGCCCAGTCTGCTTCATCCTGCCAAGAATTGGGTGAGTGGATGCATTTCTCCACTGGTTCTGGAGGGGGCATTGTGCCCAGTGATGCTGCACTTGGGGTGTGGCAGTACACATTCCCTCACCTGGGTGTCTGAGGCATGAGATTTGCAGGGAACAGGTAGCATGATACTCCATGGAGGCAGGGCCAAACTACATCCTGTGGCGACTAAGGCTGCAAACTGGTGGTAGTGCCGGTGCTGGTGGGGGTGCTTCAAGTGGTGGTGGGAGGGTCCAGGCCATCTCCTGCAGCCCTGAACGGCTGCCCACTCGGGATGCTGCTGCTGACAGTTGTAGTGGCACCAGCTGTAATGTGGTGGTGCTGATGGTGGTGCAGGTGGCGGTTCCTGCGGCGGTGTCTGCGGCGGGGATGCTACCGGTGCTGTCTGTGGTGCAGGTGCTGATAGTGGTGGAGGGAGACACCAGGCCATCTCCTGCAGCCTTGGACGGCTGCCCACTGGGGATGATGCTGCTGACAGTTGTTGTGGCAGCAGCGGTGTGGGTGGAGGTGCAGGGGGCAGTGCAAGTGGGGGGGGCAGATGGTGGTGCAGGTGGCAGTGCCTGTGGCGGTGCTTTCCATGGTACAGGTTGTGGTGCTGTCGGTACCGATGGTGGGCACCAGTCCCTCACCTGGAGCCTCCGAGGCCTGAAGTGCCGTGCCTTGGGTTTTCTTCCCCTTCCCCAACTTGGCAGATGCTGCTGGGACCTTGGCACTGGCAGCTTGTGTTTTGGAGGAGGCCTTGCTGGGTGGGTTGTGCTTCTTGGCCGTGCTGCATGCTGGCCCCTTCTTCACCTTGGCAGGTGGCGGAATGGGTTGGTCATTTGCAGGGGTCGGTGGCACACTGGCTGCCCTGACGGGTGCCCCCTTTGATCCTCTGGGACTTGCAGGTACCACAGGGTACGCCGACTTGGTGGCTGAGGTGCTGGCCTGGGATCTTGACACCCTGGCCCAAGGGGAAGGACGGAGGAGGCATAGGGAAGAGGTCAATGTTTGCCTGGAAAAGATTTTTAGACACACTGGGATGGGAAGATGGAGAGGGTATGGGAGTGGAGGAAGAGGGGGTGGATGTAGGAGGTGTACGTCTGCTGAGTTTGGGTGAAGGTGCATGGGCTAGATGCTGTTGTGAGGTGAATGGCTGTTGGGTGGGTTGGTGCTTGCGTTTGTGTACTTTGGGAGGAGAGGTCATAGACAGACTGGGAGAGGACATAGGGGATGTGTGCATGGATGTGGGGATGGTGACTGCTCATGAGGGACGTGCTGTGATGGGCGTGCTGGTGATGGAGGTAGTGAATGAAGATGTAGTGCATGCAGGTGTGAGTGTAGACGCTACTGAGAGGGAGGTGGAGGAGGAGGAAGGGGACACGGTGGAGGCAGTGGATGTTGGTGTGTTTGCATGGGCATGGTGCTTGTGTGAGTGCCTGTGAGATGAAGTGTGGTGCTTATGTTTGCCTGACCCACCTTTGTGTGGTGATTTGGGTGCATGCTGGTCTGAAGGTGTGTTTGGGATAGGTTGAGGTAGAGGGGATTGGGTCTGGGTAGTGGAAGTTGGAGGGGGCAGGCTGAACACAGGGACAATGGCTGCCATCAGTGCTGAGGCCAGAGCCTGAAATGCTCTCTGTTAGGCCACCACGCCAGAGTGAATGCCCTCCAGGTATGCATTTGTTTGTTGCAAATACCCTGTTAGACCATGGCTGGCATTCAGTATGGTTGACTGCCCAACAGGGAGGAATTCAGGAGGTCAATAGCCTCCTCACTGAGAGTAGCAGGGCTGACTGGGGCAGGGCCTGAGGTGCCTGGGGCGAAGGAGATGCCCACCCTCCTGGGTGAGCAGGCACGGGAAACACACTGAGGGGGTGCTGGGAGGGAGGTGCTGGTGGGGGGGTGGCGTCTGTATCTGTTGTTGGGGTGGGCACAGAGGTGTCTGCCTTCGCCAGGGAGCTTCCATTGGAGGAGGAGTCGCTGTCAGTGGTGTCCCCTCCTGTCCCCGTCGTGGAGCTCCCCTCGCCCTCTCTCCCACTGGTGCCTTCACCCTCAGAGGATTCGGCCTCCGGGCTCATGTGGGATGCGGCTCCCTCCGTCGCCAGTGCCTCTGCTCCTCCGGCAGTGCACACACGGACAGGGCGACAAAATAAAAGGGGGGAGAGACAGAGGATACACTTGGTCAATGCCAGCAACAACACTACCGTTGGGGTACACAACACACAGTGAGCTGCCCCATGCACTAGGCCATGCCCAACCAGTCACTAAGATAGTCACCAGCCCATGGGGTACAATGCCTAATGCTAGGATCTGCACATCTGACACCCACAGGACCCTGCCCAGTAGTAGATGGCCACTTACACCATTGGCGTAGGAGTGCGCCAGAGCCTGCACATAAGGGACCTAACCTGCCGTGATCGCCCTGGCCTAGGGGCACCCACAGCCCACATCCCCCACCCAGCTACCTCCTAAAGTGCACAAAGTCATGAATCTGAATCTGTACTCACCCCCTTGTGGCTGCAGTGATGCCCTCAAGCGCCCATACAACTCCGGATAGGCCACCGCCAGGATGCGGAACATCAGGGGGTCATGGTGCGACGGGCACCCCTTCCACATTGGGAGGCCAGACCCAGCTGGGCCTCTGCCGTTTTCTTGGTCCAGAGGAGAAGGTCCTCCCATATCTTGCGGCAGTGGGTGCTCGTCTGTGACAGACCCCAGGGTCCGCACCTCCTTGGCGATGGCATGCCAAATACCCTTTTTCTGGTGGGCGCTGACCTGGAGGGAAAAGACAGCAGAAAAGGAAATCACTCACCCGTCCGGACCGGCATACCCATTGCCCACCAGTTCCCACCCATGCCGTACGCACGTACACTGACCACCTCTCATGCAGTACTCAGGCTAGGATGCCTCAGCACCCCCCAACATGTGGCTTACAATCACACCACTCCAAACATGCATTGCCCACACATCATGCTCACAGTGTACTATCCTGTTTGTCTGGAGGACCGTAGAGTAATGTGTACTGGGGAGGACTCCATCCACCAGTTTCTCCAACTCCTCTGCAGGGAAGGCAGGGGCCCTTTCCCCAGAAACATGGGCCATTGTCGCTTCCAGACTCAGGTCACAGCAGCACTTGCAGTGTAGGTTCTCTCCTGTTGACGGTCAGGTAGCAAGTGAGTAAATAGTTAGAAAATGGCAGTGACGTCTGCAGCGGTGCGTACCGTCACCACTGGCGTACATCGCCATTGGCTCCTGGAACCCATAGGGCCCAATGATAACCAATGGGAAGTTGCGCAGCAGTCATTGACCACCTACCACGATGGCGCACAACCCCAGCACAATTACCTCTTTTCCACTTGCCCTCCTCACAGGTCAGGCAGCCTCCATTTCAGGTTCACACATGGCATGGCACCTAACTGCGTCACAGCAGAAATATCAACTGACTCTCGACTTCACATACTGCTTCTGTGGCATAAATTCAGCAACATTCGTCCAATCTATGTGGAAATATGACCCTCTCCTCACCGTTCTTCTTCATAGGCTACAACCGCTGAGGCAGACTATGAGATGGCGGCATCCTCTGGTGTACAGACCCCTCTAGTGCAGGTCCTGTCAGTGCTCCATTTCCTGGCAAGTGGTTCCTTTCAAACTACAGTGGCCATGGCATCAGGGATGTCTCAGCCAATGTTCTCCAACGTGTTGACCAGAGTGTTGTCTGCTCTGCTGAAACACATGCGCAGCTACATCGTGTTCCCCCAGGTGGCTGAATTGGCCACAGTGAAGGTTGACTTTTATGCCCTGGGACATATCCCCAACATCATTGGTGCCATTGATGGTACACATGTGGCATTTGTCCCCCCCCCAGAGAAATGAACAGGTTTACAGGAATAGAAAAAGCTATCACTCGATGAATGTACGGATGGTGTGTTTGATGGACCAGTACATCTGCCATGTGAATGCCAAATACCCTTGCTTTGTGCCTGATGCCTATATCTTGAGGAATAGCAGCATCCCATATGTGATGGGCCAACTCCATGGGCACCGTGTGTGGCTAATAGGTGAGCCCAAGATCCCCACACAGTATAAGTAGGTGTCTGGGTATAGGGTTGTCCCTAAGGGTTAGTGTGTGTCTAACAGTTGTCCCTCAATATTTACAGGTGACTCTGGTTACCCCAACCACTCATGGCTACTGATCCCAGTGAGGAATGCCAGGACAAGGGCAGAGGAATGTTACAATGAGGCACATGGGTGTACAAGGAGGATAATTGAGAGAACCTTCAGCCTCCTGAAGGCCAGGTTCAGGTGCCTCCATTTGACTGGTGGATCCCTGTACTACTCACCCAAGAAGGTGTGTCAGATCATCGTGGCATGCTGTATGTTGCACATCCTGGTCTTGAAACACCAGGTTCCTTTTCTGCAGGAGGATGAGCCTGGAGATGGTCCTGTGGCAGCGGTAAAGCCTGTGGACAGTGACAAAGAGGAGGCAGATGAAGAAGATGTGGAAAACAGAACAAACATAATACAGCAGTACATCCAGTGTCACACAGGTAAGAGACTATAACTCCACTTAACATTTCAGTAATTTGTTGAACATTGTACATGGCAGCCTCTTACCCTTTGTCTATGGCCACTGACTGTTCCCTTTGGATTCTCTATTTTCAGATCTGTGTGCCCCATTCTGGCTCATGCTATATGTACTGCTGCCCACCAAAGGTCATCCTGTAGTATATTTCACTGTACATATTTGTTGCAATGCTTTGATAATGTTGTACTAATACATTTGAGATTCATTACTATGACTCCAGTATGGTATTTGTTTCAAGGGTGTTTATTTTTGTGCCAATAAGTATAGGGGTATGTTCAAGGAGCTAGGGTGATGGTGGAGGAATGTCCAGTTAGAGTCCAGTCTCTTGGTATCACAGGTACATTGTCCAATGGGGCATAGGAAGGGGAGCAATGGCAGTTCAAGGTGGACTGGGTTACAGAATGGGACAGAAGGGTGACTATCAGGAGAGTCTTATTTCCTGGCAGGGGTCTTGGCAATGTTCTCTGTCATCTGCCTGGATCGCAGGGACCGTTTGCAGGGTGGTTCTCCTTCTGCAGGGGGTGGGGTGCTTGTGGCCTATTGGTCCTGTGGCTGGGCCTCCTGTCCACTAGCGCCGGCGGAGGTGGAAGGCTGTTCCTTGGTTTGGCTAGTGTCAGGTGCCCTTTGTTGTGCCACTGACTGCCTCATGGTCTTTCCCATGTCAGCCAGCACCCCTGCAATGGTGACCAGGATGATGTATATTTTTGTTAGGTCCTCACTGATCCCCAGGTACTGTCCTTCCTGCAGCCGCTGGGTCTCCAGCAACTTGGCCAGTACCCAGCCCATGGTCTCCTGAGAATGGTGGTATGCTCCCAGGATGTTGGTGAGTGCCTTGTGGAGATTCTTGTTCCCTGGGCCTGTCCTCCACCTGTCGCACAGCAGTCCTCCCAGCTTCCCTGCTGTTCTGTGCCTCTGTCCCCTGAACCGTGTGCCCACTGCTACTGACCCCAGGTCCCTGGTTGTCCTGGATTTGTGGGGTTGCCTGGGGTCCCTGCAGTGGTGGTCACAATGCTGATTGATGTGTCCTGGGGACAGTGGTATGGCCCTGATGGGTGGGTGCTGTGCTGGTGTTTCCTGTGGGGGAGGCTCTGTGGTGGGTTGGGACTGGGGCATGGGAACCGACTGTCCAGAGGTTCCTGATGGGCCAGGATGGTCATCCTGATCCAGGCGTGCCAGAGCTGCTGTCATCACTGTGGGCCTCTTCTGGGGGGGGGACTGGATGTAGCTGGCACCTCCTCTCCAGTGACGTTGGGTAGGGGTCCTGTTGGGATGCAAATGCATTGTTACTGTATCAGCATGTGCCATCTTGTGCATGGTTGTGTTTCCCTTTATGATTGTGATTTCCCTGTCGGCTTGGCCTTGTGTGAGTGGTGATTTTGTGGGCTGGGTGATTCTCTCTATTGGGCATGCTGGGGTGATGGCTGTCCAGGCAGGTCTGTGAGTGATGTCCATGCATTGGTGGTGCATGTAGGGCTTGGTTTTGGGATGGGTGGGTTGTGCAAGTGGGGTATATGTGAGTTGGTGGAGTGATGGGGTGAGGGTAGGGGTAGGAGTTTGTGATGGCATGCAGGTAGGGTGGGGGGATGAAGTAGTTAAGATTTGACTTACCAGAATCCAGTCCTCCTGCTACTCCTGCCAGGCCCTCAGGATGCATGATCGCCAAGACTTGCTCCTCCCATCTTGTTAGTTGTGGGGGAGGAGGTGGGGGTCCACCGCCAGTCCTCTGTACAGCAATCTGGTGTCTTGATACCACAGAATGCACCTTCCCCCATAGTTCACTCCACCTCTTCCTGGTGTCATCACTGGTTCTTGGCGTTGAACCTGTCCACGATTCTCCACCATAGCTCCATCTTCCTAGCAATGGACGTCTGCTGCACCTGTGATCTGAATAGCTGTGGCTCTACCCGGATGATTTCCTCCATCATCACCCTTAGCTCCTCCTCAGAAAACCTGGGGTGTCTTTGGGGTGCCATGGATGTGGTGTGAGTGACATGTGTGAGGATGTGTGGGGTGATGTGTTGTGTATGCTGTGATGTGCGTGAATGGTGTATAGGTGATGGTGTTCTGTGTGTCTGATTGAGTGGGTGCTCCTGGCTTGTCTCTCTCAGTTAGCTATATTTTTGTTTGTTAAAAGGGGTTGTGGGTATTGTGGGTGTGTGTTTTATAGTGGTGTGGGTGTGTGTCAGGTGTGTGTATTTTGAATTGTCCAATGTGATGTAGTTTTGTATATGTGTGTCTTTTGAGCGCAGCGGTGTGTACCGCCAATGGTTTACCACGGTTGAAAGACCACTGTGTTGATTCGTGGGTCGTGATACTGTGGGCGTGTTCCTATTGGCGTAACGGTGTGAGTTTTGCTATTGCCCTTTTATCGCTGACCTTTGGTCTGGCGGACTTGGGTGGGGGTCCGTATTGCGGTGGTATTCTATGTGTGGGTCACAATACCCGTGGCAAATTACCGCCCTGGTCACGGCATGTTGGCGGCTCTCAGCATGGTGGTAGGCGGCATTTGCCGCCAGTGTTTTGTAACGAGGGCCTATGTTTTCACTATGTTTTCACCACTCTCAACACTGACACCTACCGCTGCAACTGCTTTGAGGCAGCAGGGCAATCCTGTGGCAACAGGGTCAAGGGCTGTTGAAAAATATACCACATGTCTTTTGGAATCACCATGCACCTGAGTAAGCACTGAAGGAGTGCAGCTCTCCCTCTCACTGCAAAATAATTTGAACATCTTTATGTAATCAGGTATTCCTAGTGTGAAGCACAACAGAGACTTTTTCTCAGCTCTAGGAACCCTTTCAAACACTAGTTTTCCCATGGAAGCAGATTAGGCACATCTTTGTGCGTTAGCTTCACTAAAGGCCTGGCCACTAGGGAAAAGTTTGGTATAGATTGTCTACAGGAGCCAACCATTCCCAGCAATAGTCTGACTTGTCTCTGTGCTCTGCATGGTTTCATTTTCAGGACTGTTTCCGCAGTGGCTTACTATTTATTTCACCTACATCGGATTGTATCTTTTTCTTTTCCTCTTTCTTTGCCTATTTGCTCTTTTTTAATTCTCAAAATCACACAATTCACTAATACATTTTACTTATTCAGTAATGTGTAATCGCATTCCAGAAGAATGCATTGTCTCAATAGCTTCATCTAATTGTGTCCTGAAATGTTTGTGCAATGGGACATGTTTGGAAAGATTGACTTCATATTTTCTGGCCAATTCAGTTACATTTATCATGTGTAACCACTACATGCCTACTAATTTCTTTGCTCAAATAAATCAGCCTTTTTTCTTTGTACTGATTCACATGTTCAAGATCTAAACATCCTCTGATTATTTCTTGTATCTCTACTTTTTAATATCGGGACATTTAAAGGTCATTCCTTTTCTTTCTCTTGTGTATCAACAACCTAATTTTGTGCATTTCCTTTCTGTGGCTTCTTCAAATCAGGATGGAAAATACCATCTTCAAATAGATTAGTCTCACCGTTTACTATTGGTTACATGAAGACAATTGTTCTCCCTCCCCTCAATGACTGAATAGTTTGTGGTGGTGTCCAAGCAATAATTTGTGAATCCTGCAATGTCTGGATAAACCCTATCACAGGTGCTCTTTTAACAGCTCCTTTAACCACGGCATTTGTGACAAAATGAATCAGAGCAGTTGCTGTGCAAATCCCTAAAGGTTGTCCTGTTATAGGCCTAGCAACATGTGCTGGTACATTCACAATAGAAGCAGAAACACCTGGAGGTATTACTGTGTCAACAATCTTAGCTCGGGGAGGCACAATGTTCGATATTACAAGTTGAAGAACCAGCTGTGTTACAACAGCCTGTAGCATCTGTCATAGTCTTGCAATTTGAATCACATTTGGGTCAAGAGTGGCAATACCCACTGTCACATTAGAAGTTGACACACCCTCAATATTTGTTGCAGAGGCCACATAAGGAGGTGAACACACGGCTAACAATGCATCCAAAATATCATCCCCTGGATTACTGTGTCTGATTTCTTTCCATCTTTTTCATCTTCATTCCCCTGTGCTTGATTTTTTTATTCTTTTTTGATTCCCCAGGTTTTTCACTAGTAATTGCAGGGTACTTTTGATCTCCCTTAAATATGCCTTTCCTTCACCTCTGCTGTTTCTCATCGCATCTAGCAATTGCATAACTACACACTGCTCTTTTTTTGCTTTGTTCTGGTATTTCTCCCTCTCCTAAGCATGAACTGTTTTCTCTCAAACATTTATGGCCATATTTATGAAAAGTGGTGCTGCACCTTGTGCAGCGCCACTTTTCTTGCGCCCCTTAGTTACCCACTAATGCCCCCGTGGTAGCGCCATATTTATAATATGGTGCACCATGGCCGTAGTTAGGGTGACTAGCGTCCTAATTTGTGATGCTAGTCCGGCGCTTTGCAGGACTAGCGTCACAAATATTATTCTAATCCTGCAAAGCACCCAGAAGCAAAATTGTTAAAAAAAATGCAGATAAAAATGGAGCAAAGGAATCTCATAGATGCCTTTGTGCCATTTTTATGCCCCCCCAGCGCCGGTACACTTGCATACATTATGCCTGGCGCAGATATAATGTGGTGTAAGGGGTTAAAAAGTAGAACAATGCAAGCATTGTGCCACTTTGTAAATATGGCGCATGGAAAAATGCCACCTGAATGCCACATTTGTTTTGAAATAAATGCCGCAAATGTGGGGCAAGGTGGTGCTAGGGGCTCATAAATATGTCCCTTAATGTTTCATACCGCATAAGTCTAGGGCGTGGCTTCATATCTCATAGCTGTTCAGTCTTTCAATGATTCTTAATTCAAATGTATAATTTGTTGTAAAACTGAAAGAACCCTCATCTTTTGTGATCTTGCACCATTAACAAAGCCACAAACTTGTATGCAACCCCAAATTTATTGGCATATAACATGCTGCTGTACCCTCCGGAGGTGCCTCTTCTCTCTCCTGTACTGGAATTGTCACATGTTCTCCCACAAAATTATTTAAAGCTTTACAATTTTTAATGACTTCAAATTATAAATAATGCAATTCAAATATTCAATGTTTTGATTTGGATATACTTTAGTTTTTTATCATGTACTTTTCCTAAACTCAGCCCGGCCAATCACTGTGCAATATTTCTCACCAACCGATCAATCTCACTGTGCCACAAAATGACAGAACTCTTTGCAGCTGTACACCCTCTTTTACAATGTGCATCATATACATAATTCTGTAACTCTAGCAAAACACAAAATGAACAAATTTGTGCCTGTTCCTCAAATGAAAACAAAGACAATTCAAGAACCAGGATAATTAGGCTTCTACACTCTTTGACTTTTCTCACCCAAAGTATTTTCACACATGCAAATGAAATTTTAGCCAGCGGGAAATCACCCTAATCAATGGAGCTTCACCTTTGCGTAATAGGTCCTACTAACGTCAATCAAAATTAGTTCATTCACAACAAATTGTTCTATTCCCTGTCTCAATTGTGCAGTCAACAGTACCTCATGACCTGCACCACAAACCTTTAGCAATACCTCAATGAGCAAGACAATTGTGATGCATAACCCTATTGATACTCACACCTCCAATATTGCAATTGCTTTTCAAACTGCACTCCGTCAATGTTCAAAATTTGTGCTTTGTACTATGGGACACAGACTTTTCTCCAAAGCAGGAAAATTAATTACCGCTCCTCTCCCTATCAGCTCTGCTGGAGTGGGAATCTCACTTAATAAGGGTTAAAAATCCCAGCTGGTTCTCTCAGGTCAATGGATCTTTGATGTTCACTGCGATTAACCAGGAGCTGTACATCACACTAATTAATACATTATTTGCTATTTCTATATATGTCAGCCAGAAAATCTTTATTCGGATCTTTGATAGAGATCCATTAAAAAATATATGTACAAAGTTAATTAATAGGTTAAAAAGATAAGAAAAAACATCAATAAATAGCAGTAGAATATGTGTACATAAAATGATCAGTGTAGTAATTGGAGCCTCTAAAAATGTGCATGCCTGATCAAATAGTCATTTGGTCAAATAAAATATTATTTGCAGAACTGTACATCATTAAATAGCAAATGGGATATATGTACATAAGAAGATCAGTACAATAATTGGAACCTCTTAAAATTTGAATACCTGATTAGATAATCAACTGGTCTTCTAAATTATTGTTTGCTGAGCTGTGCATATTTGTAGCAAGGTGCTTAGCAGTTAGAATAAAGATATTTGGTTTATTTTATCGCTGCAGCAATAAAACGATAAATAGCAATACAGATCCTATCAGACTGGAGTAACTGCAGATGAAAAGTAGCTTCCTTACACCTCCTGATATTTAGTGATTTAAGAATTGGCATTAAAAAAACCTTCCTCTGCCCTTTGTACAGCTTACAAAATAAAAACATATGCATGTGTGATTGCTCTGAACGCATATCACATGGACAGGGTATTAGGTCCCTATTGCGATGCACCTTAGGGGGATAAGCCACTAAAAAGTGTGCCAGGCCCAGACGAAACCTTGTCAAGAAAAACCTATGGTGCTGCGGGACAGCTCAAAGATAAGGTTTGATTTTAGATGTAGTACATAAGGGTAGATAAGCTGCCACCATGCCTTTCCCCAGATCGTGCCTCTCTATATCAGTAGCCAATTTCTCTTGGAATTTGTTTTTTACTACTGGGATGTCCTGCTTGCCTATGGCCCCAGGGTTAAAAAATAAGTCTGATCTGTTAAGGCTGCTAAGGGACTCTTTAATGTACATAACACAGGAACATCTCTGTACTCCATCCAGCCTCATGCAGTCCATAATCAATGTCTGAGTGAGAGCTTCTTCTGGCCTAGTGCAAACAGACATCCAGAGGGCTAATGGTTCTAACTTAATCAGGTCCTCCAGATAAGGGAGACCTAATTCTGCATGTGGAATTATAGTGGGAACACTCTGTGAGAGTGAGAGTAGACTTCTCAGAAATGTATTTTCAATTCTTTGCAGAGATGATGCGCCTGTATAGCCCCATACCCCAGCTCCATATCTGACAATCAAAGTAGGCCTTGCCTTTTATATGGTGATAATAGGCTTTATTGGTGCACAGCCTAGTTTTATGATGAATTTGCGTAGAGCTGCCACTGCTTGGTTGTATTGTGTGACCCTGATTTCTCTGAGGTGCTTCCAGTTAGACCCATTGTCAAAGGGAATCCTCAAATACATGAAGGTATTCACACTGCTCAGTTGGATACCTTCAATTTAAAACTGAGGGGCTCTAGTTCTTTAGCGGCCACAAATCGCAGTGTATGATTTTGTTTTATTTGTGGACAATCCCAAGGTCGTCATGAAATCCACACATCTGCTTAAGAGTTTTTGGAGGCCCCTCCCAGTCCGTGCCATCAGAACACAATCATCGGCGTACATTAATACCGGTTGTGGTCTGTCGGCGATCTTAGGGGGATCTGCCTTTTCGTCAATCAGAGATCGCTCTAGACCATTTATATCAAATGTAAAAAGGAAGGGTGCAAGAACACAACCCTGTCTTACCCCATTCCTAACCTTAAAGGGGCTGGTACATTGTCCCTCTTTTCCAAATCTGACCTTAGCTTCCAGATCATTGTGGGTTGGGCCAAGAGGGACACTATCTTTGGATTAGCACCTTTATCGGTTAGCATTGCCCATAATTTGCTTTGGTCCACATTGTTAAAAGCTGCTGTTAGATCCATAAATGCCAAATAAAGACACCCTTGCTTCGCCCCATGTACTTTTCTCTAATCAGGTGGAGGTTCAAACATTGGTCGACTGTCCCCACCACCTTCCTGAAGCCAAACTGAGACTTGGAGATAATGTTATCGTCTAGAACCCAGGCTTCCAAATGGTCTGGGAGGATTCTCCCAAAAATCTTTGCGGTGGCGTCAATCAGAGAAATTAGACGATGACAAGCAGGGTCACTCTGGTCTCCCTTCTCAAAGATCTCTACAGTAATGGCACTAGACCATGATGGAGGGAGGACAGAGGTGAATGCAGCTCTGAAAACATTTACCAAAATTGGTACCCAGACATCAATGTTGTACTTAAAGAGATCAGCTGGGACCCCATCTGGCCCTGGGGCCTTATCTGGCAATGAGCCCTTAATAGCTAGTATGACATCATTCAGGTGAATGTCCAGTTCCTCAATGCCAGGCATGGCAGGGGCATTTACGATGGTCGTTTTGCAGTCATCTGAATGACCTTCATACAGCTTTGTAAAATTACTGACCCATATCTCTTCTGGGATGTGTACCTCAACACCTTTATTTGTGTCAGAGCTAAAAAAAGGGGTATTGACGATTTTCCAAAATTGTGCCCCGTCATTAATAGCTGAGGCAATGGTCAATTTCTCCCATGCTTCTTCTCTTATCAATTTCTTCCTAGCTGAAACTGCCTTCTTGTACTGAACCCTGCATTTCGTGACCTCTGATTTGTTTCTCGGAGTGGATTTTAAGGCTCACATGAGATTTGAATGGTCCTAAGTGGATGATTTATCGACCCATTTTCCAAGTTTGATTTTGGGAGATTGGGTAGGTAGAGTTAAATGTGTCCTAACTGCCATGCAGATGTCTCCGAAAGCTCCCAGGATCTGAGATGGGGGTAACTCAGTCTTTAGGTAGGTTTCAAAGGTGTCCAAGTTTTTGCCCACAACCGTACTTAGGAGAGTTTCTTTGTCTACTTTTTGTCATTTACATAGCACACCTTTATTCCTATGGTATTCCAAAGGGCCTCCCATTTTCTGCAGACTTCTCTTTTTGAAACCATATTGGAACGATAGGACCAGCTGATAATGATCACTGAGGCCACTTGGCACAACTTTGAAAGCTCCCAGTTTGTCCCACCAGGACCTTGACATCGTTACGTGATCAATTACAGACCCCACTCTCCCAATAAAAGTAATGTCAGGGGATGCAAAGTTCAGTGAGATGCCACTTGCCAACACTAAATCATTGAGTCCTCATGAGATTATTTAACTTGTCCCCACAGGCGTTGTCGGTAAAGTGGAAATAGTTGCAATCACCTTTATCATTTAATCCACAGATCCTGTCGTCCCCTGTGGAACAAAGGGAGACATTGAAATCTCCACCCCATATAATTATACAATTCTTACCCAAGCAGCAAACCATTTCCTCAATGGCATTCTCTATGGCGTGTAAAATCTCAACGTTAGATCTCACAAAATTATTATGGTAAAAATTAACCAAAAGCATTAATGGACTGCCCTTCATAGAAAGCAACACTAGCTGGTAGTAAGGGTAATCAGTCGTACATTTAGTTACCTTCGCGCTGAGGTGATGTTGATCAGCGTCATCAATCCCCCACTGTTGCGCCCAAAAAGGTTTTCGCGTAGCCAGGGTCGTGACTGACTGAAACCCATCGTTATGAATCGCTCTATTGGCACGTTTCTTGGAGGCAAACCACCTGCTTGCTTTCTAACTGGGCAAGCCATTCATAATTATGGTATTTCTCCCCAATGCCCGCTACGTTCCAAAAGAGTGTCTGCCAGTGCTGTGTGGAAAATCTTTCAGCCCCCACATGCTTCAAAATAGAATTGTGCCCCTGTATATCAGAACTCTCAACTTCCAAATTCTGGTCAAAAGCACTTTCCTTTCTGCATTTGTGTTCACCCAGGCCCTCACTAGCGGGACTATTTTGAGGGTGACTGCAGTAATGATTGGCTGTGCCTGCATTCGTAATTTGTGTCAGAGTGAGCGAGTGGCTCAAAGTTGAAGGCCTGTTACTCTCTCTCAATCATTCAACTTCATCTAGATAATGGCCCAGAGAACTATATCTGTTCTGAGTGGGGACAGAAAACTTTGGGCCATTACCTGGGTTGCTGCTGATGCCCTTGGGTGGCTGATAAAAATAGCCCAGTGGTACAGCCTGGATGTTGACATTACTTTCCTGCGTGGTTTCACACTGCTTGAGTATCCATTCTATCTGCTGTGGATTTTTAAAATTTACTACCACACATCAACCTGGGAGTCTTTTCTTACTTTTACCCAGCCAAAGTACCCTCCTTACTCCAATACTGCCACTCCAAAGGTACTCATTGTTCCCCCCAGTGTTTTATTTAGCCAATGGACTATTTTTTAGTTGGTCATCCTGCTTGTTAGTATTGAGTGACAGGGGTGGGACATTTTTTAGCACAATTACGTAGGGGATACATTTAGGTGGAAGTTGCAGAGTTTGTAGGTTTTTTCCCCTAGGTGAATTATGTGCTTTAAACTCCATCAGCCCTGTACTCCCAGGAACCTGTCCTCTCCCATTTTTCCCGAGAGGTGCAGATAAGGACTTAGCTGGAATTCTACTTCTATTGGCGGGCCAGTACATAGGAGTATTTATCAGCTTATTCAGTCCTCCTGATCTAGGATAATGGCCCTTTTGATATACCTCAGCACAATGTTCTGCTGCTGTGCCCGGGGGACAGATCACTGTGTCGATTCTACACTTTGTAGATTCTAGTAAGTGTTTTAGTGAGGAGTCTATAATCTGCAACAAGTTTACAAGAGGTTTAAGGGCTCTCCCTAACATGAATTCCATGTAGGCTTTGTCCCCACATTTGGCCTCAGGATCTTGGGGACGCACAGGTTCACCCTCTGTTTTTTTCCCAGCAATAGATGACTTACAGGCCAGGGAATTGCCCCACTTAGACCTGTTGGATTTGGAGGCTTTTGACTTGGACCTGCTCTTATTCCCAGGGGTGAACTTCTTCTGTTTTGTAGGGGGAGAAGCAGTATCTTCCACACAAACAGTTTTGTCTTTATCTATAATGGACAGGTCGTCTTCTCTACCAGAGGAAATGTTAAGTTCATCCTGCAAGATGCACCCCTTTCGTGTGCTTGTTATCTACCTCCCCTTCTTTGGCTTACTAGCCTCTAGACAGGTCCCGCCCTCCTCCCCTCCCATAGTTACAATGTTACTTGACTTGGACATGGGAGGTGGTGAGGAAACAGGTGTTTTCCATGATACCCCCAGTCTTTCTTCGACTGATTCAATTTTGGTGTTTAATGTGGACATGGCTGTGGTAAGGTATGATACTATGGAAGCTGTAGGGTTAGTATCTTTAGAGGAAGTCATAGCGCTCACCTTTCTTTTGCCCATTTTAACTTGAGTGCACTAGAACCCAGAGGAAGAAAACAGCAATACAATGTAAAGTAATGTAGAACACCAACGGGGCCTGCTTGATGATAGATGTTAAGGGTCCTAGCCCAGCCCAGCCCAGCCTCCTTCTGGCTCTGACAGGCGTGGACGGGCCTGCCCTTGGCCCAGGCTTTGCCCAGGTGCGGCCTGCGCTGCGGTGTCCCCCTGGCACTTTATGGGGCTTGCTGGCAAGTGAGTGGGGGCAGCTGGAGCTGGAAATGGCCACCTCCTGGGGCCCACAGCAGTCTGGGACTCGTAGTCTCCCTTTCAATGGTCAGCCCATACCATGCTGTGGTGTCCCCCCGGCGCTATATAGTGCTTGCTGGCAGGTGAGTGGGGGCAGCTTGAGGTGGAAATTGGCCACCTCCTAGGGTCCAAATCAGTCTAGGACTTGTAGTCCCCCCCTTCAATGTTCAGCGTACCCCTCGCTGCAGTGTCCCTCTGGCGCTTTATAGCACTTGCTGGCAGGTGAGTGGGGGCAGCTGGAGCTGGAAATGGACACCTCCTGGGGCCCAAAGCAGTCTGGGACTCGTAGTCCACCTTTCAATGTTCAGCACGTCCCGCGCTGCGATGTCCCCCTGGAGCTTTATGGTGCTTGCTGGCAGGTGAGTGGGGGCAGCTGGAATTGGCTGCCTCCGGGGGCCCAAAGAGGTCTGGGACTCGTAGTCCCCCTTTCAATGTTTAGCACAGCCCACGCTCCAGTGTCCCCCTGGTGATTTATAGCGCTTGCTGGCAGGTGAGTGGGGGCAGCTGGAGCTGAAAATGGCTGCCTCCGGGGGCCCAAAGCAGTCTGGGACTTATACTCCCCCTTTCAATGGTCAACACGTCCCACGCTGCGGTGTCCCCCTGGTGCTTTAAAGCACTTGCTGGCAGCTGAGTGGGGACAGCTGTAGCTGGAAATGGCCACCTCCTAGGGCCCAAAGCAGTCTGGGACTCATAGTCCCCCTTTCAATGGTCAGCGCGTACTGTGCTGCGGTGTCCCTCTGGCGCTTTATAGCGCTTGCTGGTAGGTGAGTGGGGACAGCTGGAGCTGAAAATGGCCACCTCCTGGGACTCAAAACAGTCTGGGACCCATAGTCCCTCTTTCAATGTTCAGCACGTCCCGCTCTGCAGTGTCCCCCTGGCGCTTTATGGTGCTTGCTGGCAGGAGAGTGGGGGCAGCTGGAGCTGGAAACGGCTGCTTCCTGGGGCCCAAAGCAGTCTGGGACTCGTAGTCCCCCTTTCATTGTTCAGCATGTCTCCACTAATATTGGGCAATAGAAGCTCTGACTGGGCCCCTCCTGAGATCAAAAAGGGTTACATGCAGTACTTTCTGCTTAATGTCCTGTCCAGCCATGCAATATCGCATTAAGCACCCAGGTGAAGTGTTACAACGTATGAGGCGTTGTGCTGCACTAGAAAGCCCTGTGGTAGGGTGCACAGAGCTACCAAGCCTGGAGCTAGTGTATTTTTAAATGTCTCTGCGCCTCATTTTCGAGGTGTGTGGTATCAATAGATGCTGCAAGCCTCTTCTGTCTGTTCCCTTGTGTTCAGAAATGAGAGTTTGGTATGAGTTAAAGGATTTTGGGTCAGATGTAGCAAAAGAAAGTTCTGCGACTTGCAAATTGCGAGTCTGACCGACTTGCAATTTGCAACTCGCAAAATGGGATGCAGAAAGGTGTCTCAGACACCTTCTGCGACTCGCTATGGGGTCGCAAAGACCCACGTCATCAATATTCATGAGGTGGATCGCAGTTTGCGACCCCATAGCGAGTCCCTGCACTCACAGGAATGGTGGCCTGCTGTAGTCAGCCGACCTCCATGTCTGTGACTCCTTTTTCAATAAAGCATTTTTTTTTTTTCATTTTGCAGCTCGTTTTCCTTAAAGGAAAACGAGCTGCAAAATGAAAACTAAACCGAAACCATTTGGTTTCGTTTTTTTCAGAGTAGGCAGTGATCCATGGGACCACTGCCTGCTCTGAAAAAATATTGTTTTCGGCATTCACAAAGGGGACCCCTTCCCTTTTGTGAATGAGTTACCACCAGTGTGACACTGGTGGTAACTGCGAGTTGGTTTGCGACCGCATTCGTGGTCACAAAGCAACTCAGCATGGCGATGCGGTCGCAAATAGGAAGGGAACACCCCTTCCTATTTGCGAGTCGCATCCTCAAATTGCGAGTCTGTACCGACTCGCAATTTGAGGATGAGCATCGCGTTCGGCCTTTTGCATGCCGCAAACTGCAATTTTCGCAGTTTGCGAAATGCAAAAGGCTTCCTACATTTGGCCCTTTATTTTCAAATCTTTTTAGTGGATTGACAGGTTTCAGAATAAAACCTTATTAGTCTCAGGTTCATTTGAGTTTAGTTTAAATCAAATAATCCATACACAATCAATGAACCATAATAAAATGCAATAAGCTTGCTTAAAACCCCTATGCTAGAAATGGGAATGCAAAGGTGTCAGTTCAGAAACTTATAAAGTGTTCTGGTTCGTGAGAGAGAAATCATAAGCATATAGCTTCAGCATCAAACGTCAGCTCATTAGCTCAAAATCATAAAGCTTCAGCACCAAAAGTCACCTCATTAGCTCAAAATCAATCTAAACAGAACTTCTCATGAAGAGAGGTTGAAAAAACCTAATTAGGGTCTCCAGCACAAGACCAAATTGTCTGGGTTAGTGGGTAAATGGGAATAATAGTTGACCGACAAGTAAAAGGGTGCTCTGCCACTTACTCGCACTATTATAGACAAACATATTTTTTATGTTGCAGTTCATCATTTCTTCTTTCTTCAGTCAGCCAATCTGCTTTTGATGCACTCATAGGAACAGCTTCACTCCCAGTCTTCTCACCAGGACACAATAAGCCTTAGGTCTTAGACAGCAATGTTGAATGAAACAATATCTCATCTAAGAAAATGTTCCTTCTTTTCACACTTTCTCATGATTAATTTCCCTTGGAACTGTTGCATCTCCAAATGTGAACTTCTTCATTACCTCACAAAAAAAGTCTATTTACTAGTTAACAGTGATCCTTGTGTAAGTAGAAACATCTGCAGAATCAGAACAAAACATTTATGCAACTGTTATTTATTATGAAAAATATGTCCACTGATGGGTCAAGAAAAACATTTTGTGTTTATGTTAGTATTCTTTAGTCATGTCTCCCTGCCAGACATTTCTTTAACTATTCAACCCTAGTACGAGTAAATATGTTTGCCTTCGCAATTTGTTTTGCATTTAAACACATTTATTTTGCATTAGTTCTGCATGTTATTGTAGCATTAGTTTCACAACATAATAAAGCATGTCAGCACATTCATGCTATTGCAGTTCACATGACCTTTCAGGACAAACTCTCTTTTATTGTGCATGAACTCATTCACTTTCAATGTCAGGTAACATGCCTTACTTCTTCCACATCTGTAATGACCTATAATAGGCGGTAGATCCCATTGAGTGTGTATGCTGGATTGTTCTGGTTATGATTACCACTAAATAACCACAGAACATTTATCAATGTTGCTTCTCCTAAAGATGGTTGGACTGGGGCCGGAAATAGGCCTGGGCACCAAAATAAACATTTTTTAAACTGTATTTTATTGGTTTTGAGAAACAATAAAATAGAAACATACAGTGCACGAGTTTTAGTGTCATACACAATATCCCAATGGATGCAAAGTATTGGCAACCATAGATGTGAATGTCTTCCACATGACAGGCATTACAGCATCAGAGAGGTGCATACAATGGTAAGTACAGTTTGTTAAATAAACCAAACCCTTGAGCAAAACATCAATAAAGGATTACAACAGAAACTTGGCTGGTCGTCATATAC
Organism: Pleurodeles waltl; assembly: GCF_031143425.1. NCBI lineage: Eukaryota > Metazoa > Chordata > Amphibia > Caudata > Salamandridae > Pleurodeles > Pleurodeles waltl. The sequence goes on from NC_090446.1 coordinate 683,994,744, forward strand.
ATAGCAGTGCAAACATCAACCAGGTCATTTACCCCTCTGCCACAGAGTTATCATCAGTGCTCGAATAACTATCCTCATTCAAATTCTCAAGCAATTGGGCCCAGAGCAATATCTCTTCTGCCGTCCCCTCATCATTGCAAGAGAGCCGCAGGCGGTGCTCTTCTGCCACTCCCTTTAGGTCCTTCAGCCACTGGGCTACCAGCGGGTCTTCAGTGTCCAGCCACATGATGGCCGTGCAACATTTTACCAGGAGAAGATCCATTTGGGCGAGTTTTTGGGTGATTTTCTGTCTGCTAGATCTGTCAACTATGCCCAGCAAACAGGAAATGAGTGTTAGAGGAATTGCCATTCCAGTGGTTACCACAATTCATGGTAACACCTGCCCCCAGAAGGCCTGGACCCTGACACATTCCCAAGCCAGATGTAAAAAGGTGGCCCTTACCTCCCCACAGCACATACATTTAGTACATCTGGAGGAATCCATTCTATTGAGTTTATAAGGTGTTATATAGATGCAGTGTAAAAAATGAAAATGAAGCAGCTTGAATCTGTTGTTACAAGATACTGTGCATGACAGGACAGATGCGCAAGCCCAATCGGTGTCTGCAACTGGCTCGCCCAGATCATGCTCACAGGCCCCTTGTGTTGTGAGTTGCTGTTTAAGAATGTCACCCCTGAGGGCCCTATAAAATAGTGTGATCAAGTGTCGCACCACCCAATTAGGCCATCAAGCACTTCCGAGGGCTTCGGTGCCACTGGGAAATCAGTCTCTAATTTGGTGTAATGTAAACTCTGGCCAGGGCCAACTCCAAAGGAAGGTGATAAAAGTCTTACCAGGATATAAATCTCACACGACCTGACATTTCCCCATCCTCCCTTGTTTCATTGACATGTCACCATCTATGGCTCGGAAGAGTACAACATCACACAACTGTAGTTCTCTGCTGAAGGGGACTCTAGAGAGAACCTTCTGAACTACCTTTTCCCGGATCGCAACTGTGGTCTTAACTCGATACGGCAGTGGGAGCTCTGACGTGCCCCTGTGCATCAACAACTGAGATAAGGTGTCTCCCCAACCATGCTCCCCAGCAGCCTTTTCCCCAATTGTCCTGCTTTGCCAACCATCTGGCAGCATTCTGCAGATGGGCTGCATATCAGTAAAACTATATATCTGAGACAGCTAGCCATCAATCCTCCATGCCCCTCTTAAGAACCGGCAATGCCAGACTACTGCACTTTCCCACCCATATCAAGGAGACCAACAGGCTATCCAGCCTCTGAAAAAGCTAGCCTCAAGCGGGAAAAGTAAACTTTGAATGAGGTACAGGCACTGTGGGAGGAAAGCCATTGTCGCTATAGCTGCTCTACCTATCATGGAAAGAGGGAGCTTGTTCCAGAATGCAATTAAATTCTCAAGACCCTTCACGATCCTGTCTACATTCCTGAGCTTCTGTTCTGCCTCAGTGTCTGTGACACAGATCTGCAGATATCGAAAACCTTCCATCTCGTGGTAGAGCCCCACAGACGGCAATTGATCTTGGTGTTTCCCTATTCACCCTCCCAAAGAGAACAAGAGAGATTTGAGAACATCAACTGAAAGGCCATAAACCTCATCGAAAGCTCCTAGCAGCTGCATTAAGAGTGGAACCGAGGATTGAACATAAACTACTTCATCATCAACATACAATCTCGATCACAAGGGCAAAAAGAAGGGGGAAAGGGGACAGCCCTTTTGGTTCCCCTACCAATCTACCACATCTCAGAGTATACACCCCCACCCTGATAGGAATAGAGGGCTCAGTGTACAGGAGTTGTATCAAGGAACAGAATCTGGGCCTGAACCCCATGCATCTTAGCACAGCCATGAAATATTCCCACTCTACCATATCAAATGCTTTTTTTGACATCAAGGGAAACCAATGCTGTCTCCTCCTTGCAGTCCGAGGTGTCGTGTAGTATGTGGGTGAGTCTATGCAGGTTGTAGGTTGTACTGCTTGCAGGCATAAAGCTGCATTGGTCCTCATGAACCAGCTCATTGACTACCGCCTGTAACTTAGATGCCAGAAGTTTGCATAATATCTTAAGGTCTGTGTTAAGTATGGTAAGGGGCATGTGCAAGGAATTGTCCACCTGACCGCCCCCAGGCTTTTGCATGCAGCCCACAATCCCCTCATGTTAGGTCACCAGAAGAATCCCACCTCCCTCGCCTTAAGAAAGACCTTTAATAATTTAACCTTGAGAAGACTAGAGTAAGTCTACTGGAAATCCGTCCCCTACAGGGGCCATGGATCTATTACGTACCTTTATGGCAGTACCCAGTTCCCCTATTATGATTTCCTCTTCCATATCCTGCATGTGACCTTGCCACAACTGAGGCAGACCGTCCTGTGCCAGGAACCTATCTTTCGCCCCCTCAGGGCCAGTAGGGCCAGCCCGATACACCATTATGAAGTCATCCAGAAAGGCAGAAAAAATGTCCAGCTGCCTGGTCTGCAGTTCCCCATGAACATTCTAGATGTACAAAATGGGAGGTATCCCTGTTTCACATCTGAGAATCCAAGGCAGTAGCTTGCACGATTTATTGCTCTCCCTATGTAAGAGCTGGTGGTAGATTTTAGGTGTAGTCATACTCAGAGTGTCCTAGAGCTAATGCATTTCTCTATGTATCCCCATCATTGTTGTGCACATATCCGCTGAGGATGCTCCATTTGTTTTAGGTTGGCCAGTCATCCCTCTTGTACCTTTAGGTCTGCTACCATTCGCCTCTGCACCCCGTAAGCTGTTCCTATGCACTCTCCCATTATTAACACCTTGAGAGCCTCCCACTCGAAAGTGTCCATGGCTCCCCAATCCACTTGTATATAGCTCTCCAAAGATGTTGCTAGTGCTTTCTGACAAACTTTGTCCATTAGAGGCCAGAGGACATTTGCCAAGTCCTAGTCCCATGAGGCGCAGCTCCACAGGACATAGTCAGTAATAGAGGAGTATGATCTGAGGGGAACTGCCCCAAATGTGTCAGTGTAGTTAACAGTGAATGATCAAAATGGCGTCAACTAGTGGGGAAGTGTGGCACAGTGGTTAGAGCAGCAAACCCTGATGCAAAGATCTGGCCTGGGACCAGGGTTCAATTCCTTCCTTGGTGGGTCTTGGGCTCAATTCCCTTGGACCTGATAATTCTCACATCGGTGCCTAATCTAATTAATGGGTCTAACTCTGGGCAATAGCTTGCTTAATCTCCACAACAGCCCTGACAGTGCTTGGATGCCTGGCTTCACCCTGAGGTTTGCTCAGAAGTGGGAACCTTAAAGGGAAAAGTCATGAGGGGTTCCACGTACAGAGCCTTGAGAGTAGTGTGCTATACAAGTGCAGAGTTTATGTTTTTTTTATATTTATTATGCGTCCGTGATTGACAGGTTGTTCTTGCGACCCTCTGGGTGTAGAGCGCGCCGGCCATCCAGCAGACCTAGATTACTTATTACTGCCTAAAGGGAGCCCATCATTAAAGGTTTAGTCCCCCTTTCCAGTGGATACCGATCCTCCTCCCCATCCAAGACACAATTAAAGTCACACACCCAGATTATGGGTTAGCCAGCACTGGTCCTGGAGTCCACCATAAAATACCGATTGTCTACATTAAGGGCATAAGATGCCCACACATGCATTATAGTGCACCCTGGCTTAGGGCTGAAAGGCATGCCAGAGGGGTGGCTTACCTATATTGGGTGCAGTGAGTAGTGGACAAGTTACACAGGCTGTGTGCCATGTCAGTTTTGCATTTTAGGATTGCACCAGGACGCTCAGCCTTCAATGACAGTGCTGGGTGCACTTGCATGCATGGTCCCTGAGGCTGGCAAAATCTGTGCTGCTGGTCCCTGAGGCTGGCACAATCTGTGCTGCTGCCCTCAGGGGCGTAGTACCCCATGTCCTAGATACCTAAATACTATTTACTAGGGACTTATAGTGGCAGCTAAAGGTGTTGCCAATTGTGCCAGTGCATCACAACAGTTTTGGGAAAAAGATCTTGCCCAGGAAACTTGTTTAGCAGGGGCCCTAGATACTAATTACTTTGAAACCTCATCAAAGTACCAGGCAAAAGGTGGTGGGCTAACAATATCAAAAAGATGCACTTTCCCACAAGTATGTTTAAAGGGGCCCCCAGAGCCACCCAAATAGCCACCCTCAGTGTACGAGGAGCAAGAGGCAGAAAACAGCTGGCACCTCCAATTCTTACCCAATTTCTCTGCTTCCCCCATGTGGTGTGTCTCCTGAAAGTAAGCTATTTGCATGTTATGGTGCCTGAGGAATGAGGGGACGCTGCAGTGCTTGGAGTAATCTCTGAGCCCACTGACATTCCACGTGCTTTTATTTATCTGATCAGCCATGTGCAGAGCATATCCCCATCTGTAATCCTACCTGGTTACCCACTTTCAAATGATTTCCATGTCAAGTACGACCCAGAAGGGGGACTCGTGTACTGCCTACATCTTGGCACTGAAACATAAAACAAACAACCCCCAACAGTAGCTCACAGAACAAAAGAACTGTCCCTACTCCCGCCACCGCAGATAAACATCATATCAACAACTTCCCATACTGTAATTCCAATGCATTTCCTGCTGTCAGGACTCACGGTGTAACCCCCACATCATCAACCATCCCCTACCACTAAACGTGCAGAGACATCCCAAGAACCCCATACATAATATAATGCCTCTTTAAATACATACAGAGTGTGATATACCAAACTATAACAAAGCAGCGCCCTCTGAATTAACAATCCCGATTATGTTAATCCCTCAAGACATAAAACTTAAGGAAGAAGAATTCCCCCTGCAATAAAGAATGAAGGGTGGTTACAATATGCTACATCACATAATCATAACTTAGGGCAGTTCAGCAGTTCACAGAATCGTTCTGCATCAACAAAGCCCCCAGAACAGACACAGGCTCTCATTATGACATTGGTGGTAAATCCCACTTAACACAACGCTGACGACCGCCAACATACCGCTGCGGTGGGGGATATCCATTTTCCATATTATGACACACACACACCGATCCGACAGAATATAGCCACTTACACAAATCCCCCAAACCAAAGGTCAGTGATAAAGTGGTGGACCCAACACCCATACCGTTACGCCAACAAAACAACGCCCATCACATTATGACCCACGAATCACCATGGCGGACATTCTGTGGCGGTAAACCATTGGCGGTACACACCAGCGCACTCAGACTGTACACTCACATACAAAACAACACTACATTGGCCAATACAAAAACCACACACGTGACACCCATACACACACCTCACCCACACACCCACACCACTATAAAACACCCACCCACATTACCCACAACCCTTTACCAACAACAATTACTGCCAGGAGATTGACACAAACAGCACAGAGACAACTAGACACAAACACCACTCACACCCATACATCCCTCACGCACTCCACATCACACACACAACCACATTACTCAACATACTCTCACCAACTCACACCACACAACACTCATGGCACCACAAAGGCACCCCGGTTTCACTGAGGAGGAGTTAAGGGTCATGGTGGAGGAAATTGTCAGGGTAGAGCCACAGCTCTTTGGAGCACACGTACAGCAGATTTTCATTGCCAGGAAGATGGAGCAATGGCGGAGAATCGTGGACAGGGTGAACGCCGTGGGACAGCACCCATGAACAAGGGACGACATCAGGAAGAGGTGGAATGACCTACGGGGGAAGGTACATTCCATAGCAACAAGGTACAAGCTCACCATACAGAGAACTGCCAGGGACCCCACCTCCTCCTCCCCCACAGCTCACAGCATGGGAGGAGCAGGTACTGTCATTATTGCATCCTGAGGGACTTGCTGGAGTAGCCGGAGGACTGGACACTGGTAAGTCAACATTTATCACTTATCACCCCCATACCTGCATGCCATCACATCCCATCAACCTCACTCCCATCACTCCATCCATCCCACACACTACACCTACACATGTGACTAACCACAATGCCAAGCCCTGCATGCTATACCAAAACATGAACACCCCTCCCAGCCCTGCCTGAACACCCATCACTAAACCATGCACAGCATAGGGAAACTAACATTCCCACAATACATCACCATCCACAAGCAAAAGGTGGCAGGACAACACCAACGATAGAGGGGAAGCCAGGGATGTACAATATGTCATACACATGAAGTATAATACATCATTTACATCCCCGGAGGTACCCCAGCCAATGTCAGTGGAGAGGAGGTGCCACACCTATCCAGTCCCCCAACAGAAGATGCCCCCAGGGATGACAGTAACTCTGGAATTCAGGATCTGGAGGACCTACGTGGCCCATCAGGGACCACTGGCCAGCCCGCCACCCTAGCACAATCACAGTCCACCACAGAGCCTCCTGCATCAGGATCCAATACCACAGCACCCACCCAGCATACCCACACCTCTGTCCACAGGACACGTCAATCAGCAGTGTGCTCACCTGTAAAGGGACCCCAGGCCACACCTCGCCCTCAAGACAATCAGGGACCTGGGATCAGTGGCAGTGGGCACACCATTCAGGGGACAGGGTCACATGCCAACAGGGACACTGGGAGGACTGCTGTGCGCAAGGGGGAGGACAGGACCAGGGAGCCGACTCTCCAGGAGGCACTCTCCCAGATCCTGGGAGCCTACCAGCATTCCCAGGATACGATGGGCCAGATCCTTGACAGCGTGTAGGAGAACAGGCGGCTGCAGGCGTTACAGTACCAGAGGATCAGGGAGGACTTGCAGGCCATCAACACCACCCTGTTCTCCATAGCAGGGCTGCTGTCAGACATGGCCAACATCATGAAGGAGGCAACAGCACATCAGCGGGTGGGCTACCACTAGCCAGTCAACTGAACAGCCCTCTACTTCCGCTGCCGCTAGTGGCCAGGAGGCCCGCCACAGGACCCACAGGCCACCAGCATCCCTCTGCCTGCAGAAGGTAAACCACCCCGCAAACGTTCCCTGTGACCCAGACAGAAGCCACAGACAATTGCCATGACCACCACCAGGAAATTAGACTCTCCTGATTGTCCCCCCTGTGTCCCACACTGTCACCTTGTCCACCTTCAACTGCCTTTGCTCCACTTCCTATGGCCACTTGGAACCTGCACCTGTGCTACAAACAGACTGGAACAATTGCCTGGACTTTCCTCCATCATCACCCCATTCCATTGCACTTTCCCCTCAATTTCTTAGCACTGCAATAAACACACTTGAACACAACTCAAATACTTGTATGCCATGTGTTGAAACAATGTATTAATGAAAACAGTTACATCCATTGCAAATTAACTGTACAGTGTGAGAGCATAGAAATAATGACCTGTAGCTGGCTGTAGTCAGCACATCAGTATACAGTTGTCATTGCACCAACATCTGTAAAATGAGAATCCATAGGTGACAGTAAGTAGAGGTAAAACGTGGGTAATGCCACCATGCCACAGCCACACAGAATGCACCAATAGTCATTGAAATGTGAAGTTGCACTGACTCACCTGTGTGTCATTGGAAGTACTAATGGATAACTGTGGTTCTGTTGTCCTCAAACTCATCTTCAGACTCTTCCTCCTCACTGTCATCAGGGTCTATTGCAGGCACAAGGGCATCTCCAGTCTCCTCCTCCAGGGGCCTACACTAACATACACTGTGTGGGGACCAAGGCTCACCTATAAGCCACACCCTGTGCCTCTGTAGTTGGGCCATCACATTTGGGATGCTGCTATTCCGCAGGACAAAGGCATCATGCACTGACCCAGGATACTTAGCATTGACGTGGGAGATGTACTGGTCCGCCAGGGACACCATCTGCACATACATGGAGTGGAAACTCTTAAACTCTTACGATTCCTGTACACCTGTTCATTCTGGTGGGGGGATGACAAACGCAATGTGTGTCCCGTCAATTGCCCCAATAATATTGGGGATATGTGCCATTGTATAGCATCTGGCCTTAATAGTGGCCAAATCTTCCACCTGGGGGAAAGCTATGTAGCTGCACATGTGTTTTACCAGGGCAGACAACACTCTTGCCAGCACGATTGAGAACATTGGCTGTGGAAAGAACCTGTCACCAGGAAATGGAGCACTGATAGCATTTGCAGAAGAGGGGGGATCCCAGTCGGATGACAGATAGCATATATCAGGTCAGGCTCCAACTGGGCCCACAACTCTGTGATTGTGGCCCTGTCCAGTCTATAGGAGATGATAATCTGCCTGTCCTGCAGTGTAGCTAAGTCCACCAGGGGTCTGTACACAGGGGCTTGTCTCCACCTTATGTACATCCGCAGCAGGAGGTACCTAAGAGACACAAAAGTGAGTAGGCTGTAACAATTTGAACAACTAGACCACAACATCAGTCCACATGGTGCACCTATGTATTGGGACAATGTAAATGTCGAAGTATGTGCCTATTTAACCTGTGACGCAGTAACTGTGCATAGGCCTGTTCCACCCCCCCAGAAATGGGGGTGGCCTGTCCTGTACAGAGGGACAGGTGAAAGTGAGGTAATTCTGCCGACGTTTGGCGTTGTGGCGGTAGGCGGTCTTGCACCACCGTGCAATTCCTCATTGGATAATATTGGGCCCTATGGAGTACAGTGGCCAATGGGGATGTACGCCGGCGGTGACGGTGTACACTGCCGTGGACGTAACCGCCATTTTCTAACTCAATGCTCACTTGTTTCCTGACCTTCAACAGGAGAAGACCTACACTGTGTGTGCTGCTGTGACCTGTGTCTGGAACCTATCATGGCCAGTGTGACCGGGAAAAGGGCCCCAGCCTTCAATTCAGAGGAGTTGGAGCGACTGGTGGATGGGGTCCTACCCCAGTACAGACAGCTGTGTGGGCCTCCAGGACAACAAGTGAGTACACTTTGGGCACAATGCATGTGGCATGGCTGCATGAAGATGTGTGTGAAGGCATCGTGTAAGGGTGGGTGGGGGGGATTCTCTGTTGGCGGTGTACATGTTGTGAGATGGCCTATGTGTGTGCCAATGGTGATAGAATCGGGTATGGTGGGCCATGTGTGTGACAGGCAGGACTGTTTGTTTAATGGATTTCCCCTGTATGTATTATCTTTGCAGGTCAGCTTCCATCAAAAGAAGGGTTTATGGCGTGCCAACGCCAAGGACGTGCGGCCCCTCGGGGTCTATGGCAGGCAGAGCACCCACTGTAGGAAACAGTGGGAGGACCTGAGACGCTGGGCATGGAAGACTGCAGAGGCCCAGCTGGGGATGGCCTCCCAACGAGGAAGGGGTGCCCGGCAGATCCTGACCCCCTTGATAGCCCGCAGTGGCCTGGCAGTGGCCTACCCAGAGCTGGATGGGCGCTTGAGGGGATCACAGCAGCCACAAGGGGGTGAGTACAATGGGTCTCATTACATTTTGGCTAGTGGGGTGGTATCCGGGTGGTGGATGTGTGTTAGTGGGTGCCCCCAGGGCCACGCCAGACATTGCAGCGTGGGTCATCTCTAGGGTAATGGTTGCATGGCAAATACAGGTAACCTAGCATGTTAGTAGTCCATTTCAGGCAGGGCATCGTCGGTCTCAGGTGTGCTGCAGTTGGCAGTGTGTGGTCCTCATCTTGCCCTAGTGACTAGCCATATCACTGGTAGTGCAATGCATAGTGCTTAAGCCTGTTCTCTGTGTGTGACAGTGATGTGCACACCAATAGTGGCGTTGATGCAGTAATTGACCAAGTGTATCCTTTATCTCACCCCCTTTCTTGTTTTGTCATCCTGTCCTTGTGTGCATTAGCATGATCTGGCGGAGGAACAGGGGCACGGCTGACAGAGGGAACTGCATCCCACAGGAGCCTGGAGGCAGAGTCCACCGATGCTGAGGGAACCAGTGGGACGGAGGGTGAGGGGAGCACCATGGCATAGAGTGGAGGAGACAACACAGGCTCTGATACCTCCTCCGATGGGAGCTCCCTGGTGGTGGCGGACACCTCTGTGACCACCCCAGCTGCAGATACAGCCGCCACCCCCGTACAGGAACCGCCCTCCCAATAGCCCCTCAGCTAGTTGCCCATGCCCGCTCGCCCAAGATGGTGGGCATCTCTTTCGCCCCAGGCACCTCAGACCCTGCCCCAGTGAGCCCTGCTGCCCTGAGTATGGAGGCTATTGACCTTCTGAGATCCATCTCTGTAGGACAGTCAACTATTGTGAATGCCATCCAGGGGCTGGCATCCCAGATGAAGCAACACAATGCATTCCTGGAGGGCATTCACGGTGGATTGGTGGCCCAACAGAGATCAATCTAGGTTCTGGCCTCCTCCCTGACGGCAGCCATTGTCCCTGGTTCTACCATTCCCCCCTCCAACTCCCACTTCCCAGTCCCAGTCTCCTCAACCCCAACCCATCCCAGGCACACATACAGACGAGCATGCACACAAGACAACACCCAAGAGTGGCACAGGCAAACACAGGCACGAAACTTCATCCGACAAGCACTCACACAAACACCATACAGTTGCAGACATGACAACATCCACTGCTTCTACTGTCTCCCCCTCCTCCTCCTCCACGACCTCCCTCCCAGTCACGTCCACACTCACCTGCATGCACTACATCAACGTCCACTACCTGCATCACCACAAAAAGTAGAACACACACTTCACTGGCAGACACCTCCCAACAGTCATGCACATGTCCCCTCTGTCCTCTCCCACCCTGTCTGTCCCCCCTCCTAAAGGACATAAACGCATGCATTCACACACACCCAACAGCCATTAACCTCACATCAGCATACTTCCCAAGCACCTGCACCCAAGTCCAGCACACATACACCTCCAACAACCACTCCCCCATCCTCCACTCCCATTACTCCTCCCTCCTCCCGCCCCACCATCCCTAAAAAGCTTTTCCTTTCCCAATTTGACCTCTTCCCTACCCCTCCCCCTATCCTGCCCTTATGGGCAGGGTACCAAGGACACAGCCCAGCACCTCAGCCAACCAGTCCAAGTGGACAGTGGTAGCACCACCTACTCGTGGTGGTAAGGATACCACACCTCCATCGAAGAAGGGGAAGGAGTGAGCACCACCAGGGAAGAAGAGGAAGAGGCCTGCACCACCTGTAAAAAAGGGGAAGGAGCTTGAACCACCTGTAAAGAAGGGGAAGGAGCCTGCACCACCTGTAAAGAAGGGGAAGGAGCTTGCATCACCTGTGAAGAAGGGGAAGGAGCCTGCACCACCTGGAAAGAAGGGGAAGGGGCCTGCACCACCTGTGAAGAAGGGGAAGGAGCCTGCACTACGAGGCAGAGAGGGGAAGAGACCATCGACCCCTCCAGGAAGGGTAAGTAATCCACGCCTCATGTACTGGAGAAGAAAGGCACTCTAAGCCAGCAGAGGCTGTCAGGCTGACACCTCCACCACCATCAGCTGTCACTGGGCCTCCACCGCCGGCTGAGGAAGTGCAGCCATCAGACAGTGCAGAGGCTACCCTGGACGCTCCTCCATCCACCACCACAGTGCAGCCATCAGACAGAGCAGAGGCTGCCCAGGAGGCTCCTCCATCCACCACCACAGTGCAGCCATCAGAGAGTGCAGAGGCTGCCCAGGAGGCTCCTCCATCCACCACTGCAGTGCAGCCGTCACCTCCAGCAGACGCCATGTAGGCCACACTCCAGGGGCTGCTGTGTGAGTTGCCCCCTCCAGAACCAGTGGGGAAGTCACCCACTCTAGAGACTGTGGCCTTGCACTCCGTAGGACAGAGCAATGGTCATGGAGCCCACTCCAGAACCAGTGGGAAAGCTCCTGTATTCGGCTGAGGTGCCCCCCCCAACCACATGAGGTGCCTTCCCACTTGAAAAATGATGCCCCTGCAGTGTCTTCTACGGATGTGTCAGGATACAGGTTGGGCCTTAGACTTTGCCCTGTGGCCTTGTGTGCCCTTATGACTTTCGACTGGGCATTGGCCCTTTATGTACATCTGTAAGTATATTTGGTTTGTGTGGTGGGTATTGCTATGCTAATACATTGTCAGTACTTCAACAATCTGGTCTATGTTTTCTTATGCCGTGTGTCCTGTGCCATTGGTTTACATGTGCAGGTGGTTGTGTGTATGATGTGTGTATGTCAGGTGTGTGTCGTGCATGTGTCACTCTTGTTTTCCTCCCACCCTCCCTAGTGCGCTAGGCGGCTGTACTCACTATCGTCATCTTCAACAGCGTGGGTGTTCCAGGTGGAGCATTATGTAGAAGATCATTGGGAAAACTTGCAGTTTGGGTTCCCTGTGTCTCCAATGGTGAGTCCTTTCACTTCTGAGATCTGTTTCTGCCAGGCTTTTGTTGGTGTTGATACTGCCCTGGAAAAGGTGGAGGTTTGCTATGTCTTAATATGGTAGTCGGTACTTTGTCTTCCACCTGGCTGTTTATGGCTATTGCTGTGGTGAGTGTTGTTTCTGCCCTGGCGGTTGGTGTGGTACATTGGCTGTCAATGGGATTTATCACCGCCATGGTCATAATTTGGCAGAACATACCGCCAGCCTGATGGCGGTATTGCCGCCACTTTATCAGTCACCATCAGGGTCACAATGAGGGCCACAGTCTCTTCCGGCACTGACTGTTGCTCCAAAGAGGCCAAAGCCATGGTATCATCATCCTGAATTACCACCCTGGTGAGACTACACCCCCACGGGATTGCCCGTGCCCAATCACGTTCTCCTCTCTTGTCCTCCACTCGGGAGTACTGACACCAGCAGACCCACAGGCCCGGGACCTCCAGGAGCTTGTTCTTTCCCTGGGTACTTTGTTTCAGAACTCCAACCACTGCAGCACATTGTCTGGTTTATCAAAAAGGTGAGTTACCCTCCAACAGTTACCCCCCTTAGTCTGGCAGGATATAACAAAATGAAACTGAGGCCCATAGCATGAAGCTTTGTCTTGAACTCTAGCTATGTTTTTTGGACCCCTGCATGTTATTAGTGTTGTCTGTGTAAATGGAGATCTTTTGATTCTCATACCTGGCAGTGTCCTTATCCCTGGCCACATAAAGCATACAGTACCTGTCTTTGTAATTCAGTATGCAGGCTATTATGACCCATGGCACCTAGGGGTGAGATGGAGCCGCCAATGTGCGATGAGCTCTTTCGAAGGTGAACATAGGGGACAATCCACAGGGTATTTTGCATCCACTGTTCAACAAATTGTTCGGCAGCACCCCCTCTCCCTATTCTGGGAACCCCAGGAGGCGTACATTGTTACGGTGTGACCTTCCCTTTATGTCTTCTATTCGCACCTCCAGGGCCCCCGATTTGGAAGTGACCAAGGCCACCTGCTTCCGTAAGATAGCCATCTCAGCTTGAAGCTCCACTACAGAACCCTCAGCCACCCAAACCTTATCAGATATCTTGTGGAGGTCCGTGGTCAGCAGTTTGACCTCTAGGCCACAGTTTTAATTTTGTTCTCCAGGGCCACCCTAGAGTCCTGAATGGCCACTGCTATCTCCACCCTTGTAGGTTCTTCAGTGTCCAGTGGAATGCGTTAATGGCCCCCATAGCTAATGGGGAGTGAGGCCCTGTCAGCACAAACTGATCTGCCGCCACCCTGGATCCCACCTCAATCCGGTACCCAAGCAGAAGTTGGGGGGCCCGGACCCACTATGAAAGAGGGCAGAATGCAGCCTATCAGGGGGTGCAATGCTGTCCTAGCCAGACCATGGATCATCCAAGGCAGAGGGGACAGTGTATTTCCAAATGCCATAAAAGATTTACTAGCAACCAGACACGTATGATATTACCCAGCATATGGGACTAGGCATGCCAGCGAAGCCAGCAAAATCCAGGGGACACAGTTGGGGAACTAGCAGTTATCAGGGCTGCCTCTGCTCACCTGGGACCACCTGATGAGGTGCCAATGTCCCCAGGCCACTCCTGCTCACCCCCCTCTTATATCAGACCCCTTGCTATGCCAGGAGTACCAAGAGGTTTCAGTCATTGGTGCTACACCTCTGGGATCAACAGGCATAAGCATTGTCCCTGCTCATCTGCATCCAACACTAAGTTGCTGGTGTCCACAGGGCCATTCAGGGGTGGCACAGCCCTGGCTAATTGCAGTGATCCTATCCATCTCACCTCAGGTATTTTGTCTGAGGCACCCCACATAGCCTAGCCTGCCCTTACCAAAAGCGGGGCTGCATTAGGAAGCAAGGTATAGCCCTCGGCGGGGCTGCAGCTATGCACCTGCCTCTTTTCATCAGTCTCCTCAGTTTGGAGCACCAGGGACCCTGTGGCTCCCTCTCCCAGCAGCGAAGGACACCACCATTCAGGCAGGGGGTCTACCAGAGGTAATGGAACACAGGTGGTCCAACAGGTCACGGCACCACTGGTGCATCCAGGCCCGCAACAAAGCGCCTCATACCATCACCCTCTGGGGCATCCCCCTATCTCGTATAGCAAGCAGGATACCAGGGAGAGGGGATGTTGCAAGATTGTACGCAAGAGGTATCCGTGGCCAGCAGCTGTAATTAGGGCACGATAATTCTGGGGTCAGACAGGAGCCTCTTAGGAGCTCCTCCTTTCAGCCATCTAGCATGACCACACCCCTACTTGCACCCCCATTGATAGTTGAAAAATAGCCCATGGTTGTAAGTTGAAGCAGTTTTGAACTTGTAATGACAAGCTGTATGAATGTTTGAAAGGTACAGAAAGTTCCGTGGATTTGGGCTTGCGGTTCGCAATGTTTGTTTTTAATATCAAGGAAATCAGCTGTGAAAACTACCCTATGAAAGAGGCCCACAAACAGCCAAAAATAGGGTCCACAAGCTGACCTGTCAGGTCAGCCCATCGGGCACTGCCTGATTGCTCTACAGACCAGTCCAACCCTGCTTGTGAAGAGTAATAGTGTTTTTTCTTGCATGTCCATCTGATACGCTGCTAGGTGCCAATTCTTGTTAGTAACTTTATTTTATTACCATGAGTGCAAAATGTTGTTACGTATGCCAAATTATTGGTAGTCTCGCCCCTGTGTTCATTGGACTCCAGCAGCTATTCTCTCAGACTGTACCAAGCATGTTTCTTGGCCCACACGAGTAACCCCTTAGGGTGACCCTTGCCGTACGTTATTACTCAGAAAATCGGATTCCTTACAATAGTAATTCCTCCATGCACAATATTTCCTCACTCTCAGAAACTGCCTGTAGGGTGGATTGTCACCCAATGTCTTTCTATATGATGTTCACTGTAGTCCACAAACATCTTTAGAAGAAATTGAAGCAAAAATATTAAGATCTTTTCATTACAGGGCTTTTGATGAAGAAGTGCCTAATAACGGCATGATTCTAATGGGCCTAAAAGATGGAAATTTAGGAAACAAGTAACCAATGGTTCATGATCATTCTGCAAATGAAAGCACAAAGTACATTACAAAATGACTAATATTTCTGATATCAAATATGTAAAATAGAGGATTTACAATATTGATGGGAAATGAACAAGCATGTAATTGTGCATAGTAAGTTAGTATATGAAGACAAATATTCGAGCAAATGTATTACTGAAATAATATAATAGCACCTAAAAACACTTGTCTACTGGAATAAAACATAGGTTATACTATTTAGTCACTTGGGGCCAGATGTAGCAAACGTTTTGCATGGCAGTACCGACTCTCAAAATGGGAATGCGACTTGCTAATAGGAAGGGGTGTTCCCCTTCCTATTTGCGAGTCGCACCGCGATGCAGAATTGCTTTGTGACCGCGAACGCGGTCGCAAAGCAATTCGCAGTTAGCACCCATGTGAAGTGGGTGCTAACTCATTCGCAAAAGGGGAGGGGTACCCATGGGACCCCTTCCCCTTTCTGAATGTCGGCAAAAATATTTTTTTAGAACAGGCAGTGGTCCAATGGACCACTTCCTACTCTGAAAAAATTAAACCAAATGGTTTCATTTTCCCGAGTGTATTGCGACTCGTTTTCCTTTAAGGAAAACGGGCTGCAATACAAAAAAAAAACTGCTTTATTAAAAAAGCAGTCACAGACATGGTGGTCTCCTGTCTCCGGCATGCCACCATCACTGTGAGTGCAGGGAATCACAAGGGGGTTGCAAATTGCGACCCACCTCATTAAAATTAATGAGGTGGGTCTTTACCCACTTGCGATTCGCATATGGTGTCAGGGACACCATTCTGCATATGGTTTTGCGAGTCGCAAAATGCGAGTCGCTCCGACTCGTAATTTGTGAGTCGCAAAACCATTACTACCTACATCTGGCCCCAGGACACTTTCTTTATGTGATGAACTGAAAATACTTTTTAAATCTTCAGAGATAATTAGTTTGGTGAATGAAATAATAAAGATCTAAACATGCAGCAACATTTTTGCTGTGATGCAGCTGAAATGTTATTGCAACCTTTGACGCCACTATAATCATCTACATGTGACAGTGTAGGAGGCTGGCTGGCTTACAGTGGGTACCTTGTGGTACTTACACCTTGTGCCAAGTCCAGTTATCCCTTATTAGTAGATTAGAGGTGTTCTAGCAGCTTCAGCTGCTAGAGGTAGCTATAGCAGAGCAGCTTAGGCTGAACTAGGAGACATGCAAAGCTCCTACTATACCACTTATATCACTTAGTACTATATCATAAGAAAACGCAATATTCAGAGTTACTAAAAATAAAGGTACTTTATTTTAGTGACAATATGCCAAAAGTATCTCAGAGGATATACTCCCTTAGGAGGTAAGAAATATACACAAAATATACACACACACCAAAATCAGGTAAGTACACAGTAAGAAAAGTAGTGCAAACTGTGTAGAACACAATAGAATGCAATAGGAGACAATAGGCCTAGGGGCAACACAAACCATATACTCCAAAAGTGGAATGTGAACCACGAATGGACCCCAGGCCTAGTGTCGTGTGTAGACGGTCGCTGGAAGTGTAAGAAAACACTAAGGGTGTCCAAGATACCCCACCCCAAGACCCTAAATAGTAGGAGTAAAGTTACCCTACTACGCTAGAAAGACAGTACAGTCAAGATAGGGGATTCTGCAAGGACAACAACTGACTGCAAAGCACTGAAGACGGATTCCTGGACCTGGGGACCTGTAAAGGAAGGGGACCAAGTCCATGAGTCCTGCAAGTGTCCAGGGGGGGCAGGAGCCGACTAAACCCAAGATGAAGGTGCAAAAGGGCTGTCTCTGGGTGGAAGAAGCCAAAGATTCTGCAACAACGGAAGGTGCCAGGAACTTTTCCTTTCGTCAAAAGATGTCCCACGGCGTGCTGGAGGATGCAGAGTTGTTTCCACACAGAAAGACTGCAAACAAGCCTTGCTAGCTGCAAGAGTTAGGGTTGAAGGTTTTGGGTGCTGCCAGGGCCCAGGAAGGACCAGGAGGTCGACCCTTGGAGGAGGAGACAGAGGGGGCACTCAGCAACACAGAGAGCCCACGCAGAAGCAGGCAGCACCCGCAGAAGATCTGAGCATGACGGTCAACTCAGCACAACAAAAGAGGGTCCCACGAAGTCGGAGTCCAACTCAGCGAGTTGGGCAATGCAGGACAGAGTGCTGGGGACCTGGGCTAGGCTGTGCATGAAGGAAGTCTTGTAAAATTGCACAGAAGCCCTAGCAGCTGCAGTTCACGCAGCACACAGGATTACTGTCTGGCGTGGGGAGGCAAGGACTTACCTCCACCAAATTTGGACAGAAGGGCCACTGGACTGTCGGTGACACTTGGACCCAGCTCCTGTGTTCCAGGGATCATGCTCGTCAGGATGAGAGGGGACCCAGAGGACCGGTGATGCAGAGGTTTGGTGCCTGCGTTGGCAGGGGGAAGATTCCATCGGCCCACAGGATATTTCTTCTTGGATTCTAGTGCACGCTGAAGGCAGACAGACCTCAGAGCAACCACCACCACGAAACAGTCAAGAAAGCCGGCAGGATGAGGCACTACAATGTTGCTGGTAGTCTTCTTGCTTCTTTGTTGCGGTTTTGCAGGTGTCCTAGAGCAGTCAGCGGCCAAACCTTGGCAGAAGTCGAAGAGGGATTTGCAGAGGAACTCTGGTGAGCTCTTGCATGCGTTATCTGGTGAGATACCCACAGGAGAGACCCTAAATAGCCCTCAGAGGAGGATTGGCTACAGAGAAAGGTAAGCACCTATCAGGAGGGGTCTCTGACATCACCTGTTGGCACTGGCCACTCAGAGCTGTCCATTGTGCCCTCACACCTCTGCATCCAAGATGGCAGAGGTCTGGGACACACTGGAGGAGCTCTAGGCACCTCCCCCGGGAAGTGCTGGTCAGGGGTGTGGTCATTCCCCTTCCCTTTATCCAGTTTCGCGCCAGAGCAGAGCCGGGGGATCCCTGAGCTGGTGTAGACTGGCTTATGCAAGGAGGGCACCATCTGTGCTATTCAAAGCATCTCCAGAGGCCAGGAGAGACTACTCATCCCAGGTCCTTCACACCTATTTCAAAAGGGAGAGGGTGTAACACCCTCTCTCAGAGGAAATCGTTTGTTCTGCCTTCCTGGGACTGGGATGGCCAGACCCCAGGGGGGCAGAAACCTGTCTGAGGGTTGGCAGCAGCGGTAGCTGCAGAGAAAACCCCGGAAAGTTAGTTTGCCAGTACCCGGGCTCTATGTTGGAAACCCGGGGATGCATGGAATTGTCCCCCCAATACCATAATGGCATTGGTGTGACAATTCCATGATCCTAGACATGTTACATGGCCATGTTCGGAGTTACCATGGTGATGCTACATATAGGTATTGACCTATACGTAGTGCACGCATGTAATGGTGTCCCCACACTCACGAAGTCCGTGGAAATTGCCCTGAACGATGTGGGGGCATCTTGACTAGTGCCAGGGTGCCCTCACACTAAGTAACTTTGCACCTAACCCTCACTAAGTGAGGGTTAGACATATAGGTGACTTATATGTTACTTAAGTGCAGTGTAAAATGGCTGTGAAATAACGTGGATGTTATTTCACTCAGGCTGCAGTGGCAGTCCTGTGTAAGAATTGTCTGAGCTCCCTATGGGTGGCAAAAGAAATGCTTCAGCCCATAGGGATCTCCTGGAACCCCAATACCCCGGTTACCTAGGTACCATATACTAGGGAATTATAAGGGTGTTCCAGTGTGTCAATCAGAATTAGTAAAATTAGTCACTAGCCTGCAGTGACAATTTGAAAAGCAGAGAGAGCATAAACACTGAGGTTCTGGTTAGCAGAGCCTCAGTGATACAGTTAGGCACCACACAGGGAACACATATAGGACACAAACTTATGAGCACTGGGGTCCTGGCTAGCAGGATCCCAGTGACACATATCAAACACACTGACAACATAGGGTTTTCACTATGAGCACTGGGCCCTGGCTAGAAGGATCCCAGTAAGACAGTAAAAACACCCTGACATATACTCACAAACAGGCCAAAAATGGGGGTAACCAGGCTAGAAAGAGGCTACCTTCCTACAGACAGAATTTGCATTTTTTTGTTAAAGTTCTAACATGTTAATTGTGAAGTGGTGCACTGAAAGCCTATATTGAGATGCATTAGCTGTAGGTTGATGTTTTAATGGGAAGTGGTGTGGAGACTTTGACAACAAAATAGTCATATGTTTCAATTTCATATGGTTCTGTCGGTTGTTAAGAAATAGTTTTTATAACAACAATAATGAATTTCTAGACAAAAATGTTTTAAATGTCACATGTTAATGTCAAAAATGTAGCTCTCCATTGTAGCTATTGACATGTATTAACAAAGCTATTTCATTTTAAAATAACTGTAACATGAAAACTGAGCAAGCTTATTAATGATGAATTCATAATTTTGAATGTTACATGTGTTATAACAAACTTAAATGAATGTGTCATTTTAAATTGCTCAGTTAGCACATGCAAGGCCTGCTATGACCTGTTTCTAAAAATGTGTGTATACAAATGTTTAGTCGTTCTGCTAACGTGTCATTTCTTTCAGACTTTGTTCACATAAAATGTTAGTTTGGAAATAGATGTCCTATAATATACAACTGCTTCAAATTGTACAGGAGAGTAAACAGATGCCTTTCCCATGTTGGTAATGGGAATCTTTCCCGATGTTTCAAATGACTGTCATATGATGGATTGTGGTGGGACAGTTAATCTCTCCGATTCATGTGATATGACGGACAAATGATCTTCCACTTTGGACTTTAATTTACTGTTCTCCAGTTGGATTGTGGAAGACTTCATTTGGCATTGAGAGTCACCGTTTGGACTTTGCGAGGTATAGCCGTCTTTGCCTTTGCCCCACACCTTCTCTAATGATGACATGAGAAAACGTTGAATTTTTCCTGATCCATGAGAAGACTCCTTACCAAGCTTCTGAAATGCCAATGCCTTCCCTTTTTGCTTACTTTTTGCCAAATTTGGTTAGTTTCATTATTTCCCCAGATGTCATATTTCTAAATTCTTTCTGATTTTTTTTCCTTTTTCCTTTTTGTCCCAAAGTCTTGTTGTAGCCCAGGAGAAATTGGAAACTTTGGCCCATATGTACTAACACATTCTTCCATAGACACAGAATGGATAAAACCCTTTGGTACATCTGGCCCTTTGTACTTTTAAATGGGTCCTCACTTGTTTAGAGAATTATGTGGAATTATTGAGGTTTGTTCAAATGCTTAGAAGAACTGGTCAACATTTTTTCTGAGAACATCAGGTTCTGGTGCTTATGTTTTTTATCCCATTGGTAGAACTCTTAGATGTTAGATGTAAGTTAAGCTGTTATTGTTGCTAAGATTTGGACATCCCCTGGGTATTCTGTATCTTTATAGTTTTGCCCTCAGGATTGTATTTCTTTACCTTAGTCTCAGTTTGTAATAAAACCGTTTCATTTTATTCTGACTTGTGTTTTCCTTCTGTGTACAAATTGGTCATACTGTAAAGGTAAATATTGACTGTATGTGCAGTTGATTTGTTTTCCATCTCTTCTGCTAGAGTGCAAAGATCCGTTGACCTTGTTTGGAGCATACCTGAAATGCTCCAGCAGCTGTCTCTCACCACCCTTTTCGCTTTTAGTGAGATTACATCACATCAATAGAAAGCATATCTGTAGGCTACCTCAAACGCTGGGCCAGTTATCTCCAGCCCGTGCCCTAAACATTTAATTGAATCAAAAGTAGAAAGTTTGAGATGGAAGGTCCTTTTAAACCCTTTCATGATTTGAGGAGCGATTTTCACCAGTTTCCGTTTGAGGGGTTAGTAAACTGGATAGGGTGACAGCAATTATGGTGTGTTTGAAACTGGTATGTCATGTTTTCAAAAGCCCGGAGAATATTTTCATTCTCCTGAACAACAGAGTTTTACTATTATTATTTTATAATTTTCTAGGCGCTGTGCGGTCATTATTCGATAAACTACATTTCTTCTTCTACTCGTATATGGAGAGATGAACAAACACAATAAGAAATAGCAAATATTTAATTTCAGGTGCTGCCAGAGCTTAGATTGATAGCCTGGTGATGGAATAATTGAATTCAGAAAACTGCTGCATTAGCCGTAAACAGTCACCGCCATTGAGTTCAAACAAGATAAGTAATATCTTTCCCTTGGTCTATAAAGTATACCATACCTTCTCATGCGAACATATAAGTATCAAAAATAGCCAGCGTTTCAGTATTTTGTTATGTGAGTGATTCAGATGATTAAAATACTGAAGCTGGGAGAAAAAATAAAAATGTTAGCTGCCATTTTACAGCTGTAGTGAATGTGTTTTATGAAGCTTAAAGCTCTTAGGCATTTATTTTTTTCAGTTTGGATGCGAGAGGCCACATGTTGCTTTTCCAACATACCCAGAAAATTAAGAATACATCCAATAAATTAACAGAATTCAGTGGTTCGATTTGTGATAGTAATTCATAACACGGAGGTTATTCTTCTAAGAATACCACTGACAAATGTTTAATCCCAGAAAAACGGGCTTGAAATTGCCTGGCATACTTAAAAAATCACATGCCTATTGAATCAACATAATGGCATTTGAAATGTATTTTAACACACCTCTTCCATCAACCTCGTCTTTTTTCCTTCCAATCTAATGGGATCAAGGGCTGATAGTTAAGAGATTCTCTAAGATTCGGACAGTTTTAATAGCATCCATGTTACACGCTTGCAAGATTACATATTTGAGATCTTTACCAGCAAAATTTTCTAAAAAAAAGATAAACTGCACCCCTTTTCTGTTTAATTGTTAAATCTGAGCTCTTTTGGCAATTTATTAAATCTTATATGAAAACAGCAAGACACCATGAAAGTGAGACCGCACTTGTCCCCAAACCAGAAATTGTTGGTGCAGAACCCTTCTCTTTATTGATGTAAATCAAACTTTATCTAATGACAAAGAGCATTTTGAGCTCCATCCATCTGAGTAAACGCGATAGTGACACACACATCTTACTACACTTAAAGTGGCTAAACTCCTTGGCCCATATGTACATTAAAATGATGCAGCATGACAGCGCAAACCAGCTTGCTGCGCTGGGCTGTGCCATTAGGAAAGTGCAGGGATGTGTCATATTTACAGCAATACGAGGAATCCCTGTACTTTCAGGTGCACAGTTGGCTGCCTAGTGCCAACACAGGCCCCCTTGCACCATGGTGCAAAGGTGCCTGTATTGCAGTCATGATTGTTTAGGTGCAGGAAGGGACACTTTCTTGCATATAAACAATCACATAGAAAGAGCAAAAAGCAAGGACATATAAAGTTATTTGTCCTCGTTTTGTCACATTTATGCCACCCTGGGGTGGCATAGGAATCTGACACATTGCCAGCCTTGTAAATCAGGGAATGCGTCAGATTCCATGGGTGTTTCATGGTAATACCTACTGCAACACCATGGGATGCCCTTTTCACTCAGAGTTATGCGTGAAAGGGGGCTATGTTTAAAAGTCCATGGAAAGCCACACAAGGTGGCTTTACGTTGGCTTGTAAATATGCGCTGGCACACTGAACCACCGGAGCAAAACAAAGTGACACTTTGGTGGCATTAGTGTGCCACAAGGGCACTGTAAATATATCCCCTTGTTATACCAATTTCAAACACCTAATCATGCTCCTGGTATTAATTTTGAAAGCTTTGTTCCACAAGATGCCTGGTTCCACAATTACAGGCGATCTGATCCCATTGCTCATCCACACATTAGTCGTTCATGACCATTGCCTTTGAAGGCCTATGACTTATAAATCAGACACCGCCGCAATTCTAGGGATTGTGAGTCAAGGCTGTCTTGAGCAAGATTTTCTTTATATGATTTCCCTACATATGTAAATAAGTACTCGGATAAGCGGTGAGAAACATATAGGAAGCAGAGTCACTGGCTGTCCTTCTACATGAAAACCGTTTACCCTCCTACAAGGATAAAAATATTTGTTGCACTATTGTGTTCCCACTTGACATTGGTGCTGTCCCATATCTAACGAACCATCGTTAACTTGCTAACTAAGCTCAAATAAGATTAGCATAGTATTTAAATAGAGGAAACTCCAGCAGTTTTGTGACCTTCTCTTTTTGCCACTGTTCCTGTGTATATATTCCAGCAGAAAATCTCCCCACATTAGACAATCTAATATCCAGATAAGAAAAACAAAATATATGCTTTACGAATTCAGTTTTAAGAATCACAGTATGATGTTAAAGTCAGAAAATTGAGTTCATTGTGGATTAAAGTCAAATATTGATTAGTGTAACACATGCATAAAGAAAAAAACATAACTTTCATCTGCTTCTAGAACTGTTCCTTTGCAGAACAACCAGGACGGTTCCAAACTCTGCTTGGCATTTTCTTCTAAATCTTTAAACATTTTTGGAGCAAATATAATATATGTTGAATATTAAGGGAAGACACTGCCAGAAATTAATTTTGATACGGACAACTTTGAGAAGAAATCATTTGGTGGTGCAGAGAATAGAACAAGGTCCCAAAAACAGAGGAAGTGGGTAAACAGTGTCATAGGTCCACAGATCCTTCTAATGTTATTCTCTGCAACAAGGGTAATCTTCTCCTTCTTGCTCCTTCTTGCCCTCGGCACTAGCTCTCCCTCCTCCATGTACTGACATACGTTGACACTTTGCTGGTCTGCTTACTCTATTCATGGTGAAATGAAGAGAGTAAACAGCGAGGGGGGAGGAGAAGAGAGCACAAAGCCACTCAGCACAGGCCAGTCAGTAAATCTAGCTTTTCTATCTAAAAAACAAAGTTTACAGTTCCCTGACAGGCCAGCCTGCTGCACTTTCTTCCCCTTTCTTCCTTATATTTCTTTATTATCATTCTAGTCTTTTATTACAGTCAACAATGACATAGTAAAGAGACTAAAACATGGAGGAAGGCTGTGCCTTTTAAAACATCCCAGCACTGATCAGACATACTCTATCCCTCCTCCACATAAAGGAGATGATAATTCAGATGCCTGGTAGGAAAATGGTAGACAGGTTAAGGGTAACACGACATAACACGCAAGGAAGCACAACCACTAGCACTGTACTATAAAGAATCATTAATGATTTAAAATTCCGCATTTGGCCAATTGTATGGAGGTCAGTCTGATATCAAAATGACCAATGTTAGGGCTTTTACTAAACGTTTTTTTTTTTTTTTTTTATCATCAGTGACCTCTATTGGGCACGTGGGGCTATTTTACATCAGGAATGTACAATCATGTGAATTTTCTCACATTCACTTGTTCATCTCAAACATGCATTCTAAAGAAGAGGCATGCCATATTCGTTACTTTTTTCTTTGCAGCAGTTTTTTAATTAGTCTCTCGGGGTTTGAGTTCAAGCCTGACCATCCAGGCCACGTTATTCACTTTTCTTTCTTTTTGTAGATCGAGGTGGCCTGGCCCTTGCACTTACTGTCATCCTCTAACATCCAGCTTTCTTTTGAAACTGCCTTTTCTCTTTCAGCGCAGAACAACTGAACAATTGCAATTTGTATCAGTCTTTTGCTCTTACGTTCTGCAGACATTGCAGGTGTACTCTAAGAAAGGAGTTCCCTTCTTTAATCACATCCGACAAACTTGCCAATATCAGTGGTCTTGGTAGCCTTCTGTGGTGCACTGGTGCGCACAGATAGAAACAGGTAGTTCAATGTGATGCAGACTAGTCTGTGATCCACAGACACAATAATCACCAAAAAAGTCGTCAGTGTCTGCCCCAGTATAATGATTGAAACACTTTTAAATATATCTTTAATCATAATAATGCATGCAACATAGAACTTCCAAACATATGACACATCGTGTAAACATATCACTGCTAGAAACAATGCACAATCTATCATGACTGGTTGTAGCAATATGCTTTTACGCTTCACTGTTATCCTTTTTACAAAGTAGTTCCTATTACCCTCTTACAACAATGTCAGTGCTAGCCAGTGGCTCCAATTTTTTCTATTGACTAGAAGTTGAATTTAATAGCACTGTGCAATAATCTATGGTTCACCGTTTGTCTCTCCTGCTGTGTAAAGCACCCACTTTTCAAGGGTGATAAACTACAATATCCATCCTGAATGCAATAGCAATCCAATCTCAATGTGTTTTTGACACCATGTCCCATACCATTCTGATCCAATGACTATACAAAGCTGTCATCCAAGAATCAGCACTTTGCTGAATCTGCTCCTTTCTGGCAGACTACACCCAATCAGCCAGATTGGAGCCCTTCTGCTCAGACATCTTCAACCTCATCTGTGGAGTCCCACAAGGATCATCGCTCAGCCCCACCATGTTAAAAAGCATAAATAATCACTCTCGCCAGCATAAACTGGACCCACTGCATTCATGTAATGTCCTACATCTACACCACTCAGGTCATACTTTCCCTCTCTAACAAAACATCAAACACCCTTGCCTTACCCACAATGCCCTGCACACAAAAACGTTGCCTAAAATGACTTATTTTACTCCCATTTCTGTAAGGTAAACTCCTGGAATCTGCAGGGAGACACAAAATTCCTAACACTCAGCATTCCCCCACTTGTCCTCTTAAAAGCACTACACTACTTGTGTAGCTGAGTTTGAGGTTTGCAGGGCATTGTGCATAAGAAACATTGTGGCATCCACACAAGGCACAACATGCTGAACTTCCCAAGTGTCTAACTTTTAGAAATGTCAGGGTTTGGTAGGATTTCCTGTGTGGAGGCCGATCCCAACCCAAAATCTACATCTAGCCACATTGCAAAATTAATCAGTTTTGAGTAGAACAATTTGATCTACTGATAGAGCGTTCCGACCTAATAAATTACCTGTATTTGGACGCTCTTAGGTCGATGAATCTTTTGACCAAGTGGGGCTCTCTTCACCCGAGAGTAATCAATTTAATCAAATCAATAATCAATAACGAACATAAGCAATGCCCTGATCAACATAACACTTCACAATTAATCCAGAAAACATTTCGGCGAAACCATGACCTTCCGGTCATGAATAACAACACCAGTTTATTCAAAGTTAATGAATTTATTTCCCTATATTAACAAAGCTAGAACAATATAAATGTGTCTCAACACCAAATGATATATGTAAATGAACATTAATAGCTGTCCATAACGGCGGAAAAGATGCAATCTATGCAGCATTTGAATAACAATACATTCGATGATAGCAACGCAAACCACTAAAACTATAATCTGTAATGGGCTAATTGCATACATTAGTCAGCATAACAAGGTCTCAAATTGCATCGTGCGACAAATGAATCCTCATCTAATCTCAAATTAGCATCTGCATGTGGGATTTCATGCAAAAACTATTTAGCAACATTAATTTGGAAAACTCCTAACTAGGGCCCTTATCAAAAATCAGCAGTTGGTTACCTAAAAAGAAACACAATGCAATTGTACATTTTCCTTTCATATTTTCCAAATTCAATCAGCATTCAAGGAAGTCTTAGTCTCACAGGTACCGGTTTCGATCAGCATGGGACGGGGGCAAAGGGGTAGGGTGGACGGGGCAATTGCCTCACAGCGGCAAGATAAAAGGACAAAACTACTACTTCATGCAAAGGGACGAATCAAAGTTAAAGTCTCTAGGGTGAGAATTTCTTAAAGTCTCTTTCTCTCGATTAGAGAAAGCATCAAAGTCTCATTCAAAATGGCGTCGAACATCAATTGGCATCGTAGAAGATGGCAAAATGACGAGGTCGGCAAGATGGGCCATAATGTCTGCAATGTCTGCAATGTCTGCAATGTCTAATGTCCCCAATGGGTGCAATGGGTAATGGTTGCTTTCTTCTTGTGCACCAGGTTTAAATAATCAACAGTTCAAATCCAGTAGGGTCTTCCATTGGAGGGTTCATAGGTTGGCTTCAAATTGTCCAATCAAAAACAACAATTTACAAGCTTCTACCTAGGCCTACATTATCCTTGGAGTCGGGAACGTAAGTTGCAACATATTTTACCAATTAATTCACTTTCAGAGCTTCCATTGTCTGCACCTGCAGATTGACCTTGGAGCAAAGAAGAAGATGCCAGGATGGCACGAAACCTTAAAGATAAGCATGTGAACCGATCTCACTGGAAAAGTACAGCTTCAAGCAAGAATACACGTTTTATTAGCACATTGGAAAAATATGAGCATCTAAACCGTGAGACATGGCAACTGGGCCAAAGCCTCCACTAAAGTTATGCTAAGCTAAAGACATTTCACACAAGCAAATCATGGCACACGTTTACGGTTATGTCAGATTAGTACAATTCTAATACATCACGTTATATAAAGCACGCTTATAAATGTTGGCGAACTACTCTGAGGGCACATTTGTCCCCGTACAATCTTTATTAGTTCGGTTAAAGTCACACTTGATTATTGCGGCACTACGTTTATGCGCTAATAAATGTAAAACCTTCATTTCTGCGTCATCAATCCCTCCTCTGATGACTACTTGTCATCACACAAAACCATTCCCACAAATTTTATTCCATTAAAATTCTGTCAGTTCTCTTTGCCTTTTAGTTCCCCTTGTTCTTGCCTTGTATTCTTCTGCCATTCTTTTCATAATTTTCTCTTCCTTCCTTCTCTTAATTCTTGCCATGATCATTAATATTCCCCTCTTTATTCCCCAAATCCCAAAGATGCAAATCAGTACTATTAATATTCCCTGTATTATTTTTAATAATATTCCATTCCAAATGCCACCAAGCCAATTTCCCACTGAAGCAATTCCCTTTCCAACCTTCTCCCAAACTCCTGGTTCTTTCAATTCCTTCAAGTCTGCACTCTCTTTCGTTAAATTTGCAAGCATTGTTTTAATTTTCACACTGTTGTCTGGTATATACGTGCAACAGTGTCGCGCACCAAGCATTTTGCAAACGCCGCCATCCTTTGCTAAAAGAATGTCTAGGGCAAGCCTGTTTTGAAGAGTCATAGCTCTTTCCGCTGCAAGTTCAGCATCCATCAGGATTATAGCACCTGAAAACTTTGTCAACATGTTATCCACTATAGTAGACAACTTTCTTATTTTGATGGAATTCAACACAACTCCCAATGAAGGAATCATGGCTCCAAATATATCTCCTACCACAGCAGCTGCGGTCTCTCTTTTCTGGATACGATGAGATCCAGACGTCTTTGGAATCACCGATAGGTCATCCAGTTGATAAACCTTTGGGAACACTATACCCAAATAACATCTCCCCCACCATCCCTTTGGAAGACGATAATAGGCATTATGCCCGCAAATGTAATATACACCTGGTATGACAGGGTCAAGTCCGTTCAGCATGAATGTCCATTTGGCCTTAAAGATAAACGTATGTTTACATTCACTCGCTCCCACAAAAATGTTATCATAATAAGATTCACCACGATATATACAAAATTTCCCTACATGCCAAGCGTCTAAAGCTATTCTTCCTTGTGTTTTTATTGCGGCAAAAGCATAATTATCTACTGAAGTCCTCTTACTTAGCTCTTTTTCTAATTTCGCATTCATTTGTGCCCTTCTATCATCTGTGCGATCTAAAAAGCTTATTTCTACTGTAGAGAGGGAGCAGGTAAGGTTTTCCCTATGAGCGTGAGCTGTTTCAAAAGGTTGCATTGGCTCGAAAAATTCCCTCATTATTTTAGCATCCCAATCTTTAGCAATCTGGCTAAGTTGCGTGATTATAGGAACATATGCAAAGGTAACATCATAATTTGAGTAAAAATACTGTATGTTGGTTTGACCATAAAATCTAGAAGTTACTATACTACATGTAATCCCATATGTAAGAGGCATGTGGTGATAAGTCACCCCTTCTGTTACCGATGTCGGTATCTGTGTACACACATAACAATCTTTCGCATCCATAGTCTCAACATATTCTGTCAGTAAGCAATAGAAAACATTATACGAAAGTTCCTTCTTATCATGCAAGTGTCTCTCATCTAATTCTAGTCTTTTCAGTGCGGTTAGTTCAGTGACAGTAACAGGAGCAGAAGTAGAAGCATAAATTTTCTCATTTTCACCCTTACCACGCGTTGCAAGCACTATTGCCATTATTATTAGTACACATGCAGTTATCAAGCCTATACACACATATTTACAATATTTCATTCTACTGTTTGGTGTCATGATCTGTATAGAATCAGAGAGCTAGAAGCACCTATAAAGAAACGATTTAGCAATTAGTTACAAAGCTGAACAAGCGCAATGTTCACACAGTTTTCTTCAGGAGCCCAGTCACTTATCGGTTAGCAGCATTTGTCTCAATTCGGCAATAACTCAGTCTTTTTTTTTTTTTCCCAGTTAGCAACGTTGTCTCAAATCGGGTTTAAGAGTCAATCAGGTTATCAAAGTCTTATCAAGTTAGCAAATGTCTCATCCGGTTTAGCAATGTCTCAGCTGGTTGTATCACGTTATATTATAGCAAGCAATGTCATTTATCAGTTTTTTTTTTTCAGTCAATAGTGTCCATAAAACTTTTCTTTTCTATTGGTATCTCTTCTTCTTCGTTCTCGAGGCTAAGAGATACAAATTCGTCGGTCCAATCGTCATTGACTACATATGCCCATTCTGGACCGGAATATCTCCTGTTTGGTATCCTTTTCCTTTTCAATTTTGCATCTCTCTTTGATTCTGCCTCACTGGTACTTTCCTCTTTGGCCAAGTCTTTTTCTTCACTTGATGTTGGTATCATGACAGACACTTCCTTTCTTTTCTCTTTCACTCTTGGCCCTTCACTGTCGTTCAACTTTTCTCTAGTTCTTAGTTTTACTGGTGATATACTTTGTTTTCTCTTTGCACTGTGTCCACCTGATGGACCTGCGATCTCTTCTGAAGAAGTTTGAACAGTTTCGTTCTGTTCTGCCTTGTCCCCTCCTTCTGGGGAGTCAATCAGGTTTTCCTTTTCTCTTTCTGTACCGTCTGCTTCTGGGAAAGCCCTCCTCTGATCAGGCTCTCCTGCTTCTTCACTTCTTTCGAGCCCTTTGTCACCGTTACTTTCTTCAGGCTCTTTGTCACTTTCAGCTGCTTCAGGCCCTTTGTCACCTTCAGCTGCTTCGTCGCTGTCTGAGGTTTCTCCTTGTACTTCCCCAAGTGAATCGGTTGTTTCGTCCTCAGAGAATATTTCTCTCTCCTCTATTTCTGCCTGTTCGCCTCTAGTTCTGTTTTGCTCTGTCTCAGCGCTCGGCACTTTGTTATCAGGTACTGGCAGTTTCAGCGCTTCAACTTCCTCATCTGTGGGACACAACACTTTCTTTGTATGACTGGCGTGGATCCAGTTGGGAACTCCCGCACACTTCACAGCGGTAGTGGTCGTCAGGATCACTTGGAAAGGGCCTTTCCAACGGGGTTCCAGACACGACTTCCTCACGTGCTTCTTTATCACGACCCAGTCACCTGCTTTCAGTGTGTGTCCTGGACCTTGGATCGGTGGCAAGGTGGTTGCTTCCACCTGGTGAGAGAAAGAGCGAACCACGTCAGCCAGGCCTTTGCAGTAGTCTAACACCATATCATCTGTAATATTCAAAAGCGCGTTTGCGGGAACTGCAGGAAGTCTCATGGCCCTGCCCATGAGAATTTCGTGCGGGGACAATCCAGTCTTTCTGTCAGGGGTGTTTCTCATTGACATTAACACCAAAGGCAATGCGTCAGGCCATTTCAAATTTGTCGATGCACATATTTTCGCCATTCTTGATTTCAGTGTACCATTCATTTGTTCCACCAGTCCTGAGGCTTCAGGGCGATAGCTACAATGCAGTTTTTGCTCAATGTTCAGCGCTGCGCAAAGTAACTTTATCACCTCGTTATTGAAGTGACTTCCCCTATCTGATTCTAAAGAGATCGGGAATCCGAAACGTGGTATCAACTCCCTCAACAATAGTTTTGCAACTGTAAGGCTGTCATTTCTACTTGTGGGGTATGCTTCAATCCAGTGACTAAAAATGCACACAATCACCAACACATACTTCAGACCTCCATGCACAGGCATCTCAATAAAGTCCATCTGCATTCTGCTGAACGGGCCTCCCGCCCTGCCAATGTGGCTCACGTTTACATCCGTTCCCTTTCCTGGGTTCATCTGCTGACAAATGACACAACGATGGCAAACTGCTTCTGCAACTTGACGGAATCTGGGGTTAAACCAATCAGTTTTGAACAATCTTATCATGGCATCTCTCCCTAGGTGAGCCTGCCCATGATAGAACCGCGCTAGCTGCGATAAGAGACAATTTGGTAAAACAAATTTTCCCTCATTTGAAACCCATAACTCATCTGGTCTCTTTGTACATTGTGACTTAATCCAGGAAGCTCTTTCATCCTCCCTGACGCTATTCTGTAATGCTTTTAGTTCATCCATTGTATCCACGACCTTCAAGGCAAATGCTTCAAATGGTTCGAGCTCTGGCTCACTTATCAAATTCCATTCATCCCTGAGCAATATACAGTTCAAGGCACAAAATCTTGCGACTTGATCCGCATATGCATTTCCCAGGGAAACATAGTCCTGTCCTTTTGTATGAGCACTACACTTTACCACTGCAATTTCGGCTGGCATTTGAATGGCGTGTAACAATTCCCTTATTCTCTCCCCGTTTTTCACTGGGGACCCTGAAGAGGTCAGAAAACCTCTCTGTGACCATAGTTGCCCAAAGTCGTGCACAATTCCAAACCCGTACTGACTGTCAGTGTAAATGGTAACCTTCATCAATGTAGACAGTTGGCATGCTCTCGTAAGGGCTACAAGCTCTGCTACTTGTGCGGAATAGACTTCTTGAAGCCAGGACGCTTCCAAGACACCTGTTACAGTACATACAGCATATCCCGCTTTCAATATTCCCAATGCATCTCTTAAACATGACCCATCAACGAAAACAATTTGGTCATTTTCATCAAGCTTAGTATCCTTAATGTCAGGTCGGGGTTTTGTGCAAAATTCAGTCACCTGAAGGCAGTCGTGCTCGACGTCTTCAGCGTTCTCAATTTCAGCATTTTCACCGGGAAGCAAGGTTGCTGGATTCAACGTAGTGCACCTTTTCAGCTGCACATTCGGTGAGCCCAGAATTATTGTTTCATACCTTGTGAGTCTTGCTCCAGTCATGTGTTGCGTTCGGGAGCGGGTCAAAAGTATCTCAACTGAGTGAGGGACCATGACCGTTAATGGGTGTCCCATCACTATTCCTTCACTCTGAGTGAGGCTGATACCAACTGCTGCTACGGCGCGCAAACACCCTGGCAGTGCTGCTGCGACCGGATCCAAAGTAGCTGAAAAATACGCTACTGGTCTGTTTATGCCCCCATGGGCTTGGGTCAAGACAGACAAAGAACATGCATCACGTTCATGACAAAACAATGTGAAAGGCTTTGTGTAATCAGGCATACCTAAAGCTGGGGCCCTACACATGCATTCTTTCAATTCAATAAAAGCATCCATCTCATCTCCTTTCAGCTCAATTTCATCCAAGGCATCCTTCTGGGTCAGTTTCAGTAAAGGCTTTGCTAGAGTTGAGAAGTTGGGAATCCACTGGCGACAGTAGCTCACCATCCCCAAAAACTTCCTCACCTCCCTCCTCGTCTTTGGTGGACTCATTTGAAGTACACTTGTTATTCTTTCCTTCATTATTCTCCGTGACCCTTTCTCTATTTGATGACCCAAGTATTTCACTTTCTTCTGACAGAACTGCAACTTTGAAGGAGACACCTTGTGTCCATTCCTTCCCAAATGGTTCAGTAGGGCAATGGTGTCGGCTGTGCAGCCACTTTCTGTCTTAGATGCAATCAGTAAGTCATCAATGTACTGTACTAGGGTTGACTCGAATGGCAATTCTAACGCTTCCAAGTCTTTCTTTAGAATCTGATTGAAAATTGACGGTGACTCAGAAAACCCTTGAGGAATTCGACACCAACTGTAAACTCTGTCTAAGAATTTGAAACAAAAGAGAAATTGGCTGTCCTCATGAAGAGGCACCGAAAAGAATGCTTGTGACAAGTCGATGACTGAGAACCACTCGGCATCACAAGGGATTTGAAACATTATCACAGCTGGATTCGGTACTACAGTGCAGCATTTAACTATGATGTCATTTATTTTCCTCAAGTCCTGCACTATTCGGACCTTTCCACTCGGCTTTATTAGTCCCATGATTGGTGAATTACATGGACTGCTTAACACTTCTTTCAGTACTCCCTGTTTTACAAACTCGTCAATGAGTTGGGCGACTTTCATGAGGGTGTCTTGTGCCATGTGGTATTGTGGGGTCTAGGGAAAGGTTACATTGGGTTTTACGGTCACTTTCACTGGTTCCACTCCTTTCACCAATCCCACCTCTTTTCCTGTCATATCCCACACTTCCTTTCCGACTGTTTCCCGTAATTCAGCTGGAATATCTTCTTCAGTTATCATCGGAAGAAGGTTAATCAGAGGATATTCTTCATCAACAGTTTCCATCTCATCCCCTTCTACACTGTCCTCTTCTTCCCCATCACTGCTCGTCTGAATTCTAATTCCATCGTTCGAACACATAATCGAACATCCCAATTTGCACAATAGGTCTCTCCCTAACAGTGCTATCGGGCTTGAGTCACATACCACAAAATTATGTAACCCTTGATAGTTACCAATTCTGACTGGTACTGGATCTGTGATTGGGTTCGTCAGGTGCCTGTTTGCTACTCCCACTACTTGAACTGTTCTCCCTGAGAGTGGCAAATTTGGTACTTCAATGCTCCTAACAGTTGAACGTGTGGCTCCTGTGTCAACCAAGAATGAAACACGATGACCCATAACTCTTCCCTCCACATATGGACCCTTTTGATCAACTTCCAAGGATGCTGCAAGCACACAATTTCCCTCCTCATCTGAACTTTCACTCTCCCATACATTGTTTATTCCATTCTCACTGTGTAGTGGGAACTGTTGTACTGTGCCATTTGTATTCATCACCTGACCCGAGACCTGTGGAGGAACCATCACTTGCTGCTGACTCACTGGTGCCAAAGGTATTTGCATTTGCTGATTAGGTACCATGGGAAACTGCTGTTGCATTGGCTGCATTTGCGTCATCTGCATACAGGGCATCTGCATCTGCTGCAGCTGCACGGGCTGTGATCCCTGCAGCTGATTTATGGTCTGAAAATTTGGGTTTGGACCTCTCATTTTCGGTCCCCTCATTGTCTGGAATGCATTGACATCATTGTTTTGCTGACCAACACCTGCACCTTCCTGCACCACCATCGGGCACTCGCGTTTCCAATGTCCAACTATCCCGCACACGTGACACGGCATCACCCTTTTCATTGCCTGCACACCATTCGGAACCACAACAGTGTTCAAATCCGGACCATTACTCCCAAAGCCTCCTCTGCCTCTGCCTCTCGCCTGTGGCTGAAACACCAGGTTTCCCTGTGGCTGCGGCTGCGGTATCTGCTGTTGGAACCCTTGCAACCCTTGCAAACCTGTCTGAGCTGCTTTAAGTTGCATCACCATCACTTTCTCTTTCAACCTTTTCTGTTTCACTTCAATTTCGTCGCTACAGTATTTCGCATAATTCAACACCTCATCAATAGGTTTCGACTGCCAACAAATCAAATGCGTCTTTATCATCTGACTTATCTCTGGTCTCAGCCCTTCCACAAATCTAAACACAAAATGGAGCATGTCCTTCGCCTCTATTGTTCCCGTGCCACTGTAGTTCTTGAACGCCTTCAACAACCTCTCATAGTAACCATGAATCGACTCTTTAGCCTCTTGGGCAGTTCGATCAATCTTCTGCCAATCCACATTTTTCGCGGGAACCTTCGTCTTCAAATGCTCAATCACCTTATAGTACAAGCTTATTACCATAGGTGATGGTGCACCCGTATCCCTGTCTCTCTCTGGTTCACTTGTCGGCCAACCTACAGCCCTTTTGCAGTCTTCCCACAAATCTGCCGGAACCACAATCTCAAAGAGGGTGTTCAGGTCTTCCCAAAGACATTTTGCAAGCTTCACAAACCTATCAGTCTGCTGATACCATTCAATCGGTTTCTCTCTCAGTTTGGGAAAATCATCCGTAAAAGACTGAATGACGCTTCTGTGCCATGGTACATGTATTAACTTTCCCCCTGCTGTCTCCCTCATTGGTAACATAGTTATTGCATCACTACTCTGTGGTCTTTTCTCCTTGTGCTCTGGGACACTGTCTTTCTTCTTCTCCTTTTTCTTTGCCCATCTGCTCTCCCATTTGTCTAAGCACCTCCACACTTGTGCACTCTGCAGCAATTCTCTAAGGTGCGTTTTCATGCCTGCTGACCTCATGTGTTCAAAGTCTGCGGTCCCGAAATCCAATCTATAGCTCCTGCTCAAGTGTTTTGTCTTGTCTATCTCAACCCCGTTTTTGTCAGCTATTTCTTGCAACCTTCTATGTACCTTGTTCACTTCTCTCGTAATCCTGGGACATAGATACCTCAGCTCTTCTTCCGAGTAGGACTCTAACCTATTCAAACCCATAGTCCCTTCCACCAACTCTTCTGCTTCCATGTTCAACCTTCTCCTGTTCAGATAGTCTTCTCCTTTCCCACTGGCTGAGCTTTGTGTGGAATTCAGACTGTTGAACCACTGTGTTAGCTGTTGCGCATTCAACCCCATCAGTGTAGCATTCACATCGACTGCCATTGATGGTTGCGGCAACTTTTCAGTGTTCGATGATAGCGGTATCATCAGTGGGGGACTCGACCTCACCACTGTTGACTGAGCACATATGGGACTAAACTCCATCAAGGACCCAGATCCAGTTGGCTGAGCCACTATCGGAGTTGTCTCTGGAGTGTTTTCTATGTACCTCCTTTCCGTCCCATTCTGCACCACTAATCCTTGACCGCTCATACCTGAGTTAGGCTGACTGTACAAAGGTACCGGTGGACCTACAGTAATGGGTAGGGATATCGCATCTGGGTTCTGTCCATTTCCCAGGTTCTGAGGCATGTTCATTCCCACACTATGGGTCATCATTGCCGGCATGCCCGTCTGACTCCCCGTCATCTGAGCATGTGCGGCCCCCCCCTGCATCTGCTTTTGAGGCATCAAAAACTGGGTTGTTTCAGCTTGTGCCAATGTTGGGTTGCGACCATTCTGTACTCCCATTACGGTTGGATCTAGAATCATTCCCGTACTGTTGTCACTGCTGTAGTACCTTGGGACCTGCGGCTGATAATTTTCTGCTGTTTTCAATATAGGCACATCTGGATATATTCTCCTAACCTGCGGTATCTGCGGGGTAAACAGTAAACTCTGGTCCTTAGATCCCGATGGCGTTTCTGAATTCGGAGTTTCATTATTCTGTACCGGTGCCGGAGGGGCAGAACTGGTACTTGGACCTTTTTCACTCTCTGCATAAGGTGGTGGACGGTCGTTCAGCAATTGCGTGATGAACTCCTCATCAACTGACTCGTCTTCCTCTCTATCTTTTGAACACCTCCTGTTTGTCTTACAGGTAGCTTTCTTGCCTGTCGCCTCTTCTTCCTTAGCAATTGCGGGAAACAATTTTATCCCCTGCAATATATCTGACCTCCACACCTTCTGTGCATTATCCCACCTAGCGTCCGCTCGTGTCTTTTCTACCTTTCTTATCCTGGTCTCGAACTTCTTTTGCTGTTGCTGTCTAGCCATTAGTTCCCAAATCGCTAGAGCCTCAAACTGTGCTGGCCTTGGAGGTACCTTCATGTCGTACATCGCAAATCTCAAATTCTCTAGGATCCTTATATTGAATGTCCCATGGATCGGGAACGCTACGCTCCCATGTTTCTCTGTCAACTTGTGCCATTGCTTTAGCCAAAGGCCCGGAGCTACCCCCTTTTCCTCCATTACAATGTAAGCTGGTGTACCTTCGGGTGGCGTCTCCTCTCCTACGCTCGCTTTAATGTAAGACTCCCCCTTCATCACACTCTTTAATGCTTTCAAAAATTTCATTTTCTCGTCTTTTTATTTCACAAAGTTTGTAATCAATAAGTGACTTTAATTCCCGGAATACTCTTCACTTGCCTTTCCCCTTCCAATCGAGCCCCACGGACTGCGTCCAATCCGTGCGCGACCCTTCTCTGCAACCAACCTATCCCAGCGCGGCTCCTAGTGACGTCACACTCACACACACTGCGGCTGACAAAGCCTCGCGGCTAGTCCTCCTTCACTCAGCTCCTCTCGTAACAACTTCTAGCATGTATCGCGAGCAACCAAATAATAATAAAACAGATCTGTCGGTTTACTACAGGAAGGGTAACACAATCGCTTCAGGACCTTAGGGATTTTTCACTAGCCTCGGCAGTTATTCCATCTTTCTCGGTCCCCACTTTCGCAAGCAAATCTGACCCGCAGACTCTGCTCTCAACTTGTCAGTGATCTATTCTAGTGCACTTAGAATTTGTCAAAGCCCGAAGTCGAAGTTTTCTTTCACTCCCTTAACACACGTACGGACTCGTTGACCACGCCCGGTCAACCTATTAAACCGACCAGACCACAACATAAAACAAGTGTCTCATACACTTTTCAACATACTCCGGAGTCTCTTGACCTCGCAGGGCCCGTCTCAACAACAACAACCACGTGGACCTTTTTCTGCACAAAGCGCCACATGCACATGAAGTTCGATGACTTCCCTACTCTCACACTCGGAGTCGCACCTCCGCTATTCTCTAAAATCCTCGCAACCTTTCAAACAATCTGCGGCAATAAGCTGTGCAAGCGCAAAATCCTAACTTCACTCATACCGTCACTAGTACCGCCAACGCCGATTCCACACCTCCATTCTCTCCATTCGCAAGCTCCGAGATCCCGGGAAAGTCGCGGGGGACTTAGGGCATCATCATTCTCTCAATCTGTTTTACCCAAGAAAAATCTAATTCAACACCATATGCCTCTCGAGTGGGGTCCCAAAGGGCGAAACCATCCTCTGCTACAATCTACTGATAGAGCATTCCGACCTAATAAATTACCTGTATTTGGACGCTCTTAGGTCGATGAATCTTTTGACCAAGTGGGGCTCTCTTCACCCGAGAGTAATCAATTTAATCAAATCAATAATCAATAACGAACATAAGCAATGCCCTGATCAACATAACACTTCACAATTAATCCAGAAAACATTTCGGCGAAACCATGACCTTCCGGTCATGAATAACAACACCAGTTTATTCAAAGTTAATGAATTTATTTCCCTATATTAACAAAGCTAGCACGATATAAATGTGTCTCAACACCAAATGATATATGTAAATGAACATTAATAGCTGTCCATAACGGCGGAAAAGATGCAATCTATGCAGCATTTGAATAACAATACATTCGATGATAGCAACGCAAACCACTAAAACTATAATCTGTAATGGGCTAACTGCATACATTAGTCAGCATAACAAGGTCTCAAATTGCATCGTGCGACAAATGAATCCTCATCTAATCTCAAATTAGCATCTGCATGTGGGATTTCATGCAAAAACAATTTAGCAACATTAATTTGGAAAACTCCTAACTAGGGCTCTTATCAAAAATCAGCAGTTGGTTACCTAAAAAGAAACACAATGCAATTGTACATTTTCCTTTCATATTTACCAAATTCAATCAGCATTCAAGGAAGTCTTCGTCTCACAGGTACCGGTTTTGATCAGCATGGGACGGGGGCAAAGGGGTAGGGTGGACGGGGCAATTGCCTCACAGCGGCAAGAAAAAAGGACAAAACTACTACTTCATGCAAAGGGACGAATCAAAGTTAAAGTCTCTAGGGTGAGAATTTCTTAAAGTCTCTTTCTCTCGATTAGAGAAAGCATCAAAGTCTCATTCAAAATGGCGTCGAACATCAATTGGCACCGTAGAAGATGGCAAAATGACGAGGTCGGCAAGATGGGCCATAATGTCTGCAATGTCTGCAATGTCTAATGTCCTCAATGGGTGCAATGGGTAATGGCTGCTTTCTTCTTGTGCACCAGGTTTAAATAATCAACAGTTCAAATCCAGTAGGGTCTTCCATTGGAGGGTTCATAGGTTGGCTTCAAATTGTCCAATCAAAAACAACAATTTACAAGCTTCTACCTAGGCCTACATTATCCTTGGAGTCGGGAACGTAAGTTGCAACATATTTTACCAATTAATTCACTTTCAGAGCTTCCATTGTCTGCACCTGCAGATTGACCTTGGAGCAAAGAAGAAGATGCCAGGCTGGCACGAAACCTTAAAGATAAGCATGTGAACCGATCTCACTGGAAAAGTACAGCTTCAAGCAAGAATACACGTTTTATTAGCACATTGGAAAAATACGAGCATCTAAACCGTGAGACATGGCAACTGGGCCGAAGCCTCCACTAAAGTTATGCTAAGCTAAAGACATTTCACACAAGCAAATCATGGCACACGTTTACGGTTATGTCAGATTAGTACAATTCTAATACATCACGTTATATAAAGCACGCTTATAAATGTTGGCGAACTACTCTGAGGGCACATTTGTCCCCGTACAATCTTTATTAGTTCGGTTAAAGTCACACTTGATTATTGCGGCACTACGTTTATGCGCTAATAAATGTAAAACCTTCATTTCTGCGTCATCATCTGTCTATGTTGTGTTTTGGGCTCTTTCCTGCTGTGGGCAGTAGCCCCACCAATACAAGTTGGAGAGACATGTAGGGATAGTGGGTGGTATGACATTTGTGGATCTTTAAAGATTCTCAAATCTTTCCTCATAGAAATGAAAGGAAAATGCATGTTTAGCCAACATTTGAGGTTTGCAATGGCCTCTGGCTAAAAAGACATCATGAGATTCATGTACTTGACACCACCCTGGACATCACTGGATTTCTAGTATTCAGGAATGTCTGTGATTGGTAGGTTTCCCTTGGTTGTGGCTGAGTCCTGGCCCAAAATCCACAGTGGCCCACAGTGCAAAAAAAGAGTCAGTTTTAAGGGGAAATATTTAATCTTTCCATGATGGGTTTTAGATTTTTTTATGGTGCAGCTGCTAGGCCTACCCATACAAGTGGAGGATTGTTTCTATCACGAGACATGTGGGAATGCTGGGTGCTATGGGATTTGTGGATTCCCACAAATTCTAGAGTTTTCTCTCACAGAAATGTGATGAAAATGTGTGCTTTCAAACAAAGTTTGAGTTTTGCAAAGGCTTCCCGGGTAAAAAAAACAAAAAAAACTGGTGCCTAGTTTAAAGAAATGTTTGGCTTTGGTAAATTCCCTGGGAGATGGGTAAGCCAAGTCCTGAACCTTACATTGAAAAAAAGGAACAGAGCTTTTTTGACTGAAAGAAATGTGATTTATCAATGTTGTGTTTTGGGCTTTTCGTGGCTCGGGCACTTAGACCACCCACACAAGAAGGTCATGTATTTATCAAGAGATTTGTGGAAATGATGAGTAATAGGAAATTTGTAAATCCCACAGATTTCCCTCACTGAAATATGAGGAAAATGTGTGCTTGTGGTCAAATGTTGAAGTTTGCAAAAGGTTCTGGTTTAAAAAATACCTTGTAAGATCCACACAAGGCTCTCCACCTTAGACTCCAGTGGGTCTCTAGCAGTCAGAAAAGTCTCAGTTTTGTAGGTTTCCCTGGGTGGAGGCAGAGCTATGGCCAAAATATTACAGCAATCATCACTGTAAAAAAAAAATTGAATTTGCAGAGTAAAATGTTATGTCTGTAAGTCGCATTTTGTGGATATTGTTTTTATTGAAAGATGTGAAGGAACACAGAACTGTTGATTATCTGTTATTACCAATAGGATATCTCTGCATTTGTGGTGTCCAGGTGTAAATCAGTGTGCATAAAAGAAGGTATTTTGCAAAATGCCCTGTGAATCACATGATTAGTTTGGTTAACCGCAAATTCAGAGGCGTACAAATGACCACTGCTCCTAAACCTGGGCCCATGTTTATCATAGTGTTGTGTCATCCTTGCAGTACACAAGGGGGTGCCATACTAACTAGTAACTGACTAGTGCAGAATAGTATGTGATCAACAGACACAATAATCACCATAAAATCAGTGTCTGCTGTAGTATAATAATGATTCAAACAATTTTAAATATATCTGTAATCAAAATAAAGCATGCAACATAGAACTTCCAAACATATGACACAACGTGTAAACAAATCACTGCTAGAAACAATGCATGATCTATCATGACTGTTGGACGTTTTTTCCTTATGCAGGGTCATCC
Organism: Pleurodeles waltl; assembly: GCF_031143425.1. Classification (NCBI taxonomy): domain Eukaryota; kingdom Metazoa; phylum Chordata; class Amphibia; order Caudata; family Salamandridae; genus Pleurodeles; species Pleurodeles waltl. The sequence goes on from NC_090446.1 coordinate 684,036,371, forward strand.
CCAGTCTTTTTGCCTCCTGCCTCCTGTTTTTTCTGACCTGTCGCTGTTGTCTCTAGGACTCTGCGCACTTTATCACTGCTGACCAGTGCTAAAGTGCAGGTGCTCTCCCATCTAAAGTTGGTATGATTGCCTTATACCTAATTGGCATATTTAATTTACCTGTAACTCCCTTGTACAGTGGTATCCCAGTACCCAGGGCCTGTAAATTAAATGCTATTAGTGGGCCTGCAGCGCTGCTTGCACCACCCACCGAAGTAGACTTTCCAAGCTGCCTCAAGCCTGCTAGCGCAGGGCCTGTGTGTGCAGTTTTCTGCTACAGGGACCTGGCATCTAAATTTGCTTGCCAGGCCCAGATCTCCCCTTTTACTGGTGTGGGTGTATTTTTTATTACTATTACAGAAATGCCAGAAATGCGCATTTCTCTGTGCTTAGGGCTCTGGTGTTTTGCAGCTTGACTCCAATCCACGTCTCCTTGCAGAGTGACAGCTGGGGCTTTGTGCATACTTTTCAGACAGCCTGTTCACAGGGAGGGTGGAGGTGTCACAGAGGTGCATCTGTATACTGAATAGTCTTCCTGGCCTGAGAGAAAGGAGAGGCGGGGCACACTAACAATTTGTAAAGGCTGTGTCCTGGCCTCACACAATAGGATTGTTTACCCCCAACTGATGTTTGAAGCCTGTGCTGGAGGAGAGAGGGGATACTCCTAGAACCAGTTGTAACTGGTTGGAACCTCCTCTCCCGCTGTCAACATCAGGGCAGTGCACACTCTATGGGCAACTAAAATGCAAAAACCCAGCCTTTGTGCAAGAGCCTAATTCATGCATAGTGTTTATATGTAGTATGTTAACCTTTTGCATTTCAGACTTTAACCTTGAAAAACACTATTAATAATGTTTGCAATAACTGTTCTTTTGCAAGGTATTGCTGCAGACTTACTGAGAGTGTTAGGGTGTGGTCCCTTTCTAGGGCCTTCCAGAAGCTTTCTCTGCAGCATGACTGGGTGTGGTTGTGGGCTGGGCCAGACTCTATATAAGGGAGCTAGCCCAGCTCCAAGTGCTCACTATTCAGAGGTCCCGGTGCATAGCAGCAGCATTTTCCTGAGCTCCTGTTCCGGAGGCTTACCTGTGCGTTCCAGCCCTGCCCCGCATTCTTTTGGTGATCCTTGAGCAGGGTGGTAAGACGGAGGTCGGGCTGGGCCCCTGACCCCATTCTAAGAGACTCTTGAGTTTTGGGGCCTACTCGTAAAACTTTCAGAGTATGCAAATCATTGCTCTGATTCAGATCTTGGTGTTCGGATCGGCAAAGGCTTGTGCGATAATTTCATGGCATTTGCATATTCTTGTTGAGCTCGGCAGTGTGCGCGATTGATTCCCACATTTAAACCTTGATGTTCAGATAGCTTACAGAGTGCGCGATCATTTCATGGCATTTGCATATTCTTGTTGAGATCGGCAGTGTGCGCGATTCATTCCCGCATTTAAACCTTGATATTCAGATCGCTTACAGAGTGCGCAATCATTTCATGGCATTTGCATATACTTGTTGGAATCGGCAGTGTGCGCGATTAATTTCCTGCATTTAAATCTAGGTGTTCAGATCGCTTACAGTGTGCGTGATCATTTCATGGCATTTGCATGTACTTGTTGGAATGAGCAGTGTGCGCGATTCATTTCCCGCACTTAAACCTTGACGTTCAGATCGCTTACAGTGTGCACGATCATTTCATGGCAATTAAAACTTTGATGTGTAGTGTTTCCTGAAGTGCACACGATTATCCAGGGCCTTTTGAATTTTCTGCAAAGGTGTAAAATTCAAGATGTTACATTCTATGTGCATATTAAGTCCTTAGTACAATTCCTATTGTTTTCCAGGGAATGTTCAGATTACCTTTTGTTCCCATGTAAAGAGGCAATGTTTGTTCTGAACATAATTCTAGAAAGTTCTTATATTCCTAGACAGTATGTGACATTTCATGAAAAGTTTATGTGAAACATTGTATTAACCATTCTTGATTCCTTCCCAGGTACCCAGACGTCTTGAGGTCTAGTTATAGTCCTTTCTTAAGTTATCCATGGTTACAGAATGACAATGCTTAGAATCGTAGTATAGTGAAAATCAATGTGATACTATCTTGATATTGTGTTGTTTAACCTTTTGCTTCCTACAGGTCTCCTTCCCAGCTGTTCCCATCCTAATCCCATTTTCCTCCTCTTGGACTCTCTCAGTCTCTGTGATATTTCTATCAGAGTTTTGGAGCTGTCTAGTGGTGGACATGTTGGGAGCGTGCGCAGGCCCCGAGATCTGGTCTCCCTGACACCCCCACCATTGTAAAACACTGTAAGGACTGAGTATAAGTACAGGGGAGTTTTCCTCACAATTTGGAGGCTCTTGGAATCATCTTGGAACTGGACACAAAAGGCTGGAGGGACTCACCAGGAACTGCCATGGACTGCTGCTGCTGTGTTGACCTGTGACCTGCTTGGTTACTGAAAGGACTTGCCACCTGCTTGCACCCTCTGTGTGCTGGCCTGTTGCTGGGCCCCTCCATCTGTGGGCCTTTTCCTCAGTCTCTTGTCCCCCAGGGGAAGGGTGCTGTGGCCCCTGACCCCTGTAAATATCCAAAAGCACAAGGAGTGCTTCAATATTTCTACAAGACTAAGCACTTTGGAAAGCGCTTTATATTTTCGAGGCTTAGCGCTTGAGGTACAAAAGTGCTACGTCTTTTACTCTTAGCACTGGAAAAGTGCTGTACTGCAGGGAAAAAGATCACCACCGTGACCCAGGCTGTATTAAGGGTAGCGCCGGAGTCGTGCTGATTTCTGTGCCCTGGGGCACGAAGGAAACTGCAGAATTGAACTTGGAGCAAGCGTGCCCCTAGCGGTGCCCTTGGGGCAAGGATCACTCAGAGGAGCACTCCCGGGGCACCAGAAGGCCCTTACTTGGGCCCAGACGAGGCGCGAAATGGGCAGGGCAGAAGGAAGCCTCTCCCTGCCCCACCGAGCCCAAAAGGAGTTTCTGGCCGAGGCTCCCCTACGCCGCTGGTCCCTTTTTGTGGGCCAGTGCCTGAAGATCGGGCCCCCCCTTTGGTGGGCCAGTGAAGGCCCGGGGGCCCCAGCGATGTCAGGCCCCAGGAGGGGCCCGTCCTTGAAACGGAGGGTGTGCGTGGCGCCCCCTCCTCCTGCAAATTTCTGCCTTACCTTGGTTCCTCCCTTGTGAGTGCCGGTGGAGGCCCAGGGTGCCCCCAGTGATCACGGGCCCCAGGAGGGTCCCATCCATAAAACAGAGGGTGTGCGTGGTACCACCCTCCCTTCTAAAAAAGTAACTGCTGACCTTGGCCCCCCTCGTGAGGGCCACTGGAGGTCAGGAGGACCCCTAGCAATTGCGGGCCCAGGAGGGGTCAGCAGAAATAGAGGGGGCGCGTACCGCCCCCCTCTACCCCACAACCATCAGGAGGCCCCCGTTTTGCGCAGAGGAGCGCCGGGGGCCCCTTCTTTGTTCTCTTGGCACTGGAGGTGCCAACATCCAAACCAGGTACTCATAAGAGACAATGTATATAACATAAGTTATTTTTAGAGTCTTTATTGATTTATATGTTACCTACCTGTTTGATGATGTTTCATATGTGTATGCAAATGTTCCTTTTATGGGCATAACATGCTAATATGTTTTTTTAACTTGCCATACGTTTTATAATGTTCCTAATATGGGCGTTTATGATATTCTTATAACAAGTGCTTTGGTGTAATAACGTGTTTCCTGACTACTGCTTATGTTCCAGAATACTGAGTAACCTGTGTGTTATATGTGACACCTGCTAGTTCTGCAGAGTAACTCATGTGTAACGTTCTGACAATTGCTAAGGTAGCAGGATATTACTGATATGTGATGTTTGGTCTAATAATTGCATTGTGTACAATACAGTATATTTTCATATAACTTGGTGTTGTGTTTCCTTTGTGGTGGGGATAGTGCATCCCATGTGTTCTGTGTATTGTGCAAAAGCTTTACACATTGCCTCTGGGATAAGCCTGACTGCTCGTGCCGAGCTACCAACGGGGTGAGCAGGGGGTATCTTGGACGTGTAACTCCCTTGCCCTGACTAGAGTGGGTGGGTTCTGCCTGGCTGAGGTGCATACCCTAGACAACCAGAAACCCCATTTCTAACAATGACTAGTTGTAGCAATATGTTTTACACTTCACTGTTTGATTAACCACAAATTCAGAGGCATACAACTCACCACTGTTCCTAAACTTGTGCCTTATTTATCTTAGTGTTTTGTCATCCTTGCACCACACAAGGGGGCGTAATACTAACTAGTCACTAACTAACTACTGCAGAATAGTATGTGATCCACAGACACAATAATCACCAAAAAGTCCGTGCCTGGATTAAATATATCTTTAATCAAAATAATGCATGCAACATAGACCTTCCAGACATATTACAAAACGTGTAAACATATCACTGCTAGAAACAATGCATGATCTGTTATGACTGGTTGTAGCAATATTCTTTTACGCTTCACTGTTTGTTTGGTTAACCACAAATCTAGAGGTGTACAAATCATCACTGTTCCTAAACTTAGGCACATATTTATCATAGTTTTGTGTCATTCCTGTACGACCATGCAAGGGGGTGCAATACTAACTACTAACTAACTACTGCAGAACAGTATGTGATCCACAGACACTGTAATCACCAAAATGTTAGTGACTGCAACAGCATAATAATGATTCAAGCCCTTCAAAATATATCTTTAATCAAAATAATGCATGCAACATAGTACTTCCAAACCTGTGACTCAATTTGTAAACATATAAATGCTAGAAACAATGCATGATCTATCCTGGCTGGTTGTAGCAACATGCTTTTAAGCTTCACTGCTATCCTTTCTACAAAGTAGTTCTACAAAGTCAGATTTATCACAGTGTGTGGCCCTGCATGGATTGCTAAATATGGAGTAAAGCAAGGCAACACAAATCACTGACTTTAAGTATTCTGCCCCGGGGAGTCATTCCATGGATGGAGCATGGGTGTTCCCATGCATCCACCTACAAAAGCGAAAGCATTCCAAGATTTATCAATACTAGTATACCTGGAAATACATCAGAATGCCTCTCTCTATGTTTGCTGCATTCTACACAGAGAAAGAGGAAAATGCCGCTCAGGATGTTTTTGTGCAGAAAGAAGTCCCTTCCTGCACGAAAACAATCCTATATATACTGCAGGAACCCCTGCAACATGGTGCAAGAGTTCCTGCGTTGGTGTTGATTAGCCAAAAGTGTGCCAGCTCAAGGACAGGGATGCTCCATCTGATGTTAAATAGGGTGCATTCCAACCATTTCCCTTTCACGCAGCACAGTGCAGCAAGATGGCTTACAGTGTTGCTCAGCATGAAAGTATGTAAACATGTCCCTTAGTATCTTGTGTATTTTAGAAAAATACATAGATTTCCTTCATACCCACTTTGATTGACTATAGTTTTCCATATGAATTGCTGTATAGTCTGCAAACAATAAAACATCTTTATAGGGTGCAGCTCAATTGTTGGCCCTTGGTATTGCGTGTTTCTGGAGAACCTATAAACATTATATACCAGCATAACTAGAGCAGGCCATCAGAGGTAATGGCATATTGCTTTTGTAAATCAGCCATTATGGCAAAATATTATTGATGAAAACATTGTCACAAATGGCTATTTTTTTCTTTCTCATCTATATATTTTTTTATGTCAATGGTTAGTGTCTTTGTGAAAGGAGGGATCTATAGAAATGACCCCTTGCTGGATTTGGAAATTAATAGCTTTCCGGGTTTAGCCATGGGTTTTACACCTGTTTCCACCACAAACTGCTTGAGTAAGTTGAAACCATAGAAATTAGGAAAAATGGACCACCTCTTAAAAAATACAAAAACTGACTTACATTTTTTTTAATACAGCTCTGCTTAATCCTAAACGCTGGGAAGATGGTGATCCTAGCACAGTAAGCCTTCTATTTATCCTATTTTCAGAAAGAAAAATATACACTTTCTCGCATAATGCTTTTTCCCCAAGCAAACAGCTATATTTTGGTTATTTTCTTGTTTCCTCCAAATGAATCAACAAACCCAGGGCACGTTTTGAATCCCTAAAATGCTGAACAAAAGGCACAATCTCTTTTGTGGGGAAAGGGTTCTGAAGGATTAATCATAATCGATTTTAAAAATCTAAAAAAGGGATTAGCAGGCGGAGGAGTTAGTGGGGGGGGCAGGAGTTTGGGGAAGGCTAATCAGACAAGAGGTTAATGTGCTAACACGTGCAAACAGAGGCATGCATAGACATACCTGTAGAAATACTGCTTGTATTAATTAGTGTGTGACAGCCAAACCTTTTGTGTTTGTCAATGATTGCTTAATTTGCTTCTGATACAAGGTCATAAAATGACAACTGTAAAATAGGAACATAAAAACACTGACCTCATGTAAGTTGTCTTAAAGAGTTACTTACTCATACCTAATGAGTCGTCTCTCATTGCTCTCTTGTTCTTTTTGTATCAACATCATCCCCACCTCTCTTACATCATCCGCTGCACTCACGACCATTCAGCTTTTTTTAACTGAATCTATTAAGGATATTTACAGCGAATACATCATCTGCAGAAGTCCTCACCTTGACCTCTAAAATAAAATAAAAATGGATGAAGAATGATTTACCAAGTTCGACCCACAAACAAGAGTTTGGTGCTTATGAGAAATGTAAGTATGTTTTGTGGCAGAGCAGGCTCTCTGTTTGGTTTTCTCTGAACAAGAGCAGTGGACCATGTATTAACAAATCTTTGAAGTTATATTATACAACTGCTCTAAAATAAAATCCCCAGGAGCTCTCCCTAACTGTGTAAAGTTAATTGCTTGGTGCTAGGCTTTTTAGACGTCTGAAACATATGTCTTTTTCCAGAGGCTCAAAAACGAGCACTATGAATCTTAGTTTTGTTCCAGTATTTCATGTCATGGCTGGCTGTTTATTGGCAATATTTTGGCTTTATCTCTAAAGGACATCACAGTTAAATCTTGCCTCGTATCTGATGTGACAAGGAAATGTAAAGGCATATATAATCTGAAATTCATAAAAAATGCAAGCTCAGTAGGTTTCTTTTATTTATTACTTCTTCAGAATGTGTTGTGGCCCAAAGCAAAGAACGATCAATATTGAAACGGCGCAAATGATGACGGATAAATGGGGCATTTGAGCTATGGAAGGAAATGTACAATAGAAATATTTAGTTGGAGTTAAAGATCAGCAGATTTAGTAGTTAAGACTCACAAACTTTCCATCGCTAAAACCAAAATACTGCAGAACAGGAATTGGTTCGTATAAAATACATCAAGTTGATCAAAGATGTTCATCATTACAGATAAAAAGACAAAATAAACACCTAAGCACAATTCAAATTCTAAAAAAACAATTCAAATCCGACAAAAACAGTTTGGTTTTACACAATCAAAATTCTAACAAAGACACAACCATACCGATAGCTCTTCAAAGTAGTTCATAACAAGTACGTGCTTTCATATAATGTTCCATGCTGCAGCAGTCATGTCTAAGCACTTTAATTGACAAGCATTACAGCTGACTTATTTAATGGTACTCAATGTAGTGGCCTCGGAAGATTGAAAGTCTGAGTCATCCTAGCAAGATTCAAACTTGTGCATTGCAGATCAAAGAACCATTCTGCACTGAGGTGTCAATACGCTGAGCCATCCTGTCAGCAAAAACATATTTTGCAACTGCATGGGACAGTCCAACATCCTACATTTCTTGTTAACACCATACAATAATCACTCACAAGCAAAACCCATCACCGTCCTATCCCAAAACAATGCATGCAACCTCCGACCAAGCAGAGATTAGATATGACAGCAGAACAAATCACTCCTCTGCAGATGAAAATGTTATTTATCAAACCAGTGTTCAATCAAACATTCCTCAACTATCTCATCCTATGCAATTAAAGATCAATCTCAAGCATACAGTAGTTCCTCAAGTTCACACATCACCCAGAATCTCACTTACTGGGGAATCAGTCCAAAGAAGACTTCATTGAAATAGAATGTATAGTAGTAGCAATATTATCACTATGGAAAAACTTGAGGTACCTCAGGGACAATATTAATACATGGAGCATCAGTTATCTACACTGTTGTGTGGCCTTTGCCACTGTAAACGAATGCTTCTGTTTACTAGGCTTGAGAACTTGAAAATTCACATCAAAACCTTTAGTTTGCTAGTTTCCTTTCTGTAGGAAAGTAGCCTCTTTCTAGCATGGTTACCCCCACTTTTGGCCTGTTTGTGAGTGTGTGTCAATGTGTTTTTACAGTGTCACTGGGATCCTGCTAGCCAGTACCCCAGTGCTCATAGATACAAAAAACTATATGTCAGTGTGTTTTGCCTGTCTCACTGGGATCCTGCTAGCCAGGACCCCAGTGCTCATAGTTTGTGGCCTAATATGTATGTCTATGTAGTGCCTAACTGTGTCATTAAGGCTCTGCTAATAAGAACCTCAGTGCTTATGCTCTCTCTACTTTTAAATTTGTCACTGTAGGCCAGTGACTTAATTTACCAATTTCAATTGGCACACTGCACCCCCCTTATAAGTCCCTAGTATATGGTACCCAGGTACCCAGGGCATTGGGGTTCCAGGAGATCCATATGGGCTGCAGCATTTTCAGTGCACTTAAGTAATTTATAAGTCACCTATATGTCTAACCTTCACTTGCTGAAGGTTAGGTGCAAAGTTACTAAGTGTGAGGGCACTCTTGCACTAGCAAAGGTGCCCCCACATACTTCAGGGCCATTTCCTCGGTCTTTGTGATTGTGGGGACGCCATTACCCACGTGCACTACATACAGGTCAATACCTATATGTAGCTTCACAATGGGAACTCCGAATATGGCCATGTAACATGTCTAAGATCATGGAATTGTCCCCCAATTCCAAATCTGGTATTGGGGAGCCAATTCCATGCATCCTGGGGGCTCCACTGTGGACCCCCAGTTCTGCCAAACCATCTCTCTGAGGCTTGCACTGCAGCTACAGCTGCTGCCACCTCGCAAACAGGGTTCTGCCCTCCTGGGGTCTGGGCAGCCCAGTCTCAGGAAGGCAGAACAAAGCATTTCCTCTGAGAGCAGGGTCTTACACCCTCTCCCTTTGGAAATAGGTGTTACAGGCTGGGGAGGGGTAGCCTCTGCCAGCCTCTGGAAATGCTTTGAAGGTCACAGATGGTGCCCTCCTTGCATAAACCAGTCTACACCGTTTCAGGGACCCCTTCTCCCCTTCTTTAGTGGGAAACTTGGCAAAGGAAAGGGGAGTGACCACTCCAGGAGTGGTGCGCAGAGCTCCTCCAGTGTGTCCCAGACTTCAGCCATCTTGCTTTGCAAGGTGTGGGGGCACTCTGGATGGCTCGGAGTGGCCAGTGCCAGCAGGTGACGTCGGAGACCCCTCCTGATAGGTCCATACCGGATAAGGTAGCCTTCTCAGGGCTATTTATGGTCTCTCCTGTGGGTTCTCTTCAGATTCTGCTTGCAAGTTTCCTTCAGGAATCCTCTGCAACAACTTCAGCATCCTCTGACCTCGGATCAAGTGCAGCCTGCTCCAAGAAACGCTGTAACTGCAACAAAGTGTCGACAAGAGAACTGAAGAAATCTCCTGTGGAGTGACGGAATCACTCCCCTGCTCCAAGCAGGCACCTTCCAAGGTGACAACCTGTACCCTGGGACTCCTCTCACGGTGATAAGCGTGCTCCTAGAGACACAGAAGGTGGACATCATTGACATAGACTGTCCTGAGGTCCTGCTGATGCAATTTGGAGGAGGCAAGACCTTGCCTTCCCGAGAATGACAGTACCCCTGTGTATTGTGTCTTCTTCGCCTCCTGAGGCCTCTGTGCACTCTCTGCAAAATTCCTTCATGTGCAGCCTGGCCCAGGTCCCCAGCACTCCACCCTGCAATGCTCATCTCGCTGAGTTGTTCTCCATTGGCGTGCAACCTTCTTTTGTTGTGCTGCATCAACCATGTTTTGCACCTCCTTTGAACCCAGATCCTGTGGCTTCTGGGGGTGCTGGATGGCATCCTGAGGGCTATCTGAAGTGCTGAGAGCCTCCTCTTCCTCCTGACACAGTGTTGAGGTCCCCAGGTCCCTCCGGGGTCCATCCAGCGCCATTTTGGTGAAAAATGCACTTTTGCTGTAGCCAAGGCTTGTTGGTGCCTTCCAACATGAAATCTCATCTGCAACAATCTTCACACCATGGGACATCTTTTGAATCACACAGAAACCCACTGGCATCTTCCTAGGGTGCATTTCTGCAGTCTTCAACTAACTGGGGACTCTTCTTTTGCATCCTCTTCTGGGTTGGCAGGGGCTCCTGTCCTTCCTCGAACTTCTTTTGACTTCTGGACTTGGGCTCCTTCCTTTGCAGGTCTTTAGGTCCAATAATCCAGCAGTTGTTCTTTGCAAACTTGGTTGGCTGCTGCAAAATCCCAAAAACGAGGTGTAGTGTGTCCTAAGGAAACTTGCAGTACTTTACTCCTGCTTTTCTGGGCTCTGGGTGGGGATATTTACTTACCCTTACTGTATTCTTACTCTCCCAGCGATTCTGCACACACTACACTTGTCTAGGGAGGAATTCATGATTCACATTCCACTTTTTGTGAATGGCTTGTGTTGCCCCTAGGCCTATTTTCTCCCATTGCATTCTATAGGATTTTCTACTGTTTGCATTGTTCTATGACTATTTACTTGTCTAATTTTGGTGTCTAGTGTATATATTGTGTATAATACTTACCTCCAGAAGGAGTATTGTCTCTAAGATATTTTTGGTACTGTGTCACCCCAATAAATACCTTTAGTTTTGGTAACACTGAGTATTGTCTTTACTTGTGTATAAGTACTGTGTAACTATAAGTGGTATTGCATGAGCTTTGCATGTCTCCTAGTTCAGCCTAAGCTGCTCTGCTGTAGCTACCCCTATCGGCCTAAGCTGTTAGAACACTACTACTTCACTAATAAGGGATAACTGGACCTGGTATAAGGTGTAAATACCCAAGGTACCCACTACAAACCAGGCCAGCCTCCTACACTTCCCATTTGACCTTTAACAAATAGTACAGCTTAAGTCATAATTCACAGAGACATATCAGATAACCTGTTTGGTCACAGATGACATAACTATTCCTCTCTCTGTTCAGTTTCTCAGTGCAAACCAGTTAGCACTGATCTGGTCATTCACCCAAAATTGCCACAGTTATGCTTTTTGCACAAAATATTTTCACAAAAAAACACTGTTCACCCGCTTAACTTAAACTACTGAATTATTACATGTGTTAAACTATTGTATGCCAGTGACCCAGGTTCACCTAATCTCTACCAAGTCTGAAATCATGCTGAAATGTTTCTCCCTTTTCCTATCTTCATGATCCTAATTCATTCAAACAGATTTATGTGGATCCTGTGCTTTGCTAGTGAACTGTGGCACACCTCAAGGTTGTATGTTAACATTCTAATTAATCAACCTATTCATGGAGCCACAAAGTACTATGGTCAAGAAAAAGGGAATACAAATTCATCCGTATGCTGAACATACACAAATTTATATGAACATTTAAAAATCTTCAAATCTTCTAATCTTCAAAATCTTTTTTTTTAAATTACCTGGTAAAACTAACAGACCGCTTGAAAATGATACCCCTCAAATCAAATACTAAACCAGAGTTTCTTCTCCTATATTCAAGAGACTTTCCTGTTTAGTTGAGTCTTGGCTACATATACTCTCCCCTCTATGCATCTGCTCCTTATAGTTACCTTCCACAAAATCCCTTTGATTTAACACCAGCTTGAAAATAACAATGGAGCCCCATGTAGTGAAACTGGCCCAAACCACTTTCTTCCTACTCACCCTCTTCAGGAACTGAAAGCCCACTATCTCACCATCAGACTTCAGATCAAAGGTTCAGTCAATGGTCATGTCTCATCTTGCTAGATGGTCTGCCCAAATCCACAGTGCCATCTTTCACAGCTATTCTACACTCCTCAGGTTCATTGGATAAGAGTGCAAATAAATTAGTCATTACTCTATTTTAAGAGGCATCCACTGGCTGCAAGATGAAGCCAGAATCAACTTCAAAATAGCTTTCTTCACATTAGGTAACTCACATTGGTCTACTATGATTTTTAAGAACTATACATCACTACACTGAAGGTCAGAGAAACGTCAGAAGCAAATCAACCATGGTTCATGAAATTAACCCGACAAAAAAACAAATTGATCGATTTCAACCAATCTTTCGCTTGTCAAGTTCCCAGAACTTGGACCAGGCACCCTGAAGATGTCACATCCAGTCTGAACTTCCTATCCTCCCATATGGGTATACAATCACGAATGCTACTTGAAACCAGAGGTTTATTTGATCCCTTCTTACTATTGCAACAGCTCTTAATGTTTAATGAATTGTTTAATTCTTAATTTTTACTCATGCTGATGGTAGTTCTTTGTAGCCAGTTGTTTGGAGTGAAGCACTCTGACTGTTACTCATGTGGTGACATCTAAACAATATAAATTCCACAATAAAATAAAAAGTCTCATATGTGGCAGCATAAAAGAAACCTATATTCCAGTACTCCGACCAACCAGCATGGGCCTTGGGTAGTAAAAAATATAGGCCCTCATTTTAACCTCAGCGGTCTTTTTAAATGACCGCCGAGGTTACTCCGGGCTGAAGACCGCTAGTGGTGCTGGTCTCATGCCCACTGTATCATGACTGCTGGCAGCTCTCCGCCCATTTTCGGGCGGAGAGCCGCCAGCAGCCATACTGGCGGTTGGCGGTGAAGTGGAGGCTGCTCCACCTCCATCGCCACGTCATCAGAACACCGCCCACAGAATCACGTCCCAGGATTCAGCGTGGCAGTGTTCTGGTGATGGGGTGCTGGCGGCGGAGCAGCCCCCATGGGTCCTGTTCCCTCCCAGAAGATCACCAGAACAGGTAAGCTGATCGTTCGTTAGGGGAGTGGGGTTGGTGGGTGTTGTGTGTTGTGTGCGTGCCTGGGGGTGTGCGTGTGTGTAGAGGGGTTGTGTGAGTGTGTGTATGCATGCGGGGGTGTATTGTGTGTATGGGAAATGTGTTGTATATGTCTGAGTGCATGTGTGCATGTATGTGTATTAGTGGTGTGAGCGTGCGTGTGGGGGGTGAGGGGGTGTCTGGATGTTTTTGGGCGGGTGGGGGGTGGGGTCCTGCCACCTTTGGAGGGTGGTAGGGGGGTCGAGGGTGTTGGGGGAGGACTCAGGGGAGGGGGAGGGGGCAGGGCGAGACCCCTATCAGTGCCAGGGAACAAATTCCCTGGCACTGATAGTGCCCACCGCCATGGATTTCGTGGCGGTACAAAACCCCACGAAGTCCATGGCGGTATGCGTGGTCCTGATACCGCCGGCGGGCTAGTGACGGCCGCATGGCAGGAGACCAAAGTCTCCAGCCCAGCGTTCGTTACCATCCTGGCGGTCGAAGTGTAGAAGTGGCAGGTTTGCATGGCGGTAACCGCCATGGTTGTTATTACATTTTTTTCTGCGGCCTGTTGGCGGTATTACCACCACTTTTACACCAACTGCCAGGGTTGTAATGAGGGCCATAGTGTTGAAATGGAATCCACTTGATCACATTAAAAGCTAATCAACAATGCAAACAAAGCCTAGTAGGAAGTTGGCTCTGTATAGACTATCTCAAAGTGAGAGATAGTGTACGCAGAGTCCAAGGGTACCCCTTAGAGGTTGATAGTGGCAAAATTAGATAATTCTAATGCTCTATTATGTGGTAGTGTGGTCGAGCAGTAGGCTTATCAGAGGGTAGTGTTAAGCATTTGTTGTACACACACAGGCAATACATGTGGAACACACATTCAAAGACTTAACTCCAGGCCAATAGTTTTTTTATAGAAAAATATATTTTCTTAATTTATTTTAGAACCACAAGATTCAAGATTTGAAGTAAATACATAAAATTCAAGGTACTCCATATAGGTAAGTAAGGAACTTTGAATTAAAGCAGTAGTACAGGCAGTATAGGTTAAAATGGCAATAAGCTATTTTAAAAATGGATACTACAAAAATCAACAGTTCCTGGGGGAGGTAAGTATTGGTTAGTTTTACAGGTAGCTAAGGCACTTACAAGTTCACTTTCCAGGCATAGGCAGCCCACCGTTGGGGGTTCAAGGCAACCCCAAAGTCACTGCACCAGCAACACAGGGGCGGTCAGGAGCAGAGGTCAAAGAAGGGCCCAAAACACATATGCGCCTATGGAGAACCGGGGTGCTCCGGATCCAGTCTGCCGACAGTTAAGTACCTGCGTCTTCGGAGGGCAGACTAGGGGGGTTTTGTAGAACACTGGGGGGGACACAAGTAGGCACACAAAACACACCCTCAGCGGCACAGGGGCGGCTGGGTGCAGTGTGCTTAGCAGGCATCGGGTTTTCAATAGAGATCAATGGAGGGACCCGGTGGTCACTCTAACGGTGCAGGCAGGGCACAGAGGGACTTCTCGGGCCGTCCACTGACTGGGATAGGCAGAGGGTCACCTAATGGCCACTCCTGCACTGGAGTTCGGTTCCTTTTGATCCTGGGGGCTGCGGGTGCAGTGCTTGGTCCAGGCGTCAGGTTCTTTGTTCCAGGCAGTCACGGTCAGGGGGAGCCTCTGGATCCTATCTGCATGAGTTGCTGTGGGGGTGCAGGGGGGTCATCTCAGGTTACTCACGAGTTCGCAGTCGCCTGGGAGTCCTCTCTGCAGTGTTGGTTCTCTGGAGCTCGAGCCGGGGGCATCGGGTGCAGAGTGTGAAGTCTCACGCTTCTGGCAGGAAGAGTGAGTTCTTTCAAAGTTCTTAAAAAGTTGCAAAGTTGTTGCTGTTTTTGAACAGTGCCGCTCTCGGGAGTTTCTTGGTCCTTTGTAATCAGGGCAATCCTCTGAGACTTCAGAGGTCGCTAGTCCCTGTCGGATGCGTTGCTGTGCAGCTTCTTTGAGTCTGGAGACAGGCCAGTAGGGCTGGGGCCAAAGCAGTTGTTGTCTCTGTTGTCTCTGCAGGGCTTTCAGGTCAGCAGTCCTTCTTCTTTGTGTAGGTTGCAGGAATCTGATTTCCTGGGTTCTGTGTCACCCCTAAATACTGAATTTAGGGGTGTGTTTAGACCAGGAGGGCAGTAGCCAATGGCTACTGTCCTGGAGGGTGGCTACACCCTCTTTTTGCCTCCTCCCTGAGGGGAGGGGGGCATATCCCTAATCCTATTGGGGCAATCCTCCAAAACCAAGGTGGGGAATTTCTAAAGGCAGGGGTCACCTCAGCTCAGGGCACCTTAGGGGCTGTCCTGACTGGTAGGTGGCTTCTCCTTGTTTTTCTCATTATCCTCTCCTGCCTTGCCACCAAATGTGGGGGCAGTGGCCAGAGGGACGTGCATCTCCACTAGCTGGGATGCCCTGGGGTGCTGTAACAAAAGGCATGAGGCTTTGAGGCTCACCGCCAGGTGTTACAGTTCCTGCAGGGGGAGGTGAGAAGCTCCTCCACCCAGTGCAGGATTTGTGTCTGTCCTCAGAGAGCACAAAGGCTCTCACCCCAGGAGGCATAAACTCATCTCAGTGGCAGGTTGGCACAGACTAGTCAGTCCTGCACTGAAGGATTGGGTAAAATACAGGGGGCATCTTCTAAGATGCCCTCTGTGTGCATTTTGTAATAAATCCAACACTGGCATCAGTGTGGGTTTCTTATTCTGAGAAGTTTGATACCAAACTTCCCAGTATTCAGTGTAGCCATTATGGAGCTGTGGAGATTGTTTTGACAAACTCCCAGACCATATACTTAATATGGCCACGCTGTACTTACAATGTCTAATAGACTTAGACACTGTAGGGGAATATTGCTCATGTAGCTATGCCCTCACCTGTGATATAGTGCATCCTGCCTTAGGGCTGTAAGGCCTGCTAGAGAGGTGACTTACCTATGCCACAGGCAGCATTTTGTGTGCATGGCATCCTGAGGGGGATGCCATGTCAACTTTGCCTTTTTCTCCACACTAACACACACAATCTACAATGGCAGTGTGCATGTGTTAGGTGAGGGGTCCCTTAGGGTGGCACAGCATGTGCTGCAGCCCTTAGGGACCTTACTTGGTCACAGGGCCCTTGGTACCACTGGTACCTTTTACAAGGAACTTACCTGTGTGCAAGGGATGTGCCAATTGTGGAGCAATGGTACATTTTTAAGTGAAAAAACACTGGTTCTGGGGCCTGGTTAACAGGGTCCCAGCACACTTCTCAGTCAAGTCAGCATCAATATTAGGCAAAAAGTGGGGGTTAATTGCAACAGGGAGCCATTTTCCTACAGCCTGTTTCTACCTTGTGATGCTTCAACACACTCAGACCATAAATTGCATGTCTCTGTTGGTTGCAGTTTGTAATCTCACTGACCATAAGCTAAATGGACTAGGGAAATGCTCTAAAATTTTGACTTGTGGCATTGCCCTCAGAAGTGCTCCAAGTTGTGCAACATGCAGCAGTGTGGAAGTGTCATTACATTAGCATAAAAAACACACATCTCATCAGCCCTGTAAACACTTCACTAGTTACGAAAAATCCAATCAGTACAATTCTATGGCCTCCATATCACCAACAGAGCATACTGTAGAAATCATCTAGAGTTTTACTAGGTGAAGTTGTCCAGATGCTGTCCATTACTCAAAGACCTCAAGTCAACTGCTCTAAGTTAATATTTTCAGATTTAAAAAGAAACACACGGGAAGCAAATGATTCTCAATTCTTGATGCAGACCTTGTGTATCCCATTTTCTGCCACAACTGCTAGATATAAAACCACCAGATTTTCAGAAAAATGTTAAAAACCATACCAGACAGCCTTCCAAATGGCGACACTCAAATACAATCCAGAGACTCTTAAGGTGGAATATCAAACCAACGTGTGATCATTAACAGGCAGTTCATTCCCGACCGCCTACACAAAACCCAAAGGCACACAAGTTATCAATCGCACTGTCGTTCCGACCTCTCTGCTGAAATAACCCCACCAAAAATCATTCCCTGCATCCACCAGAGGAACATGTAACTAGATCACTGACTTTTTTTCACAAACAAATCACAACTGTGGCGACAGTGCTACTGCATCCCAATGCACACCAAGTATCCTTAAATTACATGGCTAAAACTACAAGCGAAAAAGCGTACACGCATTCATCAGCTAGAACCAAAATCGACCTTTTGCCCTTTGGCCCTACCAAGAAAATCCATTGCTAAAAGAATTTCAATAGCCTGTGGCAACAAAATACAGTATATATGAAACAAACATAACCCATTTCACAACCAAATATTTAAGTGCTGCAGATACATACACACAGCTAGATAAACCTGGGCATACATAACAAGTGGACCCACAAGAAAACAGATACTGTGAAAAGAGTTAATGGAAATAAAATCTAGGAAGGAACGCAAACTGTTTGAATAGGAATATTCTGAAACAGAGTTTAGGAGTTCTCAAACACCAAAGGTAATAAAAAAATGCACCGTACTGAAGGCTGCAAGAATAGTGTGTCAACGATCCATACCAAGTTACAGGGGGCTTAGAAAAAATTACAGTTGGGCAAAAGCACCAGATAAAGACAGAGGACTTCATGGACAGGTGCTAGGCAGGTAAAAAAAGGCGCCAGGAAATACGGGCATGTTAAAATTGAATGCAGACTTAGCGGGAAAGGAAACAGACATAACCTGGAACGCATATGGGAACATACAAATGCAGTAGGGTCAGACAGAAATAGTGGAGGCTGCTAGACCGGGACTGGAAGTCCCATTTCTAGAAACACTAACATTAGCAACCCAGATCCCAAGAGGAGATGACGTAGATTCAGGATGGAAAGACATTGATCGAAAGAAAGGGAAAACAAGGCAACATGAGTACGTTAAAGCGAGAAGGAGCATCATAATGGAGGCTGAGTAGGAAACGTAAAATCAGAAGCAGCCACTATTCCTTTGAATCAATATTATGATAGAACATGCCTACACAATAATCACATTAGACTAGTAAAAGATTCAGGGTACCACATGTAATGATGGTCAAACACATTATAGCAGAACGCTCCATACCAATATGCTTCTTCTATTGAATTGTTTTGTGTTTTTCTACAAGTGGACTTCCCAATTAGTGTATCAATGAGAGGAGAAATGTTTGACAGTAAAGGCTATTGCCTCTGAAGGGCATACCCAAAGTACAATCCAATCACAGTTTGAGACCATGTGGAGACTGTCAGTTGCGGCAGCATGTTACATTTTAGTTGTAGATTCCTTTTTACTAACATGCTTCATGGGATGCAACTAAGGCCTAGATTTAAATGAAAAATGACAGAGCGCGATGCTGTGCCACATTTGGCAGTGCCCAGCTCCATCATTTTCCCAATGCAGGGATGCACAGTATTGAATAGCTTGAGGACACACCTGTGTTACCCCTGCACCGGCGCTAAATTTGCTGCCAAGCGTCAATGCAGCCACCCTTGTGCCATGATGCAAGGATGGTTGCGCTGTGGGGGAGATTTTTTTGTGAAGGAAGGGACACCTTCCTGCACAAAAACATTCTTCAATGGCGATTTGCTCTTTCTATGTGTGCTGAAGAATACAGCACACATAGAAAGAGCAGAAAACGAGGAGAAATTAAAGCATTTCTCCTCGTTCCGCAATACTAACACCACCCCTGGGGTGGCATTAGATGTTGGTGCTGCCTCAGGTATACAAAAAACTCGTAAATCTGGGGCAGGGTCAAAATGCAAAGGGTGTTGCTGTGGCATGCCCACAGCAACACCCGTATTACGCCCCTTCCACACAAAGTGCTGCGTGTGAAGGGGCCGTATTTACAAGGTGGCGTTAAACCACAAAAAGTGGCTTAACGCCACCTTGTAAATATGGTGCAGTGCATAGCGCCATCAGAGCGTGACGCTCTGATGATGATCGTGCCTTTTAAATCTGGCCCTTAGGGTCCTTCCTCACTCGCAATTTGGATGCAAGGACATGATACACGCAAAAAATAGCGCAAAAAACAAGCATCACAAACAGCAGGCACTCGATTTCTGGTTGTTGCTTATTTTCTTGTGCAATCGCACTAAACTTTTGCAGTGAACGGCAAGTAATCAAACAACGTGGCATTATAGCACAATGTCAGGAATTTTCCGCAACAAACATAAACCAAAACTACCAAGACCAAGATTACGCCGAGCCTGCATGCCATCTATCCTCGTGTTTCATTTGGTAGTTGTGTGCATATTTGGGTTTTTAACTCTTTTACACCCTGATGGATGGTATCCACATGGGACACTATGTAGGTGGCTGTACATGATGCTCAATCAACTTGCTGTCTGTCATGTTCTGTCATGTGCGTGCATGTTCACTTTTACAGTGCCCTTTTCCTAGAAGCAGAATTATCTGGTGCGCCAGTGAAGGAATCCACATGCATTACACTCTGCATGATAAAACTCCTATTTCTTTCTTTTTACTGTTTAGCTGCCTGTAAGCTACTATCCCGATTTCTCTTGTAACCTGGCAAGACATGACAAGCCTGACATATACCTTCTGCGGCAGAAAGCGCATGAGGACATTACAAATGTCAAGATGCAGTTCTCCAAGATTGCATCAAGTTTCTGAAATTTGATTACAACTGGCATTTGGTTTTGCCAAGCTTCCCACGTCTGCCCTCGAAGTAGGCTTAACAGTGCCCCGATCATCAGGGTAAGGCTTTGTCCATGACCAGCTGATTTCAAGATATGGGCCACATGTGCTTCATTTAGAAAAAGAATACTTGCTGGGCCCTATGGTTGTGCTCACTTGCCCGTAGTTGACACTACTGAAGGTCAAGGTACCCAATACCAAGGCTGTGTAGACTTGATTCCAACTCAATCACCTTTCATCCACAACCATACACTCCCCACAACTTTATTTTATTATTTTAGTTTTTTTTTCATTCATGCTTTTTTCCTTTGTCCTGGCTTTATTGTCTTTCTCTACCTCCATTTTCCCCCCTTGTGTGTTTTTCTCATTCTGAACCAAAGTCTGATGGGGAAAAATAAATGGTGGTCCCCGAAAATAAGCACCAGTTGGCTGCATCTGCAAACACAGGGTCAAATTAAGCTCTGTGGTCCCCAAAATGTTTGACATCTCTGGGGGACTACATCGGGAGTGATGACCCACTAAAACATCTGCCTTAAACTGGAAATAACTGCATAGCCTTTCGGATCAGTGGGATCAATGGTTGAATTGTGGTGAATTGTGCCATGATTGGCCATTCACTACCAGATTGCTCCATTGAACTGACACTCCAATTAGTAGCTTTTTGATTTCATGACTTTATGTTTACATTGATTAAATTCCTGTTCTTTGTGCAATAGGTGTTTTGTTTCAAGATTTTTGCAAGATTTTCCTGGAGATTCAAACGCAGACCCTCAATCCCCCTTAAAGTCTAGTTTGCAGCCAGACCTATATACATTGAGACCCAGGATAAGGTGGTTCCTCTTCAGGGCCTCCGGGGTGTGTTTCTGTGTATGTGTGAGTGAAAGGGTGTTTGTGAGTGGTTGAAAGAGATTGAGTGAGAGTGTGTGTTAGCTTAATGTGCTTGAGAATGTCAATGAGAATGAAAGAGTGAGAATCACTGAGTGGGCAAGAGTAATTATGAATAAGGGTAAGTGAAAGAGTGAGTGAGTGAGTGAAACAGTGTGAGAGAGTTCAAATGAATGAGTGAGGTGGAGATTGTAAGAGTAAGTGAAAGTGGGTCTGAGGTGTCTGGGGTACTATTAAAGCAGAACAATTTTAGCACAGGATTTTAAGCCCCTGTATACTAGTGCAGCTCAATACTAAGTAAAATTTGACGAGGTAACACTGAAGGCCA
Source organism: Pleurodeles waltl (assembly GCF_031143425.1). Taxonomy (NCBI): domain Eukaryota; kingdom Metazoa; phylum Chordata; class Amphibia; order Caudata; family Salamandridae; genus Pleurodeles; species Pleurodeles waltl. The sequence goes on from NC_090446.1 coordinate 684,057,300, forward strand.
AAAAAGCCAAAACCCGCCCTACAACTCCAAAATGACCATAACACCAAGATACACCTAAGATGACAACCCACACTTAGCTCCTCAATATAAAACTGCACTGTGTCTCACAAAACATCACACTTAACCTTACGATATTTCATCTTATCATGTAATATACCACAATGTATTCCTGCATAATCTCCATTGAAAAATCAACCCAGAACACACTAGAAAAGTGTATTCTATTCTGCCACTTCACCGAAACATAGTTCACTGCAATATATCACAACTATGACACCGCATGACATTGTGCCCCACTAGCCCATGTCACATACAAACACCCCTTTAAGCTCCCTGCACTTATCATCAGATTTAAGCAATAGTAAACAACACAAAACCACTTACACATGCACACACAAATTCAAACACTTCACACTTTTACTCTGACTCAACTCCACACATGAAAGTTACCTCACCTTTTTACATCATAATACGTCAAAAAGCAAAGAATGTACTACACCAAATGACACAATGCAGAATAACATACGATTGATGTACTACACCAAATGACACAATGCAAAATAACATACGATTGCACTATACTATATAGCACACTACACAGTGCAAAGTGTCATTTGGCTCAAATTCACATCTCATTCTACCAATGACCACCTAAACCTGCTGCATCATTCCAACTCACATCAAGACACCAACACCACACCATCTTGCTCTCTAACCCACTGACCATATGGATCTATACCATGCTAGTTTATGTCGTCTTTGTTCCTTTATTTCGGCTTCTACTGGCCATCAAAGGTGCAACAGGTCAAAACATAATGATTACATGTGAAAGCAAATACAATCCTGTTCAAAGAACCAACAATAAAATATTCCCATACAAAAGTATTAAGAATGCAATAAATACATAAGAAAAACATTAAGAAAACCCCCAAAATCATGGTATCTAGGTGTCAGACATACTAGTGCTCAGTGCTTTTCGGCCTTACAGCTTTCGTTGTGGCTGGCTAGATTGAGAGCAGATAGCTTGCACATGAGAACACAACACAATCACTGGTGTCGGTCTTGCATATCCTTAAGGCAATGTGCTGGTTAGTTAGCCCAAGAAGTCGACAAAGCAGTCTAATCCAATAGGTTCCTTGTCTATTATAAGCTTTGCAAAAAAAAACAAGAATATGCTCATCATTTTCTGAAACCTGGCAGCCCCACGGCCACATTTTGGAATCAGTATTTTCTTTACACCAATTACAGGTGAATGAAGCTAGTGGTAAAATTCCTAGTCCGAACTTTATGTAAAGTGCTTGTACAGATGGGTTCCTAATAAAATCCATGAAGGGTTCAAATGTTGGTATACACCTAGTGGACAGATAATGGTCTAAAATGCTTCTTGTGGTTGCATCCGATATTTTAGGTTTAAGGTGTAATCCCAATAACATTTTTTCACAATGCCACGGGCCCCTGGAGGAATATCTGTTGGATCAAGCCTAAGTTTGTCAGGCAGTTTTTATATGGCCTTATAGTAGCTCTGTAAGGCAGCCTCTATATGGTGCCCGATCTTCCGTGGTCCATACCCTGAGTCAGTAGAAGACCGGTTTCAAAGCTGCTACCTCTGATGTAGGCCTGTTGTTGAGATCTTACTTCAGTGGGAGTATTAGGGGTCTGAAGGGAGTTTCGGAAATGATTTTATAAAAGAGTTTTCAGCCTTTTCAAGTGTCTTAACATTGGAATGGCCCCACAATTCCGCCTCATACAGAGCGGCTCTGCAGGTTTGAATGTTATTTATTTCTACTGATGGTGTGATATGATATGAAGGAGCTTTATTTGCGAACCTTATAATGGCTCGATATTTTGGGGCTAACATGTTTTCCTCAATCTGGGACACCCATTCATGTGAATCACTTAACCCTACTCCCAGATAATCAAATTCTGACACTGTCCCCAATGCCTTTCCATCCAGAAGAACCTTCCCATTAGCCTTCTTTTGACAACTGAATATCATAAATTATGTTTTATTACCATTGATCTCTAGGAAAAGATCTTTACTAACTACATTAAATTTTTCCAAGAAGGTGGCGAGGCCCCTGTCAGTTTTAAAAAGTAGCAGAGTGTTCTCTGCAAACAGCAAACCCAGAATTATCGGGCCAGACATTTTGAGTGAGTCGTTATGGCAGGCCAACAAATAATAAATGCAGTCATTTATATACAAAAGAAATAAGGTAAGGGACAGCACACAGCCTTCCCGGACACCTCTTTTGATGGGGATGTCTTTAGTAATCACTCCTCTCAGCCCCCACCTAACTTGTGCAAAGTTTTCCACCTACACAAACTGTATTGAGGACAGTAGTTCACCTGGAACCCCTAGTTTATCTAAAACCTCCCAAGGCTTAGATCGCAGGAACAGGTTGAATGTGTCACAAAGGTCCACAAATCCTACAAACAACCTCCCATGATCAACATCCACTGTTTTCCATTTAATGGAGAGGAATCGTAGGACATGATCAGTGGTACTTAGGTTGGGTCTAAACCCTGGCTGCAGGTGACAGCACATTTTGTGTAGCTATCCAATCCCACAGCTTCTTTAAGATTAGCGTACTATAAATCTTCTGTTATTATCCATTAGGTTTATGGGCCGGTAATTCCCTGGGGCAAGTTTGTCTCGTTTTTTTGAGAATCAGTATAATGACGGTACCTCTCTCCACGACCAAGGAATCGGCGCACCTGCAGCTAATATGTTAGATATATAGTTAACGTACGGGCCCCAGATCCGAGGTCTGGAGCAGAATAAGTCTGCAGGTATACTATCCAACTCAGGGGCATTCCTTTTTTTGGGCCAGCATTGCGGACATAGTTTTATCCAAAGTAAAGTGAACTAATTCTCCTGCCTGCATGGCAGTGGGAGTTTGAATTGCATTTTATTTAAAAGTGTAAGGGGGGCTTCAGTATAAAGGAGAGAAAAATGTTCTTCCCAGTCACCAGCTGGAATGTGGCACTCTGGGTGGGCATGACGGTGGGCATGACGTCTAAGGCCGTCATGTGTAGCTAAATTTCATAAACGCCTGGAATCCTTATCTTTTTAGGACTTCTAATAGATCTTTCCAAGTGCCAGCCTCCTGATGTGCTTTGTGCATCCTCACAGTTGCTATATAGACATTCCTAGCTGCCAGGATCTCTAGTCTCTGCCTTCTTTTTAAAGCTGTCAAAAGATCCCTTTGAGCGATTTTACAAGAATTGTTGAACCACTCATATGCTTCCTCTTTCTGCAGTTTTTTTTTGTAACTAATCATTTTCAGAAACACTTCCCCGACGTAGCGGAACAGCCTTTCACCTAGAGTAGGCAGGAATCACCCAGTGTGTATCTTCTTCTCTAATAAGGTCTAAGAAGTGGCCATAGGGTTCAAAGTTAATGTTAAAATTCCCTGAGATGATAACACTGTGGCTCAAACTATGCATCCCTAAGAAAGTGCTCAGAATAGTTATGGTCTGTGAGATGTTTTATTAAAGGGACAGGATCTATTATAGATGTTTGTCAGGAGATAAAGTGAACCATGCTTGGGCTAATCTTAACAGCAAGATCAGTGGAGACTGTTTTGATCTCTTTTACTTGACAGTCAAGAGTGATGTTAACCGATGCAATAAGGGTTCCTCAGGGTCTGCCTGCTTTTGAGGGAAGTGCTACTTTACTAAAAGTTTGATAACCTTGGGCCAGATGTAGCAAAGGATTTGCGCATCGCAAACGGCGAAAATTGCCGTTTGCGAGGCGCAAATGCCTCTTTGCTATGCAGAAATGCATATTGCGAGTCGGGACCGACTCGCAATATGCATTTCAGAATCGCAAATAGGAAGGGGTGTTCCCTTCCTATTTGCGATTCGGAGTGGAATGCAATACTTTTGCGACCGCATATGTGGTCGCAAAGGGTATCGCAGTTACCATCCATTTCAAGTGGATGGTAACCCACTCGCAAATTGGAAGGGGTCCCCATGGGACCCATTCCACTTTGTGAATGGACCCAAAATTATTTTTTCAGGGCAGGTAGTGGTCCTAGGGACCACTACCTGCTCTGAAAAAATACCGAAACTAAAGGTTTCGTTTTTTTTTTTAAGTGCAGCTCATTTTCCTTTAAGGAAAACGGGCTACACTTAAAAAAAAAAACTGCTTTATTGATAAAGCAGTCACGAACACGGAGGTCTGCTGACGACAGCAGGCCTCCATGTTTGCGAGTGCCTAGACTCGCTATGGGGCCGCAATTTGCGACCCACCTCATTCATATTAATGAGGTGGGTCATTGCGACCCCATAACGACTCGCAGACGGTGTCTGAGACACCGTACTGCATACCAATTTGCGAGTTGCAAATTGCGAGTCGCATAGCAACTCGCAAATTTTCTTTTTGCTACATCTGGCCCCTTGTCTCTAAATCTTAGTAGGAACCCATGTTTCTTGGAATAGGCAGATGCTAAATCTTTTTTGTATGAACCATAGTCATATTTTTCCAGATTTAGACAGATCCCTGTGATGTTCCATTTTACTAGGGACAAACCTGAACCTCTATTATCATTCAGTTTTTGGCTGGATAAATTGATTAATATAGAACTAAATTGGATGAGCTTTGATCACCAGGAGTTGTAGCTAGCAGACAATCCCTCTTCCACTAGCTTCCATAAGAGTCAATTTTTTTCTGTTTGAACTGCCCAGCTCTTTTCATTCTCACCCAAATATGTGCAAGGTAGATTTAATAATGGAGAAGTTGGTTGGAGAGGTAGTTAATCTACTTCTGCCAACCCACTCTTCTGTGGGTCAACAACCTCTTTGTTGGCTTTTTGTTCCTCTAAATTGCTTCCCATAACATGACAACTTCTCTCAACTCTTTGAGTATCAGGGGTGAGCTCCCTAGGTTTTAATTAAAAAAAAAATCAGACTCAGAGGGGTGAGAGGTTTGCTGATCTAAAGAAATAAGTCCTTCAACCAGTTCGAGGGTAGCCAACTTTAATTCAATCGAGTCCCAGGTAGGTCTTTCGAGACATCCAAATTGCAAAATATTCTGCTAAATAATCAAATACTAATGTCTGTGATGCCTAATCCAGTGCAGGACATTGTTTGTCAATGAGGCATTGTTGTCCTTAATTCCTCTGCTTTTAACTTGGGGATCTTGGTCATAAACACCGAAACTCCCCCATAGAGTATATGGGACTTGAGGTAACAAGAGTACACATGGTTTGGTGTTGCTTTGCCATATCAAACTGGGCCCGCCCTTCCAAGTTGACAAAGCAAAAATTGGTCTGTCGGAATAGTTGACCATGAGAAGGTAGGAATGCGTGAGTTCTGGGGCAGTGCAGTAAGGGTGTCTACTAGCCAGTTCTGGTTTGAGACACTAAGTAGCTGCATATTGAGCTGGCTAGTATAAATGAGGTGTTTGGAGCGGTGCCTGGGAGAGAGTGGTTGATCGCAGAGATGGAACATTAGGTTGAGAATTAGCTTTTCACTGTTGAGTTATAAGCCCTGGTAAACATTTGAGCGTATCCACTACCCAAGTAAGATTTGTTTTAGAAGTGCAATTTCAGCCTTCAAGTCGTATATCAGACCCAACGCTTCCGTAAAGTTAATGGGATTGATGTTCTGTGTAGGGTCAATAGAGTCAGAAATAAAGCCGCTCTTTAAGGGGAAGTGTGGAATGGAATCCTCATGCAAGGGATCAAATCTGTTGGTCCAGGCGACATTATACAGGACTTGAATGTCCTCTTCTTCCAAAGAAGTGTGATTTATTTGGGGAGCCAAAATGGGTGTTTTTGTCTTACTGCCCAATGCATTCACTGAAGAGATTTTACACTTTAGGCCCTTTCCCTTCTTTTTAAAGATGTCAGGTATTTTCCCTCCTGCTCCTGACTTGGGGAGTTTCTCCTCTCTCAGAACATCATCTTTGAAAACATACTCCACTTCTTCAGTTAATGTGACGATCTAGCTAACTATGCAATTAAGAGCCTTGTGCTTGGATTGTTTTGGAAGATTTGGTTGCACCAAAGCACCTGATGGAATGTTAGAGGCTTTGTGCTTCCCCATCATGAGAGACCATGTAAGACCATGTAAGCATAGTGTAGAAGTAGTTAGCATATTTAAGGTGTGCTGCTAGTTACATACCTTACACCTCTGAGGGAGCCAGACAGAAGATGGCCCATGCTGCGGGAGTCCTCACCGCTCTTTGAGTACATTACTGGTCATGGCTCATCCCCCTTGCTCAATCTGGTAGCGCCTCCTGGCGTGGAGAGATATGGGACCTGGATTTCCCCCTTACCAGTGTTAGGAGAGTTGGTGGGAGTTGACTTTCCTTCCCCATAACATACTTCTTCACTTTCATTTATTTCATGCTACACACATCAAAATCTATTTTACAACACCACACAACACATTTGCTCAGTGTTTCAAAGTACCATATATCAACAAGCAATTTTTCAATGCAACATCATTCGAAATATCACAGTATTACTGGCCACATCATACTACAATATCCCATCCCACATTGTTCTAAACTACCCCAGACACCATGCCACACAATTCACGTCATACCACACATGTCACAAAACACTCTACCAAACCCAACAGAAACACTTTACCTTTCAAGACTACAATTGCCAACAGCATACTACACTATACCTCAGCATGCCTGTTACAGCATTCCACATTACAGCAAACAAATCCTGAACTAATCTATAATAATAGGCAAAAATATCTCTCTTTTGATAGTAAAAGGATAGAAGTATCAGGATAAAGCAAGAGGCCCACAGGCTCTATTGAGTCTCTGGTTGTGAGTGTGTGAGAAAGTTGGTGGTTAATGGACTGGGGTGTGAGCCCTGGTCAAGCAGCAGCCACAATTCTTGTCAGGGTAAAGCACTGTCAAACCATAGATTAACTTGCCCTCACCCTCTAGTAGCTTGGCACAGAGCAGTCAAGCTTAAGTTGAAAACAATGTGTAAAGTATTTTAGCAACACTTCAAACAGTTAAACAGTGCAAACACCACACAAAAAGGATCCCACACCAGGTTAGAAACATAAAACGTTATTTAATACATAAAACAAGACCAAAATGACAAACATCCAATCTGTAGAACTTGAGTTATGAATTTTTAAAGAATAAGTAGCACTTACAAACATAAAGCACCAACCTGGGATATCTGGTCAAGCTAAACCGCGACAAAGTCACAAGTTCAGAACAACTGCAATAGAGCACGGGATGGCTACAGGGACCAAGTTAGGTAGGCTGAACAAAGTACCCTAAATCCTGGTTGCGGAGCATTCCTTGGTTCTGAGTCGAGGATGCATTGTGTAGCCAAGGTGATGCATCAGTTCCAAGATATAGCAAAACTGTGGTGTGAGGTCCTCTTCCATCAACGTTGACCATCTTGTCAATGGGGCTTGCAATACGAAAGACAATGCTGGGGATGCATCGCTCAGTATGCACAAAGCATCGGTTCTGATGATTGGTGGAGCTACGATGGTGAGCTTCGGTGTCGGCGTCCAAGCTGCCATCAGTGAGGGATGTAAGGACCTGCCCCAGGGAAGCGTCATGCAATGGCAGTTACAAAGGTGATGCATCAAACCAAAGATGCAGGATGGAGTCACTCTAGTTTCTGGGTTGGAGAGATGCAGGTTAAGTCCTTCTCGCTGCCAGGCAAGAGGGCATCAGGCAACAAGTCAGCACAGAAAAGTAGGAGTCCATCAGAGTTCCAGTCCTTCAGCAGCACATCAGTCCTTCTTCCTGGCAGAGTATCCACAGGTCCAATGGACTGACATGGTGGTGTCCGAGTTCCAGTTCTTATACACAGTGGTGCCTTTGATGTGGAGGAGACTTCAAAGAAATGCCTTTGAACTGCACAGATGTTCTGCCCTAGATGCCATGGTTTCAAACTAAGTACAGGGAGCAGCAAGTTGCAACACACTAGTTTGTGGTTCAAGTTTGCAACCCAAAACATGCCCTGAACCTTAAATAATTGGAGCTGGCTTCCTTTAAGTTTGTTCGATTCTGATTCTGAACAACATTTTAAAGGTTGCGGCCACAGGTCACCATTTAAGCTTGTGTTTCTAACTGGAGCTGGGGCCTAGATTGACTTCACCTTAGAATGAAGGAGAGCCAGCTAAGAATTTGTGAGCGCTTAGTTATTTGGCTTCTATGACAGCGCTGGTACATGTCAAACTTGTATCTTGATTACTCTCTCCAATTCAGCACTCCGTTTAGGTGACATTTGTTCTGCCAAGTCTTGAAGAGGCCATTAAGTATTAGGCTGAAACACCTTGATCTGCATCCTCCAGACCAACACCTAACAAGAAAAGTAAACATAGAATTTAAAATGGTTTGATAGACTGATGATAGAGCAATAGTTTTATGCAATTGGCTTGTCTACTTCATAAGCCAGTCTATTGTAATTAGACGTGTCTACCTGAAGACGGCCATTATTATTTGACTGTAATCAATAAGGATTGTCAGTCTGTCAATGTGGATGCACTGTCTACCTCAACATTATTGATTTGTTATAATATCAGTATTTTTGTTGAAAGATTTTCTGTCTTCCACAAGAATAGTGGATAGTTTTGATTAATGGGTTTAGTTTTGAATAAGTAAACTTTGCTTTGAGAAATAGCGTAACAGTGCTGTGATTTTCTTTACTGAAGTACAGGACAGCTATGCCTCTAAACATAATTCTAATGTGAGTATTAGAATAGTATTACCTTAATATAGTTGTGGTTTTCCGCACCATTTAGACAATAATTAACAAGTTTTCTCTCTTTTTGAATTGTACTCAATTTATCCTGCTAAAGCATTTTTTAAGTTTTGATTTTTACCAGAGAGTGTGCAGCCTTTTGTGTGGGGACAGAAGACAGCCTGTTCAGGTTTAAGTGGGGCTGTATCCAGCTCTTCCCCCCGATCCCTCCCAGGAAGGCCCACAAAGTCACACCTAAACTCCCATTGTGAGTGGCTGCCTAGGAGGGATGCACAAAGCCCAACTGCCAACTACACCCAGTCATGTGACAAGAGACAGACTGCAGGTACCAAATGGCTAAGGTAAGAAAATGCCAACAGTTTAAAAGTGGCATTTTCAGAATCCGACTTCATTATCAGTTGTGATTTTGAATTGTGACTCCAGGGACACCAAATGTGAAGGTGTAATCTCTTCCCATTTGGAAATTAAGTTTATAAAATGCAATAAGACCAACTCCAATATTAATTTATGGGAGAGATAGGACTTGCAGTAGTGAAATCAAATTTGAGAGTTTTTCACCATGAGAATATGTGAAACTAAAAAAGTACATACCCTGCTTTTGAAATAAAGTCCATAAAGCTCATAAAGTTACTCCTAAGCCCCCATTTTGTGTGGATGCCTAGGAAGGATACACAAAGCCCAAGTGCCAACTACACCCAGTCATGTGACCATAGACAGGCTTTAGGAACCAAATGGCTAAGGCAAGAAAATGCCAACGGTTTAAAAGTGGCATTTTCAGAATCTGACTTCATCATCAGTTATGATTTTAAATTGTGATTCCAGAGTCACCAAATGTGAAGTTGTTATCTCTTCCCATTTGGAAATTAAGCTTATAAAATGCAATAAGGCCAATCCAATATTAACTTATGGGAGAGATAGGACTTGCAGTGGTGAAATCAAATTTGAGAGTTTTTCACCATGAGGACATGTGAAACTAAAAACTACATGCCCTATGTTTGAAAGAAAGTCCATAAAGCACATAAAGTCACACCTAAGCTTACATTGTTGGCTGCCTAGGAGGGATGCACAAAGCCCAACTGCCAACTACAACCAGTCATGCGCCCAATGACAGGCTGCAGGCACCAAATGGCCAAGGCATGTCACAGTGCCCTTTCCTCGGAATCTGCACGCTGCTGAACAAAATTCCCACCTCCCGGCGTCACCAACTCAGAAGGCTATTATAGCACAGAGTTATGATGAAGCCAGGCGGGGGGAAGGGAATTAGGATAGTGAACTGCAGAGAGAGAGATCTGAAAAGAAACAGTTAGTACAAATATGCATACATTTATTCATAACAGTATAACTCACAAATAGACTCTTGAATAAAGGCGTCTCCGTGATATCAGATTGAGACCCTTTGTAAATTGGGCGTAGCCCCTTCTTTGAATCATGGAACAGGAACAAACTGCAACCTCTAAACCTAGAGATGGCAAGGGCTTTGAACTATGGTCATACTCTAAATATCAATCATGTAACAATTATGCATTCATAAGATAAACGTTTGATCTCAGCCTAGAAATTCTCAAAGACTTAAATATGTACCTCACATATTATGCTTCCCAAAAAACAATGAAACTATAATTTGCTTATCTTGGAAATGTTTTCACATTTAATACCTAGGCCTGAAAGTTTACTCATTGAACTTGAAGTGTTTTGTTCTTTGGGCAGAGGCGCCTTGCTTGTTGTTCATGAAGCGCTTCAATCATCATACAGTACATGAAGCGCTTTACTCATGTGGCCTGAAGCGTTTTGATACTCGTGCCCAGATCGCTTTCCTCATGTAGCCTGAAATGCTTTGATTGTCGTACCAAGGGCGCTTTACTCTTGTGCCTTGAAGCGCTTTGCTCGTTGTGCTAAGGGGGCGCTGTTACTCATGTGGACTAAAGCATTTTGATCCTCGTGCCAAGACCGCTTTACTCATGTGGCCTGAAATGCTTTGATTGTCATGCCAAGGGCGCTTTACTCATGTGGACTGAAAGGCTTTGATTGTCGTGCCAAGGGCGCTTTACTCATGTGAACTGAAAGGTTTAAATTGTCGTGCCAAGGGCGTTTTACTCATGTGGACTGAAATGCTTTGATTGTTGTGCCAAGGGCGATTTAATCATGTGGACTGAAACGCTTTGATTATCGTGCCAAGGGCGCTTTACTCATGTGGACTGAAGCACTTTGCTCGTTGTGCTAAGGTGCGCTGTACTTTTGGAAGTAACAACTTCCTTCAAGATTGGGCTCACCTTACCACTACGAGTACGACCTATGTACTTGGCAGACAGTGGAAAGCGCGATGGGTGCTGCTGCACCCGCCGCACCGCCACATTGCTGCCAGCTCCATTAGGAGCCGGCTGCAATGTTACGGGCCAGCGAGGATGTTGTAATGTGGTCGGCGGGTTTGTGGGCGCATAGGCGGTCGTTAGGCAGTTCAACCTTGGCGAGCAGCCTCCGCTGCCAGCCAAGGCTGAGATGAGGGCCTATATGCCAATGGTGACATGTTTTAGGGAAAGAGCACACACAATTTAGCATTGGTTAGAAGTGGTAAACTGTGCAGAACCCTAAGGCCAACAGAAAAGAAGTCAGTAAAAGCCGGAGGTCTGAAGGCCAGAAATGATGGGAAACCACCCCAAGGATACCAGGTCGAACAGAGTGGCTCCAAACATTTATGTAATTAGGTACCTGAAAAACAAAGGAATATTTCACAGTTCACCAAGCAGGATGACAGACTTCAAGCAAGATAGAACATTCACGCACAGGAAAAAAATATGTTGAGAAATATTTTAAACTGAGGGTCTGATTATATTGTGTGGTAGTCCATGGAACTACTACACTCTGCAGATTACACCAATGACCACACAGCAGGCGTGTTACTCACTGAACAAGATCACTGGGCTCCAGTCTTGTGTGATTTCCCAATGCCCAATGGAGTTATGGCTTCTGATTAACCTCTGTAGCCACTACAAACACTGCAATCCTGTTTCTTGGTCATCGGTGCAGGTAGTTGTAGACCATTACCCTTGTTGAGAAAGGCCAGTTTCCATTAAAGAGCCTAAATACTGTATTTACACCTGTGCCTTCTCATTTACAGACCAGTTTGGCTAAGACGTAGGCTGCTAAAAAGAAATGTCATTGTAGTACTGCAGAACACGTGTAGGAAAGGTGTATAGTCCACAGAGTCCGTTTTTCTGATGTTGTGGGCACAGACTGAGAGGTAAACAGATTGTGGTAGGGAGGGCATGGCGAAGCAGCTGGAAACTGTGAGTGCAATGAGAGAATGAGAGAATGACAGAGAAGAAAAACTAAGCTCAGAAGGGTTCTTGACAGATTTACACCCAAAAGCTCACAGAAGATGGCAATCTCCAGAGGTTTTTCTTTTTTTAGGGAACCCTATGTTCCTTTCCCCAAGAATAAGGGAAAGGATGCCTAGCTTTTCTCCTCCAGCGTATGGTTGGGAAAAGGGGTATGCTAAATTTTCACAACATGGTTTTGAGTAATTCTGCAAAATTTCTGGAAACTTATGCATGCAGCAGCTGCCCATTGCATCCCCCTAACAACACTATGGTGGTCGTGTCCCTTGACCAAAACGTCTGAAAATATTGAACCTACTAAATCAATAGTGTTAGATATTTTAAAAGAATTATGCAGATTAGCAACAACACAGTATGCACATTATTACCGGGTTTCAAAGCGGATAATAGTGACATCAGCAAATCATCAAAATACAGATTTCACATTCAATTTTTCTATCGCTAACCAAAATTGGGACTTGCATGTGTGGAAACGGACTAACTCATGTGGGTAAAAGCAAAAATAAAAGAAGACAAAAATAATTTGGAAATACATCTAACTAGAATAACACACTACAAAAATATGTTGGTGTAAGCAACTAACTGAAAAGGGAAGCAAGAAAACACATTTAAATATACCTCTCCTCATGAGACAGCATACAGGATGATTCCACAGGAACAGTCACCTCCTTCCATCGTCAGTTCATAGCAGCATCAGGATGGTGTAGAACACGAGCTGCACATAGGACAGCTCAGCAGTTCAGAACGAGTTGGACTTATTAGTACTGAATCACATAACAGAATACGGCAGTTAAGACTACAATGAGAAAACTCATCAGGAAACTCAGAGAAGAGAATTGTGAGAGCAGAATAGACAAACTCCCACAGAGTTCTAAAGAGTACCAAGCAGGATAGAAGACTGACAATGACTAACTTCAGTTCCAAAGTTCTTTACTAATTGAAATGTGCAAATTTAATTCATTGTGTCTTTAGGCGGGATCATGCTGGGTGTCAATTTTAGCATCCAATCACTGTAGATGGCACCACAAAGTTCGGATACATTTAAGAATCTTCTCAGCAAGGGTGCGTTGTTTGCTTCATGACTTAATACAGTTCTGCCAAAATATTAGATTTTTTAATCATTTGCTACTTGCAGCTCTTTTCACACGATCCACAAAAAACTGAACTAATATTCTTTCACATGAACACTGTGATTTTCAGCTCTATTCCACAGCTAGGAAAAATATTGTTACTGTTAGAAATTGGGTGTTTGGTTGGCAGTCAGGTGACCCACTGTTCAAGCAAGGACCCTCACTTTTGTCAGGGTAAAGGAGAATCAGCCTCAGTTAACCCCCACTCACCCCTTTGGTAGCTTGGCATGAGCAGGCAGGCTTAACTTCAGAAGCAAGGTGTAAAGTATTTGTACCAACACACACAGTAACTCAGTGAAAACACTACAAAATGACACCACACAGGTTTAAATAAATAGGTGATATTTATCTAAACAAAACAAGACCAAAATGATAAAAACCTGACATACACAAGTCAAGATATGAATTTAAAAGGAATAAGAGTCTTAATACTCAGAAAACTGTGAGAATGCTATTCTTGCACAAAAGTACCTGGGTTCGTCAAAATAAAGCTGCACGGGTGAATGTGCGTCGAAAAAGACCAGCGATGCATCGATTTGTCACCCGCAAGCGAGAACATGCGTCATTCCGGTTTCAGTCGGGTAGGTGTGCATTGTTTCTTCTCTCCCGCAGGAAGAGAATGATGCGTTGATCCGGACGGGTACCTTGGGTCTGGGCAGGCTTTGCATTGATTATTTGGGCTCAGTATTGTTGCACTGAAATCAGGTCGCACAGTGTCAGGAAACTGAGCTGCATGGAGGCTTGCGTCATTATCAGCAGCCGCTGCAAGTGTTGCGTGTCATTTCTTCAGCCGCATTACTCCGATCTTCCATCCGTGATGCAGAAGGAGCATTGATTTTAGCCACGGGGCTGGCCGCACGTTGCTTATCAGCCGTGAGGCGGGTGGTGTGTTGAAAGTTTCCCCACACAGCGGTCTTTGCATAGATTTCTGTCCTTTTCCACCAGCTGCACCTTTCAAGGAGCCAGAGACAGGTTAGGGCACCACTTGGCAGGCAGGACTCTCAGCAGAAAGCCCAAGTGCTGGCAGAGAGAAGTCTTTATTGTCCCTGAGACTTCAACAACAGGAGGCAAACTCAGTCTAAGCCCTTAGAGATTCTTCTCAAGGAAGAATGCACAACAAAGTCCAGTCTTTGTCTCCTTTCACAGGCAGAAGCAGCAACTGCAGGATAGCCCAACAAAGCACAGTCACAGGTCGGGACAGCACTTCTCCTCAGCTCTTCACCTCTTCTCCTTGGCAGAGGTTCCTCTTGATTCTAGAAGTGATCTGATTTTCAAGGGTTTTGGGTGCGCTTCTTATACCCTTTCTGCCTTTGATGTTGGCCTACTTCAAAGAGAAGTCTCTGTTGTTTTCAAGATCCTGCCTTGCCCAGGCCAGGCCTCGGACACGCACCAGGGGGTTGGAGACTGCATTCTGTGAGGCCAGGCACAGACCTTTCAGGTGTAAGTGACCACTCCTCCCCTCCCCTCAGCCCAGATGGCCCATCAGGATATGCAGGCTACACTCCAGCTCCCTTTGTGTCAGTGTCTAGAGGAGAGGTGTAAACAGCCCAACTGTCAAACTGACCCAGACAGGGAATCCACAAACAATCAGAGTCAAAGAATGGTTTAAGCAAGTAAATACCTACTTTCTAAAAGTGGCATTTTCAACCACACAATCAAAAAACAAACTTTACTAAAAGATGTATTTTTAAATTGTGAGTTCAGAGACCCTAAACTCCAATTTCTATCTGCTCCCAAAGATAATTCGCACTTTAATAAAAGAGATAGGCCTTGCAACAGTGAAAATTGAATTTGGCAGTATTTCACTGTCAGGACATGTAAAACACATAAGTGCATGTTCCACGTTTAACATACATTGCACCCTCCCCATTGGGCTACCGTAGGGGTCTCTTACATGTATAAAAAGGGAAGGTTAAGGCCTGGCAAGCGGGTACACTTCCCAAGTCAAATTGGCAGTTTAAAACTGCACACACAGACACTGCAGTGGCAGGTTTGAGCCATGATTACAGGGCTACTAATGTGGGTGGCACAACCAGTGCTTCAGGCCCACTAGTAGCATTTGATTTACAGGCCCTGGGCACCTCTAATGCCATTTACTAGGGACTTACTAGTAAATCAAATATGCCAATCATGGATAAGCAATACAATTTACATGGAGAGCATTTGCACTTTAGCACTGGTTAGCAGTGGTAAAGTGCCCAGAGTCCTAAAGCCAACAAAAACAGCTCTAACAAAATAGGAGGAAGGAGGCAGAAAGATTGGGGATGACCCTGCAAAAAGGGCCAAGTCAAACAGTTACATTAACTAAATTTGAAACACGCTCTTCTCCTGCAATACAATAGGGAATTCAACATTACATTAGCGCCTAGGGAAAGAATTCAGGTCAGAGTGAACACAATAAACAAATAATTTTCCATTGCTGCTTGTGAAATGAATTTTCTTCTTTAGGCCTAGTCAAGTTAAGGAAGCCTTAATACACATTAATAAAAATAATACATTAATAAACCTAATGCTCACCTTACAATTCAAATCATATGTGCAAAGCAAGTTATTTAATTTGAAGCATTATTAATGTTATGTTAAAGCAATTTTAAGAATATAGTTATTTTTCTTTGCATGCTGGGGAACTCCATTTAATTAAATACAAGTGTTTAATTCACATTTATTTAATACTCATAATAAATGTTTATTTCTCTTTTTACTTGAAAATAATACTTTAAAATAAATATTAATCAATAATTTCACTCAAAATTCAAATGCTTGTTAAATGTGATGTCAAAATACGTATGGTAGGCACAAATGTCGATCAAGATTTAAACGTACATTTTCATTTCTTAGTTATTTTTACTGTTAAGCTTTTAAAACTGCAAATGTATTAGCTGCCATATGCTACTTCTGTGCCACTAATTTATTATTATTTCTTGATCTCTCTCCTCTGACGGCAATCTATGCCTTCACAAAATAATTATTCTCATTTACAATGAGACAAGTCAAAACATTGTAGTTTGATAACTCATAGATCTTGGTTTGCAGTAATGGTCAGTTCTTTTCACCATCTGATAATACATATTCTCCATTTCTATTTCTTCCTTCTGTTTAGTCTTTACTCTTTGACTTTACCAAAAATTGTAAGCTTTGTAAAGTTCAAGTGCACACATTGTGCATACTGTCACAATCAATAAAGGTTTCAAGATCATTTTCAAAAACCACTTCCCAATCTACCAAACCAAGATCCTACCTCAGAGAATCCTTTGTCTACTGTTTCCCAAACATTTGTCTCTTTTAGGTTGCTTAAGTCATTTTTCAGACGTGTCATATTAGATAAGTATATCCTTATCTCTTTTGCAGACTCTGCCCTGTTTTGCTAAAAGAATGTCTAAAGCAAGGCAATTCTGAAGAATCATAGACCTTGCCACAACCATTTATGTGTCCATGAGGAGCATTGTACCTGAAAAATCAGCTGACATCTTATCTACGATTGTTGATAACTTTCTTATCTTCATGTCATTCAAGATCACACCCACTGATAGGATAATAGTTCCACAAATATCTCCTGTAATCTCTGAACTACTTGTTCCTCTTTTAAATCTCAATTTTGGTCAGTGAGTCCCTTTTGGATTGTCAATGTTGTCCAGTTGGTAAATCTTCATGAAAACCACTCCCAAAGAGCATGTACCATACCAGCCTTTCGGCAAGTTATATTAAGCGTTCTTACCACAGATGTAATAAATACCAGGTATAGCGGGGTCTTCTCCATTTAGCATAAAATGCCATACATTCTTGAACAGGAACACATGTCTGCATTTACTGGTTCCTACACACTTGTTGTCCACTTTTGATTGTGGCCCATATATACAAAGCTTTCCTACATGTTGCCAATCTAAAGATAAATGTCCTTGTGTGTCCGTTGTATTGTGAAAGTATTTCTTTCTGGAAACTACTTCCTTGTCTAGCCTTTCTTTCATTGCTTTTCTTCTATCATCTACTTGATTAATGAACTCATTTTCTACCTGTATGAGAATACATATCACATTATTCTGGTGTGCATATGCTGTCCAAAAGTCAGTGTAGGCTCAAAGAAACCTCCTAATATATCTATGTTTCTAGCCTTTGCAATGCTGCTCAAATGCTGGTTAATGACAACAAAAGAGAAAACTATGTTGTAGTTTGAATAAAAATGCTGAATGTACTCCTGGTTGTACAAATCTGTTAATAATAGACTGCAACTAAGTTAGTGATAACTCATGATTTCTCCTTGTACTGATGAAGGAATTTGTGTACCTCACATAACAACCATGAACATTCCTCGTGTTCACATACTCATAGAGCAAGCTATAATGTACATTGGAAGACAAATCTCCCTTTGAGTCATCTAAGTGAAGCAATCCTTCATCTTTATAAAATGTATCATGCTTGGATGTTGTCATTCTCAGGACTGGATTTGCTGTACTGTGCACCTCTTCTTCCATTGAAACACTCATTCCTGCAATCAATAAAGTGCACGCAATCATGCACACTATAATCAAACAAAGACACACGTATTTACCTCTACTGTGTTTGCCCTGACCAGAATTCATGGCTTCTATAGAATTAGAGGGAAAAGAGAAAAGGAAAACTATAGAAGACAAAAGTGAGCAAAAATCAAAACAAAAAATGTTCTTTTCAAAGTCTCTTGCACTACTTACAGCAGTTCTCGATCTTCAAGAAACTTCTTGAGCTCCACAAAAAGTCGGCAAAAATCAGTTCAAATGTTTGTTTTCAATGAAACACAGTCTGTTGATCACTTATTGTTATTTCCAGAGTGTAATGTCTTTGTTGATCAATTGGCAAGGTTATTTCAGAGCTCAGTTCAAATGTGATTTCAAGTTCCAGATTGTTCAACTGAATTCTCAGGGTCAAAACAAAAGGGCATAAACCCGTTCTCCCACTCATTTGTGGCAAAATAGATTCATTCAGGTGAAGAGTATCTGCAACTTAGCACTTTTTGTTCTCCTTACAGCACCCTCTTCATCTTCACTCTGATTTAACTCTTCAACTGCTTCGGTTACCGATACTGATGGGAGTTTATCAGCAACCAGTTCATGTGCAGCTGCATGCCATTTGTTTCCTTTTCTCAGTTCACTTTCGGGGGCAACTGCTTTCACAACGTTTGTTGCATTGACAGGAATAAGTTGACTTTGACTTTGCTCTCATTCACTTTTGTCTGTTTTGCAAGCTGCTTGCACCTTTGTCTGCGCCTTTATCTGTGCTTTTATATGCGCTTTCATCTACATGCAGATTGCTTGTGCCTTCACCACTTAGCACGTTTTCTGCTTCAGCCACTGATTCCATCCTCACAGCTTGGTCAAGTTGAACCCCTTCTTTATCAGCATTTGTTTTTGCGGGATCAGACTCTGTGTTTTCAAGAGGACACATAACTGTGCGTGTGTGGCTTGCATGTATCAAAATCGAAGACCAGCACACTTCACAGCTGAGGTTGTCACCAAGATGACTTGAAATGGACCTTTCCACCTTGGATACAGGCATGTCTTCTGCACATGTTTCTTAACCAGCACCCACTTCCCAGGCTTCAGGCTGGGTCACTGTTCTTGAGCTTGTTGAACTGTTGCTGCTTCAAACTGATGAGACAAAGAGCGAACCACATCAGCCGGACCTTTGCAATAATCCAGCACTAAATCATCTGTTATGTTCACACATGCTTTTGCAGGTACTGCTGGTAGCCCCATCGCACGACCCATCAAGATTTCATGGGGAGATAGTCCTGTCTTCCTGTCAGGGATGCAACGCATGTTCATCAGGACAAGTGCCAATGCATCAGGTCATTTTAACGCTTTAGAGGCACAAATCTTTGCCATTTGGGATTTCAATGTTCCATTCATTTGCTCCACCAATCCAGATGCCTCTGGTCTGTAACTGCAGTGCATTGTTTGCTCAATGTTCAGACTTGCATACATTAACTTTATGATCTCATTATTAAAATGAGGCTGTCGATCTGATTCTAAAGAAGTCGAGAATCCATACTTTTGTAATAGTTCCTGGATCAGCAGCTTAGCTACAGTGAGGCTATCATTCCTTTGTGTTGGATAAACCTTAATCCACTTAGAAAACACTCACACAATGACCAACACATACTTCAATCCATTGCAAGCAGGTATTTCATTGAAACCAAATTGCATTCTGTTAAATGGACCTCCCAATCTGCCTATGTGACTCAAATTAACCATTGTGCATTTCCCTAAATTGATTTGTTGGCATGGAACACATCTGTGACAAACCTCTTCTGCAACCAATCCAAATCGTGGGTTGTACCGCATCTGTTTGAATGTGCAAATCATTGCCTCCCTGCTGCGATGAATCTGACCATGATAATATCGAGCCATTGAATTCAGTAAGCAATCTGGCAACACAACTTTCCCTTCATTTGAAATCCAGATATCATCTCCCTCTCTTTGAACACAACCTACTTTTATCCAACCTCTATGTTCTTCCTCTGTTGCCTCTTAAACTTATTCCAGTTATCAACTACTGGCATCAAGAAATTTTGATTTGTCTCACTGGTGTCACTTTCATCACTCCAGTCTTCATAGAAGGTGATGCATTGGAGTGCACCATATCTGGCAATGTGAATGAATTATTTCCCCATTTTGTATGGATGATCCAGAAGAGGTCATGAATCCTTTCTGGTGCAATAACTGCCCAAACTCATGCACCACACCAAATCTGTATTGACTATCTGTGAATATTGTTACTTTGAGGTGGTCTAATATACAGCATGCTTTTGAAAGAGCAACCAATTCGGCTACTTTGGCAAAAACGACTCCTTGAAAACTTGACAACTCCTGAGAGGGTGCAAACTGCATAACCTGCTCTCAGAGAACCTTCACTGACACTTAAACTGTCATTTTCCTCTAAAGGAGTATCCTGAATATCAGGTCTGGGTTTGATGCACAGTTCAGCGTCATTGAGGCAGTCATGTTCCATTTCATTGAATCATTAGCATTTACAGGCATTAATGTGGCAGGATTCAAAGTGAAACATCTCTTGACCACAATATTTGGGGATCCAATAATTAATGACTCATAACGGGTAAGTCAGGTGCTGGTCAAAATGTTGGCTTTTAGATCTGGTCTAAAGAATTTCAACAGAGTGTGGACATAGACAGTTAAAGGATGTCACATCACAATCCCTTCACATTGACTAATGCTCACACCAGAAGAAACCACGGCTTTCAGACAGCCGGGCCAAAAAGCAGGGACAGGATCCAATGTGGCGGAAAAATATTCCACCAGCCTGTTTGTTCCTCCATGTGACTTCATCAAAACAGAAAGAGCACCACCATCACATTTGTGACAAAACAGTGCCAAACCTTTTGTGTAATCAGGCATTCCTAAGGCTGGGGCTCTGCATAAACTCACTCTCAACGCAGTAAATGCTTTCATGCACTCCTCATTGAAGGGGACTGGGCCTGTGACTTCCTTGTGTCAGTTTCTGCAACGGTTTGGAAATTACTGAAACATTTGGGATCCATTACTGGCATTAGCTCACCATTCATTTGCATAATTGCTGCAACTCTCTCTCGGGACACTTTTCTTGCACCTTTCTCAATTCAGTGACCGAATACTTTACTTCTTTCTGGCAATACTGTAACTTAGCAGGGGAAACCTTGTGTCAGTTTTCACCCAAATGATTCAATAACGCTATGGTATATTTTTAGTAAGCCTCAAGTGTATTGGACGCACCCATGAGATCATAAATGTACTGCACTAAAGCAGACTGAAATGGCATGTTCAAAGGCTCCAAGTTCTTCTTCAGGATCTGATTGAAAATGGACGGAGATTCTGAAAACCCCTTTGAAGTACGACACCATGAATACATATGGTTGCCGAATCTGAAACAAAAGAGGAACTGCCTGTCCTCGTACAAGGGCATTGAGAAAAATGCTTGTGACAAGTCAATAACTGTACACCATTCTGCTTCACATGGAATGAGATATAAAATCACTTCTGGATTTGGTACTACGAGACAACAAGATAGTACAATTTTGTTCACCTTTGTCAAATCCTGAACTATGCAATATTTCCCCCTGAGCTTTCACAGACCCATAACTGGTGAATTACTTGGGCTGCCTATCACTTTTTTAAACAGACCCTGTTCATCAAAATCCGCAATTGAGGTAATACATTCAATCACTTCTGGAGTCATGTGATACTGTGGTGTTTTGGGGTAACTGCATTTGGCTTTACTGTCACTTTGATCAACACCTCAAATAAGTCCAATATCTTTTCCAGAGAGATCCCAAACTCTCAGCATTACTGTCACTTGTAATTCATCAGGTAAATCTTTAACTGTCATGGCAGGAAACAATGTAATGAGAGGATACATCTCATCAGTTTGACTAAAAGTTCCATCTTCACTATTAGTCTGAATTTCTATTCCTTCTTGTGTACAAGTAATGGAACATTTTAATTGGCAAAGCAAGTCTCTTCCTAGGAGACTCACAGGACTTGAATAAAAAACTACCAATCGGTGCAAACCCTCAAAGGTTCCTATTTTAACTGGAATGGGCACTGTAATGGGGTTCACCAAGTGCAGGTTTGCCACTTCTACAACCTGAACTATTCTTCTTGAAAGGGGCACATTTGGGACTTCCGCAGGCCTGACAGTAGAACGAGTTGCTCCAGTTTCAACAAGAAATGAAACATCATGATCCATGACATTCACATTCACATAAGGACCACGCTGATTCAAATCCAATGAAGCAGCTAACACACATTCTTCCTCTTCCGAACTCTCACTGATGCATTCTTCACTCATTTCATCATCACTGAAATCAATCAATGGGTAGTGTGTGATGA
Source organism: Pleurodeles waltl (assembly GCF_031143425.1). Classification (NCBI taxonomy): domain Eukaryota; kingdom Metazoa; phylum Chordata; class Amphibia; order Caudata; family Salamandridae; genus Pleurodeles; species Pleurodeles waltl. The sequence continues at coordinate 684,079,325 of NC_090446.1, forward strand.
ACTGATTTGCATTTGCATTTACTCTTTGGTTCACCTTTCTGCTGTGGAACCATCACCTGTTGCCGTGCCATCGGAGCTTGTGGTAACTACATTTGTTGTGGGACATGAATTTGCTTTTAGGGAAATTGAACTTTTTGCTGGGAAATCTGCATTTGGAACACTCCATCAGGCATATGTATGCTTTGAATATGGGGTATTTGAACTCTCTGATTTTGAAATTGACTGCGCAAAACAACCACATTGCACTAAATTATTTACACTCATTAAAGGGATACTCCGGTTTCCAATGTCTGACGTTGCTGCACACATGACAAGGAAGCATTTTCTTCATGTTCTGAACATCATACACATTCGCATGCGAATCTTCGCAAACTCCATGACCTCTGCCTCTGAACTAAGGCACCATATTGCCCTGCTGTTGTGTTCCCTGCTTTCCTCCTATCTGAGCAGACTTCATCTGCATCACAATTACCTTTTCCTTCAACCTTTTCTTGTTCATGTTAAACTCATCAGTACAGTATTATGAGTATGCATCAATCGGCTTTCCATGCCAGCACATCAAATGATTCTTAATCATATTGCTAAGCTGAGGCTTCAATCCCTGAACAAACCTAAACACAAAACAAATCACGTCGCTCAGCTCAATAATTTCTGTGCCACTCTATTGTCTGAATGCTTTCAGCAGCCTCTCATAATACACATGAACAGACTCCTTTGCCTTCTGGGATGCCCTGTCTTTTCTTTGCTAATCAGTGTCTTTAGGGGAAACTCTAGTTTTCAGAAACTCACTCACTCACTTTGTAATAGTACTTTACCACCTCTTCAGATGGCGCACCTGTTACTGCACCACTCAGCGGTTCAGTCATTGCTCTGCTTTCACTCAACCCACAAATCTGCTGGAACCACAATCTCAAATAAAGTGTTCAAATCTTCCCTCAGACACTTTGCAAGTTTGGCAGGCCTCTCTGTTTGCTGCTACCACGCCACTGGTTTCTCCCTCAACATTGGGTAATCATTTGTAAATGACAGTATTTGACTTCTAAACAAGGGTCATGAACAAAGTCCCACCCGGAATTTCAATCATTTGCATCATTTTTACAGCGCCCCCAGCCTGCTGTACATCATTTATAGATTCAGTCAGATTTTTCTTCTGATCTCTTTTCTTTGACCATCTGCCTTCGCATTTATCTAATGCTCCCCATGATTGAACCCTTTGAATCAATTCCTTAATCTGAATTTTCATTCCTGGGTATCTCATGTTTGCAATGTCTCTTGAATCGAATTCTAATTTGTAACTCTTCTTCAAGTGCTTGGATTTATTCTTCTCAATTTCATATTTCTCAGCGAAAATAGTTAATTTCCTGCTCTAAGAGTAACACGCAAATCATTTTCATTGTAAGAATCTACTCTATTCAATTCAAGTGTTCCCTCAAACATCTAATTTAATTCCAATTTTAATCTACCCATGTTTAATGTCCTTTCTCCCTCAGGTGTATTTCCTGAAGCTGAAGTTCCACTCAGATTATCCAACCATTCTGTTAATTGTTGGACTGTCAAACCTTGTAAGCTAATATTAATACCATTATTTTAGGGTACAAACTGTGGAAGATTGTTACTACCATTATTTCAGGGTACAAACTGTGGAACATTGCAAGGGGCTCTTATGGCCTCCTCTTGAGCCACCACAAATGATCCCATTGAGCATGGGGGACATGTCACATCAATTAGTGGACCAACTCCATTATGTGTTTGGTTTGAACCAAAAGAATTCATAGGGGTCATGGCTGAAACTGTAGTGTTCAGTCTCTCCATTTCTGCATTAGTTCCAAAAGGTGAATCCATTGCTGATACTGGTTCCCATTAGTAGTGGTCCTGACAAATTAGCCTTTACCTTGGCCAGTCAATACTGTAACAAAAGTCTGGTTTGGCTGATTCGGGGCAACATTCTGTCATGTCAGTACTGGGGAATACATTGGCATTGCTTGTCTCTGATTCATGACTTGGCAGGTGTTTGTACATTAGGGGGTGGGTTCAAACTGAGTCATTCCTGCATTCTGAATTCGTTGTGGCATTAGTTGGGCTGGAACATTCTGAACTGTGTTGACTTTTGGAACTACCGGATAAATCACAGGCACATGTGCAACATTTGCAATAGGCACATTTGGAATTATCTGAGCCTGTCTTTGTGCAACTGGAGCTGTGGCAACATCCGGAACAACATTCTGAATCACTAATTCAACTGCATTGTATGGTGGGGGGTGATTCTGCAACAAATTAGTTATAAATTCATCATCTGAATCACTTTCAACATCTGCTACCCTTTTATTTTCACCCACTTTGTGTTATGTATTTTCCTCAGATTTCTCTTTAGCTTTAGGCTTAACACCTCCATCACTTTCCTCAGTAATTGCTGGAAACAACTTCACTGCATGGAATGTATTGGCTCTCCACATTCTCTGCTGTACATCCTATCTAGATTCAGCTAACTTCTTTTCTGCTTTCCTCCTTCTATTTGTGAGTTTCCGAGCTTCTTTTTGTCTCACAACTAATTCCCAAATGGCAAGTGCTTCAGATTGTGCAGGTCTAGGAAAGGGCTTTGATTTATACATCACCCTCCTCAGATTCTCTAAAATTCTAAAATTAAAAGTTCCATAACTCAGAAAAGAAAGCTAAGGTGTCTTTCTTTTCAGTTATTTTGCACCATTGATTTACCCAAAGACATGCTGAAACTCCTCTCTCTTCCATTACTTCGAATGCTGATGTACCTTCAGTTGGAGTAGGCTCACCCTCCCTAACTGGAATAAGGACATCTCCTCTCACGCACTCCATAAAGCTTTGATAAACATAATTTTTCCACAAATCTAGTTCACAAAATCTACAAATCAGGAAGTAATTTTCAATCCTACAATCCTTTTCATGAGCTGTTCTCAAACTATAGCAGCGCAGTCTTGTCCACCAATCCGTGCTCAGATTTTCTCACCAGCCGACCTATCCCAGCGCAGACCAAATGACATCTCACACACTCCATTCAGCAGCTGCGACTCACTTCCGAGCCAGCTCGTACGCCTCTCATGCAAAAACGAAATGCAAACTATAGCAAGCACAAAAAACAAAAGCTGTTTGCTCAATGCAGGTAGGACTCAAACACTTCGGAAGATTCACAAAAATTTTGACTGTGGTCTTTTGCACAAACAGCTACTCTTCCAGCTGTGGTTTTCTCACAAACACAAGTAAGATTTGACCCGCAAACCTCACTCTAATTGGTACGGATCCCTCATGTGCACTCAGGATTCACCTAATACCAACCAACAACACATACACTTGTAGAAGCGAAATCAGCTCAGCCCAATCTGCTCAGAAACCAAAGACCAGCCTGCTCCTTAGATAAGTAAAGTAGTTTATTTACGTGCACAAGGAGACTGAACAGTGTAAGAGATCAAGCTGGAACAGTCTGAATGAGGAAGTAATACATGATCTTATATATTATTAAACCACAAGCAAATTTGTACATTTCATTGGTTCTTGACATTGACATATGATCATTTCTGCAAGATTGTTAAAGTTGTTTATCTTTGATTCTTCATAGCGCACCATATATGGATAAGAAATCATGGACAGGAACTTGCATAATATGTCCTATGTGTCTAATATTGTATGACATCTCTATAAACAGAAATAGGAACAATAAGTGCACAGGATGGCACTTTCTAGAAGGAAGATTGCTTCAGCTAGCAAGCGATTATGTTTCATGATGGCTGTAGAAATAGCAAGCCTTGCAATATAATGCTTTCCAAGCTACATTACAATGTTTCAAACTCACAGTTCATGATAGGTTATAATTTTGTTCAATAGAAACAGGCCTAGTTGTCATTGGGTATCACAGGGTCCAACAGGCCCAAAATGGGTTCTGAAAGAATGCGATTCCACGTTCCGCCCTCTGATACTCAATGACAACCTAACTCTAGTGATGGATGGGTGTCATTTCAATTGGGTTGCCACCCCTGGCATAACCCTCACTACCTTGTTGACAGTGATGCGCAGTGTCCCTGCGACAGATATTCTTAATCAGTATTGTCAGGAAGGAAGGATAAACCCTTATCAGCACACACAATGTTATTAACGCCACTATCCCTACCACCAGTACCCCTATCAGCCATGATACCCAACCACTGAACCATGCAACAATGTCCCCCAGTATTCCTCCTACATCTGTTAAATCTGACACTTCCTTTTCCCCCTTTTCTACCTTTTTATTCTTCCCCCTTGCCCTTCTTACATTACCACTGTTGTCCGGTACATATACGCAGCATTCTTGATGGATCACATGACATACCCGACCATCTTAACAAGAATGATGTCTAGCACAAGCCTGTTCTGCATCACAACAGCTCTCATATCTGTTAGTTCTTTGGTAATATTTCCTAGGGCCGCAGCTGTGGAACTCGCCAAGTTTTCCACTAATCCTGCTAATTTGTGTATTTGATATTCCGAGTGCGCGACCCCTAAAGGTAACATCAATACTCCTTCTACAGCTATAGCCCTATCTAGCCAAGAGGGAGCCCTTTTTCTGTACAGCCTTCGGGGGGCCCCTTTACTATTTGTGATGGATCTGCCACGTGTAAAATGCGAGGTAATACAAATGCTAGGTAACAGCTGCCTCGTCACCCTGCAGGCAGTTTAAAGTAGGCCGATGTTCCACACACACAAAAAAAATGCCCAGCAGTGCTGAGAGGCTTACTGACAAGCATTTGGGGCCATCTCATATTCTGTCTAAATTGGAGTATTTAGAGCATTCGCTGACCCCCACATTGATGCTAATATAATAGTTTACATCTGTGTTCAGACATGCCACTGACGTTAGGGCTGAGCATATTTCACTAAACACACTGGGGCACTGCCAGTGCGGTATTGAATGCACCAAGGTGCTTTTTTCTTCTCATGTGTCTTAAGAGATGGTGTTTTCACCTCTGCAGAATTTTCGCCTTGTACATTTCCCTTGTCCCTCACTTCGTTAAATGCGGCGAGAAGTTCATTTTCTCCCGGCAGAGGGGCTAATCTATCACACACTCTTCCATTTCCCTGTTCCTCTTTTCCACTTTCTCTTTTCCCATGTCTTTTTGCTACTTTCCTTCCCTTTTTAATCCTATTTTTACTTTCATCTTTGTCTCTTTCTCTAAAATATTGCTCACCATATTGCATGAAACATATTGGGTAAGCATGATGTGTGTGTAATTTGCAATTCCCTGCGTGGTAGTGGGTAGGTGAGTGCATATAAAGCAATCTGAGACATTTGTAAGTTCTTTACATAACGTGACCGTTTGTACAAATGCGTTATCAGCGTAAGTTCCTTCATTTACATCCCATTGTATTCGTCTTCTACGTTCTACTTTTTCCATCAGTCCTGTGTCCGGTTATTTTCACATGTTCACCAACCCCTGTTTACTTTTGATTATTTAGTTTTCCTGATCTAGGAACGGTCCATACATTTCTTTTGTATATATTGTCAATATTATTGTCACTATTATTCCTGGAACCGGGGTACATATGGCAGTCAATACCGTAGGCCACTTCCTTTCTTCTTTTCTTCTTCCAGGCATTATTGTTCGTTATTGATGGAAAAATGTCACAGTCTGTTCTTTTATTTAGTTCTTAGTCCTTCTGTTCTTCGGGTGGTACCTAATAGAATGGTGTCAGAGGTTACTAGCACTTGACGCCAATCAAGGCACTTTGTGGATGTATTCCGGCAGGACTCGCTTGCACCCTTTATCCTCCAAGGTGTGCAGCACGAGCAGTCCTATGAAGAGTCACCGCAGGACCCGCTTGCACCTCCTCGATCCTGTATGGGGTGCAGCACGAGCGGTCTTGTCAGTGTTGTCTTGTGTGGCTGGTGGACCGACGATTGTATCTCTGCTGTGGAAATGAATCTTCCATGGATACCGCAGCTGGTTGATGGAGATCCGTTGGCCCTCTTGGTGTGCGAGCTGTGGGTCCAGGATGTCAGCCCCTCACACTTGACCACTGTGGCTGTTGTTAGTAGGGTCAGATAGGGCCCCTTCCACCTTGGTTGTAGGCAGTGGCGTCTAGTGTGGGCCTTCACCCACACCCAGTTTCCTGACTGCAGTCTCAGACCTGTGGTGTCTCTTCTTCTGGCAGGGCCTGCAGCACCTGGCGGTGGAGATAACGTAATGTCTCTGTTATTTTTCTGCAATATTATAGCAATAGATCATCTGTGACTGCCAGGGGCGCGACTGACATATGGCCTGGTTTGTGGATGGGTCGCCCAAATACCAGCTCATAGGGGCTCAATTTTGTAACTCTGTCCGGGGTGCTTTTCATAGCAAGCAAAGCTAGTGGCAGTGCATCAATCCAGGATAGTTGAGTTGCTGCGCATATCTTTCTTATTTTGTTCTTAAGCACCCTATTCTTCCTTTCAACAGCTCCCGCTGCCGGTGGATGGTATGCACAATGCAACTTCTGTGTTATCCCAAATCCTTTACAAAGGCCTTGAATAACATGTGAAATGAATCCCAGTCCATTGTCAGAACTTAAAAGAGTCAGTACTCCAAAGCCCCATATCAGCTCTTTCAGAAGGCATTTAGGGCCAGATGTAGGAAGCCAAAAAATTGCGAGTCGGAAATTGCGAGTCGTTGGGACTCGCAATTTCCGACTCACAAAATGGTATCCAACAAGAAAAAGCGACTTCATTTTGCGACTCGCAAATGAAGTTGCACCGCAGATTGTGAGTCCGCTGTTGGCGAGGTCACTTTTTGTGACCTCGCTAAAAAACGACTTGCAAATTGCGAGTGGGTATCGCAAATTGCGACTGTGCCGCAAATTGCATGCAGGTACAGCAAAACAGTCTGAAAAACACTTCCTGGCTCTTGCTGATGACATCACAGCCAGGAAGTTATTAAATACACCTGGGAGGAGGGAGGACCACACCCTTTTCTAACTACTGAGAAACCACCTGGAGGAACAGCAGCAAGAATGGAAGACTCAGGCAGTGCAGGCAGGAAGAGAAAACTGAAGTTCTCTGGAAAGGAACTTGAGGTGCTGACAGAGGAATGCTGCCAGCACCATGACCAGCTGTTTGGAAGGGCTGCCCTGAGTGTTTCAGACACGGAAAAGAGGAGAATCTGGCAAGACATCCAGGAGCGGGTCAACGCCATAGGGGTGAGCCACAGGAGTATAGAAGAAATAAAAAAGCAGTGGTATGACCTGCGCTCCAGGACAAAGGAGAGGGTGGCAGAGCACCTCAGGGAGATGAGGGGCACAGGAGGAGGCCCATCCACCGTCCCACCACCCACACCCATGGAGGAACTGGTAGAACAGACCCTTGAGCCTGAGGCAGTGTCAGGAATGGGAGTACTGGACACGTCAGCGCCAGGGACATCAAAAAGTGAGTACCATGAAACATGCTTGTACACCCATAACTGCCCTACCCCCACCCACCCAGTACACAGCAGCATGCACAACCAAACTAGCTCCATTCCAGACTTGCAACCACCAGAATGGTACATTATGGGCAATGTAGTACAGTAGTCAGCTTATAGGCAACAGTTTATTAGGAGGCATACAACAGATGTTAGATACTGACAGTGTGTTCCCTATGTCCCACAGGTCTCCCACAAGACACCCCCACCAGCCACACCTTCCAGGGTGCAGAAAGCAGCCAACAGGCAACACAGGAGTATGAAGCAGCCACTACAGGGCCCAGCACCACACCACCACAGTTCCCTCCAGCTGAACCAATGGACATGGTGGAAATAGACACAGCACCTGGTCCCAGCCACAGTGTCAGACAGCAGGACCCTGAAGCACCACCGCGTCGCAGACACAGACCCCATGTCCAAGCAGTGTCCCAGGAGGATGGAGGTGACTCATCTATGTCCGCAGCTGAGGCAGCCCTCATATCTGGTCAGCGCCTGCAAACAAGGCAGATGAGAATCATTTCTGGGGCAATGCAACGGATGGAGCATAATTTCACTAATGGGCTGGCACAAGTGAACACACAGTTCACACGTTTGAACGATAATGTCGGTGACCTTGCTCTCTCCATACGGCAACTGGTAACAGAACTAGTGTCAGAGAGACAGAATGCAAGGCGCTGCGAGCGGCAACTGGTACACAGATTGGACCGCATGGCTGCATCCATCGTCCGTCTCGCAGTCAACACCACAGGGTTGTCACGCCGTACTGTGAGTTTGCAGGTGGACTTGGGCCACTTTGCAGGGGATGTGGCTCGGGGACTGGGTCGCATTAGCCACGCTGTGGACATGCTGGAGGCTAGACAGGTGGCTAGGGGCACGGCAGAGACACCTCAGGATAGTGAGGAGGGGTCCACCGTCAGCAGCGCATCTGCCACAGACACACGTGTCTTGAGGAGTGGCAGTGCACATCAGGGGTCTGCTGACACACTGAGTACTAGCCATGCTGGGCGTCCCAGGCGGAGGTGTTAGGCCCATGCACTGCAGGACACATGAGGCACATGAAGTGAATGTGTCCTCATTGAAGGTGGACATTTACAGCCCCTTCACAAAAGTTCAGTTCTTCACTTATTAGGTTCACATAATAAAACTTATTGTTTGTTCCACTTCACAACTGGGCTCTTTGTGTGTGACATTAGTGTGTGTGGTGACAGTTACCACGTACCTTCCAAAGTATTGGCTTGCAATGTGGTCCCGTCTCTGTCTGCCTTGATTTGCAATGTTTTTGTCCCCAGGATAGCGATGTGGTAGCTCTTGCTCTTCATCCTCCGAATCTGGGTCTTCAGGGGTGAGATGTAGCCCACGTCTGGTGGCAATGTTGTGCAGTATAGCGCATGCGCTAACTATCTTGAATGCTGTTATTGGGGCATAATGGAGTGCACCTCCACTTCTGTGAAGGCATCGAAATCTTGCCTTTAAAAGTCCAAAGGTCCTCTCTATGACATTTCTGGTCCTCCTATGTGCACTGTTATATCGCCTCTCATTCTCATTACTGGGTGTTAGGTACGGGGTAAGTATCCATGGTCGTAGCGCATCTGCACTGTCACCTGTTTGGCAAAAATGAACAATGTTAGCAGGGCATGGATGGTTTCTACAGTGACCTGTGTATGTCTTCAGGGTGTCTGCAGCAATACTGTGGTTCTAAAAATTCTGGACCCATGTAATTTACTTTGCCACAGCAGTACGATTTTAGTATCAAAAGACCGATAATGACTAGTACACTAAGCATGAGCATTTTCGCTCAATTCCAGCAGCGTTTTCACCTCGAAATCGCCATTTTCGTCCTGCACTCGTGGCTCCCATTTTATACACGGCAGCCATTTTAAAAGTTGCCCTCACATAGGCTTATAATACAGTCAGGTTTGATTCCAAGGACACGTACACCTTGATTGACTTTTCTCTGACCTGGGCAAGCTGGAACCATTGCCTCAGGCCAAACCTGTTTGGTCAGTCCCTCTCCCAGTGGCCGAATCAGATAGCATTAAGGCACACCATGCCATAAAACCCTTATTATCGCTCACACACCCTGCCTAATCTTGCTCACACCTGCACCTGCTCTTTTCTTCTTCTTACTATACGAGGGGGAGGTGCCCGTTTTTATTGGGGGTCCACACTTATCTGATGTAAAATACTAGGCCTTGCCGGGTAATTTATTATGGGTTGGATGACATGAAATATGAGGTTTCATCATGACACTGTTTTTTCCTTTGTAGTGAAAACATGTGAATGACCAACCAAAATGTCAAGAATGTTTGCCTGAAGCTTAAAAAACTGTATATAAGGAAACCTGACATTGCATTGAAACACAGTCTCCTGAGAACATACAAACCGTGCTGTTGTACTTCTAGGACGCTTGTTACTTGGCTGCAGCCAATAAATTTGATCTTTGACTTCACCTAGAAGACTCTGAGTTTCTGTGGTCTGAATCAGGAAAGTACCCGAGGTCTTTGGGTGTACCCTGGCACCGCTGGGTTACCGGATCAGTACCGGTTCTGAAAAACCCAGTACCTCTGTTGGCGCCCAACATGGGGCGATACCAGCGGTACCGGTCCAAGCCTGAGGTCCGTGGGGAGCTTCGTGTGAAAATTCTGGAGGAAGGCCGCCACTTCATCGACCCCTGCATGTCTACGTGGTCCGAAAGTCTTTGCTGCGAGGTTCCCCGCTTCCCGACGGCTACGAAGGACTGCTGCCCTGGCTATCGCCCTGATTTGGACCCTTGATGTTTGGTAGAGCGAAACGATAAGACGAGTCTTCTGGTGACGTCATCGATATTTTCAGTTAAGTATAAGTGGAGCGTCTCCCAGTCCTTAGTTGGACACTTGGTTTGGTCCTTAGTTGGACATTTGGTTTGGTATCCCTTCGGGATCACTTTGATTTGGAACTTGCAAGTACCAAAGCCGAAGGACTCGTGTATTCACGAGACTATCGTAAACGATAATCCTTTGAAGTTTGAAGCTAGACTAGTGAGCGAAGATGCCTGGTCTTAGCAGACTTGGAAATTTGTTTTGTCTTGGTTTTAAAAGGGACTCCCGGTTGGAGGACTCATGTCCGGTTCCTCCGATTGGAACTCCAACCTATGAACTATATGTGAAGCACGGAGTAGGCCCCATCACGTTTAATAAAGTATGGGTCCACTATTCTTGGAAATAATTGAGAAAAGTTTTCTTTTTTTTCTTGTGAATATGACTTACAACTAGGATCTGCAAACGGTTCTGTAAGTAAATTGCGACGGCGCTATTTATGAAAAATGGCTAAAGCGCGCTGTATTGTGTGTCCTGAGTGTTTTCTGTTTATATCTGAAATGAGCTCAATGTGTGTTTGTGGGTCTTCTTGATGTTTTCAGTTTGTTAAGTAAAATGTTGGTTAATTAATATTAAGTAGAAACTTAGAAAAAATCCAGAAATGAACCATGTGATGTGCTAACATAGCTATATGTTGCTCTTTAATTTATAGAATGAGCAATTGTGCACATATACAAAACTGCCGTTAAATGCTTAATAAATTAGAAAACACATTCAATAGATATAAATAGGGCCCCAAAAAAAACGAAATTATCTATTTTTGCAAAAAAAATAAAAATACATTTACAGCATTTTTCTTAGATGCATTGTATTAGATGTTCACAGGCAAACTTTTCAGCTGCAGTATATTTGATAGGAATGTTCAATTCTGCCAGCACTTTCCCAGTTAAACATGGGTGGAATTTTGCATAACCTTCCTTTTAAATGAAAGTGGCGCAAAAATGTGACGCATTTCAAGTTAGGCTTATGCGCTTAGGCTTGTGAGTTAATGTATCCCAAATAATAGGCAAGGGATGCAGCTTGCTTTTATATGTGGAATTATCACAAAAAAAAGAATAATTGGGTTTTTATTTTATTTTTAAAAGAAAATTATTAATTATGGAAAAATTATTTAAAAAATAAGTGCCTTTCAAAATCGTTTTTTAATATTTATAAAGCTTAATACCTATACTATGACCTCCTAACATTAAAATTTAATTTAAGTTATGTTGCACCACCGCTAAAATGACATTTGTATGTGCAATTTTCCCTTGGCGCAGGAGCAAACAAGCTCATTTCTATAAAGTATAAATTAATATTTTCAATGGCTGACTCATGGATTGTGTAATAGACATTCTGGTAATGCATATTATGCAAGAAAATTGTAGGATATTGATTTTTTAATGCCTAAAATATCAAAGTCGATTTTGGGCAAAAGCACTGTTTAAACTGCATTTTCTTTCATTCAGAGTACTTTTTAAAGTGTCTCAGGCTTCAGTAAATGCATACATTTAGGTTTGATATATATTTGCAGGTTGTGACTTCTTATGATTCAATGAGTCAATGTGCCAGTACAAAGGCTTGTTTTAATATCAAGGTTGAAGGTTCTAACTTCAGCTGGGCCTACTGAGACGTTCATTCATTCAAGGTTGATGAAATATGTACCATTGCATGGGATTGCAACAAGCATTTATTCTAACAACTGGTATGTGTGTTATTAAGGTTTGTGAATTATTCACAGTAAATGTAGTTTAATAATTTGGAAATAGAGATAATTTTTTTTAGCGCCTAAAAAGGATTTTTTTATTTATTTAAATAGAGTGAATTATTACAGGTTAGAAGGAAAATAGGAAGGCCTACTGCCTTTGACAGATTCAGAGTGGCAGAAGCTAGGAGAGCTACAGAGGCTGGCTCAAGTCACGCTGCTGAGATGCTATCTTTAGTTTTCCCATAAACAATGGAGGAGGCTGTCGTGTTGACACTTGTGACCTTTTAAATTAGGGCCTTGTCTCTGTGAAATGCAGAATGACCCTACGGGCCTCTAAAAGTGGGATTTCTGGTTTCTCCAGAAGAACATCAATACAATTAAAGAACTTAATTCCAAAGGGAAAATATAAAAAAAAAGGGGTTTCTTCGAAAGTCCCAACATCATGTTAAATGCTCTGCAGAACTGATACATTTGTGTCTCCGCTCTAAAAAAATAAAATGATGCCTGCTAGTTGCTTTTATTTGACAGAAAACGAAGTGTTGCATTAAGTCTTAGACAGAAAATAAGATGCAGCCCTTTCCTAAAATTTTTAAGGCTACATGCCTTAATGAGAACGATTTGCCAATTAAGACTTATTTTTCACAGTGGAAATTGTAGGTGCCAAATTAGTATGGAGTGTCAGTGTAACAATTTTTACTTTTAGAAAGGTAAAACTAAGGTGGCTTGATGTTGCGAAGTAACTGACAAGAGGGTAACAGTTAAGTAATGGAAATTTATTTTCATGTATTTGGTCCTATCATGAATTGTTCTTGCTGGTCCTGTATGTTAGAAGAGAAACAGTAAAGTTATATTTGACAGCAGATTTCCATTGCCTGGTGATCTACTGTCAAAAGGAGGGTAAGGATTTTAAACCTGACAAATTAAACAGACCCAAATATTGGGTTTTGGGCTGCAGGTTTACAGTGCATAAAGTACATGACATGGTGTTGTGTGTCACCGCTTATTCACACATGCTATTGTTTTGTCTATGCTTTTTGTGCTTGATACACAGCAAGTATATCTGATGGCTTGACGTTTTGTGCGTTTTTATTATTTTTTATTTGTTTTTTGCATGTTTGTTGCTGCTTTTGATACTATTACAAGCTCCCCTGTGTTGTGAGGGGATGGTCATGACGATGCCCATCGCTACGCAACAGTTGGTTGAACTTGTTCTGGTTACTAAATTCCACAGATAATGATATTTCATGCTGTGAACATAAAAGACAACACTTCACCAGTGCATGTCTATTTGGCTATAATGGTATTGAAGGAAAATAAAAAGAGATATACTGGATCAAAGTGTGTCACCTGCAGTTAGTCACGTTACTGCCCCTTCCCTTAAAGGAACAGGCAGCCCTACATTTATGTATCCTTGATTGGACCTAAGGATGAAATTATAGATCTGTGACTCAAGGTGGCCTAATTTCTATATTACATTAGTTAATGATGTTCTGTTTCCTAAGTAGCATATGGCTTTCGTTCCTTAAAAGAAAACCAGGTTTTCATTTTTTCCCGAAGAAGGAACTGAAACATTAGCTAGGAGTACCGTATATGGTGTAGTCACCAACGGTAGAGTTAAAATTTGTGTAACTTTGGCCTTTGTGTATCACCCGTCCTCTCGGTGTTGTGTCGCATGCCTGACTATCACCCAAATAATTTTTTTTTGTTCTTCCTATAGATTTTTTTCTTTTGTTACTTCCCCTGACCAATGTCGCATCATGCTTAGTTATTGAGATTTTAGCTATGTCCTAGTCCCATTTCTCTTTTTCGAATTCCTTTCACCAGTCAGCCCTTTTATTATTATTGATGTATTGTTCAGGTTCACATTTCCAGACTGCAGTGATGTACCAGGGACCCCCATGATATGTATAATTCCCTTTGGTATGACCAGACTGGTTTTCAAGAATTTGCCTTAGGCCTGCTTCAATGTTTTCCAGCCTGACTGTCAGGGTAGCGATAGGCTGGTTAACTGACTCAATATTATAGTAAGACAAGTTTTCCATTTCAATAGGAGATATCTTATGTTTACCTTTTTGAACATGTCGAATTTTCAATGTCTATTTTAATTTGGTTTTCGGTTCCCTTCTGTTCCTGCTACTTTAATTTTTGGTGGGATCAGATGTGTCCTAATCATGCAAATATCAGGACCCTCTAGTTCTTGTCTTTTTGTTTGCACATTTGACTATTAGCCTGTGTATTGCATAGTGCACCTGATGCACAGTTTTTAAAGGAAGGTTTCTACATGTCCCTGATAATCGGTATCATGTGATTTCTCTATTGAGATGTTCTAAGGTAAGGAGGAACACCTAGACTTAATCATTGAGGAAAATATGTGTTTACCCCATTAGACAATGCCACTGTGTGAGGAAATCCATTCAGATAGAATTCTCATGTAGCTATAGATGGCAGAGAATAATGGAGAGAACCCAATTAAAGATGCTAGAGACCCTTTTTTGCCCTTCTGCCTTTGTCTTTGTATTTTATGCCCATGGTGTATGGCTACTCCTTTGAAGATTGCAGACCACCTGCTTGCAGTCCCCTTGTTAAAAACCATGAACTGTTTTTTTTTACTAAATTGAAGGAAACTAACAACTGTGGCACATTTCCTACGTCACTAGATTCTGCGGGTATCAAGTCATAATAACCTGCAGGACATTGATTTAAGCCTAATTCCCATCAGTGACAGCTACAGATGAAAGACGGACGTCTTGGCCCTACAGTCTCAGCACCCAGAAAGTAGCAAAGCTGGACAGCGATTGCCAGCGCATGGTATCGTACTTGCTCCATCAGACGGCGTTGGACATCACAAAACCAAAGTTTCAGTGTAAAAGAGCTAAAGAGAAGGATTCCTGTTGTTGATAGCAGAGCTGTTTTGAGGTTTCATTTCTCTACCTGTCATGTGCTGGTAACCTCTGACAGTGTGCAATCCCTTGAGCCCCTTAACCTGAGTTTTGGCCACACACACCCTTTTCTTTGCTCCAACGGAAGAAGGGCAGTGCACTGGAGATTTCAAGTTTGGAAAAAGGCACTATATTGTGGTGCCCATGAAAGAGCAGCTTGAGCGTCCTCTGACACTAAATAATGAGTGTTGGAGTCTGAAAGTGCTGCTGAGCTTGAGCTATTTCCCAATTAATGGTGCTTGGGTCTGCACGAGATGATTTGTGCCCTTGATCAATGAAGAGCACATTGTTTGTAGTGTCTGCCACAGAGGAGAGACACTGGTGCATTGCTTTAAGACATTGAGACTTTCGAGTGAGCTGTGGGTGTTTGCCAGGAGGGCACTCCAACTAAGCAGTACTTTTCTCACGAAGATGCCTGAATTGAGAGGCCCATGCGAAAGAAAACAACAAAAGAAAATTTGATGGACAATAGAAGCCTGCCAGAGAGGCTTTTTGAACGGACTCTGGGCATAGTTGGTTTCACAAGAGGTTTCCGTGTGATTGTATAGACTAGGTGTTAGGAGACTGATTGTTTTGCTGGCATTGTTTTAAAGTACTATTCTGTTTAGTAAAAGCAGAATAAAGTTCATTTTCTGTGGAAAGAGTACCCCCTTTTCACCTTAGAGCATTGATGAGAGTCACCACTGTTCCACCTGAACATACAAAAATTACTGAAATGCAGAGGAGCCCTAAAAATGTTACTAGATAATTTTAGGATTTGCTTTTTGGTTAGGGTTGTGAAAAATTATTATTTCATTTGTAATAGTGGTCACCACTTTCTCCCGTTGTCTATATGTTCTTAATAACGTGTTTTCTAGTGTCTTTTAAACATGACTTTGTCATTTATGGGTGGGATTGCTTTTCTCTACTCAATTGACTTCTGCACCCACTTCCCAACCCCTTCTTTTCCTACTATTGTTTCTTTGCACTCTTTTCACCCTTTTCCTGAACATGAGCAGGTTAGAAGATCAGAATTCGTAAGCAATTCTTTTGTACAGCTTCTGCATCAACACTAGTTAGTAGTGAACATCACTAATTGTTGGGTGTGTGATCTTATGCCACCTACTGCAGATAGAGGTATTCCTTATTTTGTCCTGCCATATGTGGCCTTTTGTGCTACTTCATGTTCGAGGAGACCTGTCCAGAGAGAATTACCAAGTACTAGAATTTTGCTCCAGCAACATCTCCATGGCCTTATAAACATAGACCTGGACTCAGATTAGCATGAGAATAGGTTTATTGCCTATGTAAGGGCAAAAGGAGGGTTTGTGGTTCTAAAAATTCTGGACCCATGTAATTTACTTTGCCACAGCAGTACGATTTTAGTATCAAAAGACCGATAATGACTAGTACACTAAGCATGAGCATTTTCGCTCAATTCCAGCAGCGTTTTCACCTCGAAATCGCCATTTTCGTCCTGCACTCGTGGCTCCCATTTTATACACGGCAGCCATTTTAAAAGTTGCCCTCACATAGGCTTATAATACAGTCAGGTTTGATTCCAAGGACACGTACACCTTGATTGACTTTTCTCTGACCTGGGCAAGCTGGAACCATTGCCTCAGGCCAAACCTGTTTGGTCAGTCCCTCTCCCAGTGGCCGAATCAGATAGCATCAAGGCACACCATGCCATAAAACCCTTATTATCGCTCACACACCCTGCCTAATCTTGCTCACACCTGCACCTGCTCTTTTCTTCTTCTTACTTTACCAGGGGGAGGTGCCCGTTTTTATTGGGGGTCCACACTTATCTGATGTAAAATACTAGGCCTTGCCGGGTAATTTATTATGGGTTGGATGACATGAAATATGTAAATTAGCACTTGTATAGCGCACTACTCACCCGTTAGGGTCTCAAGGCGCTGTACTCATACCGCTTTGGAACCCCTCCTGGCTTGTTCCCTATGAGGTGCCAACTCCTGAGGGTGAAGCCAGGCATCCAAGCGCTGTTGGGGCCGTTGTGGAGATTAAGCAAGCTATTGCCCAGAGTTGCAGAGTGGGACCCATGAATTAGATTAGGCACCAAGGCGAGAATTATCTGGTCAAGGGGAATTGAGCCCAAGACCTGCCGAAGCGGGACTTGAACCCTGGTCTTGAGCCAGATCTCTGCTTCAGGGTCTGCCGCTCTAACCATTGAGCCACACTTCTCCACAAATATGAGGTTTCAGCATGACACTGTTTTTTCCTTTGTAGTGAAAACATGTGAATGACCAACCAAAATGTCAAGAGTGTTTGCCTGAAGCTTAAAAAACTGTATATAAGGAAACCTGACTTTGCATTGAAACACAGTCTCCTGAGAACATACAAACCGTGCTGTTGTACTTCTAGGACGCTTGTTACTTGGCTGCAGCCAATAAATTTGATCTTTGACTTCACCTAGAAGACTCTGAGTTTCTGTGGTCTGAATCAGGAAAGTACCCGAGGTCTTTGGGTGTACCCTGGCACCGCTGGGTTACCAGATCAGTACCGGTTCTGAAAAACCCAGTACCTCTATACCTAATAGATATCTGTCTCCAAACTCCCCACGTTCTAGGCGTTGGTTTATCCCACTGTGCCTGAAAATGTACGAGTCATGTGTACTCCCTGGAAATTTGGCTACCATGTCAGTGATGACATAATGGGCGTCACATACCACCTGGATGTTCAGTGAGTGGGTACACTTCCGGTTGCGGAACAGATATTCCAGATTTGCAGGAGGGCATATTTGTATATGTGTCCCATCTACACACCCTATCACATGAGGGAAGTTGGCAATTCTGTAGAATTCCAACTTGGTGCTGTTGATTTCTGCTTCATTCCTGGGTAGGTATATGTATCTGAACATGTGTGTGAGTATGGCATCTAAGAAACATCTGAAGAACTGTGAGAGTGCACTTTGGGATACTCCACCTGATAGCTACCCGAGGCCAAAAGGTGCAGTGAGCTTAGCACTTGCACATGTGTGGGGATGGCGCTGCCACGCACAGTCTGGCGTTGAAGTTGCGGATTGAGTAGATCTATTAATTCTAATATTGCTGCACTTCTGAATCTGTATTTATCATATATCTCCTCCTCAGTTTGTTGGAAAAGTTTCTGCCTGGTTCTGTATATCCTCTCCTGTCTCTGGCTCCTCCTCCTCCTCTGCTGTGCGGCGTGGACTCTCCTCCTCCTTGCTATCACACATATTTCAGCCATCTTGAGTAACCCAGATGCCTTCTGGGTCTCCTTTTATACTTTGGTTATGGTTACCATCTGCTCTGAGTTAGTGGTAATTTGGGTGTGCAAAATGGGCTTTTTGTGACTAGTCGCAATTTGCGAGTGGCTTTTTCATATGGTTTGTGACTCGCAAATTGCGTCTCCCTATTTGCGAGTCGCACAATGGGGTCGCAGAATTTGCGAGTCGGTAATGGCTCACGTCGTAATTTGCGTTTCGGAAATGGGGTTCTTGCATCCCATTTCCGATTTTGCGGGGTTGCAAATTGCGATTCAGGCCATTTGCGACTCGCACATTTTTGCTACATCTGGCCCTTAGCCACTGTCTGTGCATCACCATTCTTGGTGAGGTACGCTTCCGTCCATTTGCTGAACGTGCAAACTATTACCAGTACATATCTAAATTTGTATGCAGGGGTCATTTCAATAAAGCCCATTTGAAGACTCCCAAAGGGTCCGTGTGGTGGTGGTGGTGGTGGGAAGTGGCCTGGAGCAGTTGGTGTACCCTTTCCAGAGTTGTACTGTGCACAAATGGTGCATTTCTTACATAAATGCTCTGCACATTGCCGAAATTTGGTGTTAAACCAACATTGGGAAAACAGTTGTATCATCCCATCCCTCTCCACGTGTGATGGACCATGGAAAAGGCGTGCAATAGAGGAAAGTAACATGGATGGCAAACATATCTTGCCATTTGGGGCAACCCAAATTCCCTCTTTATCTTCCCTGCAACCACTCCTCTTCCATTCTTCTAATTCTGATTCCCTGGCCTGCTGTTGAACACCTTTTGGATCAAAATATGTGCTTTCTTTCTCAACCAGTGGGGCAGGTGTGACCTGTACCATTTCGTAGTCGCACCCACTTAATGCTATCCTCTGCACTTCTTTGTCAATGAGCGCATTTCCCATAGGAATGTAAGCCCTAGCGGAGGTGTGAGCTGTACATTTTACAATTGCAATTCTATTTGGCAGGAGTAGGGCTTGCAACAAGTCATTAATCAGAGATGCATGTTCTATGTGTTGGACAGCTGAGTTGAGGAATCCCCTCATAGCCCACAACTGGCCAAAATCACACGTGACCCCAAAAGCATATTGGCTGTCTGTGTAAATGTTTGTCGATCTTCCTTCTGCCAATTTGCATGCTCTTGTAAGCGCTACCAATTCTGCTGCCTGGGCACTTTTTATTGTGGGAAGCCTTTCTCCCTCTAGTAGCCTCTTGACCATCCCTACAGCATAAGCGGCCTGTAACATCACAGTGTGATCTCTGATTCATGACCCATCCACGAACAGGTCACCCTCCACATCTGGGAACGGAGTTTCTCTGATTTCTGGCCTCACCTTTGTGTGCCGTCGACTGCTATCACGCAGTTGCGGAAAGAGTTGTCTATGGAGGGGTTATCATGGTCATGCTCTGTAGGCAGAAGGGGTTCAGTGTGGTGCATCTTTTAATCATTATGTGTGGTGCCAGTAGTGTCAGCTCATATCATGAGAGGCGAGCATTTGTTAGGTGCAGAGTCTTTGTGGTGGTCAATAATGTGTCCACTGATTGAGGGACATGCAACAGTAGCGTGTGTGTGCCATAACAATGTTCTCTGACTGTTCTACTGCTAGAGCGGCTGCTGCTACCGCCCTCAGACACCGTAGAAGACCCGCCGCTACTGGGTCTAAGGTGGTTGAATAATATGCCACTGGGCGGTAGAAGGTGCTGTGTTTTTGTGCCAGTAGTCCTAGGGAGCAGCCTCCTTTCTCATGGGAAAATAGGTGGATCTCTTTGGTGTAATCTGGGAGGTCGAGGGCTGGAACTGCGCACAGTTCCCTCTACAACTTTTGGAAGGTCTCTTCACAGTCCTCTGGCCATGGCACTTTATCTGGTATGTCCTTGTGTGTGGGCGTGCAATTAGGGAGAAATTTGGTATCCAATGTCTGCAATAACCTGCCACCCTAACGAAAGCCCTCACATCCTTCTGTGTTTGTGGTCTAGGGTATTGAGTTATGGCCGCTATCCTTTCTGGCAGCAATTTCATTGATCCCTGGGACAACTCGTGTCCCAGGTATTGCACCTTGGATTGACAGAGCTGCAATTTCCTTGGGGAAACCTTATTGCCCTTCCTTGCCAGATGGCATGTTAGCATAGTAGAATAAAACTGTGTCTTGCACGCTTGCTGTCCGTGATGGTGATGCTATAGTAAATCATCAATGTATTGTATAATCGTAGACCCTCCTGGAAAGTGCAATGATGCCAAGTCTGATCATAGGGCATTGGAGAATATTGAGGGGCTGACACAGAACCCCTGAGGGAGCCATTCATGTGTGACTCTTTTCTGTTTAAATGTAAAAGCGAATAACCCCTGTGATTCCCTATGACGGGGCACTGAGAAGAAGGTATTGCTGAGATCTAGAACCGTGAAATTAGTGGCTGTGCTTGGAATGCTGGAGAGGATGGTGGCTGGGTTTGGGACCACTGGAAACAATGGTATAACCACTTTATTGAGTTCTCCCAGGACTTGAGTAAATCTGTACACCGGGGCCCCATCGAGCCCTGACGTGGCCTTCTTCACCAGGAAAATCGGAGTATTGCAGGGACTATTTCGTATTTCCCGCAATATTCCTTTCCTCAGGAGGTCCTCTATTACTGGTGCTATGCCCTCCTCCCCTTCTTTGGCTATTTTGTACTGTGGTACCTGTGGCAATGATGCCTCAGGGGTAGTGTCACTCACACTGGGGGGTAATCTAATATCCTCACTACATCATTGGGTCCCTGTGCCCAAAACTCACTAGGGACTGAATCTTGTAACTCTTGTGGGAGGCCGTACACTGGCACTTTTTCTGTATTACCACATCTCACAAATGCCTGTAGCATTATCCCATTCTCCCTGCTTTCCAGAAATATCCCTTCAGGTGAGCAACTGATGGTACACTATAATTTGCAAAGGAGGTCCCTTCCAGGCAAATTGACTGGGCAGTGCCTACCAAAGATGAACTGATGCTTTACAATTATAGGGCCTACTTTAAATTGCAATGGTTGTGTTAAGTATTCATTCACAGGTTTTCCTGTCATCCCTACAGCTGTTATCTGTGTCCCTGATAGCGGTGCATCTGGTATGTCGGATGCTTTTAGCATTGACCTTGTCGCTCCTATGCCCACTAAGAACAGTACTGTTTTACTTAACACTGTCCCATCTACATATGGGCCCCCCTGATCTACTGTTAGTACTGGACCCGTAAAGTAGGTCCCTGAGGGAGGTGGATATGGAAACCCATTCTCCCCTTGAGGTGTTTGCAACCTGTCTCAGTGTGTTCTTTGATGTCCATTAGCATGGGAATCGTATATATTATCAGTGTAAGGTGGGGGTCGTGCCTCGCGCTGTTGTCTGGGTTCACTCCTACCTCTCTGTCCTCATACTAAGAGGGGGCATTCAGCTTTCCAGTTCCCTGTTGGTTGCAGTGGAAACATGCAGAGCCCTTAAGGCAGAGGTCTTCAAACTGGGGGGCGGGTCCCCCTTGGGGGGCCTCAAGTGATCCGGGGGGGGGCGCCAAACTCTGGCCAAAAGAAATATTGTACAGATAACATGCCTTTGTTTTAAGCAGAAGCGTGTTATTGCAGTTTTAAAAAGGTAACAGTACTTAAGTGCAATGTTTAAATAGGTTTAGACCTATTTAAACATTGCCATCTTTCTAAAATAATTGTGAAAAATTCTGAAGGGGGCCCAATGATTTTTATTTTTCAACAGAGGGGGGGAGGGGCGCGGCATTAAAAAGTTTGAAGACCACTGTCTTAAGGGGTTGGGAGAATGCTCGTTCCTTTTGCCCCCGGCCCCGTCCTCTACCTCTCCCCCTGCCCTGGCTGTTGCTGTAAAACCGCTCCTATGCCACCATTAACTTAATCTTGTCTTTTTTTGTTTTCTCCTCATCTGCCATTTGTAGGTGTCTTTGATAGTCTGCACAGTACCTGGCTGCGGATAGAACCTTGTCAATAGGTTCCTGTTGCCAGCATACAAAAGATTTTTGTAAGTGCGTCTGGATGGGCTGTTGCAAGCCATATACAAAGGTAGTGACAACTGATGGCATCGCTTCCCCCAGTGGGTTTTTCATCCCACTGCATTGTAGGTAAACCTGGAGGAGACGGTCATAATAACTGTTCACACCCTTTCTTTTCTTGCTTTGCATGAATTATTTTTGACCAATCTACCTTGTCCTCCGGCACCTTTCCTCTTACATATTCCATCACTTTTTTCTTACTGTTTCTACTTCATCTCCCGGTATACCTCCTGGTCCCCTCTTTGCCTCCACAGTTGGCCACTCCACCAATTTCTAGATCTCTGGGTACTATTTTATTGAACAGTGTGTCTAAGTCTTTCCAAAGCAACCCTCCCATAGCCACTATCCTGTTCAGTTGTGTGTACCACTTGTAGGGTTCATCCCACAGCTTTGGGAAGTCTTTAGTGAATGAAAACGAGTCACTACTATGCCAAGGTACCTGTACATAGGACAGTGTGCGATCGTCTTCACCTGTGGATAGCGTTGGTACTTCTCTTAAGGGTAAAATTGTTACTGGGTCTGTATCTGTTCCTTTTTGTAGGTCCTTGAGCACGTGTGCCGTATCAATGCCTTTCATTAAGTCCTCCCACTTTTGCAGTATCAGTACATCATAGTTCAATTTTGCAGTCAATTTAGCATTGTCCCCCGATGGTAACTCAGTATCTGTAAAACTCAAGTGGGAGGAATCCCAATGGTATTCCTGTGGTAGGGGACCTGTGCTATTGGTATGCTTGTTGTATTTCTCGTTTACTTTAGAAGCCTGGACCAGCAATTCTGCACGTGCTAGGATCAGTATTTTTTCTCTGTACTCGCTAGACCAGTCATTTTCTAGGTCTGCAAGTGTCATCCTTTTATCAATAAGACCGGTTAATATTGCTCGACAACTTACAGTGTCTGATTTTAGAAACCTTTTCTTCTGTAGTGCAGGAGAACTGCGCTGGGTATTTTTAGGAGAATTGCGTGGTGTCTTTGATATGCTGTCCCTTCTAGTCCCTGGTGTTGTTGAAACTTCTTGTAAGAAGTCTGACAGGAGGTTAATGTTGTATTGTGTGTGGTGCACATACGTGAATATGTCCCATATAACCTGCTGCACATCCTCTGTTCCTGTGCTGACATCCCCAGAGGCATTTTGGAACCTTAGGTTCCACTTCGTGTTTAGAAGGGACGGCAGACTGCCTCTCTTTTTTTGGCATTTTTTGGATAATTCTGTGCTAGTCTTACTCAGTTTTTGTGCAGCATGAGCTGCTTCCTATTTTATTTACTGCAGCTTCAAATAGCCTGTTACAGCCTCGAGCTCGGACTTTCGTACTTCCTCATTTATCAAGCGTCGTGCCAAGACCCGGGCTGCCTTTTTCCCGGCTGAAGATAGCTGAGGAGGTTGTGTCCCTGGCACTGAGTACTCGAGCTGTTCCTTTTTAGCAACTCCTTCTTTTTTGTTGCTATGCCCTAACCTTCCCATCAGTATGCCTTCCATGAGTGGGTCCTCCCTCTCCTCTTCCTTCATCCCCTGTCAACCCTGTTCCTGTGATGGTGCACTTGCCACAGGAAGAGATGGGAATGTCCCTACCACTTCAAGTGTTTTGTCCTTCCATTCTTCCAATGTTTCTCTGCTCTTTCTCTCTGAAAAAACCCTTGTCTCAATTCCAGCAACTCTTTATGCACTTTATCTTTCACATCACTGGTTGTACGCATATCTCTTAATATTATGTCCCAGCTGTAGAACGCGTCCAATTCTACATCCCCAGTCTTCCGTCCTTTAAGTATTAGCATCTGTCACAAGTATGCCAACTTGCTCATGTCATAGGTGCCTGTCTTAGGAAAACTGTAAATCCGGTCTTTTGGCAGTCAATGCGTGCCATTTGTCAAGGAACATTAATGTGTGCAGGCCCTGTTTAACAGATACATGATGTGCTGGACTGTCCTTAAGGGGATAGGCTTTTGGGAATCCAAATGTTCCTTACTCAGGGTGTTCCCCATGACTTATCTACCCCTGTCCCTGATGATGCTGCAAACATTTCAACAGTTCAGTTATACTTGACGTGGGAGATAAAAGGATGTTGGCAGGCTGTCCTCACCGCTCATTCCCAATGTAACATGAGGGAGCAGACAGTGATACTTCATCCAATCAGATAGTCAGCTGACAACCGCATTTGTAATTAGTGAAGCAGAGAGTGCATTTCAATTGTGCACTGGCACTTTTTCTGTATTACCACATCTCACAAATACCTGTAGCATTACCCCATTCTCCCTGCTTTTCAGAAATATCCCTTCAGGTAAGCAACTGATGGTACACTGTAATTTGCATAGGAGGTCCCTTCCCAGCAAATTGACTGGGCAGTGCCTACCAAAGATGAAAAGATGCTTTGCAATTGTAAGTTTGTTCAACAGAAACAGGCCTGGTTGTCATTGGGTATCACAGGGCCCAATAGACCCAAAATCGGTCCTGAAAGAATGCGATTCCCAACACTCAAGGGACATACTTTTGTTGTTTTCGACAGCACTCAACTGTCCAACACCTTACTGCAGACAATAAAATAACCAAGTGTGTCCATACACCTGTACAATAATCTGGAGTCTCAGGCCTCGCAGTACACGTTACAACAACAACCACATGAGCAATTTTGAGCACAAAGCACCACATGCGCTTAGAGTATGCCAACTCCTCACTCTCTTACATTGGAGTACAAATCTCCCTACTCAATTACCTTGGAGTACACACACTCTCTACTTCACTCATTCCTCACACTTAACCGCAATTTGCCAAAACATTGCAAGCGCAAAACCCTATTAAAAACACATACCATACACCTGTAAGACAATGCTGAGATTTCATCAACCCTTACATTACACCAAGAAGAACTCACAATGTGGGCAAATCCTGACTCTCCTCCTCACAAGACAAACCCATAACTCTGCTACCCAAACTGCGGTAGTGCTGGTGCCCTGGAAAAATTCGTACTCTCTAGTTCCGGGCTCAACTACCACCAGCACTCAGGGTGGTGAGACAGTAACAACACCAATTTCACCTACTAAGATCGACTGAATCTTTGGACTCGGCAAAGAGAGTAGTAGTCAGAATCATTAACCACAAATCAATTACATTATACCATAAACAATTTATACACTAAATTAAAATTCCACACTGAATAAAGTTTCAAAGCTTTATTACAATCTCAAAATGAATGTCACATAAATGGTGCGAAAGACTCTGTTATAGACATACATGACAAATCATAGGCTGACCAAAACGTCTGAAAAGATTTAACCAAATAAACACTAACTACTAAACATCAACACTGTTAGACACTCTAAAAGAATTGTGCAGATTAGCAACAACACAGTATGCACATTATTACCAGATTTCAAAGCAGATGATGCTGTAAATTTCACTGCACCATTTTTTCGGGTCTCCCTCCATGGAAACACCCCCTTGCATTCAGTGGGGAATTTTTCTGGGAAAGTGGTGCACTATTCATTCTAGCACCTGATTGCGTCCCCCTAACAACACCATGGCGGTCGTGTCCCCGACCAAAACATCTGAAAAGATTTAACCTACTAAACATCAACACTGTTAGACATTCTGAAAGAATTATGAAGATTAGCAACAACACAGTATGCACATTAATACCAGATTTAAAAGCAGATGATGGTGACATCAGTAAAGCATCAAAATACAGTTTTAACAATCACTTTCTAGAGCCGGCCCATCCTTACCACTAACCAAAATTGGGACTTGCATGTGTAATAACAGGCTAACACATGCGGGAAAAGCAAAAATAAAAGAAGACAAAAATAATTTGGAAAACCATCTAACTAGAATATCTCACTACAAAAATATGCTGGTGTAAGTAACTAACTGAAAAGGGAAACAAGAAACCACATGTAACTATACCCCTCCTCATGAGGCAGCATACAAGGTGATTCCACAGGAATGGTCACCTCCTTCCAGCATAAGTTGATAGCAGCATCAGGATGGTGCAGAACACGAGCTGCATATTGGACAGGTCAGCAGTTCAGAATTACTTGGCCTTATTAGTACTGAACCACATACCAGAGTAGGTCAGTTAAGACTGGGATGAGAAAACTCATCAGGAAACTCAGAGCTGTGAGAGCAGAATAGACAAACTCTAACAGAATCCAAACAGTACCAAGCAGGGGAGAAGACTGACGTCAGTTCCAAAGTTCTTCACTAATTAAAATACACAAAATTAATTAATTGGTTCTTCAGGTGGGCACACTCTGGGCTCGGTTTCAGCATCCAATCACTGTAGATGGCACCACCAAGTTCTGATACTTTTAAGAAGCTTCTCAGCAAAAGTGTGTTGTTTGCTTCATGACTTAATACAGTGCTGTCAAAATATCAGATTTTCTAATGATATGCTAATATTCTCTCACATGAACACTGTGATTTCCTGCTCCATTGGAGAGCTAGAAAACAAATTGTTACATTCACTAAATTTGAAATGTGCTCTTCTCCTGCAATACAATATGAAATTCAACATTACACTAGCTGTCTAGGGGAAAGAATTCAGGTCAGAGAGAACAGAATAAACAAATAATTTTCCATTGCTGCTTGCAAAATGATTTTTCGTCTTCAGGTGTAGTCAAGTTAAGGAAGGCTTAATACACATTTATACAAATAATACCTTAATATACCTATTGCACACCTTACAATTTATATCATATGTGCAAAGCAAATTATTACATTTTGAGCATTATTCATGTTATGTCAAAGCAATTTTAAACATATAATTATGTTACTTCGCATGTTAGTGAAATTCATTAAATTCAATACAAGTGTTTAATTAATATTCATTTAATACTCATAATACATTTTTATTTCTCCTATTTCTTCTTGAAAATAATACTTTCATATTAATACTCATTAATAATTTCACTCAAAATTCAAATGCATGTTGACCATGTTGTCAAAATATGAACGGAAGGCACAAATGTCCATCACAATTTAAACGTGTACATTTTTATTTCTACTATGTTTTCTCTGTTAAGCTTTTAAAACTCAAATTTATTAGCTGCCATATGCTTCTTCTATGCCACTAGTTAATCATTAAAACTTGATATCTCCTACCTGGCGCAGGCATAATGTGGCACAAGGGTTTACAAAGTGGCGCAATGCTTGTGCTCATGATAAAAGGTGCCTGACAGGAATCAGGGCACTCTTTTATTGGTAAACTGCTTTGATGCCACCATTATATGTAAATGATGGAGGGAAAATAACTGCATTCGTTGTCTTTTTACAGGATTATGGAGGAAATGCAATTCCCCAGTTCTTCACCTTCAATCTGAAGGAGACACTAAAGTACAAAATGTATACATTAATACTCTTATTTAGTGCATGTGAAGACCTTACTGTTCAGCACAGGTAAGGATGCATAAGTCTAAGAAAGTTAAATGTGCTTCAGAGGTTGCTTCTCAGGCCCTGCTTAGGGGACCCAAGAATGATTCCAATGTGACTCAATGTTTGTAATCACTATTCTACCTACTCTAGCATAGCAGACATGGAGCAGCGCAGCTTTCTGTAAGGAAAGCAGGACTAAAGTGCTGTGTCTGCAGGAGTATCTTCAAGCAGCAAGGAAGTGTAGGAAAAGGTGGTTTGGCATGTTGAAAAATACACGTATGTCTTACCCACTAGCCCCAGATAGATATGTAATTGAGATATCATAATAATGGGAGTCTCCCTTCTCCAGACGTCACAGCATTTGGAAAGCAGATGGAGGTCAATTTTCATAAAAATAATCCAGTGGTGTTTTTCCCTACTGACTTGTAATGAAGGGGAGACTATTTCAGGCAGGAGACAGCTACGTTAATTTCTTTTTTGGCTTACAAAATTGGGAGTTTTTCACCTAAATTGAGCTTTTTTTATTTATGCTTTTCCTATCATACTACTTGTGATGATTGCTTGACCCAGCAAGGTGACCAGGCTGTCAAAACAAATCAAGATGTACTATACACCCAAATCTAAAGAAATATCCTCCACCTCCTTGTAAAAGTCACTGGTTGCCTTTCCCTCAGTTTAGAATACCTAAGCTTTCCTCTGTTCATATCTGCTCATGGGATGTGGCTTATGCTGCAGCCCTAAAGGTAAAGGTTTGTAATTGCATAGTTAGAAGAAAGAAGGGCTGTGCAAAATTCAAATTATGACAATGAAATTTGTAAAATTCCAAAATTTCAAGACATTGGGGGTCATTCTAACCCTGGCGGTAAAAACCGCCAGGGCGAATGACCGCGGTAGCATCGCCAACAGGCTGGCGGTGCACCGCTGGGCATTCTGACCGCGGCGGTTCAGCCGCGGCCAGAAACGGAAAGTCGGCGGTGTCCCGCCGACTTTCCGCTGCCCTTGAGAATCCTCCATGGCGGCAGAGCGCGCTCCGCCGCCATGGGGATTCTGACACCCCCTACCGCCATCCTGTTCCTGGCGGGTCTCCCGCCAGGAACAGGATGGCGGTAGGGGGTGCCGCGGGGCCCCTGGGGGCCCCAGCAGTGCCCATGCCAATGGCATGGGCACTGCAGGGGCCCCCGTAAGAGGGCCCCAAAAGGAATTTCAGTGTCTGCCTAGCAGACACTGAAATTCGCGACGGGTACTACTGCACCCGTCGCACTCCAGCAACTCCGCCGGCTCCATTCGGAGCCGGCTTCATCGTTGCTGGGTCTTTCCTGCTGTGCTGGCGGGCGGCCATTTGGCGGTAACCGCATGGCGGGCGGCGACCGCCGCCCGCCGCGGTTAGAATCACCGCCATTTTGTTTTACTAAATCTTTGTATGTCTTGTTATTTATTTAGCATGAGCCTGTCTCAGAAACAACACAACACTGTATATTTTTTGAAGGGTTGGGAGAGGATCATGTACATCAAGGGGAGAATAGAAATACATTTCACCGATGACATGTCATATTTTTATGCTCTAGGAAGTTAAGTGACTTTCCCAGATCACACAATGTTGAGCCTACCACAGAATATGGATTCCACTCACATCTCTTCCTCCCCCACCTTTAACGTAACTTTTGTCTGCAAGAGACTGGTCATGCAGAAAATATCTCACCCAGAGACTAGTGATGGACCAGTATGTCAAAAGACTTTTTATGCAAAGTATGTCATCATGTGAAAAAAGTCAAACGAGAAGTTGCAATTTCGCAGACTGAAGGCTCGTTTACGAGTCTGGCACTCCAGGTGGTCTGACTACCACATTATGACCCTGGCAGTCGGACTGCCTGGGGCCCGCAGTCCCTGCCAGTCCGTGGTTCCCGATGGGCTGAAGGTGGTCTGAGTTGTACACTGTAATACGCTTGGTGGGGACACCACCAGTTTGACAGTAGCGTCCTCCCCGCGGCTTTGTCGGTCTGCTTTGAGGACTGCCAAAGTTGTAATCAGGCCCTAAGTACTGATCGGGCCGATGACACTACTCCTAGGTCCAATGAAGCTTTTCTTTCTCAGTTCTGATAGATCAGGAGACATACACTAATTTATTCAACTTTAACTACTCTGCAACTCTACAAGCCACACATTCAATCTCGAAGACCATCTCAAGTTTCAAAGGGCTTTATTACAGACTCAAAGCCAAGCTTGCATAAATGAGTCTCAAAACCATGGTATAAATGTATAAAATCACCAAATAGAAATAAAGCATCACACAATATTACATTTTATCAGCATATACAGAACCAATATTTTTAAAAGCGACAATGCAAAAAATAAGGAAGCCCGTCTGGTGCTTTAAATCCAAACTCAAGTTTTTCTGCCTAACCATTTAATTTAAATTCCTATCTATTCTAAACATTAAAGAATTTTCTGAGAAAAATGTCCACACTACAGAAACCTCAGTAGAGATTCTATTGAGAGAGGTAAGTAGCGTAAATCCACTTAAAAAATAGAGGGGCATATTTACAAGAAATTGGCACATTATTGATGGGGATCACTTTTCATGCGCCCTCCTACCAGCACCTACTGACACCATGGTTGCTCTGTATTTACAACATGGCACACCATGGCGATCATTAGCACAATAGCGTAAAAATGTTTGATGCTATTGTGGTGTTTTGCTACACTAGCATCAAAGATTTTGACGCTAGCGCAGTACTGCACAGGGAGGCTCATTGAATACAATGGGTGCATCATTTTAACACCTGCTCTGAGCAGGAATTAAAAATGAAGGAAAAAATGCTACAGTGAAAATCTGTAAATTTCACTGCGCCATTTTATTTGGGCCTACCTGTGCCAGAGCCCCCCCCATGCATACAATATGTCAGATGCAGGCATAATGTGGCGCAAGGGGTCGCAAAGTGATTCAATGCAAGCTTTGTGCCACTTTGTAAATATGGCGTGGCAGAAAAGCCACCTTAGCCCTCCTTAGTATCAAATAAATGACACTATGTCAGCAATGAGGTGGCAAAATGGGCTTGTAAATATGCCCCAGAGTGTGAGGTCTTTACATCGCATGGGTCCGCCACTGTCAGAACAAAGTTATAAATGATACATTCTAATTGACATTCTCATTCTTTCAAGTTGCTTCCATTTGACCTTGAGATACCCTCGCACTCAGTAATTTCAGAGGAGAGTTACAGCTGCCAGCCAAAGATACTCCTTTTGTCATTGGTAACATGTCTTCTCAGGTCCCCTTATCTTCTTTACACAATTGGACCCTTATTAACCAAAGACTCGTACCATGGCACCTGCAGCTAAAGAAACTTTGCAATAAAACAAGCTTCATGTTGAAGGTTGGAAACACACAAAGAACTCAGACCTTCAATCCGACCAAGCTAATATAGATGAATACACAATTGTTTTAAATGATTTTCCACACTTTTTAAACACAATGAATATAAAATGATTATTGAAATAACATAAAATACTACAGCATTAGTATGCTTGCAAAATGATTAAAGGCAATTTACACAAAATGTTATATTCATATGTGCAGTTTGCCTGTATGCATTTCAGTGCATTACATAGAGAAAAATAAATAACTCCTTTACTTCACATTTTAAGAAGCATAATGACAGCCTAGTTATGCTCTCTCAACTCTCCCCTCGGTGGCATATTATGTCATCATAGACTGACTTCATTCTTGAATGAGACTCTCTAGAACCTCATCTCCACTAACTTTCTCCTGGATTCTTCCAAATGTTTCATATAATCATTAAATTTACACTGATTGTCTTCCATGCAAATCTCTGCTCTCTTGCTTTCCTTCTGAAATGTAATTCCCCGGAAAAATCTTATATCCAATCCACAGAACTATTAACACTATCGCAATAACCAACAATAATCTCAACACAAAAAACCTACAACTCCACTTCCCTAGATCCCAAACCTTCTGCTTATAGCAGAAAACCCATCTCCAATAGCTTTCCGTGCACCTGTTGTTTCCGACTTCTTCAAATCCTTCATCAACCCTGACATAGCCGGGATATACTTCTGCAAATCCTTACTCTTGTGTAGAATGGAAGTACAACATAGCTGAACCTTCAGCATTCAACAGACTCCATCATCTTGGGCAAGCAACAATACTAGCGCAAGTCAAATTTGTAAAACTATTGATTGTATTAACACCATCTGTTTGTCTACCAACAACAATGCATTTGCTGTGCTGGTAACTAACTTATCTACTGTTGGAGACAACTTTCTAATCTTCATGTCATTCAGAATCATCTCTACTGATGGAATCAATGCACCAAAAATATCTCCCACTATTTCAGCAGCACTGGCTCCTCACTTAGTTCTAGGTTTCATCTTCCATACAGAATCTTCAAGATGTTCCACATGATAGATCATTGGAAACACTATTGCTAGATAACACGTACCATGCCTTCCGCTCAGTAACTTAAAATATGCATACTGTCCACAGATAAAATACACTCCAGGAATCACAGGGCTCTTTCCATTAAAAAAGAATTCACTCTTTCCTCTGGCATCAAAAATACGCTCACAATCCTTCTTCCCTTTGAACAACGGGACCATGCTACTCTGATCAATGTTTTCCCATGTGTTGCCAATCTAAAGTTATACCTGGTAAATTCATTTGCACTTGATGTTCTATTTCTTCCTTAATCAACCTGTGTTGTGCTCTGAGATCGTAATTTTTGTGGATCTAGATTTTATTTCCCTCCTTCAATCTTCAATTAAATAAAAAAATGTATTTTCTAGTTCAGTCCTGGAACAAGTCAAATTGTGTCTGTGTGCATATGCAGTGTCTAAAAGTTTCAATGAAATGAAATATTTTCCTGCTATTTCTTCACCTTTAATGTAAGGATTCTTGTTCAGATGCCTAAACAAAGGAACTTGTGTCAACACTAGGTCATCATTGGAAAAATAATATTGAAAACTTCACTCACTGTAAAATATATTTAATAACAGACTATAAGAAATACCATAAGTCAATAGAATATGATGATATGTAATACCTTCTGACACGGAAGCAGGTAACTGCGTACACATGTATCAGTTCCTAGCATGCATTGTAATATTGTATTCATACAGCCACTTAAAATAAACATTTGCTGAATAATCTCATCTGCACTCATCTGAGTGTAATACTTTTTCATCTAGCATGTAAAGATTATTGTCTTTAGGACTAAGAGTTTGCGGGGAAACACTAGGAGTTAACTTCTCTACAGAAAGTGTAGGGGGAAATGATCCGATTAGCAACTCTGCTAATATCATACGGAAAATAGGCAATAAAGTACATATTATGTATCTACATCTATTTTTTTTATTTAGCTCCATTACATCTTCAGAATCAGATCTATTATCAAACAAGTGCAACTACAGCAGCAAATATTTCTTAGTTGATTTCACCAACAGCGAAGAGAGTTCAAATGTTCAAAGTTCATTTAACAATAATATACACATCTTCATGAGACCTCCATAGCCTGATTCTATGTTCTTCTAAATGACAACCCTTATTCTTCTTTAACTCGGGTCTAAGTAGTCTTCACAATTCCCTATCCGAGTCAATGTAAATTTCTATAATATATACACAAACCAAGTTCATCAATGGCAATGAAAATTCAAATACAGTTCAACCACAATTTTCAGTTCACGGAGGTTCAGCTGAATCAGTATGTTGATCCCAAATATTCCCAGAACTCTTTGTTTGTTTCATTTGCAAAGTAAGTCAACTCAGTACTATAACTAGGCACTCTTGGCTTATTTAGAAGCCCTTGCACTGCCAGTGCATCACTTTTTCCCATATAAAAAAGGATGCACCGGTGCACAAGGGGATTCTTAATAAGCCCCTTTATCTTGTTTCGGACTTAGACTCGTCCATCACACTTGGTTGTTTCTGCTTCAGCTTAGATTGTAGTTTGCTCAAGACCCCTTTCAGACTCATCAAGTGCTGCTTCAGGCCCAGTTTGATCCCTGACAGCTTGGCTAACATGCTCCTGTCTCCTTTCCCTCATCACTGGTTCTTCTGGAACAGGTGCTGTCGTATCAAGGGGACATTCAGCTCTGTGCTTATGGGAGACGTGAATCCAGTTGGGGAGACATTCACACTTCACAGCAGTCGTTATAAGCAGGATCCCCTGGAATAGTCCTTGCCATGGGGGTTCACAACACGTCTTCCTGATAAGTTTATTCACCAAGACCGAATTGCCGGGACAGAGGTCATGGCATTGTTCTTGATGCGGAGGGGCTGAGACTGCTCCGACCTGGTGAGGCAGAACACACTATGGGGGTTATTACAACTTTGGAGGAGGTGTTAATCCGTCCCAAAAGTGACGGTAAAGTGACGGATATACCACCAGCCGTATTACGAGTCCATTATATCCTATGGAACTCGTAATACGGCTGGTGGTATATCCGTCACTTTACCGTCACTTTTGGGACGGATTAACACCTCCTCCAAAGTTGTAATAACCCCCTATGTCAGCTAGTCCTTTGCAATAGTCTAGGATCATATCATCTGTAATATTCACATGTCCAGTTTCATCGCCCTCCCCATAAGGATTTCATGGAGGCACAGTGCAGTCTTTTAGTCAGATACACTCTGAAAACTTATCAACACAAGAGGCAGAGCAACAGGCCTTTTCAAAGATATTGAAGCACATACTTTTGCCAATCAAGATCTCAGAGTGCCATTCACCCGCATTACAAGGCCTGGACCCTCAGGTCTATAGCTGCAATGTAATCTCTGTTCCATTTGCAATGCTGCGCAAAACAATCTCAGGACCTCATGGCTGAAATGAGTTCCGCAATCTGATTGCATAGACAGTGGGGATTCACATCTGGGAATGGGTTCTTTCAACATCAGTTTGGCCACAGTGAGACTATTGTTCCTTCTAATTGGATACTCCTTGATCCAACGGCAAAAGATGCATACAGTGACCAAAATGTACTTCAACCAATTGCACACAGGCATCCCGATAAAGTCCAACTGCATTCTGTTAAAAGGTCCTCCTGACCTTCCAATATGACTCAAGGTAACTGCAGGTCTCTTCACAACATTGTTCTATTGACACACAATACACCAGTGATACAACGTTTTAGCCATCAACCTGAATTTAGGATTGAACCAAGTCTATCTGAACAATCCTACCAAAGCGTCCCTGCCAATATGAGTTGGACTGCGGAAATGCCTTGCCATAGGAGGTAACAGACTATTTCCCAACAATGGTCTTCAATCAATTGAAACCCAAATGTCATCAACTATCTTGACACAACCTGCTCTGACCAAACTTTGCTGTTCCTCCTCTGACACTTCCTCTTGAAGCCTTTTTACTTCACCCCAGTTATCAGCTGTTGTCAGCAACAGGTTAAAGTTAGTCTCACCCATTCCCTCCCTGGTAAATTCACCATTAAATGTACAAATATTATAAGCACACAATTTTGCAACCTCATCAGGGTATCTATTGGCCAAACTCACATGTTAATCTCCAGAACGATGTTCAGGGCACTTGACAACTGTGACTTGCTCAGGCAATTGTAATTCACCAATAAGGTTTCTTACTTGATTGACATTCCAGATCGGAGATCCAGAGGACATCATAAAGCTCCTCCGGGGCCACAGTTGTCCAAAGTCATGGACAACACCAAAGCCGTACTAACTATCGGTAGAGATTGTCATTTTCAGTTGATCAGAGACACAGCATGCTCTGGTAAGAGCAATCAGTTCAGACACTTGGGCGGAAAATCTTGCTTGAAGTCAGGAGGCTTCAACAACTCGAGCCGGAGAGGAAACAGCATAGGCTGCTATCAGACTTCCTCCATTGTCTCTCAAACATGAACCATCAACATAAAAGACAAAATCATATTCATGTAATGGTTTATCTCGTATATCTGGTCTTGACTTGGTTCATTATCCCATGGTACCGGATCGGACATATCCTTGCGTGTCAGCCTTTAAGGTGGGCATGCACTGTCTACAGTAGCCCACCATTCCCAAAAACATCCTGAATTCTCGATGTGTGGTTTGCAGATTCATTTTCAATATAGCTGATAGCTGTTTGTACTTCTATTTCAGCTGGGGCACAAGAAATAACACAATTCATTTTAGAAAGCAAATCTCTTCCCAAGAGATTCATTGAACTAGAATTACATGTTAAGAAGGGATGTTTGTCCTTAAAGGACCCTTTTTTCATGGTAACTGGGGCAGTTTCTCAAGTTGTTATCTGTTTATTCTCGACACCAACAACTTGGACTGTTTTTCCATAGAGGGGTAGTTTTGGGACTTCTACTGTTCTCAGAGTGGAACTGAAAGCACCAGTATCAACCAAGAATGCCATGGGATGCCCTTCTACTTTGCCATCTATGAATGGTCTACCTCTAAGACTGCGCCAAGTATGCAGACTTCCTCTTCCCTCAGGCACCATCAGGCTGACTGATCAGAGACATTTCACTCGTCTAATTCAACCAAAGACTGTTAAAAAGGGCTCTTATCATTTGTCACATTTGCATTCGTCCTCAAGCCCTGATTCATATTTTGTCATAGCCTATGACAAGGAGTTTACCTTTTTAGACTGTTGAAATCCATTTCTTACCAGGATCTATAGAAACCCCTCAACCTCTTCCCTGCATCAGATTTGGTGTCTGCTGATATATACCTTGCATTACACCTATATTGTTTACAGTTGGAGCATCTGGCTAGTTCTTTAGCTGCTTTCATCAGCGCAACCATTAACTTTTATTTTACCTTTTTCTGCCTCATCTCTGTCTCATCATTGCAGTACTTAATAGCATATTTATAGCATGTTTGCACCAAATTTGCAGCATTTATTGATGCAAATTCAGCTCAAAATTAACTCCATATTTATATTTTGACTTTAGACCAGTCTAGCGTAAAAATATTGGAGTTAGGATCATTTTTGGGATGCTTGAAACCTCCTTGTGTCAATGAGATGCAAGGTAGGCGTTCCTGTTCAAAAAATGACTCTAAGCCTCTTGCGCCTTATTTATCCTTCTGTGTAAAAATGGTGCACTGAGGGGGTTGGGTGGGCCTTAATAATGACGCTAAGCCTGCTTAGTTCCAATAATTAACACCTGGGTCAGGGCAGGCGTTAGGGGACCTGTGGACCCATCTCCATGGTCAAACACCATGGAAGAGCCCACAGGTGCCCATCCCAAACCCCAGTAATACCCACACCCACACCAGAGGGACATCAGAGGATGGTGGGACCCCATTCTAGGTAAGCAGGGTAAGTAGAGGTAAGTATTTAAAAAAACATTCAAAGTGCCATTGGGGGCCCTGAAATGGTCCCCCCTTACTTGGCAATGGGTGCAATGGCCATGCCCAGGGGACCCTTGTCCCCTGTGCTGACCATTGGGGTGGTGGGCATGTCTCCTGTCTTTTATAAGACAGGAGTCATGTGGTATGGATGGTTTTGCGTCAGGAAATTACGCTAGGCTGGTTAAAAGCATGTAACCAGCCTTGCTTCATTTTTTTAGGCCAAACCCCCTTCCCCAGTACTGCCACCCCCACCCGGCTAACATCATTTTCCCAGAACGCTAGCCCACCCTTTGCGCCGGCTTGTGGGATTCCATAAAGTTGCGCACGGCTTGCATTCTGGAATGTCGCAAGCCGGCACTATACTTTTTGACGCAAAACTGCAAAAAGTATAAATATGGGCCTTAGTGTACCGTAAATTTGGTCAAATTATGTTAACAAATCAAATGTTGCTGTATCATCATGCTGATTTCTGGTCTCAATCCTGTCAGAAACCTCAACACAAAATGTCCCATATCCTTAGCCTCTAATGTCTCCATACCACTGTACTGTTTGAATGCTTATCAAAATCTTTCATAGTAAGCATGGATCAACTCATTTGACTTGAGTCCTTCTGTCAATTTTAACCCACTCAACATCTTGGGGAGGAATGTCAAAACCTGTTGATACTTTCTCATCACTATTGGTGAAGGACCCTTTGTTGTTGGATTTCTATTTAGATCTTGTTTCAGCTTACTGGACAGATATCTTACATTGTTTTCACAAATCACTCGTAATAATGTTGTTGAAAAACTTATTCATATCAATACACAACACCTGTGATATTTTCATGAATGTTTCTCGACCATTCTACTTACTTCTCTCTTAATTTTGGAAAATCATTGTTAAATGATGCAAGATCACTTCTGCTCTATGGCACATGTACAAAGCCTCCACCACGCACTTCTCTCAAGGGAAAGGTTTTAATATCCCCCCTTTTCTCCACTTGGAGGCGGTTCACTTTAAGATTACTTTACCTCCTTCTTTTTTGCCAATTTAGTCTCCCACTAGTCTATTTCATTCTATTTCCTGATATTACAAATTTGTTCCTTAATCTGAGTTTTTAGTCGTGGAGGTCTCATGTCAGTAATGTCTTTCTCACTGAAACACACTTGATAACTCTTTTGCAAAGCTTTAGTTTTATTTAGGTCTATTTCATATTTTTGAGTCAATTCTGCCAATTTATTGTTAACTTGGCACTCTCACTTAGTGATTTCCTTACACATAAATGAAAGCTCATCTTCATAAGTCTTCATATTTGTTTCAGCCTAAAATTCCCAACAATCATTGCATTGGATTCTACTGTAAGCTTTGCCACAGACAAAGTTCTCTCTTTTGGTGTTGTTGGAATTGTTCCCTGACTCACTTCTTTACTCGCACTGTGTCTAGGTGGATTACTTCCATAAAAAAATTGCACCCAGTCATCTATCTCCTCACACTAATGGATCGAGTCACTAGGGGTATCTTAGTTATGAAATCATTTCCTTGGGCACCATTTCTGAAATTTAAAGGCAGTTTCCATACAGGAGTTGCATGAGTGGGTACTTTCCGATCAGTACCTATTGATGTGCAAATTGATAGGTTCAAAGTTGTAGCTGCACTTGCTCCACATGGAGTGCTAGTATGTGTTGAAATCAACGGAACAAACTCCCTACCATCTGGATTATTTGGAACTCAGATCTGCCCTCTAATATTATTGGTACAGTCAGATTGTAAATACTTTTCCCAGAGCCTTCTGATTTATACACAGGAACTTCTGGTACAATAGTAACGGGGGCTGCAAGAGCATTAACAGTGTTCACAGTGGGGTTAACTGTGACAAGCTCTCTCAAACACTCACTTCTTGGATCACAAGCCATGTTAGCTGTATTGGCTCCCACAGGACTAGGAGCCATCATAGATGGGGCAGTGGCAAAGACAATCAGACCATTACCAACAATACCCTGATTTTCACTCTTGTTTCTGGTCTCATTATGTGGGGATGGACATTAAGATAATAACACATCCAGAAGATTATCTTCAGAGTTGTCATCACTGTCAACACTCATGTCATTGGGCTCTTTTTGTTTCTTCTCTTTCTGTTTTCTAATCATTTTACTTCGCTCCTCTCCCTCAAGCTGCATTGGTAGTCATAATCGGATACAATCTAACTCCTTCTATCTTGTCTGTTTTCCATCTTTTCTGCTCAGCATCCCACCTAGCATCCGCATTAGTGTGTATAGCTTTCTTTGTCCTGCCCTGGTATTTTTCTTTTTCTCTTGCATGAGCAGCACATTACCAAGCATTAGGTGCTTCATACTGTGTGGGTCTAGGAGGTGATTTCATTGCATACAATACCCTCCTCAAGTTTTCAATAATCTGCAAGTTAAGAGGCACATTTACAAGCCCCTACCATCACCTTAGCGTAATGTTTTTATGCTAAGACAGCACTAACTAGTCCCCCACCCTGCTCCATATTTACAAAGTGGTGCAATGCAAGCAGTGCGCTATTTTGTAACCCCATGTGCTACATTATACCTGCACCATGTGATGTATGCAAGAGGAGCGTTCCCTCACAGGGAGGCCCAAAAAATGGTGCAGTGAAATGTACAACATTTCACTGCACTATTTCAGTGTCATTTTTAAACACTTGCTCAGGGCAGGCGTTAACGTGACACTAGTGCATTAGTCTACGGGCCTCCTTGTGCTTTGCTGGACTAACACCAACCTTTTTGGTGATAGTCCAGCAAAGTGCTACAATAGCATCAAAAAGTCTGATGCTATTGTCCTAATGTGCACCATGGTGCACTGTATTGTAAATATAGCACTACCACTGTGTTGTTAGGGTGATGAAGGGTGACACAAAGAAACTGGCACATCAAAGCTGATGCGCCAGTTCCTCCTAAATATGTCCCTAAATGTGCCATATTGTGGGGATCTCAATGGACCTTCCTTTTCTGTGATCTTGTGCGATTGACCAGGCAAAACACATGAGTGAAGCCCTACATTATTTGCCATATGGTGACCTTGAGTACTTTCGGGAGACGCCTCTTCACACTTCCTACTGGAGATATGAAAATCACCTCTAAACAAACCCTGCATTATTTTAAAGCATTTTCCTTAATGTCAACAATTGTTTCAAAACTTTATATCAGTTCAAAAGAATGCCATATCCACGAGCCCTTGTCTTGAAGCAACCACCAATAGCAGCACAGTTCCTCATGAGATTGTCAACCCATAACAGCACAGCACTACACCAGCTGACCTATACCTCCACCGCACACAGTGACGTAGATCTCGCTCCTCCCACCACTTCCTCTCCTTTACAGTCTGCATGCACACTTGCTCCACAATGTCACACACACACCTATAAAATAGAATACATTAACCTGTGTCTGCTCCACTAAAGAATGAATAGTTTCAAACACACAAAAAAGTTTCCAAGCACTTCAGATGAAGCCTTGACCTGGGAGTGTCATCTAGATCAGTACAGCCTCACTCTGCGCATTAAGATCCACTATACCAATCGCCTCACATTCAAACAAAGTTAGTCCTTATCTCAACTGTACCGTTAACGGCGTCCCGCAACAAACACAACCATTTTGCAGATAATTTAATATGGTGTCTTTAACACCTTTAAAAACTACCCTGGGATCATAGGCCACATCAGACCTGTTAACCATTTCAACTTCTTGATAAATCACCACACAACATACAAAACATCTCTGCATGACGCCATCCAACTTCAAAAATCATTGCAACTAAATATGAACTGCTGCTCTCCAGAACCCTATATATACTGACACTTCCATCATCAGTACGGCTCTCTCCTAGTTCACCGTAATTTTGCAGATTTTCCAGATCTGGACATCGCTATTAGGGGTTGGACTCTAGAACATGGCTCCAGTTGTCCGGAAAAGAACCATCCGTATCTGCTACCATCTGATCCAGCTGTTGACACTACTCCTAAATTTGTAGATCTAATTAATCTTTTCTTCATCAGTTCTGAGGGGTGAGGAGAAAAACACCAATTTATTCAACTTTGATTACAGTGTAACTCAATGAGCCACACATTCA
Source organism: Pleurodeles waltl (assembly GCF_031143425.1). Taxonomy (NCBI): domain Eukaryota; kingdom Metazoa; phylum Chordata; class Amphibia; order Caudata; family Salamandridae; genus Pleurodeles; species Pleurodeles waltl. The sequence goes on from NC_090446.1 coordinate 684,120,277, forward strand.
ATCTCAAAGACCAGCCTAAGTTCCAAAGGTCTTTATTACAAACTTACATAAATGAGTCTCAAAAAAATGGTATCAATATACAAAATCACCAAAGGAGAACTAAAGCACCTAACAACAATACATTTTATCAGCACATGCAGAACCAATATTTGAATAGCGACAATGCTGAAAATAAGGTAAAGCACCTAATGCTTTAAATCCAAACTCAAGTTCTCCTGCCTAACCTTTGAATCCATTGAATCTGAAATCCTATCTATTCTAAACACTAAAGACATTTCAGAGACAAGCATCAGCGTTACAGAAACCTCAGTAGAGAGTCTGTTGAGAAAGGTGAGAAGTGTAATGCCACTTAAAAACATAAAATGTGAAGTCTGTACTTCGCATGTCTCTGCTTCAGTCAGGAGGCAAAGGGAATCTGCATCTATAACTGGCTAAAACTACTTAAATATTGAGTCTTCCTGGCATGACATCACAGCCAAACTTTCCATTGGAAAACAAAGTTATAAATGATACATTCCAATTGACATTTTCATTCTTTCAAGTTTCTTCCATTTGACATATGGACACCCTCACACTCGGGAATCTCAATGGCGAGTTACAGTTACCAACCTAGGATACTCCTTCTGTCCTCATTAACAATTCTTCTCGTGCCCCCTTATCTTTAATACACATGTACTTTTAACTATTAGGTGTCTTGGTAGTGAAAACATCCTTAAACTCTTTGATTTTCACCACAGCAAATTCTTCAATAGGATAACATTGGGTTAACTTATTACATTTAGTAAGTGATAGCTTTCAATTGGGAGCCAGCTAGGAAGGTCAGGTTTGTTCTCTAAAAAATTATAATTCAGATCCCTCTTTAACGGTAAAGACAGATTTCACGTCACAATTCTGAAAATGTCACTTTTAGAAAGTTGGGTCTTTTTGTCCGAACCATTTGGTACCTGCAGCCTGTTTCCTAGGTCATATGACTAGATGTACTTATCAGTTGGTCTTTGTATATTTCCATCAGATAGTCACACAAAGGAGCATAGGTGTTGTCAAGATGGGCCATCTCTGACATAGTGTTGGGGGGGAGATGTCACCTACAAGACACACTCATCCAAAACACTCTGACTCAGCACATTCAGATATTGTTTTGCACTAGTATAATTTACCAAAGACAAGCTGGGCCAGGGCAGGGAGGCAGGAGCTTCCAAACATCTCTGGGGGTGGAAACTTCAAGAACCTTCTCCCACTTCAAAGTGGACACCAGGTACAAATAATGGACCCTTGGACCCCTCTCTTTAGTACAGGTCTGGACCTCTAGAGGACTCAGAACTACTGCTGTGCTGTTCTGCAAGAAGGACTGTTACCCTGCTGCCCTTCTGCCCAAGTAAGAAAGACTAAACCTGCATCTTGATCCCAGGACAACCAGAGTGACTTCAAGGGCTAGTTGGCTGGCCTCCTGATCAGAGCCTCAGGGAAAGAAAAGGCTACAGCCATCTTGAACCTAGCACCTGGACTCTATCTGTTGTGAGTCTTCCTCTACCTCAATTAGTGGCACCCCAGCCACAGCCCCTTGGAAGTGGGCCTCAAGGCACACTTCCAGCCCAGCTGTCGTCCTGTGAGCAGAACTGATGCATCCTGATGCATCTACTTGAATCCACTTTGGAAAAACCACTGCACAATGCATCCCCGATGCAGGACCTTGTGTTGCAGCTCACAGCTTACTCAGAACCACCAACGCACAACATCTCCCAAACGCAGGCCTTCTAATCACTAGCCCCTCATTGAATGCATTATTGATGATGAAGCAGGACTCTGGGTCACAGCCCAGCAGCTTCTTCAGAACCACCACTACGCAACACATCTTTGATGCAGGACTTCACATCGCAAGCCCCTCGTCAACAGCACTCTTGACAAAGATGCAGGGCTCTGCATCACAGTCCTGCAGCTCCTCAGAACTGCCTCTGCATGACTCATTCGTGACACAGGATCTCATAACGCTCCACATCCAGGATTTAAGATACTTCGCTCAGTGGGCCTAACTTGTTTCCTGTATCTGGCTGACGCTCCATCATGGTTTTCCTGAACTTGTGACTTTATCCTGGTCTGGCATGATCAATCATTGTTTTTTACTAAGATCTTCGAAAGTGCACTACTCTGGTCATTTGATTGGATTTTTGTCATTTTGGTCTCAAATGATTTATTTATTAAAATGTAATCTATTTTTGTAATTTGGTGTGGTATTTTTCTTGTATTGTGCTTTCACTTTCACTGCTTGAAGTGTTGCATAAATATTTAGACATTGCCTCCAAGTTAAGTCTGATTGCTTTTTGCCAAGCTACCAGAGGGTTAAGCACAGGTTAATTTGGGGTTTGCTGGTGTTGCACCCTGACAGAGATTTTGGTTCCTGTTTTAGTGGGGTTTCACTCTGTCAGCCAGTAACCCACTTAATAACATTATCCATATGTAGCAAATGTTGCCTGTGGACAAGCATGGAAAACCATTTCTGACACGCTCTGTCTCCCAGTGTGTCCTGTCATGTAGTATGCATTTAAATTAAGCACTATAATCAGGGCTAATGGAATTATGTGATTTTGCCGCTTCTGCTTTCTCTGCATAATGATGGTTTTGCAGCACTTGTGGCATAAGTCATCATCTCATGCATAATTTCCAGCTTTTAATAAAAAATGTTTCTAGCTCTAACAGATCAAAAGTTACTAAAAACGCTACCACATGTGTTACCATACACCGCACAGCGGCAGATCATCTTTCAGATGCTGATAGTTGTATTTAGAAGGTAAACTGGTAGTAATGAGGTGAAAAGGTTGCCCATACAGTGGTTACATGTGTAAAAATTATAAAACAGCAGTGCTTAGTTTGAGCAGTTGGGTGTCGTTGTATGCCACCCTCACTCATTTTGGGGGACCTGCACTTATGTTTCCTCATTAAATATTTTCCTAGAGCAGGATAGGGAAAAACAAATGAAGTGGAAAGGCAGAGGAGGAAAAAGAAAGAGAATCTGGCATTAAGGGAGCCAGTGGGAACTTGCAAGAATGGGATAAAGAGGCAGGCAGTGCCTTGTAGTAGATTGAAGATGCATGAGGCGAATTTAAGACTCAGCAGCCTTGGTATTAGGCACTCTGAAATTTAGTTGCACCAACTGAGGGCTACAGAGAAGAGCTTTAGACCCCATCACTAATTATTTTACAAATTAATCACTGGAAAATATTGAAGTATTAGTGCTTTAAAATATGCCCCATTATGCCACATAATTAGCTTTTTTTGCTGCAAGAATTAGTGAACCGTGTCATATAAAATTGAACTCTACTGCACCAAAATTCCGAATCCTGTGGCCATGGTTATGACATTTTCTTGATTCTATTGATATGATGTCAGATGAGATCTGTATGTTGAATGTCTGGGCATCATTTTAGTTAAGTGCTTGATGTTCAATAGGATAGAAAGCATTCTATAGTAGTAGCCTTGGAGAAGCATGGGGTCCTAAAGTAATTTTGAAAGAGAGATATAAATTAAGTTGTTTCCAGAAGCAAAAAAACATCCTTCAGACTTACTAAATTTATTTTTCGTCTTTCTTGAGGTCTTTCCATCGATACTCAAATTAGAGGACAACTTCTATTGGAGCATAAAGCCATTTTACAATTTTAGCTGCCACACTTAATCAATACGTGAAAGGAGCTGCTTCTTTAGCGTGTCCTCGCGCTGTCTTATCCCAACATCCCTTTGGCGAGAGCCGTTCCCCAAAGATTAATATTGCATACAACTAACTCATTCTCACATGGAACCAAACAGCATAACCTGACAGTGCATCATAATATTATAACACTTCAAGTTGTTCTAATATAACGGTATATGATGAAATGGCTTTCCAAGAAGTTTCAACATGTTATTTAAAAGCGTAACGGCAAACATTGAGGGGTGTCATCGAATGATATAGCCCAACTGCATTATAAATTTTATTGAGACTATAGGGCTAAAGAAGGTTCACTGTGAGTTCATAAATGCATCTTTTTCAAGAAAAACTATTTTCTCCGGCGTTATGATTACAATACATAATAAGTTCTCCCTGGTTTAACAAAGCCCCACCTAGGTCCAAATATATTGTTAATGAGGAGCACTTTCATCCTATATTATTAGTAGCCGTTGGACCTGGCCCTTTGTACAGAGTCATCCCCAAACGTGTTGACTTCATCTGCCTCTTTTTTGGCCTCGTTTTTGTTGGCTTTAGGATTCTTGGCACTTTACCACTGCTGGCCAATGCCAAAGTGCATGTAAAACATGATAGAATTAGTCTATCCACAACTGGCATATTTAATGTACTTGTAAGTCCGTAGTAAAGTTCACAGCTGGGCCCAGAACCTGTAAATTAAATGACCAACAATGTGGTTCACTGTACCAATATTCAACTGGGTGGTCCTTATTTGTCCCACAGCACAGCCAGATTAACCTTGTGAGCAGAGTCCCATGGGTGGGTAACAGTCCAAAACCTTATGACACTGATTCCATCCTTATCAACTTCAGAGACACAAGGGTTGCCAAGGACATTTTGAGAAAGTTAAATTATGTAGGAGCACCCTCAACAGTGATTGAGGCTCTTTTACTTGGTTATTTCTATAAACCTCAGCTATGTCTGCTCGCTTCTTTGCCGTCTGGGACCTTCATTCCTACGTTCAATAAGTTTGCCTCATCTCACACCTGTATCAACTGGACTGACTCTCTGGTGCAGCAGCTCACCCTAACATAGGTGAATTGTCTATGGAGTGTGTGCAGCTAAGGACTTTCGTAGATCCTGCACCTTCCCTGCCTCTAACCGACAGGTCCACTCCCAATCAGGGCACTGGAAGTGGCAAAAACCAGCCAATATTGATAGCCTCATGGAATGCCGCTGGTCTGGAAATTAAGTGGGGAAGGCACGACTGGCTCAGGTTCATTGAATGATATGCTATTATTTGCCTACAAGATACTTGTCTCGAAAACCGTGTTTTTCTATATGGGGATGCTACTTCTCATACAACAGCCATGACAGGCATGCTGGGCAGGGCCAAAGGTGGTGTTATCCCTCTCATTTCCCTCACATTTCCTTCACAGGTATTATGGTTGAATTGTGACTCAGTCTACAGCCAGTTGATTCTGCTGCAGTGTCTCACAACTAGAATGATGCGGATAAACTTGTATATCAAAGTCTTTACCACTACGAAAGTTGGTCTGGCAGCCTCATTGCTTAAGGATATTGAGAAAAGTACCAGGAATATTCAAGGGGGCTGTGTGGTGGTACTGCTGGGGGATTTCAATCTGAGACCTTGTCAGTTCTCCTTAGAGAATGTTTGTGGGCTGGAGGATGATGCTGGGGCCCCTTTCACCCACTTTGCTCATTGACTTCCAGGGAACAAATTCAATTTGTTGCTGGTCAAATTCAACCTAATTTTCTCTTTCGATTTCCTAAGCCCAATTCCGGTCACCACACTCAACTTTGAGGAGGGGGAGCAGGGAGGAGGGGGCTTTGAGCCACATTGACATTATTTGTTTCTCACAATCACTAAGAGACTGGGTGCTGGACTACAATCTTGCTGACTCACCCTTCAGTGACCGTAGACTCTTGGCACTTTCACTGCACAGTTCTTTCTTTTCCAAAATGCTTTTCTCTTTCCCTGGTCATTCTCCAGGAATCATGTGGTGATTAAGAGCTGATCTAAATTTGATGAAATGTCTTCATACACACCTGGTGGCCTCCTCTCTTCATGATTTTTTGGCTTGCCTAATTGATGATTATAAACGGGGCAGTGGTCTTGAACTCCTCAATAACTTTGACAGGATCTTTGGTGCAGCATACAACTTGCTCTTGGTTTCAGGCAAATCAGGTTGAAGGCCGTCTGCCAAGTGGTTTGATGCTACCTGTACCAAAACACATAACCAGCTACTTGCTGCTGTAAAGAAGATACCCACAGATCAGGAAGCTGGGCAAAGCTGTAGGGCTCTATATCGATATCCCTCAGAGTCACGAAGAACACCATAAGAGAAGCAGTTTATTCCTCCCTCCCGCAGGTGAGTGAATTGCGAGATAGTAAAACATTTTGATGATAGCTAATCGTAGCTATTTTGAGGACACCAAAGATCCTGCCATCGACACTGTGATCCCCCAATATCTGAGTCATCCACTTTATGAAGCTTTTATGATGACTTTGTTATGGGGTACATCTCCCCACAGTTCACACCACTACCAGGGTACACCATTTGCTGTCAGCCCCTCATGACCTTCTCTGGCGACCCAGAAATCAAACTGATTGAGGTTCTGTGAGCGGTGGCCAGCTTTCCAGTTGGATGAGCCCCTGGCCCGGATGGCTCTGACATGTTTAAAGCCGACACCTCACTGTGGGCCCCACTCCTGACCAATGTTTTTAGTGATGTCTTAGCTACTGCCCCTCAAGAATTGGCCCCAGGATACAATTGTTCCCACTTTCAAAAAGGGCTCAAAAAGCGATCCTCAATCTCTTTGGTCAGTTCGACTTCTAAGATTATGAGACAAATTTTGTTGGGTCAATGAGCACAACAAACACTTGAAACTCCAGTCTGACTTTTGTCCTGGTCTAAGAACAGATGAACAGTCGCTCAACCTGAAAATGCTAATAAGCAAATACACTGTGGCCAAGCAGGGCAAGTTGGCATTTATGGCCCTGAGCTCTGCTTTAGAATCTGTCAATAGGTCGAAACTGTGGAGCATTTTGACTGACATGGGGGTTGACCAGTACATTATTAACTTCCTTAGGAAGCTGCACAATGATGTAACTGCCAGCGTGAGATATGGTGGGGGGATATCAAGAGCAATCAGTCTTGCTAGGGGTGTACGCCAGGGTTGTGTCCTGGAACCATTTCTCTTTTCTCTATATGTAAATGGCCTGGAGGACCAGCTTGAAGAACTCAGGGAGGATTGTCCCCATATAAGTCATTGCAGTAGTAATCTATGCTGATGATACTGTCCTAATAGTCAGGACTCCAAACAGTCTGCAACACCTGTTGGAAAGCCTCTGCAAGTTCATGACAAACCTAAATAGACAGGTCAGTCAGGCCAAAACATATGTAATGATCTTTGGTACAAAGAAGAAGTATAATACTATCTTTGTAGTGAACAACAATAAAATAGGCATTGTTCCCACTTTTTCCTATCTATGCATTCCTTTCGGCACACACCTTATGTGGGGAACCATGATGTCCAGAGGAGCCATCACCTTGTCCAATTCAGTTGAGGCTGTCCTCAATTTTGTGCGCAGATTAGGTCAGAAGCCCATTAGAGAACTCATGGCCATCTACAATCCAAGTGTTGAGCTGTTGCCTTCTCTGAGGCTGGGGTGCGTGTGGCATTAGAAATCAGGGGGGCTTGGAAACCATTGAGAATGGCTTTATTAAGAGGCTTTTAGCTGTACCTAAAATGACTAGCTACATTATATGTCATATAGAAGTGGGGATTGGGTACATTAATGACCATATGAAAATGCAACCCCTCCTTTTGTGGCTCAGAATTTGTACTAAGAGCGAGACCTCCTTTAACAGGGTCGTGCTTGCTGACTGCTTGAAACTTGTTTGAGTATCTTCTGGACAAGGTACATTCGAAGCAGCTGTCTTGGTATGGGATCGGAGGATTTGTTTACCTCCCCCAATAGCGCATCAGCTAGATCCCTTAAAACTCTGAAGAATACTTTTCTCACTGGATGCTTGGAGGATAGAATGCGGATGCCTGCAGCGAAGCCAACGGTCCAGGCCTACATGGGGATTTGCACAAGCACTAGTACTGAACCCTATTTAACACAGGTGTGCAATCAGCATCACAAATTTCTACTAATCAGACTGAGATTACGCACTGTGTGCTTGAGGTCACCTTTCCCTCACAGGATTTCTATTTCTTCCACTTACCTGTGCGCCCTTGTGATAATCGTTCAGCACATAGGCCACTACATTTTATGTTCTTGTGTAAAGTTTATTCACTTCTGAGAAAAGGCTATCTGTTACCCCGTTACTGTAAAGCAGATATTAACCAGCTGCAAACACTGCCCATTGGCCACTATAAATTTCTGTTTTTTAACTGCTGTCTACAAATTGTGGTATAAAGCAGATGGCCACTGTTTTTACATAACATCTTTTTAGAAGTTTCTGTGGATCTTTATGCCTTTATCTATTATTTATTATTGTATTTTACTGCGTATTGTCTATTTTACACTGTTGCATGAGGATTGTAGATTAATTGATGTTTGTATTAATGTTTTTATACTTTTATGGTATAGTTTGACAGAATAAAGTCATTTTGATGATGAAATGCTACTAGTGGGTCTGCAGCACTAATTGTGCTACCCACTTTAGTAGCCTTTTAAACATGTCTGAGGCCTGGCATTGCAGAGCCTGTGTGTGCAGTTTAAACTGCCATGTCAACCTGGCAAGTTAACACACTTGCCAGGCCCAAACCTTCCTTTTTACTACATATATTTCATCTCTAAGGTAGGACCTAGACAGCCCCAAGGGCATCCCCAAAGGTAGGGTGCAATGCCTTTTAAAAGGTGGACATATACTGTTACGTTTTACATGTCCTGGTAGTGAAAGTTATTTTTCATTACTGTGAGACCTACCCCTCTTATAAGTTAACATTGAGAATTCCTTAATATACTTTTAAGTTGTAATTCCTGATTGAGAAGGAGTAGCTATCTCATGTGGGGTGGGGTGACAGCTACATTTTGTGCATTCCCTCTAGACAGCCACAGACACAGAATGGTGAGGTGGTCTAAGTGCTCGTTTGCATTCATGTGCATTCTGTTGACTCTTCCTGGGTAAGAAAGGCAGGAGGATATGACACACCTGAATCAGCAGTGCCCATCCACACACAGAGGACTGATTACCCCCTACTGATAGTTGAGAAAGAAAGGATACTTATGCACTTTAAAGGCCATTGTTTGCAGTCACCTCCACTTCCAAGGTACATTTCGGTATAAGTACTTGGTCTCCTACCTCACTAAATCAGACACTTCTTGATCTGCTACTGGACTATCACTGTCCTCGAAAACCAACACATCTCCGACAACATGTGTGTGCATCCCTTGACTGCAAGAGTGACATAAATGTTTCTAGTGATGCATCTTGTATTTGCGACCAGAATCAAGCTGCTCTGTTCCTCAGGCCTTCATGGCTCCTGTACCTGGCCTGTATTCCATCGCGATCTGCTTGAACTGTTGACTTTGGCCCAGTGCAGCATGACCTTAAGTAACACCTAAAGAGCTATTCACTTCTAAGTGCTAGTGCTCTTTTTAATGTTTTAAAATGCATAACACAACTTGCACTTATTGGATTCTTATAGTTTTAGTCTTGAATTATTTATCAAATCTTAATCTATTTGTCTAATCTGATGTGGAGTATTTTTGTGGTGTTTTTGTTTGTTGTGTGTGTGTTGCACAAATACTTTACACTTTGGCACTCATTACAACCCACAAAAAGTGTTGGTAATACCGCCTACAGGCAGGCGGTAATTACTGCCAAGTTATGACCTTGGCGGATAGAACTCAGATAGACAGCCACTTAACCACATCGACTGCCAGGTAGGAAACAAAAGGCACCACAGCGGTAGCCACCTACAGCCAGGCGGAAGTCAATGTTCTGCCCACCGTATTATTAAGACAGGCCAATCTGCCACCTTTTCTGGGGCAGTACCAACAACATCAAAAGCTTGGAGGAAACACTGTACAGAAGTGAAAGGACTCACCTTTGGAGACACAACGAACAACCACGCCTCCAGCCCGGGTTGCATGTCTTCCCATGCTCTTCTACGTGCTGCTCCACCTCGAACACCAATGACGGCGAAGATGACAACAGTAAGTACAGCCGCCTAGCGCATGAGGGGGGGAGGAAAAAGAGAGTGACACACACGCACCATACACACCCGACAGACACACACCATACACACAATCAACGTAACAGATATTTACAATTGTACAGTTCAAGGGACCCTGCCCAGTCCTCAGTTTGCGTGGGCCACAGGGCCACAGGCCAAAGTCCAAGGTCCCACTTGTCACCTGCATCAACACGGAGAGAACACTGCAGGGGCATCAGTTGGTAAATAGGCAGGCATCCCAGGGGCCGGGGGGCATATCAGCCAGGAGATGAAACAAGACCACTTGTTCTGGAGGGGGCAACATGCCCTGTGCTTGGTCCTGGGGAGTGCAAGGCCACAGTCTCTCAAGTGGGTGACTTGCCCACTGGCTCTGGAGGGGGCAGCATGCCCTATGCTTGGTCCTGGGGAGTGCAAGGCCACAGTCTCTCAAGTGGATGACTTGTCCACATGCTCTGGAGGGGGCAACATGCCCATTACTCTGTCCTGGGGAGTGCAACGCCACAGTCTCTGAAGTGGGTGACTTGCCCACTGGCTCTGGAGGGGGCAACATGCCTATTGCTCTGTCCTGGGGAGTGCAAGGCCACAGTCTCTTAAGTTGGTGACTTGCCCACTGGCTCTGGAGGGGGCAACATGCCCTGTGCTTGGTCTTGGGGAGTGCAAGGCTACAGTCTCTCAAGTGGGTGACTTGCTCACTGGCTCTGGAGGGGGCAACATGCCCATTGCTCGTTCCTGGGGAGTACAAGGCCACAGTCTCTCAAGTGGGTTACTTGCCCACTGACTCTGGAGAGGGCATCGTGCCCTGTGCTCTTGATCCTGGGGAGGCTGGGGTTGGTGGGTGTCTTACCCACTGTTCTGGAGGGGGCATTGTGCCCTGTGCTCTTGATCCTGGGGAGTGCAAGGTCACAGTCTCTCTAGTGGGTGTCATAACCACTGGATTTGCAGGGGGCAGACCGCACAGCAGCCCATGGTGGCAGGACTTCATACCGTCCGCTGGTGGTGACTGCTGCTCATTGGTGATAGTGGTGGTGCTGCTGCTGGTGGGGGGAGGCTCCAGCCCATCCCCTGCAGCCTTGGATGGCTGCAAACCATGGTTGATGGTGGGGGCTCAGTCAAAGTCCCTTCCCCAGGCCCCATGCCCTTCCCCCGCTAGTGCTGGCTCCTTGGTCTTCCTGCCAGCAGCTAGGGCAGACTCCTTGGTCTTCCTGGCAGCAGCTGGGGCAGGCTCCTTGGTCTTCCTGACAGCAGCAGGGGAAGGCTCCTTACCCTTGAGGCTGCCTGGTGCAGTCTCCTTCACCCTCAGGACATGTGCCCTGGGTCCTTTCCCACCATGAGGGGTTGTTGTGACTACTAGGCCCATGCACTGGGTGGCTGAGGTGCTTGCCTGGGTTTTTGCCAATCTGCCAGACGTGCAAGACAGGGGGAGGGATAGAGAAGAGGTCAATGGTGGATAGGAAAAGCTTTTTAGGGACATTGGGGCAGGAAGAGGGCGAAGGTTTGGGAGTGGAGGAAGAGGGAGTTGTTGTAGGAGGTGTCTGTTTGATGATTGTGAGTGCAGGTGCATGGGCTGGATGCTGTTGTGAGGTGGATGGCTGTTGGGTGTCTGAGTGCTTGCGTTTGTGTACTTTAGGACAACACAGACACAGTGGGAGAGTACACAGGGGATGTGTGCATGGCTGTTGTGGAGGTGTCTGCCAGTGAGGTGAGTGTTCTGCTAAGTGTGGTGTTGATGCTGGGAGTGGATTAGGATGTAGTGCATGCAGGTGTGAGTGTAGACGGAACTGGGAGGGAGGTGGGGGAGGAGGACGAGGGGGAGACAGTGGAAATTGTGGATGTTGGTATGCCTGCATCAGGATGGTGTTTGTGTGAGTGCCTGTGGGATGATGTGTGGTGCTTGTGTTTGCCTGTGCCACTCTTGTGTGTTGTCTTGGGTGCATGCTCGTCTGCCTGTGTGCTTAGGATGGGTTGGGGTTGAGGGGAATGGGATGTATGAAGAGGAAGTTGGAGGGGGGAGGGTGGAAATAGGGACAATGGCTGCCATCAGAGAGGAGGCCAGAGCCTGGATCTATCTCTGTTGGGCCACTAAGCCAGTGTGAATGCCCTCCAGAAATGCATTAGTCTGTTGCATCCACGCTGCCAGCCCCTGGATGGCATTCACAATGGTTGACTGCCCTACAGAGATGGATCTCAGGTGGTCAATAGCCTCCTCACTCACGGCAGCAGGGCTCACTGGGGCAGGGCCTGAGGTGCCTGGGGCAAAGGAGATGTCCACCCTCCTGGGTGTAAGAGCATGGGCAACTCCCTGAGGGGCTGTTGGTAGGGCGGTGCTTGCAGGGGGGGTTGGCGGCTGTACCTGTAGCTGGGGTGGTCACAGAAGTGTCCGCCACCATCAGGGATCTTCCATCGGAGGAGGTATCTGTGTCTGAACTGTCCTCTCCAGCCTGCACCGTGGTGCTCCCCTCACCCTTTGTCTCACTGGTGCCCTCACTGTCAGTGGACTCCACCTCCTGGGTCCTGTGGGATGCAGCTCCCTCCATCGCTGGTGCCTCTGCTCCTCCGCCAGATGATGCTAATGCACATAAGGACAGGGTGACAAAACAAAAAGAGGGGGAAGAGACAAAGGATACACTTGGTCAATGGCTGCACCAACACTACCGTTGGCATACACAGCACACTCACACATAGGGTACAGGCCTACGCACTATACATTGCACTACCAGTGATATTGCTAGCCACCAAGGCATGGGGAGGGGCACACACTGGCAAATCTAGCAAACCTGGGACCCACACAGCCTTGACCAGTAGTGGATGCCTACGAGCTAGGTAGCAGGATTATCCCTTCAGGACCCTTGCCACCAGGGGACCTATGCTGCAATGTCAGGCCTGGCCTAGGGGCACACACTGACACACATCCCCCACCCAGATACCACCCTACCATGCATAAGTTGTAATGATGGGCACTGTACTCACCCCTTACAGCTGCTGTGATGCCCTCAAGTGCCCTTCCAGCTCAGCATAGGCCACCGCCAGTATGTGGGCCATCAGGGGGGTCAGGGTACGACTGGCAACCCTTCCTCCTTGGGAGGCCTTCTCCAGCTGGGCTTCCACCGTCTTCCGTGCCCAGCGTCTCAGGTTCTTCCACTGTTTCTGACAGTGGGTGCTCTGCCTGCCGCAGACCCCCAGGGTCCGCTCGTCCTTAGCGATGGCACGCCATATACCCTTCTGTTGATGGGCGCTGACCTGCAGAGAGAATACACACAGGAAAATAGTATGTCAGACAGACCTGCCTGTTACACTTATGGCCCATCATACCCACATCACAATTTACACACACATGGCCCAGCACACAACCGCCCAGGGGACATCCACCCACCCCCTTACACGAGGCCTTCATACACCACTCCATGCATTCATGCCATATGCATAGTGCCAACAGTGTACTTACCTGTTGGTCTGGAGGCCCATACAGCAGTCTGTACTGGAGTACGACCCCATCCACCACTCTCTCCAACTCTGCTGAAGTGAAGGCAGGTGCCCTTTCCCCAGTCACACGGACCATGGTAGGTTCCAGACTCAGGTCACAGCAGCACATGCAGTGTAGGTCCTCTCCTGTTGAAGGTCAGGTAGCAAGTGAGGAATCAGATAGAAAATGGCGGTCACGTCCGCAGCGGTGCATACCATCACCACCAGCGCACATCACCATTGGCCACTGTAACCCAAAGTGCCCAATGTGAACCAATGAGGAGTTGCACGGCGGTTCCCGACTGCCTCCCGCAACGGCACACAACGGCAGCAGAATTACCTCACTTCCACCTGTCCCTCCACACAGAACAGGCGAATGTAATTTCAGGGGGGGTGGGCAGGCCCTAGATAATTAGTGCATCACTGTTTCAATTTGGACATACAGGACAATTCTCCCTGACCCATTACAATTTGACAGTATGCATTGTACTGTTGTAGCAACATTGTGACCAGCTCCTCACTCTTTTGTCTCTTAGATTGCTAATTGCGGATTAATAGGAGATGGAGACATACCCCTGTGTACAGACCCCTGGTGTACTTAGCAACAATGGAAGACAGGCACATCATCCTCTCCTATAGACTTGACAGGGCCACATTCATAGAGCTGGGTGCCCAATTGGAGCCTGACCTGATATCTGCTATCCGTAACCCCACTGGGATCCCCCCTCTTATGCAAGTTTTATCAGTGCTCCATTTCCTGGCAACTGGTTCTTTCCAAGTGACAGTGGGCTTGGCAGCAGGAATGTCACAGCCAATGTTCTCAATTGTGCAGACCAGAGTGTTGTCTGCCCTGATTAAACACATGTGCAGCTACATTGTATTTCTTCAGGTGGAAGATTTGGCCACAGTGAAGGCTGACTTCTATGCAATGGGACATATCCTCAACATAATTGGTGTGATTGATGGAACACATACTGCATTTGTCCCCCTCCCCCGTCAAAATGAATAGGTGTTCAGAAATTGTAAGAGTTTCCACTCAATGAATGTACAGATGGTGTGCTTGGCGGACCACCACATCTCCCATGTCAAAGCTAAGTATCCTGGGTCGGTGCATGATGCCTTTATCCTGAGGAATAGCAGCATCCCAAATGTGATGGGCCAACTACAGAGACACAAGGTGTGGCTTATATGTGAGCCCTGGTCTCCACCCAGTACATGTTAGTGTATGTGTATGGTGTGGGCCATGTGTGATAGTGTGTGGCTAAATGTTGTCCCTCAATATTTGCAGGTGACTCTGGTTGCCCCAACCTATCATGGCTACTGACCCCTGTGAGGAATGCCAGGACAAGGCCAGAAGAACATTACAATAAGGTACATGGGCGAACCAGAAGGATCATAGAAAGAACCTTTGGACTTCTGAAGGCCAGGTTCCGGTGCCTCCATCAAACAGGTGGATCCTGTGCTACTAACCCAAGAAGGTCTGCCAGATAATAGTGACATGCTGCACGTTGCACAACCTGGCCCGAGATGCCATGTACCTTTTCTGCAGGAGGAGGAGGCTGGATATAACCGTGTGGCAACAGTTGACCCTGTGGACTGTGAGGATGAGGATGAGGAAAACAGAACAGCAGTGATACAACTATATTTCCAATGACATACAGGTAAGACAGTGTAACTTCACATTTCATTGTCATTATTTTGAAATTCTTTGGCACTGGCATGCTGTTATTTCCCACTTCTATGCCCACTTACTGTACCCTTTGGCAATTCATTTTACAGATGTTGGTGCCTCACTATAGGTCCTGGTGTGATCACTGCAGCCAACTACAGGTCTTTCTTCTGTGCTCATTTACTGTACAGTTGAATTGCAATGTTTGTACCTGGTTAAATGTATACAAAGTAGAAAAATGTGACATATTCCATACTTGTATATTTTCAAAGGGTGTTTATTGAAGTGCTATGATATTGAGGGGCAAGTGCAATGGGATGGGGTGATAATGGAGGAAAGTCCAGGGTATTGTTCCATTCTGTAGCACAGGTGCATTGTCCATGGGGACATAGGAAGGTGAGCAATGGCAGTTCAAGGTGGACAGGGTGACAAAGTGGGTGACAATCAGGAGAGTCTCATTCCCTGGTGGGGGTCTTGCCAATAGTCTCTGGCTTCTCCCTGGATCGCAGGGAACGTTTGCAGGGTGGTTCTCCTTCTGCAGGGAGAGGGGTGCTGGTGGCCTGTGAGTCCTGCGGTGGGGCCTCCTGTCCACTAGCAACAGCGGAGGTGGAAGGCAGTTCAGATGACTGGCTAGTGGCAGAGGCCCACTGTTGTGTGACTGCCTCCCTCATAATATTGGCCATGTCTGCCAGCACCCCTGCTATGGAGACCAGGGTGGTATTGATGGCCTGCATGTCTTCCCTGATCCCCTGGTACTGTCCCTCCTGCAGCCGCCTGTTCTCTTGCACATTGTCTAAGATCTGGCCCATCGTGTCATCGGAATGCTGGTATGCTCCCAGGATCTCTGCAAGTGCCTCCTGGGGAGTCGGTTCCCTGGGCCTCTCCTCCCCCAGTGCACAGCATTCCTCCCCGTTTCCCTGTTGTCCTGGGCCTCTGTTCCCTGAACCGTGTGCCCACTGCCACTGACCCCAGGTCGCTGATTGTCCTGGGTATGAGGTGGACTCACTGCTGATTGACGTGTCCTGGGGTCAGAGGTATGGGTACACTGGGTGGGTGCTGTGGTGGTGTTTCCAGATGGGGGAGGCTCTGAGGTGGGGTGTGACTTGGCTTGGGTAACTGACTGTCCAGAGGTCCCTGATGGGCCAGGTTGCTCATCTAGATCCTGAAGACCAGGGTTGCTGACATCACTGTGGGCCTCTTCAGTTGGGGGACTGGATATTGCTGGCACCTCCTCTCTGGTGACATTAGCTGGGTTAGCTGGGATACCTGTGGGGATGTAAATGATGTGATATTGTTTCTGTGTGTGACATATTGTGCATCAGTGGCTTGCCCTCTTTGGTTGTATTTGCCCTTGCAGCTTTAACTTGTGTAAGTTGGTATGTGGTGGGTTAGCTGATTCTCTCTAGTGTGCATGCTTTAGTGATAGGTGTTCATGCATGGCTGTGAGTGATGTCCATGTATTGGTACAGCATGCAGGGCTTGTCATTGGGATGAGTGAGATTTGATGGTGGGGTGTGTGGGAAGTGGTAGAGTGATGGGGTGAGGGTGAGGGTGGGGGTTGTGATGGCATGCAGGTAGGAGGTGATAGTAGTTAAGAGTTGACTTACTAGAGTCCAGTCCTCTTCCTACTCCGGCCAGGCCCTCAGGATGCATGATTGCCAAGACACAGGGGAGGGGAGGAGGGAAAAGAGAGTGACACACACACACGCAACACGCAACACACCCACCGACCCTCACCCACAACAGAAATACACACAAATACATGCAGCAACATTACATATACACCCTGTCACCCCCTGGAAAAACGCAAGGACAAAATGAAATGATTGTAACAAGTGTAATCATTGAAAAATCAGAAAGGCCAAATTAAAATATCAGTATATACAAATATGTACACCAACTACACAAGTCCGGATATTAATGAAATCATTGTCCGTGGACCAGTGGTCCCAAAATGCATGGGCGAAGCCCACACAAGATACCTGACTCGATACGGAGAGAACACTGCAGGGGCATTAGATCGAAAATGAACAGGGACCTCATGGGGAGGGGGAGGCGGGCACCTCAGCCAGATGAACGGACAACGCCACTGCTCCACGAGGGGGCTCCATACCCATAGTTTGGTCCTGGGGAGTGCATAGCCACAGTCTCTCAATTATCTCAAGTGGGTGGTTTGCCCACTGCTTTATCCAGGGGAGTGCAAAGCCACAGTCTCTAAAGTCTCTCCAGTGGGTGGTTTGCCCACTGCTTTATCCTGGGGAGTGCAAAGCCACAGTCTCTCAAGTCTCTCCAGTGGGTGGTTTCCCCACTGCTTTATCCTGGGGAGTGCAAAGCCACAGTCTCTCAAGCCTTTCCAGTTTGTGGTTTGCCCACTGCTTTATCCTGGGGAGTGCCAAGCCACAGTCTCTCAAGTGGATGTATCTCTCCACTGGTTCTGGAGGCGGCTTTGTGCCCAGAGTACTTCATCCTGCCAAGGACTGAGGTTGAGGATGTGATTCTCCACTGGTTCTGGAGGGGGCATTGTGCCCAGAGTGCTTCATCCTGCCAAGGACTGAGGTAGTGAATGTATCTCTCCACTGGTTCTGGAGGTGGCTTTGTGCCCAGAGTGCTTCATCCTGCCAAGGACTGAGGTAGTGGATGTATCTCTCCACTGGTTCTGGAGGGGGCATGGTGCCCAGAGTGCTCCACGTGCAGTGTGGCCAGAACAATACACTCTCCTGGGTGTGTGTGCCATGAGATTGCTGAGGTACAGGTAGCATGATACACCATGGAGGCAGAGACATACCCCACACTGCTGCGGCTTTGCATTCCATATGCAGGTGACAACTGTGATGACAGTCATGCTTCATGGAAGCTGCCCAGGGTCCTTGAACTCACCACCAGCCTCGGACGACTGACCACTGGGGATGGTAGCCTTGTCTGCGGTGGTGCCACTGTGTGAGGACGTCGCAGGGCCGCTGGCGGTGCTTGCGGAGGTGTCAGTCGTGGTGGTGCTTGCAGCTGTGTCAGTTGTGGCAGTGCTTGCGGCAGGGTCTGTGGCGGCGGTGCTGGCGGTGGGGTCTGTGGCGGCGCTGCTGGTGCGGGGTCTGTGGCGGCGGAGCATGTGTCAGCACCAGCTGAGTGAGAAAGCAGGATATCTCCTGCAGCCTCGGACGGCTGCCCACCGGAGAAGAGGCTGGGGACTGTTGCAGCGGCTGTAGACGTGCCAGAGGCATTGCAGGTAGCAGTGCCCTGGTGCACATGCCCTGACGCACATGCACTCACCGTCCGCACATGCAGGACTCAGCTCCCCCATGTATCTTCCATCCATACCACTCCAAACAGGCATTGCCCATGCAGCATTCTCACAGTGTGCTCAGCTGTTTGTCTGGAGGACCGGACAGTTGTGTGTACTGGGGTAGGACCTCATCCACTAGTTTATCCAACTCCTCCGAAGTGAAGGCAGCGGCCCTTTCCCCAGACACATGAGCCATCGTCGCTTCCATACAGAGGTCATAGCAGCACTTGCAGTGTAGGTCCTCTCCTGTTGAAGGCCAGGTGTCAAATGAGTGAACAGACAGAAAATGACAGTCACATCCGCGGCGGTGCGTACCTTCACCACCGGCGTACATCGTCATTGGCTCCTCGGACCCGTAGGGTCCAATGTTAACCAATGCAGAATTGCGCCGTGGTCTTTGACTGCCCACCGAGACGGTGTAGAACGCCAGCCCAGTTACCTCATATCCCCTTGTCCCACCTTACAGGTCAGGCAGCCACCATTTCAGGGGGCCACATGGCATTAATAATAACTGCGTCACACCAATGTAGGCCTTGAATACACACAGTTACAGGCACATTGCGGATTAATAAATGTGTGCAAATTACATTTTGTGATACCTCAGTGTTGGCTGACTCTCTGCTCGCTGTTCTCCTCCCTAGGGCATGTCTGCTGGGGCAGGTAATGAGATGGCAGCATCCTCCGGTGTACAGACCGCTGGTGGACCTGCTGACAATGGAAGAGAGACACATCATAGTCACCTACAGACTTGATCGGGCAACAATCCAGGAACTGTGTGCCCAGTTGGAGCCAGACCTGATGTCAGCTATCCGCCATCCCACAGGGATACCCCCTCTAGTGCAGGTCCTGTCAGAACTCCATTTCCTGGCAAGTGGTTCCTTTCAAACCACAGTGGCCATTGCATCAGGGATGCCCCAGCCAATGTTCTCTAACATGTTGTCCAGAGTGTTGTCTTCCCTACTGAAACACATGCGCAGCTACATCGTGTTCCCTCAGGTGGAGGATTTGCCCACAGTGAAAGGTGACTTCTATGCCCTGGGACATATCCCCAACATCATTGGTGCCATTGATGGGACACATGTGGCATTGGTACCCCCACGCAGGAGTGAACAGGTGTACAGAAACCGGAATAGCTACCATTCTATGAATGTGCAGATGTTGTGTTTGGCAGACCAATACATCTGCCATGTGAATGCCAGGTTTCCTGGCTCAGTGCATGATGCTTACATTTTGAGAAATAGCAGCATCCCTTATGTGATGGGGCAACTCAAGAGGCACTGTGTGTGGCTTATAGGTGAGGACAAGGACCCTATACAGTGTGAATAGGTGTCTGGATATGGGGTTGTCCCTAAGGGTTAGTGTGTGTCTAACAGTTGTCCCTTGATATTTGCAGGTGACTCTGATTACCCCAACCTGTCATGGCTACTGACCCCAGTGAGGAATACCAGGACAAGGGCAGAGGAACGCTACAATGAGGTACATGGGTGAACTAGGAGGGTGATTGAACGAACCTTCAGCCTCCTGAAGGCCAGGTTCCGGTGCCTCCATATGACAGGTGGTTCTCTCTACTACTCACCAAAGAAGGTGTGCCAGATCATCGTGGCCTGCTGTATGCTGCACAACCTTGCTTTGCGACGCCAGGTGACTTTTCTGCAGGAGGATGGGCCAGATGGTGGTCTTGTGGCAGCTGTGGAGCCTGTGGACAGTGAAGAAGAGGAGGCAGAAGAAGAGGATATCGACAACAGAAACAACATAATCATGCAATACTTCCAGTGAGACACAGGTAAGAAAATGTCACTGCCTCCCATATCTCATACTATTATTGGAGCTTTACACTCAGTCTATGGACCCTGACTTGTCACTTTGGCTTTCCATTTCACAAATGTGGGTCCCACTTTGTGCCCTCTGCTATATTTCCTCCAGGCCTACAGCTGTGTTACATCGGTATGTGCACAAGTAAATTGACATTGCTATATTCCATGGTTATTGCAATTACACCTTTGTGAAAGCACAGACTGACTCCAGATTGTTTTGTGATTGAAGTGTGTTTATTTCTGTGCAAATAAGTGGAGGGTGTTGTAAAATGGGCAGGGGGGATGGTGGAGGAATGTCCATGGCAGAGTCCAGTCTATTTGTTTCACAGGTGCATTGTCCAAATTGGCATAGGAAGTGGAGCAATGGCAGTTGAAGGATGGACAGGGTGACAAAGTGGGACAGAAGGGTGACATTCAGTGGGGTCTCATTTCCTGGCGGGGGTCTTGGCAATGTTCTCTGTCTTGTTCCTGGATCTCAGGGACCGTTTGCGGGCTGGTTCTCCATCTGCAGGGGGTGGAGTGCTGGCGTTGTGTTCCTGTGGCGGTGCCTCCTGTCCACTAGCGCCGGCGGAGGGTGAAGGGCTGTTCATCGTCCAGGCTAGTGTCAGGGGCCCCTTGTTGTGCCACAGTGTCCCTCCTGGTGTTGAAAAGGTCTTGCAGCACCCCTGCAATGGTGACCAGTGTGTTGTTAATGGACTCCAGGTCCTCTCTGATCCCCAGATAGTGTTCCTCCTGCAGCCGCTGGGTCTCCTGAAACTTGGCCAGTACCGTTGCCATCATCTCCTGGGAATGATGGTAAGCTCCCATGATGTTGGAGAGGGCCTCGTGGAGAGTGGGTTCCCTGGGCCTGTCCTCCTCCTGTCGCACAGCAGTCTTCCCAGCTTCCCTGTTTTCCTGAGCCTCTGTCCCCTGAACCGTGTGCCCAATGCCACTGCCCCCAGGTCCCTGATTTTCTTGGGTTGGTGGGTTTGCCTGGGTTCCCTGTAGTGGTGGACACACTGCTGATTGACGTGTCCTGGGGACAGAGGGATGGGCCCGCTTGGTGGGTGCTGTGGTGGTGTTTCCTGAGGGGGGAGGCTTTGTGGTGGCTTGTGCCAGTGTCAGGGGAACCGACTGTCCTGAGGTCCCTGATGGGCCGGGCTGGTCATCTTGATCCAGTTGTGCAGAGCTGCTGTCATCACTGTGGGTCTCTTCCGTGGGGGGACTGGATATGTCTGGTACCTCCTGTCCGGTGACGTTGGGTAGGGGTCCTGCAGGGGTGTAAAGGCTTGAGTATTGCATCTGTGTGTACCATCGTGTGCAATGGGTGAGTGACCCTGTACTCCAGTGCTTGCATTCTTGGCTTGGTCCTTGTGTGATATTTGGTTTGGGGTCTGTGTGGGTATCTGTAGTAGACATGCTTTGGTGATGGGTGTCCATGCTTTGGTGTTGCATGCAGGGCTTGGTATTGGGATGGGTGGGTTGTGATAGTGTGGCATATGTGAAGTGTTGGAGTGATGGGGGCGAGGGTGGGAGTATGTGATGGCATGCAGGTAGGGTGGGGGGATAAGGTAGTAAAGAGTTGACTTACCAGAGTCCAGTCCTCCTGCTTCTCCTGCGAGGCCCTCAGGATGCAGTATTGCCAAGAGTTTGCTCCTCCCATGTTGTTAGTTGTGGGGGAGGAGGTGGGGGTCCACCGCCAGTCCTCTGTACAGCAATCTGGTGTCTGGAGACCATGGAACGCACCTTCCCCCATAGGTCGTTCCAACTCTTCCTGATGTCATCCCTAGTTCTTGGATGCTGCCCCACTGTGTTGACCCTGTCGACAATTCTGCGCCATAGCTCCATCTTCCTTGCAATGGAGGTGTGCTGCACCTGTGATCCGAATAGCTTTGGCTCTACCCAGATGATTTCCTCCACCATGACCCTGAGCTTCTCCTCAGAGAACCTGGGGTGTCGTTGAGGTGCCATGATGTGGTGTGGGTGATGTGTAAGGTGGTGTGTGTTGTGATGTGTGAGGGGATGTGTTGGTGTGTGTTGTTTGGGGTACGTGGATGTTGTGTAAGTGATGGTGTTGTGTGTCTGTGGATGCTGGTGTTGTTTATGGTGGTGTCTCTCTCTGGCGTGGTTTCAGATTTCTGGTAGTAAGGGTTTGTGGGTGATGTGGGTGTGTGTTTTATATTGGATTGCGTGTGTGGGTGTGGAGTGTGTTTGTGTGTCAGGTGTGTGTATTTTGATTTGTCCAATATGGTTGTGTTTTGAGCGTGGCGGTGTGTACCGCCAATGGAATACCGCGGTTGAAAGACCGCTGCGTTGATTCGTGGGTGGTGATAGTGTGGGAGTATTCCTGTTGGCGTGACGGTGGAGGTTTTGTTATCGCCAGTTTATCACTGACCTTTGGTGTGGCAGACTTGTGTGGGTGTAATAGCTGTAGCGGAATTCCGCGGCCGCAGTAGTATGTTGGCGGTGTTCTGCACGGCGGTAAGTGGGATTTACCCCCAGTGTTGTAATGAGGGCCCTAGTCTTTAAAACAATTATTAATCTGAGTTCAAAGAAGCTGTAGCACAGAAACTGCTCTTCTACTAATTTTTGGATGATGTGCTCTGCTTCCTTAATTCAGGGAACTCTTGGATACTAATCCTCCTATACCTATAAGCTGTCTTGGGCAGTGCCAGTCTTCTCTCTCTGTTCAACAGCCTGAAAGAACAAATGGGCATTTAAGGTGTACTGCTAAATTGCCTCATGTCCTATTTATTAGATCAAACCCAGGCAGTTTTAATAGATAACTCTGTACCTAGCTGTGACAATATTCAACAAGGCGTTCCTCAAGCGAACATTCTGACCCCCACATTGTTTAATCTGTATGTGTAATCTTTTGAGAATCTACTATGGGATTCAGGGATACCTTATCAGCAGTATGCACATGACAAGATTTTCTCCCACAATGACACTGCTTTGCCATTCAATATACTAGAAAATATCCAGTTATGGATGACTAATCATCAGCTAAAACTGAACCCCTCCAAAACAGAGCTGCTCTTAATCTTTCCCAACAGTCCAGACGATCCCTCCAATTGTTGACTACACTTTAATGTATTGTAGACCAGCTATCGTGGATAACACCAAATTCTCAGGTTTCAGCCTGAACAACAGACTGTGGTACAAGGTCAAATCTCTGCTATGCTAAGAGCACAGGGGACCAACTCAGGTATATTTGTGGAATGATGCAATTTATTTCTGAACAAGACATAAAGACTTTAGGTAAGGAAATTGGCACACTGGATTTTGGAAATTTGCTTTCCACTGGTCTGCAAAAGTTTCATCAAACACCCTCAGAGCTGTGGCATATGCAGTCAATCGCTTTTGGATGCATAAAAGTTGACCATGTTCCTGCTCTACTGATAACTCTAAAAGGGTTTCTCTTTGAAACATGAGCGTACTAAAGGAAGGTCTAATTCACTCGCAAAGCCCTACACAAGTATGCTCTTTCCCATTTGGCTGAGAAAATGAAAATCTCTTATGGCCAATGGGCAGGATCTTTCTGCCTAGAGCCTCCAATATTCAAATGAGCCTGGTGTATGAAACAATCCTTCTTTGAAACAGCCACAAAAATGTGGAACTAACTTCCACTTTCCTTCAAAAAGGACTTCAATTTCCTCTTGTTTCAAACATGCTTTATTTGTAAATGAGAACATTAACTACTGTTCAAATACCTATGCCTCATTGCCTGACTCTGCAGATGGGCCACACTGACACTCCCCAACATACTGTGCCAACCTTCCTATTGCCCCTTGAAAGTTCCATCTTTCTCTCTATACTCAGTACCTTTGTAGTTTCACTTCTGGTCCTTAGCCTGTTTTCTGTTCTGTTAGCGCTGTCCTTTTGATTCTCTTTCTATCTCTATTCAATTTTTGTGGCAGGTTTTTATCTATTATTGACTGTGTTAACTTGTTGTGTAACCATTTTAGCTATAGTTTTACACACGTTATTTTAGCAAACTAGGCCTGCCACTGTGCACTTTAACCTAGACATATTTTATTCAGTTTTCTTTTATTATTTTAACAACAGCCACATTTGCGGTCTTGTTTTATTTTCTCTATCTAGCTGTTCTTTGCCTAGGCCAGCACTGTGCTCTTAAACAGGACATTTCTTTCACTCTGTGCTTTTTTCAAGGCTGCAGTAAGATAGGGTGCCGGCAAACGTGCTACGCTTTGTCTCTACTGTTCATAGAAAGATACACACTCCTTTCTTGGAACATCAGCTGTTTTATTATACAAACACTACTTTGACCCATGTAAATTAGAGGGAGATTCCATCCAGATAACCAGAACTGTATGCTGATTGCTGAGTGCTTCACTGCAGCTGCAGCTGCTTATGTAGACTACAGGCCTCTTGCTCAGATGTGAGGGATGATGTCTTCACAGGGGAACCTGAAGGGCAGAATTAGAACTTAACATACTGTGCTCTAACATAGCTTAGGTAGGAGTTATCCTTAACGATTCTAGTGACAATATGGTAGCATTATTTTTATGCTTTACTCTCCTTGTCGCAATTTTAATCCTGTCATGCTTCATTATCCTAGTTATTGCAGTACATGCTTTTTTATCTAAGATGCTTTTACTTCAATAAAACCTTATTGAACTATATTCTTCCTCTGATTGTCCTTGTATATGTGAGACTAATGTAATTGAGAGAAACTGATGAAATCTGAGTGACCTCGATTTCCCTGAGAAGTCAATTGTGTCATATGCTCGGTTGCCCAATCATCCCTGCTCCTGGGTGGAGATGAGGTACTGCTAGTTAGCCAGAGCAAAACCTGAAATAGGCCGACCGGTGTCATCTGTAGTGGGTTCAGACTCAGTCCCCCACAGTAAAAGTGATTCTGCAGCCCAAATCCAGTAGTCTTATTAGGATAATGAGAGCCTAAGTGACAAACTGATTTTGTTAATAAATATTTGTGACAATTTGTTCAATTGTAAAGTTCTACAATGAACTTTTGCCATGTTCATGATATGGAAAACTGCAAAAATACATTAAATCAATAAATAAATAAATATTGGGTACTGGACTACCTACTGCCATGGGCTGGCAGACTTGCAATCATATTTTGGGTTACCACAGCAGATTCCCCAATCAAAGAGGGATTTGCTTTAGGTAAATGTAGTAGATATGGCAGGCTGGCTACAGGCAGTCTGTGAAGAGATACATAGTCCCCTTGATCATAATATGACATGCACTTTAACTTTCTGATTCAACAGTATGAAAGACATTTGTTCTTGACATCAAATTGTCAGAGTTAGCCTGAACATTTGCAGTTTATGGAGAATTGTGTGCATTGAGCTCTTCCATGGCTACTCAATTGGAAAAGCCTGTGCCAGAGTCACTCTTTGGGACAAATGTGATAGTTGCCGTTAGTTTTAATGCATGAAACCCGCTACCTAATATTGATTAGAAGGATTTAAGCTGACCTTGTGACTTCGGTTCAGGCCCTGCGGAATGGTAGTTGAAGTAAAGTACAAGCAGTTGGTGAATGTTAGGGGAGACACTTGTGCACACTAGGCCACTAGGCAGGGTTGTACTGGAGGCATAGAAAATGCAGTAGATTAGTTGAGGTTGGGGCTATGTACTTTCAACTCCCATAACTGTCAGGGGTTAACTGATTGAGATTGCTTCTCACTGCTGTGCAGATTATAAGAGGACACAGAACTTCCTGGCGGAACATGTGGTGGTTCTGTATGGTGTTGGTGAAGAGAGATTTATGGGTAATAGATGTTCTTTGAGTTGTTACAATTACTGGTACCTGGTGTTATTTTATCTCAGCTGGTTGGATTAGTTGATTGGATGCAGGGAGTATTTTAATTGGCTTCTACATGGAAAGTTAAATCCACACTGTTTACTTTTCTATTCTAGGGAATTTTTAATGCAGGACGCAGATAGTCCTAAACCTCTGCCAAAGGCTTCCTGGAAAGTACAAAACTGTATTGTCTGGAACTGCTCAGAGCATTTTCTTCATTAATCTTTGTTTCTTAATTATTAAAGTGATACCCAACTAGCAATTCATGGAAACCTATGAATGACTTCAGTATGCACATTATGAGAACTTTAACAGCAATTTAATGCACAGGTGCATTTCAACCAAAGTGGGCAAATATGTATTAACCAGGAAAAGATGCAGCCACAAAGGGGGTATTAGCTTATAGGATATGGAAACCGCATGCCTTTTTTAAATTTATCACAGCTCGTGGGGCTAATGTGTTCCAAGAGTTAATTTCTTTATTTGAAAGGCAGAAGACATTAAAGACGTTTTTCACATTAAATGTTTTGAATTAACACAGCATTAATGCATAGAAACACTTATACTATTTGTAGAGAGAAAGTAAGTTCATTCATGTTTAGATTGACTGTAACTAATGTGGGTCTAAATTTCAAAATGGGCAATGTTGTTTGTTATCTTGCTTTGCCACACATGAACATTTTATTTCTAGGTGAATTGGAGTTCTAATTGTTGAAAGCAAGTTCGTTTTTCCTTCTTTCCCATGTGAAGACATTTTTTCTTTTCTTTGCGATGATCATGGAATGTTTTAATGAATAACACATTCAATCGGACACCTGGAGTGTGCAGCCTAGACCATGAATCTTATCATGTCACAGA
Organism: Pleurodeles waltl; assembly: GCF_031143425.1. Taxonomy (NCBI): domain Eukaryota; kingdom Metazoa; phylum Chordata; class Amphibia; order Caudata; family Salamandridae; genus Pleurodeles; species Pleurodeles waltl. The sequence goes on from NC_090446.1 coordinate 684,146,998, forward strand.
TACAAAAAGAAGCTTGTATTGTGAGAAAACGTAGGGATCTATGAGCACATAATTGAATCATCTCACTCTAACCTCAGTGGCCAATCAGATTACAAGTGTGTGTTGGTGTTTTAAATGTTAGAGCGTGTGTGTTTATAGAGAGATGTGTTGAGTATTAGCATACCATAGAGCAGAGTAGGAGATTTAGACTACTCTCTCAGAGAGAGGACTGATTTCCCTTTGTCCTTCCTATTGAAGTGACCCCTATGCTGGTTCCACACTGAATTATAAGACTTTGACTTAATTTGAATTGCACTTTAATGCAAGCATATGCGTCCTGATTATTAATTTGTGCTATTTAGATTTTTGCTTTCTGTAAACCACTGATCTGTAATAAACATGCATGGTTTGAAACTAAAATACTCTCTACCGTTCTTGTTGAGCCTAATGTGTGTCACATTTTTTTTAATGTATTGACTTGTTAACCTGACTCAGCTCTGGAGCACCAAACATCCGTAGAAGATTAACACCACTCCTGGACCATTGAGAGAAGTACTTTATGATCCATGAATATGCAGAAAGAAAATCAATAAGAACATCAATATTCCCCTGGCTCTATTTTTCGGCGATTAGGCATCCAGATTGTTGTGAACCTTTAATGTTGAGACAGAAGGCTAGCATTATGCATACACCTTTATTCACTCCTGCTGAACAGTTCTACTTAAAAGCTCCAAATAGAACCAAGAAAGAAGTCAGAATAGCATTAGAACCATAGCATCGTATAATAGTCCCACGCCCTGTACTTTCCTCCTCTTTTGTTTGCTGCTTGCGGGCACAGCAGATAAGTATTGCACTTTTTTATATTATTTTATTGCTATGCATGATCGTTATAATTGAATTCCCTTTATAAATTAAGTACTTGAAACCCAATTATTGGGTTCTACTAGGGTTAGGTTTGATGAAATAATATTTAAATGGGATTCATTTAAAGAGATTGTTCTTTATAGTTGTAGATGGTGTTTGAAAAGCAGTAAGAGTATTTTGGGAATTAGTCAGAACAAAACATTTCAGTTTAATGGATAATCTTAAACAAAGATAAAGTGTAGAAGGTAATCAAATAAAGTTTTGAAAGACGCTGTTTGTCCTCGCTCTGTGTGTGGGATGCAGAGGTGATGAGTGTACCAGGATGAGAATGTTTACAGCAGCCTTGTAAGTTCGTGAGGCAGTAAGTGTGTACTGGAAACCTGCTGTCTGGTGTGGTTCTCGTAGACAAACTTTCCAACGCTTATGATTAGGTGAAGTCAGTGCCCTATATAGAAGGAAATGGCCCCTAGGGAGGTCATATCTAAGGTGAAAATCCTCAAAATATAGTAGCGTCCCCTTCTCATATAAGGCACCAAGTGTTGTGGCCCCCACATCTTGCCAGGTCGCCAAACTAGTTTAGTCGCCCCAAGGGGTAATTCTGTTAGGAAACCTATAGGTATATCAGGAGAGTATTGGTGCTGTATTCACGGTTTTCAGAGCCTCCTCGTCCAGCAGGGATGCATGGTTTGTAATTCAGCAGTGTCATCACTACTAGGGTTCTGGAGCCTTAGGAGAGTTCTAACTAACTTAGTAGTTTAAGGGGCTGTGAGAGGGACTTCACTATCTAGCTGTGTTCTGCTGGCTACCCATTGCAAAAGCCACTGAAATTGTGTTGCTAAATAACAGGTTTTAAAATCAGAGACCGCTCTCCCCCCCTCAGTAGTTGGCTTCTGGAGCGTGGCTAGTCCTATTCTGCTGTGACCCTTGCTCCATATAAAGTTTGTGATTATCCTGTCAATATCACAAAAATATGATCGGGGGATCCAAATCAGGAGTGTTGTTAAGCAGAATAGAAAGCAAGGGAGCGCCACCATTTTCAGTAAAGTCACCCTGCGCGCCACAGAAATAACTACTGGCCCCCAGAAGTCAACACTAGTCCAGAGGGCCATGATCACTCTGCCTACGTTCCCCTCTAGTAGGTCAGTGATGTCGTGGTATACGTGAACTCCCAGGTAACGAATTGAGCTGGTCCCCCACAATAATGTCCCAAGTCCTTCCAAAGGAAGTCTGTCTGCTTACGTAGGGAACAAGTAGGATTTACGCCATTTGACGCGAAGGGCAGATAACTCTCCGAACCATTCTAACTGTTCTTGAACATCCCTTATGCAGTCAGTATCATCCCGAAGAAAAGGAAGCAGATCGTCTGCATACAACGCTATGCAGTGCACGTGATCACTTGATTTAGGCCCATGATACACCATCCTTGTGCGGACGTAGCACGCTATAGACTCCATGGCCAGGGCGAATAGGAGGGGGTAGAGAGGACAGCCCTGTCTGGTGCCTCTCTCCACTTTATGATTGTCTGATATCCAGTCGTCCAGTGCGAACCCTAGCTAACGAATCCGTGTAGAGCAGGCGGGTCCAGACAATGTATTTGTGACCCAGTTCCAGGCGCGCCATGACACTATAGAGAAGTGCCCATTCAGGCTATCAAATGCCTTTTCAATGTCCATAACTAGTATACCTGCCCCAGTCTTATTGTACATTGCGTCATCTAGTATCATGGAGAGGCGGTGAATATTATGAGTCATAGTACATCCGGCTATAAAACCTGCCTGGTCTTTATGCACAAGAGTGGACATGTGAGGAAGGAGATGTGCAACCAGGATCCTGCTTAGAATTTTATAATCAGTATTTGGTGTAGATAATGGGCGTTTGTCATCAGACTCTTTCCCTGGCTTTAACAGAGGTGCCTCTCGGGTAGACTGCAGGAGGAGTCCTGTCGCTTTGGCAGTATTAAACATAGTGGCTAATTTAGTGGCTAAAGTCTGGACATGTGTGGCGTATTGGTCTATGGGGAGCCTGTCAGTTCCCTGTGTATTATTATGGACCATGGATTTTATGGTGGCCTCCACAATATCAAGGGGGGTTACCGGAAGGCTCAGGAAGGCCAAAAAGGTTTCTATGGCCTCTGTTGAGGGTGTTGCAGTGCCTCAGTATAGCTGGGCGTAATTGGGGTGTAATTCATTATTAATATCTTATTTAAGGTACTTCCTCATCCCATCATCCACCATAACCTCAACAATCACTGACCCCTGTTTCCCTGGGTTCACTAACCATGCAAAGAGGTGACCTGTGTGGTTTTTCTCTGCATGTAATTGCTGTAATAAAAGCATTGCAGCTTTTCAGTTTTTTCCACCACCTTTTCTTTTGCCTTAAGGAGCTCAGGTTGCAATTCTGGGTGACCCGGGTGCCGCTGCTCACAGGCTCTCAAGGTTTCTTCAGTGGCTAGGGTTTCTCAGAGTAAGGTCCCCCTGATCCCCACTGTCTTTGAGATGCATCTCCCTCGGAGTACCACTGTAAAAGCATCCCATTCGGATTGGTGGGGGGAGGCAATGTCTGCATTTTCTTCAACATATTGGGTGATGGCCATGTCAATTGTGTCCTGGAAGGTAGGATCTTACATTATCGGGCTGCTCCTCATACAACCGTCACTGCAATGTCATATGGGCCCCACAAAGGGTCACTTTAGCGGAGATCCTTTTATTAGATGCTGTATTGTGAAGCCTATATGTGTGTCTTAAAATGTAGGAAAAGGGAGTGAATAGCTAAAAGCATCTAGGGGTTACCAAAAAGTCATTAAATTACACTGTACACCTGGCGGGATTAAAAGGCTACCAAAATAGCATTGAGGGCTACTTTGGGAAGGTAATTAACCCACATAGCCAAAAAAGTAAAAAGTGAGTAAAGGTTGACGTGTTTCACACCTGGCGTCGAGGAGAATCGGATCCACTTTGTTTCTTCATGGCCACAAGGGAATAAAAGTTCCCTAGTTGAGAACTACAAATGTCAACGGGATGGTATGCTAATGGTTACTACTGCAAGTGTAACAAGTGACCTCTATTAATGGTCAGTCTTAGAAAATCAAACTAATTTGATAGTGCCATTTAGAAACTTCTGACATTTGTGAATATCCAGCCTGAAAGAGGAAAAAAATGAAAGCAAAAAGAAATGAGATTACAAAATAATCCACACAGCGAACGTGACCTTATGTTAACATGCTGTCCATTACTGTACTGAAACAATATTTCATTAGTAACTCCTGAATGGGAGTACTATTTGTAGCTAGGAATGTCCAGGATCCCTTAATGAGTAGTGTCCCAAAAGGTCTGTGGCTTATGCAAAGAGCACACTCATCATGCATTCCACAATAGCGCATGTGTCTAAATACAAATAGTAGACAAACATTGCCAGGCGTGCATATTAGCTACTGGTCGATCACACTGTGTATCAGGGGCTCGTCGCACCCTCAATTTGAAAAGTAGGTCGTGCGTACCACAGTAGCATCTGTAACTTAAACATCACCACCAACAAAATGTTTGAACGTGTCCACTAGCACGGTGACATCAACAATTTGTCACATGCAGTATGATACTGCTCTTGCCACCAGTGCATACCCATGACAGAGCAAAATGGTTCTTACCCTGCAGAAAGTCATGACAGGGTCCTATAGGTCATAGGCAGAGGGCAACGTTCACCTCACTTCTGAATAAGAACCTGTAATACCAAGTAAGGAAAGGGTGCAGCCTATATGTAGATTGAGAATTTTAATTACAGGTTTGTGGAGCTTGCCTGGAAAGGACAGAGTAGGGGAGTTGGTCCACTTTTAAAGAAAGATCAAATCAGGTAACCGCCACCAGAAGCAATGAATACAATGGGTTCCGGCCTCTATCAAAATGAGGTGGAACCAAACTTTCATCGCTCCGCCGGTGGCCATCCTAGAGAGGGTGAAATTGTAATGCAGGGATATGTACTAGCCATGAAAAGAACGTTAATTTGTGTGAATTTGGGAAGGCCATAGCCACATGGTATATATTGTCATACATGATTTACACATAAAAGGAGGTAAGATGCATGCCTATTATTAGACCAAGAAAAAAAAAACATTCATATTTCTAATGGCGGCCATCTTTAAGTAGGTAAGATCATAATACATGAATGTAGTCAACCCACAAGTAGAATATTGTTTAGTGTGAGTTTCTAGTGGCCATGGTCACATGCTATATGTCCCCTGTACATAATTCAGATCTCTATTAGCAAACATCAATCAGGAAGATGTCAGCTGAGAAACTGAAGATGTCAAGTACCTTAGTTAATCAATAATGACATCAACAGTGCTGTGCGCACAGGCACAACACTAGGGCAGCTCCTAAAAATGCCATAGATGTCAATTGTTCAGGAAATAAAGAACAAATGCCCTGAAGCCCTCCGATAGGCAATATCTTGTGTTGATATGTCACTGAGAGGAACCCACATGTACGATAAATGTCAATTATAAACAAAGACCCACTCTACTTCTTGGACAAATAGTCTAGTCTGTGGGAAGTTGACCCAAAAGTCATTCGTACAACACAGATTGTCAATATGTGTGTGGGTCATACTTCACACCATTGTCTATACGTGTGTGGGTCATACTTCACACCATGGGATATTGTCGTTAAGGCCCCATATATTCATGGCAAGATGGGATATCCATTGTTGTTCTTTTCTAAACAAGTTAGCATGTTTCCAATGTAGGTTGGCTTCCAGAATTGTCCATCTCAGGTCATCAGGTGAATGCTCACAACTAGAGAAGTGTCTGATCATTTTGTTTGTATCACATCCACAGCTAATTTTGTTGTGATGTTCCATCATCCTGATCTTTGCCATTCTCGTGGTCATCCCTACATAGTGGAGGTCACAGGGACAGGTTATGACATAAGTTCCGTTTATAGTGTTACAGTTAGTGTGTCTCCAAATAAAACCAGAATTCAGTGTAATCTCCTAAGTGTGTTGAATGAGGTAGCAGACTCCATATGAAACACATGGGTAATGTCCTGTCACCGGTGGAAGGTCCTACAAAATTGTTTGTGGGGAGGGCTGCCTATTACGTAGTCTCGTATGTACTGAAATATCTTTTAGATTATGAGGCCATCTGAAGGCAAAGCATGGACGTGGCAATGCCAAAGAGCCTGCATCCAGGATTCTCCAATGTTTATTGATGATGTGTTTAATTTGATTGGACATTTGTGTAAATGTAGTGGCACAGGTAATGATGTCACTGATTGGTTTATCAACAGTTTCCAGTAGGGAATCCCTGTGGTTGTTACTTGCCCTTTTCTCAGCTCTCTTAACAATAGCTACTGGATAATTCCACTCAGTCAGGTTCTTCCTCAATGTTCTGGCTTGCTCATCAACATCATTGATGGAACTGCAATTTCTTCTCAGGCTAAGAAATTGGCTGTCCGGTTGATTGTCTCACAAAGCCCTTGGATGATGGTTCTCAAATAACAGTAAGCTATTGCAATCTGTCTTCTTCCAGTCTGTAATAGTGCTGATCTCGCTACTCTTAAGCACAATTAAAAGGTCCAGGAAGGGAAGCTCCCTGCTCGAGGATGACAGAGTAAACCTCAAATAAGGATTTTGTGCGTTGATCCACTCTTTACATTTCTGGCATGTCCCATCCGTCCCTTTCCAAAACACCAAGATGTCATCAATCTATCTCTGCCATAAGGTAATATTGTCTTTGTAGGGGTTATCTATAGTGAAAATACATTGATCTTCAAAATGGGCCATACTGAGACAAGCCAGGCTCGGAGCGAAGGTGCTGCCCATTGATGTACCCTGAATCTTATGGTATGACTGTGACTTGTATTGGAAATAGTTATTTTTCAGCGCCAATCTGGCACACTCAATGCTGAAGTCAACAGGCGCATTGGAAGTCCAAGAACGTCTCCTGAGTAGGGGTTCCACTGTGTCAAGGGTAGCATTTTGTGGGATGTAGGTAAGCAGGGCCGCCACATTCAAGGTAACTAGGAGGTCAACCTATTGTAGATGTTTTGTCTCCTCAATCAAGTTGAGAACATGCCAGGTGTCTGTCAGGAGCAATGGTATCTATTGAACTAATGGCTGAAAGAAATTATCACAGAACATACTTAGAGGTTCTAGGAGAGCACCAATGCCAGATACAATTGGTCTGCTAGGGGGAGAATTCAGTCTTGTGTGAATCTTGGGCAACACATAAAGGTATGGAACGCTGGGGGATTTGTTCACCAAACATTCAACCTCATTCTTTGAGATCCAATCCTTTGACTGCCTCTGTTACCATACATTGAATATGTTTTGACAAAGCCTCAGTAGGATCGGTCTGTAAGGAACTGTAGTAAATCTTGTCCGCTAGTTGACGAAGACACTCTTGATCATAATCAGAAGAATTTATCACAACAATAGCGCTGCCCTTGTCGACTTGTTTGATGATGTTTGAAGCGCCATCCTTCAGGGTGTTGATAGCAGTCCGTAATCTAAAGGATAAATTGTGAAAGGCTGTCTTTGCCTCCTCACCTTAGATATTACCTTTAGAACTGTCTTCTCAAAAGTGAGTATCTCACTGGGCGTCATAGCAGCAGTTGGAGTGAATCTGGAAGTAGGTCTGAGGCCTGAGTCCTGAGATATGGGTGTAGTCTTGTCCTGAAAGATTGCTAGTAACAGAATCTGATGCAGTTCACTGGTCAAGAGAAACAGGTCTTCACAGGGAGTTGGTACAAATCCCAGACCTTTACACAAGATCTCAATCTCAGCCTTGTAAAAGGTCCTGTCAGATAGATTAACACCTATTTTCCCCTTGTCGTCTGACTCCTTGTCCTCATTTGGGTCTCCTCTTGTTGCCACCAGAGTTGTTTGTTTCCTCCTCTTCTTCTGCCTCTGCCTCTGGCCCAGCCTTTGCCTAAAAAGGTTATGTACAAGATTGTGGAAAATATGGCTGCATAGTTTGGATTCGTCATTGAAAGCCTGGGTGCCACATCTTCATGGGATGGGATCTGCATGTGTTCTAATGTTAGGAAACATCATCTGCTGTGCTTGTGGTGACCTTAGGCAGGTCGTCTACAGATAGATTAGAAGTGCTGTTGCCACTGGATGGGATTGAGTCTTGGATTTTTTCCGCATCCATTGCCATAGATGTGACCTCTCCTCCCCTGCTCATGGCCATGACAGCCCCCACTGCTCGTCTCTGGCCACTGTGAACCTCCGCTTCTGAGGAGATACGGACACCAAAGTCCTGTTTTCATTGTTTCTTTCTTTGTTCTCAAAGCTGAGATCCTTGGGAGGCTTCACAGCTATGGTTGCTGCTTTTCCAGACGTCTAGCCAGTCCCACACTTCTCGAGGATCTTGGCAGGATAGGACACCCTCCAGGGTTGTTACTCTCATTCTGGCAGGAAACAGCATGGCATATTGCAGGCTGAGTTGGCAAAGAGATTTTTTGACATCTATAAATGCCACCCTTTGTTTTGGGGTGGCTTTAGAAGAGTCTGGAAAAAACATTATTCTGAGGTTGTCGAAGTGAATGTCTCTTTTGGTTCTGGCAGAAGCCAGGATATGATCCTGGTCTCTGTAATGCAAAGGTCTTGCCACTAAAGGGCGTGGGGGTGCGCCTGGTGGTGGTGTGTGAGCTGGGACTCTGTGGGCTCCTTCCAGGGCATACAAGTGTGAGAGGCCCTCCGGGGCTACCTTCTTACAGAGCCATCTTTCCAGGAAGGATATGACATCCCTTCCTTCTGCTCGTTCCGGGAGGCCCCTAGATATTATTTTTTCTGGATCTGTTCTCACAGTCTTCCACTCTAAGTTCTAGGGAGTGAATCCTATTCTCCATTGACGCCAGCTTGTCTTGGTTTGTAGTGGCGATCAGATGAAGGTCCATTACAGTGTGCTCTGTCATTATGATCTCTCAGCTAACCATCTGTGCCCATCCTTTAAGAGGCTCAGGTCTGCTACCAACATGTCAATTTTGGTCTTGAGAGCCTCTCTTGTGACAGTTTTTGCTTGGAGGATGTCTCACAAGGTGAGTCCTGGGGTAGGCTCATCCAGGGATATCATCTGTTCCTCCGCTGCTGCGGACCCTCCTGATGCAGAGGTTACCACCTCCTCTTGTTTTTTGTTTGCTTTCCCCGTGGCTAGAGTGTTCGTCTATGGTGAAAAGTGGGAAATGGTTTAGGCTTTTTGTTCTCTGCTCAGGGCCAGCTCTTGAGTGGAGAACGTCTGTTCTCACAGGGGCACTAGAAACTTGCAATCACCAGGTGTGGTCCTTTTAATCACTTCAAGGGGCAGTCCAGATGGCCCACCTCTTGTGGTCACAGCAGGCCCCTTTAAGAGCTCAATTCCAAGTGAGATTTGCGGCAGAAAGAACAAGTATGCTCTCCTGCTCGCTGCCCTCCCCCAAAAAGCAGAGGCTTACCATGAATAGTGTTCCCCAGTTATGCAGATGTGACCCAGAAATTGGTTTGTTGTGAGTTGATTAGCTAGTCCCTATCTGACACCTCATAAAGTAGTTGCTGAAGGGAAAAACACGATAAAGACACCACCCCAATTTGCTCTTGCTGCTTTGGACTTACAGGGCATATTGCTGAATAATGGCCCTTTCATTCCCTTATAGGTCGATCGTACAGTATCATAGTGATAAATGAGGTGGGGCCCGCTGTGCAATGGTGTCACCCCCTGAGCTGTTGTCGTACTTATGGTTCATTTTGATGGGGAGAGACGCTTAGGGTGGGTGTGTGCAAGGAGGTCACTTGATCCCCCTGGGAGGTCTGGTGTATTCACAACTTGGACACCTGTGTGAAAAGGAGAGCTCTGTTGTCACTCAGCATCTCTCTCCATGCTGTGCTGCACCTGTGGCATGCTCAGGAGGGAGTGGGCCTCCCATTGGCAAGCAACTGGGAGGAAGTCTCTGTGGGTGGTGGCAGAGATCCAGCCATCAAATTCCTCCACCTCCAGGCCCGGTGCAGATATTTGTCTCCTCTGCCGCATTAGCAGAACAACCTGCTTACCTGCTTATCATCTCCAGCTGCTGTTGAGGCGCTTGCACTCCAAGGTAGGCCTGTTACTCATTGTCAGGGCCCGGGAAGTTTCACTTTACAGAGCAAAATGGCCTCTGTCTGTCTGCTTTTATGTTCCATCATGCTGGGTCTTGGTGTCCTCTGCAGCCGCCAATGGCCCAACCATGTTTGTCAGTGAGGTAATAGGATCACAGCTGGCTACATGCGAACAAGATCATTACTTGCATGAAGTTATCTGGCCCGTTTGGCCCGCTTCTCTTGTGCTCGCCATGTTGGATTGTCCAGGTCAGGCCAGGCAGGGTGGCTCGTATTCCTCAGAATCTCTGCATGCGGGGCAGTGTAGGCCAAACTGGCAGAGACACTTGTTTAAGGGGTGCTGTACAGGGGGAGAGGGATGTGATTGGAGCTCCAGAGCCTATAGGATGGCCCCGGATGGGGGATCACCAGGTGGGAGACGATTGAGTCAGGTCTCACTGCATTGGCTGCTAGCCCTCTACATACCTTCCACTCTGTCCTTTCTATCCTTCTCTCTACCTCAACTTTCTCTATCTGATCCCTACATCTGCACTTCTCTGCTTCAGTCCCACCGTGCTCCCCGTATCCATTCTCCATCCAATCAGTTCTCACTTAACTTTGTCTTTTCTTATCTCACTTCTCTGCTTTTCTCCTTCTCTCTATATCTCAACTGTCTGTGCATCTGTCTCATATGTCAGTCTAACTATTCCTCTCTACCCCACTTCTGTCACTTTCACATTTCTCTCTTTTTTCCTCAAACACATTTGCTATTCAGCCTATCAATCTGCCTCCTAATCATTCTCTACTCAACCTCTCTTCTTTCCCTCTCTCTTTTCATATGCTCCCTCTACCTCATCATACTTATTCCACTTTTTCTGCCTCACTTTGACTGCCTACTCTTCTTTTTCTCATTTCCTTTGTTCTCTCACTTCTTTCTACATATATCCTTCTCTATTTCAGTTCACCATATCTATCTCGTCTCTCTCTGAGTCCCTTTCCCTGTTTATATTCCTCTCTATCTTGCCTCTCAGTTTCTGCCTGTCTCTTTATCACCATCTTTCAGCTTCACCTCTCATTCTCTACCTTACACCTCTCTGTTTTTGGCTATTTTATCATCTCCTTTTTTCCCGGTTAGGAAGGTGCCATATACTCTGCTATGCACAGTTAAAAGACATGTTTTCTTATGTGAAAATGATTGAGTTTTTTTGTTTGAACAAAGATGTGAAGCTGATTTGTTAAAAGCCTCTGTGTCCTGCTGAACTCAAGATTGCCTGATATGCTTGCTTGTTTATTCGTTCAACTACCCTACCATCTAATCAATGGCCTCAGTATTCTGCCCCTGTTTTCTGTCAGAGACAGTGTTCTAATTTTCAGGAAACACACAGTGGTCTTCAAGAAGACTCCAGTGAATAATGTTGTTTACTTAACCTTCTAATTCATGTCTTCGAATTGACAGGAATCACTCAGTAATCTTCTAGAAGGCTCCATATTAACACCTGCATGACACGCTATAAATACTGCTTTCAAATATGCACCCCTGCTTGGTTTCATCTATCAGTCTAGAGAGAGAGCTGTGCCTCCCATCTGAGCCCTGCCGCCTGCAACAAAAGCAACCAGGTCACCTTCGGTTGAATGTTGGGGGCCAGCAACCCCTTTTGGAATTCTGCCCCCTCATGATAGCTTCCAACAATCTTCTGCCAGCTTAGTGTGCCCCTATCATCTTGACGATGACCATCATTCTCTCACCGCCATTCAACTCTCCCATGATTCTAGACCATCAAATGGAGCTTAGATTAGTGAACTAACCAAGTGCTTCTAGTTGTGATATCCCCTTATTGTTTAAGAAAACTCTAGCAGTTTGGGTTTCAATAAGCAAACCTTGGTTAAAGGAAAAGAACTAGTTGTGTGAAGCAACACAATGATAAGGACGGATGAATATTTTGCAATAATCTGAGCAGAGGCTAAAGTATATGTGCTGAAGATTGAGCTTTGGGGTCAGGGCTCAAGGGCCCTCCATAAGAACTTGACATTTTTGAAGTAATTCTGGTTTAGCATGTTTATGGACTCACACCTCAGACTGATTATAAAGCATTCATGTATGATTGTCTGAAGTGATTGTGTTCTTGTTGAATAGTGCCTCTCCTGACTGAAAGACTGCTTTGCTACTAGAACTTGAAGGGTCCTGCTCAGTAGGATTAACAACCACTCACCATCCTTTTCATAGGAGTTCCAGGCATATCAAAACCATTGTGCTCTCTCTCTCTCTTTTCACTCTCTCTCTCTGTCCCTCTCTTACACTCTTGCTCTCTCTCTTTCTCTCCAAGACCCCTTTCCCTCAGGGGTGGTCACCAGTATCAGTCATCTCTCCTGATATGAAGGAGTAACCTCAAATGGAAGTGGTGGAGAATCTTTGCTTCCGCAGTAGTCTTGGGAATTCAGGTGAGTGATCCTTGATGTGACAATCTCTGGACTCCCCTGTCTCTGCCTAACTCTTACTATTGACACCCCTCTGTATCTTTCTTTCTGGTTACCTCATCTTTCTCTTTTTACCTTACTTTTCTCTCAACCTTACAAGCCCATCTAGCACCTCTTCATCTCTACCTGTCTTGTCCTACTTCACTTCACTTGTCTTACTGTTCTCTTTACCTAGATCTTTCTCATGTCAACTCCCATTTCTATCACTCAGTGTTGTAGCTCGTGGTAGAGCACATGTGAAACATTATATTGAAGCCCACTATAGTTATATCAACTTAAATTACTGTATCATTGTTTTGTTTTGACACATTGATATGTTACAGATGGAAAGTAGAAGTAGAGCTCTTAACTGATGGACTAAATTGCTAATACTGTGCAGGCGTATCCTAAACATACATAACTGGGAAGACTGTAATGATACAAACTGCCAGTAAATTCATCACAAATGTCTGTGCCTGACACACATCTGGACTCCTGATATTTTACCCCCTAAATATGTGTGAGGTCAAGATTAATTGAGGAGCCACCATTTGTCCTCTAGCAATGTTTTCCTGCACTATTTCCCTTTTGTTCTCTTTTTAGACCATAACATTTTCTCTATGGTTATCTGCATTGTTTTACACTTGTCGGACACTTGCACTACTTCATCCCACAAGGTTTCTTTCTAGAAAGTAGCATGTAATGATCCAAAGAGGGTGAGCTCTGTTGACTTGATGTATCATACAAAGATCAAGAGCCAGATGTAGCAATGCTTTTGCGCCTCGCAAAAAGCGAAAATTGTTGTTTGCGAGGCGCAAAATCCACATTGCGATGCCCATTCCCATTTTGCGAGTCGGTAACCTGGTTACCGACTCGCAAAATGGGAATGCGAGTCGCAAATAGGAAGTGGTGTTCCCCTCCCTATTTGCGAGTCGCATCGCGATGCAGAATTGCTTTGTGACCGCGAACGCGGTCGCAAAGCAATTCGCAGTTACCACCAGTGTCACACTGGTGGTAACCCATTCTCAAAAGGGAGGAGGTCCCCACGGGACCCCTTCCTCTTTGTGAATGGCCCTGAAAACATTTTTCAGGAAAAAAACTGACACGTTTAATTTTTTCATTTGTAATGCATCTCGTTTTCCTTTAAGGAAAACGGGCTAAATTAAAAAAAAAAAAAATGCTTTATTTAAAAGCAGTCACAAACATGGTGGTCTGCTGTCTCCAGCAGGGCACCATCCCTGTGAGTGCTGCGACTCGCAAGGGGGTCGCAAACTGCGAGCCACCTCATTAATATTAATGAGGTGGGGCTTTGCGACCCCCTTGCGACTCGCAGATGGTGTCAGGGACACCATCCTGCATCCGGCTTTGCGACTCGCACAGAGTCGCAATTTGCAAGTCGCAAAGCCGGAATATCCTACATCTGGCGCCAAGTTCTGTGCTGGAGAACCTGGCCTTGTTCTTTTGGTAACTGCTGAGGTTCTTAGCCTGAAAGGAGTTGAAGTCATGAACACGCTTTCTGTGATTCACAAGGTTCAAAAACATCCAGGTTATGAAACAGCCACTCCCCACCATTGCTGTGTCGAAAACTCTGGCACAGAGTATTCGTTTACAAAAGTGGTTTGTAGTTTCACATATGTAGACATGGCATGCTGACATATGCCAACATTTATGTAAGGGAGTAATGACATTGCGAATGCAGTAGTTTTACAAGAATGATAATTCTGGAGGATGCGCTGGGGTAGGTGCCAGAAGCAGGGACCGATGCGGACAGACTAGCGACAGTCCCAGGCTTGTGCCTCCCAGGGAGCCCTTCCTACAGTTGCAGATGGGCAACCTGTGTGTGTTTAGTTGACCGGTTGGACAGTACACCTCAATGTAAGTGACTGCGTTGTAATTGTTTGACTAACTGGATTGAGATAGACCTCAATAGGGACTTTGTTCCTTGTGATACAGGAGAAGTTTCTTTGATCTTCATGGTCCTGAAGAAGCGTCATAGGATCTGTTAAGACCGCTAGACGTGAAATATGTTGACCAGTATCTAGGGGTTACGTGATAATTTCCTGGTCCCCTATCATCCTAGAAAGTGTTTGAGCATTACTTCTCATCATACCACTTTCGTGTTGTTTTTAATCTTGGTCTTAACCCCTTGTTGATTATTAAAGAGTGCTGTTTGATGGGGTACAGAACCAATTTTAATTCCCTCCTATCTTGAGCTATTGCCTGCCTGTAGGTAGTAGTTTCACATATTCCACCACGGCAGTGACCATAAAAGATCTCCGGCAAAGAGCCCCCTCACGGGGAGCCAGTCAGACATTGCAGCGCCGGTCTGACGAGGAGCAGGTAGAGGGTAGAGCCACAGCTGTTTGGAGCACAGGTCCAGCAAATATCCATTGCCAGGAAGATGGAGCTATGGAGGAGAATTGTATACAGGGTGAATGCCATGGGACAGCATTCAAGAAAAAGGAACAACATCAGGAAGAGGTGGAACAACCTACGCGGGAAGGTACGTTCCATGGCAGCAAGGCACCAGCTCGCCACCCAGAGGACTGGCGGTGGACCCCCACCTCCTTCCCACAGCTTACAGCACGGGAGGAGCAAGCCTTGGCAATTCTGCATCCTAAGGGACTCACTGGAGTTGCCAGAGGACTGGACACTGGTGAGTCAATATTTACTACTTATCACCCCATACCTGCATGCCATCACATCGCCTCACCCTCACTCCCATCACTCCACTCCATCCCACACGCTGCAGCTACACATATGACTAACCCCAATGCCTAGCTCTGCATGCTATACCAATGCTTGGACAGCCCTCCCAGCCCTGCATGTACACCCATCACAAAAGCATGCACAGAATGCACAACTAACAATCCCACAATGCATCACCACACACAAACAAAAGTGGTAGGGCAACATCAACGATCAAGGGGAAGCTAGGAATGTACAATTTGTCACAGACATGAGGCATAATACATTACTGACGTCCCCACAGGTGCCCCAGCCAATGTCAACGGAGAGGAGGTGCCACGTCTAACCAGTCCCCCAACAGAGGATGCCCCCAGTAATGACAGTAACTCTGGACTTCTGGATCTGGATGAACTACTTGGCCCATCAGGGACCACTGGTCAGTCGGCCACCCCAGCCCACTCACAGTCCACCACAGAGCTTCCCCCATCAGTATCCAGCACCACAGCACCCACCTAACGTCCCCACACCTCTGTCCCCAGGACACATCAATCAGCAGTGTGCCCACCTGTACAGAGACCCCAGTCCACACCTTACACCCAAGACAATCATGACCATGAGGTCAGTGCCAGTTGGCACACCGTTCAGTTGACACAGGCCCAGGGGAACAGGGACACTGGGAGGACCGCTGTGCGCCAGGGGGAGGACAGGCCCAGGGAACCGACTCTCCAGGGGGCACTAACCAATGTCCTGGGGGCTTACCAACAATCCCAAGGCACGATGGGCCAGATCCTTACCAACATGCAGGGGAACAAGCAGCTGCAGGAGGAACACCATCAGGAGATCAGGGAGGATTTGCAGGCCCTTAACACCACCATGATCTCCACAGCAGGGGTGAAGGCAGACATGGCCAACATTATGAGGAAATGGACAGCGCACCAACGGGCCCCTTCCACTAGCCAGCCTACTGGCCAGCCCTCCACTTCTGCTGCAGCTAGTGGGCAGAAGGTGAACCACACTGCAAACGTTTCCTGTGACCCAGACAGAATCCAGAGACACTTACCAAGACCAAGACCCCCACCAGGAAATAAGATCCTCCTGAATGTCCCCCTTGTGTCCCACCCTGTCACCTTGTCCACATTCAACTGCCTTTGCTCCACTTCCTACAGCCCTTAGGACACTGGACCTGTGCTACAAACAGAATGGAACAATACCCTGGACTTTCCTCTACCATCACCCCATTCCATTGCACTTTTCCATCAATTATTTGCACTAAAATAAACACACTGGAACACAACTTTTCTGATAGTGCTTTATGTGCTGAAAATGTGCATGTATGGAAACAGTCACATCATGTGCAAATTATCTAAAAACTGTGATAGCATACAATTAATTACCTGTAGCTGTCTGTAGTCATCACATCAGTACACTGTTGTAATATCACCAACATATGCAAAATGAGAAGCCATAGGTGACAGTTAGTTGGGATGCAGAGGAAGTGAATGCCATCCTGCTACAGCCACACAGATAAAACAATAGTCATAGGAATGGTCAGTTACACTGTTTCACCTGTGTGCCATTGGAAGTATTGACGTATAACTGATGTTCTGTTGTCCACATCCTATCCTCTGCCTACTCATCCTCACTGTCCTCAGGGTCCACTGCTGTCACAGGGGCATTTCCACTCTCCTCCTCCTGCAGATAAGGCACATGTCTTCTGAGGGCCTGGTTGTGTAACATCCAGCATTCCACTACTATCTGGCAGATCTTCTCGGTGAGTAGCACAGGGATCCACCTGTCAGATGCAGGCATCTGAACCTGGCCTTTAGGAGGCCGAAGATCCTTTCAATAATTCTCCTGATTCGCCCATGTGCACCATTGTAACAATTCTCAGCCCCTGTCCTGGCATTCCTCACAGGGGTCAGGTGCCATGACCTGCAAGTATTGAGGGACAAACATTAGCCTTACACAATGGAATGGGGTTACACCAGAAGGCATACACTGACATATGTTTGGGTGGGCACTCAGGCTCACCTATTAGCCACACTCTGGGGGTCATTATGAACACGGCAGG
The DNA here is from genome assembly GCF_031143425.1 of Pleurodeles waltl. Lineage (NCBI taxonomy): Eukaryota > Metazoa > Chordata > Amphibia > Caudata > Salamandridae > Pleurodeles > Pleurodeles waltl. The sequence goes on from NC_090446.1 coordinate 684,164,099, forward strand.
AATCCCCGCTGTGTTCATGCTGGCGTTCTAAACACAGACCGCCAGCCCGTTGGAGACCCTGCCGGCCATATAAACAACTTTCCTCTGGACCGGCTGGCGGAAACAGTGTTTCCACCCGCCAGCCCAGCAGAATGCTGAGCCTAGACATTGCTGACGGCTTCACATGGAGCCATCCTCAATGCTGCAGTGTGGCGGGTGCAGCAGCACCCATCGTGCACATCACTGCCTGTAAATCGGGCTGTGCACAGGGGCCCCTGCACTGCCCAAGCCAAGTGCAGGGGCAGTGCAGGGGCCCCCAAGAACCCCTTCTACCAGCCTTTCCCTGGCGGGGAAACCACCAGAGAAAGGCTGGAGGAACACGGGTTCTTTATCCAGAGGGCAGCGCTGCTAGCAGTGCTACCCTGCCGGATAGAGTATTCTGCCATTGTCAGCCTGTCTGGCGGCGGTAGCCTGGCACTGACGGAGGGCCGCCTGTGGCGGTCCCCCTGTGTTTGTAATATGGCGGTCCAGACCGCCATGCCTGTGGCAGTAATTTCCGCCACCGCCGTCATGGCGGTCAGGACCGCCATGTTCATAATAACCACCTCTGTGTCTCTGTAGTTGTGCCATCACAATATGGGATGCTGCTATTCCTCAAAACAAAGGTGTCATGCACCGACCCAAGATACTTGGCAGTGATGTGGGAGATGTACTGGTCCACCAGGCACACCATTTGCACATTGAGTGAGTGGAAACTCTTCCAATTCCTAAATACCTGTTCATTCTGGCGGGGGGGACAAACACAATATGTGTTACATCATGTCATTTCATAGAATCCTGCCTTCACAGTGGCCAAATCATCCACCTGGGGGAAAGCAATGTAGCTGCACATGTGTTTCACCAAAGCAGACAGAACACCTGTCACTTGGAAAGAACCAGTTGCCAGTAAATGGAACACTGATGGAACTTGCACAACAGGGGGGATCCCAGTGGGATGACGGATAGCTGATATCAGATGAGGCTCCAATTGGGCACACAGCTCTGTGATTGTGGCCCTGTCCAGTTCATAGGTGAGTATTATGTGCCTGTCCTCTAGTGTAGCCAAGTCCACAAGGGGTCTGTACATGGGGGCTTGTCTCAGTGGTAGATATCTAAGGAACACAAGAGTGAGTAGGCTGTCACAATTTGAACAATGGAACCACCACCTCAGTGTACATAGAGCATTATTGTGATGGGACAGTGTGAATGGCAATGTACGTGCAATCTTCAGCAATGGCGCAGTTATGGATTATCTGAATGATGTCCACCACCATTAAATGGCGACTGCCTGTCCTGTATCCAGGGACAGGTGGAAGATAGGTAACTCTGCCAATGTTGGGCCTCGTGGAGGAAGGCTGTCTCGCCCCACTGTGCAATTCTTCATTGGCTAATATGGGGCTCTATGGAGTACAGTGGCCAATGGGGATCAGCGGCGGCGGTGATGGTGTACACCAGCTGGGGATGTGACCGCCATCTTCTATCTAAATCCTTACTTGATTCCTGACTTTCCACAGGACAATACCTACACTGCACTGCATGTTACCTGTGTCTGGAAAAAAGAACAGTTGATGGACGGAATGTAGACCAAATCAAACATTCACCCCCACTAACAGATCTGGGTTTAATCCATCAGATGTTTTGCTCACCATGCTGTTCCAGTTTGGACCCAGCCTTATGCAGCTCAGTCTTGACCCTGTTCCCCATGGGAACAGTCCAGCCCGAACTGCCAGGCCAAGTTCTCCTGGATCAGGAACAAGCATCCTGGGACCAGTTTCGGGGTATCACCCCTCTTCAGCCAGGTTAGCTTGAATCTCTTGGCATAGTGAGCACGGGACCCACAACTGGGCATACCTTTCCCACTTGGGGCAACAAATGCAAAAAGAACAGTTGATGGACGGAATGTAGACCAAATCAAACATTCACCCCCAGTTACAGATCTGGGTTTAATCCATCAGTTTTTTTGCTCACCATGCCGTTCCAGTTTCTACCCAGCCATATGCAAATCAGTCTTGACCCTATTCTCCATGGGAGCAGTCCAGCCCTAAGTGCCAGGCCAAGTCCTCCCTGGACCAGAAACAAGCATTCTGGGACTGGTTTCGGGGTGTCACCTTTCTTCAGCCAGGCTAGCTTGAATCTGGTGGCATAGTGAGCATGGGACCCATGCCTGGGCACACCCTTCCCACTTGGGGGGTGACAAATGGATGGAATGTAGACCAAATCAAACATTCACCCCCAGTCACAGATCTGGGTTAAATCCATCAGTTTTTTTGCTCATCATGCCATTCCAGACCAGTGTCTGGAACCTACCATGGCCCATGTGACTGCCTTCACTTTGGAGGAGTTGGAGCTTTTGGTGGAAGAGGTCCTACCCCAGTATGGACTGCTTTATGGGCCTCCAGTACACCTTGGCTCAATGCCTGTGGCAAGTTTGCATGGAGATGTGTGTGCAAGCATCGTGTCATTTGGGGTGGTGGTATGTCTATTAGTAGTGTACAAAGTGGGCGCCGGGTGATGTGTGTGCCAATGGAGATGGAAATGTGATTTGTGGGACATATGTGTGATAGGCTGGATTGTATGTGTAATGGTGTCCTCTCATCTGTATTACCTCTGCAGTTCCCAACGACCCAGCCCAGCACCTCAGCCAATCAGTTCAAGGGGACAGTGGAGGCACCTCCTAGTTGTGGAGGCAAGAAGGAGAAGGATCCCACTCCACTCCGCCAGCCAGGAAAGTGAAGGATCCTACTCCACCAGCCAGGAAAGTGAAGGATCCCACTCTACCAGCCAGGAAAGTGAAGCATCCCGCCACCAGCCAGGAAAGGGAAGAATCCCACTCTACCAGCCAGGAAAGGGAAGGATCCCACTCCACCAGCCAGGAAGGTAAGCTTCCCACTCAACCACCAATGACAGGAGAGGTTCCCACTCAACCACCAATGAAAGGCAAGAAGCCCTCACCTCCAGCTGAGACACAGCAGCCCTCACCTCCAGCAGAGGCTACCCAGGGGACACTTTACCCAGCAGAGACAATGCAGCCCTCACCTCCAGCAGAGGGCATGTAGGCCACCCTTCAGCGACTGTTGTAGAGGCAGTGGGCTCGTTCGCCACCTCATAGACTGTGACCTTGCACCCCTCCAGAACCGGTGGGCAAGTTCCCCACTTTAGCTGAGGAGCTCCCCCTTCTCCCTGAGGCGCCTGCCCACTTCCAACATGTTGCCCCTGCAAAGTTTTGGGCACAGAATGTCAGGATCAAGTTGAGGCTTGGATGGTGCCCTGTGGCCATGTGGGTCTTTTCTACTTTGGACTGGGCATTGGCCCTTTCTGGACAATTGTTCATATATATTTTTTGTCACTTCGGTACTTATGCTGGTTGTTGGCATGCAAATACATTTTCAATTCTGCCTTACTGTTGTCCCTACATTTTTTTGAGGTGTGTCTAATAACATTGTTTTTTGTATGCAGCTGTTTTTTGTGTATGGTGTGTGTGAATGGTGTGTGTTGTGCGTGTGTGTGTCACTCTCCTTTTACTCCCTCCCTTCCTTGTGTGCTAGGCGGCTGTACTCACCGTTGTCGTCTTCGTCGGCGTTAGTGTTCCAAGTGAAGCATGGCATAGAAAAGCATTGGGAAGCATTGCAGTTCCGGTTCCATGGCGTCTTTGATCCTCTCTGCATCTCAGATGGTGAGTCCTTGGTCTCCTGTGTTGTGTTTCCGCCAGGCTTTTGATGGCATTGGTACCGCCCCGGACATCGTGGCGGTTTGCTGTGTCATGATATGGTGGGCGGTACCTTGTCTTCCGCCTGGATGCTGATGGCTACTGTCATGGTGAGTGGTGTTAATGCCTTGACGGATGGTGTGGTATATTGGCTTTCTATGGGAGTTATCACCGCCATGGTCACCACCACTTTAACACTCACCGCCAATGTCATAATGACCACCTAAATTACAATACAATACATTTCATCTACATTGGTACACATCCAAAGTAATGCAAATGTTTTTATGTAGTGTTGTTCATGTGTTAGTAACAATTAAGTTACTAATGTACACCTTTATTTATCAGCCAAAGTATGCAAAAGATAACTGGAGGCTGCTTGCAATAAATCTTCCTAATGTCAATAGGTCAGGTAGCACTACAACCCATTGTTCTTTTCGTTACATTGCCATCTCTATTTCGACCCAGACAAATGCAAATCAGTCTTGAACCTGCTCCTCATGGGAACAGTCCAGCCCAAACTGCCAAGCCAGGTCCTACCAGAACCGAACTTAAGCAACCCAGGGCCATTTTTGCCCTAGTTATGGGCTTATTAGCTGTGTCGCGTAGGCCCTCATTATTCTAATGAGACTACTGGATTTTTGAGCGGCAGAATCACCCGCGGTGTGGGAGACTGAGGGGGTCATTCCACCCTGGCGGGCGGCGGGCGCCGCCCGCCGGGCAGAAACCGCCCAAACACCGCACCGCGGTCAAATGACTGCGGCGGTGATCACAACTTTCCCTCTGGGCCGGCGGGCGATCTCAAGCAGATCGCCCGCCGGCCCAGCGGGAAAGCCCCAGCAAAGATGAAGCCGGCTCCGAATGGAGCCGGCGGATTTGCTGGGGTGCGACGGGTGCAGTGGCACCCGTCGCGATTTTCAGTGTCTGCTTTGCAGACACTGAAAATCTTAATGGGGCCCTGTTAGGGGGCCCCTGCAGTGCCCATGCCAGTGGCATGGGCACTGCAGGGGCCCCCAGGGCCCCACAACACCCGTTCCTGCCAGCCTCTTCCTGGCGGTGTAAACCGCCAGGAACAGGCTTGCGGGAAAGGGGTCGGAATCCCCATGGCGGCCACTGTGGGTGACACCTGTCGATCCAATCCGGGTTTTGCTCCGGCTAACTAGCAGTGTCTCATCTCTACCCACGGATAGGGATGACTGGGCAGCAGATTCCATGACATACTTGGTTCTCAGGGAAGTCGTGGTCACTCAGGTCTCATCCGTTTCTCTCATTAACAATGCAGTCTCATATATAAATGACAAAGAGAGGCAGTTTATGTTTCAATAATGAATTTAATAAAATTACTGCATCTTAGATAGCAAAGCATGAACTGCAATAACCAGGACGACACAGCATGACAGTATTAAAATTGTGACGAGAAGAGTGAAGCATAAAAACAACGCTATCATACTGTCACTATAATCAATGGACTAATTCCTACCTAGGCTATGATAGAGCACAGCGTGTTAAGCTCTAATTCTGCTCTTCAGGTCCCCTGGGAAGACATCAACCCCATACCTGAGCAAAGGCCTGCAGTCTGCGTTAGCCTCTGTAGTGAAGCATTCAGCAATCAGCATACAGCCGTGGTTCACTGGCTGGAATCTCCCTCTGACGTGTAAGGGACAAGGAAGCGTTTTTATAATAACACAGCTGATTTTCTGAGAAAATGTCCCTACGTAAGGATGTGTGTTTTCTACGAATGTTGGAGAAAAAACTTCTACCATGTTCACCGGCAATGTACCATGCTTTAGCCTTGGAAGAAGCACAGAGTGATCAAGAATGTCTTGTTAGAACAGAGTGCTGGCCTAGGCAAAAACAGTAAGATAAACGGAAAATAAAACAAGACCGTAAAAATGGTTATTGTAACAATAATAAGATGAAGCTGAATAAAATATATCTAGGTTGAGGTGGACAGTGGCCTAGTGTGTTAAAATAACACGCATGGAGCTATAACTAAAATGGCTACACAAACACCCTTCCCTTGTCGGATGAAGGAGGTTCAAAGTCTAAAGTATAAAATTGTTATTAAAAAGCTCAACCTAAGACATATCTATAAACGCAATGTCGATGATGACAAGTCGAAGGGACACATGAGCATGTAAAGGGACAATTTGAAACATGAGCATGTGGCATAAAACCAAATTTCAAAAGGCAAAGTCAATTTTGAAAAGTTCCAATCGATTGTGGGACCATAGAGGATAGGAGATTTTAAAGCCAGAAAGTCATCGCCAAGAAGGATAAAGGAGCACTTGTGTTCCGTAGCCTCAGCCTCAGCCAAGGTGGCATTCCATGGTGTGCCCAGTGACGAGTCGAGAACTGCATCCTCCAGGAAGGGCAACTCATAATGAGCTTCTCGTAGCAAATGCAACCTCAACACGCATGTCCGGTAATGAACCCTCAGCGAGAACATCAACAAATCAGCATTCATTGTCGGCAAGCGCTGCGATGAAAGACAGACTTCCAGTGCATGTTCGAACGAGCACCGGAGGCACCAAAGCACGGGCTGCACACAATGCAAAACCGGTCTGAATGACAAAGACCAGCCATTGCGCATAGAAAATAGCAACAGCAAGATGCCAGCTAATCAAGCCAAAGTTATCGGAAATCCCCTGAAAATACTAGAGAAGATTGAGTGGATTGCTGATGGTATTAAAGCGAATATGGAGGAGAAGGTGTGAATGAAACCAGAACCAACAGCTATAAAAAAATGTGCGATTCCAGTGGTACTGGACGCATTAAATATTCATCCCACGAGTTCACCAAAGTGTCTCGGATAGTTTGTATTTAAAAGGGACTGTATTTCTGCTGACAAACTTCCCACCTGAAGTGCGTAGGTCTCGCGTGCAGATGTAACGCCCACATGCTTTTGAAAAAATAAAGCATTGAGCCTGCTCAACTTGTCAAAATTTACATTTGAAGTAGCAATGTGAGGCCAAATATCAGCTACCTCTTTAATTTTAGTGAGGGGAAAAGGTATGTTCCAACAGCATGTAACGACCTTAGAGACCGAAACAACGTAAACTATTCCGGCTCGCATACCACAACAGTCTTCACCATTGAGGAGGATGTAGCTGCCATTTGAAAGCACCTGGAACATAGTTCTAATCAAGGGGACTGGAACTCCCTTCAGATAACAAGCTAAGTTCGCTGCAGAAGCGTTACACGCCCCATGCAAGGACAGCTGTTTACAAACCATTGAATGGCTGACTGAAGTCTCGCATTTACTACTGCTAAGAAAGACTTCTTTCATGCCACTGAAACATTTGTACGAGAAGGGAAGCTCCCACACCTCATGGATGTAACTATCTCCCAGCCTTTCATATCTGCCAGAATGTGTTTTAAACAGGAGGTGAATAGAATTGTAGAAATAGGCAGATTGATGACCCCCTGTATTAGCCACTCAGCAGATGGTATTTCAACCACAGTAAAAGGCAACTTTTCTAATTGCTCAATATTAACCATGACAGAAGTAGCTTCTTTCTTAGCCATTAATTCCATTATCCACAACAGCTAATGCCTTTTTCAGATTTTCCTGGTTTATTTGCCTTAACCGGGCAGCTGCTTCTTGTTGGGAAAGCTTTCAAAATTCATTATACACTTCATATAAGAAATGCTTCCTACGGTGGTTGCTAGGGCGTAACAGGAAATCCTGTAAGTCAGTGTTATCAGACAGGAGACTGAGGTGTTCTCTAACCATATCTAGTGAGGAAGTTCTTAACCATTGCTGGCATAGTTTCCCTACACTACATGTCATAACTATACCCGCATGTTCGGATGATATACAGCGAGGGTCCGGCTTACTAGTTCTAAAATCCCTCGAGGACTTGATAAAGCGTTGATGACACCCATTGGTGTCTACTGGCCACAATAACCACCTGCCAGGACGTGTCCGTGAAACATTAAATGTACCATTCTGGACTCATTCGTTGAGCTGATTTTCAGTTGCATTTGTGTATTTTTGCCATTTATAAAACTTTGCTGGGCATAGTTAAGTCCTTACTTTTAGCTAAGCCTAAACAACTTGTTTGTTGTACTGTTTCATTTAAGAATATCATTTGTACAGGTATAAGGCAAGCTCTAAATAAAGCTTCCTTTCCCCTAATTTGCCAATGTCTAGTTCCCCATACACTTTTCAGATCGATCGATTTCAGCCAACATTCATAGCCTTCAATAGACAACCGTAAAACAAAGGATTCCGAATATATAAATTTTGTAATCGTCAATAGCATATGTATATCTTTAGTAGGTGGTACTTTAAAATAATAAGACTCGCCATTTTTTATATTGTGCCCAGAAAAATATGTAAACTTTTCAGAATATGTTTTGGAACTCCCTTGTGGTGGAGTCAGACAATGTTCCCATTGTGTATAATTAAAAACTGTTTTGGGGCTGCTTTCTCTAGGTATGAAATGGTGCCCATAATAATTATAGCAAAACATATCACCATAATTCTCTTTAGATTGATAAACATCTTCGTTTTCAAATACAGTATATTACTGCAATTCAGTCATCATTGAATCAACTGTTTTCACATCCCAATCATCAGAAACAATGCCTGGTATTATAACATTGTTCATGGATAGTTTGGACACATATGGTATTTGAATTACTTCCATGGGATCATATATATCAAATATTACTTTGTCCCAAACAATCCCATCAGGAATTGGTACTGCGGAAATGTTCACAAATGATAAGTCTCTTCGGACCTAGTGTGATGAAAAATGTGTTTTTTAAGACCTCCTCCACCAATTCAACTGTTGATTTTTCAGGAAGAAAATGGCCATGTGTTAACAAGAAAAAAGTGATAACAAAACCAATCCAAAATAGGAAAGCTGAGATAGTCAAACACAGTCATAGATAGTTCCATGAAAAATTAAAATATGTTTTTTTTTAAGCTAGTTCGTTAGCTTACCTGCTTTTGACAATTCAGGTGTCGAAGTCACGAACGAGTCTGAGACGTCATCATTGAAGTCGGCAAAATATCCAGAAGCAGTCCGTGCAAAGGCTGGAGCCATGGTCATCGGTGGAGTTGGTGTTTCCCGTGGTGGCACACAATAGATAGCACCATCCGTTTGTGTTGGAGTTGAGTCAACTCGGTCAATTATTTCTGTGTTGTTCAATGTCAGTGGAACCAATGCAAGATCATCTTCCACCCTCCCCAAGCTCGGAGAGGTGTAAGTGCTGGTATAAACAACTTGTAGAGGGACTTCTTGACCAGTAGTAAGAGGGATTTGGGAACTACTGGATGTTCCTCTTGGTCTGCTGTGCAGGATCGGCCACATGGTGTATTTTGATATTGTTGATGGAGACAAAACGATTTACTTTGGCACCTGCCAACGGTGGTAGAATTACAGTCTGGTACCGTGTATCCCCAATACTGGGACTGGTGCTCGATAGGAAGGGCCAAATTCCTTTTTCACAGTGACCTTTTCACGTACAAGATCCCCAACCCTGGGAATCCAGCCGGTAGACATTACAGGCACTGGAGGCAGCACTGCTAGAAGAATTATGGTCACAAAACTGTTGCAATTCCTGTAAAACAGTGACACATCCATTTAGGTCGAAAGGTGTTTCTGCTGCGTCCACGGCAGGACCATCAAGATCCAGAACATACATTTGAGTTCGGAACAGGCACTCATATGAAGTACGACCCCCCAGGGGTCATCTAGGCAGATTATTAAGTGCTCTCTGAACTTCAAATAGGTGAGAAGCCAACTACGACCCGTACCTAATACTCTGGCTGTTAAGGATTGTTTTAAATCACGGGTTAATCGCTCCACAACACTATTTCCCTCGGGATGAAATGGAGGCGAGTACTGGAGTTGGACCCACAATGAAGCCATGGTGTCCTGAATGCCATTGAGGTGAAAGCAGGGCTCTGTTCCGAATGGAAAGCCGCAACTGCACATGTATTTATAAAGACTCGCAAATCTTTAATAACAGTCCGAGCGTCAGCAGAGCGCTGTGGCCACACCCATAAAAATCTGGAGCATGAATCAACAGCAACTAGTATATACTTGTATGCACTATCCGCTGTTAGGGGACCGCAATGGTCTAAGTACACACATTGTAATGGCTTGTTTGAAACCAAGAGGGGTGTCTGCAGCGGGCGTTTGGCAGTGGAAATTTTATTTGTTGGCAGATGTCGCAACAAAGGACATACTGCTTGGTCTCTTTGTAGAGACCAGGCCACTAATAACAGGCTTGTAAAATTGAAATTGTAGCCACCACACTAGCATGGGCAGATGCCACCCCTTCATGAGCTCCTTTAATCAACCCTGGTCTTATGTCTTTGTTGGGAATATCTCTCACGCCTACACCTGGTATTCTAACTTCAGCGTTCAGGCGATCTCCCATTCGATAGTAATATTTAGCCAGAAATGTTTTAGGATAGGATGTACCATCAGCCGTAGCTTTCACAGCAGCCCATATGACTGCTTCTGGTTTCATACTTAAACGTGTTACTGCAGCTACAGCGGCCACAACCACTGCTGGCTTGGCGGCTTCATCAGGCAATGTATTTCCAGCAGCGTGTACCTCAACACTCTGGTGTCCAAGTGTATGTATAGCATGGACATTTGGTAGCGTCTCTTTCAGATCTGCTACTTTCCCCCACAGAAGTCTGTGTTTAATGGTGTTGCCTTTGGAATCTCTGAACCCATTCTGGCACCAGTCATGCAGATATTCATTGAAGGACTGGACACAATAATATGAATCCCAAACAGTCAGCATAGGCTGTGCAGGATCCGTGTGTTCCAGTGCAATCACCAGAGCCTCTAGCTCTGCTAACTGTGTTGTGCAATCCCCTAGGGTTTGCGTAAATGTATGTAGGGGACAAAATGTATTGCCCTCCATGTAGCCGCTTATGACAGCGCAAGCAGCAGAATATTGATGTTTTGTACCAATTGCAGATTGTGCTGAGCCATGGGTGTACATGACTCTATGATATTGTTCAATAGGCAATGTATTTGCTGGAACTGGGTATTCTATTTCATACTGCAAAAATTCTTGAGTTTGTAACTTTGGGTCAAAAATGGAGTCTACATCAGTGGCTGTCAAAGACATAGCCCATTGTATCCAACGTGGATGTAATGCTTTTGCATTTTGAACGCTGGCTTTTGTAACAGCCTCCAGGGCTGGGATCGGAGAAATGACAATAATGCATTTTCCTTGGGCAAGAGGTCGTTCTTTAATGACAGCCAACTGTACAGCAGTGAGAATTTTTTCAGTGGGGGCAAAATGCTGTTCTGCCGCTGACTAAAAGTGTGATTTGTACGCAATCGGGGCTGTCTCGCCCTTCACTAAATGTCACATAGGTGAAACTGATGGCACCAGCTATTACTCTGATGACCAAGGCGGTCATTCTGACTGCGGCGGGCGGCGGTCGGCGCCCGCCATGCGGTTACCGCCGAATGACCGCACCGCGGTCAAAAGACCGCGGCGGTCATTCCAACTTTCCCGCTGGGCCGGCGGGCGACCGCCAAAAGGCCGTCTGCCGGCCCAGCGGGAAAGCCCTTGCAACGAGGAAGCCGGCTCCGAATGGAGCCGGCAGAGTTGCAGGGGTGCGACGGGTGTAGTGGCACACGTCGCGAATTTCACTGTCTGCAAAGCAGACAGTGAAAATCTTTGTGGGGCCCTGTTCGGGGGCCCCTGCACTGCCCATGCCAGTGGCATGGGCAGTGCAGGGGCCCCCAGGGCCCCCACAACACCCGTTCCCGCCAGCCTGGTTCTGGCGGTGGACACCGCCAGAAACAGGCTGGCGGGAAGGGGGTCGGAATCCCCATGGCGGTGCTGCAAGCAGCGCCGCCATGGAGGATTCCCTGGGCCAGGGGAAAACCGGTGGGAAACCGCTGGTTCCCCTTTTCTGACCGCGGCTTTACCGCCGCGGTCAGAATAGCCCAGGAAGCACCACCAGCCTGTTGGCGGTGCTTCCGCCGCCCTCCGCCCTCCGCCATGGCGGTCATGGACCGCCAGGGTCGGAATGACCCCCAAATGTGTTTTGTTGTCCCTTGTGTGCAAGTGTTGTGCTGCAAGCATGTCAGTATGCAATTCTCTAAGAATGCGTCTATGTTCAATTGTCCAGTGTTAGAAATGGGGTCTTTGGTTGACAGTCAGGTTACCTCCTGTTCAAGCAAGGACCCTCACTCTAGTCAAGGTAAAAGAGAATCACCCTCAGCTAACCCCTGCTTACCCCCTTAGTAGCTTGGCAGAGCAGTAGGCTTAACTTCAGAGTGCTAGGTGTAAAGTATTTGTACCAACACACACAGTAACTCAATGTAAACACTACAAAATGACACAACACCAGTTTAGAAAAATAGGAAATATTTATCTAAACAAAACAAGACCAAAACAACAAAATTCTGACATACACAAGCCAAGTTATGAATTTTTAAAGATTAAACTCAAAAATAGCGCTTAGAAACTCAAAATGCTTTGATGAGGAAAGCCATAATGGTGGTGCACCACTTATTAAAATTGTCCATTCACATAAAAGGAGAGTCCAGTTCACTTGTAATATGGGAATGACAAATCTTCTCTTTATTTTCTTCCATTCAGTTATTTCTTTCCATACTATTCTTGGTGATACATAATGTACATGGTAGCAACAGCCGGTAGCAACAGCCAACGTGTTTCGCCCTTTAACATAGGGCTTCTTCAGGGCTGTAACATAATGTATAACAAACATGAAGGAACAAACAACACTTGGACACGTAGTCAAAACAGCACATAGTTATGAAACAAAGCATAAAGGTAAGTATAAGTACTGATATAAACTGAATTAGGAATAGACATATATGTATATACATATATACAAAGACGTAGATCTAGATTGTTGCTAAGAATTAAATGAACAGCAGTGACATCACAGTGTTGTAACATAAACGACTAGCAAGGGAATCAGAAAGTGAATCAAGAAATGAAAAAAGTGTTAAAAATATAAAATAATAGTGGAATACCCAGTGTACTAATGTTGTTATCCCAAGTGTCAGAGGCAGACTTTGTACATGCGTAATCATGTGATGGTCCGTAATTGTCAGGCATAAACCTACCTATTCAATTTCTGATTGATTACATTTTGGTCATATATTCACATACATATTTCTAGTGAATCTGGTAGGGAGAAAGAAAGAAACCAGACCATTGTGTGACCAAACCGGAAGAAGCAGCAGGCGGTGAATGCCAGCATATGAAAACAATTGTCTCCAACCTAACCCCCGAGTCATGTCATCAATACGTTTATCGTTATTGGATATATAAAAGTGTGAGGCAGAAACTTTGTGTCACTTAATTGATAACAGTTAGTCAAAAAAATCCCTAGTATTATGTAGACCATCAGCCACTGGTCATAGTCGAGTGGTTAGTTGTATATACCGACTCACATTAATAGTACCAATTCCTCAGTAAATAGGGGCGAGTTCACAAAAAACAAAGTAAGCAAACAAAGTAAGTTCATTGTGCCAGTGAAAGATTATCCAGCCGGACACGGAGTCGTGTAGTCCCAAGGTACAGTACCTTTGGTGAAGAGTGAAAACAAGCCGATGCGCAAAGTCAGGGATCGCGGCGTCTGTGCAAAACGTTGAATCTGCACTCTTCGAGCGCTGTCGGTCACAATGTGGTGCAGCGACTTCCACAAAGTCACGGATTTCGGTGGGGCTGCAGTGATGTCAGGCCTGCGAAGGTCATCGCATTCCAGCGAAGATCACGGAGTCTGTGGCAGGCAGTGTCACCGGATTCAGCAGCGGCGTCGGTCCGGAGTCGTCTGAAGTCAATTTCCTTGAATTCTCACCAGCTTTTCCTTTCAAGGGCCCAAGGACTAGATAGGGCACCACTCATCAGAGCAGGAGTCTCTCCAGAGACTCCAGGTGCTGGCAGAGAGAAGTATTTGCTTTCCCTGAGACTTCAAACAACAGGAGGCAAGCTCTAAATGAAGCTCTTTGAGATTTCTTCTCAAGATGGAAGGCACACAAAGTCCAGTCTTTGCCCTCTTACTCTGGCAGAAACAGCAACTGCAGGATAGATCCACAAAGCACAGTCACAGGCAGAACAGCTCTTCTTCCTCAGCTCTACAGCTCTTCTCCAGGCAGAGGTTCCTCTTGTTTACAGAAGTGTTTTAAAGTATGTGGTTTTGGGTGCCCTTCTTACTCCCAATTTCTCCTTTGAAGTAGGCCTACTTCAAAGTAAAGTCTCTTTTGAATGTGAAATCCTGCCTTGCCCAAGCCAGGCCCCAGACACTAACCAGGGGGTTGCAGCACCGCCATGGGGATTCCGACCCCCTTCCTGCCAGCCGGTTTCTGGCGGTGTCCACCGCCAGAACCAGGATGGCGGGAACGGGTGCCGTGGGGCCCCTGGGGGCCCCTGCACTGCCCATGCCACTGGCATGGGCAGTGCAGGGGCCCCCTAACAGGGCCCCACAAAGATTTTCACTGTCTGCTTTGCAGACAGTGAAAATCGCGACGGGTGCCACTGCACCCGTCGCACCCCTGCAACTCCGCCGGCTTCCTCGTTGCAGGGGCTTTCCCGCTAGTAAATCAAATATGCCAATCATGGATAAACCAATCAACCATACAATTTATCACAGAGAGCATTTGCACTTGAGAACTGGTTAGCGGTGGTAAAGTGCTCAGAGTTCAAAAGCCAACAGCAACAGGTCAGAAAAAATAGGAGACAGGAGGCAAAAAGATTGGGGATGACCCTGCATAAGCAAAAAAGTCCAACAGCCAGAATTTGCTAGAAAAATCAGGACGTATGAGATCATATAAAGGTTTTATGCGTGTAGCATAATCTGGAATGTAAGTTCTGCCAAAATGTAGGAAATCCAATAGAGATTGGAGTTTTTTATTCGTATTCGGGGGTTGTAACTGTGCGCATTTTTCTAAGAATTGTGGTGCTAGGCTCTTTCCTTCACTTGACAGCTCATATCCCAGAAAAAGGACGCTGAGGAAGGTGATTTTTTTTTAAATTGAATTTGTAGCCAAATTCAGTGAATCCTACAACAATGCGGGCTACCCTTCTTAAATGTTATAGCAATTCATCATCCACATGAATTGCTATAACATCTATATCATCTGCATAGGACAATGCTTCAGAATCAATCTCGTGCAAAATTGCTGTCACATGAGCTGTGAACAGTCCTGGGCTGTTCTTATACCCCTGAGGTAAACGGCAGAATTGTTTATGGGAGCCTAGTGCACTGAAACTTGTTAAGTCTCTACTCTCCGGCGCTATATTCTGGCAGAAGAAACCATTTGAAATATTCAGTGTTGTTTTGTATTTTTTTAATCACTATATTGTTCATTAGTGCTGTGCTATGTGAGTTTTCTATAGCATACGTGCGTGTATGACTCTTTAAGTGTCTGTAGTCTAAGACTATTCTATATGAATGGTCCGGTTTAGCTGCTGGGAACAATGGATTATTCATTGGGGAGACATAGGGTTCAATTACGCCCTGGTACTCTAATTGTGTGAGTATTTCTCTCACAGTTGCTTTTGCTTCGTGTTTTATTGGATACTGAGGTTGGGGTTGAGGGTCATTTTTAATTGAAATTACATGGTAGGGGGATTCTTTATCCCATCCTAAGTGATTTTGGTATAACACAGGTGCCTGTGCCAAAGCCCAATCAATGGCATAGGATTCAACGAGTTCCTCTGGAACAAGGGGCGAGAAGGAAGGCTTAATGACGTCTTCTCCATATGGGCAGTTCGGCCAACAAAACATCATATGTTTACCACGCGATCCCAAAAAATTTAGTCTATTATGCACTCAATGACTCCTTCTAACTGTAGCGTTACCTGATACCCCCATCAGGCATGGAGACACACATGTCCACAGTTTCTACTTGTAGAAAGTCATCAGTTGCTTTCACATCCAGATGCTCTAGAAGACTCCAGCAAACTATTGTGACCTCTGCCGCACTGTGCCCACTTCCTGTTCTTCAAGAGGACCCTCTTCCTGAGTGGCATGTCGGACTGTGACTGCTGTCACTTTTTTCTTTTGAATTGGGGTTTTTTTGTTGGGCGGGTTTCTCTTCCTTTTTTACAGAAACCTCTGATGAGCGTTGTGATTCCTGTCTCGGTTTCACTACTCTGTTCTTCTCTTTGACCGCCCACCTCTTTCATTTATTTTTTCCGATGAGTCCTGAAAGGAATGAGATTGGCGTGTATCAGTGTATTGATATCTCTCAGGCGTTTTTATATTATTATCTCTATTTCTGAGATTATATCTATTTTGTGGGGTCCCATTCGTGGAGATTCTACCCTCTCCTTTTTAGGAGCTTGTTGTTTTTCATCCCAGCGTTTCTTATTACCCTCAGGAACTTGCTTGGGAAACTGACTCGACCAATACTAGAATAGGTCTCTGCAAAGATTTTAGGCAGCTCGCGTTCTTGATCCTGTTGCGGAACGTCACGGAGCCTCTTGCGCACTGCCAGTGCGACCACTTCCCCTTTAAGGTTACTTAAAATGATTGAGGACACTGTGACAAAATTGCCCATCAATTGGATCCCCAAATGTAGGGCAGCCCCATATTCATCTTGAATTTACTTCAACACCTCCAGTAAATTGGCAAGTGTCGGTGTACTGTGTGTGGTTGTATAGAGCACGGCAAATACTGTTCCCCAAGTATGACAGTTGTCCATTGTAGGGACCATCCCAAATGGCAAGCACATTGTTAATATTCTATGTTTATCCTGGGGTCCCATATGGGGAAATACTGCCTCCAGCGCATTTGTTTGCTAACCAAAACAGAGTTTCCTCTCATTTGGCGTGTACTTTACCCATAATTGAATGTACAGTCGCAGGGTTTATACCTGCCGTGACTGCATGTGGATGTGCTGGAGCAGCACGTGATAGGTTTGTATATAATGTTTGCATTACGAATTGTACTAATCATCTATATATCGCTGTTAATTTTGTATATAAGCGATGAACCTCAGCTACAGCTAAATTTGCAACTGCAGGATGTGGTGTATAGGTGGCCAATAAACGCCAGGTAGGACCATCGTTACTTAGAGGACCTAACCTTACTGGTAAATTTGTGTGGGGTAGGGCGCCATCAAGCCAATTATTATGTTCTTGATAAGATAATGCTACTTCTAAATATGCGTATGCTCTGTATTGTCCAGGTGCATTTGCAAGTTTATAATGATGAAATGTATTTGTGTTCCCATCAACTGGTGGAAATGTTACCCAAGAGTAAAGCAGTTCTGTTCTATAAGCTGCATCAGCATACACCACAAATTTGACTGGACCCCCCTGGACCGTTAGGCCATTTGCTAAAAACTGTTCAGTCAACGGTTGTCTCATATTAACTGATATTTGTATCTGCTGTGGATTTGCCATTATAGACAGACTATAAGTTCAGAGAAGGCACACCAAATAGGGCTTTCCTTTTAAAGTTTAAGTTTGAACAACCTCCAGCCTCAGATAGGATAACCTACGTAGCTGGGTTTGAAATCCTCAGCACCACGGATGTCTCCATATACGGTATTGAGGCGTCATTGTATATAATGAGACATAGATACTCCGGAGGACCCAAAAATTAGAGCCTGACCAAACGTTGGCAGCACCATGTCGCGTAGGCTCTCATTATTATAATGAGACTACTGGATTTTTGAGTGGCAGAATCGCCCACGGTGTGGGAGACTAAGACTAACCCACTGCGGGTGACACCTGTCGATCCAATCTGTGTTTTGCTCTGGCTAAATAGCAGTGCATCATCTCTACCCAAGGATAGGGATGACTGGGTAGCCGAGCGCATGACATTCTTGGCTTCTCAGGGAAGTCGTGGTCACTCAGGTCTCATCTGTTTCTCTCATTAACAATGTGGTCTCATATTTAATGACAAAGAGAGGCAGTATATGTTTCAATAATGAATTTGATAAAACGACTGCATCTTAGATGGCAAAGCTTGAACTGCGATAACCAGGACGACACAGCATGACAGTATTAAAATTGTGACAAGAAGAGTGAAGCATAAAAACAACGCTATCATATTGTCACTATAATCAATGGACTAATTCCTACATAGGTTATGATTGATCACAGCGTGTTAAGCTCTAATTCTGCCCTTCAGCTTCCCCTGGGAAGACATCAACCCCCATACCTGAGCAAAGGCCTGCGATCTGCATTATCATCTGTAGCAAAGCATTCAGCAATCAACATACAGTTGTGGTTCACTGGCTGGAATCTACCTCTAACGTGTAAGGGACCAGGAAGTGTTTTTATAATAACACAGGTGATGTTCTGAGAAAATGTCCCTACGTAAGGATGTGTGTTTTCTACGAATGTTGGACAAAAAACTTCTACCACATTCACCAGCAATGTACCATGCCGTAGCCTTGGAAGAAGCACAGGTTGATCAAAAATGTCTTGTTTGAGAACAGAGTGCTGGCCTAGGCAAAAACAGTTAGATAAATGGAAAATAAAACAAGACCGTAAAAATGGTTATTGTAACAATAATAAGATGAAGCTGAATAAAATATATCTAGGTTAAGGTGCACAGTGGCTAGTGTGTTAAAATAACGTGCATGGAGCTATAAATAAAATGGCTACACAACAGCTGGGTACAGCTTAGTTTCAGTGACAAAGAGAGAGCACTGGACCCACGTCTCAGCATACCTATGCCACTTAGGGCATTATATGAAACACACAAAGGTTGGTGGGAGGCTTCTTGCAATAGGTCTAATCATTGACAATAGCTTGGGGTACCACTCCCATTCACCGTTCCTTTGCTTACCATGCCACTTCAGTTTGGACCCAGCCATATGTAAGTCAGTCTTGACCCTGCTACTCATTTATCATCTAGCTATGTGGAGATAAACTTTAAAACAATGAAATATTCCTACTGTAATACTGTTAAATAATGAGGTGTATCTCCAAGCGGTACTGATACTTCAAATGTAGTACACCAATTCAGCTAATGAAAATACTATGTGCATAAGCCTAGTAGTACAGGTATACGTTTGTAGCCTAATGTAAACCCCTAGCCATTTTAGTTCTAACCTTTATTTTTGTGAATTGTGTTGATCGGGGGTTAAAAAATGTACATTGCCCATGTTAATTCCCATAGACTCTTTAGACACGGCTGCAGCCTAAACTGCTGGATGGAATTACACCAAATTTGGCACAAAGGTAGCTCTGCAGATGCCACCTCCCCGGGGATAAACATAAAATTAATGAAGGGGGGCCCATGCGGCGCCCTGCACCCTGGGGACTGTGACCTTCCTGTGGCTTCTCATTCAATTTAAGGGGAGGGCACCTGCCGCCCCCTCCACCGCAAGCTCCAGGGACCACAGCTTCCTTGGGCTGAAATTAATGAAGGGTCCCGATGTGGATCCCCAGCCCTGAGGACCACCACCTCCCTGGGGATAAGTGCTACATTGGAAGGGGAGCCATAAATGGCCCTGCGGACTGCCACTCTGCACGGCTGGCTCCTGCTACCTCTGAGGTTTCCATCCTTAGGAGGTAGCTGATTGCTTTTGATTGGTGGAAGCTGACAACTCCCACCAAGCTAAAGCAAACATGGCTCCGCTTTCTGCAAGCAGGAGCTGTTAAGCAGCTCCTGCTTGCAGAAAGCAGAGTTTTCATCTGTTTCCCTTCATGCATATATGTGTGCAGGGAAACAGATGAAAACATTGCTCCCGCAAGTGGGGAGCTGCTATCTAAAGCAGCTCCCTGCTTGTGGGAGCAATGCCGGCTCCCACAGGAGATGGGAGCCTGCTGTGACCCCAGGGGCCTTCAGGCCCCACCGCGGTCCTGTTTCTCTCTCTCTCTCTTCCATCCCATAATGGCATGGAAGAGAGAGAGAGAGAAATTGTTATTGAAATGGTCTCTCCATACAAAGACTTCAAAGCATCATACTAAGAAGATGTTTGATTCAAATGTTATCCTGTCGTTTTAATATACAGCACAACAGAATCACTTCTGGCCTACTGATAAAGCTCTTGAACTGTTGCTTAGTAAGTTGAAGGTTCAAATCCTGGTATACCATGACGATAAGAATTAGGGTCTGTAGGATCCTTGGGCCGGATGTACAAAGCAATTTTGTAGTTGCAAAAGGCTAGTACCACCTTTTGTGACCACAAAATGGTCTTGCATTATGTATCATCCCTATTTTGACTCGCAATTGCTTCCTAATTGTGACTTGTAGGCCCATGTCTGATTGTTTTGTGACTGTGAATGTGGTCACAAAACAATTGCAGTTAACTCCAAATTCAAGTTGATGTTAACCCATTCGTAAATGGGGATGGTAGCAAAAATTTGTCATTTATATTTTTGAAATGCATTCTGTTTTCTTTTAAAGAAAATGATCTGCTTTAAAAAAAATGCTTTATTTAAAAGCAGTCACAGACATGGTGGTCTGCTGACCCCAGCAGGCCACCATCTCTGTGAGTGTAGCCATTTCCAAGTGGATCGCAAATTGTGACCATCCTCATGAATAATGAAAGCAGGTCCTTTGCGACCCATTTGGAAATTGCAGACAGTGTCTCTGACACTGTTGTACATTACAGATTGCGACTCGCAATTTGCAACTCACAAAAAAATGCAAACTGCGAGTTGCAATCTGTAGTGGTCGTACTTTGGGTCCCTTTTCTCTTATCTGGAAGCTCACTACCACTGATTCTTTCAAAATCTTTGGAATTGTTTTGGCTTCCTTTATTTGATCAAAAAGCCTTGTTAATAAGAAGAGCAGCTCTACCTCAAAATCCTAATACACTTTGGTGGGAACGCCTCTGCTTCCACTAGCTTTAGCATTCAACATATTTTTGAGGGCAGCAATTATTTCACTGGGTTCTATTTTCTTCAACAAAGCATTTTTTTTAATGCTGGAGACTTCCAGTAGTGGCACTGAAGTAAAATACTCAGATAGTACATCTGCTGTGACTGCCTCATTTTCTTCATAAATCCCCTATAATGGTGAAGAAATTTTTCCGCTATCCTTCTGGTATAGGCCTCCATTACCCCAACATCAGGGTCCTTTATTTGGGTAATTAGTTTCCTACTCTTGTGAGTTGTAGTCAACCATGCCAAGTGTTCCCACATGCTGAATCTCCTCGTAAAGCTTCTGCTGGAAAGCTTTACTTCCTGTATCACCTCTGGCAGAAAAAAGTCCCTAAACTCAGCTAATCTGGCCTTGTTGTCCCGAAGGACCTCCTTTATCTCCCAATCTACTGTATTTGAAAACAAACAATACAACCACACCCCCGCATCCCACCCCTGCAGAAGTGAAGAATGGCTGCAAACATTTTGCAAGGAGTTACTCTTAAACTAGAGGAGTCACGTCTGCACACGAATGGCAATCCATATGGGCTCCGCCTGCCGCTCAACCTTTCAGGTACAGTATTGTGGATTTTATGTTCAAGGCCAAACATCCCTGCAAAGTTTGTATGGAGCATGAAAGTGTCACTTCCATTGGCAACACTTAAATGTGCTTAAATAAGTTCACTAAATGTATTTGCTGCAGGGATTTGTGACTACAGTTTCCTACATAGTGCAGCTACGATTTGATGCCTTACTTTCCTTTTGCATCAGTCTCTTTTACTTTAAATCAGAAAAAAATGACGCTCCCTCATTTTTTACTTTTTTTTGCTTTTATTTTAATCTTTGTCTGTTGGAATTCACTCATACTGTGATGGTAGCCTTGTTTAATATACTATATTCAGTGCTTTAAATGGGCTGGTACTCTCCGGTACTGAGTACCGGCACTTTTTTATTTTAAGAGGGAGAGTACCGGCACATCTCAAGAAAAACGTAATACTTTTAATTGGAGAGTACCGGCACTTCTCAGAAACAAGCAGGTACTCTGGTACAGAGTACCTGCACTTCTATTTTTCCATTTAAAGCACTGACTATATTAAAGCGATTTCTTCAAAATGCACCAGTTTGTGTAGGAATACTAAGGTGTATGTGCAGAGCTAGGTGTTCTCTTTGAACCCATTTCCAAATATGAGGCAATTGTAAATGGTATTTATATAGCGTGAGTAGCACAGTACTCCAGAACCCAAGATTAGAGGCTATTAGTCATCAGACTAGTAAAATGTGATTTTTTTCTTTTTTTTCTTTTTGGCATTTGATATGTTTGGTTTTTGTTCTTGATTTCTTGTATGTTTTATAGAGTTTAGAGTAGGAACAGGATGATGGGAATGGATTTGAAAGGAGAAGTAGTATGTTTTTCGTAAGTTGTGGTTGTGTGCGCCTGTTAGTAGAGTGATGACTAAAAGAAGGAAGTGAAAGTTTGAGAAGGATGTTTGGCGGTTCATAGTAGTTAGAAAGGTTTGGGATGAGTCAAAGAGAGGGGGGTGGTACAAATGTTGAAAGAAGGAATGTTTTTACAGCAAAAAATGAAATTATACATATAAATGCACAAGGCACAAGGTAAGGTTTTCTTGCCAGAGAAGACCGCCTCTATGTAATTACCCATATGTGCATAGAAGCAGCAATATTTACATGGTCGAATGTGAAAACTTATCTTGTGGTGAAGTATGCAAATCTGCCATGATATTTCTTAAAGTTTATCCGACATGAACTCCTCTATATATACTGCTATTTGTACATTGAAACAGCAGTTATGACATTGTCTAATATATGCATGTATCTTCTGTGTAATGAACCAGTTACTTACCTTGGTTAATGCCTTATCTAGTAGAGACAATCTGGCTACAGATTCCCCACAACAGAACACTCCCCAGACATCAGACTAGACCTGGAAAACCATGTGCCTCAACCTATCATTTGGCTCACTTCTTGTGTGTAGTATCCAAAAGCTGAAAGCTGCCTTTTCTCTACAACTCCCAGCTGACAAGTACTTGGAATGGACTTTGCTGGTGGCCTCCATCTGACACCAAGAAAGTCTCTAGATGTTGTCTCTCTCACTCCACACCAAAGTCGAGAGGGCTTAGAAGTGTATTCCTGTGGTTGTTTGGGCACCAGGAACAAAATATACACTTTTGTAAACATTTGCTCCAGAGCCAGAGTGTCCTACTGCAGATAAAGTACTTGACCCCCAGCACCACGGCATCGGACAAAATTTTAGATTTTTCCCCATCAGTTCTGAAAAAACTGTAGTCCCTTTCTGTTCTTGAACTTGGAAACTTTTTAAATAAAAACTTCAAAAGCTTCAGAGCCTTAGTAGGGCCAAGCTGCTGCACATATCCAAGCGGCATTCCCACTGTGGCAGATACAATTTCAAATATATCCCAGGTGGAGACATTATTTTCTTCAAAGAAGCAACAAAATCCATTTTTGGAATAGGACTATGAAACTTTTCAAACTTTATGTTTTGCAGAGTTCCACCGGGACCCTTATAGTTGTTCTATGTGACCTGTGTGCCTCACATCATGCATCTGTCCTGGTTTCCCACTTCCACAGACTATAATTAGCACTTTGTGACTTTTGGCCTTATTTTCACTTAAATCTTTAAAATCTGTGATTCCCCCTCTTGAATTTTCACCATTTTTAAAAATGCTTTTATTTTAAAATTGGTTTTGAAATTGTTTTGTGTTTTGGTTGTCTTTTGTTTACCGTGTATGCACTGGTTAAACACTTTACACACTGCTTTCAAGTTAAGCCTGACTGTTACATGTAACAATACTACTGAGAACAAGTTTATTTTATTTAAACTGAGTGACATTGAGCAGGTGGAGGCCTCATTCTTTGAGGTAGACACTTGTCCAACCTATATAATAATCGACTTTCCTACAATAGTCTGAGTGTTCCATGTACCCTTTTTTGTACCA
This sequence comes from Pleurodeles waltl, assembly GCF_031143425.1. Lineage (NCBI taxonomy): Eukaryota > Metazoa > Chordata > Amphibia > Caudata > Salamandridae > Pleurodeles > Pleurodeles waltl. The sequence continues at coordinate 684,187,598 of NC_090446.1, forward strand.
TAAAAAAGCACTGACTCAGAGTCAACTACCAGTAAAAGACACTATGGGATTAGAAATCTCAAAATCTCTTAAAGTAGTGGACATGATTCACAAAGGAACACTTACATCAAATTCTACACTTAGGGCCAGATGTAGAAAGCACTGCCGTTTGCGATGCACATTCACAATTTGCAAGTCGGAACCGACTTGCAAATAGGAAGGGGTGTTCCCTTCTTATTTGCGACTCGCATCGCTATGCTAAATTGCTTTGCGAACGCAGTCGCAAAGCAATTTGCAGTTACCACCAGTGTCACACTGGTGGCAACCCATTCACAAAAGGGAAGGGGTCCCTATGGGACCCCCTCCCCTTCGTGAATGTTGCCAAAAAGGGGTTTTCAGAGCAGGCAGTGGTGCAATGGACCACTGCCTACTCTGAAAAACCGAAACCAACTGGTTTCGTAATTTTTTTTATTTTGCAACTCGTTTTCCTTTAAGGAAAACGGGCTGCAAAATAAAAAAGAAACTGCTTTATTTAAAAAGTAGTCACAGACATGGAGGTCTGCTGTCTTCAGCAGGCCACCATTCCTGTGAGTGCAGGGATTCGCTATGGGGCCTTAAAATGCAACCCACCTCATTAATATTAATCAGGTCGGTCTTTGCGACCCCAGAGCGACTCGCAGAAGGTGTCTGAGACACCATTCTGCATATGGTTTTGCGATTCGGAAATTGCGAGTCGCTCCGAGTCGTAATTTCCAAGTCGCAAAATCTACTTTTGCTACATCTGGCCCTTAGACCTAAAGTCTAACTTTACTAGTGGCAAAGTTAGACTTTTGGTCTAAGCCTAGACCAAAAGTCTAAACTTAGACCAAGGGGCATATTTATACTCTGTTTGTACTTTCTTATGGGACCACTGCCAATGGCTGAAGAAGAATTGGCGGTAGGTGGGTGTGTCATTGATTTTACTGAGGTAGGGGTTGGTGAAGGTCTCAGCTGGGGGTTTGCAAATATGGGTGCTAGCGGTGCTAATGTGCCACAGGCCTTGGAGCAGGTTTAATAATAATGTCGGACTCTTCTGTGCCAGCTTCCACAATGACTGGCTCATCATCATCATCCTTCTCATCCCCTTCCATGATTCTAAGGCTTTTTGGATCTTTTCTTTTCTCTTGCCTCTTCAGGCATCTCCCAGACTTTGTGGAGATCCACTCCATGACCCTATCATCATCATCAGAAGTGGTGCTTGGAGAAGATGATGGAGTAGTACCATTCCTTTTTCTTGCTGGAGATTTGGGAGCCATTTATTCTAGAGGACGTTCTTGTTCTGCAGGAAGCTCGACCTCCTGTTCTGCTCAAACTTTGGGATGATCTACTATAGCTGACTGTGGCTGCTCTACACTTTGCTCTGTTTCCTGAAATGATTAGGTACTACTTTGCAAAAGGGACAAATCAAATTCAAAGTCAATGCTCATCAGCGTCACCATAATTGCAGTGGCTGCCTCACTGACAGACATGGTCATGGGCTTAGGTACGGGTGGTGCTGTTGATACAGGAGAGCTGCTCCCAGGTTTCTCCACAGAGGCCAGTGTGGTAGGCACATATCTCTCGAAAAAGGTCGCCGTCACTGGTTGAAAGCTGCTTCTTCTCACTGACCACTTTCTCTGGAGAAACTTTCTTTGGGGCCACCCTAAATCACTCAGGTGACACTAAGCTGCACAAGCAGAATGGATTGGAGGACTGAAATCACTGTACAGGCCTTCTCTATGTCAGTACTGCAGGTGATGTCTCTTCTTCTCTTGTGAATCCAAAGGCAACCAAGCAAGAAAAACATGTAGTTGGCATTGTTGCAGGTTGAAATAGTCAAGACAAATACAATAGTAGTGTGGTCGGTTACTTATGTAATAATAAATAACAATTTATCCAAACATTGCAAAGTCAAGGCACACCACCATACGTTAACATTTCATTTCAAATTGAACAATACAACATAATATAGCTATTTGCCTTACCTTAATTTTAAAGGAGGCACCTGTGGCAGTCAGAGATATGCATGGGTAAATGGAAAAATCCTTAAAAAACCTATGGTGGCAAGATGGTTCAGGGGAAATCATTAAAACAAAAAGATGCTGCTGACGTTTCTGCAGTGCACTGCAGCCAGGGTGTCCAGGAGGAGATGGAATTATACACCTAAAGAAACTGAATACTGTAGCGCTGCTGCACACCTTTGGTGGATGGATGGATCAAGGCAAAATTCAGAATTAAGTAAATAATTGAAAGAATTAGAAAAAAATCTAAAATGTAAAGTGGAAATAATAAAATACAAAGTAAGAAATTAAAATTATAAAAAATAAAAAAGTGAAATAAAAGTTACAATTAAAAAAAACTTAGATTAAACAAATGATCAATAATTGCAGATGTTTTCTATGGGAGGACAAGGAGAAGAAAAAAAAATGCAAACAATAGCCAACATTTATAATTTAATCTAATGACATTTATTTCATGCACTGATGACTACTAATACTGGGCCTACTTGCTCGTTGTAAGCCTAGACCACATAGTGAAATTAATGACTATTGCAGATGTAATAATATGAAAAAAGGTGCAGAGCTGCGCAACAATTTTCCTTTATAAAAGATGAAAAATCAATGAAAATGAAAAATAAATAACTAGGCCCCTACTTAAACTCAGGCCACCGCCACAATAAAATTTAAAAATCAAATTAAAGTACAAAGAAAAGCTGGTTCATGCCCAAGCAAACAACCAACTCCCTTGTACAACAGTTTTTGAACCTACTTGTGTGATATCACAAAAGAAAGGTCCTCCTTACGGTGGCGTCAGAACCGCAGCTGCTGTGGTGGTCCGACCGCAATATAAAGACCCTGGTAGTCAGACTGCTAGGATTCTACCATCTTTGTCGGGATGGGTAATCCCCACGAGTTGACGGCAGGTGGAGGTCCTAATCCACCAGGGCAGTGTTGCATTCAACGCTGTCCTGGCGGATTATGACCTTGTTCTGCAGCCTTTTCATGGCAGTTTCATGGAAAGGCTGGCAAAGAACAGGTGCAAAGGGCCACAGGGGGGCCCTGCACTGCCCATGCACTTGGGTATATGGTGGCAACCTCTCTGTCAGAAGTTCGGCAGATGGTGCAAATTGTCCGCCGAACTCCTCATGAGGCCCTACATCCTTAAATTTAAAGTCATATATCAAGGAGAGAAAAAGAGTGATCCTTCCACTTTGAAATCCAAGTCAAAATTCACCAGAAGATAGACAAATCACTGGAAGGAGCCTGCTGGACAGGAACGGGAATTTGAAGTCGTTGGGTCACTACCTTCCTGTTTGAAAAACCAAAAGGCTTCTCACAGTAAAAAACAACTTGAAGGGTCTGTTGGAGAAGAAAATACACTTAAAAACCTCTTTTTTGCCACATTTAGATGCACCTTGAATAGAAAATCTACTTGAGGTGTGGTCGCGCTTGCAAACAGCACTATTTTTGCCACTGTCACAGCCAGGAGCCATGGTAGTGGGTGCAAAGTCTCATGCGTGCACACTAACAGCCTTTAAGTATTGTGGCATTTGCGAGTGAGCGCCAAAAACAAATTTTGCAAATGAACTCCGCTCCATGCCAGATGGTGGAATTTGGGAACTCTGTGCTACTCCACGTAGTGCAAAGTGCCTGAATTCTGAAAACTCTGCCAGTGGAGCAAAGGTTTGTGCCCGGGCCTATTTTCTTAATCTTTGTCAATGGAGTGAGGCCTACTGATTCACCCACTATTTAAAGTTGCTCTGCTGTGTGCTTAACTCACTCTTGGCCTAAATCAGGTTTGTGTGAAGTGCTGCACAGCATAGAAGTGTATAACTGTGCTAGGTGTAAGTGTGCTTGGGAATGGCATAATGCAGGGATAGTCCATTAATGAGAAATTTGTGCATGGTGTATGCATGTGCTGAATGCATATGTGCCTAGGAGTAGGACAGTACCTGAAGGATGTAGTACTGTACAGTGTGTGGTACAATTCCTGAAGGATGCAGTGCATGCATGATAAGTGCAAGTGCTGGGTGAATGTGTGCTTATGAGTGGTATAGTAAATAAGGGATACTGTGTTAGGTAGTGCATGTATGTTAAGTGCAAATGCTGGTTGTACGTGTGCCTCTGAATGGTACAGGACATGTACAGTGCATGTATGTTCCATACATGCACTGAGTATATGTGAGCCTGTGGATGGTACAATACATGGAAAACCCTGGGTTTTATTTTGGGAAACCCAGCCCTAATGAAACATGGAATGGAGGTAGAGAGATCCCCGAGAGAGATTTGTGTATTGCTGAATTCCTGAAAACTGGGTGGGACACACTAGAGAGGGGAGGACCAAGCCTCCCCTGTAGCCTTTAAAAGGTGCTCTTTGATTTAGTGAGAAGTCACAAGAAAGTAACCTGGGCACATCTCAGGAAGGAGATGCTTGCCAAGACCAGTGTGCCCTGTGAGGAAAAGGAGAACATTGAAAAGAGAAAGGTCCAGTGGGTAGCCATTTTGAGTGGACTAGCTGTGACTGGTGTGAGGAAATGGCTGCTGCCATTGGATTTTTGCCCTGTGCTGGACTGAGTCGGCAACTTCCATATGCCAGGAGGGGCTGCCTTGAAGTTGTCCATGTAAAAGTCTACCATGTGTAAGGGCCGAAGCCTTGTGTGGTAGTGGTGTGGCAACCACGCATGCCAGGAGGGGTGGCCATGGTAAAGATGTCCAGGTGGCAAGGGCTGCTCTGGATAACTTTGCTATGTTGACTGGGCAGCAGCCCGTGGACAGTGAGCAGTGGAGACCCTGTATATTACAGGAGGTCACTGGAAGCACCAAGTACTGCAAGTTGTTCTAAATCGTTGGATAAGTGAGGGTGCCGTAGGAGCACCTTACCCAACCGTGGGACCAAGAACCAGATGTCATCTCCCCACAGTCAGGAAAGAGTGAATATTTACCCCGCAGGAGAAGCCACAAGAAATCTCGAATCTCTACAGGTGCACGACCACAAGGTAGTTGTGCCCACTGAGTGCAGTTGCTCAGTCCAGTGCTGCGACTTGTCTGACTTGAGCTGGAGCTGCTGAAACTCAGACTACTTGAGGGGCACATACTGGATGTTACCAATAATGAATCGAGAATAACCACAACCTCCAGACTACTGGTGGGGCACGTACTGGATGTTACCAGCAGTGAATGGAGAATAACCACAACCCCTCTATCCGGGTTTGGCACAGTAGCCCCTTTGTGCCCCATTGCCCTCTGAAAGTGGTTCTAACAGTATGATATTGCTTTTTAGTACTGGGGGACACACTGTAATGCTGAGTGAGAAATGCCTGAAAACAAATGCTGATCTCCATCCTGCTTCTTACCCCAACATTTATATTGAATCTTGGAATTCTTTTGTTTGGTCGATAGCTGACATAATTTTTATGACTTGTTCAACATTAGCATCACAGATAAGTTCAGAGGAATTTAGGACAGTGCTAATCCACGGTCTAGTGGTATATATTGTCTGCTATTGCTCTTTGGAGCCATATAAAATGTATATTTGCTTATGAAATATGGATGTATAAACAAAGTAAAAAGTAGAGACGTGTTTTGAATGCTTCATTTACAAACAAATGTTGCATAGATATCTTTGCACGTAGGGAAATCCCACAGACCTCCCAGTTCATACTGCTTTCTGCATTTGCTGTTCTTGGCCATAGGTGCAATGGGCACCATCAAGCTCAGATGTCCCACATCACAGACTGGAGTACCACACTTGTTCAAAAGAGCAAGGACACTTCTGCAGTGCTTTCATCTCCTCCAAGGCTAAGCCTCAGGTCCCACTGAGCCCACTGGCCAATATGATCTTTTTTATAGAATTTCAAGAAATTAGAATTACGGGTAGTCTTGGATGTAATGTTGATTTACATCAATAATTTTGCAAGACTTCACAAATGTGAGCGTTTGCATTTTATTCACCCACAGGACACCGGCTAAAGCAGAAAATATCCTGCAGAAACATACAAACAAACACAAAGGGCATATTTTTGTCATATCAGCCTCCTGCCAGAATATTATGTGGTTTTGAATTCAATGTATGAACTCACATTCAGTTTCATGCAAGATACCTGCACTTTATTTCATTACATTTACCCTAACTTTTCTCTAGTTTAGCTTTGTTCAAAATTCCTTATGAATTGACTGATGCACAGTTACACGCTTGAATGGAACAGGGAGTTCGGGTGCTTTCTTCTTGGCCTTGGCAGCCTCTTTTATCTAGCTTTGACATTATTTAGACTTTAGGCCACCTAAAACAAAGGTCTTCAAGCCCTGATCATTATTGTTGTACGTCTGTCTTTCTCACCTATGTCATACATAGCATGCATTGGTACCTTTCACTGGGACCAAATCAGAAACGTTACTGTTCACCTAAGTGTAGCAAATGTGCACAAAATGCAATTACTATGAGGATTTCACATCCTAATTCAAAGAATAAGGACCTGTGGAATTTTATGAGCGTACATTGCAGTTATAATGGGGTAAATTCACCAGTACAATGGATTTCCCACCCTAAATGATGACAATGTAGATTTTACAAGGGATAAGATGTGTCCCCGCAAAACTCATTGAACACCCACTAACCTTTACATTTGTGGAATTTCACAAACATACAGCAATTCTCCATGTCTACTGTAACAAAAACATGAAGCTAATTCTATAGGAAAATAAAATAAGAAAAAGAATAATCTAAAAAATATTGTAATTTAAAGTAGAAAAATTAAAAATATTTTATTTAATATGTTAAAACATGTTAAAAACAATAGAAAAAAATAAAATAAATATTACAGCTCCTAACTACGCAGTATTAGGGAAAGTGTTGTACTTTGCAGGAGTCAGATGTACTTTCCGAATTGATTTTTAGCAACAGTAGGGAAAGCTTGGAGTGGTCATATTTACTATTCCCACTCCTAAATTTTCAAATTTCAAATATAGACAAATGAAAAATATACATTGTAAAAGATCTTTAAAATAATAAAAACTTAGTCTTCAAATATAAAAGAAATAATATAAAATGTGATATATAGAAATTTTATATTGCACATTAAAAATTATCAAAATAATTTAACATATTTTTAACTAAACCACTTGCCACTCTGAACCCTAAAAGATGAACACTGAGAAATAATTAAAATTACTTAAAAATTTAAAATATAGTAGAAAAATTAATATTATCACATCAAAAATCCAATAAAACAATTACAATTAATTCTAATAATAAATATCAAATATTAACACATTTGAAAAATAAACTGATTAACCATTAAATAATGGTATAGAACTGAGCCAATAACTAAAACAAGAATTAATTAGTTAATGTGTTGTCATATTTATCAATCAAACAATTTAAACAAAAAATAAAGCAAATTAACTAAACTAGTAAAAAAACAACATTATATACAACTGTGCTAAAATAAAGATTTGATATACAATTTTATTAAAAAAATAAAAATCTATCTTAAACCAAATTAGGGGCTTGATGCATAAGCATTAGCAATCCCGTTTCCAGTTTGCTCCTTAAAGACTAAAACAGGATGCATTTAAAAGAAAAACAATGAAACGTTGAAGTTTTATTTTCTAAGAGTAGGGGGTGGTCCGTGGGACAACTGCCTGCTCCTAAAAAATATTTTTTCAACATACTCAAAGGGGAAGGGGGCCCAAGGATACCCTTTCCCATTTGCGAATGGATAACCACCACTTTTAAAATGGTGGTAAAGTATAACTTTTGCGACTGGAATTTGGTTGCCAGATAGTAATACATACCATACCAATACAGATTTTGTAAGGGACTCCTAAAACATGCCCCTTCCAAATACCGATTTGCGAATGCAAATTGCGATTTGGTAACAAGTTACCAAATCGCAATTTGCATTTTGTAGATTTGAAAAAGCATTTTTCCTGTCACAAATGTCCCAATTCTGTGAATTGGACCGTCTGTGTCAGGTAAAATTATTTGTATATCTTGCCTAATACTCTTAGCATTGATATTAAGTTGTGTGATATTTTTAACATCATGATATTCTTGCTGATATATTTATGACCCATGATATTTTTGATTTGATATTTTGGTCAAACTCTCATAATTATAGGCAATGAATCCAAGTATGTCACTAATCAGGTCCTTGGTGGTTTAACATTCAGTTTTATGAGGAAAAGTATCATAAATGTATTGAAAAATCTTTTTGAAACTTAGATATAATATATCAATGCCCAGATTTAGTAGGGCCTAGTGCCATAAATATCGCCACGTCATTTTTTTTTTGATATTATGGCAAAAACACAGCACAATATTTACAAAATGGAGCAATGCATGAACTGCACCACTTTGTAACCCCTTGTGCTTCTTTTTGCCTGTGCTAGGCATAATGTATGCAAGGGGGGCGTTCACCCATTAGGGTGGCCGAAAAAATGGTACCATGAAAGCTCAAAGATTTCTTTGAGCCATTTCTAGCGGCATTTTTAACCCCTTCGCTGCCAGGCCTTTTCCCCTCCTGTGCTGAGCCTTTTTTTGGCTATTTGGGGCAGTTTGCGTTTAGGCCTTCATAACCTTTTGTTCACATAAGCTACCCATGCCAAATTTGCGTCCTTTTTTTCCAACATCCTAGGGATTCTAGAGGTACCCAGACTTTGTGGGTTCCACTGAAGGAGACCAAGAAATTAGCCAAAATACAGCGAACATGTTTTTTTTTTTTTTTTTAAATTGGAAAAATGGGCTGCAGAAGAAGGCTTGTGTTTTTTTCCCTGAAAATGGCATCAACAAAGGGTTTGTGGTGGCAATAATCAGCAGCTTTCAGGAACAGGCAGAGTTGAATTAGAAAACCCAATTTTTCAACACAATTTTGACATTTTACTGGGACACACCCCATTTTTACTATTTTTTGTGCTTTCAGCCTCCTTCCAGTTAGTGCCCGAAATGGGTGAGAAACCAATGCTGGATCCCAGGACGCTAAACCTTTCCCAAAACTAGACACAATTCTGAATTCAGCAAGGGGTCATTTGTGTAGATCCTACAAGTGTTTCCTACAGAAAATAACAGCTGAAATAAAAGAATATTGAAATCGAGGTGAAAAAAACAGCCATTATTCTCCACGTTTTACTCTGTAACTTTTTCCTGCGATGTCAGATTTTTTAAAGCAATATACCGTTACGTCAGCTGGACTCCTCTGGTTGCAGGGATGTATAGAGCTTGTAGGTTCATCAAGAACCCTAGGTACCCAGAGCCAATAAATGAGCTGCACCTTGCAATGGGTTTTCATTGTACCCCGGGCATACAGCAATTAATTTGCTGAAATATAAAAAGTGAAAAATAGGTATCAAGAAAACCTTTGTATTTCCAAAATGGCCACAAGATAAGGTGTTGAGAAGAAGTGGTTATTTGCACATCTCTGAATTCTGGGGTGCCCATACTAGCATGTGAATTACAGGGCATTTCTCAAATAGACGTCTTTTTTACACACTGTCTTACATTTGGAAGGAAAAAATGTAGAGAAAGACAGGGGGCAATAAAACTTGTTTTGCTATTCTGTGTTCCCCAAGTCTCCCTGTAAACAATGGTATCTCACTTGTGTGGGTAGGCCTAGAGCCCGCGACAGGAAATGCCCCAAAGCACAACGTGGACACACCACATTTTCACAAATAAAACAGAGCTGTTTTTTACAAAGTACCTAGCTGTGGATTTTGTCCTCTAGCTCAGCCGGCACCTGGGGAAACCTAGCAAACCTGCACATTTTTGAAAACTAGACACCTAGGGGAATCCACAATGGGGTGACTTGTGGGGCTCTGACCAGGTTCTGTTACCCAGAATCCTTTGCAAACCTCAACATTTGGCCAAAAAAACACTTTTTCCTCTCATTTCGGTGACAGAAAGTTCTGGAATCTGAGAGGAGCCATAAATTTCCTTCCACCCAGCGTTCCCCCAAGTCTCCCGATAAAAATGATTCCTCACTTGTGTAGGTGGCCCAGGTGCCTGCAACAGAAAAATTGCAACAACCTGTAGAGATTGAAGGGATAGCACAGCGAGTTGATAAGCACATATTTCTTCTTTTATACATCTTTTAGGCTGATTCTGCTTTGGGGACCCATGCAAGTGAGGTATCATTTTACTTGGGGGAACTAGGGGAACGCTGGGTCGTAGGAAATTTGTGCCGCAGTGTTGATCCTTCAAAGCAAAGTGAGGAAAATATGATTTTTTAAGCAAATTTTGAGGTTTGCTGAGAAGTCTGGGTAAGAAAATGTTGGGGGATCCAGGCAAGCCAAACCTCCTTGGACTCCTTGAGGTGTCTATTTTTAAAACATGTCTGGGTTTGGTAGGTTGCCCTAGATGAAGGCCGCACCCGGGACCAAAAACATAGGTGTGTCCCCCCAACACAGGTAAGATAATTTTGGTGTGTCCACATACTTATGTGATGTTCCAAACACTAAAATTGTGAAAAGAAACACACTTAGGTTATGTGAAAAAGACCCCTCACCCACCAACCAAGTTGGTGACATGCTTCATCATCGGGGTCCCACCCGAGACACCTAGCGTGTCACAGGTGTGCTGTGACCCCTGATTACAGCGGAGCAGGTTTTGTCATTTTTACCACCTATACTGGTTGGATTTGGCACGAGGGTGAGTGATGATTCAGTGGATCAAATTTTATTAACAAGAGATTTCACAAATGGGAAATGCACTGTTAATAACTGAAAGGCCAAAAAACTGAACCAATGACTCACAGCTTGTGAACTGTAAAGCCACGGTAAGGCACCAACCGCTTTACAGTCCATTCACACACCTTTCATACATGACATGCACAAGACCAGCCACGGGCCCAGCACATTACAACACTTGCAACGACAGACAGCGCCACTCAAGGGCCCATCACTTACATACGCCCACATGCCTGATACAGCAATCACACCAGCTGATGGGAGTGTGTGGACTGCCATTTGGCTGGCAGTGTGTTGCAGACGCCAACAGCAAGTCAATATGTACACCGTCAGCCAATCACCACTCCACACACAATGGCATCACTTTTTTGTTTTCTAAAACAAAGAAACCACTAACTAATTAGAAATAATTATGAAACTACAAACACAAAAGCTCTAACTAAGTACATGACAGAAACGCCAACCATGAAACTGAACACATGAAAATACAAAACAGGCAGTTTACACTCATGGTTGTTCCCAGTATTGGGTATGGTAATTCTTGAAAAAACCACCCACACACAGCCCAGGCTTTGAAGGACAATCTGGGCAGTACATTCGAGTCTCCCTCCGGATACCTCTTCGAGCACACACTCTAAATTTCTTAGCTGGAAATTCTTTTTTGGGCGCGGGAGGAATGTGCTCAGCAAAGTGGTGATCTTTCAATCTAGCCACATCCTCCACCACTGCTTCTCTAGGAACTCTTGCCTGTTCCACCACAATAAGGCTCTCTATTCCTGACTCCTGAAATTTCACAAATGTCATCTTTGACTCTGGAGACCTATCCTTAAACACAACAAAAGCATTAAAAGTTGCTAAGTGCAAGAGGCGAATTGCTAACTTCTTATACCAAACGTAAGACTTACGAATAGCAATATAAGGTTCCATCCTCTGATCAACTCTATCTACACCTCCCATGTGCTTATTATAATCTAAAATGCACACAAGTTTCCGCACTTCAGCAACCTGGCCCCAAACAGTCACGGGGGAAGTACTCTCAACATGGATGGTACTTAACATGTAGACATCCCTCTTGTCTGAAAATTTCCAAGCTAACAGCTCATCATTCCGTAAGGCACTGCACTGTCCCCTCTCAAGTTTTTTACAGACAAACTCCCTTGGATAGCCTTTCCGGTTACAACGAATTGTGCCACAAGCAACAGTGTCCACTCTAAACAATTCCTTGAACAACAGCACTCCAGTGTAAAAGTTATCTACATACAAATGGTGACCTTTGTTGAACAGTCGTCTACCAAGTTCCCACATAATTTTCTCAGTAACTCCAAAAGTGGGAGGACAACCAGGGGGGGCAATACTGGAATTCCTACCAGTTTAGACACGGGAACTATACACATATCCTGTACTACTTTCAGACAGCATATACAATTTAATTCCACATCCTGCACTCTTTCTAGGAATGTACTGCCGAAAAACCAAATGACCCTTGAAGAAGACCAAAGACTTATCCACAGCTACTTCTTTGCCTGGAACATAGACCTCTAAAAACCGATCTACAAAATGATCAAGTACAGGCCTAATCTTAAAAAGATGGTCAGAATCAGGGTGATCTCGTGGCAAGGCTAATGCATTGTCAACAAAATGCAGCATCCTAAGAAGAAGCAAATACCAATTACGACTCATGGTTGCAGGAAATATAGCTGTTGCCATCAAGGGACTAGTAGACCAACAAGAAGCCAGTGACGGCTTCCTTATCAACCCTATCAAGCGAGTCAAACCCAAAAACTTTTTATCTCCTCCAAATTTGTGGGAATCCACTGGGTAGCTCTAGAGTGTGGCCTAAGTCTAGCAGCGTTGTCCCTCAAATGCTGCTCTGCTTACAAATTAATCTGCTCAACGATCTCTTCCAAAAACACATCATCCACAAATAACTCAAAGAAATTGACAGGCAAAAAGTTCTCTGTATTGACAACTCGGGAGACCAGTAAAGGCAGGCAACTCTGGCTGCTCCATGTTTGGGGCAACCCAGAGTTCAAGTCTTCTAACGGGAAACCTATCAGCCCCAGGTTGCTGCACTAATGGCACATCAGTGTCCTCCTCTAAAACAGGCCCTTCATCTGCACTGAGTGTGGCTTCATCATCCGAAGATTCCTCTCCGACAGAAACTCCGCTGCCAGAATCTCTCACTTCCTCCTCTGCCTCCGATGCAGAGTCTGTCTCACAATCATGATCAGACAATGACTCAAAATGCATACCAACCACCTGCTGAGCGGTCATCCTGCGGCTGCCCTGATCTTTCCTATGAAAATTAACTGGACAAATGCACCACCAACAACCAGCACTGTGTAAGATAAGTAATAAAGTGTAGCTTTATCAGTAAGAGTTATAAACTCAAAAACTATACCGCTCACTTGCCTGAAAAAGCTTGACTCACCAGCAACTACTCTGCACAGACACAGAAATCACCAATGATATCCCACTAAAAAGAAAGAAAGAAAAGCAAATTAGAAATAAGACAACACAAATATCATTGTGCACAAATCAAAGGACAATTTCACACACAATCCTGCATTTAGTCCACCACCTTCAAACAGGTCATTAATGCATGGCAACAATACTACTTTGGAGTAAATTGTTTTTACTTAAACATGCAACTATGCAGACCGCAGGTCAAAACTGCAAGGAGCCCCAGCAAAGAAAGCAAAAGCTTTGAACTAGAACAAAAAGGAGAAAAAAATGTATCACAAATGCAAATACTTTGTCAGTTGACAAACACCCCAACATCAAGTATTTAGAAATTGGTGCCTAAGTGGATTCTGCCATAGGGGCAGATGGGCCTACTAAAAAATAGGCCTATCTGCCCCGAGGAGGGCAGAAAATACCTTTATTAGTGTGTCCACAAGGGGAGCAGCCCTTGCCCAAGGGGTCACCCACAAACAAAAAAAAACAAAAAACACACACACTATCCCTGGTGCCTAAGTGGCTTCTGCCCCCCTTGGGGGAAATGGCCCTAAACAAAATAGGCCTATATGCCCCCAAGGGGGGCGGAAATGGGCAACAGTTCAAGGCCCTAGTGGGGGGGCGCCCCTTGCCCAAGGTGACGCCCCCCCCACATAAATAAACATATTTTTTTAAAATCCCTGGCGTTCTATTGGTTTCTGTCCCCCTTGGGGACGGATCAGCCTAAAAATAATAGGCTAATATGCCCCCAAGGGGGGCAGAAATGGCCACAGGTGACATGCCCTCAAAATGGGAGTGACCCTTGCCCAAGGGGCTGCACCCATACACTAAAATCATGCATTATAAAAAAAAATCCCTGGCATCAGCCTAAAAATAATAAGCCAATCTACCCCCAAGGGGGGGGCAGAAATGGCCACAACAAACATGCCCCCCAAATGGGAGCAACCCTTCCCCAAGGGGCCAGACCCCAACACAAAACACAGCAGAAATAAACAAAAAAAAAATCCCTGGCGTCTGGAGGTTTCGGGCCCCCCCTTGGGGGCAGATCAGCTTAAAATTATTAGGCCGATCAAATGGCCACAACAAACATGCCCCCCAAATGGGAGCGACCCTTGCCCAAGGGGGGGTGGGAGAGAAGCCCACAGAGGGAGCGCTCCCTCTGAGCTCAGTGCCGAGGACGTAATGGTTACATCCTCGTCACATGAGCACTGTGCCAGTGGACGTAACCATTATGTACCCGGCAGAGAAGGGGTTAATGCCGGCTCAGAGCAGGCGTTAAAGAGGCACCGTTGTTTTCAATGGACCTCAATGTACTTTGCAGGATTAGGGTCAAATATTTTGATGCTAAACCTGCATAAATGTTTAATCTAACTCCCTAACTATCGCCATGGTGCGCCGTATATTAAATACGCCGCACACATGGTGGCATGGGGGGGGGTGCTAAGGGGTCCAAAAAAAGTAGCGCTGTACTGGATGCAGCACCACTTTTCTTAAATTCATTTTTAAGTATGTCCAAGAAAACGTTTGATTAAGCACCTATTCATCAATGTAAATAGATAGACAACATTTTATTTTATTTTTGACAAAGACAAGCTTTATTCGGTCAATTAACCATCAAAGCATCACAATACATTAAAAACTCATTTTGTAACCTATACAATTATTAAATAAAACCAATAAATACATAAAATCTTAAACTGCTCATATCTAAAATCCCACCCAGTCCATCGTAATAAATCCTTATTTACAAAACAATGGCGTATGTGCCATGCTGCCACTAAAAACTTACTAACTGCAAGAATTAACTCATTTGAACTGTGGCTTTTTAAAACCCTTATTGCTATATGACATTTTTTCAACCACATTTCTCGACAGGTTTTGCTGCTCCATTTTGACCGAGGAGAAGAATAAGCAGGACAGAAGAACATAAAATGTTCAACTCTTTCCGGGGTACCTCCGCATACTGGGCAAATGTCAGAAGTAGCAGTTGACCCCTACTGCTTGTTAAAGACAACAACAGTAAGCTCCCAAAACGAAATCTAGCCTATAAACCTTTGCCCAGTCATGTATAATATCTAAATAAGGTTCATGCAGCGGACACCACTTGAAATGAATAAAAAGATTAGTTATGGCAAACATAATCATTCCTTACATGGGACCAGTATGCAGATTTAAAGACAAATTTATGGGATTTCACTAATTTATGAAGATTCTCCCAAAAATCTCTCAAACCCAAGGTACGAAACCAGTTTGACACATGTCTGACCCAAGGGATAGTAGCAGCGTGTGGTCTCTTTAATAAATCAAAAAGTGAGGTCTTATATATACCAATTTGGGGACAGTCCAGATCCTTAACCAATATAGTAAAGGTCTTAAAGCTATTAAATCAGCTACTCGATTTAGCCCCAGGTCAAGAAACATTGGGATCAGTGGTGTACTGCGGGGGCACGCGATCAAAGCCCTCACAAAATTATTTTCACCCACTGTTAGTCTATTACTGTTGGAGAACCCCCATATCTCTGCACCATAGGCATCAGCTCCCTGTGCCTTAGCCAGATAAATCTTAATAGATGGAGATACAGCTTTTGAAGTCAAACTTTTGTAAAAGCGCAGGATAGATGCTGCTCTATGCTGTAAAAGCCCTACAATTTTACTAATCTGGTCCTCCCAATGTAATTTACTTGTTAAACTCATGCCCAAATAATCAATTGAACTAACCTTGCTCAGAGAAACTCCATCCAGTTTAATGGTGCATCTTCTGCTAGGTCCAGAATTGAACACCATCAGTTTAGTTTTGCTAATATTCAGCTCTAGCCCAACGTTCCTACAGAATAATTAAAATCTGTCAACAAGAATTTGTAAACCCATTGGAGTCTTTGAGATAAGAAGTGAGTCGTCAGCAAAAAGAAGAATGGGAATTTTCTGTGCATTGAATGAAGGAGCATCGTTCTGACAGGAAATCAGGGCACCACATCATTAACCTAATATAATTCAAACGCTAAAGCGGCTGCACCAAAATACACATGCGCAAGGGCGATGGGGTAATCAAGCCGAGCTGACTGAAAAAAATCCAATTCAAAGGGGTTGTTCACCAGGGCTGTGTGATGGCTCCGATATTATTAACGTTATTATTATTTTTTTTTAAATATTTTTATCGCAATGCATTTTTACAAAATGAAGCACATCCACATCCGCGGCCCAAGTGGAATACTATAAATTTATGATTCCCCACTCAAATCATTAAGATAACACATATTGTTGATTCCCAAAATGCATAGATTCATTTCTTTATAACAGGAGGGAAAATGGAAAAATAATTGCTGCATGCAGTATAGCTCCATCGATACCACTACTCAAAATCCATTGCAAAAGGACTATACAGTATTTATGAGCAACCTCCTCAATCAAAACAGTACCCGAGGCCAAACCCCTCCTACTGATCCGGGATCCACATGGTAAGTGGAGCCAAGACCACAGCCCCCTAGTCCTTGTTTTTTGCCCCCTCCGCTGACATAAGGCCCTTTCAAGGTTGTATATGGCCAGCAGCCAGGCCAGCCATTGACAGAATGTAGGAGGATTAGGATCTAGCCAGGCCGAGGCAATACACATCTGAAATACAGCTGAAGCAATAAACAAAAATAGTCATGCCCTTTTAGAAACCCCTTCTTTCTGAGTGCCGATCAGCTGAGGGGATAGGGAAATTTTCAACCTAAGTTTCTGGTTACAAAAATCTGATATTTCCAAGATTTTTTTGAATTTCAAGAAACTACAATTCTGGGTAGTCTTGGATGTAATGTTGATTTACATCAATAATTTTGTGAGATTTCACAAGTATCAAATTTTGCAGGGCAACTAGCAAACATGTGGATTAAATCTGTCCTGTAGAACTGCCATCTTGGGCAACGAGAACTCTTATCCCCATTGAGCAATCTTCCCCGGCATATAGAACAAATTAAAACAGGTTTTATAATGTTGGGCTTGTAATTGTGCAGAAAGGAGTACAGAATGATCAGGTGGAGAGACTGAGGGAGGGTAGGATTTGAGGTGGAGAATTTCTCCTGCCACTTCGCAGAATGTTTATCGAGATCGTCCCTCATCAGTGACTTCAAAGAGCTGTATCTTTTCCCTATAGGGCACCACCTTCTCCTTAGTAGCAGATCTGCCAGGTCCACTCTAGGAAATCCAGCGGGCCCACTTCCTTTCTGACTAAGGAAATTCTGAATTTGAAGGAATTAAAAAAAACTCCCTATGCCCAACTTTGTATTCCCTTTTAAGATCTTCAAAAAAATCCTATGCCAGTAGAGGTGTAAAAGTCCCCCAGCCTGGTAATGCGAGCCCCCTCTTAAAATATATCTGGAAGTAAAGAGTTATTATGGAAAGGTGTGTAAAAATGAATGCCCATGCTTTTAGGCCCCGCAAACCAATCCTTGAAGGCACACAGCAGGGGCTTAAATCAAACTTTCTTGAAATAACTGAATTCGACTTGCCTCCACAGACAGCCCAAAGCCTTTTTACCCAGCAGTAATTCAAATAAAGCGGGAACATTAACTTCTGCCTCTAGAGCTGCATTCTTATCTTGAAGAAGTGTAAGAAAACATCTTAAGATCTGGTACAGCCCATCCTCCCCTCTCCCGTGGTAGTGGGGGATACCTCAGAGCTATTCTGGTGTTAGCATAATCCCATTGGAATCTTATTATGATATCCTCAAATTTCCTAATCCATAAATTCTCTACATCCAAAGGGATAGACCGATAAAAATAAAGAACTTTTGGGAGGACCAACATTTTTAAGGTATTATATTTGCCACCCAAAGAAAGGTGTAAATTATTCATCCTGCAAAAGTCCTTCCTAGCTTTCCCTAATAGGGGGTCAAGATCATTTCCAAAAATCATATCAATGTCAGTGGAAATGTTAATCCCTAAATAAACTGCACTGTCCAACACCGGGGTATCACTCCATGAGATATTGCTATTAATCACGACTTGTGTCTTATCGTCGTTCAGTGAATATCCCTAGAATCTCCCAAGCTGGTTAGCCTCCCTTTCAACCACTTTTAAGGTTACCATAGGATCCAGTGTGACCAATGCCACATCATCAGTGTATGCCAAGACCTTTGTATTACATCTGTTGATGTATATCGGTGGGATTTCCTAAATAGTATTGAGACTCTATATATAAGGGTCAATATAGATGGCAAAAAGAAGGGAGGAACAGGGACATCCCTGCCTTGTCCCCCTTTGCATTGTAACAGGTCCAGAAAGACCTCCCATTATGGTGGCCCTAGCCACAGGGTCTTGATATAATTCGCCAATTGCCTTGATTAATCCCAGCCCTATTTTCACACTACGTATGGCATCCCACAAGTATCACTAAGAGACATGGTCAAATGCTTTTTGAGCATCCAGTAAGATTAAAGCCATTGGGTCCCGGGCTACAGCAGAGGCATTAAAATGAGTAATCACACAGCGGGTGTAGTCTCTTGTCCCTCTCTCAGACATAAACCTGTGCCGTGAGGGGACATGATCTTACTTATCATTCTAGAGAGACGTGTCGTCAAAACCTTAGAGTAGATTTTAGTGTCCTGATTAATCAGGGTTCCCAAAATTGTTGTATGTCATTGTCCTCCGAGATTGTATTCTCAGTATAGAGGTTCGCATAGAACCTCTGGAAGGCAGAACAAATAACCTTGAGATCAGAGACTAACCCTAGTATGGGATCCCTCACTTCTCTTATTTCTTCTTATACCTTTTTTTTTGGGTGCAGGTGGCGAGTAGCCCACTCACTAAACTCGTAAGATTTTTCTTTCCAGGCCAGAAATTTGCCGACTGCTTTTTTGGCAGTAAATCCTGGATTGCGGCTTTAGCAATTGCCACCCCTTGTGCCTCTTGAATGTTATCCCTCTTAATGGCAGCAGTCACTGGCTTAGTTTCCACTGTTGTAGAAGCTGTGTATAACTCGGAAGTTCTTAACTTCTCCTTCTTTTGACAATTCAAGCTAAATCGTAGGGTCTCCTCACCGATACCCTCATTTAATTAGGCCCATACAACAGCCACAGGGCACCCCAATATTTTCTTTCATGGTAATTGGTATCCATTGTTAATAGCCTTGATATAATCCTCATCCAATAAGAGAAAAAGCTCAAAGTTCCAATTTGAAGCCTGCCTTACCCATCATTTGAAACCAATTTCCACCACTAGTGGACTATGGTCCAACATTGTTCCAGGGAACTCCTCAATTTTACAATCTTGGAGGAAAGAATGCATGTGTCTTGTGTGGTGCTGAAAAATAAGTAAACCCAAAATCTGCCAGATGTCTGCCAGTCTGTGGTCTCGGATCAGATAACATATTGACCAAAACACCCACCCGCTCAAACCATCTCCCCCACCACCCTCACACCTTACCACCTACAAAGAGCTGTCAGGTCTGAGAACCTGAAGGATGTCACCCGATAGTATACCCACCCCCCTAACTCCAAGCCGTTAAGAAGATGGAAAAGAATCAGAAAAACAATGTTTCTATGGACAGCCGTCAGTTTGAAATAGCAGTTACAACATCCATCCCAATCATGCCATTAGAATTCATTAAGTTCCTGATGGGTGAGAGAAACAGGAAAAGAAAGCATTGCTGTTGCTGCGGGTAATTCATTTATGTCCCTATAGTAGTATTAGCAGAGAACTCCTTTAGATATTCTTGTGCTTTTATTTCTCACACAAGGGTCTTCCCCCTGATAGTGACTTTTAGGCAAGCCGGATTCAGTAAGAAAACTTCCCCTCCTAATTTTTTAAGTGGGTTCTAGAGCTGTATAAGGTGCCAATGCCACTCTACAGTGGTATGACAGAAATCAGCTCTGATAAAATAAGAGTGCCCATCAACCTCTCTTTTTGAGTTATGATGTGCTTTCTCATATATGGCTTGTCGCAAGAGGACGTTTCCAAAATACACCAGTATAGCTGTAGGTCTTTCGAGTTCTGTACCACAATGTTTCTTTGGCATAGTGGGAAAGTGGTGACCCCATTGGACCTCTGAGTCCCAATCCCATTGTGAAAGCTCAGGGAATGCCCCTCTCAGAAGGGTCAGCATGAAGGACCGGATATTGTTAACCTCAGCCCCTTCAGAGATGCCAACAAATCATAGGTTGTTCCTTTGTTGGTGATTTTCAAAATCGTTGCGCTTCGATATTACATTTGTCATCTGAGAATCTTGTGATTCTTGTTGGGCCTTCAGCAACCCTACCTGAGACTCAAGAATCTCCCTGCGCTCTTCAACCACAGTGATCCGGTCGAGAATTTCAGAGAAGGTTTTATTGAGTTTTCTGCTGGAACCTTCTAATTGGTCAGAGGCAAGGCAACCTCTGTGATTTTCACTCTGTACTTCCTCTTGCAATTGTTGTTTGGATTGTAAAATGAGTAAAAGCGAGGGTTCCATTATATCAGAGGGGCCAATTAATGTGCTTTCAGTGGGTTGCCTTGCCAATGACAAATTCAAGCTGCTTTGCCCCTCCGGATACCCTTGCTGTGTGGCGGAATAGTTCCATTTTAGTTTGCAGGCAATATTATTGTCTGAGTTCCACCCTGGACCACCATGTGCACCCCCCCCCTTTTGTGAACAACTATAGGTTGAAGTCATTTGGTTGTTGTAACAGGATCACCCGGTGCGCTGTAGATGCTACTGTCTGAGGCAATGAGGTAGCTCCTCCGTTCCCATTCCAGGCTGGGGCAGATCCAAACTCGACTGGGGATTCTGCAGGACAGCAAACAATCATTTGAAGCATGTCACAGGCCAGGGCATGCCCTTTTACCCCCCCATTTGAAATATGTGTTAGTCCCCAGGGCGCAGCCTGGTAGCCACAGTCCCTGCCTCAGGACAATCCCCGTCCCTGACAGTATCATCCAGGCATTTGATGTCACCTTGTTAGGGGTGTATGAGGCCTATTTCACTGCTTTCAGCAACATTTGCCGGCTGTCCCTGGGCCCCCACTGCTTCCTCCATCTGAGCGATCGAGGGCTCTGCAACTAGTTTGCATTCCTCTTTGGGTGTCTTCAGGGATGTAATTACAAAAACAAATAAACACCTAAAGTATTTACCCTACTTGATTCCTCTTCTCAACCCTGATTTAACACTGGTGACGAGCGTGTGAACGGACTCCATGTCGCTGAACATCTCAACAGTTAAACGAAGCGAAGCAGTCAAAACGACGTTACCTCCATTTGTCCATGGCTTACTTGCTGGCCTCTTCCTACATTGATGTGAGCTGAGCATGTACTTATGAAGAAGGGAAGCCCAGCCTTGTGAGTCTGAGGTTTTTTTGTGTGAGACGGGGAAAGCCTCTCACTGTGGCTTGCTCGTTTGCACGCGCTTCAGCTTGCGCTGTGTTGAGCATGCTGTCTCTTGGGAATAATGTCACAACTCTTCCGCAAGCGGATCCCATCTTGGTTTGGGAAGCCCTACTCCATTGCTCACATGTTCACACGCGCTTGAGTGTGTGCAGTGTGGAGCGTGCATGCCGTCTCACATCTTCTTCACACGCAGATGACATTTTGGATTGGGATCAACAGAGATCCTTCGTAAAAATAAAATAAACAAACATTAGTGGTTTTGGTGACACGCACACCATTTTAGGCGTATTCCATTTTGGATTGGGATCAACAAAGATCCTACATTGACAGCTTCACTGTCTGGGATATTTGATCACCTTCCCGATATACCAGACAGTGAAGCACTTAATTTAAATGAATATGAAACTTAGATTAGGAAACTTGACTTACGTTTTTTGCCAAAGGTCAGTACCATTCTGGAGAGATATTATTTTGGTAAGAGGGTACAAAATGAAGGAGAAACTATTAAACATTATATAACTGATCTCAGACGTTTAGCATCTTCTTGTAAATTTGGAACCTTACTTGATGAGAGAATTCCAGACCAGTTTATTGTGGGATGCAGCATTGAGAAGGTACAAGATGAACGGTGGTTACATGATGATACCACTCAATGAAGTGTATAGAGATGATGAAAAGGGATACTCGTAAAGATGCAAATCTGCAAATGACAAAACTTGTCTGGCATTCAATGGTCATCATTTTGCTTCTGTTTGTAGATTTAAAAAATCCAAACTATGCGTTAATGAAGTGGTTGACTGTGAACTGTTGAATGCTAATGATAGAAACTCTGACTTTGAATGTAGACAAATAGTTCTACAGGTTAAAGACAATACTCTTACTGGCCCATTGGATTATATTCAAGTTGAAGGGAAAAAGGCCAAGGTATTGTTTGATTCTCAAGCCAAAATCACCATAATTTCGAATATGCTTTATAACAATGAATTGAAAGACAAAATCAAGCTGATGAAACCTGATATCTTTCCTTGTGCGTATGGGGGAGGACCAATTGAGCTTCGTGGCTATTTTGAAGGCCTGATTGAATATGATCAACATTATACCGCAGGGAAAATGTATGTGTCCAAGAATGGAGACAGCATATTAAGTTGGTGCATCAAAAAGATCAAGGTGTTATGTTGGATCCTAACAGTTCTCCACCCATTATTGTTAAAAGAGTTCACAGTGTTAATAAGGTATTAGATAGTGAGTCTTCATCTGAACTACAGTTCGACTGAACAAAATAATTCCCTAATATCTTTAGAGGTGGTTTAGGATGTTTGAAAGGTTATTCTCATAAGATTCAACTAATTCCAAGTGCTATACCTTTTTGCAGCAAAGTGTGTAATGTACCATTTGCGATAAGGAATGAGTTGCTTATTGAACTTAAAAGGTTACAAGACCAAGGAGTAATAGAAGAGGTAAAGGGTACTGAATGGTTGAAACCAGAGGTGTTAGCTAGAAAATCCAATGGGATCATGAGAATAAGTAGAGATCTACACAAACTTAACAAGGCTGTTGTAGTGGATAACTATCATCTTCCTAACATCTCCGAGTTTTTAACAATGCTAAGAGAAGATAAAGGTGGTCATTACAACCCTGGCGGATGGTGTTAAAGTGGCGGTAAAACCGTCAACAGGCTGGTGGTAAAAATGTAGCAATTACGACCGTGGCGAGCCACTTTAACACTCCGACCGCCACGGCGGTACAAACAAAGAGCGGGGCGGACACCGCCAACATACAGGTGGGAGACAAAGTACCGCCCACAGTATCACAACCTACCAATCCGCAACCTTTTCCGGGGCAGATTCACCGCGGATAAAAACACGGCGGAAACAGGATTCCGAATGGAAAACGCTCACCTCTACACACCCCACGAGGAACGAGGATACCATGGATCCGGAACTCCAAATTCTCCCTGCGATAGTCTTCCTGCTCCTCTACCAGGAGCACGAACTCCAGAAGCGAAGACCATGGTGAGTTCTGCACCTACGACACAGGGGAGGGGGGAAGCATAAAACAGGAACACACACACGCAACACCCCCACCCTCACTCACTACAACACACACACTAATACATATTTATACATGATAGTTAAACACCCCAAACCCCCCGGAAGAATGCAAAGTCAATAGAAAATGAGTGTAACCATTGTAATATATTAAAAGCAAGTACGCAAAAATATATATATATACACCATTAACAAAATATACACCAAGCATAGTAGTCCAGGTAGTGCTCCAATTAAGTCTGTGGAACACTGGGCCCACACGGTATGGGCGAGGCCCACACAAGATCCCCGACCATGATGGAGAGAACACAGCAGGGGCATCAGATAGCAACAAAACAGGCACCTCAGGGGGAGGGGAAGGGGGGGCACCTCAGCCTGTTGAGTGCACGACGCCAAATCCACGAGGGGGCCACATGCCCACTGTTCCATCCTGGGGAGTGCAAAGCCACAGTCTCTCAAGTCTCTACAGTGGGTGGGTTGCCCACTGCTTTATCCTGGGGAGTGCAAAGCCACAGTCTCTCAAGTCTCTGCAGTGGGTGGGTTGCCCACAGCTATAGCCTGTGGAGTGCAAAGCCACAGTCTCTCAAGTCTCTAAGGTGGGTGGGTTGCCCACTGTTCCATCCTGGGGAGTGCAAAGCCACAGTCTCTCAAGTCTCTACAGTGGGTGGGTTGCCCACTGCTTTATCCTGGGGAGTGCAAAGCCACAGTCTCTCAAGTCTCTACAGTGGGTGGGTTGCCAGCTCTTAAATCCTGGGGAGTGCAAAGCCACAGTCTCTCAAGTCTCTACAGTGGGTGTGTTGCCCACTGTTCCATCCTGGGGAGTGCAAAGCCACAGTCTCTTAAGTCTCTACAGTGGGTGGGTTGCCTACTGTTCCATCCTGGGGAGTGCAAAGCCACAGTCTCTCAAGTGGATAACAGTCTCCAATTTTTGTGGAGGGGGCTTGGTGCCCAGAGTGCTTCATCCTGCCAAGGACTGAGGTAGTGGATGGATCTCTCCACTGGTTCTGGAGGGGGCATGGTGCCCAGAGTGCTTCATCCTGCTAAGGACAGAGGTACTGGATGGATCTATCCACTGGTTCTGGAGGGGGCATGGTGCCCAGAGTGCTTCATCCTGCTAAGGACAGAGGTAGTGGATGGATCTCTCCACTGGTTCTGGAGGGGGCATGGTGCCCAGAGTGCTTCATCCTGCCCGTGACGGACTCAGTAGCGTCAGTGCCCTTGGCGCTGATGGGCCAGCGGTGCTTGAGACGGCGGTGCCCAGTTCAGCGGTGCTTGAGACGGCGGTGCCCAGTTCAACGGTGCTTGAGACGGCGGTGAACTGTTCAGCAGTGCTTGAGACGGCGGTGCCCAGTTCAGCGGTGCTTGAGACAGCGGTGCCCTGTTCGGCGGTGCCCTGTTCAGCGTTGCTTGAGACGGCAGGCTCCTTTGCAGTGACTCAGCTGCTGGCGGTCCTTCATGGCCCAGCATGGCTTGTGCTGGCGGTCCTTCATGGCCCAGTGGGGCTTGTGCTGGTGGTCCTTCATGGCCCAGCGGGGATGATGGCGGTCGCCTCCTAGGCAGCTGGGCTGGTGCTGGCCTCCTGGGCAGCTGGGCTGGTGCTGGCGGTGGCATCCTGGGCAGCAGGGCTGGTACTGGCGGTGGCATCCTGGGCTGCAGGGCTGGTGCTGGAGGTGGGCTCCTGGGCAGCAGGGCTGGTGCTGGTGGTGGGCTCCTGGGCAGCTGGGCTGGTGCTGCCAGTGGGCTCCTGGGCAGCTGGGCTGGTGCTGCCGGTGGGCTCCTGGGCAGCCGGCATGATGGTGGTCTTCTCCGCCGTGCTGCTCTTCCCAGACTTGCTGAGTTTCTTGTGCCCCTTCCCCACCTTGGAAGGTGTCGCAGCTGACTTCACGCTCCCACCTGGACCCCTGGGAGCGGCTTTGGTTGCTGGAGTCTCCCCTCTCTCCCGCCGGGCACTGGCCAACTTCTGATGCTAAACAGGTGGGGGACTGTCTGTGCTGTGGCTCCGTGTCACACTGGCTGCCCTGGTGGCTGGTGCACTCCAGATTCCTGTGACATCAGGCACCACTGGTCCCGGAGATGTTGTGGCTGAGGTGCTAGTTCGGGACATAGGAGACGGACGGGGTGGGGGAGGTGTGGGAAAGAGGTCAAGGTTGGAAAGGAAAAGTTTTTTGGAGACACTGGGACGGGTAGCTGGAGGGGGCTTGGGAGTGGAGGAAGAGGTTGTGGTTGTAGGAGGTGGTTGTTTGCTGACTTTGGGTGAAGGTGCATGCGCTGGAGGCTGTCGTGAGGTGGATGGCTGTTGGGTGGGTGTGTGCCTGCCTTTGTGTATCTTGGGAGGGGGCGTCACAGACACACTGGGAGAGGACACAGGGGACGTGTGAATGGTAGTGGGGGTGGTGACTGCACGTGTGCGGGGTGTGGTGGTGGGTATGCTGGTGATGGACGTAATGGCTGTAGAGGTAGTGCATGCAGGTGTGAGTGTAGACAAGACTGGGAGGGAGATGAGGAGGAGGGGGACACAGTGGAGGCAGTGGATGTTGGTGTGTCTGCATGTGTGTGATGCTTGCGTGAGTGCCTGTGGGATGTGTGGTGCTTATGTTTGCCTGAGCTTCCCTTGTGTGTTGACGTATGTGCATGCTGGTCTGAAGGTGTGCTTGGGATAGGCTGGGGTACAGGGGAATGGGTCTGGGTGGAGGAAGTTGGAGGGGGAGGCTAGACACAGAGACAATGGCTGCCATCAGTGCTGAGGCCAGAGTCTGAAAAGCACGCTGAAGGGCCGCCTGACCAGAATGAATGCCCTCCAGGAATGCATTGGTTTGTTGCAACTGCTTCTCTACACCCTGGATGGCATTCAAAATGGTAGACTTCCCAACAGTGAGGGACCTGAGGAGGTCAATGGCCTCCTCACTGAGGGCAGCAGGGGTGACTGGGGCAGGGCCTGAGGTGCCTGGGGCAAAGGTGATGCCCACCCTCCTGGGTGAACGGGCACAGGGCAATGGCTGAGGGGCTGCTGGGAGGGCGGTGCTGGAAGGGGGAGTTGCGGCTGTACCTGTAGATGGGGGCACAGATGTTGCCGCCACCACCAGGGAGCTCCCATCAGAGGACAAGTCTGTGTCACTGGACTCAGCTGCTGTCCCCGCTGTTGAGCTCCCCTCGCCCTCCGTCCCACTGGTGAAGTCTGATTCTGTAGTGTGGCCCTCCATGGCCATGTGGGATGCAGCCCCCTCGTGCTCCGGTGCCACTGCTCCTCCGCCTGATGATGCTAATGAAGACAAGAACAGGGAGACCACAAAAAGGGGGGGAAGACAGAAGAAGGAGATGTTGAGTGCATGCATTACTGCTACCGTTGGCAGACACGACAGACACAGAAGCCCCCAGCACTATGCTGTGCTCTTGGGCTCCACTGTTCAATTCCTGGGAAATGGCCTACTAGGCTATGGATGACATCTGCACACATGGATGACACAGGGGCATGACTAGGTGTACTTGGTACTCTACAGAGGTGCGGTGGGGTGCCACATGGACTGCCTTATGGAGGGACTTTGCCTTCGGAACTCGCCCTGGCCTAGGGAAACCCACAGCCCACCTCCCCCACCGAGACCCCTCCACTGCGCGCAAAATCAGCAGAATGAGAGTGTACTCACTCCCTTGTGGCTGCTGTGATGCCCTCAAGAGCACATCCAACTCCGGGTAAGCCTCCACCAGGATCCTGAACATCAGAGGGGTCATTGTGCGACGGGCACCACTCCCACGTTGGGAGGCCATCCCCAGCTGAGCCTCCACCGTCTTGTTGCTCCAGCGGCGAATGTCCTCCCATCTTTTACGGCAGTGGGTGCTCCGTCTGTGGTAGACCCCCAGGGTCCGGATGTCCTTGGCGATGGCACTCCAAATATATTTTTTCTGGTGGGCGCTGACCTACATGAGTTGTACAGGAGGAAGAGAAACTTATTACCGACTGCACCGTCAAAGTGATTGGCCCCCATCCCGACCCTTGCCATTTGGCACATGCACTCACCATCGTTTCATGCACGCCGCACTCTCCCCCCTTCCTTCTTTCATCCACCCCTCTCCACACAGGCATAGCCCATACAGCATGCTCCCAGTGTACTTACCTGTTTGTCTGGAGGACCGTAGAGTAGCGTGTACTGGGGGAGGACCCAATCCAGGAGTTTCTCCAACTCCTCCGATGTGAAGGCAGGGGCCCTTTCCCCAGTCGCACGAGCCATTGTCTCTTCCAGACCGAGGTCACAGCAGCACTTGCAGTTTAGGTCCTCTCCTGTCGAAGATCAGGAATCGAGTGATTGAACAGATAGAAAATGGTAGTCACGTCCACGGCGGTGCGTACCGTCACCTCCGGCGTACATCGTCATTGGCTCCTGGGACCCATAGGGTCCAATGTTAACCAATGCAGCATTGTGCAGCGGTCTTCGACCGCCTATCGCGACGGTGTAAAACGCCAGCGCAGTTACCTCACATCCCATTGTCCCACTTTACAGGTCAGGCAGCCGCCATTTCAGGGGCCCACATGGCTTCATTTTCAACTGCGACACACATACCTAGGCCTAGACTCAACACACATACAGGCCACTTTTTAGATTATGATTGCTATTCTGTGTAAGCTGTGGGTACGTACCTCTGAGTTGTTTGACTTTGTGCTCGTTGTTGTCCTTCATAGGCACCGTCCGCTGGGACATGTGAGGAGATGGCGGCATCCTCCGGTGTACCGACCATTGGTGAACTTGTCGACAATGGAGGAAAGACATGTGATAATCACATACAGGCTTGACCGTGCCACAATCCAGGAACTATGTACCCAGCTGGAGCCAGACCTGATGTCAGCTATCCGCCATCCCACAGGAATCCCCCCTCAAGTGCAGGTGCTGTCAGTACTCCATTTCCTTGCAAGTGGGTCATTTCAAACAACAGTGGCCATAGCATCAGGGATGTCCCAGCCCATGTTTTCAAACGTGTTGTCCAGCGTGCTGTCCGGCCTGCTGAAACACATGCGAAGCTACATCGTTTTCCCTCAGGTGGAGGATTTGCCTACAGTGAAAGGTGATTTCTATGCCCTGGGACATATCTCCAACATCATAGGTGCCATTGATGGGAGCCCCCCCCCCTCAGGAGTGAACAGGTGTACAGAAACCAGAAGAGTTATCTTTCGATGAATGTACAGATGGTATGTTTGGCCGACCAGTACATCTCCCATGTGAATGCCAAGTTCCCTGGCTCAGTGCATGACGCTTACATCCTGCGAAATAGCAGCATCCCTTATGTGATGGGTCAACTCCAGAGGCACCGTGTGTGGCTATTAGGTGAGCACATGGAAGCTAGTCAGTGGGAATGGTTGTCTGGGTCTGGGGATATCCCTCCAGGTTAGTGTGTGTCTAACAGTTGCCCATCGCCATTTTCAGTTGACTCTGGTTACCCCAACCTGTCATGGCTACTGACCCCAGTGAGGAATCCCAGGACAAGGGCAGAGGAACGCTACAATGAGGCCCATGGGCGAACTAGGAGGGTGATCGAGCGGACCTTCGGCCTCCTGAAGGCCAGGTTCAGGTGCCTCCATATGACAGGTGGATCCCTATTCTACTCACCAAAGAAGGTGTGCCAGATCATCGTGGCCTGCTCTATGCTTCACAACTTGGCTTTGCGACGACAAGTGCCTTTTCTGCAGGAGGATGGTCCGGATGGCGGTGTTGTTGCAGCTGTGGAGCCTGTGGACAGTGAAGACGAGGAAGCATAAGAAGAAGACATGGACAACAGGGACTCAGTGATCCAGCAATATTTCCAGTGAGACACAGGTAAGAATACAAACCTGCCTACTACATGTACTTAAACACTA
Source organism: Pleurodeles waltl (assembly GCF_031143425.1). Lineage (NCBI taxonomy): Eukaryota > Metazoa > Chordata > Amphibia > Caudata > Salamandridae > Pleurodeles > Pleurodeles waltl. Next base: position 684,216,957 of record NC_090446.1, read on the forward strand.
CTACCTCTCTACTGTCTGTCGTTTTCACCCAGTGTATAGTGACTGAGTTGTCACTTTCCCTTACAATTTCACAGATGTGGGTCCCACTGTGTGACATCTGCTTTGATTCCTCATAGACTAGAGCTGTGTGCCATAGGTATGTTGACATTACAAGTGAAAGAGCTTTTTGCCACAGTAATTGCTAATACAGTATTCCAAAATCACAGACTGACTCCAGATTGTTTTGTGCTTTAAGGGTGTTTATTTTATTGCTCACAATTGGAGGTGGTTGCAAAATGGTGAGAGGTGATGGTGGAGGAATGTCCATGGCAGAGTCCAGTCTATTAGTCTCACAGGTGCATTGCCCAAATGGGCATAGGAAGTGGAGCTGGGGCAGTTTAAGTATGGACAGGGTGACAAAGTGGGACAACAGGAAGACAATCAGTGTGGTCTCATTTTTTGGTGGGGGTCTTGGCATCGTTCTCTGTCTTGTTCCTGGATCTCAGGGACCGTTTGCGAGGTGGTTCTCCCTCTGCAGGGGGTGGGGTGCTGGTGTGGTGGTCCTGTCGCGGTGCCTCCTGTCCACTAACGCCGGCAGAGGTGGTGGGCAGTTCATCGTCCAGGCTAGTGTCAGGGGCCCCTTGTAGTGCCACAGTGTCCCTCCTGGTGTTCACAAGTTCCTTCAGCATCCCTACGATGGTGCCCAGGGTGGAGTCGATGGTTCTGAGTTCCTCCCTGAAGACATATACTGTTCCTCCTGCAGGCGCTGGGTCTCCTGAAACTTGGCTAGTACCGTTGCCATTGTCTCCTGGGAGTGGTGATAGGCTCCCATGATGGAGGAGAGGGCCTTGTGGAGAGTGGGTTCCCTTGGCCTGTCCTCCCCCTGTCACACAGCAGCCCTCCCAGTTCCCCTGTGTTCCTGGGCCTCCGTTCCCTGGACCGTGTGCCCACTACCACTGCCCCCAGGTCCCTGTTGTTGTTCGGGTGGTGGGTTAGCCTGGGTTCCCTGTAGTGGTGGACACACTGCTGATTGACGTGTCCTGGGGACGGAGGTATGGGCCCGCTGGGTGGGTGCTCTGCTGGTGTTTCCAGAGGGGGGAAGCTCTGTGGTGGCCTGTGACTGGGTGTGCGGAATCGATTGTCCAGAGGTCCCCGATGGGCTGGGCTGGCCATCTAGATCCAGTTGGACAGAGGTGCTCTCAACACTGTGGGCCTCTTCTGTTGGTGGTGTGAACATGTGTGGACCCTCCTGTCCGGTGACGTTGGGTAGGGGTCCTGCAGGGGTATAAAAGGATGTTTATTACATCTGTGTGTGGCATGGTGTGCAATGGGTGGGTGACCGTGTACCCCAGTGCTTGCATTCCTGTGTGGAACCTTGTGTGATGATGGTTTAGGGGGTTGTATGGGTATGTGCAGTGGGCATGCTTTGGTGATGGGTGTCCATGCTTTGTTGTTGCATGCAGGGCTTGGTGTTGGGATGTGTGGGTTGTGATAGTGGGACATTTGTGAGGAGTAGGTGTGATGGGGTGAGGGTGGGGGTATGTGATGGCATGCAGGTAGGGTTGGGGATGTAATAGTTAAGATTTGACTTCCCATAGTCCATTCCTCCAGCTACTCCTGCGAAGCCCTCAGGATGCAGAATCGCCAAGACCTGCTCCTCCCATGTTGTTAGTTGTGGGGGAGCAGGTGGGGGTCCGCCGCCAGTCCGCTGAACCGCCAGGTGGTGTCTTGAGACCACGGAACACACCTTCCCCCGTAGGTCGTTCCACCTCTTCCTGATGTCCTCCTGATTTCTTGGGTGCTGTCCCACTACGTTGACCCTGTCCACTATTCTTCGCCATAGCTCCATCTTCCTTGCAATTGAGGTGTGCTGCACCTGTGATCCGAATAGCTGTGGCTCTACCCGGACGATTTCCTCCACCATGACCCTGAGCTCCTCCGAGAACCTGGATGTCTTTGCCATGCCACGGGGTGGTGTAGGTGATGTGTGGGGTGGTGTTTGGGGTGATAAGTGTGCTGATATGTAGTGGTGTGTAGTGTGAGGTGCGTGGAAGTTATGTGAGTGATGGTGTTGTGTGCCTGTGGATGCTTGTTAGTTGTTTGTGGTGTCTCTCTCTGGCCTTCGTTCGTGAATTTTGTGCGTAGGGGTTTGTGTTATATATTGTATTGGGTGTGTGGGAGTCGTGTGTGTATGTGTATCAGGTGTGTGCATTTCGAATTGTCCAATGTGGTTGTGTTTTGTAAAGGTGTGTTTATTTTGAGCGCGGCGGTGTGTACCGCCAATGGAATACCGTGGTTGAAAGACCACCACGTGGATTTGTGTGTCGTGATAGTGTGGGCGTATTCCTGTTGGCGTGACGGTGGAGGTTTTGTTTTCACCAGTTTATCACTGACCTTTGGTGTGGAGGACTTGTGTGAGTGTCTGAATTTTGGCGGTTTCCATGCTGTGGGTCATAATAGCTGTGGAGGTTTTCCGCGGGCGTGGCAGTGTGTTGGCGGTCTTCTGCACGGCGGTAAGCGGCTTTTACCGCCAATGTTGTAATGATCCCCAAAGTATTTTCAACAATTGATCTAACTTCTGCTTACCATCAAATAGAGTTAGATGAATCATGCAGAAGTTAACTGTGTTCATCACACCTTTTGGTACATATAGATTTGTTAGACTACCTTTTGGTCTATTATCGGCAGCCTCAGTCTTCCAGCGTGTGATGGAAAAGATTCTGCATGGGGTTGATGGTGTGTGCATGTATCATGATGACATTTTAGATTGTGGAAAGGACACCTGTGAACACAATGAATGACTCATGAAAGTACTTTGTAGATTGTCTGAACACAATCTAACGACAGAAAAGATAAATGCAAATTTGGTTCTGACACCATTGACTACTTAGGTCACACTATCACAGGTGATGGTATTTTCCCCAAAATAGATTTGATCAACTCTAGTCAAGATATGGTTTCGCCAACAACTAAGGAAAAACTGCTGAGTTTTCTCAGAATGGCTGAATATTATAATAAGTTTGTTAAAGATTTTGCTGGTTCATGTTTTAATCTGAGACGCTTATTGAAGAAGTGAGTTGAATTTGTATGGTGCGCAGAATATGAAAAGAAATGTATTGGTTTAAAAAAAATAGCTAAAGCACCACTGTTGAGGAATTTTGATCCAAAAAAGGAATCAACGTTGACTTCTGATGCCAGTAATAAAGGCTTAGGTGCCGTCCTACAATAAGGTGGGGTAGGACCTAATAAGGGGCGGAAGCAAAATATTCAGTTATTGAGAGAGAAACTTTAGCAGTGCTTTGGGCTATCAAAAAATTAAAGAAATTCTCATGGATAACCTTTATTTGTGGTGAGAACTGATCACAGACCTTCAAAAGGCATTGATGCGGTTTCGAGTAAGATTATTAACTGGATTGTGAGTCTAAAGGAGTATGACTTTATAGTAAAGTATGTTCCAGGAAAATATAACATTTCAGCTTATGTTCTGTCAAGGCTTGTACCGGAGGTGAGTGATCAGTTAGAAGGAGATTTGCATGAGAAGCCAGATCAGTCTCAGAGTATTTGTGAAAGTGATTATGAAATTATATCTATAGAAAAGTGGTGTAATGAGACTAAATTGGATGACATATTGTCTAAGGTTAACAATTTGTTGCAGGTGGGATAGAAGTGCAAAGACCAAGGTGGAGTCAAGTGTAGGGACTTTTGGGGTGTTAAGGACCAACTGTCTTCAGATGGAAGTTTGTTAGTTAGAGGCACCAGATTAGTCCCTTCTAGCTACCTAAGAAGGTTATTAGACCATGCACGTGAGAGCCATAATAGCACTTCTAAGACTAAAGAGAGTTTGCATTCTTGTTACTGGCTTGCCTGGTATGGATATGCTTGCAGAGAGGCTGGTGAGGGATTGTGTACAATGTGCTGTTAGTGAGAAGTCAATGAAACCTAAAGTACAGCCTATGTTAATCAGAAATAGACAGGCTGGTCCAAGGCAGGATTTTGCCCTGGATATAGTGGGACCCATTTATAGTGACAACACTGAGAGTTATGTCATAGTTGTAATGGATATGTTTTCCAGGTGGCCAGAAGTTAGCTTTACCAGAAATATTGAAACAAGAAATGTGATTGCATTTATGAAAGAATTAATAGTAAGAGAAAGTATCCCCTTGACTCTTCTAACCGACAACAGTGTGCAATTAGTGTCCAAGGAAATTAAAGACTTTTTGAAAGGTTGCGGGATAAAACAAAACAAAAACGTGCTCTGTATCATCCAGAGTGAAATGGGATAGTTGAGAGGTTTAATCAAGTTCTAAAACAGACAATCTCTATGACAAAGAGCAATCATTGAAGTTGGAAGCAGGAGGTGATAAAGAAAGTGGGTGTGTACAGCTTTACTCCACACTCTATAACAGGTGAATCTCCTTTTGCATTGTTCCTTAGTAGGCAAGCTGATACTGATCTTGAACCAGCATGGGTGAATATGTTATTGAGTGACAGAGGAAAAGGAGTGGTTGCAGAGAATTGGAGATGTAAAGAAGAGAAAGGTGTTTGAGTAAACAAAATTTTGTCAGAAGAAATTTGGTTAACAGAACCTTAGTGGAATTTGGAGGGATGGAGGAGGAAAACTATCCAATGCTATGAGACTAGTAAAAGTGTTTACAAATGCAATTAAGACTGATGATCAGCGGGTGTGGAATTTGAATTGAGTAATCAAGTGCAGAAGTGGAGAGCCTGTTTCGCATCCTGATAAAATGATTGGCAATCAAAAAAGTGTTGAGAAAGAAGTTGATCATGAAAACCGAAGGAGTTCTGAATGGAAAATCAAGACGCCATTATATTTAAAGGACTATATTTTAAAGTGAAAATCTCATGCAAGACATCACTCTAGTGTAACGAGAGTCTTACCATTCTTTTGTATTTTCGTTTTTTGTCTCTTAGGCAGGACTGCTTGTAGGATTTATGTTTAGGTATAGGGGTTAAGGTAACTTTGTTGTATAAGAGGGAGGTGTGTTATATAACCATATTGTGGCCAAGATAGTGTGGAATACTGGCTCCTGCTGCAGAATGTAAGGGTGCTTGTGGTTCAAATGAGGGTGGACCGGTACCGACACAAGGTGAATGGTTGAGATGTCTTCAGCGATGTAACTACAAAAACAAATAAACATTGAGCATTTACTCTACTTGATGCCTCTTCTGAACCTTGATTTAACACATACCCCTACCCAGCTTCTAGAATACATGTCAATATTCTGCTTTATCTTGTCTAGATGTGGCACAACGAAACTCTGTCAAAATACATTTGCACACTTTGTCTTAGATTGCGTGCATCACCCTTTGATCTTATGCATCCTTTGGACACAGTGCTGGCAAGTCTATGAATAGAAAGCTATTTCATAACACATTTTATGGTGTAAAATTGCTTGGGCACTAAACTAATCTGATTTTTATTGTCACTGGTGTGCAGCAGTTATTCTTCAATCCGTCTCCCAAATAGTCTTAAAGAAAAACCACTGTGTAGTATTTTCTTGAGTCTACTTACACATATAGAACATGTATTGTCCCAAAACCTTTTTACTTGCCACCTGTGCTTTTTATATACCATGACATATTTGAAAGTGACATTTCTTGATATTTCTTGATATGTTAAATGTAGTCTTCACGCATCAGGGAAACAAAGAATCTCATTTACATTTCATGAGCACTGACTTGTAGTCATTTATACATCATGCCTGGAAGTCACTTACTGCAGGGGGTCAATCTGCTTTGAGGAAAAAGCAGCAGGTACCAGAAGAAACAACTAGAAGCTGCAGACAATCAGGCATGGTTACAATGTAGAAGCTTAAGAGAGATCCTGCTTTCATTTTCTCTCAAAAAAGCAGATATCAGAATGATAAAAACGGGGCAGTACCACAGTGGAATACCACTCAGCTGCAGTGTGAACTGTCTCGTATCTCCGTCAGTGTGGTGGATCTTTGATTATTTACAAATATTCTTATTTCCCCACTTTTTTTCTCTTTATCCCTTCTGTGTGACATGCATGTATCTCGAAAAACAGGCACCATGTTGTCTCAATTTTCCCTAATCAAAACGTTGTAAAGCTATTGTGTGTTATAAGGTACTTGCAAGGTTCACCCTTTTGAATCCAAATATTGTTTATTCCTTAGGACTGGACTGGGAAAGAAGAAATAGAGGCATATCAATGCTCTTAGTGGGAAGCTGATAATTAACAAAGGCATTGTTTTATCGTCTTCCTTGTTGCATTTCTTATTTTGTCAGTGTGTTCCAAGCTTCCTCCTAATTCCTCTTCCCTTAACGCAGAAACACACGAAGTTCCGAACTGAATAACACGCGGCTGTTTAATGGACAAAACATTTAAAGACACATAAATAATGCCAGGACCCTAAACACAAACGTTCATGCTCCTGGATTTCCTCATCCCAGCCTTTGGAGGGAGATGAAGGAGGATAGAAAGGCAGACTGTCTTGCAGAGATCAGATAGAGACATTCCCGGCCCCTCTGCCCAGGTGGACATGAGCAAGAGTATACCCAGGACCTTATTCCAGCAAAAAGTACAAGCAATGAAAAACACCATCCTTCCAGAGTAGAAGTGGAAGGATTCTACCTTACTAACCAGTCCAAAGTTGTTGAAAAAACCCTCTCATTAACAGAACGTTGTTGCTTTATTAAGTTACATTTCAACAATCCAATGAATGTATGGGTGGAGCATGATAGTTTGAGGAAAGAAAATATCCCAAAGAAAAGATCATTTAAGGAGAGAAACTATCTCAAAGAAACCATTAGAAACACAGATGCCCTGTGCAAAACAAATACGATTTATTACAGTGATATGGGACTCGCTTCATATTGTTTTAATATTCTGTTTATATTAATACTGCTCCCAAACAGTGTCATTGAGTACAGTTCAAAAGTAGACGGTGGTTTGCTTTGATCCTGTGAATAAACAGGAGATTTTTTTTAGTAATGATAAACAGTGTACACATGCAATTGTTTTTACATTCGATGTGTTGAATACATCAGAAATAGTTGTAGGTTATGTCTGTCCTAAGAGCACATCTTCCTGTCGCTCTCACCGAATCAAGTTCATGGACACGGGCATGAAGGTGATTCCTTATCACCAGATTCCTCATCATCTATTATGGATTATAGACACTTTCTAGTTGCAGTGGTATGCAAATTGTACAAGATGCAATAATTTTACGATGTTTCTAGGTCTTCCTCCAGTGCCCCAAACTTTTGAGCAGGCGACAGAATGTGCCATTTTTATATTCTGAACATCGGATCCCGCACAGATTTGGTCTGTTTGTGCTCTGCATTGTAATTCCTTTTCCTCTCTCTCTATTAATTCAGGTGTGGTCCATAGATGCCTGGCACAGGCACTGTCACCTAATAGAGTGATAAAAGCAACAGAAGTGCCAGAAATAATTAGGAGAACTTAATGTGTGTACAGTGGCATTGACACACCTAGCAACCAGCATCTTCTAGCTCTTCTTTTGCAAGCTGACCATAAAGGGCACAGCAGTGAAACATGTATGGGTTATATGTCTGTCTTCGATAGTGTGGGATGTCAGTGATGGAACACTCCACTTTGCATCCCACTTAGATGTTCATTTTTCATATATACCACTCACTATATATGAACCCTGTTTCTTAGGGGGCAAATGAATATATGAACAATCCTCTAAAATTGCATTCTTGTGTGCTGCAAATTCTCCAACATATTGGCAAAGTATGTGTGTATTCTGGACAACATTGTATGCAGCAATTTAGTGGAAGCTCCTGATAGTATAGGGTGGAATATGCCACAGCCACACAATGGGGGAGTAGTAGCTTGCAGAAGCCAGCAGATGTAAGACTTGCACATGTATAGGGATTGCCTTGCTGTGCAGGGTTTGTCTGCCTTCCAGTGACGCCAGCTCCTAAGATAAGTTGCCCGTTGAGTGCACCTTTATACCTAAACATTCTCTCTCATACTCCACTACTTTCTCTCAGGATTCACATGCATCTCATCATGGAAAGCTGGAGTTACAGTCTGGGTCATAGTTTACACCTTGCTTCTGGTTACCACCTGCTTCAGCTCCATTACCTCCCGTCCCTCCCTCGCCTTCCTTTTAACCAATGAGGCCTCCCGCCTCCCCCCTAGACCCTCCCTTCCCCTTTCAAAAACCCCCCCCACCCTTATCCCCTCCTGTTCTTTTGTCTAGCCCACGCTAGACGGTTTTCTTTCCCTTTCTTACCTGCACGGCGGAGCCTGGAGGTCGTCGATGGAGGCACTCCTCGGGACGCGGTGCTCCGCGAGGAGTGCTACGGCTGGGTCACGTCTTGAGCGAACGGCATGGCTGCTCGAGAGGCGTGTACTGGGGGCCGGCTGACGGGGTCAGCCGGCCCTCTGTGGCTGGGGCATTAGTTTCCGGGTTTCCGCGCCGCGGAGCCGCGAGGACCGAGGAACTTCAATTTTTGGATGCTGGTCAGGTAGGACGGGCGTTCTGCCCGTGGTTTTTTGGATTTTTACATGGATTGTGAAGCTCTGTTGGGGGAGGACCAGGGTCCTATATGTAGGGTGGTGTTTTGGAATGAGAGGCAGTGTTATTTTGGTTACCATGCCTAAAGCTCCAGCAAAGAGACGTGGTTGTCTCTTCTTCCTCCTCGGAGGTGGGAGGGGAAGGTAGCATTGCTCTTCCTGAGAACCCACAGGTACCTGACAGGGGTAGTCCCCTCATGTCTAGTGAGGAAGTGCAGGATATGGTTGAATTGGCTGTCACCAGGGCACTGCAGGCTGGCGTGGCCAGGACTGTTCAGTCTAAGCGTGCGAACTCATCGGTAGCGGCAAGGAAATCCTCATCGGAGAGTGAGGATGTGGCCCCATCAACGTCATCTGGGGGGAAATAGGTTTCCAGATGTGGTAATGTGGGCAGTGATGACACATGGTCGGGAAAGTTTAGGTTTCCCTGTGTTTCAACCTACAAACTCAGAGTCTCATTTATTTCCTCAAATATCAGACTCCTTTTATGTTTGCCATGCCTTTCCAGGGACCTGTGAAGGATATGGTGTTTCGTGAGTGGAAGGATGTGGAGAAGGCTCAGGTTCCACGATTCCTTCAGAAACTTTACTTACTTGAGGGTGAGGGGGTTTTTCCTCCTTCAATACGCCTGGACTCTATTCTGGCTACTCTAATTGGCGAAACGGCAGTCAATCCGGACGATTGTGTGCCTACGGATGCCACAGACCGTAAAGTGGATTCAGGTCTTAAGAGGGCTTTTGCTGCGGAGAATCTGGCTCTGAAGGCAGGGTTTTATTCTGCTTATGCGTCACGATCATTGGTTCAAGGCTTTGATAGACTGGCGGTGGCTGTCCAGGAAGGGGCGGAATGTTCGGAGCTCCTGGCTGGTATGGAACAGCAGGCCAGATTATTGGCGGATGTGTCTTCAGATATAGTCCGTACTTCGGCTCTGGCATCTGGGTCTTTGATTGGGGCTCGTAGGTCCCTCTGGTTGCGTTCATGGAAGGCTGATCCAGGGGAAAAGGCGGCCTTGTTGAGACTGCCGTTTGAGGGTTGTAACTTGTTTGGAGAACTATTACCATCCATACTTTCCAAGGCGTTTAAGGAGCGGAAGCATGCCTTACCTTATAAAGGGGTTTCTTCTTCGGGTAAAGGGTGGAAGAAGCATTCCAGTTCTTCTCCTACTAGGGTTGCTAAATCCTTTTCGTTTAGGAGACGGCGTTTTCATCCGCGTTTTTCACCTAAGAAGTCTACTCCTGGGACACGGGGTGGTTTCAAGAAGGGGTCCTGGCATTCGCTGTGGGCCTGGCAGAGGGCCGGTTGGGGGATGACTGTGTCACTTTCTTTCAGCTTGGGAGGACAGTGTAAACGATCATTGGGTACTAGACATGGTGTCCAATGGTTATGTCATTGATTTTGTGGCGGTTCCTCCCGATTCCGGGGTGCGTCCCACACCTCTGCCTTCAGAGGGGTCTTGGAGTGGTGCATTATTGGACGGCGTGCGGGCCTTACTGGTCATGGGGGCCATTTCCCACGTTCCGCTAGACGACCGCGGTCAGGGCACTTATGCGGTCTTGTTTCTTGTGCGGAAAGTTTCAGGGGGATTTCCACCGGGGCTCAATCTGAAGGAGGTGAATACCTGGATCAGGACAGTGCTTTTCCGCATGCTGTCCATTCGGACTATTTTTCCATTGGTCAGGCAAGGGGATTTTCTGGTGTCACTGGATCTGCAGGATGCTTACCCACACGTACCGGGGGCATGGTCCTCTCAAAAGTTCCTGAGGTTTGCTGTGGGGCAGGATCATTTCCAGTTTTGCGTTCTGCCTTTCGGTCTGTAATCTTCTCCCCGAATTTTCACGATGGTGCTGGCTCCTCTAGTGGCTTTGCTTCATTCAGAAGGGGTGTTTCTGCACCCTTATCTAGACGTCATTTTGATTCGTGCCCATTCATGAGACCTTTTGCAGAGGCAGGTGGACCAAGTTCTGGGGGTCCTGCAATGATAGGGGTTTTTGATCAATTGGGGGTAATCAGATTTTGTGCCGTCCCAGGATCTGGTTTTTCTAGGGGCTCGGTTTCAGCCTATTCTAGGGTTGGTGACTGTGTCCGAAAAAAGGTTGGATGCTCTCCAGGCTTTGGTAAAGAAGGTATGGTTACTGTCTGCTCCCCGAGCTCTTCTATGGTTGCGACTGCACATTTGGTGTCAGTGATATTTTGGGGTTCTGGGGCACGTTTCCATCCCCTGTGCTTGAGGACGTGGTTCTTGAGTAGGTGGGCTCCAGGGTCCGGTTCTCTGAGGGACGGGGTTCCAGGGTCCGGATTGATTCACAGAGAGTTGCAATGGTGGTTGGATGCAGACCACCTGAGGGTAGGGGTGTCTTTGTCACCTCTGAGACCCGTGGTGGGGACGACGGATGCCAGCCTCTCCGGTTGGGGGGCATGGATGGGGTCAGCTCAGATTCGGGGGTTTTGGTCCCCTCGGGAGGCGAGTCGGTCATCTAATTGGCGTGAATTGCGGGCTATATTCCTGGCTCTGGTCCATTTCCAGGATTCCCTGAGGGGATTGGCGGTTCTGGTTCGCACAGACGTCTTAGTGGCCGAGGCTTATGTCATTCGGCGAGAGTGGTAAATGTTTGGGCGGATCTACTGTGCAGAGTGATTCCTTCCTCTCAACTTTTCTCTCTCCGGAGGTCTCTGTTTCGGCATCTGGTTCGGCTTTGGGGTCTTCCAGTGCTGGATGTGTTTGCGTCAGTAGAGAATGCGATAGTGGGGTGCTTCTGCTCCCGGTTTCGGTGTCCCCAAGCATGGGAGGGGGACGGGATGTCAGGTCCTTGGCCGCAGGGCCTTTTATATGCGTTCCCTCCGTTTCAACTGTTCAGGGCGTTTCTGTTAGGTGCCAGTGGCTTTGAGTTCTACCTTGCTGGCTTCATGGAGACGTTCAACTTTGCTTTCTTATGGTAGACAGTGGAAGGTGTTTTCATCTTGGTGCTTAAGTCGTGAGTTGGATCCTTCCTGCGCTTCTCTCTTTGAGGTGACGCAGTTCCTGCAGGACGGTGCTCGTTTAGGGTTGTCAGTGGCTTCTCTTCGGGTACGGTGGGCGGCTATTCAGGCATTTAGGGACCGTGGCGTAATCTTCAAGTTGAAGGGCGATTGATGCCTGGATTTTTTCAGGGGTTTATTAGTTTATTTCCTCGCCCGGTACGTTCTTTTCCCTCATGGGATCTGTCCTTGGTTTTGGATGGGTTGACGGGGGCCCCTTTTGACCCATTGGGGGACTGTGATTTGCGACGTCTATCTTTGAAGACGTTCTTTTTGGTCACCATTACTTCGGCTCGTCGGTTGGGGGAATTGGGGGCATTTGCATGTTCCTTTCCTTTTTTGTAAGATTTTTCCCGATAGGGTGGTTCTGGTTCCGGTGCCTTCCTTTGTTCCACAAGTCAATTCTTCGTTCCATTCCAGGCAGGCGGTCATCCTTGCTTCATTTTGTCCGGATCCCTCATCAGGGGAGGAGGTCCGTTTGCATTCGTTGGATGTACGTAGGGTGTTGTTGGAGTATCTGCGGGTGGTGGCTCCTTTTCGTACAGGGGATTCACTGTTTGTTTCTTTTGGTCCGGCGCGCTAAGGTGAGAAACCTTCCACGGCTTCCTTGAGTCGGTGGGTTCGATCTTTGATTCTGTTGGCCTATTCCTTGAAAGAGGTGGTTCCTCCTCTAGGGATTATGGGGAGGTCTTCCAGAGACATGGCGGCGACGGTGGCAGAGCTTCAGGGGACTTCTGTGGTGGAGATTTGCAGGGCCGCCTCTTGGGCTTCTCCTTCGGCGTTTGTGCGTCATTATAGGCTGTCGGACTTGGGTGGTTTGGAGTCGGTGTTTGGTCACCGGGTCTTATCCTCTATGAGATAATGTTTGGGATGTTCTTGGTGCAGGATATTAAATAAGGGTCTTGCAACTCGATGTCCGTCTCCTGTGTGTTTTTCTTGCTATGTCTCATTGGTTAAAAGGAAGGCGAGGGAGGGACGGGAGGTAATGCTTCCATTTTCTTACGATAATGGCATTACTCCTAGTCCTACTCCCTCGCCTTCCTTTTCCGTTCCCTCCCACCCTCCCGGTACGGACGGTCCGAGTTGCGGCTTGGACTTGGTTTTTGTACAGGAGGGGATAAGGGTGGGGGGGGGTTTTGAAAGGGGAAGGGAGGGTCTAGGGGGGAGGCGGGAGGTCTCATTGGTTAAAAGGAAGGTGAGGGAGTAGGACTAGGAGTAATGCCATTATCGTAAGAAAATGGAAGCATAATTTGTTAACACAGGTTGCAGTTTTTATCACTGTTTGTTCTTTGCAAATATTTTATAAATACGTCTGTGGGTAATATTATTTAGAATTGCAATTGCCACTCGAAGTTTGTGTATTTCTTATTTTTTGGAGTATCCCGTGTTATTTTTTTAAAATACTCTTTTACACTGTTTCGTATATTTCAATGAGTTGTTTTTGGAGTCACAAATCAGTTACTGATATAATTGTGATTCCCCAAAAAGTTTGTTCTTTAGGGGTATATTTCTTTCAGTGTGAGAAAGCGATACAGTAAATGATTAAGGACTATGAAAAAAGCTAGAGGAGTAAGCAAGTACTGTTACACAGATAAAATGTTCATGGATTAACAATTAATGTAAAGCGGATAGCTCTACGTTTAAGGTTCCTAGAAGCTTGAGAGTTGGTGCAGGAGGTGAGGAGTAACTAAATCCACGAGAGCACCGACACCACAATTAACAGAAAATTTGCAAAAACAGTCCTCCTCATATGCATTTTGACGGAAATTGCGCTACATTTTTTACTGTAATATTTGAATATCAAGAACTTTCTAAGAAGGGTTTATAATTGCAAATAACACCTCTTTACAGCACATTGTTGGAATTAACACAGCGATGGAGGGAGTGCACGGGAAAAGACAGGTAAAACGAGGAAGATTGTGTAGGGTTTTTGAAAAGATGAAACCAGTACAGAATTTCTAATTATCCAAGGCGAGCAGTGGATAGATGAATTCCATGATGTGGCATGCATTCAAGAAAGCTCAAGGCATGGTGGAGAGCGGGTGGGTTTTACTTCACAAGATCTAGCTGCTTGCTGCTGTGCGACCCCTAAATCAGTTGATCTACATTATGGTTAAACATTCATGCAATAGAAGCAGTGTAACCTGAGGGATAAATCTGCTATTTTAAACCCCAGACTCTTAGAGGTTGGCAAACTGACAACATCTTTCCTATACGATGCCTGCACTTTAAGGTTCAACGTCACGTGATACATGCCTCGCTATGGTGTGTAGCCGCTCGGTGGGTGAGTGTTCAGGATGTGACATTTTACCTTTCTGAGCCTATATGACCCTCTTAGTTTGAAATTAACTTAGCTTTGCTAAAGATTACGTTGCTTGATTACACATCATTTTAGACACTGGAAGCGCTGAAAAAACATCAATTCTAGTTCAAAGTCATGCTTTTTCCAGGTAACATTTCTTTGACACCTGCGATCCTTTGTGTTACAGTTATCGATACGTTGTAATACTATTATCAGGCAGTCTGACCACAGTACTGAGTAGAGTGTCAGTGCTCCGCAAAGCAGCCTCAGTCCGTTGTGTAAAACAACAAGGCGCGTGGAGAAGAGATTGGTGAGCGGGCCTGAGACCCCTCAGGGCTTCCGTCACCCATCAAAAGTGGAGGAGTGGTGAGTGATTAATGACGTATGGAACCCGTAAGATCCACGTTTCCATGAGTTAACTACCATGTAACTGAGCTTTCTGTACGATCAATGTAATTTGAGAGATAGCTGTACCGTCCAAAGCATGTACATTATTTGTTACTTGAAGAACAGCTCTTCTGTTAGGCTGGAGGCTGTAAGCTTTGTGAAAATTACAATATTTTTCTGCTGTCTAAAAACCAGCATGTGTTCAATCAGGCGAATAACACTAAATAACACTGCCAAACGTCAGAGTGTGTTGAACTGTATATATACCCTGTGTAGCTTCCTTTCTGACTATGACCAACGGCCAATAACAGGTGTTTTCTGTGCCTCTCGCTTTCAGTGAGCAGGAAAACCGTTCTTTAGTTCATATCATAAAGTGTGTCCGCAAAGTGTGTGATAAAAAACAGTTTATTCATATTTGTGATGAAAGTACATCCAATAAACTATATCTCGATTTGTGATGTTGGTTTTGAGACTGCTAGTCTGAAAAGCTTCATCCTTTTTGATTGTCCAAAAAGCTATTTCCCATAGTCCATCTTTTCACCGTTCCAGCTGTAGATACCCACACAGAGCTGCTGCCCATTTTCACAAAGGAGGGTGTCTTTTCACCTTCCCTATCCCAAGTAAATACATCAGCATCATAAAGTATGAGAGTTTTAAGGGACTGGATGGAGAATAAAAGTTTAACCCACTTTGCTTCCTCAAAATGCATGCATTTAAGAAAATTGAACCATATTTGTAAAAAATAACTAAATTGGTCTGAATGAGATCAAAAAAGGAATAAAAAGACAGACAATTGCGCGAGTGAATTTCTTCACGGATTCAGGCAAAGCTTATTCTTTAAAAGAGAAGGTGACTGTGATTGAAGTGGGGTCCTATTTCTCTGCTCCAGCAAGTACAATGTGAATCAAAGTCTTATTTCTTTCTATGCCATTGTGTTCCTTTTTGTAGGTCCCAATCCTGGAAGAGAATTTATTGTGGTGCTGCGTCAAGCAGCTGCAGTAGAATGTTATAAGTGTGATTTTCTAATTCTTTGATAATGGGCCCGGTAATACAGGCCTTTAGCATGTTGCATAGCTGTGGCTTGTGCACTGAAAGGCTGTAAGTACATGATTTAGTACATATGAATGTGTTAAGTCTAATACAGGCCGTTCTTAAGGATTTATTTGTTCTATTTCTTGCGCAGGATAACTGATTTTGTGTGCTAAAACTGTCACAATGTTTCTGCTGCTCACCGTAGGGAAGTATTTTTCCATTCGCTGTCACTTGCTAGCTAGATATTTGCTTGCAGATTGACATTTTGCAAGTTATGTGCAAGAATTTTAGCAACACTTAATTACAATAACTCAGTGAAAAAGATCACAAAAAGACTCCACACCAGTGCAGGCAAAAAAAGTATCTTCATCCGTGTAGACTAAGACCAAAACAACAAAATTCCAATGAATAATTTCTGAATTGATAGTTAATTAAACAAGTATGCAATCGTAGTGCTTTAGAACATATGTGCTTCTTTTAGGGTTATTACAGTAATTCTAGTCCAAGTACATTGAGCTCAATAAGGTATCGGAAAATGGGACTGTCCCAGTGGGGAGTTGCAAGAAAGGTAAACAGTATTTCAAAAAGGATCTTCCGGCTGCCTGTGGCACGCAGATTGGCAGCAAGAACTACACAATCCCACGGTAGCTGAGCTCTGGCTGGAGCGCGAGGATTTCGGTATCCTGGGTCAGGGATGGTCACTCAGCAATCTCCTTGAGTGGAGTGGTAGCCTGACGGCTGTCAAGCATGCTAGAAGATGGAAGGTAGGCAAGCCGTGTGGCCCAAGCGGGTCGCAGGGTCCCAATGCAGCAATTTCACTCACAGCTGGCTCGCTCTCCTGAGCGCGGCATCAGCGGGCACACTGGCATAGAGGGAATCCCTGGTTGTCAATGTGATGCTGGGGTCCGCACACAAAGGCTTCCCTTGGTACTGCAGTGTCGGCGCGCACACCAGGTAGGCAATTACGATTGGTGCAGAGTGTGGGTCATTGTCGTTTGTACTTAGAGGTCAAGCAGCAAACGCTTGGAATTTTGCAGAGCGTAGTGCTTGATCTGATGAAAATGAAGTCTTTGATGGACCTGAGACTTTGTCAGCAGGCAGCAAGCCAACAAGCCCTTGGAGTTCTTGGGTAGCAAAAAGATTGTAGAGGGCAGTCTCAATCCTCCCTCATTGCCAGAGGTAGACAACAGCAGACCAACACAGCAGAGCAGGTTGCAGATGTAGTAGTCCCTCCTGCCAGCACAGCACACAGCATGCAGCAGACTAACACACCAAAGTAAGTAACAAAGTGGCAGTTCCTCCTGGCAGCACAGATCCTCTTCTTGGCAATCTCCTCAGGACCCAAAAGTAAACTTGTTTGGTGAGGTTTAGGGTCCAGTAAATATACCAAAATGTGTCTTTAAAATGGGGGATACTTCAAAAGAGGCCTTTGAAGATCAAAAGTTCCCTTCCTTCCCTAGCTCCAGACACCCTACATGGGTGTATGCAACCCTTTACGTGAGGAGAAGCGTAGTCCTTTTCAGGGTTAGATGAAAACTCCTCACTCTCATCTAACTCAGGAAGACCCATCAACCTGGTGATGGGTCATAAGGGTGTAAATTGCACACCCAAGCTCCCCTTGTGTGACAATATAGAGGGAATACACAATGCCCAACTGTCATCTACCCCAGATGTGTATTCAGAGACAGGCAGAGGCACAGAATGGTGAAAGTAAGGAAATGCCAACTTTCTAAAAATGGTATTATCAGATTACAATTTAAAATCCAACTTCACTATGAGTTGCGATTTTAAATTGTGAGTTTAGAGTCACTAAACTCTTTAATTCTATATTTTCCCAATTGGAAGCTACACTTGAAGGATCATTCAATGTAACCCCTATATCAACCTATGGCAGGGACTGGCCTTGCAGTAGTGAAAAGCAAATTTAGCACTTTTTCACTACCTGGACATGTCAAACTTAAAAGGACATGTCCAACCTATTAAATACACTGCATCCTGTCCTTGGAATCAGCCAGTTCCTACCTTAAGAGTGACTTGTTTGTAATAATACATAATATAATATTTAGAATATGTAATAATAAAAAGGAAGGTTTGGCCATGGCAAGTGGGTGCACTTGCCAGGTTGAAATGACTGCCACCACGGGCTCTGCAGTGACAGGCCTGAGACATGTTTGAAAGGCTACTCTGTTTGAAAGGCTACTGCAGTGGGTGGCACAATCAGTGCTGCAGGCCCACTCAAAGCATTTCATTTATGAGCCAAGGGTACATTTAGCAAAATTTACTAGGGGCTTACAAGTAAATTAGATATGTCAATTGTGGATAAGCCAATATCACCATATACGGTACAGAGCACCTGCACTTTAGCACTGGTCAGCAGTGGTAAAGTGCCCAGGGTCCTGAAACCAGCAAAATGAAGTCAGAAAAACAGGAGTTCAGAGGGCAAAAAAGTTAGAGGAAACCACGCCAAGGATGCCAAATCTAACGGAAATGGTATGAAAGACTGGAGCAATCAGTCAAGTCTAGTATACTGACTGGCTGTTGGAGACACATGCTGAAAACTGAGGCTCAGATTTGAGGCCTACTGGGTGTGCAGGGTCCTTACCTGACAAACAGAACATTAACTGAGCATAATGGATCACTCTTTGGTCAGCTAGATACAACATAAGGTTTATAGTGATAAGCTAGTGATTTGTATTGAATAATGTTTGGAGTTTATCTTGTTTTCCGTTCCTGACAAGTAAATACATTTGTGTGCACTATCTTTGTGGATCCTTGTCGGGCTGTGCTATAAGACCTGTAAACTTCAATTTACAAAGAGCTCCAAGAATAGCTCCATGTAGATCTAATCACATTGTTTTTGCAGCAGCAGTATTTTAGTAGGTGTTTCTTCTATTTCTGAGGAAGATGGATGGTGATCTAGGGTGGACAGAGTACCACGGAATAGCAGCTCTCATACTGTGACCGAGTTCGTATTCAACACAAGGTGACGTGTTTCTGTTTTTATTATTGTGCACACAACCTATTGCTTAGAACTCAAGGGTTTTGGGAAAGAGGGGGATTGCACTTGCTAAGATTACAAGTTTTTCTTTAACAGTTTTCTGATTATCAAACGATTATCAGCCGATTTTGCTACCTTGCTCAAACCGAGACTCTAATTTGCTTGGGTAGTCACAGAGTCATGACAAATTTGTTTCAAAGAATATGCGATGGCGCAGACTGACAATCTACTTTCACTTGCAACATTGAATGCCTTATTCAGACAATTACCCGAAAAATCATTTAGCAATTTGCATTTTTCATGTGGCTACTTCTTTGTTCTGCTTTCATAGCAACTGTAATGACACACACTTCCGTAAAATGAATATAATGACTGTACAATATTTTGCCCGCAAGCTTGTTTTTTGCTAGACTGTCAAATCATTTTATCTCTGTGATTGTTTTTTATCATGCTTATTTATTCACGAAAATCAGTTATTTAGCGAAACAAAATATATATTTTGTGGTTGCTCCTGCAATCATCTACTTACATCTTCTATGCTGCCAACGCACACACATTGCTAGATGCCTACCCCATTTTTTCTCTAGAGGTAATGGATGATTGTATCACATTCTCCAATGTTATATCTTGTACTTTCACCCTTGGTTTCAATCTCCTGTATCTGGCAGTATTTTTCACCTTTGGAATTAATGGGAATTGCAGATGTTTATAAAAGATTTCGAGTACATTTCTATTCATGTAACATGCAGTCACATTCAATAAGTTAATGGTGCCCTTGCCGAGGTTACTAGTGAATTTAGTTAGTTCAGTCCTGCCACTGATTTAGTTACAACCTCCCTCCCAGGTGTAAGCTTGGAACAATTTTGTTAAGTCTTCTTTTTGTTGAATACATGCTACCAAGATGTAAACCTCCTACATTACTTTATCGACCAAAGAGTCAAGATCAAGACATGCAGCAACTCCCTCGGTAAAGTGAGGATGCACTGTGACTACACAACAGTACCATGGACATCATTTGGGAGTCACCAGGGGTTGCAGATGTGACTGCTGATCTTCAGCTTGAGACCCCTAGCATGATTCTTGTGACTCCTATATTTATGATGGTAACCAAATCATACCGGTATATCTTCCTGTAGTACTGAAATGGCATCTACATATATTTTTGCCAGTGGCCTACTCAAATTATGAGAAGTGAATGTCATTCACGAATGGGTGTCTTGAGAGCATACTGATCACAACAACGTCATATTTCTTCTGCATGAGCCTTGTCTGCACACACCCTTCTAAAGATAGAAACCAGAGACCAGAACTGTGCTGCTCACACCCTTGCCTGTCAATAAAAATCCTCCTAAACACAGCACTGTCGGGGGCAATTATGCCTCCATCCTGAGATGACTTTAGGTGTTGGGCCTGTCAGTACAAGGCAGGTTTATGAATAGGAAGATCGGAGTGAATGACACAAACAGAAGCAGGGAAGAATAATGCGGTAGTAAACCTGTCAGCCTCAGGGTGGTTTTCTCCAAACTTTTTGCTTTCATCCCCCCTTTTTGATGAAGGTGTTTTTTTTGGCCTTAGGACTCTGTGCATTTTACCACTGCTAACCAGTGCTAAAGTGCTTGTGCGTGCTCATTACCTAAAACATGGTAAAACTGGCTTACACATAATTTTCATATTTAATGTACTCATAATTCCCCAGTAAAGTGGTATACCACATACCAAGGGCTTGTAAATTAAATGCTGCTAATGGACCTGCAGCACGTATTGTGCCATCCACGTAGGTAGCTCCTTTCAGCATTTCCCAGGTTCTCACTTCACCTTGTCAAACTAATCCTCATTGATAAGCTTTAAACTCCCCTTTCATTATATAATAGTCACCCCTAAAGGTGACCCTAGGTAGCCCATAGGGCTAGGTACATTGTAATTAAAGGGTTGGGCATGTACTTGTAAGTTTTATATGTCCTGATAGTGAAAAACTTCTGAATTCATTTTTCACTACTGTGCAACCTACCTTTACCATAGGATAACATGACATACATTATTTCATGTAATAAGTGCTAACTTTTGACTAGGTACAGATAAAGATTTCATATTTAGTGTCTGAGAAATTATAATTTAAAAATAATCTTTAATGGTATAGTTGAATTTTGAGTTACAATTTTGAAAATTTGCATTTTCCTGCAATATTTAATTGGTACCTGCAGCCTGTTCCTGGGTCTCATGACTGGGTGTAGTTGGCAGTTGGACTTTATTTATTCCTCCAAGACAGCCACACAATAGAGGGATTAGGTGTGCCTGGATGGCCATTACTGGCAGGATGGGGGGCAGAGCCCCACTTGCAACCAAATCGGCTGTGCCCTGCCTTCACACACAGGACTTGTCACCCCTGCAGTGTTCATGCAGTCAGGTGAAGCCAGGGCAGAGTAGGCAGGAAACTAGGGATGGGCTGTGAGCTCCGCTCCAGTGGCGGTGTTCATGGAGTTTTGGCACTCCGCTCTCCAAGCCACTCACCCACCCCTTAAATCATAAGCAGACTCTACAACAACATTCAAAAGGAACACAGCCCAAGGTTTGTTTTCCTCTACACTCGAGCGTAGACGAAAAAACCTCCTGTTGGAGGGCGTTGCCACCTGTTAGAAGGGCTTTTTGCTCTCTTGATTACAATAAGTTCAACGGCCGTGGTTATTAACGGGTTTGTGTGCACATGCACACCTATGAGCATTACATTAGACAAACAGCACATGGAGCATGTGGTGAAACAAAGGAATCCCTTCCTCTTTGTAAACAGCACACTGCACATATTATCTGAATACATACAGCACAGTGACCATGTTAAGGTAGGCAGCGAGAGAGGCCTTTTATAATTTCTCCAGACAAATCAATGCTCAGCCCACCTTAGCCCCGTCCCTTCACGGTGACACCATGCCCTTGCCTTACAACCAGATACCAAAACACCTTGATGTCGCCCCTCACATTCCTAGACTTTGAAAGGCTGGGCAGAGGTCAACTGACAAAACATCATCTGGCTATAGGAAGACTTGTCAGAGACTTAGTCATCTCACAGAAGAAGACAGAGGTGTGAGGTAGCAGTCATCTGACTGACACTAGGTGGTGCTCGTCTGTAGCTGAACACAGCTTCCTCACTAATTTCACTTTACATTTTTTATTTCTTTTACTTTCTTTCCTTTCTGGCAAAATACATTTAAAAAGTGGCAATAACATCAAAACACACGTTGCACACAACTTTTCTAAAGAAAACTGAAAATTGGGCTGCACTTTACACTCGGCTCAAAATGAAGACACCATTTGCCCTACAACAGCCAAGGGGGCTTTGCTTTCTGCCGAACGGTATCGAGCTGCTCCTGAGTGGATGCACTGATGCCAGCTCAGTTTCCAGGCCTTCCTCCTTTCACTGTCCTCAGCAACCTGGGAGCAGGGGCCAGAAGGAGGTAGAGAGCAAGGCTCCTGGCAACGGGGAACCTGGACCCAGACAGCATTCAGACTCTCATCTCACTTTCTCTTCTGTGGACAGGGGCACTGGGCCTGGACATGGGGGGGAGGGAGGGATCTGTGCTCGGAAAAAAGAAAACTTGCAGTAAGAGCTCCATGGGAAAAAACCTGTCTCCCCAGATTCCCTGAGCAAGCAAGTGGTGTCATGGGGTGCCGTGTTGAGGCTAGCAGGGAGAGCTGGAGACCAGATGAGCATCAGCTGCTGAGTGGCAGTTTGACAGCCCGTGCCAGATAGAGATCTGTGTGGCCTGAGAGAGCGCTTTAAAGCCCATTGAAAAGCAAGGCCTGGCACTTTGTGAAAATGGCAGGCTGCTGTCGTTGAGCTGGTTTGCTGCTTGCTGCTAGTGCTGGGCCTTAAAGAAAGGGAGGTCTGAGACTGTGTGCAAGTGCAAAAGAAACAAGTGCAAGGTTGCTGCAATACAGGGGATGTGCTTGGTCACCCGTAGCAAGTTTGTGAAGGAAGGCAGTTGGTGAATGTGTGCCCTTGATTAGAATGTACTTTGGAGGCAGTTTATTAAGGTGAACTTAATTACATTGAGTTCTGCATTACATATTGTACTGTGCATGTGCTTGTTTTAATTATTTATTTGTGGCATTTCAATGGACGAGTCGTTGTACTAGATCATGTGTCTTAACAGGGGCATTAAAATTAGGACCAGGCGGCATTCTGCTGCACATGGACCTCGGAGGAATTTCACAGAACCTACAGATAACTCTGCAGAATTCTGCCAAGAGTCAAACTCTCCAAGCTCCCCCCACCCTTACAGGAAACTTGAAGCACCTCAAAGGTAATTCTCTAGAAACTTCTCATACTTCAAAGAAAGCATCATGCATAAGAATACGACCCTCAGATCCACTCTTCAATTCACCTTCTGGACCTGTGGAAGGACTCTCAGAGGACTGCCTGCTGCTGCTGCCTGCTGTGCAAGTCAGAAGACTGCTTTGCTATCTGAAGCCAGTCCTGAACCTTCAGGGGCCTGCCCTGCTGCTTGAGCCCTGTTCCACTTCTTGAACTGAGGAATACCTAAGTGACTCCAAGGACTAGTTGACTGGCCTTCTAATCAGAGCCTCAAGGACAGAAAAGGCTCCAACCATCTCAAACACGCACCTGGACCCATCCTGAATGAGTCATAATCCCCCAAGTGGTGCCTCTCCTGTTCTGGGCCCTCTGTGTTAAAGGAGTGCAAATAGCCATAATCCCAAACTTTAGACTTAGAACATTTTTGGCTGAAAAACTGATCTGAGAAGTGAGAGGAGACTGGGACCAACCTGCTTGTCTATTCGCCCAAGATACATCTCCATTCTGCCTGACTTTGCGGCAACTGCCACTATGTTTTTATCCACAGCAGCAAACCCTGTTTAGTGGCACTTCGGCAAAGGGTTATTCAGCCTTATGGACTTCTTATCAGCTACCTTCTCATCCCACTGGAGAATTTTGACTTCCAAAAAGAGACAAAGGGCCTGTTTTAGATATTGGCAGACAAGTTGCTCTGTCACAACGGTGACGGATATCCCGTCCGCTGAAATCTAGATCCCATAGGATATAATGAGATTTAGTTTTCGTCAGACGGGATATTTGTCATCATTATGACAGAGTAACTTGCTCACTGGTATCTAAGTCAGGTCCTAACTCCAAAAGTAGAGATCTTCACCATGACTTGATCCAGCTGCTCTCCTATGAAGACATCTCCACCTTGGACAACACCCGCAGCCTTGCCCTGCTGAACTTTACCTTCTCACACATCTTTTCGCTGAAATTTCTTTGAAGTCTGAAGGTAAGACTCACTGGTCCCTAACCACTTCTTGTATCATACTCGCTCTCCTTCGTGGACAGCTATATTTTTTTACTTTGACCCAGTCTTGCATAACTAGATAGTAGGGTTGGCCCTTTGATCTTTTATCAAAATGTATAATTTGTCTGCTCTTCTGAAAATATCTCTCTGTGAGGTGCCAAGATCTGATATGAATGCAAGGAGCAGATTAATCTTTTAGAGTTCCGGGAGATACTCAACAGCTCCTTTGAAGAAGGAGTGTAGGGTGACCGTCTGTGCCCAAGGCACAAACGTTGGAGTCTAATTGGCACACTTAGAAGCTAAGACAATCAGAATTACAATATAAACACAAGACAGGAAAACATGGAACAAAAGAAGCAACAACAAAACAGAAATTAAGCTCAGGGAAACGCAAGGCTGAGATCATTAGGAGTAACAGGACTGGAATACACTGTTGTAGTTGGACTCTTGCTCTAGGCAAGACTGCTGGTTTAGGGATGACAGTACTTCTGTTTGTAGGCGACTAGGCCAATCCTACAAGTTTCAAATGTGGTCCTAACCCTTCCAGCTCACAAGCAGTACCGCAAAGACCCAAACAGTAAAAGATGATTTCTGGCAGCCATTACGCATGGACTCAAGAATGCGACATCTCAGGGCAGTCGTGGTTGAACGGAGATGACCCTTTTCTCACATGAGCAATAAGTCTCAATTACACAGAGGCAATAAATGAGATGCAGTAACGTTTTCAATAGGTTAATTAACAAGACTGCAATCTGCTGTAAAATGCATGAGCAGCAATGATTAGGATAATAACCAATGCAAGAAACAGAATTGAAAGAATTAGAGTTGTGAATAATAAACCCTCACAATCTTGCAACAACATGTGATGTGAAATAGGTCCTAATACCCTAGCATGCAGAACCTAATCTCTAACCTAAAGAGAACTAGGTGTGTTAAACCTAATCTGCCAGTACCATGTCCATGAGAAGCACCCCCAGCCCTAGTTACCTTGGAATGAGGTCTCTAGATCAGACTCCGTGGGCACACGAAGGCTGGATCTGCATCAAGGTGACGTGTAGCATAGATGGCATTGGTGACATCTGTTAGGAGTCCCTCTGATAACCTTGTCTGTGTGAGATGTATTTATACAGATCTTGTAGGACCCCTGACGCAGGTTGTTCCCAAACAATTGTTAAGAAGGCGTGCTTGGGGTGGCAATTATATAAACAATATCCTCCAAAAGTACATTATGTTCCTGTCACACATAAGTGGGAAAGGACATGATGTGAATAACTCCATCTATCACTTGTCTTTGATGCTGATAGTGATGCCTTCACAGAGGGGCACTTATACTGTGAAATCAAAACATCTTTCTAACTATAAACATAGCAGCCATCTTGGAAGAAATAATGAAATAAATATGCTAAAAACGGAGCAGGCTAAGTAGGCTAAAAGTCACTAGGTGACTGGGGCACATGCCTGCAAGCCATAAGGTCAAGCAAACTCCTGATTCCCGATAAAACTAAATAGGATTACTACAACACAGAGCGGAAATATTGAAAACAAGGCTAGGAAAGATCTACACTCAAGCAAAACAAGTTATAAATATGCAGACAAACAGCAACACAGAACACTAGGCAAGGAGTGTGTATACAACAGGGCAGCTCAAAATGAGTGCAGACAGAAGACTATCACTAACTAGCACAAGAACAGAGATGCAGGAAATCAAGGGACAGAAAAAAATACTTCAAAATAGCCAATACAGGAACATGGGTACAAGGAATAAGGGAAACAGAATTAAAGAACAAGCCTGTAATAACAGCAGCAGGAAAACAACAAAGCAGGAGACTCAACAAATGCCAGTTGCAAGCCACTACACTCTGCGCTGACAGGGCTGAAATAGCTGGAGGCTCAAGAGAGGAGCACAAATGCAGGGAGAGAGCCAGTTGCAATGAATCAACCAGGTGCAAGGAATCATGAAACTACCAATGAAAGGAAGGCAGAACTTAGACATGGAAAGGGAAAGACCAGGGAAACCAGCAGACACAGTACAGGATACAGCAGGTATCTAGTATGGATTGAAGAAAAGAGAAAGGAAAGTTCAAAATGAACATATAGAGATCAGAAAGGCTGTGGTAACCATAAATCAAGGTATTAATTAGAATACCACCACGAGGGCATGTTTGGGGCAGGGTTTGTAGACAGAAAAGGACTACAGGGGCCATAATGCATCAGGCTAATGAAGGGTGATTCCCTGAAACCGGTCCCAGGATGCTTGTTTCCGGTCCAGGGAGGTCCTGGCTTGGCAGTTCTGGCTGGACTGTTCCCATGAGGAACAAGGTCAAGACTGATTTGCATATGGCTGGGTCCAAAGGGGGGTGGCATGGTGAGCAAAATATAATGATGGATTGAACCCAGATCTGTGACTGGGGGTGGTTGTTTGAATTGTTCAGCACTCTGTCCATCATCCTTTTGTGTTGCTAAAGTTGCCCTAAGTGGGAAGGGTATGCCCAGACATGGGTCCCTTGCTCACTGTGCCACTGGGTTCAAGCTGGTCTGGCAGATGAAGGGTGATTTCCTGAAACCAGTCCCAGGATGCTTGTTTCTGGTCCAGGGAGAACCTGGCTTGGCAGTTTGGGCTGGACTGTTCCCATGAGGAACAGGGTCAAGACTGTTTTTCAAATGGCTGGGTCCAAACTGGGGTGACATGGTGAGCAAAAGAATGATGGATTAAACCCATATCTGTGACTGGGGGTGGTTGTTTGCATTGTTCAGCGCTCCATCAATAATCCGTTTGTATTGCTAAAGTTGCCCTAAGTGGGAAGGGTATACCCAGAGGTGGCTCCCTTGCTCACTGTTCTGCTGGATTAAAGCTAGCCTGGCCGATGAAGGGTGATTCCCTGAAACCGGTCCCAGGATGCTTGTTTCCGGTCCAGGGAGGATCTGGCTTGGCAGTTCGGGCTGGACTGTTCCCATGAGGAACAAGGTCAAGACTGATTTGCATATGGCTGGGTCCAAACTGGGGTGGCATGGTGAGCAAAAGAATGATGGATTAAACCCAGATCTGTGAGTGGAGGTGGTTGTTTGAAATGTTTAGCACTCCAGCCATCATCCTTTTGTGTTGCTATAATGCATCAGGACAGCAGGGGGGAAGCCTGGGCTGGAATATGAAGTGTATCTTGAAGGAAATGAGTAGAAGTGTACAACATAATATTCAGGGATAAAAGCAGGACTCCAAAGGGCCTTCATCATCACCTCCTAGAGGCCGATTGGAAGATTCCTGACAGATTGGGGCACCTGTGTATGGCCTAGCACTCTGATTCTTTGCTTATTTCCACTGAGGGTTTCTGAGGCTCAGATACTGAGGCATCATCACTCTGTCCATTATCAACTTGAAATGGCAAATGATGCCGCTGCTGCTTCTGGTGAGCATTCTGCCCGCAGCGCATTCTTTCATCTGTGGCCCCACTGTGATTATGAATATTGTGTGGTTGTTCATGCCTGGCTCCCCTCACCAACTATGCAGCCCATAGGACTCCATATTGCAATCCACAAGAGGGCTGTCGTATGGTTTATTTGATCCCCCCACTAGCACAAGAAGGCAACAACCACTGCAACAGACATCCTCTTCCTGAGGACTATCCTTTTAAGCAGAGGAGCGTGCCACATTGCCTCTCTGTGCCTCACTCGTCAGCCTGGGATCTTCTACCTCTCACACAGGTCTATGCGTTGAAATACATTAGCTTGAACCTCGCCACCTCCCATACTTGCCTTTTTTTCCAGTGAACACAGAATCACAGATGTGAAACAGACAGAAATAACCCCAAACTGGGGCCATGACAATTGGTGATTGAAGTGCTAACTGACAAAGTATGGATGATCTCGGTGCAACAATGCTAGGTGTAGTAGTATCCCTGAGAAGGACAATGTAACTGCTTACACTGCTGACTTTAACCCACATATGATGAGCTTCATGTTTGAAAAACTCCTGGGGATCCAGGGGGCCCACAGAATATGTCCCAAAAATCCACCCAGGTCTAACATGCCTCAACCGTTGACAGTTTGCCTCCTCTGTCACCGGCTCGGCAGGTCCATTCTGCAGGCTGCCTAACAGAGGAGCAGTTCTTTTCTGGTTGACAGATGCAGT
Source organism: Pleurodeles waltl (assembly GCF_031143425.1). Taxonomy (NCBI): domain Eukaryota; kingdom Metazoa; phylum Chordata; class Amphibia; order Caudata; family Salamandridae; genus Pleurodeles; species Pleurodeles waltl. Next base: position 684,244,629 of record NC_090446.1, read on the forward strand.
TGCGGCTCACGGTGATTCCTGGGGGCGGGATGGCGAGCAAGGGTATGTGGGGGGAATTAATAAAATTACAAAAATAATAATTAAAAAAACGTACCTACGCTCCCGTGCCTTTCCTCTCTCCTTCATTGTGTCAGCAGCAGGCAGGCACAGACTCCAAGCCTGCCCTGTAGCCAATCCTGATGCTGCTCAAAGCAGCGTCAGGATTGGCTGTGAGTACCCAGCCAGGGCACTCCCAGGCAGACTGTGAGCCTGTGCAGGCTCTCTCCAGCCCTGTGCAACTGTGTTGCTGGGCTGGAGAGAGCCCTGTGCGCATGTGTGTTTGGCTGGCCCGAGACGGCCGGCCAAACACACATGCACTCTCAGGGAAGTGCACGGAGCACTCCTCTCTGCTCGTCAATCCCAATGCCCTGCCTCTTTCACAAGGAAGGGATGATAAACATAGTTTATCATCCCTTCCTTGTGAAAGGATTTGCAGCGGTTGCTGCTGGTGGGGGCGGGGGAGATGACGCTCCTGCGCCATTATGGAGGAGCCGCCTCTGGCCAGATGCCCCATCCACATGTCTATGGACTGCTTGCCCTGACACTAGTGGTAAAGACTTTAGATCTGGGACTTGAAATACAGAATCCTCAAAATGGTTGAGATGATCATCACCATCAATAGTAGCACTATGCAATAATATGTGCCTGAAGATCTTGAATTTATCCTGGATATCCTTGAGGACTCTTCCATGGATGTGTTTGTCTCTGTCCCTGCCGGCCCACAAGATGACTCTCTGATACAACAAATTCCTCCTCATTCCCTTATGTCAAAGCAAACATGCATCACAAACTGAGACATGAACACTCAGACAGGTGAAGCCTACACAGAATTGGAAATACCTGGTCAAAGGAAAGAGACAAATCTAGATCGCTGTTAAAAAATAACTTTTCATGAATGCTTGTACAGCTCTTTAATTGTGTGCAGCTGATAGTTTCTTAGCCTGCAGTTTGGACATACTCTTTGTGATAGTATGATGGTGATACCATGTGTGAGGGCTACTTATTTGTAATGTTAAGAGATAGCTGACTCTTATGTTGTGGTCCTGTGTCTTGCAAAGTGATAGCACTCACAATGTGCCTACACCATCCTTAGCCCCCTTTTTTTGCAGCAGAGCAGTTCTTCTCGTACAGCTGCTAAGATCTCTGAGGTACTCAGCTTCAGATAGTTCCCCTCTTCTCACTGTGCTGATGGTTGTTCATACTCCAATGTGCATTTGCTTCTGTCTCACAGACCATTCAGCTCTCCATGGCAGTGTGACCTTTTTTGCCCATATGCTGATTTGTTTGCCATCCCCGCCTTTCCACTAGGACTTTGTGCAACCTACAGACCCCATGTCACTCACACTTGTATGGAAATGGTCTGTGGATGCCCAAAATAAAGGACTGGGATTTATCACACAGACTGCTGTTTAGTTGCTTCTGCACTTTACATGAGTCTGTTCTTTTACTTCTGCTGTTTTATCCCCTTTGATCTAGCTGACCTCCCCTTTGGTGCTGCCTTGTACCAGCTCCGTCCCATTTCTCTGCATTGGGGGCCCTGGTTCCTAGACTAAAGATCCTTGCTTCTTGATTTCTCCACACTGTACTGCATCCCCAGACCCACTGCTGTGAAGCCTGCCAATCATTTAGTGGCACGCCTTGTGCAGTGATCAGTGCATCTCTCACAGTACCCCAATCATGAGACCCTGTTTCATATCATTGTCTTGCCTCATTGTCTTTAGGTTTGTCCCATCCATCAAATGCAGCAAGATACTCCATAACTTGTACACTATGGCCCAGGTTTACTAACATTTTGCAAAGTGGATATGCCACTTTTTTACACGCAGCCATGATGCAAAATCCAAATATGAGTTGGAACCACGAATGCTGGAACCACGCATGCCTAAACAACACGGTCAGAACAATGACCGCGTGGTTACCACAAATGCCTTTATCACGAATGCCTTGACAACGATTTTTCATTGTAAAGGCATTCCTGGTAAAGGCATGCGTGGAACGGCATGCGTGATTCCAGCGTGTGACCCCCCACACTGACCCCCCACACCTAAAACAATTGTAACTCAACCTCCCACCCGTAAAAACAATTTTATCTCTCCCCCACTACCCCGACCCTCACCCCTAAAACTTAAACTACCCCGCCACGAAAACTACAGCGACACTCCACCCCCCTAAAAATAAAAAATACCCTGACCCCCCACCCCTGACCCTAAAACTACCCCAAACCCTACCTCACACCTAAAAATACCCCAACCCCCACCCCTTCCCTGAAACCACCACAACCCCCAGCCCCCTAAAACCTAAACTACCCCGACCCCCCACCCCCTACAAACTAAAAATTCCCCGACCCCCACCCGTAAAACTACCTCAACCCCCTAAAACCTAAACTACCCGACCCCCCCAATCCCACCCCTAAAACCTAAAAATATGATGACCCCCCACCCCCAGCCACCCCTAAAACTACAGTGACTCACCACTCCCCTAAAACCTATACTACCCGACCCCCACCCCGCCCAAATAAAAGTAAAAATACCCAAACCCTCCACCCTTGCCCCTAAAACTACCACAACCCCACCCCCAAAACCTAAACTTTCCCAACCCCCAACCCTGCCCCTAAAACTAAAAATACCCCCACCCCCACCCTGCCCCTAAAACTACTGCGATTCCCCCACCCCCAAAACCTAAATTAATGCGACCCCCACCCCGTCTCTAAAAACTAAAAATATCCCGACCCCCACCCATGCCACTAAAACTACAGCAACCCCGCCCCTCAAAACCTAAACTACCCTGACTCCCCACCCCAACCCCTAAAAACTAAAAATCCCCCTAACCGCCACCCCGCCCCTAAAACTACAGCAACCCCTCACCTCTACCCCTAAAACTGCTGTGACCCCCATCCCCCTAAAACATAAACTACCCGACCCCCACCCCATCAATAAAAAACCTAAAAATACCCCAACTCCCCACCCCCTAAAACCTAAACTACCCCAATCCCCACCCCACCCCTGAAAACTAAAAATACCCTGACCCCCCACCCCACTTCTAAAACTATCACAACCCCCCACAAACCTAAACTACCTCAAACCCCCACCCCAGCCCCTAAAAAAAAAACAGACACCCACCCCACTCCTAAAACTACTGCGACCCCCCACCTCCATAAAACCTAAACTACCCTGACTCCCCACCCTACCCCTAAAAATTTAATATACCCGACTCCCCACCCTGCCCCTAAAACTACAGCGACCCCTACCCCTCCCCTAAAACTGCTGCAACCCACACCTCCCTAAAACCTAAAATACCCCGAACCCCATCCCTGACACTCAAACTTCTGTGACTCCCCACCCCCCTAAAACTTAAACTATCCCGACCCCCCACCTCTGCTCCTAAAAACTAAAACTACCCTGACCCCCCACCCTGACCTCTAAAACCATTGTGACCCCCTAAAACCTAAACTACCCTGACCCCCACCCCACCCCTAAAAACTAAAAATGCCCTGACCCCCCCACTCCCGCCCATAAAACTACCTCAACCCCCCACCGCCTCATAAAACCTAAACTACCCCTACCCCCATCCTGTCCCTACAAACTAAAAATACCCCGACCCCACACCCTAAAACGCCCCAGCCCCACTTACCTGACCACATCCTCCTCAGACGTCGACTCCCTTCTGTGCCTTAACCACGCATGTGCATTCTTCAGCACGTGCGTGGTTAAGGCACAGAACCACGAAGTTGTGGTTAACAAAAGCGTTCTTCCGCTTTTGTTGTTCACAACTTCGTTGTTCCGAAGCGTGGTTGGGGATGTTTCCCACAAAACCTAGTTGAAATTTACAAAGCCTCACAAGGGCTGATTTGTGTAGTTTTGTATGGCATTGTAAAAAATGTAATGCAATGCTGTGCATTACTCTATTTTGGATTACTCTGCTTCAAGTAGGCGTTGCATGGGTAGAGCTTAGGCATTCCTATGCATCTACCTATGCATCTATCCACGTATTTTGATGGAAACCCTGATTTACTAAAGGCAGTAAAACTCAGTTTATGCTAAAATTGTGTGCCTACCCGAGAGGTCATAGCAAGGAAAACTATCTTAATTTGTCCACATTACTTCCTCTTTCCATTTGTGCTGCATTTTGCAGCTGATATAGAAGGCGGACTATGCCTCTCAGTATTGTTTCTGTGCAGGAAGGTATTCCTTCCTGTACAAAAACAATCCTGATCACAAAGTAGGCACCCTTGCAATATGATGAAATAGTGTCTGCATTGGCAGGTGACAGCCACAAGAAAGTAAGCCCAGGGAGAGAGCTGAACAGTGCCATGTCTTTGTAAATATTGCACTGTTTAGCTCATTCTCTCACTCATGCAATGCAATAACTTGCTTTGCTGTGTTGCATGAGATTTTATTAAATCTGCCACTAAATACACAGACATTGCTCTGCTTCAAGAGACCCATCTTTCAGAATCCAAATTGATGAATCTGAAGTGTGACTGGGTGGTGGTAGTGATGGGAAGTAGCTGAGTCTCACTGCCTAGACTGAAAGTAATACTTGGAACTCCAGAGGGAAATTGCAAACCCTTAAACAGCTCAGAAAATAGTTTGACCCAGAAGGTAAATATGTTTTACAAAACTGAATGTTATGCTGGAAGTGAGCACCATAAACTCCTGTAGCAATTGCAAGAGTCCTTCCTTTTACTGATCATCTACGATTTTCACTAAATTCAACTCACTCACTTTTAATGGACTGCAATGTGAATCTTTCCATCCAACCGGTAATGGACAAGACATGCTTGTTTTAGAAGTGTAATGACTGTGAAAGGACAGAAATGATATTAGAGTATGGTGTCTCCTTCAGCCTAAAGACAGGATTTTCACTTTCCTCTCTAATGCTCATTACATTTTGTTGCATATTAACTACTTGGCTAGTGGGGACCTCATGCATTACAGTATTTCAAATGTTATGAGGTTGTATCAGGATATTTTAGCCCAGGTTCTTTGCATGGGTTCTTGTTGCTACCTTTAACAGTGAGGCAAGGAACCCATCAAGGTCACCAGCTGTCACTTTTACATTTTTTTCAGATATCAAAACATCTATCAGTGGTGATCAACTTTTCAGAAGGCTTAGCAGGCATCTCTTTATAAGCCAGGGTTTATGTATGCATATGATATCCTGCTGACCCATTTAATTTGATTTAGACAGCGTATGACTGACATTGAGATTGAGATCCAATAAATTCCATGCCCACACTACCATAGGTGGACCATGACTGTCATATGTGTATGCCTCTTACTTGGCACATAATGTATCACTACTTCCATGCACGCTCCCTAAACCAGGTGCCATCCCTTCCTGTCATCCTCCACGCAACATATGATACTTCATGATGTGTGCTGAGTGGCTGTTGTCTACTCCTGCTACCAAACTCTAATAACCATGAACAACCCAATCATTACCACTACCATCATTGCTGATGTATAGTTGCTGATGTATAGTTCCTAAGCTACTGTTGAATGTTGCCATGAGAATTCTGGAATGTTGGTAGCTAGCAGTTGGTCCTGCCAGGGGTTGCATTGTATGAGCTGGACCTGAATAAAGCATTGTAATTACATCATGTGAATCATCTTTAATTGGAAAATTGGCAAAAAGGATAGGATCCGGCGATATTGCAGTCAAGGTAAAGGCTTCATGAGCCTCCAAGAGATTTTGATAGCAACCCCTGTGTGTGTGTTATCACAAATTGTCACTTTGCGCTGGGCATACCAACACCGCGGTCATCAAGGATTGAAAGAAAGGAAAGAGTTTTCTTTGGGTCTAGTCTTGGTGGAGGAAGAGTTTCCAATTCGGATCTTCACACAGTAGAAGAGAGAACCATCTGGATTGTGTGTCCGTTGTTGACTCATGTGTCCGTTGTTGACTTGTGCAGCATTTAAGACCATGTTTGACAGTGTATTAATGCTGCATGCTTCTGAATTCAGCAGCGGGTGCTCTGATACAGTGGGATAGCATGTTTGAGAACGTTTCATATGCTGCGCTTCCCGGACGGCTAAGTTGAGGGGAATTATTATCTATCTTTATCTCTGGGTTGCTGCGGGTGCTGTGTGGTGTGGCGAGATTCATTCCAGCAGTACATCGCACTGCATGACATCGCAATATGAGCTGCCATTCTTAATTGGCACAGTGGAGACGGGCATTACTTTCTTCCAGCTACTGCATTCACAGCGGTTGCTATATTCACAGCGATATGGACATGATTACTGATTCTCAGTCGTATGAGAGGTGTTGAATTTCTGGCTTACCATTGGTTGAAGGCAAGCATTCCCCATTTGTTGAGCTGAATGTGGTGTCATTCAATTGGATACAACATCCTGTACATGTGCCAAGCCAGTGGACTGGATGACTGTATTTAACACATAAAGACTATGGTGTGTTCAGGAAGTGCAGATTGAGGATAATGTCCAGTGTATTCAAAGGTGTAATAATTTCACAGGCACACTGAGATGGTGTAAGAAGGATAATTGTAATTACTTTATTTGCTTTTTGCAACAACGGTGACTACTTCTGTAATTTTTGTTAATTGTTTTGCTTTCCTAGATGATGGTGACTACTTTTGTTATTTTTACCTTTCTGAAACAATTATGATTTTGAGATGGCTGTTCAATCCATAGTACCTCCACCTCCATTGTTGCAAGAACCAGATTTAACTTGCATGGTCTGGGAGGATTGGATGGAGTCATTTGAGACTTATTTGAAAGCTGTTAGGAATGTTGTTTTTATTGCAAAAATAAAGTTAGCCATTCTTAAGCACAATTTGGGTGTAGATGCCAGGAAAGTTTTTAAAATATTCTTTGTACCAGGAGACAGACAGGGTGAGGAAGGTGGTGAAGAAAATAATGCTGATGAGACTAGAGGAGGATGAGTATGTGAGAGCAATGAGGGCTTTAGTAATTTTGGTAAGAAAACAAATATAGTGGTAGAGAGAGAGAGGGACACACAGGTTTTTCACATGATTGTAACTCTGGTGAGTTACTTTGTGAGTCTGTTGAGCAATATGTGTATGACCTGAGAACTCTAGCTGAGTCTGTAAATTCATGAGGAGATTGTGAGATATCAGATGCCAAACAGAACCAGCACTACCAAGATTCAAGAAAAGATGTTAGATTTGAAGAATCTCTCATTAGAGAAATCTATAATCATAGCATGTTGAATTGTGAATGCGTCTCGGTATATTAAGGAATTGAACCAAATCAAGATCAGCCAAAAAATAAATCAGAGTGTGCTGGAAGTAAGGATGTGAATGTTCCGTGGAGAAGAAAAGCAGAAATCTCAAGAATGGGAGAACAACTGAATAGCATAGAGGCTCTATTACTGAGCAACACTTTAGATGTGGAAGCACAAGACATTTAGCTGATCAAATGCTTGCACAGCTATGAAAAACACATTATTCAAGTGTAAAAGTGGGAGATGTAAAGATGGGAAAATGGAAGGAAAAAAAAAACAAAGTTTGCTTGTTGAGTGAACAGAAGTCAAGAGATGATGGATTTTCTGACTCTGATGGCAATGAGGTGGAAGTACTAGTAGTGTGTGAAGTGGATAAAGTAGATACCACTTTGTCCAAGGGACTGCCATCCACCTAAGTGTGAAATTGAACTAAGTGGTACAAGATTTTCCATGTAGGCAGATTTGTTTTCACTGTACATGTTAATTGACAAGATTTATGGAAAAACATCAATGGTCCTGAGTTGATTCCAAACACTGTTGAACTGGAAGATGTTGTGGAATTAAATTGGCAATCTTTAGATATTTAATGACTGAACTGAAATACAAAGGTAGAAAAGTGTTTTGTAAAGTATATGTAGTGGGAAAAGGAAAACCCCTATTGGGATGGAGAGAACAAAAATCTCTAGGAATGATACTAGAGCTTAACCATCCCGACCAAGTACTCTTAACTGCACAAAAGTGTGCGGAAATGTGGAGTTCCCAACTTCTGAAACTGTTTATAGAAATACAGGGGTGTTTGAAAAAAGGGAACACAGCTTTGATTTGAAAAGGAATGAATGTCTCAAAGTTCATAAGGTTTGTAATCTTCCATTGGCTTTGCGAGATCAACTAAAGGCAGAATTGGACTGTTTATGTAATGCTGGGGTCATTTAAACCCATTAAATTGTCAGACTGGCTTAGTCCAATTGTACTAGTGAGGAAAGCCAATGGAAAGTTGTGCATGTGCTTTAATTTGAGGGATTTGAATACCAGTATGTGGGTGGATCACAATCCACTTTCTAATATCAATTAGATGCTCATGAGTGTGAGGGGGTGAAATCTTATACCATGCTGAATTTGTCTAATGCATACCATCAGATATGTCTTCATCCTGATTCTAAGCACTTAACATCTTCTTCACTCCTGAAGGTGCATATTAATTTGTGCAGATGCCTCTGGTTTGGCATCAGCATCTGCTGTTTTCCAAAGGGTCATGCAGAATATGTTGAGTGGATTGCCCAATGTCTTATGCTTTGAAGACAACATTTTGGTATGGGGCGTCAACAAGAGTGAATATGATGTGAGATTGAAGAGTGTGTTGTCAAGGTCGGAACAAACTGGTCTCACTATTGCTTTAGAGAAGTGCCAGTTTGAAGTAAATGAGGTTGAAAAGTTAGACTACACATTGTCATATCAGAACATAAAACCTAAGGTGAAATTGGTTGAAGCAATGGATAAGGCGCATGCACCTAAAGATAAGAAACTGTTGAGGTCCTTCCTAGGATTGTCATAATATTCCTCCAAGATTGTTAAAAAATGTGTAAAATGCGTGCACTGAGAGCGTTAATGAACAAATGTGTTCAATACAAGTTGGCTACTGAGTGTCAGGAGACCTTGGAGGTAGTGAAAAAAATTCATCAGCGACGGAATGATGTTGAAACTTTCAATCTAAATGCAAAAAACATTGTAATCACTGATTTCAGAGCATATGGCTTGGGTGCAGTATTAATGCAGAAGGGTGAGGGCATGAAAGAGTGGTTGCATTTCTATCACTCACATTAAAAGGTGTGAAAAGGAGGCACTAGCTTTTTGGTGGGGTGTTCAACATTCTTGCACATATGTTTGGGGCTGTCACTTTGAGCTGCAAAGTGATCATAACTCTCTGATATATTTGTTTTCTACTAATAATAAGGGGGCTGGAAGAGCTACTCCCCATACATCCAAGTTGTTGTATCGCTTGCAAGAATTTATGTTATCAATGCGTTATGTGTCAGGTAGCAAACACATTAATGCTGACTGTTTGTCAAGACCACCATTGGATCAGGATGAGAATGTTGAAGATGAAGGATTGGTGGTGGCGGAAGTAAATGAAGCTTGTAAAGATGCCATTCGGTAATATGAGTCGAAGCAAAAATTGGCTGAGGACCAGAGTTTTTTGTTACTAATTGAGAAATCCAGAATAAGTCTGTATTGAGTGTAAGTGATCAAGAAAGTTTAAGTGAGTTTCTTCCTGTGTGGTGCGAGTTATCTGAACTTAATGTAATTGTCAGAAAAAGTGACAGACTGGGGGTCCCAGATGGTTTGTTACACAGGTTAGGGGAACTTTTACATTAAGTTCACTGTGGAAAATCTACCATGAAAGGAAAATCTCACATAGATTTCTGGTGGCCGGGCATGGACCAGGAAGTTGAGAGATTTTTGAGGGATTGTTTGTTGTGCACCAGCAGCAACAAATCTCATACAAACACAGAAACACCATCTCACCTTCCACATTTAAGAAATCAGCTTGGATAAGATTAGCCATCAATTTTTGTGATCTTTTCAATTGTTTACATCATGTAAGTAGGTATGCAATAGTATGGATAATCTACTTTTCTCAGTGGCCAGAGGTGGCATTCATGAAGGACGTCAAGGCTAACCTTTTGTGAAGCATTTTTTAGGAGAGAAGGTTGCCAAGAAGTATTGGCTTCAGACAATGGTCCGCAATTTGATTCTGCTGAATTCACTGAATTTCCAAGGAAGGAGGGAATTAAACCGCATAGGACTGCTGTTTATCATCCCAGGGAAAACAGTTTAGTGGAGAAGTTTAATCATACATTGGTTGTTTGGATTCAATTAGCCTTGTGTGGGGGATTAGAATGGAAACAAGAAGTCAAAAACATGTTGTGGAACTACAGGACAACACCACACTCAGTTATGTGGAAGAAGGAAGGGTAGCATGTATCATTGCAGTCCCTGCATGGATGGAAAAACTTTGAGGGGTTAAATTGATAGATAAGATACGAAACTGTTGATAGATAAGATACAAAACTAAAAGACTCAGTATGCTCAGAGGCATAACGACAGGGAATGAAAAGTGTGTAAATTGAAAGAAGAAAGACGAGCAGTATGATCAGGGAGACAGTGTGGTGAAGACTGATGTGGAGAGTCAAGTGACGAGTCAATAGGTAAGAAGACTACATAAACATCTAGATGATTATGGATGTGATGGAGTGTTCTCAGGTTATTCCACACTGTTGGAATTTTATATAGTCTGTGTATTCCTATTTTGTGAGAAAATTGTATGTAATCCTACCATACACTATTCAAGAACGTATATATTGTACCATGTTTCTTTATTTAATTGAGTTAGATTTTTTTCACCTAATACTTGTGTAGTTTATTTCTTTCCCTTTACCATCCAGAAAGGGGGATATGTTGTAAGGATGTATAGTTGCTAAGCTACTGTTGAATGCGACCATGGGAATACTGGAATGTTGGCAGTTAGCAATTGGCCTTGCCAGGGGTTGCATCGCTTGACCTGGCCTTGAAAAAAGCATTGTAATTACATGCTATGAATCATCTTTGATTGGAAAAATCACCACTAAGTTGACATACTGGAAGCAGGCCCATTTTCACTCAGACTATTCTCAAAACCTGCCTGCAAAGTCACACATGATGGTGTTACTAGTCTCTCCAGTCAAGAAAAACCTGAAAACCAGAGTAGTGTCTGGCATGTGCTTATCAATCACTTTTTTAATGGAATCAAACAAAGAAAATAGGCATTTTGGCAGTCCATGTTAAACCCAGCATACTCTGTGGATGACTGGTCTGATTTCCTAAAAATACATGAAAAATGCCTGAGCGAAGCCAGGCTGAATTTTCTATTTTTCATGATTCTACTGAATTAGCATTGGTGTCCCATCGGATTATATAAGAGGGGCATGCTCTCTCACTCACTGTTGATGTTGTGACCATATCAACTGTGCATATAGTAGTACTACCCCTCCCAAATTTGATCAGACATTTGGGCATTACTTTCATCAGCCCATCATATGCTGATACCCCTCACTGCTGACTTGAGTCTCTTGCATGATATGTCTGATGTCCCTGATTTATCCAACCATATTTGCAGATGGCTAGCAATTCTTCTTGACATGGTGCCATTACTGGGGGTAATAGACTGTGCTGGATGAAAATGAATGTTTGACCTAAATATTGCATTTTGTGCCTGTGTATTTAAATGTGATCTAGAAGATCAATTATCATCTGACAGTTTTGAACCAAACAGACCTGAGCACTGAGGGTCCTTCAGTGACTTTGGGATGCTGTGCAGCCCCCACTAACTGCCCTCTGTGCCAAGCAGATATCCTGTTGCAAACCATGTCTCTTTTTGGATATTTCTCTGTAGAGCCGTCTGGCTCCCTCCTTCTTGTGCTCTTGGCTGGAATGACCCTACAATAGCCATTTGTGCTGTTCAAAGGCATGGGTTTTCTGCTACCACCTCCGCCCCTTGTCCAACACTTGAACCAAACATTGCCACAGCTTGACTGCTTCACTCTCTTTCTACTTGACTGTTTCGGACTGTTCCTTAACCAGCATCTTCCCTCACCCTTGCCCACATCCCCATACTATTAGTGCTCGCTCTCTGCATGTCCTTGACTTGTTGTCTCTGTGTTACGTGGCTACTCCTGCCCTATACCATATTATGATCCTGAATATTTTTTGATGCCTTTTCTAGAATCCTCTATTTTTTTGGTAGGGACATCACAGTCCTACATTTTTACTCTCATCCATTGTGTGGTAGAGTTAGTTTTCTGATTTTTAGTTCACTTAGTGATCACAATATCAAGGTACATATCCTCATGTGATTATGGAACTTCACCATCAAGATTTGTTACAAACAAAAATAAATAATGCTTAGGAATTGTGGCTTCAAGTGGCCCAATTACTGTTTTAAAAATAAAATTTTATTTATTGAAGTTTGCATGAGAAAAAACACATTCAGTAACTGAACTGCAGTGCGAACCAAAAGGGACTGGTGTAGGGTATTAACAATATCAATCTTGCATTGCAAAGGTAAAAAGTACAATAATAAGTACTCCACCAGTTGGAAGGTAGGAGGGTAAATATAAAGAAAAGGAGGGGGGAGACAAGAGGGGAGAAGGGATAGAGAAAGAGAGGGAGGGAGTAAAAGGGCAAGGAAAGGGAGGGAGACAAGGTAGCACTCAGATATTGTACCACAGCCACCAATGAAGGCAGCAATAGAGGCCTTGCAAGAACAAAAAGAGGCATACACACATCACATGTCCAATGCCCTTAAGACAACTTTATTCCAAGAAGAGTGGGAGTCATCAGGGAATCCGCAGCTTGCGCACCCAGGTAGGTATAAAGTCAGTGGGGTCCATATGTCCTGAGGGTGGGAGGCAGCCAGCATTAATTCCCAGTAAGCTTGAAGTTGTTCTTGACTGTAAGCTGCATCGTGCAGCCAGTCAGACTCGAGTGGACGATGGCACCTCCCAGAGTACATTGGCACACGTCTTGTGGCTAAGAGGAGAATCACCACTAGATTGCGTCCATTACCCGGGACCCTCTTATCATAGTCCAATGAAGCAGTCAGCAGCAATATTTCAATAGTGTGACCAATAATAGCATCTATGGCATCAAAGACCTCTAACCAATAGCTTTAAACATCAGGACAGCTCCACGCAAGGTGTAGAAAGTCCCCATGTGGCACAGAGCAACGCAAGCAGCATGCATCTTCTCGAAGCCCTAGTCTATGCAGCCAAGCTGACAAATAATAAATTCTATGCAAGAATATGAAATGAATCAGTCACATCCTGTAGTTGGGGGAGAGGGCTCACAGCTGTGCACAATAATATCCCCAATGGCCATCTTTAACAGAGTGAGCAATGTCAGCCACCCATACTGACTGTGCCTAAACCTCACATACCGGCACAGTCCTCTTCATCACTAGGTACAATTTTATGATTAAACAGCGAGGAGAGGTAGTGGTCAGTATCATTTCCAAAACTTGAAAGGTCTCAGGAATCTTCGGAAATGAACTCTGTCATTCCCAAGCAGACGATCACAGTTGGAAGTATGTGAGTATTTGTATAAGGGTGTCATTAGGGCCCTGTAGCGCCTGGCTCGGTTCTATAAATGTAGCATTCAGGTATATGGCCCCCATAGTCGTCAACTGCAGAGGTCAAAGTCGAGTGCGAGTACCCACATCTCCAGTGATGGGGAGAGAGGGGTTATCAATGAGACGTATAACTGGGGCAAACAGAGGGCCTGATTTAGAGTTTGGCAGATGGGGTTACTCCATCACAGACATAACGCCTGTATGCTGTATTGGAATCTTGTTATATCCTATGGGAATCATAACATGGGGGATGGGATAGTCGTCACATTTGTGATGGAGTAACCCCTCCGCTAAACTCTAAACCAGGCCCAGAGTCTGCACTCAATTGCATCACCTGAGCTCATTCTAGGCCCACATCGTGCAGGCCATAGTGTCAATAAGAGCCCTCGATGACAAGGTGAAAAGTACAATGCCATGCACAGGGGACACAGAGCTATGCATGTTCTGGGGGAGAGTGGGGCTGAAAAGGTGTAGGGTGGATCCAGAAATGTGCAAATTGTGCTTGCAGACAGTTAGAGCCCCATATCGGGATCACAGTCTCCCTTGCTCGAATGGAAGCGTACATAACTCCAGGGAAATCCAAGAGTTTTTGTCTGCCAAAGTGAGTGACACCAGGCATGATAGCAGTCACCTACAGAAGCACTTCATCAGAGGCAGCAGCAGATTTAAAAACAAGTAGAGAAACTTAGGGAGGACCACCATTTTAGCAATCACCAACCGACCGACCCGTCAGGAAGATCAGCAACCTATGCTAGCTGGCCAAGCGGTCTTCCAGCCAAGTGAGAGCCCATCTGCGATTTACACCCCACAGGTAATCTATATCTCTTCTCAGACATATGCTTAAGAAACAAACTGGTCCCTGAGCCCAGCAGAGTGGAATTTCAGGTTAATATTTGTCAGTTACGTCGGTTAACGGAAATATGATGGATTTGGTCAAATGTATAGTCATACCAGAAATAGCACCAAAATAAATTCATTTTCTGCTTAGGGCATCCAGATTATCCTGTCTATTTTTACATAAAGCATGACATCATCAGCATACATAGAAACCAAGACCACTGGTGGTGTACAGACCAGTTCCCTGCACAAATGATGTTGTTGTAATCTTTCTGTAAGGTGCTCCTTGCTATAGTGGACAGTATAGAAGAGAGGGGCATCCCTGTCCGGTACCCCTCGTCAATGAGAACTGGATGGAGAGATAGTGCTGTTAAGGTATAGACAGGTGGTTAGCTGCTCCTACATAAGACTGATTAAATGAAAGCATTTAGATGGTCAAGGAGAACAAAAAGATAAGGTCATTTCAGCAAATTAAATGCCTTTTGTGGCATCCAGGCATACTGCGGCAGCCTTAAGAGTCAGGTGGATCATCTGAATAATAGCAAACAAGATGTTCAAACTGTGTGCTGTAGACCTACCCGGCATGAACCCCAATTAGTTTGGGCAGGGGATTAATGGCAAGAATGGTAAAAGAGAAGAAGGAATCAGCATATTCTATTATATATATTGATCAGGAAAAGTGGGTGATATGATTCACATTTGTGCAGGGATAGTAACAATCAACGCCTCGTGCATAGAAGCGGGGAGGACACCCACCATCAAGGACTCCCCATACATTTTAAGTAGATGAGGGTCCAAAAGAGGGCGACCGTAAAGCCATTCAATACTTGAACCAGGTAACTGGGCAGCTCTCTAATTACTTGGACTATGTCCACAAATGTAAATGGTTCATCCCAAAAATGTCTATGCCCACGTTTAAGCCATAATAATTGAAATCATCAATAAAAGCCTTGGGGATGGATTGCGTTGATGAGTAAAGCGAGGCAAAAAATAAAGTCATCACTTGCTGGACTGCTACCCTTTTGACATGTAATTGCACCTGTTGGTGTTTAATCTTTACTGTGTGATCACTATCCCATGACTTGCACAAGAGATTAGCTAGCATCTTACCCACTCTGTCCCCTTCACCATACCTCCGAGCACTAGTCTCATGTCCCAAATAATATACTTCTCTCTGTGCTGCTTCTTCAAACTTACTTAGTTTGTCATCAGTATATTTAAGTCACTGTTATCAAAATACTGCTGTTCTAGCCTATGTATCTCAGACTCAAGATCAGTCAGGTCTTTCTGTAATAATTGTAATATCCCTGCCTGTTTGGCCATGCACTCCCCCCTAAGAACCACCTTCAATGCTTCTCATAGAGTAGAAGGGGACTGTACAGATGTCTTATTGTGCTCAAAATAATCAGTTATAGCCTCCTTGACCTTTTTACCCAAAATCTGAACTCTAAGGATGCCAGATGGAAGCTGCCAAATAAATACATATGACAAGCTTTCTGAAGAGTGAAGCTCCAATAAAACAGGGGCATGGTCAGATAGTGTACATGGCTGATGGTTGACCTTGAGATTCCATGGTCAACATGATGTGTGGCAAGCCAGAAATCGATTTGAGACCATGTATTATGTGTGGCGGTGATACAGGTGCCTTGTCTGTTAGACCCATATCTAGAGTGCCAAAGGTCAACTAAGTGGTTATCTGTCATAATCTGACACAGCAAAGCCCAACCCCCATGCGGCTGCCTAGCGGTGCTGTGCTGATTGCTTCTCAGATCTAGGACTCCATTAAAATCTCCACACCAGAAAAATGGACCTGGGCCAAGTGTGCCAGCTAGGTGCCAAATCTCAGCAAAGAATTCAGGGCTAGCTGAATTCGGTCCATAAATCTTCAGAAAGCAAAAAAGATGACCACACAGTGTAACAGCCAGCAGCACATGCCAACCGTGTGTGTAGCACAGAACTAGAAAGGTGTGCCAAAGAACCCCTTTTCAGGTGAGTATAGCCACCCCTGGGTATAGATGGAATAAAATGCTGTGTGGCTCTCACCGATCCAACCCGCATACAAGCGCCTCTTAGTGCTGTCAGTGAGGTGTAGCTCTTGAAGCATGCAGATGTTAACATTGTGATGCTGCATGTACGCAAAGGCATGACTGGCTTTTTGCGCATCGTTTAGGCACTTAACGTTCCAGGTTAAACATTTCATTATCCGCATCTTGGGGTGTGGTTCAGCAATAATTGCAGTCGGCATATGATTGAACGGATCAGTGCGCAGAGACCTCTAGTGAGGACTGAATGCATCAGGGAAGGGAAACAACAAAAATCAAAAATACAAACAGAATGCTCAAAAGCATAACGATCCCAGTACATCTCCCACCACCCACGTCGGCTTCCCAATCAGGCCAGACATTACTAACCCACCCCAAACACATGCCGAGTAGGGTAAACAAATGACTTCTCATGGGAATCATTCCTCAATGGGGAACCAGAGACCTAACTCTTTATGACTGTGGGGTGGCCGAGGATCACATCAGAGCTGGAAAGGCGATGAATAATGTGTGGTACTAGGGAACCAAAGAAGGGAGTCCTGCTGAATGATATCAGATAGCTAGCAGCGGCGGGGCATGGGTACCCAAAAGGCCACCACACCCTTTACCAGGTAAGTTAATGCCAGCCATTTCAATCATTATCTCCCTTCTGACCTTGTGCTGCTCCCTGCTCGCCAGGCTATCCTCTCTTCTCAAAACGTGGCTTAGTTTTAACAAACTTAGCAGCTAGTTTAAGATCAGTGAAATAATGGGTCTTGCCCTGATGTCGGATCCACAAAGGGAAAATCAGGGAATAGGAAGCATCAGTTTTTAGCACAGAGCACTTGATTGGGATAAAGTCATGTTGCGCAGCCTTGATGATGGGCGTGTAACCTGGGAAAATAGTTATTGCATTGGTTTAAAATGGGAGGGGTTTCTGATCATAAGTCAGCCTCAGAACCATGTCTTGATCCCTGTAATTCAGTAGTCTGGCAATGATTAGACGGGCTGGGGCACCTGAGGGAGTCCCCGGTCCAACGGACCTATGCACTCTCTCAACCACCAGCAAGGCAGACAAAGCATCACCAAAAATAAATCAAAGCCTTTTTTTCCACATGGTCTTCCATTCTGCCCATGGAAGTGGATTCTGGGACTCCCAGAATGCGCAAATTGTTCCTTCTGGATCTTGCCTCCAAATCCTCATTTATACTGCGGATGACCTCTAGGACCCTTTCCATCTGTAACAGCTTCTCACTTGCAGCAAGCTGCCCATCGTCTGGATACGAGGTCGGGTTTTCCAGCCAGTAAAGTCTGCCATCATGGCCATCTTTTTTTTTCCTTAAGGTGGTCCATTCTGTCTGTTATAAGGCTATGTTTAAGGTCCAGAAACATGGATCGTATAGTGGGCAAGAGCCCCCGGGCAGTTGTTCTGATCCCCCGACACACCAGCCGTTCTCGAAGGAGAGTTTGGACTGCTTGGTGTCTGAATTCCCCATTGTAAAGTGCTCACGGTTGAGGAGGGAACATGCGAGCGACCCTGAGTCTGTGTCAAGGGACCAGGCAAAGAATTTAAAAGGGCTGATCCTGTCTCTCCCCCCGAACTGGTGTTAAAAATGGGTGGGGGTCACAAGTATATCAACCACTCTGTGGCATCTCAGTCACTCCAAGCCCAGGGGGCAATACGTAATAGCAGGTGCCACTCAATGGCCCACAGAAGGGAGCAGCAGGGTCACCAAGACAGTGGTGGTAATCATGCACAGGCCCTGCCACACATTACCATCCCACACATGAGAGTATTAGCAGGCATATATGCCAGAAAGGCCACACTTAAGGAGCTTGGGCATCAAACTCCCATATGTAGTACAGAAGGATGTGTGAAACTCAATGGCAGTTTTTGTTGCAAATTTCCTTTATGATGCCAAGAAATGATGAGCGGTGCCAATAGGGTGAGCATAGAGTCGGCCCCAGCCCTTCCAGAATCACTCAGTTGAAGGCCCCAGCGTGGGCAGTCAGTGAGAGAGTAGAATGCAGGCGTAGAGCAGTTCTCCTATGGCCGGCCACCACCACATGGCACAATCTGATTTGTAGGGCCCACAAGGCCTAGATTAACCAATAAGGTCGCCACTCTGCCCGGTGGTGGGGGTGGGAGGGGAAACAAATACAGAACACTCACCAGTACTCCTGCAACAGCTATTTCTGTCCCATAAAATGCTCAGGGGAATCAGGAGTCCCAAGGGACCGATGCTGCACTGCCTCATGCCCCACCGAGAGCGGGCAAGGCGCCCCCAGTCTCAGTTAGGTGGGCAATTCCTTCCTCCAGGTGGCGCATCACACCATTACCGGTCTGTACCACACGTCACTTAGGGAAAACTCTTACCCCCTCCTATCCAGTCTTCCAGGCCAGTGCTCTAACGGGTCTCCCAAAGGCCATCACCACCGGGTCAAACAACAGGCCACCATCACAGGCCTCCTAGTTCCTCTGCAGTGAGTAGCTAACTCAGCCAAGTGTTCTTTGGTGGCTCCGCAGGGCTCCATGCTCTCCCTCAGCAGCCAGTGCTCTCTTCAACAGGTCCCCTGGATTCCAGGATCAGGAGGAGAGGAAAAGGGAGTTAAGTCTCCTTCTTCAGCTGCACATCCAGGCCGAATCGGCACTTCACGGTAACAGGCCTCACCAGCAAGGCGAGCCATTGACCACTGGTGGCAAAATCCGCTCAAATGGTGCTGTCTTTGGCTAGGACTCAGATTATTGAAAATAAAAGGTAAGTAATTAGACCATTACTTCTTTGGCTGTTATCTTTGTGACTGTCCCTACGTAGGTGAGGTTGTACCAATCAGTCCATTCTGACAATTAGAAAAACAAATTAACATAACACTAAAGGCTGCAGAAGAAGCTCAACACATGGAGCAGGCCAGAACTCCAAGCCCACAAGGCATCTGCACCTCAAGGACACATAAATGCACATAAACATCAGAAGCATGTCTGACAAGTTCAGATATAGAAGAAGGAGCCCAACAGAGAGCCAGTAAATGTCACATGAACCACACAAAAGATGAAACAGAGCATAAAACAGGAACCAGCCCTGACCAGACACAGCTATCATGGGCAGAAAGTCAGATCCCCAATCACCGAGATTAGCAGGAGAGAGAGCCTCCCAGAGCAATAAGCAACCAAGCCATGCATGAGAACAGCTAACAACACATGACAAAGCCAACCAAACTGAAGACCACAAGGGAGCACAAGACCTCCGGGTGGCAGGACAAAATGCCCTAGACACATGCACCAGAACTCCAAAATAGTCAACCCTGGAAGGCATCAGTTACCCAGGAAGGAAGAGTAAGGGAACACTTAATAGAAAAAAAACAATTAACCACAGAGGCGGGGAATATGGGTAATTAACCAGGGCATCTTGCATGACAGCAAGACCACCACCATAAAAGCCAATACCCTGTTAGAGGTGAAACTCCTGACTGTTAGTGACAGGCCACCACTCAAACACCAACCTACAAGGCACCACAATGGATTAAATTTAAAGGCTTACAAGTCAGACACCTGACATGCAAAGAAGAAAGAATCAGACCCAACCACTGAATGAAAACATGGCGGCCGACACAGGATCTCAGCAACAGGAATGTAAGCCTCATGTGAAAAGTGAGGATTAACAGCAGAAACAGGATCGTGATGAAAGTGGAAATACCAAAACTGTAACCAGCACAAAACGAAAAAGCGTCCAATCTCACAAGATACAGCAGATTGGCAAGATGCACATTCAGGAACCCATTCCAAAATAAGCAAGAAAATGGTCTCCAGCTCTCTCCCTGGTTGTCTAGCAGCTACATTAGCCAATGGTCCTTTGTACCCCTCTCAATTTGCCACTGCTGTAGGAGAACAAGAGGAAATTATGGGCCATATGTACGAAAGCTTTTTCCCATAAACACAGAATGGGTAAAATCCTTTCGTAGATCTGGCCCTATGCCTCTCATGAGAGGCATGCCAAACACCGAGTTCCAAAACCAGGTTTCTAACACCCAGATGGAAAAGGCAGAATCACTGCAGGCCCATGTGGACCCCAAATGTAAAGGGACTCAAAGCAAGGCTGGGATCAGGAGAACCATATATCAAACCAGACATGTTGAATTCACATCGTGGCCTGCAGAACACCAGAGAATCACCTTCACAGCATTGCACCACTCAGGTCAAACTCGGCTAAAACAATGTCTATCTCAAGGAGACAACAGCGAAATGTGAGCATGCCACGAGGGACGCAACGACTGAAACTCGGGAAAACATGATTGTAAGCCTTAACTGGTGGTTCCAGCAGAAACCAGCTATTGAAAATATTGAAACCGGTTCAAATCAATTGGGTCCTTCACAAAGTCCAGTCCCAGAAGTCAACAAACGAAGCACCACTGGAAAGGACACCAGCACCTTAGCGCCAGTTAGCACCAGGATGCACTTTAATTGAAAGTGTAGCACCCACGCACAGCATGTAATGACAACGCATGCATGTGAACCATTGGGAGCAGAAAAAAGTTAGGGTTTGAAAACAAAGTTTGAATGAAGTGCACCATCAACATGTAGTCTATAAGAGTAAAACAATGGAATGCATACTAAAGGCACAAAATTGGAAGCCCAAACCTGAAATCAGGAGTGAGGGCACGTATTTATCATCGGTGGCAGAAACCTGCAATCTAAAAGCAAGCAGACAGCACACAGAAAGGGAGCCATACGTTCTAAGCCAAGCCCCTTTCACTGGTTAAAAAAAGCAATTTGTATTAGAATGCCCCAGAGCAATAGCAGCAACCTTCCACGGCACATTGGATGGTGGGTGGAACCAGCACTAAAGGGAACCCACGTGTTTAAAGATTTCTGAAACATTGGAACTTAAAATATTAAAATATTAAAAAGCACCTTCTTCTCAGTGCATGACTAATACTTTGAATCTTATTAGGAGGATAACTTAACATGTACTACAATGTATTGCATGGCAGACATACAGTTTTCAGAAGAAGCTTGGATTCCAATGGGAGTTAAAATGGCCCTCCCATAATGTGGGTGACTCGTAGCGTTAGAGGTTGGCCTTTATGTAAAAGAATAGAGATACAGGTGTTGACTTGGAAAGCCAAAATAAAAAGCTATGATATCACAGGCTACTCCCTAGTGCCGCCAGGGCCCAATGACCTACCATGAGAAATGGAGATTGCCACTGTCCGACCTATTAATGGCCTTATTTATACTTTTTGGTGCAAAACTGCACTGACGCAGTTTTGCACCAAAAAGGTTTGCACCGGCTTGCACCATTTTTTAGCACCAGCTGGGCACCATATTTATGGAATGGTGCAAGCCGGTGCAAAGGGTAGGCTAGCTTTTTAAAAAAATTACGTTAGGCAGGTTAGAGTCAAAATAAATGACTCTAACCAGATTAGCATCATTTGCTAAGGGGCATATTTATACTCTGTTTGCACTGAATTAGCGTCAATTTGTTTTACTCTAATTCAGTGCAAAACTAACTCCATATTTATACTTTGGTGCTAGACCCTTCTAGCGCCAAATTTATGGAGTTAAAGTCATTTTTTGGAAGTGGAAACCTACCTTGCCTTAATGAGATGCAAGGTAGGCATTCCAGTGCAAAAAATGACTCTTTGGCCTTAAGGGGCATATTTATTCTTTGCGGCATATTTCTACTCTGCTTGCACCAAACTAGCATAATTTTTTTTACTCCAATTTGGTGCAAAACTAACTCCATATTTATACTTTGGTGCTAGACCCATCTAGCACCAAGGCCCTGATTTATACTCTTTTTGCACCGCATTAATGTCATTTTTTGACGCAAAAGTGGCACAAACTTTCAAAATATTGGCCCTTATTTATACTTTTTGCTGCAAAACTGCACTAACTCAGTTTTGCACCCAAATGTTTAGCACCGGCTTGCACCATTCCTGTGCACCAGCCGGGCGCCATATTTATGGAATGGTGCAAGCCGGTGCAAAGGGTAGGCTAGAGTAAAATGACTTTCATCGGGTGGGGCTGGCAGCATAGAAGAAGAGGGTTTAACACCAAAAAAAGACGTTAGGCAGGTTAAAGTAAAACAAAATGACTCTAACCAGATTGGCGTCATTTTATGGTGCTAAACCTACCATTCCACCTGGCTCCTGTCTTAGAAAAGGTAGGAGATATGCCCACCACCCCAATGGCCAGCACAGAGGACAGGGACCCTGTGCAAGGGCGCCCTATGGCACTTTAAAAAATAAAATACAATCTTACCTGTACTTACCTTGGATGGGGTCCCCCATCCTCTGCAGTCCCTCTGTTGTGGGTGGGGGTGCCCCTGGGGCCTGGGGATGGCACCTGTGGGCTTATTCCATGGTGTTCCACCATGGAAATAGGCCCCCAGGTCCCTTAACGCCTGCCTTGACCCAGGCTTTAAAAAATGGGGCAAAGCAAGCTTTGCCCCATTTTTGGACCACTCCTCCCTCCCTTGCACCATTTTTGCATGGGAGTATAAATATGGCATTAACGCCATAGAGTCATTTTTTGCACGGGAACGCCTACCTTGCATCTTATTAAGGCAAGGTATGTTTCCACTTCCAAAAAATGACTTTAACTCCATAAATTTGGTGCTAGACGGGTCTAGCACCAAAGTATAAATATGAAGTTAGTTTTGCACTGAATTAGAGTAAAACAAATTATGCTAATTCAGTGCAGAGTATAAATATGCTCCTTAGCGTCAAAAAATTATGCTAATCTGGTTAGAGTCATTTAGTTTGACTCTAACCTGCCTAAAGTCATTTTGTTTTTAAAGCTAGCCTACCCTTTGCACCGGCTTGCACCATTCCATCAATATGGTGCCCAGCTGGTGCTAAAAAATGGTGCAAGCCGGTGCAAAACGTTTTGGGCCTCCCTGCGAGGGAACTCTTCCTTGCATCCATTATGCCTGGGATTACAAAGTGGTGCAATGCAGGCATTGAGCCACTTTGTAAATATGGTGAAGGAGAACGGCCTCCTTAACGCCACATTAGCGTAATAAAATGACGCTAGTGTGGCGCTAAGAGTCGCTAGAACCTTGTAAATCTGGACCATGGTTTCCAGATTACATAGGGTTATTAAACTAGCACATGCTATCCGTACCAAACTGTCTCTTGTTGCTTTTACCTCCCCCACTTTTGCCTGATATTGATGTTGACTTGACTGAGTGTGCTGGGATCCTGCTAACCAGGCCCCAGCACCAGTGTTCTTTCCCTAAAAATGCACCATTGTTTCCACTATTGGCACACCTCTGGCACACAGATAAGTCCCTTGTAAAAGGTACCAGTGGTACCAAGGGCCCTGTGACCAGGGAGGGTCCCTAAGGGCTGCAGCATGTGTTATGCCACCCTAAGGGACCCCTCACCAAAACATACACACTGCCATTGCAGATTGTGTGGGTTGGTGGGGGAAAAAAGGCAAAGTCGACATAGCATCCCCCTCAAGGTGTCATGTCCACAAAACATTGCCTGCGGCATAGGTAAGTCACCCCTCTAGCAGGCCTTACAGCCATAAGGCAGGGTTCACTATACCAGAGATGAGGGCATAGCTGCATGAGCAATATGCCCCTACAGTGTCTAAGTCCATTTTAGACATTGTAAGTGCCGTGTGGCCATATTAATTATATGGTCTGGGAGTTTGTCATTACGAACTCCACAGCTCCATAATGGCTTCACTGAATACTGGGAAGTTTGGTATCAAACTTCTCAGCAGAATAAACTCACACTGATGCCAGTGTTGGATTTCTTCTAAAAAGCACACAGAGGGCATCTTAGAGATGCCCCTTGTATTTCACCCAATCCTCTAGTGTAGGACTGACCAGTCTGTGCCAGCCTGCCACTAGCAGACAAGTTTCTGACCCCATGGGGTGAGGGCCTTTGTGCTCTCTGAGGCCAGAAACAAAGCCTGCTCTGGATATAGATGCTTTACACCTCCCCTGTACAGCATCTGTAACAGCTGGCGGTGAGCCTCAAAGGCTCAGGCCATGTGCCACGTGTTATGTTGCCCCAGGGCACTCCCGCTGGTGGAGATGCCCGCCCCCAAGACAAAGCCTCACTTTTGGTTGCCAGTTTGGCGGGAAACTTAAGAAAAACAAAGAGGAATGACTACTTCAGCTGGGACCACCCCTAAGGTGTCCAGAGTTGAACTGACCTCCCTCCCTGCAGAATCCTCCATCTTAGTTTGGAGGACAGGGACCAATCGGGTTAGGTCTGTGTCCCCCTCCCTAAAGGGAGTGGACACAAGAAGGGTGTAGCCATTAGCTACTACCCCCTGACCCCTGTAACGCCCCTAAATCTTGTATTTAAGGGCTTCCCTGAACCAAGCTCACCAGATTCATGGCGACCTGACAAGAAGAACAAGGACTGCATAGCTGAAACCCCAGCAGAGAAGAAGAAAAATTACAACTGACTTGGCCCCAGCCCTTCCGGCCTATCTCCTGCTTCAAAGAACCTGCACAAGAACAGCGACACATCCAGCGGGACCAGCGACCTCTGACAAGCTCCAAAGGACTGCCCTGCACCCAAAAGGAACAAGAACTCCAGTGGACAGCAGCCCTATCCAAGAACAAAACAACAACTAAGGACTCCAGCCTCACTCCGAATGCGTGAGTCCTGACCACTCTGCACCCGACGCCCACAGACTGTGACCAGGTGGCCCAACCAGATAGAGAGGATCAGCAGGTGATTGGAAACAAGTGCCTACCCTGGGTTGTTCTCTCCACCTCTCAACGACACCGCCTGCAGAGGGAATCCCGAGGACCCCCCTGACCTCAAAAGCTCCGGACAAAGATATCTGACACCTAAAGACACACTGCACCTCGGCCCCCAGGGCTTGGAGAACCTGACCTCTGGTGCAGCAACATTCATCAGGCAGCCCTCCTCCCTGTCCAGTCTGTGGGTTGCCCGAGGCGACCTCCTGGACCTTGCCTGCAGCCTCTGAGTGTCCCCCAGGGTCCTCTCATAGAGAATCATTGGAGACCCAATGCCTTGTTTGCACCCTGCACCTGTCTGCCCCCAGCGCCACTGAGGGTGTATGTTTGGTGCCTACTTGTGCCCCCCCCCAGTGTTCCTCTAAACCCCCCAGGTCTGCCCTCTGAAGACGCGAGTACTTATCTGCCTGCAGATCTGATTCCGAGTGCCCCCTGTCTCCATAGGAGCACACAGTAAATTTGCTTCACTTTTGACCTCTGCACCAGGCCGGCCCTGTGTTGCTGGGGGTGGGTGTTAGGGGTTAACTTGAACCTTCAGTGGTGGACTTTCTAACCCCAGAGACTGGAACTGTACGTCAAATACTTACCTGTAAAACGTTCTAACCTTTCTTCCCCCAGGAACTGTTTCTGAAAATTGCAGTCAACTTTTAAAACAGACAATTGTCAATATTTCAAAACTCGTATAACTTATCGTTTTCAAACAAAGTACTATTGTTATATGTGTGAAATAAGAATCTATTGAAGTACTTGCCTGCAACTTGAATCTTGTGGTTCTAAAAATAATTAAGAAAATCTATTTTTGCTCTATAAAAACCATTGGTCTGTGTGTACAACAAATGCTTTGCTCTAGCCTTTGATAAGCCTAACTGCTCGACCACACTACCACAAAAGAGAGCATAAATATTATCTACTTTAGCCTTTGTTAAGCCTCTGGGAACCCCTAGACTCTGTGCACACTAAATCTCATTTTGATATAGTAGATACAGAGTCAGCTTCCTACACTATCTCAAACAGTTCACACGCTACCCAGGTATCACAACTCTCTAGGAACATGAGAAATGAACCCTTGATCGGTAATTTAGAATATTGCTGAAAACTCTATAGGCCAATTGATTTATATTGAATTTGATATTAACCAATATTTTCTAAAATTTATGTGAATTTTTTTTCTTGCAACTAGCTGTGTATTAAGCACATACAGGCTCCAGTAATAAAAATACCAGTCATTTGTTGTAGCAATGTACAGCACCATTAGATAACTTGTGCAGTCTCAGTAACATCAACACTATTTTAAAAGAGAAATAGCTGAAACGTATAGGCAATAAGGAGGCATACATACATATCAGTAGCAGAGATATACATATTTTCACACAGTGGCACATTTGTTCTTTTATAGAAATGAACAGAACTGCATAAAAACGAAATAGTTGATAAACTACAATAGTGAACAAGTCATTCACTTTTCAAAGCATTTGGGCAAGAGAATGTCTCTTCCTTCTTTTTCTGTCTACATCTAGGGGCAAATTTATTAAAGCCTTGTGTTGCCCTTGCTCCACACAATGAGGCACAAGACCAAAGCAGCTGTTTAGTGAGATTTTGCAAACCAGCCAAGACCAACTTTCATGGTCTTGCCTGGCTCGATAATTCCAGAGTAATGCAAAGTAATACAAATCACTGTTTTGCATTACTCTGCCCTGAGGAGGCATTTCATGGTGGAGCACGAGTGTTCCCATGCATTCACTTATTGATCTTGGTGCATTACCAGATTTAGCATTACTCGCAGACCTGGGGATGTGTCAAAATGCTACACCGCCCCCAGGTGAGGCATAACAAGGATAAATATCTTTGGGCCAGATGTAGGAAACAGTTTGCGACTCGCAAACGGCAAAAATTGCCATTTGCGAGTCGCAAACCGGAGTTTCCTATGCAGAAATGCATTTTGCGAGTCGGAACCGACTTGCAAAATGCATTTCCGACTTGCAAATAGGAAGGGGTGTTCCCTTCCTATTTGCGAGTCTGAGTGGTATGCAATACCATTTGCGACCGCGTACGTGGTCGCAAATCGTATCGCAGTTATTATCCACTTCAAGTGGATGGTAACCCACTCGCAAATTGGAATTGCACTCCCTGCCCTGAAAAAATACCGAAACTAAAGGTTTCGTTTTTTTTTTTTAAGTGCAGCTCGTTTTCCTTTAAGGAAAACGGGCTACACTTAAAAAAAAAAAAACTGCTTTATTGAAAGCAGTCACGAACATGGAGGTCTGCTGACTACAGCAGGCCTCCATGTTTGCGAGTGCCTATACTCGCTATGGGGCCGCAATTTGCGACCCACCTCATGAATATTCATGAGGTGGGTCATTGCGACCCCATAGCGAGTCGCAGTCGGTGTCTGAGACACCGTACTGCATTGCAAATTGCGACTTGCAATTTGCGAGTCGGATGGACTCGCAAATTGCAAGTCGCAATTTGCAATATTGCTACATCTGGCCCTTTATCTCTATTTTTGTAACTTCCTCTTTTTATGTGTTTAGAAGGATAGAACATAGATTAAATGCCTCTCAGGATTGTTTTTGTGCAGGAAGGTAGCATGGTGCAAGAGTGCCTGCATTGGCACTAGGCAGCACATTGTGCACCAGACCAGGCAAAACAGAGGAATGTGCCACACAATGTTAAGTACAGTGCATTCCTGCCCTTTTTCTATAATGCAGCGTGGCACAGCAAGGTGACTTGCTGCTCTGCATTATATTTTAATAAAAAGGCCACCTAGTTTCCAAGAAAGGTAGCAAAACTCCTTTCAGAACATTTCTCATTTAGACATTGCATAAGACATGTCAGTTCTACACAAGTTACCCATACTTTACGTTTGATCATTCTCTAAGCATACTACATTCATTCCCAGATCCACCGCTGTAAAGGGCCTAGAGGACATGGAAGATTCACAAACCTGTGTCTTCTGATACAGACCAGGTCACCCACCAACCATTTGACTTTCACCTTTATTCCTTTGTAGCCCTCATATCTTTGTTTGAACTCTTTCTGGTTTTGTACACTCTGCACATGGTTTGATCTGTCAAACTCTAACATGCTCACTGTCTCCCATATACAATCAAGTCATTTTGTCCCAAACTACCTGTTACTAATGACAAAAATGCAGAAACCTGTGTAAATTCGAAGGGGGTTGTTACACAAGCCCAAATGAAATCCTGTGTGTTTCTCTTCAATTCACCCATTAATGAGTCAGCATCACCCCCTGTCTTTTGGTGCTGGCATCCATAGTAGGAGTGGTATACAGTGATACATCAATTCTGCCCAAATTGGGCACACCACATAGTTCCACCTTTGGTTTGATAGACACTTCCTGACACTCTTTGAACATTTAAAATATACCTGTCATCAATTTCCACCTTAACAAGTCTGCCAAGCTGTCATAACAAAATACAATGTAAGTATAGTACAGTACTCAGCAAGCCCTAAAATGATTTTAATTCATCTTTGCCCACAGGCACTCACGTGTCTCTCACAGCCCCAATCAAATCAGATTAGTCATCAAACCATCTTCAGATTTACATATGAATGTCTGTGTTATTTGGGTAGCATGATCCAAGACAAAAGGCAGCGCAGCGCAACACAGGATCAAATAGATTATGTATCCATTGGATATATTGCTGACCCCAACCAGTTTAGTATTTGTATATCTCCACTTCTAATCCAGCCTTGGGCAATCTTTCACAATTTCTTGAAAAGAATTAGCGATTTCACACACCACAACACTAAACAAGATCTAGTGTGATTTTATTGACTTTCGCTACCTGACTAACAATAGTAACTACCCTGACTTAAAGCTAATTCAGAACTTTAATAATAAATTGTTATTGGCCCTTTTTTTCCTTTCCTTGCATGGGAAATTATAGCTTTACTACTGGTTCTCCTAATCTGATCAATATATACTTTTGGCCCTGATTCACAAAGGTAAACTTAGACGAAAAGTCTAAGTTTAGAACAAAAGTGTAAGTTTAGACCTCTAACTTTACACTTTTGGTCTACTTTTGGTCATAGGTTTAACTTTGTGAATCGACTCATTGTCTTTTAAGTGTTTTGAATAGAGTGGTATTACACCTTGCGGACCCACAATCTCACGTAGGGTTTAAGTCAAGAACTTGAATTCTTAGAAAAATGATGAGTCATTGTTACCCCAACAGTCATTTTTAGGCTCTCTCTGTGGCTAAATACGCTATTCCAGGTCTGTTGGGAACCAGGGTATAAAGAGTAAAGATCTTACATTCTCAACTGCAATCACCATTGTTACATACACTAGGGTTTTTGCAATTAAAATTCCATAGCTGTCTAAGGTGGGTTCACACAGGTATGGATATAGCATTTGCTTTTGTGTTTGCAGACCATTGTCTTGCAGCAAGTCTGTGCTTCACCAGGGTGTTTGAAGCTTTCATCAGCAGTATATGGCTATTATATCTGGTTTGTGGTCTCTACTCATGTTCTGGAAGATGGCATTTTTAAATGCTAACATTCCTGATGGTAACACATATATATGCGACCCCTGCTGCAACCTCTGGCAACCCCTAAATCACGTCCATGACCACATAATTGACACTGCCATTCTACGTTTTCATCTCCAAAGACTTCGAGAAAGAATTTCCATACAGCAAATGATTTTGATCCTCAATTATGCACAAGTCCGTAAAACACATTGCCAGGTAACCACAGTAAAAGACACACATGATTTCAGGGCTTTCTTATGGCTTTTTCCACAAACAAACAGTGACCAATTGGAGGAAGGCTTATGATAAAAAATAACTCTACACAAGATAATCTTGCAAGACACTGTTCAAAGGTTTACTGAAGTTAACTAGTTTTTGAAGTTTTCCAGATGCAATTCTAGAGTCAATACATCACATGAAGCACGTAGCATTTAATAAATGTATTCACAATAAAATCAAGGTATTTGAGGCAAATGTTTATATGAATAGATACACCTCTAAAACAAATGTGTGAAAAGAGACAGACATATGTAAAAAATCATAATGATTAAACCCACTGCAATGCCATCATCCTTATTCTTTAGTCTAGCATAAACATCTAGTAAACTTAGAAATGCAGACCATGTTAAGAGCAAAGACAACTATAATATATGTGTTTTTGTACAATACAAAATACATGAAGGGTACATATTTATTAAAAATCACATTAATAAAAAAGTAAAATCCTATTTCAATCTATTATACACATTGGAGGAGAGAACTGGAAACACACCCACAAGTTGATCAACAGCAGCAATTTGGTAATATTCATTCCTTAGTTACTCAATCTAAGAGTTGTTCTGTAGGAAACACTGGCGAGGCTCCTGCAAACACTTAGAAAGTATTGCAACTACAACTGATTAGCTAGCTTTTTACTTCATTCAATACAGTTTGTGTATTGCCCATGGGCCTCATTTTAAAGAGGTTTTAACCATCAACAAAATGCTAACTCCAGTAGTGTAACAAAATTTGAGGGGGCCCTCCTGCAAAATATATGGAGAGGCTGCCCCTCTGGACTCACTCAGGATCTCTCAGGCCAGGGTACTGTGCTAAGGGGGCCCATGAGCTTGGGCCACCCCAGTGGGATGCGGGGGCCCTTGTTGTGTCACTGGCTGACACATTTAGAAGACAAATGAATTAAGACAAATATCCTTGTTTCTACATTTGTTGGATGGTATAGAAATTTCTACAAAGATCTGCCCAATTAATTTACATTATAAATGCACAGTGCCTAAGTCATTACACCAGCCCTATGCCAAATATGTACAATGTCGCATTTATCATTGCTGTGCATGAATGGGGTAACATCCATGTACAAAAGATTTCTTATTATCTAGATATTCTATGTGATGTGTCTTTCTCCAATTTGTGACTGAGCATATAGGGTAAGCCCAATTCCATGAGGCATTCACATTCTTAGGACCTTGCCAATAGGTGCTCAAGCTAATATCTTGTTGTAAAGTTGCTTTA
This sequence comes from Pleurodeles waltl, assembly GCF_031143425.1. Classification (NCBI taxonomy): domain Eukaryota; kingdom Metazoa; phylum Chordata; class Amphibia; order Caudata; family Salamandridae; genus Pleurodeles; species Pleurodeles waltl. Next base: position 684,275,635 of record NC_090446.1, read on the forward strand.
GCTAAGTATACACACAAATTATTTTATCCTTTTTTAGATCAAACCTGCAGCTTCTGCCCTTTCATCTCTATACATTACATTTTATTAATTTTTATTATTTTAACAAAGGCTTCTTTTAGTGGAAGACGTTTTTATTACTTTATCAGTTGCCCTTTCATGCAGACTTTTATTATTCTCTTGCATGACATGTTCACTTTGTTCTTTCTACTTTTATTAAGTTTTATCATCATCATAGTTGCAACACATGCCTTTTTAGGTAGAATGCAGTTGATTAAATCAAATTTATTGAACCTACTGCTTCTTCTTTTTGTCTTTGCTTGTATGAAACATGTGTGACTGAGAGAAAGGGATAAGATGAGTTCCACCACAGTTTCCCTGAGAAACCTAAGACATCATGTAAAGGGCTGACACAAATCACCTTTACCCTTGGGTTCTCATGAGGTGCAGCTATCTGGCTGGAAGGGTTAGGCCAACAGCTGACACGGCACAGGATCAGACTCAGTCCCCAGCGCATGGTGATGCTGGCACACAAGTCCAGCAGTCTTGTTATTATAACAGGAGTCACTTTATGACAATCTATTAAGGAAATGCCTAAAGAAATAAACATGGGAGTATAAAACAAAACATCTTCCAATTCTGCTGCTAAACCGATGCATCTAGGGAAATTCATGCATAATTATACTAATGTTTTGCACATCTTTGTTGGGTGACATGGCAGGCTTCAGGAGTATAAGGTGCCGCAATGGTCCACTTTTCATATGCTTGGTCATCTCTTGCTTTGGCTTTCACAGTAGCTGACACTGACGTAGAATGTGTCAGATACATAGGCCCATATTTAAAAAGACAACTGTTTTACTCTCAGTTTATCACAGCTAACACCTATGTAAATGTACGGCTTTTAGCCCCAAGGGCTATGCATTCTCCCAAAAAAAAACAGACATATAAACAGATAATTTGTGCTTTAAATGCATGCTTCCCGCAGCCAGGGAGCCAAGGGCCAGATGTAGCAAGGGGTTTTATCCATTCTGTGTCTATGGGAAAATGTTTTCGTACATATGGCCCCAAGTCTGCTGTAAAATGTCAAACTTAGACTGAAGGTTTTTTTGTATGCCTTTTGAAAAAAGCTTCAAATTAGAAGTCTATATCTAATTCAAAGCGATACAATCAATGTAATGATTAGTTATTGTTAACCTATAGTGCACATTGATGTTTTCACTCATGGTAAACATTGTGCCTCAAGCCCAGACACTTTGTTTAATGAGTGGTAATTCACATTTCTGTGCTGGTCATCAATCATTCACACCTAACTTCACCTCCTGCAGATGGACCTGACCTGGAGGGTGACAGCAATGAGATCGGCTACACCTGGAGTCAGACTGAAAGTAAAGACCAAGACAGAGATGGCTTGAGAGTCCTGGTTGACAGCCTATACCTCAGGAGGGGGTAAGCAGATGGACAGCTGTATTTCAATGCAACCCCACACAACAGACTTTGAAAAGGAATGTAAAATGGGCTGAAATGCTAACATTTCATTTAGTTTGGAAAAACCTTCCTTTGATTCTTGATGCCAAAAGCAGCACATAGGTTTGGCTAGGAGGGAGCTTGGATGTCAATATGTAATTTCCTCAATCATTGGTGGTAGTACTTGGGCCTTTGGAGTGGGTTTGTGGAGGACGGAAATAAGGAGACAAATACATGTGACCAAATCAGTGTTCTTCCTGTTCTTTATTTTGTTGTTCTATGTGTAATTTTGTGCCACCAACTATGCTATTATGTGCTGTCACTCTCAGTTGTTCAAGCAATGAACATACTAATTATTCTTTTATTTTTATTTTTATAGTCATGTTGAAAATACCTGTTATTTTTCAATTCTAACGGTAAGCTACATAATAGATTTAATTGATAATATTCATGTTAACTCCTGTAATATAGATTACCACAAATTGCTATTCAACATTTTTAAGCTGACCAACATTAATGGAAAACGTAATCCTTAAAATTCTAATGCAACCACGCATATTTCTTAACACCAGTCATTTTATTTTGCAACAATTATGTCTTAATAAGAGATTTCCCAAAACAAAATATTTACAAACGTCAAATGTTATCTACATCCATACGAAAAGTCCTTATTATTGCTATCTAAATGCTAATAAGTATCAACCTTTGTGACACCGGTCACACCAATTAAACATAGCATTGTAATTCAAAGGAAAGCTGATTTGTTTTGCCTGTAGGAGGAGTGTCCCATCTGGGCAATATAGTGTAGGGTTAATGTTGCCCAGAAACCAGAGGTGGGTCAGAGGTTGGCTGAAAATGATGGTTCATTCCAAATTCTTGTTTAGTCTCCAGGGTGTGGAACGAATGATAGCCAACTAGTTTGTCTACATATTTGCAGAGTTTGGCAAGTCCAATCTCTGTGCTATGTTTCAGGTATTTATATGGCTTCAGATACTTAGGTGTCAAAGAACTGGTGTGTGGACTATCAAGCCCCTACCCACTTCTTTCTTTGGATATACAGGGGCATATTTATACTCCGTTTGCGCCGGAATTGCGTCGTTTTTTTTAACGCAATTTCGACGCAAAACTAACTCCATATTTATACTTTGGCGTTAGACGCGTCTAGCGCAAAAGTCCATGGAGTTTGCGTCATTTTTTAGCGTAGACACCTACTTTGCGTTAATTATATGCAAGGTAGTCGTTCCCGTCTAAGAAATCGACTCCGAGGCATGTGCGTCGGATTTATACTCCCGGGCAAAATTCACACCCGGGAGTGGGCGGGTAAAAAAAAAATGACGTACGCCGCTTTTGCGCCGTTTTTTAGCGCCTGCAAAAGGCAGGCGTTAAGGGACCTGTGGGTTCTGAAGGAGCCCAGAGGTGCCCCCCCAGGGACACCCCCTGTCACCCTTGCCCGCCCCAGGAGGACACCCAAGGCTGGAGGGACCCATCCCAGGGACACTAAGGTAAGTTCAGGTAAGTGTTTTTTTTCTTTTTTTTTTTGTGGCATGGGGGGCCTGATTTGTGCCCCCCTACATGCCACTATGCCCAATGGCCATGCCCAGGGGACAGAAGTCCCCTGGGCATGGCCATTGGGCAAGGGGGCATGACTCCTGTCCTTGCTAAGACAGGAGTCATTTCTATGGGGGTTGGGAGTGAAAATAAATGGCGCAAATCGGGTTGAGGCGAAAAAATTGCCTCAACCTGACTTGCCCCATTTCTTGACGCCCAAGCCCCATATCCCCCTACGCCGGCGCTGCCTGGTGTACGTCGTTTTTTTTAACGCACACCAGACGGCGACGGCGGCTAACGCCGGCTAACATCATTCAATAAATACGGCGCCCGCATGGCGCTTCAGAATGGCGTTAGCCGGCGCTAATTTTTTTGACGCAAAACTGCGTTAGCGCAGTTTTGCGTCAAAAAGTATAAATATGGGCCACAATATCATGAGATCCACACACATAAGTATGATGCCAAACAGAGGCCATGTGTCAATTCAAGAGATTGTCCAACAGCATGGGTAACTTATCACAGAGTGGAAGGAGGTGAGTGGGACATCTGTGTACCAAAATGTGGGAGATAAGCCAGGATAGCACTGTGGGAGGTGGTCCAGTCAAGGTATTAAAATGTATCATCACTCATCTTTCAAGATGGGCTCCCAATTCTATTCTAAGGCTGACATCTGCTTTTTCATGATCTGCTATTCTAGCGTGGTCTGTGAAAGTGTATGTGCGTGTATGGTTAATTACACAATCTCAGTATTATTGTGCTGCAGTGCCAAGTGGGCCAATGTGGAGGTTACTGGTGTGCAACATGTCTTCCCACACAGAGGCCTTGTCCACAGGTTCACTTCAATAGTGGATGTAGTAGACCAATAAGTCTGTTTTTGGAACACCAATTATACGGCTACTTACTGTGTGCTCTACAAAAATACCCTTAATATAAAACAAAGATAATTCCTACACTGTGCATTCAATAGTAATTATATTTCTTGTCACTGAATGAATGACTAATGTTTAGAATCATAACAATTACCATAGAGCATACCTGTGCCTTTGGGTAAGTGACAGGCATAATTTTGTTAAAACAGCACTTGTTTTGCAGTTGCCCTCTTCAATTGGACTTAAATTTAGCAAAGACCCCAAAACTGTGATTTTTTTTTTAGTACTCTCATGTCATGTCATGTGGTTAGCTAAAACTAAGTGGTTCTACTTTAGTGATTCTATTTAATTTTTTCAGTTTCGCTTTTTAATAGTTTCATTAGCTACTCTATGGGTTGGCTTTTTTTATTTGTAACTTCCTATTTTTGTCTTCAAAGTAGAAACAAAATCCCTCCTCAGTGCTTCTTTAGGACTGGTAGTGGGTCCATTCGAGAGTGTGACTCTGACATATCTTTTTTACTTAAAAGTGTTTATATGAAAATTTAATAAAGTCACTGTGAGGCCAAACATGGGAGGCAAATAACTTGGAGATTAAGTTTGATTCAGTTATAAGCTATTACAATTTCAGACTTGGTATGCCATTTAAATTGTGTTTACTAAGAGATGACTAGTACAATATAAGGACTCAATGATGAAGGGTGCCACTGGAGTAAAATCCAGTGGGTGAAAGTCCTTAAAACATGGTTTTCCCTAACAAGTAGGATGTACTTATTGATTCGCCTAGGTAAAGGTGGCCACACTGATATGTGATTTTATGTAGATAGAGAAAGTGAAAATGGAGTGGGTCCACAGGAAATGCTTTACTTCCCTATTTTTGATTGATACTGGAGAAAATAAGAATTGCACTGCTTGCTAAACAGAAGAAATCATGGCTTCCTGTAAGAGATAATGCAGTGAGATTTGTCTTCAGCTTTGCTTTCAATCCCTTTCCATAGAAACTTGTTCTAGAGGCGAATGGTGCTAGCTTTTTTCTGATGCCTAAGGATGCTAGTCCTCAGATTCTACATTTGAAGCTTTCTTCCCCCTGTTGTACTTCTTTGTGAATGGAGAGTGAAAAAAGTCCTGGAACAAAGAAAGTTGTGGTGTGCTAGGAATATAAGCCCTGGACCAGCTACAAATTGACATTTCTCCTCTCTTTTACAGCAGAACTTCTCTCTGGTGCCTTGTAAATGCAGAAGGCAGTGTAGAGAGAGAAAGCTGGTGATGCATCAGAGAAAGACTAGAAACCATTTGGCACTGGAGATTTCGCTGTTGCCCTGCATTGGATTCAAAAGGAACTATCTTAAAATGTAACCCATTAAACAGTGTTAGACTTTTCATCCTTGGCGTGGTCTCCCTCAACTTTTTGCCTCTGTTTCCCAGGTTGTTGATGTGTGCTGGACTCTGTTTTTGCTGCTTTTTTTACTCTGGGCACTTTACCACTGCTGACCAGTGCTAAAGTGCATGTGCTCCTATACAAAATGTGTATGTAATTGGTTTATCCATGATTGGCATATTTGATTTACTAGTAAGTCCCTAGTAAAGTGCACTAGAGGTGCACAGGGCCTGGAAATCAAATGCTAATAGTGGGCCTGCAGCACTGGTTGTGCCACCCACATAGTTAGCACTGTAATCATGTCTCAGACCTGCCACTGCAGTGTCTGTGTGTGCAGTTTTAACTGTAAATTCGACTTGGCAAGTGTACCCACTTGCCAGGCCTAAACCTTCCCTTTTCCTACATGTAAGACACCCCTAAGGTAGGCCCTACGTAGCCCCAAGGGTACGGTGCAGTGTATGGTTAAGGTAGGACATATAGTAATGTGTTTTATATGACCTGACAGTGAAATATTGCTAAATGCGTTTTTCACTGTTGCAAGGCCTGTCCCTCTCATAGGTTAACATAGGGGCTACCTTTAAATCTGATTATAGTTTAGATTACCTTTGGAAGCAGATAGACATGTGGAGTTTGGGGTCTCTAAGCTCATACTTTAAAAATACATCTTTTAGTAAAGTTGATTTTAAGAATGTGTGTTTGAAAATGCCACTTTTAGAAAGTGAGCATGTTCCTGCTTATACCATTTCTGTGACTCTGTCTGATTGTGGATTCCCTCTCTGGGTCAGTTTGACAGTTGGGCTGGTTGCACCTCTCACTAGACAGTGACACAAAGGGAGCTGGGGTGTAGTCTGCATTTCCTGATGAGCCATCTGTGCCAGGAGGGAGGGGAGGAGTGGTCACTCACACTTGAAAGGGCTGTGCCTGCCCTCACACAATGCAGTCTCCAACCCCTTTATGTGTGTCTGGGGCCTGGCCTGGGCAAGGCAGAATTTCACAAACAAGAGAGACTTTGCTTTGAAGTAGGCCTACTTCAAAGGGCAAAATGGGTAGAAGAAGGGCACCCAAAACCACAGACTTTTAGAACACTTCTGGAAACCAAGAGGAACCTCTGCCTGGAGAAGAGCTGAGGAAGAAGAGCTGCCCTGCCTGTGCTTTGTGGAGCTATCCTACAGTTGCTGCCTCTGCCTGTACTAGAGGACAAAGACTGGACTTTGTGTGCCTTCCTTCTTGTGAAGAACTCTCCAAGGGCTTGATTTAGAGCTTGCCTCCTGTTGTTTGAAGTCTCAGGGACAGCAAAAACTTCTCTCTGACAGCACCTGGAATCTCTGGAGAGACTCCTACTCTGCCAAGTGGTGCCCATCCAGTTCCTGGTACCCTGAAAGGAGAAGCTGGCAGCGCAAGAGTGAGAAATCCCCACACAGACCGCCGTGCGGGGAAAAGATTGATGTGACTCTGATCTGCGGCTGAAAAATCGACACGCCGCCGGCTTTGCAGATGAAAATCGACACTCGCCTGCAATGCCACCGGAAGATCGACGCCCGGGCTGAGGAAACTACGCACAGCATTGCTGACGGAGGCTGGTGAGATGGCAACCCGCGCTGCATGGTTTTCGGTTTATCGTGCGGCTGGATTTCTGACGCAAACACCACTGGGTGTGTAAAAATGACGCAAGGCCTGCCTGGACCTGAGAGTGCTGACCAGATCGAAACATCACTCTCCTGCCGAGAGAAGAAATGACACACATTGATCCGACTAAAGGAGAAACAACGCAAGGTCTTGCTCGTGATTGAAACCGACGCATCGCAAGCCCTTTTTGACTCACAGTTGCCCGGGCTGGGTTATTTTTGACGTGTCCAAGGTACATTTTCACGGTAAAAGTGTTAGTGTGTGTTTAAAATGACATGTTTTAGTGATAACTTGACTTGTGTATTGTGGATTTTTGTCGTTTTGGTCTTGTTTTATTTCGATAAATATTCTCTATTTCTTTAAACCTGCGTTGTGTCATTTTGTAGTGTTTTCATTAAGTTACTGTGTGTGTTGGTAATTAATACTTTACACCTAGCACTCTGAAGTTAAGCCTACTGCTCGTGCCAAGCTACCAAGGGGGTAAGCAGGGGTTAGCTGAGGGTGATTCTCTTTTACCCTGACTAGAGTGAGGGTCCTTGCTTGGACAGGGGGTAACCTCACTGTCAACCAAGGACCCCGTTTCTAACAAACGGTGTCTGTGAAACCTCTGCTGGATGAAATTGATTTTTGGGGTTGAAAAACAAATATAGAGATCTTTATGCAAGGTTGTATGTCTGGAAGACAGGTACAATGTCCAAAGCTTATATGAAAAAGAAACAACCTAGTTGTCTTTAAATAAGCATTCTTCCTGCTTTACCATTTTTTTAATGTGACATTCAACATTAGTGAAAAATTGCTCACGTGACGTCTGACCTCTCAGCTAATGCTTCCAGCCTTGTTCCACCAAAGTCCTTCAACCTCTAGATAAGTTTCAGAAGTCCAGAGGTAATACATCTAACAAGGACGAACTCTCCGTTTTTACCCAGCTGCAACCCTTTAGCTTTGATAACTGCCTAGGCCTGTAAAGACCACTCGAAACTAACATTGATTTTTAACTTTTCCTTTGATTTTAATATATATTTGTATTATGTCTACAACTCATAGTTCCCTCTTCTAATTTTCTTGATATATGCTCATTTTTGTTTTATTTTACTCACTGATGTTTCTTCTTATATAATAAATGATCTGCATAACTGTGGTGTTGTTTTACTGTTGTTGCACATACACCACATGCGTTTCTCTGAGGAAGCTGGGCCCTCCTAAAGGGGGCATTAATGCAAAGAGGGGGTTGAAGGGTTGGCGGCCATATCGGATGCTCTTTTTCTGGTGGAGGCCACATATCTATTAAACTCTAAATGACCTCCTAGTAGAGGAAGCTGGTGTTCAAGGGCTAAGGGGCTGTGTCCCTACCCTCTTGTGACCTCTCTATTGAAGGAATTATTTCAATACATTTTACAGTGCATGTGGCTGATCTTGGCTGCAGCGCTGACAGGGCTTGCCCACCACTGCCCTTCTGTTACCGGATCTGCACATACCTTTAAGTCACATTTTATTAACAGTATGTGACATTACTTGAAATCCCCTCTTCCTCAGCCATCCCAGGAAGCAGGGAAATTGTCCAGGCAGAAGACTAAAAGTCAACAAATAACTTCATCAAGTGCCTGTCTGGGAGACAAGATTGTGTGACATGACGTGACTTCAAGGCATAAATATGCAGGGTCAACAAACACAGCAGTAAGTTGGAGCTCTGTCTTCACAGAAAATAAGCAAAAATCCGTTCTCCGGGCTCTCCCATCCCTGTCTTTTTCAGTGCTAGGATCTCTGTAAAGCAGCAATGAGTTCAGTACCTTATTGGCATGACTAGTGAAGCTTCTTTTATATCTTCTGCAGATTAATGACTACATGTAATATATCATATTAAATCGATGTAATCTGCAGATCAAATAAAACAAACATTTACAAAGCCTAAAAGTGTAGCTTTTTATCACTGAAACTGCTAGATACTGGACGGGTAAGAAGCTATGTGGATTTGTGTTAATGGATGAGTCAGTGATGACAGGGGTTCACTGGCTGAGTAAATGTGGGTGGATGGCTATACGATTTGCATGAATGGCAGAGGGTAGCTAAATGTGGATGAGTGAGTGGGTAGGTGACCAAAAGCAGTGGGTGAGTGAATTGTTGAATTCACGTGGGTGAGTAGGTGAATGGAAGTAAGTGGGTAAAGAGGCTCACTGGCACTGTGCAAATCCCTGGTTGTATTTGTGCCCCACCACTATTTTGAATCAGCAGTCACCACGGCCTCCTAGATGTGGAAAAGAAGAACAAGTGTTACTAATTCTTTTCTTATGCTTGCTTGACTGCAGACTTTTCTTTTTGTCATCAGTGTTGACATGCAGATATATTTATCCTTACTGGACTATACCTCTTTTTTGGCTTGACAAGACTCAGCAATCACTACCTTCCAATTTGTTTGCTTACTGTTATGTTATGCCTATTTTGTCTTTGAGACTACAGAAGAATTCAGCTTTTTTCTGGTTTGGCGATTCTGTCTTCATATTTCCTGGGAATGGTGGCTTTACTGAATCGTTCAAAAATGAGCAAACCATGCGACGGTAGGTATATAACAATGCAGCTACGTATCTTGAATTTACCGCAGTTCAAAAGAAAACACATTGTCACAGGGATTAAGGGGCATATTTATACTCCGTTTGCGCCGGAATTGCATCGTTTTTTTTTACGCAATTTCGATGCAAAACGAACTCCATATTTATACTTTGGCGTTAGACGCGTCCAGCGCCAAAGTCCATGGAGTTAGCGTCATTTTTTAGCGTGGACACCTACTTTGCGTTAATTATATGCAAGGTAGGCGTTCCCGTCTAAAAAATCGACTCCGAGGCATGTGCGTCGGATTTATACTCCCGGTCAAAAATCACGTCCGGGAGTGGACGGGTCAAAAAAAATTACGTACGCCCGCTTTTGCGCCGTTTTTTTGCGCCTGCAAAAGGCAGGCGTTACGGGACCTGTGGGCTCTGAAGGAGCCCAGAGGTGCCCTCCCATGCCCCCAGGGACCCCCCCCTGTCACCCTTGCCCACCCCAGGAGGACACCCAAGTCTGGAGGGACCCATCCCAGGGACATTAAGGTAAGTTCAGGTAAGTGTTTTTTTTTTTTTTTTTTTTGTGGCATGGGGGGCCTGATTTGTGCCCCCCTACATGCCACTATGCCCAATGACCATGCCCAGGGGACAGAAGTCCCCTGGGCATGGCCATTGGGCAAGGGGGCATGACTCCTGTCTTTGCTAAGACAGGAGTCATTTCTATGGGGGTTGGGAGTGAAAAAAAAATGGCGCAAATCGGGTTGAGGCGAAAAAATTGCCTCAACCTGACTTGCCCTATTTCTTGACGCCCAAGCCCCATTTCCCCCTACGCCGGCGCTGCCTGGTGTACGTCGTTTTTTTTAACGCACACCAGACGGCGCCGGCGGCTAACGCCGGCTAACGTCATTCAATAAATACGGCGCCCGCATGGCGCTTCAGAATGGCGTTAGCCGGCGCTAATTTTTTTGACGCAAAACTGCGTTGGTGCAGTTTTGCGTCAAAAAGTATAAATATGGGCCTAAGAGTCCAGTCTGAGTGGTGATGATGCACCAACAATAGAACCAGTAAAAACAAATACAAAAATGAATTCATTTGGCAGTAGCCATTCCTATTAGTCACATGAATTCACTTATTGCATTATATTGCACAGACCTCAATAGGCAGTAGTAGGTTAAGTTCGCTTCAGACCGCTGTGTAACTTTTCCACAACAAATTGTCATAAGGGTGCAAGAGTGCAGAACATATCCTACATAAGACTTTGAGCACCTAGATGCAAAATGTCATTTTAGCTGATGTTCTGAAAATGCTTGTGCTGAAGTTGCAGGGGGTATCCCTTTCCTAAGGTGAGATCTGCTCTACCCCTAGCCTGTCCAAGTTTCAGGTCATGCCATAGTCATCAGTGCACTGACTGACACACCAAGTCACCAACACTGTGGACCATTCCAGGCACAGAAAAGATGCATGAAATGAAAACAGCAACAGGGTTCTGATATTGTAGATTTCATATTTCACTAAAAATGTGGCCTAACTAGATGAGTTACATTATCATGCATAGTATTAAGTTTGATAAAACACTTGTCCGTAAGCACTGATAGAAAAGAAGGTGTGACCTAGTTGTGATATAGTTGCTGCATTTCCACTGTGGAACCACAGGTTTTGACTTCATCTCAGATTTACTAATTTTTCATGCATTGCGCTGCAGCATCAACATCTTCTGCACTTGACTTGGCAAGAGGAAAGGGTCAGCACAGAGCCATATCTACGAAGATTGCCCTACTGCTGGTGTCATCCCCTTTGCTTGTACTTGAACTAGACTTCCTTGTGTGACTCACAGTCAGATACCACAATGCAGAGGTGAGTTTGCAGCATCTAGAATAGGATTTGCACTGGAAGCATACCCTTACAGTATACGTTTCTATGCATAGACAAACTCTGAAGTTTCCCACACATTGGATATGTGCTGCACACTGCAGCACACATGCAGTGCGATTATTTTGAAGAAATTACACATGTTCTGTATTTGCAACTGCTTTAACTAGGTGGTAGTTTTTGAAGCAAAGCAAGGTCTAGCGTTCTTAGTAGATTTGGCTCTATGCCAATCCCCGTAACGCCCTGTTGATGCAAAATGACCCACAGCAGCGCAAAGCGGTATCTGCTCAGAGTAGAGGGCAACTTTCCAGTGCAAAACACCTTTTGTGATGAATAATAAATAGCATGCACCCTTTGTGCCACTATATTTACTCTGAGTCACTTTGCACGGATGCAAATGTTTGGGTAAATCAGAGACTTCATGCTTTGGCATAACCACCTATTCATCTCTGGGTACTCAGACACTTTAATGATTCTGGTCCTAGGGTTATGTGACAGAAGTATAATTGCTCTATTAGCCCTCATTACTTTGTATAGTTTGGTGATCCTTGCCCATCTGCTAGCCCTTAAACTGCAAATAATAGGGTGCCAAGGGTGTGATGTACAAAGTTTTGAAGTGGTAAATATGAGCATTTGTGACTGTTAAAACACTTTTTGAAATGTACTAACCCCAATTAACAGCTAGTTTGTGGGTACACGCTGAAAAATAAAGACATGTAACACATAGCTCAGTGTGTGGCGTAGTCATTAGCAGGTACCCAGGCTGGGAAGGATGCTACAGTATTTATATTAATGTTTTACAACTAAAATCTGACCACAAAATATTAATCTTTTGCCACCAATTCACAGGAGGTGCTAATCCATTCAAAAGTGGGGAAGGGGCCCCAGGAGTCCCCCATCCCCTTTGTGAATGTTGGAAAAAAACGTTTTCATGGACCACCTCCTTCTCCTAAAAAAGGTTTGTTTAACTTTAATTTTTTATTTTAAACATGTCTCATTTTCCTGTTAGTAAAACAGACTGCATTAAAAAAAAAAGTCTTAATTTAAAAACAGTCATAGACATGGTGGTCTGCTGACAAAAGCAGACTACCATCCCTGTGGTTGTGGCCAATTCTACTGAGCACAATTTGCGACCTTCCTCATGCATATTAATGAGGCAGTTCAGATTGCAAGACACTACAATCCAGAATTTTGTGAATCAACCTGCCAGTACATAGGTCGGTCCACAAAATTCCTTTCTAGTTGCAAAAAGTCAGTGAACAATTTGTGACAACTTGTTGCAAATGGAAGTTTTGAACATAAGACACTAGGGGCCTCATTTACTACAAACTGGTGCATCGCTCACAATATGCCAGTTTGCTTGCGCCACCCTGCGCCTCCTAAGGACACTATGGTAGCGCTGCATTTACAATACAGCGCACCATGGTGCTCGTTAGCAGAGCCTCGTCGGAATATCTGACGCATTTGTGGTGCTTTGCTGGACTAGTGTCAAAAATGTATGCTAGTCCAGCAAAGCATGGGGAGGCCTATGAAACACAGCACAGCATCACTTTAATGCCTGTCCTGAAAAGGCATTAAAAAATAATGCTAGAATAACGCAGTGAAATCTTGGCCTAAGGACCTTCTTGCGTGGGAACGCCTCCCTTGCATACATTATACCTGGCGCAGGTATAATGTGGAACAAGGGTTTACAAACTGGTGCAACGGTACCATTGTACCAGTTTGTAGCTACGGTGAGGGTTAGGGACTGTTCTGCGCCTCCGTAGTATCAGAACAAAATGACGCTACGGCGGCGCAAAGGGTTTGTAAATGAGCCCCTAAATGTCAGTCAAAGTACCATCCTTGTAATTTCAACGGGAGTTAAAGGGTGCTTGGTGTCACTAGCCCTGGCATTTTAATGAATCACTCCCCTATGGCAGGCCAGTCTAAAGTGTGTGAAATTAAAAATTGAGCACCTAATATTGTCTTAACCACTGTATAAGTCGCCAGAATTAATTATTGTAATTCATTTTAGCGGGGACAAATTTGAAAAGTGCTCAATCCATTCTCTCACGTCAGTCAAACACTGCTGGGCATGCTTTACTAGAATCTTCATATGATCATTAGCAGAATCATGATAGCCCACTCATGTGCTTAGAAGTACATAAATAGGCAGGTGAAAAGGCAGATTAATTTCACAACGCATTTATTCCTCAGCCTAGCCACCCTTAAACCTCAAGCTGCCTCTTTTCCATTCAAACTGTTTGATGTAGGCTGGGTTAGGATCACTAGCCCATTTCACACAGACAATTGAACAGCCGTCTTACCGTAATGGCTTTGTTATGATTTTGAAAGCGTGTTATATTACAACCTGGCACACTCAAAATGACTGATAATTGGTCTTCAAATCACTGCATATTGAGCATGCTTCAGACTGTAATGTGTAACAATATGTCTTCACCTTCTCTGCAAAGGCAGCTTAGTCAATCAAAACACTGTTTTAAAAATCCTGCCTACCACAGATAGTAAAACATATCTTTTTTATATTTGTACTTCAGACTAAAATATGTTTTCTAAAAATAGCTATTTATAGCATTTACAGCCGACTCATATCTTCAGGAAGCCATATTTCTAGTGAAGGGAGGACGGGTTGACAAAAAGCTGCAAGAGCAGAATGCACATGTTACTTAGGTGATCTCAAATTGAGCAGTTGTGGGGAGTGAGGAGGTAGAGCGTGACTGAGAATGTTGACAAAGCACGTGTAACCTAGAAAGGTTCTCAGAATATGATGACATGGCAGCTGGGCTCATGTATCCTGCTTCAGTACGGGGTGCAACAGCATAAAAGGGATGGGTCATGAGGAACAGAGTTATAAGAGGCAGCGTCGAGGAGCAGATATTAAATAACAGCCAGGGCATGCATCATTTTGTTAGAAACTCTGACCCGAAAACTAATAACATGAGCACATTTTTGCTTTAAAGCCAACATCTTTGCTACGGACTTCACCTCGAAAATCACCACCACAGGGAACACCCTGGCTACACTACCGACTGCCACATGCCCCATTTTTAGAACCCCGACAATTTCCAGCCCCAACCAACTATACTCTCACACTTCCCCACAACACACACTTCCGAACTCTATCCTAATACTAACCCACCCAACCCTAACTGTAAACTGATCCTTCCATCACTCAGACTGCCAAACGTCTGTATGTCACATCAAATCCTTAGTTCTACACTGCAGGGCCTTTCGGTTCAACTATTCCCTCACTTCTCACACACACCTAATTTACTTCTAATCCGCAGGGCTTCAACCATTTTCAACCAGAAGAACGCTGATCCTCAATCAGTACCTTCTCTTCTTTCAAGATATTGGAGCAATTGGCCTCTCATCAACTCCCATTGTCTTTCCTTCAGTGATCTTGTTAATTGTCTAAAATCTGCCTTACTCCTCAGGCAAACAGGACCTTCACATGTATCCAACTTTATCACTTCTGCCCCATCAGAATCTACCTTTCTAGTGTAAATATTTTTAAACCTAGCTATCGTCTCTTTCAGCACTGCTGAGAACCCTGCTTTCCTTTTATCTCTAGAAACACTAAGCATTACTTACCTGGTATATAACTTGCTCATCTATACCTCACTGATTGATTATTCTGAGACATATAGGACCAAAAGACAGGCAAAATCACCTCCCTACTGTTAGGTGTCCCTGAAGGCTCTGTCCTGGGCTGCTGTGTTTCTCTGAATCTTTTTTCTTTGTAATATTATCTACTTTGGTTTCCCCTAATACATTATACAGATGGAATACATTTTTTAACTTTCTTACTTTCACAATCATTGTATCCAGACAAATTATACCATTATGGTCACTCCTACTGAACTCAACAGCTGTCATGTCTCTTACTAACTCTGCCTGCTTTATACTGACTCACTGAAATTTACCCCCTATTCAAAATCATGTGATTCTTTACTGCTCATTCACACAAATGTTGTATTACTAAATACTACAACTGTAGCACATTTCCAAAACCTGATGTTACACAAGATACAAACTCATAAATGATTTAACAAATTCAAAACATAGGACCATTAGTATTCAGTAGCCTGGAGTACTACAATAGTCTTCATTTGGACACACCAACTCTCCTTCATGCCAGTGTACAAGATAATAAACTTTGCAATCCAAAGAGTATACCAGAATAAAGTCTGTTGGCTCACCACCAAGAACCGGGCTTTATTTATGTTTCTGATGCTTGACACTCCATGCCCCTTTATCTCACTCCTGCTTTCTGTCTTGGTGACAGTTTTTCTGTCTTTCATTTCCTTCTTCTTTCCCCTTTGTGAGTTTTCCCTCTCTTGTACTCAGTCAAAGTCTTGTGAGGAAAAATAAGTGCTGGTCCCCAAAAATAAGTGCTGGTGGGCCCCAACACCATGCACCAGCTCAAATTAGGCAATGGTCTGAATATGTTACCCTCCTCTTCTGATCTATGGATCATTCTAGATGCTATGTAAAGTGTTGATCGTAGAAATGTTGCTCCTATGTAAGAAGTAAAACAATATCTGGTTTACTCAATAGATCAAAAACAGATTGCATTTAAGATAGCCTTGGGGGTAAATAAATCTGCTGTCAGGATAGATGTGCATCCAGCGAGCTTCAGGGTAAAATATAAGTAAGATAGCTCATGCAGTGTATGAACTTGGTGATAAAATCTGTTTTCACCAAGCATGTTTTAGTGTATGTTGTACCTGGCTTTTTGACAGGGTCATCCCCAAACTTTTTGCCTCCTTCCTCCTATTTTTTCTGACCTGTTGTTGTTGGCTTTTGACCTCTGGGCACTTTACCACTGCTAACCAGTGCTAAAGTGCATATGCTCTCTGTGTAAATTGTACTATTGATTGGTTTATCCATGATTGGCTATTTAATTTACTTGTAAGTCCCTAGTAGAGTGCACTACATGTGCCTAGGGCATGTAGATTAAATGCTACTAGTGGGCCTGCAGCACTGGTTGTGCCACCCACTTCCGTAGCCCCTTAACCTTGTCTCAGGCCTGCCATTGCAAGGCCTGTGTGTGCAGTTTCACTGCCACTTCGACTTGGCATTTAAAAGTACTTGCCAAGCCTAGAACTCACCTTTTTCTACATATAAATCATCCCTAATGTGTGCCCTAGGTAACCCATAGAGCAGGGTGCTGTGTGGGTAAAAGGCAGGACATGTACCTGTGTAGTTATATGTCCTGGTAGTGTAAAACTCCAAAATTCGTTTTTACACTACTGTGAGGCCTGCTCCCTTCATAGGCTAACATTGGGGCTGCCCTCATACATTGTTGAAGTGGCAGTTGCTGATCTGAAAAGAGCAGGAAGGTCATATTTAGTATGGCCAGAATGGTAATACAAAATCCTGCTGACTGGTGAAGTCGGATTTAATATTACTATTCTAGAAATGCCACTTTTAGAAAGTGAGCATTTATTTGCACTTAAATCTTTCTGTGCCCTTCAGTCCACGTCTGGCTAGGTTTAGTTGACAGCTCCTTGTGCATTCACTCAGACACACCCCAAACACAGGGTACTCAGCCTCACTTGCATACATCTGCATTTTGAATGGGTCTTCCTGGGCTGGGAGGGTGGAGGGCCTGCCCTCACACAAAGGACTGCCACACCCCCTACTGGGACTCTGGTAGACAGGATTGAACTGAAAGGGGGCTTGGTGCATTTCTTAGACACTCTTTGAAGTCAACCCCCCTTCAAAGGCACAACTTAGTATAAAACAGGGCCTCTGCCCTACCTCAGCAGACACTTGCTGGAGAAGAAACCTGAACCAGAAACTACATCCTGCCAAGAAGAACTGCCTGACTGCTCAAAGGACTCACCTGTCTGCTTTTCTACAAAGGACTGCTGCCTTGCTGTTGGTCTGCTGCCTTGCTGAACTCTTGTCTGGCTGTAAGAGTGCTCTCCAAGGGCTTGGATAGAGCTTGCCTCCTGTTCCCTGAAGTCTCAGGACCAAAGAGACTTCCCACTTTCACTTGGACGCTTCGTGCGCCGAAATTTTCGACGCACAGCTTGTTCCGCGGCGAGAAAAACGCCGCATACCGACGCTGATCGACGCGACGCCTTCGGGACGACCAAAACTTTGACGCACGGCCTCGCAAGGACAACGCCGCCCGACTTCCAAGGAGAAATCGACGCGACGCCTGCCGTGAGAGTGAAATTTTGACGCACAGCCCCGCGGAACGATGCGCAGCCGGAAAACAAGCAGGAGAATCCACGCACAGACCCGGGACATCTGGTAATCCCGCGACCCATAGAAGGAGACTGTCCGCGTGCCAGAAAACGACGCACGTCTTCCCCGAGTGAAAAATAACGACGCAAGTCTGTGTGTGAAGGGGCGCAACCGACGCACACACCATTTTTCCTCCCGTAGAACGACGCACGTCTCCCCGCGTGAACAATAATGACGCAAGTCCGTGTGTGAAGGTGCGTAACCGACGCACACACCATTTTTCCACGCATCTCCTCTTCTGCGGCCCTCTGTGGAGATTTTCCACCAGAAACCAGGTACTTTGTGCTTGAAAGAGACTTTGTTTGCTTTTTAAAGACTTAAGACACTTTATATAACTTTTCAGTGATATCTTTACAAATTCATATTGCATCTTTAATCGTTTTGACCTGCAAATACCCAGATAAATATTATATATTTTTCTAAACACTGTGTGGTGTATTTTTGTGGTGTTATATTATGGTATTGTATGATTTATTGCACAAATGCTTTACACATTGCCTTCTAAGTTAAGCCTGACTGCTCGTGCCAAGCTACCAGAGGGTGGGCACCGGCTGATTTTGGATTGTGTGTGACTTACCCTGACTAGAGTGAGGGTTCTTGCTTGGACAGAGGACAACCTGACTGCCAACCAAAAACCCCATTTCTAACAGTGTATATTACTTATAAGATACCTCAGCTGTTTAATTCACATACCGGGAAAATGTGTGTGTAAGGCTTGCTCACAGTTGTTATGTTTAGTATGGCTCAGCCCACCTGTCTCCCCGGCAGAGGGATAGTTGTGGTGTACCCTGACTAATCTGGACATGGTAGGACGATCCATGACGTAGGTGGGGTGGTTAATAAAATGGCTTGAGAGCCGTGGGGGGGCAAGACCAGAAACAGAACACCATGTCTGTGTGATTTAATGGTGTGCAGCACTAGTCTCTACTTTGCCAGTGCGCTGGGGACAACATAACAAACTGGTGACGAGCGGGAATTGAAGTTATCTCCCACACGTATTCCCCTACACATTGCCAGACTGACCCACTCATCCTGCCTGCTTTGTTGCCGTTGCCTCCTGGCCTCATCTTACTCTTTTAGTCAGCCACCCTTGGCCTATGGTATCCTGTCAGGGACAAGAGGCAGTCGAAGCAGCTGTGTCAGAGGTGTCGGGCACAGCAACACCCGTCTGACAGTCCTGTGGTGGGTGAGGAGTATTTTAAAATGCTCCAGTACACGTGGCGAGAGCACGCTCCCTATGCGCCTAACTGCCAGTGACAGCATCATGTGGCACAATATGTTATTGCAGCAACACTTCACTCACACTGGTGAAAGAAAAGCATTCTCCTGCAACAGAGGCCCTGCCCACAAGTGAAACCACAGTCCAGTGGCTCCAACCCTTGGAGGTACAGCATCGTGTGTGAAAAAAGAAAATAATAATAATAATACAAGCAGAAAGAAAGCAATGCAGTCTACAAATGGACTCCTGAAGACCGCCACCAACTGTAGGTTCACATGAACCCAACTATCTGCAACATCTGTGTGCAAATGACATTGTAGCAAAGATAATCCATTTCAGCAGTGAAATTGTACACCAATTAAACATGAGGCATCACCCTTGCAATTGTTCGGTGGCAAGTATTTGTTGAGCCGCCCTGGCAATAATTACAGCAAATGTGGCCAAGCATCTAGAAGTTTCATTAAACAAGCAGGCCCTTGACAGGACATATTAAAGTTGCGTTGCCACCGCGAATTGAGTAACAGGTTCACTTGACTAACCTCTTCCAACCACTGACTCTGAACTTTAAACCTAAAATGGTGTCCATTCCCGCCCTGGAACTGTTTGTTGTAGAGGGTCCTCCATTGGTGCAGGCAGCTCGTTGGAAAGACTGGGTGGGGAGGATAGAGAACTACTTTGCAGCAGTGGCCATGGATACTGACAGACCTCACCCCATGCTCCTACACCTAGGGGCGATAATATTCACAAGCTTGCAAAGTCAGTGGTAGAGGAAGGCCCACATTTCACATTCCATTCTCTGAAAAAAGTCTTAACAGAGCACTTTGAACTGCTCGCAAACACGGACTATAAGAATTTTTGTTAAGGCAAGCCAGGCAGCTCCCTGAAGAGTCTGTAGACACTTTTTACGCACATTGAAGGAACTTGCCAGTACATGCACATTGCTGGATGTGGACGATGAAATTTGTGCGCAATTCATACAAGGATATGCATCAGTCAAGCTGAGAGAAAATTGCCTACAGGTGCCAGGGATGTCCATGGCTAACATTCTTACGATGGGACGATCAAAAGCACTCTCAAAAGTGGAAATCGAAACTCCCTTACAGTGTCAGATCAAAATACAGCCAGTGAATGCAGTGATGTCGACAACCACAGAAAAGAAAAAAACTCATCAGAAAACAAACACAAACACCAAGACATGCTACATGTGTGGAGGGCTGTACCCTCATCAAAGGCCATGTCCTGCCCAAGGCAAGAAGTGTTCTCACTGCAATAGATGGACTCACTTTGCCAAGATGTGCCGGTTGTCGGCACAAAAAAAACAACAGAAGCCCAAGCCCATCAATATGGTGCAGCCACTGGTGTGTATAGATGAAGATGATGTGGATGATGATGTTGAAGACAGCTCCCAGGGAACAGTCCACATTGTGCACACCAGGCAGCCCTGGGGACTTCCCCGAAGACACATCCCGAGATGCACTGTACTACTATCTGGCCACCAAGTACCCTCTCTGATTGACACTGTTGCGTCCATAAATATCCTGGCGCAGTCAGTATTACAGACTTTACCAATATAGCCCCACCTGCATCCTACAACCATGATAGTTTACGCTTTTGGGTCATATACTCTTCAAACGCTGGCAGAAGTGTTTACGACTGAAATCGCACATGAAGATCAATCAACATGTTCCAAAGTGTATGTGACCAAGGCAGGATCTGGAATGCTACTGAGCTGCAAGACAGACAAACAACTCAATCTCTTCTCTTTTGTGTTCAGCATCCACCGTGGAAGCGTGGATGATCTGCAGACAGAATTCTCACAGTTATTCAAAGGCACCGGATGCTTGAGGGATCAACTAATACATCTTCACATCGACAAATCAATTCATCCAGTTGCTTTAAAACATCATCGGGTGGCCTTTCAACTCTGCCCTAAAGTGAAACTGAAATAACTGGAGCATTCTGACATTATCAAACGTGTTGAGGGCCCAACACTGCGGGTATCTCGAATTGTGATCGCACGCAAACCCAAACAACAGGGTGAGGTCAAGAAATTTGTTGACATAAGCCTGCCCAACTTAGCCATAAAGCATGAGTGGCACTTAAAACCCACTGTGGATTACATTGTTTCTAAAGTAAGTGGACCGAGATGGTTCTCCAAGATTAATCTGCAAGCTGGATACCTCCAATTACTGTTAGCTCCAGAATCAAGGGCCTTCACCGCGTTCTCCACTCATGTTGGCCTGTGGAAGAACAATCAACTTAGTTTTGGGATATCGAGTGCGGCAGAAGTGTTTCAGGACATGATTTGGAGGTTAGCTGGACTACAAAGCATCACAAATGTCAGCCATGATATCCTGGTATACGCACCCACTATCAAGTTGCACCTTGACTGTCTGAGAGCCACTTTTAAGTGGCTGCAAGAGAGTGAGCTCACTTTGTGCAGAGAAAAGTGTGTGTTCTTACAAAGGGAAGTCACTTTCTTTGGCTATCAATGTTCAGGTGAAGGGGTCATGACTGATCCAACAAAAGTGCAGGACATTCAGTCAGCCCCACCACCTAAAAACATATCAGGGGTCCGTAGTTTCCTAGGGATGGTAACCTACTGTCAGGAATAAGGCCAGGCACGGTCCAGGTCTTGCCCGAAAATCCGCTGCGCAACTCTGCTGCGCTTTATGCGTACCACTGGTCATCCCCGCTTGTTCCAAGAATGGCCATCAACACCATCTGCTCTGTGGTAAAGCTCATGTAGCTGCAGGTTCAGGGCATTGGTGGACAAGATGCACTTATCAGTGCTATCCTATGAAGGGACTACATTTTCCATGTTTTTAGAGGCAGCGGCCATCTTGGGGTGTGGCAGGCCTATAAAGCCCAGCCACACCCAAGCACGTTGCTCACTATTCTGAAGACTTCGATGCAGCCAGACCTTGTGGAGTTTTCACTGGAGAAGTCTAGAGTTTCTGAATGGCAGAGTATCGTCTAACCAAAGTCCATGGTGCATTCTAAAAACGAGTAGGTTGTACTCATAGCGGTAAGGCCTTACTGAATCCAAGTTTGGAGGAAGTTATTACTTCCAAAAGGTAACGCGCTTTTATGCACAGTAATTCGAGGTGTTTCAGTTCACAGATGTAAAGCGCTCTTTTGGCTCAGAAATTCAAAGCGTTTCAGTTCACAGAGATAATGCACTTTGTGCACAAGTAATTCAAGGTGTTTCCGTTCACAGATGTAAAGAGCTCTTTTGGCTCAGTAATTCAAAGTGTTTCAGTTCACAGAGATAACACGCTTTGTGCACAAGTAATTCAAGGTGTTTCCGTTCACAGATGTAAAGCACTCTTTTGGCTCTTTAATTCAAAATGTTTCAGTTCACAGAGGTAAAACGCTTTTGTGCACAATAATTTAAGGTGTTTTCATTCACAGAGATAAAGCTCTCTTTTGACACAGTGCGTTTTGATTCAAAGCGTTTCAGTTCACAGATGTATCGCGCTTTTGTGCACAGTAATTCAAGGTGTTTTCCGTTCACAGATATAAAGCGCTCTTTGGGCACAGTAATTCAAAGCGATTCAGTTCTCAGATGTAAAGCGCTTGTGGCATGATAATTCAGGCGCTTCAGTTCTCAGATGTAAAGTGCTCTTGGCTTGATAATTCAGGCGCTTCAGTTCCTAGATGTAAAGCGCTCTTGGCATGATAATTCAGGTGCTCCAGTTCTTAGATGTAAAGCGCTCTTGGCATGATAATTCAGGCGCTTCAGTTCCCAGATATAAAGCGCTTCAATTCACAGGAGGAAAAGGTCCTTGGCACAATAATCTAAGTGATTTAGACTACTTGAGTAAAAGTGCTTCCTGGTGTTATTAAGTAAGGCGCTTTAGGTTTAATGAGTAAAACCTTTTTGGCATTTATTATTATGACTGTGAAAGTATTGTTGGAGATAAACAAATCAAAGTTTTCAATTTTCTTTGAATAACTTAAGATATGAAAAGCATAATTAAGTCTTTGAGATTTCCTAAGTCACGATCAAAGGTTTATGTTGTGAATACATAAATGTTACAAGATTGATATTCTGTGTATAATCATAGTTCAACTTTCTTGCCATCTCTTGAATCTGAGGTGGTGTTTTACAAGGGGCTTCGTTCTCATTTTAGAAGAGGTCTCCACCTGATATCTCGGAGACACATTTAGTCAGGAGTCCATGAATGATTTACGTTTCTATGAATGAGTAAATGCATATTGTTCTAACCTTTCCTTTTCAGATCTCTCTCCCTGCTGTTCCTATCCCTAATTCCCTTCCCCCCGACTGGCTTCACCATAACTCTGTGCTATAATAGCTTTCTGAGTTGGTGACGCCGGGAGGTGGGCCTTTTGTCCAGTGACGTGCAGATCCAGAGGAAAGGATCCCGTGACACCTACTGTGGGCATTTTGTGAAAAATCTCACTGCCCTGACAGCCACATTGAGAGAACTAACAAAAGCAAATAGCATATAGGAATGGGGCCCTGATCAGGAGGTATCCTTCCGAGCCCCTAAGACGGCCCTATCTGAAACACTGCATGGTCTACTTTGACCCCTACAAGTAATCAGAACTGTCAGTAAATGAAAGCCCCACTGGTCTAGGTGCTATCTTATCTCAGAGGCAGAAATATGGAGAGTGGGCCCAATGGCCTATGCCAGCAGGGAATAACTGACACTGAGCAACGATATTTCCACATCGAATAGGATGCCATAGCAGTCCACTGGGGTTGTTGCCACTTCCATCTAAATCTGTATGGCCAGTCCTTCATTGTTTACACTGATCACAAGCTGCTCATACCCCTTTCTAATGGTTCTTCATCTGAACCACCTCCCCGAATCAAGAAGTGGATATTACAAATTCAGGACTATCGGTTTTCAGTAGTGTATAGACAAGGGCCTCAGAATCCAGCCGACTACCTGTCCAGGCACGCAAGACCTGCCACTCCTTGTGAGACATCCGATGCAGAGGAAGTAGAAGAGTATGTGCGTTTGGTGGTGGAGCAATCAAGACCTCTCCCTATGTCCATAGATGACATCAAAGAAGCAACTGCTGCCGATGAGTGCCTTGAGATGGTCATCTCCGCTGTTGCCTCGAGGAACTGGCACCTACTCCTTCAAAACGTGGCTCGGAAGACTGATGGAGCAGGTGTGATGTTATTGTTGTTTCATAAAGTTAGGCAAGACCTAGCTATTTTGTTGTTTCATAAAGTCAGGCAAGACTGGATGATCAGGTGGAACATGCTGTGAGACAATGCCCGATATCTCAAGCTGTTGGTCCGGGAGAGCTGCCCACACAATCATCACCGAGGCCATCCCTTCAATACCCTGGTTCAGAGCCAGCACAGACTTTGGGAGCTTGCCAGACAGTCTCCACATGCTTGTGGAGATCAATGATTTTTCTAAGTATTCAGAGGTGGAAATCCTGGACTCCACTACAGCAACTCAGACCATTCCACGTTTGGAGAAAACATGACCACCCATTGGCTACTGAGTGAGCTCACAACGGATAATGGTCCCCCGTTCTCCAGTCAAGAATTTGCTGACTATCTAAAGGACAGAGGTGTCAGTCACAGGAAGATCACTCCTCGCTGGTTCCAGACCAATAGTGAAGCAGAACGCTTCATGAAAATGTTTTAAAAAGTCCTAAGGTTTGTGGTAGCCAACCATCAGGGAGTGGATACTGCTATGTATGCTTTTCTGTGAGAGTACCGCCTCACTCCTCATGCAATCACCAACGAGCACATTATGTATGATCCAAATTGTGGGAGAGTCCATCCCTCATGTGGGAGAATCTTCCAGAGTTGTGGATCAAGCTGCTGAGGCTTTATCTAGGCATGGGGGATTACATGACTATGTATCGAGGAAACGACAAGCCAAACAGAGAGAGGTCCAAGTTAGTGATCTGATGCCAGTCAAAAATCAATGATCTGGGAGGAAGTTCTCACTGCCTTTTGAAAAAGAACCAATAAGAGTGGCTGCTGTCAAGGGTTCAATGATTATGGCCCAGAAGGATAGGGAGCTCATCACGAGAAACATATTGGCCCTCATTACAACCCTGGCAGTTGGTGATAAAGCGGCGGTAATGCCGCCAACAGTCCGGCGGTAAAAAAAAAAGAATTATGACCATGGCGGAATCCGCCAACACAGACAGCCACTTTAACACACCGGCCGCCACGGCGGTAGCAACAAGCAACGCAACGGAAACCGGCAACAGCGGAAGACAAGGTTCTGCCCACTGTATTATGACACACCTATCTGCGACCTTTTCCGGGGCGGTACCAACGCCATCAAACGCACGGCCGAAATAGTACACAGAAGGAAACGACTCACCTCTGGAGACTCAAAGAAGAACCACAACATCATAGAGCCCGAACTGCAGGTGCTCCCCATGCTGGTCTACCTTCTCCTACACCAGGAATACCAACGCCGGCGACGATGACCACGGTGAGTACTGCCTCCTAGCACACAGGGGAGGAGGGAGGAAAAAGAGAGTGACACACACACGCAACACCCCCATTAAAACCCCCACCCCCAACACCATACACACAAACAGATGCAATAACATTACATATTCACCCCCACCCCTGAGGAATAATGCAAGGACAAAAGGAATTGATTAAAGTAAGTGTAATAATATAAAATAATAGAAATACATCCTCAAAAATCAAAACAGGATTTACAGATATACAAATGAAGGACCACTGCCCCGTCCATAATGTCCATGAGCCACAGGGCAATATCACGTAGGCCAAGGCCCCACTTGACTCCTGCCTCAATACGGAGAGAACACTGCTGGGGCATCAGGTCGAACATACACAGGCACCTCAGGGGGAAGGGGAAAGGGGGGCACCTCAGCTGGAAGATGGCACAACACCACTGCACCTTGAGGGGCATACATGCCCTCTGTGATCTCTTGGGGAGTGCAAGGCCACAGTCTCTCAAGTGGGTGGCTTGCCCACTGCTTGGTCCTAGGGTGTGCAAGGCCACAGTTTCTCAAGTAGGTGGTTTGCCCACTGCTTGGTCCTGGGGAGTGCAAGGCCACAGTCTCTCAAGTGGGCGGTTTGCCCACTGCTTGGTCCTGGGGAGTGCAAGGCCACAGTCTCTCTAGTGGGTGGTTTGCCCACTGCATCTTCCTGGGGAGTGCAAGGCCACAGTCTCTCTAGTGGATAGCTTCTCCACTGGTTCTGGAGGGGGCTTTTTCTGCCCAGTGTGCTTCATCCTGGCAAGGAGGGGGTGAGTGGATGCCTTCTTCCACTGGTTCTGGAGGGGGCTCTGTGCCCAGTGTGCTTCATCCTGGCAAGGAGGAGGTGAGTGAATGCCTTCTTCCACTGGTTCTGGAATGGGCTTTGTGCCCAGTGTGCTTCACCCTGGCAAGGAGGGGGTGAGTGCATGCCTTCTTCCACTGGTTCTGGAGGGGGCTCTGTGCCCAGTGTGCTTCATCCTGGCAAGAAGGGGGTGAGCCGATGCCTTCTTCCACTGGCTCTGGAGGGGGCTCTGTGCCCAGTGTGCTTCATCCTGTCAAGGAGGGGTGAGTGGATGCCTTCTTCCACTGGTTCTGGAGGGGGCTCTGTGCCCAGTGTGCTTCATCCTGTCAAGGAGGGGCAAATGGATGCCTTCTTTCACTGGTTCTTGAGGGGGTTCTGTGCCCAGTGTGCTTCATCCTGGCAAGGAGGGGGTGAGTGGATGCCTTCTTCCACTAGCTCTGGAGGGGGCTCTGTGCCCAGTGTGCTTCATCCTGGCAAGGAGGGGGTGAGTGGATGCCTTCTTCCTCCGGTTCTGGAGGGGGCTCTGTGTCCTGTGATGAAGCACATGAGGAGTGCAAAGTCACAGTTGTTTACCTGGGTGTCAGATCCACGAGATTTGCTGTGGGCAGGATGCATGGCACTCCATGGAGGCAGGACTACAGTCCATCCGCTGGCAGTGACGGCTGCACAGTGGTGGCAGTGCCGGTGCTGGTGTCAGTGCTGCCAGTGGTGTTGGGAGGCTCTAGCCCTTCCCCTGCAGCCTCAGAAGGCTTCCCACTGGGGCTGCTGCCATTGGTGCTGGTGGCGGTGCTGCTGGCGGTGCTGCTGGCGGTGCTGCCAGTGGTGTGGGGAGGCTCCAGCCCTTCCCCTGCATCCTCAGACGGCAGCCCACTGGGGCTGATGCCATTGGTGCTGGTGTCTGTGACCGTGGCAGTGCTGCTGGCAGTGGTGGTGCTGCTGGCACTGCTGGTGTCGGTGCTGCCAGTGGTGGGGGAGTCTCCAGCCCTTCCCCTGCAGCCTCGGACGGCTGCCCATTGGGGCTGCTGCTGCTGCCAGTGATGCTGGTGGCTGTGACGGTGGCGGTGCTACTGGCGGTGCTGCCAGTGGTGGGCAGAGGCTCCAGCCCTTCCTCTGCATCCGTAGACTGCTGAAGCGGCATGGTTGGTGGTGGGGGCTCAGTTCCTGTCACAGCACCAGGCCTCCTGTCCCTTCTGCCCTTGGCAGCTGGTGGTGCCTCCTTGCCCTTGGAAGCTGGTGGTGCATCCTTGGCCTTGGTAGCTGGTGGTGCATCCTGGGCAGCTGGTGGTCCCTTCTTGCCCTTGGCAGCTGATGGTGCAACCTTGGCAGCTGGTGGCCCCTCTTGCCCTTGGCAGCTGGTGGTGCATCCTTGGCAGCTGGTGCAGGCACACTGCCAGTGCTGATGGGTGTCTCCTTGGAGCCGCTCACCCCTGCAGTAGCTGCTGAAACTACAGTGGCCGTGGACTGAGTGGCTGAGGTTCTGGCCTGGGTTCTGACCACCCTGGCCCGAAGTGAAGGACAGGGGTAGGGAAGAGGTCAAGGGTGGAGAAAAAAAGCTTCTTAGGGACAATGGGGTGGAAAGAGGATGATGGTCTGGGAGCGGAGGAAGAGGGAGTAGTTGGAGGAGGTGTCTGTCTGCTGTGTTTGGGTGCAGGTGCATGGGCTGGATTCTGTTGTGAGGTGGATGGCTGTTGGGTGTACTTTGGGAGGAGGGGGCACAGACACAGTGGGAGAGGACACAGGGGACTTGTCCATGGATGTGGTGGTGGTGATTGCCAGTGAGTGGTGTGTAGTTATAGGCGTGATGGTGATGGAGGTAGTGGATGAGGATGTAGTGCATGAAGGTGTTATTGGAGACGCTACTGGGAAGGAGGTGGACGAGGAGGAGGAGGGGGACACAGTGGAGGTAGTGGATGTTGGTGTGTCTGCTTCTGAATGGTGTTTGTGTGAGTGCCTGTGGGATGATGTGTGGTGCTTGTGTTTTCCTGAGCCACTCCTGTGTGTTGTCTTGGGTGCATGCTGGTTTAAATGTGTGCTTGGGATAGGTTGGGGTTCAGGGGAATGGGACTGGGTAGAGAAAGTTGGGGGGGGAGGCTAGAGACAGGGACAATGGCTGCCATCAGGGAGGTGACCAAGGCCTGGAATGATCTATGTTGGGCCGCCACACCAGAGTGAATGCCCTCCAGGAATGCATTTGGATGTTGCAAATGCAATGCTAGGCACTGGATGGCATTCACTATGGTTGACTGCCCAATAGAGATGGATTGTAGGAGGTCAATAGCCTCCTCACTCAGGGCAGCAAGGCTAACTGGGGCAGGGCCTGAGGTGCCTGCGGCGAAGGAGGTGCCCACCCTCCTCGGTGAGCGGGAACGGGAAACTCGCTGAGGGGCTGCTGGGAGGGCGGGCCAGGTACGGGGGATGATGGCGGCTGTACCTGTACTCGGGCTGGCCACAGAGCTATCCACCACCAGCAGGGAGCTTCCATCTGAGGAGGTATCACTGTCAGAACTGTCCCCTTCTGTCTCCGCTGTGGTGCTCCCCTCGCCCTCCGTCCCACTGGTACCCCTATTGTCGGTGGATTCGGCCTCCAGGGCCATGTGGGATGCAACTCTCTCCTTCGCCGGTGCCTCTGCTCCTCCGCCAGATGATGCTGATGCACAGAAGGACAGGGTGACAAAACAAAAAGGGGGGAGGAAGAGACAGAGGATACACTTGGTCAATGCCAGGAACAACAACACAGTTGGCGTCCACAACACACAGGGACAGCCCTACACACTAGGCAATGAACTACCACTCACAATGCTAGTCACCATGCTATGGACAGTAATACCTAACGCCAATAGCAGCATACCAGAGACCCACACATCCCTGCCCAGTAGTAGATGCCCTCTAGCATGTTTGGGGTGGAGTGCATCAGCCCCTGCCCAACATGTAACCTACCCTGCAATGTCCGACCTGGCCTAGGGGCACCCACAGGCCCACATACCTGACCCAGAGACCACCCCACTATGCGCAATTTACAGATTTTGAAACTGTGCTCACCCCCTTGTGGCTGCTGTGATGCCCTCAAGTGCCCATCCAGCTCCAGATAGGCCACCGCCAGTATGCAGAACATCAGGGGGGTCAGGGTTCGACGGGCACCCCTTCCTCGTTGGGAGGCCATCCCCAGCTGGGCCTCAGCCGTCTTCCTTGCTCAGTGTCTCAGTTCCTCCCACCGTTTCCGACAGTGGATGCTCCGCCTGCCATAGACCCCCAGGGTCCGCACGTCCTTGGTGATGGCACGCCATATACACTTTTTCTGATATGCGCTGACCTGCAGAAAAATGAAAATGGGAAAGAGGATCAGTCATACCGTCCGGCCTGTTACACCCATGGTGCACAACATTCCTCCCATCCCCTTACCCACATACATTGACCACCATACATGCTGCATGCTGCCCTGGACCACTCATCCACACCCCCTACACAAGGCCTTCACACACATCACACCATGCATTCATGCCCATGCATCGTGCCTACAGTGTACTCACGTGTTGGTCTGGGGGACCATAAAGCAATCGGTACTGGAGTAGGACCCCATCCACCAGTTTCTCCATCTCCGCAGCAGTGAAGGCAGGGGCACTTTTCCCAGTGACAAGAGCCATTGTCGGTTCCAGACACAGGCACAGCAGCACTTGCAGTGTAGGTTCTCTCCTGTTGAAGGTCAGGTAGCAAGTGAGTGAACAGATAGAAAATGGCAGTCACGTCGGCGAAGGTGCGAACTGTCACCGCAGGAGTACATCACCATTGGCCACTGTAATCCATAGGGTCCAATGTTAACCAATGAGTAGTTGCATGGCGGTACTCGACCGCCTCCCGCAACAGCGCACAACGTCAGCGGCATTACCTCATTTCCACCTGTCCCTCCACACAGGGCAGGCATCCGCCATTTCAGGGGGGGGCAGGCCATGGCACCTAACTGCGTCACAGCCGACATAAGCACATTTGGGGAATAAACATAAACATACTGTTTCTGTCACAACATGCAATGCATTGCACATTGAGGAAATGTTAAGAACTGACCAGATGCTCATCGTTTTGCCCCCTAGAGTACAACCGCTGAGCATGAATAGGCGATGGAGACATCCCCCCATGTACAGGCCCCTGGTGGACTTGGCAACGATGGAGGACAGGCACATTATCCTCACGTACAGACTTGATAGAGCTGCAATCTGGAGCTAGACCTGATCTCAGCTATCCGTCAGCCCACTGGGATTCCCCCTCTTGTGCAAGTCCTATCTGTGCTCCATTTCTTGGCAAGTGGCTCCTTCCAAGTGACAGTGGCCATGGCAGCAGAAATGGGCCAGCCAATGTTCTCTAACGTGCTGACCAGACTGTTGTCTGCCCTGATGAACCACATGCGCAGCTACATTGTTTTCCCACAGGTGGAGGATTTGGCCACAGTGAAAGCTGATTTCTATGCAATGGGACATATTCCCAACATTATTGGGGCAATAGATGGTACACATATTGCCTTTGTCCCTCCCGGAGAAATTAACAGGTGTTCAGAAATCTAAAGAGCTTTCACTCTATGAATTGTCAGATTGTGTGCCTGGTGGACCAGTACATCTCCCATGTCAATGCTAAGTATCCCGGGTCTGGGCATGATGCCTATATCCTGAGGAATAGCAGCATCCAATGTGTGATGGCTCAAATCCAGAGGCACAGGGTGTGGCTAATAGATGAGCCCATTCTCCCCACCCACTGTATGTTGGTATATGGGTGTGAGGTTGGCCCTAAGGGTGAGTGTCTGGCTAACAGGTATCCCTCGATATTTACAGGTGACTCTGGTTACCCAAACCTCTCATGGCTACTGACCCCAGTGAGGAATCCCAGAACAAGGGCAGAGAAACATTACAGGGAGGCACATGAGCGAACAAGACGACTTATAGAGCAAACCTTTGGCCTCCTGAAGGCCAGGTTTTGGTGCTTCAATCTAACAGGTGGATCCCTGTGCTACTCACCCAAGAAGGTGTGCCAGATCATCGTGGCATGTTGCATGTTGCACAACCTTGCCTTGAGACGCCAGGTGCCTTTTCTGCTGGAGGATGAGACTGGAAATGGTCGTGTGACAGCAGTGGAGCCTGTGGACAGTGATGAAGAGGAGGCAGAGAATGAGGATGTGGACAACAGAACAACAATCATTCGACAGTACTGCCAGTGACACACAGGTAAGACACTGTAACTTCATCTTCCATTGTGTTTTGCTATGTAAATTGTCACTGGCAGGATGCTGTTCACACTACTATAGCCACTTACTGTACCCTTTTGACATGTCTATTCACAGATATTTGTGCCCTGCTCTGGCTCTTGGTGTATTGACTGCAGCACAATACAGGTCATACCTATGTATACATTACTGTACAGTCTACTTGCAATGTCTACAGATTGTAAAAGGAATACATACTTAAATCATTTGACATACTACATGTTTGTATTTTTCAAAGTGGTGTTTATTTACTTGCTGAAAATATAATGGGGATGTGCAATGGGCTGGGGTGATGGTGAAGGAATATCCAAGATAGAGTCCATTCTATGTGGATCACAGGTGCATTGTCCAAGAGGGCATAGGCAGTGGAGCAATGGCAGTTGAAGGTGGACAGGGTGACTGAGTGGGACACAAGGGTGACATTCAGGTGAGTCTCATTTCCTAGTGGGGGTCTTGGCAATGTTCTCTGCCTTCTGCCTGGATCGCAGGGATGGTTTGCGGCATGGTTCTCCTTCTGCAGGGGGAGGGGTGTTGGTGGCCTGTTGTTCCTGTGGCGGGCCTCCTGTCCATTAGCGTCAGCAGAGGTGGAGGGCTTTTCATCGGTATGGCTAGTGTCAGGGGCCCGTTGGTGTGCCAGTGCCTCCCTCATGGTCTTGCCCATGTCAGCGAGCACCCCTGCAATGGTGACCAGGATGGTGTAGATGTTTTTTGGGTCATCCCTGATCCCCAGGTACTGTCCCTCCTGCAGCCACTGGGCCTCCTGCCAGTATCTGGCCCATCGTCTCTGGTGTTGGCCATGTTTGCCAGCACCCCTGCAATGGTGACCAGAGTGGTGTGGATGTCCTTCAGGTCCTCCCTGGTCCCCAGGAACTGCTCCTCCTGCAGCTGCTGGGTCTCCTGCAGCTTGGTCAGTATCTGGCCCATCGTCTCCTGGAAATGGTGGTATGCTCCCAGGATGTTGGTGAGTGCCTGGTGAAGAGTCGGTTCTCTGGGCCTGTCCTCCCCCTGTCTCACAGCAGTCCACCCAGCTTCCCTGTTGTCCTGTGCCTCTGTCCCCTGAACAGTTTGCCCACTGCCACTGACCGCAGGTCCCTAATCATCCTCTGTTTGTGGGGTTGCCTGGGGTCCCTGTAGTGGTGGACACACTGCTGATTGACGTGTCCTGGTGACAGAGGTATGGGCCTGCTAGGCGGGGGCTGTTGTGGTGTTTCCTGAAGGGGGAGGCCCTGTGGCGGTATGGGACTGTGGCTGGGTAACCGACTGTCCGGAGGTCCCTGATGGGCCAGGTTGGTCATCCTGATACAGGCATCCAGAGCTGCTGTCGTCACTGTGGGCCTCCTCTGTGGGGGGACTGGATGTTGCTGGCACCTCCTCTCCGGTGACGGTTGTGGGACCTGTGGGGATGTAAATGCAGTGTTATTGTTTCTGCGTGTGACATCTTGTGCATGGGTGTGTTGCCCTGTATGGTTGAGAGTGCCCTGAGAGCTTTGCCTTGTGTGAGTAGTTATTTTGTGGGCTAAGTGACTCTCTCTAGTGTGCATGCTGTGGTGATGGGAGTTCATGCAGGTCTGTGAGTGGTGTCCATGCATTAGTGGTGGTGCAGGCAGTGCTGGGTACTGGGATGGGTGGGTTGTGATGGTGGGGTGTGTGGGAGGTGGTAGGGTGATGGAAGTGAGGGTGAGGGTATGTGATGGCATGCAGGTAGGGGGGTGAAAGTAGTAAAGATTTGACTTACCAGAGTCCAGTCCTCCTGCTACTCCTGCCAGGCCCTCAGGATGCAGTATTGCCAAGACTTGCTCCTCCCATGTTGTTAGTTGGGGAGGAGGAGGTGGGGGTCCACTGCCAGTCCTCTGTGCAGCTATCTGGTGTCTTGCAACCATGGAATGCACCTTCCCCTGTAGGTAGTTCCACCTCTCCCTGTTGTCATCCCTTGTTCTGGAGTGTTGTCCCACGGCGTTGACCCTGTCCACGATCCTCCGCGATAGCTCCATCTTCCTAGCAATGGATGTCTGCTGCACCTGTGATACGAATAGCTGTGTCTCTACCCGGATGATTTCCTCCACCATGACCCTTAGCTCCTCCTCTGAGAACTTGGGGTGTCTTTGTGGTGCCATGGGTGTAGTGTGTGTGGTGTGTGTGAGGTTGTGTGTGGTGGTGTTGGGGTGTGCTGTGAGGTGCGTGGATTGTGTATGGGTAATGGTGTTCTGTGGCTCTCGTTCTGTGGGTGCTCTTGTTGTGTCTCTCTCTCAGTTGTCAATTTCTTTGAGTCATAAAGGGATGCAGGTGGTGTGGGTGTGTGTTTTATAGTGGTGTGGGTGTGTGGGTGTGGTGTGTGTATGAGTGTCAGGTGTGTGTAGTCTGAATTGTCAAATGTGGTGTTGTCTTGTACGTGTGTGTGTATTTTGATCAGGCGGTATTTACCGGCAATGGTTTACCGCGGTTGAATGTCCGCCGCAGTGATTCGTGGGTCATAATGCTGTGGGCGTAGTTTTGTTGGCGTAACGGTGTGGGTTTTGGTACCGCCAGTTTATCACTGACCTTTGGGCTGGTGAACTTGTGTTTGTGTACATATAGTGACGGATTGCTATGTGTGTGTCATAATATGAGTAGCGGTATACCACCGCGGTATGTTGGCTACAGCCAATGTCATAATGAGGGCATTTGTGTTTTTAAATTCTACCGGCAACCTGACTCTGAAATGAAGGATGCTGAAAATACTGCCAAAGGTAGTCTGGTCAGAAATGGCGATGACTGACAGGAGGACCAGCCTGAGGTTTTGTTGCGATCTCATCGGTCATAGTAGGAAACATTTGACCGATCGCAAACAGGGACTGCCTCTGAACCAATGAGGAGTGACCAACCTGAAGTGACTGTCCATGAGAACGTTGCCGCAAAAGATGGCCCAGCAATCAGAGACAAGGCATGGAGAGATACAACCTGTGTCCTCATCCAGCTGCTTCCAGCAGACTAAGAGAATTTGTACTTCACTGAACGCTACCCAGGGCAGGTCATGCAACCGGTCAGCTGTTTTCATTTATGACTGCTGCCTCTAGTTCCCTGGCACTTGGAGGCTCTTTTTTAGATCATCCTTTGCATCTATGTGCATGTTTGAAATATCTGTGTTATTCTGTTTTGGTTTCTCTTGGGGAAAGGAGGAATATTATGTGTAGTATGGCACAGCCCACCTGTCGCTCCAGCGGCAGGGGAATAGTTGTGGTGTACCCTGCCTCATCTGGACATGGTAGGACAATCCATGATGCAGGCGGGGTGGTTAATAGAATGGCCTGGGAGCCGGGGGCGTGGCCAGAAATGGAACTCTGTGTCTGTGTGATTTAATTCTGCACAGCGCTAGTCTCCATGATGCCACTGCGCTGGGGACAACATAACAACAGCCATAAATCTATCATGAAATAGCTCCTATGTTTAATGTGCCTGCTGCAAAGCATCACAGATAACATGTTTGGGTCATTGTGATGGGTTGATTCTAGACACCACCTGGAGTTGGGTACTGAGTCCCATGATGCAATGACCCCAAGAAGGAGTCATGGTTTGGTACATGTGTTGTAAATTTCTTGGTAGGTATAACAATCTTCCTTTAAATCCTGTAAACAAACTATTTGATAAGTTAAAAGTTTTCTTTCTTTCTAGTATCGAATTCCCTGATTTTTCACCAAATCACAATAACCAGAATCTGGAAACAGTCATAAGTTTTCACCAAGAATGTAATAAATTAAGCAAAGGATTGTAAGGAAGATACCTTGTGGTAACCACAGCTTATTAGAAGACACTTTTGAAACATGGAGGGCCTCATTTACTAGGCCCTAGTGGTACAATGCTCCACCAGAGAGTCATTTTGTTTTATGCTCCTGTGGAGCAGTGTGCCAGCCCATATTTACAAGGCCACACAAAGACACAGTGCGTGGCCTTTCATGGCTTTATAAATATTGACCCCTTTCACACATAACGCTGCATGATAGGGGCATTTCATGGGTGTTGCTTGGGGTGTTCCCATGCAACACCCATGGAACCCAAAGGAATCTGACTCATTCCCAGATTGACAAGTCTTTGAATGCACAGATTCCTCTGCCACCTAACGGGTGGCGTAAGAATGATGCAAGGGGGAGAAATACCTTTATTTCTCCTCATTGTTTCCTCTTTCTAGGTGTGATGCATTCTGCAGCACACAAAGAACATAGAAAGATGAAAACACCACTTGTGATTGTTTTTAGTGCAGGAAGATATCCCATCCTGCACAAAAACAATCATCCCCACAATGCAGGCACTCTTGCACCATAATGCAAGGGTGCCTGAGTTGGCGCTAGGCAGCAATTAGTGCACCAGCACTGGGGGAGAGGGCAGAAATGTGCAGTATTTTGTAGATACGGTGCATTTCTGCTCTTTCCTGATGTCCTGTGCCACTGTCCTCATAAATGAGGCCCAGAGTATCAAGTGATGATTCACAGTATTAAAACTTTATAAACTATTCCTGATGAATGCTATTTGTACTTTCAAGAGACAAAGGTTTCAGTAAGAATCCAAGGACATGTCCAAAGGAAGAAGGAAAACATCAAAAGGTTGTCATTTCACCAAGCAGAACTCTGACCTGTGAATGATATGTTTGGGAAATATTCAAGTGTGTTAAAAAGCTGACCCCTCCCACCAGTCTCATCCTTTTTTACTATGCATTAGAGCCACAAATCTATGTGTTATGCAAGTTATCTCAGCTGATTAACACCTTCATTTTAACAATCCATGGTTAACCCTCAGGTCACATGTTACAATTCTGATAAGATACCTCATTCAGTTATGCACTTGCTGCAAAAACATGCATGTTACCCATAAGGCATCAGTTTGAATAATAACTCATGCAGTGCTCTCCACTCCACCTTATTTGTGTGGAGTGAGCTCAGAAGGAAATTCTCCAGTAACTCAGAAAATCTTTGCCATAGGAAGTTTTCCTTTCCCAACCTGGCCCTGACCGGGATCAGCTGAAACTACAGAAGCAACACAAAAAGATGGTGGACCGAATAGTGAACATTGTCAGACACAGATCTGGGTTAAATCCAATGTTATTTTGCTCAGCATGCCACCCCAGATTGGACCTAGCCATATGCAAATCAGTCTTGACCCTTCTCCCATGGGAACAGTCTAGCACAAACTGCCAGGCCAGTTCCTCCCTGGACCGGACACAACCAGAAATAAGCATCCTGGGACCGGTTTCAGGGTATCACCCTTCATCAGCCAGGCGAGCTTGAATCCTGTGGCACAGTGAGCTCAGAACCCACTTCTGGGAATAGCCTTGCCACTTAGGACAACTATAACAATACAAAAAGATTATGGATGGAATGCTGAACATTGTCAAACACTCACCCCCAGTCACATATCTGGGTTAAATCCATCCATTGAAACTACAGAGGACCTCAAAGAAATAAAAATAGGATACAATAGGATGGGATGT
The DNA here is from genome assembly GCF_031143425.1 of Pleurodeles waltl. NCBI lineage: Eukaryota > Metazoa > Chordata > Amphibia > Caudata > Salamandridae > Pleurodeles > Pleurodeles waltl. The sequence continues at coordinate 684,312,367 of NC_090446.1, forward strand.
AAATCCTTAATTGGACTAGCTGTGTTAACTGACTTCCTCTATTCTTTGAGGACCCTGTAATTGGGGCAGCAATTCCCTGCAATAAGCCTGAAGCCAATTGGTCACACTACAGCACCTTATATGAGGAATGGCTGATGAACTAGGCTGTCAGACTAGGGTTGGTCTGTGAAACAGCTTCAGGCCTGGAGCTGAGGCAAGCACCAAGGGTTCCTTCCAGAGGAAGAAGAATTGCTGCTGTTTGCCGTTTAGGATGGTGGAAACCACCCTGTTCTGCTAAGAAGTTTCAATGGCACCTGGGGTGCACAACACCTTGGGAGTGTGGTAGACTGCTTGCTGCTGTACTACTTTCAGTCCTTCAAGCAAGGGTCTGTCTAACTCCATGTTTAGTTTGTACAATGGGTTTGCAGTGCTATTTTTCCATCTCGAATCCTGCTGAAGATCTTCAGTGAGACTGTACAAACTTTAATTTCGAGGCATTTGTGCCACAGGCTGGTTCAGGCAGTAGTTCATAATATTAGGGGGCAGGACTTTCACAGTGGGAGGAAAGCTACAGCCAGTGATGAACTGTTGCTAATACTGTGCTTGGCTGATCGCAAAATGTTGCTTACTGTTGGGGTTGGCTATGCAATAACTCTGATTTAGCCTCCCAATTTTTTGTCAGTTTCAGTCAATTACAGAAACATGGTAAATTGACTATCAGCAATGTCCAAATGGTAGCCAGTTTTCCCAATCGACTATTCTTGGCTACACAACATTTTAGCCTGCAAGACCACCTCAGGTCAAGTTCAGACCAGCTATTAAACATACACAAATACTGTGCAGATTTTCTCTTTACCTGATCTGCAAAAAAGGCATTTCTAATATTGGAGGAAGCAACAGAAAGGCATCAGGGAGATTTGAGGACTATAAAGAACATTAAGGGGCTCATATACAAGCCCCTCTGCGCTGCCGGAACATCACTTTTAGTGACAGTCCGGTGGTGCGCTCTGCAAGGCCATATTTACAAGGCCACGTAAAGCCTCCCTGCGTGGCTTTTCATGGCATTTTAAATATGGACTGAGGCAAAGCTGCGCAAGTCACTCTGTTGCCTCATCCTGCGATAGGGAGTCATGCCATGGGCCTCATGGTGGGTGTTTCCACGTAACACCCATGACACATTACCATTACTAGATTTACGAAATTTCTTAAATCTGGAAATGTTTTCAAAAGCCTACGGTTCCCCTGGCCTTCTCCAGCACCACACATAGAAAGAGGAAAATGCCTCTCACGATTGGTTTTGTGCAGGAAGGTGCCCCTTCCTGCACAAAAACAATCATCCCCGCAATATTGACAGCATTGTACTATGGTGCAAGGGTTCCTGTGTCGGGGCATGGCAGCCCATTGTGCGCCGGAGCAGGAGAAGAAGGCAGGAATACGACATATTCCTGCCCTTTTCTTTTGAAGCGGGGTCGTGTAGCAAGAAGGCTTGTGGCTTCTGGCCTGCTCCAAAAACTTGAAAACATGCCCCTAAATCTTTAGTAGATTGCAATAGTAACAAAAACTAGAAAAAGCTTCTTGTGCAAACATGTTTGACTATACTGCCAACGCCCAACGGTATAAAAAAAGACAAATGAACGCACGTAAACTTAATTAAGTGAGCAAGCACTTCCAGAATTGAACTAGCGGGCAAAAATAAAGTGATATCCACTATTTCAAATAACATTTAAAAGTGTTTAATTAGAGGTAGTGAGAAGGATGCGTCTACTAGGCAAAATTGCAATGAACAAGAACCAGACAATACAACAGGGAAAATCCAAATCAACACAGAAAAAGAGGAAGGAGAAAGAGGAGAGAAAGGAAAAATAGAACAAAAAGATTGCAGTGAAAACTTGATGTCAAAGTTAAATTTAGTTGTTAAAATGTGCCTGATTGTCTATTGGAAGAAAATGAATAGAATGTTCTCAGTTATGGGTTGAATTATTGTCCCTCTGAATATGTTGCTGTTTAAGTTCTAAACTTCGGATTGATCTACTGCAATTCGTAAAAATAAATTAAAACAACAACATTTTTAAGTTATCATATTTAAAAATATTTTAGAATTGATAAAAAACAGAATGTATAGTACACACTTTATTGGCTCTTTCTATGTTACTGTCCTTAGGAGAAACTTGTACTAGAGATCTGGGCGCTATAACAAGTGTATTGATTATCCAATATACTCACTCAGTAGACAGTGGATTTGTCTTTCGATCCACATTTATACAAAAACTTCCAAAAGGCGATATAGATGTGCTTTATAAATATGTATTGAGAAGAACCTGAAAGCGTAAATTTAATAGAATTTAGCAAAATATACACAGGGAATATACAGCTTCAATGTTTAGAATAGCTCTCAACCCAGTAATCTGGGGCCCCTGACGTTCTGTTAAGCAAACCCAGAGGGTCAGCGACTGCTTAGACAAAGAAACTTTATTAACAAATCAATAAAGTGCACATAAATAAAGAAGCAAAATGTAAAATTTTAAATTGGAAAACGTGAATGTGAAGGAATCTGAAATTGAAAAATGAAAATTAATTTGGCATTGTCAGATTTATTTGTGGGAGCAGTGCAAGTGCATCAAAAATAGTATGGCATGAACGATGAGTGGCCTCTATAGAATCTGGAAAAGCTCCAAACTTCCCATTCAATTCTGATGTTTTTATAGTTGTTTCTGAATTAAATAAAATATCTCTTCATTTGTGTATTTACTTGGTGAGTGCATATTTCTGCATGTTTAGTTTATTGTTTTGTGGTTCAAATCATCAGAAATGCTTAGGCAATGGTCCCCAGTTCCCAGTATTGACTCAGTGGAAGTCCCCAAATTCCAATAATGATTCAGTCTGGGTTCCCGAGTCCCAGTAAAGATGAAGTAGGGGTACACAGAAGTCAAAATGTTAATTAAGAACCACTGGTTTAGAAGATGAAAGTATCATTATTCATGGAGCTTGTTAAAGAGGCTTTGTTGTATTATGGATTGCGTTTAGTATAACAAACAAGCTATATATCAATTGAATAAAGAGTGTGGTGAAAAAGCTACTAGAGAGCAACTCAATTTGGCTAAACAAATTACTGAAAAAGGCTCAATCAATCATGGGAAATGATAAAAAATTAAGGCCCTCATTACAACAGTGGCGGTCAGTGTTAAAGAGGCGGTAATACCGCCAACAGGCCGGCGGTAAAAAAAAAGTGAGATCACGACCACAGTGTTAACCGCTAACACAGACAGCCACTTTAACACTCCGACCACCATGGCGTAGCAACAAACACCGCAGCCGTCACCACCAACAGACAGGTGGAAGACAATGTACCACCCACCCCATCACAACCCGCCAATCTGCCAACTTTTCCGGGGCGGTACCAATGCCATCAAAAACACAGCGGAAACAGAACACAGAAGGGAAACCACTCACCTCTCGACACTCAACAAAGAACCAGGACGCCATGAATCCCGAGTTACTGGTCCTGCCCATGCTGGTCTACCTCCTCATCTACCAGGAATACCAAAGGCGGCAGCGACAACCACAGTGAGTACTGCACCTAGTATAGAGGGGAGGGGGAGGAAAAAGAGAGTGACACACACACGCAACACGCAACACCCCCACCCCCACCCTTACCCACAACACCATACACACAAACACATGCAGCAACATTACATTTACACCCCGTAACCCCCTGGAAGAACGCTAGGACAAAAGAAATTGAGTTAAATCAGTGATATATTAGAAATAGGCAGATATGCGTAATGAATAGAAAAACAGTGTTTACAAAAAAATACAATATGTACATAAGGCCATATATCGTCCTTTCCAAATGGCCGTGGGCCACTGGGCCAAAAATCATGGGCCAAGCCCACACTTGACTCCTGCCTCAATACGGAGAGAACACTGTAGGGGCATCCGGTCGAAAACACACAGGCACCTCAGGGGCATGGGGAAGGGGGGCACCTCAGCCGGAAGATGGGACAACGCCACTGCTCCTGGAGGGGGCTCCATGCCCACTGCTTGGTCCTGGGGAGTGCAAAGCCACAGTCTCTCAAGTGGGTGGGTTGCCCACTGCTTGGCCCTGGGAAGTGCAAAGCCACAGTCTCTCTAGTGGATGGCTTCTCGACTGGTTCTAGAGGGGGCCTTGTGCCCAGTGTGCTTCATCCTGCCAAGGAGGGGGTCAGTAGATGCATATCCCCACTGGTTCTGGAGGGGGCCTTGTGCCCAGTGATGCAGCACTTGGGGTGTGGCAGTTCACATTTCCTCACCTGGGTGTCTGAGGCACGAGATTTGCAGGGACCAGGTTGCATGATAGTCAATGGAGGCAGGACTAGACTCCATCCTGCAGCGGCTAAGGCTGCAAACTGGTGGTAGTGCCGGGGCTGGTGGGGGTGCTGCCAGTGGTGGTGGGAGGCTCCAGCCTTTCTCCTGCAGCCTCGGATGGCTGCCCACTGGGGATGCTGCTGCTGACAGTAGTGGTGCTAGTGGCTGTGCAGGTTGCAGTGCAGGTGGCTGTGCTTGCAGTGGTGCTTGCGGTGGGGCTGCTGACGGTGCTGCCCGCAGTGCAGGGGCTGGCGGTTGTGCTGGTGGGCACCAGGCCTTCACTTGCATCCTTCGACGGCTGAAGTGCCTTGCCTTGGGTTTTCTGCTCCTTCCTCACCTTGGCAGATGCTGTTGTGACCTTGGCTCTGGCAGCTGGAGTTTTGGAGGAGGCCTTGCTGGGTGGTCGTGCTCCTTGCCCTTCCTGCATGCTGTCCCCTTCTTCAACTTGGCAGGTGGTGGAATGGTTTTGTCCTTTGCAGGGTTTGGTGGCACTCTGGCTGGGCTGACGGTTGCCCCCTTTGATCCTCTGTGAGTTGCAGGTACCACAGCGGACGCCGACTTGGTGGCTGAGGTTCTGGCCTGGGTTCTGGACACCCTAGCCCGAGGGGAAGGATGGGGGGTTAGGGGTAGGGAAGAGGTCAATGTTTGCCAGGAAATGCTTTTTAGACACACTGGGCTGGGAAGAGGGAGAGGGTTTGGGAGTGGAGGAAGAGGGAGTGGTTGTAGGAGGTGTCTGTCTGCTGAGTTTGGGTGAAGGTGCATGGACTGGATGTTGTTGTGAGGTGGATGTCTGTTGGGTGGGTGGGTGTTTGTGTTAGTGTACTTTGGGACGAGGGGTCACAGACACAGTGGGAGAGGACACAAGGGACATGTGCATGGATGTGGATGTGGGGGTGGTGACTGTCAGTGAGTAGTGATGGGCATGCTGGTGATGGAGGTAGTGGATGAGGATTTAGTGTATGCAGGTGTAAGTGGAGAGGATACTGGGAGGGAGGTGGATGAGGAGGAGGAGGGGGACACAGTGGAGGCAGTGCATTTTGGTGTGTCTGTATGGTGATGGTGCTTGTGAGAGTGCGTGTGGGATGATGTGTGGTGCTTGTGTTTGCCTGAGCCACTTCTGTGTGATTTGGGTGAATGTTGGTCTGAATGTGTGCTTGGGATAGGCTGAGGTTGAGGGGATAGGGACTGGGCGGAGGACGTTGGAGGGGAGAGGCTAGAGACGGGGACAATGGCTGCCACTAGTGCGGAGGCCAGAGCCTGAAATGCTCTCTGTTGGGCCACCACACCGGAGTGAATGCCCTCCAGGTATGCATTTGTTTGTTAGTTGCAAATGCCTCTTGACACCCTGGATGGCATTCAGAATGGTTGACTGCCCAACAGTGAGGGAACTCAGGAGGTCAATAGCCTCCCCACTGAGGGCAGCAGGGCTGACTGGAGCAGGGCTTGAGGTGCCTGGGGCGAAGGAGATGCCCACCCTCCTGGGTGAGTGGGCACGGGAAACACGCTGAGGGGCTGCTGGGAGGGCGGTGCTGGTAGGGTGGGTGGCGACTGTACCTGTTGTTGTGATGGGCACAGAGGTGTCCGCCACTGCCAGGGAGCTTCCATCGGAGGAGAAGTCGCTGTCTGTGGTCTCCCCCCATCCCCGTTGTGGTGCTCCCCTTGCCCACCGTCCCACTGGTGCCCTCACCCTTGGTGGATTCGGCCTCCAGGCCCATGTGGGATGCAGATCCCTCCGTCGCCGGTGCCTCTGCTCCTCCACCAGATGATGCTAATGCACACAAGGACAGGGTGACAAAACAAAAAGGGGTAGGAGAGACAAAGTATACACTTGGTCAGTGTCAGCAACACCACTACTGTTGGCATACACAACACACAGGGAGCAGCCCTTTGCACTAGGCCATGCCTAAACATTTACTAAGATAGTCACAAGCCCATGGGGTATAATGCCTAACGCCATTAGCTGCACACCTGAGACCCACAGGACCCTGCCCAGTAGTAGATGCCCACTAACATTATTGGGGTAGGAGTGCTTCAGAACCTACCCAACAAGGCACCTACCCTGACATCTTCGCCCTGGCCTAGGGGCACCCATAGCCCACATCCCCCTCCCAGGTACCTCTTAACGTGCGCAAAGTCAGGATTCAGAATCTGTACGCATTCCCTTGTGGCTGCTGTGATGCCTTCAAGCGCCCAGACATCTCTGGATAGGCCCCCGCCAGGATGTGGAACATCAAGGGGGTCATGGTGCGACGGGCACCCGTTCCACGTTCGGAGGCCAGCCCCAGCTGGGCCTTCGCTGTCTTCTTTACCCAGAGGCGCGGGTCCTCTTGCAGCAGTGGGTGCTCCGCCTGTCAAAGACCCCCAGGGTCCGCACCTCCTTGGCGATGGCACACCAAATACCCTTTTTCTGGTAGGCGCTGACCTGCATGGAAAAGACAGCAAAAAGGGAATTAGTCAACCATCTGGACCGTCACAGTATTGGCCCACCATATCCCTCCCATCCCCTGATGCACATACATTGACCACCTTACAAGCAGCACTCTGGCCAGGACGCCTCTGCCCCTCACTATATGTGGCTTACATGCACAGCACTCCTTACATTCATGGCACACGCATCATGCTCACAGTGTACTCACCTGTTTGTCTGGAGGACCGTTGAGTAATGTGTACTGGGGTGGGACCCCATCCACCAGTTTCTCCAACTCCTCCGCAGTGAAGGCAGGGGCCCTTTCCCCAGACACATGAGCCATTGCCGCTTCCAGACACAGGTCACAGCAGCACTTGCAGTGTATGTCCTCTCCTGTAGAAGGTCAGGTAGAAAGTGAGTGAACAGATAGAAAATGGCTGTGACGTCTGCAGCGGTGCGTACCGTCACTACCGGTGTACATCGCCATTGGCTCCTGGAACCCATAGGGCCCAATGATAACCAATGCAAAGTTGCGCGGCAGTCTTCGACCTCCAACTGAAACGGCGCACAACGCCAGTGCAATTACCTCATTTCCACTTGTCCCCCCTCACAGGTCAGGCAGCCGCCATTTCAGGGGGGCACAGGGCATGGCACCTAAATGAGTCACAGCATACATTGGCACCGCAACTGATTGTCAGATTCACATATTGTTTCTGTAAAGCAAAATAATCATCATTAGTACAATTGATGTGTGAATATGACCCTCTGCTCACCGTTTTCCTCCATAGGCTTCAACCAATGAGGCTGAATATGAGATGGTGGCATCCTTCCGTGTACAGACCCCTGGTGGACCTTGCGACAATGGAGGACTGACACATTATCATAACCTACAGATTGATTGTGCCACAATCCAAGAACTGTGTGCACAATTGGAGGCAGACCTGATGTCAGCTATCCGCCAGCCCACAGGGATCCCCCATCTAGTGCAGATCCTGTCAGTGCTCCATTTCCTAGCAAGTGGTTCCTTTCAAACAACAGTGGCCATGGCATCAGGGATGTCCCAGCCAATGTTCTCCAACGTGTTGACCAGACTGTTGTCAGCCCTGCTGAAACACATGCGCAGCTACATCGTGTTCCCCCAGGTGGAGGATTTGTCCACAGTGAAAGCTGACTTTTATTCCCTGGGACATATCCCCAACATCATTGGTGCCATTAATGGTACACATGTGGCATTTCTCTCCCCCCACCCCCCCCCCGGAGAAATGAAGAAGTTTTCAGGAGTAGAAAAAGCTATCACTTAATGAATGTGCAGATGGTATGTTTGGCGGACCAGTACATCTCCCATGTGAATGCGAAATATCCTGGCTCTGTGCATGACGCCTTTATCTTGAGGAATAGCAGCATACCATATGTGATGGGCCAACTCCAGTTGCACCGGGTGTGGCTAATAGGTGAGCCCAAGGTCCCCACACACTATGAGTAGGTGTCTGGGTATGGGGTTGTCCCTAAGGGTTAGTGTGTGTCTAAAAGTTGTCCCTCGATATTTGCAGTTGACTCTGGTTACCCCAACCTCTCATGTCTACTGACCCCAGTGAGGAATCCCATGACAAGGGCAGAGGAACGTTACAATGAGGTACATGGGCGTACAAGTAGGATTATTGAAAGGACCTTTGGCCTCCTGAAGGCCAGGTTCCGGTGCCTCCATCTGACAGGTGGCTCCCTGTACTACTCACCCAAGAAGGTGTGCCAGATCATTGTTGCATGTTGCATGTTGCACAACCTGGCCTTGAGAAGCCAGGTGCCTTTTCTGCAGGAGGATGTGCCTGGAGGTGGTCTTGTGGCAGCGGTGGACCCTGTGGACAGTGAGGAAGAGGAGGCAGAGGAAGAAGATGTTGACAGCAGAAGCAACATAATTCAGGAGTACTTCCAGTGACACACAGATAAGACACTGTAAGTTCACTTTATCTTTCAGTTTTCTGTTGGACATTGTACATGGCAGCCTGTTTCCTCATGTCTATGCACCCTTTGGCATCTCTAATTTCAGATCTCTGTGCCCCACTCTGGCTCCTGCTATGTGTACTGCTGCCCACCAAAGGTCATTCCAAAGTATATTTCATTGTACATTTGACTTGCAATGCTTTGACAATGTTGTACTAATACATATGTGAATCATTAGAGAGACTCCAGATTAGTATTTGTTCCAAGGGTGTTTATTTAAGTGCTCATAGGTAGAGGGGGATGTGCAATGGGCTGGGCTGATGGTGGAGGAAAGTCCATGGTAGAGTCCAGTCTCTTGGTATCACAGGTGCATTGTCCAATGGGGCATAGGAAGGGGAATAATGGCAGTTCAAGGTGGACAGGGTGACAGAGTGGGATAGAAGGGTGACATTCAGGAGAGTTTTATTTCCTGGTGGGGGTCTTGGCAATGTTCTCTGGCTTTTACCTGGTTTGCAGAGACTGTTTGCGGGGTGGTTCTCCTTTTGCAGGGGATGGGGTGCTGGTGGCCTGTTGTTCCTGTGGCAGGGCCTCCTGTCCACTAGTGCCGGCGGAGGTGGAAGGCTGTTCATCAGTTTGGCTAGTGGCAGGGGCCCATTGTTGTGCCACTGCCTCCCTCATGGTCTTGCCCATGTCAGCCAGCACCCAGCAATGGTGACTAGAAGGGTGTTGATGCTTTGTTAGGATATCCCTGAACTCCAGGTACTGTCCCTCCTGCAGCCGCTGGGTCTCCTCCCAGTATCTGGCCCATCATCTCCTGGGAATGGTGGTATGCTCCCAGGATGTTGGAGAGTGCCTCGAGGAGAGTCGGTTCCCTGGGCCTGTCCTCCCCCTGTCGCACAGAAGTCCTCCCAGCTTCCCTGTTGTCCTGTGCCTCTGTCCCCTGAACCGTGTGCCCACTGCCACTGACCCCAGGTCTCCGATTGTCCTGTGTTTGTGGGGTTGCCTGGGGTCCCTCTAGTGGTGGACACACTGCTGACTGACGTGTCCTGGGGACAGTGGCATGGGACTGCTGGGTGGGCACTGTACTGGTGTTCCCTGAGTGGGAAAGCTTTGTAGTGGGTTGGGACTGTGGCAGGGGAACCGACTGTCCAGAGGTCCCGGATGGGCCAGGTTGGTCATCCTGATCCAGGCGTGCAGAGCTGCTGTTATCACTGTGGGCCTCTTCAGAGGGGGACTGGATGTAGCTGGCACCTACTCTCTGGTGACGTTGAGTATGGGTCCTGTGGGGATGCAAATGAAGAGTTAGTGTATCTGCGTGTTCCATCTTGTGCATGGGTGTGTTTCCATGTATGATTGTGATTTACCTGTTAGCTTGGCCTTGTGTGAGTGGTGATTTTGTGGGCTGGGTGAGTCTCTCTACTGGGCATGCTGTGGTGATGGGTGTCCATGCTAGTCTGTGTTGGAGGTCCATGCATTGGTGTTCCATACAGGGCTTGGTATTGGTATGGGTGGGTTGTGATGGTGGGGTATATTTGAGGTGGTGGAGTGATGGGGGTGAGGGTAGGGGTAGGAGTTTGAGATTGCATGCAGATAGGGTGGGGGGCAATAAATTAGTAAAGATTTGACTTACCAGAGTCCAGTCCTCCTGCTACTCCTGCGAGGCCCTCAGGATGCATTATTGCCAAGACTTGCTCCTCCCATGTTGTTAGTTGTGGGGGAGGAGGTGGGGGTCCACCACCAGTTCTCTGTACTGCTACCTGGTGTATTGCAACCACGGAATGCACCTTCCCCCGTAGGTCATTCCACCTCTTCCTGATGTCATCTCATGTTCTGGGGTGCTGTCCCACGGCGTTGACCCTGTCCACGATTCTCTGCCATAGCTCCATCTTCCTAGCAATGGACGTCTGCCGCACCTGTGATCCAAATAGCTGTGGCTCTACCCGGATGATTTCTTCCACCATGACCCTTAGCTCTTCCTCTAAAAACCTGGGGTGTCTTTGGGGTGCCATGGATGTGGTGTGAGTGATATGTGTGAGGATGTGTGGGGTGATGTGTTGGGGTGTATACTGTGATGTGCGTGGATGGTGTATGGGTGATGGTGTTCTGTGGCTTAGATTGAGTGATTGCTCCTGGCTTGTGTCTCTCTGTGTTGGCAATCTTGTTTTTCATTGAAAGGGTTGTGGGTAATGTGGATATGTGTTTTATAGTGGTGTGTGCATATGTGTCAGGTGTGTGTAGTTTGAATTGTCCAAGGTGGTGGTGTCTTGTAAGTGTGTGTGTATTTTGATCACGGCGGTGTGTATCGCCAATGGTTTACTACGTCTGAAAGACTGCTGCAATGATTCGTGGGTCCTGACACTGTAGGCGTATTCCTGTTGGCGTAACGGTGTGGGTTTTCCTCTCACCAGTTTATCACTGACCTTTGGGCTGGCGGTCTTGTGTGGGTGTCTGTATAGTGGCGGAATTCTCAGTGTGGGTCATAATACCCGTAGCGGAATACTGCCACAGTCACGGTATGTTGGTGGCCGCCAGCATGGCAGTAGGCGGCATTTACCACCAGGGTTGTGATGAGGGCCTAAATATCTTAACATAATGTTTACTACCATCATGGTTATCTATTTGTCACATAACAGACATAAGGAAGGGAAAATTTTGGCTGGAAGAACGACCGTTGCTGTTAATGAGTCCTTAACTGAAAAATATCTGAATATGTAGATATATACATTGACATAATAGCTGAGCCCATATAACCCTAATAAGACTGACTTCCTTGAGAAAAGTATGGAATACCTTAGGATCAGGAATATTTTCTTGTGACAATGTATGAAACATCCTTATATACCTGTTTGGTAAATGATAAAAGGTTAGAAAAAACTAGATCGTTTTTACATACAATGTCTGCAACATTTCTAAGGGTTGGTTTAAAGTTTTGTTACAACCATGGAATTGCCAACATTTTGGTCACTCTGGTTACTCTTTAACACAGATTTTCAGCCAAATCCTGTCAATCATCCTATGGCAGAATTTTTTTCTCAAGAGGCTCCTGAAAATCAAAGCTGGTGAGCGCGATCGAGATTTGTCGTCACCTAGTGCAATTTTCTAACACCGGCAGTCATGAGCAGTCATGGTCTGAGGGCTCTCTCTTAAGTAGATCTGCTCCAGTGTGAATACGTTTTCTACTCAAGTTGGAGTAAAATCAATTCAAATGGTTGCGTGCTCTTGAGTAATGCATGGTACTGTTCATACTGATTTTTCGCACTACTGGTACTAAATTACACCATGAGCCGCCTATTTCCCACCCATTGGCAGAACTCCATGTATTCTCACAGAGTTTTTATGTAACTCCGTGGAATTCCATGAAGTGAAACTCTGCAAGTTCTGCTTCCTCCTAAAAATGTCAGTTGCATGGCAAAATGCTTGTTGAATTATCATTTTTTTGTACTAAAAAATAATTACTTTCTGTATGGCAATTGAATGTATAGACAGAAAAGAGAAAGCGTTAAGGAGTACAGGTCATTCTCCTCTTATGCCAACCCATTTATCTTGTCATGTAAGAGAAGCAGAATCTGAAAGATAAAATGAGGTGATTAGAGGGAAATGTAAGCCTTATTGTGTCCCAATATTAGTGACGTTTTTCCAATATGACATAGTTCTGAATGAGACTGCAAATGTTTTCATGACAGCCAAAATAAGAATGCATTTAATGAGAAACCGATTTTCAACTTTAACAGAAACAAATGTGTTTTTTTTAGATTGTGAGATTTTCATTGATGAAGATATGATACAAAAGAAAATGTATAGGAAATATTGTGAACATACCTTACTGGAAGTATTTAACGGACCAAAAAAACTGTGTAGTGAAAGGCATGTTTATTTACAGAAGATACATTGGGGGTCATTCTGACCCTGGCGGTCATGGACCGCCAGGGCCAACGACCGCGGAAGCACCGCCAACAGGCTGGCGGTGCTTCTGGGGCCATTCTGACCGCGGCGGTACAGCCGCGGTCAGAAAAGGGAAACCACTGGTTTCCCGCCGGTTTCCCGCATCCCCAGGGAATCCTCCACGGCGGCGCTGCAAGCAGCGCCGCCATGGGGATTCCAACCCCCTTCCCGCCATCCTGTTTCTGGCGGTTTTCACCGCCGGTTTCCCGCATCCCCAGGGAATCCTCCACGGCGGCGCTGCAAGCAGCGCCGCCATGGGGATTCCAACCCCCTTCCCACCATCCTGTTTCTGGCGGTTTTCACCGCCAGAAACAGGATGGCGGGAACGGGTGTTGTGGGGCCCCTGGGGGCCCCTGCAGTGCCCATGCCACTGGCATGGGCACTGCAGGGGCCCCCTAACAGGGCCCCATTAAGATTTTCAGTGTCTGCTTGGCAGACACTGAAAATCGCGACGGGTGCAACTGCACCCGTCACACACCAGCAACTCTGCCGGCTCCATTCGGAGCCGGCTTCCTCGTTGCTGGGGCTTTCCCGCTGGGCGGGCGGGCGGCCTTTTGGCGGTCGCCCGCCAGCCCAGCGGGAAAGTCAGAATGACCGCCGTGGTCTTTTGACCGCGGTACGGTCTTCTGGCGGTTCCCGCCAGGCGGGCGGCTTCCGCCGCCCGCGGGGGTCAGAATGACCCCCATTATGTATTAACAGGTTTGGGGAAAAGACGTACAACAAGACACTGATAAATAGAGGAGAGAAAAGTGTTAAACAAGTGCAAAAAGAAAACCTTTTTGGAAAAAATATTTGGTGAAGGAAGGAGAAGGATGCTATTGCTGAACAGAATATTTTAAGGTTTATCACAATGTATAATCTTGACAATACAGAAATGTCTATGCTATTGAGGATAATTGTACATTTATTAACTCTTGATCCTCATTTGAAAGGGTGTCTCTTACACAACACTATGCTTACCTAATGAAGATAGCCTACATTAAAAGACATATTGAGCCCTAGTGACACTATTAGTTCTATGACTGAAGCACCTACAGCTACATGGTTATCTAAAAACATAAAGGGATCCCACAAACTGTGTATGTTGTGATTATAAAATGGGTTAACAGTTGGAATTAAGAGACAATAACCTGTACAGGTTGCTTAATGTATGTAGGTTACACTAAATAGCATTACAATAGAGATGGAAAGAACATCTCAGGGTGATAAAAATTGTCATAGCAAATATCTTGTGGCAGTTCGTTTTGAAGAATGTTGTGATAAGAGATAGAAAGATTATGTTCATCATATTAAACAAAAGCATGCAGTATGTAATACAGAGCAATATATGAGAGAGAAACATATTGGAATAATAGGCTTCAAGTATCTACCAAAGGTCTTAACAAAATCAATGAGTTTCAAACTTTTCTTCATGTTAAACACATCTCATATTTGTAAATACTGTTTTTGTCTTAATATCTTGTAGTGGAAAGCTAGAAATGGTCACAAAGTTTTTTTGTCACTTTGTGTCACTTACATTTTAAAAAACAATAATGGTTGGAAATAATATATTATTAGACTCTTCTGATTTCATTAATGTTGTTTGCTGAGCTTACTGGTTGGCACAAGAGAAACAGTTTTTCTTGTTTAGATATTTTAGATCCACATATTTATAAGTATTTTAATATCATTAGAAAGTAGTATTTTGGCTGCAGCAGAGTCAATTTTCTGTGTGGTCACTGTGGATTTTTGCTTTGCGTTTTTCTGGTCTCTACTTTAGATGGCATTAGGACTCTATGCACTGTGACTCTTCCATTGAAATACAACAATACTTTTAAAATTACTTTTACCCAAACAGTCTGTTTAACTCTCCTGTGAGTTAAAAGTGGAAAGCACAGCACATGGGCCAATGACAAGAGAGTTAAATGCCATTGGTGGACTGTCGTGTGTATTCATACCACCCACATTAAAATAATATATAACTATCATGAGAACCACTGTTTTGGTTCGGCTGCAGTTTAAAAACACTGCATTGACATAAGGAAAGGGACAATCCCTTTGCATTATAGGAAAACATATTTTGATATGAATGAGTTATCTCTAAAATGTTTCTTATACAACCACAGGGCTGACTGCCTAATGTATAGAAAATTGGCACATTACATGTTTGGAATATACACCCTAGTGGAGGCTAAGGGATCTTTTCACAAACTGCACAGTCAAATTACTAAAGTACCACAAAATTCCTTTCACAAACCTACATGTGTAAATCGTAATCTCCACCATTCCTATTTTTTCTTTAGAGAAATCCTCACAAATTTAGGATTAATAGTTAGAAGTAAAGTGTGTGAGGGACAAAGGGGAGTGTGCGGAAAATAAGGCATGCTTATTACTAAACGGGACGGGCTTTGGAGGAGTAGGTAATCTGTTCTCATTAATCAATTTGCAGAGAAACCTCTCTGATATGACATTATTCCCCATAATACGTGGCCACTCTGATATTGCTTATTGTGAAACTGCAGTTACATTTTTGCCCCACTGGATGACATTTAACTCTACACTTTGAGAAAGCAGGCCACTGAATTACAGTTTATAGGCCTCAAAATTCTGCACAGAGGACAAATTATACAATGCTAGTATGAAGTGTATAGTACTCCTACCACCTTTGCCCAAGTATGTGTTACCGAAAGGGGACTGTGGTCTACTGACTTCATTGACAGAAACCAAATTATATTGGCAGTTAGTCTGTTGACATGACTGCCATATGCATTATGATAAAAATATGCTTTCCTAGTAATAATGACATCACAAACCTCCTCGAACCAAAACGAGCTCCTTTCTATCGTTCTGCTTCAATGTACCAAGGTCTTTATAAATTGTACTGAGAACTTCTACTTTCTCAATAGTGAAAACATTGTTATGAACATTCACCGGTGCCAAGCGATCACCCCTTGGGCTTTCTAGCACATACATGTGGTAAAGGAGTTCCCAGCTGTATATTTCAACACCCTTCCTAGTACCAGGGAAGAAACATGAATGGAAAATCCACCTTTAGACATTCATGATGTTGATCCTACATTGGGGAGTTGGAAGGTTCTTTAGCCTTTTATTTGCAATGCTTCAATTGCCCACATCGCCTGAAAATATAGGAGTCAGTACTTCTTTATAAGTTCTTGTCGCGCTGCTGCGCGCGGCACGAGCCGAACATTCGGCTCGGGTTGCGGCACGCGGTCCCAAGACACGCCGCGTCCCCACCTGCTCTCCACCTTCCGAGGCCCCAAATTGGGCATGGGGCCTCGTTCTTCTGTAGTGCACCGTGCTCACAGGCAGGTCTGACCCCCCACTCACCTGTTCTTTTCTTCTTCTTCTTTTTCTTGTCATCTGGTTGTGCCTTCCTTTATGTTTTTCTCCCTTTCCCATATTACCCTTCTCTTCCCAGCATTTCTTGTTCCCTACTGTCTATGGCTCCTAGTCCATTCTGTTCTATGTGTTTTTCCCTATCTAAGATGGTTTCCTTGAACTTCCTGTTGGTCGCTTCCTGTTTGTTGGTATTTAAGGGCTGTGATTCTTTCTCTCCTTGCCCTGCAGCACTTTCTGTTTGGATGGTGTCTTTGCTCCAACTTCCCTGTATTCCTGTGCTGGTTCTCGTCGGTTCCAGTGTATTTTCCTGTATTTTGCTCCTGCTGTTACCTTTTCATTTTGTTCCTGTTGCAGGAACCTATCTTTTTTGAGTTTTTTTCCCCTTTTCAGGTTATTTTTCCCTCTGGCACTACTTCTGAGGGACACATCCTGCTCTTGGCGTACCCATTGCCTGCAGCACCGTGGCTACCAGAAAGAGTCGCCCCTACCTGGGCCAAGGCCGAACATTCAAGAACAAGATCCACGCCACTCGTTCTGCGGACTCCAGGTTTAGGCAGCACGTAAGTCGTGACAGTTCTCTCCATTCTTCAGTTTAAACTTCAAACCTGCCATGTTCTAGAAGCGGAGTCGCAACTCTTTCCATTATGTGGTGACGGGAGAACATTCTCACTATATCCCCAACAGGTATATCAAGGCCATGGTCCATGCCAGCTCTAGAAACATAGGTTGACATGATTGTAACTTCCTCCGTCAACAATAGCAGATTGCCTCAAAAGACAATGTTTGATGCATAACTGGGGATGTGGTGACCATAAAATACTCTGCTTTTACCCTAACCCAATAGAGATAGAGGCTGATGACTTCAAAAGTTACTCAAGATAACTGAGTGTGTTCAAATGATTAAATCAATTGTCTGTTGGACAGTTAAAATCAACATATGTAGAGTTGGGTGGAAATACATCTGTAGAAGAGCTACTATTTGAAGAGTGTGTGGTTGGTCTATAAATGAAGCCCTTTTGGACTGTTTCTAGTCAAAGATGGAATAACAGATGAGGCACTCAGGCTATCTGGGATAGATGGCAATAAATATCATGACTTGAAGCTACGAACCACACAGTCCCTTGTGCATTCTTTTTGCTTCTTCTGACCCAGTTCACTTGTCACAACATAGTGATGTTATTAAAGAGAACATTAGCTGCCCTGCTCTCTTCTCAGCCAGTATTCAGCCTTATGTTTAAGTTCATTACTGCTTTTAGTGTGCCCAGGGATGAGAAGAGGAACATTAATCAATACCATCATCTATGGTGTTGCCTCTTGGGAAAGATCTAGAAAGATCAATCTATTTTGATGTTTTGTCCTCTTCCTACATTTAGTTGGACTGATTTGATGGCTGCAGGGAATGGAAATTAGGTTCTGCCATTCTATGTAGTGCTTGAACAAACTGTTTGTTCCCACAGAAATGATCTACACTGGCAACCTTGGATGTTGGCATAGTGTATCCAATTGGAGGATCCACATATTTATTACATTAGGTTATTAGAGTGTGACTCTAGTTTGTTAACTGCTTGCACACACATCTCTCCCACACTTTCAACCATCACCAGGTTACTACTTTGTTTATTAAATAAATCTGTCATCCTTTTCTCCAGCAACACATTTGAACCTGCTGTCTTCCCTGTCATTCACATTGTTGTCATCAATTATGTCATTTCAGATGTTGCAGTGATGTTATCAACATCAATGATTTCCTAGTACACGTAATGAGTGATGTAATATGGGACATAATTAGCAGTGCAAAGTGAGGGAGCAAGTTACAGTTACTTTGGGGCAGCTGAGATAACTATAAATGGTTAATTTCAGTGGTATTGTTGTTTAAAATGACATTTTCATCTGACTTTACTGTCTATTTAAACCAAATAAGTACACTGTTCCAAACAAAGTGAACACAGGGGACTAGAAAGGACTGCAGTGAAATTGTTATAGGAGTGCCCTCAAGCATCACATTAGGATGTCAAGCATCATCATTGGGCTAACCCCTCGCCAGACTGGCACTGCAATGTCTGACGGGCCTCCAACGGAAGGATGGAGGCTCTTCAACCAAGAAGATGATTAATCAAAGACTGCAGCCCATATTGAAAGGGGAAATGAAGGAGAGACAAGAGTCTAAAATTAGCTCTAATCCTCTTAATAATTTTTATAATTTCAATAGGGATTAGGCCAAGGTTAAAAACACAACACGGAGTATACAGGAAAACAATGTTACCAATACTCCTTCAAAGCTAGAGAGGAGGCAAGTAGTTTGCTCCTAACATATGGTCGACATGTTTCGCGCCCTCACGGTCACACACGGATCCACTGGCGCTTCATCAGGACCGCTAACATTTTACTTCTCCTTGTAAAAACAAGACAATAAATGCTGGGAGGTCACTTACAGTCTGCCGATCTATTGTGTATGTCAGTCAAATGGAAGGTCGCCCTGTGTCAAAAACAAAGAGACAAAATAAAAAAAAAGACAAATCTATATATGTCTAAATGACGAGACATTCATTATTGTCACTGTCAAATGGGAGCCGCACGCATATTAATACTTGTCGTGTACTCACAAAAACAAAAACAAGGTACTCAGGTAAAGAAGACTTTACTGTCTATTTAACCTTTTGGTTTTCATTGAATTTCCAAGGTTTTTCTTTAATGTAAAGTAACATATCATTTATAATTCCTGACTATAAGGTCAATTTAGCCATTGTTTTTTTCAGTTAATTTCTATTTTTTTTAATATAAAGTAAGATGTCCATTGCCTTGTGTGGAATGGGGTTGCTTCAGACCCCATGCGGGCATGTCTGTGGGATTGGGTACAGCTAGGTCTTTGGCCATGAGTCATTGTGGGTTTGGATGAGCATGGCTGACTGTATGATGTAACAATTAAAGGGTGTAATTTTGAAAACATAAAAAGAAATATAAAAAGCAGACCTCTTGGCTTTTAAGAGTAACACGTCAACATATATCAGAAGTCTATGTCATTTATTCACCAAGAACCATAAGCAAATGTATATTCTATAAATGTACACATAACAGTGTTGCAAAGTGATTGCCCTGGAAAATTTTCATTAAAGTCCCTTTTTTTTAAAAATGACATTAACTTATCTGAATATTTTTTTTACATTTTTCAGACCACAAAGTGCAGACATAAAATCAATCACAAGAGGTCCCTGCACTCCAAATGAAGAGCATACAGCTCCAACTAGGAGTAGTTTAAAAAATATGGTAAGCTCCCCCGAGGTAATTTATTCAGTGAGACAGGAAACTTACTGTGTTTTTTCAATGTTGCTGAGGGGCTTTGCACTCCATGCAGCCCCTCACAGCATTAATAAAAATACTTGATAGTGCCCTTACCCTTTTCTGGGGGCGCCAACAAGATCCAACATATATATATAGTTTATTTAAAACGTGCGTGCAGGGCATTATGGGGTGCTACTGAGCTGGAGAATAGAATGTGAAATAAGTGGCTTCTCAGCTGATTTTACATTCAATTTGTGCATGCAAGACCCATTTCTATGGGGCTGATTTCTTGTTTTTTTAAAGTAAGATGAGTAGGGTCCCTCTCCCATAGCTACTTATGTGCCCTGGAGACCCCAACCCTGGGGGTTTTTTTCTGGGGGGGAGATGAGGGCATGTGGCATCACTCCTGTTAGATATGGGGTCTTTGGTTGGCAGTCAGGTTACCCCCTGCCCAAGCAAGGACCCTCACTCTAGTCAGGGCAATCGAGAAACGTACCTGGTTAACAAGCACAAGCAGAAAGGATTAACCCTTAAGCAATGTATAAAATATTTGTACCAACACACATAATAATACAGTAAAAACACCACAAAATGGACACCACACCAGTTTAGAAAAATAGGCAATGTTTATCTAAATCAAACAAGACAAAAACAAAAAAAATCCAACATACACAAGTCTAGATATGAATTTTCAGAATAATAAGAGTCTTACTCGACAGAAAACAATGGAAATATTGATTTTACACAAAGTACCTGGTTTGCATAAAAAATAAAGCTGCACGGGCGACCTTGTGTTGATAAAAGTCGGAAATGTGTTGATTCCTTATTCACAAGTGAGGCCGTGCGCTGCTTCTTCTCTGGTCGGGTAGGAGATGCAACGTTTTTCTCCCTCGCAATAGAGCGATGCATCGATTTCCGTAACGGGGCACCTCGGATCGGTGCAGGTTCACAATGACTTTGATGCCCAGGGACGATGCGTGAGAAAACGGGTCGCACGGTGTTAGAAAACTGTGCTGCATGGGGTTTGCGTCGTTATCAGCAGCTGCAAGTGGGTGTTGCGTTGTTTCTCCAGTGGCGATGCATCGATCTTATAGCCGTGAGGCAGGTGAAGTATCAATTTTTGCTGCAAAGCAGGTGGTGTGGCGTTTTTAGGCAGCGTTGCAGGTGGTGCGTCAAAAATTTCACAGCACAGTGTTCTGTGCGTGGATTTCAGTCCTTCTTCTGCCAACTTCACCTCTTAAGAGCCCAGGGACTGGATAGGAAACCACTTGGCAGGGCAGGAGTCTCAGCAGAGAGTCCAGGTTCTGGCAGAGGAAGTCTTTATTGGCCTTGAGACTTCAAAACAGGAGGCAGGCGCAGTTCAATCCCTTGGAGATTCTTCTCAAGCAGGAATGCACGACAAAGTCCAGTCTTTGTCCCCTTTCACGGGCAGAAGCAGCAACTGCAGGATAGCCCAACAAAGCATAGTCACAGGCAGGAGCAGCACTTCTCCTCAGCTCTTCACCTCTTCTCCATGGCAGAGGCTCCTCTTGATATCAGAAGTAATCCTGAAGAAATGTAAAGTCTGGGGTTTTGGATCCACTATTTATACCTCTGTCTGCCTTTGAAGTGGGCAAACTTCAAATGAAAGTCTCTGTTGTTTACAGGATCCTGCCGTGCACAGGCCAGGCCCCAGACACACACCAGGGGGTTGAAAACTGCATTGTGTGAAGGTAGGCACAGCCCATTCAGGTGTAAGTAACCACTCCTCCCTCTACTCTAGCTCAGATGGCTCATCAGGATATGCAGGCTACACCCCAGCACCCTTTGTCTCACTGTCTAGAGGGGATTCACAAACAGCCCAACTGTCAGTCTGACCCTGACAGGGAATCCACAAACAGGCATAGTAACAGAATGGTTTAAGAAGGAAAATGCCCACTTTCTAAAAGTGGCATTTTCAAACTGATAATTTAAAAACCAAAAGTTGTATTTTTAAATTGTGAGTTCAGAGACACCAAACTCCAAATTTCGATCTGCTCCCAAAAGGAATCTGCACGTAAAAGTTAGTTAAGGACAGCCCCATGTTAACCTGTGAGAAAGGTAGCCCTTGCAACAGTGAAAACCAAATTTGGCAGTATTTCACTGTTAGGACATGTAAAACACATCAGTGCATGTCCCACCTTTAACATACACTGCACCCTGTCCATGGGGCTACCGAGGGCCTACCTTAGGGGTGGCTTACATGTATGGAAAGGGAAGGTTTTGCCCTGGCAAGTGGGTAAACTTGCCAGATCGAATTGGCAGTTTAAAACTGCACACACAGACACTGAGGTGGGTGGCACAACCAGTGTTGCTGGCCCACTAGTAGCACTCTTCTAGGGACTTATTAGTAAATCAAATATGCCAGTCATGGATAAACCAATCACACGTGCATTTTACACAGGGAGCACTTGCACTTTTTCACTGGTCAGCAATGCCCAGAGTACCATAAATAGCAAAAACAGAGTCCAGCACACAGTCAAAATCTGAGACGCAGAGGCAAAAAGGACAGGAGAGACCACTCCAAGGATGCCAGGTCTAACACTTTTCTGAGCCTCATATGGACCCTTCCCCTAAACTTCAAGTTATGGTGTCGCACTGGCACCTGCTCACATTGTTTAAAAAAAATAATTTCACCCCACAGCAACATGGTCATCATTTAGAGGTGACCAGGGGCCCCAACTGCGAACCCTGGGTTGCTCCTTGTGGCCACTGACAGTGCCACTGTCTTCAGATAAGAAGGCAGAAAGAACTTGCAAAGCAATATTTTTTTCTGGAAAGAAAACAGGTAGTACAGCTTTTCTTTAAGTTACTTAATAAAGACAAGGTATTTTTACTTCCCTTTGTTATCTGAAGGGCTATGTTTATGGCTTTTCTTTGCACACAATGTTGCAGCTCTAGGCAAGTGCAACATAGTGCTATCTACCAAGTGCAAAGCTCAAGGGGGCCTGCTTTGCATGACAGGCTTAGGTGAGATAAAAGCAGCCTGCAGAAATCATTGTACACCAAGTATTTTTCAGGGTACAATAACAATGACCTGATTCTCTGGAGGTTAATGCTCTTGATGGAGAGATCTTTGATTTGTCTAGCCCCATTTGTGACTCATGATAAAGGAGCAGGAAGGGGCAATGTTACTGTTGTAAAGCAGAATATGTAACAGTCAATTGAAAGATTTGCATTTAATGTGGGTAATTTAGTGGGTTAGAGTTTTTCTCACAGATGCTTTTGTTACTTGGAGATTAATTCTTTGAATATTGCACAATGAGCTTTGGACTGGAGTAAAGCAGTGCATTCAAACTACCTGCAAGGCATAAGTTTAGAACCCTATTGTTGATTCCTGAATCTTTCTTTATTCTAAGGTTGTCAAAAATGTTTATTGTATTCTGTTTCACATCTGTGTTATTTTTGATTTTGCTTTTCAACCCAAATCATGAACTGTGTTGTAAACTAGCCTGAAGTAACATGCTGTAGCGCTATGTGCTACTTTGCATCAAGCAGGTGTACCATGGGTGGTACATGGATGTACTCATTCCCACCTCATGGACTTTGACACTATTCCATACCTACTAACTTTGATAGCAAGGGATTTGCATCAAAAATGTATGCTTCCTCAAGACAGATTTATTTTCTCCAAGCTTTTCTAGCTTTGCATGTGTGCTGCACAGTAATATACAAATTCAAAGTGGCAAAGTGATAAACTTTATCAAAACTATCAAAACAGAAATTATTGCTGGAAAGGTATTCTTCCAGTCCAAAACCTATGCTTGACATCAGGTACGCACCCTTGAACTATGGTGCAATGTTATGTGCACTGGTACACAGCAGCCTAACACTAGAGCATAGAGAAACAGCACCATAGTGAAGTAGATATGGTGATGTTATGCTCTCCCTCTTTCCATGCAACACGGCGCACAACTTTAGTTACTGTACTGCCTGAAACTGTTGTAAATCTACCTCTTTATTTCTCCAAAACAAGCACACTTGACATATAATGCCTATAGGTATGGATGATGGGACTCCTATACCTTGTAGTCCTAATTGTCTTAAGGAACATTTCCAGTGCATTAATTTACACACTTGTATGACTGTCACTATACACTATGTTTTTGATGTAAAGTGCTCTACCAATCTTCATTGGGATGTAGCACTAATGAACAAATATATATGAGAGAGTGTTAAGGAAAGATGAAGGGAATTATTGGAGAGTGGTGGTGAGGGAATCCAGGAGGGAGCTAATGGGGGGATGGCGCCAATTCTAAAGCTGTCCCGAGTTTAAGTCAATATTACAAGACCAGGGAAAAGGAACAGGTCACATGTTTAAGCAGGAACCAGCAGCACAGATCTATTAGTGCTTCATTGATGTGTTGCATTCTGCATTCTGCAGCACATGTAGAAAGAGGAAAACGCCTCTCAGGGTTGCTTTTTGTGCAGGAAGGGGTCCCTTACAGCACACAAATAATCTTACATACAACGCAGGCACCCTTACACTCTGGTTCAAGGGTGCCTGCTTTGGGTATAGGCAGCCAATTGTGTGCCAGCATAGGATGAAAGGACAGGGATGCACCGTATTTCATAAACAAGATGCATTCCTGCCCTTTCACATTGGCGTAGGGCAGCACAGCAGGAACACTTGCGGATTTGCCCTACTCCAATTCCCCATAAATATTGGCCCAAGTGTTAAAACAAAGAGCTCTAATATATATGATAATAAAGCTAGTAAATAGAAAGTGTAAACATTGGTTTGTAAATGATTTCTTTGGGCGAGCTTGGGCATATGGTGTTTTTTTAAAATATACAGTTGTGTAGTATAAGTATATTTTTGTTTCTGTGTAAACAGTGTACCTTGTCATTTTTACCTGTTTCTTTCAGCACCTTTTGGGTTCTCTATTCACAAAGTTTAGAAAACATTACATAACCACTTTTCATGATGATTTGACCAGTCCTCTTTGCAGGAATGTTCTCTACTCCACTTCTGTTTGATGCACATGCTTGTTAAAAAAATAAACATTTACAACTACCAATATTATGAGATGCAGAAAAGTCTTTAATGTGTCAGTTTTCTAACAGTGATTGATGCATCATACCTTAATCTAAAAGATTATTTTTACATGTGGGCAGCTTTTCATGCAATACAGGGCATTGCAACTACTCATTATATGTGATTTATGACTCTGTAAATTGACTGGTGGAATAGGGAGCCCTGCAGTGCAGACCTTCAGGACTTACAGGAAGTTCTCAGTTTTAACCCTGACACTCTCTATCGTACTTTGGCAACATTTCTAGAACTTTGGAAAATAGCTCAGCAGCCTGAATGCTGGCTGAACAAAACCTCTGTACAAGGTTTATCATTACAATTCCTCTACATCTCACAATTCATGCTACTATAATTAAATTCACAGAAGGCAATTTGGTTTCTGTGCTTGCTATGGGCACACCATACATGTTTGGTGCATTTAAAATGACACTATCATACTTGGTAGCATGTGATGTACACATGCCAAACAGATTTAGGGCCTAATTACGAGTTTGGCGGTCCGAGGATCATAGATCCCAACGGGGTGGCGGCGGTCGGAGTCATGGTCAGCCACGGCTGAGCTGAGTTCAGCGCCATTGTGCTGATCATGAGTCCTCTTTTTGCCAGCCTTTTCATGATAGGGTCCCTATCATGAAAAAGCTGGTGGAAAGCCAGTGCTGGGGGCTACAGGGGGGCCCCCTGAGAAAGCGCACTGTCTGCACTGCAGAGACTGCAAACAGTGCACATTCCGAAGGTGCTGTTGTGCCATGGCATAGCTTCAGATCCTTTAAGGGAGCCGAGGCCAATGTCCTGGCACTGTTGCCACCTGTCTGATCTGCAGAAATGCCATAATATGATGTTTCTGTTGGTCATCCCGGTGGAAACATCGTAATACGACCTGGGGGGAAGGCTGTCGGTATGACGGCAGCCTCCTTCCCGTGGCTTTGGTGGTCAGATCATTCCGACTTCCAAAGTCGTAATGAGGCCCTTAGTGTATGTGATATCACAGTCTCATAATTATTGAAAAGTTCTGTAGGTATTTGTCATGCAAATCAGTGACCAAACCAACCATGATGTCACTAGAATAGACACACTGGTTCTTAGGGGTAGAACCTGCAAACCGGAGGGATTTCACATGCTGTGGTACTGGTGGGCCTATTTAACCTGTCTACAGGTGGACATGTGGCTAGAGTGGGCATGTGATGCTATGATAACTGTGTCTTAGTAAATAGCCGCTGTACTATGCCTTTTGAGATTGCACTTGTACTCCTTCCGTCATATTTGCACCTTTGCCATATCAGCACTTTATGTTTGGTAATTTCAATAGTGTTTTATTTGTTTCAGTATCTTTCGGCTTAATTCCATATATATGTGTATATATATATATATTTATATATATATATATATATATATATATCTGTTGTGGTGTGTATTTTTGAAGTTAAATAATCTCAATTCCTATAATATCAACAGTTACACCGGTGATGTAACACAACTTCCTCTGCTTGTCTGCTCACCCCAAAAAGTTCCAGGCAGCTGCTGAAGTGGATGCACTTTTTTGGAAAAGTTTGTGATTATTTATCAAACAGTGGCAAAGTAATTAGCAAATCAAAAAATGCTTTTCCTATGGAAAATTGGTCCTAGCTTTAACTACACATATATATTCACTGTAAAAATCAAAGATTACAGGGACGTTATAGTTACGAAAGAGAATTTGTAATTGTAAATGTATTTATATAGCGCTTACTACCCCTGACAAGGCATCAAAGCACTTTTCGGTGAGTAGCACGCTACCCCGGAATCCAAAAGGATTAGTGGTGGATTAATATAAGCAAATATGAGTACAGTATTAGTTTTAATATGAGTTGATTTGAGCAGCGGATATGTGCGTTTGTTTATATGTTTGAAGAGAATAATGGAGGGACAGAGGAGAGAAGAATCCGGAAGTGTTAATTGGGAGTTTATGGTGATAGGATAGAGCTTGGGGTGACTAAAGGAGAGATGGAGGAGAGAAGATTCTGTAGAAAGGGGTTAGGGAGATCATAGTAGTAGAAAGGTTTTTGGATAAATCAAAGGTGAGATAAGTGAGTGATAATTTAGAAGGGTTGTTTGGGGGTTCATAGTAGTAAACTGAGGTTTGGGGTGAGCCAGGAGCCGTAGAAGAGGGAAAAACCTTGGCAGGGTTATTTTGGAGATCATAGTAGTAGAATGGGTATGGGATGAGTCAGAGAGTGTGGATGGAGGATAGATGGATAGAGGTATATGGTGATGGGGAGACGGAGTAAAACTTAAGAGAGAGAATTGGTTTTGTTTTTATGTATATATATATATATATATATATATATATATATATATATAACTCTTGGTGATTGTCAGTAGGTAGTTTAGTTAGGACCTACTTTCTATTAAAATAAAGCAATTTTTTGCTTGCCTACATCTTTGGCGCTGCTTGACAAATCTACACAAAATTTTCCCTAACATTTTGACAGTCACGTGAGCTGCTTTCTGGAATATTTCAGGGTGCTCCATCAAGCTGGGCTGAGATAAAGGTGGGGTGAAATGTAAAGCTTTTCCAATCTTAATTCTCATAGGAAAAAGTGAAAATTGATAACGCAAAAACCACTGAGTGGAATTACACCAAATGTGACAGAAAGGTAGCTCTCTGTCCAGAAAGAGCATTTTTTGTTATTTGCTGTAAATCCGTTTTGTTTAATAGTTTTTGAGTAATTTTAAAAAATCCACATTTGTACATATAGGGACACAAGGATTTGCGACCCCTATCATGCAGAGATCTGATTGGCGGATAACTCTTCAACAACAGAAGTTTTGTCAGCCATCTTGGGGCTCGGCTTAAGCCGAGTCTCAGGAAAAAAATACAAATAATACAAAAAGAGGCTAGGGTACAAACATCCTGACACCTTAGCTCTGGTTTTGGGGCCACAAAGGGACCCTCCCAGGCCTAAAAAAGCATTTTTTTAAATGTTATGGTCCAATCTTCGGTGCATCCACGGATCTGTCATAAAATTTTATAAAATTGAAGTGCGGTCTCCTGTGGTTTGTTATCATGAAGCCCCTGGGTGAGCCAAGTCCCGGGGGCATTTTTTTAGAAATGTGGGGTGGCTTCCTGGACCCCTCCCACTGCCCTGGTGATTGCCAGTAGGTAGTTATAGTTAGGACCTAGTTTCTATATACATACATGCAGTGGCACCCGTGGCCCTCCGTGCCCTGTAGAGCACCACTCCCCAGGGCAAACAGAAAACAATCGAACAGGGGTCCATTTCAGACACCCAGGCCCTGGGGACCACCACCTCCCCAGGGCTAAGTACTTGTTGGAGAGGGGCTGTGCAGCCCCCCTCTGTAGAGACTTTAATGGCCCTGTGGACCACCTCCCCCTAGGTGGTGCTCCTACTAAGACCCAAGGTGCTCACTTCCCCCGGAGCCCACATTAATATGTTTTGGGGGGACGTGGCTGTGTGGGCCCCCTCCCCGGGCTGATCTTGGGCCCGGGGACCCCATCCTCTGGGGCCCAGACTTCTAAAATAATGTTTTTTAGGGGAGGGGGCCATGTGGCCCACTTCCCCCAGCTGATTTTGACCCCAGATGCTCCATCCCTAGGGGCCCGGCCTTCTAAAATATGTGTTTTTGGGGAGGGGGGGTTGCACGGCACAGCGCTGCAGCTGACTTCAGCCCTAGGGGCCCCATTCCCCAGGGCCCGGTGTTAATATTTTAATTTTTGGGGGGAGGGCCATATGCCCTCCTTCCCGGGCTGATCACGGCCTATGGGACCCCATCACTTGGGGCCCAGACTTCTAAAATATTTTTTTGGGGCTGGGGGCCACAATTACCCCCTCCCCCAGCCGATTTTGGTCCCGGGGACACCATTCTCCTGGGTCCAGCCTTCCAAATTGTTGTTTTGGGTTTTTTCTCTACAAGTCAATCTCAGCCCTTGGTACGTGGCCGTCTGTGCTGGGTCCCCACAGGGGGAGGGAGCCTGAAGGCCCCTGCAGTCTTAGTCGGCTCCCACCTCCTGCGGGACCCAGCATTGCTGTCACAGAAAGGAAGCTGCTAAACATGCAAATCCTTCACGGTGACAAAAATTGTTTTATCTGTTTCCCTGCCCGCATATCTGCAGGCAATGAAACAGAGGAAACCTCTGCTTCCAGCAAACGAGAGGTGTTTGACAACTCTTGCTTGCTGGAACTGGATTGTTTGCCCTGACTTTGCAGGAGCTATCAAAGCACCCACCAAGTAAGAGCAAACAGCTATGTCCCGGGGGTGGGCACCCCAGGACATAGAATGAGCCGGCCCTGGGGGGTGGTGGTCCCTACAGCCATCCATGGCTCCTCGAGGTGGATCGTGTGGTAGCCCTACAGTGTTAAGTAGCCCCAGGGAGGTGTTGGTCCCAGGCGCCGAGGGTCTGTCATGGACCCCCTTCATTATTTAAATTCAGCCATGGGGGGTTGGTGGTAAGGGGTTGTGAGGAGGCTGTACACCATCCCTGCATTCTTTATTACTGAAGCCCCAGGGAGGTAGCAGTCCCCTGGGCTGCAGGGGTGCCGTATTGACCCCCACATTCATTATAACTTAAGCCCTGGGGAGGTGGCAGTACCTAGAACTGTGGAGGGGCCACGTGCCACCCATGCATACAATGTGAATTAAGCCCCAGGGAGGTGGTGGTCCCCAGGGTGGTATTCGTGGTACAGGGGGCCCCCACCTTCATACTATCTGGAGGTGATAGTCCCTGTGGGCCCCCTGCAAACAATGTGAGTTAAGCCACAGAGAGGTGGTGGTCCCTGGCACATAGTTATGATAACCCGCAGGGACGTGTTGGTCCATGGGGCATTAAAATGGCATTAAGGGGTGGCATTGTGCACCCCCACATTTTTTTTAACATGCTCCCAGGACCTGGCCCACCAGGGGGCTTCATTAAAACAAGTGTGGGAGCCTGTGCTTAATTTTTTTCATGTTTGCCACAGATTTGTGGCCCCATCACAAATTTGCAACACAAATGTTTACAAAAATGCTTTTTTGGCCTGGGGTGGCCCTCTTGGACACCAGCCCCAGAACGAATGGATCAGGGTGTCCCTACTCTGGCCCCTTTTCTTGTTTTTGGCTCTTTTCTATGAAGTAAAACACACAACAAAGCAAAACACATAAATACCTATATAATCAATCCTTACATTAAAATCAAGCTCCTGCACTTATTGCTAGCACCCTAAATCATTTATACTTGTAGAAGTGCCCTCAATTCTTCATCCAGAATAAGACCACTGGGCTTTTTAGTTTGAAGATCAAGAATTGTAATGTGGTACTTGGGGGTCGAATAATAGGTGAAATAATGAAAGAAAACTAGAGAAAAAAGAAAATAGAAAAAAGATAGAAGAGAAGATATAGAGTGAGAAGAATATTATAGAGGATGTGGTATACAGAACTTTCATTCCAATTCTGATATTCTTTGAAGCGTCCACATAAAGAACAAGATGAATGCTCTAGGAGACAGGCCCCAGGATGAGTCAGTTAGTAAGGATATTAATATTTATTTGAAAACGAAGAAGGAGGACAATGTGAGCGGTATTTATATTGTTATATTGTTATGATGATAAAATATGTAAAGGAGGCAAGCACAAAGAGTTGAAGTATGTAATGGACAACAAAATATTTATATGCTCCCCTATCAGCATCGTTGATTGTCAATAGGGATAAAATGCTGGGGACAATGAACAATACTGGATGTACTCACTAGTTCAGAATGTGATGAAATGCTGAAATGTGAATAAGAAATATATCGGAGAGATGATTGAAGCAAACATAAGGAAAAGAATGAACTTTAATTTGATAAAATACTGAAATGTGATTAAGAAATATATTGGTGAAATAAATAGAGCATTTTGAAAAGAGAACTCATTCTAGTGAATATGAGATATAGTAAGATGGTGTCCATTGTGATGAATATGCACTTGAATGGATTGATTAGTTGAGTATTTATGTTCACACTCGGTGATTGTGTGAACAAGACCGATGTTCAGCCGAAACACATCATGGAGGGTTTCATTCATTCATTTTTGTGATCTATTCAACGCCTGTCTAAGTGCTTCATTAAGGATTTGGGACTTTGATATATTTTGCCGGTGTGATCGTCTGGTTATGCAGTCTGCCTCTCTTGGGAGCAGGATCCCGCACGAGCATTGTGAATATATATATATATTTACGTTTATACTTTACTACCTACTGGCGCTCACCAGTGGGCAGTTATAGTTAGGACCAATTGTCAATATAAAAAAGTGTTTTTTGTTTTGCTAATAACTTCGCTATCATGTAATGAATCTTCACAAAATTTTCAAAAACTAATTTGTCCCTCACTTCAGCTGCTGTCTGGAAAGTCTCAGGGTGATTTTTCAAGCGGGGGCTGGAGAAAAGGGGGGACTCCCAAAATGCATTTTCCCCAGACATTTTCAAATGGGGATTTTAGACACAAGTACAGACTGAACCGCTGGACGAAATTACACAAAATTTGACAAAAAGCTAGATTTGGTCCAGAAAGATATTTTGGTAATTTGGTGTAAATCTGTTCACAAGTGTTTGAGTTATTAAAGAAAAAAGATTTGTGTATATCCTGAGACATCCTCAAATGTGGATCCACTGCAGTTGATCCGTGGATCCATGCGCCAACAGCAATGCTGTGATTGGCTGGCCGCAACCTGAGAGAAAAGTTGTGTCCTCCATTTTGTCAATTGGGACACTGTTCCTGGGGAAGTGGGGGGGGGCAAAGATAAAATAGGATATAAAGAGTCAGGATAAAGGTATTCTGGCCCCATGGGACTGCTGAAGGGGTGTCTGAGGGGCCCCTCAATGGGAAAGAAATTGTCCAAAAATATTTTTGGGGGAGCGCAGAAGGATCTGTGGATCCTCTGTGGAGTTAATCTCTTCCTCTGGGTGAAACCATGATGGATCCGTGGATCCAGGCCTCAATATATATACCCACACACAGACACACACACACTCACACAAACACCCTTGCTCTTACTCACTGACCCAAAAAAACACTATCACATCCTGTCGCAGGCCCACACAGCCACTCACCCCCAACTCAAAGACTCCCACTTACACACGCACTCACACACCCATACAGTCACTCACACACGCACTCACCGACTCGCAAAACCACCAACACCCATTCACACACTCACACACACCCACAGCCCCACAAAACCACTACCACACCCAGTGACAGACTCACACAGTCACTCATACATCCAGTCACATACCCACTCACACACTCACACACTCACACACTAGCTTACACATCCACACAATCACTCACACACCCACTCAACTACCCATACACCACTCACAGGCCCACTCACATACCCACAGCATGAGGGTGGCTGCATGCAGGGTTTTGGCTGCAGGCCAGGCCCTGCAGCCAACTCATTGCTGCACACAGCCACCGGCCATGTATAGCATGGGGTTGGCTGCCTGCGGAGGATGGCGCGGCAGCTGTTGGACTAATGTAAATGTTACTTTACGTTAAAAAAACCTAGAAATTCACTGAAAAAAACAAAGGTTACAGGGACCCCAGAGTTAGAAAACAAAATTTAAAACAAAATTCACTAAAAACCAAAGGCTACAGGGACTTTATAATTAGGTTAAAGTTTAACACACAAACAAAACATAGAAATTCAGCAGTTATAGTTATACTGATCTCAAGAAACTATAACTTGTCTTCTAGCCATGCACTGCTAATTACCTCACATATTTCATCAGTAATGACATCTTTTATGAAATCATTGATAACATCACTTCAACAGTTGCAATAAAATTATTAATGAAAAAACTGTACATGGCTGGGGAGCTTTTGTTTTTTTAGTGAATTTGTAAGTTTTTTTTGTCAATTATACTTCCTACCTATAATGTACCTGTAACCTTTGGTTTCTTCAGTAGTAAATTAATATATATTTATATATATTATAGTTAGGACCCTGTTTTCATAGAAAAAGTGTTTTTAACTTGCCTATATCTACGGTGCCGTTTGACAAATCTTCATAACATTTTCCAGACAAAGGCCCTCGTTATGAGTCTGGCAGTCTTGACACCGACAGACTCACGGTGGCAGGCGGACCGCCGTGGTCGTGGCGGTCCACCTGCCATATTATGAACATGGCCGAGCTGCCATGTTCCAAACGCCACCACCACCAGGCTGCCGCCAGTCAGCAGCCTGGTGGTCTTGGCGTTTGTAATCCTCCAGGGTAGTGCTGCATGCACACCCTCACAATGTTTTTGTGATTATCATGGTGAATTTGCAAATGACCCCGCCAACAGGAATGCTGTGATTTGCTGGCCGTAACCTGAGCAGAAATTTGTGGAAGCCATTTTAAGTAATGGGACATGTTTCCAGGGCTGAAAAATAAAATGAAAAGTGTCATAAGGGGTCAGGGTGAATGTACCCCAGGGCTGTGACATAGAGATAATTGAGGGTGAAATTATGACCTTAAAAATGATTTTTTCATGACGTGCGATATTCATAAATACATCGTGATGCTCAGTGTGGCCCTCCGATGTAACATCGCAATGATTTTGCAAATATCGGTGAAAACATTAAAACAAAACTAATTCACAGACTAATTCATAAACTAATTCATTAACTCATATTGCACTCAGACACTCATGCAACTATGACAGAGCCATTCAGAAACTCACACACCGACTAACAGACCCACACACACACACACCTACTCACACACCCAGTCAGACCCTTGAAAACCCACTCACAAATCCACTCAAACACTGATGCACCCACTCACAGACCCTCTCAGACTCTGATGCACCCACTCAAAGATTCACTCCAGACCCTCACGCATCCACTCACAGGCCCACTCAGACACTCAAACACCCACTCTCAGAACCACTCAGTCTCTCACATACCCACTCACAAACCCACTCAAACACTCCTGCATCCACTCACAGACCCACTCAGACCCTCACACACCTACTCTCACACCCAAACAGATAGTCACACCCAGAGGCACCTTCTCACACCTATTCTCACCCTCAGAGAGACAGACCCTTCAGCCACACATGGTGGAGGTTGGGTAGTTATAGGGGGTTCGCCACAAGCCAGGCCCTGCAGCCAGCCCCTGCCATGCACAGCCAAAGGCCATAAGCAGTGCAGGGTTGGGTGGTTATAGGGGTTAGTCGCAGGGCCTGGGTGCAGGCCAGACCCTGCGTCCAACTCATGTCACACACAGCCGAAGGTCATGTGAGGCTGTAGTTGGATTCACATATAGTAATTAAAGACACTTTACGTTAAAAAACATAGAAATTCACTGAAAAAGTCAAAGGTTACAGTTAGAAAATAGAAGAAATTAAACATAGAAATTCTCTTAAAAAAACAAAGGTTACAGGGACATTATAGTTAGGTTCTGAATTTGCTCCTTCAAAACCTTAGGAATTCAGTAGTTATAGTTAGAGTTATTTCAAATAACTATAACCCATGCCCTAAGGTAACTATAACTCACTCCCTCACCATGCACTGCTAATTACCCCAGATAGTACAGAAATCATGAAAACTTTTTTAATGTCATTAAAAATATCAATGAAGCATTAGCAGTCAAATTAATAAAGGCAAAACTGTGCATGACAACTCCCAGCAAGTGTGATCAAACAGTAATTTTGCTCCAAGCAGGGTGGAGCAGGAAAACTGCTCCCGCTCGCTTGGAGAGGAGTTTTCATGCCTGCTGTCAAGAAGGCAGGAAAACACATGAAAGGATTTCTCCTGCATGCAGGGAGCAGCATTGTTTGCTGCTTCATACATGCAGAAGTAATTCCAGCTCCCGCTGGAGGTGAGGTGCGGGCATGGATCTGACAGGCATTGAGGCTTCCCCGTGGTCCTCAGCACATAAATATGCAAAGGCATATTTAAGTATGAATAGATTGGAGGAACAATCACATTAGCCATTAGAACCCTTTTTGGTGTAGATTGAACTCTTTGTAGTTTTGTCATTTTCACCACTCAAATATTCATGTTATCGATATGAAGATATTCTAGGAACAATCACATTAGCCAGAAGTTCCTTTGTTTGGGTCACATTAAACTATTTGTTATCTCATTGTTTTCTCCACACAAGGATTTGTGTTACCAGTATGAAGAAGTTCATGGAACAATCACATGCCGAAATTACAGAAACTCAAGGTTACTGGAGACATTCATTACCTGGGGGTCCTTTACGCAGCTGTAGTGTAGAATAGGCACTATACATTTTACCCAATGAGTTAGCACTTCCTAATTAACCAGTGGAAAGTACTCCTGTTGGGTGGACAATTTGCACAGAACTGTGGCCTCTTCTATGCAGGTTATGATCTATTCTGGCAGTGACACTCATTTCACAGGAATTAACCCTTAGCAAGCACTTCCAAATATAAACAAAGCAGGTGCCCCAGTTGAAGCGCTTCTTCCGTAAAGTACAAATCATCCTAACTTGTTAGCCAAGGCAAAGCAAGAGTGTTTTTTCTGCAGTTCCACATTCGATGCTTGATGGAGGTGAATGCACTGTTGCTCTTTTGGGAGCACAATATATTCTGTAGTCACTGTGATGAGTGAGATATTTCTTGACATCTCCTCTTGAGAACAGAGCACGTTGGTTTCCCTTTTAACTACTATGAGTATGCAAACGCACAAAATTAGCTAGAAGCCCTGTCCATTTTAAAGAAGGCTGTGCGTGGCATTGGGGTTGGATGCCTACGGGGAGTTGGCCGCAGGGTTGCAGCCAACTTCTGCCACACTCAGCTTTTGGAGGTTTGGATTAACGTAAGGTAATTTAATATTATTTAATGTTAAAAAAAAACTTACAAATTCACTGGAAAAACAAAGGTTACGGGATAAGTTAAAGTTAGGAAATAGAATTTTAAAAAACCTTAGAAATTCACTGAAAAAATAAAGATTTGAGAGACATTATAATTAGGTTCTCAATTTAGACACACAAACTATAGAAATTAAGCTGTCATTCTTATAGTTATTTTAAGTACTTATAACTTGTGCTCCAAGTTAACTATAACTCATGCCCTCGCTGTGCACAGCTAACTACCCCATATATCACATCACTGATGACATCTTACATGCCATCATTGATATTATCACTGCAACATTGGCAACATTGGCAAAAAAATGATTAATGAGCAAAATGTGCATGGCAAGGGTGCGAGTTATCATTTAGAGTTTTCAGGGTGAAATAGTCACTCAAAATGTGATGATATCCTGTCTGTTATATTACAAGTGCATTGGCTGTAATGTACGTGTAAAGTGGCAGGTAAGACACACACCCCAGCGGACTGAGTATCCCATTCACCAAACTCAAAATAAGTTCCTTAGATTTGTGAACAAAAAGTCTATACTTTGTCATAACACATTTTTCATAGAGGGATCCTGAAAGTGTTTGTTAAATTTTGCAATATTTATTAAAAAATATTAGTGGTTTCATTCTCATTAATTGACTTGCCATGGGTGTAGTAAAAAGTCCCATGAAAGTGTTGAAAAGTTGACATTTCAAGGCATGGTTTGTCTTGGACTGGAGGAATGTCCTGTGGGAATGCCAACAATTATATAAATTTAAAACTTCTCCTTGACACCTTTCAGCCATGGAATGGGTCCAAAATTTACACCAGCCCTTTGGAGTATCACCACTTCCAAGGAAGAAATGGATGTGTACAGAATGGGCTTCTATAGAAGGAAAAAAAGATTCCAACAGAAAAAAGTGATTGTGCACAGAAAGTTGCATTCTCCTGTCCTGAATTTTACAT
The DNA here is from genome assembly GCF_031143425.1 of Pleurodeles waltl. Taxonomy (NCBI): domain Eukaryota; kingdom Metazoa; phylum Chordata; class Amphibia; order Caudata; family Salamandridae; genus Pleurodeles; species Pleurodeles waltl. The sequence goes on from NC_090446.1 coordinate 684,348,420, forward strand.
TATATAGGAATCTGCCCAGTGGGAACAGAGCCTGCAAGAATAATAACTTAACATTCCCTAGTATGACTTCTAAACATCTGTGCCAGCACAACTTTCCTGGTCTCCTATTGGGAATGATTATGAATATAAAAAAAATGTAAATGTTTGTTCAAGTAATGATGTAAATTTCTGCCCTTATGTTATTTTGCTGACTAGGGTCCCAACTGTTTATTCAAAATGCAACTTTCGCCTGATACGTAGAGTTCTGCACTTAATTAGAGGCACACACTGGTTCCACTTCTACTGTGCTTCCAAAAAGTCTTACTAGACCACTAGAGGTTATGACATTGTGGACTGCCTGAACAACTTTCAGCAATGAGACACTCACACCTACATACAGACACATAGAGAGACTCATATACCCACTCAGACCCAGAGAGACAGACACACACACACTCACAGACCGAAAGAGACACTCACACACCCACTCACAGACCCATGCAGATACTCATAAACCCACTCACATATTCACAGGGACACTCTGAGACCCATTCACAGACCCACAGAAAGACTCAGATACTCATTCATAGACCCAAACAGACACTCACATACACACTCACAGATGAAAGAGACACTCACACATCCACTCACAATCACTCACACACCCACCCACAGACCCACTCAGACACTCACATACCCACTTGCAGACCTACTCAGAAACTCACACACCCACTCAAAGACCCAGACAGACATTCACACACCCACTCACAGACCCAGAGAGACAATCACACACCCACTCACAGACTGAAAGAGACACTCACACCCCCACTCACTGACTCATACAGACGCTTACACACCCAATTACAGACCCACTCAGAGACTTGGCCACCCACCCATAGACATGTTCAGAAACTAAAACACCCACTCAGAGACCCAGAGAGACACTCATACACCCACTCACTGATACAAGGAGACACTAACACTCCAATCACAGACTCAAAGAGACACTCACACAACCATTCACAGATCCACAGAGAGACTCTCTTACCCACTCACAAACCCATACAGACGCACTCAGACCAACTCACAGACCTTCACTGACACTGACACACCCACTCAAAGACCTACACAGACACTCACTCACCCACTCACAGACCCAGACAGATACTTATACACCCACTCAGAGCCCCAGAGAGCAAGTCACACACCCACTCACAGACCGAACAAGACACTCACACACCCACTCAGAGACCCACACAGACACACACATAATCACAGACCCAGTCAGTGACTTGCACACCCACTCACAGACATACTCACATACTAAAAGACTCACAAACAGACTTAGAGAGACAGTAACACACCCACTCACAGACCCAGAGAGACACTGTGAGACCCACTCACAGACCCACAGAGACACTCCCACACTCACTCACAGACCCATACAGACACTCTCAGACCAACTCAAAGACTTACAGTAACATCCACACACCCACTCAAAGACCCACCCAGACACTCACCCACTCACAGACCCAGACAGATCCTCACACATCCACTCAAAGAGCTAAAGAGAAAGTCACACAGCTGCTCACAGACCGAACTAGACACTCACACACACTCAGTGACCTACACAGACACTCACACATCTAATCACAGACCAACTCAAAGACTTGCATACCCACACACAAAACTACTCAGATAATAAAACACCAACTCACATACCCAGAGAGACACTTATACACCCACTCACAGATGCAGGGAGACAATAACAAACCCACTCACAGACTCAGAGAGACACTCACAAAACCACTTACAGACCCAGAGAGACACTTTGAGACCCACTTACAGACCCACAGAGACACTCCCACACCCACTCACAGACCCACACAGACGCTCTCAGACCAACTCAAAGACCTACAGTGATGCTTGTTAGGCAGATTTATATTGATTTGAATCTTGACATTGTTGTAGTATGTCTGGTGGATAACATGTGTCATCTGTAGATGCTGCATACATTGCAGGGTTGTTCTTCCTGGACCCAATGCAGTTTTTGATGTCATGTTCTCCTCATGTTTTAGCAGGCACAGTGACCCCAGCACAGAAGCATTCATTTGAGAAGAGGGCTGAGCGTTTCTGCCACATATTGGAAGTGCAAGTGGGCTACCGCAGGATGGCTAAGAGGTATCATAGGAAGACGTTATCGGGGTCGTGGCTGGCATTTCCACATGGGGAACCACCTAAACAGGCAGCAGCCAGCAGCCAGACTACATCAAGCTCCACGCCAAGGGTCATGGTGCATCAGCAGGTCTGAGCCCGCCATATTCACAGCACAAACGTTGACAGCAGCCAAGTAACAGCCACCAGCAACTGCCACAGTCTCCACCTTGAGGCTGACATGAGACGGGACATGGCTGATGTAAAGGTCAGATTGGCAAAACTGGAGCAAGACTATGCCCACAATTACAAACCTTTAAAGTACATTAAGAAAAAACTATGAATTTTAAAATGGAAACCTTCCCAGTTCCTTCCCTTCCCCTATTTCATATTGTAAATAGTTTTAGTGGGTTTTAGGTGACTAGTTATTTAGGCAATAGGTTTAGTCAGACTATGTGTATCTTTAGTTCATTTTGTCCTACTCGTCCATTGTCTTTTAAGGGGGCTGGGGGAGACAATGTTTGTTGTGTGGCATTACATGCATAAGATAAGTTTGGATTAGGATAGATAGCTGTAGGGGTAAGATAAGATGAGTTAATATAGGTAAGCTTAGAGTAGGTTAGTGTGTAGTTAGGTTTTGAATGGGTTGTGTTTTAAGTAACAATAAATCATGTTAGTTTTAGACAATGAGGTGTCGATGATGACTGACTGTCTAGGTGTTCTCATGTCTGCACCGGCCACTTTAGAGACATGCCTTAGGATAGGTATTCAGTATTGATTTACATATATGACTATGTGTATCCCCTATGATCAAGGAGTTGTCTGATTGGCAGCGGTATGACATCAGTTACTCAAGACAGTATTCAGCACAGTTCCCGACCCTCCGATTGTGTATGGATTCTAAATCTTTGACAGGTAATAATGCAACATCAATTGTCATCGCTAAGGTCTGTAACAATCATTTTTGAAAAGTTTAGCAAATTAAACTCCACCTTAATTGGGGATGGATTCTGGCACACTAACAGCTGCCCATCACAGTCTTACATATGCCTCTTCTGTTTCTCACATATTTGATGTACAGGTACAATCATCAGGGAAATGTCCAGACACTTGTGTTCTGAACCACACATGCCATATGTCAACTTGCATAGATTAACATGCTTTGAAACCTCAAAAAGTGTGTTGCAGTCCACAATGCTATCCGTCACCTTTATCATATTTGAATCCTAGTGTGTGCCTTTGTGTCTGACAGTAAGAAACACATGTTATTTGCTTCTGTACTCATTGACATAGCTTCACACAATGCATACATTTATAGAAGTTGATGGGACACTGAAAAAACCAGGACACGTGATTATGGTGATTTATTTACATGTGCAAGTTTTGTTTCCAGTGATGTCCAATGTACTGCTCACTGACCCTGTGAGAGATCCCAAGCCATTGAATGTTCAGTCAGCGTCTAAGGGTGAGGGACATGTCATAAGACATGTGTAGTAGAGGTGTGCATTAGAGAGGAGGTATCCAAATTGACAATCGATAGGAATTGAGACACTGACAGTCCATACATGATACGTCAACAGTGGTAGAGTGAAGAGGGTACATTGCCACCTGTCACAACACTGACATGATATTAAGCACAGAACTAAAGAGATACTGTCCGTGTGCCACAGACTGGAGTTACCTGTTATTTTTTTTGTGTGAATGTTGTTCCTCCCATATCTTCATCCTCTGATGCGTGTGGTGCCTCCTGTGCCATGGGTGCTGTTGTTGAAGTTGAAGGGGGCACACACACATCAGGTGATAGAGATGTGGAATCAAAGGTCCAGGCTGCTGCCTTTTGTGAGAATGCAAAAGTCATCACTACAGCAAGGAGGAACTGCTGGTTTCGCAACACCGCTACTTCATCACAGTGGTAGGCAGCCATGTTTTCACTGAGGGAGGCCACATCCAACTGTATGGACTCTGGGGCATTTTTTATAGCCCCCCCAGCCTGTAATCATTCATTCTGCTGGCACTTTCAGAGGGCAATTAGTCAAGCATCTGCCTCATGACAGCAGCTATGTCACCAGGGACTGCTGGAGTCCATGTAGCGGGGAGTGGGTGCTTCTGATGGCAGCAGAGCTGTAGAATTGTCCTTATTTGGACTGAGGCACCTCTGCACTCCCTCTATGCTGCCCGCAATGCTATCCATCCCCACCCACACCTGCTGTGCCAAATCCCCCTGGACTCCTACCACTGTCCTCTGAAAGGTAATGTCGGAGTCCTCAGAATCCAGGGCTGTGGTTGGACTGGTCGGTGCAGTGTGTTGGTATTTGGTTGGTTCATATGGAGACCCCTCAATTCTGTGGGTCGTCCGTGTGACTGGAGGTGGTGTCTGGAAGGAACCCAGAACATCCTCGAGAGAGTCAGCATTGATGGTCAGAAGCTGGTCATCCATATCATCTGTAAAATCCAGTACAGGCAGGTCTGCAGTAGGTAAGGCATCATCCTCTGCAATGGGATAGTGAAAGGTCAATATTTGACTGTAAAGACTGTTGACATGGCTCATCATTTATTTGCTACAGGTGGCTCAGTGACATGTACAGACCCCACATCAAGGCACACATTTGAGGACCCCTAATAGTTCACTGATCCACCTGAACATCATTTGTGTGTAGTCACTACTTGCACAATCTGCCAGTCCACAGTTCCCAGTGTGCTACAACCACCTTCATTGTTTAATCATGGTCTCCGACATATGTACCCCCTTCATTGACTTGGCTGTGTTTTCTTTGCAAGACATGGGCATTGTTCCAGATGTGTGCACATAACACAAGTGGAGATTTACAGAAATACTTGGAATTTGTTCTTACAGATATTTGAGTTAATAACTCACTCATCTGCCACCCTATGTGTGTTGTTGGAGTGACAATAGGGAGTGAGCTGTCCACATGTATCCTCATAGCCACTTAGGCCCTCATTACAACATTGGCAGTAAATGCCGCTTACTGGCGTGCAGAAGACCGCCAACACACCGCCGAGGCCGCGGAATTCTGCTACAGCTATTACGACCCACAGCTCGGAATCTGTCAAAATCCAGACACTTACACAAGTCCGCCACACCAAAGGTCAGTGATAAACTTGCGATAACAAAACCTCCACGGTCACGCCAACAGGAATACGCCCACACTATCACAACCCACGAATCTTTCAACAGCGGTAAACCATTGGCGGTACACATCGCAGCGCTCAAAATACACACACATTTATAAAACACAACCACATTGGACAAATAGAAATACACACACCTGATACACATACACACACCACTCCCTCACACTCAATACAATATAAAACACACACCCACATCACCCACAATTCCTTACGACCAGAATTGCGACAGAAGGCCAGAGAGAGACACCACCATCAACAAACTAGCATCCACAGGCACTCAACACCATCACCCACACAACAAGCACGCACCTCACACAACACACACAAACACATCCCCTCACACATCACAACACACACCACCTCACACATCACCCACACCACCCCATGGCACCGCAAAGACACCCCAGGTTCTCGGAGGAGGAGCTCAGGGTCATGGTGGAGGAAATCATCCGGGTAGAGCCACAGCTATTCGGATCACAGGTGCAGCACACCTCCATAGCTAGGAATATGGAGCTATGGCGCAGAATCGTGGACAGGGTCCACGCAGTGGGACAGCATCCAAGAACACAGGATGACATCAGGAAGAGGTGGAACGACCTACGGGGGAAGGTGCGTTCCATGGTCTCAAGACACCACATTGCAGTTCAGAGGACTGGCGGCGGACCCCCACGTCCTCCCCGACAACTAACAACATGGGAGGAGCAGGTCTTGGCTATACTGCATCCTGAGGGCCTCGCAGGAGTAGCTGGAGGAATGGACTCTGGTAAGCTAAATCTTTAACTACCATATCCCCCACCCTACCTGCATTCCATCCCATACCCCCAACCCCACCCTCGCCCTCACCCCCATCACTCCAACTCCTCACATATGTCCCCTTATCACAAACCACACATCCCAACACCAAGACCTGCAGGCAACAACAAAGCATGGACACCCATCACCAAAGCATGTCGACTACAGGTACCCACACAGACCCCAAAACAATTATCACACAAGGTCCTACACAAGAATGTAAGCACTGGGGTACAGGGTCACCCACCCATTGCACACCATGGCACACACAGATGCAATAATCATGCCTTTACACCCCTGCAGGACCCCCACCCAACGTCACCGGACAGGAGGTTCCAGACATGTCCAACCTCCCCCACAGAAGAGGCCCACAGTGATGACAGCAGCTCTGTGCAACTGGATCTAGATGACCAGCCCGGCCCATCTGGGACCTCGGGACAGTCGGTCCCCCTGACACAGTCACAGGCCACCACAGAGCCTCCCCCTCAGGAAACACCAGCACAGCACCCACCCAGCGGGCCCATACCTCTATCCCCAGGACACATCAAGCAGCAGTGTGTCCACCACTACAGGGAACCCAGGCAAACCCACAAAACCCAAGAACAGCAGGGACCTGGGGGCAGTGGCAGTGGGCACATGGTTCAGGGGACAGAGGCCCAGGAAAATCAGGGAACTGGAAGGTCTGCTGTGCGACAAGGGGAGGACAGGCTCAGGGAACCCACTCTCCACAAGGCCCTCTCCAACATCATGGGAGCGTACCATCATTCCCAGGAGACGATGGCAAAGGTACTGGGCAAGTTTCAGGAGACCCAGCAGCTGCAGGAGGAACAGTATTCGGGGTTCAGGGAAGAACTCAAGTCCATCAATACCACCCTGGGCACCATTGTAGGGGTGCTGAAGGACCTTGTGAACACCAGGAGGGACACTGTGGCACAACAAGGGGCCCCTCACACTAGCCTGGATGATGAACTGCCCACCACCTCTGCTGGCGCTAGTGGACAGGAGGCACTGCCACAGGACCACAACACCAGCACCCCGCAAGCGGTCCCTGAGATCTAGGGCAAAGACAGAGAACAATGCCAAGACCCCCGCCAAGAAATGAGACCACCCTGAATGTCATCCTTTTGTCCCACTTTGTCACCCTGTCCATCATTAAACTGCCCTAGCTCCACTTCCTATGCCCATTTGGACAATGCACCTGTGAGACTAATAACTCCACCATCACCCCTGACCATTTTACAACCCCCTCCACTATTTAGCACTTAAATAAACACCCTTGAATCACAAAACAATGTGGAGTCAGTCTGTGCTTTCACAAATGTGTATTTGCAATAACTCAGGAAAATAGCAATGTCCATTCTATTGTCAACATACCTATGTCACACAGCTCTAGTCCATGAGGTAATATAGCAGAGGTCACACAGTGGGAGCCACATCTGTGAAATGGAAAGGCAAAGTGACAATTCAGGGTCCATACAATGGGTGAAAGTGACAGGCAGATGATAGGTCTAACAATTTTATCAGATGTAGGAGGCAGTGATGTCTTCTTACCTGTGTCTCACTGGAAGTATTGCTGGATCACGTTGTTTCTGTTGTCTATGTCCTCTTCTTCTGCCTCCTCTTCTTCACTGTCCACAGGCTCCACAGCTGCCACAAGACCTCCTTCTGGACCATCCTCCTGCAGAAAAGCACCTGTCGTCGGAAAGCCAAGTTGTGCAGCATACAGCAGGCCACGATGATCTGGCACACCTTCTTTGGTGAGTAGTATAGGGAACCACCTGTCATATGGAGACACCGGAACCTGGCCTTCAGGAGGCCGAAGGTCCTTTCTATCAATCTCCTAGTTCACCCATCTGCCTCATTGTAGCGTTCCTCTGCCCTTGTCCTGGGATTTCTCACTGGGGTCAGTAGCCATGACAGGTTGGGGTAACCAAAGTCACCTGTAAATGTCGAGGGAAATCTGTTGGACACACACTAACCCTTAGGGACCACCCCAGACCCGGACAACTATTCACAGGGTATAGGGTCCTTGTCCTCACCTATTAGCCACACACAGTGCCTTTGGACTTGCCCCATCATGTAAGGGATGCTGCTATTCCTCAAAATGTACGTGTCATGAACTGAGCCTGGAAACTTGGCATTCACATGGGAGATGTACTGGTCGGCCGAACACACCATCTGCACATTCATTGAATGGTAGCTCTTCCAGTTTCTGTACACCTGTTCACTCCTGCGGGGGGACCAAGGCCACATGTGTCCCATCAGTGGCACCAATGATGTTGGGGATTTGTCCCAGGGCATAGAAGTCACCTTTCACTGTAGGCAAATCCTCCACCTGAGGGAACACGATGTAGCTGCGCATGTGTTTCAGCAGGGCAGACAACACTCTGGACAACACGTTGGAGAACATAGGCTGGGACATTCCTGATGCTATGGCCACTGTTGTTTGAAAAGACCCACTTGCCAGGAAATGGAGTACTGACAGGACCTGGACTAGAGGGGGGATTCCTGTGGGATGGCGGATAGCTGACATCAGGTCTGGCTCCAACTGGGCACACAGTTCCTGGATTGTGGCACGATCAAGTCTGTAGGTGACTATTACATGTCTCTCTTCCATTGTCGACTGGTCCACCAGCGGTCTGTACACTGGAGGATGCCGCCATCTCCTCACCTGCCCCAGCAGACGTGCCCTATGGTTGAGAACAGCGAGCACCGAATCTGCCAACACTGAGGTAGTAAAAAAATATTTTTATTGCACACATTTGTCAATACGCTATGTGCCTGTCTCTGTGTATATGCAAGGCCTATATATGTGTGACGCATTACAAATTGATGCCATGTGGCCCCCTGACATGGCGGCTGCCTGACCTGTAATGTGAGACAAGGGGATATGAGGTAACTGCGCTGGTGTTGTACACCGTCACGGTAGGTGGTCGAAGAGCTTGGCGCAATCCTGCATTGGTCAAAATTGGGCCCTATGGGTTTCAGGAGCCAATGACGATGTACGCCGGCGGTGATGGTACGCACCGTTGCGGATGTGACCGCCATTTTCTGTCTGTTCGCTCACTTGATACCTGATCTTCGACAGGATAGGACCTACACTACAAGTGCTGCTGTGACCTCAGTCTGGAAGCGACAATGGCTCATGTGTCTGGGGAAAGGGCCCCTGCCTTCACATCGGAGGAGTTGGATAAACTAGTGGATGGGGTCCTCCCCCAGTACACGCTACTCTACGGTCCTCCAGACAAACAGGTGAGTACACTGTGAGCATGCTGTATGGGCAATGCCTGTTTGGAGTGGTGTGGATGGAAGATACAGGGGGGAGATGAGGCCTGCATGATCGGACGGTGAGTGTATGTGTGTCAGGGCAAGGGTGGGAACGTGGGACAATGACTGTGACGGTCCGGAGGGTAAAAGCTTTACATTTATCCCAGTACTATTCCTCTAGGTCAGCGCCCACCAGAAGAAGGATATTTGGGGTGCCATCGCCAAGGACGTCCGGACCCTGGGGGTCAACCACAGACAGAGCACCCCCTGCCGTAAAAGATGGGAGGACCGTCGCCCCTGGAGCAAGAAGACGGCGGAGGCCTAGCTGGCAGATCTGGAGTTGGATGGGCGCTTGAGGGCATCACAGCAGCCACAAGGGGGTGAGTACCGTCACATCCATCTGACTCTGCACGCATTGGAGGTGTCTGGGTGGGGGAGGTGGGCAGTGGGTTCCCCTAGGGTAGGGCGAGCTTTGTAGGCAAGGACCCTTTGTGAGGCAGGCTAAGTGGCACCCGATCCCCACCAGTGGTAAGAGCCATCTGCACCTAGTCTGGCTCCTGTGACTTCCATGTGTGCAGCAATCGGGCATAGGCCATGTACCCCATGTCCCTGTGATTAATTAGGGAACTCTAAGTGCACGGCGTAGTGCAGAGGGCTGCTGTGTCTGTAGTGTCCGCCGACAGTAGTGGTATTGTATGCACTGAACATGTCTTTCTTCTTTCTTCCACCCCCCTTTTTTGTGGTCTCCCTGTTCTTGTGTGCATTAGCATCATCAGGAGGAGGAGCTGTGCCCCGGAGCAGGAGTGAGCTGCATCCCACTTGGACCTGGAGGGCCAGACAACAGAGTTTGAAGTCACCAGTGGGACGGAGGGCGAGGCGAGCCTCATGGCGGGGACAGGAGCTGAGACCAGCGACACCGACTCTTCCTCTGATGGGAGCTCCCTTGCGGTGGCAGACCCCGCATCTACAGGTACAGCCGCCACCCCCCCTAACAGCACCGCTCTCCCAGCAGCACCTCAGCGCATGTCCCGTGGCTGCTCACCCAGGAGGGTGGGCTTCTCATTCACCCCAGGCACCTCAGGCCCTGCCCCAGTTAGCCCTGCTGCCCTCAGAGAGGAGGCTATTGACCTCCTGAGATCTCTCACTGTTGGGCAGTCGACCATTCTGAATGCCATCCAGGGTGTAGAGAGGCAGTTGCAACAGACAAATGCATACCTGGAGGACATTCATTCTGGCCAGGCAGCCCAACAGAGAGCATTTCAGGCTCTGGCCTCTGCACTGATGGCAGCCATTGTCGCTGTGTCCAGCCTCCCCCTCCAACTTCCTCCACCCAAACCCAATCCCAAGTACCTCAGCCTATCCCAAGCACACCATCAGACCAGCATGCACACACCTCAACACACAAGAGTGGCTCTGGCAAACATAAGCACCACACATCCCACAAGCACTCACACAAGCATCATACCCATGCACACATACCAATATCCACTGCCTCCGCTGTGTCCCCCTCCTCCACGTCTCCCTCCTCCCTCCCTGTCATGTCTCCACTCACACCTGCATGCAGTACATCTTCAGCCGCTACCTCATCATAGCACGCCCATCACCACACACCGCTCACGTGCACTCACCACCCCCACTACCATTCACACATCCCCTGTGTCCTCTCCCAGTGTGTCTGTGAGCCCTCCTCCCAAACTACACAACCCACCCAACAGCCATCCACCTCACGACAGCCTCCAGCCCATGCACCTTCACCCAAAGTCAGCATACAAACACCTCCTACAACCACTACCTCTTCCTCCACTTCCAAACCCCCTACATCTACCCGTCCCAGTGTATCAAAAAAGCTTTTCCTCTCAAATGTTGACCTCTTCCCTACACCTCCCCCCCCCGTCCGTCCTCTAGGGCCCGCCTTTCCAGGTCCCAAACCAGCACCTCAGCCACCACATCACCGGGCACAGTGGTGCCAGCAATATCCGGATTCTAAAGTGCGACAAGCAACAGGGCTGCCAGTGTCCCAAGGAGTGAGTCCAAGGACATTCCCCCACCTCCAAAACAGAAGAAGTTGCTCACATCCCGGAGGGAGAAGGCCAAAACACCTGCCACCAAGGGCTCAGCCAAGACAATAGTTGGGAGTGGCAAGACAGCTGCGCCACCATCCAATGTGGGGAAGGGCCTTAAAAAGAAAGGCAAGTCAACGTCGCCACCAACCTGCACGGCGGACAAGACTGCCACTGGCACTGCCACATGCACCCCCGCCACGGACACCGCCGCCAGCACCCCACATACTAAGCCCTTCACCAACACCGCAGACACTGTGCCCTTCAGCAGCACTGCGGTCAGTGAGCCCACCACCAGCACCGCCACTACTCACACCGCCGCCAGCACCGCAGTCTGTGAGCCCGCCACCAGCACCGCCGCTACTTACACCGCCGACAGCACGGCAGTCAGTGAGCCTGCCACCAGCATGGCAGTCAGCGAGCCAACCACCAGCATGGCAGTCAGTGAGCCGGCCACCTGCACCGCAGTCAGTGAGGCCGCCACCAGCACCGCTGGCCCAATGACCGCCAAAAGCACCGCCGCCCCAATGACTGCCGCAAGCACCGCCACCCCAATGACCGCCGCAAGCACCGCTGCTACTGACCCCGCCGCAAGCACCGCCAGCGGCCACGTGACATCCTGAGCCAGTGGCACCACCGCAGACATGGCCGCAGACATGGCTGCCATCCCCAGTGGTAATTCGTATGAGGCTGGTGGTCAGTTCCAGGGGCCTGGGCAGCTTCGATGTTGCCCCACCGTCAGTGGAGTGTCACATCCACTACCTCAGTCCTTGGCAGGATGAAGCACTCTGGGCACAAGGCCCACCCAAGAACGAGTGGAGATTCACATCCACTACCTCAGTCCTTGGCAGGATGAAGCACTCTGAGCACAAGGCCTCCTCCAGAACCTGTGGAGAAAGGCATCCATCTGAGAGACCGTGGCTTTGCACTCCCCAGGATGAAGCAGTGGGCAAACCACCCACTGGAGAGACTTGAGAGACTGTGGCTTTGCACTCCCCAAGATAAAGCAGTGGGCAAACCACCCACTGGAGAGACTTGAGAGACTGTGGCTTTGCACTCCCCACGATAAAGCAGTGGGCAAACCACCCACTGGAGAGACTTGAGAGAATGTGGCTTTGCACTCCCCAGGATATAGCAGTGGGCAACCCGCCCACTGTAGAGACTTGAGAGACTGTGGATTTGCACTCCCCAGGATAAAGCAGTGGGCAAACCACCCACTGGAGAGACTTGAGAGACTGTGGTTTTGCACTCCCCAATCAATGGGCAAGGAGCCCCCTCGTGGTGCTGGCGTCGTGCACTCATCCGGCTGAGATGCCCACCCGTCCCTTCCCCCTGAGGTGCCTATTTTATTTCGATCTGATGCCCCTGCAGTGTTCTCTCTGTTTCAATCGGGTATCAAGTGTGGGCCTCGCCCATGCATTTTGGGCCCAGTGGTCCACGGACTAAATAGGTGCAGTACTTGGACTTGAGTTCTTGGTGTACATATTTGTTTATAGTGTACATAAGGTTTTGACTAATGGATTTTACATGATTACAATCGTTCAAATAATTTCCTTTTGTCATTGCGTTCTTCCAGGAGGGGTTGGGGGGTGTAAATGTAATGTTTCAGCATGTATTAGTGTGTGTCTATCGCAGGGAGTATTTGGAGTTCAGGCTCCATGGCGTCCGAATTCCTCGTGGGGTGTGTGGAGGTGAGTGAATTCCTGTTTCCGCCGTGTTTTTGTTCACGTTGAATCCGTCCCGGAAAAGGTGGCGGATTGGCCTGTCATAATAGTGTGGGCGGTACATTGTCTTCCGCCTGTCTGTTGGTGACAGCCATGCTGTTTGTTTGTACCGTCGTGGCGGTCGGAGTGTTAAAGTGGCTGTCTATGTTGGCGGTGTGCGCCATGGTCATAATACATTTTTTTTTCCGCCGGCCTGTTGGCGGTTTTACCGCCGCTTTACCACCGACCGTCAGGGTTGTAATGAGGACCATAGTGTGGTATGCCTAGCATCCTGCACCACCCATTTTGAGTTTCAACCACATCGTGTGTATGTGAGCAAACAGGGTTTTCTCTCTTCCCGCAGGACAACACTCATCTGTGCATCCCAAGTTTTCTTGTTACATATCTGCAAGGATGGCTGCATTGCTGAATTGAGTGTTGTTTTGGTGGAACGTAGACCTTAATGTTTGCACACATACACACAAGATGGTTCATTGTTATATTGTGTGAGAATGCAGAACACATGACTTGAGGGGCCAGATTTACAAAGCCCTATCACCAACCGGAACATCACTTTTTTAAAAGATGCAGTGGCGCTTTTCACTACTCCATATTTACAAGGAGGTGTGATTCCACTTTTTGTGGCATTATGCCTCCTTGTAAATATGGACACTTCCAATGCAGTTTTCTGCATCAGAGGGGCGTGCAATGGGTGTTGCAGTGGCCGTTCCACCATAAACTCCATTGCTTTTGATGCTGCCCCAGAATTGCAAGAAATCGTAAATCTGTGGCAGCGGCCATTAATAACGCCACCCATGGGGTGGAGTTAGAGTGGCAAAATGAGAAGGAATTGTTAGAAATGGGGTCTTTGGTTGGCAATTAGGTTACCCCCTGTCCAAGCAAGGATCCTCACTCTAGTCACGGTAAGTCAAACACAATCCAAAATTTCATGTTCCCAACTTCTGATAGCTTGGCACTGAGCAGTCAGGCTAAACCTAGAAGGCAATGTGTAAAGTATTTGTGCAATATATCATGCAATAACACAGAATAACACCACAAGAATGCACCACAGAGTGTTTAGAAAATAATAGAATATTTCTCTGGTTAAATGCAAGTCAAAATGATCAAGATTTGAGAAGTACACGTTGAAATATCACTTTAGAAAATGATAAAAAGAGTCAAAGTATCTGGTTTGCATGCAAATTCTCAGCAAGGGACCACAGAGGAGGAGATGCATGGAAGATGGGTCTGTTTCTCTGGGCGCACACAGACGATGCGTCGATAATTTTCCACTCAGTCAAGGCTTTGCGTTGATTTCCGGTGCACTGTCTTGGCTCGTCTTCGGGTTGCGTGGAATTTGGACGCTCCAGGGACGATGCAGAGAAATCCTAGGCATGCAGGATGGGGTCACAGGAGCTACGTTGATCCTGTGGGCACAGCAGGGAAATTTCTGTTGCACAGCAGGTGCTGCGTCGATTCTTCTTGCAGGAAGTCGGGCTGCATCAATCCAGTGGGCCGTGTATCGAAGTTCCGGTCACAATGCTGGTGCTGCGTTTATCTCCTCTTGGGGAGCCGGGGTGCGTCGTTCCGGTTCGACGTGCAGTGATTTTCTCACCGTGATGCAGGCTGTGCATCGTTTCTGGCAGGCTGCGCATTGAATTTTCGCCGCACAAGGAGTTCTTTGCAGGATGAAGTCTTTTTGGTCCTGAGACTTCAAGGAACAGGAGGCAAGCTCTATCCAAGCCCTTGGAGAGCACGTCTCAGCAGAGCCGGAGGGCAACAAGGCAGCAGGGCAACAAGGCAGCAGGGCAACAGCAGGGCAGCAGTCTTTTTCAGAAAAGCAGTCAGGTGAGTCCTTTGGGCAGCCAGGCAGATCCTTTTGGCAGGTTTCAGGGTCTGGTTCAGAGTTTCTTCACCAGTGGTATCTTGTCCAGAAGTCTCTGACTTGGTTGGGTCAGAGGCCATGTTTAAATACCCAAATGTGCCTTTGAAGTGGGGGAGACTTCAAAGAGTGGTTTAGAAGTGCACCAGGTCCCCTTTCAGTTCCATTCTGTCTGTGCAGGTGTGACTTAGTATCCTGTGTTTGGGGTTGTCTGAGTGAAATGCACAAGGGAGCTGTCAAGTAACCTAGCAGACGTGGATTGCAAGGCACAGAAGGATTTAAGTGCAGAGAAATTCTCACTTTCTACAAGGGGCATTTTGAAAATAGTAATATTAAATCCAATTCCACCAGTTAGCAGGATTTTGTATTACCATTCTGGTCATACCAACTATGACCTTGTTACTCCTTTCAGATCAGAATCTCCCACTCACACAGTATATGAGGGTAGCCCTAATGTTAGCCTATGAAAGGAGCAGGCCTCACAGCAGTGTAAAATGAATGTAGGAGTTCTACACTACCAGGACATCTTAACTACACAGGTGTATTTTCTGCCTTTTATCTACATAGCACCCTGCCCTATGGGTTAACTAGGGCCTACCTTAGGGGTGACTAATATGTAGAAAAAGGGGAGTTTGAGGCTTGGCAAGTTCTTTTAAATGCCAAGTCGAAGTGCCAGTGAAACTGCACACACAAGCCTCTCAATGACAGGCCTGAGGCATGGTTAAGGGGCTACTTATGTGGGTGGCACAATCAGTGCTGCAGGCCCACTAGTAGCATTTAATCTACAGGCCTTGGGCACATGTAGTGCACTTTACTGGGGACTTACAAGTAGATTAAATAAGCCAATTGGGTATGAACCAATGTCACCATGTTTTAAGAGAGAGAGCATATGCACTCTGGCACTGGTTAGCAGTGTTAAAGTACGCAGAGTCCTAAAACCAGCACAAAAAGTGCCCAAAAAGTGGAGGGAGGCAGGCAAAAAGTTAGGGGTGACCACCCTAAGGCTGTCAGGTCTAACAGGAATGCTTTTGTTCCTCATTGGTTTTTGCTTTTTCTACATTATTAGCAAAATGCCATGGATCATTGTTTATGTAAAGGAAGGTGTCCCTTCCTGCACATGAACAATTTATGAACAATTTATCTCCTCAACAAAGACACCCATGCACTATGGTCCAAGGGTGCCTGCATTATCACATGCAGCGTAATTAAGTGCTGGCACAGGGGAAAACGCAGGGGTGAGCCATATTCCAGTAAATACAGTGCATCCCTGCATTTTGAAAGTGGCACAGTGCAGCACTGCTATTTTCGGTGCAGCACTGCGCTGTGCTACTTTGTCATAAATCTGGGCCTAAGCGGCTAGGAGGTTGCGTGTGGAAAGCCCCCCCACTTCCATCACTCTATCAAAGTGCGTATGGTGGGAGGCAGCGCTGATACATTTTGAGGCTTGATGATGTGTGGATGTATCATGTTGGGACCCAACATCAGGGGTGGCATCGTAATTCTGGTACTAAGGACAGACATTGTAGTAATACTATTGTGGACTACTTTCATTGTATGTTGCAATCATCGTCAAACATTGGAATTGGAAGACAGCATTTCTGCTAGTAGATTTAGCAGGATGTGTTCCTTCCTGCAGATGTGCATTAGGATCAGCAAGATTGACACCCCTACACCATGCAGGTTGTGTGGCAATGTTAGTGAGGTCCGTCATATATTTTGGCAATACCAAGGTTAGTAGAGGGATTCATTGACTCTCTGTGGCAAGTACACATCCCTGCACATTTGAATTGATGCTGCACAGCGGAGCAAGCTGAGCTGTCACACTTCTTCATAAATGGGTACTTATGTGCCAGAATATCCAGACACAGATATCATAGTGCTCTACCCAAGCATATTTATTTTTTTGACTTCTACTCTAGTGGTGCATAGCGATGGGTCGTATTTAACATGCCAAGGTGTGGCACCTTGCATGCTTTATCCTGTTGTATTTTCCCTGTGCCCCTCTCACACCTGACACTGCATGTAATAGGCATTCCATTTGTATATTTGTGATCTTCCCATGCAACACATGGGTGACCCACCCAGCTTCTCGTGCCTTTAAAAAGGTCAGCAGATCTGGAATTGGTTAGTGTAGTGGGAGTGACAAGTGGGTGTGTGAGAAGTTTGTAATTCTGCAGATTGTAATGGTTTATTATGTGTTGCATTGTGCATCACACATCGAGCAAACTTTCAATGTATCTAGTGCATTGATTCCACACCACCATTTTCCTTCCTTCCACAGACAACGACAGCATGGAAGCACATTATTGACATTACTGGTCATCATGGTGTACATTCCTGCAGTATTCTTATGTGTTTTGCCAGAATATAGGTGCATAACTGCATTGGCACGATAAAGAAAGACACTACTGCAGCAAAGCAGGAGGTCCATTGCTTACAATGCTTGTGTCATTTTGTCATCTGCCTTTGGCAGGCCTCGCACATGTAATATATTATATAGCACAGTGCAACCTTTATGGATTGTCAGCCCCATTAGTTCTTCCCTTAATGTGTAAGGAATATTTCCTTGCATACATCATATTTCCCACAGGCATATAGTGGCAGAAGGATGTACAAAGTCGATCAATGCATGCACTGTGTGACTTTGTTGATGTAGCACAAGGGGAATGGGTGGTTGTAATGACATTGGCAACAATTTGTATAATGCTAATGTTGCATTACGTGCTTGTAAAATTGGGCCCCTAGAGTGACATTGTTATCACTTGGAGCTGTTGTTATGCATGAAGGTGTCTCTTTGTGCATGACACCAACCATTCCCACAACACAGGCAACCTTGCTACATGGTGAAATGGAAGCTACTTGTACAGCAGCACAAATGATGATCACAGATATGCCCCATAAGTTGTATATGCTCAATTTTGTGCCCATTCCAAAATGGTGCATGGAGGTGTGCAACAGTTCTTGTTGGGCAGGCCTGTGCAACAAGTGTACTGCATGTTAACCAGTGAGTGTTACACATGTGCAGGTGTGTAAGTGGCAACAGTGAAGCAATTGCTGGCATGGTTGAGAAATGGTGGGTGCATATAGAGTGGAAGGTGTGGGTGCATCTGAAGTGTTTAGTCATTATGTCCCATGGCACAATGCTGCACCACATTTGTCCATGCCACACTCTGTCAATTTCAATACGCAGGGATGCAACATTTTAAAAGCGTATAAAGTGCACCCCTGTGTAGGCACAGGAGCTATTTTTGCTGCAGAACATCAACGCAGACAACCTTGTGCCATGGTGCAAGGATGGCTGTGATGTGGGGAAGATTATTTATGTGCAGGAATGGACACCTTCCTGCACATAAACAATCTTCTATGACTATTTGCACTTTCTATGTGTGTTCTATGTGTGTTGCAGAATGCTAACAATGATGCTTCGGTGGAAATAGGGCCTTTTGATTCTGGTACTATGTGTCCTGATGCGACCCTTTTGCGTGCATTCAGTGTGTCCTGTGTGCCTCCCCCTTCTGCCATTTGTTGATTTCCACATTGTACCCCACTGCAACTTACTGTGTATTTGTGGTAGGTCTAAGTAATCTGCTCTGTACTGTTCTATGATTGCAGTGACCAGATCCTTTGGGATGACCCCTGACACCATCTCCTCTACGTCATCCAGGTCCTGGACTTCCACCTCCAGACTTAAGTGTTGCCTTCCAGTTCCTGGCCAGTTTCCTTTTAGTTCTGCATTTGCAATGGTGCCAGCACTTCTAACAATTGGTGACAGTAGTCTTCACCTCTGCCACACTGTTGACTTTATCTACTATTGACTGCCATGTGGTCTCCTTCCTACTTATTGGCAATTAGGAGGTGATGAAGGGCTGGTGTTGGTGCTCTATCACCTCTCTGACCAAGATGTCATTCTTCCCCTCCCTAAAATGACATTTCTGCTTCATTTCCTCCTTCTCATGGGATTTTACTGGTCTACCGTGGCTTGTACTGGCCTGATTGGGATCTCTCTGGGGTCTCTCCTGGCCTGCATTCTCCTTCTTGGCACCCTTTTTTTTGTTTTTGCTGTCAGTTTTTTTTAAGCTAATGCTGCAAATATGGAGCTAACACGATTAGCATAAAAAAGTGCCACTAATCATGCTAACTCCACTTTTTCAGAATTAGAGTCATTTTTCCTTACAACGTGTCGCAAAGGTTTGTGTAATTTTTTTTTGCGCTAATCTTTCCTTTGTGCCATGGTGCCTCATTTTCTAAATCCAACGCACAGATGGCACCGAGAAATGTTGTTAGCCGGCGCAAATGTTTTTGACGCACAACTGTGCTAGCGCAGTTGTGCAGCATTTATCTTAAATCTGGCCCCAAGTTTCAATTTTGCAGAAACAACTATCATCACCGTACTAGTATAGGTAGAGAGAAGTTACACACTGTAATAAAACCGTTTTTCACAACCCCTTACAGATATTCTGTAATTCAGTCACAGAGATGTAGAGCCATTTCTGAATCCAGATAGAATGTTGTTGCAGACACAGATACTCCAACCAAACAGTAATACAGCTACTTACAGACCAAGGCATACATTGAGACACACACTGACACGCCTAGGCACCCACTGATACAGCCACTGACAAACAGTAATGCAGACACTCATACACCTAGCCAAAAACCAATACAGCTACTGACACTCTCAGCCACACATTGATGCAGACACTGACACATCCAGGCAAACACTAACAAAGCCACTAACAACCACATGCACACACTGATGCAGACACTGACACCCTCAGCTAAACAGTAATACAGCCACTGACACAGAGGCATAATCTAGTGCAGACACTAATACATTCAGCCTCACACTGATACAGCCACTTACACACCCACCCAGGCAAACACTAATTCAGCTGGTTACACACCCAAACACACACCAATGCAAACACTGACATACCCAGTAAAACACTAATGCAGCCACTTACACGCTCATGCAATTGCTGATACAAACAGTGGCACACCCCTTGAAACACTGATGCAGACACTGACAAACTCATTTATGCATACATGGGTGTTACTTAGTGATATAACTATTTATGTATCTAATTAATTGATTAAACTATGTAATTTAATATTTTGTAATGTAAACCTAAAAATATTTTGTTTTTTTTGCTTTTCAGACATTTACCTGCATTTAGAAATAAAGAGCAAGA
Organism: Pleurodeles waltl; assembly: GCF_031143425.1. Classification (NCBI taxonomy): domain Eukaryota; kingdom Metazoa; phylum Chordata; class Amphibia; order Caudata; family Salamandridae; genus Pleurodeles; species Pleurodeles waltl. Next base: position 684,368,602 of record NC_090446.1, read on the forward strand.
ATGCCAAAAAAAGAATGAAGAAAGCAACAAAGGAAAAAATACTATCTCCTTGCAAGTCAGAGTGAAAGGGGACATAATGCAGAGACTATGCTTATAGAGGAAAGAGATGCTTGTAAGAAAACTAAAAAGTTTATTAAAATAGTATGTGGAAAACTCCAAAGTTATCAAAAAGATGGAAATGAAAAGTGAAGTTTTAAACCAACTAAGAAAGGGGAAACGGTAAGTGACATTAAAACTAATACGTATTATAAGAAAACTTTCACAAGACAACAGAAACGATTTAAGGACATTTTAGCAAGAACATATCGTATTAGGGTGATTCAGAATTTGGTGCGAACTATGAGGCAGTATAAAAGGAGAAAGGAAGAAGTAAAAAAACAACATGTTGAGAATGTAGTGAAACAGAAACTATTTATTTTGATACTGAACAGAAAGAGAACACCGGATAAAACAGTATTGTCTAGGAAGAGAAGGCAGAAAAGACCTTGCAAATAGAAATAATTTTTGTAAACTTTTCAGAGGAGAATGGAAGCATACGTCTAGTACATCTAGTACTGAACCTTTCTTTAATAAAGAAATCTACTTCCAAGAGAACACATTAATGCATGCAATAGAAACAAATGTTTGATGCTATAAGGTGAAAGATGGTATTCCAATTGTGAAAGAGCAGATGGTTCATAGAAATGTAGAGCAAGATAAACAAGGTAGATCTAGACATGCTCCTGTATATAAATGGGAATGTTGTAGTATTTGTAGTTTTCTGCAAGAATCAATTGACATTTTAAGAAATTCTTTACATCACTTTTTAAACAGAAGAGTGAAGCAGAAAATTGCAATTTTTGCAAGGATTAAATCCATTCAAAGTGAGCAAATATACTAATTTACATTTGCCGGTGTGTCTATGCGAGAAAGTGTGCCCAGGCACCTTTCATCACTTCAGAATATTAGCTGTTCATCACTGCAAAATTTAGTTAGAAGACTTAAACTTCGTGAAAACTCTGGCCTTATGTTTAGAAAAAAACAATAGAACTCTACTGCTTGGTACACTAGCAGACGTAGAAAAGGTTTGTAAAGATGTTCAGTTTTGTTCCTTGGAGTGTAGGGAAAGTGAGGAGTTGGTATGTGTAGGTGTAGAGGAACAGGACTCAAGTATCAGTATTGATAACTTTACACAAGTTTAAAAGTTTCTTTAGGGAAACCAAAATGTTTTTTGTATTTGTTGTCAACATACTCACTACAAAAGTCAAATTCTTAATGTTGTTTTGTTCTCAAAAACTGAACATGAGAACAGAGACAAGTGGCAAGAATTTGTTGTATATTTATGTGTGGTGGAACGCTTTGATTTGTCGACAAGGCATATGCAAGTATTGCTATAAGTTAAAGGATAACAAAATGCCAGCCACATCAATACATAACAAGTTAGATTTGGTATCCATTCCAGAAGAACTTCGAGAATTAATTATTTATGAACCTATCTTCATACAATCTATACACCCTTTGAAGCAATAGTTCGCATGGAACCAAAGACTGGGAACCTACCACCTACAGAGCCACGGAAAGGCTTTAAAGGACGAGTTGTCTACTTACCTTTAGATTTTAATGGGAATATTGAAACTGTGGGTATAGAGAGAGATATTGATGAGCCACTTATTCTAATAAATGGTGGGCCTACCAAAAACAAAAACAATTGTCAAGAGTTAGTGGATGTTAATAAAGTTAAAAGGCCACATTTTACCTATGCCTGAAACAAAATAATATATATTACAAAAATGTTGATGTTATTGGAGATGGAAGTTGTATGGAGGATGAAATGTTACCATCAAGTGGACATCAAGTGGACAGATTGAACAAAAGTGGATAGAACCAAATCAGAAGAAATATATGAACACTATGGTATATATCCACTCCATTCTAAAGAAGTTATCAGCAATGCTATTGGTCTCTATTAAATTAAACAAGCAAAAGGTGTTCCAATGAGTATGTGGGAGAAAAGTGTAGAGGCCCACTGTTTTCCACAGTTATTTTCAACTGGAGTAGGGGGCTGGTATGATGACTGCCTCATACAACTACCAGCAGCTGAGTACAGGTCAACCAGATCATATTCAGAAGACCCTAGATTTCCCCAATGCATTCCATGCAAATTCTATCTATTATTTGAGAGTGACTTGTCTTGACTAGCATATGCTGCAAGCCACATACTGATGACAGGAGTTCATCTACAGAATCTACAGAATCTCTCTGCTAAAGAATTTGTTGACAAAGTTCATGTTAAGCGTGAAAAATAGTAATACAATTTGATTAATTTGATGGCATTCCAATGTGGGACCTGTGAGTATTGGTCTCGACATCATGGTGAACTGAAATGTATGTTGTGAAATTTAGGTGCACATACTTGGTTTGTGACATTCAGTTGTGCAGAGTACGCATTGGATGTCTTACTTGACAATTTTGAGAGAAGCAAACTCAAGCATTGCAAACATCAATTTGAAGACAGCAGGAGAACTTTGCTCTTTCGATCCTGCTAATGTTTGTTCACATTACCACAGATTTCAAGCCCATGCCATCTTTCATCTGCAGCAAAATAAAATACTTCTCTTGGTGAAGTTACTTATTTCTTTTGGCATAAACAGTACCAAGCAAGAGGTGCTCCTCATATTCACATGCTGTTATAGATAAAAGATGCGCAAAAATTGGGAAAAGACACTCTCTTTCATAGAACACTGTGACATGTGCCATCTCAAAAGACAGTGATGAAAAAGAGCTGAAACAACAACTTCTGTGCTTTCAAACACATAGATGAGGCAACCATGGGTGTGCCGGACAGTAGGGACTGGTACATCCAATCCTGTGCATTGCCGGATATCCCAATATCTTCAAGAACTTGAGTGATAGCTTATCAGATTTCGAGGGAGACTGACAAGGAAGCAGCAGGGCTCTGTGGGGGTGAGGTGCCTGGGACTACTGGACTACTGACACCAAAATCCTTTGCCTGTTGCATCCACCCTCGGTACTAGCTGTGCCTGTAAGTGCCTGTCTTAGAACAAGTGAGGAGCTCCTGCAGCAGGGGAGACCGATTAGGAATCAGTGGGGCTTCATGGAGGCTGAGGTGCCTGGACTACTGGATTAGCGGCACCATAATCCCTTGCCTGTTGGACCACCCTCTGTAGTAGCTGTACGTGGAGGCACCTGTCTTATAACCAGAGAGGAGCTGCAATAGTGCGAGACCTGCACAGGATGTGCCCAGGGGAAGACTGAGCCAAGAGCGGGCCCATTTATGCCTGTTTGTGGCCGATCAGGGCTGGGCTGGGCCACTGCTTTGACAACTAGAGCCGGACTTTACTGTTGTGGTTGCTGGAGTCACCTTGGGGTAAACCGGTGAGAATCAGTTCAAATCTGCGCTCCCCCATTGATAATGGGAAAGCGCAAAACCTCTGGGGGCCTGAAGGGAGGGCAGTTCTGGCTTAATGAGGGTTGGTTCTGTTGGTATGAGTCAGTAGGTTGCTTCGGGGGGGCTTTATTAAACCCTAGTGGCCCTGTATCATTGTTTGACTCAGTCCCCCCTGAGGCAGGCAGGTTTACCTTTTGGGTGAGGGGGTGTTCCGTCACCAGTCAAACCCACCTCTAAGCTGAAGAAGCAAGGGTCCTGCTGTGGGGGGGTAGAAGCAGCCGACAGAGGCTGCAGGACATGCAAAAGGGCTAGCCCTCCTTGCCAGTGGGGCTAATACCTCTCTGGAGGAAATTGTAGAACCATTTATTGAATCACAATTACACCCTATTAGAGTATGACTGGCCTCAATGAAGTCAAAATTAGAGTCAATGCTGCAGCTTCACCCTCATCCTCCCTGAGCGAATGTTTTACATTCTGGCCCTTTAATTCCATCTGTGCCGATGAAGGGGGAAAGATAGTATTTGGTTCAAGTGGGGGCTTCAGGCTTGTCATGCCCAGTGACCCAGTAGTCTGAGTGTATGAAACACCCTGCTCAAGTGGAAAGGATTAATGCGCGCACTAGATGAAAGACAGGTTGACCCGAGCCGGGTTATGGGCACTGTGTGAGCACCTAGAGGATCACTCACCTTCTATAAAAAAAAAACCTCAGTTAAGCCTTTCAGTGTTGGTGGCCTTAGGAATAGGTCCTCTGCAAATGCCCTTATCTGCTGGGGGGCATCACAATTTAGATTGCATCTACCCCCTGCTTCCACCCTGAATGTGGATATCTTAACTAAAGCACCTCCTTTGAGTTTAGTGGCTGGAGTAACTACAGCTGATTTGATCAGGAAAGCTAGCCATAGTTGTTGTAGAAAGGGGGATGGATGGGTGGAGGGGAAAAACTGACGAGGACTGCATAGTCTTGAATTTTAGACAACAGGTAACAGTGGAGTGATCGTTTTCCCACTTGCCAGCAGAGGAGGTGAGGGGATCAGATATTAAAGTTCATCCTCTAGGTTTTGTCTATTTTCCAATCCCAGGGCTTATGTCAAGGCCTCATAAGTACTTTCAAAGCCATTTGGAGAGAAGAGACCCTTAGTTTAGAGAGGGGTCTATCGTCCCGCTGGAACTCAGGAATAGGTGAGCTAGAAAGTATTGATTGACAAAGGGTAGCTAGCAAAGGTCCTCAAGGTTGCAGGACCAATTATAACACTGTGGCCAGGGAACGTGGCAGGGATGAGCAATAAACGTGAGGACCAAGCCTGGCTAGGAAAATTGAAAGAGTTTGATATGGTGGGTTTACAAAAAACATGGGAAGTATAATCTCACTTTTGTTTGGATGGTTAAACTGCCTTTGCAGTAGGGGCAACACAGGCTCAAGTAGGTAGAGTGAGGAGGCAGCCTGCTGTTATTGATATGCCTTAGCCTAAAATGCTCCCTATCCCAGATTGTGCTTGATGTGAGGTACTTACTAGTGCTTAATGTAGAATTTAAGGGTCTCCCCAGTGTCTTAGCAATACATTTTTATAACTAATTTGAGCCGGTCTTCCCCACTGAGCCGTTCAGCACTCTACGCTGTATTCCTCAGTCCTTGGAAGGTTTGTTAAAGGATCCTTATTTCATTATTTGTCTGGTAGATTTTAATTTACACCTTTGTCTGAACTGTTTTGGCTTGGATAGTCACCCGGGTGTTGACCCTGATCAGGGCTCTCATTTCTTGCACTCAGCCAAGGGCAGCGCCCTTGATGACATCCTGGCAGATTTTAATTTGGTACATATCGGAGTGGACTCGAAGGGCCTAAGGTACCTACTTTTAGAGGAAGAGGGATGAATTATTGATTATATATTTGTGTTGGCTTCTTTTTAGCAGTTTGTTTGTGGATTTGAGACACAGTGATCTACTTTTAGTGACCGTAACCCCTTTGGCCCTTTATTTGGATTGGGGTCACTATATCGTTCAATCAAGGGAAAGCAGGCCTTCTAATTCAGAGAATAAGCCAAGTGATCAGGGTTGTAGATTGAAATGGAGCTCTGTTGTTCATGATTAATTTCCAGAGGCACTGTATGAGGTTTGTGATTGAGAGTTTGAACAGTGTTTGAATGTCCTAGAGAATGATGGTCTGCTTTTGGAAGCCTTTAGTAGTATTTGTAAACATGTTAATTGTAATTTTAGGATTTGGAGAATACAGGCCCAATCCTCGAGGGAGAGGTGGTTTGATTTCAATTGCACCAAAGCCTTTTAAAATTTGAAATCAGTTTTGAAGAACGGAGCCAAGGACAGGGCACAAATCGCTTGAATCACTAGTATCATCAATACAGCTCTCAGTATACTATGACTAAATTATATCAGATCCTCCCTGTCGAAGTGGGGTCCTCATGCAAATTAAGAAGAATAGAAGCGAAATGGAAAGTAGGGGAGGCACAAAAGCCACGGGTTGGGCATTTATTCATTTAAAGGCGTATCCAGGTATGGAGCCCTATCTTCAATTTGTGAACTCGCCCCACCATTGTTTTTTATTATCTAGGTTTAGATTAAACCTTGTTCATTGGTGTTTAGCAGATCCACAGATTACTTTTAAACTCAGAGCCATGCTCCTGTGATGGCTTGGTTTTTCTTTTGGCCAAGGATGAACTGATATGGGATACATAATATTATCCAATATCTAAGAGTGAAATAAGCAGTTTAACTTACTCTGTTTTATTTAATTTTAGCAGGGGATTATGTTATTCTTATTTAAACAGGTATTTATTACTAATCAGAGAGTATGAATGTACTCATTTGCAGTAACTAATTATTTTATCTTGGTTTTACTATTTAAGATGTTTATGTGCATGCTGCTTGATGTGTTTTCATAGATTTGTATATATCTGAAATAAACAAATAAACTGCAATTTCCAAAGGAAAAGTAAACAGTTTTTCAACTGCAGTGAGGCATACACTGACTTGGAAATCACCGAAAAACATACACAATCTCAGAAGATCTGAGGCCTCCAAGTATATTAATGACTACAATCCTGTGATTCTCAAAATATGGAATGCCAACATGGATATAAAATTTGTGGCAGGCAAGTCCATCGCCGTTGCTTGTTATGTGACTTTTTACATAACAAATCAGAGAAGACAGAGATGAATGAGATGTAGGAGGAGACTTCTGCTGAAAAGTCTCTGATCAAGAAATTGTACAGATTCAGTTTGAAGATGCTTTCTCACAGGAAAATTGGTCATTATGAATGCTGTGATCGGTTAGGCTCTGCCAATATGAACTCAAAGTCAAGGGGAATTGTTTGGGTAAGTCTAGGCCTTGGAAGCATGCAGAAAAGAGTGTTGAAATCTTTCCTGGAAATTCAGTATCTAGCAGAGTTTGACCCAGAAAGTACATACATTGTGAAAACAAATATGTTGGACACTTATTATCCAAGAAGGAGTCCACATTTTGAAAATGCACGTCTTCATGAAACACCACAGATATAGAAACACTGTAACTGAAAATGTAAATGAAGAGAAATATGCAATAGATGGTTGTGACAGTTGTTTGGTTCGACACACAAAAGGAAGTCTAGTTAACCACCGAAAACTTGGGGACAGATTTACAAGGAACTGGTGCCATGCCACAATTTGCAGCTCAGCGCTGCATCAGTTCTGAAATACAGGGATACACCATATTTACAAAATACTGCACACCCCTGTGTTTCCCCTAGCACTGCTAAATTTAGCTCTGAGCACCAACTCAGGCATCCTTGCACCAAAATGCAACGGTGTCTGTGTTGAAGGAAATTATTGTTTATGTGCATTAAGGGTTCCCTTCCTGCACATAAACAATCTAAAATGACAATTTGCCTTTTCTATGTGTGCTGCAGAATGCGCACACATAGAAGTAGCAAATCCTAATTATTGAATGATTTTTTATGTGCAGGAAGGAAGGAATAAACAATCCTTCATGGCATTTTGCTCTTTCTATGTGTGCTCCAGAATGCACCGCACATGGAGAAGCAAACACATGGAGAAATAAAAGTATTTTTCCTCATTGTGCCATGCTACCACCACCCCTGGGGTCGCGTTAGTTTTTGGCGCTGTCTCATGTTTACTATTCCTTGTAAATCTGGAGCACAGTCAAAAACAATGGATGTTGCATTGGAACACCCACACCAACACCCATTGCACTCCCCTCTGCTGAAGAAAACTGCATCAGACAGGCCCATACTTACTAGGCAGCATTAAGCAACACAAAGTGGCTTAGCGCCACCTTGTAAATATGGCGTAGTGCAACTCCTAATTAAAGAGAGTTTTTCTATTTGGGACTTCTAAAACTGTTCCAGCCTTGACAATCTGAATCAGAATTACTAAACATCTTTGACTGCTATGAAGATTCTTTTAATGCAGTGACAGACAGCATTCAGTGTTCAGGATTTGCCAATTAAATGAAAATGTTAAATGATGAGATTGAACAGGAAGAAACTATTGCTGCTGAGATAGCTAAGGACAGCTCACAAAGCAGCCAAAGTTCAGGTCCTTTAAGTCAAGATCCTCTTGGATAACCAATTTTAAAAAATGAAGCGGCCATTGCCATAAATGAGGTGGAGACTGCAATGCAACAAGCAAGACAGGAAAGTGTTAATTGGGAACAGTTAGTTAAACAATGAAATGACGAACAAAAAGTAATATATGTTTAGGTGAAAGACAAAAATGAGCATGGATTTCTCCATGAGAAGAAAGAGTGTAAATACACATTATTTAAGCCAGTGCTATTATACGTCAGCAGTAAAGCTGGCACTAGGAAAAACCTTTAGTTGAAGTTCTCACTGCTTACCTACAGAAGACTACAGGCTCAAATTTGTTGTGTGTAGTAACAGTACCAACTGGATCAGCTGCATACATCATTAAAGGAATTACTTTACATCAGCTACTTATGTTACCTGTAGAACATGACAACAAACTGGAGTACCAAAAATTATCTGGTGAAGCTTGTCAGGAAGTCTCAAGAGTACTGAAGAAATTGAAACTTTTAAACATTGATGAGGTGAGCAAAGTCTCAACTTAATGCTTCCCTTTGTACACTTGAGAATCAAACACATTCTAAGGACAGATTGAGATGTGATTTTTGGAGGAAAGCACTTGATTGTGTTTGATGATCTGCTACAACTTACACGCGTGAAAGGACAACATGTGTTCATGCAATTGCTCCATGATGAAACTCAGATTCCTTGGGAGATTGATAACATAAATGTTTGGTTAAATTTCTAATACAAAGAGCTACTTAGGAATATACATAAAGCATCTGACGTTGAATACGCAATTATTCTGAAGAATATCAGAGTAGGAGAACTAACAATATAGGAGAAGAAATTTTGCTTAGAAAGTCAACTTATAAAAAAACTGTTTTCTACAAACAAGACAGCAGCAGAGTTAATGTTCAATTTCATTCAACAAGGTAACTCCATTGTCTGCCTAATGCCTACACTTTAGGAATGCTCCTTTTTTAACCAAGAACAACTGAAAATGTAAAAAGAAGAAATGTTGGAACTTACAGCAATAGACAAAGTGGAACACCAGGGCGTGACAGTATTTCTAAGCGAAAAACTACACGCAAAATTGGATTCATTGGAGAAATCTGTTTTCAGAACTGCAGGATTAGAAAAGTGTTTACTGGTTTGCAAAAACTGTAGAGAAATTTTGTGGTAACATTTAAATGTTGAGGAAAGATTAGTTAATGGTGGTATGGATAAATTAAATAATATCATAAGACTTATATGATCGGAGGAAGCAGATCCCAGTTTCTATGGCATAGACTGTGACTGTTCATGAATCTTAAGGTTTAAGTGTAGATGCAGCATTCATCCAGGCACACACTCATGAATACACTGACACAGACACACACACACTGATACATACACTGACACACCCAAGCACACACGGATGCATACACTGATATACCCACGCAGACACTGATGCATGCACTGGCACATCCAGGCAGACACTGATGCATACACTGACATATCCAGGCACACACTCATCTATTCCCCTACACACCCAGACATATGGATGCATACACAGACACAGCCAAACACATACTGAGGTATGCATCTACACCCCCAGAGACACTGATCCATACACAGACACACCCAGGCACACACTGATGCATACACTGACACACATAGGCACACACCCATGCATACAGTTACACATCCAGGCACACACTCATGAATACACTGACACACCGAGGCATACACTAATGGATACACTGACACACCTAGGTACACACTCATCCATACACCGAGGCACACATTGATGAATATGGTGACACACCCAGGCAGACAAAGATGCATACACTGGCACAGCGAGGCACACACTGATGCGTACACTGACACACCCAGGCACAAACTGATGCATATGCTGACACACCCACGCAAACACTCCTGCATACAGTTACACACTCAGACTCACACTCATAAATACACTGACACAGTCAGGCACACTTATGAATACACTGACACAGACAGGCAGACACTGATACATACACTGACACACCCAGGCACACACTGTTGCATACACTGACACACCTAAGCACACACTAACACACCTAGGTACACACTCATCCATACACCCAGGCACACACTGATAGATATGGTGACACACCTAGGCAGACACGGATATATGCACTGACACAGCAATGCACACACTGATGCATACATCTGCACACCCAGACACACTGATGCATACACTGACACACTGATGCATACATCTACACACCCAGACACACTGATGCATACACTGACACACCCAGGCACATACACATTCATTAATATTAGTACTACTGTTTTTAGGGAGCGTATGTCACATGTAGCCTTATCACGAGTTAGAACATTGTCCGGTTTGTATCTTGTTGACTTTGATGCCAGTAAAGTAAATGCTGATTCAAGTTGTGTCAATGAGTAAAACCGATTGAGAAGTGGGTATACGCCTCATTTTGGACATTATACGGTTAATGAAAAACGTACCATCCGCCCAAAGCGAAAGCTTTCAAAGGATCATAATGATGTTGTGGAGAAGTGTAAGAAAGAGAACAAAGAACTTCTTAAGAAAAAAAACTGACAATGTTGGAGATATTGTTACTAGTTGTCAAATCCTTCTGGTGTCAACTGCTATGCCAATGTGGTTCTGAACGCACTGTTTACATTACCTTGTATGTTCATGCAATTAAACAGAGAAAAGACAAGGTGTTGTGCTCTGCACTTATTGCTTTGATAGAACATCTCTGCAGTGATAGAAGTAAAACACATTGTGCATCTCACATTCAAGACCTTGTAGACGTAGGTACTGAATCTGTAAAGTTTAACCAAAACACATAAGAAGATGCTCAAGAATTTCCAATGGTAATGTTTGATATTTTAGTACCTACTGATGACTTATTTGGACTTAGTTACTCATGGAACTATGAGTGTGAAAATTGCTCTTTGACATCAACTTCAGAAATAGTTTCAGAGCAATTTATTTACCTAATGCTACCGGATTGCAAAACTGTAAATTTTGACAGGTTTGCTTAAAGAAGCTTCACAGAACAATACCTGCAGAAATTGTCAATCAGATCTTGTGTCAACCTTGCATATATGAAGAAGTGGCAAATACTGTATTTTAATTCTACAGCGATGGACAGCAGATGGAAGAGAATCTGAAACCGAAATTACAAATTTTAAAGCTGGACTAATATCTATTTGAGGAAAAACATATACCGCTGTGGTTACTATCTTTCACGAAGGAGTTTGTATTACATCTAGACATTATACCATCAATTTAAAAAGTACATCTGGATAGACAGGATGTAACAACAGTAACCTCACATTCAAGCAAAGACTGCCTTACAAACTACAATTGTGGTGATGTCTGTGTAGGGGTTTCAAAATACTGATATGCTGTTAATGGTAGAGCGATACAGAGCAGATGACACTAAAGAGGAAACATCATTACAAACTAAAAACAAGGAGAAAAACTATTTTGAGAGAACTAAACACTACCCAGGTTATTATCTTTTAGGAAAGAGTTACTATTACCTCTGGATACTATATTTTGTATTTAAAAATTAAAACTGGATGGACACAATATAATGAGAAGACCACTACAGTGAAACAGGTATTGCAACATGACCTACCAAGTTAAAAGAAGGAGTACAATGGGAAAAATTAAATAGTTTACTTGTAGTTTATATTTTACGAGTTTTTGTGACATCCTGTGGCCTAACAGGGGTGATGTCTTTATAAGGTTCTACATTTGCTAGTGTCCTTTATAGATATTAAATATATTGTTACCTGTTTAATAAAAAAAACACTTACCATTAGCATATGTTTCTTTATATTAGTTCAGTAAATATAGCTAAAACAAACAGTTAATTAATTGTAGTGGGTTCAATTCATATTCGTGACATACTGTGCATTTATCGTTTTTTCTATACAATTTTTCCTCACTGTTCAGTGATGATTCTTTAAACAGTACACCATTTATGGTGTAACAATCTGGAACCTGAGTACTGCACAAAGGAGAAAAAATGGTTAAAGTTAATGTTAATATAAGATTGCATTACAGCACCACAAATGTCTACTGCTTATTTAATAACATGAACTTTTCTATTGTAGAAACTATACATTTAGTGTGTAAGTTTATAAAGTTTAACTTTAAGTTATGTTTATGTTTTTTTTTTCTTTTTACACAGATTAATGGAGCCATTTATTGTAATGAAGGTTACTATTTAGTTATTTCACCATTTGTAATTCATCCAGTAACACACCCAGGCACACAGTAACACATACACTAGCACACTTAACAAACATTGATACAGTCACTGACACATCCAGACACACACTGATGTATACAGTGACACACCCAGCTACACACTCATGCATGCACTGACACACCCAGGCACACACTGATATATAGAGCGACACACCCAGACACACACTGATGCATACTCCTACTCACCCAGATACACTGATGCATATACTTACACTCCCAGGCACAGAATGATCCATACACTAACACAACTGGGCACACACTGAGGCATAAACTGACAACCTCTGGCAGACACTGATGCATACACCTATACACTCAGACACAATAATGAATACACTAACCCACCCAGACACATACTGATGCATACGGTGGCACACCCAGGCAGACATGGTTGCATACACTGACACAGCCAGGCACATACTGATGCATACATCTACACCCCTGAGACACTGATGCATACACAGACACACCCAGGCACACAATGATGCATACACTGACACTCCTAGGCACACACCCATGCATACAGTTACACATCCAGGCACACACTCATGAATACACTGACACAGACACACACACACTGATACATACACTGACACACCCAAGCACACACAGATGCATACACTGATATACCCAAGCAGACACTGATGCATGCACTGGCACATCCAGGCAGACACTGATGCATACACTGACATATCCAGGCACACACTCATCTATTCCCCTACACACCCAGACATATGGATGCATACACAGACACAGCCAAGCACATACTGATGTATGCATATACACCCCCAGAGACACTGATCCATACACAGACACACCCAGGCACACACTGATGCATACACTGACACACATAGGCACACACCCATGCATACAGTTACACATCCAGGCACACACTCATGAATACACTGACACAGACAGGCACACACTGATACATACACTGACACACCGAGGCACACACTAATGCATACACTAACACACCTAGGTACACACTCATCCATACACCGAGGCACACATTGATGAATATGGTGACACACCCAGGCAGACAAAGATGCATACACTGGCACAGCGAGGCACACACTGATGCGTACACTGACACACCCAGGCACAAACTGATGCATATGCTGACACACCCACGCAAACACTCCTGCATACAGTTACACACTCAGACTCACACTCATAAATACACTGACACAGTCAGGCACACTTATGAATACACTGACACAGACAGGCAGACACTGATACATACACTGACACACCCAGGCACACAATGTTGCATACACTGACACACCTAAGCACACACTAACACACCTAGGTACACACTCATCTATACACCCAGGCACACACTGATAGATATGGTGACACACCTAGGCAGACACGGATATATGCACTGACACAGCAAGGCACACACTGATGCATACATCTGCACACCCAGACACACTGATGCATACACTGACACACTGATGCATACATCTACACACCCAGACACACTGATGCATACACTGACACACCCAGGCACAATCAGATGCATACGCTGACACACCCAGGCAGACACTCATGCACATAGTTACACACTCAGGCACACACTCATGAACACACTGACACATATGCTGATAATAAAAACACAAACATAGCTCTTCTTTGAGATGATGTGATGCTTCTAAGAAGACCCGTTTTTTTCTTGAAGGGCTTTCAAACATTTGTGTATACATATTTGTTGTTTTTTAAATTTTATTAAAGGAAAAATAAACTGGCTGCAAAACAGCTGAACAGAGGAAAAAGAAAAGGAGGAACTGGTTTCAACGTTCAAAAAGATAAACATATTTTTAAAATGTGAAAAAAACTAACCTCAGTGGTTTCGCCCAGCAGCAAAGAACAATGTGACATAGGGTGTCTTTAGGGCTATTGGCATTTGGTATTTGCCAGTTTGTCACCATTTCTGCCAATTCTGAGCAAACAGCTGGCATGGTAATCACTGAGGGTGATGACCTCCTTGAGATCTAGAGGATGCATTGACCCACATAACACGGTTATGAACCCTCTCATGGATGGTTTTGAGGTGTTTCCACATGGAGCTGGTTCCATGTGAGTACTTTTTATGATGTCACTCTGGCTAGCTGTTTCCCACAGGTACTACATTGAACATATTTGGCAGTGACCCTTTTCTCTCCTCGTGGTAGGGAGATATGTTTCTAGACTTCAGTCTCCTTTTTGGGAGGGGAAGGCTGCTGTTCTTCCTCCAAATTGGTGTCTGCAACAGGTTCTCCCAAACATGAAGCAGAACCCATTTCTTATGATACACATCCTAAAAACAGGAAAAACCACAGGAGCGCTGAATATTCCTTCTGTCTCAAAAGAGATAAATCCAGAAATAATTCCTACGGGTTGTGGCTTCAAATGCAGAAGGGTGGGGGTCCCAATAGAAACAATTAAATAGCAACGTTTGGTTCTGTCATCGGCTGGAATCACAGTTCTAGCCCATTAATTCAATAATTCGTGAAGTGGGAAAAGTGCATAAATATGTGTAAAAACAAATATAGTGTGCCACATATAAATGCACAAATATGTGTACAATAGTGTAGCTGAATATACATGAATATCATATATTTTGAATTTTGTTGAATCTGCAATTCCGAACTTGTAAATACATTCCAATAACGTGATCTCAAATACAAAACACAGAGGTCTTGTAGACCAATCTAGTTTTCCCGGTCCCACGAAGGATCCTCGGTTCCCAAAAATATTTTTTTTTAAAGAGTTTTGGACGCTTTCCATACAAAATAAATATTTTACATTTAAAAAATGCATTTCTTTACATTTTGAAAACCTATAAAAAAAAGATTTCTTTAAAAAAACTATTTTCCCATTTTTTAATTAAAGACTACATTATAGAGCACAATTAAACAATATTGAAGTTTTTTAATAGAAATAATGTAAAAGTCATTCTAAATAAAACATACATTACATAGACAAAGAACATTGTTTAAATTAAATTTAAGAGTATTAAAAAATAATCAAAAAACTTGAAGGTTTGCAAAGTTTATAGTTACAAAATCATTTACAGAAAACCTTAAAAATCACTTAAAAGAACAAAGGTTAAAAAGTTGTTATAATTAGGAAATGTAAATATAAAAAAACATAGAAATTCACAGAAGAAAACAATGGTTACATGGATGTTATAGTTAGGAAAATACAATTTTAAAAACCTCAGAAATTCACGGGAAAACCAAAAAGTTAAAGAGGTGTTATAAATAGGAAATGTAAATATAAAATACCATAAAAATTCACTTAAAAAACCAAAGGTTACAGGGCCGCAATAGTTAGGAAAATTTAAAAAAGCTTTACAAAATTTACTTCAATAAACAACGGTTACAGGGATGTTATAGTTAAGCCCACAATTTAAAGGTACACAACCATAGGAATTGAGCAGTTATAGTTATCCCACCTAACTAGAACTTACAGCCCCACTTACCATGTTATGAATTACATAATTCATAACATGGTAAGTGACATCACTGATGACATAACTGATGACAACTCAAATGACATCACTGATGACATCATCCACAGAACTAATCACACACCCACATAACTACTCACATAGCCAGTGAGATACCCATACAACCAATTACAGGAGCCCACAACTTCTTACTTACCCACTGACATAGCTATTCAACCACTCTCACACCCTCTGAGACATACACACAAACACTCAGACACCTACTCAGAGAGCCATACAACAATCCTCACACCCAGTCACACACCAAAACATTGACACACTCACTGACACACCCACACATGCACTAGGTCTCCCACTAACACACTCATACAACTTCTTACACACCCACTGACACACCCACATTACGATTCACAAACCCACTCACACAGCCACTCAGAAATGGACTCAGACATTCATAAAACAGAGCACACAGCAATTCACACACTTATACAACCACTTACACAAGCACTCACATGCCAACACAGCTACTCAAAATCTTACACACACTAGTACAGATACTTAAATACCAACTTCCACACTAACATACAACTCACACATCACACAATTCTGACATCCGTACAAAAACTGACACACCCATGGAACCATTCACCAAGCCACTCACAACCCAATACAACCACTGACACAGCCACTCACAAACCCAAAAACCCAAACAACTTTTCACACACCTACACACCGACCAAAGTGCTATATAGAAAATAAGAAACCCACTTACTCATCCTTGCAGCCACTCACATACACAGTCACACACTCCTCACACACTTATACAGTCACAAAACAACTTGGATCATATATGTCAGAATTACTATCACTCACTAACAGTGCACAAACAAATAGTAATTTAACGTATGCAATAGCTTATTAAATATAAATGGGCTCATTACGAGTTTGGCAGTCCAAAGGCATCCCCTAGCCCTATTACAATGTTCCTGCCAGTCTGACAGGCAGGAACATTGTAATAGAGAGTTCCCATCAGCAAGACTGACAGGAACAGTGCTGTGAGATGGCACTCGGCTCCCTTAAAGGAGCTGAGTGCAATCTCGTAGCACAGAGCGGGCCAACCAGCACCCTCGGAATGCGCACTGTCTGCAAAGCAGCCTGTGCGCATTCCGGAGTCCTGGGCAGATGGTCCCTGCACTGCCCATGATATGGGCAGTGCAGGGCTCCCCCCGTGGCCCTCAGCACACCCTCACCACCAGCCTTTCCATGCCTTTCCATGCTGGCTGGCGGTGAGGAGAGTTGTAATCATCCAGGCAGCACAGAGTAAAGCGCAGCCCTGTCTGAGTACAACTCATATCACTGTCAACATGTTGGGTACCATGTTCCCAGTGGGGACAGTGATCCCCTCGCAGCTCCGCCTGCCAGGATTGTAATTGGGCAGTCCGACCACCCGGAGTGTGGTGGTCTGATCACCAACATGAGTGTGGAGGTTCTCGGATGGCCACACTCATAATAAGGCCCAAAGTTTCAGAAAATTTTACAGAACAATCACACTCACTGGATGATGCCACAAGTGATGGTATTTGAGATGTCCTCAGTGGTGTCATAAGTGATGTCACTGACTATGTTATGAGTGATATAATATGTACGGTCACAAGCAATGCATTTCGGGGGCATATGTATATAAATGTCCATGTAATCTTATATATATATATATTTTACCAAGGGGCAGTCCCCAGTAGGTAGTTTTAGTTAGGACCATATTTCCATAGAAAAAAGCATTTTTTAACTTGCCTATATTTTTGGTGTCATTAGACCAATCTACGTGAAAAAGTGAGCCGGTGATTCTGGTGTACACAGGCAGTTTTGGGGTGATCCATCAAGCAGGGACCGAGAAAAAGGTGGGGTCAAAAAACATGTGTTTCCCATGTTAATTCCCATAGGAGTGTTGAACAAGACTACAGCCCGATCCACTGGACGGAATTACACCAAATCTACCAGAAAGGTAGCTTTCGGTATGCAACCCACCTGCATCAATGAGAAGCAAGGTAGGAGTTCCTTTCCTAAAAATTGAACTAACCCCCTAGCGCCGTATTTATCTCCTGATTCTAAAACGATGTGCCCCTAGTTAGCGGACCCAAAGAAATGGCACTAAGCCCATTTAGCACCATTATTTAATGCCTGCCAGACCAGGTGTTAAAATACAGGTAGGCCCATTTCCATGGGAAAACACAGAGGAATGGGCACAAAGATGCCCACCCCAAGCCCCAGTAACACCACCACTCACACCACAGGGACACTTCAGGAAGGGGGACCCCATCCCAGTTATGTTTAGTTGGGTATATTTCATTTTTTAAGTGCCATTGGGAGCCCCTTATATGGGGCCCCCTTCCTGGCACGGGTATGTAGGGCTTGCTCAGGGGACACTGGTCTCATGTGGTGGGCATTGGGGTGGTTGGGGTGGTGGTAATGACTCCTATCTATTCTTAGACAGGAGTGATTAGTTTGGCTGCTTAGGCATCAATAAATGATGCAAGGCTGATTAGTGGCATATTTTTGCCACTAGCCAGCCTAATGCTATTTCTGACCCACAAGTGCCATTTCCCCTAATGCCATACCTCACCGGCTAGAGTCTTTTTTGAGATGCTAGCCATTACTTAGCACCATCGTGCTTCATTTTATAAATATGGTGCAATGATGGCTCTAAAGAATGGTGTTAGCTGGAGTGAAAAAAATTACGCACAACTGTGTTAGCGCAGTTGTGCGTCATTTTTCATAAATGCCCCAAGGTGTCTTGCAATATACGTTTCACACATGCTTGGGAATATTTTATTCCTTATAATATATATCCCTGGCCTCATTTGTTTACTTGAATAACCTTTCCCCCCTCAAAGTAGCAGGTTCAAAGTAAAAGAAAAATGCCTTGAAGAGTGACTAAAGCTGGTCAGACGTCAAACATGAAAAATGAAAATACTTCTGAATATTACTTTTTTCAGTAACCCTTCAAGTATTGCCATACCAATTTTTATTATTTTGGAACACATAACTACGTCTCAGCCTACCCATAATTCCCTGAAAAAATGGAAATGTATAATTAAAAAATAATCACTGAGTCAGTAAAAAAGTTTATTGAGATCTAGCTATTTTAAGGTTTGCCGGATTGTTGTATTTATGCTTGGTCCTTTTCATGCTAAGATGATTCTGCTTTCTATAAGGAAGCAGTCGCACTAAAGTATCCCTCTACATCATTGGCTAATTGTGAATGTAGAGGAAGGAGCACAGACGAGCGCACAAAAGCTGGGGATACCCACTTTTCGTTGGAGCTTGAGTGTGAAGATGGTACCCATGGACGCTCTAAGTGCTTCAGTATTTGTAGGAGTGTCTTGCTGGTTGTGGCACATAAAAACAATTCACAAAGCCATTTGCAAGGGTAGATCAAACTTTCATGCTCTATTAGCTTGGTTTAGAAGGTCTAGGTATTTCCAAAAGATAAAGTTGCATAGGTAAATTCACTTACATGTTCACAATATTTTCCTACAATGAAGTAGGATTATGAATAAATAAATTCTACTTCAGGAAGATTGTGCATTGTAGGATGGAGGAAGCCCCAGAACATTTCGAATCATCTGGAAATTCAAGGTTTTCCAGGTTTTTCTCAGTCTGGATTTTTTGAATGTTCTATCAAATGTAGGGGAAAATCTTTTTTTCATGGGTGTAATAGACCCCACACCACACCACAGTTCACCCACACTTCCTCTCTAGTTGAGGTTCACAAATCGTCCAGTGTTACAATTGATACACTACTGACCCACCTTCGTTACAAGAACGCCGTACTCTCAGTTGTGGTTTTGTATTGATTTCGGGAGTCGAGTACGGTTGTGTTCTTCTTCTGTCCCCCTTATCTCCCATATACTCTCTCTTAATGTGTTGGTAATAGGACTAGAACATACCCTGAAGTGGTTAGAGTGCATGGTAAAAGTTTTCTCCATGGGTAACTGCATTTAACACGAGGAGCAAAATTAGTGCAATTGCACACAAAGTTGAATTTCTCCATGTAGAAAATTGTTCAGCATGAGGAAATATATCAGTGAAATTGCATGCCAGAGATGACATTCCACACAATTTTACATGGTGTATATTGCACACCATGTAAAAGTGCACACACAGAATTCAGAAAGGTTTTTCTAGGAGTATATGTCAGGATATCTCCAAAGCCCTTGAGATCTCAGCTACAGAAACAAGCAAGAAGGAGTACAGCAGATTTACCACTTTGTGCTTTGCTCCTGCTACTGCATCGTTGGAACGTCAAGAATGAAGCGACCTCTCTGAAAGGTAAACTTCATATTGGGCCTGTTTGCTGTGTTAAGAAGCAATGCGACCTAAAGCATTGCTCTTTGCAGCCTAGTGGAATAAAACATTTCCCTGCAAGTTATCCCTAATATAGCCTGTGACAGCATTTTTGGTGGCTGAATGTCAGGGTTCTGTTAATGTATTTTAAGGAGGCCATTGAGCCTGAAAATGCCAGAAGAGGACACACTGCATGATAGGCAGAGGCCATCTTGGGTCGAGACTAGCTAAAAAGGGAATCTCCACCCAAAATCAATCATTAGTAAATGAGGGCCTCATTATGAATTTGGCGGTCCCACCACGGGGCCAACAAAGTCACAAGGAGGATGCCACTGTCATGCCGGTGGTGTCCCCCCCCCCATAGTATTACAATGTTCCCACCAGGCTGACAAGTGGGAACAGTGCTACATTATTTGCCTTGGCTCCCTTAAGGGTGCCAAGGCCAATACCGTAGCACCCCAGCACCCTTAGCATGCGCACTGTCTGTAAAATAGCCAGTGTGCATTCTGACAGTTCTGGGCAGGGGGCATTGCACTGCCCATGCTATGTGCATGGGCAGTGCAGGGGTCCTCCTCTGGCCCCCAGCACTGTCTTACCACCAGCCTTTCTACTGCTGGCCCCTTCCATGGAAAGGCTGATGGTAAGTGGGGTTTTGATCAGCACGGCAGCACTGAGTTTAGAGTCGCCGTGGCTGAGCACAATCCCGACCACCGTCAGCCCATCAGGAGCCATGTTCCCGGCGGTAAACATGGCGATGGCAGTCCCCTGGTGGTTGGACCACCAGGTTGGTAATGTGGTGGTTGGACTGAGTGGAGTGTGGCGGTCCGACTGTCACCACGAGTCTGGCCGTCCTTGCATCACCAGACTCATAATGACCTCCCTAAGCGTCTTCCTGGCAGTTGCCATGAGTATGAAGGCACTCTTCTGAGAATGTTCCAGAGCAGGTTATTACAAGGTGTCCCCTCTACCGGCAGGAGCAGAGTTTTTCAAGAGAACTGGTGCATTACAAACCAATTAGAGGTCTGTTTTGGCTGGAGTAGAATTCTGCATCCAGATTTCTTTGATACAGGTACCTTTCAACTTTGTTATCATTGTATTACTAGGACTGGTGCACACAAATGAATACTTATTACTGGAATTGGTAACAGACAAGCATCTCTTGAGAACCCCACTCCTTCTCAAAGCAATTAAAGAAGTAAACCCTCTGGTATCATCTGGTGGTGTGACAAAAACATTTGTCAGCATTGTGGCTCATGTACTGTGCCCTGCAATAATGAAACACATCTACAGCTATATACAGGTCATATAAAAAGACTTTTTAGCCTATGTGAAGGGTGAATGACTTGTTTGCAGTGGATGACAACATATGTCCTGGCCACATGATCACACACATGCTGCAATCATCCCAACACAGCACAATAAACAAGTGCAATGTGCACTTCGGACCCTTAACCCAAAAACTGTTCAAGCTGCCTTGGCACAGTTCTCATACACCCCAATCTGTGACCTACATTACCTGGGACAATCCATGTCAACTTCCTATTTCGGAACAGCAGCAAATACATGTTAATGTCGCAGCCCTGAAAAGCCCACATATGGATGTCATGGTGAAGGAACTTGAACAAAGATAAAACAAGGAGTATAGGCTTCTCATCACACAATTCAAATGGCAAGCATCTGGAAAGGAAATTACATTGCAGTGACACTGACACAAACAATGTAACTACATCAAGGTGGGGAAATGTTAAAGGCTAACCCTTCAAGCCCCCTTTGGCTGAATATTGCAGAGTATCAGCTCCCCAGTTGTTGGCAAAACACTCAACTCCACACATTCTAACAACTACAGTTCTTCATACAGTCACAGTCATTACTTCACATGACATACTTTCACTCAAGTAAAGTAGTTATTGATGAGATCTTCCTGTAAGTCACTCCTTCCTCTTTACCATTGTCATCCTCACTTGGCATTTCATGAGTCTCACTTGGTGGCAGTGCAGACTGCCTCTCCTCTGAGATATTTTGGATATTCTTTCGCAGGGCAATGTTGTGGAGCATGCAGCATGCCACCGTGATCTGACACACTTTTCTGGGTGACTAGAGGCGGGCTCCACATGTCCGGTCTAGGTACCTAAATCTGGCCTTCAGGAGCCCGAAAACCCGCTCCACTATACGCCTTGTTCTTCCATGGGCTTCATTGAAGCAGTCTTCACCTGGCATAGTTGGATTCCTTATTGGCATCAACAACTAAGGATGTTTTGGATATGCAGAGCCTCCTATTGAGGAATGGGACAGATGTGCAACAATTAGCCCCTCTTATCAGAATTGTAGCATCAGACATTCCACACACACAAACAGGACAGATGTAACTTACCAACCAGCCAGGTCCTCTCTGGAGACAGTTGTTATATCAGCTGAGGGATAGTGCTGTTCCACATAAAGAAGGAATCATGGGCTGAACTTGGATAACGGCATAGACCTGTGAAATTTATAGATCTGTCAAACATACAACGTGCACGTTGGTGGAATGGAGGTTCTTTCTATTGAGGTAGACTTGTTTAATGGCATGTGGTGGAATCAAGCCAACATGTTTGCCATCAACTGCCCCCAACACATGTGGAAGGCATGCAAACCAAAAAAGTCAGCCTTCACATGGGCCAAATCCTCCCAGCGGGGAAACTTGGGCCCATCTTTATACTGTTTAGCTCTGCATTTGCATAATTTTGTGATGCAAAAGCAGCGCAAACTTACAAAATACAATTATATTTTGTGAGTTTGCACCGCTTTTGCATAAAAAAATGATGCAAATTTGGAGCTAAAAAAGTATAAATATGAGTCTTGATTTAGCTGTCCTGGTGCTTCAACAATAATAAGAGGACATCCTTCAAAAACAGATTGAACATAGGTTGGGACATGCCGCTAACAAAGCCACTGTATGTTTGGATAACTATTAGGTGGCATCAGATCGAGTTCCACTGACGACATAAGTCCACTATTGTTTGCTGATTCAGATGATACAGGAGGATGATGTGTCATTCTTCCATGGTCTGAAGGTCTGGCAGGGGACAGTAGACAGGTGGTTATGTTATCCTCTTTCTCCTTGGGTACCTATGTGTGGCAGGAAATGAGTTCTAACAGTAGTCATTGTGTCCCACATACAGGATGCATGTCAATGATAACATGTGGCAAGGCATTTTTGAATGGATAGACATGGCAACCAGTACACATCACAGGCTGCTAATCACACAAAGGTCACATGTGACCCCCATAGTTTTCCACACATGTCCACAACATGTATCTCGACCAAACTCAACCATGTGCATCACAATTGCTCCTTGAAATGTGACTTGATATTCCAACTGCAGAAATGATCTTCAGTGGGGGTGGACTGTGTCCCAAGGTAAAATGCCTTCTATGCACTGCAACATACTACAATGGTGTTTGAGTAGTAGGACCTACATAACAAGACAGGGTAAGCATGTTTGTGAGCTCAAAGGAACATTTTTGGAGGTGTGACTCACTTTTTGAAGGCCACTACTGCATTTCAGGCCTCTAAAATGTCAGCTGCCTGACCTCCTCCACTGGACTTGAGGAACTGCCCGTGACCGCCTGTGGAATTCAAATTGGCATTTGCGATCTCGGCGGACACAGCCACAGGCTAACATTGTTGCCAGCAGCGGTTGCGGGCCAATGGCTGTGTCTGTTGGCGATGACGACCGTGTATGTGGCAGATGTGAACACCCTGTTCTGCAGAATCACTCACTTGACTCCCAATACTGCTGCCATCAAGCCTTCCACTACTTGAGCTGATGCTTAATGCCACGTCAAGTAGGTGATAGGGCACCTGCCTTCTCTCCAGACAACCTGTATAGGCTAGTAGACAAGAACCTACCCCTGCACTAACAGGTCTATGGTGCACCAGAGGAGCAGGTAAGTACCTCATGTGCACAGTTTTCTCTGTACTTCACCATCCTTTCCCTCCTGACAGGCTAGAATGTGGCGATGTGTGCCAGGTTAACTACTCATGTGCCTGCAGGTGCAGTCTGTGTGGCATCAATGGGAGGGTCAATGTGCAGATATTGGTGACCAGTGCCATATGTTAAGTTCATTCACATTCTGCTGTGTGGGTTTTTTGGGTTCCCTAGATCCTCCTTGTGTTGGATGTACATAACTAGGTGAGGAGACCCTACTCCCATCCACTGACATCTTGTTCCTCATGATTGTTGTATATGTCAGACAACATGTATGTGCATGACAGCATGAGCTGAGTATGCATGTTGTATGAGTCCATTGTGAGTAATGGGACCACTGTGTATGGTGCCACAGAGATTTATTTACACACCTGTCCTTGATAAATGGTTGTTTGGAAGGCATGTCATCATACTCTCTGCCCTTCAGGTTGCCAAATACACCACATGCCAATTTGCTGTTTGCTACATGATGTATTGTCATGCATGGAAGTGATGGGGATGTAGTGTAGGTTCTGACTGCTCAGCCTGCAGAGACCACGGTCTGTCACATGTATCTCCCAGTATGAGTACTAGTCTAGGCTGGGGTGAAGTCACTGTGGCTATACAACTGTGGCACTGTGCCCATTCCCTGTACTCCAGCACATCCTGTCATATGGGCAATATGAGGCTCTGGTATTAAAAACCTGCCCAGAATGCCTCATTCCTTTGATTAGATTATGCATGGGTCCAGAGGTAAATTCCTAATCTAGTCCACATGCAATTTGCATCATTGCCAATGTGTGTCTTTGACTCATGACAGGTCCCTTACTCCCACAGCCCTATTGTCACCTTCACACAGGTCAAATTTGTCTTATTGCATAAATGACAGTCCCACAGTGCAGAAAGTGTGTTGATTCCTGGGAGGCCATGATATGTGACTCAGTAGCTTGGTCACAAAGTAGAAACTGGACAATACATGCCTTTGTTTGTTGGATGCCATCTCTGTAGGACGGACACATATGTCCAAAAGCATGTATTGTGGTACAGGTACATAACACAGATCCCCACCACCCAAAGTGACATGACTATGCATTTGTTAGGCCATGTGTCCACACATGGACAGGATAGACACTTTACGTACCCATTGTGCCAGTCCCTTCATTGTTACCCATGTGTAATGTCCCATATGATCTCAGTAAGCTTGCTTGGACATTGTAGCGCCCAAGCAGGGTGGTGGGTTGGTTTGCAGATTGAGAAATGAATGTCTGTAGTCATGTCCCTGTACTTATTGGCTTGTATGTGTCACACTTGGGGAGAACTGACAAATAGGAAAGTTTGAGCCTGATGTTACTGTCATGTATGTGAATCAACTTTTTGTGATGAGACCTGTGAACATGATCTCTTGATGTGTCTTTTGCATCCATGCAGGTCAACGCCCATCAAAAGAAGGGAATATGGAGAGCCATTGCCAAGAAGCTGCGGACCCTGGGGATCCACAGCTGGCAGAGCACCCACTGCAGAAAAGGGAGGGGGGACCTGAGATGCTGGGCCCAGAAGATCGTGGGGCTCAGCTGGGGTTGTCCTCCCAAAGTGAGTGGGGTGCCCATCGGACCATGACCCTCATAATAGCCTGCATTCTGGCGGTGGCCTATCCGGAGCTTGATGGGCATTTGCAGGAAGCACAGCAGGCACAAGGGGGTGAGACAGGGCATGGTCCTGCCTGTCCCATTGCCACTTGATTGTGTTAGGTTCTGACAGCTCCCCCTGATAATTAGGGTTGAGCCATGTATCACTCAGTAGATGAGTAATTGTTTGTGAAGACATATCATGTGCTGTATACTGATCTGCCTTGCATATTGTCCCAGGGTCCTAGGTCACAACTGGGTGGAATCCACAAACTACTTGCTCTGTTGTGTGCATTAATCAATCAAGTACTGTTTGTTGCTGTTGTGGGTGTATTTCAATGCAACAGACCACTAATCCTAAATGTCCCAGGCCAAAGGTAAATAGGTGATGGATCACTGTCTTCTGCCATATGTCTGGGTAAATGTGTATATAGGAATCTGCCACCCAGAAGCTAGTTCTCTTTAGCATATGATGAGTGCTGGTGCAAATTGCCATTATTGTTTCCACCATTCATTGTGCCCACGTGTCAGCATGTGTCCCTTTCTCGTTAGGACACATTTGTGAGCTGCATTTTTATGCATGGTCTACCTATGTTGATGGGATGAGGTCTGTATTCCCTTACATATATGTGCATGACACACTGAGGAATAGGAAATTTACAATAGGGATACATTTCATGTTGTGCCGCATATGTGTAATTGGTAGGCTTTGGTCCCTGACTGTTGACATGCATCATAGAGTGACTTGCAGTTATGTAGAGATCATATGTATTTGGGTACAGGCATTCATCCACAGACAGACATCTGGGATTGCATGACCAAACTGTGGAGAGTGATGTAGCCTCCAATTGGGCAACATGTTCAGGGCCTTCAACAGGTACTTGCAAGTCTCAGGGCCTCTCCAGCATTCAAGGGACTAATGGCTTCTGCTGATGCACTCAGAGTATGTCCTAGAAAGGGGTGCCAGACTTTTTTGGTGATTACCCTGGGATTTGCTAATTCATTGTGGTGTGAATTTTGGGTACATCTCTCCCTGACCTATTGCACATGATGTTTACAATGTCCATTTCCATGCCACATGTGTGGCCTATCTGAGCAACATTAATGCTACCTACATGACTCTATTGGGACAGATTTCACTTGGTGAAGTGTACATTTTTGATATGTTTCCATTATGACATGGGTATTTCCATGTCAACTTCTCCAGGATATTGTACTATTGTCATCAACATGGCATGATTTTGTATCACCATGTATTACTGTTGTGTCATCATGTAGGTGCCAAATAGATGTGTGTATCACCTTGTGTAGGATCAGTGGAGATGCATTTTGCATTGGCCTACTATTTTATGCCAACAAGTGACTGTTGTCTGCTCCACGGGGCACAGCTTTGAGGGTGATGCTGTCGCCTAATGGTTGAATGGTCCTGGTGATTGCACTACTTCAGATATGTAATTGTAGTTGTCTGAGATCCTGATTTTCCTGTGGGCAACTGTTGGCAGTTTGGATGGCATGGAGGAATATGGTGTGGCAAATGTATGTACTTAGGTGGAGTTTGTTGTTAGGATCTACTTGACATCATGGTATGTTATTCTAATCTGAGCTGTTGCTCTAGTCTGATCATGGACATGTGATTACCTTATTTCTCTATGTATTTGCAGCATCAGCACTGGTGAGCAAAGAAGATGGGACACAGCTGAGTTGGGAAACATCTGGCCATGGGACCTGTGTCAATACACCATTGACACAGAGGGACCCAGTGGCATGGAGGGCAAGGGTAGTGCCATGGGGGAGACTGGGACCATGTCATCATCATCATCATTGGATTCTTCCTCCAGTGGACACTCCCTAGTGGTGACCGACCCATCAGGGCATGCCCTTGTATCATCCTTGTCCGCCACCCCCATTCTATCACCACCCTCCCTGTTGATCCCCACCCAGTTGGCCATTCCGTCTTACCCAAGAGGGTGGACATCTCCTTTGCTGCAGGCACCTCCACCCCAGCCCCTGTTACCCCTGCTGCCCTCAGTAAGGATGCTATTGACCTTCTGAGAAGTATCTCTGTGGGTCAGACAGCCATCCTGAATGCCATCCAGGGATAGGCAAGTCAGCTATGGCAGACCAATGCATTCCTGGAAGGCATTAATGGAGCAATGCCTGACCTACAGAGATCTTTCCAGGCTCCGGCCTCCACACTGATAGTAGCCAACCCCCCCCCACCTTCTGTACCTCCTCCACCTCCCTCTTTCCAACCCAAATCCTCCCTTCCCGTACCTAGCCAAAGCACCCAGATCTGCACACATGCATGTCAACACGCAAGAGGAGCACACACAAACACAAGCATCACAAAACACACCAGCACTTAAGAAAACAACAGTCACTCACAGACACAACCGTCACCGTCACAACTTCCCTTGATACAACCATCCCCCCAGTATCGTACACTCAATATCCAGCATACCCACAGACACCATACCAACAGTCATTGACAAACCAACAACACCCATCATACCCACAAACAACACCAAACCAGACCACCAGCATGCACCACAACTATAGACACACAGACATCCACCACATCCAGAATACACACAGTCACCACCCCAGCAGTCACACACACATCCACCACTCCATCCCCAGCACCTCCGCCTCCCAGACCCCCAAGCCACACAAATGCACTCACTCACCCACCCTACAGACACCCACCAAAGACATGCATACCTCCCGCAAGCACGCACCCATGACATCCACACCAACACAGCAGACAACCACTCCCTCGACCTCCAAATCCTGACCCTCATTTGATGACCATCCCTGTGTCCCTAAGAATTTTTTTTGTTTGACGTTAATCTTTCCCCTGTTCCTTCCACCCCGTCCTAAACCCAGGAGGTCCCGACCAACCTCCCAGCCCCTGCCTTGCACCTCCAAGGCCTCCCCTGCCTTCCTGCAAGCACCATACCTCTTTCTCGTCCAAGGAAAAAGCCCACCTCTCCCAAAAAGAAGACCACCCCTCCCTAATCCAATCCCCCAAGGATGATCCTTGAGGTGCCTGCCTGCCCCTTCTTGTGGAGGTTCCCTGGCAGTTGGGAGTCAAGTGTTGGCACAACACTGTGCTATTGTAATTTAAATGGACTGGCCAATGGCCTTGGCCTCTTCAGCTCCACAATTTAATAAACCAACAGAGTTGTTTTGTTTTTGGTACACATTTGTCCTGCCATTCCTTTTCTACCTTAATGTTTTTCCTGACTAACGTATGTTGTGTGCCTACAGTTGTGGGTGTTTCAGCCTGCTTGCTGATCCATTTGCTGTTGTTTGCAGTATCTGAGTTTGTGGGCAGTGCTGGTGTCTCCCGAGACAAAGGTGTATATTGAGTGTATGAATAAGTGGGTGTAAATGCAATGATGGTGTCATAGCATTGTGTACTGTTTGTTCTGGAACGTTTTTTATCTTGTGTTATCCAATGTGAGCATGTATGTGGTTAGACTTGTCCCCCCGATTAGGACTGTGGATTCATCTTATGTGTGTCAGCTTGGGTTTAGTTTGTGCAGACATCCAGTGTGTTCAATTGTGCTAGCTTTGTTTGCATTTGACTATGCATGTGTCCATTTAGCTGTGTGTACCTTACAGGTACTTCCTGTAGATGAATGTCTAATGCAGTTGGTGTTTTATGTGCTTTGTTGACTTGCACTCCCACATTATGCAGATAGGCATGTCATTTGGGTCTAGTCCTGTTCATCCCTGTGACAAATGTAGGCCCAATTCTTGTGCACAGATTGTTTTAGGGGTTTGTGCAAAGTGATATGTGTCCCAGGGCAGACTCCTTCCCTGAATGTTCCTGATGCCCCGTCCCTATTGTGCAGGTATTGTTAGCATAATGCTATTTGTCTCTCTGTCTGTTGTGTCCTTCCATTGTGTTGTGATGTGGGTGATGTGTGTGTCCCTTGCAGGGCTGTTTACTGGGATGGTGTTTGTGTTCCATGCCACATCTATACATCTGTGTGTTGTATGTGATGACAGTCCTTGGCCTGTGAGGAATGTGACTATGTGAGTTGTATTTGTATATGTGATAATAGTGTGTTGTTGGTGATGTATGAGACAATGTTGTGTAGCCTTCACTAAGCCCTGTGCCTGAGATGTGTGGATGCGTGTTTTTGTGTAGTGTTGCTGTGCAGTGTGAGTGATCTGCCTTAAGGGGCGTAATGTGACTGTGAATAAGTCCATCTTTATGTGTGATTTTGACTTTGTACACAATGAGACATGTACTTGGTGCCCATAGTGTGATCCCCATATGATATGGATGATGGCACAACGAGCTGTTAATATGGTTAATAACACAGGAGGTGTGTGCACTTACGGTTGGTTGCACCTACGGCATCGTGGATATTGTGCTCCATCGTTGATCAACAACAATGGCAGGATGCTTTGATGGACTCCATGCCAGCAATGGACGTGTGAGGCTGCCTGCGGGTGAGTGTGTCCCTGAATGGTCCCCGTTTCTGCCTGCTGAGATGTGGTGGTTGGACTACCATGGTCACAATAGCAGTGTGCAACCTCGTAATGTGTCCAGCAGAAACACTGTCTCCGCCAGCCTGCTTGTGCTGCCTCGTGACCCTGGCGGTCTGTGGTGCCTGGTGATGTGTTCGCGGTCACAAACCAATCTGGCATTGCACTGCGACTCGCAATTAGGAAGGGGACTCCCCTTCCTAATTGCGACTTGCAAAACTGTTTTGCGATTCGGTAACCAGGTTACCAAATCGCAAAAGGGGTTTTGTGCATTGCCAAGTTCAGTTTGAACTTCGCAAACAGCGAAATTCGCTCTTTGCGACGTGCAAACTGTTTGCTACATATGGCCCCATATGACTTATCTAATTTGTATTACTGGTAGTTTGAAAGATGCTCAGCTCTGTCTTAAGGCATTGTTGAAATCAGATGTCTGCCAATTTTCCTTGACATTTAAGTAAGTGAGATTGCAGTTGGAGGATGATAGAGGAGCCTGGAAAGATTCTGAACTTGCTGAGATGCAGTGTAAAGTATGCCTGTTAGACCTGACAGCCTTAGGGTGGTCACCCCTAACTTCTTGCCTGCTTCCCCCCGCTTTTGAGATACTGTTTATGCTCGTTTTTAGACTCTACGCACGTTACCACTGCTAACCAGTGCTAAAGTGCATATGCTCTCTCCCTTTAAACATGGTAACATTGGATCACACCCAATTGGGCTATTTAATTTACTTATAAGTCCCCAGTAGAGTGCACTATATGTGCCCAGGGCCTGTAGATTAAAAGCTACTAGTTGTCCTGCAGCACTGATTGTGCCACCCACTAAAGTAGCCCCTTAACCTTGTCTCAGGTCTGCCATTGCAAGGCTTGTGTGTGCAGCTTCACTGCCAATTCGACTTGGCATTTAGAAGTACTTGCCAAGCCTAAAACTCCCCTTTATCTACATATATGTCACCCCTAAGGTGTGCCCTAGGAAACCCCTAGGGTAGCGTGCCTTGTAGGTAAAAGGCAGGACATGTACCTGTGTAGTTAACATGTCCTGGTAGTGTAAAACTCCTAAATTAGTTTTTACACTACTGTGAGGCCTGCTCCCTTCATAGGCTAACATTGGGGCTGCCTTCATACATTGTTTGAGTGGTAGCTGCTGATCTGAAAGGAGTAGGAAGGTAATATTTAGTATGGCCAGAATGGTAATACAAAATCCTGCTGACTGGTGAAGTTGGATTTAATATTACTACTTTAGAAATGCCACTTTTAGAAAGTGAGAATTTCTCTGCACTTAAATATTTCTGTGCCTTACAATCCACTTCTGGCTGGGTTTAGTTGACAACTCATTGTGCATTCACTCAGACACACCCCAAACACAGGATACTCAGCCTCACTTGCTTACATCTGCATTTGAATGGGGTTTCCTGGGCTGGGGGGTGGAGGGCCTGCTATCACACAAAAGACCGCCACACCCCCTACTGGGACCCTGGCAGACAGGATTGAACTGAAAGGGGACCTGGGGCACTTCTAAGCCACTCTTTGAAGTCTCCCCACTTCAAAGACAAATTTCGGTAGAAAAACAGGGCCTCTGCCCTACCAACTCAGACACTTCCTGGAGAAGATACCTGAGCCAGAACCTGCACCCTGACAAGAAGAACTGCCTGGCTGCCCACAGGACTCACCTGACTGCTTTCTGAAGAGGACTGCTGCCTTGCTGTTGCCCTGCTGTCTTGCTGCTCTCTTGCTATGCTGCAGAAGTACTCTCCAAGGGCCTGGATAGAGCTTGCCTCCTGTTCCCTGAAGTCTCAGGACCAAAAAGACTTCTCTCCTGCAGCTGAAATCCCTGTGCGGCAAAACTTCGACACACCGCCTGCCAAGAATGACACACAGCCTGCTCACGGTGAACAATTCACCGCACCACGAGACCGGAACGATGCAGCCCCGACTTTGTGACAGAAGATCTACGCAGCACCAGTGATGTGACTGGAACTTTGACACATGACCCTACTGGATTGACGCAAGCCGACTCAGAACGATGACGCCCAACTTCCTAAGACCTCTGTGGTTCCCTGCGAGGATTTTTCAATGCAAACCAGGTACTTTGCCCTGCAAGAGACACATGTTGTTTCTAGGAGAACTTAAGACACATTTTATTGCTTTTACAGTAATATTTCAACTCTAAGATACTTGATATCACTTTCAGTGATATCTCTACATTTGCTTATTTCATCTTTAATCATTTTGACCTACATTTATCCAGATAAATAATATATATTTTTCTAAACACTGTGTGGTGTATTTTTGTGGTGCTATATTGCGGTTTTGTATGATTTAGTGCACAAATTCTTTACACCTTGCCTTCTAAGTTAAGCCTGACTGCTCAGTGCCAAGCTACCAGAGGGTGGGCACGGGATAAATTGGATTGTGTGTGACGTACCCTGACTAGAGTGAGGGTCCTTGCTTGGACAGGGGATAACCTGACTGCCAACCAAAGACCCCATTTCTAACAAAGCCGTTATAGGCTACAAAATGTTGTTTGTTTGCCATCGTTTATTTTATCAACATTGTAGAATGATGATGTTCATGGCTCTTGTGGGTCGACGGACTATGCTTTGTACTTGCTATTTAACACAGGTTTCAATAAATGTGTGGTATTGAGCTTTATAATTTGTTAGAACATTTTAATTCTGTAAGTGATGTGTGCTGTAACTGGCAATTATTAGTATTTGTTTGAACATTGATCAGGTCTGTGTGGTTTTATGCCCAGATCCCTTGGGTCTCTTTTTCACTAATATGCTAATGTCATCCTTCTAAACCAAGTACCTTCCCACCCATATCAATACTGCCTTCACAACATTCTTTAAACAATGTGGGTCAGATTTACAAACCATTTTGCTCTGTGTTTGCAACACAAAAGTGATGCAAAACAGTGCATTTGTTTTTCCTTACTTTCTAGGGCAATTCTTGTTTAGCCCTGGAAAGTTGCCTAAAATTAATGCAAAGCAGAGGAAAGTGTTATACTGTGTAAAGGGGGCATTAGATGGGTGATACATGGGTGTTACCATGCAACCACCCATACTTTCTGATGCAAAACCCTTTCTACACAAATAGTAGACAGTATTTTGCTCCATAAAAATAATGCCACTTTGAAGCAGGCGTTAAAAAGGAGAAATGTTTTT
Organism: Pleurodeles waltl; assembly: GCF_031143425.1. NCBI lineage: Eukaryota > Metazoa > Chordata > Amphibia > Caudata > Salamandridae > Pleurodeles > Pleurodeles waltl. The sequence goes on from NC_090446.1 coordinate 684,401,844, forward strand.
GTTTCTCTGAATGCTTTCCACTTTGCATGTGTACCGTACAGCACTCATCCAACATGAGTAACGTTTTAAAGTTAGTTTAAGCATGGTATTTTATAGTGAAAGGGTACCCTTCCAGTACAAAATCTGTGCGAGACTCATGCACACCCTCACACTTTAGCTCAAAGCCTAACTAGCATATTTCTGCACCAGCGCTAGGGAGAGAGGACGATAGTGCCATATGTCTATTGATATGACAGACTCCTTCTCTCCCTTTCTCATGCAATGCAGCGCTACATTTGTGGGTGATGTGCTGCATTATGTGAGAGTTTTTTAAACCTGGGCCTGTAATTTAGCATGCATTCGAAAACAGTTGTCACTTTAAATGTCTCTTACAGTAAACTCCTTATAATCAGCCTGGTAGATGGCACATGGTTCTTCTACACACTGGAGGTAAAACCATTTGCTACACTTCACAAATATTTTAGACCAAGTTCTGGCTCATATGGACAGCTGCTTAAATTTTTTTCCACCAATGCCAAGAGACTCACTGAGGGCAAAAAACCTTCATGAAGATGAAGTAAAATGCCATCAAGCAAATAAACTAAAACTAGAGCCTTAACTACAACACATGGCCCAATCAGTCTTGCATGTGAGATACCTGCTACAGCTAGATTTGGACTGAACCTTTTCCTGGGAATGTTTGTCACTGAAGTTGAATAAACAATGGATCAAAAAATTCCCACTGATTCACTTCTGAGTACTCATTTTAAAGTGAAATCCAGACGTTGCCAGCTCTAATCTTCGATTGAAAAATCTCGTTTTCCAAACCACAACTCTGAAACACAGTCACCAAACTCTTGTCCAGACAACCACAGCCCTGAAAGGTTCAGTTATGAAAACCAAACCATTCCTATTCCAACCAAAAAACTTGAAGGAAACCACCCCTACCTCAAGCATTGCCTGGGATTAAGGAATCTGAATTCCTGACAGAGATGCAGACACGAAGGATGTTTGTAAGCTTATTTTGAAATTATCATGAAATATTCTTGTGAGATATTTTCAGACTGGACCAATTGGAACCGTAATTTCTGTCTCTCTATCATGGTGAGGCACTTGATTCATGTGCTATTTATTGATCTCTTTGCCTCCTCAAGGTGCCTGGTGTGAGTAATGAAAGCTGAGGGGGCCCCATCTGAACTCACTCAGGAGCTCTCAAGCCAGGGTACTGCAGTGAGGGGGCCTCCTAGAGCTGAGGCCCCCAGCACCAAAGGGGTCACAGGGGCCTTTGTTATCTCACAGGGTGCCTGAGAATTCGGTCACAGTGTTAAGTCTAGCGACAGCCATCTTGTATCCAGAGGGTGCAGCATCTTCAATCATGTGAAGGGTAAGTGGCATCATCATGCCCCGCCATTACACCAGGACGGCATGACACCAGGAACATGAGGAACTACCCACATCCCCCATGCCTCACCAGACCTGAAAACTGCCAAATACACTCAGGGGCATATTCATACTCCATTTGCGTCATTCTTTCTGCGCAAATTTGGTGCAAAACTAACTTCATATTTATATTTTGACGTTAGACACTTCTAACGTCAAAATATTGGAGTTTGCATTATTTTTTAAATGCGTGAACCTACCTTGTGTCAATGAGATGCAAGGTAGGCGTTCCCATCTAAAAAACTGTGCTAACCTATAGCCCCATATTTATCCCTCCATGCCACAGGTGGGAGGAGGGGCTAAAAGCTTTGCACCATTATTTAACCCCTCGGTAAGACCAGGTGTTAGGAGACCTGTGGACCCATTTCCATGGTTAAACACCAGGCAATGGGTCCACATGTGCTCTCCTCAAGCCCCAGGAACACCCCCAACCACACCAGAAGGACACCGGAGGATGGGGGACCCGATCTCAGGTAAGTAGGGTAAGTATGGGTAAGTATTTTTGTAAAAATTAAAGTGCCATCGGGGCCCAACTTGGGGCCTCCTGCATGGCACAGGGTGCAATGGCCATGCCGGGGTGACACTGGTCCCCTGTGCTGACCAATAGGGTGGTGTGCATGACTCCTGTCTTTTCTAAGACAGGAGTCATGTGGTGCAGATGGTTTTGTGTCAGAAAATTACGCTAGGCTGGTTAGAGGCATTTTTGTTTTTGCCTCACACCAGCCTGACGTAATTTTTTGGTGCAAAACCCCCTTCTCCCATACCGCCACCGCCAACTGGCTAACGTCATTTTTTTTATGCTAGCCCACCCTTTGCACCGGCTTGCACCATTCCATAACTGGCACTCCAAAACGGCGCAAGCTGGTGCTAAACTTTTTGATGCAAAACAGCGTTAGTGCAGTTTTGCATCAAAAAGTATAAATATGCCCCTTACTGTCCTGGTGCTCCAACAAAAGCTTTGCCATCAATGACAAATGGTCCACTATCCAAGCTCTACCACTTGTCTCCTCCGTCCATATCTACCACTTCCCCTTGCTCCACACATCTGCCTTCTAATGCAAAGAAGTATTTTGCCACTCACTCGCCCTCGTTAATTTATTTTTCAAATCCATTCCCTTTTCTTGACTTTTACAGTTAAAACCTGCATAACTTCTCTTGCTAGTGTGCTTGTGTTTCAACCTGACAACCATCCGTTTGGCATTGAACTGTGCAGCGCTGTGAGCACGTGCAACCGTTTAGTGTAAACAATAACAATACTGTAAATACCGTCTGCTGGGTCTGTGTTTGGTCACTTGGGAATAAACCCGAGGTTTAAAGGTGCTCGAGGATTTCTGCCGCTTGCAATCAATTCTCATCAGGACTGTGCTGTCTTCTGCGTCTCTAGTTCAGCAGTGTGCCGGTAGGTGTTTTCAGCGCGAGGCAAAGCACGCAGTTTATCGAGCCATTATCGACTTACATTAGTAATGAGGAGCATTACCAGCTCACATTTGGAAATAGATTGTTTTGCTTTTGACACCCGACAGGCTGAGATATTCAGTGTTAAGCAGCAAAATGTGAAGAAATTGGTAATTGTAAATGATGCAAATAGTTTTGATAGATATCAGAAGTGTAGAAGAATACGCACACTTATTCACTCAGAAGCCTATCCGTTAAATGTCTCACTGTGTGACAATGGATACGCGCCTTTTATCATCACGTCAATGAGTGATGCCTTGATTACTTACCAGTAATCTTCATTACTGTGAATCAAAGTCTTCCTCGTCACAGCCCTTACAGAAATGAGACACTTGCTCTGGTTCACAGGCGGGACTTTTTTAGGTAGGAGGGGGGACATAACACCCCTCAAATAAATATATTTTTTGATAAGTAGTTGGGTACAACTGGTTTTAGTTGAGTATGGTAGGGTGCCTATCAGATTTCACAGAGATGTTTATAGATACACAGACAAAAATGCACACAATTCCCCTCTCTCTATTTTGAAAGTCTTCAAAAATGTTGGTTATTTTTACAAAGTCTTTCGTTTTCTCCAATTAAGTAATTCTACCGATCTGCATTCCTCTCCCTTTCCACTGCCCCTTAACCACTCTCATGCGCCCTCCTTGGTGTATATTGTATTTTAACATCAAATCCTAGCGTGATTGTTGAAAATCTACCAGTTCACAAAGGTCACCCATCGAGAGAAAAAACAGACACAGGTGCCCCTCCTCACATGGTTGACGCAGGAGGTCCCTACTGTAGAGACCACATAGCTAACCCATGCCTGCATCCTGAGTACTAAGTTGCCACACTATAGCAATTTATTTTCCCAAACGATCTCTAAATTTGAACAGGAGAAATTAGGTCTGTGACCAGGAATACTATGACCCAGAGTGGTAAGTAATTAAGGGTTTTCCTTCCTTGTCCCAGTCCTTACAGAAAAGAGAATACACCCAAGCCATTAAACTGAAAGAAATTGCTGAATATAAATGTTAATGGAGGTTGAATAGTGCATTGTCACTATGAATATATATGAATATATTTCAGAAAGTGTCATAAAAAAATAAAACATTTTAATGACTGATGAAACTACCTCAGATTCAAAAGATGAAAACACATTCCCAATCCTCAATCTGTAATGAGAGATGAAGGTGTATGAGTGTGTGTTTGTGAGCTAGTGAGTGGGGGTGTCTGTGCACAAGTATGCAAGTGATTGGGGGTGCATGTGTGCCAGTGTGCATATGCGGTTGGGGGATTGTGTTAATGTATGCGTGCGTGGAGGGGACGGGGTGTGCATGAATGCGGAAGGGGTGGGGTAGGGGTGTGAATAAATGTGGATGGGGTGCATGTGTGAGTGATTGTTCGTAGATAGGAGTGGGGGTGAGTGAGTGAGTGTCTGTGGATTTGGACGAGGAGGGGTGCTTGTTGGTGCTTGTATGCATGTGCATGTGTTTGTGTAAGTGGACGGGGAGGATAGTGCGTGTTTGTGTGAGTGATGAGAGCAGAGAGAGTATGTATGCAGTCCAGGGTGGAGTGAGTGTATGTGTATGGTGCAGGGGGAGGGGGAGTGAGTGTATGTATGTGGTGCAGGGGGGAGGGTGTGGGTGTTTGGATGGATGTGTCCGGTTGGGGGGGTGTTTGGAAGTGTGTGGAGGGATGGAGGGGGTGTTTGGAAGTGTGTGGACAAGTGGGAGGTGCATGGAGATGTGGGGACATGTGTGCATGTGTGTGCCGGCAACAGGATTAAGGATTCCTGTCGACAGGTATGTTAATGCAAGGGTTTCATGGTGGGGTGACTGCCACGGAAAGCTTGTCAGTCTGCAGCCTTGTATTCCGGCCGGCAGGGCTGGGACCTGCCTCCGGGCAGGAGGTGCTCACCGCTGATTGTGTTGGTGCGACTGCACTGGCAGACCAGGTGGCGTTGAGGCGGTTTGGCTTCTGCCAAACCCCACAACTTGTAATGCGGATGTATTTACCACTGGGTCCGCAATGGCAAGACCCCCACAGCAAGGCTGGCAGCGTGATGACTGCCAGCTTTGTAATGAGGGCCTCAGATTTGAAAGGGCCGGGAACCCTTCCCAGGCCACTCTTTCAAAGCCATATCAAAAGCACAGATAAAACAGTTGAACTATCAAAGATTCAATATGGAGGTTCAACCAAAGAAACATAGGGCCATATTTATAAGGCCCATGGTGCAGGGTGGTTAAGCAAGTGTCTTGCTGTGCTGCCCTGCGCCACCGAGAAAGGACAGAAATGAGCCTTATCTAAAATATACTGCACATTTCTGTCCTTTCCCATGGAAGCACCTCCCTGATGCAAAGTATGGCAACACAGCGACTTGCAATGTGTTGCCTTACTACATATCTATAAAGCCATGTAAAGCCAACCAAAATGGCTTTTGTGTGGCCTTGAAGTTATGAATCAGCACATTTGCCACCGGTGCGCCACACAAAGTGATGCACCGGAGGCGCAGGCTGCTTGTAAGAATGGCCCATAGTCTGTAAACCAACCAGAGAGGGAGCCTTAACCAGTAACTGCCCATACTTCTGCAAACCTTTGTGCTTTGTTAAACTGATCTTACTATGACCGAAAGAATTAGCTGGCTATTCATGAACCTCCCCCTTCTATTGACATCAATTTCATCTCAACAGATATTAGGTATTAGAAGCTTTCCTCAGCCTAAACTCCCTATCATACTCCTTCTACCCCCTTCAAATTCCCCCTCCGGTAAAACAATTCAATTCAAGTAAAAAGATAACTGAGATGTCAAGTCAGGGAACCTTTACATCAGTACCATTTGGAAAATGGTAAAACTGTTTATCCAATTAGTAAATGTCTCTTCTATTTTGGACTTATGCTACTTATGAGAGCATGCCTTAGTTTGCATACGATCTTCCACAATTGAGACCCTAATTATCAAGTCAAACATTTCAACAAAAGCACCCTTCTGAATCTTATCTTTAATCGCCTCTGACAGATGCATACCAAAGAGATCCCTTGCGACAACAAGGAGCTAAGGATCAGTGTTAGAAATGGGGTCTTTGATTGGCAGTCAGGTTACTTTGTTGTGTATCCATTTTAGCTATAGTTTTATACACGTATTTTAGCAAACTAGGCCTGCCGCTGTGCACTATAACCTAGATATGTTTTATTTTAGCTTCATTATATTATTTTAACAATAGCCAAATTTGCTGTCTTGTTTTATTTTCTCTATCTAGCTATTCTTCACCTAGGTCAGCACTACGTTCTTAAACAAGAAATTTATTTCACTCTGTGATTTTCTTCAGGCTGCAGTAAGATAGGTTGCTGGCAAAAGTGGTACGCTTTGTCTTCAATGTTCACAGAAATTTACACACTCTTACGTGGGGATCCTTTCTTGAACCATAAAACACTACTTTGACCCATGTACGTTAGAGGAAGAATCCAGCCAGATGACCACAACTGTATGCTGATTGCTGATTGATTCGCTGCAGCTGGTTATGTAGACTACAGGCTTCTTGCTCAGGTATGAGGGATGATGTCTTCCCAGGGGGAACCTGAAGGGCAGAATTAGAGCTTAACATGCTGTGCTCTAACATAGCCTATGTAGGAACTATCCTTATAAACTCTAATGAAAAATATGGTAGCGTTATTCTTGTGTTTTACTCTCCTTGTCACACTTTTAATCTTATTGTGCTTCATCGCCCTAGTTATCGCAATACATGCTTTATTATCTAAAATGCAGTTACTTCAATAAATCTTTATTGAATGTTAATCTGCCTCGGATTGTCCTTGTAAATGTGAGACTAATGTAACTGAGAGACACGGATGAGATCTGAGTGACCACGATTCCCCTGAGGAGTCATGTATGTCATGCGCCCGGTTGCCCCAGTTATCCCTGCTCTTGGGTGGAGATGAGGCACTGCTAGTTAGCCGGAATAAACCTGGATTATGACGACAGGTGTCACATGGTGAGGGATCAGACCCAGTCCTCTGCAGTACAGGTGACTTTACCACCCGAATCCAGTAGTCTCATTAGGATAATGAGAACCTACGCAACATGGCACCACCAATATTTGGTCAGGCACTGATTTTTGGGTCCACTTGAGTATCTCTTTTTCACTACATGCAAAGACACCTCAGTACTATTTACGGAGACATCTGTGGTATTGAGGATTTTTCCTCCTCAGCTATGTAGGGAGTACCTAACTAACGCTGCAGGTTGTTCAAGCTTGAACCCTAAAAGGATAATCCCTGTTTGGTGTGCTTATCTCCGAACAAATTTGACCATTTACCATGGCAAACCCACAGCGGGTAGTAATTGCAGTTAATATGTGACCACCTCTTAGTGCACATTTATTGGCACATGGCCTCACAGCCCAGGGGGGTCCAGTTATATTTGTTGTTGAAGCTCATGCAGCATACAGAACTGAAATTCTCTATTCTTGGGTCACATTTCCACTAGCCGATGGGAACACAAACACATTTCACCACTATACACCTGCAAACACACCTGCACAATATAGAGCTTATACTTATTTAGACATAACGACGCAAACTCCACATAGTGTGGTTTTCTAACACCGTTCAAGCGGATTTTTCACGCACCGTCACTGGGAGTCAAAGTCGTCTTGAACCTTCGCAGGTCCGAGGTGCCCCGTCTGGAAATTGATGCATCGCTTTTCTGCTGGGAGAAAAAAGATGCATCGCCGACCCGACTGGAGAAGAAACAATGCCCAGTCTCACTTTCGAGTAAGGAATCAACACATCGCTGACTTTTCCGATGCAAGCTTGCCCCTGCGGCTTTATTTTTTATGCAAACCAGATACTTTGTGTAAAATCAGTGTCTCCATTGTTTCCTATGGAGTAAGAGTCTTATTCTTTTGAAAATTCATATCTTGACTTGTGTATGTTGGATTGTTGTTGTTTTTGTCTTGTTTGTTTTAGATATATATGACCTATTTTTCTAAACATGTGTAGTGTCCATTTTGTAGTATTTTCACTGTATTACTGTATGTGTTGGTACATATACTTTACACCTAGCCTTTGAGATAAGCCTGACTGCTTGTGCCAAGCTTCCAAGCGGGTGAGCAGGGGTTATCTTGAGTGTGTATCTCCACTGCCCTAACTAGAGTGAGGGTCCATGCTTGGGCAGAGTGCAAACTGATTGTCAACCAGAGACCCCATTTCTAGCAGCCACTTTGTAAATATGGGGTGGGGAAAATGCCACTTTAGTGCTGCCTTAATGTAAATAAAAAACTATGCTATGGCTGCACTGAGGTGGCACAAGGGGCTCTTAAATCTGCCTCTTTGTGTTGTGTTTGTTTTTATCAAAAAGAAAAGATGATGGACTGAATGCTGAACAATGCAATCATTCACCCCAGTCACAGATCTGGGTTTAATACAGCGCTTTTTTGTTCAGCATGCCACCCTAGTTTGGACCAAGCCATGTGCATATCAGTCTTGACCCTGCTCCCCAAGGGAACAGTTCAGCCCAGACTGCCAGGCCAAGTTCTCCCTCGACCAGAAAGAAGCATTCTGGAACCGGTTTCAGAGTATCGCCTCTCGTCAGCCATGTTAGCTTGGATCCAGTGGCACAGTGATCATGGAACCCACGTCTGGGCATACCCTTCCCACTTAAGGGAACAAAACCAAAAAGCACAGATGATGGACGGAATGCTGACCAATGCATCATTAACCCTGAGTCACAGATCTGGGTTCAATCCATTGATTTTTTGCTCACCTTGCCACCCAAGTTTGGACCCAGCCATATGCCAGCATGTTTGTTAGGAAATCTGAAGCTCACACCCACAAGTCTTACTGGCTAAGATATGACCCTGTACACAAGGTGGATGTGACTAAATCTATACGTTATCTTTTGTATATAGAGGCCATTCTTTTGTTGCTTGCATGTATACTAGACATTGAAGGTGATACGTCATTTGCTTTATGCTGTACCTTCATGGTGAATCACAGCTTCAATCCCTCTTGAGAACATAATGCATGTATCTAGAGTTATGCGATGGGACTTTTAATTGGAGCTCCTGAAATTGCCATACATTTGACCTTTACACCTTTGGCATTTCCACCTAAATAAGGGGTGGCATAGGGTTTGGTTTAGGTGTGTTGTGCTATCCGGGTTGATGACTAGGGAATGGGGATACTTTTCTATTGAGTGTTAAATTTAAATTGCGTAAAAGGACCGGCACTGCACGGGCACTCCATTCCCAAGCTGACCTCCCATCAGGAGGCTCCAATGGCAGTCTTCCTACCTCACCCCAGTGCTTATCAAAGCAAACACTCTCCCGCAGTACGGGCCACATCCAGTCTGTGCCCAGGCAAAGCCAGGGCCAAGGGCAGGCCCGCTCTGTGCCTGTAATAATCCTGAAGAGGCTGGGCTGGACCACCCATCTTGGCTTCAAAAACACCCATCAGCCTTTGGTGAGACCTCCTCATCTGGGACATGGGCCCTGCATTTTTTTAGATTGTGCCTTAACTGTGCAAATATGGTTAAATGCAAACTGCAAGGGGACAGAGCCATTGCCTCTAAAACTTCAGGTGGCACCCCCCTTGACTCATTTTTAGCACAAGCTGTGGGTGTTATAAACAAACAAATCATCCTTGAGGAACAGCGTTTGTTGCTTGAGATGGATGAGTTTCTGCAGGAATGTTTGGGGCCTCAAAGGACTACTGGGAAAGAGGCCCCCCGGTATCGTGCACCCCCACATAACTGCCCTGCAATTGCAATCAGCAATACCCACATCCAGCATGCCTTTTAACCCTGACCCACCAGATATTAGCAGCGATGGCCCCTCTGTTAATAGGAAAAGGAAACCTAAGCAAGCAGGCACCTCTAGGCCTCCCAGGGCATCCAGAGCAAGAAGGGCCATCACAAAGGAAAGTGTGCCTGCCTCACGCCCAAATATTTCAGTTAAACCCACTGACGCTTGTGGTTTAAAAACCACATCCAACCTTGACTGGCATCATGTTTTCAACAAATTTCAACTCATGGTGTGCACGAGCATGTGTCTGCTTGTAGACAGATGATGTAATTTGGAAGTTGCCATTTCTCAGCTATCCCATGCTAATCTTTTGGGTCTCTTGAGCTTAGCTCAGAATCCTTATGTGCTGTTATATCATCTCAAGCCCTGAGCTCTGTCTCCACTGTGACTCAAGGCTCACAACAGAGCTATTTGTCTTCCATCACCCCACCTTCCCCCCATCATTAGCTCAGGGGGCTCAGGAGCAAGGGAAGGAAAGGGACTTTATGCCGAGGCATAACGGAGTTTTAACTGGCGAACCAACTAAAGGACTATCTTTCTCTCATCAATCCCAACTTAACCTACCCTCACACTGTTGCCCCATATGACTATTTTGATTGATGTACCCTATCTAAATTCTACAAGAGAAGAACCAGTTCTCCAGCTGAAAAACAAAGTATGCCAATGGTTGTCTAACAAGTCATTCTTTGATATTAACAAATATAAGGGCATTTTGTTCATGAGAGGGGTTTGTGGGTTGGCTCACGGGTCAAACATTTGACTGTATTATGATGAATTGGAAAAGTCCAAGTCTTGCTCAACAATTCATCCATTGTGGTCTTAGGAACCATTATCAGGGTGTTGGCATTAAGTTTGTCCCTTTGGGGTATTTTTATTAACATCTTCTACCCCCTCAACTAGGGTAAAGAGGGGGAACAGTTTTTGTCAGGTGAGGGTGGCTGCTTTGCTTAGATTTTCTGTCCCAGTTTCCAACAGGTTCCACCCACTTTCAGACTTGGATGGTGTTGATTGATGCCCAGTGTCCACTGCCACTTCTACAGAGTTAGTTCAAATAGGTACTCCCTTGGTGTCACAGGTCTGTGGTGAGGGCAATTTAGTAGAAATAGTCACCTGTAACATCTCAGGGATCAGGGACAAACAACAGGATTAACTGGTTAAATTTTATCCCACACTTTGAGGTAGTCCTTTTACAAAAAACATGGCTCCAGAGGAACTGACATGGGATGGATAGCTGCCTCTAAGAAGCTTTTGTGGCTTCCTAGAGGCACATAGCACAGGAAGGGCTTGCAATCTTTGTTTGGACTACTTTGACCTCAAAAGTCATTCCTGTTGTCATAGACCATAGGGGGATTCAGATCGTGTGGGGCGTTTTGCCGAACAAGTTCAATTTTTAAAAATTACGTTTTACAGCTGTGAGTTACCCTTTTTTGGGTTGGAATTCTTTTTTGCATTCAAGATCCATCACTATGGGCTGCTGCTTTAATGTTATTTTAGGGGGCGATTTCAATGGAAAGCTACAATCTGTGGCCATTGTGGTTGACTCCTTTCAGCTACAGGATGTGCACATCAATTTACCCACCTTAGACCAAAGGAAAGGGAGGTTACATAAGGCTTTGTGCAATTCGGACATGGCTAGTGTTGTCGAATTGGTGGGTGACCCCCACAATCACCCTCCTACTTTGGTGAGCTATGGTCATGGCACCACTGTTGATCATGTTTTTATTTCCCATGATCTGTTGCACTGTGTCCATTCGGGAGGAGTGATAGACTCCTGTTATAAAGAGCATAATCCAATTGGATTCACTTTGAATTTACCCATCTGCCCTCATCCTCGTGGTCCCCAGGGGCCATTGGCTTTTCTCAGGAAGACAAGGGTGGGCTTTGGACATTCCTACCCTGACAATTTTGTTAAAGGAAAATCTTTGAGGACCACTTGTTATCCTGGGACTCCTCAGTCGCTGATTTCTGGAGTTCTTTCTTAACTTAGGCAAATTAGTTATAACTATCTTGGTGAAGCATTATCGGCCAAACAGGCAAAGGAAACAAAATAGTTTAATAAAGAATGTTGTACTGCTAATAGTAGACTCTATGCACTGTTGAACTTGACACAATGTGACAAGCCAAGTATTATGGCTGCTAGATTGATTTATAACAAGGTCATACAGAACAGGAAACTTGTTTTATAGGAGGAGAGATGGGAGTGCCTAGTTGCGGCATGTAGTGCCAGGGACTCCAGTGGGTTTTGGGAGATTATTAACAGCAAACCAGAATTTCTGCCTGTTAGACGGTCTTGGGACCAACATTCACCCTGAGAAATGGGTTCCCCTTTTTAAAACTGTCTACTCTTACCCTTCCGAGATTAGAAGGCTGTCAGTCAAACTATTGTCCAAATTCCCCATGAATATTGTCTTTGAACTCACTGAAGTCATTTGAGCCTTTGAGGCTAGGCCTGCTAACAAGGCTCCTGGGCCTTATGGGGTTCCCATGGAGTTGTTTAAGGCTAACATTGAGCTTTGCCCCTACCATTACCAGTGTCCTTAATCTCACTACCTCTGACAAAATCCCCAAGTCATGGAAGCGTGCAATAATAGTCCCTGTTTTTAAGAAAGGCAACAGACAAGAGCCCTGCTGCCATAGCCCTATGTCATTATTAGACTCCACAACCAAGATCGTAGGGTGGGTCTTGACAGAATAGGGTTGTGGGTAAGGGAGAATAGTGAAATATGGTTTAAGGAAGGGTTTGGGAACTTTGGAACAATGCTTCAACTTAAACCTCACAATTGAAAAGTATTCGACAGCTAAGAAATGAATACTGTGTATGGCCTTTATGGACCTGAGCAACTCTTTCGACAGGGTCAACTTGTTCAAGCTCTGGGGCATTTTAACTCGAATGAACTTGCCAACTCCATTGGTAGATTTTTTTGTAGGCTTTGCACATAGGGGTTATCGTTGCTGTGAGATATGGCGCTCAGGGAGAATACACTGAATTTTTCAGTGGCCCTGATTCTAGGGTATATTTAAGAGCCCCAGGCAGCATATATTGCCACATCAGTGTAAACATATCTGACGCTATTGCCCCTACCCTGTGCCATTATGCACTGTGTTTTCAATATAGGGCACACATGGTGGCGGTAGGGGGGCACTAAGGGGAGCAAGAAAACTGGCACTGCACTGGGTGCACCACCAATTTTCTTCAATCTGACTCTCTGTCTTTATTGTGTAGATATAGCCTTATCTCCCTTTTAATGTCTAATGGAAGGGGCATGTTCAAAGTTAAATCTGTGCTCATACCGGCCCTTATGTTTGTGGAAGATGCTGTTTTGCTATCCCCCAACTCTAATGGTAATAGGGGACTACTAGATGCTTTTGTAAGGTTCATGGACAGCCATGACCTTGATGCCAATATCTCTAAGACACCCTTTTGGGTGTGTGGAAGGAAACTCTGTAAAGTGAGACAAATCAACTAATCACAATTAAGGGTAAACCCATCAGAAGGGTTAGGGAGTTCCCTTTTTTAGGGATTACTTTTGATTCAAGAAATACTTGTGCTACTTATCTTTCCAACTGCTGTTTGCAGCTTGATCAATCATGTGGAGCTTTATTGAAATTATCTTCAATCATTGGCAGCAAACCCATACTGCCTTTGCTGGAAGCATACAAACTAAAATGCTTTCCCATGTTGACTCATGGGATAAGTATTTAGGGTAAGTTTGGCCCCGGGAACTCCTACCTTCTCCGTGCATAAAGAATTGAACTTACCCTCTGTTAAGGATACAATCAGGTTCACCCCTTTGCTTTTATGCATGGTGGTTTGGAGCAATGAACCAATGTCCCTCAATTGTGGTGTGATGGAGGATTGTTGAAAGAAAATTTGTAATTTGAGGCACAATTCTAGAGCACCTAAGTAAGGGCCAAAATGCAGATCAAACGCATCCTTGATAACAATGTTCATACCATTCTCCAGTTGTTTCAGCTTACACTTCTTCCAGACCACACTGTCAGCCGACCATGCTTTCCCACACTTCATCTTCCTTCTGAATACTATAGAATGTTACTCCCTCCCATATATGTCATCAAGAAAATGATGCCAATCTGCTGCTTTATTCATCCTCTGCAGCACTGTTCACTTTTCCTCTGCATCTTCTGCTCTGGGTCTATATATTTGAACCAGAGCTAATCACACTTCCTTTTTTATTTTTTATTACCCAGAAGTGTTTCTGAGATGACCTGAGACTGATGTAGAAACAATCCTGAACCAGTGTCTCATCTCTTCCACCAATTTCCTAGACTCCTAACTGATGTATTACACCAGATGGCCCATCTGTTAGAAAGGGTGCAGCACTCGGTCTGTGGCTATATCCTTCAGGAAATTCAACCTTAACTCTGATGCTGACAGAAATATTCCCATTACCTCCTCAAACTTTTTTCTTGTCCCAATACTTACTGACATGAGGTGTTCCATCTCCACCCAGACCCAGGTGACCTAGCCAGAGACAATCGCAATGCTCAATGCAAAACTCTGCCCTCCCTGACCCCCAAGCAACTCCCACCAAGCTTTTGATAAAGATGCTTGGAGTCCAGGAAACATCCTGTTTTTCTTCATCTGCTCCACATCCATGTTTGTCCTTGGAGTTTTTCTTCCTAATAAAAGCCCTGGAAGGCAAGGCCTCTCAGTGAGAATATTTGGCTCCTCCTGATATTCACCTGGTATGAGTGGGTGCTGTGCGAGGCATAGTATCTGGAGTTAGGGGTGGTTTTCCCTAGCTGTCTCCCTGGGTTCTCTCTGAAGGCTGGGCCTTCTTTTTCCCCTTATTTGTTTGTTTGTGAACTTGGGCATTTTCCATCAAGGTCAAAAGTGCCTACCCTGATTCATTGGATAGAATCTCCTTGATCTGTGGTTCAATTGCTGTTTTTTCTTAGGTACCTCTCTGGTCCGCTGCTTGATGCCTGCAAGGGGCCTGATTCACCAAGTAAACCTAGATCAAAAGTCAAAGTTTAGACCAAAAGTTAAAGTTTAGACCGTTTGGTCTAAGTTTAAGCTTTTGGTCTAAGCTTAGGCCAAAAGTCTAAACTTAGATCAAAGTTCTAACTTTACTCATAGTAAAGTTAGACTTTTGGTCTAAACTTACACCAAACATCTATATTGGACCAAAAGTCTAACTTTACTCAGAGTAAAGTTAGACTTTAGGCCTAAACTTAGACTTTTGGTCTAAACTTAGACTTTTGGTTCAAGTTTACCTTTGTGAATCATGGTTTGCAATAAATTTGTTTGAGCCGTGACCAAGGGTCTGTGGCATTACTTCCATTCCTGGGGGATTCAGGTTGTTTTGTTGAAGCTTTGGTGGATGCTCATATTAGTAAGCATGAGTCATTTCAATGGGGTTTGGGAGTCGTAAAAAAATGGCACAAATCCGGTTGAGGCGATTTTTTTGCCTCAGCCTGACTTGCACCATTTGTGGACGCCCATACTCCATTTTCCCCCTACGCCGGCGCTGCCTGGTGTACGTCGTTTTTTTTAACGCACACCAGACAGCGCCGGCGGCTAACGCCGGCTAACGTCATTGAATAAATACGGCGCCCGCATGGTGCTTCAGAATGGCGTTAGCCGGCGCTAATTTTTTTTGGCGCAAAACTGCGTTGGCGCAGTTTTGCGTCAAAAAGTATAAATATGGCCCCACATGTCAGCAAGTACTGAACAAGAAAAAAGGTAATTGGGGCAATGAAGATTACCGGTAAGTAATGGAATAATTTTTCATAGTCTGCCACAGTACCCAGGAGCACAATTTATAAAGAGCAACATCATGCATGTGCTTAATAGAAACGTGTACACTAATATAAAACAAGCATTGACCGTTCTGTGTTGAATATATTATGGTACGCACAATTTATTTGTGCCAATCTGTATTTCCATGTGTTTGCACGTAAAAGCAAATCAGTTGGATTTCCCTTTTTTTGTTAAGATTTGTAAACTTTATAAAGAAAAATAGAAGCTTTTATTTATAGCATTTCGCATTAGGATGTCTTTCACATGCCTCTTCGCTTTGTTTTCAGGAGCATGGCTGGGCATTCACTAAAGTCCAACTTACAAAATGTCATCATACAACAAGATTAGTTGGAACATATAGAGCATGGCTCACCAGTGAGAGCAGTGGAAATAAGACTCAAAATGGCAGTCACCAATGAATAGAGGGAAATTATGTTATTGACTGAATAATGATTAACTCATTTATTCTGAACTCAATTGACATAATGTAATTTATTAAAGAAGTACAATTATGATTGTTGGATCACAACTATATGTGTATATTCCTTACTGAAGTGTTCCTTATGAGCAAATTCAGGGTCAGCTTTCCCAGTGCTCCCTTCCATCTGGACCCATAAATTGCATAAACAAGTTCCACAAATGTAGCTGTATAAGGGAGTCTTAATTATGTACTTGCTTCTGTATCTATGTTAAAGGAGCAAAAGCAGGAATATAATATGGACTTTCTTTCCATCAGATCTTTCCTTCAAAATGAAACAGATGCACAACTGTAAAGTAGAAACAGGAGAAGTGGCGGTTCTACAGCAAGTGATCCTTTATAGTCCTATGTTTTTTCCATAACTTCAAATAGCAGCAGGGTAATTATGAATGATTCTTTTCTGCACAGCCACTTTTGTAACAATATAAATACCTACATGTTAACTGAAGAGTTGCTAGTTACATTGTCCGGCCTAAGTATGTGTCTAAAATAATTGAGAGTATGTCAACCAGCTAGGATCTATAATTCCTTAATGTCAGACTAGTTGTGGGATGCTGGGTGAAAGCTGAATAAGTGTGTTGTTATGTATTGTTCTGGAGTGGTACCTTGTTCTATGAAATTGAGAGTTCTGTGTGGTCTGTCTATTGTGCTGCTCCTAGGCTTTTTTAGATGTGTGTTCATTGCTTTATGTTATGTGTTCTGTCCAGGATTGTGATAGTTTAACTAATATTATCTTTGTAACTGTTAGTCTGTGATACAAAACTACGTGGAATATCTGAGCTGTGTTGGATGTGTGCAAAGTCTTGTGTCTAATGTGTTGTGTTGGATGTTGTGTGCACCATAATGCAAAAAAATACAATGACTGCCCACTATGCCAATAAGAAACCACAAGCAATTACACCATAGAGCAAGCATTTGCAATGCAGTGGGTCTCGCATTTTCTCGAGTCAGAGCTTTTAGCGTTGCAAACTCGTAACCGGACTTTTCTTGCCACATGAACTGAAAACGAAAACAGTTTCACATAAGTGAGCGCACGGCCGCCATGAGCGTGAAGGAGACACACAAAAGGGAACTGAAGTTGGCCCGAAGTAAACAATTTCAGTAAAAGTGCGATTATACACGTAACCGAAAAAAGTGCAATTATCCATGTAACAGGGCCGATGTCATGCAAAGCGATCGACTACTGCCCAGCGAGATCACGCTGCCTATGAAATAAAAGGAAAAAGTAGTCCAGAAGCCATGCAGAAAACACAGAGCCTCGTATGTTTTCAGTAGTTTACTGGGGCTCTCGAGGAGGGCTCAACACCGGAAAATACATAACATATGCATGCCTTTCACTAATGAAATCAAGTAAATTTTAAAAGGCAAGCCGAGAACCAACCAAACTAATGGGCGTGACATGGGTGTGGTTAAAAGCTCACAGGGAGATTACAACAGGGGCCAGAGCGCTTGCGCGCTTGACCCTAAAAGTTAAACGGTTCAATATAGACTCTTTTCTAAAAAAACTATAGAATTATTAGATGCACCAATGTTCTAAAGCATAATCAATATTATAACCAACCATGATAAGCCAGTTCCTAAAAATTCAGAGGAGATTAATTCAATATTTAAACATTTTTGTTCAATGATAAAATTCGGGTCAGTTCTCAGAGGAGTTGTCCTACAGCGCAAACAATTTGAACAAAGTAAAGAATGTTTGTTCTGCAATGCAGCTGACTCAGGACTCCGATCGTGCATGGACTGTGCTTGCAACTTTTAAGGTCATCCTCAGGACAAACTAGAATTTGAGCACTATAGAGCTGAACTGAAGATAAAAGAAGAAAGATATAAGGAGAATAAGCACGTAAAAAAACTGAAAATATCAGAAAAGGATTAAGAAGAGGGCCAAAGGGTTCCAATGAGGTGTCTTCCATTGAATTTAGAAAATGCCGCAATGGGGGGCAGTGTGCAGTAGAAACTCACTGGTAGAGTCAAAGAATAAATTAGTGCATTAAAAAGGGCAATAAAGAATAAAGAAATTTGGCTGGGATGGGCTAAGGGTAAACCTGTACATGCCACCAGAGATGTTCATTGGCGTTGGGCTGTAAGGGGGCCTCCTGAAGGGTTAAGGGGACCCTGAATGGTTGAGCCCCCACCTCCTTCTCCTGCCCGAACCGTGGTGGCTTCAGGGGAGCTGTGTTACCCCCGTGCTCATCACAACAACAACAATTGGAAATGCTTTGCAAGTAACAATGAAAAGGAAAAATCAAAGATGGAAATAGATGGATTGAAATAATGTGATGATGAAGAATTCTCTCATATCCTTGCTTGAGCTGGATTAAGCCACAGGAAATCATGTCAGAAAACGAAGTGAGTCTTCAGACATAAAAGGCAGTAACCTAGGTATGCCATACAGTGACCAAGGACATTCAGATGATAAACTTAGCTAATGTGTCAGCACAAAGGGCCCTTCTGATAAAAAGAATCAGGAGTTAGTTTTAATGTACAGCAGCCCACTGCCATGTGAATGCTGGCAACTTCACAAGAAGAAACCAAGAACATAAAACGACATGCCTGATGTCGATTCACCGTGGCACTGAGAAAAGCAAAACATTATTGGCACGTTGCCTTCTTCTGACAACGACAGAGTAATGTGGGTGTAAAAGTGTAATGTTGACAGCCTACAACCTGCATACATTTGGGATATTATAGAAATCTGTGACCACAGGAACCTCCAGGCGTAAAAGACCCAGAGCTGGCATGGCTTGCTAAAACAGAGAGCCGTTCCGTGTCTCTTCATCTCATGTGCATTTGCACAGTTCATAAATCTATCAAATAATAACATATTTCAAGATAAAAGACTGAGAGAAAAGAGAACCCTTGAAAGATAAAGTATTCTTGACTAAACTTCTAATCGATTAGCTATACTTCAGCTCGAGAGTGTATCATAATGAATGTCATTGGGACACAGTTCATGAATAGACCAGGATTTTCCTTTGTGCAATGCATCACTTTGAAAACCACACAATAAAAATATTTTTCATTCACAGCCCGATCCTATATTAAGTATAATTATTCTGAAACAATTTCTGAACCTTCAAGGAGTTATAGGTAGTCGTTTTATTTTGAATTGCTGCAACACATAATAGTCAGGTTTCAAAATGTCTTTCTTTGTATGTACCTGTATATCTTCTGGCCTTAAATAACACACTGAAGTCCATCACTGACTGAAACCAAAGGAAGAAGTTATTGGTTTATTTGTCACCAAGAAGCATGCCAGTAAGCTTACTTTCATTCACATGCATTCACAAGATGCTTATCTGTCCTTTAAAAGGTGCGAGGAGTATCCGAAGTTTCTGTGTAGTGTGCACTTGTACTGGGAAGTTTTACTGTAATCTAGGGAGTCACGGAGTAGTGTCAGGTGATGCCTCTCCCATCAGATAAGAATATTCAAATTGTTGCAGTTTTGTGCGCATTGGAACACTCTCTATGGAGGACTATAATAACTTACAAACCATACATTTTAAACTGCCCTCAGTCTACCTTATTCACTTTAACATATTCATATTCCTCTCCATATTCCTGTTATTTGCTTACCTATCTGTTCTCTGGATCAAGTGCACCACACTTCAGCAGCCCATGCACCAAGAATCGACAAATCTACCTGTGTTTGGTTAGTTAAAGGCAGGCTCACCATATTAAAATGTAGGCCACATTGACCCCACCTTTGAATATCTTTGCCTCAAAGATCCCTATTTACACCACTTTGAAGGTTGAGATTTAAAAGGATTTGTTTGTTAGATTCCAGTGCTACTACTCAAGAGTCTGCTGTTAGAGAGTGACAACGTTCTGAGTGACAAGAGCTCAGAGCACACTCTCTTGAATAAGGAAATATGGGGTTAAGGGTTAGAGAAACGCCAGAGGCATCTTCAATGGTTCAATAACAGTTTTGGTATTTCTTCAGCCACACTTCTGCTTGCACACATTCTCCAGCTAAAGGACAAAGGAGGTAATTAAAAGAAAGTGAACCACCTCCAGCCTCAACCCCCACTCCATTCCAGGATTGATCATGTTCCTAGTAAGGAAGCACTGGTAACAGACCAAGATTACTAGTAAATCTCTGGAAACCCAAGGAATCTGAGGACTGGGAGGCAGAGGACGTGAGGCATGGCAGCTAAACAACTAGAGGATGCACCAGAGGAACACCCTATCCAGGTAGGTTCAGAGTGTACCTTTTACTGTTATACATCTAGTGCAGAAGCGAGCAAGTCAACTAAGATAGACAACTGCAGTTGTGGGGCAAGATAAGGAAAGAAATAGAAAACATTTACAAGGGTGCAGAAAAGAAGAAAATGGTGGGCGGGAACTCAGAGTAAGAAAGGCATAGAGCAAAGTAGCTGTGAGGCAAGTGACCATTATTTCTGATAGTTTTTAAATTCCCCTGGGAGCTCCCCTCTTCACTTGGAATTTGCATTGGATTGGTCTCATAGTGCTCTTGACCTGAAAGGCCCACCTCAAAACTTTGTGCCCCAACCACCACTTACCAGCCCTCCAAATCCTCCAATCTCTCTTTTACCCAATTTGTCCATGCCGTGCTAGTATCCTGCCTTAGTCTCTCATGCCTCCTTATATCCTTGATTCTGACAGTAACCCTCCCAGCAACCCCTCCTACTTATCTTAGGTGAGGGTTTCTGCACAAGCTTCACATGAACCTGCCTTACCAGTCTAGTTGCATTCATGTAAAAGTGAACATGGTTCCCATGATAGGTCTTCTGCATTACAACACATCCAGGCAATTTTGTACTGTAACATTCCATGTCACCAACTGGATTCTAAAACAGCTTCTTCCTCAAATTCAGGATGATCTTCTGCAGTTATTGCGGGGGCAGCTTGGCTCTTCTGGATAGCTTGGCTAACCTAACCCTGGAGACATTAGTCACTTGGTGAATCTTCCCGCTCTCAAGAAACTTCAGAATTACTGCTGCTTTTCCCACCCTATCAATCACTGTGAAAGGACAAACAAAGTGAGGAGAAAGCCTGGAATGTGAGCTAGTGATGACCAGATTAGCTGCAAACAACCATACTAAGTCACCTATTGTTCAAAGGAACAGGCTTCTGTGTCTGTGAGCAGGTTTCTTGTGGGTGACCCTAGCTCCTAAAAGGTTTTGCACACCTGTGTAGTAGTCCTTGGTTAAACCTTGCAAATGGTTCTGTGTGAAGGGCACATTTGCAGAATGCACACTGCTAGGTCAGAGTCTAAGGCATATACAGTGAGTTATCCACAAATCCAACCAAACAAACCACTTTAACCATTCTTCCTAATGGTTAGTTAAAACAATGCATGGTTTAATCTTTCTGCCTGACCATCAGTTTCAGGATAGTATCTTGTGGATTTATAATTAATAGTTCCCAATTGTTCCGGTAATGTATTACAAAATGTGGTGTAAATAGTGCTTCTCTGTCTTTGAAGATTTTGTTCAGGAAGTCCATGTAGTCTGACTATTTTTTTAAAAAAAGCTGAACAATATCTGTAGCTTTGGGCAATTCCTTGATTGGAGCCAAGTAGGCCCGTTTAGAAAAATATTCAACTGCCTCCCATTATACTGCATATCCTTCAGATTCAGGTAGATCCAAAATAACGTCCATAAACATTCTGGACCATGGTTGTGTTGGACTTAGTGAGGGGTTAATTAAATCTACAGTCTTTTAGTTTGATGATTTATCCTAGCTACATGTCACAAAATTACTAGTATAGTCCTTTACAGTCTTACACCACCAAAATAACCTATTAACTAACTCAGCAGTTTTCTTGCCTCCTGGATGACCAAAACAGTGATTAACATGACAAAACAAAACAGGTTTTCCTCAGCACAAAGTTAAGGATGGATATTCTAGTAGCAAGGTGTGTTGATCAATTTTACTTGGATCCTGCAATTGTCTTCTCTTTTTTCACAGGTAAAATAAAAGCCAAATGCTCAAGATCCTCATTTTCTTCTAACTCTTGTTGAAAGAGAGCAACTGCTTTGCCTTCCTTGTTTCTTGGACGGTTGGTGATGATATAGTGAAACTATGAGAAGAACAAGGCCCAACTTGCATCACTAAAATTGGTGCATTTCATGGAACTTGAGAAAACTGAGATTCTTGGGGTCAGCCCAAACTTTCACAGGGAAATCAGAACCGTCCAGATGATAGCACCACTTAGAAAAGGCTTCTTTTAAAGCTGACAATTCTCGATCATACTGTATGAATCTTTTCTGCTGCAGATAATGATCAAGAATAAGAGGCCTCTAAATGGATATCCCTGTACTCTGGAGCTTTTTTGGAAAGGAATGGCCCAATTATAGAAGCTGATGCCTCTGTTTCCACAGAAAATGGGCTTGAATTGTCCAGATAGCCTAGTATTGGAGCTGAGATGAAGGCCTCTTTTAATTTCTTGAAAGCCTGTTCTTGGCCCACAAAAGGATTGTCCCTGTGTAGTCATATCAATGATAGGTTTCAATACTTGGGAAATGTTTCCAATTAACTGCCGATAAAATCTGGTAAATCAAGAAATCTTTGAACTTGCTTCACAGTAGTGGGCGTAGGACAACCAAGCACAGCCTTTGCTTTATTGGAGAACATTGGAACGACTTTGCCTGAAATGATGAACCCTAGAAAAGATAGCTGATTGAAAATACATTTGTCTCTGTTTTCACACATAATCCATGTTTCTGTAACCAAGATAGTACCTCTTTCATTTGTTCTTGGTGTTCTCATGGAAATATCATTGATGAAACCCTAAAAAGCTGGAGCTCATTACATATTACAAATGGCATTACCAAGTACTCATAGTGATCGTTCTCGGGATAAAATGTGATTTTCCATGGTTGCCTTCCTTAATACTGACAAGTTCATAGGTATCTCTTGGTTCTAGCCTTTAAAATACTATGGAGGCTTTGACAAGGTCAAAGGGGACCAAAATGAGAGATAAAGGATGTATATTTCAAATGGTTATTTTTATTGAGTTCACAGTAGTCTATACTACTGTCCATACAACTGCCTACCTTTTCTTCACCTCTTCATGCACAACGTAAGCCCCTCTATAAACGCTAATTTCTTTAAAATGCCTGAACAGATTTATACCTACTCAAAAAAACATCCTTTCTGAGTACATTTCTAACTCTTTTGCCAATTTTGATGTCATTCCTTTCAGCCATTTTGGCCCTCATTACAACCCTGGCAGTCGGTGTTAAAGCGGCGGTAAAACCGCCAACAGGCCGGCGGAAAAAAAATGGTATTACGATCATGGCGGAAACTGCCAACATAGACAGCCACTTTAACACTTCGACCACCACGGCGGTACAAACAAACAGCGTGGCAGAAACCGCCAATAGACTGGCGGGCGACAATGTACCGCCCACCCTATCACAACACGGCTATCCGCCACCTTTTCCAGGGCGGAACCAACATGAATAAAAACATGGGGGAAACAGTACACAGAAGGGAAAACACTCACCTCTCCACACCCCACGGAGGAACCAGGACGCCATGGAGCCCGAATTGCAGATCCTGCCGGCTATGGTCTTCCTGCTCCTCTATCAGGAGCTCCAACGACGGCGGCGACGACCACGGTGAGTACTGCACCTACAACACAGGGAAGGGGAGAGGGAAAAGAGAGTGACACAAACACACAACACACAACCCCCCACCCCCACCATCACCCACAACACCATACACACAAATGCATGGTGCAACATTACATTTACACCCCCCCCCACCCACCTTGAATAACACAAGGACAAAAGGAAATGATTGCAACGATTGTAATCAATAAAAATCCATTAGTCAAAAGTCAACATCCAGTACATACAAATATGCACACCAACTACACAAGTCCGGATAGTGCACCAATCATTGTCCGTGGACCACTAGGCCCAAAATGAATGGGCGAGGCCCACACATGATACCTGACTCTAAACAGAGAGAACACTGGAGGGGCATCACATAGAAAATATTCAGGCACCTCAGGGGGAGGGGGGCACCTCAGCCTGATGAACGCACAACACCACTGCTCCACGACGGGGCTCCATGCCCATGGATGTATCCTGGGGAGTCAAAGCTACAGTCTCTCAAGTCTTTTCAGTGGGTGGTTTGCCAACTGCTTTATCCTGGGGAGTGCAAAGCCACAGTCTCTCAAGTCTTTTCACTGGGTGGTTTGCCCACTGCTTTATCCCGGGGAGTGCAATGACACAGCCTCTCAAGACTTTTCAGTGGGTGGTTTGCCCACTGCTTTATCCTGGGGAGTGCAAGGCCACAGTCTCTCAAGTCTTTTCAGTGGGTGGTTTGCCCACTGCTTTATCCCGGGGAGTGCAATGACACAGCCTCTCAAGACTTTTCAGTGGGTGGTTTGCCCACTGCTTTATCCTGGGGAGTGCAAAGCCACAGTCTCTAAAGTGGATAACAGTCTCCACTGGTTCTGAAGGGGGCTTTGTGACCAGAGTGCTTCATCCTGCCAAGGACTGAGGTAGTGGATGCCTTTCTCCACTGGTTCTGGAGTGGGCCTGGTGCCCAGAGTGCTTCATCCTGCTAAGGACTGAGGTAGTGGATGAGATACTCCACTGGTTCTGGAGGGGGCTTTGTGCCCAGAGTGCTTCATCCTGTCAAGGACTGAGGTAGTGGATGAGACACTCCACCCGTTCTGGAGGGGGCTTTGTGCCCAGAGTGCTTCATTCTGCCAAGGACTGAGGTAGTGGAAGCCTTTCTCCACTGGTTCTGGAGGGGGCCTGGTGCCCAGAGTGCTCCACGTGCAGTGTGGCCGGTACATTTCCCTCACCTGGGTGTGTGTGCCACGAGATTGCCAAGGTACAGGTAGCATGATTCGTCATGGAGGCAGCGACATACCCCATACTGCTGCGGCTTCGCATTCCATATGCAGGTGACAACTTTGATGACAGTGATGCTTCATGGAAGCTGCCCAGGGTCCTGAAACTCACCACCAGCCTCGGACGACTGACCACTGGGGATGGTAGCCATGTCTGCGGTGGTGCCACTGGCTGAGGATGTCGCGGGGCCGCTGGTGGTGCTTGCGGCAGTGGCAGTCGCGGCGTTGCTTGAGGCGGAGGGAGTCACGGCGGTGCTGGCTGTGGGGTCTGTGGTGGCGTTTTTTGGTGCAGTGGCAGTCGCGGCAGTGCTGGCTGCAGGGTCTGTGGCAGCGGTGCTTGCGGCGGGGTCTGTGGCAGCGGTGCTTGCTGCGGGGTCTGTGGCTGCGGCGCTGGCTGCGGGGTCTGTGGCGGCGGTGCTGGCGGCGGGGTCTGTGGCAGTGCAGGTGGCGGTGTTCTCCGCCATACAGGTTGGCGTTGACGTGGACAGAAGGTGTGACACTGGTCTCTCAGTCGGTGCCACCATGCCCTCTCCTGACCTCCCCTTCAGTTTTTGGCCCTTCCCCACCTTTGATGGTGGCGCAGCTGTCTTGCCACTATCCCCTTTCGTTTTCCCTGACCCCTTGGTGGCTGGGGTTTTCGGCTTCTCCGTCCGGGATGTGGGCAACTTTTTCACCTTTGCAGGTGGCGGAATGTCCTTACCCTCACTCCCTGGCACACCGGCAGCCCTGATGGTTGGCGCACTCCATGACCCCGCAGTTGCTGGCACCACTGTGCCTGGGGATGTGGTGGCTGAGGTGCTGGGCTGTGACCTTGAAAGCCTAGTCCTAGGGCAAGGACGGGGGGAGGTGTAGGGAAGAGGTCAATATTAGCCAGGAAATGTTTTTTAGACACACTGGGACAGGAAGATGGAGGGGGTTTGGGAGTGGAGGTAGAGGTAGTGGTTGTAGGAGGTGTACGTCTGCTCAATTTGGGTGAAGGTGCATGGGCTGGAGGATTTTGTGAGGTGGATGGCTGTTGGGTGGGTGTGTGCCTGCATTTTTGTGTACTTTGGGAGGAGGGCTCACAGACACACTGGGAGAGGACACAGGGGATGTGTGAATGGTAGTGGGGGTGGTGAGTGCACGTGAGCGGTGTGTGGTGATGGGCGTGCTGGTGATGGAGGTAGTGGCTGAGGATGTAATGCATGCAGGTGTGAGTGGAGACAAGACTGGGAGGGAGGAGGGAGACGAGGAGGAGGGGGACACAGTGGAGGCAGTGGATGTTGGTGTGTGTGCATGGGTATGATGCTTGTATGAGTGCCTGTGGGATGTGTGGTGCTTATGTTTGCCTGAGCCACCCTTGTGTGTTGAGGTGTGTGCATACTGGTCTGATGGTGTGCTTGGGATAAGCTGAGGTACAGGGGATTGGGTCTGTGTGGAGGAGGTTGGAGGGGGGAGGCTGGACACAGGGACAATGGCTGCCATCAGTGCTGAGGCCAGAGCCCGAAATGCTCTCTGTTGGGCTGCCTGGCCAGAATGAATGCCCTCCAGGTATGCATTTGTTTGTTGCAAATGCCTCTCAACACCCTGGATGGCATTCAGAATGGTAGACTGCCTAACAGTGAGGGACCTCAGGAGGTCAATAGCCTCCTCACTGAGGACAGCAGGGCTGACTGGGGCAGGGCCTGAGGTGCCTGGGGTGAAAGGAGATGCCCACCCTCCTGGGTGAGCGGGCACAGGACACACGCTGAGGGGCTGCTGGTAGGGTGGTGCTGGTAGGGGGGGTGGCGGCTGTACCTGTTGATGCAGGGGGCACAGAGGGGCCCACCACCGCAAGGAAGCTCCCATCAGAGGAGGAGTTGCTGTCACTGCTGTCTGCTCCTGTACCTGCTGTGGAACTCCCCTCGCCCTCCGTCCCACTGGTGGCTTCAGACTCCCTTGTTTCGCCCTCCAGGGCCAAGTGGGATGCAGCTCCCTCCTGCTCCGGTGCCAATGCTCCTCCGCTTGATAATGCTATTGCACACAACAACAGGGAAACCACAAAAAGGGGAGGGAGACAGAAGAAAGACATGTACAGTGCATGCAACACCACTACCGTTGGCGGACACAACAGACACAGCAGCCGTCTGCACTACGACATGCACTTATAATTCCGAGATTAATCACATGGCCATGGGGTACAAGGCCTAAGCCCGATTGCTGCACACATGGAAGTCACAGGAGCCTGACTAGATGTAGAAGGCACTAACCACTAGTGGGGTTGGGGTGCCACTTAGCCTGCCTCACAAGGTACCTTGCCTACTAAGATCGCCCTGGCCTAGGGGAACCCACTGCCCACATCCCCCACCCAGACACCTCGTAATGGGGGCAGAGTCAGCTGAATGAGAGTGTACTCACCCCATTTTGGTTGCTGTGATGCCCTCAAGCGCCCATCCAACTCCGGATACGCCACCGCCAGGATCCGGAACATCAAGGGGGTCATGGTGCGACGGGCACCCCTCCCACGTTGGGAGGCCATCCCCAGCTGGGCCTCCGCTGTCTTCTTGCTCCAGCGGCGAAGGTCCTCCCTTCTTTTCCGGCAGTGGGTGCTCCGTCTGTGGTGGACCCCCAGGGTCCGGACGTCCTTGGCGATGGCACGCCAAATAGCCTTCTTCTGGTGGGCGCTGACCTAGAGGAATAGTACAGGGGAAAAGGATAATCTTTACCCGTCTGGACTGTCATACTCATTGGCCCACGTTCCCACCCTTGCCCTGACGCACATACACTCACCGTCCACACATGCAGGCCACAGTCTCCCCTCCGCATTTATCTTCCATCCACATCACTCCAAACAGGCATTGCCCATGCAGCATGCTCACAGTGTACTCACCTGTTTGTCTGGAGGACCGTACAGTTGTGTGTACTGGGGGAGGACCCCATCCACTAGTTTCTCCAACTCCTCTAAAGGAAAGGCAGGGGCCCTTTGCCCAGACACATGAGCCATCGTCGCTTCCAGACTGAGGTCACAGCAGCACTTGCAGTGTAGGTCCTCTCCTGTTGAAGGTCAGGTATCAAGTGAGTGAACTGACATAAAATGGCGGTCACGTCTGCGGCGGTGCTTACGGTCGCCGCCGGCGTACATCGTCATTGGCTCCTTGGACCCATAGGGTCAAATGTTAACCAATGCAGGATTGCGCCGCGGTCTTCGACCGCCAACCGCGACGGTGTACAACGCCAGCGCAGTTACCTCATATCCCCTTGTCCCACCTTACAGGTCAGGCAGCTGCCATTTCAGGGGGCCACATGGCAATAATATTAACTGCGTCACACAAATGTAGGCCATGAATACACACAGTAGCAGGCACATTGCAGATTAATAAATATGTGCAAATTACATGTTGTGATACCTCAGTTTTGGCTGACTCTCTGCTCGCTGTTCTCGTCCATAGGGTACATATGCTGGGGCAGGTGATGAGATGGCGGCATCCTCCGGTGTACAGACCGCTGGTGGACTGTTGAAAATGGAAGAGAGACATGTAATAGTCACCTACAGACTTGATCGTGCAACAATCCATGAACTGTGTGCCCAGTTGGAGCCAGACCTGATGTCAGCTATCCGCCATCCCACAGGAATCCCCCCTCTAGTGCAGGTCCTGTCAGTACTCCATTTCCTGGCAAGTGGTTCCTTTCAAACTACAGTGGCCATTGCATCAGGGATGTCCCAGCCAATGTTCTCTAACGTGTTGTCCAGAGTGTTGTCTGCCCTGCTGAAACACATGCGCAGCTACATTGTGTTCCCTCAGGTGGAGGATTTGCCCACAGTGAAAGGTGACTTCTATGCCCTGGGACATATCCCCAACATCGTAGGTGCCATTGATGTGGCCTTGGTATCCCCCCGCAGGAGTGCACAGGTGTACAGAAACCGGAAGAGCTTACATTCTATGAATGTGCAGATGGTGTGTTTGGCCAACCAGTACATCTCCCATGTGAATGCCAAATTTCCTGGCTCAGTGCATGACGCTTACATTCTGAGGAATAGCAGCATCCCTTATGTGATGGGGCAACTCCATGGGCACCGTGTGTGGCTAATAGATGAGGACAAGGACCCTATACAGTGTGAATAGTTGTCTGGGTATGGGGTTCTCCCTACGGGTTAGTGTGTGTCTAACAGTTGTCCCTCGACATTTGCAGGTGACTCTGGTTACCCCAACCTGTCATGGCTACTGACCACAGTGAGAAATCCCAGGACAAGGGCAGAGGAACTCTACAATGAGGCACATGGGCGAACTAGGAGAGTGATTGAACGCACCTTCAGCCTCCTGAAGGCCAGGTTCCGGTGCCTCCATATGACAGGTGGTACTCTCTACTACTCACCAAAGAAGGTGTACCAAATCATCGTGGCCTGCTGTATGCTGCACAACCTGGCTTTGCTACGGCAGGTGCCTTTTCTGCAGGAGGATGGTCCAGCTGGTGGTCTTGTGGCAGTTGTGGAGCCTGTGGACAGTGAAGAAGAGGAGGCAGAAGAGGATATCGACAACAGAAACAACATAATTATGCAATACTTCCAGTGAGACACAGTTAAGAAGATGTCACTGCCTCCCACATCTCATACTATTGTTGGAGCTAGCATAAGTCAGTCATTTTCACTTAGTGTATGGACCCTGACTTGTCACTTTGCCTTTCCATTTCACAGATGTGGGTCCCATTTTGTGCCCTATGCTATATTTCCTCCATGCCCTACAGCTGTGTTACATCGGCATGTGAACAATCAAATTGACATTGCTATATTCCATGATTATTGCAATTACACGTTTGTGAAAGCACAGACTGACTCCAGATTGTTTTGTGATTGAAGTGTGTTTATTTCTGTGCAAATAAGTGGAGGGGGTTGTAAAATGGGCAGGGGTGATGGTGGAGGAATGTCCATGGCAGAGGCCAGTCTATTTGTTTCACAGGTGCATTGTCCAAAGGGGCATAGGAAGTGGAGCAATGGCAGTTGAAGGATGGACAGGGTGACAAAGTGGGACAGAAGGGTGACATTCAGGGGGGTCTCATTTCCTGGCAGAGGTCTTGGCAATGTTCTCTGTCTTGTTCCTGGATCTCAGGAACCGTTTGCGGGGTGGTTCTCCATCTGCAGGGGGTGGGGTGCTGGTGTCGTGTTCCTGTGGCGGGGCCTCCTGTCCACTAGCGCCGGCGGAGGTGGAGGGCTGTTCATCGTCCAGGCTAGTGTCAGGGGCCCCTTGTTGTGCCACAGTGTCCCTCTTGGTGTTGACAAGGTCTTGCAGCACCCCTACAATGGTGACCAGGGTGTTGTTAATGGACTTCAGGTCCTCCCTGATCCCCAGATAGTGTTCCTCCTGCAGCCGCTTGGTCTCCTGAAACTTGGCCAGTACTGTTGCCATTGTCTCCTGGGAATGATGGTAATCTCCCATGGTGTTGGAGAGGGCCTCGTGGAGAGTAGGTTCCCTGGGCCTGTCCTCCCCGTGTCGCACATCAGTCCTCTCAGTTTCCCTGTTTTCCTGAGCCTCTGTCCCCTGAACAGTGTGCCCACTGAAACTGCCCCCAGGTCCCTGATTTTCTTGGGTTGGAGGGTTTGCCTGGGTTCCCTGTAGTGGTGGACACACTGCTGATTGACGTGTCCTGGAGACAGAGGGATGGGCCCGCTGGGTGGGTGCTGTGCTGCTGTTTCCTGAGGGGGGAGGCTCTGTGGTGGCTTGTGCCAGTGTCAGGGGAACCAACTGTCCCTAGGTCCCTGATGGGCCGGGGTGGTCATCTTGGTCCAGTTATGCAGAGCTGCTGTCATCACTGTGGGTCTCTTCTGTGGGGGGGGGGGGACTGGACATGTCTGGTACCTCCTGTCCGGTGACGTTGGGTTGGGGTCCTGTAGGGGTGTTAAAGCATGATTATTGCATCTGTGTGTGCCATCGTGTGCAATGGGTGAGTGACCCTGTACTCCAGTGCTTGCATTCTTGTCTTGGTCCTTGTGTGATATTTGGGTTGGGGTCTGTGTGGGTATCTGTACTGGACATGCTTTGGTGATGGGTGTCCATGCTTTGGTGTTGCATGCAGGGCTTGGTGTTGGGATGGGTGGGTTGCGATAGTGGGGCATATCTGAGGTGTTGGAGTGATGGGGATGTGGGTGAGGGTGGGAGTATGTGATGGCATGCAGGTAGGGTGGGGGATGTAATAGTAAAGCTTTGACTTACCAGAGTCCAGTCCTCCTGCCACTCCTGCGAGGCCCTCACGATGCAGTATTGCCAAGACTTGCTCCTCCCATGTTGTTAGTTGTGAGGGAGTAGGTGGGGGTCCACCGCCAGTCCTAAGTACAGCAATTTGGTGTCTGGAGACCACAGAATGCACCTTCCCCCGTAGGTCGTTCCACCTTTCCTGATGTCATCCCATGTTCTGGGTGCTGTCCCACTGCGTTGACCCTGTCAACAATTCTGCGCCATAGCTCCATCTTCCCTGCAATGGAGGTGTAGTGCACCTCTGCTCCGAATAGCTGTGGCTCTACCCGGACGATTTCTTCCACCATGACCCTGCGCTCCTCCTCAGAGAACACAGGGTGTTGTTGAGGTGCCATGATGTGTTGTGGGTGATGTATGAGGTGGTGTGTGTTGTGATGTTTGAGGGGGTGTGTTGTTGTGTGTTGTTTGAGGCGCGTGGATGTTGTGTAAGTGATGGTGTTGTGTTTCTGTGGATGCTGGTGTTGTTTATGGTGGTGTCTCTCTCTGGCGTGGTATCAGAATTCTGGTAGTGAGGGTTTGTGGGTTTTGTGGGTGTGTGTTTTATATTGGATTGGGTGTGTGGGTGTTGTGTGTGTATGTGTATCAGGTGTGTGTATTTCGAATTGTCCAATGTGGTTTTGTAAATGTGTGTGTATTTTGAGCGCAGCGGTGTGTACCGCCAATGGAATACCGTGGTTGAAAGACCGCCGCATTGATTCGTGGGTCGTGATAGTGTGGGCGTATTCCTGTTGGCGTGACGGTGTCAGTTTTGTTATCGCCAGTTTATCACTGACCTTTGGTGTGGCGGACTTGTGTGGGTATCTGTATTATGGCAGATTACAAGCAGTGGGTCGTAACAGCTGTAAGCGGCCTTTACCACCAGGGTTGTAATGAGGGCCTTTGTCTGTGTCAGAGAGCAAAACTTTCATATGAGAATTAAAATGGAAAGTTACACTTTTGTGACCCACTGTTTTTCTTGCTCCCCCTCTACTTGACGGATCAGCACCAACCTTACCAAGAAAAAGCAAAGGTGGATGAACATTTTTTTAAAAGGTTTTTCAGATTCATCAAACAGGGCCAAATTTATAAGCGCAGTAACAGTTTTTTTATGGAAACTCTTGCCCTCAACCTCCCCCAGATTTAGTCATGCTGTAACCCATATTTAGTAAATGGCTGTGTGGCCACTTAGGGCCAGGGCTAGCCCGAATATTCAGGATAGGCAGCATAGCAAATATTTGCCACATGCAGCTGCCAGTGTATTTTCTGCGACACACAAGCCCCCTTTTCCCACAGATTTATCATTTCTTGAGCCCTAGGTTTGCATGCTTGCTGAAGTAAATGCTAAGATGTGTGCTGCAGCATTTACTGCACATGTTCATACACTTGCAGTAAAACAACTGCATCTACGCATGCTCAGAAATGAAATGTAATAGTTAAGTGGTACAGTGGCACTGCTGCTGCAATACTGCAGTCCAGCTTCTACATTTCAATTTCTTGCACTTATTACGCTCTTGGTAACTAATATTCGTCCTGCCACACAACCATGTAACTAAGCTCCGTGTTTAGGGTGGCCCCAGGGTAATGTCTAAATCTAGCAAAACCCTTGTCCATATAAAAGACAATGTATGTATCAGGAGAGAAAGGTTGAGAGGTGGCTCAGCGGTTACTAGAAACCTATGATAAAAGACAGTACCTGGACGCCTGGACAGTACCTGGACGACTGAAATGTAATAGCACTGGGAAGGTTATGAACTCACTTTTTGTGCTGACCAGATTCTGGAATTGTGATAGATTGGAATGTGGAAGGGGTTTGTAGCTGCAGGGGGTTTGACTCGTTCACTCAGTCGAGCATGTGTACCATGACTGTAGTAAATGTGACAGTAAAAGTCAAAAGCAATTAATTGGTCCCCAAAGTATCCTCTATTTATGCAGCAGGGGGCTAATTATATGCTACTTGAAAGCATAAACGACTGGGCAAATCACACAATTCTCACACTTACAGACAGTTATTTGCGGAATAGTTGTATTCATATGGCCTGATCATAAATTAGAGGTTGCATGCATCGAATTCATGTTAAGATTTTGCTTCATATTGCTATTTATTACTTAACATTGTACTGAGGTAAATGCATTGGGCTCTGTTCACACCGGGAATTTTACCAGTGTAGATTTACTCACATGTAAATGTATTCTTGCATCCAGCTGTAAATTTAAACTTTGCCACTATTCGCCATTTATGAGTGTAGACATGAAGGCCTCTCTTCCCCTTGGGGGCAGCTGTCTTGTACAAAATGCACCCTATCTTGCTTAATGAGCTGTGAGTTGGAGACAAAACTAACTGGTGTGAGAGAAATTCCTTCTCCGTTGCCAAACGTCTCCCACCTCCCACAAGCACTCACCCTAATATGCCTTGCGTCTAAAGTTACACTGTTTTCACATACATACCCCTCAAACAAAACGCCTAACTTACACCCTTAAAATAAATTAGTGCTGGTATTCATTTTATTTTAATAACTCTTTCTTCTCATGCAATTTGTATCCTAAGTACATTGGTTGCTACAGCTGTAGCACTATTACTTCCAAATGTGTCTGAGCAAAACACAGGGCCAGTCTCTAAACACACTACTACTACTCATATATGTATGCCTTTCTAAAACCAATTTCACTAGTACACTATATGAATTTTCTATAACTTTATTTGTTGTACACTACCTTCTTACTTAAAAAAAATGGTGAAGTATTGTGATTAATGGCTGTATGCAATAAAAAAAAACTGGAAATTCATGTTCTTTAAAATGCTATGCTCACACTTTTATGTTTATATAGCTTTAAGACACTGTCTTGATGTCCCATCCACGGGCTGTAACAACCCATACTTCTGCTGCTAGTACTGCAACCTAAACAGGACAGGCTTCTTAGAATAAACGGATGGTAGAGACTTCTAAGTAAAACATCTGTTCCTTTTGTTTTTGGTCTAACCTAACTCACCCTTTGTGGCTGACAGGATAGGTGTATATCTAGGGGCATAGTTACAAGGAGCAATCCCTGCTCCATAGTTACAAAGTGACACATTTAGCAAAACATGTCACTTTTCTCTGTCCTGTGTCAGTTTTTAACTGTGCTCCTACCGACTGCATCAGGTAATGATAATCATATGTAACTTAGGCATTCCCACTTAAAATCCCAAGCAGAACTGACGCATCCATGTTTACAAGATTTTGGAAGAGTGACACATCGCTGGCAAATGACACGCAGACTCCAAAATGCATAAAAAAACCTGTGCACCGGCAGCCCAGGTGTAAAAATGACCCATTGGCACCGGTACATATTCATAAAATACCCAAAACACTCTGGAAGCTCAACTTCTCCATGGAGCTACTCCTTCTGCAGCTAGGAGCACTGAAAAGACTGCCACTACTATCTGCCCCACCCCCACCTCCACAGAGGCAGCACAGGAGAAGGGAGCGGGCATACAGGCAGAGGACTATCCCCATTAACCTCAGGAAGGAGGAGGTCATCACCTAATATAGGCTCAGGAGAGAGTCCATTGTGCAGCTCCTACAACAGATTGCACCAAGGCTGCAGACAACAACACAGAAGTCCACCAACATCCCTCTACAGGACAAGCTAATGTCAGTATTACGCATACTAGTGTCTGGCTCATTTCAAACCATCACATCGAGAGTGCCAGGAATGTCACATCCATGATTTTTAGCATTCCTCCCTTCCATCTTTGATGCCAACATAAGCCCCACACCCAAGTATCTCTTGTTCCCTAACACACAACAGAAACAAATGGAAAACAAGCAGGGTTTCTATGCCATTGCAGGGTATCCACATGTTTTGGGGCAAAGGACTGCACTCATGTACAACTGGAGGCTTCTACTGCTACATCACACCTTTATCGAAACCGGAAGCACCATTACTCCATCAACCTGCAGGCCATAGTGAACCATCTGGGGATGTTCATCAATGTGCTGGCAAAGTATCCTAGAAGTGCTCATAATGCATACATCTTCAGGCATTCCATCATCAATGAGCCCTTCTGGAATGGGAGATATGGGAATGTCCTACCTGTTGAAAAGTACATCTCAAGCATCTTTCTTAAAATAGGCAAATTTAGGTTGGCTGAATGAGACAGTGTATATGTAGCAGGTGTACAGCTCATACTTGCGACATAACACATGTCAAATGTGCAAAATCACCCGCAAAGTCACACGTCAAGACCTGTTAAACCACTGTAAGGACTTATACACAAGAAATCTGTGCTTCTGTGGTGTCCATTTCCATGACACTCTAGTGAAGCAGGTATACCAATCATATCTATGAGGCACTTCAAAGTCACCCTGCGTGCCTTTGCATTGCCTCATAGATACGGACAAAGGAAAGGCAGTGCAAAGTTCTGTGTTGCCTAACTCTGCACCAAGGGTGTGTTCCATAGGCCTTATGTTGAGTTTACCCATGCAACACTAAATGCATTTGAAATGTTCCCAGATGTACAAAAACATGGGAAACTGCAAATGTGTTAAAAAAGTCTGCCTCCCCTGAGGAGGTGTAACAAGGAGAAAATAATTTCATTTTCATTGTTAGTTACACTTCCTCTGTGTTCTTCATTCTGCAGCAACATATACAAAGAGTCAAAAGCCTAACTTGTTTGTTCATGTGCAGGGAGGTGTCCCTTATGTCATAAAAACTATTGAGCCTACAATGCAGAAACACCTGCACCATGGTGCAAGGGGGAATGTGTTGTCACCATTCACAAATCCGTGACATTGTGAATGCAAAATGAACACAAATGTGCCATATTTCATCAATATTACACATTCATCCTCTTTTCTTTTGATGCAAGGCAGTGCAACTAAGTGACTGCCTGTGCTGCTTGTGGCAACCATTTGGAAATGAGGCCCTGTGTGTGTGTTTTAAAATGGTGGAAAGATCCTCAGCAATGCAACACCATGTAAAATGTTGTGTAACAATACCATGTTGAGGAAAGGGCCTCCATGTTTTATGGCTGTGTCTCCACAGGTAACTCCCATGCCCATGAGGCATGTCATGTATCCAATACCTGTGAACCTTAAATAGGACCAAATATTTGACCATACCCAACTCACGTGCCTCTTGGGAAATTACCTTATTTGCCAAATTAACACACCTGCCATCCTGTGTCTGCTCCATTTTGTACCACAAAAGCCTACTCAAACAGTCATCCAAGGGTTCAGACTGTGCAGCAAGGTAAACTCTAATCACAAACTTCAGCTCATAGACCAGGCAGCCACACATTCACCATTGCTTGTCTTGGTGATATGCTACCCATTGTCTGCAAGGGCAGGTGGCAGACCCAGGACACTGCACTATGTAGAACATCATATCCTACACTGTCCTCAATCAGTGAGGCAGGGCAGTTCTGAGAGTTTCACAGTTGCACTGTAAAGCACAAAACTCCAACAAATCTCTCCCCTTTTGTACCACCAACACAGTGGACAAAGTGCACTGCCATGTGTAGTCTGCCATGTCCCACAATGAAATGCACTCAATAACTCTCCATGGAAGTAGTTTATAAACAACAGTGACTAGATTTACATTAGCCTACCGAGAAGATGTTTTCAAAATCTCTGTTTGATGTGTATTATCTATCCATCCACCATGTCGCATTCATATTTCTAATACCTGGCACATGGTAAGTCTATGTAGCAATGTGTCAGGATATGTGGCTTTGCCATATCAAGTACCAAATTTTGTCACACAATTCACTACTTTGCAAACATTGCTCATCTTATTTTGGCTAATGGCCATGGACTGCAGCCCATTGCAGGCTTTTGAAGGGCCATAAATGATCAGTAATAGGGATATGTGTACCATACCATGTGTACAGAACAGCATTGTTCCTACGCTACTCTGTAATGACATGGTTATACCTAGACTTGCCAATAATATGCAATTGCTCTGGACAACATTTGCTATCCCTTGGTACTTTGGCCTTCGTAAATGTGGAGATGAGAAATATTTGGTAGATGGATTTTATGATTGCAGATTATTTTTGGGTTTTGGCAATGCCACATGTGATGTTTGATGCTAAAGTATTTGTTGTGATGATTGAACCAGGTCCTAGTTACCCTTGTCTGACAGCTATTTATTCTGCTTCAACAGACAACATGCCCCCGGAACAGAAGTGGGCCCACCTCATCCATGCTGAATGGATTTGCCACATTCGTCTAGTTGCCAAGGCATAGACGAGAGTGGGATAACACTTTTTGGAGGAGTGGGCAGCCAGAACATGGCACATCACACCCCAGGGACCATCCAAGCCTGACCAGCCAAGTCAACCTCAGGATGTCACAGTGGACCAGGGTGGTTCTGCTGAATGAATTGCACCAGCCACCAGCCAGCCTACAGGACCAGCATTGCCCCAGGGACAGACCCCAGGACAGATTACTCCCCCCATTGAGAAGATAATGTTGAAGGACATGTCCTACCTCATGTTATGGATGGCAGGGCTTGAGTATAAGATGGACACCAGCCATTTGCCTACTACAAACTCGGTAGCAGGCTGTGGAGTGACTTTCTTCCCAAAATTGAGCCACATGGACCCTTTCTGCCCTTCCCTGCGTTTATTGTTGTTTTAATAAATACTGTTTTTATAG
Organism: Pleurodeles waltl; assembly: GCF_031143425.1. Classification (NCBI taxonomy): domain Eukaryota; kingdom Metazoa; phylum Chordata; class Amphibia; order Caudata; family Salamandridae; genus Pleurodeles; species Pleurodeles waltl. Next base: position 684,439,407 of record NC_090446.1, read on the forward strand.
CATAGTTTAAGGTTAGTTACTGTAGACATAGTGTGGGTATAGTAGTTTTAACATGTTAGGTGGGGTGGGTAATTTCTTTGGGGCTAGGGGTGTTAAGGGTATTTGGTGGGTGGGGGTTGATGTGTTGGATATGTGTTTAATAAAAAAATATATATATATACTAAGTCAGAAAAAATGAAAAAATATATATTTGTTTAGGTTTATATGTGTAGGTAGTTTTGTAGAGGTGTCTTTGTTGTTGTTTTTGTATGAAGATGTGAATTAAGAGGGTTGATGTTTAACATGTCATATGTTTAGAGTAAGCTAAATTAAGATAAGATAGTTTTAGATGTTTTTAGGATACGTTAGTGTAGTTTAGATAGCATAGTTTAGTTTAGGTGTAGTTTAGTTTATGTAGGTTATGATAGTGTAAATTAGGTAGTTTTGAGTAAGTTTAGTTTAAAAATGTCAATAAATATCTTTGAGTTCCACATCAAGGACTACCTCACGTTCACTGTGTAGGTGTTAGAAATGGGCTTTCTGATGGCTAGGGTATGCACCTAAGCCAGGCAGAACCCACCCACTCTAGTCAGGGCAAGGGAGTTGCACGAGCAGTCAGGCCTATCCCAAAGGTAATGTGTAAAGCATTTGCACAACACACACAACACATGTGACGCACTATCGCCACCACAAAGGAAACACAAACCCAAGTTATATAAAAATAAACTGTATTGTACACAGCACAATTAGACCAAATACAACATGTCAGTAATACCCTGCTACCCAAGCAGATGTCAGAACATTACACCATAGTTACTCTGCAGAAATCAGCAGTAGTCACACATAACACATAAGTTACTTATTATTCTGCAACATAAGCAGTAGTCAGGAATCACATTACTAAAGAAATGCACTTGTCAAAACAATATCATAAATGCCCATACCAGGAACATTCAAAAGCATATGGCAAGTCATAAAAACATATTAGCATAAAATGCCCATAAAAAAGGAACATCAGCACATATATGTCACATCAGATCAAAAACAAGTTAGCATAACAGTCCCAGCAAGCCCATAATAGGAACATCAGGAAGCATGTTTCCAGAGAAGTGTACCTATTTTTGTTGATGAGGGCACCTCCTGTGCCACGAGACACAACAAGCGGCCCCTCTGCACTCCCTGCGCAGAACAGGGGGTGTTTGGTGATTATAGGGGGAGGTGGGTAGCACGCACCCCTTCCACTTCTTATTTTGGGGCCCCTTCTGGGGCCTGCTATCTCTGGGCTGCCCCAGGCAATGACCGGCCCTCCCAGAGGGGGGGAGGCAAAGGGACCCAACAACAACAAGTGGGCCGAGCGGCAACGGGGGCCGCTCTGGTGGGTGAAGGGTGGGGGGCGGCTCGCACCCCCTCTAGTTTTTATATCGGGCACCTCCTGAGGCCCTTGCCCAATCGAGCGCCTGCAGGCTCTCCACAAATGGCCCTCCAAAAGAAGGGGGGGCAGAACCGAAGCACCAAGGCTCAAATGAAATGGAGCATCACGCTCCTCTGGCAGTGACCGGGGAGAGAGGGGACTTCTTCTTACCTCCCTCGCGTCCGGCTTCCAGCGTTCCAAAGGGAGATCTCCGATGAGGTCTTCCTTCCTCCTGGAGCCGCTGAGGTGCAGCTGCCTGCACCTGATCTGGTACATGAGTGTCTCCTCATCTTCCTGGGCTGCGGCGATGATCAGGCCTAAGAGAAGGCCTCCTGGTGCCCGGAGGGCACTCCTCAGAGTGTACCTCCCCCCGGGGGCACTGATAGGAGCGTGCTCGCTCCACTTTCGCTTTCTATGTGCCCCAGGGGCAGTGAAAGGAGTGCTCTTCCGATGCGCTCAGATTTCCAACGATGCCCCGGTTACGGGGTTCAATCCTTCACGGCAACGTGCCCTCCAGGCACTTAGAGAATAATAGAAAGGCACTCTCAAGGCGCTAAACTGCACAAAAATAAAGTGCTCTCAAAGGGCCACAGAATAAGTAGAAAACGCTCTTCCAGGTGCTATATAATGAAAAAGGAAACACTCCTCATACGCCTCCGGCAGTTGCGAGGGTCAGGGGCCACAGCACCCCACCCCTGGGGGACACAGCAGATGTAGCACAGCGCAGCAGGTCACAGCAGCAGGCCAACACAAAGGGTTTGCAGGCAGTTTGCAGTTCCTCCAAGTGACCAAGCAGGGCACAGGTAAGCACAGCAGCAGTAGTCCAAGGCGGTTCCTGGTGAGTCCCTCCAGCAGTATTCTGTGTTCAGTTACAAGCATGTCAAAGTCCAGAGTGCCTCCAAATTGTGGGGAAAAATCCCCTGTTCTTATACTCAGTTTTGCAATGGTTTTCGAAGAAGAGGAGATGAGGTTCCAACCAGTTACAACTGGTTCTGGGAGTGCCCCCTCTCTCCTCCGGCACAGGCTCCAAACATCAGTTGTGGGTAAACGACCCTTTTGTGTGAGGCCAGGGCACAGACTTTACAGATGCATGTGTGCCCCTCCTCCCCCTTCTCTCAGCCCAGGAAGACTATTCTAAAATGCAGATGCAACTCTGTGACACCTCGACCCTCCCTGTGCACAGGCTGTCTGAAAAGTATGCACTAAGCCCAGCTGTCACTCTGCCCAGACGTGGATTGGAGTCAAGCTGCAAAACACCAGAGTCATAAGCACAGAGAAATTCTCACTTTCTAGAAGTGGCATTTCTGTAATAGTAATAACAAATCCACTTACACCAGTAAGCAGCATTTCTCACTACCATTACAACCATACCAAACATGCCTATGTTACCCCTCATAAATCAGACAACACCCCTTACATAAAAGGCAGGGCATTTCACCTGCAATCCTATGAGAGGGCAGCACTCACAGCAGTGAGAAACCAAATAGGCTGTTTGTCACTACCAGTACAGGCCATGCTACTGGGCACATGTCCTGCGTTCTACATACATAGCACCCGGCCCGTAGGGCTATGTAGGGCATACCTTATGGGTGACTTATATGTAGTAAAAGGGGAGTTCTGGGCCTGGCAAGTAAATTTAGATGCCAGGTCCCTGTGGCAGAAAACTGCACATGCAGGCCTTGTGGTAGCAGGCCTGAGAAAGGTTTGAAAGACTACTTCAATGGGTGGCACAAGCAGTGCTGCAGGCCCACTAGCAGCATTTAATTTACAGTCCCTGGGTATAGGGATACCACTGGACAAGGGACTTATAGGTAAATTAAATCTGCCAATTAGGTATAAGCCAATCATACCAACTTTAGGAGGGAGAGCACCCGCACTTTAGCACTGGTCAGCAGTGACAAAGTGCTCAGAGTCCTAGAGCCAACAGTGAGCGGTCAAACCAAATAGGAGGCAAAAAGTCAGGGGATGAACCTGCGAAAAGGGCCAGGTCCAACAGTAGGTGTTAGCATGCCTGCATACATAATGTTAACTTTATGGATTTGTCTTTGCTAGCAGTGTTTTTAGACATTTGTGACTCAGTGAAAATCCTATGGAGAGGAATCTGCTAGGGTGGCATGGAATGACATAAGAATCTACAAACATAGTTGTGCTCTTTAAGTGGCGGTCTTAATGTGAAAGAGTTGACAACCCAAAACAGGTATTCACATTTTGTTGCTCTGTGTGTGTGTGTGTAAGTCATGCCACATGCATTGGCGGGATGGTGGTGTAAAACCATTGTCACTTCTGATTGGCTGGCCCTTACAAACTGAGCCTTCCATCATTTGCTTGTCACAGCAGTGTAGTTTCCTTGCTAGTATCCATGGATAGACTTCCCACCAGTGCTATGAGTTAATTCACCATCAACATTGACTGTACGCTACATGTTGCACTTCATGCTTGGGACCTTGAGTGACTACTTGCTAGTCTACATAAACATGGGTTTCCCCTTAATCTATTTCCCTCAACCTGTGTACCTTTGTCCATGGCACCATCACACATGTATTCCTTTGGGGAGTATTTTTTATATTTGCCTCACACAGTCCACCATATTCTATATAGTCCATACTCCTACAGACATACAACACACAAATTTGACTCAGTGTATTTTTTTACATGTGCAAACATTTGTACGATCACAGCCACAGATTTTGTGACAATAACCCCAAACAATTTGGTTTTGCCATTGAATGTCCAGACAGAGTCCATGGATGATCCACTGCATGTGACATGTAGAGGAGAGGAAAGTTTCAGTGACAAGGAGACTCAAGAAATTGCCAATAGGGAACGTAGGCCACATTGACAGTCCACAAATGGGTGAGGTCAACAGGTGGCACAGCAAATTCAGGACATTGCAAGTTGCAATGTTTACTACATAGTCATCAGCACTGGGCAAATATGGAACTGGTAATTTGGCCCAGAAAAATACCACTGGGCAGTTTTATGTTGGAAAGAGATGAAGTCCACATCTCCCCCCCCCACATCTTCCTCCTCTGATGTTTGTCATGCTTTACATGAAGATGGCGTTGTAGGTGCTGGACGCAAAGGAGGCACACACACAGCAGGGGCTGAAGATGTGGAGCCTCAGTCCGCAGCAGCATTTTTCTGTGCCAAAAAGTGAGAGAACGGCCTACTGGTTTGTGGTGGTAGGCACTCATTGTGGCAATGTATGTGCCCTGCTTCCACTCCATGGACTCAAGGATTTTAAGTATTGCCCCCAGCTGCATGGCAACCACAGTGATGCCACTTTGAAGGGCATTTTTTCATGCCCCTGCCTTGTGGCAATGTCAGCCAGGGAGTCCACAAAGCGGAGTACACGTGCCTTGTATAGCAGCTGAGGTGTCCTTGTTTGGACTGAGGCAGCTATGGACTGCCTCAAGGGAATCCACCACTTGCACCACATGTTGCATCTCAGCTGATTCCTACTGCATAACATTGGAAATCTACTTGGGGGTCTTCGGAGTACAGGGCTGGGGTTGGTGTGGCAGGTGGTGTTTGTTCTGTGCTGGGTGGATCCTCTGAAGACCCCCCCAACACTTTTGGCCCTTCCACAACCGGATATGGTGTGTCAAAGGAGGCCAGGATTTGTCGGATAGTGTCTAGATCAAGGTTGGGCAGGCTGCCATCCTCAGTCAGATCGTCATCCTGGACAGGAAGCTGCTCAGGAGGTGTAAGTACATCCTCTGCAATGGGAGAGAACAATGTTAATGGTGTCCTTTGTGAGATGTTAGCATGAGTAAACTGTTTGACAATCTGACTTGCTAATGTTTGACTTTCTATACAACATTGATGCATATGATGTCTGTTACATTGAGGTGGTCATTACAAGTTTGGTGGTCGTAGGACCGCCACAGTGTTGATGACAGTCGCCTGCGGCCCGGTGGAAAACAGCGCCATATTATGAGCACGGCGTGTTCCCAATGGAATACAGCCAATACACTGCAGTACCGCCTGTGCAGACAGACTGCTGTGGCTGGCAGCAGGCATCTCCAGGCCGGCAGAGACCATGGCCCTCATTACAAACATGGCGGTCTGGCCAGCAATGCTGGCATTGGCGTCTGAAGCCACCAGCCGGCTTTGCGGGCCAAACTGCCATATTCTGAACATGATGAGGGCTGCCATCGGCAGCCCTCACCCACTGCCAGGCTCCAGCAGTCAGGCAGCCTGGTGGTGAGTTGAAACACTATCCACCAGGTTAGCGGCGCTACCCTGCAGATAATGTTTCATTTCCCGCCAGCCTTTTCCAGGCGGGATATCCTGCCAGGAAAAGGCTGGCGGAGGGGGTGCCCCGGGGCACCCCTCGGGGCCCCTGCACTGCCCATGCACTTTGCATGGGCAGTGCAGGGGCCCCGGTGTAGAGCCCCCTCACGCAGGTCACTGCCCGATTTTCGGGCAGTGATGGAGCTGCCGTCAATGTCCCGGCCGGGCCTTTCTGTGAGTCGGCGTGCGGAAACAATGTTTCTGCCCGCCGGCCCACAGAAATGTTCATGATGTGGCCGGCGGGGTTCCGGGGTCGCTGGCGGTCAGTGTTTTGACATCCAGCATGAACACCCATGTATCCGCCGAACATATTACAAGGTTGTACACTGCCAGGATTTCCAGGGTGGTCGCATCGCCACCACAAGCCTGGCAGAAAAGAACAACATAAAAGGAGACACTCACCTTCAGGAACACAGACACATCCACAGCCACCATGAAACCCAAACTTGAAGTCTTTCCACTGCTCCTGCTGGCCATATAACCCCAGAACCTGCGACGTAGACAACAACTTTAAGTACACCAACCTAGCACACACTGGAGGGAAGGCCATTAGTACACACCCACGCACAACACACAACCCTGGCACAGCTAGTGACAGCCACACAAAAATGCAAACATACACCCGTACCAACACACAAACACATCTACATACACACACTCACACAAAAACAACACACACCACGGCCAACATACACATGCCATACACACACCACACACCACCGCCACTGTCAATAAATCCACACACAACACCACCCAATCACACAACGACAATACCATCGCGACCACACAAATGTTTTGGCAGAGAGGCACACCATACACCTCTATAGGACAGCACATACTGGCCGCAACACGTAACAACAGCACACAACCAATCCAAACCAAAACACTGTCAAACAATGTGTCAGATAATTCGCCACATCTAGCCAACACACAAAGCACATCACAGATGCACCACAACAGACACGGATGTACCACTACCACACAATGCATACAACACCATCACAACACATCACAACAAGTCCATAGCACAAGTCACCTACACAACTCATGCTGCTACACAAACACATCACATACACAGAACACACACCAAATTGAACATATACAACACATACATGTGGAAGGAAAGCCAGGACAAGATTATCACCCTCAACACAAATGGTTCTCTGATGCAGATATATTAAATAATATGACTAAAAAAAAACTATGTACAACATAGGCCTACTGTCCAGTCCAATTGTTCATAGTGCCCCAGGCACACTGGGCAATGTCTCTGGGCCCAACTTGACTCCTGACTGCAAAGTGGCCTACACGTGGCAGGGACATCAATGGTGCAGGCAGGCACCTCAGGGGCGAAGTGGGGCTGAGGTGGGTGCTTGGGTTTGGGAATGGGGACTCTTGGCTTGGGTTTGAGGGGGGTCCTTTGGCTTCAATTTGCGGGGGTTTGCCCTTAGGTTTGCCGTTTGGGGGAGGGCCCCCTGGTTTTGGTTTAGGAGGGCTGACCTTGGGTTTGCTGGGAGTAGAAAACGTTGCTGGTGGAGATGCATGGGCTGTGCCAGGGGGCCATGGGATGACTGGAGGTGGAAGGACTTGATATGTGGAGGGTAACTGGGTGCTTGGGGGACACAGGGACTGGGCCAGTAGGAGGGAACTGGGAAAAGCCATAAAGGAATCTTTTTTAGGGACACAAGAGCAGTCATGGGAAAAACATTTGGGAGTGGAGGGAGAGAAAGTGGTTGGGAGATGTGTACGTTTAGGTGCCTTGGGTGCTGGTGCATGGGTGGATGCCATGTGTGTGGGTGAGTGTGGGCATTTAGGTGTACCGGGAGGAGGGGGGAAGAGACGCAGGGAGATGACAGGGTGGATGTGTGAGTGTCTGTTGTGGTGGTGTCTGCAGGTAAGGTGGATGTGCTGCATGTGGGTGTGTTGGTAGTCGTGGTGAGTGCACATGTGGTGTATGCAGTGGATGTATGAGGGTCTGCTATTGTGGTGACGGTGGGCATGAGAGGACTTGTGGCTGGATCTGGGAGTGATGATGTGGTAATAGCAGGTTTGAGTGATCTAGTCTCTGTGAGGTTGAGCTGGAGGCAGAGACTGTGTAGGGAGTGGATGTTGTTGTGTCTGCATGTGACTGTTGACTGTGTGCATGGCAGTGGTGGGTCTTGTGGTGCCTGTGTTTGTCTTTGCAAACCATGTCTGTTGAGGTGGATGAATGGTGGTCTTAGTGTGTACTCTGGATGGGTGTGGGGGAGGGGTGTGAGATTGGGAACAGGTCGCTGGAGGAGGAACAGAGGACAAAGGGACACTGGCTGCTGTCAGTGAGGAGGCCAGAGCCTGAAAGGATCTCTGCCGGAAAGTCATGGCACCGTGAATGCCTTCCAGGTAGGCATTACTCTGCTGCAACTGTGATATCAGTCCCTGGATGGCATTCACGATGGTTGACTGTCCCACAGAGATGGACCTCAGGAGGTCAAAAGCCAGCACAGCTGACTGGGGCAGGGGCAGAGGTGCCTGCGGCAAAGGAGAATCCCACCCTCCTTGGTGAGTGGGCATGGGCAACTGGGTGGTGAGCTACAGGGAGGGCAGTACTGGTAATGGGGGAGGTGGACAAGGATGGTGCTGGGCTGGTCTCAGATGGGTCTGCCAGGGAGCGTCCATCGGAGAAGGAATCTGAAGAGGATGTTGTAGATCTGGTCTCCCTCCATTGCACTTCCCTCGCCCTCCCTCCCACTGGTCCCCTCGGCTCTGCTGGTGTCAGCCTCCTGGGTCCCGTGGGCTGCAGATTCCCCACTTGCCGGTGCCCCTTCTCCTTCACCTGATGATGCTGATGCACACAAAGATAACGGAGGAGAGGGAGGGAGGGTGGGAGAGAAAGAAAGGGTGCAATGGGTCAATACCTACCCACCATTCACACAGAGTAACAACCTCTTGGTATGCCATGGCAGGACATGCCTTTACATTGCCATGCACAGCTGTGGGTAATCATAGGGGAAACAGAAGCTTTGTTGAAAAAACCTACTAATGTTGGAACATTGGCACTCATTGACTTGATGAAGGCTCATACAATTCACACTAGCACAGAACTTGGCACAGTCCCATGGTTGTTTACATAGTCCTACCCTGTACTCCTTACACAACCAATTCCTGCATGGCAAGGTAGCATGCCAACAAATCCATAAACAATGTTGTCAGTCATATTTTGGCCCCCTACAGCCATCTACACATACAGTATAAGGCTGCTGATTGAGAACTCACAAATTACCTCTGTCATAGTGGCAGACTATTATTGATGGCAATGCCCTGACATCTCAGGTATACTGATGGAAGGAGCTGGTCACTCAAAAGATATGAAGGATGTCCAGATAAATCCAAACATGTAAGTAAGTCCCCCCATAAGTCACTGGCTGCATGGGATTTGCACACATAATCAATACAAATCCTGCCAGGGTGGCTCATACCCAAAGTCGATGTTCATCTCACAATGACCCACACTACATCTTCCCACTAGTAGGTTACCCAAGGCCATACAAGCCTTACATTAGCGATTTGTGAGTGGATATATGCCCTCTTGTGGCTGCTGTGCTGCCCTCAAGTGTCCATCCACCTCAGGGTAGGCCACCACCAAAATGCGGGCCATTAGGGGAGTCAGGTTCTGACGGGCACCCCTCCATCATTGGGAAGACGCCCCCCAGCTGGGCCTCAGCAGTCTTACGGGCCCAACGTCTCAGGCCTTCCCACCGTTTTCTGCAGTGGGTGCTCCACCGGGCATGGACTTCAAAGGTCTGCACTTGCTTGGCGATGGCACGCCAAATCCCCTTCTTCTGATGGACGCTGACATGCGTGGGTGACACAGACAGAGGGAGAAATTCATGTAGAGTGGCTTCACAGCAACAGCAGTGGACTTCACATATCAGACACATCTCATGACCACACTAACGTGTCTTAACGGCACAAACGCACCAACACCATTGCCATCTGCATGCATCCACTCCATGTGCGTCATCCCAACACCTTTCAAACTCACATCACTATCAGACAGGACAGGAACATTTGTCTCACTTGCTGCTCTGGTGCCCCATACAACTGTCTATATAGGTGTAGGTCCCCGTCGACTAGCTTTTCCAGCTCCTACTGGGTTAAGGCAGGGGCCCAATCTCCTGCAGGACATGGCATTATGGCTCCCAGAGACAGTACACAGCAGCTCACGTAGTAGAGGTCTTGCTTGAACGAGTGTCAGGAGACAAGTGAGCTATGCAAGAGAAAATGGTGGTCATGGCCGATGCATACATGACCGTCACCGCAGGCGGTGGTCATCATTGGCCCCAGTCTCCCATAGGCAGCAATCTTATCCAATGAAAAGTTGTACAGCGGTTGGGGCAGCCAACCGGCATGGTGGCTAATACTGGTGGAATTAGGTCACTTCCATCTGTCCTGTGCATGCAGGACTCGCAGCTGCCATTTTACATGTAGTTAGTGTACTGTAGGTGAATTATAAGTGTGTCATGGATGATTTTTAGTGACTTGTGCATAGATCAACTATGTTCACACATCAAAGCAGGGTTCACACATGTGACATTCATGGATAGTATATTTAGATGTACTGATTACTATGACACGACATGCGCAGTCACTTGCTGTCTCATGGACAGGAAAACCATATCTACATGTTCAAATGTTACATACACATTATTACCAGTGGAAATAGGGTGTTTTTACATGAAAGTGTCAAATGCTTTGTGTGTGGGAAGCTGTCTGTCTGGGGCTGCAACTGTCACCTAGGATGGCATGCACAGTCAGTCTATATGCCCAAATGGATTATGTGTACTTCGTTGTTATGTCCACAGTACTGTTGTGTGCTACAAGTATAGTGTTCAGTGGCTTGTGAACTGTCGACATCAACTTGTGGATTTTCCCTCTCCTATTCCTAGATACTGTACAATGGTGAGAATGAGACATGCACCGGTGTATCGGCCCTTAGTTGACCTTGCTACCATGAAAGAGAACCACATCATCCAGACTTATCGTCTGAACTGTCAGACCATCATGGAACTGTGTACCCAGTTGAAGCCGGTTCTCTTGACTGCCATACGTAATCCCTATGCCATAGATCCCACAGTACAGGTATTTGCTACACTTCCTTGCCTCAGGGTCATTCCAGATTACAGTGGGCTTGGCAGCAGGGATGTCACAGCCGATGTTCAGTCTTGTTTTGAAGGATGTACTGTGTGCTTTACTCAAACATCTGGACAGCTATATCAGGTTCTCGCAACATGTGAATTTGGCCACTGTAAAAGCTGACTTCTATGATATGGCACATGTCCCTCATGTGATAGGGGCCACAGATGGCACCCACATTGGGTTGGTTCCTCCCAGGACCAATGAACAAGTGTACAGGAACAGGAAAAACTTTTACTCCATCAATGTCCAGGTGGTGTGTCTAACTGACCAGTGCATCTCCCAGGTAACGGGCAAGTTACCTGGTCCTGTGCATGACTGCTACATTCTGAGGAACAACAATGTCCCCCACATAATGGTGCAGCTACAGAGAGAGAGGGCCTGGCTCATTGGCTCCAATAGTATGTGTGGAGCCTCTTCACATTCTCTTCACATTCTGCCATCTATCTCAACCGGAATTCATGTGGTTCCAACCTTTGTGCACCAGGTGACTCTTGCTATCCTACCCTTTCCTGGATGCTGACACCAGTGAGATACCCGACCACAGATGGGGAAATGTGGTTAAATGAGGCCCACTGCAGGACCAGGCATGTCATCAAGAGGACCTTTGGGCTACTGAAGGCCAGATTCCGGTGTCTACATGTCTCAGGCGGTGCCCTGCTCTACATTCCACAAAATGTCTGCCAGATCGTCGTTGCCTGCATGCTACACAATCTGGCCTTGAGACGTCACATCCTCATATTGGATGTTGAGGAGGCGGCAGCTGGACCAGTGGCTGATGATGGTGACATGGAAAGTGATGAGGAGGCAGATGATGAGAATGCAGCTGACTCTAGAACAGAGGTGATCCACCAATACTTCCAACAACATTCAGGTTTGTGTTAACTGTTTTGCTGTACTACTCTCTACCTTGTAACATAGCTCCTCCTGGTGTGTGTCATCAGTGGAGGTGTTAAGTGCAGCTATCCCTCTGTGTGGGTTCTGGGGTTAAATATATTGGCCATCAGGGGAGGTGTTATACTTCTTATCTCAGAGCAATTTTTACTATACTGTTGTCTAGCATCACATCTGCAAATGATTGTCTATGTTCTATGTTCCCTGTACTGGTATGTGAACTGCAATAGGACTGCCAAACATAGTAGTGTTATCAGTTTTGTAACTTGTACTCACTGTACACAATGGATGAAGTTGGTACATGACTTTTACTGACAGTGGAACTTGCCTTTAGTTGACTAATGTCAGCTGTGAGGGATGGACCATTGGGAATGCATGTGTGGTAATATGTGTAGACATTCCACTTGCCAATTCACACTAGGGAGGTCCACAATGTACTGCATGTGTGTTGAGTGGCCAACATTGACTCCTATCATGATGGTTGTCCCCGTATTGATGAGTTGGGTGGTGCAACTCTGGTTCCTGGCCTTACTGGTGACTCCCTTGACTAAAGATTACAGAATATGGTGGTCATTCTGACCTCAGCGGTAAAAGGCGCCTACCGCCGGTCAGAAATCCTCCATAATTCCGACGCGGTCGCGGTAACCCGCCACGGTCATTCTGACCCGCAGCAGCCAAACCTCTGAAAATCCGAGAGCCACAACAGACCGCCAGACCAGCGGTCGGCGGAAAAGTGGAGGTGACCAAACCTCCACCGTCACGCCAACAGAAATACGCCCATGCCATTACGACCCACGAATCCACGCGGCGGTCTTTCAAATGCGGTTTTCCATTGGCGGGACACACCGCCGCGGTCAGAATACACACAAACGAACAAAACTCAGCCACATTGGCCGATTTGAATTCCACACACCTGATACACATACACACACCACTCCCACACACACAATACAATATAAAACACACACCCACATCACCCACAAACCCCTTCGACCAAAATCCTAAAAGAAGCACTGAGAGACACATCAGCGATCACAGAATACCATCACACAGAGGCACACTACACCATCACCCACACAATATCCACACACAAAACAACACACACCACCACACTCAACACACTTAACTACACATACTCCACCCCACCCATCATACACACCACTCCATGGCACCCCAAAGACACCCCCGCTTCTCAGACGAAGAACTCAGGGTCATGGTGGAGGAAATCGTTCGGGTAGAGCCCCAGCTCTTCGGCACACAGATCCAATACACCAGCATTGCCTGGAGGACGGAGCTATGGCAGAGGATTGTCGACAGGGTCAACGCTGTGGGACAGCACCCCAGAAATCGGGAAGACATCATGAAGCGATGGAACGACCTACGGGGGAAGGTGCGTTCCATGGTATCCAGGCACAACATCGCCGTGCAGAAGACTGGCGGAGGATCCCCACCTCAACCCCCACAATTTACAACATGGAAGTCTTGAACATCCTGCATCCTGACGGCCTCGCAGGAGTCGGCGGAGGAATGGATTCTGGTAAGTTGAAGCTTCACTACTGCTTCCCCCCCACCTGCATGCCAAATCATACCCCAACCCTCACCCCCATCCTCGAACCCCACCCTCACCCCCATCCTCACCCCCACCCTCACCCCCACCACCATCCTCACCCCCACCACCATCCTCACCCCCACCACCATCCTCACCCCCACCCCCAGCACACCTATTCCCTGCCAATGTCTCACCATCACAACCCACACATCCCAAAACCTAGGCCTGCATGCGTCCACTAAGCATGGACACCCATCACCAAAGCATGCCCAATGCATATACACATCCCCCCCACAAGCCACCCTCACCAAAGCCCCCACACACGAATGCCAGCACTTGGGGACACGGGAACCCACAGATACCCCCATATGCCACACATTGAAACTATAACCATACCTCTATACCCCTGCAGGACCCGACCGTCAACACACCGCCACGGAGGGCCCAGAATTCTCCACACCCCCCACCCAAGAGGCCGTCAGCGATGACAGCAGCTCTGTCGACCTGGACACTGATGACCAGCCCGGACCATCGGGGACCTCTGGACAGTCGGTTCCCCTCACACAGGCACAGGCCACTACAGACCCAAACCCCTCTGGGAACACCAGCACAGCTCCCACCCAGCGGGCCCATGCCTCTGTCTCCAGGGCGCGTCAATCTGCGGTGTGTCTACCACTACAGGGCACCCAGGATAACCCACCACCCCAACAACAACAGGGACCTGGGGGCAGTGGTAGTGGGCACACCGGCCAGGGGGCAGAGGCCCAGGGAAACAGGGCAACTCGGAGGGCAGCTGTGCGACAGGGGGGGGACGGGCCCAGGGAACCCACTCTCCACGAGGCCCTCACCACCATCATGGGAGCATACAACCGCTCCCAGGAGACGATGGCGACGGTACTGGCCCGGTTCCAGGAGATCCAGGTACTGCAGGAGGAACACTATCTGGGGTACAGGGAGGACATCAGAGCCCTCACCTCCACCCTGGTTACCATGGTAGGGCTGCTGCAGGACCTCATCAACACCAGGACGGACACTCAACAACAACAAAGGGCCCCTGCCACTAGCCTGGACCAAGAACAGCCAACCACCTCCGCCGGCGCTAGTGGACAGGAGGCCCCCGCACAACAGCAGCCCACCAGACCCCCACCTCCTGCAGGAGAAGAACCACCCCGCAAGAGGGCCCTGAGATCTCGCAAGAAGACAGAGTAGGATGTCAAGACCCCCGCCAGCAAAGGATACCACCTGATGTCATCCCACTGTCCCACATTGTCACCCTGTCCATCCTTGAACTGCCCATGCTCCATCTCTCCACAGGCCTATGGACAATGCACCTGTGTGACTGTTACTCTGGACTCTGCCATGGACATTCCTTCACCATAGCCCCCACCCACTTGAAACCACCCATCCCATTTTGAGCACTGAAATAAACACCTATTTTGCACAAAACTATCTGGAGTCTGGCTGTGATTTCAAAATATTGTAATTGACATGACAGTGCAAATATGTCCTTGTACATAGTGAAGTCAACAAACAGCTGCCACAAAGCTGTAGTCCATGGGGAAACGAAGCACAGGACTCGTAGTGGGGACCCCAGATCTGAAATAGGGAGGGAAAAGCCACAACTCAGTCATCATACACTGGGGCAAATAGACAGGCAGCAGAGATGCAGGAGAGTAGTTCACATTTACTAAATTATGTTTGAATTGTTACCTGTGTCCTATTGGAAGTACTGTTCAATGATTCTGTCCCTGTTGTCTGTTTCAGCCCCGTCGTCTTCCTCCTCGTCACTCTCCACAGGTTCCACAGCTGCCACAACACCACCGTCTCGACCATCCTCCTGCAGGAAAGGCACCTGGCGGCGCAAAGCCAGGTTGTGAAGCATGCAGCAGGCCACGATGATGTGACACACCTTCTTAGGTGAGTACATTAGGGATCCACCTGTCATATGCAGGCACCGAAACCTGGCCTTTAGGAGGCCGAAGGTGCGTTCAATCACCCTCCTAGTACGCCCATGGGCCTCATTGTACCATTCCTCTGCCCTGGTCCGGGGATTCCTTACTGGGATCAGTAGCCACGACAGGTTGGGGTACCCAGAGTCCCCCAATAGCCATACACGGTGTCTCTCTAGCTGTTCCATCACGTAAGGGATGCTGCTATTCCTTAGGATGTAGGCGTCATGCACTGACCCTGGGAATTTGGCATTTACATGCGAGATGTACTGGTCAGCCAAACACACCACCTGGATGTTCATGGAATGGTAACTTTTTCTGTTCCTGTACACCTGCTCCCTGTCTCTTGGGGGAACCAAAGCCACATGGGTCCCATCAATGGCACCAATGACGTTGGGAAAATGTCCAAGGGCATAGAAATCACCCTTCACTGCAGCCAATTCGCCCACCTCAGGGAAAAGGATGTAGCTCCTCATGTATTTCATCAGGGCCGACAACACTCTGGATAACACCTTCGAAAACATGGGCTGAGACATCCCAGAAGCAATTCCCACTGTTGTCTGAAATGACCCACTTGCCAAGAAGTGGAGTACTGACAGGACCTGCACCAGAGGGGGAATCCCTGTGGGTTGGCGGATGGGGGACATCAGGTCGGGCTCCAGCTGGGCACACAGTTCATGTATAGTGGCACGGTCAAGCCGGTAGGTCAGGATAATGCGGCGTGCTTCCATTGTCGACAGGTCCACCAGCGGCCTGTACACGGGAGGATTCATCCGTCTCCTCGCCAAACCCAGCGGACGGTGCCTAGGAAGGACAACATGGAGCACACAGTCAAGCAACCCACAGGTACGTACTCACAGCTTGCACAGTAAACGATTCTCTATGCAGTGAATGGCGTGTCTGAGTGGCTATGCAAGGCCTAGGCCTGTGTGACGCAGTTGAAATTGAGCCATGTGGACCCTCGAAATGGCGGCTGCCTGACCTGTGAAGTGTGACAATGGGATGTGAGGTCAATGCGCTGGCGTGGCACACCGCGGCGGTCGGCGGTCGAAGACCGCGGCGCGAAGGCGCATTGGTTAACATTGAAGCCTATGGGTTTCAGGAGCCAATGGCGAAGGGCGCCGGCGGTGGCGGTACGCACCGCCGCGGTACGCACCGCCGCGGACGTGACCGCCATTTTCTATCTACTTATTCACTTGCGACTTGAACTTTCACAGGAGAGGACCTATACTGCAAGTGTTGCTGTGACCTCGGTCTGGAAGGGACAATGGCTGCTGCGCCTGGGGAAAGGGCCCCTGCCTTCACTGGAGAAGAGTTGGAGAAACTTGTGGATGGGGTCCTCCCCCAGTATGCGCTACTCTACGGTCCTCCAGACCAACAAGTGAGTTTAATTCAATATGGATTTGGGGCCACTGGCTGGCTTGGGGGCCTGGCGGGGATGGGGGGCATGTTGGGCCTGGCAGGGGGCATGGCGGGGGGCCTGGCGGGGATGGGGGGCATGTTGGGCCTGGCGGGGGCCTGACGGGGGGCCTGGCGGGGATGGGGGGCATGTTGGGCCTGGCGGGGGGCCTGGCGGGGATGGGGGGCATGTTGGGCCTGGCGGGGGGCATGGCGGGGGGCCTGGCGGGGATGGGGGGCATGTTGGGCATGGCGGGGGGCCTGGTGGGGGGCCTGGCGGGGATGGGGGGCATGTTGGGCCTGGCGGGGGGCATGGTGGGGGGCCTGGCGGGGATGGGGGGCATGTTGGGCCTGGCGGGGGGCATGGCGGGGGGCCTGGCGGGGATGGGGGGCATGTTGGGCCTGGCGGGGGGCATGGCGGGGGGCCTGGCGGGGATGGGGGGCATGTTGGGCCTGGCGGGGGGCCTGGCGGGGATGGGGGGCATGTTGGGCCTGGCGGGGGACATGGCGGGGGGCCTGGTGGGGATGGGGGGGCATGTTGGGCCTGGCGGGGGGCCTGGCGGGGGGCCTGGCGGGGGGCCTGGCGGGGATGGGGGGCGTTGGGCCACTGGCAACGAAAATGCAGACAAACTTGAACGTGGTATTTCTCCCTCCCTGTACGTGTCACATAGGTCCGCGCCCATGAGAAGATCGGGATTTGGCGTGCCATCGCCAAGGAAGTCCGGACCCTGGGGGTCCACCATCGACGGGGCACCCACTGCCGCAAGAGGTGGGAGGACATCCGCCGCTGGACCAAGAAGACCGCCGAGTCTCTGCTGGGGATGGCCTCCCAACGTAGGCGGGGTGCCTGCCGTCAACTGACCCCCCTGATGTTCCGGATCCTGGCGGTGGCCTACCCTGATTTGGATGGGCGCGTGAGGGCAGCACAGCAGACACAAGGGGGTGAGTACAAGCATAATCTACTCTGTTGTCGCGCAGTGGAGGTGTCTGGGTGGGGGAGGAGGGCTGTGGGTCCCCCTAGGCCAGGGCGATATCTGTAGGCTGGGCACCCCCGTAAGCCCCTGTGTCCCCAGCCACCACCCTCAGTAGTGTGCCAGTACAGCCATCCCTGGGCCGTGTCATCCATGGGTGCAGTTGTCAACTCTAGGCGTGTAGGGCATGTTCCACGGAATGCGTAGGGGACCCCAAGTGCGCAACTTAGTGCAGGGGGCATCTGTGTCTGTCATGTCCGCTAACTGTACCGGTGATCCATGTACTCAAAATCTCTTTATTTTTCTCTCCCCCCCCCTTTTTGTTTGTCTTTCTGTGCTTGTGTGCATCAGCATCATCAGGCGGAGGAGAAGTGGCATCGGGGCAGGAGGGAGCTGCATCTCACATGGCCCAGGAGGGCCATGCGACAGAGTCTGACTGGACCAGTGAGACGGAGGGCGAGGGGAGCTCCACAACGGGGACGACTGGACCCTGCAGCGACACGGACACGTCCTCGGAAGGGAGCTCCCTTGCGGGGGTGGCACCATCCGTGCACCCCGCCATTACAGGTACAGCCACCACCCAGCGCACCATCTCCGCCCTCCCAGCAGCCCCTCAGCGTTCGCCCCGTGCCCGCTCTGCCAGGAAGCCGGGCATCTCCTTCGCCCCAGGCACCTCAGGCCCTGCCACTGTTACCCCCGCTGCCCTCAGTGAGGAGGTCATTGACCTCCTCCGAACGCTCATTGTTGGGCAGACTACCCTTTTGAATGCCATCCAGGGGGTGGAGAGGGAAGTTCATCGCAGCAATGCGTACCTGGAGGGCATTCATTCGGGTCAGGCTGCCCATCAGCGATCGTTCCAGGCTCTGGCCTCAGCACTGACGGCAGGCATTGTCCCTGTCTCCTGCCTCCCTCTACTAACTCCCTTCTCCCAGTCTCCTGTTCCTCTGCCTGTCCCACCCACACCATCAGACCAGCCTGCACACACCTCAACACCCAAGAGCAGCTCATCCAAACATAAGCACCACAGATCACGCAGACATTCACACAAGCAACATTCCGATGCAGACATGCCAACAGTCACTACCACCTCTGTGACCCCCACCTCCTCGTCTCCCTCCTCCCTCCCTGTGACGTCTACACTCACACCTTCATTCACCTCACCATCAGCCAGTGTTTCCATCACCAGCACACCCTCCAGTCCAGTCCGCACACGTGCAGTCACCACCCCCACTGCCATTTACACGTCCCCTGTGTCCTCTCCCACTGTGTCTGTCACCCCCTCTTCCACACCACACAAACGCAGCCACCCACCCACCCAACAGCCATCCACCTCACGACAGCCTCCCGCTCCTGCACCTGCACCCAAAGACAGCAAACTTGTCTCGCCTACAACGACATCCTCTCCCTCCACTCCCATTCCCACTGTACCTACCACTATCCATTGTCCCAGGAAAATCAATCTCTCTTCTACCTTCTTTCCTGACCCTGAGCCCCCCCCTCCTTCTTGTCGGGGTAAGAAGAGCACCTCAGCCACCACCAGCCCTGCAGCCCCCTTGACAAGGGTGCAGGGGTATTGGAGCCCACCAGCCCGCAGGTCTGGATCTTCGCCCAGCAGCAATGGGACAGCCAGCCCACCCCCTGGGAAGAGGAGCAGAAGGCGGAAGGGCTGCCGCCGGAGCCCAGGTTCTATACCCCCCCAGGACACTAGCCAGCCACCGTCAACAGCCACAGCTCCAAAGGGAGGAAAGGGCCACAGACTCCCGACTAAGGAGGGCAAGGGCAGCAAGGCGGAGAAGTCAGGCAGCAGGCCTGCTGCCCATGGAGGACCCGTCACAGCTGCCCAGGAGGAGCCCGCAACCCTCATAGCCGCTGCCCAGGGAGGAACCGGCACAGCTGCCCCGGGAGAGCCCACCACCCCCATAGCCGCTGCCCAGGGAGGACCCAGCCCAGCTGGCCAGGAGGGCCCCACCACCCACAGCCCAGGTGGGCATTGAAGGAGCACCATCCCCGCTGCCCAGGAGGGCACCACCAGGCAATGAGCAGTTGGCCATAGAATGGCCACCGTCTCCAGCACCGCTCCGCTGAGGACCGCCGTCTCAAGAACCGCTGAACTGGGCCCCGCCGTCTCCAGCACCGCTCCGCTGGGGACCGCCGTCTCAAGAACCGCTGAACTGGGCCCTTCAAGGCAAGAACCGCTGAACTGGGCCCCGCCGTCTCCAGCACCGCTCCGCTGGGGACCGCCGTCTCAAGAACCGCTGAACTGGGCCCCGCCGTCTCCAGCACCGCTCCGCTGGGGACCGCCGTCTCAAGAACCGCTGAACTGGGCCCTTCAAGGCAAGGACCGCTAAACTGGGCCCTTCAAGGCAAGGACCGCTGAACTGGGCCCTTCAAGGCAAGGACCGCTGAACTGGGCCCTTCAAGGCAAGAACCGCTGAACTGGGCCCTTCAAGGCAAGAACCGCTGAACTGGGCCCTTCAAGGCAAGAACCGCTGAACTGGGCCCCGCCGTCTCCAGCACCGCTCCGCTGGGGACCGCCGTCTCAAGAACCGCTGAACTGGGCCCTTCAAGGCAAGAACCGCTGAACTGGGCCCTTCCAGGCAGGAACCGCTGGCCCTTTGGCAGACGTGGCAGGGCAGGATCTGTCTCGGGCAGGGCTGCAGGATGTCCTCTGGCCAACATGCCTCCTCCAGTGGCAGTGGAGTCTGTTATGGACTGTTTGGACTGTGGCTTTGCACTCCCCAGGATGGCCCAGTGGGCAGGCCACCCACTGTATGGACTGTATGGACTGTGGCTTTGCTCTCCCCAGGATGGCCCAGTGGGCAGGCCACCCACTGTATGGACTGTATGGACTGTATGGACTGTGGCTTTGCACTCCCCAGGATGGCCCAGTGGGCAGGCCAC
The DNA here is from genome assembly GCF_031143425.1 of Pleurodeles waltl. Lineage (NCBI taxonomy): Eukaryota > Metazoa > Chordata > Amphibia > Caudata > Salamandridae > Pleurodeles > Pleurodeles waltl. The sequence goes on from NC_090446.1 coordinate 684,459,927, forward strand.
CCACTGTATGGACTGTATGGACTGTGGCTTTGCTCTCCCCAGGATGGCCCAGTGGGCAGGCCACCCACTGTATGGACTGTTTGGACTGTGGCTTTGCTCTCCCCAGGATGGCCCAGTGGGCAGGCCACCCACTGTATGGACTGTATGGACTGTGGCTTTGCTCTCCCCAGGATGGGCCAGTGGTCATGGAGTCCCCTCGTGGATCTGGCGTCGTGTACTCAAGTGGCTGATGTGCCCCCCCTTCCCTTCCCCCTGAGGTGCCTGTCCTTTTTTCTTTCTGATGCCCCTGCAGTGTTCTCTCCGTGGAGTTCTTGTCGTGGGACTGGGCCTTGCCCCTTTGCTCAGGACCCCTGTGGTCCACGGACAGTGGTTGGACTACATTTAGTAGATGTATATATTTTGTACATAGTTTATTTATTTATTGGGATTACTGCTGTCCATTTTTCAATATATCTGCCCGTTTAAGATCTCTTCTTTTGGTCTTTGCATTATTTCGGAGGGGGGGGTTTGTGGGTTGTGACAGTGATCTGTGGGAATGCATTGATGTGTGTGTTGTAGTGGGTGTGGGTGGGTGGGTGTGTGCCGGTAATCTTTTCCCTCCCCTGTGTCGTAGTTGCAGTACTCACCGATGTCTTCCGCGCCGCCGGGCGTGCTCCTGGTACAGGAGCAGGTATAGGAGTGCGGGGATGACCTGCAACTCGGGTTCCATACTGCCGGAATCTCGCGTGGAGTATGTGGAGGTGAGCGTTTTCCCGTTCGTAGTCTGTTTCTGCCGTGTTTTTATCGGCGGTGCTCCCGCCCCGGAAAAGGTGGCGGATTGGTGGGTCGTGATAGGGTGGGCGGTACATTGTCTGCCGCCTGGCTGTTGGCGGGGACCGCCGCGCTGTTTGTTTGTTCCGCCGTGGCGGGCGGAGTGTTAATGCGGCGGGCTGTGTTGGCGGTTCCCGCCAGGGTCAGAATTGCATATTTTGGACCGCCGGCCTGTTGGCGGGTTGGCCGCCGCTTTATCACCGACCGCCAGGGTCAGAATGAGGGCCTATGTCTGTTCTACTTTCATACTTGCTGCACATTGCTCCCCCTTTTGTCCATCTTCCAGACTGTTAATGGTCAATTTGTTAACTCTATTTACATATTGTAATACTGAAAAATGTACTTGTTACAACAAAGACAGGAAAGCAGTAGCTGTGCTCAATGGTGTGTAATGTGATACACAAGTGCAATGGGTGATGAGTGGGGTCATGTTGGAGGTAATTACCAGAGTAGTTGGCCCAGCTGTGGGTAGTCCAGGTCCAGTATCCAAGGGGCCATGGGAAAATGGAGACATGACAGTAGACAGTCAACAGGGTGTTAAGGAGAGGGTCACATTCTGGCAGAGGTTTTGGTCTTGGCATCAGGTCCTGCAGGATGTCTGGATGAACCACCTTGTTTGGTTGGGGTTCCTCAGCTACAGAGGGAAGTGGTGATGGTGGTCTGCAGGTCCTCTGACAGGGCATCTATTCCACTAGCTGCTGCAGAAGTGGATGGCTCAGTTGTTATGTGGCTAGTGGAAGGGGCATGCTAGTTTGTGGAGGACACACGCAGGATGGTAGTTAGTTCCTTCAGCACCCCTGCAATGGAGGCCATGGTGGCATTGTGAGTCTGCCACTGCTGCATGCCTCTTGGTGGTAGTCCCTCTGCAGCCTCTGGTTCTCCTGCAAGGTTGAGAGGATCTTGTTGATCTTGTCCTGGGATTGCTAGTAGGCTCCCAGGACTTGGGAGATGGCCTCCTTGCCAGTCATTTCCCTCGGGGGGCCCATCCCTTGGCCCACAGGTGCCCTCTTACTACCCCTGGTGCCCTGTGCCTGTCTCCTTGCACATGGTGCCCACTCCCAGTTACACCAGGACCTTCAATGTCTTGTATGTGTTAGTGGTTGACTCTGGTCCATGTATTGAGTGGCAAACTGCTGATTGAACAGTCCTTGGAACACAGATTTGGGGATGAGGGGTTGGCTATACCATTGGGGTGGATGACTCAGATGTGGGCAGGGTGGGACTGGTGGTGGTGGACTGACCAATTGTCCCATATGGGCCAAGTAAGTCATCAATATCCAGACATCCACTGGGGCCTTCAGCCTGGCATCCTCTGCAGAGTGGCAGGGGTACCTGTGGATGGAGAAGGAGAGTGTTACATTGTGGAGGTATACTTGTTCATATCATAGACTGATGCATATAGTGGCTTGACTTGCTTCCCAGTGATGGCAATGACAGATGCTGCACTGCAGACATTGTTTGTGCATGAATGGATTCTGACATTATTTCCATGTTCCATTGAGGGTTGGGGATAGTGGATAGCATTGTTGTTATGAAGTAGTACACAGTCGAAGCATCCAGTATGTGTTGCATGTGTGATGGTTCTACATGCAGGTTTTCCACTGTGAGGTGAGAATGGCATCTTTTCATGTGTAGGGAGTGATAGTGGGAGTCGGGTGGTGTGGCATGCAGGGAAGAGGCATCAGGTGATTGGGGGGCAGAAGTGTGAAATGGGGTAAATTGGGGGGTGATAGGGTGATGGGGAATCAAGTGGTACAGGAGTCGTTGGTGCCAGGGGTGTGTCAGTCACTTACCAGAGTTCAGTCCTTCGGTTATTCCAGTCAAGCCCTCTGGATGCATGATGCATGATGCCCAAGACCTTCTCCTCTCACAATGTGAACTCTGGGGCAGAGGTTGAGGCCCATCACCAGTCTTGTTGATGGCAATCTGGTGTTGTGATGCCATGGAACGCACCTTCCCCCCAGGTCGTTCCACCTCTTCCTGATGTCCTCCCTTGTGCGTGCATGGGTGTCCACTGAGTTAACCCAGTCAATGATCATCTGCCATAAATCAATTTTACTGGCTATGGATATTTGCTGGATCTGTGCTCCCAACTGTTGTGGCTCTACCCTGACAAGTTCATTAACCATGACCCTCAACTCTTCGTCTGAAAATCGGGGGTGCTTTTGAGGGAACAAGGTGGTAGTAAAGTGGTTTGGGGGGTGTTGTGCGCAAGGGTGATGTGTTTGGGGCTTGATGGGGTGTGTGGGGTGCTTAGTTTTGTGTACTGATGTGTTGTGGTATCTGCGTGCAGTTGTGTGTATGGTGTTGATGGTGCAATTGTGTGGTGTGTGTTGAGTGTGAAGTGTATATGTGTCTATGGTGTATCAGTGGTTATTAATGGGTTTGTGGGTCCTCACTGTCTGTCTGTGGTTGTAATTGCAAAGGTTTGGGGGTTGTGTGGGGGTTGTTTTATAGTGGTGTGTGTGGGTGTGTGTAGGGTGGGTATGTGTGCCAGGTGTTCATTCATGGTGGGGCATTCATACTGTGCAATGTGATGTTGGGTTCTGGTGGAGGTAATATTTTGACTGCGGCGGTTCGTACCGCCAATAGTTTTCTGCCGTACAATGACCGCTGTGCTGATTTGTGGGTCGTAATATAGAGGGTCGGATGTTGTCGAAGTGGCGGACTGGTGGTGGGACTGCCTCTCTCCCGCCCTTGATCGACTTGGCGGTGTCGGATTTGTGGCTGTTTTTGGGCTGACTTCACTATGTGACTCGTTATACGGCAGTCGAGATACCACCATCACTGACGGTCTTTTGGTGGCCTCCACGACGGCGGTCTTTAGTTAAGATTGCCAAACTCATAATGAGGGCCTGAGTCTTTGAGTCTAAGTTGAGCTTTAGATGCCTTTCAGATAACAATATCTCTGCATTGTTACCATAAACACAGTGTGTCCAGGCACACGTTTGGACTCATGGCACATATTGCAACACAGTTACACAGGTCACTGAGCCTACCACTCCTGGGCGTTTGAAAAGAGATCATGTCCACATCTGTCAAGGTGATTTGCATTGGTTTTCACGATGCCTGTAGCGATTGTTTAAACATGTTGAGCCCACTACTGTTCGAATTGCACCTATTCCCCAGGGTAGCTGCTTTCCCTGTGACCAGTATTCGGCCCACTACTCCTTTGCAGGTGATGTGCCTCTGGTCATGATTTTATTATGATCCTGCCATCTTGGTCTCACACTGTACAACTGTACACAAAGCCACTCTGACTTCTTGTGCTGTCTACCCTGCACATTGTGCAATCATGTTTTCAAGGGTTGATTTTGTAACTCTTATCCTGCACAAATCTACACACCAACAAAAAACCTTGATAGACTGCAGGAATGTGTGAGGCATGTACTTCCCATGTATTTCCTATTTCTGTCTCCTCATTTGAAATGATTGGATACAGTTGTGGGTCTATCATTGTGGACAGTGGGCACTGTGTACTAAACCTGACCCTTTGGTCAATGTCACACTAGATAGTTTGCTAGCCTGACACTCAGCCCAGTTAATACTTGCCAGAGTTGAGCATCTGCATACGGTTTCACATCCTTCAACTCAGGGCAGCTCACTTCTACATGTACATGCCTCCTTCGCCACTCCTCATTTAGACCCAGGTACTCAACTTACTGCCACGCAGTCAGGTCATACCCAGGTCATACATTGCCTCTCAACACCAACAATATGTGTGACCACATCCAATATACCAACATATCTGACTGCTATTATAGGCTATGGGCCAAGCCGTACTCCACATGGTAGTAGTCCTGGAATTGGTGACATGCACCTACCCAGTTTTGCAACATGAATGGGCACATCCACCTCAGTCTCCAACCATCACTGACACATGCCCTTTGTGTTGGCAGACTAGTTTTCCATGTCCCTTGACAGATCCCTATTTCACATCCTCCAACTGCGACATGTGTGGCATGGTGATACAATTTCCCTTCTGACTCCCTCCTGCCACATGCTACATTTTCACCTGGGACCACATGACATGTAGGATGTTGTACCCCAATGGGTTCTTCTCTGTCATTCCTTTCCAGCTGCAACACAAGTGTGGCACTGTCAGAAACTACAGTGCATGTGTATTGGTTAGGTAACCTTGCAGAATATGTATCCCTTCTTACCTCCTTGCTAAGCAATGTCTCCCAATTCAGACATAGTGGCAGTTCCACCTACTCAGCTAGCACTTACAATGCAGTGCACCACTATGGGCCTACCAGGGCCACAATCATCTTTGGTTTAGCACACATGGTCTGCTGATATGCATCACTTCCATTTACCATGACTCAGTCAGATTTAATGCATGGCATGATTTCTAGTGGTCCCTACCATGGCACCTGACACCTGTGTGGTCTCACCATGCACATCAGGGAAGCTGTCTGCTATGTATTGTCATTCCAGTTAACATACACGAGGCTCTTGGTATGTTCCTATGTGTTTATATTTCACATACCCCACACCTGACCACTGTCTCAGGTGAGCTGATGCTCCTTTGACAAGCGGATGCCTTTGATTTCTGTAACAGTACATGTGAATGTTTATGGGCACATGTAAGACACAGTGGCCTCATAGTGGAAGGCAGTCTTCATTGATACCATCAGGTTGTATAGGGGTCAGGTGTCCATACATGATGTGTAGTTCATGTCCATGGGGCATATGCAGCTTCCACCACCTCTACATCACTTTTGTGACACACTGGTGGTGCAAACTGCAGACCCATTTCTACAAGGCGGCAAGAGACCACTTTTTCTGGTTTGGAGATGTAGAGTAAGGCAAGGCATCACAAGTCACTGTACTGCCTTATTCTGTGTCGAGGGCATAGCTTGGGCATTGTGGTAGGTTTTCTGGTGCAATACACAATTAATTTTGTTGCATTCCTTGATTTCCAAGGTGTTGTGACCCGGGTGATGCAAAAAAGTCTTACACCTCCCCAGGGAAACCATAACAAGTAGTGATATCTTTTATTGTCCTAGTCTTTGTTTCCTTTTTATATGTGTGCTGAATTCTGCCAACCATGTAGGAAGAGGACAAAGCCAGACATGATTGTTTTCCTGCACAAAGGTGTCCCTTACTACACAGGGACAATCCTGTCTGTGATGCAGGCACCCTTGCAACGTGGACGCAAGGGTGCTTGTGTCTGGCCCTAAGCAGCCCAGTGTGCATCGGCCCATGGGGAAAGGACAGTAATACACATTATATTGTTGGTATATTCCAGTCCTTACCTTTCCATGTAGCACAGGGCAGCAAAGCAAGGTGACTTGCATTGCTGCACTGCATCACATACCTTGTGATTGGGCACCCATGTTTTTTACTTTGTATTGTGTGACTTGCAGTTCTGGTGACTCATATTGTGCATTGCACTACACATGCCTGTATTCACAGGTTGGGCTGGACTGGTGCTGCACTTCACACATGTAATAGATACATCTAACGGAGCCTGACTGAGCTGTGCGACATATTTCTGGGCAGTGTGAGTGACATTTCAGTGGCATTTAATGGGACAAAACCTAGAATCCTGCTCTTTGCCCTGCAGACAGCGCAGTGGAGCACAGGGGCATTGCTAGCTGAATGACACAACATGACATTTTTTGCACCCATTGCCCCTTGGTGATATTTACCCTGTGTCTCTGGTGTTTCCTCTGTCATGTCCAGGGACTCCAGCCACCAACTTGTCTGGGATGACACCTGCTCCTCCAAGGCATCCAGCTCCTCCTGGGACACAGGCCTCCCTCCTCCGGTCTGGATTGCTGCCTTCAGGTTCTTGGCCAGTTTCTCTTTTGTCCGGTGCCTGTAATTGTACCAGCACTTCTTGCAGTGACAGTACTCTTCGCTTGTCCCACACTGTTGACTTTCTCCACGATAGACTGTTAAATGGCCTTTCCTCCCTAGTGGCAATTTAGAGGTGGCGAAGAGCTGATATTGGTGCTCTTCTACCTCAGTGATCAATATGTCATTCTCCTCACTGAAGTGGCACTTCCTCTCCCTCTGGGAGTCTATCTGGACATTCTTGCTGGTGCTGGGGTAATTGTCCTTACAAGTACTGCCTGCCCCCTGCTCCACGCCTGTCTTCTATAAAGTGTGTCATTTTGTTTTTCTACAAAGCATCATTTTCCTGTACTTTTTTGGCGCTTTCCACACTCAAAACTGTCACAGGGCTGATTTGTGTCACTATACATGCCACAAGTCAGTCCTGCATGACTTTTTGCAGCAGAAGCGTTAGATTTCCTTACGACGTGGTGAACATGGAAACGTCATTTTTTTCGATGCAGCCATGATCCTTACACCATGGTGCACCGTTTTTTAAAGATGACACATTCATGACGTAGGATTGTGATGTACCAAAGCGCAAGTAATTTTTTGTAAATAAGGCCCTTTGTGTCCTACATCCACACATCCACTAATGTCCATATTTACGGTAAGGGTTCTAATCAATAAAACAACACTGAAGGGAAGGTTTGCTTTTCAATATAAACTGGAAAGCACCAGATTTTGCTGTACTCTGACATTAATCAGTTTTCTATAATGGTTGTTTCTGTTAGATCTCGCTTTGGTCAAGGTAAACCAATTAATACACAAGGTCCCTGTACCCATTGAGATTAAATACTTACGTCCCGTTTTAGTAGAAAGGTGACTTCATATGGCACATTGCTGCATTGTGGCCAGAAGGTTCATCATTGAACTATGATCAGGGTATAGTTTCATGCAAAGAGGCACCACTATGATGTTATCCTTCATGACTGGGAGAGAAATTGAGTTTTGTTTTCTGAAAACTCAGGTATCAGGATTTAGGCAACAAAGATCACAGTGCATAGGTCCAATTCTCGAATCAATGCCCTCAGATAAAATACTATACCAAAAGCTTCCCTTCTCAGCTGTACAGCGTGATGGTCTCGAAAGCCTTCCTGAATGAGATACATTCCCTCATATGAAAGACAACGACCCTATTGTATTATATGACCTGTGCATACGCCCAGACAGTGTCCATGCACCCGTTTTGCTGAAAGGCCTCTGCCCCAAGCACACACATTAACTAAGAAATGTAACTGTATAGGATGGAGACAGCTCAGAAACATGGTGGAAAAGTTATTACTCTTTTTCCTAGTATGTACACTGCTGCCGCACAATTTGTGCCACACCGGACCATAGACCCTTTCTAATCCCCCCACCAAAGAAAAACATGTTCATGATAAACCTCAGGTTTCATGGCTCAACCTTCATTCCGACTGCCTGCATGTCAAAATAAGACTTGGAACTTATGGTGCCGAAACTAGGCCTGATATTTGGTGCAATCAACTGTGCAAAACATGGTGACCTTATTTAATGGGGGCATATTGATCTGTACTTGTTCTTTCTCCCAAGGTGAGAAATGCACTAGAACAATGAACACTGCACAGAAAACAAGTGCCTTGTGCAACTCTCACATAAGCACGTCAGGAGCACAGTCCGTGAATTACTTTTAAATAAACAAAGGCCTACATGCATGGAAAAAATGAAAGTTTAATATTTACTGCCCTTGTTTTTAAATTAACATTAAATCACAGAGGTACAGCAAACTTTATACACAGGCAAACAATTAAGACATACTGGTGGGCATGAAGTTTTTAAACTAACTCAGCTGCTTCTTTATACAGCAGGACAGTTTACAGTCACCAATGACTCTACACCTAACAATAGGCATAACAATCCTTTTTTTGTCATCTCACCTAAGACAATGTAGAACAGGTGCAGGTCAGATAAGAAAAAACTGATTTACTAGCCCACCACTTCCTAATTATTCGAGAAAAAGAAAAGGCCAGTGTGATACTGTATTGCAAATTGAAGGAAAATTGTAGGGGGGAAAAACTGCGAGCATGAAAGGAGGACGTAAGAATTGACAAAAGGAATGAAGGAGGGAAGGAAGAAAGTTAAAGCCAACTTACTTATAAACACTTGTAAAATAGCATACCGATCATTTTTTTATGGAGGAAAAACTGAATCGCCACACTGTTAACCACTGATTTTTTTTCATTTTTTTTGACATATTGGAAGGCAGCATAAACCAACTGGAATCAACGAAAAATAGAAACTGAAAACAGGAAATGCCAATCGTATTTTTGACCTCGGACTTTATATTGTAATGGCAGCACTATACTATTACTGCTAGATCTTGTGTTAACTTGCAGAAGAGTGATCTGTGTGTGTCTCATACTTTGCATTAAAACCATCAGCAACCCCTCAGCACATAAGACGTTGGATTGCTTTTTCCTCTACAGAAGTCGCTATCTCGTATTGGCTATAGTAGGACAACACCACTTGATTTCCACATTGTGGCCAACATCATAGACGGCATGAGACGGCATCCTATCAGCAGTATTTAGCACCTCGACTATATGTTAATCAGTTAAGTCTGGTAACATCTGATACTTAATTAATTTTCACTTTATCAGCATCTTCTGTATGCTTTTTTAAATGTTGTTTTTAAATAAGTTAATCTATAATGCTTTATTGCTTATCTTTTATGTAACTGTCTCTACTCTAAAATAATTTGTATCAAATACCACTTTTATACTAAGACTTATTTTTTTTATCACTTCACATCAGTCTTCTCTCCAGCTGCTGGATCAGGTGATACCTTACGCAATTCCGAGTTCAAGGGCACTGAAGAGAAGGGGGCGTCAAGAAAGTGAGCATTCATGGCTGGAAGTGGTAGGTTTGCATGGTATATATGTAATATTTATATGCAAGACCAACCCCAACTATCACGTTTATTTCATTTCTAAAGTTACAGCATTAAATAGAAATCCTTTTCTCACATTTTTCAATAAAGTAGATGTAATATGACAACTCTTTCCTACATGTTTTAACTGTTCTCATCTTCGTGCAGGTACTTTGGACACTGAGTCTGACAAAGATACTGAAACATTTACAAGTGGAGGGCAGTGGGCAACTCCAGGAGAAAATCCAGTCGTCCTCCAAGCAAATATCTTGGTGTCCAACACTGCCCTCAGCCTGCAAATAGCTCTGTAGAACCCATTACCTAATCCTCCCTTTTAGATGCAGCATGGACTGCTCTTAGACTTCTGTGGGGAATACCCCTGATGGAGATCAGCTCTCTCTCATTCATCAAACCCACCCACCACAACCTCCCGGATTGTACCCCTCTTCATGGTGGACAATTTGCTGCCCAAGTCAGACAGTCACACATGTGGGGTGGGTTGAAATGGCCAAATCCTAACCTCTGAGAGTAATATTTGTTTTCAAAAGCAATCCAGTGCATCAAACCATATACATGCAAAGGGGGAGAACTCTCTGTGAGACTGCAAAGCACCTTAAAGGACTGCCTCAGACGTCTGAAAAGTAGACCAAGCATTTTGATAATGTTGTCAAATGTCACCAGGATATGGCAAATTTGCACTGTGAACATCTTCATAGTTTGAGAGAAGAGAGTTCAAGAGAACAAGGCCTTATTTAGAAGATGATAGAGTCAAGAACCAACAAATGCTAATATCAATCTTCAAGGCCAAGAAATGCAACATTCATAAACCTACCATCCCTTCCACAACCACCTCCACCACCATCAACTTATCCACCTCCACCATCAATAACTCAACCACCCCAATAGACCCACCATCACAAGTAGACTCACAACAAGACTTAGAACCAGTATTTCATAGGCAGAACTGACCTAGTCAGTGCACTGCTCTGCCTACCGTGGCTCCACCTTGCAAGTAGAGCCCTTTCCCTTGCTTCCCTTAACTCCTGACCCCTGTCAGGAGTTTGAGGCCCTCCTCCACCTGCAGGCTTCTGCCCATGCCTCATCCCTGGTGTCTAGTGGGAGAGCTCTGCTTTCCTACTAGGCTACCTTCTGCCTCTCTCCTCCTTTCTCTGCTTTTCTCTCTGTTCTGCTTCACTTTTGTTCCTTTGTGCTCCTTTTGCTTCACGCTACACTCTTCCTCGTTTTACTCTCACTCCGCTCTCTCTCACTTTCACTCTCCCCCCACCTGTCTCCCCCATCGCTGCTGCCCTGCGGCCCGCCCCCTCCTTTCTCTCTCGCAATGAACTCCCGCCACTGCTGCCCCCACGGCCCACCCCCTTTTTGCGGGCAGCCCCTTTTTTCACACCATTTCTCACCTCCCTGCTCCCACCTCCCAGCTTTCCTGTCCTCCCCCCACCTCCCTACTTAATGGGGCCGCTGACGTGCCAAAGGCGTGCCAAAAGCAAGCTTGTCCATGCATGGACCGTGCCCAGTGCCAGAACCTCTGGCTCCCGTCCTCCCTATGACGCACCACCCTCCGGGCCCTCAACACCGGCTGCTGTCCCACCTGCCTTCAAGCCTCCCTGCAGACCACCGGCGGACCCTTCTCCTGCCAGAACTGCACCTTCACCACCCTCCACGCCAATGACCCACCTACCAAGGCAGGACGCAACCACCTCAGATGTATCCTCCTCAACATCCACAAGCACACAGTAGAGCTATGGAATCTACTCGACTCAGACTCCCCAGACATCACCTTCCTGACCAAGACCTGGATGAACCCCTCCTCAGAACCTGACATCACCATAGCTATCCCTGACGTCTACAATATCACCCGCAAGGACTGCCTCAACAAACCAGGAGGAGGCATCGACCTTCATCCACAAGAACACCCTCAGGATCACGACCAGCACCGAAGCCACCCTCAGCAGTGCTGAACACCTGCACTTCCAGAACCACACTCACCCAAACACCACCCTCTGAGGGATCCTCGTCTACAGGCCCCATGGCCCCAGACAGCAGTTCCGCGACTCCATCATCAACATCATCAGCACGCATGCTTCCCCTTCCACTGACTAAATAGTCCTAGGGGACTTAAACTTCCACCTCGAGAGCACCAACGACAACCACACCGCCACCACGCTTGACAACCTCTCCAACCTCGGCCTCAAACAGCTCACCACAACACCGACCCACTGTGCAGGACACACACTTGACCCTATTTTCTCTGCCAGCAATCACATCTCCTTCAGCCACACCACCGAACTCCACTGGACAGATTTCCGCTGCATCCACTTCTTCAAGAAACCCACAACACACCACCACCCACAACAGATCCTCCACCGCAGTTGGAACAAGGTCACCGAAGACCAGCTTATTGCGACCATCTCCCGGAACCCACCCATCGACACCACCGACACTGATGCAGCTGCCCACAACTTCAGGCAATGGATCGACACCTGTGCCAATACTCTCACCCCAATCAAGAATCCCTCCAACATACGCCCGACAAAAAGGCCTTCCGGTTTACTGCCGACCTCCACCAATCTAAGCAAACCTGCAGAAGACTCGAAAGAAAGTGGCGCCAAGTTCAGACTCTGTACAACCACGCAGCCTTTGAAAATGCCATCTGCAGACACCACCAACTCATCCGAGCCGCAAAGAGAACCGCCTTCAAAGTCCAAATCAACAAGAACGCACACAGCCACAAGGAGCTCTTCAACGTCGTGAAGGAACTCTCCAACCCCAGCTCCAATGACATCCCGCCATCCCAGGACCTCTATGACTCCCTAACCTCCTACTTCCACTGCAAGATTGCAGACATCCACGACAGCTTCAGGACCCAGACCACCACGGCAACCACCAACACCACAGATTCACCTCCGACGAACCTACTGCTCTCCTGGACCCCCGTCAACGACAACGACACCATCAAAATCATGAACACCATCCACTCCGGCTCTCCATCTGACCCCTGCCCTCACCACATCCTGAACAAAGCAAACACCGTCATCGCACCCAACTACGGAAGATCATCAACAGCTCCTTCGAGTCCCCCACCTTCACAGAGAGCTGGAAACATGCCGAGATCAATGCTCTCCTCAAAAAACCCAAGGCGGACCCAAATGACCTCAAGAACTTCTGGCCTATCTCCCTGCTCCCCTTCCCGGAAAAAGTCATCAAGAAGGCTGTCAACAGACAACTCACACGCTTCCTCGAGAGGACCCTTCCCAATCCAGATTCCACAGCAACCAAAGTACCAAAACCGCCCTCATCGCCACCACCGACGACATCAGAACCATACTGGACAGTGTCGAAACCGTGGCCCTCACCCTCCTGGACCTCTTGGCCACGTTCAACACTTTCTGCCACCACACCCCACGCTCACGCCTCAGCAATGCAGGAATCTGCGACAGACACCTGGACTGGATCAACTCCTTTAAAGCCAGCAGAACCCAGAGAGTCCGCCTCCCCCCATTCCGCTCGGAGGCCACCAAAATCACTTGCGGCGCACACCAGGGTTCGTCCCGCAGCCCGACCCTCTTCAATTTCTACATGGCCCCGTTCACTAACATCGCCCGATCCCACAACCTCAACATCATCTCATACACCGACAACACCCAGCTGATCCTCTCCCTCACCAAGGACTCCGTCAAGACCAACCTCCACGAAGGCCATCGCCAAACGGATGAAGAGCAGCTGCCTCAAACTCAATTCCGACAAGATGGAAGTGCTCATCTTCGCCTCCACCCCCTCCGCATGGGATGACTTCTGGTGCTCTCTGAGCCGCTCCAACTCCCACTGACCATGCACGCAACCTAGGATTCATCTTTGACTCCTTATTATCCATCACCCAGCAAGCCAATGACATCTCCTCCTCCTGCTTCAACACTGTTCGCATGCTCCGAAAGATCTACAAATGGATACCCACCGAAACGAGAAGAACAGTTACCCCAGCCGTCGTAAGCAGCAAACTGGACTACGGCAATGCCCTCTACGCAGGAACCCCTGCCAAACTCCAGAAGAGGCTGCAACGCATCCAGAACTCCTCCGCACGCCTCATTCTGGACATCCCCCGCCACTGCCACATCACAGACCACCTGAAAAACCTGCACAGGCTCCCAGTCAACAGGAAAAACACCTTCAATCCCCTCACCCACGCTCACAAAGCACTGCACAACACCGAACCAGAATACTGCAACAGACGGCTCTCCTTCTACACCCCGACCCGGCATCTCTGCTCCACGGTCCGCGCCCTCGCAACAGTCCAACTTGTCCGCAGAACTATAACCGGGGGTAGATCATTCTCACACCTCGCCACCAAAACGTGGAACACTCTCCCCACCCACCTGCTCCAGACCAAAGACCTCCTTACCTTCAGGAAACTTCTCAAGACCTGGCTGTTCGAGCTGTAGCTGCACCTCCTCCCTCCTTTCTCCTACCTCCTCAGCGCCTTGAGACCCTCTCGGGTGAGTATTGCGCGTTAAAAATTCCTGATTGATTGATTGATTAATAGATGACTCGCCTGATAGTAATGTAAAATTCTGCATTCTCCTCTTTAAATACAACACACTCACTAAAACCTTTACTAACAGTTCTACATTTCATTTGAATAACATATGTTTGTGTAAATGCCAACTGTTGCTTAGGCTTGATATATAGTTTGGTAGACAAGCTACTCCATCACAAATGTGGTGGTTATCCCATCCGCCATATTACAAGTGCCATGGGATATGCTACACTTGTATGGTGAACGGGCTATCTGTCATGTTTTTGAAGGGTATCCTGCCCTCTGTAAAATAAATGAGGTCCTTATTTTTTAAAGTTAAAAAGTGTCTTTTTTCAGGAGGAAATTTAAAAGGGAGAGGACTAGGGAAGAGTGGTGTATTGGTTAGGCAGATGGAACATTATGCCTGTTTCTAAGGAGATCATGAGGACATATAAAGTCCAAAGCTATTCAACTAACGAATATCTTCAGTGCTGCTAATAACTCCCTGACATCACAAGAGATTGATAACTGAACGTTTTATTGGGCCTCAGGTACTCCTTGAGAGATGCACTATGACATAATCAGGGGACAGAAGTGGGTAACAGGAGAGATCTCAGGGGTCTTACCAACAAGATCCTGCAAAATTGTCCCTCAACTGTTGTTCTTGAACTAGGTGTGCATTTAGAGGAGCAGAAGAAGTTTGAACATGGGTGTAGCTGCCCGCCACCCCAAAAGTTGGCATTATAGTCCTTTGCTAAGGTTTTTTGATCAAAGAGCATGCTTGCCTCCACCTGAGCACACTCTTCTTGCTGGGGTTTGAAATCAAAGAAGCAGGAGGATAGATGTTGTTGTTATGAGAGCATGGTTCAGAATGACAGATAATAGCTGACTTTCTGTTCCTGTATATAAATACCAGTTTGCAGCTTTCGAAAGGGATGTCCACACAGAGAACCTAGCATGTGCCCTGCATGCTAGGTGGAGAACCGAACTCTGTATACAGAAAAAGCTTACAGCATTAGATAAAAAGCAGTTATTAGACTATTGAGTGGGTTAGGACATCATTAAAAACACCATTTAGAATGTACAAATATACACTTTAAACACTGAAAATAGTGTGGTACCCACTTAAGTGATATGCTCAATTTGAAAGGTGAAGAGTGGATGTTAAAGCACAGTGTAAATGTTGTCAAAGTAATAGAGAAGACCGTCAACAAACAGCTGACCACCTTCCTGGAAGACAACAACCTGCTCGACCCCTCACAGACCGGATTCCGAACCAACCACAGCACTGAAACCGCCCTCATCTCAGTCACGGACGACATCAGAACCCTGATGGACAACGGTGAAACAGTCGCCCTCATTCTTCTCGACCTCTCGGCTGCCTTTGACACCGTCTGTCACCGCACCCTAATCACCCGCCTCTGCTCCACCGGGATCCAAGACCAGGCCCTGGACTGGATCGCCTCCTTCCTCGCAAACCGCTCCGAAAGAGTCTACCTCCCTCCGTTTCGCTCAGAACCCACTGAGATCATCTGCGGCGTACCTCAAGGCTCATCACTCAGCCCGACACTCTTCAATGTCTACATGAGCCCCCTCGCCAACATCGTACACAAGCACGACATCATCATCACCTCCTACGCCGACGACACCCAACTTATACTCTCCCTCACCAAGGACCCCGCCAGCGCCAAGACCAACCTACAAGAGGGTATGAAGGACGTCGCAGATTGGATGAGGCTCAGCCGCCTAAAGCTGAACTCTGAAAAAACGGAAGTCCTCATCCTCGGCAACACCCCGTCCGCCTGGGACGACTCCTGGTGGCCCACGGCCCTCGGCACCGCACCGACCCCCGCAGACCACGCCCGCAACCTCGGCTTCATCTTGGACCCTCTTCTCACCATGACCAAGCAAGTCAACACCGTGTCCACCGCCTGCTTCCTCACCCTCCGCATGCTCCGCAAGATCTTCCGCTGGATCCCCGCCGACACCAGAAAAACCGTGACCCACGCCCTCGTCACGAGCCGCCTGGACTACGGCAACACCCTCTACGCTGGGACCACAGCCAAACTCCAAAATCGCCTACAACGCATTCAAAACGCCTCGGCCCGCCTCATCCTCGACGTACCCCGCAGCAGCCACATCTCCGCACACCTGAGACACCTGCATTGGCTCCCAGTCAGCAAAAGGATCACCTTCCGACTTCTCACCCACGCACACAAAGCCCTCCACGACAAGGGACCGGAATACCTTAACAGACGCCTCAACTTCTACGTCCCCACCCGCCCCCTCCGCTCCTCTGGCCTCGCACTCGCCGCCGTCCCTCGCATCCGACGCTCCACGGCGGGTGGGAGATCTTTCTCCTTCCTGGCGGCCAAGACCTGGAACTCCCTCCCCACCAGCCTCAGGACCACCCAGGACCACTCCGCTTTCCGGAGACTCCTATAGACCTGGCTGTTCGAGCAGCGATAACCACCCCCTTTGTCCCTAGCGCCTTGAGACCCGCACGGGTGAGTAGCGCGCTTTATAAATGCTAATGATTTGATTTGATTTGATTTGACAAGGTATTACAAAAGTGGTGTCTCAGGATTTTATATATGGACAGATTATTAGACTAATATTCATTATTGACCAGACTGATCAACCTCATACATGCAGCAGCCAAACTAGCTGATCAAGTGAAAAGGAATTTACTAGTCGATCCCACATCTTTATACTCAGACCTCTGCTCTATGCCTCACATCAGGTACATGGATGAAGATCCTGGGTAATATCTATATGTAAGACCGTTTGCATGGTGATTTTGGGCAGCACACAATAGTCTGCAACAATCTTGCAAACAATCTCTAGGAATACACCAGCATCCTTCCTGATTGTCAAGCCTTCTGAATAACAACATAAGGATCCTAATAGTGTGTACAGTAACAGCTCATGGACATATCTGTGCTTTATTGTACCTTTGTTGAGATTGTGTGATTTGACCTCCAGTGTGTGAGGAGATGGAAGAGTCTGTCCATTGTCATCTGCAACAAAGACAAATGAAGTATTCTTAAATTCACTAAAAGTACTAGATCATGTTTATGACATCTTGTACCATAAAGTTCCGTACATCTATGGTGATGTAGTGAGTACTGACGGATATGTTTGTGATGTCATCCCTGAGATGCACACAAAACCATTGTTTAAGATATGTTAACTGACTTAGAAGCCATATCGAATCAGTGCCTGGATACCCTCACTGGGGACAAGCAGTGGACTGAAAAATCTCCTCACCTTACATGTCACCAACCCACGGATGTTCAAGAGGTGACAGACAAATAATGCAGGTTTCCTGTGAGTTTCCAGGGAAAACAGCATACACATAAGCGAAGCAGCCCTTGGTATCAGAGACAGCTTGCATGTTGATGTATTACACACAGAAAAGGTGTGTCAACTGGTGACGTGGCTGGAATACCTCATGGGTGCAATCAAGGGAAGTGGCCAAATACATTAAGTACTCTTGCCACCCTTTATCTTTCCACCAGTGACCGCAACATAGTGATAAACTGGTGCACTCTTCTATTAATGCATCTCAGTACTTAATGCAAGTATCATGACTGGCTTGTTGGCTTGGCTATGAGATGCCAACATTGTCATAAAAAACTAGTGGCTATGAAGTGGAGTGCTGCAGACTCCATTATTTTTCATGCAAGTGCTCTGTACTATCTATGAGTGACCATGTGGAATGCTAGACTTACTTCAAGGCTGAGCTAGAGTACATTTACTACTGTTTTATGCCCTTTCATGTTGCAGACCCTTTAGTTGTGTAGTGTTTGGGTAGGAAGGTACTTACTCTTGAGTGAGTATATTTTGTATTTGCATGCCATTCCTGAAAACCATACTTACCATTTTCCAACCACTCCCCTTGTCTTTCCAACATTCACTACATAATCTTGTATGTACATGTGCAGAGATCTCTGCTCATATGACAGTGTTCTATGCACAGAGATGATAGGAGAGGCGAGGATCTCTGCATATAGGTTTGTGAATTGCATTTTCTTGTATGTCAAAAGTACCACTGTAGTATTACGAATATGCCACAAAATACAGTTTTTGAAAAGAATCCATTGATTACAAACACTAATAATCTTATAGTAGAGTACTCAAAAATGTTGGTAGGCTTCAGGCATTTGAGCTTTTTTAAACTAAACTGTAAACTGTTAGAGAATAAATACCAAATTCTTTAGGGTGAAGCACACTCCAGTCAGTTTATAACGCAATGGAATGTCTTATATAGATATTACCTATCCAAAGTGATGTGATAGTGTCCGGAGCAAATAGGACCCGGTGAAACATGATTGGGCTGCTAGTGCACTCAGTTCTTTTGCGTTTGTCACCTTTTATGCTCAGATTGCTAGCCTTTTTGCAGTGTTTTGCCTGCACAATTCTCTTCAGTTTGCCTGCACACTATAAAGGAACTAAGGGCCAGATGTACGAAGCCTTTTGCATGTCGCAAACTGCGAAAAACGCAGTTTGCGGCATGCAAAAGGCCGAACGCGATGCTCATCCCCAAATTGCGAGTCGGTACCGACTCTCAATTTGGGAATGCGACTCGCAAATAGGAAGGGGTGTTCCCTTCCTATTTGCGACCGCATCACCATTCAGAGTTGCTTTGTGACCGCGAATGCGGTCGCAAACCAACTCGCAGTTACCACCAGTGTCACACTGGTGGTAACTCATTCGCAAAAAGGAAGGTGTCCCCATGGGACCCCTTCCACTTTGTGAATGGCGAAAAAAAATATTTTTTCAGAGCAGGCAGTGGTCCTATGGACCACTGCCTACTCTGAAAAAAACGAAACCAAATGGTTTCGGTTTAGTTTTCAGTTTGCAGCTCATTTTCCTTTAAGGAAAACGGGCTGCAAAATGAAAAAAAAACTGCTTTATTGACAAAGCAGTCACAGACATGGAGGTCTGCTGACTACAGCAGGCCACCATCCCTGTGAGTGCAGGGACTCGCTATGGGGTCGTAAATTGCGACCCACCTCATGAATATTGATGAGGTGGGTCTTTGCGCCCCCATAGCGAATCGCAGAAGGTGTCTGAGACACCTTTCTGCATCCAATTTTGCGAGTTGCAAATCGCGAGTTGGTCAGACTCGCAATTTGCAAGTCGCAAAATTGGAGTTTACTACATCTGGCCCTAAGAGTCCTTTTGTCCAAATCACGTAATAGGTCCTAAGTGAAAACCAGGCACAAACAATGTTTTGCATGCATTTTTAGGTTTCATCTGCGCAGCGCTTGCACTGTGCTTGTAAATCTATTGTATTTAATATAAATCTTCAAAGGGGCTTACTTCCCACCCTTGCTTTTAATTGGCTTATGTGCTTGCCGTTTAGTTTTCCTCGGTTTCTATTGGTTTTAGCATAATGTTTCCTATTGTTCATCGTGAGTTTCTCTTGTAAGTGTCCTGGGGTCCAAATACTCATTCACATCTGCTTTGGGGGGAGTGGAACTTCTTTTATTTCATTTAATCTGCAAATCTTTATTTGTTTATCTAATCTTTACCTGCCTGCAGGCATTTCAAGCTGCTTTTCGTCGGCATTTTTTTGTGTTATCTGATTTTCATGCATTTCAAGCAATATCCGATGCCAAGACTCAAACCTGGCTTCCCAGCTCCAAAGTTGGCAGTTCCGGCCACTACACCACATCCTTCCCCCTGCCCCTTTCCTTCTATCATACATTGCATTACAGCACTGGAGAGGTTCGTTATGGAATGAAGCAGAAAGTACTTAACAGAAGCACTTTTAATTTTGAACTATTTAACATTTATGGAAAAAAACAAGGAATACAAAAAAGTATTGATTTTATGTTGAGCGACACTGAGACTCAAACCCAGCTCCAAGGTCAGCAGCTCTGGCCATTACACTGCATCCTCTGTCTTGCCTCTGCATTTCTGTTTTCAACCCAGCATTACCACTTCACTTCAGCTGTATGTGAAAACCATGTCCTACTGGGTTATTTTAAGAGACACGCTCCCCACCCTGTGACCGTAAAACTATATGGGCCTAGGCACTGAATTGTGAATGATGGTAAATCTCAACAGTGGCCTTCTGTCTAGCACCCAGCGAGTGATAAGCACTTTTGATCGTGTTTTTTCAAGGAACGGAGCTTCAAATGCATAGTGTTCATGAGAGCAATTTCAGTCTCTGGCAGATTGATAAGGAACAGCCTTCTAACAGCAAAAAGAAGACCCTCGGCATAGGATTTGCCACATTCTGCTCCGGCCCGGACTGCTTTTCTTTCAATGTTCCTGCCGTTTTTTTATTATTAATCTATGTGTCTTGTACAATCTCAGCCATAACCTCATTAAGCCATCTGTGATAATCCTTCTTTTTCATTTTGTATTCTCTCAAATGCCCTCTTATATCTTTCTTTTACCTTCTCCGGGCTCCACCGTCCTAGCAGCGGGCACTGTCTACAGCAGCGCACTGCGCGCACATCTATGGTTGCCTCCCGATTGAGCAGAAATATCCTATATGGTGAATTTTCATGTATGCATTGCTTGCCCACTTGTCCACTCACAAGAAGCTGCTTGTTGCTCACTCCGAACAGAGACTGCTTGCTCTGCCACCCGTACATGATTTATTTTCATAAACATATTGGTAGCCTGCGTGTACACAAGCATTTTCTTTTCTATGGTTTCTCCTGCTCGCTAGCATTCCAGGAGCGACTCATTCATAGCAGCGCTCCTGTCTCCTCTATTGCTATTGGATGACTGATTGAACATTGATGCTGACTTAATTTTTATTTCTGGGAGGCAATGTTGCAATTTTTACATTTTCTGTAGCCCACCCGTGATTTTGAACACCTATGCATCTTCCATATAAAGTACAAATTGGTGCCTATAACTTCTGCATGATAACAATTTAATCGTTTTGAGCCAACTTTGTGCTTTTGTCAATTGTGAATATAACCTGCAAGGTCACTTCATATTTTTCTGAATGCAGTACTTTCCTACTTCAAGAATCGGGTAAGCATTAGGCAAACCGATTAAGTTCCTCTTTTCCGTAGTGTTATACGTCATCCTGTAAGGCCTAACATGCTTCTCCTTTACTCTTGATAGGTTGCACTCTTGTTTGCAAGTTCGCAGTTTTTGGTGTGCATAACAATTTTATGAGTGTTCACTGTTTTTCCACTTTGTGTTTTTAATCTTTTTTTTCCTCTTAGGAATCAGTACCTATTGCCCTCTGAGTAAGAGTGTTCCTGCTTGGGACAAGCGCAGATTAACTCCTGTAACTGTGGGGCATATTTATACTCCGTTTGCGCCGGAATTGCGTCGTTTTTTTTGACGCAATTTCGACGCAAAACTAACTCCATATTTATACTTTGGCGTTAGACGCGTCTAGCTCCAAAGTCCATGGAGTTAGCGTCATTTTTTAGCGTGGACACCTACTTTGCGTTAATTATATGCAAGGTAGGCGTTCCCGTCTAAAAAATCGACTCCGAGGCATGTGCGTCGGATTTATACTCCCGGGCAAAATTCACGCCCGGGAGTGGGCGGGTCAAAAAAAATGACGTACGGCCGCTTTTGCGCCGTTTTTTAGCGCCTGCAAAAGGCAGGCGTTAAGGGACCTGTGGGCTCTGAAGGAGCCCAGAGGTGCCCTCCCATGCCCCCAGGGACACCCCCTGTCACCCTTGCCCACCCCAGGAGGACACCCAAGGCTGGAGGGACCCATCCCAGGGACATTAAGGTAAGTTCAGGTAAGTTAAAAAAAAAAAAAATGTGTGGCATAGGGGGGCCTGACTTGTGCCCCCCTACATGCCACTATGCCCAATGACCATGCCCAGGGGACAGAAGTCCCCTGGGCATGGCCATTGCGCAAGGGGGCATGACTCCTGTCTTTGCTAAGACAGGAGTCATTTCTATGGGGGTTGGGAGTGAAAAAAAATGGCGCAAATCGGGTTGAGGCGAAAAAATTGCCTCAACCTGACTTGCCCCATTTCTTGACGCCCAAGCAAGTTTTTTTTAACGCACACCAGACGGCGCCGGCGGCTAACGCCGGCTAACGTCATTCAATAAATACGGCGCCTGCATGGTGCTTCAGAATGGCGTTAGCCGGCGCTAGTTTTTTTGACGCAAAACTGCGTTAGCGCAGTTTTGCGTCAAAAAGTATAAATATGGGCCTGTATGTCTTATATTGTTTACTCTTTTTCCAGTTCTCTTCTTGAGGCAGAGGTGGGGTGAAAGCATTACCCAGCTCCTTGCACATTTAGGCCCATATTTATACTTTTTGATGCAAATCAGCACTAGTACAGATTTGCGTTAAAAAGTTTAATGCCGGCTAACGCACTCCAACGCGCCAGCCAGGTGCCTTATTTATAGAATGATGGTAGCCGGTGCTGCGGCCTAGTTAGCGTAAAAATAAATGACATAAATGACAGTAACCGGGCAGCGGAGACGAAGGGAAGACTGGGGGTTGTGTGCCAAAGAATGGTGCAAGTCAGGTTACAGTCAAAAATATTGGCTCTAACCTGACCAGCACCATTTTTTGACGCACTACCCCCATGGAAATGACTCCTGTCTTAGCAAAGACAGGAGACATGCCCCTCTGCCCAATGGCCATGCCCAGGGGACTTTTGTCCCCTGGGCATGGCCATTGGGCACAGTGGCATGTAGGGGGGCCCAAGTTAGGCCCTTCTATGCCACTTAAAAAAAAGAAAAAAAAATAACTGCACTTACCAGCACTCACTATAGATGGCCCCCCCATCTATGGGTGTCCTCCAGGGGTGGGCGAGGGTGGCACGGGGTGTCCCTGGGTGCGGGGAAGGGAATCTGTGGACTGCTTCCATGGTCTCCCACCATCGAAATGAGCCCACAGGTCCCCTAACGCCTGCCCTGAACCAGGGGTTAAAAAACGGCACAAATCCGGCTTGGCGCCATGTTTTAAGGCCTGCCTCCTCCTGTGTGTCATTTTGACGCTGGAGGATAAATAAGGCGCACATACCTTAGAGTCATTTTTTGCACAGGAACGCCTACCTTGAATATCATTAGCGCAAGGTAGGTTTTCACGTGCAAAAAATGGCGCACACTCCATAACTTTGGCGCTAAACGGGTCTAGCGCCAAAGTATAAATATGGAGTTAAGTTTGTGCCGAATTTGAACCAAAATAAATGACACAAATCCGGCGCAAACAGAATATAAATATGCTCCTTAGTTCATGAGCTTGCTTGCGTATGGTAAAACCAAGCTTCTCAGGCCATAACTCTGTGGAACTCTGAGTCTGATCTCTGCCATTGTGTTTTACAAAGATTTGAATTAAATGGCTGTTGTCTGTGATGGTTTTCCTTGTGATGGTTGACATATTTGAGTCCAGTTGTATTTACCTCCCTTTAAGAACTTTTTCTCTTCTTTCATTTTTTACGTTTTGTTATTTTAGTGATCATTGGCCCATTGTTTTCCATTTCGGATTCAGGAAGATTAAGGCCCTCATTACAACCCTGACGGTCGGTGATAAAGTGGCAGTAATACCGCCAACAGGCCGGCGGTAAAAAAAATGGAATTATGACCACGGTGGAAACCCCCACACAGACAGCCACTTTAACACACCGACCGCCACGGCGGTAGCAACAAGCACCGCAGCGGTAATTGCCAACAGCCAGGTGGCAGACAATGTACTGCCCACCATATTACAACAAGCCAATCCGCCAGCTTTTCCAGGGCGGTACCAATGCCATCAATAGCACGGCGGAAACAGCACACAAAAGGGAAATGAGCTGGCATACCTCCTCCTACACCAGCAACACGAACGGTGGTGAAGACGACCACGGTGAGTACGCACCTTGCACACAAGGGAGGGTGGGAGGAAAAAGAGAGTGACACACACACGCAACACCCCCACCCCCACCCCCAACACCAAACACAAACAGATGCAACAACATTACATATCCACAACATACCCCTCAGGAATAACGCAAGGACAAAAGGAAGTGAGTAAAGTCAGTGTAATAATATACATTTTGAGAAATACGTCCTCAAAGCACAAAACAGTATCTACAATATATACAAATGGAGGGACATTGCCCAGTCCAAAATGTCCATGGCCCACAGGGCCATATCACATGGGCCAAGGCCCCACTTGACTCCACCCTCAATACGGAGAGAACACTGCTGGGGCATCAGGTCGAAAATACACAGGCACCTCAGGGGGAAAGGGGCACCTCACCAGGAAGATGGTACAATGCCACTGCTACGGGAGGGGGCCACATGCCCTCTGCGATGTCCTGGGGAGTGCAAAGCCACAGTCTCTCAAGTGGGTGGTTTGCCCACTGCTTGGTCCTCGGGAGTGCAAGGCCACCGTCTCTCTAGTGGATGCTTTCTTCCACTGGTTCTGGAGGGGGCCTTGTGCCCAGTGTGCTTCATCCTGTCAAGGAGGGGGTGAGTGGATGCCTTCTTCTACTGGTTCTGGAGGGGTTCTTGTGCCCTGTGATGCAGATCTTGGAGGGTGCAAGGTCACAATCTCTGACCTGGGTGTCACACCTACAGTTTTTGCAGGGGCCAGGACGCACTACAGCCCATGGAGGCACGACTACACACTGCCCGCCGGTGGTGACGGCTGCTCAATGGTGGCAGTGGCGGGGCTGGCGGCGGTGCTGCCAATGGTGGGGGAAGGCTCCAGCCCTTTCCCGCAGCCTCGGATGGCTACCCACTGGGGCTGCTGCTGCTGGCAGTGGTGGTGGCAGTGGTGCTGGTGGCGGTGCAGGTGGCGGTGTTGGGGGCAGTGCTGGCTGCGGTGCTGCCTGTGGTCGGGGGAGGCTCCAGCCCTTCCCCCACAGCCTTGGGCGGCTGCCCGCTGGGGCTGCTGCTGCTGGCAGTGGTGGTGGCAGTGGTGCTGGTGGCGGTGCAGGTGGCAGTGCTGGCGGCAGTGCTGCCAGTGGGGGGGGAGGCTCCAGCCCTTCCCCCGCAGCCTTGGATGGCTGAAGTGCCATGGCTGGCGTTGTTTGCCTAGATGCTGCTCCAGCACCAGGCTCCATATCCATCCTGCCTGCGGCGTCTTTGCCTTTGTCATTGCCCTTGGCAGCTGGTGTTCCCTTCCTGCCTTTGGCAGCTGGTGATGCCTCCTTGCTTCTGCCAGCTTGTGATGCCTCCTTGCTTCTGCCAGCTGGTGGTGCCTCCTTGCGATTACCAGCTGGTGGTGCCTTCTTGCTTCTGCCAGCTGGTGGTGCCTCCTTGCTTCTGCCAGCTGGTGGTGCCTCCTTGTGTTTGCCAGCTGGTGGTGCCGCCTTTCATTTGCCAGATGGTGGTCCCTCCTTGCTTCTGCCAGCTGGTGGTGCCTCCTTGCTCCTGCCAGCTTGTGGTGCCTCCTTGTGTTTGCCAGCTGTGCTTACACACACAGCACTCCATGCATTCATGCGCCATGCATCGTGCTCACAGTGTACTCACCTGTTGGTCTGGAGGACCATAAAGTAAACGGTACTGGGGTAGGACCCCATCCACCAGTCTCTCCAACTCCTCCGAATTGAAGGCAGGGTCCCTTTCCGCAGACACTCGAGCCATGGTCGCTTCCAGACACAGGTCACAGCAGCATTTGCAGCGTAGGTCCTCCCCGGTAGCAAGTGAGTGAACAGCTAGAAAATGGCTGTGAAGTCCATGGTGGTGCGCACCGTCACCGCCGGGGTACATCACCATTGGCTACTGGAACCCATAGGCCCAATGATAACCAATGAGGTGTTGCACGGCAGTCCTCGACTGCCTCCCGCAACGGCACACAACGTCAGCGGAATTACCCAATTTCCACTTATCCCTCCAACAGGTCAGGTTTCTGCCATTTCAGGGGGGAACAGGCCATGGCACCTAACTGCGTCACAGCAGACATAGGCACATTTACGGAGCTACACAATCACATACTGTTTCTGTTACAACATGCAAGGCATTTTACTCAGAGAATATTTTTGAATATGACCATCAGCTCACCATTTTTCACCCTAGAGTTCAAACGCTGAGGATAAATGGAAGATGGAGACATACCCCGTGTACAGACCCCTGGTGGACCTGGCAACAATGAAGGACAGGCACATTATCCTCACCTACAGACTTGACAGGGCCACAATCCAAGAGCTGTGTGCCCAATTGGAGCCAGGCCTGATCTCAGCTATCCGTCACCCCACTGGGATCCCCCCTCTTGTGCAAGTCCTATCAGTGCTCCATTTCTTGGCAAGTGGCTCCTTCCAAGCAACAGTGGCCATGGCCGCAGGGATGTCACAGCCTATGTTCTCAAATGTGCTAACCAGAGTGTTGTCTGCCCTGATGAAACACATGCACAGCTACATCATATTCCCCCAGGCGGAGGTGTTGGCCACAGTGAAGGCTGACTTCTATACACTGGGATATATCCCCAACATCATTGGTGCTATTGATTGTACATATATTGCCTTTGCCCCCCTGCCCCCGGAGAAATGAACAAGTGTTCAGAAATCGAAAGAGCTTTCACTCTATGAATATGCAAATAGTGTGCCTGGCAGACTAGTACATCTCCCATATGACTGCAAAGTATCCTGGGTCTGTGCATGATGCCTTTATCCTGAGGGATATTAGCATCCCACATGTGATGGCTTAACTCCAAAGGAACAGGGTGTGGCTAATAGGTGAGCCCATGGCCCCACCCAGTGTATATGGGTGTGGGGTTGGCCCTAAGGGTGTGTCTCTGGGTAACATGTATCCCTCAATATTTGCAGGTGACTCTGGTTACCCCAACCTCTCATGGCTACTGACCCCAGTGAGGAATGCCAGGACAAGGGCAGAGGAACATTACAATGAGGTACATGGGCGAACAAGGAGAATCATTGAGCGCACCTTTGGCCTCCTGAAGGCCAGCTTCTGGTGCCTCCATCTGACAGGTGGATCACTGTGCTACTCACCCAAGAAGGTCTGCCAGATCATCATCGCATCTTGCATGTTGCACAACCTGGCCTTGAGACGCCAGGTGCTTTTTCTGAAGGAGGTTGAGGCTGGAGATGGTCGTTTGGCAGCGCTGGAGCCTGTGGACAGTGACGAAGAGGAGGCAGAGGAAGAGGATGTGGACAACAGAACAACTATAATACAACAGTACTTCCAGTGACACACAGGTAAGACACTGTGACCTCACCTTCCATTGCTGTTTTGAGAAGTGAATTTTCTCTGCTGGCTGCTGTTCCCACTACAAAGGCCACTTATTGTACCCTTTGCAGATATTTGTGCCCTCCTGTGGCTCCTGCTGTATTGACAGCAGCACATGACAGGTCATAGCTTTGTATACATCACTGTACAGTCTATTTGCAATGTCTACAGATTGATAAACAACTACATCCTTAAATCATTTGACATACTTATACTTGTTTGTTCCAAGGGTCTTTATTTCAGTGCAGAGAAGTAAATGGGGATGTGCAATGGGCTTGGGTGATGGTGGAGGGAAGTCCAGGATAGGGTCCAGTCTATTGGTATCACAGGTGCATTGTCCAAGGTGGCATAGGAAGGGGAGCACTGTCAGTTCAAGGTGGACAGGGTGACAGAGTGGGACACCATGGTGACAATCAGGGGAGTCTTATTTCCTGGCGGGGGTCTTGGCAATGTTATCTGGCTTTTGCCTGATCACAGGGACCGTTTGTGGGGTGATTCTCCTCTGCAGGGGGTGGGGTGCTGGTGGCCTGTTGTTCCTGTGGTGGGGCCTCCTGCAGCAGAGGTGGAAGGCTCTTCATCGGTGTGGCTAGTGTCAGGGGCCCGTTGGTGTGCCACTGCCTCTCTCATGGTGTTGGCCATGTCTGCCAGCACCCCTGCAATGGTGACCAGGGTGGTGTGGATGTCCTTCAGGTCCTCCATGATCCCCAGGTACTGTCCCTCTTGCAGCCGCTGGGTCTCCTGTAACTTGGCCAGTATCTGGCCCATGGTCTCCTGGGAATGGTGGTATGCTCCCAGGATGTTGGTGAGTGCATTGTGGAGAGTCGGTTCCCTGGGCCTGTCCTCCCCCTGTCACACAGCAGTCCTCCCAGCTTTCCTGTTGTCCTGTGCCTCTGACCCCTGAACAGTGTGCCCAATGCCACTGACCCCAGGTCCCTGATTGTCCTGTGTTTGTGGGGTTCCCTGGGGTCCCTGTAGTGGTGGACATACTGCTGACTGAGATGTCCTGGGGGCAGAGGTATGGGCCCGCTGGGTGGTTGCTTTGCTGGTGTTTCCTGAGGGGGGAGGCTCTGTGGTGGGATGGGACTGTGCCTGGGTAACCGACTGTCCAGAGGTCCCTGATAGGCCAGGTTGGTCATCCATATCCAGGCATGCAGAGCTGCTGTCATCACTGTGGGCCTCTTCGGGGGGGACTGGATGTTGCTGGCACCTCCTCTCCAGTTACATTGTGTGGGGATTCTGTGGGTATGTAAATGCAGTGTTATTGTTATTACTTGTGGCATCTTGTACATAGGTATGTTTCCCTCTAATGGTTGTTATTACCAAGGCAGCTTTGGCTTGTGTGAGTTCTAATTTGGTTGGCTAAGTGACTGTCACTATTGTGCATGCTGTGGTGATGGGTGTCCATGCAGGGCTGTGAGTGGTGTCCATGCATTGTTGTTGCATGCAGTGCTGAGTACTGGGAGGGGTGGATTGTGATGGTGGGGTGTATGTGAGGTGGTGGGGTGATGAGGTTGTGGTATGTGATGGCATGCAGGTAGGGGGGGTCAAAGTAGTTAAGATTTGTCTTACCAGAGTCCAGTCCTCCTGCTACTCCTGCCAGGCCCTTGGGATGAATGATTGTCAAGACTTTCTCCTTCCATGTTGTTAGTTGTGGTGGAGGAGGTGAGGGTTCACCGCCAGTCCTCTGTACTGCTATCTGGTATCTTTCAACCACAGAATGCACCTTCCCCCGTAGGTCTTTCCACCTCTTCCTGATGTCATCCCTGGTTCTTGGGTGCTGTCCCACAGAGTTAACCCTGTCCACGACTCGCCGCCATAGCTCCATCTTCCTAGCAATGGATGTCTGTTGCACCGTTGATCCGAATAGCTGTGGCTCTACCCGGATAATTTCCTCCACCAGGACCCTTAGCTCCTCCTCAGAGAATCTGGTGTGTCTTGTTGGTGCTATGGGTGTAGTGTGTGTGATGTGAGTGAGGGTGTGTGGAGTGATGTGTTGGGGTGTATGCTGTGGATGGTGTATGGGTGATGGTGTTTTGTGGCTCTCGTTCTGTAGGTGCTCCTGGCGTGTCCCTCTCTCTGTTGTAAATTGTTTGTAGTGGTAAAGGGTTGTGGGTAATGTGGGTGTGTGTTTTATATTGGTGTGGGTGTGTGTATGTGTGTCAGGTGTGTGTAGTTTTTTTGACCAATGTGGTGTTGTTTTGTGTGTGTATTTTGAGCGCAGCGGTATGTACCGCCAATGGTTTACCGAGGTTGAATGTGCGCAGCGGTGATTCGTGGGTCATAATGCTGTGGGCATATTTCTGTTGGTGTAACGGTGTGTGTTTTGGTACCACCATTTTATCACTGACCTTTGGTGTGCAGACTTGTGTTTGTGTCTGTATAGTGGCAGATTTCTGTGTGTGGGTCATAATACACGTAGCGGTCTACTGCCGTGGTCGTGGTATGTTGGCGGCAAGTAAGCATTGGCGGTAAGCAGCACTTACCGCCAATGTCATAATGTTCTTTAACACTGCCCTGTGGACTTTTGTCTTCTCTCTCTATATATATATGTTTAGTAGAATACCTCCTTGGATCCTCATGATCTAGGGAAGATGCTGTGTGATGGTTCTGAATTTGTGATTAAACCAAGGCTGTGTTTTTTTGCTGGCAACAATTATCACCAACGCATTAAGGAGATTGCAGTCATTGGTGATGTGAACATAGTGGAAAGGGGTCAGCGAGTAGGGCTTTCAGCTCAATAAACAAGTCATACCACCTTTATGGGGTTTCAGTAACTTATAATGCACAACTGCTCGCCAAGTTAAACTTACAACAAAATAAATAATATTAATCACATAGACTAAAACCTATTGCATTCAGCAATGCTAGCTCAACTTTGAGCCCTCCCCTGTATAGGCTGACTAGTGCATTGTGACAGGCCATTGTGCTTACTAGAAAAACAGGCAGGTGACCAGTTAATGGTGAGGATACAGTGTGCAGGGTCGAAAATGTCATGTGTATGCATGACTCTTATTTTGAACATTTGTGTGAAAGCAAATTCTAGGAACAATAAAGTGCTTCAATAGCTGTTTTTCACTGAAAGTAAAGTGAAGGTTGCTGGCAAGCCAGTGCAGCAAAATAGGTTTTAAATTGACTTACAAAATGATTTGCAAATTCAACTTTCAATGTATGACCCAGAAAAAAGGTTGTGATTTCTATGACTTTACTTTGCATCATGGGCCTTTTTATGAATAGTGCCCTATGAATTATGATATTACAGAACTGGCTTCTGATGCTTGTGAGACCCCCTCTGAAAATCAGATAGCTTTGGCATACATGTAGCACCAGCACTATAGTGAGAGAGTGTCCCTTCACTGCATGGGTCTCATGCATCACAAAACTACTCCACAAAAAGGTGAAGCATTGTTAGTGTGCTGCTCGAGGGCAGCACTCTGGAGGTGACAAAGGGGTTCCCAAGGACTCTCTACAAATACCCCTACAGCTTTGTGCAGCCACTCACTGCACCCACCTACATGCAGGGTCCTTCTCCTCTCTTTAAAGTGAACGTGGCTGCTGCTTGCACTGTGAAACATGGTGCAGCTAGGTAGTTATAGTTAGGACCTACTTTCTATAGAAAAAGGGCGGCAGAGAAAAGGGAGGTCCCAAAACGCATTTTCCCCATTCATTTTTCCATAGGAAGTTTGAACAGCGAGCGCCAAAACCACTGGGTGGAATTACACCAAATTTGGCAGAAAGGTAGTTCTTGGTCCAGAAAGAGGCCTTTTGTTATTTGTTACTGTAAATCCAGTAAGTATTTTTTTTTTTAAATTAATGAAAATCCAAATTTGGGTATATAACGGTGCTGATCTTTGATTGGCTGCCAACACTTCAACAAGGAAGTGTTGGTAGCCACGCTGGAACTCCACTTCAGCCGAATTCCAGAAAAAAGTCACCCTGAATCTCTAGATCTGGTGCTGGGGTCCCCTCCCAAGAGCAAAGAAGCATTTTTTAAAAAAGTTTTGCCATAATTTGCAACGTATCCACGGATCCAGCAATTTTTTTTTAATAAAACATGATGTGCGGGCTCCCTCTCTTCGTCATTCTTAAGCACCGAGTGGGCCAAGTCCCGGGGCATTGTTAATATTAATGCAGGGGGGACGAATGCCCCCTGCAACCCGGGTGACCACCACTCCCCCAAGACTATAATTAAAATCAATGTAGGGAGGCTACATGCCCCCCTGCAGCCTCGGGGACCACCACCTCCCCGGGGCCATAATGTAATTCAATGCAGATGAATGCACGTGGGCCCCTCACAGCCCTGGGGACCACCACCTCCATGGGGCCATAATGTAATCCAATGTGGGCGGCCGTGTGGCCCCCCCACAGCACCTGGGACCACCATGTCCCCAGGGCTATAATTATAAACAGTGTGGGAGATGTGTGGCATCCCTGCAGACATGGGTACCACCACCTTCCTTGGGCTATGATTATAAACAGCTACAATGTTATTCAATGCGAGGGCTGCATGACCCCCCACAGCCCCAGGAACCACCACCTCTTAGGGGCTATAATTATACACAGTGTGGGAGGCTGCATGCCCCCCACAGCTCCAGGGACCACCACCTCCCCGGGACTACAATAAAATAGTGAAAGGGGTCAGTTTCAGACCCCGAAAGCTCCGGGGACCACCACGTCCCCAAGGCTATAATCAATGGAGCTATTAATGGCACTGGGAAAGCCACCCCCCTCCCAGCCAGCTCCTTCTATGACTCCAGGTGCCCACCCACGGGACATAGCTGTTTGCTTTTGCTTGGTGGGAGTTGCCATAACTGGCGGTACCTTTTCCCAAATTATGACATTGGCGGTTTGGCTCAAGCCAAACCACCAATGTACCACTCCGTCCGCCTGGGTGGTAACTGCCACTGGGCTGGAGACTTCAGTCTCCAGCTCGGCGGCTGTCACAATCCCACCCTCGGGATTATGACCCCGCCTACCGCCATGGTTTTCGTGGCAAGCGTACCACCACGAAAACCATGGTGGTAGGCACTATCAGTGCCAGGGAATTCCTTCTCTGGAACTTATAGGGGTCTCCCCCGCCCCCTCCCCAGAGTCCTCCTCCACCCTCCCCCTCCCTTTCCTGCCCCCGCACATTTCCACACCCAAACGTGCACACACATACACACATCCACCCACGCATACCCACATCCACCCACGCATGCACACATACATTCCCATACAGCGCAACACACACCAACACACATTGCTGCACACATGCATTCACAACACATAACATACACATACACTCACATGCAGGCATTCACGCACTCATTCAAGGTAACTCTCACCCACAGGCATGCAGTCATAAACAGACACTCCCCCACACACAGAACACCCCCACACATGAACACAATACCCCTCACCCCCCTCTCCTGTTGGAGGACCTGACTTACCTGCTTGCAGGGGGTCCTCCGGCTGGCGACGGTACGTGGCACTGCTGTCAGCAGCAGTGTTCACCAGCAAAATACCGCCAGGCCATATCATTGCTCATGATATGTTGGGCGGTGTTTTGTTGGCGTGGCGCTGCTGCTGACAGTTGCGCCACCTTACCGCCGTCTGCCACCATGACCGTCGGCGGTACTCCTCCAGCCTTCTGGCGGAATTCCATTGAGGGTCATACTGTGGGTGGCGGTCGCCATGGCGGTAGGGGGCAGTTACCGCCAATGTTGTAATGAGGGCCTAAATGTTTATGGTTCATGCAGAAAGGTGATCTCAGTCATTTTCATTGACAAATACACTTTTCTATTTAATTTGTCTTTAAAAATCTGGTTCTACTTATATCATTCATTAAAGCCTAAAAACTTTTCCCCCTCTCTCTCACAAGTTCTTTCTGTCGACCTCTTTCTCCTAATATATCTCTCTGTCTCTCAATCCCATGATAAGATGGAAGAGAGCAAGAGACAGATAGTCATTGCAATGGTATCTCCATGCAATGAGTTCACAGAAACAAAAAGCGCAGAAGAAGGTCACCTATGACATAATGGTAAAGGTATCAGCTCTTTACAATGAAATTGAGGGTTCTAGTCTAGGTGTATATGTAGTCATTTCCCTACTTTATTTTTTGATCTAATGTAAATGTCTAAAGTTCATAATAAAATGTGATCTCACTCTTTAATTGAGAAATACATTTTCATTTTCATTATGTCAAGAAATATGTCATTCTAAGTATAACATTCACCAAAGCTTAAAAAAGATATCTCTTCCTTTCCCTCTCACTCTCTCTCTCTCTCTCTCAATTTCTCTTTTTCAATTGCTTTCTCCCACTCAAGACCCACTCAGACACTCACATACCTACTCAGAGACCCACACTAACTCTCACACACCCACTGAAACTTTCACACAGTCACTCCCAGACCCACCCAGACACTGATGCACCCACTAAGATAAGTATACACCCACTCTCACACCTAGACAGACATTCACGCACCTACTCACAGACCCAATCACACTCTCACACACCCACTCCCAGACCCACTGAAACCCTCACACACCCACTCACAGACCCCAACAGACACTGGCACATCCAGTAAGACACTGATGCACCCACCTTCACACCCAGACACTCTCACAGCCACTCTCATCCCCAGATACACCCTCTCACACCTATTCTCACACCCAGAGAGATAAGCCGTGGCCAACTCCCACCATGCCTGGCCAAAGGGTCGTGCGGAGGGTGGGGTTGGGTGGTGAGAGGAATGTGCCACAGGGTCCAGCCGCAGGCAAGGCCATGTGGTAAACCACTGATGCACCCGGCCAAAAGGCTGTGCGCGGCAGTGGTTGGATTAACATTTAGTAATGAAATTTACTCTACTTTAGAAAAACCTGGAAAATTCATTAAAAAAAACAAAGGTTACAGGGATGTTATAGTTAGGAAATAGAATTAAAAAAACATAGACATTCACTTAAAAAAACAGAAGGTTATTTGGTGGTTATATTTAGGCTTACATTTAAACTTACAAAACCATAGAAATTCACTGGTTATAGTTACAGTTATCTCAATTAAGTATAACTTGTGCCCTAAGGTAACTATAACTTGTGCCCTAGCCATGCACTGCTAATTACCCCACAAATTACGGCACTCATGACATCTTTGATTACATCTCTGAAAACATCAATGTAATATGTGCAGTAAATTTTTTGACGAAAAAACTGTGCATGGTGGGGACGCACGTTATAATTACCTTAGGGCATGAGTTATACTTACTTGAGATAACTATAACTGTATATATTAAACAAAACAGCCATAACAATATAAGAAATTGAAAAATAAAAAATACATTAATTAATGAACACCAGTGGTTCTTAAACGTTTGGCTTAGGTGGACACTTGGACCCCCATTTAGTCATTACTGGAACCTGGGAAACCCCCCCTGGATTCTTATTAGAATCCACCCCCTCCCAACTGAGTCACTACTAGAGTTATTCCTGGAAGCCAGGGACCCAGGCCTAAGTAATTTGTTGACGGGGAGGGTGGGTTAGATTGGCCACTCAAATAAAACATATTGCGTTATTATAAATTTTACACATGCAAGGTTTGCAAGTAACATTTCCATGACATCTCCTGGATAAAGGGCAGCCTGACCTTCCTTCCCCTTGGGTTCTTCTATAGACATTTATCTCACTCCTGCGTAGGCACAGCCTCTCACCCCCTTTACTTCACTAGTAGGCAATCAGGCTCCCTATTCTGCACTACCTGCTAGGTGCGATCTCTTGAGTGACCTGCTTGACATACAGGGAGTGCAGAATTATTAGGCAAATGAGTATTTTGACCACATCATCCTCTTTATGCATGTTGTCTTACTCCAAGCTGTATAGGCTCGAAAGCCTACTACCAATTAAGCATATTAGGTGATGTGCATCTTTGTAATGAGAAGGGGTGTGGTTTAATGACATCACCACCCTATATCAGGTGTGCATAATTATTAGGCAACTTCCTTTCCTTTGGCAAAATGGGTCAAAAGAAGGACTTGACAGGCTCAGAAAAGTCAAAAATAGTGAGATATCTTGCAGAGGGATGCAGCACTCTTAAAATTGCAAAGCTTCTGAAGCGTGATCATCGAACAATCAAGCGTTTCATTCAAAATAGTCAACAGGGTCGCAAGAAGCGTGTGGAAAAACCAAGGCGCAAAATAACTGCCCATGAACTGAGAAAAGTCAAGCGTGCAGCTGCCATGATGCCACTTGCCACCAGTTTGGCCATATTTCAGAGCTGCAACATCACTGGAGTGCCCAAAAGCACAAGGTGTGCAATACTCAGAGACATGGCCAAGGTAAGAAAGGCTGAAAGACGACCACCACTGAACAAGACACACAAGCTGAAACGTCAAGACTGGGCCAAGAAATATCTCAAGACTGATTTTCTAAGGTTTTATGGACTGATGAAATGAGAGTGAGTCTTGATGGGCCAGATGGATGGGCCCGTGGCTGGATTGGTAAAGGGCAGAGAGCTCCAGTCCGACTCAGATGCCAGCAAGGTGGAGGTGGAGTACTGGTTTGGGCTGGTATCATCAAAGATGAGCTTGTGGGGCCTTTTCGGGTTGAGGATGGAGTCAAGCTCAACTCCCAGTCCTACTGCCAGTTCCTGGTAGACACCTTCTTCAAGCAGTGGTACAGGAAGAAGTCTGCATCCTTCAAGAAAAACATGATTTTCATGCAGGACAATGCTCCATCACACGCGTCCAAGTACTCCACAGCGTGGCTGGCAAGAAAGGGTATAAAAGAAGGAAATCTAATGACATGGCCTCCTTGTTCACCTGATCTGAACCCCATTGAGAACCTGTGGTCCATCATCAAATGTGAGATTTACAAGGAGGGAAAACAGTACACCTCTCTGAACAGTGTCTGGGAGGTTGTGGTTGCTGCTGCACGCAATGTTGATGGTGAACAGATCAAAACACTGACAGAATCCATGGATGGCAGGCTTTTGAGTGTCCTTGCAAAGAAAGGTGGCTATATTGGTCACTGATTTGTTTTTGTTTTGTTTTTGAATGTCAGACATGTATATTTGTGAATGTTGAGATGTTATATTGGTTTCACTGGTAATAATAAATAATTGAAATGGGTATATATTTGTTTTTTGTTAAGTTGCCTAATAATTATGCACAGTAATAGTCACCTGCACACACAGATATCCCCCTAACATAGCTAAAACTAAAAACAAACTAAAAACTACTTCCAAAAATATTCAGCTTTGATATTAATGAGTTTTTTGGGTTCATTGAGAACATGGTTGTTGTTCAATAATAAAATTAATCCTCAAAAATACAACTTGCCTAATAATTCTGCACTCCCTGTAGATTGACTTGTTAAGCCTGCAGTGGTTGTTGTGGACCCTTCTGTATTTGTTCACTTTCCCGTCAGCAATAGGGTGACCATTGAGCCCACTGTAACTGTTATAGCCCCCCCTTCACACCTTAGCCTATGGTAGTAGTAGGGCTTTGAGCAGGAGCCCTAGTCAGTCCAACCTAACTAACCTTTTGCCTCAAAGACGTTTTAACAGAACGTGTGTCATGGTTTCTTGGAATATAGCGAGGTTAAAGAAAAAGTTAAACGCTTCTCAGTGCCTGAATATCACCTGCTCTACCCATATAATTTGTATCCAGGAACAGGACAGGTGGCTGCTCTCCACATCGAAGGCTTTTCCTCTTTGTTTGCCCCAGCAACTCAATTGCCAGGAGGTAGAACAAAGGGTGGGTTACAACTGTTGATTTCCAACTTATTCCCTGTTAAGGTGAAAAAATCTGTCACATTCTCTCCCTATTATTAATGTGTGACGTTGAATTTTAAGGGGGAGTCTGATGTGATCATTATAAACAACTACAATAATGTATTTGATATCACACAAGGGAAGGTTGTTAGAGTTTACGAAACCAACTTGAATGCATTTTGGGGCAATTTCAATCTGTTTGCCCATTCATTGGGGCACGGGATTTTAATGTTTAAAGTGATTCTCAGCAAAACAGGTATGTGGCTTCACGAATGGGGCAGGTGAGGGAACCCAGCACTTCTGACACTCTGAATATGGGAAATGTCTGAATAATATGCTGCGTAAGTATGATTTACTATTGTTGGAAGATTGTAAGACTCCAGGCATTACTCAACTACACACATTTGTGGCAGGGGGACATCACTCCACATTTGTTTACATCTTAATTAGCTCAAACTTTAACTACTTGGTAACCAGCATTAGAGGTAAAGAAATATTAACCGCGATCACACCCCCCTGTTTTTTTTCTGTTCTCTTACAAGCTAAACATTGACAAAAATATGCCAAGATCCAATCTATTGCCCCTAGTAGAACAAACGGTACCCACATTAAAAGGATGGGAAATTGGTGTCCCAATCCATCCTGTAAAAATTGTTTCATCTGGTAGACAGTGATAGGTTAATCGTGAGTGTTCTCAGGCCTCACATTTATTAAGAATTGCTCCGCATCAGATCCCAAGAGATCAATCTCTGATCAAGCATTTAAGGAAGTAGTAGACGGCCTCTATACTAGTCGGAAAGGAGGAGACGTGGGAAAAAGCACATTCAGACCTGGTCCAGGATGCAGAAACTAATGATACACCACTATTCTGGAGCATTGTAAATACCATACTTTTTTGCGCCGCATTTGCGGCGCTTTTTGACGCAAAAGTGGCATAAACTTATAAAATACAATTGCATTTTGTAAGTTTGCCGCGCTTTTGCGTCAAAAAATGGCGCAAATGCGGCGCTAAAAAAGTATAAATATGGGCCCATGTTTCTAAAGGGTGCTTCAAGTCCTGTGCTAACATCCTTTGTACCCTCACCGGCCTCAGTTGAGCATTTTGTGAAGTTTTTCGACCCGATACCGACTGATGAATTAGGGTACCTAGTACCGGTCTTAAACAAATTGACAGAGAGTCCTGGCTTACTAAATATTCTACCTTTGACGTTCAAGTTAAG
Source organism: Pleurodeles waltl (assembly GCF_031143425.1). NCBI lineage: Eukaryota > Metazoa > Chordata > Amphibia > Caudata > Salamandridae > Pleurodeles > Pleurodeles waltl. The sequence continues at coordinate 684,498,089 of NC_090446.1, forward strand.
CACAATACTGGATGCTTTGTACCAAGAGAAATGCCTCTGGTCCCAAAGGGGTTTCTGTCGACGCCTTTCTAGGAGTGGGCGAACTGTGGGCACTGATACATACTCTAATTTTTTATGCAGCAGCACATTGTCTGCTCTCATGGGTTAAGTCCATCATAATCCCTGTATACAAGAAAGGCTTTAAAGCGGACCCAAAATGCTATTGTCAGAATCTCCCTTCTTGGTTCCTCGGACAAACTCCTGGGAAGGGTTGTTCTAAAGAAGTGAGGACTGGGCATGAGAGAATTGCATTTTGTCTGCGGTCCAGTATGGATTCAGGAAGGGACTTGGTGCAGTTGACCAGTGCTGAAACCTCGAACGTCTGATCGGGAAGGCTGTTAGAGTGAAGACTGGAATGCTCCACATTTGCTTTGTAGATCTTATCAGTGTATTTGGCCAAGAAGACCACAAGATATTCTGGCACACTCTGCTCTCCTATGGGGCTCCATGGGGCTCATTAGCCTTCTTGCTCAGTTATGTAAGATTCTTGCAGCCAGGTAAGGTAAGGATTGACCCTAACAGTGAATTAATGCTTTCTCTTAGCTCTTAGAATTAGGCAAGAAGTCTGCCAGGGGTGCATTATGGTGACATTCTTATTCTCCTTGTTTATAAATGGAGTCGGTGACAAACTGCAGTCCCTGCAAGCTGATGCACTAGTAGTCGCCAATCCCCAGATACCTTTGAACCATACCTCCAGGAGGCTGGAATAAAGCACTGTTTACTTACTTGGCAGGTATTTTTAACTTTCACTATCCACACAACACCCCCCAAACCTGTCCTTCATCATTAGAACACTTCTATAAATGCTCCCATGTAACTCGTAAGATGCAGCATGCCCCGTTCCATAGCGGATGGACCCAATGATAAAGCAGGCTACCAAGAGAAAATCTTGGTGGGTGAGGTTTATATAAGAAAACCATGTGTTTTCTTTGTTATGTTGAGGGTTAGTCCATGTAAAAACAAAAAGGCTCTTTTGGTTTTTGGTACATGTGGATATAATAGGCAAATAATCACTGAACTCTGCAAAATTACTGCTTATACAATCATAGGCTGAAAAAAGGAGCTCAAAGAAGGGTGGGAGGCTAGAGTGGGAGATTATTTGCCAAAAACTACGTGAGAGAGGTGTCTCGATTTCGTGAAACAGGTAACAAGGAATGTAGGATTACACTTCAATCAGTTTAATTATATGCACCCCACTTATGTGATACCACAAATGCTTGGTCATGTGTATTTAACCTCTTTGACTAAATGTCCCAGAAGCACATAGACTGTAGCTTATTTTTCAACATATAGTTTGGCGGTGTTAAATGATATCCCAATATTGGATTGTGTTACTATGTTACTTGACAGAAATGACAAATCGACTTCTTCCTCTAGACCTAACGAACTGCTTTCTTAATTCTCGACCAATCACAAAAAAGACAAAACAAAGGAATCATTGTTTTTAAGTTTGCCTATGGCCCTCATCCACCAATGCCTTGTTAGTAGAAGGCTGATGCAGAGATTTTCTGCATCAGTAGAAATAGCAGAGAAATTGAATGGGCAGGGTGGTGGTTTCAAAAGAGGTCATATACACTAAGTGGGAAAGTTACCTTGAAAATCTAGAATCTAAAACAGATGAATGTCTGCAATGAGCAGACTTGAAGGCACTCTAGCTCCGCATAATGTAATCTCAGTTCAAATGAGATGTGCCAAGGACCCCTCTTAAATTAAGGAATTACATATTTGCTGTCCGCATTGTCAGTTAGGATGTGTAGCTCACAATTAATCTTATTCCAGCATAAGTGGTTACACCGTGTAATTCCGTTCAGGTTTCCATGGAATTCAATGAATACTGTAGTGGAACAGCCCAATGCATATAGTCCTAATTATTTCATATCTTGTGGTTACGTTTTATGTAAGTTCAAATTGCCCTCTATTTGACACAGGTACATCGGCTAAGGTAACTCTGGAGATTTGTTGTATAATGTAGCAATGTAATATTCTTATCTTAGAATGTGGGTTTTAGTTTGACACTGGATCAAATGCAATGATGATGCTGTGTTGAAAAATGTAATACAGACATATGATAACAAATTAGACTCATAAATGTGGTCCTTTTGCTTTTTCACATGGTGAAGACATGCAAGTTTACATATTTGTGTAACTTTACATTTGTTTTTTGTGAATAGCCCAAAGTCATAAAGTTTCTAAAAAAGTATGAAAATATTTTATACTTGTAATTACGCATAAATATACCCCCGTAATATATAGCACAATAATATTGGCTACTGTTGTATTTTTGTATAAATTTTTTACTTTACTATACTTAAAAAACACATCATTAAAAACATATCAAAATAATGTAACACTTACAATACCAGTACCTTTAAAAGGAATGTTACAGTTATTACTATACTAATAAAGTATACATTAAAAAACATTTATTATGTAAATAGCTATAACATTTCATTTAACTAGAATCTAATCATCTTAATATCAATTAAGCATACAATTAAATTCCAACTAAAATACATATACATTTTATAAACAGTACAGCGTGGCATCAGCCAGTCTGTAATAATTGCTAGGATTCCCAGTATAGGAATTCCTCTGATTTGTGCTTGCTAATAATTTTGCCCCTGTTTAATGAACATCCAGAAACGTTTTCAAATCTATTGCTTTTTCTACATTACCAATGGATACAAATTGGCAACAATATAGATTATGGTCTGCAGATTATCCTTTTGGGTAGTACAGATGAGTAGGATATGTTTTTTAAAGATGAGGGTATTTTAACTTAGTGGTCTGTGGAGGCTGTATCTTCATGATATTTCACAAGAGTTCCGCAGTACATGCCAATGACAAGGCATTATGTGATTAGCTAATCACTGTCTTTACAAAATGTGAAAGGCAGCCATTTTGTTTAAGTAGTCTTAGGCCCTCATTGCCAGTGCGAGCAGAACACCGCTGGTCCTATTACAGGTTCACCTGTTCTGCCCGCCGCCCCTGTGGAGAACAGGGCCTTCACATTGCAGCTGGCTCGTAATCGAGCCGGTCGCAAAGTGAGGGTGTAGCAGGTGCAGCAGCATCCGTTATGCATGCCACTGCCCGAAATTCGGGCAGTGGAATGCACAATGGGGCTTTCGATGCCATGTCACTCAATTGGTGGTTGGCTGGAGCTAAATACTGTTCATGACTTGGAATCACAATGTTACCCCCCTTATTAGCAGGGTGGATAACAATGTTGCTAGAGGTGGCAATTGAGTTGCATAACAAAGAAAAAGAGAATATGAATTAATTATTGATCTCCAGACACTAATGCTCAATGGGTTGAATCTGGATTAGTGTACATTTACAAGCTTAATTGATTAATTTTGGAAAACAAAAATGCAGTAGTTATTTCTATGCGTATATGAGTTTTTAACTTGCTAATTTTATGTTTTTTGTATTTTTTCACTTTACAGAAAAAGTGGAAGGGCTGTCGATTTCTTTCATCATGTCAGCTGGGGAGCACTTACAGCTGTCCTTATATGATATTCTTCAGTTCACTGGTGTTGGTGATGTGTGTTACTGGGGTCACAAGTTTAGAGTAGATTAGCTGTCTTATACACTTATGTAACTTGACAATTTTGTATTGTATTATTTGTATTTTTGATTTTCATTCTATATTATTTATATACTTTTTCATGTGACAGTTACTTGTTGTGTGTTACAGGGAGTGAGTCCCCTATTTGTCCAGTTTTCCTGTGATAGGTCATAAACTTATGGCTCTAGTGGGGCAATATAAACTATAATTTGTAGTAATGTTTACTTTATAGCACTAATTCAGAGTGCTCACCCACAGGTGATAGTGCCATATATTTGACTATATATACAATTTTTATGTACATTTTGATGAGGTTGTAACATGTTATGGTTTCAGTGTGTAGATATGAGAATAGCACATGCAGGAATAGTACATTGTTTCCATTGGATAATTTGTAGATAATTTTAAAATGTGAAACTATACATTTTTACAAATGTGATTACTAGCATTGTTTGATGTTATTATATACATATGATTCTGTTTATTAATGTTGGCAACTTGATTAATTTTGTGAGGAATATTTTGGTAAATAAATGAAATAGTATGTGCTTTAATTATACTGCTATATATGATAAGATGGCACCCATGTAATGTCGTCTGTTATGGACGCTTTGTCTTACAAGAGTCAGTTTTCACTGTCTATGTATGTTTCAAATGGTTCTATATATGTTTTGCACAACACAGTGATTACGTGAGCTAGGCATTTGGTTTGGCTTGAACGCGTCATGAAGAGTGATTAAATTCTGATCAAATCACTGCCTGATTGAGTGCCGTTGTTAATTTTCATTGGACTGTGTATATTCTCAACCAGAATTCTTGTTTGGTCTCACACTCCACCCCTCTCGGGTGCAGGGTCGTATTGATTGCTGTTTTGTATATATATATATACAGCTATATATATATATATATATATATATACAGCTATATATATATATATATATATATAGATGTACATATATATATAAATATATATATGTATATATATATCTTAAAAAATAAAAACAATTTTGTACTGCATCATATTTCACAAATACAGTGCCCTACTATGTATTTTCAATTTTTTACATATTTAATTCTTTAGAAAAATGTCTATGGAGTACCTCGGTAACTCTGTAATACCTAGGAATTAGCACTCTACTTAAAAATGTAAGAATTGCATTTGTTAAAAAAATATAAATACACTGTAGTACACTATATTTCACTACAATAGTGTATTACACTGTACTTTTGATTTTTACTATATTTTTTTCCTTAAGTACGCTGGTACTATGTAGGTACTAGCATGGTTCTCTGAACAGTGTTTGAAACACATACAAAAAATTGTAAATAAACTTCACCACCTATTACCACTTTAATAAAGTGGTAATACATAAGGAACAACAATAAAAACTACTATCTACCTATATCTAAGTCCCTAAACCAGAACATAGCCAAAGTGTGCTCAAAACTACGTGGCTGCCTTTTACATTTTGGAAAGACAGCCATTGGCCAATCATATACTAGCTTGTCATCAGCATGTACCACGGTTTGCTGCAAACATACCATGGCATTCTGTGGCACAATGTGTAGCACAGTACTTTGACACTTATAACTTTAGCACTACCTAAACTATTTACACTTAGTACTACAATTTGCACCCCACAATCTATATATTCCTGCAGCATTATCTCAACACCCATTCACATGTGTTCACACTGCATCTCTTTAAGCTACCATACTCCAGTCCACTCTATGCCACTCCATTATTCCCCATTCCCCTGTTTGATATTGCACTCTCCGCTATTCCACTCTACAGGACTCCACTATATAGCACTCCACTGTATGCTAATCCACTGTACGCCACTCCACTTTACCCACTTCACCCCACACTTTACAGCACTACACTGAATGCTATCACACTCTATGCCACTCAATTTTATGACACTCCAGTCTACCCATTCCGCTTTTCACTATTCCACTGTACTCCAATCCACTCTATGATTTTCCACTGTACACAACTCCACACTATGCTACTACAACCTACGCTATTCTACTCTATGCCACTCCACTCTAACTCACTCCAGTCTACCCATTCAACTGTTTGCTACTCCACTGTATGCACTCCATTCTTTGCCACTCCAGTGTATTTCGTTACACTATACACCACTCCTCTCTACTTTACACTATTAAACTGTACAACACTCCACTCTATGCCACTCCAGTCCATGCCACACCAATGTATGCCACTCCACTCTACGCTACTCCACTCAATGCTACTTCCAGTGTATTCCACGCCACTCTATGCCTCTCCACAACCAATACACTCAATTCCATTCTATACTACTATACATTACGTTTCCACTCTATACCAACCCACTCTATGCTACTCCACTGTATGCCACTCCAGTATATGCCACTCCAGTCTATGCTATTACACTGCATGACACTACACTTTACCTGACTGCACTCTACACCACTCTACTACACAACACTCCATTCTATGCTATTCCACTGGATGCCACTCCACTGTATGCCACTTTACTCTACATTATTCCACTGTGCACAGCTCTACTCTACACCACCCCATTTTATGCTATTCCACTCGATGTTGTCCATTTTACACCTTTTCACTATATGCCACTCTGGTGTACGCTATTCTACTGCTTGCCACTCCACTTTATGCCTCTCTACTCTATACCAATCCACTGTAGCCCTCTCCACTCTACACTATTCCACTCTATGCCACACCACTCTATGCCACTATATTGTACAACACTGCACTCTATGCCACTCCACTCTAAGCTATTCCACTGTGCTCTACTCCACTCTACACCAATCAACTCTTCACTATTCCACTGTGTTATAGTCAAATCTATGCAACTCCTCAGTGCTCTCTTCAACTCAAGGCCACTCCACTCTGCTCTACTCCACTGTACTCCACAACACTGTATCTCACTCCACTCTACACCAATGTACTACACTGTATTTTACTGTATGCCACTCCACTCTTCACCTCTCCACTCTATTCCACTCACTCTACATCACTCCACTGTAGTCTATTCAACTCTTTACCAGTCTACTCTAGGCCACTCCAGGATATGCTGCTTCACTGTATCCCACTCTGTTCTATGCTATTCACTGTATGAAGCTCCACTCTATGCCACTCTTTTGTTTGACACTCCTCTGTATGCCATGCCACTGTACACTACTTTGCTGTATGCTATTCCTCCAGAGGCCACTACACTCTATGCCACTCCACTCTATCCCATTCCACTCTACGAAACTCCTCTCTATGCAATTCAACACTACAACTACACTACTCCACTCTACACCAGACCACTCTACTGTATGTCACTCCACTCCATGCTATTCCACTGTACGAAACTCCACTTTATACCACTCCACTGTACGCTATTCCGCTCTATGCCACTCCAATCTATGCCACTCTACTTTGCGCCACTCCACTATTTGCTTTTCCACTCTACAACACTCCACTCAACACCTCTCCACTCTAAGCTATTCCTCAGTATGCAACTGCATTCTACCGCTCTCCACTACATGTCACTCCTCTCTACACCACTCCTCTCGACACCACTCTAATATATGCTAGTCCACTGTACACCATTACACTGCATAACCCTCCACTCTACACCACTCCACTGGACGCTATTCCACTGTATGCCACTCTACTGTACACCCCTCCAGTGTATGACACATTCAGTTGTACCCCACACCCCTCTATACCACTCTATTATACAGTGGAATAGTGTTAACGGGAGTGGCTTTTCAACTGTACACAAATACACTCTATGCCACTATGCTGTATGCTATACCACTCTGCACCACTCCTCTTGACTCTTTGCCACTCCAGTCTATGCAACTCCATTGTATGAGACTCCACTCTGTGTTACTCAACTCTATGCTATTTCAGTGTATGCCACTCCATTGTAAGGTATTCTAGTGTATGCAAATTCACTGTACACCACTCCCCTGTATGCCACACCACTGTACGCTATTCCAATGTACCACACTCCACTCTACCCCACTTCAATCTATGCCACTACACTCTACACCACTCCACTGTACAGTATTTCACTCTATGCCACTCCACCTGACGCTACTCCAGTAAACAGCACTCTGCTGTATGCCACTCCACTCTACATCACTCTGTTCTATGCTGATCCACGGTATAAAACTCCACTCTAAGCCTCTCCACTCTACACCACTCACTTTTTGCCACTCCACTGTATGCAATCCACTGTATGCCACTTCCCTCTACACCACTTCACTCTATGCTACTCTACTCTATGCCACTCCATTCTATGCCTTTTGAGTGTGCCCCATTCCACTCTACCCAACTCCACTCCACTGGACTCAACAACATTGTACTCCAATCAAAAACAGTGCAGGTTCACCACGGTGCCCCACTATAGCCCATTCTGTACTACTCAACTGTACAAAAATGTACTCCAGTCAATGTGGGTGTACAGCACTCTACTTTTTTCTATGCCACTGTACAACATTCTATTACACAGCACAACTTGCTGTAAGCTGCTCCACCTCACTTTCTATGCTCTACTCTACAACACACTACACCACTATCCTCCACTGTATTTCAATACTGCACTCTACGTCACTCCACTCACTATACGTTACTCTAAGCCACTCAACTCTGACACTCTGTGCCACTCCACTCTGCCATACTGTACTGTACTCTACTCCAAACTATTCTAATGTAGAACGCAGTTATCCACTCTGACACTCCACTCTACAACAATTTCTGACACTCTACAATGTGCCCGTCCACTCCACTGTACAACACACCACTACACTCTACAACCCCTTACTGCAGCATATGCTTTGCCACTCCACTTTATTCCACTCATGCCACTTTACAACATGCTACTCAACTCTATGCTGCACCACTCCACTGAACTCCACTTCTCTCTACTCCACTGCATGACATTTAACCCACTGTATGCCACTGTATGACACCGCACTGCCCCCCTCCACCATAATCTAATCCACTGTATGGAACACTGCTCTACAAGACTCTACTGCACTCTATGATACTACACTCTACCCTACTCTGTAATCTTACACTATATTGTACAACCCTCTACTCCACTGTATGTCCCTACACTAAGGGCCACACGTATCAAGCGTTTTTGCATTCACAAAAGGTGCCAATGGCCGTTTGCGAATGCAAAAATGCCCTTTATTACGTATGAAAATAGCGATTCCTTAAAAGTGTGAGCCCGTTTAGAGAATCGCAAATTGCGATTCTCTAAATAAGAAATCGCAAATAAGGAATCATTATTTGCGATTTCTTAAGCACATGTATCAAGCTTTTCCTTAATGTGAATTAGGTATTAGAGAATCGCAATTACCACCAATTAAAACTTGGTGGTAACCATGTGCAAATTTTAAAAATGCATAAAAAATGCATTTTCAAAATTGACATGCAACGCACACATGCCCCTTTGGCATGTGTGCGCCTTACATGTCCTGAAATATTTTTTGGGGTGCAGCAGAGAGTGCCTTAGGCCCCCAACACCCTTGGGTTTTGCATTTCCTAAATTGCGAATTCCAGTTAGGAATTCGCAATTTGGGAAATGCAAAGAATTCGCATATAACAGGCCCATAGGTGCGAATGGGCTCAGAATCGCTATTTGTGATTCGGTAATAGCATTAGCGATTTTTAAGAAATCGCTATTACCAAATCGCAAATATGATACATACCATTTTGTGAATCAGAAATAGCGATTTCTTAAAAATCGTTATTAGAGAATCGCAAAGTCCTTTCTTCATACATCTGTCCCTAAGACTCTTCTTCACTCTATGATACTTTGCAACACTCTGCGACACCCCACCCCACTGTACTATACAAGACACCACTCCAATTTATAACGGTTTACTCCACTCTATGCTACATCTCTCCACTCTACTGCACTCCATGCTACCATACAGTGCAACACGCTACTCCACTCTATAACACTTTAAACCACCATACACTATGTGACTCAACTGTACAATACACCACTTTAGTCTTCTTCACTCTACGACTCTACACTGTACCACCCTACCATGTAAGAAACTCTCCTCCACTCTATTGTACAACACTCCACTCAATGACTCTGAACTCTACTATTTGACACAAATTTTTATTACAGAAAAAAATCCAAAGGTTAAATCTTTGTTATAGTTAGGAAAGCTTTATTCTTTCTACACAGAACAAAGTTAAACCACACAAAAATTTGAAATACTAGAGTTATACTTTTACATTTAACGTATAATTTACACAACACCTTCACATTAATATATCTTTCGAGACAGAACACAGTGCATGGTAGCGTGGTGAGTGTTAATTAATTTAGTGTGGATACCGGAGGGGGAAGTCATAGAGCATTTGAGATGGAAAAGTGTCACAGTGGAAGGAATGACATGAGGCTAGCAAGTAATACCTGCTGTACATAGGAAAAATTATTGAGTTGTGACACTTATGAAACAGACTGACACCCACCATGTGTGGTATGAGAGGTTTTGGAATGATTTCCATTTGCAAAGAATGTTTTTTATTCCATTAATTAGTAATAGGTCCGTGAGACACATATCTGATTGGTTTAGTTTCAGGGTGGGAGAATGGGGCCAAGGGCCTAGGGTAACTGAGAAAATTCAAGGAGATCTGAATGTTGGTGATTGTATTTATGGTTTTCTGAATCTCATTCTAGCAATCATTGAGCTTTCCACAGTGGAATAATATACAGATGAGAGTGCCCAGGACGTTTTGGCAATTCTAGCAAATGTCTGAGTCCCTAATCTGGGGAGTATCATAGATGTCCAGTACGCTCTGTGTAGTATCCACTCCTTACATTGTGAGAGTTGGGGAGAATTTATTTTTAAGGGCATATGTTCAGATCTTTTTCCATGATACGTTGTTTAAGGTTAAGAGAGTGGAAGTATGGGTGGTTTCAATAGACTTAGGGGGTTATTCTAACTTTGGAGGAGGTGTTAATCCGTCCCAAAAGTGACGGAAAAGTGACGGATTTACCACCAGCCGAGCCGTATTACGAGTCCATTATATCCTATGGAACTCGTAATACGGCTGGTGGTATATCCGTCACTTTACCGTCACTTTTGGGACGGATTAACACTCCTCCAAAGTTAGAATAACCCCCTTAGTTTGGATTTCGGACATGATTCTCTAGTTAGTGTTAGAGAAGTTCAGGAATTTGTACATTTTGGATGCTGCTTGGGGCATTTTGGATAATTTAAAAAGGAGGGGAATCAGGTCCGAGTTGTGTGGGGTAGGATTATTTTTCATTGCAAACTTTAGTTTAAAGAAGTTGTAGAATTCAATGATTTGTTTTTGATTGTGAGAGTTCTGTAAGTCTGCAAACATTTTAGGGTACATTGAGGGGCCAAGATCTTTTAGGAATAAGATTTTGTTTGATGACCATGATGTCCATGATGGGGATGTGCCTTTGATCTTAATTTTTGTGTTGTTCAACAGGGAAGAGTAGTCTGAGTTTTAGATTTTATGTGGAGGCATTTTATCCAGTGATCTGAGAGCCGAGATGGTGTCCTTGCGAATAATATGAGAGTGTTGTAGTGGGACTGTTTTCATAGTTAACAATGAAGTTAAAGCGTATGGTTTTGCCAGTGAGTTTTCAACGTGAACCTATAACAGTGTGTCTACTCTGTCAGGGTTGATCCACCAAGTGGCTTGTTTGATTATAAAGGCAAGTTGGTATTTAAAGAAATTAGGGATGTTAAGACCTCCAAAGCCTTTTTAGTTATAGTTTCTTGAGAGAAAGTCTACCTTTTTTCCTTTCCAGAGGAATTTGGAAATTACTGCATTAAGATTATTGAAGAAGTTGTCCATTAGTTGTAAGGGAAGGATTGAAGTGATAAGGTATATTTGCGGGGCAATTATCATTTTAGTGCATTCCATGCAATCCAAACATGTCATGAATTTTGATGACCAGGCTGAGAGAAACTCTTTAATTTTCTTAGGAGAATCTCCTCCTTTATTTTTCTTGTGTCTTCTAGGTTACTTTTGAAGTCTAGACCTAGGTATTTATTCTGCGAGGATTGCCAATTTAGCATTATTCACAATGGAGAGTAGAGTTAGGTTATTCAGAAGGAAAACGTCTGAGACCTGCACTTAGGAGTTAATTTCAGGTAAGATTGGTGGGATGGCAGTGTTGGGCTCTTGTGAAAATATCAGTACTTCGTCTGCATAGGCGGCAACTTTGTAGGAAGTGTTACCTATAAATATATCTTTTATAAGTGTGTTGGATCTGATGGAGATAAGGAGAGGTTTGGTGAGTAAGAGGTAAAGAAGAGGAGAAAGGGGACAACCTTGTCTAGTTCCTTGTACTAGGTTTATTTTATTTGATATGATCCTATTAACTTTACTACAACCATAGGATTGGCAATACAACACAAATGTCTGATGGATAAAGGTATACCCAAGGTTAAATACCTTTGATGGTGGAAATTTCTTCGCATAAACTGATTTTGTTTCCATTTTTCCTTTTTGAATTAGGTAGTTCCTCCTTTCTATTTCTATTTCCATAACAAATATGATAAAAAGCAAAGTTAATAGGAGCAGGACTTTTGTAAAGAGGTGTAGTTTAATGCATCAAAAGTAGCAGTTATGCATTTAAAATACATTTTCTACACATATATTGATAAATAAAGAGGAGCGGAGAGAGATACCAAGAATCAGATCTTCACTTATAAGAAATATGGGCAAGCTTTGTCAAAGACAAGAGGTTTGTCTCTAATATGCTGACATATGAAAAGAAAGACACTTACTATTGCGATCTGTGTTTGTTAACACATTCACACTAGCTCTTTTGGCAGTCCCCAGAGAGTGAGGAGCTTAAGACTGCAGTATCACAGGCTGTTACCAGGTGTCTCGAAAGGGTGCAGCACAAGCAGTACCTGTGCAGTACCACAGGCTGTTACTATGTGTCCCAAGATTAGCTCTTTGACTAATAAGATCTTTACGCAGTTCTGGACTGAGATTTTGTTAAACTCCTCTGTTATGTTGAATAAACACATTTATCTCTTTAATCTCTTTTTGTACCCATGCAAACTATGAGCCTGATTCACAAAGGTAAACTTAGGGGCTTCCTACATGTTAGGTAGTCCCAACATAGGACCCCCAAACTCGCGGGGAGGACACTACTGTCATGGCAGTGGAGTTCCCCACACCTTATTGCGATGTTCTTGGTGGGCTTCCCGGTGGAAACATTGTACTAGAGCGTTCCCGCAGGTCAGTCTGGTGTGAACAGTGCTACGAGATACCAATTAGCTCCCTTGAAGGTGCTGATTGCTATCTTGTGGCACAGAGGGGGCCGACCAGCACTCTTGGAATGCACATTGTCTGAAACAGTGTGCATTCCGATGGTGCTTGGCAGTGGGGCCCCTGCACTGCCCACAACAGGGTTGTGGGCAATGCAGGGGGCCCCCTGGACCTCCAGCACTTCCTTTCTGCCAACATTTGCATGGCGGGCTCCCCGTCATGAAAAGGCTGACAGAAAGGGGGGCTGTAATCAGCATGGTGGCGCTGAGTTCAGTGCCACCATGGCTGATTACAAGCCAGACTGCTGTCATGCTGTCGGGAACTATTTTCCTGGCGGGCACGACTGTCCTTTGGCATTTCCACTGTCAGAGTCGTACATTAGCAGTTGGACTGCCAAAGCTGCAGCGGTCCAACAGCCACCATGAGGCGTAATGAAGCCCTAAGACGTTTAGGCGGTTATTCTGACCGCCGGGGCCAGGGTCGGCGGGAGCACCGCCGACAGGCCGGCGGTGCCTTCAGGGCATTCTGACCGCGGCGCTTCGGCCGCGGTCAGAAGAGGCAAACCGGCGGTCTCCCGCCAGTTTACCGCTGCCCTTTGAATCCCCCATGGCGGCGCAGCTTGCCGCGCCGCCATGGGGGATTCTGACACCCCCTACCGCCATCCTGTTCCTGGCGGTCCGCCCGCCAGGAACAGGATGGCGGTAGGGGGTGCCGCGGGGCCCCTGCCGTGCCCATCCCATGCCCGTAAGAGGGCCCGCAAAGTATTTCAGTGTCTGCTAAGCAGACACTGAAATACGCGACGGGTGCAAGCTCTTTTGGAGAGCGCCCGCCGGCCCAGAGGAAATGTCTAAATGGCCGCCGCGGTCTTTTGACCGCGGTGCGGTCATTCAGCGGAGGTAGCTTGGCGGGCGGCGGAACATTAGAATCAGGCCCTTAGTGTAAACTTAGACCAAAAGCCTACATTTATGAATTTCAGTATTCACAAAGGGTATTTATGAGCAGTATCTTTATGTCAGCACTCGGGGCAGAGTCTCTGCAGTCATGAGGAATCTTCACACTTGGGGCAGAGTCCTTGCACTCAGGGCAGAGACTCTGCACTTGGGGCAGAGGAAGTCTAATTGCATACACCTGCAGACTATCAGTTCCACCAGCAATCTCAACACTACAGACCACACAAAAGCAACAAACAAACAAACAAGGCCCTTGTTTGTCTGCACCGACTTTTCATCTGCCTCCACCACGATACCACTGAGGAGAAAGAAGAATGATACTGAGGGGAGACCACTATGATACTCCAGTTCGTAATGAGTCACCACAAAAGGCTGCATGGTCTACAAGCCCTACAACAACAGTGCCAAACAGAAGGCACCCTTATGGCAGCATTACACTACTGGGGTCACTGTGCTGGGGGAGGACGTCTGTACAGTCACAGATATTAACTAGAAGTGGCAGGATGAGAGGAGGCGAGTGAAAATAAAGTAAAGCAGGATAGAGGTGGCCAGAGCTCTCCCAGGGGGACACACTGAACCCTGCCTCCAATACACCCACTTGAGAGGGACATCCTCACCACCATAGACCCCCCACATGCTCCACGGCCTACCTGTGAGTGATGACCTCAATATGGTGAGACCACTATGATACTCCAGTTCCTAATGAGTCATAGTGATGACTTCAATATGGTGCCAGGTAATAGGTGATGATCCTGAGAGAGCGTAGCTTATATAATCAATATTAACATGAAATGTTTCTGAACTAATGTACAATAATGCTACATAGAAACTGTACTAATATGTTTTGCTAAAACGTGCATTTGAAATGTGCCCATGGGGAGTGGCCACCAATGTATACGGGGTCTAATGAAAATGACTAATGTTGATGAGTTATTATATTAAAGATGGTTTTACACTAATTATTAATGGTTATGTTGCTAAAGTTTGCTAATAAAACATTAGGCCTTAGTTAGCATGACTCGAGGCCTAGCTGCCTGACTCTCATATTAAATGTGTTTTTCTAAAACGTGCAGTGTGCTGACTTGCTAAAGGACATGAACTCTTGTTTTTTTCTTCAAACTAGAAGCTGAATGTACCTATAGTAGATCCGTTCTCATGAAGTTCGTCTTGCTTGTAGAAATATTTTAGCTGAGTGCAACAGTGTGGATTAATGTGAGGTACAAGGTTGCTTAAACCGGTACAGACAATGGAGCCACTGACCGAAGATGCGCAAAGAATTACAAAAGGATGAAATCATACCGGACATTCTACCTCTAAAGAGGTCAATCATAAGGACCAATAAAATGCATGAGAACTTTTATGAAGTGACAAATTCAATGAGCTAATGTAAAGTTAATTGGAGGGAGATAATGGGGTGCAACCCCTTGTCCAATCAAGTTTTAGGGGAACGTACAACGAAAAGGGGATAAAAACCATTGACACCAGGAAGTAAATCAGAACAGGAGGGATAGGAGAGAGACTAGGTGAGATGCTGATGCGAATTGCTATGATCCAGACACTTTGTCACTTTGACTAGTGACTTGATAATTTTAGTTGGAACCGTCCTTGTCCCTAGATTGCCCATTTACACTTTACCTCCTTATGAGGGAAGTGCCCCCTTTTACCCAAGCTGAGTTCCTGACTGATGGCGAATCAACTGATGTCCTGAAGACGAAGACGGAACCTGAGTGCTGACCCAAACTTGGAGGGTAACTATATGACAATGAAATTGTGATTGTCTGTTTGCTTTTCCTTTCTAGGTACCAACTGCTTTTCTTTAGACCATAGCTGAATGTTTTCCAAATTGGTGTTACTAAATTGTTTTGCATGAAGCCCAACATGCCAATGCTAATTCGAAGTTAGATAAGGGGTTCACTAAACTGACGCAAATGGACAATTGAGTAAATCTATTGCTTTGTTGAATAATATTCTAATGATTGCTAAGGATAGCTTATGTTCACGCCTTGTTATGTTCTGATGTTCGTGATTCTTGCTTTAATGAAATCTTATCAGAGTTTCCATATTGTGACTATGCTATTGTGTTTCCTGGTTTTGAGGCTAACAAACGTATTAGTAGAATTGTAATCAATAGGGAATAAATATCACAAATTACATACTAAATTGGTGTGGTTATTCATGACTGAAAGGTCATGGTGGTGTCATGAGTTTTGCTAAATGTCATTGACTAAAGTGAAATGCATTGTTTTAACAAATATTGATGACATTATTGACATATTGATTGACATGTTGATTAGCTTTCTCGTCCTAAGGTGTCTTCAATCAGGGTCAAAAGATTCATTGGCCTAAAACGAGTCCCAAAGTGAGTAAATTAGTCATAAAGGTGCGCGTTAGCAATCCTATCAATGATACTAAATGATCAATGTCTGTGATACACTACAAGTGTGACAAGGATGTTGCCTCAAGTATTTTAAATTGCATGATTTGTCACATCCTCATGCGTCTCATTTAGTCCATGGCACTACAAGTCCCAGATTTCTTTGTGGTGGAAATGGAAACTTACAATTCCTCAGTCTCAAACAGTGGCCCATCATTGCAGTTTCATCATTAAAACTAGTAAATGGCAAGGATAATATGCCTTATTCATTTTTTATTACTGTTGCATGTAGATGCAATTGTGTACATATGTGACAAGTTGCACATATTCAACGTTTCTTGGTAAAGTCTGGTGACTTTTCCCTTTATTGCCACATATAGCCAAAGCACAGTCACACACCGGAGCAGAGGTCCCTGCACCATCAGGGAGGCAACATCAAGGAGCACATCAACACATACCACCAGCACACACTGGTACATAATTACGGCCAAGAGAGGGTCCTAACTCGTACATTGTGATCAGCCAACTCATAGATGTATTACATAGAATCCATCAACAGTACCAAACCTGTGAAATGAACTAGGAAATGTTGTGTATCACATATGCCAACTAGAAGGTAAACTTAAATCACACATATTATTGTAGGACCTGTGATGTTGTCCAGAAATACACAGCCCGCAGTGATATCTGCTACATATATGGGTGTGACATTTGGTCAGGCATGACACACTGGGTGGATGTGGGACCCTGATAAGTATACCTAAAAATGACTTGCTCCTAAACGCTAATGCTCCTTTCTAAACTGTGGATTAAAAGTCAGCAGTATGTGGTGTGTGTCTAATATCACTGTTGTCACTCACCTCCTTACGCTCACATATGGCTTATAACATTATACCATTTCATAACAAGCTGGGTAATGAAAGGTTGACTCAAAATGTATGTGTACAGTATATACTTGAGTCCTCATATTGGCCCTCATGTATGTGGATTTGTCGTAGGGCGGCGCTGCAAGTCCTTATGTCACAAGTTGTTGCGCCTCACCTCAGGAGGTGTAAGGTTTCAGCTCATCTCCAGGTTAACACAGTTTTGTAAATCTGGAGAAGTGTCAGAATCCACGGGTGCGGAATGGTAACACCCCACTGCAACACCCATGGAACACAGCTTGAGAACAGAGCAAGACAGTACAGCGATTTGCAGAGCCTTGCCTTACTCCATAGCTATGAGGCAATTCAAAGTCATGCAAAGTGGTTGTGCCTGGGCTCATAGATATGAATTTGTAGTTTGTGCTGCTGGAGGTGCACAAAAGTGTTGCTCCAATGACTCAAGGGGCTCATAAATATGACACTAAGGCCCTGATTACAACCTTGGCGGATGGCGGAGGCCATCTGCCAAGGTTGAACCGCCGAGCGCAATCCCACCGGCCGCATTACAACATCCCCGCTGAGCCAGCGGGGATGTCGGCCGTAACATTGCAGCCGGCTGCTGATGGAGCCGGCAGTGTTGCGGCCGTGCGACGGGTGCAACTGCACCCATCGTGCTTTTCACTGTCTGTTGTGCAGACAGTGAAAAGCAGGGTGGGGCTGTGCCTGGGGGCCCCTACACTACCCATGCCAAGTGCATGGGCAGTGCAGGGGTCCCTAGGGGCCCCGCAACTCCCCTTCCCACCAGCCTTTCCATGGCGGTCTCTACCGCCATGGACAGGCTGGCGGGAAGGGGAGTCATAATCCCCAGGGCAGCGCTGCAAGCAGCACTGCCCTGGCAGATTATAACCGCTGTGACAACGATGGCGGGAAACCGCCAGGACAACGATGGCGGGAAACCGCCGGTGTGACCGCAGCGCTACCGCCCTGGTCATAATATTGCAAATTGTACCACCAGCCTGTTGGCGGTACGATCGCCAGAACAACCCTGGCGGTCTTTGAACACCAGGGTTGTAATGGGGGTCTAAGGCGGTCATTACAACATTGGCGGTAAAAGCCGCTTACCGCCATGCAGAAGACCGCCAACACACCGCCGCAGAAATCTGCTGCAGCTATTATGACCCACGGCTCGGAATCCGCCAAAATTCAGACACCAACACAAGTCCGCCACACCAAAGGTCAGTGATAAACTGGCGAAAACAAAACCTCCACCATCACGAGAACAGAAATACGCCCACACTATCACGACCCACGAATTCATGCGGCGGTCTTTCAACCGTGGTATTCCATTGGCTGTACACACCGCCGTGCTCAAAATACACACACTCTTACAAAACACAGCCACATTGGACATTTCGAAATACACACTCCTGATACACATACACACACCACTCCCACACACCCAATACAATATAAAACACACACACACATCACCCACAAACCCCTACGACAAAAATTACCGAGAGAAGGCCAGAGAGAGACACCACAAACAACTACCAAGCATCCACAGGCACACAATACAATCACCCACAGAACTTCAATGCACCTCACACAACACACCACTATATATCACCCCACTTATCACTACACACACAACCCCACACATCACCCACACCACCCCATGGCATGGCAAAGACACCCCAGGTTCTTTGAGGAGGAGCTCAGGGTCATGGTGGAGGAAATCGTCCGGGTAGAGCCACAGCTATTTGGATCACAGGTGCAGCACACCTCTATAGCTAGGAAGATGGAGCTATGGCGAAGAATAGTGGACAGGGTCAACGCAGTGGGACAGCACCCAAGAAATAGGGATGACATCAGGAAGAGGTGGAACGACCTACGGGGGAAGGTGGTTTCCGTGGTCTCAAGACACCACCTTGCAGTTCAGCGGACTGGCGGCAGACCCCCACCTCCTCCCCCACAACTAACAACATGGGAGGAGCAAGTCTTGGCGATTCTGCATCCTGAGGGCCTCGCAGGAGTAGATGGATGAATGGACTCTGGCAAGTCAAATCTTAACTATTACATCCCCCACCCTACTTGCATGCTATCACATACCCCCACCCTCACCCCCATCACTCAAACTCCTCTCAAATGTCCCAATATCACAAACCACACATCCCAACACCAAGCCCTGCATGCAACACCAAAGCATGGACACCCATCACCAATGCATGGCCACTGCACATACCCATACAGACCCCCTAAACCACCATCACACAAGGTCCCACACAGGAATGCAAGCACTGGGGTACACGGTCACCCACTTATTGCACACCATAGTACACACAGATGTAATAAACATCCTTTTATACCCCTGTAGGACCCCTACCCAACGTCACCGGACAGGAGGGTCCACACATGTCCACACCACCAACAGAAGAGGCCCACAGTGATGACAGCAGCTCTGTCCAACTGGATCTAGATGACCAGTCCGGCCCTTCTGTGACCTCGGGACAGTCGGTTCCCCTCACACTGGCACAGGCCACCACAGAGCTTCCCCCCTCTGGAAACACCAGCACAGCACACACCCAGCTGGCCCATACCTCTGTCCCCAGGACATGTCAATCAGCAGTGTGTCCACCACTACAGGGAACCCAGGCTAACCCACCACCCCAACAACAAAAGGGACCTGGGGGCAGTGGCAGTGGGCACACGGTCCA
Source organism: Pleurodeles waltl (assembly GCF_031143425.1). Taxonomy (NCBI): domain Eukaryota; kingdom Metazoa; phylum Chordata; class Amphibia; order Caudata; family Salamandridae; genus Pleurodeles; species Pleurodeles waltl. Next base: position 684,517,895 of record NC_090446.1, read on the forward strand.
GGGGAGGGAGGCCCAGGAACACAGGGGAACTGGGAGGGCTGCTGTGCGACATGGGGAGGACAGGCCAAGGGAACCCACTCTCCACGAGGCCCTCTCCAACATCATGGGAGCATACCATCATTCCCAGGAGATGATGGCAACGGTACTGGCCAAGTTTCAGGAGACCCAGCGGCTGCAGGAGGAACAGTATTTGGGCTTCAGGGAAGAACTCAGATCCATCAATTCCACCCTGGGCACCATCGTAGGGGTGCTGAAGGAAGTACTCAACACCAGGAGGGACACTGTGGCACAACAAGGGGCCCCTGACACTAGCTTGGAAGATGAACTGCCCACCACCTCCACCGGCGCTAGTGGACAGGACGCCCCGCCACAGGACCACCACACCAGCACCCCACCCCCTGCAGAGGGAGAACCACCCCGCAAACGGTCCCTGAGATCCAGGACAAAGACAGAGAACGATGCCAAGACCCCCGCCAAGAAATTAGACCACCCTGAATGTCATCCTTCTGTCCCACTTTGTCACCCTGTCCATCCTTCAAACTGCCCCAGCTCCACTTCCTATACCCATGTGGGCAATGCACCCTAATAGACTGGACTCTGCCATGGACAATATTCCACCATCACCCCTCACCCTTTTACACCCCCCTCCAATATTGAGCACTTAAATAAACACCCTTGAAGCACAAAACAATCTGGAGTCAGTCTGTGATTTTGAAATAGTGTATTAGCAATTACAGTGTCAAAATGCTCTTTGAAATGTAATGTCAACATACCTATGTAACACAGCTCTAGTCCATGAGGAAACACAGCAGATGTCACAAAGTGGGACCCACATCTGTGAAATCGTAAGCGAAAGTGACAACTCAGTGACCATGCCCTGGGTGAAAACGACAGACAGTAGAGAGGTAGTAGTGTTAAAGAACATGTAGTAGGCAGGTTTGTATTCTTACCTGTGTCTCACTGGAAATATTGCAGGATCACTGAGTTCCTGTTGTCGATGTCCTCTTCTTCTGCTTCCTCGTCTTCACTGTCCACAGGCTCCACAGCTGCAACAACACCGCCATTTGGACCATCCTCCTGCAGAAAAGGCACCTGTCATCACAAAGCTAAGTTGTGAAGCATACAGCAGGCCACGATGGTCTTTCACACCTTCTTTGGTGAGTAGTATAGGGATCCACCTGTCATATGGAGGCACCTGAACCTGGCCTTCAGGAACCCGAAGGTCCGCTCTATAATCTGCTGAGTTCGCGCATGGGCCTCATTGTAGCGTTCCTCTGCCCTTGTCCAGGGATTCCTCACTAGGGTCAGTAGCCATGACAGGTTGGGGTAACCAGAGTCACCTGCAAATGGCGAGGGACAACTGTTAGACACACACTAACCTGTAGGGATATCCCCAGACCCTGACAACCATTCCCACTGACTTGCTTCCAGGTGCTCACCTAATAGCCACACACAGTGCCTCTGGAGTTGGCCCATCATATAAGGGATGCTGCTATTCCGCAGGGTGTAAGCGTCATGCACTGAACCAGGGAATTTGGCATTCACATGGGAGATGTACTGGTCTGCCAAACACACCATCTGCACATTCATCAAATGATAACTTTTCCGGTTTCTGTACACCTGTTCACTCCTGGGGGGGGGTACCAATGCCACATGTGTCCCATCAATGGCACCTATGATGTTGGGGATATGTCCCAGGGCATAGAAGTCACCTTTCACTGTAGGCAAATCCTCCACTTAGGGGAAAACGATGTAGCTCCGCATGTGTTTCAGCAGGGCAGACAACACTGTGGACAACACGTTGGAAAACATAGGCTGTGACATCCCTGATGCTATGGCCACTGTTGTTTGAAATGACCCACTTGCAAGGAAATGGAGTACTGACATCACCTGCACTTGAGGGGGGATTCCTGTGGGATGGCGGATAGCTGACATCAGGTCTGGCTCCAACTGGGCACACAGTTCCAGGATTGTGGCACGATCAAGCCTGTAGGTGATGATCACATGTCTTTCCTCCATTGTCGACAGGTCCACCAGCGGTCTGTACACCGGAGGATGCCGCCATCTCCTCACATGTCCCAGCGGATGGTGCCTATGAAGGACAACAGCGAGCACAGAGTCAACCAACTCAGAGGTACGTACCCACAGCTTACACAGAACATGAATCAAAGTCCGAATTTGGCCTGTATGAGTGGTGAGGCAAGGCCTAGGTATGTGTGACGCAGTTAAAAATTAAGCCATGTGGGCCCCTGAAATGGCAGCTGCCTGACCTGTAAAGTGGGACAATGGGATGTGAGGTAACTGTGCTGGCGTTGTACACCGTCGCGGTAGGCGGTCGAAGACCGCAGCGCAATTCTGCATTGGTTAACATTGGACCCTATGGGTCCCAGGAGCCAATGAGGATGTACGCCGGCGGTGACGGTACGCACCGCCGCGGACGTTACTGCTATTTTCTATCTCTTCAATCACTCGATACCTGATCTTCGACAGGAGTGGACCTACACTGCAAGTCCTGCTGTGACCTCGGTCTGGAAGAGACAATGGCTTGTGCGTCTGGGGAAAGGGCCCCTGCCTTCACATCGGAGGAGTTGGAGAAACTCCTGGATAGGGTCCTCCCCCAGTACAGGCTGCTCTACGGTCCTCCAGATAAACAGGTAAGTACACTGGGAGCATGCTGTATGGGCTATGCGTGTGTGGTGTGGGGTGGATGAAAGATGGGGGGGAGATTGAGGCGTGCATGAAACAATGGTGAGTGCATGTGCCACATGGCAAGGGTAGGGATTGGGGCCGATGACTGTGATGGTGCAGTTGGTAATAACTTTTCTTTTCCCCCTGTACAATTCCTGTAGGTCAGCACCCACCAGAAAAAGGATATTTGGCGTGCCATCGCCAAGGAAGTCCGGACCCTGGGGGTCCACCACAGACGGAGCACCCACTGCCGGAAAAGATGGGAGGACATTCGCCGCTAGAGCAAGAAGACTGCGGAGGCCCAGCTGGGGATGGCCTCCCAACGTGGGAGGGGTGCCCGTCGCACCATGACCCCCCTGATGTTCAGGATCCTGGCGGTGGCATACCTGGAGTTGGATGGGCGCTTGAGGGCATCACAGCAGCCACAAGGGGGTGAGTACACTCTCATTCTGCTGATTTTGCGTGCAGTGGAGGTGTCTGGGTGGGGGAGGTGGGCTGTGGGTTTCCCTAGGCCAGGGCGAGAATGCTAGTTAGGTCCCCTTGTTCTGGCAGATCCTGTGGCACCCCACCCCACCTGTGTACAGTGCCAAGTACACCAAGTCAGGCTCCTGTGTCATCCATGTGTGCAGATGTTGGCCATAGCCCTGTAGGCCATGTCCCAGGGATTGAACAGTGGAGCCCAAGTGCGTGGCGTAGTGCAGGGGGCTTCTGTGTCTGTTGTGTCCGCCAACAGTAGGGGTAATGCATGCACTCAACGTGTCTTTCTTCTGTCGTCGCCCCCCTTTTGTGGTCTCCCTGTTCTTGTGTGCATTAGCATTATCAGGCGGAGGAGCAGTGGCACCGGAGGGAGCTGCATCCTACATGGCCCTGGAGGGCGAGACAACCGACTCGGAGTTCACCAGTGGGATGGAGGGCGAGGGGAGCTCCACGGCGGGCACAAGAGCTGACACCAGTGACACGGACTCGTCCTCTGATGGGAGCTCCCTTGTGGTGGTGGCAACATCTGTGCCCCCCGCATCTACAGGTACAGCCACCACCCCCCCTACCTGCACCACCCTCCCAGCAGCCCCTCAGCCTTTTCCCCGTGCCGGCTCACCCAGGAGGGTGGGCATCTCCTTCGCCCCAGGCACCTCAGGCCCTGCCCCAGTCACCCCTGCTGCCCTCAGTGAGGAGGCCATTGACCTCCTCAGGTCCCTCACTGTTGGGCAGTCTAAAATTTTGAATGCCATCCAGGGTGTAGAGAGGCAGTTGCAACAAACAAATGCATTCCTGGAGGACATTCATTCTGGTCAGGCGGCCCTTCAGCGAGCTTTTCAGACCCTGGCCTCAGCACTGATGGCAGCCATTGTCCCTGTCTCTAGCCTCCCCCTCCAACTTCCTCCACCCAGACCCAATCCCCTCTACCTCAGCCTATCCCAAGCACACCTTCAGACCAGCATGCACACACATCAACACACAAGGGAAGCTCAGGCAAACATAAGCACCACACATCCCACAGGCACTCACACAAGCATCACACACATGCAGACACAGCAACATCCACTGCCTCCACTGTGTCCCCCTCCTCGTCGTCTCCCTCCTCCCTCCCAGTCTTGTCTCCACTCACACCTGCATGCACTACATCTACAGCTACTACTTCCATCACCAGCACACACACCACCACACCCCGCTCATGTGCAGTCACCACCCCCACTGCCATTCACACGTCCCCTGTGTCCTCTCCCAGTGTGTCTGTGACGCCACCTCCCAAGATACACAAACGCAGGCACACACCCACCCAACAGCCATCCACCTCACGACAGCCTCCAGCGCATGCACCTTCACCCAAAGTCACCAAATGAACACCTCCTACAACCACAACCTCTTCCTCCACTCCCAAACCCCCTCCAGCTACCCGTCCCAGTGTTCCCAAGAAACATTTCCTGTCCAACCTTGACCTCTTTCCCTCAACTCCCCCACCCCGTCCGTCTCCTAGGGCCCGACTCTCCAGGTCCCAACCTAGCACCTCAGCCACAACATCTCCGGGACCAGTGGTGCCTGTAGTCACCGGAATCTGGAGTGCACCGGCCACCAGGGCAGCCAGTGTGGCACGGAGCCACAGCACGGACAGTCCCCCACCTGTCAAGCATCAAAAGTTGGCCAGTGCCCGGCGGGAGAGGGGGAAGACTCCAGCCACCAAAGCCGCTCCCAGGGGTACAGGTGGGAGTGTGGAGTCAGCTGCGACACCTTCCAAGGTGGGGAAGGGCCACAAGAAAGTCAGCAAGTCTGGGAAGAGCAGCACGGCGGAGAAGACCGCCATCCTCCCCTCTGCCCAGGAGGCCACTGCCACTCGACTAGCTGCCCAGGAGGCCACCGCCAGCACCAGCCCCGCAGCCCAGGAGGCCACCGCCATCATCCCCGCTGCCCATGAGGCCACCGCCATCATCCCCGCTGCCCAGGAGGCCACCGCCAGCACCAGCCCTGCTGCCCAGGAGGCCACCGCCATCATCCCATCATCCCGCTGCCCAGGAGGCCACCGCCATCATCCCCGCTGCCAAGGAGGCCACCTCCATCATCCCCGCTGCCCAGGAGGCCACCGCTAGCACCAGCCCTGCTGCCCAGGAGGCCACCGACATCATCCCCGCTGCCCAGGAAGCCACCGCCAGCACCAGCCCTGCTGCCCAGGAGGCCACCACCATCATCCCCGCTGCCCAGGAGGCCACCGCCAGCAACAGCCCTGCTGCCCAGGACAGGACTGCCAGCACCAGCTCTGCTGCCCAGGACAGGACCGCCAGCACCAGCCCCTCTGGGCTAGACAGGACTGCCAGCAAAAGCCCCACTGGGCCTGACAGAACCGCCAGCACCAGCCCCGCTGGGCCTGACAGGACCACCAGCCCTGCTGGGCCAGACAGGACCGCCAGCACCAGCCCCGCTGGGCCTGACAGGACCGCCAGCACCAGCTGAGTCACTGCAAAGGACCCCTCCGCCACAAGCACCACTGAACAGGGCACCGTCACCACAAACACCACTGAACAGGGCACCGCCGCCGCAAGCACCGCTGAACAGGGCACCGCCGCAACAAGCACAGCTGAACAGGGCACTGCCACCACAAGCACCGCTGGCCCATGAGCGCCAAGGGCACTGACGCTACTGAGTCCGCCACGAGCAGGATGAAGCACTCTGGGCACAAAGCCCCCTCCAGAACCAGTGGAGAAAGACATCCACTACCTCTGTCCTTGGCAGGATGATGCACTCTGGGCACAAGGCCCCCTCCAGAACCAGTGGAGATTCACATCCACTACCTCTGTCCTTGGCAGGATGAAGCACTCTGGGCACAAAGCCCCCTCCAGAACCAGTGGAGAAAGACATCCACTACCTCAGTCCTTGGCAGGATGAAGCACTCTGGGTACAAAGCCCCCTCCAGAACCAGTGGAGACTGTTATCCACTTGAAAGACTGTGGCTTTGCACTCCCCAGGATGGAACAGTGGGCAACCCACTCACTGTAGAGACTTGAGTGACTGTGGCTTTGCACTCCCCAGGATGGAACAGTGGGCAACCCACCCACTGTAGAGACTTGAGAGACTGTGGCTTTGCACTCCCCAGGACAGAACAGTGGGCAAACCACCCACTGGAGAGACTTGAGAGACTGTGGCTTTGCACTCCCCAGGATGGAACAGTGGGCAACCCACCCACTGTAGAGACTTGAGAGACTGTGGCTTTGCACTCACCAGGATGCAACAGTCGGCAGCCCACCCACTGTAGAGACTTGCGGGACTGTGGCTTTGCACTCCCCAGGATAGAACAGTGGGCATCTGGCCCCCTCGTGGTTTTGGCATCGTGCACTCAACCAGCTGAGGTGCCCCCCCCTTTCCCTTCCCCCTGAGGTGCCTGTTTTATTGCTATCTGATGCCCCTGCAGTGTTCTCTCTGTCATTTCAGGGATTGAGTGTGGGCTTCGCCCACACCGTGTGGGCCCAGTGTTCCACGGACTTCAATGGAGCACTAAATGGACTACTATTCTTGGTGTATATATTTGCTTATAGTGTATATATTTTTTTTTGCATACTGGATTTTAATATATTACAATGGTTACACTCATTTCCTTTTGTCCTTGCATTCTTCCCGGAGAGGTTGGGGGATGTAACTGTAATGTGTCATGCTGTATTAGTGTGTGTGTTGTCGTGGGTGAGGGTGAGGGTGGGGGTGTTGCGTGTTGCGTGTGTGTCCCCCTGTTTTTTCCCTCCCCCCTCCCCTGTGTCGTAGGTGCAGTACTCACCGTGGTCTTCGCTGCCGGCGTTCGTGCTCCTGGTAGAGGAGCAAGAAGAGAAGGGCTGGCAGGATGTGGAGTTCGGGTTCCATGGCGTCCGGATTCCTCATGGGGTGTGTAGAGGTGAGCGTTTTCCCTTCGGAGTCCTGTTTCCGCCGTGTTTTTGTCCACGGTGAATCCGCCCCGGAAAAGGTGGCGGATTGGTAGATTGTGATACTGTGGGCAGTACATTGTCCTCCGCCTGTCTGTTGGCGGTGACCGCCAAGCTGTTTGTTTTTACCGCCATGGCGGTCGGAGGGTTAAAGGGGCTGTCTTTGTTGGCAGTTTCTGCCACGGTCGTAATTCCATTTTTTTTTTCGGTGGTCTGTTGGCGGTGTTACCGCTGCTTTAACACCGACCGACAGGCTTGTAATGACCACCTAAGTCTCTAATAGAGAGGAGTAGCAATAAAACTGGTTTGAAAGCCCATGGCATGGATACTCACTGGCAAAATCCCAGGGCCCAAAAGGTATAGTAACTGATGTGGATGAGGGCCGCGCTGATGTCAGCAGGGTTGTGATTGGGGGGGGAGTGTTGAGGCTGGAACGGGGGTGAGGAGCAAGTGAGGCATATACATCTGCTGGCAGAGCTGCACAACTTAAACACAGTAAAGGTGGTGATCATCCTTGCTTCTCCACTTGACCAAATTGTGTGATCCTAGCAAAATGCTGATTTTCACTTTGCCGCCTCTTCCTCCATAATCACACATCAGCAAACCTTGAAATACAGGACTTCAGAATCAGGTAAAATTTACTATGATGTTGTTTATGTATAATGGGAACACGGGCAAGCACAAAAGTGTACAGCAGAAATGGTTAACCTCCCTTTCCACAATTGGCAATGCTGTCCCAGGTGCGGGGTAGAAGAATGAATGTTACCCAAATCTTGGTTGATAAATCTACATATTAATTTTTTACTTTGCAACGCACTGACATGATCTGGTGTGTAAAGGTGAAAAATATCTGCAAGCTGCAGAAAACTCCTTTAAAATTCTGAAGAGACCACATCATACTTATTGTTCAAGATGCCCCTAAAAATGAAGGTGCATCCAAAGGTGGGCGGTGCAGGACACCCTAGACACTTCCTACCTGTAACTATCAGTAACCTTCAAATACACATTTGCCTGTAATGGTGGTACCTGGTTGATGTCAGGGCCGTGTTCAATTATCAGCTGTCCAGTGCTGCTGTTGACCCGGTGGTTGCATGTAAAGGTCAGGAAGGCTACCTCTGGCCCTCTGCATGTAACATGAAGATCACTGAATTATACCTATGACAAATACATGTAGAATCATTACCATCATTCTTTGCACTTAAATATGGACATGTATGTCATAATACAGCTGCTGGCAGGACTTCCTCAGTGATACAGATGACACCATCCAGGGTTTTGAGAGACATTCTGCTGCAGCAGTTAAACCCACTGCCATCCGTCTGTCAGGTATGCATACCATATAGTGTTGTAGACTACTGAATACCTACTCATGCACAACAAACAAATCCTTGTGGAAAGGCATTAGCAAATATAGCCACTTTTCTGTTGCATCTGAAGTTGGTGTGTAAAATGTCCCTCATATAATCAGTGATGTGTGTGTCAAGTGTACATGTTCAAATATAATTCACACAGAACATTAACTATGGTGTCACTTCCTTCTCAAGTTGCTGGATCAAGGACCACATGTTCTGCTACACACTTGAGGAGCCAGGTTTAGCAGTTGACATCAAGGGGGATCTCAATACCACACAGAGCTGTGGTTGGAACTGGTGAGTTTGCATTTGCTTTGCACATCTGCATTGAACATCTCAATGCTACACTGGGAGCTGTTACAAGTAGGTGTACACAGACAAGGTCAAATGTGGAACATCTGTTGATGTAAAGATCATTTAACTCAACTCTTGTATTGCACCACATGATGTTTTAAGGAAAATACTTAGGCCCTCATTATGACCCTGGCGGTGAGTGATAAAGTGGCAGTAATATCGCCAAAAAGGCAGCGGTAAGTTCTGCCAAATTATTACCATGGCGGTGATAACTCCCATAGACAGCCAATGTATCATACCAACCGCCAGGATAGAAACAACACTCACCACGGCGGTAGCCGCCAATAGCTAGGAGGAAGACAAAATACTGCCCACCATATTAAGACACTCAAATCCTCCACCTTTTCTGGGGCGGTACAAACCCATCAAAACCCTGGCAGAAACAGAGCTCAGAAGTGAAAGGACTCACCATTGGAGACACAGGGAAGAACTATGCTGCCATTGAACCCGAACTGAAAGTCTTCCCAATGATCTTCTACGTTATGCTCCACCTGGAATGCCGACGAAGACGGCGACGGTGAGTACAGACTCCTAGCACACAAGGGAGGGAGGGAGGAAAACAAGAGTGACACACACATGCACAACACACACCAGACACACACACACCATACACCCAACCAGCTGCACACGTAAACCAATGGCACTCGACACACGCATAATAAAACAAGGACCAGATTTCAGAAGTACTGACAATGTATTAGCATGGCAAAAACCCACCACACAAACCAAATATACACAAATGTTCCTAAAGGGCCAAGGCCCAGTCCAAAGTTGTAAGGGCACAAAAGGCCACAGGGCACAGTTCAAGTCCCAACTTGTATCCTGACACATCCGGAGAGAACACTGCAGGTGGTCAGGCACCTCAGTGGGATGGGGAGCACCTCAGCCGAATATAGGAACTTCCCCACTGGTTCTGGAGGGGGCTCCGTGCCCATTCCTCTTTGCTGGGAGTGCAAGTCCACAGTCTCTGAGCTGGGGAACATGCCCACTGGTTCTGGAGGGGGCTCCGTGCCCATTCCTCTTTGCTGGGGAGTTCAAGGCCATATTCTCTGAGCTGGGGAACATGCCCGCTGGTTCTAGAGGGGGCTCCGTGCCCATTTCTCTTTGCTGGGAGTGCAAGGACACAGTCTCTGAGCTGGGGAATATGCTCACTGGTTTTGAAGGGAGCTCTGTGCCCATTTCTCTTTGCTGGGGAGTTCAAGGCCACAGTCTCTGAGCTGGGGAACATGCTCACTGGTTATGGAGGGGGCTACCTGCCCATTTCTCTTTTCTGGGGAGTACAAGGCCACAGTCTCCAAGCTGGGAAACATGCCCACTGGTTCTGGAGGGGGCTCCATGCCCATTTCCCAAAGCTGGGGAGTGCAAGGTCACAGTCTCTCAGGTGGGTAATATGCCCACTTCTTCTGAAGGGGGCCCCTTGTGCAGCAGTCCCTGGCAGGTAGCCTAGATGTCCCCTGCTGGAAGTGATATCTGCACTGCCTCAGCTTGTGTGGAGTGCTGCTCTGTAGCAACAGGTGACGGTGCCTCCTGGCCTGCCTCTGCTGGTGGTGATAGCTGTACTGCCTCAGCTGGTGGGGAGTGCTGCTCTGTGGCAACAGGTGATGGTGCCTCCTGGGCTGACTCTACTGGTGGTGAGGGCTCTGTGACCACAGGTGGTGGCGGTGGTGGTGGTGGTTTCACCCTCCCAGCCTCTGATGGAGTTGAGGACTTCATTCCCTTCATGGCAGGCGGTGTGGGCTCCTTCCCCTTCCTAGCTGTAGGTGTTGTGGGCTCCTTCCCCTTCCTGGCTGTAGGTGTTGTGGAACCTTTGCCTTTTTGGCTGTAGGTGTTATGGGCTCCTTCCCCTTTCTGGCTGTTGGAGTGAAATCCCTCACAGTCCTGCCTCCACGACTAGGAGGTGCCTCCACTGCCCACGTGGACTGTTTGGCTGAGGTGCTGGGCTGGCTGTTTGGCACCCTTGTTCTATGGGCAGGACGGGGGGGAGAGGGAGGGAGAGGTCAAGTAGGGCAAGGAAAAGCTTTTTAGGGGTGGTGGCATGGGAGGAGGGAGGAAGGATAGGAGTGGAGGTTGAGGGAGTGGTTGTTGGAGGTGTACATCTGCTGGACTTGGGTGCAGGTGCATGGGCAATGTGCGTGAGAAAGGTGGATGGCTGTTGGGTGTTTGAGTGCTTGCGTTTGTGTCCTTTGGGAGTGGGGACAGACATGGTGGGAGAGGACACAGGGGACAACTAGACGGATGTTGTGGAGGTGTCTGCTAGTGAGATGTGTGTGCTGCTTGGTTGTGGTGATGCTTGTGGTGGATGTTGAGGCAAGACATGCAGGTGTGAATGTGGAAGTGACTGGGAGGGAGGTGGAGGAGGAGGAGGGGGAGACAGTGGAAGTAGTGGATGTGGTTGTGTCTACAACTGTATAGTGTTTGCGTGAGTGCTTGTGGGACAAAGTGTGGTGCTTGTGTCTGCCTGTGCCACTCTTGGGTGTTGTCTTGTGTGCATGCTTGTCTGTATGTGTGCCTGGGATGGATTGGGGTTGAGAAGAATGGGACTGGGAAATGGTAGTTAGAGGGGGATGGTAGGAACAGGGACAATGGCTGCCATCAGTGGGGAGGCCAGAGCCTGAATCAATCTATGTTGGGCCACCAATCCACCGTGAATGCCCTCCAGGAATGCATTGCATTGCTGCATCTGAGATGCCAGCCCCTGGATGGAGTTCACAATGGTTGATTGCCCTACTGAGATGGATCTCGGTAGGTCAATAGCCTCCTCACTCAGGGCACAGGGCTCACTGGGGCACGGCATGAGGTGCCTGTGACGAAGGAGATGCCCACCCTCCTCAGTGAGCAGGCACAGGCAACTCGCTGAGGGGCTACTGGGAGGGTGGTGCTCGTACAGGGGGTGGGGGATGTACCTGCACCTGGGGTGGTCACAGAGGTGTCCGCCACCACCAGGGAGCTCCCATCGGAGGAGGTATCTGAGTCTGTGTTGTCTCCCACTGGTTCCCTCAGTGTCGGTGGAGTTTGCCTCCAAGGTCCTGTTGGATGCAGCTCCCTCTGTCGCCGGTGCCCCTGTTCCTCCACCACATGATGCTAATGCACACAAGGACAGGATGACAAAACAAGAAATGGGGAAGACAAAGGATACACTTGGTCAATGACTGCACCAACACCACTATTGGCATGCACATCACTGTCACACACAGAGAACAGGCTTAAGCACTATGCATTGCACTACCAGTGATATGGCTAGTCACTAAGGCAAGATGAGGACCACACACCACCAACTGCAGCACACCTGGGACCCACGATGCCCTGCCTGAAATGGACTGCTAACAAGCTAGGTTACCTGTATTTGCTATGCACCCATTACCCTTCATTTGACCCATACTGCAATGTCTGGCCCGGCCTTAGGGGCACCCACTAACACACATCCATCACGCTGATATTACCCCACCAGCCAAAATATGTAATGATACCGACTGTACTCACCCCCTTGTGGCTGCTGTGATTCCCTCAAGCAACCATCCAGCTCAGGGTAGGCCACTGCCAGTATGCGGGCTATCAGGGGGTTCAGGGTCCGACGGTCCCCTTTTCTCATTGGGAGGCCACCCCCAGCTGGGCATCTGCGGTCTTCCATGCCCAGCGTCTCAGGTCCTCCCACCGTTTCTGACAGTGGGAGCTCCGCCTGCCATGGACCCCCAGGGTCCGCACGTCCTTGGCGATGGCACGCCATAATCCCTTCTTTTGATGGGCACTGACCCGCAAGGGGCAACACAGACAGGAGAACATTGTTAAAAAAACAGTCCAACCTGTCACACAAATGTCTCACAATACCCATTTCCATCACCATTGGCACACACATAGGCCAGTGCACAACATGTACACTGCCAATAGACAATCCCCCACCCGACCTACTCTTACATGATGCTTTCACACAAATCTCCATGCATCCTTCTCACATGCATTGTGGCCAAAGTGTACTCACCTGTTGGTCTGGAGGCCCATAAAGCTGTCTGTACTGGGGTAGGACCCCATCCACCAGTCGCTCCAACTCCTCCGAAGTGAAGGCTGGTTCCCTTTCCCCAGTCACACAGGCCATTGTAGGTTCCAGACACAGGTCACAGCAGCACAAACAGTATAGGCGTTCTCCTGTTGAAGGTCAGGATACAAGTGAGGAATCAGATAAAAAATGGTGGCCACATCCACGGCAGTGTACACCGTCACCGCTGGCGTAGATCCCCATTGGCCACTGGACTCCATAGAGCCCAATATTATCCAATTGCATGGCGGTGCAAGACTGCCTTCCGCCACGACGCCCAACGTCGGCGGAATTACCTCACTTCCACCTGTCCCTTCATACAGTACAGGTGGTCGCCATTTCAGGGGGGGAAACAGGCCTATCGACAATTACTGCGTCACTGATAAGATTGGCACATACTTCGCCATTTACACTGTCCCAATACATAAGTGCACCATGGAGACTGCAGTTGTGGTTTTGTTGTTACAATTGTGACAGCCTACTCACTCTTATGTCCCTTAGATACCTACTGCTGCCGATGAATAGGGGATGGAGACATAACCCCATGTACAGACCTCTGGTGGACTTGGCTACACTGGAGGACAGGCACATAATACTGACCTACAGACTGGACAGGGCCACAATCACAGAGCTGTGTGCCCAGTTGGAGCCAGACCTGATCTCAGCTATCCATCATCCGACTAGGATCCCCCCTCTTGTGCAAGTTCTATCACTGCTCCATTTCCTGGCAACTGGGTTTTTCCAAGTGACAGTGGGCTTGGCAGCAGGCATGTCACAGCCAATGTTTTCAATCGTGCGGGCAAGAGTTTAATCTGCCCTGGTGAAACACATGTGATGCTACATTTCTTTCCCCCAGGTGGAAGAGTTGGTCCCAGTGAATGTCAGATTCTATGCAATGGGACATATACCCAATATTATCGGTGCGATTGATGGGACACATATTGTGTTTGTCCCCCCAACCAGAATGAACAGGTGTTCAGGAATCGTAAGACAATGAGGGGCATATTTCTACTCCATCTGTTCCGATTTTGCGAAAACTTTTGACGCACAATCAGCGCAAACGTTGCCCCGTATTTAAACTTTGACGCCCGAGCCCGCGGACGTCAAAATTCCGCTGTGTGCGTAATTTTTTGGATGCGGCAACCCGCCTTGCGTTAATTATATGCAAGGTAGGCGTTCCCGTCCCAAAAATGGCTTAAAGGGCCGTGCGTCGTATTTATGCTTTCGGGCAAAAATGACGCACGTCCGGGAGGCGGAGCCAGAAAATGACGCACAGCCCGATTTGCGTAAAAAAATAACGCCTGAGTAAGGACAGGCGTTAAAATGGGGCAAACACACCTGTATTTAATCAGAACACACAGAACAAACAGCAGAGCAGCAGAGCAGCAACAGGGAGCCATGGCGGTGATTCTAATCCAGCGTGCACGCAGACGCAGAGCCCAGCAGCAACAACAGCAGCTACAACAACACCAACAGGGACCCCAAAGGCAGCGCAGAAGGTAGGAGAGGATATTCCGCCCAAGAACAACCCTTCAGGGCCTCAGGGAACACGACATCATACAGAGGTACCGGTTGAACTGGCAGGCCATTCAGCAGCTGCTGCGCAACATTGAACAGCAGTTGGCCCCCACTTTGGTGACACCCCGCACCATCCCAACAGAAACAAAGCTGCTTGCCGTACTTCACATGCTGGCAAGTGGCTCTTTCCAAACAACTGGTGCCCTGGTTGGCGGAATATCACAACCATCATTCTCCGCCTTTTTGCCCAAAGTACTGGATGCCATCATTCGACTGACACCCCGCCACATCTGCTTCCCTAACACACTGCAGAGGCAGCAGGAAACAAAACAGGGGTTCTATGCAATCAGTGGCTTCCCACATGTCCTTGGTGCACTTGACTGCACACATGTACGCCTTGTGCCACCTGCTGCAACTGAACACCTCTAGCGCAACAGGAAGCACACACATTCCATCAACGTGCAGGCCATTGTCGATCACCAGGGATTGATCACCAACATCGTGGCTAAATATCCTGGGAGTGTACATGACTCATACATCTTCCGTCACTGCACCATCAATGAACACTTCCAGGATGGACGGTATGGCAATGGACTACTTGTTGGTAAGTACAAAAACCTACTTATATACTCACTACACAGCAACCCTCTAGGACACACGACACATTCACCACAACAGCAACATGTCAACAGGAGCACACTGAGGTCGTGACATCACTAGCCATGTTTCTTAAGTCACCATTGAACCTGTCACACATTGGAAATTACTGTACAGCCTAATGTGAAGACGTCAATGAGTGTGGTTGCCTAAATGTCACCTTGCAAATTGTAAGTGTCCCAATGACCTTTACATTAATACATTGCATAAGTTTCAAGGTATGGGATGTCCAGGGTACTTTGATATGAACATGTTAACAACACTTTCAATTTTAACTGTGCATGGAACTATCATCTCACCCCCAGTGAAGACACACACCTGTATCACAAGTCACAATGCTAGGGATGGCACATTGTACTGCAAATCCCAAAACATCCTGCTGACAAACGGTTAGCAGACAAACAATTGTTCAGCCAAGGAAACAACACAATGCAGATGGTACAGCCTACAAGCATAGGATGCCACATTAGTACACAAAAGAGTCACAGACAACACAAGACAACTACTGCCATGAAAGGTCATTTCAATAGTGCCAGCTACATCAACATGATCCCATTCATTTTCTCTTGCAGCTGATCAGGGGTATGGCATCCAGCCATGGATTATGACACCATTTGGCAACCCAAGTACTGCTGCAGAGCGTGCATACAACGAGGCTCATAGGAGGACACGCAGCATTGTCGTGCGGACCTTCGGCATCCTCAAGTCAAGGTTCCGCTGCCTCGACATTACTGGTGGTAGGCCCTATATTCCCCTGAGATGGTCTGTAGGATCATCCTCACATGTGCAATATTGCACAACATTTGTATCAAAAGAAACATTCCCCTCCTGGAACCAGAGCCACACATGCCTGAAGAGGAGGAAGAGGAGGATGCTGGCCTGCAACAGGAGGGGGATCTACAGAACACAGCTGCTGGTATACGCAGGCGGCAACAGATTGTAAATAATTTCTTCTGAATATGATCACCTTCACCACTTTAGTTAACTAATTTAAATAAACACCTATTTTAATCACCATATCATGGTCTGGCTATTCCTTTTTGCACACCTTCATCTCTACTTATCAGAATAAGAGTGTTGCCTCATGGAGCATTGCTGAGATACCGAGTAGGACACGGAACATCCCAGAGCTAATGTGATGCCTAACATACAATGGTCACATACACACACTCTTAATGACATATATCATGTACATATCTCCTTTGAAGGCCAATAGCAGAGGACCACAACTATTTCACACATACATGTTGAAATCAAGGTCCAACGCAGCATATGGCACACAACTATGACACCATCACTCAATAAGGGGAAAACAAGCCTCATACATGAGGCAGTCAATGTGCTTTGGCATCACTAACAGGAATGCCTGACCAGACCCTTGACAGCAGTTAGTCCAACTGCATCCAATATTTGCAAGGAATATCTGTGACTAGAGTCCCATAGAAGCAGAACAGAGACAGCACAAGTGCCACACATATGACATGCATTGCGCACATGACATTCCATGTACATGTCAGCCCATTTCCTAACTCCTGACACACCCATGCACCTGGTCACAACCCACCTGTCGGAAGAGGTCCCTGGAATACTAAGACGTGTACCCTGATAATACCTCCCCTTCACACACAGACCAACATTAGCAAACCAGTGTGCTACACCCTTTCCTAAGGTATGCCATTGTCATATGACATCTGACGGCAAGGACGTCAGGTCAATTTATACACTGTCTTCTAGTTTCAAAGCCCTGTTAGCACATGTAGATTGCTTCCCCTTGTGAAAATGTCTGTTGGCCCTTAGAATGCAAGTCTCACCTACAGGACTGGTGAGAAACAGATGCAGCCCACACCTGTGATCACCTCCATGCACACCACCCATTGCAAAAAGCACTGCCCCTGATGATGCCTGGAACAGCATAGGAGTTGCCATTATGTCAAATACACCGTCAACCATTGATACTAATTAAGCCGTGTTACACAGCCCTTGGGTTCATTTGTCACCTTCAAAAACACAGGACGTACACAGTTTGACATGTCAACTGTCTAGTTTGTCCTCCAAAAAGTCTCAGTCAGACCACTGATTATGTAACTTGTCCAGTAGCTGGCTCCTGAATCACCTTGCATTCTGTCAGCCTGACTGGCAACTGTCTGTGCGTCACACTAAAGTATCCCTGTTTCTACATATGTACCACACGTGCGTAAGCAAACCTCCCATTCATCAGGGGGCATTGGGCATGGGCTTCTTCCATGCATACCCAAATACATTGTATAGCATCATCTGCCTTTTAACTGTACCATTTGAGTTACATCCTCTTGGAAAAGCAAAATTCATGGCCCATCCCTTGTCTGGGTTGCATATATGCATGAATGACAAAGTGTGACAGTGTCCCAGGGTCAAAGGCAGGGATTGGGTACGGGGCTTTCAGCACAACCAGCAACCTCTGATAATGTCCATGAATAATACAGAAATGTCAGAACCATGACAGTTCACACACAGCATCACAGTGCGCACAACATAGTGATGGGCCGTGTGTGGTGAATAGCTGCAAGAATAAACAGCACAGAGGCTATGATGTTCCCAGATGCAGTGGGAAGTGCAGAGGCCAACCTGTGTACAAATGTTGTAATGACACCTTCCGGAACATGACAATTGAGACATTATCTCACTCAGCACACCAAAGTTGCCCTGTTCACTGTCTCATTACACGTCTTTAGTGACAGGGTGGGACCATCCACATGTTGGTTCACATGTCCACATCTACTTTACTCACATTGATCAACAAAGGATACTCAGTAGTTACAGGAATAGCTGCCACTGACTCATGATGAGTCCTGGTCTGAACTGTGACAAATTACACCCCAAACAATCTACACGATCATTATGGGACCACACACATGAACAAGACACCTATGTGTAATTGATCACTGGAAATATGTGGACATGTGCTGTCTTGTATGCTGGTCCACCACAGCCACTTGATAGTTGGGGCTCACTTCTATGGCCTCAACTGTGGTGTCATCATACATATGAGACTGACCCTTGTCTGTCTGTGCAAACAACATGGTACCCACTTCCTCAATGCATGTTTATGACTCACTGTGGGAATCTTCAACTAGTGCCTAGGAAGCTCTTACCAATACTCTAGGACATAGGATGTAGAAAATGTGGACCATTGACATGAACATGCGTCTGCCATCCATCAGGTGCATGCTATGTCACATGTGGTGTCTACGTGACCCTAAAACTTGGAAGTATACTTTACGGGTGTTGTTACATGTATGACTAACACATGCCCTTGCTCATTTTAAATTTGACTTGCATCTTAGGATTGGACACATGGACGTCACATTCATACAACCATATGTACAATTATGCTTCATGTGATATACACATACACTTGGTCAACCAGCACATTAGTTGTCAAAGCACACACTTTGAGCCAAAGGAATTTAGGTATTGTACATATGTGCGTCACAATGCTATCCTCTCCTTATGACAAAAATGCACAATTTGTGCCACACATATATGTAGGCCACACTTATGACCATCTATGACGTCAGCCAAATGTAAAAATACTGTGAAGGGTGTAGTGGATGATGTTCCGCTGCAGTATGATGTCACACATGTGAACATACACCATCAACACCATAGTGTCTTCAATTAGCCAATCTCTGATGTGTTCCAAATGTAAAATAACCAAAAAACAAGTAAAAAAGCCCCAAACCAGTTAATGCACTGTAATTTTGACGTCCCTAGCGGTGTGCGTCATTTTTTGTTTACCAAAACTGTATTTGCGTCATTTTTTTTGACGCACAGGAGTGAAATTTAGCCCGCATCCAGATATTTGTACAGTCCATGTATCATTATGTGGATGCGGGTTAATATTCACGTCTGTGCGTCAAAAACAATGACGCAAATACAGTTTTGTGCAACAAAAAATGAAGCATAACGCGAAAAAGGCGGGACTTTTCATACAGGAAGTGATGTAATGGGATATCCTGTTTACAGATCATGTACAGTGGGTGTACTTTCACTTTCACTTTGCAGTCTATGATCCTTCTAGACTGTGTGGCTGTGTAGAGAGTGTTGTCCAGAGATTTTGTGCTGTATTTGTCCTGTGTGCTATCTGTAAAGTCCTTTTGTGAAATAAATATTGTTTGTGTATACTGTAGTACTGTTTTGTCTACATTTGTCCATTTATCTTGTGTATTTCTTGTTTGTGGGAGTCTGTTGTGGGTAGTGTTAGTTTGGGGATAGTTGGACTCTTTTAGTGTTTAGGTTTACTTTTTTCCTGTCTTTTTACCCCTACTTTCACCCTTTTCCCCTTTCTATTTCTTTTACCCCTATTCCTTATCTTCATCTATAAGTATGTCTGGTAGGCCACGTCTTGGCAGGATGGGGAAAGAGGAGTTGGGGGGCTTCATCTGGCTGGTGACACATTTCTTGCCGCTCATGATCCAGTCAGGGTCATACAGGGGTATCCGACAGAGGAGCGCAGAATCCGGTGGGGAAAGGTGCTGCATCTACTGCAGCGTGTGTATGCCAGCCAGAGGAGTGACCACCAGCTGCAGCACCGGTGGGCTGACCTCATCACCAGGGAGCAGGATCTCTTGGACCACCTGGGAATCATGATTGGTGGCACAGTTGGTGAGTACGACTATTGTTAATGTGCACAATTAAATGCTCTGTAGTGACATCAGGGGATTAGTGCAATGTCTGCCAGCTAACTTGATGACTGTGTGTAATGCTGGGGAAATATAAGGGGATCATTGATGCACTATGGCAAGGATCACAATTGCTAGCTGTCAGCTAGCACGTGCTCAGCAAACTTACAGGTAACTTTACCATGAAGGAAATTGGTGCGGCCTTTTTGTCAGCGCAGCTAACAAAATAGGAGCCAATCATGTCTATATAGGGTACTATTGACAGAGAAGTACAGATGTACCAACATTTAGGCCAACTATGTTGATGCAATTGCTAGACTGACTATAGAATCACTACATGATGCTGAAAATGAGTGCTGCCTTCACGTCAATTGATAATAGCAAAGTGGCTCAGACATTGGTCTCATGTTAGTCTGGTGAGTGTGGAAGGAAAGCGTTCACAGAAGTACTATGAAAGTGTGGGATTATTGTGTTACTTGATCTTTTTGGATACATGTCAGTTCATGATTTGAAAATATCGTGAAAATGTGTAAGGAGCCCTCAGCTAACATCTTAAGATGTTTGTTGTAATTAGTTGAGCCACAATCCAAATATGGATGGCAGTCCAAGTGTATGCACATGGCTTCACATCTCCATGGTTGGTGCAAATCACCATAGCTGGGCCACATCAATTGACTATACTGTAACAACAGGATGGCTTACAGGAGTTCCTGCCCCTCCCTCTGTACATTGGGCCTATGTGCAAGAAATGTGTCATGGCCACAAGGCATGGTAATGCAGTCCTCAAGTAACCAGGCATTGGATGTTTCTCTTGGATGCACATGATGAGACGATTACACTCCATATTTTTTTGTGCTCACCAATTATGGGGCAAGTTTGCAACCACATGATGGTTAGGGCCAATGTTTGTGTGCAGATATGTGTGTAACTGTCACAGGAGACCCATGCTATGTACAAGTTGGCCGTGAAATATCAGATGCAGTACCATCATGTCTGAATAGCTGCCATTTCCTTATTCAGCCTACACATTGTAAATGATTATGAAATTGTTGCACTGTGCACAGATTTTGAGCACATTTCTTCCTTCCATACCTTACAGGTGGACCGGCACCCTACACTGTGGGAGAGGTGGTGAAATGTGAGGACCCCGACCACTCCAGTAAGTGTTGATATGTCTGTTATGTGTTGTGTTTGCTGGTTATGGACTCGTGTGAGTTGGACGCATAGCAAGGTGTGATGTGTTGGGCAAGCTCTTCACTTGTTCCATGAGTGGGAATGCAGTTCTCACATGTTTTGAGTTTACCAATGCGTATCCAATGGTATCATGTAGGGATTGTAGGACATCCCTGTAGGCCCCACTGTGAGTACAGGGGAAAGTCATGTGTATGACACTTGTATCACCAAGAGTCGCAATGGAAGTCAGCCCCTATTTAGTCAGCCTGTCAGACCCACATTCTCTAAGATTGGTAGAGCTAATAGCTTTCCAATAGACATCTGCTTCCCTATTTACCTACGTAAGTTTGAAACAATAGGTAGAACCTCCTAGCAGCATGTACTTCCACATGTAGTGCATCAAGTCTGTGGAACCTGAGTGTAATGGCCTAGGTGTGCATGCAATTCATGATCATGGGTGTTCTAGCAACTCTGTGTCTGATGGAAGTCAGGCCTCACTGGAAGTATATGTTGTGTACTAAGTTCTGCATTTCCTGACATGTCTGACCCTATGAGTGCTCTAGGGTTTGCTGACTCCTAATTGTAGATAGGCCTTACCTGTGGTGTGTCTGTAGAGACAAACATGTGTGGAGTTGCCTATACACTCCTCAGTGTACATGTTGTTGGCAAATTATAGTTGTGTATCCACCGCCCCCCCTCAAACACGGCCATGGGTTTGTGGATGGGGTACCTAGTACTGATGCTACCAGTATGTTATACATACCTGTGAATAAGTGACGGTTTGGTTGCATACTAGTATACACACTCAGGTTTGGCACTTGGTACCATACTGGAAAGTCCAGTTACAACTTGCAGACCATGTGGCTTTAGTTTTACTTTCCATACACTGACATTTGTAGCCCAGCTCTTGGTGGAGGATATGCAGCATGATTCTTAGATGATAACTGTCAGAACTCAGATTGCAAGTCAAAGCAAGTTGTTACCCATCTTGTGGGTTATGGATGTGCTTTGTGTGATGTGACCTTTGTTGTCTGGCCTGCCATATACTTCCTCAGGGACATTCAATGCTCTGTATCGTGATATGAGCTGTTACTAGTACAGTAGATGCAATGTCTGATTAACTTGCTGTGCCGTTTCACACAATGCAGTTACTAATGTAGCATATCTGCATTTGTCTTCACAGCAGCTAACATGACTCCAGACCCGGTCAGTGAATTTCAGCACCGGGCCATGCGATACCAGCACATCCTGCTGGTGGAGTCGGGGTTCCGGAGGATGGCCCGGCGATATCGCCATGAACGGGCCTCTGGGACATGGCGAGCCTTCCCACAGGGTGGGCCTACTTTGCCCACCACAGCCACCACAGAAACAACCACCAATCAGGGCCAGGTGGCCCCACCCACAGCTGCCACTGTTGATCCAACATCTGCTGGACTTCCTGGCCCCAGCATTGCCACCGGCGCAGGACAGCCCACACAGACCTCCTCCACCGGTACCCAGACTGCCACTGCTCCATCTGTTGACCCTGCAGCCTTCAAAAGACTTGAACATAAGATGGACAAATTGCTGCGCAAGGTGAGCCACCTGAGCCGGGACGTGCAGCACATTAAACGGCGGGTCAAGGATATTAAGAGGACCCTCCGGAGGGCCAACCTCCAGACACTTGATTTGATGGACATGATATCCTCCCCTCCCTCCTCTTTCCTTGTTCTTATAGTTAGTGGGCTTAGGGGGCTTAGTGTTAGGTTAGTATAGGCTGTTAGTTTAGTTAGTGTTAGTGAGTGTGAGGTGGGGGGGTCCTGCTTATTTCTTTTTTGACTTATTACATGTGTTGGGCTATGTTGGGGTTCTTGTGTGTAAAAAAAAAAAATATACCTAAAAAAGAAAAAAAAAGAAAAAAGATAAAAGAAAAATACAAAAAAATATATATTTGGTTAGGATAGGATAGTATGTGTTTAGGTTAGTATGTGTTGTCCTCAATGTGCCCTGTCTCATAAAGGAGGTGGGGGGTAGATGTTTAGAATGTTTCGTTACATGTGATTAGTAAGTGTAGCTTAGGTTAGTTAGGGACAGTTGTGGGTAATGAGTAGTCAGGGTAGATTAGGGTAGGTAAGATTTTTCCTTCAGTTTCCTCATCTATGGTTAGCTTTTAATAAATATTTGGTTACCCCTTAATAGTATGTGTTGAATGGTACTTGATCGTGGGTTTGGATTCAGTGTACATCAATTTTGTAATATAACATCTGTGTCCTATGCTACTGACAAATCCCAACTGAGCTGTACGATTGGCAGCTAGCCCAGAGCTACCTTGCAAAGTGTCTACCCTTTGTTGCAACCACCAATCACAGTTAATATGGATCCCAATGTGTTTCTGTTGATAAGTGTGTTTTCAAAGTCACTAACAGTGCTTCCAGACTTGATATAGGGGAAACAGTTTTAGGTCTGACTGCAGTGTGATGATCATGCACACCCTTATAAGATGAGTTCTCATTGGCAATCTTGTATTCTTGTCTTCATGACCCTCATACATCATTTGTGACACAGTTCGGCATGATTACCTATTTGTATGTTAATTCAGACACCTTCATTTGTGCAGTTTTTTTGTATTTACTTAGATTAGTGTGGCATGTTTATTGTGTTATTTTTGCATGGTGAAAACATTTTGCGGCCACTATTTGATGACTTAGTTATCCCCTGAGGAAGCATTCTTCTGTCCTACACAGCATGGTGGTGTATGGTTTCTCACTTCATCAGATTTGTCCCTCAGGAAGGGCAGAATATGATGCAATCATGGGCACTGTGCAGTTATAATATCAGGACAGTTGTATTGACAAGCTGCGTAATTTGACAGTAGGCACATTTCAGTTATCTACTGCACAGGTGATATGTCACATTACCCAGAGACAGATTTGTTGTGTAAGTGCTATTTATTGAAACGTGCTGTAGTGATATATGTACATTGTCCATGATTGTGAGATCATTATAGTGATATCTTCCATTGTGATCCAACACAAGGGTTTACCAAAATGCTTTTGTCATGCTGGGGTTGCTGTTTCAGACAGTGCAGAGGGACAGACTTAGCCAATGAGTAGGAGAGAGACAATCACTGGGCTGGGTGACAAGATATACAGTGGTTAGCAGAACAGTGCTTGAGTACAGTTGTTGTAAGACTGTCATGTTTCAAAATGCAGGACTTTGGTAATAGTTGGCCATGTGGCAGGGACTAGTGCTTCTGGGTACTTTTCCTTGTGAATGTGATCTGTTCCATGTCTTCTTCTTCTGATGTGTGTGTTGCCTGCTTTGTCCTTGTTGTTGTTGGTTGTGAAGGGGCAACACACACCTCAGTGTTAGAAGACGTGGAGTCAGACATCCCGGTCGCTGCTCCCTGTGAAGGTCTTAAGGGCAGTACTGCTCCAAGGAGGGCCTGCTGGTTCTTGAGAATAGCAGCCACATCACGATGGTAGGCAGCCAGGTCGGCCCTGAGGGGTTCAATGTTGCATTCGTGCACGCGTTGACAGGATTGCTGTTGTAGGTGTTGGGTCAACTGTATTACAGCTGTGCTGATTTCCTTCTGGGTTTTCTGCAGTTCCTGCAAGATAGATGTTAGGGCTTGCATAGCTGCTGCCTGATCTGCAGATGACATCATGCACGAACGCATCCCCTCAAGGCTGGCTGCCATATTTTGCATCCCCACCCGCACCTCCTTGGCCAGCTCCTGTTGTACTCCAACTACAGTTCTCTCAAAGCTGGTGCCAGTGTCGTCTGAGTCCTCAGCTGTATTGGAGCTGGCAGGTCTTACAATTGGGGTGGTTCCTCTGCGATGGCTGCTTGTTCTGTGCTCCTCCTTGTGACAGAAGGCAGGGTCTGGAGGGTTTCAAGGACCTTTTGGATAGTCTCCTGGGGAATGTTTATCGGCTCGTCATCCATGTCATCAGGGAAATCTGGGACAGGCATATCGGCAGGAGATCCATCTTCCTCTGCAATGAAACAGGGTACAATTAGTGTGTCTGTGTTGTGGCAATTTTGATGTGAGGTGCCTGCCTTTTGATGAATTCACTTTGTGATCTTGTTTTGTGGTAAGTTCTGCAGTCCTTCAGATGGGCATTGTTTCAGGCCTATGGCCCACCTGTGTGTCACATGTATGGTATTGAGTTATCAGACTTGTCAGCCTCATCGCCTCTAGGTGTTGATTTTAGCCAAATGGAGAATTGCCACCTTCTTTTCCTACTCGACCCTCCGTGTACATCCATTCTCATGGTGAGACCTTTCACTGGCTGTGGGTGTTCTGATGGCCCTAGCAGCACACTTAACAATCTGGACCTGCCCCAATCCCTGATCGTTCACATCGACTTAAATGTAATTGACATGTGGCATATCCTATGCATGGCAATGTTATGATCCGATATGGATGTTGACATTGTTAATGGGTCCTGCTGATGTTGGGTAATGTGTGTTACATTGGATTGCCCTGATAGTCGTATCAGTGTCCTATTTCGTTCTCTGACTGTGCAGGTGTATTTCAGTGACCAGTTACATGTGTCCCCTCCTCAATGCTGTTGTTTGAGCAGTATGACATTTGGGATGTTGCCTTGTTACCCAGGCACAGGATGGACCCTGACATATGCAGCATGGGTGTGTCCTTAGTGCTGTGTCGCTCCTATTGTTGTTTACTTTGGCTGATGTTTGTGACAACTATGGGCATTGACATTTGAGAGTACAGGGGCCTTTGTCTTGTTTCTGGGGATTGTTGCAGTTGTCATCCTCACCCCCTAATTTAGGTGTGTATGATCCATGGGGAGGTTATTGCCATTGGCTACTTGAGCTGCACACAGATCAGAGGTGGTAGTGGCAACTGTTGTCGCAATTACATTGCAGTTGTCGGTTTGGCTAGAGGATTGCTAATAGGGCCCTAGTTAATGTAGGGGGTATGTTGGCTGACGAGTGCCAGGATGTAAGTTTGACGTAGTGGCCTTCCCTCCTGTCGTGGCTTTCCCTTTGCTCCATCATTGGCATGACAGCATGCCCCCTTGGGACTGTTGTTGGTGTAGTGTAATGGTGTGCCCCAGCTTCTGTCTGTGCAGGCCATGCTCCAACGCCGTGCCCCTTTACCCATGCCACTCCATGTACATGATGACTTCCATGCATTTTGTGGTCGGTACCCCACCCCCCACTTGCAGTTAACATTTGTGCATTTTAATTCCCCATGCAACTTACCCTGCATGTGCGTTGTCTCCTGGTAGTCTGCGCTGTCCTGTCCTTGAATCCCTGTGACGATCTCCTCAGGGATGATGGCTGCGACCATCTCCTCCATGTGGTCCAGGGCCTCCTGGTGTGCTGGACTCCCCCCTCCAGTCTGCAGTGCTGCCTTCCTGTTCCTGGCCATCTTTTCCTTGGTCCTACGTTTTCAGTCATGCCAGCATTTCTTGCACTCGATGACTGTTCTGCGTACTTCAGCCACGCTGTTAATCTTGTCGACAATTTGTTGCCATATAGCCTCTCTCCTACTGATTGGCAACTTTGAGTGACAAACAGTTGGTGCTGGTGTTCTGTCACCTCTTTAACCAGAATTTCCTGCTCCTCTGCACTAAAGCGACACTTTATTTTCTTCTTAAAAGTGTCCTGGTTCTTGTGTGGGTCCTTCTGGCTGGTTCCTGGTCAGCTGTCATCTTCCTGGGGTCTGTACTGGCATCTGGGATCCATTTTGGCTCTCCTCTGGTGAAATGGCTGTGTTCGCAGTGGACCCTGAGGACAGTGAGGATGGTTTAAGATGTATTTTATTAATTTTTGTAAAGGCAAGAATGATACCGTTTCTCCCACCTACAACCACCAGCCGGTGGGGAGACAGATAACATAGAGGAGGGGAAGGTAGAGAGGTGGGGATAAAAGGGGGAATGCTGTACCTACAATGCAATAGTTACCTCAGTCAGAATGCAGACTCAAAACGTACATTGCGAGCGGGAAAGCCCTATAGTCTCAACAGTCAGCCTATTTAAAGAGAGGTCTCGGAAGAATTCGGCAGTCTAAGGATGCACAGGTAGGAAGGGCAGGTTAGTTCCCTAAATTCGTCCAACAAGCATTGGGTACATGGTCCCCATGTTTTATCAAAGAGTGGCAGTGAGCCAGTTGCTGCCAGTGTCAGTTTTTCCATAGCCATGGGAGTCCATAGTCTATGCAGCCAGTCGGTGTGGGTGGGAATGGTTGTGGTACACCCATGTGAAAGCAGTGGTTGTTTAGCAACCCCCAGCACCAGGGTAGTAGCTCTACCCTTAGGTGTGCGGAGCAGATATGTTTGAGGGTTGGGGAAGCCCAGTAGTACATAGCTTGGGAAGCACAGTATGGTTGTGTTAGATATGTCCTCAATTCCTTGGAGGATGGAGTGCCAGGAGAAGGTGATCTTTTGGCAGTGCCATAATATGTGGGTAAGTGTACCTTCCTGTCCGCGCTGATGCCACCATTCGCCATCGCTGTGCACCCTCCACTGGGCCACCTGTGCAGGGGTATAGTACATGAAATGGGCTATTTTCAGAAAAATTCCTTTGGTGTTCATGGCCTGTGTTGTGACCCGTGCCCGGTGAAGGATATCGCACCATTCCCGATCTGTAAAGGTACGCTCGCATTCGCTCTCTCATCTGCGTCTCGCTGGTATTACAGAGAGTGTAGGTGATGTGATCAGTAGAGTATAGATGTTGGACAAGAGTTGTTTTTCCGTATCTTTGGTCAGTAACAATTGCTCAAATCTCATAAGGGGTCGACCTGCATGTGAACGTATCGTGAGGTCACCCAGTGATGGACAGCCATGAATTGCCAGTAGGTAGAGGCTAAGAGACCGTACCCCGTTTGGAGGCTCTGGAAGTCCATGACTCCGTCATCGTCAAAGAGGTAGCCTATCCTCTTGCAATTCGTTTCCTGTCAGTAGAATAACTCAGATTCGTCGAGTGCAGGGGGAAATCTGGTTTGCCAATGATTGGTGTCTGTGGGGAAACCAGTGTGGAGAGCCCTTCCAGCACCTGTACTTTGTCCCATGCATTCATCGTGGCCCTCAGAATCGATAAGACATACACCCCTGGTGGACGGTGTTTCATAGGCAACCATGGTACTTTCCAGATGTGGACTCCCGGCACCGCATGGTTGATAAAACACCAGTATTTCTCCATCAGGGGTCGTTTCCATTCAACCTTGTAGAGCAACTGTGTGGCATGGTAGTAGCTCAATAGGTGTGGGACTCCCAACCCGCCTTCAGCCAGA
This sequence comes from Pleurodeles waltl, assembly GCF_031143425.1. Lineage (NCBI taxonomy): Eukaryota > Metazoa > Chordata > Amphibia > Caudata > Salamandridae > Pleurodeles > Pleurodeles waltl. The sequence goes on from NC_090446.1 coordinate 684,545,970, forward strand.
GGAAGGTATGCTTGGGCTCTTGACATTCTGGTCCTCTTTCCGCCCCAAATGTATTCCTAGATAAGTGTTTGTATTTTGTCTAGGAGGTTAGGGGGAGGCTGCAGTGGCAGGGTCTGCATGAGGTAGAGTATCTTAGGTAAGAGTGTCATCTTGACTGCAGCTAGATGCCCCAGCCAGGAGAGGCCATGTGACTTCCATTTTGCTATGTCTGAGTGTGTAGTGTTGAGTATCTGGTTGTAGTTACTGTCTATTGTGGACGCTATTGTGGGGAGGATTCACAGTCCAAAGTATGTGATCCCTTGTGCGGCCCACGAGAAGGGGAGGGTGGCCTCCTAAGACGTCCTCTCAGCCTCTGGGGTGGTAAGATTCAGTATGGACGATTTAGTAAGTTTAGTTTTAAAACCTGATACTCTGCCAAAGGCCGTCAATTCTTCCATGACACTGGGGAGAGACGTCTGGGGCTGGGTCAGGTGAAGGAGCATTTCTTCTGTGTAGAGAGCCAATTTATGCGATCTACAGGCCATTGGCACCCCAGAAATATCTGGATATTGCTGTATGTCCTCAGCAAAGGGCTTTATATATAGAGCAAATAATAGAGATGAGATGGGGCACCCCTGTCGAGTGCCCCGTAGTGTGGGGAACTGCCAGGACAGTCCCCCATTCACAGCGACTATTGCCCCAGGCTTGTCATAATTGAATCAAATCCACTCTCAGGACCTGGGGCCAAGCCCAATTTTCCTTAAGACTGCGTGGAGATACTGTCAGTACACTCGGTCAAATGCCTTTTCCGCATCAATGGAGAGAAGAAGAGCTGGGGTTTTACAACAATGGACCTTATCCAGCAAGTGGCATAGTCTCTTAGTATTATCGCCACAGAACCGTTCAGGTATGAATCCAGTTTGGTTCGGGTCTATCAGGTGCTGCATGTAAGGGTTCAACCTATGTGCTAGAATACCCGTTAAGATCTTCGTGTCCACATTTAATAATGTGATGGGGCGGTAAGATGAGCCGAGCTGCGGATCCTTCCCTGGTTTAGGAATGACTGTCACTATACCCAGTTGCATCGTAGGCGGAAGGGGAAGAGATGAGTCCAGCGCATTGTAGAGCCTGGCTAGCACCGGGGCTAGCTGGGTGCCAAAGGATGTATAAAATTCCGCCCCAAAAGCATCCGCGCCCAGGGCCTTACCAGGATGCAACCGGTGTATGCTTGCAAGGACTTCTGTGTGTGTAATATCGTTCTCCAGAGTGGCACTATCCACAGGTGGGAGTTGAGCCACAGGCACGGAGTCCAAATAGTCCTCCACACCCTTATGGTCGATCCCCTCCTCAGAGTATAAGTCAGAATATAACAGTTCGAACTGTTGATGGATCGGCTCTTCCTGACATGTCAGGGTACCGTTGGACAACCTTAGTTCTGCCCTCTGATGACTTGTGGCCTGTGTGAGAAGTCTATGAGCCAGCAGATGACCCGCCCAGTTCCCCCCCAGCGTAGAACTTTTACTTGTGGTGGAGTAGGGCATATTCTGCCTTATCATTATCCAAGGCCCGTAGCTGCTTTCGCTGTGTGGTGAGCTGTTGTCTCACGGCCAGGGACCCAGTCTGTCTATGTGTCACCTCTAAAGCCCGTATGTCGTCTTCTAACTGCTGGCGCTTATTACGACGTGCAGCATTCTGTCTCGCTGCTATCGCTATAAACTGACATCTAATGACTGCTTTAAGCATTTCCCAGATGATCGCAATGTTGGTTGTAGGAGTATCGTTCACAGTTAGAAAGTAGCTGATCGTGTCTCTAATCTCCGCTAGCATGTTCTCGTATGCTAAAAGTCTTATGTTAAGGTGCCATTGTCATTTACTTGGTTTGTAGGCACGTAGAGTGAGGGAAAGCGTGAACAAGGAATGGTCTGAGATTGAGGCCACTCCAATGGCAGAGCTAGTGGACAAGGTGGTTTTACGTGGTGAGGTGAGGAACAGGTCTATACGGGCATATGTCTGATAAGCAGCTGAGAAGAAAGAGTACGTTCTGTCTGCTGGGTGGTGTCGGCGCCAAATGTCTGTCAGTCCTGCCCTCCCAAGCCAGTCTTGAAAGCCCTGTAAGAAGGCGCCAGTCTGACCATATCCCTGGGCAGACCTGTCTACGTGGGGATCAGGTGCTATGTTAAAATCTCTACCCACCACAGTATCTTCGTCGGGTGTCACCAGGATCCTACCCAATGCATCTTTTAGATAGCATTCTTGGTGTTCATTTGGCCCATAAACGTTAGCCATCGTCAGGTTATGCCATTGCATGTCAATTTGTAGCAAAAGGAGCCTCCCAGAGATCTCAGCCTGCACCCAAATCGCTTTCCCTGGGAGATTTCTGGCCACCCATGCCCGCGGTCCAGGACTCCATGAATGAAACTGACGGTCGAACCAGCATGTCCCGGTCTTTTTCCAGTCCTGGCGGAGTAAGTGTGTCTCCTGTAGTAGACATATGTCGCACTTCAGGTCTCTAAGATGTAGCAATTGAGCTTGCCTCTTCACCGGGGCGTTAAGGCCTCTCACGTTAAGACTAAGTATGGTTATCATTGGGGAGGTGACAGGTGTCGCTATGGTGTACGTCGTCTAGTGGGTGCAGTGTGTGAGGGTCCCCATACACATGTTCAGGAGTAATAAGGTAAGAGGTTGCCGCCCCCTCTGGGATAGTGTAGAGAGGTAAGATGAAATGAACATTCAACTTGGGATAAATTATTAACAGCATTCCCTGCCTGGGAACAGTCATCAGCAGAGCCTGGGGTCCGTGCCTATTCATCAGTCCGTCGAGAAGTCAACCGCTGCTCCGAGAAGGTGGAGCTCAGCCAACCAGTTATTCCAGCCTATTAAGGCCATATCTGTAACATCATACGGACACCCGCTGATGCCATCCAGGAGGCATCAACTTAGGCGCGAGAGGAGATCTCACATAATGGCTCAGTTCAGTTCATTGGTCTGAATCCACTTCTGGTATGCTATCCTGGCTGCGTCGACTTCTTAGCAGCGCCGCCCTCTCCTTTTGGCTCTCAGCCATTGAGAGTTTGTGGGTTTTGCGTGGCTGGTTGCTCGTTTTCGGGATTCCCTTGTCCGTGCCCAGCAGTTGCACCTGTGGTGTTGCTTTCTGGGCTCGATCCTCAAGGTTCGGCACCATCCCGTCAGGTCTCTGTGCTTCCTCCAATGTGCGAATGCTACGGAGATCATTTTGCCATGTGAAGTGTAGCCTGAAGGGGTGGCCCCATTTGTATCTGATACCTTCCTCCCTGAGGAGTTCAGTCACAGGCCTGAACAATCTACATCTCTGCAATGTTCTCATCGAGAGATCCTGATAAAGGCCGATCCGATGGCCCTCAAACTCAATAGATGTTGTGTCAGGGACCGCTGCCATTATGACCTCCCTCTGTTTATAGTGATGCAGACAGGTTAGTATGTTCTGAGCCTGGCCCGGCGTGCGAGCAGGCCTGTCAGCCCTATGCGTTCTGTCAAGCATAGAGTGCTGCTCCTTCAAGGCCGGTGCCTTGTGGCGAAAGAGACGCACCACAAAATTCTCCTGGGTCCCCGTCACTGCCTGCGCAGGTACTCCTTTTATTTGAATGTTAGGGCAGCGTGATCTGTTCTCTAGATCCTCTATTTGGTATTGCAAGCCTTGGTTCTTGTCTTGTAAGATGAGGAGTTTTCTCCTGTGACAGTCCATTTCTTCCTCTTGCACATCATGTCCACGCGTTGTCCCAGGTCGATCACCTCTCTTTTAAGGTCTTTAATGTCAGACGCTGTTTCCTGTTTCAGTGTTGCGAAGTCTTCGCGTAGGGACCTAAAGAGTTGTTCCATGAATGCTCTCGTCAAGGGGGCTCCATCACCCTCCGATGGCCTCAGCCTAGCCGTGTCTCCGCTCTGCACCTCTGGTGTTCCTGACTGTGCCATTTTTTTGGCAGGGGTTTTATTGAAGAGGTCTTTAAGGGACCCCTTAATTCTTCTTGCTGTGCTTCTGAGACGCCATTCCTGGTTACCTGTATCCTTCTGAGGCCACTATCGGGCCTGCCGTCTTTCTATTGCTGTCCCAGCTTGTTCACCTGCTCCAGGGACTACGGCTGGGCTAGTAGCCCCGTGGGTGTCACCCTCACTCTGATGTGTGGCCCAGTGTAATGGAATTTTCCTAGTTTACAGAGGCCCCTTCCAACCGGTTCCCGTTCCGTCCTACCTGGGGCCCCTCTTCTGGGGTTGTCCTCATCTTCCTGTAGGGAGTGGGCCTGTGGCCCATCAGAGGGCCCCGAGCAGCTCCCTTTCTTCTCAGCTGCGGCAGCCGGCACGATCCTGAAGTCCAGAGTTACTGTCATCACTGTGGGCCTCTTCTGTTGGGGGACTGGATAGTCGTGGCACCTCCTCTCCACTGACATTGGCTGGGGTACCTGTGGGGATGTAAGTGATGTATTATGCTTCATGTGTATGACATATTGTACATCCCTGGCTTCCCCTCTATGGTTGCTGTTGCCCTGCCACCTCTCGTTTGTGTATGGTGATGTATTGTGGGATTGTTAGTTTCCCTATGCTGTGTATGCTTTGGTGATGGGTGTCCATGCAGGGCTGGGAGGGGTGTCCATGCATTGGTATAGAATGCAGAGGTTGGCATTGGGGTTAGTCATAGTCATATGTGTAGGTGCAGTGCGTGGGTTGTAGTGGAGTGATGGGAGTGAGGGTGAGGGTGTGAGATTGCATGCAGGTATGGAGTGATGAGTGGTAAATGTTGACTTACCAGTGTCCAGTCCTCCGGCTACTCCAGCGAGTCCCTCAGGATGCATTAATGCCAGTACTTGCTCCTCCCATGCTGTGAGCTGTAGGGGAGGAGGTGGGGGTCCACTGCCAGTCCGCTGTATGGTGAGTTGGTGCCTTGCTGCTATGGAACGTACCTTCCCCCATAGGTCGTTACACCTCTTCCTGACATCGTCCCGTGTTCTTGGGCACTGTCCATGGCGTTGACCCTGTCCACGATTCTCCACCATAGCTCCATCTTCCGGGCAATGGAAATCTGCTGCACCTGTGCTCCAAACAGCTGTGACAATTTCCTCTGCCATGACCCTTAACTCCTCCTCAGTGAAACGGGGATGCCTTTGTGGTGCCGTGGGTGTTTTCTGTTATAAGTTGGTGGGAGTGTGTTGGGTGATGTGCTGTGGTGTGTGATGTGGAGTGTGTGATGGATGTATGGGTGTTAGTGGTGTGTTTGTAGTTGTCTCTGTGATGTCAGTGGCTAACTCTTGCAGTCTTTTGGTGTTGGCAAAGGGTTGTGGGTACTGTGGGTGTGTGTGTTTTATAGTGCTGAGGGTGTGTGGGTGTGGTGTGTGTACGGATGTCAGGTGTGTGTCTTTGGCCAATGTGGTGTTGTTTTGTATGTAGGTGTCCATTCTGAGCACGGCGGTATGTACCACCAATGGTTTCCCACCATTTAATGTCTGCCGTGGTGATTCTTGGGTCATAATGTGGTGAGCATTGTTTTATCGGCGTAACGGTATAGGTGTTGGTACGACCACATTATCACTGACCTTGGGGCTGGCGGATTTGTGTGTGTGGCAATATTCTGTCAGATTGGTGTGTGTCATAATATGGTTAATGTATATCTGCTGCCGTGGCAGTATCTTGGCAGCCGTCGGCATGGCGGTAAGCGGGATTTACTGCCAGTGTCATAATGAAGGCCATAGTTTGTTGTAACCTCTGTCTTTCAGCTGCTGAGGATGATGAATTGCTTCAGGAAGAAGGTCCATCCACCAGTGGTGGGCCAGGCAATCTAAGGGGGGAACCCGCTTCTCTTCCAATTGTCAGCTGCCAGAAATGCACAAGAGGAGAAGGAGTGAAGGAGCAAGTAGAGGAGGGTGAAGAAGATCTGGTGCTGTTTGCAGAGGATAAGGAGGCTGATCCCCTGCCCACCATTGTTGACCAACTGGGCAAAACATCTAAGCCCACACCAGCTCTAGCAGGCATCGTGCCTCCCACTCCACCACCAAGGATTGCCCATTCCCAGCAGTCAGCCAACCAGCCACAGCATTCACATACCCCAACACAACCATCAACCCCTCACAGCCCTCACATCCAGGTCAGATGTGCTGGTTCTTCTACACACTCCTCCCATTGCAGGGCTTCCCTGGCCATCTCTTCACCATCTGAGGGACCTGCTGCCCCTGGCGAGAAGCAGGTAGCCCAGAGGCACCAGTCTCCTCCCCACAACCTCCTCCTGCCAGCCCCCCGATGGTGGATCTGACAGTCACATCCGATGCCATCCCATGCAGAGGGGGCCGGCAGATGGTCATGGTGGATAGTGGGAGGAGGTTTTTTTCCAACAGCAGGCTGATGTGAGGCAGGACATTTGGGCCACTCTACTGACATTTCAGACTCACCACTGGACATGCGCCAACTTCCACAGATGGTCCACACAATGACCCAGGTATCGGAGAGGATGGGTACTTCTTGGCAAGACATGTCAAAGAAGATAAATTATATTATAACTATCCATAGGGAAGAGAGTGCAAGATGATGAAGGGCATGCTGAAGCTGTTTCAAAGTGTAGCTTCACAGTCAATGCATGGAGAGGAACTAACACATCTACCTGCACCACATCACACCCAGCCACTTGTACTACAAACTGCACAGGCACCCCTCAACCTGCACATGCCCCTCACTGCCCAGTCACATCCCCTTCCTGCCCCGTCACATCCCCCCCTGTACAGACACCATCATCCTCTGCCCAGGGACCTCCCACACCTACACAGCCACCATCACCCTCTGTCCAGGCACCACCCCACCTTTATAGCAATCCTCATCCACTATCTAGGCACTTCCGCCACCTCTACTGGCACTCTCATCCCATGTCCAGGCACCTCTCCCACCTGTACAGCTGTACAGGCAGATGCACCACACCGACCCGCACTTCAGAACCCCAGTAAATGCACTTTCTCGCAGTGATCCTCACCACAATTGAGAAGTAGCAAGAGAGATGCCCCATGATCACTGTAAAATATGTTACCCACAATATATGTAATTTAAAAGATATTCCTCACAAGTCAATATTGAGTTGCAAATTATGTGATTATGGTTAATTGGTTGCCCTGGTTGTAGGCCATAGATGTGACAATCAACCTGTGTGAGTGAGACATGCAGATATGTAGGTTCATCAGTGGAACAAGGTATCATGTTGGAAGCATAGCTAAACCACTCCAGAAATATGCTTTCATACTTTGAACCCATCATATACAATGAACTATAGAGGACAGAGAGACTGGATCTTTTTTATATTAACTTGAAAAAATGAATGCAATTAAATAACCGTCCATTGGAAAGGGAGAATCAATATAATGGTCTTCATACACACGAGGCAAGGGGACTTGGAGGGGGTTGGACAAAATAAATAAAGCATGTCAGGAAACATCAGGGGAACCAGTCCATATACAAGGGGGAAACAAATTGTCCACTGTCCAAACATGGTCCAGTCACTGGTCATCTTCATCATCCTCCTTTCCTATGATGAGGAGATCCTCCACCTCTGTCATCTCCTCCTGGCTGGTAAGTGTAGGACCAAACACCCCACAGGTGTGTGAAACATGAGGAGTACAAGGGGTATGAGGGGAAACAGTATGGGTAGGAGTACAGGGAGACATATGGTATGGTATGGGAGGGATGCTGTGTATGGCAGCCAACAAGTCTGCACCAAAGGAAGTGATGTTGCATTGAGGGTGTCCATGTCCCTAGCATGTTCCTCTCAGAACATATCCAGTTCATCATAGATCCGCAGTAGGATCCAAGAAGACATATCCGGCTCCCCCTCAAATGCCAACATCAATTCTTGGGAACCATTCATAGGAGGTACAATGCAGGCAGGGGTTTGGGTTGCACATAAGGGATGTGGAGTTTTGGGGGCAGATATTTCCCTCTAGCCTTCTAAGCAGCAACTTGGAGGGGGACTAGTGGCAGGGAGTGCAGCTGGAAGCTCTGATGAGATGGGAGAGGTAGGTAAGGATCAGTGGTAGGCCCAGGAGGTGCTAGGGCCTGCTCAGGGGACATCTCAGCTGTGTCCTGTTCTTGTGTGTCAGGCGGAAAGTCAAATTCCTCTCCCTCACCAAAAGGTGTCTAGATTGGTACCCCTCCTACAGTGCCTTAAGCCTCCACTCAGTCTGTTGCAGTTGTTGCAGGCTCTGTCCGGGTGGGTGCACTACCCCCGGCTGATGACGTTCTGGGTCCCTCCTCCTCCTCTTCACTGGAGGAAAGGGGCTGTACCTGCCAATGTCCAGAGGATACCCTGCTCTGCCCTCGTCCTATTCCGATGCTCCTGGCCAGCCAGGTCCACTGAAGTAGAAGTCAAAACATTATGTAGGTGGTGTACAAGGCATAACAAAGTATGTATGTACATGAAGCAAGTGCAGACTTTGTTCTCCTTTGATCTCATTAAGCAATTAGATGTGTGTTGAAGCCAAAATGTATGTGCACATTGATGTCTGTCACAATTTTGAGAAGTATATACTTCTGTAATGACCAACCCTCACCTTGAGAAATATTACAATCATTGCTTCCAGACCTTGCAACATAGTCATCTTCCAATGTCAGTCTACAAGTGGAGATGGGACACAGTCTGGATGGATATGTCCACACTTAACCATGCATCTATGATCCTCCTGTAATGTGCAGTCTTAACATTCTTACACATACTATCAAATGTCATCTTATGTGTAGCATTGTCTGACAAGATACAAATATTGGATTGAGTGTACACATACAACAAAGGCCTTGGATATGACCTTAGCTGAGATGTGAATCTAAGTCTTTGAATATACCTTGACAACATCAGACATTGTACATGGCAAGTGCCACATTTAGCATGTCAGGACTACTTCATTGGTTCTGTACACTAATTAGCACATGTGCATAGTTAGTACAGCTACATAGACAGTACAGATGACATATGAGCCACTGTTGGGAGATGTGTGTATGTCGTTCCCCTTGGAAATGTTGATGTCATTTTGAGTGAGACAAGTCAAGTCAGCCTTTACTTCATGGCACATATTATTACATTTTACCTTGAGAAAACAAACAAAAGCCACACTTAATAGAGCATTCAACACCCAAAGGCCCCTCACTGGACATTTTTTGTCCCATTCCTTTACCATTACTCACAGCAGTTATAAGGCCCCTGATTCACCAGTAATGGTGTTGGTAGTACATGTATTCATTCATATACAACTTTGAGGGTCATTTTCCCAGTTCTGTTCAGAACACAACAAGTCCCAGGATGCACTCTGGTTAGTGCATTCAATGTGCTCCATTGAGGCATTGGCCTTGTAAGTACAGCAGCAATAGCTCAGATTTCGTAAAGGGTGATACGAGATACATGATGGCACAGCTCTGTCACCACCCACAGCATACTACCAGACACATAATGCAGGCCAGTGGCGTAAGGTATGGCCTGTGCATGTGGGGCTGGGAGGACTGGCCCAATAATTCCTGGGCCTTGAGATGTGCACAGCATTTCTGGTCTTCCCAGCAATTGCGGCATGTTCTGGACCACCGGTGGTACATACCCACTGCAATGCAGCGCTCTGCAATTTCAACTAAAAGTCTGGTGCACGCTGCATTGCTTAGATGGTCCTCTGGACCCCCATAAATCTAATGGTATTTATCAAGCCCCCACCGCACCGCACAGCAAATATGCTCAATTCATCTTCACTTGTGGGGGTGCCTTCTCATTATGTCCCTCAGCCATGTTGGGGTGAGGATGACTCAGAATGAACATAAAATGGCTGCCTGCATCTTCCTCACATGAACTTTCTGCCTTGTATTTCCTCTTTGTCATTTCCTGCATGAAAACATTAGGTTCCGGCATGTTTTTAGATTCTGCTCCCTGAGTGTGGAGTTTCCACACCCGATGCCTACTTTCTGCACCCAGGATGGAGACTCTGCACTCAGGTGGAGACTCCACACTCGGGACCGAAAGCAAGGTTTAACAACTGAAAAGTCGGAAAAAATGAGACAGAAGGAAATTAAATTCATGAAAGGGAGAGTGTTTCGGTACACACTACATCACATCCCAGCACAGTTTGTCACTTTGCATTGTGGTTCTGTCGTAAGACTCTGATTATTGGAACAAGACTGCTGGATTCGGGGTGGCAGTACCACCGCTTGTGGGTGACTGAGTCAATTCCACATTGTCTTGGTGGCTGTCGGCCCAACCCTTTTGGCTATCTAGCAGCACCTCACCCAAACATAAAAAAGCAAAGGTGATTTATGGCAGTCTGATGCAGGACACTCAGTCACCTCTCAAGGAGGCTGTGGTTGACAAATCTCACCCCTTTCTTTCATTAGCAACACACCTATAGGCCAAAGAAAAGACGCAGGATGGTTTTCAATATATTTATTGAAAAAACTGCAATCTACTATAAAATATATAAGCTGTCATTATTATGCCAAAGAGACATAGCAAGATTAGGATTATTATGAGCAGTGAGAAGAAAATAAACAACCCAAACATATTGGAATAACATGTACATAGGACTCCTACCTCGCCACCAATTCCTAAGTGAGAGTAGCCCAATCTGTCCATACTTAGTCTATGAGGGGGGCACCCACCCCTATTACCTGAAAATAGGGGTCTGACCGCCATCTCATTGGCTAGTTGTAGAGACAGGGCTGAGGTCCGCAGTGAAATGGCATACAGCGTGGATGGGTATCCTGGCCGGAATGTCCTCCCTCTTTTTCTTTGGCCTGTACAATGTTTTTAAAAGAAGCATATTTCTGTTCTCTAAAATACGCTTGATGTGGACATGTGCCTAAGTGTCGGATTGTTTACGTACCCTTGTGGCGGCAATACTAACTGGATTATCATGTACAGTTCTTCTCAGCCTTGGACAGAGGTACATTTTGAAATGTTGTGCACAGAAATAATAATGCTTTCGCAGAATCACAGCTAATTAGGAAAAATAAAGCATCACTTCTGAAAAGCAGGCTAACTAAAATGAATAAATGTAATTAGAGCACATATGCACGTTAAAGGGCACAGGCTGCAGGCCTAAGATAAGCTCAAATAAGTGTGCCCAAGTAAGGTGCAAAATGAACCGACAACAGCACAAGTGGACCACATTTTGCACTTCCATCAAAGTAGACTGTAGTGTTTCAAGTTGAAGCACGTAGTGCTGTTTATCCCTAGACACACAGGACCTAAATCACAAATGGCCTTCGCATTCGTGGTGGAGGCCCCTCAGTCATGAGGGAGTCATTACACTCGGGGTAGAATCTCCACAATGAGAATTCCAAGTGTGGGGTCCTAATGGGAATCAAGCCCATACATGTCTTTCTGGATTTTGTACTTCATCAGTAGAAAGCAGGACTCTCAACCCCCTTCAATACATGGAGGGACAGGCAACCATTTTATGGTCATTCTGAGTCAACCTCATTTCCTAGCAGGATCTTCTGCCATTCTGCTACACTGTTGAACCCACCTCACCCAACATGGCTGAAGAATCTGTGGACAAGGCCTCTACACATTCTGTAATGTTGATATGATCATACTAACTGAAGGCATGCTTGATATGTGGGCCAAGAGGACCAGATGAGTGCTACAGCGAACAATGAGATCTGCAAGCCTTTTACACATAGGATGCACTTTCTCTGTTTGCACCACGGGGACCATACAACAGGTGCGCCATGCACAAACAGAGAAAGTGAGCCCTATTACATTGAATGCACTGCTCTCAGGGCAGCCACAAACGTATGTAGCCCTAGAGACAGTGCAGTCATACAAAAAACAGAGCAGCCTTAAAGCAGCAACTCTGTGTAGCACTATGCAAGTAGCAGTCTGCATGCATTTTTGAGGGGGATTAGAGATGCCCTTGTAGACGGATGCAGTGAGTGACTGCAACCGAATGCAAGTGGATGTCTGGGGGTTCCATAAGACCCTCTTTCGCCCCTCCAGAGGTCTGCCATCAGAGGACGCACTGACAGTGTCCCACCTTTTATGTGACGCACTGTTAGTGCACCACCTGACAGCTTATTTGTCTCTTCACCCTTGTCTAAAATATGGCAAGGGTGCAGAGGCAAAGGGATTCCCACATTTGCATTGGGCTATGCCACCATGCAAATGAGGGAACCCCTGCTGGTGATAGTGCAGGAGCTATATGTATGCCTGTGCTATCTGTTGCACAGAAAGGGCAGCACAAACATCTTTGGCTCTTTCTGTAATACAGAAGTGTCCTGGAGGTGCACAGAGCAGGCACACATGCCTGTTGTGCACCTGGGGTACTTTGCAGAATACGGCCACTGGAGTTTGTTTGCTGCTTGCTGCAGGGTAGTGTGTCTTTATACCTGCGATGGGCCTGGATGTTCCATTAGAGTAGCGTGTATGTGTTAGTACGTTACCAGCTTGGACAGTGGCAACTACGCCATGTCACATATATTTGGCAAGGTACCTCTTAAGTGAACATGAGACAGTAACATATCATCGGTAAATTACACCTCCATGTGTGATGCATTCTGCATTCTTATGAAACTGTCCAGGAAGATCTTACACATGCACTGACATTTAATCCCATAAGTCAATGGAGCCCTAAGAGACATTGGCCCTCATTCCAACCCTGGCGGTCTCTGACTGCCAGGGCGGAGGGCAGCGGAAGCACCGCCAACAGGCTGGCGGTGCTTCCAGGGCAATTCTGACCGCGGCGGTAAAGCCGCGGTCAGAAAAGGGGAACCGGCGGTTTCCCGCAGGTTTTCCCCTGGCCCAGGGAATCCTCCATGGCGGCGCTGCTTGCAGCGCCGCCATGGGGATTCCGACCCCCTTCCCGCCAGCCTGTTTCTGGCGGTTTTCAGAACCAGGATGGCGGGAACGGGTGTCGTGGGGCCCCTGGGGGCCCCTGCACTGCCCATGCCACTGGCATGGGCAGTGCAGGGGCCCCCTAACAGGGCCCCATGAAGATTTTCACTGTCTGCTTTGCAGACAGTGAAAATCGCGACGGCTGCCACTGCACCCATCGCACCCCTGCAACTCCGCCGGCTCCATTCGGAGCCGGCTTCCTTGTTGCAGGGTCTTTCCCGCTGGGCCGGCGGGCGGCCTTTTGGCGGTCGCCCGCCGGCCCAGCGGGAAAGCCAGAATGGCACCCGCGGTCTCCTGACCGCGGAGCGGCCATTTGGCGGTGACCGCATGGCGGGCGGCGACCGCCGCCCGCCGCGGTCAGAATGACCGCCATTATCCACACTAATCACAGACATGTGCACATAACATATTGCATGGCCAATCTTTTGACTCTTGTCAATGGCTGTTGTTTAAGGACATTATGTATGGCTTACAAACTATTCTCAGGATGGAATTTGTAGACAGAGTCCAACTATCATCACTGACAACAGACTCCAAACAACATGAAGGCTGTAACACAACAGGTTCCTCAGGTAAAAAAAAAAGAGTCAAGCAGCTGGTCACGCACCTGTATACTCCGCTCACTGTACAATGGCTGGGTTGCCCGAATTCAGACCTAGATGAGGGTCCAGATGTATGTGTAAGCCATGATTTAATGCTATGTTATGCAAAATGCAACAAACTACAATAATCTTGCACACAACTTGAGGTGTGTACAGCAGCACCCCCCGTATGGTCAATACATCTGAATTTTGACTTCAGGGACACCCAACTGTGCCCAATGATGGCTCGTGTACGTATGTTTTCCCTATTGTACCTCCACCGAGGTACAGTCATTATACGTCTGTATGATGTGAGGAGATGAGGCAAGAGTGCACATGCATTTTCACCTTAGGAGAAAAAGCAAGTAATAATTGTACATCCCCCTCTTTCATCTGAACAGTACATGATGTATAAAATGGCACATGCTGTGTCTGTTGGGGGCATGTATGTGGCATGAGGATTAGTGTTACATAATGGTTGTGTATATAATAAAAACGTTTATACATATCAGACATGTGTGGTGCTTGGTACTTACCCATAGCCACATGTTGCCAAGTTCTCCCACTGCCATCCGCGGGGCAAGAGGGGACGTGCAGAATACAGAGATGTTATGGTACTGCCTGAGAACACTGCATGCACATCAGTAAAGCTACCACTGGCACCACAAACATGCTACACAATTATAGAGTTTCAGCAGTGTCTGTTATAGATGTGTGCATTGTGATGAGGTTGCTTAAGAGCCACATGGGTTCAATCAATTGCACCTAGCAAGGGAAGCGGGAAAAGAAGTAGAAACCTTAGCTACCCTTTGTCCTCGGGCCAGTGTACCGGGCATTTATATGTGGAAATGGGCTCTCCTATTGATGCAGCTCAGTACCTTATACAAGCATCAGGACTGGCTTGCCTGAGAGATGCCCACAAGGTCACCAGACATCCTCTGGAATGGCCCTGTAGCTAACAAATTGAGAGCTGCTTAAATCTTGACGTTGGCTGCCATGGGAGCGGCAGGTCACAGAGTCAAGATCCTGCTCCCACTCACAAACCATCTCCAAGATGACATTGGGGTAAAACGCTAGCTGGCACTGACATCTTGCCGGGACATCCCAAAGAGGTTGATCCTTTGTCTGAAAATCCTTTCTACTCTCCTCCTCCTTCTCCTCAAATCATTCTTTCTCATGACAAGGGGGAAACCAACAAACACATTCATCGACATGTTGAAAGGTCTGAAAAGGTTTGTTTGTGGCAGCTCTGCTTTTATGTGTGCAGCAAGGCTGATTTGGGCTGTTGGGCTAAGGGGTTTTAGCTGGAACTGGGTGGGGGGATGTGAGGCACAGAAACAGGTGTATTCATATGAAATACCACTTCCTGAGTGCAGAGATTCCGCCCGAGTGCAGTGATTCTGCCTGAGTGCAGACATAAAGATACTACACGTAAATGCCTTTTCTGAATACGAAAGCCATAAATTTAGGGCCAGATTACCAAAGCCATAGTGCCTCCTGTGCCACACTAGTGCCATTTTGTTTTTAGGTTAGTGTGGCTCAAGGGGGCAATTTTTGCTGCACCATATTTACAAAGAGGTGCAATGAATGCATTGCGCCACTTTGCTACCCCTTGCTCCACATTATGCATGTGTCAGACATATTGTATGCAAGGGGGGAATTTCCGAAATTAGGAGACACGCAAAAAATGACGCACTGAAATCTACAAGATTTCACTGTACCATTTTCGGCATCATTTTTAACTCCTGTTCAGTGCAGGTGTTAAAATAACACACACATATTAACCTACGGGCCACCTTGCACTTTGCTCCACTAACGCCAGATTTTTGAAGCTAGTGGAGCAAAGTTACACAATAGTGTAAACAGTTCTGACGATATTGGCCTAACAACCCCCATGGAGCATCGTATTATAAATACAGTGCACACATGGTGTCATTAGGTAGGGACGTCGCAAGAAAACTGGCACATCAGTACTGATGCACTTGTTTCTTGTAAATCTGTCCCATAGACTTTTGGTCCAAGTTTAGACCAAAAGTCTAAGTTTATCTTTGTGAATCGGCCCCTATGTGTGTTTTTTAGCATATTCAAGTCTATTTATTTTTGTAAACCCTACATCAAAATCTCATTGCAGCCAGAAGATATAATGCAGCACTTAGAGATATTTTCAGATTTCTTACAAATTTGCTCAATATTTTGTTGCATTTCTCTGAGCAAGAAGCAGAAAGCCCAGAACGCTTTTAAAGGAATAATTGCCCTGAATGTCTGGAGTCTGGCAATACCATGTGTAGGTAGGCTTTCCTGGGAATGGGGTCTGTACAATCAAATATTCAATATTAGCCAGGTCACTAAAGTGTGACAAAATGACTGTTTATGGGGAAATGTTCATTTGATGACAGATATCAAACTCTGTAATATAGAGAATATAATAAATGATTTATTTTTGAATTCTGCACTACCTGAGTAAACGTTTCTTTATAGTACAGAAAGTATTGGTGTTAGGGGGGAAGCATTCTTTAGAAGAAGACATTGATCTCGTCTTTGGTGCGGAAAACAATGCACCAAAGATATTGTAATGAATGCACTCCCTAGGAGGTGGAACAACACAACACACGAGTCAAGATCGAGTTGAGACGTTTACTCCTCAGGAGCCCATTGTATACATATTCTTTTAGGGGACACTAGCCTAATCTTTTACAGACAGTAACACTAGCACAGTAGGCATAAGATAGTATGCAGGTAGTATCACAAACTGAAAATGAGCAGCACAAGCCTGCAATAAGCTAGCTGTTACTAGGCGTACCAAGATTAAAAAAAAGAGCTGATGAAATGTATTACAATGGTGCTGCAAAGTAACTTTGATAGTATGTTAAATCCACTACATTTGTCATGACTCATATTAGTGAGAATGGTTTCATCGTTTCTTCAAGGAACTGTATTTTAGAAAAAAACATAACGGGACATAAAAAACTGTGTCATTGAAGAAACATTATAGGGGCACATACAACCATGACAATGAAGAAGGGCCAAAATGGAACCTGCAGCCAGCACCATTGAAGAACAACAATGGCAGACAGATCAAGCCACAAAGAAGAAGCACAAGAGTGACACACACAACAAGTTACTTAGAAGTATTGTAGTGGCACAAAAACCTGCAACCTTGATAAAGGAACATAATGTTGCATACAATCCGCAACATGGAAAAGGTACACTAAATAGCTCACACATCTTTGTGAGGAACTCATTGATAAGGAGAAGAAACCAGTTTTACTGACTTTGAGAATGGATTAGGGCCCTGAGTAAAGCAGTTACATAATTCATCAGTGGAAAAATGTAAGTGCAAGGTAATATTTTTCATGCGTTATTTTTAATTGAAATCATTATTTATGTAACATATTTTTCAAATCAAAACATATTTCCTTTAAAGATGACACAGCATATGATAAAGAGTATTTGTTTAATGTTTAGGTCATGTGCTTCAGAGGCATTTGCCTATAATGTAGAATATGTTGTTTTAATGGCAGAAACGTGCTATTGAAGTTGGTGTCTGCTTGACCAAATTATCCCCTCCACATGCTGAAAATAATGCATCTCCTGCACTGCAACAGAAGCACTTCCATAACTGTCAGATTGAAACATTAATCAGTCAATAGCATGAAGTGAGAGATGTCTACCGCCTGAGGCCTATTGTACATATAAGGGGGGACTATGGTACATATAGGGGTGTCTCTTCCTCCACAAAAACAATCCTGCCGGTAATACAGGCACCTTTGCATCACACCACAAGGTTGTCTGCATTGGCGCTAGGCAGCAGATTGTGTGCCAGCATAGGCAGAGAGCAAAAATGACCCATATATTGGTAAATATGCACATTCCTGCCCTCTTCATTTCATGCAGCGCACCAAGATATCTTGTTACATTGTGTGGTGTGAAATATTGATAAATCCAGCCCTTAGTGTTTAAAGCAAAACAAGTGTTTTCAGGTATATATTTAGTGTTAGGTAAACTGTACATAGTTTAAATATTTTTATAGTGCCCATTAAAATTATGCTGTCCAGAACTCAGCTAATAACACTCATATTTTTTCTCAAAAAGAATAAATCTTAGTCACCATAAATATTCAAGTAACTTCATAGGTTAAAGGCTAGACTGGCTCCCAAGAAGTCTTTGCACTTGATGATTAACTAATTGCACACACTTACATTCCTTTCAGGTAGCAGGCACCCTGGTGAGAAGTCCTGATTCTTCTTAAGCTGTCCGCCATTTCTTCAGCTTCAATTCAAGAGACCTCAAACCCTTTATTCACTCTTACCCAGAGGCATCTTAAGGTCCGCATTAACCATCGAGGGAAATTGTTCTTTAACAAAATGTAGGGGAACTATTTTTGTAAAATTGGAAAAGCATGGACATGTCAGTCCCCTTAGATTCTGCCTACTTTAACCTCTGTCCAGCTGTCCTTTCAGATGAGTCGAGGGGGAGGTTTTGGCAGTGAGAAGAACAGCAGGGTCTTATTCAGACTCAGAGCCCGGATAGTCTGGACCATAGGGGTCTCATACTAATTTCGCAAGTGAAAGAGGAAAATAGCAAGATCAATGCATAATGTTTCAGAATGGTCCAGAGAAGGGGACGCTATGTGCATGCTACCAAATGGACTGAGATAGCTTCCACAGAGGGATGTCCTAAGGAGGGTGGGGTGATATTGGGGCTAATTTTTTATAGGGCAATCAATGCCGTTGGTGAGGAAGGTTGAGGCCACCCACATTATAGCTGTATGGCTGTGGCAGACATTGGGTGTTTCCCCGGGAGGCTGGAAGGTTGGGGGCTGGTTTTGCAGTGGTTGGGGCTAGTTATTTTTTTACTAGGGGGAGACTTTGCAGCAGAGCTGCAATATCAGTTCTCAGCAACACAAGCAGCAGTGCACCCATCCCCACCCAACCCGGGGGCTGGTCTGAAATAACTGCCAGGGCTGCTTTGGGTTTCCAGTATGGCCCTGGGTATGGCCCGTTTTCCTTGCTAGCATTAGGGCGCAGGCCACCTTTGTTTCACAGGGAACAAGGCCCAAGTAGCAGGAGAAGAAATG
Source organism: Pleurodeles waltl (assembly GCF_031143425.1). NCBI lineage: Eukaryota > Metazoa > Chordata > Amphibia > Caudata > Salamandridae > Pleurodeles > Pleurodeles waltl. Next base: position 684,564,469 of record NC_090446.1, read on the forward strand.
GGAGGCTACCCCCTGTTTTTTCTTATTATGTTTTTTACACAAAGTAGCATGTAGCCTGCTTTGGACCTCACGCCCAGGAGTGATGGCCCAGAGGAATAGCCTGGGAGAGACGGCAGAGGGGGGAATAAAGCAAAATGGGGTCACTTGTCCTTAACAAATGGTAAAGGGCAAAAGCTATCATTAATGAAGTAGTTACACTGGCACTGTTGTTTAGGAGTGTGAGAGGCCCACTGCATCACAAGCATTAATCTACAAAGGGGCATGGGGTCTCATTTACCATGCTAGCATTAGAACAAAGGGCCCCTTGGTGCACAAAAGGCTGCAACAAGTGGGAGCTTAACTGGACAGAGAGTCAGTTTGGAGTGATGGCCAGGTACGGTGGGGAGAGGTGAAAGAAACAGAGTAGACAACCTGATACTCAGGAAGGCAGCTATGTTTAGTGCAAAAGGTGCAATTGCAATGTTGCCCCAGTAAGTGACTTGCTCAAAACACCCCAATTATTTGAAGTAGCGTTTTTGGTCAATTTGTTTTTAGGCCTGGTCGAAGTTCATGGAGTTCCATTCCACGGAATTCCATGCAGTTGATTAAAAACTCTGTAGAATTCAGTGGTTAGCCAGGCCCGACCCTGCTTAGTGCTTCAGAGATCAGGGGCATTCAGGAGAGGACATAGGCAGCAAAAGCTGCCATTTCCGGTCTCTTGTGCACCAGTGTGCACAAACAAGAAGAAAAGAAACAAGTACTTGCCTGGGTTCTCCAGGGGGTCCTTCTTATCATTCTCTGCAGCGACCTGGCTCTCTGCCACCCTCTGCCCCCTGCTCTTGGGCTGCTGGCAGTGGGAGGCCTGGCCCTGGATCCGTTGCTAGTGAGCACTACAACCCAGGTATGGGCTAACCAGCGCAGACTGTCTGTGCTTGCGCTGTGTAGCTCATAACTGGGCTGCTGTGTGCACCCAGTGAGCTCTACTCCAATGGCGGGGCTGGCGAAGTTTTTGGGCAAACTCTGAGCTCCAAGCGGAGCCTGGAGTGCCAAAAACTCCATTAACTCTGCCAGCAGAGCAGCACTCCCTGCCCACCCCTATTTGTTTTTGTTCTATTCATTTGTTCTTTCATAAATCTCACATCTCGAATTGATTATGAGCTATAGAAGAGGTTCCCTTGAAATTATCTTATAAGCCCCACCTTCTGTGCTCAGACCTGCCTCTTCGCTCCCTCAGTTTATGCCACAACATCCAAAGAAGGTGACTTCAAAAGATTTTACTTGGTGGGGGGATCAGAGCAAAAACGTTTGAAGAACTCTGCTCTACCTCCTCTCCATGTTTCATCATGCAGGTCTGCCAGAATGGAGCTCAGGAACCTTCATTTAGTGTACCATTCAAAAGTACACACACCCAGCATACGCTCACTGCACAGTACTGTATCCTCCATTTTCTATACCATTCAGAATACATCCTGCATTTAACATGTGAACTGTGTCCAACACTATGGGGGTCATTACGAGTTTGGCAGATGGAAAATGCTGTCCGCCAAACTCCCGCGGTCAGGTTGCCGCTAGTGCGGCCTCCTTTCAGAGTGCCCCATTATGAGTTTCCCAGTGGGTCAGCGGCTGGTCCAGCTGGAAACAGCCCACAACATTGACACCAGCTCATAATTGAGACGGCTGCAGTGCTGCAGGGCGTAGGGTAGATGGGCAGTGCAGGGCCCCCCTGGGGCCACCTGCACCCCATCTTCGCAAGGTTTTACTTGGTGGTGCTACCGCCATGTAAAAGCTGGCAGAGATGGGGAGGGTTGTAATCCCCAGGGCAGTGCTTTTCCTGTGGAGGTAAACAGGGGGTGCTGGCGGTCCGACCATTGCGCAACTGCCACGCTCATAATGTGGCAGTCAGGCCGCCACCAAAGTGGTCAGACCACTGCTCTGATAGCGGTCCGACCACCACTGTGACCCTGCTGTTCTAAAGACAGCCAGGGTCATAATGAGGCCCAATATCCTTTATTGTACCACTCATAGGCACACATACATACAGCATATGGTTTTGATGCACACACACTGTATCCTCCATGTATTGTACCACTCACAGTCACACATACACAGAGCACATATATCTTGCATGCACTATGCAGTACTACATTTTTCTGCTACTGTACCACTCACAGGCATAAGTACATCCAGCACATGCATATGCCATGCACATACAGCTCAATACTACATTATCCCTGTTTTGCTCCCTCGCCAGGCACACATACACCCAGTGCAGATAGAGCAGTTTTGAGCTGTGCAGCAGTTCACACCAACCTGATGTAAACTAATGGTGAGTTAAGCACACAGCAGTTTAAAAAGTGAGTGAGCCTGTAGGCCTCATTCCAGTGACAGAGGTTAAAAAGGACTGTTCATTCTTACTGATCACTACACGGTATACTGCTTGTGCTCCTTAACTCATTGTGAAGTCGGTAACCTTCCACAACAATGAAGGGAGTAGTTTGGATGCCCCTCTCGGTCCAACAAGAGCACAATCAATGGGCCAGGCTATATCCTGGTGCACACATGGACTATGTTTGCCTATGACAACAAAAATCTCTGGGTCAGACATCAGTACAGTGGAGCACTCAGGACATGGTTACATGTGCTTTGCCATGCAGAGGACTTTCCCATTACAACAATATATGAAACCTAATTTATATATGTGAGACCTGACATGCCTTAGGGTGGTCACCCCTAACTTTTTGCCTGCCTCCCTCCACGTTTTGGACTCTGTCTTTGCTGGCTTTTAGACTCTGCACACTTTACCACTGCTAACCAGTGCTAAAGTGCATATGCTCTCTCCCTTTAAACATGGTAACTTTGGATCATACCCAATTGGACTATTTAATCTACTTATAAATCCCTAGTAATGTGCACCGTATGTGCCTAGGGTCTGTAGATTAAATGCTACTAGTGGGCCTGCAGCACTGGGTGTGCCACCCACCTAAGTAGCCCCTTACCTTGTCTCAGGCCTGCCAATGCAAGGCCTGTGTGTGCATTTTCACTGCCACTTCGACTTGGCATTTAAAAGTACTTGCCAAGCCTAAAACTCCCCTTTTTCTACATATAAGTCACCTCTAATGTGTGCCATAGGTAACCCCTAGAGCAGGGTGCTGTGTGGGTAAAAGGCAGGACATGTACCTGTGTAGTTTATAGGTCCTGGTAGTGTAAAGCTCCTAAATTCGTTTTTACACTACTGTGAGGCCTGCTCCCTTCATAGGCTAACATTGGGGCTGCCCTCATACATTGTTGAAGTGGTAGCTGCTGATCTGAAAGGAGTAGGAAGGTCATATTTAGTATGGCCAGAATAGTAATACAAAATCCTGCTGACTGGTGAAGTTGGATTTAATATTACTATTTTAGAAATGCCACGTTTAGAAAGTGAGCATTTCTCTGCACTTAAATCTTTCTGTGCCTTTCAATCCATGTCTAGCTAGGTTTAGTTGACAGCTCCTTGTGCATTCACTCAGACACACCCCAAACACAGGGTACTCAGCCTCACTTGCATACATCTGCATTTTGAATGGGTCTTCCTGGTCTGGGAGGGCGGAGGGCCTGCTCTGACACAAAGGACTGCCACACCCCCTACTGGGACCCTGGCAGACAGGATTGAACTGAAAGGGGACCTAGTGCACTTCTAAGCCACTCTTTGAAGTCTCCCCCACTTCAAAGGCACATTTGGGAATAAAACAGGGCCTCTGCCCTACCACATCAGACACTTGCTGGAGAAGAAACCTGAACCAGAACCTGCATCCTGCCAAGAAAAACTGCCTGGCTGCTCAAAGGACTTACCTGACTGCTTTCTACAAAGGACTGCTGCCTTGCTGTTGGCCTGCTGCCTTGCTGAACTCTTGTCTGGCTGTAAATGTGCTCTCCAAGGGCTTGGATAGAGCTTGCCTCCTGTTCCCTGAAGTCTCAGGACCAAAAAGACTTCTCTTTTTCAAATGGACGTCTTGTGCGCTGAAAGATTTGACGCACAGCTTGCTCCGCGGTGAAAATTTCACCGCACGCCGATCCGGAAAGATGCCGCTCGACGCGATGCCCATGGTGCGACCGGAACTTCGACACACGGCCTCGCATGGACAATGCCGCCCGACTTCTAGAGAGGAAATCGACGCGACGCCTGCCGTGAGAAAGAAAATTCCACGCACAGCCCCCCGGAACGACGGATAACAAGCCGGATAACAAGCCGAGGAATCCCCGCACAGACCCTGGGACATCTGGTAATCCCGCGATCCACAGAAGGAGAGAGTCCGTGTGCCGGAAAATGACGCACGTCTTCCCAGAGTGAAAAGTAACAACGCAAGCCCGTGTGTAAAGGGGCGAAACCGACGCACACACCATTTTTCTTCCCATAGAACGACACACGTCTCCCCACGTGAAAAATAACGACGCAAGTCTGTGTGTGAAGGAGTGAAACCGATGCACAAACCATTTTTCCACGCATCTCCTCCTCTGCGGCCCTCTGTGGAGATTTTCCACTCCAAACCAGGTATTTTGTGCTTGAAAGAGACTTTGATGGCTTTTTAAAGACTAAAGACACTTTATATCACTTTTTCAGTGATATCTTTACAAATTCATATTGCATCTTTTATCGTTTTGACCTGAAAATATCCAGATAAATATTATATATTTTTCTAAACACTGTGTGGTGTATTTTTGTGGTGCTATATTGTGTTATGGTATGATTTATTGTACAAATGCCTTCTAAGTTAAGCCTGCTCAGTGCCAAGCTACCAGAGGGTGGGCACCGGATAATTTGGATTGTGTGTGACTTACCCTTACTAGAGTGAGGGTCCTTGCTTGGACAGTGGGTAACCTGACTGCCAACCAAAGACCCCATTTCTAACAATATATTAACATTGATATACAAAATAGTTGTAATCAAAACAGTGAGCTAAATATACAAATATATATATTTAAAAAAACAAAAATATATTTAACCCCTTGGCTGCCAGGCCTTCTCCTCTTTAGATGCCATGCCTTTTTTGGCTATTAGGGGCAGTTTGTGCTTAGACCCTCATAACTTTATGTCTACATAAGCTACCCATGCCAAAATTGTGTTCTTTTTTTCCAACATCCTAGGGATTCTAGAGGTACCCAGACTTTGTGGGTTCCCCTGAAGGAGACCAAGAAATTAGCCAAAATACAGCACAAGTTTCATTTTTTCAAAGACATGGGAAAAAAGGGCTGCAGAAGAAGGCTTGTGGTTTTTTTCTTTGAAAAGAGCATTCACAAAGGGTTTGTGGTGCTAAAATCACAATTTTCCTAGCTTTCAGGAACAGGCAGACTTACATCACAAAACCACATTTTTCAAAACAAATTTGGCATTTTACTGTGACATACCCCATTTTTACTATTTTGTGCTTTTAGCCTCCTTCCACTTAGTGACAGAAATAGTTATGAAACCAATGCTGGATACCAGAGAGCTAAATATTTCTAAAATGTAGACAAAAATCTGAATTTAGCAAGGGGTCATTTGTTTAGATCCTACAAGGTTTCCTTACAGAAAATAACAGCTGAAATTTTTAAAAAATTGAAATTGAGGTGAAAAAAAACAGTCATTTTTCTCCACATTTTACTCTGTAACTTTTTCTTGCAATGTCAGATTTGTGAAAGCAATATACCGTTACGTCTGCTGGACTCTTCTGGTTTAGGGGATATAAAGGACTCGTAGGTTTATCAAGAACCCTAGGTACTTAAAGCCAATAAATGAGCTGCACCTTGCAATGGGTTATCATTCTATACCCGGTATACAGCAATTCATTTATTGAAATCTAAAGAGTGAAAAATAGGTATCAAGAAAACCTTTGTATTCTAAAAATAGGAACAAGATAAGGTGCTGGGAAGCAGTGGTTATTTGCCCATCTCTGAATTCTGGGGTCCCCATACTTGCATGTGAATTACAGGGCATTTCTCAAATAGACGTCTTTTTTACACACTGTCTTTCATTTGGAAGGGAAAAATGGAGAGAAAGACAAGGGGCAAGAACACTTCTGCTTATCTGTGTTCCCCCAAGTCTCCCGATAAAAATAGTACATCACTTGCATGGGTAGGCCTAACGCCCGCAACTGGAAACGCAACATGGACATTGAAAACTGACGTGTTTTTTGGAAAGTGCCTAGCTGTGGATTTTGATCTCTAGCTCAGCTGGCACCTAGAGAAACCTACTAAACCTGTGCATTTTCCAAAACTAGACACCTAGGGAAATAAAAGATGGGGTGACTTGTGGGGCTCTAACCAGCTTCTGTTACCCAGAATCCTTTGCAAACATTTGGCCAAAAAACACTTTTTCCTCGCAGTTCAGTGACAGAAGGTTCTGGAATCTGAAAGGAGCCACAAATTTCCTTCCACCCAGTGTTCCCCCTAGTCTCCCGATAAAAATGGTACCTCACTTGTGTGGGTAGGCCTAGTGCCCGCAAAAGGAAATGCCCCAAAACTCTATGTGGACATATCAAAATTATCAAATACAAAACTAGCTGTTTTGGCAAGGGGACACCTGTGTTTTTGTGTGGGTAGGCCTAGCACTCACAACAGGAAATGCCCCAAAACACAACGTGGACACATCACATTTTCCCAAAGAAAACTGACATGTTTTTTGGAAAGTGCCTAGCTGTAGATTTTGGCCTCTAGCTCAGCTGGCACCTAAGGAAACCTACCAAACCAGTGCCTTTTTTTTAAAACTAGACACCTAGGGGAATCCAGGATGGGGTGACTTTTGGGGGTCTCACCAGGTTCTGTTACCCAGAATCCTTTGCAAACTTCAAAATTTGGCCAAAAAACACCTTTTCCTCAAATTTTGGTGACAGATAGTTCCGGAATCTGAGAGGAGCCACAAATGTCCTTCCACCCAGCTTTCCCCCAAGTCTTTTGATAAACATGGTACCTCACTTGTGTGGGTAGGCCTAGTGCCCGCGAAAGGAAATGCCCAAAAACTCTATGTGGACATATCAAAATTATCAAATACAAAACTACCTGTTTTGGCAAGGGGGCACCTGCATTTTTGGTCCTGGGCTCAGCAGCCATATAGGGAAACCTACCAAACCCAAACATTTATGAAAACTAGACACCGAAGGAGTCACCACCCCACTATTTTTTTTTAATTCCCTGGCACCTAGTAGGTTTTCTGCCCCACGGGGTTGAATCGAGGGTAATTGCCTCATCTGCACACCGGTTGGCAAAACAACTTTGGTCCCATTTATTTGGGATGAGGTTTGGTCATACCCCACCCTCTTTTTGTTTAAAAGAAAATCTTCCCTGGTCTCTGGTGGGCTTATTGCCTCCTTGGAGGCAGATGGGCCTTCCAAAAATAGGCCTATCTGCCCCCAACAGGGGCAGATATGGTAAACTGTAATGTGCCCCCATGGGGAGTGAATCTTGCCCTTGCTTAAGGGGTCACTCCCCATCTGTGCAACAATAAAAACAAATCCCTGGTGCCTAGTGGTTTCTGCCCCCAATCAGCCTAATTAAAATAGCCTAATTAAAATAGGCCAATCTGCCCCCAATGGAGGGGCAGAAATGGCTTAAATACACCCCTCCCCCCCCTACGGGAGTGACCCTTGCCTAAGAGTCCGCTCCCCTTGCGTGAAATTGCCCTTAAAAAAAACTCCCTGGTGTCTAGTGGTTTCTGGCCTAATAAAAATAGGTAGCAGAATATCCATAGTTTAAGAAGAGCACTGCAATGGTGGTGTTTTGAGGGCTTTCCTTTATACACAGTTGTCCCTTTGAAGTTGGGAGAACATTCTAGGGGCATGCATTTGAAGTACAGAGATGCCCTGCCTTTCCTGCCCTGGCTTGGAACTAACTACAGGGGGTTTGCAGCCATATATGTGGGAACAGAACACAGCCTATTCATGTAAAAGTGAGGCTGGGCCCAGGTCCTCCCTCCCATCCTGCCAGTGATGGCCCATCCAGTCACATCTTGGCTCCCGATGTGGGTGGCTGTCCAGGAGGAATTCACAAAGCCCAACTGCCAACCAAACCTAGTCATATGACCAAAGACAGGCTGCAAATAGCTAAGGCAAGAAAATACCAACTTTCTAAATGTGGAATTTTTCAGAATTGTAATTTAAAATTCATCTTCACCATAAATTAAGATTTTAAATGGACATTCCAGAGACTCCAAACATGATCAAGTTATCTCTTCACATTTGTTTATTACACTTATACAATGCAATAAGGCAACTCCAAAGTGATCCCATGAAAGGGATAGACTTGCAATAAAAGGTTGGACATGTATCTTTAAAGTTCACATACCCAAGTAGTGAAAAACACTTAAATTAGTTTTCACTACCTGTATATGTTAAACGTAAAGGTACGTGGCAAACCTTTTCAAATACATTTCACCCTGCCCAGAGGGGCCTAGGGCCTAACTTAGAGGTGTCTCATATGTATTTAAAAAAAAGGTTTGGCCCTGGCAAGCGTTTTATCTATCTTTCTTCGGCTATTAATGTGTAATATTTCTAGGGAGAAGGATGTAGCATGTTGCAGAAGTGAATGTTTTCATTGTATTTTTTATTAATCGTCATTAAGCGTGATACATGCAGAAAGATTGATATGCAAAGCCATGAATTAATGCAACATATGTATTTTATTTTTGGTGAAAGGTTACAGGAATAATGAATGCTGCAGAGAAATCCATAGTGTATTTATATTGTAACAACAAATTTGTACGAACGGAAAGCAAAATAAAAGTTTCTCTTTTTGTCTACCTTTTCCTGAGTACATGCTGACAGAATGATATATACTTGAAAATGTCACGGTCTGTTCTGCATAACGTGTATTGTCCAAAACAGAATAAATGGACTTGGTTATTGCCATAGCTCTCTTTCTTTCTAGGAGCCATTTCTGCTAGGGCTCTTCATTTGCGTTTTTTTTTTCAAATAATGTTGCATATTTGATCTTTACTGCCGGAAGCTCATTTAACATTATATTATTACTGCTTTGGAGCTTTCTTGTTGACAGGTTCGCTTTAATTTACTTCACACAGTTACACTGTTATCTTATTTTAACTTATTACATCAGGGTTGCACGACATTGAACATTTTTAGAAGCCAACAAACATCTCTACATTTGGTGGGAGTAGTATCATTGCAATGGCAGGAATAAACTACTCCGCAATGGATTACTGTACTAACACCATCTGCCAAACTATAAATTAGGCCCTAGATATGTTTATCTGGTTCGCCTATTGTTTGTTTGCATGCCATTGACTTTCTGTTTTCTACTATCTTTGTTGACAACAATATAGCTGTAATTTCAATTCTATTCACTGAATAAATCTAATGATAAAAAGACCACATGAGTTTTTTTGGTAAAATATTTATGGCATAGTTTGCAATCTGCAGTATGACCCACTTACCCTGCAGATCAACGCCTTTTGATAGATTGAAGGTTTTGACCTATATTCTGTTCCTTTATATTTTTGTAGTGACAATATTGTTGACACATTCATTTAAAACTATATTTTTGATTTGAAATGTGTATCATTTACTGGGCCAGGACTGGCTTATGTGAGTTTTATTTTGCCGTTCTGTCTGCATATGAACTAATGGTTGCAGGTTTTGTGCCAGATGAACCTGGTATTCCGAGCATTGCACCAAAATGTATTTTGGCAAACTAATCCTTATTGTGTAGAACTAAACATCCCTCACACTCAACACCCCACTAATGTATAAAGTCTGGAAAAGAGGATAGATCTGGTGAGGGTGTTGAAGATAGTCCATAGATCAAGTGGCATGAGTATTGTCCCTGGTAGATGACTGTGTTGAAGACATCTAAAAGTAGAGTTGTTGTCCAACTTAGCCTGAACTTTAGGTTAGTCTCAGTAAGAACTGTGTTACACTCCCAGAACACTTGAAGTTTTATTATTGTTGTCTCTTTCAACATCTTTAGCAGAAAGCAAACTTTGAATATTGGATTCTAGTGTAGTTAATGCAGAGAAAGGTAGAGAAAGAAGGTTTTCTTAAGAAGAGTGTTGCCTGGTCCTGCTTTAACAGTTCTATCATGTCCTAAATTAACATGTAATGTAATATTTAAATAGTGTTAATGATTCTTCAGAACATCCTTCCATTTCATTAAAGAGCAGGGATCACATTGGCAGTTATCTATGTTTATAAAATTCAATATTCTTTTTAAAATATTTTTATTTAGTAGAGATGATATGCAACATACAAAACACAAAATATAAATAGTTTTAAAAATCCCAGAAACATAGTCAAACTTTTAACATACTTCAACAGTGCAGCATATTTTGACAAAATACATCTTGCAGAGAAGTTTAAGACCACATTCCTAAAATCTAGTAACATCAGACATACAGATAATGTGCTAACTCCCCGAACCCTATAATCCCACAATTGAAAAAAGGTGAGCATATGCTAAAGTAAACAAGTGGTTATGTAAACATGTATGAATGCTGTATAAAGCAATACTAAAGTGCTGGTGTGCTGGAAGAAAACGTAAAGCTAGTACCACTTCAAAAGGAGAGGCAGGCAAGGCTTTGAGGGCAAGAACCCCTAAAGGACCCGATAGTATCTATCACTGCGCTGCTAAATAGAACCTGTGTAAACACGCCAACAAGATAAAAATAAAATAATTCAGTATTGCCTAGGGTAATACCATTCCCCTACCACTCCGGTAGCCCAGACAATATATACAGCACCATCCCCACAATTTACAAAAAACTTAAAATAGTGCCATGATGACTGGAATCTCTTTAGGCCTCCCACTCTTTTGGCATATACCTCTTCAAACCTTCTTGTTCTGGACATTTTTTTAACCAGTCTTCATATGATAGAACCTGTTCTGTACACCAGAATTGAAGAATACGTCAGCAGGCCACAAAAAGTTCAATTGACATAAATATTTGTGCAGATTTCCTCACTTGATGGCCCTGTGTTTGTCAAGCAAAACCAAATAGAACCAATGATGGTTCCCACTCTATACCTACTCCCAGAGCTGGCTCAAGGCAAAAGAAAAATAATGCCAAAAGGGTGCAGTTTTTGGGCAGGAGTAAAAAATATGAAGCCATGCACCAGCACCCTCCTGCTTCCACTGAAAGCACTGATCATCCAAAGAGGGAAACATTCAATGAAGTGCCCGCAGGGGTATAATATGCCATCGACCAAGATAAGACATTGGTGGTCATTACAACCCTGGCGGATGGTGTTAAAGCGGCGGTAAGACCGCCAACAGGCCGGCGGCAAAAAATTTGCAATGACGACCGTGGCGGAAACCACCAACAAAGACAGCCACTTTAACACTCCGACCGCCACGGCGGTACAAACAAACAGCGCGGCGGTCACCGCCAACAGACAGGCGGAAGACAATGTACCGCCCACACTATTATGACAGGCCAATCCGCCACCTTTTCCGGGGCCGATTCACCTCGGATAAAAACACGGCGGAAACAGGAATTTCGAAGGGAAAACGCTCACCTCTACACACTCCACGAGGAACGAGGACACCATGGACCCGGAACTCCAAATCCTACCTGCGATAGTCTTCCTGATCCTGTACCAGGAGCACGAACGCCGGCGGCGAAGACCACAGTGAGTACTGCACCTACGACACAGGGGAGGGGGGAGGAAAAAGACAGGGACACACACACGCAACACCCCCACCCCCACCCTCACCCACTACAACACACACACTAATACATATCTATACATTATAGGAACACCCCCTAACCCCCCTGGAAGATGCAAAGACAAAAGGAAATGAGTGTTACCATTGCAATCTATTAAAATGCAGTACGCAAAAATATACATATATACACTATTAACAAAATATAGACCAAGAATAGTAGTCCAGGTATTGCACCATTTATAGTCCGTGGACCACTGGGCCCAAAATGCATGGGCGAGGCCCACACTCGATACCAGATCAAAACAGAGAGAACACTGCAGGGGCATCAGATAGAAATACAACAGGCACCTCAGGGGGAAGGGGGGGGGGCACTTCAGCCAGATGAGTGCACGACGCCAGATCCACAAGGGGGCTCAATGCCTACTATTCAATCTTGGGGAGTGCAAAGCCACAGTCTCTCAAGTCTCTACAGTGGGTGGGTTGCCCACTGTTCAATCCTGGGGAGTGCAAAGCCACAGTCTCTCAAGTCTCTACAGTGGGTGGTTTGCCCACAGTTCAATCCTGGGGAGTGCAGAGCCACAGTCTCTCAAGTCTCTCCAGTGGGTGGTTTGCCCACTGTTCAATCCTGGGGAGTGCAAAGCCACAGTCTCTCAAGTCTCTCCAGTGGGTGGTTTGCCCACTGCATTATCCTGGGGAGTGCAAAGCCACAGTCTCTCAAGTCTCACAAGTGGGTGGTTTGCCCACTGCATTATCCTGGGGAGTGCAAATCCACAGTCTCTCAAGTGGATGACAGTCTCCACTGGTTCTGGAGGGGGAGATGGTGCCCAGAGTGCTTCATCCTGTGAAGGACAGAGGTAGTGGATGCATGTCTCCACTGGTTCTGGAGGGGGACTGGTGCCCAGAGTGCTTCATCCTGTGAAGGACAGAGGTAGTGGATGGATGTCTCCACTAGTTATGGAGGGGGACTGGTGCCCAGAGTGCTTCATCCTGTGAAAGACAGAGGTAGTGGATGCATGTCTCCACTGGTTCTGGAGGGGGACTGGTGCCCAGAGTGCATAACTCACCGTGACGGTCCCAGTTGCGTCAGTGCCCCTGCCGCTCATGGGCTAGCGGTGCTTGAGTTGGCGGTGCTCTGTTCAGCGTTGCTTGAGTTGGCGGTGCCTTGTTCAGCGGTGCTTGAGTTGGTGGTGCCCTGTTCAGCGGTGCTTGCCGTGTTCAGCGTTGCTTGATTTGGCGGTGCCCTGTTCAGCGGTGCTTGAGTTGGCGGTGCCCTGTTCAGCGGTGCTTGAGTTGGCGGTGCCCTGTTCAGCTGTGCTTGAGTTGGCGGTGCCCTGTTCAGCGGTGCTTGCCCTGTTCAACGGTGCTTGAGTTGGCGGTCCTTCATGGCCCAGCGGTGCTTGAGTTGGTGGTCCTTCATGGCCCAGCGGGTCTTGTGCTGGCGGTCCTTCATGGCCCAGCTGGGCTGGGGCTGGCGGTCCTTCATGGCCCAGCTGGGCTGGGGCTGGCGGGGCCCTCCTGGGCAGCTGGGCTGGGGCTGGTGGGGCCCTCCTGGGCAGCTGGGCTGGGGCTGGCGGTGGCCTCCTGGGCAGTGGGGATGGGGCTGGCGGGGCCCTCCTGGGCAGCTGGGCTGGGGCTGACGGTGGCCTCCTGGGCAGCGGGGATGATGGCGGTCTTCTCCGCTGTGCTGCTCTTCCCAGACTTGCCGGGTTTCTTGTGGCCCTTCCCCACCTTGGGAGGTGTCACAGCTGAGTCCACACTCCCACCGGGACCCCTGGGAGCGGCTTGGGTGGCTGGAGTCTTCCCCCTCTCCAGCCGGGCACTGGCCAACTTCTGATGCTTCACAGGGGGGGGACAGGCTGTGCTGTGGCTCCGTGCCACACTGGCTGTCCTGGTGGCCGGTGCACTCCACATACCTGTGACTACAGGCACCACTGGTCCCGGAGATGTTGTGGCTGAGGTACTAGTTCGGGACCTATGAGATGGACGGGGCGGGGGAGGTGTGGGAAAAAGGTCAAGGCTGGACAGGAAAAGTTTTTTGGACACACTGGGACGGGTAGCTGGAGGGGGTTTGGGAGTGGAGGAAGAGGTGGTGGTAGTAGTAGGTGTACGTTTGGTGACTTTGGGTGCAGGTGCATGCGCTGGAGGCTGTCGTGAGGTGGATGGCTGTTGGGTGGGTGTGTGCCTGCGTTTGTGTATCTTGGGAGGGGGCGTCACAGACACACTGGGAGAGGACACAGGGGACGTGTGAATGGTAGTGGGGGGTGGTGACTGCACATGAGCGGGGTGTCCTGGTGGGTGTGCTGGTGAGGGACGTAGTGGCTGTAGAGGTAGTGCATGCAGGTGTGTGTGTAGACGAGACTGGGAGGGAGGAGGGAGATGACGAGGAGGGGGACACAGTGGAGGCAGTGGATGTTGGTGCATCTGCATGTGTCTGATGCTTGCGTGAGTGCCTGTGGGATGTGTGGTGCTTATGTTTGCCTGAGCTTCCCTTGTGTGGTGAGGTGTGTGCAGGCTGGTCTGATGGTGTGCTTGGGATAGGCAGAGGTACAGGGGATTGGGTCTGGGTGGAGGAAGTTGGAGGGGGAGGCTAGACAGGGACAATGGCTGCCATCAGTGCTGAGGCCAGTGTTTGAAAGGCTCGGTGAAGGGCCGCCTGACCAGAATGAATGCCCTCCAGGAATGCATTTGTTTGTTGCAACTGCCTTTCTACACCCTGGATGGCATTCAAAATGGTAGACTGCCCAACAGTGCGGGACCTGAGGAGGTCAATGGCCTCCTCACTGAGGGCAGCAGGGGTGACTGGGGCAGGGCCTGAGGTGCCTGGGGCGAAGGTGATGCCCACCCTCCTGGGTGAGCGGGCACGGGGCGAAGGGTGAGGGGCTGCTGGGAGGGCGGTGCTGGTAGGGGGGGTGGCGGCTGTACCTGTAGATGCGGGGGGCACAGATGTTGCCTCCACCACAAGGGAGCTCCCGTCAGAGGACGAGTCCGTGTCACTGGTGTCAGCTCCTGTCCCCGCCGTGGAGCTCCCCTCGCCCTCCGTCCCACTGGTGAATTCTGAGTACGTAGTGTGGCCCTCCATGGCCATGTGGGATGCAGCTTCCTCGTGCTCCGGTGCCACTGCTCCTCCGCCTGATGATGCTAATGCACACAAGAACAGGGAAACCACAAAAAGGGGGGTGGGGAAACAGAATAAAGACATGCTGAGTGCATGGATTACCGCTACCTTTGGCGGACAAGACAGACACAGAAGCCCCCTGCACTACGCCGCGCTCTTGGGCTCTACAGTGCAATTCCTGGGAAATGGCCTTCAAGGCTATGGACGACATCTGCACACATAGATGACACAGGGGCATGAATAGCTGTACTTGGCACTCTACAGAGGTGGGGTGGGGGGCCACAGGGCCATGCCTTACGGAGGGGTCTAGCCTACGCAACTCGCCCTGGCCTAGGGAAACCCACAGCCCTTCTCCCCCACCCAGACAACTCCACTGCACGCAAAGTCAGCTGAATGAGAGTGTACTCACCCCCTTGTGTCTGCTGTGATGCTCTCAAACGCCCACCCGGGTAGGCCACCGCCAGGGTCCTGAACATCAGGGGGGTCATGGTTCGACGGGCACCCCTCACACGTTGGGAGGCCATCCCCAGCTGAGCCTCCGCCGTCTTCTTGCTCCAGCGGCGAATGTCCTCCCATCTTTTCCGGCTGTGGGTGCTACGTCAGTGGTAGACCCCCAGGGTCCGGACGTCCTTGGCGATGGCACGCCAAATATCTTTCTTCTGGTGGGCGCTGACCTACATGAAATGTACAAGGGAAGAAGAGAAGTCATTACCAACTGCACCGTCAAAGTGAGTGGCCCCCATCCCTACCCTTGCCATGTGGCACATGCACCCACCGTCTTTCATGCACGCAGAACTCTGCCCCCTTTCTTCTTACATCCAGCCCTTTCCACACAGGCATAGCCCATACAACATGCTCCCTGTGTACTTACCTGTTTGTGTGGAGGACCGTAGAGTAGCGTGTACTGGGGGAGGACCCCATCAATGAGCTTCTCCAACTCCTCCGATGTGAAGGCAGGGGCCCTTTCCCCAGATGCACGAGCCATTGTCTCTTCCTGACCGAGGTCACAGCAGCACTTGCAGTGTAGGTCCTCTCCTGTCGAAGATCCGGTATCGAGTGATTGAACAGATAGAAAATGGCGGTCACATCCGCGGCGGTCACGTCCGCGGCGGTGCGTACCATCACCGCCGGCGTACATCGTCATTGGCTCCTGGGATCCATAGGGTCCAATGTTAACCAATGCAGCATTGCGCCGCGGTCTCCGACCGCCTACCGCGACGGTGTACAATGCCAGCGCATTTACCTCACATCCCATTGTCCCACTTTAGAGGTCAGGCAGCCGCCATTTCAGGGGCCCACATGGCCTAATTTCCAACTGCGTCACACATATCTAGGCCTAGTCTCAACACACATACAGGCCACCTATTGTGTATGATTGGCGTTCTGGGTAAACTGTGGGTACGTACCTCTGAGTTGTTTGACTCTGTGGTCGCTGTTGTCCTTCATAGGCACCGTCCGCTGGGACATGTGAGGAGATGGCGGAATCCTCCGGTGTACCGACCGCTGGTGGACCTGTCGACAATGGAGGAAAGACATTTGATAATCACCTACAGGTTTGACCATGCCACAATCCAGGAACTGTGTACCCAGTTGGAGCCAGACCTGATGTCAGCAATCCGCCATCAGACAGGAATCCCCCCTCAAGTGCAGGTGCTATCAGTGCTCCATTTCCTTGCAAGTGGGTCATTTCAAACAACTGTGGCCATGGCATCAGGGATGTCCCAGCCTATGTTTTCCAACGTATTGTCCAGAGTGTTGTCTGCCCTGCTGAAACACATGCGGAGCTACATCGTTTTCCCTCAGGTGGAGGATTTGCCTACAGTGAAAGGTGACTTTTATGCCCTTGGACATATTCCCAACATCATAGGTGCCATTGATGGGACCCATGTGGCTTTGGTCCCCCCCCCACAGGAGTGAACAGGTGTACAGAAACCGGAAGAGTTATCATTCCATGAATGTACAGATGGTATGTTTGGCAGATCAGTACATCTCCCATGTGAATGCCATGTTCCCTGGCTCAGTGCATGACGCCTACATCCTGCGGAATAGCAGCATCCCTTATGTGATGGGTCAGTGGGAATGGTTGTCTGGGGTTATCCCTACAGGTTAGTGTGTGTCTAACAGTTGTCCCTCGCCATTTGCAGGTGACTCTGGGTACCCCAACCTGTCATGGCTACTGACCCCAGTGAGGAATCCCAGGACCAGGGCAGAGGAGCGCTACAATGAGGCCCATGGGCGAACTAGGAGGTGATCGAGCGGACCTTCGGCATCCTGAAGGCCAGGTTCAGGTGCCTGCATATGACAGGTGGATCCCTATTCTACTCACCAAAGAAGGTGTGCCAGATCATCGTGGACTGCTGTATGCTTCACAACTTGGCTTTGCGAAGACAGGTGCCTTTTTCTGCAGGACGATGGTCCAGATGGTGGTCTTGTGGCAGCTGTGGAGCCTGTGGACAGTGATGAGGATGAAGCAGAGGAAGAAGACATACAGAGCAGGGACTCAGTGATCCAGCAATATTTCCTGTGAAACACAGGTGAGAATACATTCCTGCCTACTACATGTACTTTTACACTACTACCTCTCTACTGTCTGTCGTTTTCACCCAGTGTATGGTCACTGAGTTGTCACTTTCCCTTGCAGTTTCACAGATCTGGGTCCCAACGTGTGTCACCTGCTTAGATTCCTCATGGACTAGAGCTGTGTGACATAGGTATGTTGACATTACTATTTCAAGAACATTTTGTCACTGTAATTGCAAATACACTATTTCGAAATCACAGACAGACTCCAGATCATTTTGTGCTTTAGGTGTGTTTATTTAAATGCAAAATATTGGAGGGGGAAGTTAAATGGTGAGGGGTGATGGCGGAGGAGTGTCCATGGCAGGGTCCAGTCTATTAGTCTCACAGGTGCATTGCCCATATTGAGGTACTGGGTTTTTCAGAACCGGTACTGATCCGGTAACCCAGCGGTGCCAGGGTACACCCAAAGACCTCGGGTACTTTCCTGATTCAGACTACAGAAACTCAGAGTCTTCTAGGTGAAGTCAAAGATCGAATTTATTGGCTGCAACCAAGTGACAAGCGTCCTAGAAGTACAACAGCACGGTTTGTATGTTCTCAGGAGACTGTGTTTCAATGCAAAGTCAGGTTTCCTTATATACAGTTTTTTAAGCTTCAGGCAAACATTCTTGACATTTTGGTTGGTCATTCACATGTTTTCACTACAAAGGAAAAAACAGTGTCATGATGAAACCTCATATTTCATGTCATCCAACCCATAATAAATTACCCGGCAAGGCCTAGTATTTTACATCAGATAAGTGTGGACCCCCAATAAAAACGGGCACCTCCCCCTCGTAAAGTAAGAAGAAGAAAAGAGCAGGTGCAGGTGTGAGCAAGATTAGGCAGGGTGTGTGAGCGATAATAAGGGTTTTATGGCATGGTGTGCCTTGATGCTATCTGATTTGGCCACTGGGAGAGGGACTGACCAAACAGGTTTGGCCTGAGGCAATGGTTCCAGCTTGCCCAGGTCAGAGAAAAGTCAATCAAGGTGTACGTGTCCTTGGAATCAAATCTGACTGTATTATAAGCCTATGTGAGGGCAACTTTTAAAAATGGCTGCCGTGTATAAAATGGGAGCCACGAGTGCAGGACGAAAATGGCGATTTCGAGGTGAAAACGCTGCTGGAATTGAGCGAAAATGCTCATGCTTAGTGTACTAGTCATTATCGGTCTTTTGATACTAAAATCGTACTGCTGTGGCAAAGTAAATTACATGGGTCCAGAATTTTTAGAACCACAAACCCTCCTTTTGCCCTTACATAGGCAATAAACCTATTCTCATGCTAATCTGAGTCCAGGTCTATGGTTATAAGGCCATGGAGATGTTGCTGGAGCAAAATTCTAGTACTTGGTAACTCTCTCTGGGCAGGTCTCCTTGAACATGAAGTAGCACAAAAGGCCACATATGGCAGGACAAAATAAGGAATACCTCTATCTGCAGTAGGTGGCATAAGATCACACACCCAACAATAAGGGAGGTTCACTACTAACTAGTGTTGATGCAGAAGCTGTACAAAAGAATTGTTTACGAATTCTGATCTTCTAACCTGCTCATGTTCAGGAAAAGGGTGAAAAGAGTGCAAAGAAACAATAGTAGGAAAAGACACAGGTTGGGAAGTGGGTGCAGAAGTCAATTGAGTAGAGAAAAACAATCCCACCCATAAATGATAACGTCATGTTTAAAAGACACTAGAAAACACGTTATTAAGAACATATAGACAACGGAAGAAAGTAGTGACCACTATTACAAATGAAATAATAATTTTTCACAACCCTAACCAAAAAGCAAATCCTAAAATTATCTAGTAACATTTTTAGGGCTCCTCTGCATTTCAGTAATTTTTGTATGTTCAGGTGGAACAGTGGTGACTCTCATCAATGCTCTAAGGTGAAAAGGGGGTACTCTTTCCACAGAAAATGGACTTTATTCTGCTTTTACTAAACAGAATAGTACTTTAAAACAATGCCAGCAAAACAATCAGTCTCCTAACACCTAGTCTATACAATCACACGGAAACCTCTTGTGAAACCAACTATGCCCAGAGTCCGTTCAAAAAGCCTCTCTGGCAGGCTTCTATTGTCCATCAAATTTTCTTTTGTTGTTTTCTTTCGCATGGGCCTCTCAATTCAGGCCTCTTCGTGAGAAAAGTACTGCTTAGTTGGAGTGCCCTCCTGGCAAACACCCACAGCTCACTCGAAAGTCTCAATGTCTTAAAGCAATGCACCAGTGTCTCTCCTCTGTGGCAGACACTACAAACAATGTGTTCTTCATTGATCAAGGGCACAAATCATCTCGTGCAGACCCAAGCACCATTAATTGGGAAATAGCTCAAGCTCAGCAGCACTTTCAGACTCCAACACTCATTATTTAGTGTCAGAGGACGCTCAAGCTGCTCTTTCATGGGCACCACAATATAGTGCCTTTTTCCAAACTTGAAATCTCTGGTGCACTGCCCTTCTTCCGTTGGAGCAAAGAAAAGGGTGTGTGTGGCCAAAACTCAGACCAAGGGGCTCAAGGAATTGCACACTGTCAGAGGTTACCAGCACATGACAGGTAGAGAAATGAAACCTCAAAACAGCTCTGCCATCAACAACAGGAATCCTTCTCTTTAGCTCCTTTACACTGAAACTTTGGCTCTGCGATGTCCAACGCCGTCTGATGGAGCAAGTACGATACCATGCGCTGGCGATCGCTGTCCAGCTTTGCTACTTTCTGGGTGCTGAGACTGTAGGGCCAAGACATCCGTCTTTCATCTGTAGCTGTCACTGATGGGAATTAGGCTTAAATCAATGTCCTGCAGGTTATTATGACTTGATACCTGCAGAATCTAGTGACTTAGGAAATGTGCCACAGTTGTTAGTTTCCTTCAATTTAGTAAAAAAAACAGTTCATGGTTTTTAGCAAGGGGACTGCAAGCAGGTGGTCTGCAATCTTCAAAGGAGTAGCCATACACCATGGGCATAAAATACAAATACAAAGGCAGAAGGGCAAAACAGGGTCTCTAGCATCTTTAATTGGGTTCTCTCCATTATTCTCTGCCATCTATGGCTACATGAGAATTCTATCTGAATGGGTTTCCTCACACAGTGGCATTGTCTAATGGGGTAAACACATATTTTCCTCAATGATTAAGTCTAGGTGTTCCTCCTTACCTTAGAACATCTCAATAGAGAAATCACATGATACCGATTATCAGGGACATGTAGAAACCTTCCTTTAAAAACTGTGCATCAGGTGCACTATGCAATATACAGGCTAATAGTCAAATGTGCAAACAAAAAGACAAGAACTAGAGGGTCCTGATATTTGCATGATTAGGACACATCTGATCCCACCAAAAATTAAAGTAGCAGGAACAGAAGGGAACCGAAAACCAAATTAAAATAGACATTGAAAATTCGTCATGTTCAAAAAGGTAAACATAAGATATCTCCTATTGAAATGGAAAACTTGTCTTACTATAATATTGAGTCAGTTAACCAGTCTATCGCTACCCTGACAGTCAGGCTGGAAAACATTGAAGCAGGCCTAAGGCAAATTCTTGAAAACCAGTCTGGTCATACCGAAGGGAATTATACATAACATGGGGGTCCCTGGTACATCACTGCAGTCTGGAAATGTGAACCTGAACAATACATCAATAATAATAAAAGGGCTGACTGGTGAAAGGAATTCGAAAAAGAGAAATGGGACTAGGACATAGCTAAAATCTCAATAACTAAGCATGATGCAACATTGGTCAGGGGAAGTAACAAAAGAAAAAATCTATAGGAAGAACAAAAAAAAATATTTGGGTGATAGTCAGGCATGTGACACAACACCGAGAGTACGGGTGATACACAAAGGCCAAAGTTACACGAATTTTAACTCTACCGTTGGCGACTACACCATATACGGTACTCCTAGCTAATGTTTCAGTTCCTTCTTCAGGAAAAAATGAAAACCTGGTTTTCTTTTAAGGAACGAAAGCCATATGCTACTTAGGAAACAGAACATCATTAACTAATGTAATATAGAAATTAGGCCACCTTGAGTCACAGATCTATAATTTCATCCTTAGGTCCAATCAAGGCTACATAAATGTAGGGCTGCCTGTTCCTTTAAGGGAAGGGGCAGTAACGTGACTAACTACAGGTGACACACTTTGATCCTGTATATCTCTTTTTATTTTCCTTCAATACCATTATAGCTAAATAGACATGCACTGGTGAAGTGTTGTCTTTTTTGTTCACAGCATGAAATATCATTATCGGTGGAATTTAGTAACCAGAACAAGTTCAACCAACTGTTGCGTAGCGATGGGCATCGCCATGACCATCCCCTCAACACAGGGGAGCTTGTAATAGTATCAAAAGCAGCAACAAACATGCAAAAAACAAATAAAAAAAATAATAAAAACGCACAAAACGTCAAGCCATCAGATATACTTGCTGTGTATCAAGCACAAAAAGCATAGACAAAACAATAGCATGTGTGAATAAGCGGTGACACACAACACCATGTCATGTACTTTATGCACTGTAAACCTGCAGCCCAAAACCCAATATTTGGGCCTGTTTAATTTGTCAGGTTTAAAATCCTTACCCTCCTTTTGACAGTAGATCACCAGGCAATGGAAATCTGCTGTCAAATATAACTTTACTGTTTCTCTTCTAACATACAGGACCAGCAAGAACAATTCATGATAGGACCAAATACATGAAAATAAATTTCCATTACTTAACTGTTACCCTCTTGTCAGTTACTTCGCAACATCAAGCCACCTTAGTTTTACCTTTCTAAAAGTAAAAATTGTTACACTGACACTCCATATTAACTTGGCACCTACAATTTCCACTGTGAAAAATAAGTCTTAATTGGTAAATCGTTCTCATTAAGGCATGTAGCCTTCAAAATTTTAGAAAAGGGCTGCATCTTATTTTCTGTCTAAGAATTAATGCAACACTTCGTTTTCTGTCAAATAAAAGCAACTAGCAGGCATCATTTCATTTTTTTAGAGCGGAGACACAAATGTATCAGTTCTGCAGAGCATTTAACATGATGTTGGGACTTTCGAAGAAACCCCTTTTTTTTATATTTTCCCTTTGGAATTAAGTTCTTTAATTGTATTGATGTTCTTCTGGAGAAACCAGAAATCCCACTTTTAGAGGCCCGTAGGGTCATTCTGCATTTCACAGAGACAAGGCCCTAAGTTAAAAGGTCACAAGTGTCAACATGAGAGCCTCCTCCATTGTTTATGGGAAAACTAAAGATAGCATCTCAGCAGCGTGACTTGAGCCAGCCTCTGTAGCTCTCCTAGCTTCTGCCACTCTGAATCTGTCAAAGACAGTAGGCCTTCCTATTTTCCTTCTAACCTGCAATAATTCACTCTATTTAAAAAAAAAAAAAATTCCTTTTTAGGCGCTAAAAAAATTATCTCTATTTCCAGATTATTAAACTACATTTACTGTGAATAATTCACAAACCTTAATAACATACATACCAGTTGTTAGAATAAATGCTTGTTGCAATCCCATGCAATGGTACATATTTCATCAACCTCGAATGAATGAACGTCTCAGTAGGCCCAGCTGAAGTTAGAACCTTCAACCTTGATATTAAAACAAGCCTTTGTACTGGCACATTGACTCATTGAATCATAAGAAGGCACAACCTGCAAATATATATCAAACCTAAATGTATGCATTTACTGAAGCCTGAGACACTTTAAAAAGTACTCTGAATGAAAGAAAATGCAGTTTAAACAGTGCTTTTGCCCAAAATCGACTTTGATATTTTAGGCATTAAAAAATCAATATCCTACAATTTTCTTGCATAATATGCATTACCAGAATGTCTATTACCCAATCCATGAGTCAGCCATTGAAAATATTAACTTATACTTTATAGAAATGAGCTTGTTTGCTCCTGCGCCAAGGGAAAATTGCACATACAAATGTCATTTTAGGGGTGCAACATAACTTAAATTAAATTTTAATGTTAGGAGGTCATAGTATAGGTATTAAGCTTTATAAATACTAAAAAACTATTTTGAAGGGCACTTATTTTTTAAATAATTTTTCCATAATTAATAATTTTCTTTAAAAAAAAAAAATAAGAACCCAATTATTCTTTTTTTTTTGGTGATAATTCCACATATAAAAGCAAGCTGCATCCCTTGCCTATTATTTGGGATACATTAACTCACAAGCCTAAGCGCATAAGCCTAACTTGAAATGCGTTACGTTTTTGCACCACTTTCATTTAAAAGGAAGGTTATGCAAAATTCCACCCATGTTTAACTGGGAAAGTGCTGGCTGAATTGAACATTCCTATCAAATATACTGCAGCTGAAAAGTTTGCCTGTGAACATCTAATACAATGCATCTAAGAAAAATGCTGTAAATGTATTTTTTTTGCAAAAATAGATAATTTTGTTTTTGTTTGGGGCCCTATTTATATCTATTGAATGTGTTTTCTAATTTATTAAGCATTTAATGGCAGTTTTGTATATGTGCACAATTGCTCATTCTATAAATTAAAGAGCAACATATAGCTATGTTAGCACATCACATGGTTCATTTCTGGATTTTTTCTAAGTTTCTACTTAATATCAATTAACCAACATTTTACTTAACAAACTGTAAACATCAAGAAGACCCACAAACACACATTGAGCTCTGTGAGAAAACAGGGCTGAATGCAGAGGCCCCATAACTTTTTTCCCCCATTTTCCTCTTTTTGCTGGTGTTTTCCTGACTTTGATGGTGCCCTGGGTACTGCTAACCAGTCCCAGGGCCTGTGCTCTGTGTAAAATGGATATGCAAATTAGGCTAATTATAATTGGCTAAGTTAACCTACCTATAAGTCTCTAGTATATGGTAGGGCATGTAGGTTTAGGGACCACAGCATAGGTGGTGCACACCTAGGTGCACTGCTGAGGTGCCCAGTGTCATTTTAAAGGCAAGCCTGCTTTGCTGGCTGCTTTTAAATTAAAGTTATATGCAAATTCGACTTTGGAATTAAAGGTACTTCCAAAGTCTTAAACTACCTTATTTTTACATATAAGTCACCCCTAAGGTGTGCCCTATGTGCCCCTAGGGCTGGGTGCCATGTAACTATAAGCAGGGACTTTATAAAAATAGATTTATAAGCCCTGGTGAGGTAAAAACAGCCAAATTCGTTTTTCCCTCATTGAAGTAAATGGCCTTCATAGGCTAGAATGGGCAGACTTTATTTTAAATTTTAAAGTCTCCTTAAATGTTACATACCAAGAATTTGGTATCAAATTAATTGTTGTAATAAATCCCACAACTTCCAGTTGTTGGATTTAATATAACTTGTTCAGGTAAAATGTTTAGGCTTTACCTAAAAAGTTGCCAATTTCAGCTCTGCATTGTTTTTGCTGCTGTGCTCTGATTGGCCAGCCTGCAGCAGCTTCTGCCAGGCTGCCTTGATGAGGTGTGAAGTGGCCTGGCTTCACACAAAGGAATGTGCTTGGGGGAGAGAATCTCCCCTCAGCAGATGGTGAGGCAGGAAGGGGGAGGGCTGCCAAACTGGTCTTCAAAGGCAGAGAAGGACATCTGGAGCACCCAGCAACACCCCCACATCCTGCAACCCCAGACAATTAGGTGCCCCCTTGATTAGATTAGGAGAGGGCAGGAGAGGGGTGTGTTTATGATTTTTAGCCACACCAGTGGGTGGGCTCAGCCAGATGTAACCTCCAAAAATCAGATTCATCCATGTTGGATTTTTAGAGACTGTTGCCTTCTGGGATGGATTTTTGCCGCACTTCCAAGGAAGTGGTCATCACAGGGGGACGACCCTGTCCCTGATTGGAGAACCAGGGTCCCCCTGCTTTTCACCCAGGAGCAAGGATAAAACTGGCAGACCTGCACCCACGCCTCAGATCCCCTCCAGAATTCAACAAGAAAGGAACTAAAGAAGAAGAAGGACTGCCCTGCTGGACCCCTGGCCTGCACCTGGAACCTGCACTCAGAAGGACTGCACCAGCTGCACACTTGGGCTTCACCACAAGAAGGACTTTGCCTGGCTTCAACTGGTTCAAGGAGGGACTCCCTGTTTGCTACAGGTGAAAAATTGCTAACCAGAGTCCCCTGCACCAACTCCTGAAGAAAGCGACCAGCTGACCACTGTCCAGTGGCCAAAAAGGAGTTTGCGCCAGGTGCATTCTGGGAGTTGAAGTCTGCACCCCCCAAGGACCATCACAGAACTTCTGGACCCTTGGGGTGAGCTGTGGACCCCAAAAGAACCTTAAAAGAACATCTGGGTGAAGCCCCAGAAGTTTGGAAAAGATTTGAGAATTTTTGGAAAAAAGCTCCAGAGAGGGACCGACCCGCCGCGGAAATTCTAGCCGGCTTGCCTCAACTGCGACCCGGCCTGACTTCGTGGTTCGTCCCAGTAAAGAAAAACATCCAAAAAAGAGACTAAGTCCGAAGGTAAAAAGTTGACCGCGACCTCCCAGCCATCGTATCCGAGAAGGGCTCCATGGACGTCGGATCAAGATCCAGGTTTACCCCGGTCGAAGGATTTTCATCTCGAAAAAACGACTAAGTCCGAAGGTAAAAGTCTCCACCGAGGAAACCCACATCGCGTATCCGGACAAGGGCTCCAGGAGGTCGGATTCAACTGGCAGGTTCGTCCCGGTGAAGAAAAACTTCAAAATAAAGACTAAGTCAGAAGGTAACTTTTTAACCGAGGCCTCCCGCGACCTGTAGCCGAGCAGGGCTCCATCGCGGTCGGCCTGAAAGTTTGACTTTGCCCCGGTCGAGGTGCAACCAGATGACCCGATTGGCGCTTTTTGTTTCTAAGCGCTAGAAAAGTAATAATTCTTTAAAAATTCATATCTCCGGTTCCCCTGAACCGATTTTAATCGTTTTTGTGTCATTTTAAAGAAAAAAATATAAACTATTTTTATAAATTGGTTTTGGATTTTTAAACTGTTTCCTGTGTTTTATTTAATTACTCTTTTGTGATATTTGAATGCTTTACACTTTGTCTCCTAAGTTAAGCCTTGACGCTCGTTGCCAATCTACCAAGGGTTGAGCTGGGACTAATTTACTGAGACCTAACTGTACCTAGGTGGAGGTTAGTGGCTTGTTGCTAGGTGTAGGTACCTACCTGCCCCACCAATAACCCATTTCCCAACATAATTGGAAGCAGCGACGGGATCCTTTACTTGTGTTCAATATCACGTTACAGTTTTAGGTAAAACAAATTAAAAATCCTTTAAATTGTCCTAGTGCAAAAATTGTTTTTAATTTTTAATTTGGATTAATTTCAATTATTGAATTTTTGTAATTTTTCTAAATTCTTGTTTCCAATTTTTGCAAAAAGTTTTTGTTGACACAAAACTAGGGAACCATGGAGCTTGATCTGGCTAGCCTACCCACACTGACAGTAGTCCAGCTTAGGGGGTTGTGTATTGAAAGAGGGTTGCCTGCAACCAGTGATCTCAGGAAGCAAATCCTGATCACATCCCTGACAGCATGGGCTGAGGCCCAAGAGGTAGAGTCAGAAGAAGCTCCAGAGGAGGGAGAAAGAAGGGAGGATGCAAGCTCTAACCACTCAGGGGAGGGAAGGCATCTGAGCCCAAGTGAGGATGAGGAAGAACGGTCCTCAGTAAATACAGTCACTAGGGGCAGATCCAAAGCTAGTGGTGGGAAGGGGGTCCTTTCAGGAGGAGAGAACCCATCCATCAGAGAAAGAGAGCTGGAGGCCCAGCTAGCATACATAGCTTTGGAAGCAGAGAAGCTGGCCCTAGAAAAGAAAAAGTGGGCATACAAAGAGAAAAGAGATGGAGGCAGCGATAAAGAAGTTGAGGTGTCCATGGGTGGGGGAGTTTGCCCCAGATTACCCAAAGGGGTGGTTCCTGCCTATGTAGAGGGGGATGACATAGATAAGTGGCTGGGGGCCTTTGAGAGGGCACTCCAAATGAGAAGGGTTAGGCCTCAATACTGGGGTTCCCTTTTTTGGGAGTTGGTCCCCAACTCAGGGAGGGATAGGCTTCTGACCTTAAGGGGGGAGGAGGCAGATTCATACCCTAGTATGAAGAGGTGCTTAGCCAAGAAGTTTGGTCTGACCCCAGAGCAATATAGAATGAAGTTCAGGGACACCCAGAAGGTCAGTACCCAGTCTTGGGTTGACTTTGTGGACATTTCACTAAAGGCACTAGAGGGCTGGATTATTGGTAACAAAGTAGATACTTATGAGGGGTTATACAATCTGATCATGAGAGAGCACATCTTGACCAATTGTACCCAAGAAAGGTTACGCCAGCATCTAGTGGACTCTAAGCAGACCAACCCTAGAGAGCTAGGGGAGGCAGCTGATGAGTGGTTGAGAACCAGGGTGGTTGTCAAGTCCCAGGGGGGAGACTCCAAGAAGGGGGGGACAGGTCCCCAAAAACCTAAGGAGGGAGGTGGTAAGCCCACCACAGAGACTCCCTCTGTACCCCAGAACCCTAAGAAGGAGGAGAGTAAATCCCACTCTGACCAGCAGAGACAGTTAGACCCAGGGTTAAAAAAGCTCTTGGACAGTAGGGCTTGCTTTGACTGTCAGCAGACAGGTCACTTCAGAGGAGATGCAGCCTGTCCAAAGAAGGTGGTTAGCACTGGGCTGTCCAGTGTAGCCATAGAGGAGGATTCCTCAGATGATGAAGTCCTCCTAGCATTGTGCTGGGAGACAGGACCAGATGGTAAGCTGGTGATCCCTGAGGGTGGGAGTAGGCACTTCCACCACATTCAAGTGAATGGGATCCCTACCACTGGCCTGAGAGACACCTGTGCCAGTCACACTATAGTGAGTGACCGGTTAGTGACCCCAGACATGTATGTCCCAGGAAAGACAAAGAAAGTCAGGATAGCCACAGGGGAGGTCACCTCCAAACCTGTAGCCATAGTGCCCCTAGAGAGGGAGGGTATCCTTGACTGGATTAGGGTGGTAGTCAGTGCTGACCTTCCCCTAGATTGTATCCTGGGCAATGACCTCCCAGAGGTGAGTCTGGTCACAGATGGGGTGGTCGTCCAAGGCGCCCCCCCAACCCAAAGTCCTGGGGAGTCAGTCCCTGCAGTTAGGAGACAGGGGTCCCCAAGAAAAGGAAAGAAGAAAAGGAAGGGTAGGCCACTCTTAAAGAGAGTTCCAGGGAGCCAAGGGCCTTCTGCCCCAGTAAGGGGGGAGCCCAGAGTTGGCACTGGTGAGGCCTCACCTGACCCCAAGGAAGTCCTGAGTAGTCAGGCAGCTGTCCAGATGCAAGGTGTTTCCCCTGCACTGACAGAAGGGAGAGTGGAAGGAGGGTGTCTGCCACAGGAGGTGGTAGCCCCCCACTCTAGACAGCAAGAGGGGTGCCAGGACCCCAAAGATGCCCCTAAAGCAGCTCAGCCACCTGTCAGTGGAGAGCTTAGGGTGTGGTTCTGGGTACTGACAGCTGTCAGTCGCCTCTGCTGGGTGCTAGCCTTCCTGGCAGCAATGTACTTGGCCTGGGAGGCAGACCCCAGGGCCAATAGCAAAGTAGGCCCCCTGACCCTATTGGTCATGGTGGGGTTGCTCAAGTGTTGGGTGACCTCTTTGGGTAAGCTAGGTGTTGCCCTAGCAAAGTTTGGAATAGGGGAGGTGGGCACCTCACTACCCAAGTTGGCAGAGAGAAAGGAGGAAGACCCCCCTAGAGGAAAGTTTCAGTTTGAGTTGGGTCCTTTTACTGTTGGGATGGCTTCACTACCCATAGGGAGTGACCCTGACAGGAGGATATAAGGCAGAGTAGGCCCTGCAAAGGGACAGCCAGTTTTCTTCACTGTCTTCCTCGCCTAACAAGCCAGGAAGACTCTCCCAGGGTTGGGCTGAGTCTCCTGGGCGTGTGGGCTGGGGGGGGGGTTGTGTGAGAAAACAGGGCTGAATGCAGAGGCCCCATAACTTTTTGCCCCCATTTTCCTCTTTTTGCTGGTGTTTTCCTGACTTTGATGGTGCCCTGGGTACTGCTAACCAGTCGCAGGGCCTGTGCTCTGTGTAAAATGGATATGCAAATTAGGCTAATTATAAATGCCTAAGTTAACCTACCTATAAGTCCTTAGTATATGGTAGGGCATGTAGGTTTAGGGACCACAGCATAGGTGGTGCACACCTAGGTGCACTGCTGAGGTGCCCAGTGTCATTTTAAAGGCAGGCCTGCTTTGCTGGCTGCTTTTAAATTAAAGTTATATGCAAATTCGACTTTGGAATTAAAGGTACTTCCAAAGTCTTAAACTACCTTATTTTTACATATAAGTCACCCCTAAGGTGTGCCCTATGTGCCCCTAGGGCTGGGTGCCATGTAACTATAAGCAGGGACTTTATAAAAATAGATTTATAAGCCCTGGTGAGGTAAAAACAGCCAAATTTGTTTTTCCCTCATTGAAGTAAATGGCCTTCATAGGCTAGAATGGGCAGACTTTATTTTAAATTTTAAAGTCTCCTTAAATGTTACATACCAAGAATTTGGTATCAAATTAATTGTTGTAATAAATCCCACAACTTCCAGTTGTTGGATTTAATATAACTTGTTCAGGTAAAAAGTTTAGACTTTACCTATAAAGTTGCCAATTTCAGCTCTGCATTGTTTTTGCTGCTGTGCTCTGATTGGCCAGCCTGCAGCAGCTTCCGCCAGGCTGCCTTGATGAGGTGTGAAGTGGCCTGGCTTCACACAAAGGAATGTGCTTGGGGGAGAGAATCTCCCCTCAGCAGATGGTGAGGCAGGAAGGGGGAGGGCTGCCAAACTGGTCTTCAAAGGCAGAGAAGGACATCTGGAGCACCCAGCAACACCCCCACATCCTGCAACCCCAGACAATTAGGTGCCCCCTTGATTAGATTAGGAGAGGGCAGGAGAGGGGTGTGTTTATGATTTTTAGCCACACCAGTGGGTGGGCTCAGCCAGATGTAACCTCCAAAAATCAGATTCATCCATGTTGGATTTTTAGAGACTGTTGCCTTCTGGGATGGATTTTTGCCACACTTCCCAGGAAGTGGTCATCACAGGGGGACGACCCTGTCCCTGATTGGAGAACCAGGGCCCCCCTGCTTTTCACCCAGGAGCAAGGATAAAACTGGCAGACCTGCACCCATGCCTCAGATCCCCTCCAGAATTCAACAAGAAAGGAACTAAAGAAGAAGAAGGACTGCCCTGCTGGACCCCTGGCCTGCACCTGGAACCTGCACTCAGAAGGACTGCACCAGCTGCACACTTGGGCTTCACCACAAGAAGGACTTTGCCTGGCTTCAACTGGTTCAAGGAGGGACTCCCTGTTTGCTACAGGTGAAAAATTGCTAACCAGAGTCCCCTGCACCAACTCCTGAAGAAAGCGACCAGCTGACCACTGTCCAGTGGCCAAAAAGGAGTTTGCGCCAGGTGCATTCTGGGAGTTGAAGTCCGCACCCCCCAAGGACCATCACAGAACTTCTGGACCCTTGGGGTGAGCTGTGGACCCCAAAAGAACCTTAAAAGAACATCTGGGTGAAGCCCCAGAAGTTTGGAAAAGATTTGAGAATTTTTGGAAAAAAGCTCCAGAGAGGGACCGACCCGCCGCGGAAATTCTAGCCGGCTTGCCTCAACCGCGACCCGGCCTGACTTCGTGGTTCGTCCCGGTAAAGAAAAACATCCAAAAAAGAGACTAAGTCCGAAGGTAAAAAGTTGACCGGGACCTCCCAGCCATCGTATCCGAGAAGGGCTCCATGGACGTCGGATCAAGATCCAAGTTTACCCCGGTCGAAGGATTTTCATCTCGAAAAAACGACTAAGTCCGAAGGTAAAAGTCTCCACCGAGGAAACCCACATCACGTATCCGGACAAGGGCTCCAGGAGGTCGGATTCAACTGGCAGGTTCGTCCCGGTGAAGAAAAACTTCAAAATAAAGACTAAGTCAGAAGGTAACTTTTTAACCGAGGCCTCCCGCGACCTGTAGCCGAGCAGGGCTCCATCGCGGTCGGCCTGAAAGTTTGACTTTGCCCCGGTCGAGGTGCAACCAGATGACCCGATTGGCGCTTTTTGTTTCTAAGCACTAGAAAAGTAATAATTCTTTAAAAATTCATATCTCCGGTTTCCCTGAACCGATTTTAATCGTTTTTGTGTCATTTTAAAGATAAAAATATAAACTATTTTTATAAATTGGTTTTGGATTTTTAAACTGTTTCCTGTGTTTTATTTAATTACTGTTTTGTGATATTTGAATGCTTTACACTTTGTCTCCTAAGTTAAGCCTTGACGCTCGTTGCCAAGCTACCAAGGGTTGAGCTGGGATTAATTTACTGAGACCTAACTGTACCTAGGTGGAGGTTAGTGGCTTGTTGCTAGGTGTAGGTACCTACCTGCCCTACCAATAACCCATTTCCCAACAAGCTAATTTCAAATATAAACAGAAAACACTCTATACACACAATACAGCGCGCTTTAGCCATTTTTCATAAATAGCGCCGTCACAATTTACTTACAGAACCGTTTGCAGATCCTAGTTGTAAGTCATATTTACAAGAAAAAAAGAAAACTTTTCTCAATTATTTCCAAGAATAGCGGACCCATACTTTATTAAACGTTATGGGGCCTACTCCGTGCTTCACATATAGTTCATAGGTTGGAGTTCCAATCGGAGGAACCGGACATGAGTCCTCCAACCGGGAGTCCCTTTTACAACCAAGACAAAACAAATTTCCAAGTCTGCTAAGACCAGGCATCTTCGCTCACTAGTCTAGCTTCAAACTTCAAAGGATTATCGTTTACGATAGTCTCGTGAATACACGAGTCCTTCGGCTTTGGTACTTGCAAGTTCCAAATCAAAGTGATCCCGAAGGGATACCAAACCAAATGTCCAACTAAGGACCAAACCAAGTGTCCAACTAAGGACTGGGAGACGCTCCACTTACACTTAACTGAAAATATCGATGACGTCACCAGAAGACTCGTCTTATCGTTTCGCTCTACCAAACATCAAGGGTCCAAATCAGGGCGATAGCCAGGGCAGCAGTCCTTCGTAGCCGTCGGGAAGCGGGGAACCTCGCAGCAAAGACTTTCGGACCACGTCGACATGCAGGGGTCGAGGAAGTGGCGGCCTTCCTCCAGAATTTTCACACGAAGCTCCCCACGGACCTCAGGCTTGGACCGGTACCGCTGGTATCGCCCCACGTTGGGCGCCAACTGAGGTACTGGGTTTTTCAGAACCGGTACTGATCCGGTAACCCAGCGGTGCCAGGGTACACCCAAAGACCTCGGGTACTTTCCTGATTCAGACCACAGAAACTCAGAGTCTTCTAGGTGAGTCAAAGATCGAATTTATTGGCTGCAACCAAGTGATAAGCGTCCTAGAAGTACAACAGCACGGTTTGTATGTTCTCAGGAGACTGTGTTTCAATGCAAAGTCAGGTTTCCTTATATACAGTTTTTTGAGCTTCAGGCAAACATTCTTGACATTTTGGTTGGTCATTCACATGTTTTCACTACAAAGGAAAAAACTGTGTCATGATGAAACCTCATATTTCATGTCATCCAACCCATAATAAATTACCCGGCAAGGCCTAGTATTTTACATCAGATAAGTGTGGACCCCCAATAAAAACGGGCACCTCCCCCTCGTAAAGTAAGAAGAAGAAAAGAGCAGGTGCAGGTGTGAGCAAGATTAGGCAGGGTGTGTGAGCGATAATAAGGGTTTTATGGCATGGTGTGCCTTGATGCTATCTGATTTGGCCACTGGGAGAGGGACTGTCCAAACAGGTTTGGCCTGAGGCAATGGTTCCAGCTTGCCCAGGTCAGAGAAAAGTCAATCAAGGTGTACATGTCCTTGGAATCAAATCTGACTGTATTATAAGCCTATGTGAGGGCAACTTTTAAAAATGGCTGCCGTGTATAAAATGGGAGCCACGAGTGCAGGACGAAAATGGTGATTTCGAGGTGAAAACGCTGCTGGAATTG
This sequence comes from Pleurodeles waltl, assembly GCF_031143425.1. Taxonomy (NCBI): domain Eukaryota; kingdom Metazoa; phylum Chordata; class Amphibia; order Caudata; family Salamandridae; genus Pleurodeles; species Pleurodeles waltl. The sequence continues at coordinate 684,597,679 of NC_090446.1, forward strand.
AGCGAAAATGCTCATGCTTAGTGTACTAGTCATTATCGGTCTTTTGATACTAAAATCGTACTGCTGTGGCAAAGTAAATTACATGGGTCCAGAATTTTTAGAACCACAATATGGGCATTGGAAGTGGAGCTGGGGCAGTTTAAGGATGGACAGGGTGACAAAGTGGGACAGTGGGATGACAATCAGGGTGGTCTCATTTATTGGCGGGGGTCTTGGCATCGTGCTCTGTCTTGTTCCTGGATCTCAGGGACCGTTTGCGGGGTGGTTCTCCCTCTGCAGGGGTTGGGGTGCTGGTGTGGTGGTCCTGTGGCGGGGCGTCCTGTCCACTAGCGCCGGAGGAGGTGTTGGGCAGTTCATCGTCCATGCTAGTGTCAGGAGCCACTTGTAGTGCCACAGTGTCCCTCCTGTTGTTGAGTACTTCCTTCAGCACCCCTACGATGGTGCCCAGGGTGGAGCTGATGGTTCTGAGTTCCTCCCTGAAGCCCATATACTGTTCCTCCTGCATGCGCTGGGTCTCCTGAAACTTGGCCAGTACCGTTGCCATCGTCTTCTGGGAGCGGTGGTATGCTCCCATGATGGAGGAGAGGGCCTCGTGGAGAGTGGGTTCCCTTGGCCTATCCGCACCCTGTCGCACAGAAGCCCTCCCAGTTCCCCTGTGCTCCTGGGTCTCCGTCCCCTGGACCGTGTGCCCACTGCCACTGCCCCCAGGTCCCTGTAGTTGTTGGGGTGGTGGGTTATCCTGGGTTCCCTGTAGTGGTGGACACACAGCTGATTGACGTGTCCTGGGGACGGAGGTATGGGCCCGCTGGGTGGGTGCTGTGCTGGTGTTTCCAGAGGGAGGAAGGTCTGTGGTGGCCTGTGCCTGTGTGAGGGGAACCGACTGTCCTGAGGGCCACGATGGGCCGGGCTGGTCATCTAGATCCAGTTGGATAGAGGTGCTGTCATCACTGTGGGTCTCTTCTGTGGGTGGAGTGGACATGTCTGGGCCCTCCTGTCTGGTGACGTTGGGTAGTGGTCCTGCAGAGGTGGAAAGGCATGATTATTGCATCTGTGTGTGGCATGGTCTGCAATGGGTGGGTGACCGTGTACCCCAGTGCTGGCATTCCTGTGTGGGAGCTTGTGTGATGATGGTTTAGGGGGGTGTATGGGTATGTGCAGTGGGCATGCTTTAGTGATGGGTGTCCATGCTTTGTTGTTGCATGCAGGGCTTGGTGTTGGGATGTGTGGTTTGTGATATTGGTACATTTGTGAGGAGTTGGAGTGATAGGGATGAGGGCGAGGGTGGGGGTATGTGATAGCATGCAGGTAGGGTGGGAGATGTAATAGTTAAGATTTGACTTACCAGAGTCCATTCCTCCACCAACTCCTGCGAGGCCCTCAGGATGCAGAATCGCCAAGACCTGCTCCTCCCATGTTGTTAGTTGTGGGTGAGGAGGTGGGGGTCTGCCGCCAGTCCGCTGAACCGCCTGGTGGTGTCTTGAGACCACGGAACGCACCTTCCCCCGTAGGTCGTTCAACCTTTTCCTGATGTCCTCCCGATTTCTTGGGTGTTGTCCCACTGCGTTGACCCTGTCCACTATTCTTCACCATAGCTCCCTCTTCCTTGAAATTGAGGTGTGCTGCACCTGCGATCCAAATAGCTGTGGCTCTACCTGGATGATTTCGTCCACCATGACCCTGAGCTCCTCCTCCGAGAACCTGGGCTGTCTTTGCCGTGCCATGGGGTGGTGTAGGTGATGTGTGGGGTGGTGAGTGTGGTGATAAGTGTGGTGATATGTAGTGGTGTGTTGTGTGAGGTGCGTGGAAGTTGTGTGGGTGATGGTGTTATGTGCCTGTGGATGCTGTTGTACTTGCTGGTGGTTCCTCTCTCTGTGCTTCATTCTCAATTTTTGCTCGTAGGGGTTTGTGGGTGATGTGGGTGTGTCTTTTATATTGTATTGGGTGTGTGAGAGTGGTGTGTGTATGTGTATCAGGTGTGTGTATTTTGAATTGTCCAATGTGGCTGTGTTTTGTAAGAGTGTGTGTATTTTGAGCGCGGCGGTGTGTACCACCAATGGAATACCGCGTTTGAAAGACCGCCACGTGGATTCATGTGTCGTGATAATGTGGGCGTATTTCTGTTGGCATGACGGTGGAGGTTTTGTTTTCGCCAGTTTATCACTGAACTTTGGTGTGGCGGACTTGTGTGGGTGTCTGAATTTTGGCGGGTTCCGAGATGTGGGTCATAATAGCTGTGGCGGAATTCCGCAGCCGCGGCGGTGTGTTGGCGGTCTTCTGCACGGCGGTAAGCGGCTTTGACCGCCAATGTTGTAATGACCCCCATTGTCTTAAAGTTGGCCGCCCTTAAGGCTTTATGGCCATAAAAAGAGATCACTTGCCAATCATACTCAGGAAACTGGCATTGTGTGGCTTCACCAGTCTTCTTTTGAACAGCTGTCATGCACCCCTGTGCTCCTTGGTTACATAAAAGCCAATACCAGTTCCCTATACCAAAAAGACTAGACTTAAAAAGAGCCTGCAACACAGGGTGAGTTTCTAAGTGGGGATCCAAGTAGTTGGATCTCAAAAATGTACAATCTGCTGAGAACTAAAAATAAATCACTTACATGAATTACCACATCATGGACAGATCTCCTGCCAGGTCAAAAGCTGTCCTACTTCTGTAAACCCAGAGTGGTACCAAAGTGTAATATGTGATGAAGAAAGGTCTAAGCATGCATATCTGTCCTCATAGAGATTAAAAAGTGTAAAACCTGATAAGATTTGATTAGAGGAGTAAAATAGTGACAACTGGGCACTCCAGCCCTGTATTAGCTGATATCTGTTTTCTTTGGTAATTTTGCTTAATAAAAAGCAGAAGCCATGTACCGGCCTCCTGCATCATTACACTCAGAAAAAATGTGTCAAGCATTGCTTCCCCCAGTCAATGTTCTGACCAGGATATCTAAAAGAGCTGTCTCATACTAAGGGCCTGATTCCGACCCTGGCGGTCAAGGACCGCCAGGGCTGGGGTCGGAGGATGCACCGCCAACAGGCTGGCGGTGCATCCATGGGCATTCTGACCGCGGCGGTACAGCTGCGGTCAGAAACGGAAAACCGGCGGCCCGCTGCCCTGGGGAATCCTCCACGGCAGCGCTGCAGGCAGCGCCGCCATGGGGATTCTGACCCCCTTACCGCCAGCCTGGTTCTGGCGGTTTTGACCGCCAAAACCTGGCTGGCGGTAACGGGTGTCGTGGGGCCCATGCAGTGCCCATGCCGATGGCATGGGCACTGCAGGGGCCCCCTAACAGGGCCCACTAAGATTTTCAGTGTCTGCATAGCAGACACTGAAAATCGCGACGGGTGCCACTGCACCCGTCGCACGCCTTCAACTCCGCCGGCTCCATTCGGAGCCGGCTTCCTCGTTGAAGGCGCTTTCCCCGCTGGGCTGGCGGGCGGCCTTCTGGCGGTCGCCCGCCAGCCCAGCGGGAAAGCCAGAATGGCCGCCGCGGTCATTTGACCGCGGTGCGGTCATTCGGCGGCTCCCCCCGGCCCTGCGGTTACCGCGGCCGGTGGGAGTCAGAATGACCCCCAAAGTCTGTAAAAGAGCGCCATCCTACCAACCCTGTGCAGTCTCAAGGTGGACCACAAAATACTTCATTGTATGTGTTTTACTGTTCCAAACGAATTGTCTAAACATAGGGCATCGTTACGGTGAAGTGGTAATCAGACCACCGCCAATGTGGTGGTCCGACAGCCACATTATGACTGTGGCGGTTGCACCGCAGTCGAACTGCCAACACCACCAGAATACATCGCTGGCGGTGCTGGCGGTGCTGGCGGTCTTAAACCTCCAGGGCAGCACTGCAAGAAGGGCTGCCCTGGGGATTACGAGTCCCTTCTCTGCCGACGATTACATGGTGGTAGCCCAGCCATGAAAAAACTAGTGGAGATGGGGTGCAAGAGGCCCCATGGGGGCCCCTGCACTTGGCATGGGCAGTTCAGGCCAGCCCCATCGCACATTCCACTGTCTGCTTTGCAGACAGTGAAAAGCACGATGGGTGCTGGTGCACCCTATGCACCACAGCATTGCTGCTGGCTCAATTATGAGCCGGCATCAATGTTGTGGGCTGTTTCCCGCTGGGCCAGTGGGTGGAAATTCTGTTTCCACCCACGGACCCAGTGGGAAACTCATATTGGGGCCTGCGGGAAGGGGACCGCACTGGTGGTAAGCTGACTGCGGGAGTTTGGCAGACAGCCTTTTCCATCCAACAAATTTGTAATGACCCTCATTATGTCAAAATCGCTAAGAAATTGCTTACTGATTTTATTGGGCATATTCCAAAATTAATACAGTGAAAGCAGGACAATAGACATTTTAATAAGAGCTACCCTGCCAATCAAAGTCAAAGGGAGAAGTGTCCATCTATCCAAAATACCCTTTATTTTATGAAACATTGAGAGAACATTTTGTTAAAACAACTCGGAAAAGTTATTGGTCACATAGATCCCAAGATATCCAACAGGGGACTAGAGATAGAGTTTGTTGCTGTGGAGAGGAGGAAGACTGCTAACAGGAGTATTAAAAAGAAGCAGTTTGGTTTTCCTCTGGCTGAATTTATAGCCCCCAATATCTTGAAACTGTGAGAATTCCCCAATACTCTCTGTACATTCTCCCTGTCAGGTTTCAAGTAATGAATAACATCATCCTTGAACATGATCAATTTGGGCATAGCAGCTATACGGGCTTCAGTAGCTGAGTTGGCCCTTATCCTAATGGCAAGGGGCTTTAAATAAAAGTAAATAAAATAGGGCAAAGAAGACATCCATGCCGAGTCCCCCAATTATTGTCAACTACTCCCGCTAGCTGTGAATTAGCCACCTTAATATAATTTAGCAAGCAGGCTAATTAATTGGAGAAGGAAATAAAATTTCTTGAGGGAAGAAAGAGAGAATGCCAATTGACTAAGTCAAAAGCTTGCTCAGCTTCGACTACTATTACTGTCGCACTAGCATTGTTAGCTGAGAAAAAGTCTAATGCTTGTACTAAAAAGCTCGTGTTGGCAGCTATCAGTCGACTGGCCACAAAACCCGTCTGATCTCTATGGGTTAGAGTTTGAGCAAGAGGAGTAGAACAAGCAATCCATATCTTCATAAATAATTTATAATCTAGATTGAGCAAACTAATGGGGCAGTATGAATTTACATCACAATGATTTTGTCCTTTCTTTAAAGAGCTGAGTAATGTAGATTCCTTCAATGTACTGGATATCTCATCCCCTTCTTTCATTGAATTAAACAAGTCAGTCTAAAAAGGCAAAAGGTAGAAGATCTTTGGCAAACATTTTATAAAATTCAGCAGGAAAGCCATCATTGCCATCCGCCTTCCCATTTGGCACAGCAGACAGAGCTTCTTGTACTTCCCTAGGGGATATGGTGGCAATGAGTTGTTTGCCTGAGAGCAGGTCATTTGTAGAAGGCTGATTGATTTAAAATAATCAAATATCTGAGGCTGCGTAGTCTGATACCTAGATGCATACAGTGCTCTATAGTGCTGCAAAAATAGTTTGGAGACCTGACCTGTGTCAGAAATTATTCCACCAATGATTGAGTTAACTAATTCCCTAACCACTGAGGCTTCCAGCCATACCCGAGTGGACCAAGCCAAAAATCTACCTATTTGCTGACTCTCTTCATACAATCTTTGCTGCTATGTCCTTGAGTTCTCAATTTCCTCTACGATAAAAAATTCCTGCAACTTCTCCTATGTTTTTGCCAGATTCTTAGCTGTAGCGACAGATCCACTAATTCTGGAATTGGCTCATGAAGTCAGGTCAACAGTCACTTGGAGCAGGGCAATTTGTTGTTTTATGATTCTTATAAGACCAAGCATGCTGAGCAATTATATGGCCTCTTGCTGCAGCTTTAAAAGCCTCCCACACAGTCCCATGATTTAACAAAAAGAAGTCCTGAATAAACTGCTGTGTAGTGGAAAGCCATGTCTCTTCAATTTACAAATACCAATCCAGCTGCCACCCAGGCCTCTCATTCCTTAACGCTTCTAGCTTAATCGTGATTAAGACCACCTAGTGGGTCGGAGAAAGAATTGGCCCAGATGTCAGAATCAAGCCTCTCAATACAGCGTGAGACCTGGAAGAAATTGATGTGGGAAGCAGTGTGATATTGTTGTGAGAAACAAACAAATTGCATAGTACTGGAATGATCACACCTCCACGGGTCCAACAGGGCAAAATCATATTAATTACATCTAGGAACTTTTTTGTATTTGATTTAAGTTGTTTTTTTACTTGTTTGAGGTATCCAAGACTAAGGCCCTCATTACAACCCTGGCGGTAAATCCTACTTTCCGCCGCGCTGAAGACCGCCAACATACCGTTGCGGCGGCAGAATTCCGCTACAGGTATTACGACCCACATCTCGGAATCCGCCTCAATACAGACACCCACCTAAGTCCGCCACACCAAAGGTCAGTGATAAACTGGTAATACCAAAACCTACACTGTCACGCCAACAAGAATACGCCCACACTATCACGACCCACGAATCAACGCGGCGGTCTTACAACCGCGGTAATCCATTGGCGGTACACACTGCCGTGCTCACAATACACACACATTTACAAAACATAACCACATGGGACAATTCAAAATAAACACACCTGACACACATACACACACCACACCCACAAAACTATAAAACACACACCCACATTACCCACAACCCCTTACAACTAACAATTTTGGAATAAGCCCAGAGAGAAAGATTAGCAAACACAACACCAGTATCCACAGGCACACAACACCATCACTCATACAACATCCACGCACCTCAAACAACACACACCAACACATCCCCCCACACATCACAACAGACAGCACCTCACACATCACCCACACCACATCATGGCACCTCAGAGACACCCCAGATTTTCAGAGGAGGAGCTCAGGGTCATAGTGGAGGAAATCATCCGGGTAGAGCCACAGCTTTTCGGATCACAGGTGCAGCACACCTCCATTGCTAGGAAGATGGAGCTATGGCGGAGAATATTCGAAGGGTCAAAGCAGTGGGACAGCATCCAAGAACACAGGATGACATCAGGAAGAGGTGGAACGACCTATGGGGGAAGGTGCGTTCAGTGGTACCCAGACACCAGATTGCTGTACAGAGGACTGGCGGTGGACCCCCACCTCCTCCCCTAAACAACATGGGAGGAGCAAGTCTTGGCAATACTGCACCCTGAGGGCATCGCAGGAGTAGCAGGAAGATTGGACTCTGGTAAGTCATATTTTTACTTCTATATCGCCCACCCCACCTGCATGGCATCACATGCCCCCACCCTTACCCTCACTCCCATCACTCCTTCATCTCACATATGTCCCACTATCACAACCCACACATCCAAATACCAAGGCCCTGCATGCAACACCTATGCATGGACCACCATCACCAAAGCATGTCCAGTACAGATACGCACACAGACCCCAAACCAACTATCACAAAAGGGCAAACATAATTATGCAAGCACAGGAGTAGAGGGTACCTCACCCAATGAACAAGATGGCAAACACAGATTCTAAAACTATGCGTTTACACCCCAACATGACCCATACCCAATGTCACCAGACAGGAGGTGCCAGACATATCCAGCTCCCCCACAGAAGAGGCCCACAGTGATGACAGCAGCTCTGCGCTCCTGGATCAAGATGATCAGCCCGGCCCATCAGTGACCTCTGGACAGTAAGTTCCCCTGCCACTGTCACAAGCCACCACAGACCCTCCCCCCTCAGGAAATACCACCGCAGCACCCACCCAGCAGGCCCATCCCTCTGTCCCCAGGACACGTCAATCAGCAGTGTGTCCACCACTACAGGGAACCCAGGCAAACCCACCAACCCAAGAAAATCAAGGACATAGGGTCAGTGGCAGTGAGCACACGGTTCAGGGGACAGAGGTACAGGATAACAGGGAAGCTGGGAGAACTGCTGTGCGACAGGGGGAGGACAGGCCCAAGGAACCGACACTCCACGATGCACTCTCCAACATCATGGGAGCATACTACCATTCCCAGGAGACCATGGGCACAGTACTGGCCAAGTTTCAGGAGACTCAGTGGCTGCAGGAGGACCACTATCTTGGGATCAGGGAGGACTTGAAGTCCATCAACAACACCCTGGTCACCATTGCAGGGGTGCTGGCAGACTTTGTCAACACCATGACACTAACCTGGACGATGAACAGCCCTCCACCTCTGCCGGTGCTAGTGGACAGGAGGCACCGCCATAAGACCAACATGCCACTAGCACCCCACCCCCTGCAGAAGGAGAACCATCCCGCAAACGGTCCCTGAGATCCAGGAACAAGACAGAGAACATTGTCAGGACCCCCGCCAGGAACTAAGACCCTCCTTAATGTCACCCTTCTGTCCCACTTTGTCACCCTGTCCACCTTAAAGTGCCATTGCTCCCCTTCCTATGCCTCATTGGACAATGCACCTGTGAGACCAAGAGACTGGACTCTGCCAGGGACATTCCTCCACCATCACCACAGCCCATTGCACACACCCCTCCACTTATTAGCACAGAAATAAACACCATTGAATCACAAAACAATGTGGAGTCAGTCTGTCCTTTCACAAATGTGTAATTGCAACATCTCTGAAATATAGCAATGTCAATGTACTTGTTCACACACCAATGTTACACAGTTGTAGGCCAGCAGTAAACATAGCAGAGGGCACAGAGTGGGACCCAGATCTGTGAAATGGAAAGCCAAAGTGACAAGCCAGGGTCCATACACAGAGGTCAAAAGGCAGATTTATGCTAGGTCCTACAATAGTATGAGATGTGGGAAGCAGTTCCATCCTCTTGCCTGTGTCTCACTGGAAGTATTGCATGATGATGTTGTTTCGGTTGTCTACATCTTCTTCTGCCTCCTCTTCTTCACTGTCCACAGGCTCCACAGCTACCACAAGACCACCATCAGGCCCATCCTCCTGCATAAAAGGCACCTGGTGTCGCAAAGCCAGGTTGTGCAACATACAGCAGGCCACGATGATCTGGCACACCTTCTTCAGTGACTAGCATAGGGATCCACCTCTCAGATGGAGGCACCAGAATCTGGCCTTCAGGAGGCCGAAGGTGTGCTCTATTATCCTCCTAGTTTGCCCATGTGCCTCATTGTAGCATTCCTCTGCCCTTGTCCTGGTATTCCTCACTGGGGTCAGTAGCCATGACAGGTTGGGGTAACCAGAGTCACCTGCAAATATCGAGGGACAACTGTTAGACATACTCCAAACATTAGGGAATCTCCCATACCCAGACAGCAAATGAAACTGTGTGGGGACTTTAGGCTCACCTATTAGCCACACACGGTGCCTCTGGAGTTGCCTCTTCACATAAGGGATGCTACTATTCCTCAAAATGTAAGCGTCATGCACTGAGCCATGATACTTGACATTCACATGGGAGATGTACTGGTCTGCCAAACACACCATCTGCACATTCATAGAATGGTAGCTTTTGCGGTTTCTGTACACCTGTTCATTCCTGCGAGGGGGGACAAATGGAACATGTGTACCATCAATGGCACCAATGATGTTGGGGATATGTCCCAGGCCATAAAAGTCACCTTTCACTGTGGGCTGATCCTCCACCTGAGGGGAAACGATGTAGCTGCGCATGTGTTTCAGCAGATAACACTCTGGACAACACGTTAGAGAACATTGGCTGTGACATCCCTGATGCCATGGCTACTGTTGTTTGAAAAGACCCACTGGCCAGGAAATGGAGTACTGACAGGACCTGCACTAGAGGGGGTATTCCTGTGGGATGGGCGATAGCTGACATCAGATCTGGCTCCAACTGGGCACACAGTTCCTGGATTGTTGCACGATCAAGTCTATAAGTGATAATAATGTGTCTGTCTTTCATTGTCGACAGGTCCACCAGGGGTCTGTACACTGGAGGATGCCGCCATCTCACCACCTGCCCCAGCAGATGTGCCCTATGGAGGAGAACTGTGAGCAGAGGGTCAGACACCACATAGGTTTCACAAGGCTGTTTGGCACAAACGTTAAATTTTCTCAATGTGCCTATGTCTGTCCGTATTCCTGGCCTAAATAGGTGTGACGTAGTTAGTTGGCCTGCCACGTGGCCCCCTGAAATGGCGGCTGCCTGACCTGTAAGGTGGTACAAGGGGAAATGAGGTAACTGCGCTGGCGTTGTACACCGTTGTGGTAGGCGGTCTATGACCGTGGCGCAATTCAGCATTGGTTGTCATTCGGCCCTATGGTTTCCAGGAGCCAATGATGATGTACGCTGGCGGTGACGGTACGCACCGCCGCGGACGTGACCGCCATTTTCTATCTGTTCACTCACTTGATACCTGACCTTCAACAGGAGAGGACCTACACGGCAAGTGCTGCTGTGACCTGTACCTGCAAGTGACAATGGCTACAGTGTCTGGAGAAAGGGCCCCTGCCTTTACTTCGGAGGAGTTGGACAGACTAGTGGATGGGGTCCTCCCCCATTACACGCAACTGTATGGTCCTCCAGACAAACAGGTGAGTAAACTGTGTGCACGTGGATGGCACATGATTGTATGGAGTATCGTGGATGGAAGAGACAGGGCTGGGTGACAGGCCAGCATGTGAGGATGGTGTGTGTATGTATTTCTGGGCCAGGGTGGGAGGTTTGTGGCCAATGTGTGAGAAGAAATGTACGGGGGAGTAACATCCACTTTAACTTCACTTTTCCTCTAGGTCAGCGCCAACCAGAAAAAAGACCTTGGGGGTCTACCATAGACGGAGCACCCACTGCCGGAAAAGATGGGAGGACCTGCACAGCTGGACCAAGAAGACAGCGGAGGCCCAGCTGGGGATGGCCTCCCAACGCGGAAGGGGTGCCCGTCGCACCATGACCCCCCTGATGTACCGACCCTGGCGGTGGCATATCCGGAGTTGGATGGGCGCTTGAGGGCATCACAGCAGCCACAAGGGGGTGAGTACACTCTCATTAAGCTGACTCTATGTGCTTGATGAGGTGTCTGGGTGGGGAAGGTGGGCTGTGGGGGTCCCCTAGGCCAGTGCAGAAGTGCAAAGACAGATCCATTGATTTGCAGCCTCATTCCCAGTCCAACCCCAAAGGTGGTATTTACCCTCTACACCTAGTCAGGCTCCTATGGCTTCCAGCTGTGCATAAAATGATTCTCGATAGAGTCCCAAAGGGGCATGTGCTTTTCCCCTGCCCTGGCAGTGCATGGCTTAGTGCATAGGGCTGCTCCCTGTATGTTGTGTCAGCCAACGGTAGTGGTGTTGCAGGTATTGACCATGTGTCTCTTCTGTCTCACCCCACCTTTTTGTTTTGTCACCCTGTCCTTGTGTGCATTAGCATCATCTGGCAGAGGAGCAGTGGCACCAGAGCAGGAGGGAGCAGCATCCCACATGGCCCTGGAGGGTGAAGTAACGGAGTCTGAAGGCACCAGTGTGACAGAGGGCGAGGGGAGCTCCACAACGGGGACAGGAGCAGACTCCAGTGACAGTGACTCCTCCTCTGATGGGAGCTCCCTTGCGGTGGTGGGCACCTCTGTTCCCACTGCATCAACAAGTAGAGCCGCCACCCCCCCACCACCAGCACGGCCCTCTCAGCAGCCCCTCATCAAGTTTCCCGTGCCCGCTCACCCAGGAGAGTAGGCATCTCCTTCGCCCCAGGCACCTCAGCCCCTGCCCCAGTCAGCCCTGCTACCCTCAGTGAGGAGGCTATTGACCTCCTGAGATCCCTCACTGTTGGGCAATCAACCATTTTGAATGCCATCCAGGGTGTTGAGAGGCATTTGCAGCAAACAAATGCATGCGTGGAGGGCATTCATTCTGGCGTGGCGGCCCAACAGAGAGCATTTCAGGCTCTGTCCTCAGCACTGATGGCAGCCATTGTCCCTGTGTCCAGCCTCCCCCCTCCAACTTCCTCTACCTAGACCCAATTCCCTGTACCTCAGCCTATCCCAAGCACACCATCAGACTAGCATGCACACTCATCAACACACAAGAGTGGACATGGCAAACATAAGCACCACACATCCCACAGGCACTCACACCAACATCCACTGCCTCCACTGTGTCCTCCTCCTCCACGTCCTCATCCTCCCTCACTGTCTCGTCTCCACTCACACCTGCATGCACTACATCTTCATCCAATACCTCCATCACCAGCACGCCCATCACCACACACTGCTCATGTGCACTGACCCAACCTCACTACCATTCACACATTCCCTGTGTCCTCTCCCAGTGTGTCTGTGAGCCCTCCTCCCAAAGTACACAAATGCAGGCACACACCCACCCAACAGCCATCCACCTCACAACAGCCTCCGGCCCATGCACCTTCACCCAAATTCAGCAGACGTACACCTCCTACAACCACTACCTCTTCCTCCACTCCCAAACCCCCTCCATCTTCCCATCCCAGTGTGTCTAAGAAACTCTTCCTCACAAACTTTGACCTCTTCCCTACACCTCCCACCGGCCTTCCCCTAGGGCCAGGCTGTTCAGGTCCTAGCCCAGCACCTCATCCAAAAATTAATCCAGCACAGTGGTCTCAGCAAGTCTGGTGACATCGCAGGTGGCACCCATCAGGGCTGCCAGTGTGCCACCTAGCGAGGACAAGGAGCAGGCCATTCCACCACCTGCCAAGGTGAAGAAGGTGCCCACATGCCGGAGGGGAAGCCACACCTACAAGCAAGCAAGGGCTCCTCCAAACCAAAAGGGGACAGTGGCAAGGCACCAGCAGCGACATCAAAGGTGGGGAAGGGACACAGGCCGAAGAGAAGGTCAGGACAGGGCATGGAGGCTCCGGCTGAGGGACCAGAGTCACCCCTTCTGTCAACCATAACATCAACCTGTACGGCGGTGGACACCGCCACCTGCACCGCCACTTGCACGTCTGCTGCCTCAGCAACAGTCCCCAGCACCATCCCGTGTGGGCAGCCGTCCGAGGCTGGAAGAGACGTCCTGCTGTGTCCCTCAAAAGGTGCAGACACATGCACCACTGCTAGCACCTCCGCCACAGACACTGCCTCAATTACCGCCACCAGCCCCGTGTGGTGCTCAGACAGTGCCACCACAGCTGACATGGCAATCATCCCCAGTGGCCAGCCGCCTGAGGCTGCAGGAGACGTCCTGGACCCTGCCCAGCGTACATGAGGCATGACTCCCAGCATTATTTGTACCTGCAGGTGGCAGGCGAAGTCGCAGCAGGGTGGAGTGTGTCTTTGCCTCCATGGAGTATCATTCTACCTGTTCCCAGGCAATCTTGTGGCACACACACCCAGGTGAGGGAATGGGACCTGCCACACTGCAGGTGAAGCACTCTGGGCACAAGGCCCCCTCCAGAACCAGTGGAGATTCACATCAACTACCTCAGTCCTTGGCAGGATGAAGCACTCTGGACACAAAGCCCCCTCCAGAACCAGTGGAGAACAGCATCCACTACCTCAGTCCTTGGCAGGATGAAGCACTCTGGGCACAAGGCCCCCTCCAGAGCCAGTGGAGATTCACATCCACTACCTCAGTCCTTGGCAAGATGAAGCACTCTGGGCACAAAGCCCCCTCCAGAACCAGTGGAGAACAGCATCCACTTGAGAGACTATGGCTTTGCACTCCCCAGGATAAAGGAGTGGCCAAACCACCCACTGGAGAGACTTGAGAGACTGTGGCTTTGCACTCCCCAGGATAAAGTAGTGGGCAAACCACCCACTGGAGAGACTTGAGAGACTGTGGCTTTGCACTCCCCAGGATAATGCAGTGGGCAAACCACCCACTGGAGAGACTTGAGAGACTGTGGCTTTGCACTCCCCAGGACCAATCCGTGGGCAAACCATCCACTGGAGAGACTTGATAGACTGTGGCTTTGCACTCCACAGGACCAATCAGTGGGCATGGAGCCCCCTCGTGGGGCAGTGGCGTCGTCAGTTCATCCGGTGGAGGTGCCCCCCTCTCCCTCTACCTGAGGTGTCTGTTTGTTTTCCATCTGATGCCCCTGCAGTGTTCTCTCCGTTTCGAGTCAGGTATCTTGTGTGGGCTTCGCCGATGCATTTTGGGACACTGATCCACGGACAATGATTTCATTAATATCCGGACTTGTGTACTTTGTGTACATATTTGTACATACTGATATTTGAATTTGGTCTATCTGATATTTCAATGATTACACTAGTTACAATAATTTCCTTTTGTCCTTGCGTTCTTCCATGGGGTGACGGGGTGTATATGTAATGTTGCTGCATGTATTTCTGTGTATGGTGTTGTGGGTGAGGGTGGGGGTGGGAGTGTTGCATGTTGCATGTGTGTGACACTCTCTTTTCCCTCCCCCCTCCCCTGTGTACTAGGTGCAGTACTCACTGTGGTCGTCGCCAGCATCTTTGGTGCTCCTGATACAAGAGGAGGTAGACCAGCATGGGCAGGACCTGTACCTCAGGCTTCATGGCATCCTGGTTGTTCGTAAAGTGTCAAAAGGTGAGTGGTTTCCATTCCAAGTACTGTTTCCGCTGTGCTTTTGATGGCATTGGTACTGCCCCGGAAAAGGTGGCGGATAGGCGTGTTGTAATACAGTGGGCGGAACCTTGTGTTCTGCCTGTCTGTTGACAGTTACGGCTGCGGTGTTTGTTTATACCGCCGTGGCGGTTGGAGTGTTAAAGTGGCTGTCTATGTTGCCAGTTTCCGCCATGTTTGTGATTCCATTTTTTTTTCTGCCGGCCTGTTGGCGGTACTACCGCTGCTTTAACACCGGCTGCCAGGGTTGTAATAAGGGCCTAAATCGTGAATAAAGCTAAAGTCGGCCCCAAAAACCAGAGGCACAGCTGCACCCATAGCCAATTTGTAAATCTGTGACAAAGTGACAAAGTGTCAGGGTCATTAGACACTGGAGCATAATAATTAACCAGGTTCAGTGGAGCACCATTAACTTGAACCTTCAATCAAAACCACATGCCCTGGGGGTGACGAATCACATCACAGACCTGCCAATTAAGCCCAATCAACAAAAGAATTGCCACCCCCCCCCCTTCCCCGCCAGATCTGCAGAAGCAAAAACAGTTTGAACATATTTTTTCTGCATATTAATTTTTGGGCTCTTGGTCTTAAGATGAGTTTCTTGGAGGAATTTAAGTTCTGGACAGAAAAGCCCCAATAAGCTTAACACTCCCACATATTTCCATTTGTTTGACATACCGTTTATATTACAATAAGCACATCACATCCCATTAAGAATAACTGTCAGCTTTACAAAAGCGGCCTCGCACTTATCTGTGATCAGTAACACAGACCTATGCTCACATCTGCTCTTTTTATACTGTGTGAACCCCACCTTCCTAAAAATCCACCAATTCTCCCAAAAAGGGAGACCCACCCCAAACGTGAAACAACGAAAATGGAAAAAACACAAAAAACCAAAATCCCCTTGCAGGGGGAGAATTGCTAGCGTTACCTCTCCTGCAATGTATCACCTTGAACTGGGTGCCATGACCTTGCAGCCTATGGCGACTGTGATCCCCCCTCCCCGCATGCCATAATAAAGCCAGAAAATCATTTATTTTTTATTTTCGGCAATCCAACCAGCAAACTTCAAACTTATTAACCAAGCTGAATCCCTAAGCAGAGCTGACCTGAATAAAACATAAGCCAGAATCAAATCCACTGATTAGCACCTTAAGGTTGCACATTGGACTATCGGAAAGCTCGTGACCCCCAGGGCAGGTGTTTATGGTTGAAGGTTCAAGTTAATGGTGCTCCACTGAATCTGGTTCCGAAATCTCAAGAAACTTATGCTGAAGCCTCCATGCCTCCATAGTACTGATAGAGAGCAGATATTGCCCCTCTGGCTGAAATTTACAAATACATTTTATGCAATTAATAACTCAACCAGGCATATTGAAACATGATTTAGTAGGTAATCATAGTAACAGATAATCATGCATCTTGAGAGCTTCTAATTGACACCTTAATTTACCCATTGGGCTCATTGGAAGCCTCATGCAGAAGATGCTGTGCCTCTGCGACATTGGTAAAAAGATGAAGTTGCTCCCCAGCCAAAACCTTCAGTTTGGATTGTTGCACAATCGATGCTTGCAAGCCCTAGGCCTTAAATGAATGAATCACTTTCAGAAAGGCTAAGCGGTGCAAGGAAAGTGGTGCTGCACTAGGTGCAGCACCACATTCCTTAAATCTGCTCCCAAGTCTGCAAAAACCAGAGCAGAGCCAGGTGAAATTGGGCTGCCCTGCCCCCATTGGTTGCCACCTGCTGCCTGTCACCTAACAGTGGCTTTTTACCTCATGGCTCATTCCTCCTCCAGTGTGCCTCCAAACTCCAAATTCCAATCTCCTGCTGCTGCCTTTCCATGCCATCGCTTTCACCGATTTCACCAGCAACAGCCTGTTGGAGCAGTGGTGTGTGTCCTTGCAGCCTCTCAGTACATCTTGCAGCGTTGTGGCTCCAGTTTTCTAACAGTTGGTGCATGTCCAGAAGAGGGAACCAGCGACAGCCTTATCAGCGGAACATGCAAAATCTACCCGCTGCTGCCATGAATGTGACATTTTCGATAATACCACGATGATTCTGTATTTTTGTTCATTTCACATGTGAGAAAAATTAATAAAACCCCTTGATTTTGAAGGTGAATCAAAAACGTTCCTGTAACTAGGGATGCTATCTGTTTCTCTCCTAGTTTTGCTGACCACTTTGGACTTAGGCCCTCATTATGACATTGGCGGCAAATGCCGCCTACCGCCACGGCGACAGCCGCCAACATACCGTTGCCATAGCTACCAGCCGCCAACCGCATTATGACTGTAGGTAGAATTTCACGATAAGGCTGGCGGAATTCCGTCGACGGTCAGGGCGGCATGTTTCATGATACGGCCTGGTGGTGTTTGGCTTGCGGACGCTGCTGCTGGCAGCAGCGCTGCGTCCTGTCTCCTGCCGGAGGACCCCCTGCAAGCAGGTAAGTGGGGTTCTCCAACAAGAGAGGGGGTGGCAGGTGGGGGGTGTTGTGTGCGTGATTGGGGGTGTTCTGTGTGTGGGGGGGTCTGTGTTTGTATGCATGCATGCAGGTGTGAGTCACGTGGAATGCATGCATGTATGACTGAATGTGAGTGTACATGTCTGTTGTGTGGTTTGAATGCTTTTGTGCGACAATGTATGTTGGTGTGTGTTGCGGTGTGTGGGTATGTATGTGTGCATGCGTGGGTGGATGTGGGTATGCGTGTGTGTCTGAGTGTGTATGTGTGCGTGTGTGGGTGTGTATGTGTGCACGTGCCGGTGTGTGGATGTCGGGGGTTTGGGAGTGGGAGGGAGAGGGTGGGGGAGGACTCTGGGAGGGGGCGGGTGAGACCCCTATCAGTGCCAGGGAAATTCCCTGGCACTGATAGTGCCGACTGCCATGGTTTTTGTGGTGGTAAGATTGCCACAAAAACCATGGCGGTAGGAGGGGTCATAATCCCGAGGGTGGAATTGTGACGGCGGCCGGGCTGGAGACCTAAGTCTCCAGCCAGGTGGCTGTTACCACCCTGGTAGACGGAGCGGTCATAATGTCATAATTTGAGAAAAGGTACTGCCATCCTGGTGGCAGTACCCTTCCCCAAATTACCGCTGTCCACCCGGGTCGTAATGACCCCCTTAGTGCCTTAATTACTGAAAGCCTTCCTGGCAATTATCAGTAACTGAGTGGACCCCTTTACTTAATAGACTAAACTTGGGGACACTTTACTTCATGAAATTGAAGTTTAACACAGTCTTGGATTCGTTGAAATTGTGGGTTCCTTTTCTGGTAAACTTTAGGGTGTCAAAATTGTGGGTTATCGCGTGCCCACAGTGCCATTTTCTTTCCTATCTCTTCAACTCAGTTTTACCTGTACATAGGGAAGTGTAAGTCGATCTTAATGACAAGCAAGACAATATTTTGGTGTGCCATGCGAGCCCACAAGAATGACATGCGCTGTAAGAATTCTGTCCTTGCCAATTAGTGAGAATGTCCCAGTAATTAAGATGTCACAGTGGTTGGAGGTCGAAATGCTTTAACAGATCTTAAAATCACACCGCCCTTTTCAAATGTTTTTCAGCCCACGTGTGCAGCTGAGCATCCTGGTCTATCAGGACTCAGGAGATCGCAAGGCTCACTATCATAATGGGCATGAAGGTCATAGCAGGGAGTTAATACATTTACTAGCCTGTCGGCCTCAGAAGGCTTACTAAGAAATGAAAACCTGTACATTTGTAAAATATTTCTTTGGATTCACCTAAGACTGATTCAGATCAGTATATGAGTCACAATCAATTTACAGGAGGTTGCAAGAACATAAAGAAACCTAATTTACGATAATGTGTTTCTTCGTGTTTTAAATATTTTGTAACATTATTTTATAGCGCTTACGGCCTCCTCAAAGCACAAGTGCATCAATTATAATTTATTTTAAAGGTAATATTTTCTTTAAAATGGTCTGGCAGGTTCAGAGTTTATTTGCTTATAGTATGAATTACAGCTGAATTCGTACACTTTAGGAGTCAGGGATCAGGAAGTGGACCTCTTTAAGCGTTTATATATGTTTAGATCAACCACTCGGTGGTGCGTCATGTCTCATTTTCTAAAACTACATGACTGTAATCAGCCCATGATCAGTCCTGCACATAACTGAGGACGCCTAATAAACATTTATGATTAATGTTCATGTTTTCAGTTACATGTAAATGGGCATGCTGCATGGTTACACTAAGATGGAACATGTTGAATTATTTGTGACTTCCTGGTAGAATGTCTGTATGAAACATACAAAAGAAGCATTTTACATAGATATGTAGTGTATCAGTGAAATCGATGAGACTTCGTTCCTCGGGAAGATCAACAGACAGCTGGTTCCAACCATGGCGGCTTGTCTCTTTGCTTTGCCCTGCTGTGAAGCCAAATACGTGATCTTCCAAAGTTTTGGTGGCAGAAGATCTGACAGGCTTCCTAATGCTAGTTTACAGGAACATGCGGCTTAAAAACAGAGGCCCGGAGTTCAAAGGAGATTATTAAAAATCCACTTCGCTTTTGGAAGTTACTAGCCACTTCCTATAAGGAATGTGTACGCAGACAGACGTCTTGGATCCACGTGAACCACCACATATGATTATATTTCAGCTATATTTAGGCAAATTATTTTGATACTGGTTCACCACAGCTCGTCCACGGTTTGTGAGCCATAAATAGGGAACAGGTTGCGTGTATACCTTGCCTGTAAGATAAGAGGGTCCTACCTTCCACTGCATATTACTAATAATAAAAAGTGCCGGTACTCAGTACCGGACAGAACCGGCCCATTTAAAGCACTGTCTGTAGGTAGATAAATGCAATAGGGATCAATAGTCTGCCTTTGTTTGAGTGTCTTTACCGGATTCACGTGTTCATTCCTTGCTTTGAGAATATTAAGGCCAAGTGCGAATTCTGTTTCCGTTTCACCAGCAGTTGCTTTCTTCTAGGCCTGGGCAAAATGTCTGTTATGCCCAAGTAACCCTATGAAATTTCAGTCATTTCGCGTTATGCTTGTTAGGCGTAATTCCTGAAATTCTGATATCATTATAATATTATTTAACACATCATATTATGCCATGTTATTATTATGTGCTGTTTGCCGCAAACATTTGACCAAGGTCAAGGGAACAACTGGAATGATCATAACACGATCGTTTGCTGTTAACAAAACTTGTGATTTTTACACTTCGTGGTGAAAAATTCATCTTCACGTCCTAAATCGATATTGGGACCCATTTGGCATTAAAATGGAGCACCAAATACCGAGTTTGCATAGCTTTTGGTTATTATTACAAAAGGTTGGTTAATTACGAGAATACAAACACATTACGTGAATTTCGTACACCCCTATTTCCTTGCTATATTAACCAGAATGCTTCAAAGTGTACTGTTTTTGGTATTTTACAGCAACAATGGCTGCATTTCCATCACAGAATGTGTAACAGATGCGACACGCATCCTCTGGTACCAGTGACAAAAGGAGGCTTGGCAGAGAAGACAGAATGAGAGGAAGCTTCCCGGAATAAGTTCTGTACAACACAGAATGGCGAAGTAAACAACGGCTTGCAGGCATTGTGAACGACAACTTGAAAAAACATGCCAC
The DNA here is from genome assembly GCF_031143425.1 of Pleurodeles waltl. Classification (NCBI taxonomy): domain Eukaryota; kingdom Metazoa; phylum Chordata; class Amphibia; order Caudata; family Salamandridae; genus Pleurodeles; species Pleurodeles waltl. The sequence continues at coordinate 684,617,837 of NC_090446.1, forward strand.
TACTCATTTCTGCATCACTTCAAAAGTTAAGTGCGTCTCAGGCCTCCATCTGCGATGCCACTTGACAAGCATCATTCAAGAGAGCCACGGCATTGATGGATGATGTTTAGTAAATTGCCGAGTGGCTCAGCAGACAGTTTTGAAAAATCCCAAAGTCTCAAAGCTGAAAACAAAAATGGTATTTAGAAAGGGGCCAGACAGTGACCGTGGCAGATTTGGGACATGGCACCGGATCAAAGGAAACTATTATGCTATTTTGCCCATAAATGAAGACGAAAGAGACTTTTAAAGAGAGCCTGTTGGTCCCCATGCTGTACATTAGACTGAAGCTGGATGTGGTCGCGAAGTTGTGTAGAAAATTAACACGTTACTGATTTTCTTTTTCCCACAGGGATCCCCAGTTTTAATATTTACGGTATTGAATGAAACACTTTGATATTTATCCAGAACCTGCAGCCAGTAGGGTTTTCACAACATAACCACGGCTTTTGCAATGGTTGGGTGTGAACATCTTATGTGAACGACACCCACATAGTTGGTTTAAGTATTCCAAGCAAACTGTCTCTAATGCTAAAGGTAGTAGTACTCAAGAGGTTGTTTTGGACCAGGTTATCAACCATTTTTTCATCGCAAGCACACCATTGGTTTTTTTTTGTTTGCAATTGATGCGTCCCATTTGAGGAGTCTGTAAAGTTTTACCAACTCCTACAAAGGGATTGCATATCGATACTGATTCTGTATTTTAAAAGGGCGTGTTGTCCACCAAAACTGTATGAAATGTATGAATGATTCACACCCATAACTCCGCTCGCAAAACAATGGAAATTTGCTGACCCTGAAGTTGGGGCAATAAACATGTGCGAAAAGGAAAATGTCGTCTTTGGAGCAGTTCTTTTTTATGAATGCTCAAAAATGTTTCAGGGAGAGTTGAGGGGCCTAATCATTGGTTCACAAAAGCACAAAAGCACAGTGAATATTTGTATAAAAATGACTGTTTTTAAATTGAACCCTGTTTCCAATAAGGAAAACAAGCTGCTTATGTTTTTAAAAAATCAATCTTTATTTAAATTCAGTTACATACATGGTGGTCTGCTAACCTTTGCAGGCCCCTGTTCCTGTACTCTGTTCAATCAAAGTCATTCTCAATTTGCAACCTAATTTAGGAATATTAATTAAGTAGGCCAGATTGTGGCCCTTTCTGAATTGGAATTTTTTGACCCAACCTATTGACCCACTGCCTTGCACTACATTGTGCTGGAAAGGTTTACATGAGTGGAGATTGGGTGTTGCCACACATCCACCCATTTTTTTTGTGAATTCCCAATTTTATCATGACTGGTAAACCTGTCAATATGTCAAAATTGTACACCTTCCAGATAATGGAGCAACGAGAAGAATATCTTTATTTCTCCTCTCTTTTTCCTCTTTTCAAGTATGCTGCATTCTGCAGCACTCTGAGATAGAGGAAAACTCCTCTGATGATAGTTTTGTGCAGGAAGATGTTCCTTGTTGCACCACGGCACAAGGGTGCTTGTGTTCGCACTAGGCATTCACAAATGCACTAGAGCAAGGAGAGAGCAGGGGTGCACTACATCTTGATAACTATGACGCACTACTGCCCTCTCCATTTGGCACAGTGCAGCAAGTTGTCTTGCACTGAGTACAATTTTGATAAATCCGGGCCTCTATTTTTAACTGAATGTACTGTTTTTAATGATTGGTCATCTGTATTATGAAGTATTTATGGACCATTGGATCTAAATAGACAAATGCAATTCAAATTCAAACTTAACATTTTCATATGTATTTGTAGATGGTTATATATATTTGCAAATCATTTTTTTAATAAAGAATTAGGAAGGTAGGAGTATACCCATAATGTTACAACATTGTAGAGAGTGCCCATCGTTTCCAATTGCCACTGATTTACCCTTCCTGGCAGACCAGTCACAAACCACCCAATTCCTAACCATAATTCAGCAAACATTCAAAATACTGGTCTTCTACAGAATTAAATTCAATTTGAAGGCATATATTCAGAAAATCATTTATTTTTATGCATTTATTTAAATTTCTCCTATAGAGCTTCTATGCCAGAGGAGTAGCTAATGTATTTTACAAAACACGCAGCACAATAGCAAGCACTAAAGCAAAAGGATTATAAGTGAATGAATAAGTGCAGTGCTCTACCTACGAACTACTTTTCAGTGAGGTTTTGAATCTCTCTATTTCCAATTTGAAGGGAGTTATTGCTTTTGATGCCATTTTGTCCACCAGAGATTGTTGGCAAGTTGGAGAGCCATATTACCTTTCTTTTGTGAATTGCTTTCTCTACAATGCAACATATTTTAAAATTGATCCTCACCTCAAAGCGCAGTCAATGTAGTTGATTTAGCGTTTGGGATGTATTGTCATACACCCTAATATAATAAATTGGTCCTTTCCATTGCATGAAGAACAGCAAGATCTTAGTAAAGATTTCCTTTATAAAGGAATGGGGAACTACTGGAAAGAGTAACTGTATTAAAAGAAGACATTGGGGAGAGTAGTGTGAAAGTGTCTAAAAGTGAGGTCAAGTTTGTGTCTGCGTGGCGAAGAGTAGGTGGAATTAAGTCTTTAGCGGGTTTAAGAATAGCATTCTTTGTTGCTAGTGGCAGCGTCTGAGAAACTTAATTTAAGAAGAATGATTCCAAGAACGACAGTCTGACATTTGTCACCAGCGATGTTCATCTTGCATACTTAAATTGGTCTTCAACAATTCACAACACAATTCATGAAGGTAGACCTATGTCTTTTACAGAACAGCTGTAACAAAGACTTGTCATGACAAATTTAAGACAACTTCTGTTTGTCAAAATGATCTGAATGCATTTCATTGTCCAGCTCGGCAAAAATAATGTGACCAATGACTTGTTTTTAGTTAGGATTTTTTCCATATCTCCTATTTTTACTTTTTAAAGTATTTTTAATGCTATGCTCACCTCTATACCAGAAACTTCTCCATCCCCACAATTATTGCCTCTAAATCAGGGTCTCCCCATTCTCCAATGTCCTCCTTGTACATTATGTTCCCCTTTTATCTATATATCGTTCTTCTTCTGTAGGACAAGACAGTGTTGGACTTGCCTGAGGTTCACTCTGGCACTGTCAAAAGAGCTGACTTGAAAGGGCAAGTGTACAGGGCATTTTTTAGTTCTGTGGGTCATTATTGCATAAAAAAAAAGCCCAAACACTGGCCCTTTCAAGCTGGCTCATCTTGCAGTGGGACAGTGGCCAAGTGCCTGACAAGCCAGTCCAACAGTTGGGGAAGAATACCCCGATTTTCTACATTTTATCTTCCCTCATGTTCTGAAACTCATCACTTCTCCCTCGCTCTTCTACAATACCATTCAACCTTTAGGTTTTGTATGCAGTATATGTGTTCTTTTTACAGACAGTCCTCGGGATAATTTGAAGTGTCTAACCAACCTCACAACAAAAAATCCTAAATAAAAATACACATATATACATACCTATATAGATTTGCTCTGGGTCATCCCCGTTCATCCTTTAGTCTGTTCAATTAACTGTCATATTGTGTATCCACTTACCACAGCATACTGCATTATAGCGTTGGGAAATTGGTCGGCCCACTTTAGTCATTGGCTCTCTTCCACTCACGACTGGTGACATTTTTCATGTTCATATGTGCACATCTACCTATAAAACGTGTAGTATGTGGATTGGTGGATCAGTACTGTAAAGTGCCAGTGTTTTTTTTTCCTTTCCTTTCCTTTCCTTTCCTTTCCTTTCCTTTCCTTTCCTTTCTCTTTTTTTATTTTTTAACAATCTCCAACTGTTTGAACTATGTATTCAGGTTACAGTAATTGCAAAATACCTTTTCTTTGCACCAATAAGAATCACGTTTTCCTGTGATTTACATTAAAAAAAATAAGGTTGTTTTTACCTGTTCTAAGGACTTGTTGGCAGCACTAGCACTCTTCTATTCAGGTTCTATTCAATGATTATTTTTATAAAATGTACGTTATTTATTACAGCCATATTATTGACACATTTGGGCAGAATATTCTCTTTTTGTTTTGCGGTAGCATAAGATTTCAATAAAAATGTCCATCTTACCAACTTGTCAAGGTCAGACCTATCGGCTTTGCCAATCTTTGTTTAGCTTTTGGTTTAGTGCAGATCTGCTAGATCTCAGAGCCTTGTTGCACAGGCGTATGATGAAGGCAATCTGCACCTACTGACGACAAAGTTTACTGCACCCTTCATAGTCACTTCTAAGTATCCTACAAAATTGATTAAGTGTACAGCAATAAAATTGGTTGCGGCCATCCATCATGGTACACGTTCTGCGGATTAGTATAAACGTGGGGAAAAAAATCAAACAAACTCTTTGGCAATAACAAATGCAATACTAATTTTCCGGCACAGTTTAAATTGCCCCGTTTTCGGCAGTTGTCACTCAAACTGATGTAAATGCCTCGTCCGTTCCAACGCCTCTCTGGAAAGAGGAGTGAGACAATTCAATTCCACTACTCCCAGTTAAGAAAGTGGGAGAAACACTAAGGACACTGCCACTATGGCCATGATGCGTTGGCACATTGCACATAATACTCAATGTGCCAGACCACTCTATCATGTATTCTGACAACATGAAGTCACCATGTACCTGCGGTGTCTCTGCCCTCCTTCGTTTCTAATATGAGGAAGGCCAGCACCCAGAAGTCGAGGCAAATATTTCGAAAATGTATAGATTGACTTAGAGACCCTGCTGCCTGGCATGACGGCATACTTATTGTTGCAGGTGTTTTCTGTGTTATGTTCCCTAATGCTCATTGGATGTATATACTTGATAATTATAAAGCACAAACCTAGCTGAAAAGCAGTGTAGTGATTTACAATGTCAAAGGTAAATAAATATTCAACATGCAATAAAAGCGGTAGCTGGTTTGTGGGCTGTGACAGCAACATAACGTTCTTCAGCTCTTTCCTAATTTGGAGCAGGTGGTCTATCAGTCCAGATGGTGTTGGGGATATCATTCCAGACCCAAGGTGCATAGACAGTGAAAACCTGTTGACTTGTTTTTTTCTTTTTCCACTTTCTAACCTATAGGCTGGTGCAGGCTGCAGGTCTGCCGAAAGCCACCGGAAATAGTGAGCTTGTCGGATAGGTAGGCAGGTGTGCAGTTCCTAATAGCTTTTCAGATGATGCAGCAGGTTAAAAAGACGATGCAAGCTGGCAAGAGGAGACAGTGGAGGTCCCTTAGGGTGGAGCTGATGTATTCATATTTCTTCAGGTCCTTTTTGAAGCACCTTGCTGTGGTGCACCGCATTATAGGGGAAGGGCAGGAATCTGCCGTGTTTAAAAGAATTTAGTGCATTCCTCTCTTAGTCCTTGCGCTGGCACTGTTTTGGCTGCCTAGCGCCAATGTGGGCACCCTTGCACGATCATAAAAGGGTGTCTGTTTTGAAATAAGGATTGTTTTTGCTCAGGAAGGGGCACTCTCCTGCATAAAAACAGTCCCCTGAGGCATTTTCCTCTTTTTATGTGTGCTGCATAGAAAGAGGACGCTAACAAGGAGAAATAAAGATATTTCTTTTTGTTACGCCTCACTTGGAAAGGTGTGGCATTCTGGTGCATTCCCAGATCTACCACTTCTGGTAAATCTCACAAAGTGTTGAAATACATAGGTTTGACATAGGAACACCCAGGCAACACCCATGGAATGCCTCCCAGGGGCAGAGTAGCACAATGCAGTGATTTGCGCAGCATTGTGTTACTCTAGATTCATGAAGCCACCAATGGATAAACAAGGTGGCCTTATCTGACTTTACAAATCACATTTTGGACTTGCGTCACGCATGTCCTACGTTGCATGGTGCAAGAGTGATGCAAGCCCAGGTATAAATATGCCTTTAAATGTACCTACAGACTCGGTTTTGTGAAAATGTACACTGCAAGGCATTTGGATGAAACTTTAATTTAAAAAAACCTTGCTCGCTTCAAAGACAGTTATACTAAATAGCTGGTTATAATTTCAGTCTGGATCCCATGAAGGCTACAGTGTTTTATCTATTTGTCCCTCCGCTATCCCTAAACTTTCGGATTTGGAGAAAGTAAACAAAGTATTTCCTTGTCCCTTTAATGTGATAGTCAGCATTCACTTCATTCATTTGCCCTATATAGGTAGAGGACTATTCATGAGAATTGAAAAGCAGAAGCGGTGAGGGTTAACGAGCGTGGACCATTTCACAAGGTTTGTGCTACAAAACTTTCCACTTTTGCTTTCTCTTTTCTTGACCACTCACTTAGGAGTCACACACAGAGAGAATGAAGAGAATGTAATGGCCTCTTATAAAATATCAGTATTTTTGCTCTTGTGGTGGAATTCTAGCCAATTTTCTCTAAAGCCTTTTGCCGCTCCTTCACTTTTCAAGGTGTAGGACAATGCTGCCAAAGTTTCTCATATGACACTATTCAAATGACAAATTGATTTTCATATCAGGAAATTACTTGTGCTCTTTCCACAAAGGGGCCTGTCTTTTAGAGCAAATGCTAACATTTCAGGTTATCAGTCAGCTACAGAAAGCCCAAAAATAAATTAATATACATTTTAGAGACTTGCTATTTAGTAAACAACAAAAATCAATTTTCACTTCATCATCAGTTTTTTAACTGCTTCTTCCTTTCTGTGTGAAGTAATATGGGACTCATGTTTTTGGTGAGACAAATATCTGCAGTTTATTCCAATTTTCCTCCAAAAATGCTAATGCTTGTGTCAGGTATAAGATGGGCTATTGGATTTAGAAATGTGCTATTGTGGGAACCAAACCCCAATAATCTAGTAAATCCGAATTACCCAGACACCCCGGATTTTATCTTCCTCAGTTCAGATCCTTGGTTCCTCTGTTGATCTTGGGCCAAGAGACACCACCCTCCTTACATTAAGGCCACCAATTTAGCAGAGTAAGAATCAAATAGTCAAATAGTAACTGGGGCAACCCAATGATTGAGTTCTAGATCAAGGAAAACATTCTAGTTTTACTATTTATTATAGAAATCTGAATACAATTGGTACAAACAATGCAATAAATGTGATGAAAACCCAGAAACAGAATACAAAATCAGAAATCAGAGTAATAGCTCCTATTTCAGCAATTGTTTCTCTCCAGATTCCAGGTGTCAAACTCATAGAGAGTACTGGCAGCATTTGTCACACTCATGTAAGTAGAACAGATTCTCAGGAGGAAGATGAGAAGTCACCCCAAGCTTCAAAAACCAAGGTTTTATTTACACATTTTACTCATAAACAATTAGCAAAACTGCAGATTCAGCATGACATGATTATGTTTAGTTCACATTGGACAAATCAGAAGCAAAATCGAAACATTTAAGACTCTTACCACTAACCCATTTATTGAGATGAAAGAACTCTTCCTTTTGCTTTTTCAGCAACTGCAGACCAGACGTGTCAAAGACAATATGAAACATTCTCAAAAGCTCATACAATAATATTGTTCTGCAGGCCTACATTGGACCTTCCAGTAGAATTCCTTCAAAATGATACAGTGGGAACACAATGAAAAGCTTAATTTGCAGTACACACTTTCTAAGGAAAGTTACCATCTATGTCAAATCACACTGTGCTCAGCGGAAACTGTGGAGAGAGAAGACTTGCATCAGTTCACTGACTGGGAGGGGAAATAAGCAGGAGTGAGATGAGCAGAACACCAGAAAACTGCACCTATTTTAATAAAATGATGCCTCAAATGAAAATGTGGCATAGCTTTACTATGTTATTAATCATACCTCTGAACAATATAATTAAGTTGTTTCTAGTGCAACATAATGAATTGATCAGTTACAACTATTTGCAGCATTACAATTAATAATTCACACAAATAATGTGTTACCCAGAATTATACATCGAAAAAACCTTCAACACAATAAGGTGTTGTCTTTCACACAAGGAATACTTCAGTATTAGGATCCCTTTAATCTAAATTACATAGTCTTTACTATCAACCTCTTGTCAAACAGTGGGCGATTTTGTATATGAAACATTGACATATTAACTTATACAATATCATAACGTTTCCATTCAGAAAAAAGTTCTCACACCCGGTGATAAAACAAGTGCATACATACATTCAACTACTATATTTATTAATGTATTTTGGAGCACAATCACATTGTTCCACTGCCTTTCAATCCTCGTCCTTTAAACGGGCATGACATTCTACTTCTAATTCACTCAGACATCAATCAATCAGATGACATATGTTTGAGTGTCTCCAACAACCTTCTGAGACATACCGAACCTCTCAGATTTACAATACACAATGCACCTACCCATTTTCAAATTTGATAATATAGTAGCATTTGATTAAATTTTAGTTGTAACAGCATTTGACTGTGTTAACATTTCACAAAGTCACAAACATTAAATACCTCTACATCACCATTTTCTATTCATGGCATTCTATTTTAGAATTGTCCCAGAATGTTATTTCTTTCAGCATAACTTAATCCATCTAAAAAAAAGGCAGCAACGTCCAACCAAACTAAACAGTCCAACCCCATTTGTAGATCTTCTCACACACTCAAGTTCTGCAGTGGCCCCCAAGACCTACACACAGTATCCCAAGACTCTCTAGCCAAAATAATAAGTCACCATACAGTGTTATTAATTGGTCACTGCCCAGAAATCCAGTTCTATTAAAATGAAGCTATATGGTGTAAAATTTACTTTGCGAACTTCTACTTAGGCAGTATTACTGTCTGCCAATAAAAGTGCCTCTACAGTCAATATTGATGCTGTTTGTGACTTAAATGCCTTCAATAGCAGTACTGGGGGAGCTGCACTATACCCTAAACATGTCAGCCAAAACATAAAATAAATAAAACAGTGCAATAATATGTGCACTATAACAAATCCATCATGACTGGTAGGATGAAACCTACACCACATTCACTGAAATACTCAATATTAATGAGAAAGCAACAGTCCTCTATCAAGCACATTATGCATCATGAGCCACACAGAGGCTTAAGCTGCACTACAACATTATTACAAAAGTAGTTCCAAAAACCTGCCAACATAAGACAAAATACAGGCTGTAGGAGGACTTTTTCTTGTGCTATCCGAGATAATGTACTTTATTAACATTTCCTCCAGGAGAAGGAGGAGCAGGGTGACCAAAAACAAAAGTAAAATATCCTACACAATAATTGGATTAAGACCAGGATCTAATATATGAGTATAGTTAATAACAATTTGACCCAGGGGAGGGCCTGACCATGTGCAATTTAACATGGACATCATCACTCCTGTCATGGGTGTATTCAGAGTCAACCTGGAAGCCCACAATAGCACCTGGACAGCATACTGTGCTTCGTCAAATTGCTGACATTATGGCATTCGTGTGCACATTTGTCTCACCAGCATTGTATCTACAATTGTTTTTGCTGTGATATTGGTTTTATAAGTTATGTAGGACTGTTTTCCTTTCCCTCCCAGATATGGGGGCTAATTACAAGTTTGGTGGTCCGACCCCAGGACCGCCAATATTATGTTGGGAAGGTGGCTGTCAAGTCACAAGCCTCCTCAACACTGTATTACAATTTCCCCGCCGTGCCGGCCAGTGGACAAAGGACCAGATTTACAGGAAAATCACAGAGTGTGATGCTGCGCCAACTTTGGCAGCGCCGCGCTCTGGCATTTTCAAAACACAGGGATGCGCCGTATTCACAAGAATACGGCATATCACTGTGTCTTTCCCTGTGGCAGTTCACAATTTGCTGCTGAGCGGCCGCACAGCCAACCTTTGGCCATAGTGCAAGGATGGCTGCGTTGAGAAGGCGATTGTTTTTGTGCAGGAACAATTTTCAATGGTGATGTGATCTTTCTATGTGTGCTGCAGAGTGAAACTTGTAACTCGTAAATCTGTGGCAGCATCAAAATGCAATGGGTATTGCTGTGGCACGCCCATTCATTGCATGTCCATTCCATGCAAAGTTCTGCATGTGAAGAGGCTGTATTTAAAAGGTGGCGTTAAGCCACAAAAAGTGGCCTAAAGCCACCTTGCAAATATGACGCAGTGAATAGCGCTACCGTAACGTCACTAAAAGCGATGCTCCGGTGGTGATAGGGCCTTGTAAATCTAGTCCACAGTGTGGCATTGGCTCTCAGGAAGAGCTGAGGCCAATGCGACCGCACTGTGTGCGCCTGCAGGAGAGTCGGAATGTGCACTGTAGGCCATGGCAGCCACTGTGCATTTCTATTGTGCTGACAGCGGGGCCCCTGCACTGTCCATGTCATGGGCATGGATAGTGCAGGGGGCCCGCTCTGTCCCTGCCTTTCTGCCAGCCTTTTAATGGCAGTGACCCTGCCATGGAAAGGCTGGCAGAAAGGCAAGTCATAATCGGCACAGTGGTGCTGAACTCGGCACCGCCGTGGCTGACCACGACTAGCACTGCCACCCAATCCTTCGGGGTCCATGATCCTGGTGGTGGAAGCAGTGTGCTGGCGGTCCAACCGCCAACATCGTAATGTGGCAGTCAGACTGGCAAGGTTGCAGTGGTCTGACCGCCACTGCTGGTATGGCAGTCCGTGGACCGCTGTACTCGTAATGAGGGCCATGGTGTTTGTTAGATGTTCTCTTTGCTTTAGCTTTTAGTTTATTTTTTAAGCTCATGTTTCACTGTAATTGGGGATAATTTTGCTTCCACGAACGCTGGGGGGAGCCTTTAGCCGGGACCGAGTACGGGGTCCAGACCACATCACGGCCAGGAGTCCCACACCCTGCACCATGCCACACGTGCTTGGAGGTGCATTTAACTCAGCGCGACTCCCGCTGCGTGGGATACTTTTGCTGCCAAGGACTCCAGGGTAGCCTTAGACAGGGGTCGACTATAGGGCACAGACCACATCACGGCCAGGAGGCCCACCCCCTGCACCACGCGACACACGCCCAGAGGCACATTTAACTTTGCACTACTCCCAGTGTGCGGGATACTTTTGCTGTCAAGGACTCTGGGGGAGCTTGAGACCAGGGCCGACTATAAGGCCCTGACCACATTGTGGTCAGGAGGCCTGCCCCCTGCACCATGCCACACATGCCTGGAGGCGCAGTTAACTTAGTGTGACTCCTGCTGCGCAGGATACTTTTGCTGGCAAGGACTCCAGGGGGAGCCTAAGACCAGGGCAGAGTACAGGGCCCAGACCACATCACGGCCAGGAGGACCATTCCCTGCACCATACCACACACTCCCAGTGGTGCATTTAACTCAGTGCAACTCCTGGTGCGCGGGATGCACACAGTACGTGCCTTGGCAAAGACTGGGCCAAGAGCGGACCCATCTGTGCCCGTCCGTGGCCAGAGGAGACTTGGGTGGGCCACCCCCTTTGGTTGTGCTAGCAGATATTGGAAAGACTTAAACTTTGTTCTTCAGCTGCTGTTTGTTTGGTGCCATGCCTGTGCTCTATATCCTCCACGCTTTAACTAGTCTTTGTCAAATATGCCTAAATTGCAAACAAGGAAGCAAACGATAGCGCTGGGCACTTCACCAGCCCTTCAGAGTGAGAGTATGGACAATTTTTTAACACATGTGGTGGGCATAATAGATAAGGAAATAGAGTTGACTGAACATCGCCTCTCAACTCAGCTCCCTCCCCCTGAGACTAACCGATGGCACATCAGACAGCCCTCCTAAGGACACATGTGCCCGTCTGTCTCCTTGCTCCCATCTTCTCCTCAAGGAGCACAAAGCCAACAACAAACCAACGGAAAGAATCCCATCCCCAAGTTCACCTGTCTTTCATACTTCTGATCCCAGATATTATGATAGTTCACTCGGGGAGCAGAGAAAATTCTGTGGGAAGAAAGGAAGAGGCAGGAGCTAGTTAAGTCCTCTAAGTGCTCAAAGGCTAACGTGACCCAAATTCCAAAGCAGAAAATCTCCCACAATTGAGACCACCAATGGTTGGACTCATTGCAAGAAAGCCTGAGGGGCATGATAAAAGAGGTGGTGAACTCAGCTCTGGACTTGAAATTAAAGCCTTTCGTAGAGCGTTTGAATATAATAGAATTAGAGCTTAAGAATCTGCTAGATTGTAAGAAGGACCAGAGGGGGGGCTTACATGCAGATGATTTATGCCCCTCTATTGTAATTGACAATCCTAGTGGCCCACATATAATACAGTCCTCAGTGGGCGGGACCCCTTCTGATCCTCGAGGCAATCCACCTCATTTGATGGGTGAAAGTACTTTTTGGACACAGCAAGCAGCGCCCCCAGTGCTGGCATAAATGCCTGCCTGTGGGCCGCATCCCACTGGGGCTCTGGTGCCAGCTTCCAGGCCGAGAGTCCCAAGGTACCTAAAGGAATCCACATTGGCTGATGTGGCTGCAGCGTAGTAGGCATCCTGTATTCACCAGCAGCCAAGTGAGAGGCTGCATATCTCACTGGCCTGCACTCCCTACATTACTATTTAAGAAAACTTTCCTCCGCTGATACTGGCTACTTTTGAATCTCATGCGTCGCTCTTAAATAAGGTTCACTACTGGCTGCGGAAGCACTCTGGTTGGGGATTTGACCTCTCTCAAGAAATAATTTCCATCGGCAGGGTACCTTGGATTGACTAAGCACCAAAAACTTCTTGGATGGACTGTATAATTGTGAATTTCAAAATGCCCAGCCTAGTTTGAGCCCTATTACTTATTCTAAGCCAACCCGCCTCTGAAGGAGTGGGCATTAGAGTGCTCCGCTTGGGCTTCTTTTACCCCACTGCTGTCTTGAGTCATTCTCCTGGGTGTTTCTAAGCCCACCAGGAGCGAGTCCAGCCAGGTTACAGCAGGCAATTGCTTGTCAGCAGCAGTCCCTACCTCTAAAAGTTTTTTTTTCAGGCACCCTTGGAGGAGTTAGATCAACTACCTTATGCAGGAGATCAAGAGGAGGACAATGATAGTCATTCCTCCACATACCTTGATGGAAGGCCCGCCTCAGTGAAGTGCTTTTCAGTTACCCTCTGATAGGAGATTCACAGGGCGCAGGTGTTTTTGAATTAATCTTGAGGAATGTAGCTGGTCTGCACACTAAGGGGCTGATTTAAGAAAAATGGCGCTGGACCCAGTGCAGCACCACTTTCCATGTTCCCCTTAGCGTCCCCTACCGCCACCATGTGTGTACCATATTTAAAATACGGCGCACCATGGTGTAGGGTAGGGGGCAATAGCGTCATTATTTTTAACGCTATTGATGTAAAATGTTGGCGCTACTCCTGCAGAGTACTTTGTGACCTATAGTACTCAATGGCATGCTCCTTCTAACACCTGCTCTGAGCAGCCATTATCAGTGCCAAAAGAAATGCCACAAGGAAATATTTTAGATTTCCTTGCGCCATTTTTTCGTCCCCACTAATGGGAGAACACCACCTTTGCCTACATTATGCCTGGCGCAGGAATAATGTAGCACAAAAGGTTACAAAGTGGCACAATGCATGCATTGTGCCACTTTGTAAATATGGTGCAGTGTGTTTGGCCATCTAACACAACATTAGAGTAGAAGAAAATGATGCTAAAGTATCGTTAGGATGGTACTATGTGCTCTTAAATTAGCCCCTAGGATAGAGAATCCAGCCTGGGTAGGTTTATTGTCCCACTATCACGTCATTTGCTGCCAGGAGACTTGGTTGTCCGAGTCCCCATTTCTGGATGGATTTATTACCTATCATTTTGCAGCAATTCCCTCCACTTAAGGACGTGCTAGAGGGGACCGGCAATATTTATTGCCGTTGGCTTGGCAGAATGCAAAGTGATTGAATCAGCAATTTCTCGAAATTAAAAGATTTTGCTGCTGTCATTTACAAGCCCTTTGACTATCTGGTGGTTAACTATTATTATAACATCTTTGACGCGGCAGTGACAAATACAGTATAGTTGGAGGACGACCTTTGCAAGATTGCAACCGGCTTAAGGAGGGAGGTATTGATTATGTGGATGGGGGACTTTAATATTGAACCCTATGAGAATTACATTAATACCATTGGCGGAATTTGTGATGACTTGGACAACCCACTGACATACTTTAAACGCACCCCCTATGGAGAGGCTTTGAATCAATTACTCTGTTAAAGTGATCTCGTATTTGCTCAACATCTGGGGCAGAGGGAGGGGCCTTTGACCCCCCTCATTTACTGGCTCAGGGATAGGATCCTTTATAGATCATGTGCTGATTTCAAGGGAATTGCTACTAGCTTTGCTAGAATGTTACACACTTACTTCCTGTATAAGCGACCACAACCCCCTAATTTAGGTGTGTCAGAATTTGTTCCCAGCTAAGGCCACTGGTGAAATTCAGCGACTTTCCATCTCCCTTAACAATAATAAGGGGCTAAGTATCTGTTGGAGTAAAATAGATAAATAAGCTTTTTTTAATGACTTATTTGTCGAAAAACAGTCTGAGATCAACTGTATCCTTCAAGAGGATGCTCACCCCCATGATGTAATCCTAGCTTTTACCTCTCTAAGAGTATATGGCAAACAACTTAATTATAGCATCCAGAAACGAGAGAACCAGCCCGAGGTGGTTCGCTAGAGCTTGCACAAAAGCCCATAAAGCGCTATAGCAGGTCCTAAAGAACCACCCTTGAGCAATGGTGGCTATTGTGCAGGCCAAGAAAACATACAGGGAAGTGATATTGAGAAGGAAAGCTGAGATTAGAGAAAAGTCCTGGAAGGATCTAAGGCTTGCAAGTGAGAGTAAAGATGCAGGGCCATTCTGGCAAATATTGAACTCCCATGTCTTTTCAGATGATATGAACCCTAAAGTTGAGTGTTTGGTTCCCAAGAAGGACTAGGTCTGCCACTTTTCCTTAATCTTTGGGCCAAAGGCATTAGCAGATGAACTAAATAACAACATTGTACTCACTTAGGACCCCTCAGCGACTATGAACCTATCCTCTTCAATTAGTTTAACTGATGTGCGATCGACAGTTGCCCCACCGGGAAGGCACCAGGTCCAGATCAAATCCCGGTTGATTTCTATAAATCGAACTTAGAATTCTGGGGACAAGTGGTTACAGTAGTGCTGAGAAGCGCAATTTGTGGGCCATCAGTATAAACGTGGGAGGAGTCTACAATAATCCCAATCTTTAAAAAGGGGCATAATGGTAACCCAAATGTTATCAACCAATTTCTCTTTTGGCTAGCACAGTAAAGAACTTAGGAAGGATGCTTTTGGTGAAACTGAAAAGTTGGGCTGTAGAGAACCATGGGTTATCTCAAGCCCAGTTTAGTTTCTGCCCAGGTCTTGGCACAGTTCAACAGGCTCTAAATCTGTCCTTAATAATTCAGAAGTATGCCAAGGCTAGGGCAGGTAGCCTACAATTATCATTAATGGATTTGACTTGTGCGTTTGACTCAGTTGATCGTGCTAAACTCTGGGGATAATGTCACAGATGGGCATCGATAGTGCTATCATTGCTCTACTCCAAAGACCACATGCACATACCTCGAGTACGGTATACCAGACAGGGAGATCTTATGGAAAATTTCCCAACAGTCACTGGAGTAAGACAGGGTTGTTTTCTGGCCTCATTTCTCTTCCTTCTTCATATCAATGACTGGACGGTCCAGGCTGGAGCAGACGTTCCTAAGCTTGTCCACAGATGTGTCCACTTCACCTTCCGACGCGAGACTCGCCACCTCCGCACACAACCCATCCTAAGCTTGGTGACCGATCATGAAGATTAATCAAACAGTGCCAAAGATATAGGCAAGTCAAAAACACTTTTCCGATGGAAACATGGTTCTAAGTATCACTACCTAGTGGTGACTGCCACTAGATAATGTATATATATATATATATATATATATATATATATATATATATATATACAGATATATATATATGTAAATAAATGCTATATATATAAAAACTAGGTCCTAACTACAACAAGCGAGCAGCAACCGCTACTAGGTATTCCATTGGATTTAAGGACTTTGTTTTTGTGATATGACAAGTACGTTCAAAAACTATTGTATACGGGTTTTGTTTGTTTGATAGAGGACATGCTCAAGCATTTCTTTGTACTTTTATTCAATTTTTAAATACATTTGATTGGGATTGTGGTGGGTGGACTAGAGTTTCAGTAGAGGCCTAGTTATTGTTCTATTTATTTTAAGGTATTTTGTAAAGGAAAACTGTTGCACAATTCAGTGCATTTTCTCCATGCTTGTTACATTTGCAATATTCCTTTATTTTACTATGTGGGCTAGTCTGACAATGGACAATGGACATATAGCCAGTAGGTCCAATGCTAGTCATCAGTATATATATATATATATATATATATATATATATATATATATATATATATATTGTTGTTTTCATTTAAACATAATTTAGGCCAGGGATGGTACTGGATTAAAATAAAATTGTGGGTTATAATTTGTATTTCTCATTTTTTTTCAGCAAAAACTGTATAGGTGGAGTAATATTTGAAGCCTTGGGAGGATGTGTGTTTTTTTATAGCGCAATTAATTTTCGTTTTGGCATTGCTGAATTAATGGCAGTGTTACCATGCCTCCTTTGTCTAGATAGTGTGTGTCTGAGTGGTTTGCCATAGGTCACCATTTGTCTTAGTTCTCCATGCCATTTGGCCAGGGGGCATTTTGTGTAGTCAGTATTGACAGGCTTGAATGTGTTCTTTGATTTCCATGCCTCCTTGTTTGTTAGTTGGCCATGTGGCTGGTGACCATTTTGTGTGTCTAGCCAGTGAGCTTTTGCAATAGGCCTGCATGTGTACTTTATTGTAGCGCTGCCTTCTTTCTTGCTGTTGTTGGTTGACCATGTGGCTGGTGGCCATTTTTGAGTATCCAGCCAGTGTGCTTTTACATTAGGCCTGAGTGTGCTCTTTGTTGTGGCCCTGCCTCCTTGACTGCTGTTGTTGGTTGATCAGGTGGCTGTAGGCCATTTTGTGCAGCGTGCCAGTTTGCTATTGCCATAGGCTTGCATGTGTTTTTTGTTCTCCATGCCTCCTTGCTTGCTGTTATTTTTTGATCATGTAGCCAGCGGGTATTTTGTGCAGCCACTCAGTGTGCTTTTGCATAGGCCTGCATATGTTCTTTGCTCTCCATGCCTCCTTGCTTCCTCTTGTTGGTTGACCATGTGGCAGATGGTCATTTTGTGCAGCCACCTTTTATTCCAGTAATTGATATAATATTGTTGTTATTTATTTAGGATAATAACCTAAATGATAAACCACCTTAAATGAAATTGTCTTTGTCTGTACTAAATCCAAACTGCAATCAATGCCACGTTTCACTAAAAGTTTTTCTTGCTTGTTTGCTTTTCGGTGCAAAAAGTAGAGACATCACCCACAGTACAGCCAGACAGAATGCCTATACAAAGTGACATGACCACACAACACACGCTGAGTTCCTGAAAGCCTTAGAATCATGTAAGGGGATGAGGAGCTAGTCATTGTCATGGAAGCTGGCCCATAAAGACTGACATTACTCCTCCTATTCAACCGGCTCAGAGGGATGTGGCACTGGTACTACTCCCAGCACCACCTCCCATATTTCTCAAGCTGCAGTGGAGACCTGCATCCACCTCTGCTTCAGTAGAGGTATGAACTTCTGAGAGGCAATGCACAACACACTCACCTACCTCCAATTCTTCTTCAGGCATTGCACACTTAAAAAGTTCTCCTCCTGTTCGACATGGCCCTTCTTAGGGAATTTCCCTGAAATTATTTTTTTCTCAAAGTTTTTGCTGACTGTGTGTGGCCTTAGGACTCTAGATACTTCCCCACTCTACTGCAGGGGCAAAGTACGTGCACCCTTCCTACTCATGCCAAGAAGAGGCACTTATCTGATTAGTTGAGGTGCCGTACCCAGGAGTGCTCTTTGGACAGGTACACCACAGGGTGGGTATAGCCCTGGCCACTAGTAGGACATTGTACTTAGTGTGCCACCCACCAGAGTAGCCTGACCAACATATAATAGGCCTGTTACTCAAGGCCTGTTGTTAGACTTGCCATCCTTGGAGTGGTCTCCCCTAACTGTTTGCCTCCGTTTCCCAGGTTGTTGATGTGTGCTGGACTCTGTTTTTGCAGTTTTTTATAGTCTGGGTACTTTACCATTGCTATCCAGTGCTAAAGTGCAAGTGCTCCAATATAAAATATATGTGTAATTGGCTTTCCAGGATTGGCATATTTGATTTACTACTCAGTCCCTAGTACAGTGCATTTGAGGTGTCCAGGGCCTGTAACTCAAATGCTACTAGTGGGCCTGCAGTACTGATTGTGCCACCCACATAAATAGCCCTGTAAGCATGTCTCAGACCTGCCACTAAAGTGCCTGTGTGTGCAGTCTTGCACTGCCAATTCGACTTGGCAAGGGTATGCACTTGTCATGCCTAAACCTTCCCTTTTTAAACATGTAAGGCACCCCAAGGTAGGCCCTAGGTAGCCCCATGGGCAGGGTGCAGTGTATGTTAAAGATGGGACATGTACTTATGTGTTTTACCTGTCCTGCGTGTGCTTTCTTCTTCTTTGTCCTTCTTCTGTGTTCTTCATCTGTACTCTTCTTCTTTGTACTTCATCTGTGTTCTTCTTCTGTGTACTTTGTATCCTCTGCTTCTCAGGGCTCTCCTCTTCTGCCGGACTCCTCTTCCTTGACTCTTCTCTCCTCCTCTTCTTTACCCTTCCTCTTGGATCTTCTCTCCTCTGTTCCTCTGCTCCGGACTCCTCGCTCCTCTTCTTCTTTACCTTCTCCCTGGCTCTTCTCTCTTCTCTCTTCTGCTCCTCTTCTTCTTTACCTTCTTCTGGGCTCTTCTCTCTTCTGTTCTTCTGCTCCTCTTCTTCTTTACCTTCTTCTTGGCTTTTCTCTCTTCTGTTCTTCTGCTCCTCGCTCCTCTTCTTTACCCTCTTCTGGGCTCTTCTCTCTTCTCTCTTCTGCTCTTCTGCTCCTGACTCTTCTCTCTGACCTTCCTCACTCCCCTCCACCACTGTAACCCCCCCTCCCCTATCTTCCTATCTTTTCTTCCGAATTCCCCGCCACCTTTAACCCCCTCTCCCCTATCTTTTCTCCCCTCTACCTGACCCCCCCACCCTCCGCTTTCCCACCGCCACCTCCTGCTCGCCCCCGCCCCCCCTGGTCCCATTCGTCGACCCACTCCCGCCCCCCACCCCAGCTGACCCCTCCTCCCCCCTCCTCCCTCTTATGGTGGCCGCTGCGCGACAGAGTTAGCGACCCTTGACCCGAGGGTAGGTCGCTCCCCCTGCCGCTGCAGCTCCACCAGCCCAGGCTCCTGAAACCTCCAA
This sequence comes from Pleurodeles waltl, assembly GCF_031143425.1. Lineage (NCBI taxonomy): Eukaryota > Metazoa > Chordata > Amphibia > Caudata > Salamandridae > Pleurodeles > Pleurodeles waltl. Next base: position 684,637,169 of record NC_090446.1, read on the forward strand.
GTAAGTCCTGCGAAAATACAGTAAGTACCCCCCCCCCCGCCCAGCCCATCGCCCTGCCCCGCGCTACTCACCTCCTCTCCTGCTTCTTTCTTCATCTTTGATCTTCTTCTGTGATCTTCATCTGTATTCTGCATCTGTGTTCTTCTTTTCTTCCCTGCACCCCGTCCTGCGTGTTCTTTCTTCTGTCTTCATCTGTGTTCTTCTTCTGTATACTTCATCTGTGTTTCTTCCTTCTCTTCTGCACCGCGACCTGCGTGTGCTTTCTTCTTCTTTCTCCTTCTTCTGTGTTCTTCATCTGTACTCTTCTTCTTTGTACTTCATCTGTGTTCTTCTTCTGTGTACTTTGTATCCTCTGCTTCTCAGGGCTCTCCTTTTCTGCCGGACTCCTCTTCCTTGACTCTTCTCTCCTCCTCTTCTTTACCCTTCCTCTTGGATCTTCTCTCCTCTGTTCCTCTGCTCCGGACTCCTCGCTCCTCTTCTTCTTTACCTTCTCCCTGGCTCTTCTCTCTTCTCTCTTCTGCTCCTCTTCTTCTTTACCTTCTTCTGGGCTCTTCTCTCTTCTGTTCTTCTGCTCCTCTTCTTCTTTACCTTCTTCTTGGCTCTTTTCTCTTCTGTTCTTCTGCTCCTTGCTCCTCTTCTTCTTTATCCTCTTCTGGGCTCTTCTCTCTTCTCTCTTCTGCTCTTCTGCTCCTGACTCTTCTCTCTGACCTTCCTCACTCTCCTCCACCTCTGTAACCCCCCTCCCCTATCTTCCTATCTTTTCTTCGTAACTCCCCGCCACCTTTAACCCCCCTCCCCTATCTTTTCTCCCCTCTACCTGACCCCCCCACCCTCCGCTTTCCCGCCACCACCTCCTGCTCGCCCCGCCCCCCCTGCTCCCATTTGTCGCCCCACTCCTACCCCCCACCCCCAGCTGACCCCTCCTCCCTCTTATGGTGGCCGCTGCGCGGCCGCGCCACAGGCGCGCCAAAGGCAAGCCCGTCTGCGCCCGCCCGCGCCTGGACCGCGCCCAGATCCACGACTGGTGAACACCCCCACCCACATCACTGGACACACGCTCGACCTCATCTTCTCCGCCAGCAACCACGTATCCTTCAGCCACTCCTCCGCTATACACTGGACCGACCACAGATGTGTCCACTTCACCTTCCGACGCGAGACTCGCCACCTCCGCATACAACCCATCCCACGTCGACAGTGGAACAAAATCCCCGAGGAACAGCTTCTCTCCACTCTCAACGACAACCAACCCACCTTCCCCTCCGACCCCAACGACGCAGCCCTCAGCCTCACAAATTGGATCGCCAACTGCACAGACAACCTCGCTCCCCTCAGACGCCTCCCAAGACAGACCAACACCAAAAAACCTCTCTGGTTCACAACACCCTTAAGGAATCAAAGAAAACCTGGTGCAAGGACCACACCGCAGAGAACATGACTGCCCTCAAGAACGCTACCCGCGAACACCACCAACTGATCCACGCCGCCAAAAGAAATTTCTTCACAGACAGACTGGACAAAAACAGCCACAACAGCAGAGAACTCTTCAACCTCGTAAAATAGCTCTCCAACCCTAACGCCAACGCCATCACGCCCTCACAAGACCTCTGCAACTACCTCGCCACCTTCTTCCATCGTAAGATCACCGACCTACACGACAGCTTCGGACACCAGACCCAGCCAACCACCACAGAACCTACAACCCCAGCCATCACCCTCAACGCCTGGACTCACATCAACACGGAAGAGACCAAAGCCACCATGAACTCCATCCACTCCGGTGCCCCCTCGGACCCCTGCCCACACTTCATCTTCAACAAAGCCGACGACATCATCGCCCCCCACCTCCAGACCATCATCAACAGCTCGTTTTCGTCTGCTACCTTCCCAGAGAGCTGGAAACACGCTGAAGTCAACGCCCTACTGAAAAAACCTACGGCGGACCCAAGCGACCTGAAGAACTTTCACCCCATCTTGCTCCTCCCCTTCCCTGCCAAAGTCATAGAGAAGACCGTCAACAAGCAACTTACCAACTTCCTTGAAGACAACAGCCTACTGAACCCCTCTCAGTCCGGATTCCAAGCCAATCACAGCACAGAAACCGCCCTCATCTCAGTCACAGACGACATCAGAACCCTGATGGACAACGGAGAAACAGTCGCCCTCATCCTCCTCGACCTCTCGGCTGCCTTCAACACCGTCTGTCACCGCACCCTAATAACCCGCCTCCGCTCTACCGGGATCCAAGGACAGGCCCTGGACTGGATCACCTTCTTCCTCTCCAACCGCTCCCAAAGAGTCTACCTCCCACCTTTCTGCTCAGACCCCACCGAGATCATCTGCGGCGTCCCACAAGGCTCCTCGCTCAGCCCGACTCTCTTCAATGTCTACATGAGCCCCCTCGCCGACATCGTACGCAAACACAACATCATCATCACCTCCTACGCCGACAACACTCAACTGATACATTCCCTCACCAAGGACCCCACCAGCGCCAAGACCAACCTGCAAGATGGAATGAAAAACGTTGCAGATTGGATGAAACTCAGCCGTCTGAAATTGAACTCAGACAAAATGGAAGTCCTCATCCTCGGAAACACCCCTACCGCCTGGGACGTCTCCTGGTGGCCCACGGCCCTTGGCACCGCACCGACCCCCTCAGACCATGCACGCAACCTCGGTTTCATCCTGGACCCACTTCTCACCATGACCAAACAAGTCAACGCCGTATCATCCTCCTGCTTCCTCACCCTCCGCATGCTCCGAAAGATCTTCCGTTGGATCCCCGCCGACACCAGAAAGACCGTGACCCACGCCCTCGTCACGAGCTGCCTGGACTACGGCAACACCCTATATGCAGGAACCACCGCTAAACTCCAGAAACGTCTGCAACGAATTCAAAACGCCTCCGCCCGCCTCATCCTCAACATACCCCGCAACAGCCCCATCTCCGCCCACCTGAGACACCTGCACTGGCTTCCCGTCAACAAAAGGATCACCTTCCGACTCCTCACCCACGCACACAAAGCCCTCCACAACAAGGGACCCGAATACCTCAACCGCCGCCTCAGCTTCTACACACCCACCCGTCCTCTTCGCTCCGCCAACCTCGCTCTCGCCGCCGTCCCAAGCATCCTCCGCACCACGGCGGGTGGGAGGTCCTTCTCCTACCTGGCGGCCAAGACATAGAACTCCCTCCCCACCATCCTCAGGACCACCCAGGACCACTCCGCTTTCCGGAGACTACTCAAGACCTGGATCTTCGAGCAGCAGTAACCCCCTCCCCCTAGCGCCTTGAGAACCGCACAGGTGAGTAGCGCGCTTTATAAATGTTTATGATTTGATTTGATTTGATTCCTCACAGTGAAATACTGCTAAATTCGTTTTTCCCTGTTGCAAGGCCTATCTCTCTCATAGGTTTACATGGGGGCTGCCTTTAAATATTATTAAAGCCCAGTTTCCCTTTGGGAGCAGATAGAAATGTGGAGTTTAGGGTCTCTGAGCTCACAATTTAAAAATACATCCTTTAGTGGAGTTGGTTTTTAGATTGTGAGTTTGAAAATGCCACTTTTAGAATGCTTTAACCATTCTGTGACTCTCCCTGTGTGAGGATTCCCTGTCTGGGCCAGGTTGACAATTAGTCTGTTTGCACCTCTCTCTAGACAGCGACACAAAGGGGGCTGGGGGTTGGCCTGCATAACCTGATGAGCCATCTATGCTGAAGGGAGGGGAAGAGTGGTCACTCACACCTGAATGGGCTGTGCCTGCCCTTGCACAATGCAGTCTCCAACCTCCTGGTGTGTGGCTGGGGCCTGGCCTGGACAAGAAAGAATCTTGCAGACACTTGAGACTTTGCTTTGAAGCTTGCCAGGTTGAAAGGGGTATAAGTATTGGATCCAAAACCCCAGACTTTAGATTACTTCAAGGATTCAAGAGGAACCTCTGCCTGGAGAAGAGCTGAAGAGCTGAGGAGAAGTGCTGCCCTGTCCTGTGACTGTGCTGTGTTGGGCTATCCTGAAGATGCTGCTTCTGCCTGTGCAGGGGGACAGAGACTGGACTTTGTCGCATTCCTGCTTGAGAAGGGAATCCAAGGGCTTGGAGGAGAGCTTGCCTCCTGTTTTGAAGCCTCAGGGACAGCAAAGGCTTGACCAACCAGATGTGAATCTACTTACTGTTGACTCTAGCTTGCCAGAGGGTGCAATTCAGGTTCCTCTGCCCTGGAAGTGAATTCCTGGAGAAAAAACAGTCTAACGATGCCGGATGATGCCGTGCGACTTCACAAAGGACGCTGCTGCCCAGAACCATGATGCCGCTTGCCCCAAGGTCGTGGACCACTCAGAGTCTGACGAATCCGACCACCCTGTGAGCTGACGCTGCTACCCCGGAACCGTGACGTCACTGCCCTGAGGCCACAAACCTCGTAGAAGTCTGACAATTCTGTAGGCCTCGCTTCACTGCAACCGCTGATCCCACCAGACTTCGCTGACACCGGAGTTTTGTAAGTCCATTGTCTGTGACCACCCAACTCCATCACAGCGCCTGCAGCCCTGTGACATCATTGCGACTTTGCATCTGCCGGAACCAAGGGACCGACTTCGCATCTGACACAGCTTCACCTCCCCCACCCTGTAGTGAGGACCCGACCCTGCTGTGCGATGCTACTGTTCTTCTGCCCCATGGCACCGTAACTGAAGCCGCATCGGACCCGGCAAAGCCGCTCTCCCCGACTCCGTGAACTGGCCTGTTTTCTACTTGCTTCTTAAGGCAATGTACCTGGTGGGTCAAACGACTCCATAAACTGTGCCATTGGCGTTACATTGTAGGAAACAACTCTGCACATACCAACTTTCAGTATTTGTGCCTCAAGGCACTATTTTCAAACTTGCAAGTGCTAAATTCGTATTTTTAACTGTATATTGTGGATTTCTATCATATTTGGTCTTGTTTATTTAGATAAAATGATTACTATTTTTCTAAACCTGTGTTGTGTCATTTTGTAGTGGATCACTGTATTACTGTGTGTGTTTGTACAAATACTTAACACATTGTCTCTGAGTTAAGCCTGCCTGCTCGTGCCAAGCTAGCAAGGGGGTGAGCGGGGTTGATTGAGTTTGCATCTACTTTACCCTGATTACAGTGAGGGTCCTTGCTTTGACAGGGAGTAACCTAACTGCCAACCAAAGACCCCATTTCTAACACCTGTGGATACACAGGTGCACCTATACACAGGTTGGGATCTTCCTCACTGGGGGCAACCCGAGTAGGCCTTCTGCTCCCTTAGAGCACTCCCCTGGAGGGTGGAATAGGTGGTAGGCAGAAGGGAGGGCAAGAACACAAGGGTGTCCCATGCCCTGGTAGAGGTGAACCCCCACATGGGTTTCCCTACTGAGAAGATTAGCTCTTCCTTGAGGTTTTGCTGATCCTTCCTGGGTGGCCTTAGGGCCCTGGCACTTTCCCACTGAAAGTATAGCGTGCAAGTGCATGCTGGCCATCTCACATAAGTTAGGAAGTGGCACCTACCTATTTGTGCACACTTGCACATTGGTGTTTTCCATGTATATACTGAGCTTGAAAGAGTTTACCTAAATGTGCACACTTGCACAGTGGTGTTTCATGTATGTACTGACCCTGGCCTGGCTGGCCTATATGTGCACACTTGCACATTGTCATTTTCACGTTTGTACAGAGCCTGGCATTGCTGGCCTTTATGGGCACACTTGCAAATTGGTGTTTTCATGTACATACAAAGCCTGTCTTGGCTTGCCCAAATGTGCATACCTGCACATGAGGGTTTGCTTTTATATACTGAGCCTAGCATGGCTTGGCAGGATGGGCACACCTACACATTGGTGCTTTTATATGTATACTGAGCCTTCCATAACTTGCCAGTATGTGCACATTTGCACCTTAGTCTTTTTAAATATGCACTGAGCCTGTAACAGCAGGCCTCTATGGGCACGCTTGCAACCTTATGATGTTCTCAAAGCTTGTGTCCAGCCTGCCCCTGCAGGCTTGTGCATGCGGCAGGGCACATGTGCCCAACAGAGTGAAGAATGCCCATGTGTGTTTTCACAACCATTGAGAGCTGCTCTGCCTACAAGTTATTATGGGGGGACATTTATGATTAATCCTAGCTGCAATAGTGGATTGCAGTGAAGAAGCCTCATAATGTGTATTATCATTAGATTCCTAAGACAAACCCTTTCCATTGGTAAAGGTGGTTTTGTCAGGAATACTTTGGAAATACAATATCTATAAAGTGGCCATTTCCATGTTCTGAAATTCCTTTGATTGCCTTTTTAATTCTAGCTCCATTTCCATGTGGACTGGAGGAAAACACATTTGTCCATTCCCCATCAACAGCTATAAAACTTAGGCAACTGGAACAACAGATCTCTGCCACTTGAGGTCCTGACTGGATAAATTGGAGGCAGAGGTTCTGACACTTGGAGTCTTGGAGCCCGGTCATGGCACCACTAAAGATAGAGATCTGCATTCCACGGCCCCATAGCAGACAAGACCAAAATGCAGAGGAGACTTCTGTGGTTAGAAGGGAACCCCTTTTGAACCACCCCCAACTTCAAAGACACATTTGAGTATAACTAGGAGTGGCACACTTCAGCAATTTAGAGATACACTTGCAGGTACGCAGGGCGGAGTCTCCGAACTGCACGGTGCACACTGCCAGCTGAATCTGTTGTGCACAGGAGTATTTACTGTCCTGGGAAGAAATAGCGCACCCTTCCTGCATCGTGGCTGGCTTGATCACACTGCTTGCTGCAGTTTGACAATCTGATGTGTGCTCTCCATGGGCTTGTTGGCCTACCCCTGTTCTGTGTGGAGGTCTCAGGGACATCAAAGACCTCCTTGGTGGGGCCTACACCTTCTACTGTGTCATCTGGAAGGTGCCCTCCTATCTATCTACGTCATCTGCTGGAGTCCATTGGGTGGCAGTGAAGTTGTGCCCAGAGACCAAATTTGCCTAGCGCAGAGCCTGCAAAGTACTGCCCACATTCAAAGAGTGTGGCCCTTCATCATGTGGTCATGACACACTTAAGCCTCTAGTTGGTAGTGAATGGATTACTGGTTGTGGGACCCCGCATAACCCACAGTTGTCAAATGTGCCACATTTCTCTCATGCAACACCTGACTGCATACTCATTGTGTGCAGTGTCCGTTTCTCTGTTTGTGACCCTCAGAGGTGGGGGCATACGCAGAGCAGTGCAACATTCTACCTCGTGTGGTACAGCTGAACTGGCAAATCTGTCTGTATAATCGAATTGGTCTGGTGCGGCTCAAATTATCGCACACCAGACGTTGTGCCTCATTCCATGAAGGCACAGAACTGGAACTGATTGTGTCTTCAGAAATGCCTAGTGCAACTCCCACTATCGTGCACCAGGCATGGCATCTTATTCGAAGGTGGCACTGCAGTAGTAACCTTTTGTGCCCTAGGGCGATTGGCTGGTGCGACTCAAGCCATCATGCACCATACTTTGTGCCTTATTCCAGAAAGGCACTGCATTGGTAACTTTTTGTGTGCAAGCGGGATTGTCTGGTGAGACTCAAGTCATTGTGTACCAGACTTTATGCCTCATTCACGGGAGGTAGCGCATTGGTAACCTTTCGTGTGCAAGCAGGATTGTCTGGTGTGATTCAAGTCATCGTGCACCAGAATTTGTGCCTCATTCCAGGGAGGCACGGCATTGGTAACTTATTGTGTACAAGTGGGATTGTCTGGTCAGACTCAAGCCATCACAACCATTGCAGGGAGGCACAGCATTGGTGACCTTTCGTGTACAAGTGGAAATATCTGGTGAGACTCAAGCCATCGCACACCAGACATGGGGCCTCATCACAGGGAGGCCCTACATTTAGCCTTCTGCCTGTGCATTCGGAATGGTCTGTGTGAGTCAGGTCATCGTGCACCTGACCTTGCGCCCATACCAGGAGGGCACAGAATTTTCTGAGTGGAGACCAAACCTCCATTTTCTGACTCTTGCCTGATCAACCTTTCTCTATTTCTTCTCCTGTACCTGTTAACTAGTTGTAACCACTGGCCCAAGCGGCCAAGTAGCCGGGGAAAGGTTGCTTCATTGCTAACTCTGAGAGAGGTGGGAATTGGTTGGAGGGTGGAGGATGGTTTGGGTACAAGAGGGTTCTACAACTCATTTACACCTCACCTGCCTACTGTCAGAGCACCGCATTAGGGTGCTGGAAGTGAGTGTGTGGGAATGTATGTATGCTAGCATGACTGATGTCCGTGGCACTGCATAGCAGTGCAGAGTGAGAGTGTGGGAGTGTCTGGGCTTGATTTCACCTTCTGGCAGCGTTATCATACATGTTGTTTACAATAGCGTTTGACATCGACGTTTACTGTGACAGCAAAGGCCACAGAGCTACTTCAAAAGTGCTATAGTTCTCTGTATGTATACATTGCTGCTATCATTGGGAACCAGGATGCATCCTACAATTTTTTTTTATATTAATTGGGGTAATCGCTGGGGTGGGTCTCGTGTTATCCACACAGTAGTACTGCATGTGGGTGAGGGGAGGTAAAGTATTGTTTTTCTCACATGTACATACTGCTGATGTTGTATTAACACTGTTGGGCCTCGTACTACTAGTGATGTTTCTGAATGTGATTTATGCCAGGATTTACATGATGTTCATGTGGTGTTAATTCATGTGTGTGTTGAATAAAACCTTTTTTTGTACATACAACTCATGTGAAATCTTGTTTGTGACTCTCAGTGTACTTATTGTGTGGACATGCTGTGCCAATGCTTTACATATTAATTCCATGATAAGCCTGCCTGCTCTGTGCCAAGCTACCCAAGGGTGAGTACAGGTTATACAGTGAGTGTAATCACCCACCTCTGACGGGACCCTTTTGTTGTGAATGTGATAGGCCCTTTTACACTTAGCAAAATTTACTTGCAGGGTCCACTTCCTTTTACTGGTTCTTCAGAGACCAGACCAGTCAGTTTAGTTAACAAACACAAATCTACACAAAATAAACAAATCTGTTTCTCTTCTTGTTCTTTAACAGCAGTGCACTATATGTCTATCTTGCTCTGGTTGTGATGGAGTTGGACTGATTTGTTACTCAGAGTCAGAAAGATGATGAAAAGACTCAGGGTGGGACTCCCTCAACATCAAGAACAATGCAGTTTGGAACTTCAAATGGTAAATCATGATAATGGTGATGACTCTAAGGCCTAGCTCTGTGGACTGCAGAGAGGTGCATTGATTTGGGAAAAGCTGCTGAGTGTGTGTGCTAGCTCAAATGTGAAACACCTCTTGTGGCTGAGATGCTGTTGCTTGTAACTCGAGACAGACTTGTGATACCATTCATCACATGATGCACGCACTTGGATAAATGTTATGTTGCTGACAGTTGTGAGACTGATCAGCCCAGGCCTGTAAATGCAGCTAGGGTATTTATGATTGGTTGCAAACTGCTCTCATTTATCAGTTAATTGAGCTCACATGACAGGATGAGCCATAAAATGAAATTAATAATTGCATCATTCTTTGGTCTTGCTCTGCCTATGAGTTTTCTTGGTATTCTTCACATGAATCTTATCGTCTGTCCTTCTCCTTGACTCTACAATACCATTTCTGTCTAGAGTCCACAGGCCTTCTCTTCTCCTGCACAAAAATCAAAAGCTCAACACCCCTACCTTACTGAACCAGTTCAGCCAGGAGCAGGAACCCAAGAGTGAAGGACATTTGAAAATAATGCAGATGCACATCCCAATGTGGCTACAAAGTATCATATTCTTTTAACAATCATAATTTTTAGATCTGGATGGGCTCACTTCCCTCCTCCATAATTTATATTTTCAAACCTAAATGAAAGAACATTTCGATATCTTATAATAATGTGGTTCTCTGGGGCTGAAGGACTGTTTACAATGCATTTCACAGTAATGTGTCATACTCATTCCTTCATTTCCTTCCACAACAGATTGATGATAATGTGCTGCACATCACCCTGATGATTATTGTTGCTGTGCTGTGAAGTATTTGTCTTTGTTGCACCTTTCTCCAAATCCCTTTTGCCATCCATTCATCAAATTCCTAACATTCTTCCCCCGGGCTGTGTTCTTTATTGAGGTGTGACTTAATTTACATTATACATGGATCGCAAACTTGTTGGGGCAAATGTTACTAAATATGACACTAACTCACTGCAGGATCTTCTAAGATCTGAGCAATAACCCACACCAGCCCCACATGCCTACCCACGCATTAAATGATTCATCAACATCATCATTTATGCCTTTTACTGCTTAAACGCATAACCTTGTAAACTCCTGACTCTGAGTCTACTTCTCCTGACACAAGGAATTTATAACTTTAGTTTTATTTAAATAGCTCCCCATTGCTCAGCAGAAGTTATGATTGCTCATTTTTATTATAATATCAGATATTCTTTTCTTTGTTGTGTCATGGTGGTAGTAGTCTGGTCTCAGTATTTGTAAAGGTATGATATAAATACATAACCAACTAACTCTGTGTTTTTGTTTCAAATTAGTTGCTTGTGATGGATAACCCTTTGATTAGACCTACAGTTAGAGCTCACCTAGGTGGGAGTGAGACCTTGATTGTTGTGATGTCTTCTCTGTTAGCGTGCAAGTCTGGTTCTACTGCCACCACCATAAAGAAGGCACCTTGGGAAGTACTGCAGTGAGTTTTGGAAGACAGAGTGAATTAGCAGCCATTGTTTCATCTATTCAGGTGAGAGAACTACGGAGTGAAGGGAACTAATTGAGTTAGTAAGTAACTATCTTCTGTTGCAGATTTGACTTTCCTTCCTTGTTCATCTAGTTTGTTGTAGACAATACAAGCAATGACAGCATTCTCTACTCCCATAATGGTCAATAATATAGTTCAGAGGGTAGTTTGACATGGATAAAATTAACTATAACTAACTGGTATGCATACACTTTGATAAGCAAGCATATTTTCATAAACATGTTGCACTAAAATGCAACAGTGCAAAGTGAAAGTAAAACACAAAAATACTACAATAAAGTAGAATCATTTTTCCTCCCAATTCTTTTAATAATAAAAAACACCCTCTCCACCCACAAGAGGCCCACCCCATTTCCCATACAAATTACCCAGTCCTCAACCAATGTCCAACTCACAAATGTCCAAAGTAACTCCCTTCCCAATTCCCACCCTCTCCACCCCAAACAAATGTCCCTCCCACCAAAGCAAAAAGTAAAAAAGGCTATAAGTCTAGAGCTTCTCAACTTTACCTCCATGTGTGCCATTCTGCGTTTCAGATGCTGTAGGTTGCAGACCTGAAAGTTGCTCTCTGAGCTGGGGGGGGGGCAGCAGTGGTGGTTAGACAGGCAGCTGCCAGATGCCCGCTGGTGCTGGCAAAGTTGTTACTGCCGCAAGGCTGGAGGAGCTGCAGCTGACTGGAGAAATTGAGGCCCAGGGCAAAGCAGCTGCCTCCTCCTGCTTTACCTCCAGAGACACCGGCCATTGCTTTCTACAAGGCCTCCAACCTCTGCTGCCACAGCTGGGCTGCTATCTCCTGGTTTGTAGGTAGACCAGCAGGAAAAGCTATATCAAGAAAGAAAAAAACACATTTTAAACAGTGCTCTGTACAAACACTTGTTTAAAATTATAGTGGCACAGTAGCAGTACATTGCTGGTCCTGGTGGGCCATTGGAATTTGATGCAATTATAAGTCAAAGGGCCATTGTTTACCCACAGATGTCTCATATAAAAACAGTGACTGCCTGAAAAAAATTAAGGCAGATTAGGAGCACAACAGATTAAAAAAATGTTTTTGTTTGTTCTTTTAAAGGAGTTAATAGTAAAAAACTAAACAGACACTTTGGCCCTCATTCCTACTGCCGCCCGCCAAGCGGGAACCGCCAGAAGACCGTACCGCGGTCAAAAGACCGCAGCGGTCATTCTGACTTTCCCGCTGGGCTGGCGGATGACCGCCAAAAGGCTGCCCGCCCGCCCGCCCAGCGGGAAAGCACCAGCAACGAGGAAGCCGGCTCCAAATGGAGCCGGCGGAGTTGCTGGTGTGCGACGGGTGCAGTTGCACCCTTCGCGATTTTCAGTGTCTGCCAAGTAGACACTGAAAATCAATGTGGGGCCCTGTTAGGGGGCCCCTGCAGTGCCCATGCCAGTGGCATGGGCAGTGGCATGGGCACTGCAGGGGCCCCCAGGGGCCCCACGACACCCGTTCCCGCCAGCCTGGTCCTGGCGGTGAAAACCGCCAGAACCAGGCTGGCGGGAAGGGGGTCGGAATCCCCATGGCGGCGCTGCTTGCAGCGCTGCCGTGGAGGATTCACAGGGGCAGCGGGAAACCGGCAGGAAACCGCCGGCTTCCCTTTTCTGACCGCGGCTCAGAATAGCCCCAGAAGCACCGCCAGCCTGTTGGCGGTGCTTCCTCCGTCCCCTACCCTGGCGGTCTCAGACCGCCAGGGTAGGAATGACCCCCTTTGTGTGGAAATATACATGTTACTTCTCATTAATAAGTAAGGCATGATGCACTACGAAGCACAAGTATTCTTCTTGTGCAAAAGTAATGGGGGCATGCTAGCTAGTGCATCGAGTACTTTGCTACTCTCTGCATTCTGCAGCTGGGACAGTTGTAATGGACAATTATCCTACTTTATTTCCAGTGGTTCAACTCTTCTCTAAATGCCTTTCAATTTCACGCTGGCTCCAAAGAGGCAGATGAATAATAATGATAGTGTATCATATACATCACATACACAAAATGAGGGGATCATGTCTGCTGTAAGTAGACGGTGGTAAAAATTATGACCTGCAGTACAGGGAGAGGAATGAGATATATAAAAACAGTGACTGCCTGAAAAAAATTAAGGCAGATTAGGAGCACAACAGATTAAAAAAATGTTTTTTTTTGTTCTTTTAAAGGAGTTAATAGTAAAAAACTAAACAGACACTTTGTGTGGAAATATACATGTTACTTCTCATTAATATGTAAGGCATGATGCACTACGAAGCACAAGTATTGTTCTTGTGCAAAAGTAATGGGGTCATGCTAGCTAGTGCATCAAGTACTTTGCTACTCTCTGCAGTCTGCAGCTGGGACAGTTGTAATGGACAATTATCCTACTTTATTTCCAGTGGTTCAACTCTTCTCTAAATGCCTTTCAATTTCACGCTGACTCCAAAGAGGCAGATGAATAATAATGATAGTATATCACATACACAAAATGAGGGGATCATGTCTGCTGTAAGTAGACGGTGGTAAAAATGATGAACTGCAGTACAGGGAAAGGAATGAGATATATAAATTGTGTTTGGCACATTCATCACAGAGTATCCCATTTTCAAATCTTGATATCAGGCACTTAGGAGCTCATTATGACTTTGGCGAGGAAGACCGCATACTGCCTGCTGGTGGCCACCAAAAGACCTCCAGCTCGGCAGTCCTAAGACTGCCATATTACGACTGCTGGTGGCTTTCCACCATTTTCCAGGTGGAAAACCGCCAGTTCAATTTGAGAAATAGTGTGGCAGTGTTGGTGGGGCACTGGCGGCGGTGCAAGTACCAGGACCTGTTCCCTCCCCGATGACCACCTCGATGACCAGGTAAGATGACCGTACGAAAGGGGAGGGGGGGAGGGAGGTGTTGTGTATGTGTGCTTTTGTGCATGTGAGTGTGTGTATGGATTTGGGGGTAACGGGCTGTTGTGTGTGTGTGTGCGTGAGTGTCAGGGTCTTGTGAGTGAGTGAGTGTCAGGGTGTGCGCGTGGGTGTGCATGTGTCAGGGCGTGGAAGAGTAGGTGCCTGGATGCATGCATGTATGCGGGGGATGGGGTAAGTACGGGGTTTGGGGGTTACTACGGTGAGAGGGGGTAGGAATGTTGTAAGGGAAGTGGGTGAGGGGCTCTTGGATATAGTAGGATGGAGGAGTCATCTACCGGCGACAGGAATGCAAATTCCTGTCACCAGTAGCCTTTCTGCTACTGCCACGAAAACCCTGGTGGAAAGGGGACTCATAATACCGCCCGCAGTCTTAGGTGGACTGTCGGGTCAGAGATGCTTATCTCCGGCCCATCGGTCTGACCTCCCTGGTGATAGGTAAGGGAAAGTGGTACAGGCCAAACCACCTCACTCGTAATATGGCAGTCCACACCGCCGGCCAGTCAGCGGTGAGACCGTCACTGCGAGCCTGGTGTTCTGATGACCACCAGACTCGTAATGAGGGCCTTAGTCTGAATTTTCTCCCTGGCCACACCCTACACCAGGAATTATTTCCAAAAATACATTTGCTTGGCAATAAGGAAAGGAAACTTAATCTACTGCAGGGTAAGTTAGAGGGATTGGGCAGGGTAGGTTAAGGTTTTGCTATAGGATCATGGGGTGTGACTGATCATCTTCATTGGCGTAAGCTTAGGCTTAATCAGGCACTGTAGTTGGTGAATGTCAAAAGGGAAAGATTTTGAACAGTCATAAATCTGTTATGGAAGCCATGAAATATGTAAATCACTTGGTCCAAAAAATTTGCCACATGCAAAGAATGGATTTTAATTTTTTTTTGGTAGGCTGGTTCAGAACATAGGAAAGAATAAAGGAGTGAAGTACTAGGAGGTGCCTGAGTGGGCACTGGGTGGGAAGGGAAAACACCTTGTTTTGAGTCTGCAATGCATTGAAAACTTTATAAAGGAGCATTAACTGAAGCAATGCACATTGCACAGCCAACACTGCAGTGCCAAATTGAACCATGCTGCAGTTTGGTCATTGGTGACTAAATGCCCTGGGCAGGAAGGTGATGAATGATGGTGTGTGGGGGATACATATCGATCTTGCTTAACAAATACAGTGAGTTAAGGAAGTAGAGAGAAAATGAAAATACCCCCTCACTTTTAACCAAACCTTTGCTAAAATCAAGCAAACGAAGTAGGTGAACACGCCCCTCTCCTGAAGAGCTCCTTGTTTGTTTGTCAATGCAATTATCTCTCCTCCTTTCATTTTTCTATTCACCCTTTATAACACACCGTTTAAGCTTTACATTCTCTCATTCAGTTTTTCTCAATTCCAATCCATCCATCCATATATCCACCCATCCAACTATCCATTCACCTATCCACCCTTTCAACCATATAGACACACATCCTTTGCAGATGGATAAACATTTAACATTTTAGATGCAGATACACCTCCCCTTGTCACTTTTAACAAAATACAACCACACTAGGTCATTTCCATTCTATCTTCTTCTATCAATATTGTCACTTTGGGGATTTTGTTGGTTGACAATGTTAGAAAAGCCAGGTTGTCAAGCCAACTAAAAATAATTTGTAATGGAGAGGCAAAGCTATGATGACTCTGAGCCATGGAAGAGCAATGAAGGGGTGAAATAATTGGCCAGTGAAGGATACATGATCTTGGTTGTCAACTGCAATGGGACCATCCTCATACTAATTTCCAGCCACCCTGCACTGAAACTGCTGGTTTGGTGCACTATTATATAAATGAATGATAATAAATACCACACAACAGCATAATGCAGGGATAACACGAATTTAACACACCTTAAGTAGAACGAAGCAAGAAAAAAAGGAGATAGGCACAGTAAAAAAAGGGAAAAGTATTTGAAATGAGGAGAGCTAAAAGTTAGCGAAAAAATAAAACTAACAGGAGGACTTACTGCTGCAAGCAAATGTTTTAGCTCAGTGCTGGTGGCAGCACGCCTGCCTCCTTGACCTTCCTCCAAATCCTTCTACTTGCCCTTGGGTTCTGATGTAAGAAATAAAGAAGATAAAAAATAGATTATTGATACAATTAATTTCCCAAATCATTTTTGATAGACAAAGGCAAACACAGTAACAATGTACTTTTCTATATCAGAGTACTTATAGTACTAGTATCAACTTGAGATGACCTATTCTTAATTTCCTAAACCTAAGTCCTATTCCAAATTTCCTAAAGCTAAACTACTTTTGGAACTACTAATTACTTTGCAATAAATGATCTTTGCAGCTCAACACCGTTTGATGGGCTAACTCAGTCTCCCTTTTCAATGCATAGATGCATACCAGTCCAGTATGTGCCAACTGCTGCTGGGTGCACTGGACTCCAGTGTGCCAGTGCACACATTCTCACACCCTCCCCCACAGCAGCTGAAGCTCCCACAGGGCATAACCACTCCCAGACCTGCCGCCTGCTGCCAGCATGGATGGGAGGTAGCGCTGCACATAAAAAACAAGTGCTGCCGCCTTTGTCTCTTAAAAAATAGTTCAAGGCTGAACCCTTTGACAGCACCGGTGACTGCAAGGTGTGCGGCCATAAGCTACACTAGCGCTGCCACTCCCTGTCTCACCCTGCTCTGCCATGGTGCTGGATGAGAAAAAAATAAAATAGGAAAAGGAAGGAATTAATAGATGAAGAAAGGAAGAAATAAGGAAGTAAAGGGAAAAAGAAAAAAGTTAAAAAGTCTCAAAAAAGAAAACAAAAACATAAAATGCACAAACACGGACACACAATAATAAAATGAAGGTAAAAGTGGGGTGGGTGACCGTAAGGCTGTAACTGGGTGACCGCTGTTTTTCCCTTAAGCTATTCAAAGGGTGTTTTACTTGTAGTATTGTGAGAAGTGGTGCGGTATGACCACAACCTGGTTCTTAATACTGCTGGAACAACGATGTGTTATTTTAGTACCATTCGGATTGTTTCCTTTATAAAGCGATTAGCTCACTCAACTTGTTCATTATCTTGGGGACAGTATAATGTTGATTTTATGTTCTCTACTCCACTTACCTTCAAAATACTTACCAATTTTAGTGATACAAACTGTACCCCATGTCGCTTATCAGTTGATATGGGAAACCTTCCCGGCAGAGTAGCTCTTTTAAAAATTCAATAACTTTGACAGTGGTAGGTCGCGGTTCAAATTAAACTTTAATTGATTTACTGAAATAGTCAATTAAAACAGTAGCATGGTGCATGTCAAGTGATAAGGTTCTCATAGGACTAATGGCATCAGTGTCGACCTTTACTCATGGGTCTTTAGGCAATTCTACTGAAGTCATAGGACATTTGTCTGCAGCCATGGTTTTGCCAGATCTACTGCAAATAAGACAGCTTGTAACATATATATTAACATCACAGTCCATTGAAGACCAAACGTACCCATCCCTTAACTTTTTTGTGGTTCTTCTTATGCCCCCATGGCTGTCATGGGCTAAGGCTATCAACCTACCCCTCAGGTTTGTTGGTGCAACATGGGTATCACCACATAATATAAGGTCACCTGCTGTAGTGAGTTCATCCTTTATTTTCCAAAAGGGCTTACTGCCTCATCTTATGTTTTCTCACGAGGCCATCCCTTCACTATGATATATTTCACCATGGTAAGTGTGTTATCATTGTTAACTGATGTTATCCACTCACTCTTTGTGATGCTGCCATTTTGTCACTATAGTCAAGCAGATGTGCAACAAATATTTCATCATCTGTATCTTCACAATCAGACTTATCCTCACGCAGCATGTGGCAAGAAGTCTTCTGACACATTCATTCTACCAAATATGTGTTCTATTCTGAGTTGGTACGCCTGCAACTTACATACTAACTTTGTGATTCTGAGTGATGTTTTTATTGACACACCCTCCCTCCAAAATACTCACAAGCAGCCTGTGGTCAGTTCTTAAAATAAATGTATTTCCCCAAAGGAAACTCTTATATTTGTTAACTGCCCATACACATGCCAACAAATCTTGTTCAATTACAAGTATTTGCTTTCTGGTCCTCTTAACTTGCATGAAGTGAAAGCAATAGTTTTTTCCTCTTTACTAGTCTTAGTACAGCACTCAAGCCTCACTAGCACCAGTTGGCATAATGCACGCTAACTTCTTATCAAATAATTGTAGGGATGGTGCTCATTCTAGTCCTTTTTTGATGTCCTTCTTACTGTTTTCATATAAATTCTACATTCCTCTTTGTTAGTTTGTGCTTTGGTTCAAACTTGAGTGCATAGTTCTTTATAAATTTTGAGTGAAACTCACACTTGTCCAAAAATTATAACCTTGGTGTGTGGTGCAGGTGATTTTGAAACAGACACACTTATTGATGGTTTTGGGTGTACACCACACTTATCCATTAAATGCCCTAAATACTCCACTGACTCTTTGAAGAATTTGCACTTGCTTTAGTTTAATGTTAAACCACTTGCTTGTATTTTTTCAAGGCTTGTTTTAGTAGTAATGCATGTTCTTCAAATGTTCTTCTGTAAATTAACACATCATTCTGAAATGTTATGACTCCATGCATGTCTGCATATAGTTTGTTCAACATTCATAGAAAAACAGCAGTTGTAGAACATAATCTGAATGGTAATCAACAAAATGGAAATGCACCATCTGGAGTAATAAATGCAGTGTACTTTTTGGACTTGTCATCCACCTGGATCTGGTAGCAAGCTATAATGAAATCTAAAGTTGTGAAAATCTTGGCCTGATTGAGTTTCATTACCATTTCATTTATCAGTGGTAATGGTTAGCAATCAACTACAACACTGTGATTAGGCCAGCAGAGATAGATGCATAATCATATTGTTCCATTTTTTCTTTTAGCAATTACCACAGATGATGACGATTCTGATGAATTGACTGCTTCCATCATGCCATTGTCACATGAACATTTAAGTATATTCTTTACTTCAGTGCGAGCAGACAAAGGTATGTTCCTAACATGTTGTCTAAACAGAATTGATTTAAAAAAAATACTATTTCATGTGTGGAGTCTTATAGGCATCCTAATTTCTCATTAAACACTTCTTTGTACTCTCCTAAAATTGTGTCTAATTTATTTTCTTGGATGCTGAAACCATATGGTGGCTGGTATGGATTTATAATTATTTTCAATTCTTGATGTTCCAAACATCCTAAGATATTTACGTTATAGTCCACCACATATATTTCGGCTGAGATACATCTCCCCTTGAGACCCAAATTTGCAAGGAACACTACTTTAAGTTTGATTCTGTAACCTCTATACGCACCAGGAATTATTCTGTTTGCTTCCAGTAGTTCTCTCTTATCCAGCTTGTTGTAAGCATCTTTTGAGATTCTAGTGAGAGAGCGCAGCATATATACTTAGAAATTAATATGAAATGTTTATGAACTAATGTATAATAATGCAGCACAGAAAATGTATTAATGTATTTTGCTAAACGTGCGCTTGAAATGTGCCCACGGGGAATGGCCGCTAATATATACAATGACTAATGAAACTGATTAATAATGATGAAGGGCCAGATGTATGAAAATATTTTGCACTCGCAAACGGTAAAATCGCCCGTTTGCGAGTGCAAAATAGTGGTCTGCAATGCATGAAAGGCATTCGCAGACCACAAAGAAGAAATCACAAAAATTGCGATTTTTTTCGTTGCGACCTGGATTTTGCGAATCGCAATTTGCGATTCGCAAAATCCAGGTCGCAAGGCAATGCTGCAAAAAATCGCAAATTGCGATTTTTCGCAGAATGGTATTTTGCACATGCAAAATACCATGATCTGCAACCAGGTGGTAACCTGGTGCAAAATTTAAAAATGCAGTAAAACTGCATTTTTAAATTGAACATGTAAAGTACATATGCCCTTCGGGCATGTGTGTACCTTACATGTTAAAAAAAAAAATTGAGGTGCAGGAGAGGGGGCCTTAGGCCCCCAGCACCCTGGCCTTTTGCATTTCCAAAATTGCGATTTCTGGTTCAGAAATCGCAATTTTGGAAATGCAAAAAATTAGCTGCTATGGGCCAACAGACCCATACCTGCGAATGGGGCCGGTATCGCAATTTGCGTTTCTGTAATAGCATTTGCGATTTTTAATAAATCGCTATTACCGATTCGCAAATGTGATACATGGCCCTTTGCGAGTCGGTAATATCGATTTCTTAAAAATCGCTATTACCGAATCGCAATGGGCCGTGATCATACATCTGGCCCGAAATGTTATGTTAAAGTATGATTTTTGCACTAATATAAAAGGTTATATTTTAAAGTTCTGCTAATAAATCATTAGGCCTTAGTTAGCATGAGTCGAGACCTAGCTGCCCGGTTTCATATTAAATGTGTTTTTCTAACGTACAGTGTGCTGACTTGCTGAAGGACATGAACTCGTATTTTTCCAAAGCTAGAAGATGAATGTAACTGTAGTAAATCCGTTCTCATGAAATTCGACTTGCTTAGTGAAACATTCTTGCTGAATGCAACAGTGTAGACTAATTGCAGGTACAAGGTCGCCTGAACCGGTACAAACAATGAAACCACTGACTGAAGATGCAAAGAGGACCACGAGAGTATGAAATCGTACCGGACATTCTACCCGCTGGAGACGTCAATCATAAGGACCAATAAACTACGTGAGAACTGTTATGGGGTGACAATTTTAATGAAGTCATTGAAACCCTATTGGAGGGAGATAGTGGGGTGCCAACCCCAACCAATTAAAATGTAGGGGACTATACAACAGAAAAGGGATTAAAACCCTTGACACAAGGAAGTAAATGAGACTAGGAAACTAGGAGATAGGAGAGAGGGGAGATGCCGTTTGCGAATTTTGCTATGACCCAGACACTTTGCCACTATGCATAGAGACTTTGCTGTTTGGTTCTTCAAATCAACTTTGTCCTTACCTTGCCCGTTTGTACTTTACCTCCTTATGAGGGGAGTACCTTTTACCCTGCCCTCTGCTGAATTCCTGGCTGATGGCGAATCAACTGATGTCCTGAGGACGAAGACTGAATCTGTATGCTGACCCAATATGGAGGGTAACTATATGACAATGAAATTGCAATTGTCTGTTTGCTTTTCCTTTCTAGGTACCAACTGTTTCTTTTGACAGAGACCATAGTTAGATGTTTTCTAAATTGGTGTTGCTAAATTGTTTTGCATGAAGCCCAACATGCGAATGCTAATTCGAGGTTAGATGAGGGGTACACTAAACAGACGCAAATACACAAATGACTGAATCTATGCTTTGTTGAATAATGTGATAATGACACTCTGCTAAGGATAACCTATTTTGACGTCGTGCTATATTCTAATATTCATGATTCTTGCTTTGATGAAATCTTATCAGAGTTGCCATATTGTGACTATGCTAATGTGTTTCTTGGTTTTGAGAATAATAAACTTACTAGTGGAATTGTAATCAAGAGGGAATAAATGCATATAATAGTACTAAACTGGTGTGGTTATTTATGACTGCAAGGTCATGGTGGTTTCTGAGTTTTATTATGTCTTTGACTAATCTGAATTGTCTTATTACGGTAAACATTAATGACGTTATTGACATATTGATTGACATGTTGATTAGTTATCTCGTCCTAAGGTGTCTTCAATCAGGGTCAAAAGATTCATTGGCCTAAAAGGAGTCCCAGAGTGAGTAAATTAGTCATAAAGGGACGCGTTAACAATAGCAATCCTTTACCCTGTGTCAACTAGGGCATCAAAGTCTTTACAATTGACTTGTATGTATAATTTTGGTTGATTCTGCTTGTCCTCACTGTTAATTAGAGCCACCAACTAAACTAAATTTTCCTTCAACTCATTTCATCTGTCTTCCTCTAATCCTTCCTCACTTACCATGTACACTTTCTTGCTCTTCTTGGATCGGCACACTTTATAAAAATGTCCATAAAAATATATTGTCCATTTTCTCTGCATCCTTTTCAATATTCTATTTGTCACTGAGTAGATCTGGTTATGTGCTAAATGTGTTACTAGTTTGGTGTCATCATGTATAAAGTCTCTTGTTTTGTGACCTTATTTTTTTGCTTTTTATTATCTCACCATCCTTACGTATAAGATTTACTTCTACATGATTATTTTCTGGTTTGTGTAACAACTTTATTGCTTTTGCTGATCTTTCAATGCTCTTTATAGTTGAAATTACTTTTTCCATAGTTGTACAAAGTAATTTTTTGTGCCTTCACACATGATGTGCACATCGCCACTTGATCTCGAATCATTTCATCCATATCTTTAAATGAACACATTGGAGCTAACATTCGTAGTGTTGCTACATAGGATTCAGCAAATTCAGCAGGCACGTGTCACAAGTAGTACAAATTATGGCTCTGCATTTTCACGCTCTTAGTAGTGTCAAAGTACTTTGTTTTTTTGCTTCAATATAGACATCTAATTCCTGGTCCTCTTATTCTTTTTCTACTGGTGAGACATGGTCAAATAATCTTCTGCCTTCTACACCTAAACAATTATACATCATGGCTTCTTTTCTTGCTGGATTATAACCAGACTCCTCAATTGCCTCCCCATGTTTTTCAAAACATCTAATCCATTGTGTTCAACTCTCCTCAGGCAAGCCTAGAATGTCCAAAAATTCAAAAGGCATGGCCACCACATTCTTTAGACCTGCCGTTATGATGCATGCTTATGTATCACTTTCAAGAGTTTGAAAAGTTATAAAAATACAGTGGTCAACCACACATTCAACTTAATGTCTGTTAATTGCACTGGCAGACGAGCAATGAATTGGAAACCAAATGAAGAAAAACAAAATTCCTGTAAGACAGTTTTGTAGATAAATAGCTCCCTCAGGTGGTTAAACAACAGATTGTTCTGAAATGTTCTGTGAATGTGGGAGTGAGCTGCTTTTCTCACCATCCCATGTGTAGCTCCTCTCCAAGGGGCTGTCAATAGACTTGAACACCTCGTAATGATAAATGCCAGGAGCAGGCTTGAATTGTCTTGGTGCTGACCCACCATGAGGTAACACGTTGACAGGAAACTCCAGATGAAGCACATCAGTTCAAACGCCTCCTTTTAAATTAGTGAAGCCTCTCTAGAAGATAAAATTTCAACAAGGCATACATGTTTTTGACATTACTTGTAAGCTGCGTGGCTTCAAATCCAATTCCTCATCACCAGTTTAACCTCATGTAATGAGGAGATGGGAGACACAGAGTTGAGTACTAATCTTCATTCAGTTCTGAAATGGATGTCCTTCCACCGATTGCAAGCGAGTCCCACAACATGTCAAACAGTGCACTACACACACACATCAACAAATGGAAGGAAGAACAAGGAGGATATGGCAACCACAGGGAAAAACACACAATATCACTTTTATACTGCGTATTAGATTGCATGCCAGATGGTTGCCCAGTGGGAAAGCTTATGTTCAATATAGTAGGCTTTATTTGGCCATTGAAACAAGCAAATGGTAAAGGCTATGGGCCTGATTGGTTCATTGAGAACAGGACTATCAAATACTACAGGTCTGACATGTGCTGTGTGAAAATTATGTGTTCAGGCCAAATGGCCTTTAAGGGAAAGTTGTAATTATATTGTGCATATATAATGCACAATACCATTAAAAGATGACAGCTAGGAGGTATATTTATTACTTTTGCTTATTATTTTACCTTGATGGCATTTTTTCTTCTTTTATCATTTTAGTTTATCTTACATATTCCTGCTCAATTTGGTGCGTGTGTGTGTGTGTATATGTATATGTTTGTGTATGTGTGGTGTGCTATTGTGGGTGGGTAAATTAGTCAATAAAAAATAAGGGCCTCATTTATATGATGACAGTATTTATACTCCGCCGTAATAGAGATGGAGTATCTATACTGCTAACATGAAAGTCTGCCCATCCGATCTACATGTGGGTGGCCCTTCGGTTTGACTACAGAAGAGACTACTCCATCACTGACCTAGCCAAACATTTCTGACAGTGTGACAGAGCAAAGACCATAAGAGAAGTGGCTACATCTCAGCCCACCCAATCAGGATGGGTGGACATGTAGTCATTTTTTTTATGTCAGCCACTGCCAGGAAAATCCTGTTGGTGAGGGGCAGTAAAAAACAAACAACGCTTCCTCAGTCATGGAAGATGACTGCCCTGGTGTGGGGGGTATTACTTTTCTTATTTCTAAAAATAGAACCCCATCTTGGAATCTTCTTTCAAAAACAAATACGGCTTGGTGCAGGCTTGCATCCTGTTGATGCAGCCCTGCACAAAACAGCTGATTGCATTGACAGACACCACCCTGATGACAGTCCCTGCCCATGCTTTATAAATGACCACCAGCCTGCTGATCATTTATAAATTTGGTTTTTGGGCTGTTCACCAAGATGATGGAGGTATTTCCTCCATCACCCTGCAGTAACAACGGCCCAGCCACTGAAAACAGAGCTAGTTCCTTCTCAGTCCGTGTTTCTTCACTCTCCAAGAAGCACTTTTCCTCTCATGCTTTTTCTTACACTCAGCAAATGTGTATATTTACAACTTGGGCCCTTTCATTCTCCCGTATCTCCTTCTGATTTTCTTTGCCATTGCCCTTTATGAAAGGTTCACACAACTGAATAATATGTCATTAAGCTTTTTCAAGATCCTAATGTTTTTAAATGTAGGAGCTTTCATTGGTCTTCCCAATATTCAATTTTTCTTGGACAGCTAATTCCCACTAATCCCTATGCACTGGTAAATGATTTTTCTCTTTTACTCAATCCAGTAATTATTTCTCCATCTTTATGTCTATCTGTACCAAGACTCTTCCACCCATTTCCACCAATTTCATTCCTACGGTAAATACAAAAGAAAAACATTTTAGACAGATGTTTATGCATGCATTGTCAGTGACTTATAGATGTTAAATCTTGCCTAACAGAGCTAGATTGTGTTTCACATGTGTTGATGAACTACATTGTGACCACATATTGTACCTCCATATTGCATGCTGTGGGCTAGATTTCTGATGGTTTATGTTGATGCAGAATGGTGCATATTCTTGGTGACTTACGTACTTTCCAGAACAAATCCTGGTATGCCTTGGATGCAGCCCTAAAAAAAGGCAAGATTCACCTTATGTTTTGTTTCCGTTACCTTGCATCATGGGACATCCCATTGGTGGTACATGGATGTTACCAGGCAACCACTCATGGTTTATCATGAAAATTAGTATCTACAAATAACAAAATAACACAGAGCCAGCTTTGTACAACAACATTATGCCTCATAGGGGTAGATGTTACATTTCAGA
This sequence comes from Pleurodeles waltl, assembly GCF_031143425.1. Taxonomy (NCBI): domain Eukaryota; kingdom Metazoa; phylum Chordata; class Amphibia; order Caudata; family Salamandridae; genus Pleurodeles; species Pleurodeles waltl. Next base: position 684,662,195 of record NC_090446.1, read on the forward strand.
AATGGTTTCATTTGTTAAAACATTATAAATTGGGCATGTGCATTGTAATTGACAGAGCACATACAAAGTGGGAAAAGTTTTAAATGATGGTATATTTTACTGAAAGTTTGCCTTGTGAGTACAAACCTGTGCCATTTAAAGACTATCCTGCTTTAGCTTTAAGCCTACAATAACTGATGAAGTCCACCAATTAGGAAGCAAGCTTTATCACTGAAATTACACCTGCACAACCAAAAAATAAAATGCCATTCAAAGAATGGAAAGTGACAGAGAATGAGTCATTTTATTTTGTTCTGAAGGGACTACACAATATAACTGTGTTACGCAAGGCAGCAGCAAGAAAGATTGATCTCAGGAATTTCTACTTGAGTATTGTTGTTTAGATATGTTACTAAAACATAATTTTTTCTTTGTTTTGTTTCCTCCATTTGCATGGGCTTCCACTAAAGGGGCTTGGTTAGAAGCATACTAACCATGCATACACTGTAGAGAATCTGAGAATAAAAAGTCACATTTTATCAACACAAGACTTTTCACATACAAACAAAATTCATAGCTGCAAGGGTTCCCATTTTTGTTTCCCCTTGATTTTTAAGTAACTGCTGAGATTTTTGATCCCATATTAACGATGTTAACAGCAAACTTTCATGTCCTGGAATGCAAGTAATGTCAGTTTAAAAGTCAGGACTTGCAAAGTGAGAAACTGGCCGAGGGGACAGTTGACAGCTATGAATGGCTTCACATCATTAGTACCACCTTAATGTAAAAAAGGCAAACAGTGTCGAAAAGCAGTGATGAGCATGCCTAAAGTATCGAGTTTCATATGTCTTAGAATGCAGGGCTACAAATTAAACTTGGGTAATTCAAAATGTTAAAAGTTTCTCAAGGTACCATGCTGTTGGCAGGGTTGATCACTCCTACAATGTCATATTACTCAGTAATGAGTAGGTAAATGACCTCAACTGGGTCCTAGAATTTGTAAATTAAAATATGTTATTATTGCACTCCTACTTTTTAATCCATTAATAGTTGTGTAAGCCAGACAGCGAGTGTGAGAGTTAAGAAGAAGTGAAAGAGAGTAAGGAGAAATCAGTGTAAGTTAGAGTGTAATACATAGACTTTCCATGCCTAAAACAGTCTACCATCTAACATAAGTACATTGGACACAATGCAACTAAGAAGGAACTAAGGGGCAGATATATGAAAAGTGGCCATGCACCTAGTGCAGCGCAATTTTTCTTGTGCCAATTAATGACCCCCTAACACCACCATGAGTGCACCGTATTTAAAATATGGCGCACCATGGCGGTATTCAGTGGTACTAACGTGATCATTTTTTACCCTACTTTGGTGCTTTGCAGGATTAGCATCATAAATTTGGTTGGTAATCCTGCAAAGCACCCAGAGGCCCATTGAAAACAATGGGAGCCTCCACTTAACACATGCTCTCTGCAGGCGTTAAAAATGTTGATAAAAATGACACAAAGAAATCTCTTAGATTTATTTGTGTCATTTTTTTGCCCCCTCCCTAGTGCCGGAATGCCCTCCTTTCATACATTATGCCTGGCGCAGGCATATTGTGGGTGCAAGGGTTTACAAAGTGGTGCAATGCATGCACTGCGCCACTTTGTGAAAATGGTGTGGCATTTTTGACCTTCCAACTCCACATCAGCATAAAACAATGACGCTAATGAGGTGTTGGAATGGCGCACTGCATTCTTTAACCCCCGGGGTGCCTTGGATGAGGTGATCTCGACCCAGCACACGGTTCCCGTGTGCCTGGGACGAGATCACCTCCTCCTGCACCCGGCCAACGGGGGAGCGCTAGCGCTCCCCGTGGGCCCCCCACCCACACCCCCCGGTCGGGGGATGGAAGGGGAATCCCTTCCCCCTCCACCCCTAACCCCCCCTCGGCAATCTGATGACGTCAGCGTGCTCACAGCGCGCCGACGTCATCAATTGTTGCCGAGGACGCGCTCGAAGCCATTTGCTTCCAGCGCATCTAGGGAAAGGAACACAAGGAGGTGAGTCCTTCCCTTTTTGGGGGTTTTGAGGGGAAAACAGACACGGGGGAAAGGAAAGGGTTTTTCCTTTCCCCCTGTGCCTGTTTTCAGTGGATTGCTGCTCCACAATCGCGGGCAGGGCCCGCGATCGTGGAGCCGGAATCCCCACTAGGCACCAGGGATTCTTTTTTAATGTGATTTAGGGGACGACCCCTTGGGCAAGGGTCGCCCCCATTGGGGGCTTTTTTTTTCCTATTTCGGCCCCCCTGGGGCAGATCGCCTATTTTTCGGCCGATCTGCCCCCAGGAGGGAGGTCCGAAAACCACCAGACACCAGGGAATTTATTTTCATTATGTTTTTGGGGAGCGACCCCTTGGGCAAGGGTCACTCCCCTTGGGGGGCATAAATAATCCTATTTCGGTGGCCCCTGGGGGCAGATCCGCCATTTTTTCGGCCGATCCGCCCCCAGGGGGGTAAAAAAACACTAGAACACCAGGTATTTTATTTTCCTTATGCTTTTGGACAGCGACCCCTTAGGCAAGGGTCGCTGCCCCGGGGGCAATAATTATTTATATATTTCAGCCCCCCCGGGGCTAGATCAGCCATGTTTTTGGCCGATCTGGCCCCGGGGGGGGGGTCGAAACCCTCTAGGCGCCGGGGATTGTGGTGTGTGTGTTTTGTGTGTTTTGGGGCACCCGTTGGGCAAGGGTCAAAGGGGGTAAATTCTGTATTGGCCATTTCTGCCCACCTTGGAGGCAGATCGGCCTATTTATTTTTAGGCCCATCTGCCCCCAAGGGGGGCAAAAGGCACCAAGATGTCAGAGATGTTTGTTTTTTTTGGTTCCCTTTGTTTTTTTTGTGCTGGGGGCACCCCCATTTGCCCCCTTTGGCAAGGGTCACCCCCCCCCCCAAACAGGGTACAGAGCTGTTGGCCATTTCTGCCCCCCTTGGGGCAGATTGGCCTATTTTGTTTTAGGCCCATCTGCCCCCTAGGGGGGGCAGAAGCCACTTAGGCTCCAGGGACAGTTTCTAAGTTCTTGGTGGCGGGGTGTTTGTCAACCGGCAAAGTATTTGTATTTGTGATTATAACAGTTTATTTCTTCTTTTTGTTCGAGTTCAAAGCTTTTGCTTCCTTTTCTGTGGATCCTTGCGGTTTTGGCAGTAGTTGTCCTGCGGTTTGCATAGTTGCATGTTTTAGGTAAGTAAAAGCAATTTACTCCAAAGGAGTATTGTTGACATGCATGAATGACATGTTTGTAGGTAGTGTACTAAATGTAGTATTGTGTGTGAGTAGTTGAGTAGTTGCTGGTGAGTAGCCTTTTCAGGCAAGTGAGTAGTATAGTTTTTTAGTACATAACTAATTGTGATAAAGCTACACTTTGTTTATTACTCATTTTAGTGCTGGTGGTTGCTGGCAATCCATTTGTTATTAGTGAAGATCATGGCTAGCTGCAGAGTGACCGGTCAGCAGGTTGTTGGCATGCTTTTTGAGTCGTCTTCAGACCATGATTACGAGGCTGACTCTGCATCTGAGGCAGAAGAGGAAGTGAGAGATTCTGGCAGTGAGTTTTCTGTCCGAGAGAATTCTTCTGATGAGGAAGCCACTCTTAGTGCAGATGAAGGGCCTGTTTGAGAGGAAGACATTGATGTGCCAAGAGTGCAGCAGCCTGGGGCTGAAGGGTTTCCCATTAGAAGACCTGACACCTGGATTACCCCAAACATGGAGGAGCCACAGTTACCTGCATTTACTGGTCTCCCAGGGTGCAGAGTCAATAAAGAAAACTTTTTGCCTGTCGATTTCTTTCACTTGTTTATGGACGATGTATTTTTGGAAGAGATTGTGGAGCAGACTAATGTGTATGCCGAGCAATATTTGAGAGACAACGCTGCCAGACTTAGGCCTCAGTCTAGAGCTACTCAGTGGGTTCCCACATATCTGGAAGAGATGAAAACGTTTTTAGGTTTGACTTTTTTGATGGGGTTGATAAGGAAGCCGTCACTGGCTTCTTATTGGTCTACTAGTCCCTTGAAAGCAACGGCTATATTTCCTGCAACTATGACTCGTAATCGCTATTTGCTTCTTCTTCGTATGCTGCGTTTTGTAGACAATGCTTTAGCCTTGCCACGAGATCACCCTGATTGTGACCGTCTTTTCAAGATTAGGCCTGTCCTTGATCATTTTGTAGATCGGTTTTAAGAGGTCTATGTTCCAGGCAAAGAGATAAGTGTGGACGAGTCTTTGGTCCTTTTCAAGGGGGGTTTCGTTTTTAAGCAGTACATTCCTAGTAAGAGGGCACGGTATGGGATTAAATTGTATATGCTGTCAGAAAGCAGTACAGGATACGTGTATAATTTCTGGGTCTACACTGGTAGGGATTCCAGTATTGAACCTCCTGGTTGTCCGGCCACTTTTGGAGTTAGCGAAAACATTGTGTGGGAACTTGGTAGACGACTGTTTAACAAAGGTCACCATTTGTATGGAGATCATTTCTACACTGGAGTGCAGTTGTTCAAGGAGTTGTTTAGAGTAGACACTGTTGCTTGTGGCACAATCTGTTCTAACCGGAAAGGCTATCCAAAGGAGATTGTCTGCAAAAAACTTGAGAGGGGACAGTGCAGTGCCTTGCGGAATAATGAGCTGCTAGCTCTGAGATTTTCAGACAGGAAGGATGTGTACATGTTATCTACCATCCATGATGAGAGTACTTCCCCTGTGACTGTTTGGGGCCAGGTTGCCGAAGCGCTCAAACCTGCGTGCATTTTGGACTACAATAGGCACATGGGTGGTGTTGATAGAGTAGATCAGAGGTTAGAACCTTACACTGCTCTGCGTAAGTCTTATGTGTGGTATAAAAAGTTGGCCCTACATTTATTTAATCTAGCAACTTTTAATGCCTTTATTGTGTTCAAGGATTGTTCACCTGAGTTAAGGATGACATTTTTTAAATTTCAGGAGTCGGTGATAGAGAGCCTTATTGAGCTGGAACAGGCAAGAGTTCCTAGAGTAGCAGTGGTGGAGGAAGTGGCTAGATTGAAAGATCGCCACTTTCCAGATCACATTCCTCCCACTCCCAAGAAAGACTTACCCACTAAGAAATGTAGAGTATGTGCCCGAAGAGGTATCCTGAGGGAGAGCCAGATGTACTGCCCCGAAAGCCTGGGTTGTGTGTACCTGGCTGTTTTAGAAATTACCACACCAAGAAATATTTTGCGGAAATACCGTGAGCATAAACTGCCTATTTTATATTTTCATATGTTCAGTTTCGCGGATGGCTTTACTGTAATCTATTTAGTTAGAGCTTTTGTGTTTGTATTTGTGTACTTATTTTATAATTAGTTAGTGGTTTCTTTGTTGTTTATAAATGGAAAAAAAAGTGATGGCGGTGTGCGTGGGATGGAGGTTGGCTAGCGGTGTGCTTGGGGTGGCACTTGGCTGGCAGTGTTCTTGGGGTGGCGTTTGGCTGCCAGTGTGCGTGGGGTGGCGCTTGGCTGGCGGTGTGCTTGGGGTGGGTCTTGGCTGGCAATGTGCGTGGGGTGGCACTTGACTGGCGGTGTGCGTGGGGTGGCACTTGGCTGGCAGTGTGCTTGGGGTGGCACTTGGCTGGCAGTCTGCGTGGAGTGGTGCTTGGCTGGCGGTGTGCGTGGGGTGGCGCTTAGCTGGCAGTGCCAGCCAAACGTCAGTCCACACACTCCCATCAGCTAGTGTGACTGCTGTGTCAGGTATGTGGGCGTATGATGGGCCCTTGAGTGGCGCTGTCTGTCGATGCAAGTGTTGCAATGTGATGGGCCCATGGCTGTCAGTGTGAATGGTCTTGTGCATGTCATGTATGAAAGGTGTGTGAATGGACTGTAAAACGGTTGGTGCCTTGACGCAGCTTTACAGCTCACGAGCTGTGAGTCATTGGTTCAGTGTTTTGGCCTTTCAGTTCTTAACAGTGCATTTCACTTTTGTGAAATCTCTTGTTAATAAAATTTGATCTACTGAACCATCACTCACCCTCGTGCCAAATCCAACTAGTATGTGTGGTACAAATGACAAAACCTGCTCCGCTGTAATCAGGCGTCACAGCACACTTGTGACACACTAGGGGCCTGATTCTAACTTTGGAGGACGGTGTTAAACCGTCCCAAAAGTGGCGGATATACCACCTACCGTATTACGAGTTCCATAGGATATAATGGACTCGTAATACGGTAGGTGGTATATCCGCCACTTTTGGGACGGTTTAACACCGTCCTCCAAAGTTAGAATCAGGCCCTAGGTGTCTCAGGTGGGACCCTGATGATGAAGCATGCCACCAACTTGGTTGGTGGGTGAGGGGTCTTTTTCACATAAGCTAAGTGTGTTTCTTTTCACAATTTTAGTGTTTGGCACATCACAGATGTATGTGGACACATCAAAATGATATATTGCAAAACTACCTGTGTTTGGTGGGCAGGGGGCACCTATTTTTTTGGTCGTGGGTGAGGCCTTCATCTAGGGAAACCTACCAAACCCAGACATTTTTTAAAAGTAGACACCCCCAGGAGTCCAGGGAGGTGTGGCTTGCGTGGATCCCCCAACATTTTCTTACCCAGACTCCTCCGCAAACCTCAATATTTGCTTACAAAAGCATATTTTCCTGACTTTTCTTAGTAGGATCACCGCTCCAGCACAAAATTCCTACTCCCCAGAGTTCCCCTCAGTCTCCCAAATAAAATGACACCTCACTTGTGTGAGTCCCCAAAGCACAGTCAGCCTAAAGATGTATAAAAGAAGAATATGTCCTTATCAACTCGCTGTGCTATCCCCCCTATCTCTACAAGTTTTTGGCCTTATTCTGTTGCAGGCACCTGGCCCACCCACACAAGTGAGGTATAATTTTTCGGGAGACTTGGGGGAATGCTGGGTGGAAGGAAATTTGTGGCTCCTCTCAGATTCAAGAACTTTCTGTCACCGAAATGTGAGAAAAAAGTGTTTTTTTAGCCACATTTTGAGGTTTGCAAAGGACTCTGGGTAACAGAACTTGGTGAGAGCCCCACAAGTCACCCCGTCTTGGGTTCCCCTAGGTCTCTAGTTTTCAAAAATGCACTGGTTTGGTAGGTTTCTGTAGGTGCCGGCTGAGCTAGAGGCCAAAATCCACAGGTAGGCACTTTGCAAAAAACACCTCTGTTTTCTGTGGAAAAATGTGATGTGTCCACGTTGTGTTTTGGGGCATTTCCTGACGCCGGCACTAGGCCTACCCACACAAGTGAGGTACCATTTTTATCGGGAGACTTGGGGGACGCTGGGTGGAAGGAAATTTGTGGCTCCTCTCAGATTCCAGAAATTTCTGTCACCAAAATGTGAGGAAAAAGTGTTTTTTTAGTCAAATTGTGAGGTTTGCAAAGGATTTTGGGGAACAGAACCTGGTGAGAGGCCCACAAGTCACCCTGTCTTGGATTCCTACGTCTCTAGTTTTCAAAAATGCCCAGGTTTGGTAGGTTTCACTAGATGCCGGCTGAGCTAGAGGCCAAAATCCACAGGTTGGCACTTTGCAAAAAACACCTCTGTTCCCTGTGGAAAAATGTGATGTGTCCACATTGTGTTTTGGGGCATTTCTTGTCACGGGCACTAGGCCTACCCACACAAGTGAGGTACCATTTTTATCAGGAGACATGGGGGAACGCTGGGTGGAAGGAAATTTGTGGCTCCTCTCAGATTCGAGAACTTTCTGTCACCGAAATGTGAGGGAAAAGTGTTTTTTTAGCCAAATTTTGAGGTTTGCAAAGGATTCTGGGTAACAGAACCTGGGGAGAGCCCAAAAAGTCACCCTGTCTTGGGTTCCCCTAGGTCTCTAGTTTTCAAAAATGCCCAGGTTTGGTAGGTTTCCCTAGGTGCCGGCTGAGCTAGAGGCCAAAATCCACAGGTTGGCACTTTCCAAAAAACACCTCTGTTTTCTTTGAGAAAATGTGATGTGTCCACTTTGTGTTTTGGGGCATTTCCTGTCGCAGACACTAGGCCTACCCACACAAGTGAGGTACCAGTTTTATTGGGAGACTTGGGGGAACGCTGGGTGGAAGGACATTTGTCGCTCCTCTCAGATTCCAGAACTTTCTGTCACCGAAATGTGAGAAAAAAGTGTTTTTTTAGCCACATTTTGAGGTTTGCAAAGGATTCTGGGTAACAGAACCTGATGCGAGCCCCACAAGTCACCCCATCTTGGATTCCCCAAGGTCTCTAGTTTTAAAAAATGCACAGGTTTGGTAGGTTTCCCTAGGTGTCAGCTGAACTAGAGGCCAAAATCCACAGGTAGGCACTTTGCAAAAAACACCTCTGTTTTCTGTCGAAAAATGTGATGTGTCCACGTTGTGTTTTAGAGCATTTCCTGTCGCGGGCACTATGCCTACCCACACAAGTGAGGTACCATTTCTATCGGGAGACTTGAGGGAATGCTGGGTGGAAGGAAATTTGTGGCTCCTCTCAGATTCCAGAACTCTCTGTCACGGAAATGTGAGGCAAAAGTGTTTTGTTAGCCACATTTTGAGGTTTGCAAAGGACTCTGGGTAACAGAACCTGGTGAGAGCCCCACAAGTCACCCGTCTTGGATTCCCCTAGGTCTCTAGTTTTCAAAAATGCACAGGTTTGGTAGGTTTTCCTAGGTGCCGGCTGAGCTAGAGGCCAAAATCCACAGGTAGGGACTTTGCAAAAAACACCTTTGTTTTCTTTGAGAAAATGTGACGTGTCCAGTTTGTGTTTTGGGATATTTCCTGTCTGGGGCACTAGGCCTACCCACACAAGTGAAGTACCATTTTTATCGGGAGACTTGGGGCAACATAGAATAGCAAAACAAGTGTTATTGCCCCTTGTCTTTCTCTAAATTTTTTCCTTCCAAATATAAGACAGTGTGTCAAAAGGACGTCTATTTGAGAAATGTCCTGTAATTCACATGCTAGTATGGGCACCCCGGAATTCAGATCTGTGCAAATAACCACTGCTCCTCAACACCTTATCTTGTGCCCATTTTGGAAATACAAAGGTTTTCTTGATACCTATTTTTTATATTTCAGCAAATGAATTGCTGTATACCCGGTATAGAATGAAAACCCACTGCGGGGTGCAGCTCATCTATTGGCTCTGGGTACGTAGGGTTCTTGATGAACCTACAAGCCCTATATATCCCCGCACCCAGTAGAGTCCAGCAGACGTAACAGTATATTGCTTTCAAAAATCTGACATCGCAGAAAAAAGTTACAGAGTAAAACGCAGAGAACAACTGCTGGTTTTTTTCACCTCAATTTCAATTTATTTTTTTATTTCAGTTACGATTTTCTGTAGGAAACCCTTGTAGGATCTACACAAATTACCCATTGCTGAATTCAGAATTTTGTCTACTTTTCAGAAATGTTTAGGGTTCTGGGATCCAGCATTGGTTTCATGCCTATTTCTGTCACTGAGTGGAAGGAGGCTGAAAGCACAAAAAATCGTAAAAATGGGGTATGTCACAGTAAAATGCCAAAGTTGTGTTGAAAAATTGGGTTTTTGGATTCCAGTCAGCCTGTTCCTGAAAGCTGGGAAGCTGGTAATTTTAGCACCGCAAACCCTTTGTTGATGCCATTTTCAGGGAAAAAAAACACAAGCCTTCTTCTGCAGCCCTTTTATCCAATTGTTTTGAAAAAAATAACTTTTCACTGTATTTTGGCTCATTTCTTGGCCTCCTTCAGGGGAACCCACAAAGTCTGGGTACCTCTAAAATCCATAGGATGTTGTAAAAAAGGATGCAATTTTGGCGTGAGTAGCTTATGTGGACAAAATGTTATGAGGGCCTAAGCGCGAACTGCCTCAAATAGCCAAAAAAAGGCTTGCCACCTGAGGGGGAAAAGGCCTGGCAGCGAAGGGGTTAATCTGGCCCTACCTACCTTGCATTACTTCAACTTTAATTTAAATAGGTGCTTCACAATAATCACTAGAAAATTTACCATATTTTGTGAACACTGGAAAACAAAGGCTTTGTCAGTCAGTTAAAATTCTTTATTTGGCTAAATCATTGCCATAAAAGCACAGAGAACAACAAATAATGATTAAAACTAGTGATTAAAAATGCTGCAAAATAAAATGCAACACCCTATAAAAGGGTAATCATTAAAACATCATTACAAAACCAACATCTCATACCTTTTCCTTATGCAAAGAGCAGATCTAATAAAATTCAGAACTGCACAACAACTTTTCAAAGAATCAAGATTCTGCAAAAAAATTCATAGCTTCACGCTATTTGAACCCATCCACTTCCAAACCTGGAATTAGAAAGGACTTTCTTGGACATTTTCTAGAGAGCAGAACAGAGTAAAGTGACTCGTGTTTTGTTGTGTAACATGATTACGATAACACAGGGCGACATCCTGCACCAAGCCTCCCTGAACAAGAAACGCAGCCCTAAAGTGTATCAGGTTTAGCCTAAAGAAAGTTAACAGGGCATGGTAACATGAATATGAGAACCAAGTCAAATATTGCTCTGTATTATTTGTTGTTCAATCAAAATATCCAAGTCCGCTAGTTTCAAATTCAAAATATTTAGCAATCTACTATTTCTCACAAATTCTTTGTAGTGCTTTTTTACCAGTATCTTGAGATCCCGACACATACAAATTGGTTCTAAAAATATTTCAGGGAGACCAATCTCAGTCAAAAGTGTTTTAAAATACTTAAACCATGGAATTGTCTCAATATGTTGCAAAGGCAACCAATCCAAAATACATTCTGTAGTAAATTTCCCTTTTGGGTTCAACCAGCATTTCACCCAGAGTAAACGGGTAGCAATTTTAAATTGATCCTCCACGAAAGCTAACCCAAATTCCTCGAGAGCAAAAAAGTTAGCTGTATTCCTTGGGATAGCTAACAGGCGGCGGGCAAAGCCATTTTCAACTTGTTGAATTGTCTCAATGTCCTGGAACTCCCAACTCCACCTCTATATACGACAGCAGAAAAGCTTTTTTAAAAATATTGTAAGCATTTCTGCCGAGGGTTTGTGATTTTAATTTCACGCAAAGCAAAAAATAGCCTCAGAACTCCTCAGCATCTGCTGAGATTTTATTGCAATAAGATCTTCCCAAGAGGTATTGGAGCTAAAACCAATCCCTAAGTAGTTAAAAACGTTTGTTCTGTGCAAGACCATTCCCCTCATAACGTGTGTCATTGTTTTAACATATTTTGGGCCACGGAACATTACAAAGGTTTTTGTTTGGTTTATCCTGAAATCTAACCCCTCCATAAATTCTCTAAATGACAGTCAAAATTTGAAGACTAAGGCCCATATTTACACTATTTGACGCAAATCAGTGCTTGGGCAGATTTGCGTCAAAAAGTTTACTGCCGGCTAACGCCATTCCAACGTGCCAGCCGGGTGCCTTATTTATGGAATGAGTTAGCCGGCGCTGCGGCATGGTTAGCCTAAAAATAAATGACGGTAACCGTCAGCGGAGGCGAAGGGAAGACTGGGGCTTATGCGCCAAAGAATGGTGCAAGTCAGGTTAGAATAAAAAATATTGGCTCTAACCTGACTTGTGCCATTTTTTGATGCACAACCCCCATGGAAATGACTCCTGACTTAGCAAAGACAGGACTCATGCCCCCCTTCACAATGGCCATGCCCAGGGGACTTCTGTCACAGTGGCGTGTAAGGGGGCCCAAGTTAGGCCCCCGTATGCCACTTAAAAAAAAAAGAATTATACTTACCTGCACTTACCTGCACTCACCATGGATAGGTCCCCGCATCCATGGGTATCCTCCAGGGGTGGGCGAGGGTTGCAGGGGGTGTCCCTGGGTGCAGGGAAGGGAACCTGTGGACTGCATCCCTGGTCTCCCACCATGGAAATGAGCCCACAGGCACCTTAACGCCTGCCCTGACCCAGGCACCATGTTTTAAGGCCCGCCTCCTCCTGTGCGTCATTTTGACGCCAGAGGATAAATAAGGCGCACATGCCTTAGAGACATTAGTTGCACGGGAACGCCTACCTTGCATGTCATTAGCGCAAGGTAGGTTTTCACGTACAAAAAATGACTCAAACTCCATAACTTTGGAGCTAGACGGGTCTAGCGCCAAAGTATCAATATGTTACGTTTTTGCTGAATTTGCTTAAAAATAATGATGCAAATCCGGCGCAAACAGAGTATAAATATGGGCCTAATTGTGGTATGAGATAGTAAAACCATGTCATCTGGGCTTAGTAGTATTGGGATTGGGAATCCACCCAACCTGTGTACTTCCACAACAGCCTGGTTTGGATGGTCCAATATACCATTAATATAAATAAAAAATGAAAAGGGGGCAAGAATACACCCCTGTCTCACCCCTCTGGATGATGATATCTGGGGTGTCGATTCTCCCTGTAGCCCATAGTGAACCATCACATTTAAAACATAAAGAAGCAGCTTCATCAAAATAAGTAAGTCAGACTTAAAGTCCAAGGTATCCATAATAACCCCGAGGTTATCCCTATTTACAAGGTCAAATGCACTTGTAAGATCTTTAAAGGCTAAATGATTAGACCCTTTTTTTCATGGATGTACCTACTGATAATGAGATTAAAGTTTGAAACTTGTTCAATTGTGCCAACCCCTGCCCTTAAGCCAAATTGAACTGGCGTTAGCACCTTGCATGCCTCTGCCCACATTTCTAGATGGCCCACAATTACCCTTCCTAATATTTTAGCTGGACCATCTATCAGGGAAATTGCCCTATATCACATTGGTGAGGATCGATCCCCTATCTTAAAAATCTGAACCAGTATTGCTTATCTCCAAGGTCCAGGACCTTAGCGTCAACAGCACTTCTCAGAAACTTTGTAAGTAAGGGGGACCATAATTTGATATCTGCTTTGAAGAAATCTACTGGCACCCCATCAGGGCCTGGATATTTACCAGGGGCTGAAAGATTGAATGCCCTTTCGGCTTTCCCCACTTCGATAGGCATTGATAAAGGAACGGACAGAGTTCTGCTACTTGATTCTCCTCACTCGACTGTCCAGATGGACTGAATTGAATGTGTAATGCAAAACCAAATCCTCTACCAGGGCCATCGCTCCCATTCTAGGTCTATCAAATTCTATAAAAAAGGGCAATACATGACCTCCCAAAACTTTACATTATTCTTTGTAACAGCAGCTTCATTTAGATCCTCCTAAGCTAAAAACCTGATTTCTTCTTTCCTACTCTCCACCATGGCCTTATATTCCTGTCCAGCCCTACGGACCGCCTTTGGGCAATGGGGCCTATCTTTTAAAGCATACAGTAACTGTTTATGTGCTTCCAAGCATGCCTTATTAAACCAGAAAAATATAAGAGCAGGTTGTGGAGATCTCAAGACTGTCAGGCCTACACAAATATTCTTTATTGGAAACCATATTATCTTGTATAATTTTACTTGAAAAAGAAATTGGGTTAATTTGTTCCCATTTAATTTTGATACCCTTATTCTTGTTAAATAACCACTTATGCTTCAGATCTATAGGGTTATAATAAATATTAATATTTAAAGTGGTACAAAGAGGGCTATGGTCGCTCAAACAATTTGCAACAACATTAAATTCAGAAGACAAATGCATAGAATCCACAAAAATAATTACAAAATCCATAACATTTCCATTAATCCCCCCTGAGAAAGTTGGAATTGTATCGGAGCTAAACACCGCCCCCCTGGAGTTCAAGTATGTGCAAATCTAATTTGCATAATATCGTGCCAGAGTATAAAATGAGGACACACCCAAGGGAAGTATGCTTAAAATGGGCTCTACTCAACCCATCATTATCCTGTGAAACTTCACATGTCTCAGCCTTGTCGAAACCACATAATTTGGTTTTAAACTCCCCCACCCAAACCACTATTATTTTCTTGTTCCACTTGGCTAAAAAACTATCAATGAATTCATAACATCTTGAAGGGCTCCAAGTGCAAAATTGTTGAAGATATAATTATAAAAATTTACTAACAAAAAGTCTCACTTTCCCCTAATAGATAATAATGACACCAGGAATTGCAGAAGGTACCAAACCACAGACATTTTGACTTAGCTAATTTTAAGGAAACAAAAATAGCAAGGCGCTCTCTAGGTCTACCTGCTATCAAGGGTAAGGCCCGTTGAATTGAAGAAAATAAACCTTCCAAATAAATGTGGCTCATCAGCCAAGTCTCCTGCATGCAGATCACGTCCTGGGTTCATATGATGCTTAGCCAATCCTGATTGTTCCATTTTCGCCAAGCACCTGCATATGCTCAACCCTCTTTGTGGAGAAAGTGATGAGGGGACAATAACCTCGTTCACAGTCAACCCATTTTCCCCTTCTGCGCCTGCTCACTCTCCATCACCAGCCACTAGATAATGTGCCCCTTGACAATTTAATGCTGAGCCATCTTCTATTAGAGGAGCATTCAGTCAATCAATTTGATCCAAGGAGGCAAAAACACTGAGGACCTAATTACGACCCTGGCGGTCTTTAGACTGCCAGGGTCGCAGTGGTGGTCTGACTGCTGCCAAAGCAGTGGTCCGCCCCTTTGGCAGCGGTCAGACTGCCATATTATGACCGTAGTGATTGCGCAACGGTTGGACTGCCAGCACTGCCAGTTCTTCTCCACTGGAGGGATAGGAGGTGCTGGCGGTCCTCATCCACCAGGACAGTGCTGATGGATTACGACCCCCCCTCCATCAGCTTTTACATGGCGGTAGCACCGCCATGTAAAGGCTGGCGGAGACAGGGTGCACTGTCCATGCACTTGACATGGGCAGTGCAGGGGCCCTCAAAGACAGCCCTGTCTCGCTGTTTACAGCACGACAGGTGCTGGTGCACCCTACGCACTGCAGCATTACCACCGGCTCAATTATGAGCTGGTGTCAGTATTGTGGACTGTTTCCTGCTGGGCCAGCGGGTAGGATCTTCTGCTGACCCAGCGGGAATCTCTTAATTGGGCCCACGGGAAGGTGGCTGCACTGGTGGCAACCTGACAGCGGGAGTTTGGTGGACGGCCTTTTCTGTCCACCAAACTCATAATGATCCCTTGAATCTGTTCTCAGTCAAAATACTTCGAGGTGCATTATGGTTAGGTAAATGGATAAATGGATCTTTCCTTAATTCCCAGTACAAGTGTCAATAAAAAAAAACAATGGTAATATTTTTATGCTGTTTTGTTTTAAGATTCCCGCTCTTACACTGACATGAACTGCCCCCACCAACAACAACTGTGTCTCCTGATGTTTGATGCAATAAGGGTCCGATGCCTCCCACCCACTGAGTTAAAATAATCTCCTTCAATAAATCCCCATGACCTAACAAGTTAACCAATACGCCACTTCATTTAATAAAGCTGATGTTTGCTCAACATCAGCTTTATTAAATGCTGATGTTGAGCCCAGCAGATGCTGGGCCAGGCGGAACATCTGTCAGAACAACTACATAAGGGCAGACTGCGGGTGAAAGGTGAATCACTGGTAATTTAGGTAAATCCATCACAGTATTTCCCATTGGGGGCTTCCGCGGTCATTGGGGCACACAATTTCCATTTGTTTGTCTAGGCTTAACGCCAGCCAAGAAGCTTCCTGTAATATTTTTTTCCTCCCCTGTTAAAAGTTTAATGGGCTGAATATTTGGTTTGCTCTTTACAGCCTTGTCGGCTACTATCCTCCCCTTTTTTTAATCTTCCAAGAGGTTTATGGTTGAGGTACCTTTAAGAAGGACTTTAAAAGATTACAACTCCATCTCTAGGGCCAATAGGCGCGAGAAGACTGGTCCCAACTTTAAATCTAATAAGTCGCTAAGGGAACTTCTAATATCTTCCCAAACAGAACATGTAAGTAAGTGAGACATCTATAGTTGAGGAGGAGATGGCTTTAACATGTCTCTTTTGCCCAGATACTGAGCCCTGATTGTGAGTACAAACATTATTAGGCATCCGTCTTTGGCGCTTTGCTGCTGTGTCAGGCTCTGGGGAAACAATGTGAGGAACCTTTGAATTCAATGACTCATTGATATTCAAATTTGTAACTGGTGCTCTCCCCGCTACCCCCCTATCCTTACTCTCAACATGTACCATAAGCTCCCCTTGGTGCCATATCAAAGGTGAGGATGGCTGAGATGGTAAAATATCAATAGGCTACCCGAACTACATTGAGAAGAATTTGGGTGAGTTGTTTCATTTGATGCCTCCCTTACAGAAAATGATGTGAGAGAAGTTGCCATGTCCTCCGCAGTGAGTGAAAGCATTCTTTCTTCAAATTTTATTTCATTTGTAATAATGTGTTGGACTTTTTTGCTTCTGCAGGGTCATCCCCAATCTTTTTGCTTCCTGACTCCTCTTTTTTCTGACCTGTTGCTGTTGGCTTTTGAACTCCGAGCACTTTACCACTGCTAACCAGTGCTAAAGTGCATATGCTCTCTGTGTAAAATTTTATGTAATTGGTTTATCCATGATTGGCATATTTGATTTACTAGTAAGTACCTAGTAAAGTGCACTAGAGGTGCCAGGTCCTGTGAATCAAATGCAACTAGTGGGCCTGCAGCACTGGTTGTGCCACCCACATAAGTAGCACTGTAATCATGTCTCAGACCTGCCACTGCAGTGTCTGTGTGTGCAGTTTTAACTGTAAATTCGACTTGGCAAGTGTACCTACTTCCCAGGCCTAAACCTTCCCTTTTCTTACATGTGAGGCACCCCTAAGGTAGGCCCTAGGTAGCCCCAAGGGCAGGGTGCAGTGTATGGTTAAGGTAGGACATATAGTAATGTGTTTTATATGTCCTGACAGTGAAATATTGCTAAATTTGTTTTTCACTGTTGCAAGGCCTGTACCTCTCATAGGTAAACATGGAGGCTACCATTACATATGATTAAAGTGTAGATTCCCTTTCGGAGCGGATGGACATGTGGAGTTTGGGGTCTCTGAGCTCACAATTTAAAAATACATCTTTTAGTAAAGTTGATTTTAAGATTGTGTGTTTGAAAATGGCACTTTTTTAAAGTGAGCATTTTCTTGCTTATACCATTTCTGTGACTCTGCCTGTTTGTGGATTCTCTGTCTGGGTCAGTTTGACAGTTGGGCTGAAACACTTCTGGAAACATCAGGAACCTCTCCCCGGAGAAGAGCTGAAGAGTTGAGGAAGAAGAGCTGCCCTGCCTGTGACTGTGCTTTGTGGAGCTATCCTGCAGTTGTTGCTTCTGCCAGAGTAAGAGGGCAAAGACTGGACTTTGTGTGCCTTCCATCTTGTGAAGAAATCTTCAAGGGCTTGATTTAGAGCTTGCCTCCTGTTGTTTGAAGTCTCAGGGACAGCAAAGACTTCTCTCTGCCAGCACCTGGCGTCTCTGGAGAGACTCCTGCTCTGACAAGTGGTGCCCTATCCAGTACCTGGGCCCTTGAAAGGAAAGCTGGTGGAAATCCAAGGAAATCGACTTCGGACGACTTCGGACCGCCGCTGCTGCTAAATCCGGTGATGCTGCCTGCAACCGACTTGGTGATCTTTGTAGGAGGCTGGACTGGCTTGTAGTGAGTACCAAGGGGTACTTGCACCTTGCACCAGGCCCAGTTATCCCTTATTAGTGTATAGGGTGTCTAGCAGCTTAGGCTGATAGATAATGGTAGCTTAGCAGAGCAGCTTAGGCTGAACTAGGAGACGTGTGAAGCTACTACAGTACCACTTAGTGTCATATGCACAATATCATAAGAAAACACAATACACAGTTATACTAAAAATAAAGGTACTTTATTATTATGACAATATGCCAAAGTATCTTAGAGTGTACCCTCAGTGAGAGGATAGGAAATATACACAAGATATATATACACAATAGCAAAAATATGCAGTATAGTCTTAGAAAACAGTGCAAACAATGTATAGTTACAATAGGATGCAATGGGGAAACATAGGGATAGGGGCAACACAAACCATATACTCCAGAAGTGGAATGCGAACCACGAATGGACCCCAAACCTATGTGACCTTGTAGAGGGTCGCTGGGACTATTAGAAAATAGTGAGAGTTAGAAAAATAACCCTCCCCAAGACCCTGAAAAGTGAGTGCAAAGTGCAATAAAGTTCCCCTAAGGACAAAATAGTCGTGTTAGAAGAATAATGCAGGAAAGACACAAACCAGCAATGCAACAACTGTGGATTTCCAATCTAGGGTACCTGTGGAACAAGGGGACCAAGTCCAAAAGTCACAAGCAAGTCGGAGATGGGCAGATGCCCAGGAAATGCCAGCTGCGGGTGCAAAGAAGCTTCAACTGGACAGAAGAAGCTGAGGTTTCTGCAGGAACGAAAAGGGCTAGAGACTTCCCCTTTGGTGGACGGATCCCTCTCGCCTTGGAGAGTCGTGCAAAAGTGTTTTCCCGCCGGAAGGACGCCAACAAGCCTTGCTACACGCAAATCGTGCGTTTAGCGTTTTTGGACGCTGCTGGGGCCCAGGAGGGACCAGGAGGTCGCAAATTGGACCTGCAGAGAGAGAGGACGTCGAGCAAGACAAAGAACCCTCACTGAAGCAGGTAGCACCCGGAGAAGTGCCAGAAACAGGCACTATGAGGATGCGTGAAACGGTGCTTGCCGAAGTTGCACAAAGGAGTCCCACGTCGCCGGAGACCAACTTAGAAAGTCGTGCAATGCAGGTTAGAGTGCCGTGGACCCAGGCTTGGCTGTGCACGAAGGATTTCCGCCGGAAGTGCACAGGGGCCGGAGTAGCTGCAAAGTCGCGGTTCCCAGCAATGCAGCCCAGCGAGGTGAGGCAAGGACTTACCTCCACCAAACTTGGGCTGAAGAGTCACTGGACTGTGGGGGTCACTTGGACAGCGTCGCTGGATTCGAGGGACCTCGCTCGTCGTGCTGAGAGGAGACCCAAGGGACCGGTAATGCAGCTTTTTGGTGCCTGCGGTTGCAGGGGGAAGATTCCGTCGACCCACAGGAGATTTCTTCGGAGCTTCTGGTGCAGAGAGGAGGCAGACTACCCCCACAGCATGCACAAGCAGGAAAACAGTCGAGAAGGCGGCAGGATCAGCGTTACAGAGTTGCAGTAGTCGTCTTTGCTACTATGTTGCAGGTTTGCAGGCTTCCAGCGCGGTCAGCGGTCGATTCCTTATCAGAAGGTGAAGAGGGAGATGCAGAGGAACTCGGCTGAGCTCATGCATTCGGTATCTGAAGTTTCCCCAGAGACAGAGACCCTAAATAGCCAGAAAAGAGGGTTTGGCTACCTAGGAGAGAGGAAAGGCTACTAACACCTGAAGGAGCCTATCACAAGGAGTCTCTGACGTCACCTGGTGGCACTGGCCACTCAGAGCAGTCCAGTGTGCCAGCAGCACCTCTGTTTCCAAGATGGCAGAGGTCTGGAGCACACTGGAGGAGCTCTGGACACCTCCCAGGGGAGGTGCAGGTCAGGGGAGTGGTCACTCCCCTTTCCTTTGTCCAGTTTCGCGCCAGAGCAGGGGCTAAGGGGTCCCTGAACCGGTGTAGACTGGCTTATGCAGAATTGGGCTCATCTGTGCCCAACAAAGCATTTCCAGAGGCTGGGGGAGGCTACTCCTCCCCTGCCTTCACACCATTTTCCAAAGGGAGAGGGTGTCACACCCTCTCTCAGAGGAAGTTCTTTGTTCTGCCATCCTGGGCCAGGCCTGGCTGGACCCCAGGAGGGCAGTTGCCTGTCTGAGGGGTTGGCAGCAGCAGCAGCTGCAGTGAAACCCCAGGAAGGGTAGTCTGGCAGTACCAGGGTCTGTGCTACAGACCACTGGGATCATGGAATTGTACCAACAATGCCAGGATGGCATAGAGGGGGCAATTCCATGATCATAGACATGTTACATGGCCATATTCGGAGTTACCATGGTGAAGCTACATATAGGTAGTGACCTATATGTAGTGCACGCGTGTAATGGTGTCCCCGCACTCACAAAGTTCAGTGAATTGGCTCTGAACAATGTGGGGGCACCTTGGCTAGTGCCAGGGTGCCCTCACACTAAGTAACTTTGCACCTAACCTTTGCCAGGTAAAGGTTAGACATATAGGTGACTTATAAGTTACTTAAGTGCAGTGTAAAATGGCTGTGAAATAACGTGGACGTTAGTTCACTCAGGCTGCAGTGGCAGGCCTGTGTAAGAATTGTCAGAGCTCCCTATGGGTGGCAAAAGAAATGCTGCAGCCCATAGGGATCTCCTGGAACCCCAATACCCTGGGTACCTCAGTACCATATACTAGGGAATTATAAGGGTGTTCCAGTAAGCCAATGTAAATTGGTAAAAATGGTCACTAGCCTGTCAGTGACAATTTGGAAAGAAATGAGAGAGCATAACCACTGAGGTTCTGGTTAGCAGAGCCTCAGTGAGACAGTTAGTCACTACACAGGTAACACATTCAGGCACACTTATGAGCACTGGGGCTCTGGGCTACCAGGGTCCCAGTGACACATACAACTAAAACAACATATATACAGTGAAAAATGGGGGTAACATGCCAGGCAAGATGGTACTTTCCTACACAACCCCCCCCCCAAACGAAGGAAAATAAGACTAGCCATTACCTGATGAGTCTTCATTGTCTAAGTGGAAATATCTGGAGAGTCCATCTGCATTGGAGTGGCTACTCCCAGGTCTATGTTCCACTGTATAGTCCATTCCCTGTAGGGATATGGACCACCTCAACAATTTAGGATTTTCACCTTTCATTTGTTTTAGCCAAAGTAGAGGTTTGTGGTCTGTCTGAACAATGAAGTGAGTGCCAAACAGGTATGGCCTCAACTTCTTCAGAGCCCAGACCACAGCAAAGGCCTCCCTCTCAATGGCAGACCAATGCTTTTCTCTAGGGGTCAACCTTCTACTAATAAAAGCAACAGGTTGATCCTGGCCCTCAGAATTAAGTTGTGATAGGACTGCCCCTACTCCTAATTCAGATGCATCAGTTTGGACATAGAATTTTTTAGAGTAACAAGGGCTTTTCAGGACAGGTGCAGAGCACATGGCCTGCTTCAGCTCCTCAAAAGCTTTCTGACAGTTTGCTGTCCATAATACCTTTTTAGCCATTTTCTTGGAAGTGAGGTCATTAAGAGGGGCTGCAATGGAGCCATAGTTCTTAATGAACCTCCTGTAATACCCAGTGAGGCCTAGGAAGGCTCTCACCTGAGTCTGAGTGGTAGGGGGAACCCAATCAATAATTGTTTGGATTTTCCCCTGAAGTGGTGCAATCTGTTCCCCACCAACAAGGTGTCCCAGATAAACCACCTTACCCTGCCCTATATGGCACTTTGAAGCCTTGATAGTGAGGCCTGCCTTTTGCAGGGCCTCCAAAACTTTCCAAAGGTGGACCAGGTGATCATCCCAGCTGGAGCTAAAGACAGCTATATCGTCCAAATATGCTGCACTGAAAGCTTCCAGCCCTTGCAGGACTGTGTTCACCAACCTCTGAAAAGTGGCGGGTGCATTTTTCAAACCAAAAGGCATTACAGTAAACTGGTAATGTCCTCCAATGGTAGAAAATGCAGTCTTAGGTTTAGCATCTTCTGACAATTTGATCTGCCAATACCCTGCAGTCAAATCAAAAGTGCTTAGATACTTGGCAGATGCCAGTGTATCTATGAGCTCATCTGCCCTGGGTATAGGGTGAGCATCAGTTTTGGTTACCAAGTTGAGACCTCTATAGTCTACACAAAACCGCATTTCTTTTTTTCCATCTTTAGAATTGGGTTTTGGTACCAGTACCACAGGAGAAGCCCATGGACTGTCAGAGTGCTCAACCACTCCTAGTTCCAACATTTTCTGAACTTCTTGCTTTATGCAGTCCCTGACATGGTCAGGCTGCCTATAGATCTTACTTTTGACAGGTAAACTGTCTCCAGTATCCATAGTGTGCTCACACCAAGAAGTGGTGCCTGGCACAGTAGAGAAGAGTTCTGAAAATTGTCCTAGGAGATTTATGCAATTATCTTTCTGCTCAGCAGTAAGACAATCAGCCAAAACTACACCTTCCACAAGAGCATCTTGTTCTGTGGAAGAGAAGAGATCAGGTAGAGGATCACTGTCTTCTTCCTGTCCTTCATCTGTTGCCATGAGCAGGGTGAGATCAGCCCTGTCATAGTAGGGTTTCAGGCGGTTGACATGGAGCACCCTAAGGGGACTCCTGGCAGTGCCTAAGTCAACCAAGTAGGTGACTTCACCCTTCTTTTCAACAATTGTGTGGGGTCCACTCCATTTATCTTGGAGTGCTCTTGGGGCCACAGGCTCCAAGACCCATACTTTCTGCCCTGGTTGGTACTGAACCAAAACAGCCTTCTGATCATGCCATTGCTTCTGGAGCTCTTGGCTGGCCTGAAGGTTTTTACTGGCCTTTTTCATGTACTCAGCCATCCTTGATCTGAGGCCAAGTACATAATCCACAATATCCTGCTTAGGAGCTTTTAAAGGTTGTTCCCAACCCTCCTTTACAAGTGTGAGTGGACCCCTAACAGGGTGTCCAAAAAGAAGTTCAAAGGGGCTGAAGCCCACTCCTTTCTGGGGTACCTCCCTGTAGGCAAAAAGGAGGCATGGTAGAAGGATATCCCATCTCCTGCGGAGTTTTTCAGGGAGTCCCATAATCATGCCTTTGAGAGTTTTATTAAATCTCTCCACCAGTCCATTTGTTTGTGGATGATAGGGTGTTGTGAACTTGTACGTTACACCACACTCCTTCCACATGGCCTTTAAGTATGCAGACATGAAATTGCTTCCCCTGTCTGATACCACTTCCTTTGGGAAGCCCACCCTGGAAAATATTCCCAGGAAGGCCTTTGCCACTGCAGGAGCTGTAGTGGTCCTTAAAGGAATTGCTTCAGGATATCTTGTGGCATGGTCCACTACCACCAAGATAAACCTATTGCCTGAAGCAGTAGGAGGGTCAAGGGGGCCAACTATGTCAACCCCTACCCTTTCAAAGGGAACCCCAACCACAGGCAGTGGGATAAGGGGTGCCTTTGGAGTGCCACCTGTTTTGCCACTGGCTTGACAGGTTTCACAGGACTTACAAAATTCCTTTGTGTCCTCAGACATCCTAGGCCAATGAAACAATGGTACCAATCTGTCCCAAGTTTTCATTTGACCCAGGTGCCCAGCTAAGGGAATGTCATGTGCCAGTGTTAGGAGGAACTTTCTGTACTCCTGAGGAATCACTAATCTCCTGGCAGCTCCAGGTTTAGGATCCCTATGCTCAGTGTACAAGAGGTTGTCCTCCCAGTAAACTCTGTGAGAGTCACTGACATCCCCATTAGCCTGTTTGACAGCTTGCTGTCTGAGACCCTCTAATGTGGGACAGGTTTGCTGTGCCACACTCAGCTCCTCCCTGGCAGGCCCCCCTTCACCCAAAAGCTCAGCAGTGTCTGCTTCCAGCTCCTCTGGTGTAGGTTCTGCACAGGGAGGGAATTCTTCTTCCTCAGAAGTAGAATCCACTGTAGAGGGAGGGATAGTAGGAAGTGGTTTGCTTCTACTAGCCCTAGCTTTAGGGAGCACTTGGTCCATTGTTCCAGGATCCAAGCTTCCCTGTCCTTTTTGCTTTTTGGCCTGAGCCCTTGTCAAAGCAAAAATATGCCCTGGGATGCCCAGCATTGCTGCATGGGCCTCCAACTCCACATCTGACCAAGCTGATGTCTCCAAATCATTCCCTAATAGACAGTCTACAGGTAAATCTGAAGCTACCACAACTTTCTTTGGACCAGTTACCCCCCCCCCAGTTGAGATTTACAACAGCCATGGGGTGGCTTTGTGTTATGTTGTGAGCATCGGTTACTTGGTACTGGTGTCCAAGTATGTGTTGTTCAGGGTGTACTAGTTTCTCAATCACCATTGTGACACTGGCACCTGTGTCCCTGTAGGCCTGGACCTCAACACCATTTATTAGGGTTAGTTGCTTGTACTTCTCCAAGTTATGGGGGCAAGCAACCAAAGTGGCTAAATCAATAGCCCCTTCAGAGACTAAAGTAGCCTCTGTGGTCTCCCTAATCAGACCAACCCCAACTAAATTACCAAAAGTGAGCCCAGCTACTCCCTTGGATTGGCTATTAGTAGGTTTGCTCCCACCACTACTGCTATTAGTAGGGACACTAGGTGTAGCAGTAGGGGTTGTAGTGGTAGGAGCTGTGGTGCCTTTCTTTGGACAACTGGGATCTGTTGTCCAATGGCCTTTTATTTTACATAAATAGCACCATGGTTTCTTTTCCTTGTTCTGATTAAAGGAGGATTTGGGCCCACCACCCCCACCAGAGTGTTTTTGTGGGCCTGATGAAGACTCATTTTTAGATTTGTCCCCACCCTTGTCTGAAGACTTACCATCCTTCTTTTTGTTGCCATCTTTGTCACCCCCTGTATGAACTTTTCTGTTCACTCTTGTTCTGACCCATTTGTCTGCCTTCTTTCCCAATTCTTGGGGAGAGGTCAGATCAGAGTCCACCAAGTACTGGTGCAACAAATCAGACACACAATTATTAAGAATATGCTCTCTCAGGATTAAGTTATACAGGCTGTCATAATCAGTAACTTTACTGCCATGTAACCACCCCTCCAAGGCCTTCACTGAATGGTCAATGAAATCAACCCAGTCTTGTGAAGACTCCTTTTTGGTCTCTCTGAACTTTATCCTGTACTGTTCAGTGGTTAAGCCATAACCATCCAGGAGTGCATTCTTAAGAACTTGGAAATTATTGGCATCATTTTCTTTCACTGTAAGGAGCCTATCCCTACCTTTTCCACTAAATGATAGCCATAGGATAGCAGCCCACTGCTTTTGAGGGACATCCTGTACAGCACAGGCCCTCTCAAGTGCAGCAAACCACTTGTTAATGTCATCCCCCTCCTTATAAGGGGGAACTATCTTGTGCAGATTCCTGGAATCATGCTCTTTTGCAGGATGACTATGGGGAATACTGCTGCTGCCACCATGGGTATCTAAACCCAACTTCTGTCTTTCCCTCTCTATTTCTAAAGACTGTCTATCCAAATCCAGCTGTTGCTTCTTGAGCTTCAGTCTGGTTTGTTCCACTCTCAATCTATTGAGCTCCCTTTCTAACAATCTGTCATCAGGGTGGGTGGGAGGGACATTTCTAGATACAGAGGTATGATGGGAATGAACAGAAGGAGACCTGTCCCTTACAGAGGGCACCCTAACAGCTTGGCTACCAGCATAATGTGAGAGCACACCATCAGTATGGTGTGATTCAACCTCTGTACCAACTATGCTAGACTGTCTAGTAATGGGCAGGCTGAGAAGTTTCTTTCCTGAACCTTTTCCTGGGGGAGTCCCTGGATCAGATTGAGAACCATTAGCTACTTTTTCTACAGATTGGGCACTTATGGCCTTATCCTGTACTCTAAGCATATTAATTAACAGTTCTAAGGAAGGATTCTTCCCTACACTCAAACCTCTCTCTATGCAGAGACTCCTTGCTCCTTTCCAGCTAAGGTGATCATATGCAAGTTTGGACAGTTCAACATTTTTTCCTGTGCCAGACATTTTTTAGAGAGAGTTAAAGTGATAGAAAAAGAGAAAAAAGTTTTCAGAACTTTTTGGAAAGACAGAAAAACTTTTTAAACTTTTAAGAACTTTTTGAAAGTTTAGAAGTACTTTTCAGCACTTAGAAAAGAGTGAAAAGAGGAAATGCAAAACTTTTTGGCTATGTGTATATACACTGACCTTGTTTTGTATATTTTTCTCTTATGAAAAGTACAATGACAAGAGTGGTAAGTAGTCTCAAGCACTTATCCCACCACTGCACAACCAATGTAGGAGGCTGGACTGGCTTGTAGTGAGTACCAAGGGGTACTTGCACCTTGCACCAGGCCCAGTTATCCCTTATTAGTGTATAGGGTGTCTAGCAGCTTAGGCTGATAGATAATGGTAGCTTAGCAGAGCAGCTTAGGCTGAACTAGGAGACGTGTGAAGCTACTACAGTACCACTTAGTGTCATATGCACAATATCATAAGAAAACACAATACACAGTTATACTAAAAATAAAGGTACTTTATTTTTATGACAATATGCCAAAGTATCTTAGAGTGTACCCTCAGTGAGAGGATAGGAAATATACACAAGATATATATACACAATAGCAAAAATATGCAGTATAGTCTTAGAAAACAGTGCAAACAATGTATAGTTACAATAGGATGCAATGGGGAAACATAGGGATAGGGGCAACACAAACCATATACTCCAGAAGTGGAATGCGAACCACGAATGGACCCCAAACCTATGTGACCTTGTAGAGGGTCGCTGGGACTATTAGAAAATAGTGAGAGTTAGAAAAATAACCCTCCCCAAGACCCTGAAAAGTGAGTGCAAAGTGCACTAAAGTTCCCCTAAGGACAAAATAGTCGTGTTAGAAGAATAATGCAGGAAAGACACAAACCAGCAATGCAACAACTGTGGATTTCCAATCTAGGGTACCTGTGGAACAAGGGGACCAAGTCCAAAAGTCACAAGCAAGTCGGAGATGGGGAGATGCCCAGGAAATGCCAGCTGCGGGTGCAAAGAAGCTTCGACTGGACAGAAGAAGCTGAGGTTTCTGCAGGAACGAAAAGGGCTAGAGACTTCCCCTTTGGTGGACGGATCCCTCTTGCCATGGAGAGTCATGCAGAAGTGTTTTCCCGCCGGAAGGACGCCAACAAGCCTTGCTACACGCAAATCGTGTGTTTGGCGTTTTTGGACGCTGCTGGGGCCCAGGAGGGACCAGGAGGTCGCAAATTGGACCTGCAGAGAGAGGGGACGTCGAGCAAGACAAAGAGCCCTCACTGAAGCAGGTTGCACCCGGAGAAGTGCCAGAAACAGGCACTACAAGGATGCGTGAAATGGTGCTCGCCGAAGTTGCACAAAGGAGTCCCACGTCGCCGGAGACCAGCTTAGAAAGTCGTGCAATGCAGGTTAGAGTGCCGTGGACCCAGGCTTGGCTGTGCATGAAGGATTTCCGCCGGAAGTGCACAGGGGCCGGAGTAGCTGCAAAGTCGCGGTTCCCAGCAATGCAGCCCAGCGAGGTGAGACAAGGACTTACCTCCACCAAACTTGGGCTGAAGAGTCACTGGACTGTGGGGGTCACTTGGACAGCATCGCTGGATTCAAGGGACCTCGCTCGTCGTGCTGAGAGGAGACCCAAGGGACCGGTAATGCAGCTTTTTGGTGCCTGCGGTTGCAGGGGGAAGATTCCGTCGACCCACGGGAGATTTCTTCGGAGCTTCTGGTGCAGAGAGGAGGCAGACTACCCCCACAGCATGCACAAGCAGGAAAACAGTCGAGAAGGCGGCAGGATCAGCGTTACAGAGTTGCAGTAGTCGTCTTTGCTACTATGTTGCAGGTTTGCAGGCTTCCAGCGCGGTCAGCGGTCGATTCCTTATCAGAAGGTGAAGAGGGAGATGCAGAGGAACTCGGCTGAGCTCATGCATTCGGTATCTGAAGTTTCCCCAGAGACAGAGACCCTAAATAGCCAGAAAAGAGGGTTTGGCTACCTAGGAGAGAGGAAAGGCTACTAACACCTGAAGGAGCCTATCACAAGGAGTCTCTGACGTCACCTGGTGGCACTGGCCACTCAGAGCAGTCCAGTGTGCCAGCAGCACCTCTGTTTCCAAGATGGCAGAGGTCCGGAGCACACTGGAGGAGCTCTGGACACCTCCCAGGGGAGGTGCAGGTCAGGGGAGTGGTCACTCCCCTTTCCTTTGTCCAGTTTCGCGCCAGAGCAGGGGCTAAGGGGTCCCTGAACCGGTGTAGACTGGCTTATGCAGAATTGGGCACATCTGTGCCCAACAAAGCATTTCCAGAGGCTGGGGGAGGCTACTCCTCCCCTGCCTTCACACCATTTTCCAAAGGGAGAGGGTGTCACACCCTCTCTCAGAGGAAGTTCTTTGTTCTGCCATCCTGGGCCAGGCCTGGCTGGACCCCAGGAGGGCAGTTGCCTGTCTGAGGGGTTGGCAGCAGCAGCAGCTGCAGTGAAACCCCAGGAAGGGCAGTCTGGCAGTACCAGGGTCTGTGCTACAGACCACTGGGATCATGGAATTGTACCAACAATGCCAGGATGGCATAGAGGGGGCAATTCCATGATCATAGACATGTTACATGGCCATATTCGGAGTTACCATGGTGAAGCTACATATAGGTAGTGACCTATATGTAGTGCACGCGTGTAATGGTGTCCCCGCACTCACAAAGTTCAGTGAATTGGCTCTGAACAATGTGGGGGCACCTTGGCTAGTGCCAGGGTGCCCTCACACTAAGTAGCTTTGCACCTAACCTTTACCAGGTAAAGGTTAGACATATAGGTGACTTATAAGTTACTTAAGTGCAGTGTAAAATGGCTGTGAAATAACGTGGACGTTATTTCACTCAGGCTGCAGTGGCAGGCCTGTGTAAGAATTGTCAGAGCTCCCTATGGGTGGCAAAAGAAATGCTGCAGCCCATAGGGATCTCCTGGAACCCCAATACCCTGGGTACCTCAGTACCATATACTACGGAATTATAAGGGTGTTCCAGTAAGCCAATGTAAATTGGTAAAAATGGTCACTAGCCTGTCAGTGACAATTTGGAAAGAAATGAGAGAGCATAACCACTGAGGTTCTGGTTAGCAGAGCCTCAGTGAGACAGTTAGTCACTACACAGGTAACACATTCAGGCACACTTATGAGCACTGGGGCCCTGGGCTACCAGGGTCCCAGTGACACATACAACTAAAACAACATATATACAGTGAAAAATGGAGGTAACATGCCAGGCAAGATGGTACTTTCCTACAATCTTCGCTGGAACGCGATGACCTTTGCAGGCCTGACGCCGCTGCAGCCCTGCTGAAGTCTGCGACTCCATGGAAGTCGCCGCACCACGTCGTGACCAGCGCCGCTCGAAGTGTGCAGATTCAACTTGTCACACAGACGCCGCGATCCCCGACTTTGTGCATCGACTTGTTTTCACTCTTCACCAAAGGTACTGTACTTGGGGGTCTACGCGACTCCATGTCCGGTGCCGCTGGTGTCGGCTTCTTGGGAACGACTCCGTCACGATGCTGTGTTAACACCTCATAGAAACATTTTGTGTTTCTAAGCGCTATTTTTTAGGTTAATGTTTAAAAATTAAAAACTTGACTTGTCTATGTCGGAGTTTTGTTGTTTTGGTCTTGTTTTGTTTAGATAAATATTTCCTATTTTCCTAAACTGGTGTTGTGTCATTTTGTAGTGTTTTCATTAGGTTACTGTGTGTGTTGGCACTCTGAAGTTAAGCCTACTGCTCTGCCAAGCTACCAAGGGGGTAAGCAGGGGTTAGCTCAGGGTGATTCTCTTGTACACTGACTATAGAGAGGGTCCTTACTTGAACAGGGGGAAAACCTGACTGTCAACCAAAGACCCCATTTCTAACAATTTGTAATAACTTTCACAGCTCTTACCATTAAATTGCCCCTTTTAGACCTAAGCTGTGACCGTGGACCTGTCAGAGACCCTGAACTAGTTGGTTTCCACTTCCCCATTCAAATGTGTGATGCTTACAGACCTAATCAGATGAAGCTTGGAAATGCAATGATATCTGTACGGTGCCTTCAACTTTCGTAGAAGGGCACAGCCACTGAAAATGGAGGCACAAAATATTACATATTATTCCAGACGACAGACAGAGCAAAGTTGGAAGGCCAGGCCTGGCCCAGCCTCTGCTGGGCTAAGATGGGCCCGTGCAAATTTTTGTCTATTTTGGTGGTGTAATAGAGGTAATTGTGACCTTTCCAACATGACTGCCATAATGGATCAACATGAATTGGAGGTTACACCTCTAGCACCGTTCTTCATGGGAAATCGTGCGTAGGCTTGACATCGCCCAATGAGATGGCTAGGGAGGATTAAAGGGAAGAGGCTGACACCCGGGGAGGGAAGGTCAGAGTATGGTAGAAGCCCACTTCTGGGGAGACATGGTGTGATGGGAAACACCAGGAGCAGAGAGAGAAGACAGAGCAGAAACAGAGCAGAATAGCGGAAGAGCATGCGAACCACAGTCTTATGAGATAAGCGGAAGATGAGGAAAAAGTGATCACCAAAGGAGGATCACTGATGCCAGCTGACTCCACCAAGACCAACAGTGATGCAACGTTCAAACCAAGCAGCCCGACGGAGAGAGGTGCAGAGGTCCATATGGCTATGGCCTGAAGCGAGGGCTGTAGCACTAGGCAAGTGCTTATTTGCATGTTAAGAGAGTGGTAATAGCATTGGGATGCCTGATATTTCACAGTGTTGCCCTAATGGGATGGTGGTGGGTGTGATTGAGCGGGGAACACAAAACAACATAAAAGCCATAGTGGGAATGGAAAGTAGCTCTCACATAAATAACGCATAACACTACTGGTGACTGGTGAAGGGTATCAGAACTAGATTAAAGTCAGTGTCCCAGCATCTCTTTTATTTTATTTTTCTATAGGGTTTGTATGGTGAATAAGGAGAAAAAGTTGAGAAGAAACGAAACTTGGAGAGTGAGTAAACCTCCAAGACCATAGGAAGTGTGACGAAACTCTTTTGATAAAATCTAACTTTGTTTGTATTATTCTGTATAAACCTGTTACAGGGAGATAAGCCGCTAAATAAACACTGATAAGCAATGGTTTCAAAGCATTTGAAAAACGCTGAGACAATACTACGGAAATCCATAAAAAATAAACATTGAAAACATAACAGCTCAGCCAGCAGCCGCAAATCTGAAGAGGAAGGGCAGGTTGGGAGCGGGACAGAGGGATTTAAAAATAATTTTTAAAACAAATGTACCTGTTCCTGGCGCCGTCTGTCACCTCGCTCCTATGCTCTTCTTCTGGTGTCCCAGTATTCACTCGGACATCAGCACAGGCTCACCAGCAATCCTGGCACTGCTCTACTGCTAAACCTAGCATGAAAGCTGTGCCAAGGTTGGTCTGAGCGGCTTCTTCTGCCGCTGAGACAGTGCACTGGAGCATGTGCAGTTTCTCCAACACGGCTGTGTAGCAATCTTAGAGAAACCTAGGTGTGCATGTGTGTTTGGCCGGCCTGAGACGGCCGGCCAAACACACATGCACACTGAGAAGTGCAAAGACTCCACTCCCTCTCCACTCTGCTACCTCCCGTGGCCCAGACCCGCCCCTCCCTTCACATGCTCCTGGCTGAGCCAGGAGATGAAAAATAAAACAATAATGTATTTTTTATTTTTAAGCCCCTGGTTTACCCAGGGGGGGGCGACGCTCCTCTGCCATTGCAAAAGGAGCCACCCCTGGGCCCAGCAATATGCTGGCCTCTAGCACTAGAGCGTTGAGGGAGAGGGCAACAGACCCATATTTTAGTAAATATGGTGCTGTCCTGCTCTCCCCCTTGCACACAACGCAAAGCAGCAACTTCTGTTGCTGCATTGAAGGGCATGAATTAGAAGAAAATCCACCCTTCTTACTTTTTTCAGCTTGTGAATGCCTGACAGTTTTGGCAACTACCCTAATTGTAATGCAGTCCGCTTTCTTCACAAACTTCAGTAAGCTGGCGCCTGTAGATCTACATTAAGCTATATCAATACAATAATAGCATCATTTTCAGTATCCATTAAAGTAGTTAATACTTGGACATTGTCCAGAGACATATTCAAGAAGCATTATAAATTCACTGATTAATTTAAGATGTTCCTATTAACTTGCTGAAGATTACAACCAAACTTCCTTTACAGCAAGAGCCACCATAGGTTCGGTGGGGCTGATCTTTTCCTATTTTGAGTGCTTCAGCATGTAAACATTCCCTCTGCTCTAAATTGGCACAGTTCCTACTTTATCTGGCCCATTTGTTTCCAATAAATGAATCTTGACTTTGTATAAAGTAACAAAGTCCCTCAGTCCTTACTAGGGTATTTACCACCCGTCTTTGTTTAACTGCTAGTTTTTTAAGTATTTTTTTTCTTCTAACATTACACCCACTTCATTCTCTGCATTTTGTCTCACAGTATGCCAATTACAATAGCAAGGGCACATCATGCTTTACTATGCTATGCAATCGTGTTTTTGTAGAGCGCATTCGACTGTTGTGTGGCAGCAAAGCATTTCCAGTTTATATACAGTCACAGGATTTTTGGGGTTTATTCTCCTTTACAAATAACTTCTTGTTTCCTCTGTGTGGTCTTGGCAGTGTGCCATTAGATCAGCAGTCATAGGAAGCCAATAACCAACCACAGGACAAGTGCAAAAAAATACGCACTCATGTAAAAACCTTCCATTTAGGAAATGGCTAATTGCAACAAAAAAACAAATCCCCATTTTGATTTTTTACATGAAAAATACGAAAATGCATTTTGTAGAAGTGGACCAAAGTTTAAGTAACAACTTGAATGTGTTGGTCTTTTGCACTCAACCTATGAACTAATAGTTTGGTTGACAAAATACAGTAGGCCGATAACTGCGACCTATAACGATTGGCTGCATTCACAGTCATGGTGGCCTGCTGGGGTCAGCAGGCCACCATGTCTATGATTGCTTTTAAGTAAAGCAATGTTTTTAAAACAGGCATTTTTTTTTTTAAAGGAAAACAGGATGTGTTTAGAAATATGAAACATTACACAAGCCTTTTTTTAGAAGCATTTTTGGTAACCTTCTTTAAAGGAAAGGGGCCCTTCCGGTATTGTTTCCATTTGTGAACAGCTTAACACCAACTTTGAGGAGGTGGCAAAATATCTGTTCTGCAACTGGATTTCCATTGCAAAATATTATTACATACCTTAAGAAATAGGTATCTGGAAGGGACAACTTCCCCTTTCCAAATACCGATTCGGTATATATTTCCAAAACCAAATTGCGATTCGGAGACTTGTTAATGAATCACAGTTTGAAATTTGTGAATACAAAAATGGAATTTGGCAGTTGCAAAGACGTTAATTTCGCCAATTGAGTTCTTTTTGACTATAAAGTAGCTTTGTACATGAAGGTCATAACACTTTGGCAACAGTGTCAAGCCTCTGGCCTATATGCAAAGCCTTGTTCATGACTTGCAAGTAACATGCTGTTTCCTCACTGCTGAGTGCCTCATCAGGGTCATGCCTTTGCTTTGAAGACAGCCCAGACGATTTCTTGCCCCTCTCTTATATGAGGCAAACACTGCCAGGAATTTCTTATGAGGCAGAAGATTATACTTTGTTTTGTCACTCAGTGAATAATACCGCCTTTGAAGATTGCCCCCGGAGATGCGAAGAATGGCCTGTTGTTTTTGGCCAGCAGATTCACTGCTTTCATTCCCCACTGTGAGGGAAGCTATGCATCGCCAGGAGTTTTTCTCTGTGAATTTTAAGTAGCATTATCAGTCGTGCTGTAAGCAACGTGTGTTGAAATATAGACCTAAAGCTGCACTGGAGTTACAGTTCTTAATACTGGCATGGTGTTTGCTTTAAACATTTTTAAACATTTTTATTTTGGCAGATAAAGGAAGTGACAAGGAGATACACTGATTAGTCTAGTACCACACAAGTTGGGCAAGCGAGGAAACTGGCAGGAGAAATCAAATATCGGGCTGCAAATGCCTAGGTGAGTCCCTTTGTTTATTACACAATTAGGCTCTCAGGTGTAACTAATCGCTGCAGTGACATGAACTTGTTCTAAATGTGTGAATGGTGGCCGATACAGCCATCAAACATACACTGTCAAACTCAATACACGTCTTATCCAGGCAACACTAAATTGAGCTGGTATTGAAATGGTAATAGGAGTCAAAAAGCTCTCTACTAACACTGTTGGATCTGTTGAGAACTCCAGACCCAAAGGCTCGGTAACAATGTTGAATCTGTTGACATCTTCGGGCCCAAATGATCTGTAACACTCTATAATCTGTTTGAAAACTCCAGGCCTCTGCAGCTTTAATGTTTTCCCTTTTTCATTTTGCTTCTCATGGGACCCATGCTTACATATGCTTAAGACCCCCAAACTGTAAAACGAACACAGTCACTCTAGCTTGGCACCCGCTAATCTTGAAAGTAAGTTTATTTGTCTGCAATGAAGATGACCACTCCAAAGGAGCTGGTTATCCATTAATAAATCCAAGTTCTTATCTGACTTATACAGCCCTGTAAATGCTTAAACACGATATTTGAGAAGCTATGCTATAAACTTTCATCATATGGGTGTATTTGTTCAGAGTTTTTTGGACGAAAAGAAAGCTTTCCCTCCCAACCTTTCCAAATGTGCACACCACACCAAACTGAGACAGGCGTGCTCGCTACACACAACCATTACAAGCATTGCGAGGTTGGTTTGATTTTTTTTGTCAGGTCTGATTTGGGGTTACCAGTCCCTGGGTAAGTTTGTAGGAAAAGCATGCGGCGCTGTTGATAATGTAATTTGCTACTGAGATGAATACGGACTGTGAATTCCTTGTCGTATTTTGCAAGTTGTCATGAACACAGCAGGTTGCTTAGCACAGAAGTGTTTATGTCGGTTACAACAAGGCTATGTACTGTACCAGTCTTCAATGTTTTGTGTGTGTGGACAAATTCAAACCCTAATTGGACACTTTACTTTTGTTTGAAAATGTTTGTCCTAGCCCTAAAAAAAAGCACTGTCTGACAACGTAACAGATAATTGCAGAAACACTATTTTAAATCGTTCTTATGAAAGTGGAAATCATTCACTATTTCCTCTTGGAGGATATGCCTACAGAAGACGCTATTATAGTTAGAGTTATTTCAAGTAACTATAACTGGTGCCCTAAGGTAACTATAACTCACACTCCAGCCATGCACAGATTTCTCTTCAGTAGTTTCATGGCTAATGTTAAATTGATATTTGTAATGATTTTATAAACGATGTCATGCGTGCTGTAATATCTGGGGTAATTAGCAGTTCATGGCAAGGGTACAAGTTATAGTTACCTTAGAGCACAAGTTATAGTTACCTGAAATAACTCAAACTCTAACAGCTGAATTTTTATGGTTTTGTGTGTGTAAAATCTGAACCTAAATATAATGTCCCTGTAATCTTTGTTTTTTTAGTAAATTTCTAAGTTTTTTTTTTAAATTCTATCTCCGTACTCCAATGTCCCTGTAAGCTTTGTTTTTTCAGTGACTGCATGTTGGGGGTTGTTTGGATGCAGGGCATGGCCTGGCATTGTGCTGCCCCTACCCAAGCTAGCTGCTCCTGCCGCCCTCCTCCTTGCCATTCATTGTCCTAGTGCGGACCTGCTCCCTCATTACGGTGCTGTGTAGCTGTTGTTCTGCCACTGCCCTTCCTGCACGCCCTGCGCAGTTAGCTTGCTTCCACATCTTCCTACTCCCTACCCTCTGTTGTCCCAGTCCAAGCCCTCTTGCCCTACATGGTCTGAAGTGCTGCCACTGCCTCCTTCCTGCCCTTCATGGACCTTTATGCTGCAACTTTCCCTCCTGTCTATCCAGTATGGTCAGCTTGTTGCCCTTGCGCCTTTCCCCTCTGCTCTCTCTTGCCCATGTGCATGGCCCTGTCACCTTCCTATTGCTTTCCATGGTCCGTTGTGCTTCACGGCCATCCCACTTGCTCTGTGTGATGTATTGTGCTGCTTCAACCCCTGACGCTTGCCGTCAGTTTGGTGCCCCTACCCATCTCGTTCCTGCCCTCTGTTATCTGACTGCATGTCCCTAACCCATTCGTCCTGCCCTCCGTGATCCATACTTGCCAAAACTTGGATTGAAAAAGAGGATATTGTAAGCAGCAGGCAGGTAAAATAAAGCCTTTTTGGGCTTAAAAACTTCGGGAGTCTCCTGCATGAATTGGGTCTGTTGGCATGTATATGGTTGTACTTCCACTGCCTCTTCCTTCTGCCCTCAAAGGTCTGTCATATTGCAACAGCCTCTCTCGTCTGTCCTGCATTGTTTTTGTTGCTCCTGCCCCCTTTTCACTTGCCCTCCATGGTCCATTGTGCTGTCACTGCCCCTCCTGCCTGCCCAGCTTGCTGAACTTGTTGCAATTTCACCCCCTCTCTGCTCTCAATTATCCGAGTTTGTGCCCCTGACCTCTGCCTCCCCACAGTACTCTAATTAACAACTAGATTGCTAACATTCTATATTTAGTACAAATTTGGCACACCTGATGTCATCTTGATGTAACCAAAACTGTAATAATTAAAGCATTTCTTCAGAAATTATAAAAAATGGAGGGTCTTACTCTCATAGAAATTATGGTTAGTGCTGTAAAAAACTAAAATGAGGAAATAGTTTCTATGTTCTCAAATAGCGACAAAGCACTTTTAAATGAGTTACTATCTTTATGGTTTTTTTTTTATTCTGCTGATCACTTGATTACTTGTTATACTTAAGGGAGATAATGTGGCCTGAGCTGCAGATTTTGCAATGGGGGAACCAGGTTCGGGTTTCAGCGTCAGCTCGACATCCTTTGAGTTAGGGCAAATCACTTAGGGGGTCATTCTGACCCCGGCGGTCAGAGACCGCCAGGGCCAGGGTCGGCGGGAGCACCGCCGACAGACCGGCGGTGCCCCGCAGGGCATTCTGACCGCGGCGGTTCGGCCGCGGTCAGATGCGGGAAACCGGCGGTCTCCCGCCGGTTTCCCGCTGCCCTGCAGAATCCTCCATGGCGGCGGAGCACGCTCCGCCGCCATGGGGATTCTGACACCCCCTACCGCCATCCTGTTCCTGGCAGGTCTCCCGCCAGGAACAGGATGGCGGTAGGGGGTGCCGCGGGGCCCCTGGGGGCCCTGCAGTGCCCATGCCAACGGCATGGGCACTGCAGGGGCCCCCGTAAGAGGGCCCCACAAAGTATTTCAGTGTCTGCTATGCAGACACTGAAATACGCGACGGGTGCCACTGCACCCGTCGCACCTTCCCACTACGCCGGCTCAATTCTGAGCCGGCGTCCTCGTGGGAAGGTTGATTTGCCCTGGGCTGGCCGGCGGCCTTTTGGCGGCCGCCCGCCAGCCCAGGGCAAATCCCAAAATACCCTCAGCGGTCTTTCGACCGCGGAGCAGTATTTTGGTGGGGGAACTTTGGCGGGCGGCCTCCGCCGCCCGCCGAAGTTAGAATCACCCCCTTAATCTACCCATGCCTAAAACCAAAATGAATTTGTCCTTGTGTAATGTAACTGATGCTAATGTAAAGCACTCCAGTACCTTTGGGTCAAGTCTGCACTATATAAAACTGTAAAAAAACAAAATTATTAAGGACCAGATGTACATGAAAGTGGTACATCAGCTTTGATGTGCTATTTTTCTTACACCCCTCCTGCACCCCTCTAACACCATGTGTGCACCGTATCTACAATACAGCGCACCATGG
This sequence comes from Pleurodeles waltl, assembly GCF_031143425.1. NCBI lineage: Eukaryota > Metazoa > Chordata > Amphibia > Caudata > Salamandridae > Pleurodeles > Pleurodeles waltl. Next base: position 684,699,392 of record NC_090446.1, read on the forward strand.
TGCTTGTTACCACAATAGCATCATAATTTATGATGCTGTTGTGGCGATTTGCTTGATTAGCGCCATAAATAATTGCCCCAGTGCAGCGAAGTCCTAGGGAGGCCGATAGCTAACTATGGGCCTGTCACTTTAACGCCTGCCCCAAGCAGGCACTAAAAATGAAGCAAAAATATAATATGATGTTGCGCAAGGGGTTACAAAGCGGCACAATTCTAGCATTGCATCACTTTGTAAATATTGCAAAGTAGAATGGCCTCCTTAACACCACGTTAGAGTAATAAAATGATGCTAGAGGCACTAAGACATTGTAAATCTGGTGTTTTGCACACATCTGTCATTGGGCTATATTTGGGCAACATTTCAGCCATATTTGTGCTGCATTTGGGCTCTTTCTTCTTTAGTGGCCATCTTGGGAGACTTATTTGTTATGAAGCGTTCTAATTTCCTCATTTACTACAGTAAGCTCAGTAGAAAATGCTTTCAGTTTTCTACTTCAATTCCATCAATGTGGCGTTCAGATATGCCACACTTTAGGCATACTTTTAGCACTCTAGTTGCACATTAGAACTCTGTAGAAAAGCTGCTGATCACTAGGGAGTTAACTGGAACTTTGCTGCTGGTTTTGAAAGTGCATGTTTCAGTCTGCATGTCAGAATGTTTTAATGAAATAGAAGAGGAAAGTATTTATGAACTCACTCAAAACATGTCCTCATTTTTCTTTCTACAGCACTAACCATAATTTCTATGACAAAATGAACCCCTTTATTTTGTTCCTTTCTAAATTAAATGTTTTAAGATTTACCAGTTTGATTCAATACTTTTGTCATAAGTGTGACTGTTAGTGCTCTAGTTGTCCTTTGGAACACTCTGGGAGGGTACAGTGAAACAGAAGGTAATCAACTAACAGGCTGCTCCTGTTGGAAGTGCATGTTTTACTGAGAATGACAGACTTCATTCTCATATGGCAGAGAAAGATAGTGTGAATTTACAGAAAATATGCTCTGATTTTAGCTTCTGGAGCACCTTCCATAACCTCCATGGGAAAAACATGATATATATAGTTATATATATTTCTACTGGTGATGCATGGTCTTCAGATATCTAGGGATGCAGAGGATCCTCTGTAGATCTGTGGGCACCTACAGGTACCCACTGATCCATGCACGAAGCAAAGCATTTATGTGCTGGCCGCAACCTAAAAAGAAAGTTGCAGTCTCAATTTTGTTTCTTGGCTGTGCCCCGGGGGGAAAACATAAATAAAAACGAATGTAAGGGGTCAGGAAAGAGGTATTCTGACCCCATAGGACAAATGGGGGGGTCTCTTAGGGACCCCTGATGGGCAAAAAATTGCCAGTTTGTTAGTTTCTTGGTAGTCCGCTGATCCACCCCAGCACACAGCGTGACCCCCAGTGTAAATCCATGAAGGATCTACAGATCTCAAGCCCAATGGGAAAAAAACTCACCCTCTCACACCCCATAAACACGCTGTGCATGTTCAAAGGCGTACTTGGGGAGGTTGGCAGCAGGGCCCGGCTGCTTCGGCCATGTGCAGCAGTGGTTGTTTTAACATACAGTATTTATATATTACCTTACCTAAAAAAAGATAGACATTAACTGAATACAACAAAGGTTACAGGGACATTATAGTTAGGTTCACGTTTTACGCATGCAAAACCATAAAAATTCAACAGTTGTAGTTATATTTATAGTTATACTTATCTGAAGAAACTATAACTTGTGCAGAAAGCAACTTTAGTTTGTTAACATAAGTAAAACTATAACTATAACTGCTAAATTTCTATAGTTTTGTGTGGATAAACCATGAACCTAATTATAATGTCCCCGTAAAAGTTTGGGGTGATCCGTTAAGCATGGGCTGAGAAAAAAGGGCAGTCTCAATATAAAAAATTCTCATGCATTTTCCATTAACTTACTTGGAATGCAATATTATAAAACCTGCTGAATGGAATTACACTAGATCTTGGTTCTGAAAGAGTGCTTTTTGTGTAAGTCCAGTCAGAACATTTGGAGAAAAGAAAGATCAAATATATTTGTATATATGTACGGTTGGGTTTGAGGCACTCTCAGGAGAGTCCCTCAACTCAATTAAAAAAATTGAGTGCTATGATTCACCCAATGTGCTATTCTTTCCCTTGGGTCAACTCCCTCTATTGGGAGTAAGGCTTTCATGAGAGCAAGCACACTGAGTGCCTGCAACATGAGGAAAAATGTTGCAGACAGCCATTATAAGATTTGGGAACTTCGGCCCTCATTATAACATTGGTGGCAAATGCCGCTACCGCCAAGGCAATGGCCGCCAACATACCGTCGACGTGGCTACCGACCGTCCCCCAAAGTATGACCATAGCCAGAATCCCGCCAGAAAAACGCTGCCGATCGTATCATGAACCATGATACGGCCTGGCGGTGCTTTGCTGGTGGACACTGCTACTGGCAGCAGCGTGGCGTCCCGTCTCCTGCTGGAGGACCCCCTGCAAGCAGGTAAGTCAGGTTCTCAGACAGGAGAGGAGGTGAGGGTTGTTGTGTGCATATGTGGGGGTGTGTGTGACTGTGTTTGAATGCGTGTATGCATGTGTAATGCGTGTGTGCATGAATGGGTGTGTATGTGCATGCATGTTGTGTCGTGTGATTGCGTGTGTGCCTGGATGTATGTTAGTGAGTGGTGCCGTGAGTGTGTATGAATGTATGCATGCATGTGTGAATGCGTGTGTGTATGGGTGTGTATGTGTGTATATGTCGGGGGTTGTAAGGGGGAGGGCAAGGGCGGAGGAGGTCTCTGGGGAGGGGGCAGAGGAGACCCCTATCAGTGCCAGCAAAGGAATTCCCTGGCACTGATAGTGCCTACCGCTATGGTTTTTGTGGCGGTACAGAAACCACAGAAACCATGGCGGTGGGTGTGGTCAAAATGCCATGGGCGGCCTAGTGACGGTTGCCGGGCTGGAGACTCAAGTCTCCAGCCCGGCGGTCATTTCGCCGTGGCGGTCGGTGTGTTATCTTGGCAGTTTGGAATGTCATAATACTGGTGGTATGTACCGCCAGCCTGTTGGCGGTACTACCACCACTATTACACCGACCCCTGGGGTTGTAATGACCCCCTTAGTCCGCTGTCCTCAGTTTATTGAATAAAATATATGTAAGGAGCAGGGTTGGGATATGCTGCCCACTATGCCTTGTGGTGGGGACCCAGTGCTGAATACCAGATAGACGGGAAGGGTGCATGCAGCCCCTCTACCCAACCACTAATGGTCCTCAAGGACTCCATACCCTAGGCAACTTTGTCAAAAAAAAGGGAGATGGTGCATGGCCTCCCTCGCCAAGCCATTATTGGGTACCAAGGACCCCAATGCTGCGGGTCAAATATTTGTTTTAAAAAGGGAAGGTAGTACACATGCTCCTCTCCTCATACTGGTATACATCACAGGTACCCCAACCCAGGGGTGTGATACTACACAGCGTTCCAGGGAGCCCATCCTGGGACACACGGCACTGGAGAAAGTGGGCATACCCATCCAGTGGGAGCAGTAAAATAATGCTGCACCTAGCTGGGTGATAGCAAATAAAAGATGTCAGCTTCTGCAAGTACCCTGCGCTAGATAGTGGACAGGGCCCCCAAAGCCCCAGCTGGCTCCCCAGCCATCATCATATCATATTGTTTGTGGGTGCCCAGGATGGTAGCCAAGGCACCTACGTAAGCAAACTGGGTTTAGTATGATTATCAATGATTTTATTATTAGATTCATCCATGCTCTCTCAGCCACTGACTTTGCATGTATTTTCAAGGATGTTGACACCATTACAGTTTTTTTTTTTTTTTTTAAAGACGTGATGCTTGATTCTAGTTGATCACGCTTTTTGGTGCCCACAATATTATAAATCGACCTTTCATTGAGGGATTGGCAGAAAGCTTGCATTGTGCCACTTTGTAACTTTGTAACTCTTTGTGCTACATTATGCCTGTGCTAAGCATAATGTATGCAAAGGGGGCATTCCCCCATTAGGAGGGCCAAAAAATGGCACAAAGAAATCAAAGAGATTTCTTTGTGCCATATTTTTCGTTACTTTTAACGCCTGCTCAGAGCAGAGTGTAGCGTAAAAAATTCTGATGCTAGTCTCCTAACTACCCCCATGATGCGCTGTATTTTAAATACAACACGCACATGGTGGCATGGGAAAGGGCACTAAGGGGCGCAAGAAAAGTGGCGCTGCACAGTGTTCAGCGCCACGTTTCTTAAATTTGCCCCAAATCTTTTATTCTTATCATGAAATTACGATGTTGATATTAAAGCTATTTTTTTATATATGTTTCCTTTTTGACAGGAGTATTTATGCTGGTTAATTGCTACATTCTGCTTTGGGACCGCTTCTATTTTTTTATTGAGATATGATGCAGCATGTAGACTATTTCTTCTGTATTTACAATGCTGATACCTCTCCGTATCACGGCTATTTAGTGATTTATATCTTTCTCTGATTGCATTAGTATTTTTTCTGATGAATTGCTGCACTTTGTTATGTTATGTTATGTTATTTTTATTTGTACCGCGCACAGCTGCCCCAGCAAAGGGGCGTCCCGGCGCTTTGAGAAGGTAAACACAACACAGCACTAAAAGCGGGCAAAAGAAGACAAAACACAACAGATAAGCTTAGACAAATAAAAAGGTCTTAATAGCCCGCCTAAACTGAAGGAGCTCATCAATGGCCCGGATTTGTGGAGGAAGAGAATTCCACCAACTCGCTGCCAGGACTCGAAAAGAGCGGCCCCCAATTCTGCTCAGCTTAAAGCGCGGAACCACTGCTAAGTTCTGGCCTAACGATCTAAGAGTGCGAGAGGGAACATAAGGAATCAGCAATTTCTCCATGATTTGCGGGGAAGTACCCTTTAAGATTTTAAATGCAAAACAGAGAACCTTAAATCTAATCCTCTGCTGCACAGGGAGCCAGTGGAGAGAGCGCAGAGTATTGGACACCGAACATCGCCTGGGGAGACCAGTCACCAGTCGGGCCGCAGCGTTTTGAACCCGCTGGAGCCGCCGAAATTCTGACTGGTTTATCCCCGCCAGTAGGGAGTTGGCATAGTCCAACCTAGACAGCACTGATGCTTGAACCACCAGCTGTCTTGTAGGTGCATCAAAGAATTTGAGGATAGGTCGAAGTCCTCTGATGATGCCATAGCAAGAAGCCGCCACCTTCTTGGTATGACAGATGAAACCCAGAGAAGAATCAAACCATACCCCCAAGTTTTTTATCTCTGCCGCTGGGAGGGGAGTCACACCCAACTCCGAAGGCCACCATTTATCATCCCACAAAACCACCTGTTTACCAACCACCATAATCTCCATCTTTTTGGTGTTTAACTGGAGACAGTTGGATTTCATCTAGTTAGCCACTTCCCGCAGACCATCACAAAACCTGGGAGACTCCAGGTCTGAGTCCCCACTCAGTGTGACCGCCAGCTGCGTATCATCTGCGTAGGATACCATGGTTAGGCCCCACCGCTTGACGACCGCAGCCAACGGTCTCACATACAGATTGAAAAGGGTGGGACTCAGTGAAGACCCCTGTGGGACTCCCTGGTCTAACGGGTAGAGTGACGACTTACCGGGCGGGATCGCCACCTGGAATGACCTATCCATAAGGAAGGAACGAAACCAGTGCAAGGCGGAGCCAGAAACGCCCACCTCCTCAAGACGCCGAATCAGAATTCCGTGCGAGACCGTGTCGAAGGCGGCACTAAGATCTAATAACAACAGTGCCGCCGTCCGACCGGAATCCATCACGGAGCGCAGATGCTCGACCATCGAGAGGAGGGCCGTCTCCGTACTATGACCCGCGCGGAACCCGTTCTGGGTAGGATCAAGAATGTTAAACCTACCAAGGTGGTCTGTAAGAGTGGCATTCACATGGGCCTCTGCTATTTTCGTGGCCCAAGGAAGAAGGGAGATAGGGCGGTAGCTTTCAGGTTTAAGGGGGTCAAGGGTCGCCTTCTTCAGAATTGGCGTAACTACTGCCTGCTTCCATCTACCGGGAACCACTCCAGAAGAAAGAGACAGGTTGATCAAGGACAATACCGGGGAGCGGCAAACCGGTGCCAGAGTCTTAAGTTGGGCGGGTTTCAACGGGTCAGCCGGAGAGCCAGACTTAATTTTGGCGCTGAGATAGTCAAACATCTCCAGAGATAAGGGGGGTAAGATGGAAAGACATTCCCCCTCACCTAAGGTGCAACCAACCTGCTCTAGCATCAGGGAACCCGTTGGGAAAGTGCGATAGATGGCTTGCACTTTTTCATGAAAGAAAGAGGCCAAACCCTCACAATGTGAATCCGAGCATATTTCCCCTGCAATTACTCTCTTCGCCATCAGGTCCTTTAATACTTTAAAAATACGTTTCGATGGATTGGTAGAATTCTGAAACTGTTGAGCATAAAAGGAGGCACGAGTTTGACACACTGCCCTGTGATAAATCTTGATTTTAGCAAGATAACATATTTTCAGATCAGAGTCATATGACTTCCTCCATAATCTTTCGGCCTGTCTACAGACCCTCTTAAGAGATGCCAAGGAAGTGTCATACCAAGGGCTCGGCTCCTTCCGGTGACACTTAGACCAACACATAGGAATCAGAGAATCGAGGGCACCAGAAATCCACTCACAGAAGGAGTCGTATCCACAATCGACCTCAGTGAGCGGACCTAAAGGAGCCTTCTCGAGCTGATGATAAAAATCCTCCAGACTTAATTTGTTCCAGTGTCGTTTAAGAACAAATCTATCCTGAGATACAAAAGGAGAGTCAGACAGAGAGCATGCCATTTTCACCAGCATGTGGTCTGTCCAGACCAACTGAGAGGAACCAAGAACTCTGAGACCTTCTAAATTTGTGAAGAACGGGTCAAGAATATGACCACCTTTATGTGTGGGGAAGGTAATCATCTGCGAGAGCTGTAAAGCCTCAAGATCCGCCAAAAAGCTCCTAATAGTAGGTAAGGAAGGACAGTCCAAATGGAGATTAAGATCTCCCACAACATTAAAATTTGCGCATCCTAGTGCCTCTATGCTAATATACTCAGGAAGAGTAGCCCTAAAAACAGAATCACAGCCCGGAGGCCGGTAAATTAATAACCCAGAGAAGGTAAACTGATGACTAAACGCTATTTTAAATAGGGCACCCTCACACCCCAAAAGTTCAGCGGCTTTCCACTGACAGGGATAACACCGTTTGGTGACCATCGCAATACCTCCACCTCTAGTCGTACGATTTAAAGTAAAAATAGCATATTCTGGGGGAAAAGCTAAGTTAGTTATCGAGGAGTCAGAGTCCTGGAGCCACGTTTCCGTCAGAAAAAGCACATCCGGCGAACCATCAGCAAGAAGGTCGTAAATCTCCTGATAGTGCTTTACCACAGATCTGACGTTTAAGCTCCAGATACTCAAGTCCCGTTGTCCTATCCTCTTTACAGCAGGCCCTAAGGAGCGTATAAGGGAGGGGGGTTCCAATGACCATACACCGCACCTACAGTGATATGGGCCACACAACGGGCCTACAGACGAACACTCGCAACGTGTACATTGACCCCGAAGGGCCAGTAAATCGGACCTACTATAGGTTCTCAAACGAACAGTCATGATTACCAGGTCCAGAGTTCTGCCACGAGCCGCGCTTCCTTAGCGCGGACGGGTGCAGAAGGGCACGACTCTGGCACGACTCTGGCACGACTCTGGCACGACTCTGGCACAGCGAAGGCACGCCCGCTGCACGTATCCGCTGCGCGTTGGGGGGAGCTTTAAATAGGCGTCCCTCCACTCAGCCGGAGCGCTAGACCGCTCGTCAGCAACCCCACCCAGAGTGATCACCACTCCAAGATGGCGCCCAAAGTGACCACCACTCCAAGATGGCGCCCAAAGTGACCACCACTCCAAGATGGCGCCCAAAGTGACCACCACTCCAAGATGGCGCCCAAAATCAATACCCCAGAGACCGGACCCGCCAAACAGCGGTGGGAGAACCGATTAGAGTGCAGGTAAGGGGGTTACAATAAGTCCTATAAAATCAGGGCATTAGTATTTTTGCTGATGAATTGCTGCACTTTGTTTGATGCTGAGTGCTGAAGATATATACATATATATATATATATATATATATATATATATATATATATATATATATATATAACTTTTAACATTCTATTTTTCGAACATCATTGAATTATGATGAAATGAATATTTAAACATGCTTAGTATGTTCTTACTTTTTCATGTTAAATTAAATGTGTTAGACTTGGCATCCTTGGTGTGGTTTCCCCCCAAATTATTGCCTTCAAACCTCCTATTTTCGCTGATTTCAGTTTTGCTGGACTTAGGACTCTGTGCACTTTACCACTGCTAACCATTGCTAAAGTGTTTTTGCTCTCTCCTTAAGACATGTGAGATCGGCTGATACCCAATTGAAATATTTAATTTACTTCTAAGTGCCTAGTAAAGTGGCATTACCTCTTGATCAAATGGGACCAGGTAACCAGTTCATGTTTAGTGTCTGAAGAATTGTAATGAAAAACCCAAATTTGTGGTAAAGTTGGATTTCAAATTACAATTTTGAAAATTACACTCTTAGAAAGTGTGCATTTTCTTTCCTTGGCCATTTGGTGCCAACAACCAGTCTTTGGGGTACATGAATGGGTGTACTTGACAAGTGGGCTTAGTGTATTCCTCCTAGACAGCCACACACACTGGGGAGCTTAGGTGTGACCGGATGGGCCATCACTGGCAGGATGAGAGGGAAGAGCTGGGCCCATCCCTACATAAACATCAATATGCTGTATCCTAACTCCACACAAAGGGCTGCATACCTCCTGTAGTTAGTCTGGAGCCAGGGCCAGGAAGGCAGGGCACCAATGCACTTCTATGGCATGCCTCTAGAAGCTTCTTCCCTCTTCAGAGTCACAACTGGGTAGAAATACTGGACCTCAGACACCAACTCTTCAGTACACTTCTGGACCTGTGAATACTTTGCCAGGACTAATAACTGCTGTGCTGCTAAAAGGACTGCCACTCTGCTGGACTGCTGCTCTGAAGGACTGCTACCCTGTTGTGCTGACCTACTGCCTGCTGCCCTCTTGCCAAGGTGATGAGGGCTAGAATCACATCTCTTGAACCCAGAACCTATAGTGACTCCAAGGGCTAGTTGGTTGACCTCCTGATTTGAAGCCCAAGGGACACAACAACCTTCCACCAATCTTGCATCTGCACCCGAACTCTGCCATCTGTAAGTCAACCCTGGCAAGAGGTGCTACTCCAGTCATTGGAAGTGTTATGTTATGTTAAGTTATGTTATGTTCTGTTAATTCAATTTGTATAGCGCATAGCTTCCCGAAGGACTCCCAGCGCTTTAACAGAACCTGAAGTCAGAAGATGCAGGAAGTTAGCATAGCCATGTTTTCAATATCCGCCTAAAGCTAAGATCCTGGTCATTGAGATGAAGGGGTAGAGGCAGAGAATTCCGTAGCCTTGTCCCTAAAAATGACAGAGACCTACCACCCCATCTGGCCCTTTTTATATGCGGTATTACTGCTAGGGCTGCAGATGAGGACCTAAGGTTTCTCAATGGTTTATAAAAGATTACCAGAGATCGTAAATGTGAAGGACCTTTATCATGTAGAGATCTATGTATATAGCAAAGGGCCTTAAATTTAATACGTTGCTCAACTGGAAGTCAATGCAGGGTTTGAAGAGCAGATTGAGCAGATTCGTATTTAGGGATATTGAAGACCAATCTAGCTGCCGTATTCTGAACCACTTGGAGCTTTCTCTTAACATATTTTGGGGACCCTAAAAAAAGAGCATTCCCATAGTCCAGTCGGGAACTAATCAGTGCCTGAATAATAAGTCTCTTGGCCATGAAGGGAAGAATTTTCAACATCTTCCTTAGAAGTCTGAATATACCAAAGCACACGGCTCAGGTTTTCTTTGCCTGTTGGTCCATGGCTAACCACGGGTCAAGCCAAATCCCAAGGCTCTTAATATATTCCTTGGGAGCAGGCAGCTCTCTCAAATACGGCATAGCAGAGGAAGATAGTGATAGCCGAACTTGAGAGCCCAAAAACATGATCTCCGTTTTGTCTGTGTTAAGTTTGAGTTTACTTTCTGACATCCAATTAGAAATGGCACACAGGTAAGGACCTAATGAAGTGTCTAAGGAATTTTGGTTAGAGGTCAATGAAAACACCAATTGTGTGTCATCGGCGTAGGTTATAAGAGAGAGACCAAATGGCTCCACAACCTTAGCGAAAGGCAGCATGTATACATTTAATAGTGCAGGGCTAAGGGAGGAACCCTGGGGTACACCCCATTTATTATTAAAACTTTGTGAGTGGAAAGATCTATCCAGTACCTGGCAAGTCCGTGCGGTTATGAATTTACTAAACCAGCCCAATACCGCACCTGTCACGCCTATCTCTTCTAGCCGATGAAGAAGAATACTATGATCCACTGTATCAAAGGCGGCCCTTAGGACCAATAGCACTACTGCTGATGCTAACCCATCATCTAGGCGCCGTCTAGCCGCTTCCATCACAGCGAACAGGGCCGATTCAGTGCTGTGGGATGGTCTGAAACCCATTTGGGAGGGATGTAGGATGTTGTTGTCCTCAAGGTATTTGGACAACTGGGTGTTTACATATTTCTCTAATATTTTAGCAAATACTGGCAGCAAGAGGGCTTAAGGTGCTCTCCCTGCATCTGAATCCAGCGGAACCAAAGCATCTCCTCTGCTGCAAGGCGCAAATCAGAGCCACTGCTAAGTGGATTGGACCTGTTGCACAGATCTGCCTCACCTTTACAGCCCCATATGAACCACTGCTGTGCAACGCATCCTAGGCGCAGACCCTTGCATCCTTCATTGACGGCAGCCTCAATAATGATACCGGACTCTCCACCACAGCTCCTCTGAACTGACCCAATGTCCTGAGTGTGAGCTGAATCCTCAATTTCAGACTTCGTATTGCAAGCTCTGCTTATGGGATCTTCAAGGACGACACAGGACCTTGCATCACAGCCTTGCTGCATCTCAGAACTGACACATTGCTTCATCTGTGCCATGCATCTTCTACACAAATCCTCAAATTGTTCAGCAAACCAGGATTTAAGGTACTTTGTTCAGCAGGCCTAACTGGGTCCCTGTAGCAAGCCTGTGCTCCATTGCAGTTGGCCTGAACTTGTGACTTTGTCCGATCAGACGCAACCAGATATTCACAGTTGGTGCTTTGTGCTTTTGGTGCTAATTTCTCTGAGATCTTCTCTAAGATCTTTAAAATTGCATATCTCCAGTTCTGCTGATTAGATTTTTTGTCATTTTGGTCTTGTTGTATTTATTAAAAGAAGTTAGATTTTTCTAACTTGGTCTGGGACCGTTTTTGTGGGATGTTTTTACTTTAATACTGTCTAAAGTGTTGCACAAATACTTTACATATTTCCTCTAAGTTAAGCCTGACTGTTCTATGCTAAGCTACCAGAGGGTTGAGCACAGGTTAATTTAGGGTTGGCATGTGCCTCACCCTGACAAGGATTGTGGTTCCTACTTGATGGGGATCCCAATCATTCAAAAACCCAATTTCTCACATTGGTGATCAGTGGTGAGGATTAGGACTTGTGTTTGTGCAGTGCCATACAGTGAACTGGTGTACACTACCATTCCATATCTGAGACCAATTTAGGTTTAAATTCTCCTTGATTGGCCTTTTTGTTTTTCCACATTTTCACCCTGACTGGAATACAACCTGCAAGGAAAGAGTTTGAGTTGGCCGATGTGGATGCTTACACTGTGGCCTAACTCAAGGAGTTCCCCAAGAAGAGGATACTTCCAGCAAAGATCATCACCAGGAAGGTGGCGCGCCAAAAGGCATTTGGGTGTGGGGGAAGTCCACCAGTTAATGGATGAAGCCAAAGAAGAGGATGATGAGATGGAACGGCCAGGAGAGGGTCTGCCCGAGGTACAATCTTCAGCTGGGGCGGATAACGTGACCTCTAAGTTGGGACTCCCTGTCAGAGCAGGAAGCAGTGTATTATCTAGAGGCCTGTCCTCAGAGGAGTTGGTGAACAGGAAGGAGGAGAGGGAGTTTAGGCTGCATATGGCTGGTTGAAAATAGAGAAGAAACTGGCCATTGAGGGAGAGAAGAAGAAATTACCCATGGAGGTGGAACACAATAAAATGGCCATGGAGGCAAAGTGAAGGCAAAGGGCCCATGACAGGAGCCTCAGAAAGTTGGGCATAAGGGCTAGGCACACAGAGTACAGCAATTTGTGTGGCAGCATACCTGCAGAGCCCTGTGGAGACAAGAGGATCTGTATACCTAAAGATCGGATGCCTAAATTTGTTGTGGGGGACAAAACTGAGAAATGGTTCAGTTTATAACATTGCTTTACAGATGCAAAGGATTCCTAAGGAGGATTGGGGTCTAATCTGTGGAAGCACATCACTAGTGACGGTAGTGGGACCCTACTGGCCCCAGAAAAGTAGGACAGAATGAGGTATCCTCTCATGAAGGAAACCCTTTTTAGAAGTATGACCCAGAGAAGTACAGGAAAAAGTTTAGGGACAGTGAAGATTGTGCAGACTTGTGAAGACTTCTTTTGCCAGGCGCTGGAGGGCTGGGTGAAGGATTATCAGGGGCTGTGCAATCTGATTGCAAAGGAGCACATTTTCAGCCTTTGTTTTGCAGATCTCTGCCAACCACTGATTGATAGTAAGCTCACTGATTTCAGAGAGCTAGCTAAGGAGGCAGATCGCTGGGTCAGCACCAGGGACCAGAAGAAGGTATCTTGATGGGATCAGTACAAGGGTGAACAGGGTGTTCACCAGAAGAAGGAAGAGTAAGACAAAATTAAAACTAAGGAGTTCTCTATGGGCCCAAAAAAAGTTCAACTGGTCAGGACTCCCAACCCCCAAATGAGAAGAAGTGGTTCCCTGGCAGTACGTCATCAGTAAAGGTACCCCGGAGTTCTATGAGTGCCAACAGGAAGAGCACTACAGGGGGGATGCCATGTGTCCCAAGGTGATTGATTTTTCCAATTTGGCAAGCGTGCAAGTGAGCAGGGAGCACCTGATGGAGATGCCAGCTCATGGTGGCTGCCAGCTACCCTTAAGATAAATTTACCTTGATGTGATTGTATTGGCATCCATACATTTGGCTATCTAAATGGTTGATGTATAGGAATTGATTCTTGAATATACCCTGAAAAACACAGGTTTAGGTGTCTACAATTTATAAAGTCCTGATGAAGACCCCAGAACAGTTACTCCAATTAGGATCGAAACATTAGCATAAAATTGAGTCAACAAATGATTATTTACTGTGGACATTAAGAACACCTAAATTCACTTATCTGTGATTGGTAACTCTGACCCAGTGGCTGACTCTGTACATTGTGTATATACATCTTTTGTCCTCTTAATTTTTGGATTTTGTAGATTTGTGTTGACACACCACTTTTTGCACTTTTTACTGCACCGGCCCTTGGATCACCTTCGTTGTTGAATCAGTCTCATATCCTTGAATATAAAGAAAATACAATAGACTATAATGAAGTTTTGAAATTCTGTATTTGTATCCTTATATCAATGATTGATTACATTTGACGTGATACGCATTACCTTGTCATTAAGTCTTTCCCATTGTTGACTCTAGAGGAATTCCTGTCAGAACACTAATTGATGATAATAAGCGTCCCAAATAGGCACAGCCCTTTCACTGGTGGGCAGTCACTGGATTTGGCAAGAGTAGCACTTGTGAAGGAGATTGTCCCAGTTAGTGGGGGGGAGGGCAGTCTACAGGTTACCTTAGATTCCCAGGGTGACAGAGAGTTGGTGCAGAGAACTCACATGCTTAGTAATACTAGGAAATACAGGCAGTGGATCACCATCAATGGGCAGATGGAGGATACTCTGAGAGACACTGGACCCAGCATGACAACTCTCAAATGTCATCTTGTGAACTCAGAGCAGGTAGTCCCTAATGTGTTTCAACATGTTGCAGCCGACAACTATGAGAGTCACTACCCAGTAGCTCTGGTTCTATTTGAGTGTGGGGCTCTCAGGTTCCTTGAGAGCAGCTGTGAGTCTGTCCATGCCTGTGGTTTGTCTGCTTGGCATTGAATTGGACTGGAGCATACCATCTGGAAGAAGATGGAGCTCAGGCTACATTTGGAGATGTTAGGATTACCTGAGTGGGTGTGCCTGACCACACAGTCCATGGCCACCTGAGAGGGTAGTCAGGAGGATCTGGAATCCGGAAGAGTGGACCAAGTGCCTGCCAAAAAGAGGAAGGGCAAGAGGTGTGAGAAACCTGCTTCTGAAGCTCCCACAGTCTACGAAAAGACTGAACCTGAGGGGGATGCCATGGAGCAGGTCATCTGGGGCAAGACAAAACGTTTGACAGGCTTGCCATCTACTTTAATTGGCTCCAGATAAGTAGGCACCTTGGATACTTTCTGCAGGTCATATCCTACCTGCAAGGCTAGTGGCAAGACATGAATGGAGCACAAAGCTCTTCTGCAACTTTTTTCCTCTCATTGGCACTACCTTTGAAAGGGTGGGTATCAACATTGTTGGGCCTCTGGGCCCCACGACAGCATATGGGTACAGGTTCATCCTGGTCTTGGTAGATCATGCTGCCCAGTACCCGGATTCTATTCCTCTGATAATGGTGACCTCACTTGTGGTGGCCAGGGCATTGATGGGAATATTTACCCATGTTGGGTTCCTCAAGGAGGTGGCGTCTGACTGGGGTTCCAACTTCATGTCAGCGTACATGAAGGCCATGTGGATGGAGCATGGAGTAACCTAAAAGTACTCCGCTCCTCACCATCCCCAAACCAATGGGCTTGTTGAGAAGTCCAACAAGGGCCTCAATAGGCATGATCATGGGCCTGTCAGAGCCCTTGAGGCAAAAATGTGAAGTCCTCTTGCCATGCTATTGCATACCGGATGGTTGCCAGAAGGGCACTAGTTTTAGCCCCTTGAGGTGACTATAGGGGCACCCGGTGCAAGGGCCCATCAGTATGTTAAAAGAGGGGTGGGCACAAGTTCCCAGGAGAGTCCCCAAGCATGTGGTCGATTATATGACGGCACAAAATACTCAAATGAAGCACTTCTGGAAGCAAACTAAGGCAAACCTAGAAGCCAACCAGGAGGTCATGAAACAATGTTACCACCACAATCTGGTCAAGTTTCAACCTGACCAAAAAGTGTGGGTGATGGAGCCTGTGGAGCCTGGGGCCCTGCAAGACTATTTTTGTGTGCCCTATGAGGTGAGAGAGAGTCAAGGTGAGGTCACCTACCTGATGGACGTCATGACTCCCAGGAACCCTTTAAGCATTTTGCACATCAACCACTTCAGACACTACTTTGAGAGGCTCGGGTTAACCATGCTCCTGATCATGGATAATGGCTGGAGAAGGAAAGTGAACCTCTCATGCACCACCTTTATTCCAAGGAACAGGATGGGTGGTGGAGGTTGTTAGCTAATCCTGTGCACTGTCCATAGGACAACAGAGATACTGTCACCAGTTTTTGTGGCAGTTTGCCTCTTTATTTCCCCTTGCCCCATGACTCACTACATGGTGTACCTGTGATATTAACAATGGGTACAGGATACCTGTGAAAAGGAAAAGCTACATGTTATCTAGTAAGGTGAGATATAGCATCAAGGATTAGAGCTGCAACACTCTGGAGTTAGGGGTTGTTGATAGGCCTTAGCGGCTTGCATGGAGTCGGGCTACAGAAAACTCCACAAAGTGGTAAAAAAACTCCCCGGCACTACATGGAGTTCCACGTGTAGGCAGAGTTCTCTGTGGTGCCCGTCACATTGCGTTTCATGCCAAACACAGCACAAAGTACGTACCTGCATTGAAAATCCCACGCGAACTGAACCACGCAGTTTGCAAGGGCCAGGCCATCTAGTTTTTCACTCTGTGGATGATGCTGGGCCTGATTATTTCATTCCTATTTATATTTGTAATATTCCACCCGCCAAATAATCTAGCCCTCAATTTTAGTTATTTCATTACCATCTCTGTTTCTGAATGTGTATTTTAATGTTGTTTAATTTTTTTAATGTTTTTCATGGCTTTTTGTATTTTTGCTTATTTTTCCCATATTTTCCTCCTTCCTTTCTTCCCCTCTTCTTTTCTACACTTCTTCTTTACACTGCCCTAACCAGCCCCATGGCAGAGCAGGGACACAGCAGCAGCCGCATACCTTGTGGGTGACTGCGCCATCTTTAGTGAGGAAGAGGTGGAAGCACTAGATTTCTTTGTGCAGCACCACCTCCTCTCCATGCTGGCAGTAGGCAGCTGGCCGGGGAGTGGTTGCACACTTCGAGAGCATTAACTGCTGTGGAGGAGGGTGCTCCTGTTGGGTCATCACCACACTGGGGGCCAGCGCACCCAGCAGCAGTTGAGGCACAGTTGGCAGACATAATCAACTGGGAACAGGCCCTGCTCGAACTGCTGTTCATCGAGATATTGGGCCTGGGTGAGTAATAGTTATTTATTGCTGGGTGAGTTCCACAATGCTAACTTTTATTTTTTCTAATAATAGTGCTGACCCCCAGAGGTGAGTTAAGGTTACTTTTATTTATTATGTGATGCAGTTTGAGGTAGCAAGGGGAGTCGGCGACAGTACTTCCTAACGTGGGCATGCATTTGGACTGATTATTTAAGAAGCCATGCAGACAGAGACTACTCCTGTTACCCACAAGAAGAATAAGATAGTGATAGTAGTAATACTTGATATCAGTGAGTTAGCATTCCCTTCTCTGTTCCTTTCTTTGTGTAGCTTATGCAGTCCCTCCCAATCACAATCTCCTGGTGATTATGTAGTGTGATATAATCATAGTATATATGTATCTATGCATTAAAAAAATGGAGGCTGTTGTCCTGTCAAAGGTGGTTGAGAAGCAAACATCATTTGTTGCAATATGAATGCATTGCCAGTGGTACTTAGTTTTAAATGTAGGGCCATATTTATTTGCAAGGCTGTTTAATGAGGGTCTGGTGCTGAACATTGCAGGTACAGCACCACATAAAGCCACCCTGTGTGGCTCTTCATGGCATTGTAAATGTGGACTAAGTCAACGCAGTGCAACTTGCTGTGTTCATTCCCCCTGCGACAGGAAGGTATGCTATTGGTGTTCTCACATAACACCCTTGACATTTGACATATTCCCAGAGTTACAAGGTTTTAAAGATCTGGAAATGTATTAAAATCCTAGGCCTCCCCAGGAGAGGCATAAGGGGGATGCTACAAGGAGAAATACCTTTATTTCTCCTGTTTTTTACCTTTTTCTATGTGTGCTGGAATCTGCAGCACACATAGAAAAAGGAAAAATCCTCTTGTGATTGTTGTTTTTTGCAGGAGGTTTTCCCTTCTTACACAAAAACAATCATCACCTCAATGCAGGCACACTTGCAGCATGATGAATTGCCTCATGGCAGCCCATTGTGCCCCAATGCAGGGTAAAAGGCCTGGAATGTTCCATATGTGTTGTAGATACAGCACATACCTGCCCTCTCCTTATGACGCAGGACAGCGCTGCAAGAAAGCTTGCGGCACAGCCATGCATCAGAGGTTTGTAAATATGGCCCATAGTTTAGGAAATATTGGAGTAGGGCTTAGGTGTAGGAATTAGAAAATTAAAAGTAATAAGTCATCTAGAGATGAGCCCATCATACTAGGCAACCTGATTCAGAAAAGTACAACGTTACTGTATTTGCCTTTGCTTGTCAAAAATTATTTTGGGGGAGGTTAAGTGTACCACTGAGACAGAACTCCACAGGAACCAGCTGCAAAGGATGCACACCTAAATGGACACATGCACAGGCAAATGCAAACAAAGCTAGCACAATTGAACACTCCCCATGTCTGCACATACAAAATTCAATATGATACACATCACATCAGTACAGAAGCCATATCATGGAAATTAGACCAACAAAATACATGCCCACATTTCTCAAAACAATAAAAAAAATACTACAACAAACACTACACAATGTCACAATACCAACATTGCAAATACACACACATACTTACACACACAAACATAGCCTCCTCTTGGGGTTCACCAGCACTGAACACAAACTCATGTACTGCAAACAACACCACATGGATCAGCAAGCAGGCTATAACACACACAACTACAGGCACACTACTAAAGTCACTCAGGAACTACTTAAAGCTAGAAAAGGAAGAGCAGGACATCTTTACTACTGACTGCCTTGTAACCACCACAGGAAGGGGCATCAACGGGGGCAGGCAGGCACCTCAGGGATTATTTGGGGAGAGGGGAGGGGTGTCAGCTTGAGCTTGAGTGGGGGACTTCTTTGTGGGAGATGTGGGTCCCTTTTTGGCAGGGGAGAGATATGGGTGCTTGCAGGGAAGGGCTTAGAGGTGGAAGGGATGACATTGAACAAGACAGAGGACTTTTTGGGTGTGGTCCAGGGGAAGGACAGGTTCATACAGGAAAAATGGCTTGGACACGCAGGGGCAGTCACCAGGAAGGGGACATGATTTGGAGGCTGAGGGAGTGGTTGTATGATGTGTAGATGTGGATGTCATGGGTTTGTGCTTATGGGAGGAATGCTTGTGTGTGGCGACTGTCTGTTGGGTGGGTGAGTAAGGGCATTTATGTATCTTGGGCTTCGGGGGTGGAGGTGCTGGTGGATGCCGTGGTGACTAGGTGTCTGTTGAGGTGTTGACTGCAGGTATGGTGGGTGTGCTGGATTTAGGTGTGTCTGTAGTTGTGGTGTCAGCAGGTGTGGTGATTGAGGTGGATGTCTGAGGGTTTGCTGGGGTGGTGTCTGTGGGTAGGATGGGTGTGGTGGGCTGTATCAGTGATGTGGTGCCTGTAGGTATGCTTGATGTTGTATGTGTGATCCTGGTGGTGGTGGGGGTGTCAGGGGAAGTTCTGATTGTTGTTGTATCTGTTGGTGGGTGTTGGTGTGTCTTGTGGTGCTTGTGTTTTGTGCACTGCCTTTGTCTGTTGAGGTGGATGCCTGAGGGTCTGTTTGGGTGCTTTGGGTAGAGCTGGGAAGGGGGAATTTGGAATGGAATGAAGGGGTGGAGGGGGGATGGAAGGTAGGGGGTGACTGGCTGCCGTCAGTGTGGAGACCAGAGCCTGAAAAGATCTCTGTAGGCCACCCTTTGCACCTTGAATGCAATCCAGGAAAGGATTTGTCTATTTGAGTTGTGTTGCTAGTCCCTGGATGGCATTCACAATGACTGACTGCCCTACAGAGATCGTCCTCAGGAGGCCAATAGCATCCTCATTGAGGGCAGCAGGGGTAACGGGCTGGGGCAGAGGTGCCTGTGGCAAAGGAGACACCCACCTTCTTGGGTGAGCAGGCACGGCCAAATGGGAGGAGAGCAACAGGGAGGGCAGTGATAGAATGGGGGGTGGCAGAAAAGGATGTTATGGTGGATGCCCCAATGGGTCCGCCCTCAGTAGGGAGTGGCCCCTGGAGGAGGAATGTGAAGATGATGACGTGGTCCCACTCTCCCCCATGGCACTCCTCTTGCCTTCCAGGCCACTGGGTCCCTCTGTGGCCTGGAGAGCATGGGGCCTCAGTTGTCTTTGGACCCAAGGTCACGTGGCCAGATGCTTCCCCACTCGGCTCAGCCCTGTATCCTTCTCCTGCCTGTGCTGATGCTGCAAATACAAAGAGAAATAAGGTCATAACAAGTACATGACTACCCTTCAATCACAACTCTGAGTGACAGACAATACCCTCATGTCAACTAGCCCCCGGCAAAACCTTCAACTAAGTGGCACATGCATGCCATCTGGACTTACCAAAATTGCACACAAGAAAATCAAGATCTCAGACAACTACAACTGAATGGATAAAGTCTAGCACCCACAAATACATAAGTACAGCTAGGTGCCTCTCCATCTTTAAAGATGTGCCACATGCAGCGTACCCCAGTCAACTTGTAGCCAACAATGTATCGCACTGTAAACTACTCTGCCATATTTCACACACAAGCAAATGTCTACATCTCTCTTGCACTTACATGATGTACCAACAATTAGAGATGATGCCAATGAAAACAAGCTAACTCGTATTCCTATCTGAAATATCCTGGAGCAGGTGACATGGAAATACCCATGTCAAAACGGACACATCCCAACAATGTGCAACTTAATAAGTTACACCTGTCCCAACTGAGTCAAGGAAGTAGTAGCAAGGTTACCTAGAGAGGGCTTACATGTGGCATTAAAAGAACCAACATTTGCTTCAGGTCTAATATGTCAGGGAGAGATATCTCAAGAAAACATACAACAATGAATCAGCAAGCCACAGGATAGCCTCCACTAATGTCTGACACTAATCACAATGACATAACCTGAGTGTGTCTGTAATTATCTGTTCCTTGCATGTTGGAGAGTAACACAACCTGCAATGACCAATAGAACCCATTGTCGAATGTGAAGCCACATCACTACCCACATCGCTGAAATAGCAAGCCTGCCATCTGTCTGTGGATGTAAGCCTGAACCCAAACACATGTGATGTCAACATCACTGCAAGTCACTCCATGATGCATGCCTACAGTCAGGGCACAATCCCCAATCACTACACAATCACTACACAGGTACAGTACACTAATCAACATGATGCAACATCAAAGGCATGGGAAATACAGAGTTGCTCCACAATCGTGGTCTACCTGCCATGCCCCTGAGTGTAACTGCAGTCCCACATGCCAAATGACATACTGTGATGCAAGAAGGTATTAGTCACACTGTTAGACTTGGCATTCTTGGTGTGGTCTTCCCTAACTTTTTGCCTCTGCTTCCCAGGTTGTTGATGTATGCAGCACTCCGTTTGTGATGTTCTGGGCACTTTACCACTGCTATCCTGTGCTAAAGTGTGTCGAGACGGGGCCACTCATCTGAAAACCAGGATGTCTGCAGGGGCGATAGTATGCCCCCGACCTCCTGGAACACCTCTCTGCACTTCCTGGTGGACACAGAAACCCCGGCAGGTGTCCCACAAGGAAAGGGGGAGTGGAAGAGAAAGAGACAAAACACTGCCACGTCTTGCCGGTCCAGCCAGGCACCCTGTATCTTCGGGGGGCAGGTCGTTGTTGACAGAGTGAGAGTAGAGTTAGTGCACTCCACTTCCTTGAAAATTAATCTCTCTGATATTGGCACGGGAGCGGTAGAAGAACACCGGGATGCTCCAGCACTTTTCTTGGATAATAATAACTGTTGGTGCAATTACTAACACTGCATTACCAAAAACCCAAACTGAGTACCATAACAATACAGTACTGCAACATTAGGGCTTGCTTCACAGAGATTCACTGTTGTACACTGCACTTAGAACTGTGGTTGCACTTATCATGCACAAGAAAGACAAACAAGGGCATTCATTATATCACATATAACTTTCCTGTATGCATAGGGTTAAACTAAAAGGAACAAAAACAATTCAAGAAATACAAATGTCCACTCTGGGTGCAAACAGTTCAGCTGGCACAGTTTGGTTTGGTTTCACTCTGTGTGTGAAAAACCCTTCAAAAAGCAAATTCCTCAAACCTGAAACACAGGCATGATGACACAATTTAAATCCAAGAGTTATGCTATTAGAGAAAGAAAAGTCACATCAATGCTCTTTTAAAATTGTACTGTCACTTTTTGTAGTACTTGAGCTCAAGCGGATTTCCTGAAGCACATTTAGGCAAGTAACTACAATAATAATTTAGAATGTTCAGCATTGCATTTGTCTCTTCAAGATAAGCACTCTGCCAAAATACGAGGTCTGAAATACACCAGCTGTTCTAGGAAAGCGCGGCGCTCAAAGAACAAACTCCCTGGAGAATACTAGTCACTTAGCTGCAGTCTTTTCCAGTGTGCTGGAGGAATGCCTGGTGTCAGCTGGTACATGGACGAAGAAAAGAATTGCCTCAAAAGTCCTGAATACGAGGATGACAGCAGGGGCTGGACTGCCAAGTCAGATGCTGATTTCAGGAAGCAAAACAAAGCCAAGCAGGGAGGCATGCTTCACTCTGCTATTTATAGCCAGTCAAGAAAGCAGTTGAGACGAGTCACCACACCCAATTAGAAGCACATGTCTACACCTGCTCACATTAGCAAACAAGCATTGGTAAAACAAGCATTGATAAAACCAATTGTGTAACACAGCACATTATGTTTACTTAGAAACATGAAGGTTTAACCAAGAACAGAGATATGATTTAACCCTAATCCCTAGGGATGCTGACAGATAATTCAGGAGGCACCTTGGGGATTCCTGACAAAGTGAAAGTGTTCCTATATAAAATGTATATGTAAATTGGCTTATCCATGATTGGCATATTTGATTTACTAGTAAGTTCCTTGTAAAGTGCACTAAAGGTGCCCAGGGCCTGTAAATCAAATGCTACTAGTGGGCCTGCAGCACTGGTTGTGCCACCCACATGAGTAGCCCTGTAAACATGGCTCAGACCTGCCACTGTAGGGTCTGTGTGTGCAGTTTCCATCTACGAATTCAACCTGGCAAGAGTACCACTTGCCAGGTCTAAACCTTCCCTTTTTATACATGTAAGGCACCCCTAAGGTAGGCCCTAGGTAGCCTCATGGGCAGGGTGCAGTGTATGTTAAAGGTGGGACATGGACTAATGTGTGTGAGATGTCCTAAAAGTGAAATACTGCTTAATACAGTCTTCACTGTTGCAAGGCCTATCTCTCTCATAGGTTAACATGGGGGCTGCCTTTAAATAACTTTAAAGTGCAGATTCCCTTTGTGAGCAGATGAAAATTTGCAGTTTAATGTCTCTGAACTCACAATTTAAAAATACATCTATTAGTGAAGTTGTTTTTTAGAACGTTAGTTTGGAAATGCCACTTTTAGAAAGTAGGCATTTTCTTGCTTAAACCATTCTGTGACTCTGCCTGTTTGTGGATTTCCTGTCTGGGTCAGTTTGACAGTTGGGCTGTTTTTGAATCTCCTCTACACAGTGACACAAAGGGAGCTGAGGTATAGCTCACAAATCCTGATGAGCCATCTGTGCTAGGAGGAGAGGGAGGATTGGTCATACACACCTGAAAGGGCTGTGCCTGCCCTAACACAATGCAGTCTCCAACCCACTGGTGTGTGTCTGGGGCCTGGCCTGGGCAAGGCAGGATCTTGTGAACAACAGAGACTTTCCTTTGAAGTAGGCCTACTTCAATGAGACAAAGTGGTATAAGTATTAGACCCAAAACACCTGAAAATTAGATCATTCTGGATTCAAGAGGAACCTCTGCCTGGAGAAGAGCTGAAGAGCTGAGGAGACGTCCTGCCCTGCCTGTGACTGTGCTTTGTTGGGCTATCCTGCAGTTGCTGCGTATGCCTATTAAAGGGGACAAAGACTGGACTTTGTGGTATATTCCTGCTTGTGAAGAATCTCCAAGGGCTTGAACTGAGCTTGCCTCTTGTTTTGAAGTTTCAGGGTCATAAAGGATTTCCTCTGCTAACATCTGGACTCTTTGCTGAGACACCTGCCCTGCCAAGTGGTGTCCTATCCAGTCCCTGGGCACTTGAAAGGTAAAGTTGGCAGACAAGAGCTAAACATCCATGCACAGAATGCTGGTCGGGGTAACTTTCAATGCACCATCTGCAACGCGGCTGATAAACCACGCTCTGCCGGCTTCGCTGTCAAAATCGACGCTCCACCTTCATGGCTGGGTGATCGATGCATCGCGGCTGGAGAAACGATGCACAACACCCGCTTGTGGCTGCTGATTATGACGCAAACCCCGGGTAGCGTGGTTTGCTAACATCATGCAATAGGATTTTCCACGCATCGTCCCCGGGCATCAAAGTCAACCCGACTCTGCATGGATCCGAGATTCCCCGTCCCGAAATTGATGCATCGTTCTTTTGTTCTGGCGAAAAATGGCGCATCGCCAACCCGACTGGAGAAGAAATGATTCACGGCCTCCCTTGTGAGGAAGGAATCGACACATTGCTGCCTTTTCCGTCACACACATGCCTGTGCAGCTTCATTTTTGGCGCTAACCAGGTACTTTGTGCAAAATCAACATTTCCATTGTTTTCTATGGCATAAGACCCTTATTGTTTAAACAAAATGATATTTCAACTTGTGTATGTTGGATTTCTGTCATTTTGGTCCTTTTTGATTTAGATATATATTACCTATTTTTCTAAACTGGTATAGTGTCAATTTTGTAGTGTTTTCACTGTATTAATGTGTGTGTTGGTACAAATACTTTACACATTGCTTCTGAAGTTAAGCCTGCCTGCTCGTGCCAAGCTACAAAGGGGGTGAGCGGGGGTTACCTGTGGGTGATTCTCCTTTACCCTGACTAGAGCGAGGGTCATTACTTGGACATGAGGTAACATGACTGCCAACCAAAGACCCCATTTCTAACACAGACGATAACCAAACGTGGCACACTCCTGTCTGTGGCACAACATGAAATGGACCACCTTTGTAATTGTATCAATCCATTAACTGTTTTCCATCCATATATATAGGTTTCTACATACATTGTCCCATCAACACAGGTAGAACATGTATGACATTGCAGAAAGGAATGCATCTCTACGAGAAAAGGACACTTGCTGACATGTAGGCACAATTGTATGTTGGCTACAGTCATGGGACATAATTCTTGTCAATGGACAATACTCACTTACCAGGGGAAAGTAGCTTGCTACATCTGCAGGCCTTTAGCCATGAAAGTCATGTCACATCTATTATAGGCACAAACTTATCACAGACTGCAGTGAAGCAACAACATCAATCATACACTGAAGATCACTTTTTTTCTGGTTGGCAGATGTCTGCATATGCATATGCCCAGACACATAGCAAAGGACAGAGATCTCTCACCCACTTTCCTCTTATCTGTTACATTCAGTAGAAGTGATCTGTTGGTCAGGAATCACACCCATCCCAACTACAAATAGTACACGATTGTTCACTGCACACAGCCATTTGTGGTCCCTGCAGAGGAAGTGGCTTGGGGATTCTCAATAGGTTTGTACTAGGTTCCAGGTTCAGAAGGCAAGGTACCCCAGTTTGATACGCATCACACGTCAACACAAACAATCTCCCATCAACTGTGTGACACATGGCCCAGTCTTCATTTTCAGGGGGAGCGGTCAGTACCACACTCATTCACCTGCTAATGGAACAGGCAGGAATTTGCTGTATACTCACACCCTTGTGGCTGCTGTGCTTCCCTCAAATGCCCATTCAGCTCCGGGTAGGCCACCACCAGAATGCAGGCCTTTGGTGGGTTATGGTCCTATGGGCACCTAGCCCCCAGCTGGGCCTCTGCGATCTTCTGGGCCCAGCGTCTCAGGTTGTCCCACCTCTAGTGATAGTGAGCACTGAGGATCCCCTGGATCCACACCTTCTTGCTGATTGGCTTTCCAAATCCCCTTCTTCTGTTGTGCGTTGACATGCATGGATGCAAAAGACAAAATAGGAAATCATGTCAACAATGTCCCATCCAAAATGGCAGAGTCACATCCATGTCTGAACACTAAGCTGGCCAGGTGTGGCACATACCAGTCATTGAGTACAGGGACATGACAACAAACACTTCTTAATCAGCAGACCAATTCACTACCCCGCTCAGGCCCTCCACTGACCGGGTAGGCCGCCTGACATCTTGTGGGCCATGCCCAAGCAATCAGAGTGAGCTTAGAAGCTCTATGTGATGCACGACAATTCTGTGGCTTCTGAGAGGTGGATTCCATAGGCAAAACGGTTTCACTTCACTCACACTCTGAGGATGGTTCTCCACCAACATTTTCTCCAGCCTAGTGCCAGGGCGCAAGATCCAACCTCTCACATGGTCAACAAGAAAGGGACTTGCATTGTGGGTACATGTGGTTCCTAACCAGTCCAAGTGTGGGTAGAGGTGGTTCCTAACCGGTCTAAGATGCATACTCATTTCACCTCAGGGAGGGCTAATGTAGCATTTACCTGTGACACAGAACATGCTTCTGGAAATATGTGTCCATTCTACAGTGTCCATTCTACAGTGATGGCATCCAACAAATAAAGGTATGCTTTTCCGTTGTCAGCCATGTAACACAGCAATCGGGCCATACATCACAGGTTCACAGGATGTACGCTATAACCCTGCACAGGAAAGTTTTGAAATGTGCAATGCTGACAACAGGGCCGTGGGAGCAAGGGACCTGTCAGGTGTCTGAGACACACATTGACAGTGATGCCTAGAGTACATTTATCACAGAGCTTTGACTCTCTATCCAATACTATCAACCTACTCCTCAGTGAAAGAACCTCAGGAAGATGCATCTTAGCACAGAAACTAGAGTGGTCCACATGACATGATGTCCTGTGAGACAGGTAGTGGACACAGTGTCACAGTTGCAATGTCAAAATGACTCTACTCCAGCATAGACTTGGACACATACAGTGAGATACAGTTGACAGACACTGGTCTCTGCAGGCTGAGCATACAAAACCTGCATGAAAATCGATTCCCATCAATTCCATGCATGACAGAACATCATGTAGCCAAGAGCAATTTACAATGTGATTTATATGTGGCAAGCGGACGGGCAGAGTGAGTCCGCATATGCCTCCAAAAATGACAGATTAGCACGGCCAGATGTGGTCTGAAGCTCAGTGGCAACATACACATGGCTCAGTTTACACAGACCTCACACACACAACATGCCCACGCTGCCCATGCTGTCATGGATGTACATGTGCTCTCACATTGTTGACATCCATGTGTCAAGTGTTGTTTGGGCATGGCTAAGGAGTCCCCTCACCTAGTTTAGTGCATCCCACATAAGGAACAACATGGCACACTCAAAACACAAACACACAAAAGTCAGATGCCTCAACATCTGGCACTGATCTAAGTTACATACACAGTAAGTCTCTCATTGACGTCACACCAACTGAACCCCTATAACCATGGCTTTACATACTGGTCACCCTGGCCTCAATCTAGCCTGTGAGGAGTAGAAATATGGTGAAGTACAAGGTAAAACAGCGTACATGAAGCACTCCTCTGGTACACCATAAAGCTGTCTATACAGAGATAGGACCTCCTCCACTAGCTTCTCATGCTACCCCGGGGAGAAGGCTGGGGCCCTTTCACATGTTGGATGTGGCATGATTGCTCCCAGAGGCAGTAAAAAGCCGCTCAGGACATTGGCAGCAGTGTCCGGAGTCAAGTGAGGGATTTTTCAGAACATGGTGGTCAAGTCTGCCACGTATGTGGCCGTCACCGCTGGTGTACACAGCTATTGGCCTGCAATTGCCACTGGCAACAATTTTAGCCTATGACTGTGTCCACCACAGTAGAAATCGCCTACCGCCATGACGACTTCCACTGGCAGTCACCAGCAGTTCATAATGTCCAGTGGAGTTGGGCAGACAGCCGCCATTACAGAGGCATGAAATGCTTCATAAGGCAAATTAAAATGCGTCATAAGTCCTAAAATGTTGTTGATACCAATGATAAGTGTTTGTCCTGTCCTGTAATGTAGGTCGTCGAGTTGGGCACCATTTTTGTACATTGCCTGTCACAAGTGGCAATTTTCTTTGTAATACAGCCCCTCCCCCGTTAAGTTAAGTTTTGGGACATCAAGTCACAGTCTAAGTGGCAAGTATTACGCACAAAACCTTGCTGTCCAGATAGATGATGTGTACACATTTGTGGTAAAGCAAAGGGGAACCATGTTGATTTTGTTTCATTGACAGTGATGATGTGTAGTGTATATCATGTCCTCAACTTGTCTTATCACAGTATGTCATTGACAGACCTAATATATATTGCAAGTGGCAAATAGAACTAATTACTTGTCCTACATAGGTTCCCAGGGAGGAGAAGGATCAGACATTCTCCTGTCTACTGTCCGCTACCAGACTTTCAGGCCATGGAAGAAAGACACATCATCCAGATCTACCATCTGCATCAGCAAACAATCATGGATTTCTGTCGTCAGTTGGAGACAGATCTGATGCCTGCCATTCATCATCCAAATAGCAGAGCAGTCATTGCATAAGTGTTGGTAGTGTTGCACTTCGTGGTCACAGGGACCTTTCAAAATACAGTGGCCCTATCTGCTGGGATGTCCCAGTCTATGTTCAGTTTTGTTTTGTAGGATGTCCTGTCAGCAATGTTAAAACACCTGGACAGCTACATCCAGTTTCCTCAAAGTGAGGATTTCATCCATGTGAAGGCTGAGTTCTATTACAAGTCTATGGTAACAGGAAGAACTTTCATTCCATCAATATCCAAGTTGTTTGTCAGGAGGACCTCTACATATCACAGGTCTGTGCCTGTTGTCCGGTTTCAGTCCATGATGCATTCATCATGCAGAACAGCGCAATTTCACAGCAGATGTCACAACTGTAAGAGGGCCTGGCTGGTTGGGAAGTCACATATGCCCTGTTTGTTTGTATGCAATGTCTGCAGCAAAAGATTCAGATGAGAGGGACTCATAGTGGCATATATGTCCAATTCCATTACAGGGCACTCTCCATACCCAAACCGTCCATGGTTGTTGACACCGGTGAGGAACTAAACAACGCCAGGGAAAGTCTGCTTCAACGAGTCCCATGGAAGAGCTTGGCGTGTCGTGGAGCAGGCTTTTGGGCTCCTGAAGGCCAGATTTCACAGTCTGGACAAGACAGGTGGAGCCTTCCTCTACTCACCAGAAAAAGTATGTAAGATAATTGTGGCCAGCTGCATGCTCCATAACATTGCCCTGAGGAGAGATATCCTATATATTCCAGATGAGGGGGAGCTAGCAGTGCCACCGGGTGAGCATCCTGAAATGCCAAGTGAGGATGACAGTGAGAAAGAGGAAGGTGAAGACTTGCGGGCAGATCTCATCAATCACTACTTCACTTGAGTTTAATTATGTCATGCACTGTGATTACTGTGACTGCATGGTGATGTGTAGATGTCAGGACATATTGAATATTTGTTTTCTATCAACAGGGGATAAGAAGCTAGGCAGTGTGCAGCCATGGTTTGCTTGCTAAGTCTGACTTAGAAATGTTACAACCTTGATTATCTGCTTTGTGTGTGTCAGTCTCCTTGCAATTTGAGTGGATCTACTGCAGTTTGTTAAGCGGTATGGGTCATATGTGTGACTTTTCATGCGTAGACTTATTGGTTTGCATTTTCTCCACGTCTTTTTCCATGCCATCCTCATGTGGACATTTCCGAGTTGTGACAGTAGTACGTAGCTGTTGCGGTTCTGACATATGGAGTGGACATGGATTGATCCAGGTAATGTTGGTCACAGATATGGGGTGTATGAGTCCTCTGGCAAAGCAGCTTGGACAATGGGTGGATGGAATTCTGAATTGCACAATACATTTGTTTGATGTGGTGTGTTGGTCCAATTGTCTCATGTGCATGATCATGTGCCCTGGAAACATGTCATCCGGTGAGTACAGTTCAAAGGCTGAGTAGAAGAAGAAAGGTCATTGAGGCAGAAAACACTGTGTTGGCTGAGTGGGGTGAGAGTATCAGGGCCTGCTGGCCTTAGCATTCCTGTCAGTGCCTGTTCTACCCACATATCAAACAGATGACATCCTCTCAGGTGTGTAACTTCCAATGTGGAGTTGACAATAAAGGTAGTTTTGGCTAGAATACACTGTTCAAAAGTTAATGAGGTTAAAACAGTGCCTGCTGGGAATTGTAGTGCTGTCAATCTACTTCACATGTTGAAAGCCAAACAGGGGTCTATGGACAGGTAGACACTGGGCTGGTGAGTGAGGTGACTGCGAAGGTGACAAAAGGTGATCAGTGAGCATGCATGAAAATACATTTAGGTGCAATATTATTGTGTTGTGACTTACCAGACTCCCCTCCCCCAGATATTCCTGTCAATTGCTCAGGATGCAGGATGGCCAAGACCTTCTCCTCCCATGATGTGAGTTGTAAGGGAGGATGTGGGGACCCACTGCTAGTCTTCTGAAAATGCAACTGGTGCCTGGATCCCATGGAATGACCTTTCTCCTGAGGTCATTCCACCTCTTCCTGATGTCATCCCTTGTGCGCAGGGTGGGGCCTACAGTATTCGCTCTGTCGACTATCCCTCACCAAATTTCAATTTCCTGGCGATAGTAGAGTGCTGGACTTGGGCTCCAAATAAATGTGGCTCTAATCTAATGGTGAGTTGATGGGTTTAGGTAGGACAAATGGATGCGATTGGAAATAGGAGTGTGTTGAGGATGTGGGAAATGTGCTTAGGGAAAGGTGTGGTGTGCCTAATCTATTGTTTGGTGATTTTTGGATGCACTTAGGCTTGTGTGTTTGGCATTCTAGATGCAAAGGATTGTGGTTTGTGAAGAGATGTGTTTTATAGTGTCCTTTGCAGGAGTGTCGGGTGTGGCAATATATGTCACCTGTATTGTTTTAAAATCCAACCAATGTGGTGTTGTGTTTTACTTTGTTGATTGTGCACTGTCGTGGTTCCAACCACCATTGGCGGACTGCCATGGCTGACCGCCACTGTAACCTTTGACTTCTAATAGGTTCAGTGGTTGGTTGACAGGCTCTTGGTGCTGGGGGGCGGACTGCCTATTGCTCACCCTCCAAAGTACTAGCGGTGTTGGATATTTGGCAGATTTTTGTTGGTCCTGCCTGTGCAACTCGTAATACCACGGTCTGTATGACCGTCAACATGGTTGACTTTTTGTCTGACCACCAAACTCGTAATCAGCCTCATGGTCTTGGGCTTGGGTTGGGGTGATGCTATCGATGTGGGAGTTCTGTTCCCAGGTTCCTCCCCAGAGGCCTGTGTGGCAGGCACATGTTACCTGAAAAAGGCTGCGGTTCTCACGCCACTGGCAGAAAGCTGCTTCTTCTCACTGGTCACTTTCTTGGGAGCAATTTATCTTGGAGCCACCTTAAGCTCTAGGTTGGCAGTGGCACTAACATGCACAAGCGAAAGAGTTTGGTGCCTGTGGACCGAAGTAACTGTAAGGCCTTCTCTTTGGCAGTACTGTGGGTGATGTGTGGTCTCTTCTCACCCAAAAATGGCCAAGCAAGAAAAACATTTAGTTAGTGAAGGCGGCTTTGTTGCAGGTTGAAGTAGTATAGAGAAATGCAATCTTAGCACGGTTGATTACTTATGCAATATACCTATTTAATTAAACATTGTAAAGGCAAAACACACCATAAAAAAATAAATTTCAAATAAAACAGCACAACGGGCAGATGAAGCTCGCTGCTTTACCTCCATCTGTTTCAAAGGAGGTAGTCAGAGAGAGGTGCATGGGTAAATGGAATAATCATTTAAATTACCGGTGGCAAGGTGGTCCAGGGACAATGAAATAATCAATAACAAAATGAATTATGCTGTTGATTTGTCTGCCGTGCTATGCAGCCAGGGTGTCCTGGAGGAAATGGAGATACACCTAAAGAAACCAAATGCTGTAGTGCAGCTGTGCGTCTACAGTGGATCGATGGATAGATGGAGGAATGGATAGATGAGGATGGATGGATCAACTCAAAATGCTGAATAAATATGAAAATTAAAATAAAAAAGAAATTAAACAAATAAAATTAAAATTGAAAAAAAAATATTTAAAAAGTAAAAAAAAAAAAAAACTAAAATATAAAAATTAAAATAAAATAAATTAAAACTTAAAATTAAACATAAAAATAACAAATATAATAAAACAGGGAAATGTATAAAACAATAATAAATAAAAAACTGTAATAAATTTTTTTAAATAACAAGAAATTAAAAAATTAAAATTTAAAATTAGAAATTAAAATAGAAAATAAATAGAAACTCAAAAAACAAATGATCAATAATTAACAATGTTTTTATGCAAGCCTATGTCAAAAACACACTGCCTGCACGCACAGAATGGCTGCCAGCCAGTCACATGGTCAAACAACAAGGAGCAAGGAGACATGACAAACAAAGAACACAAGCAAGCTCATGGCAAGGGACACTGGCTGTATGGACACAATGGCTTCCGGCCACATGGTCAAACAAAAACAAAAAGGAGCAAGGAGAAAAAAGAGGAACACATGCAAGCTTATGGCAGAGGCACATTGGCTGGCTGGACAAAATGGCTGCAGCCACATAGTCAAACAACAACTGTGAAAAGGAGTCATGGGGAACAAAGAACACATGCAAGCCTCTGGCAAAGGGGCACTGGCTGCATGCACAAAATGGCCGCCAGCCGCATGGTCAAACCAACAACAGCAAACAAGGAGGCATGGAGAACAAGGAACACATGCAGGCCTATGGCAAGGAACACTGGCTGGATTGACAAAATGGCTGTCAACCACATGTCAAACAACAAGGAGCAAGAAAGCATGCCAAAGAAAGAACACATGCAAGCCTATGGCAAAGGGATGCACAAAATGGCTGCCAGCCACATGATCTAACAACAACAAGCAAGGAGGCACGGCAAACGAGGAACACATGCAAGCCTATGGCAGAGGGACACCGCCTGCATGCACAAAATGACTGAGAGCCACATGGGCAAACAACATCCTCCTATGCCATTAAATATTACCACACAATATATAAAAACATTTTTTAAATTTAATGCGAACAATAGCCAGCATTTGAAATTTATTCTAAAACCATCCCTGCCTTAAATTAAGTTTTAAAAACATATACCACTGAAACATTTATTTCATGCACTGATGACTACTAGTACTTAGCCTACTGGCTAAATGGCCCTTTGGAAATCTCGGCCAAATTGTAAAATAATATTGCAAACATAGGAGCATGTAGAAAAAGACAAGTACTGAGCTGTGCAACAATTTTCCTTCACAAAAGATGAAAAATAAATCAACTGCAAAATAAATAACTAGGCCCATACTTAAACCCCGGGCCACCTACCATTATAAAGTTTCAAAATCAAATTAAAGTACAAAGAAATATTGGTGCTTGCCCAAGCAAACAAATAACAACCTATTTTCAATAGTTTTGGAACTTACTTGTGTGATTTCACAAAAATAAAGTCCTTAAATCCAAAGGTATATCCAGAAGACAAAGCTTGTGATCCTTCCATCTCGAAATCCAAGTGAAAAGTGAC
Source organism: Pleurodeles waltl (assembly GCF_031143425.1). Taxonomy (NCBI): domain Eukaryota; kingdom Metazoa; phylum Chordata; class Amphibia; order Caudata; family Salamandridae; genus Pleurodeles; species Pleurodeles waltl. The sequence continues at coordinate 684,732,494 of NC_090446.1, forward strand.
CAGGAGATGAACAAAGCACTGGGAGGAGCCTGCTGGACAGGAACAAGAAGCTGGAGTCTCTGACACACTTCCTTCCTGTTAGAAAAAAAGGCTTCTCAACCTAAAAAACAAATTGCAGGCTCTACTGGAGGAGAAAATCTGGTCAAAATCTCTTTTTGACTGGATTGAGTGGCTTTGGAGTAAAAAATCTACTCCAGAAAAGAGTTTGCACTCGTGAGTGGCCCCGTTTTGGCCGCCGGCGTGGCTGGAAGCAGCGTGAGCTAATGCAAAGTCTTGCACGCGATCTCTAGCAGCCCAGGAGTATTGTAGCACTCGTGAGAGAGCGCCAAAACTCAATCTTGCAAGCACAAACTCCGCTTTGCACCAGAGTGTGGAATTCCAGAACTCCATGCTCCTCCACTTAGTGCGAAGTGGACGAATTCCACAAATTCTACTGGCAGAGTGGAATTCTACACCTATGCTAGTTATTGAACACTCAAAGCTCCTCCAGGTGCCACCCCTGAACTCAGATCCTAGGTGGATTATTGGGGGCTTAAAGCAGTCAGTAAAACTGAAGCACACCACATCCCCAGAACTACTGAGCTCATAGATTGGTTGGGAACTGCCAAACTCCTCAGCATGTTTGGCCCAACATCTGGGCACTGGCAGATTTCCTTTACAGAGGGTGCTATGTTTTCTACCCCAGAAGGGCATTTCCAGTTCAGGGTAATGCCCTTTGGGTTGAAGAATGCCCCTGCCACTTTAAAGAGGTTAATCAAGTCCTGGCTTGGTTAGAGAACTTCAGTGCTGCTTATCTATATGACATTGAGGTCATCAGCTCCAGCTGGGAGAACCATTTGTGCCAGCTCAAGGAGGTGCTTCAGGCTCTGCAGAGAGCAGGTCTGACTATGAAGGCCAGTAAGTGCCAGATAGGGCAGGGTACAGAGGTCTACTTAGGGCACCTAGTAGGAGGAGACAAGGTGCAACCCTTCCTGGCTAAGATTGAATCCATTCTGGCCTGGGAGACTCCCAAGCCAGTGACAGATGTGAGAACCTTCTTAGGTTCACTTGTTATTACAGGAGATTCGTCAAGAGGTACTGCACCATTGTTGCACCCTTGACAGAACGGACTTCCAAGGACAACCCAGACAGGTGAACTGGACAGAGGTTCGTCAGAACACTTTGACACCCTGAAGGAGGCCGTGTGCACAGCACATGTACTCAAAGCCCCTGATTTCTCCAAGGAGTTAATAGTACAGACAGTCCCTGAGGGCATGGCATAGGGGCTGTGCTCTCACAGCTAAACAAAGAGGGCCTGGATCAACCTGTAGCCTACATCAGTAGGATGTTACTTCCCTGGGAACATGGGTGGATTGCAATGGAGAGGGAAACCTTTGCAATAGTATAGGCACTGATGAAGCTGAGACCATACCTGTTTGGTGCTCCTTTCCGGGTTCACACAGACCTCTAGGATGGTTAATGCAGATGAGGGGTAAGAAACGTACAACCACTTGAATGCTGATGGTCTCTTCAGGTTTTTTTGTTTTAGAGAAGAGAAGTCCCAAGCGGAGGGGGAGTTCATCTCACTTTCAGGTGTGGGGACAAGTGTTAGACCTGACATCCTTGGTGCCGTTTTCCCTCTCACTTTTTTTTCTGCGGGCCTCCTGTTTTTGCTGGTCTTAGGGATCTGCACACTTTACCACTGCTAACCTGTACTAAAATGCTTGTGCTCTCTCCTTAAATGTTAGATTGCTTTATACTACATTCGCAAATTTAATTTTATTGAAAGTCCTTACTAAAGTGACACTACCTCTGCCCAGAGCCTGTAAATCAAATGCTACTAGTGGGTCGGTGGCACTGATTGTGCTACTGACTTGAGAAGCATTTTAAATATGTCTCAGGCCTGCCATTGCAGCCTGTGTGTGCACAGGTTTTTATTGCCATTTCAACCTGGCAAATTAAACCATTTGCCAGGCCCAAACCTTCCTTCTTAATACAGTTGTTACCCATAATGCTGGACAAGGACAGCCCAAAGGGCAGAGTTCAGATTATTTAAAAGGTTGGACATGTGCTTTAAGGTTTACATGTCCAGATAGTGAAAATATGTTTTTACTATTAAAAGGCCTAACTGTCTCATAGGAAAACACTGGAGTTACCTTATTACATTTATTTTTTAGAAGTGTAATTTCCAAATGGGACCAGGTAAATAGTTCATGTTTGGTGTCTCTGGAATTGTAATGAAAAATCCTAACTCATGGTCGAAATCAGATTTTACATTACAATTTTGAAAATGCCACTTTTAAAAAGTTTATACGAAAACAAATTTAGTCAACTCGGGGGAAACATATGCCTAAGCTCCCATGGCATTTATAATATTCTTAGATTCAATATTTGTAGCTACAACACGGACGGCGTTTGTCTTTCTTAACTAGGACGATACAATTATAGCAAGGCAAAATAAAGAAATGCTTGCAAACCTAATTGAAGGATGGTGATAAATTACTTTCACCACGGAATATAACCATAAAAAGAAGGTGTATTCTATAGATTAATGAGAATCGTTTAAATAGAATATTCGGAATACTAGGTGTTCCCCTTGAAAAGAACTTTCCAGTCCTGAGGATGACCCACTAATGATTGATGTCTGGATATAGGGTCGAAACGTTGACTATATTATATGTGGATTATATAGGAATAACTTCAAGAGACCTGGACTTCAAGATTACCCGGGTCTAAGGGTTATCTCATTTGTCCTAACTTCTAAAAAGTTGACTTGCTTTACCCATTTAGTGCCAGCAGTCTGTCTCTAAGTCACATGACTGGGTGCAGTTGTAAGTTGGGATTTGTATATTCCTCCTAAACACCCACACAGAATGGGGAGCTTAGTTGTGACTAGATGGGCCATCACTCCTCAACGAGACGTGCAGATTCACTTAACCCCGACACAGGGAAAGTTTTTGGAGATTTGCGCCATCTCGCTACTTCCAGCGGACTCCCATTGAGGTGACATGTTGAACACTCACCAGTTGAATATGGTCTAATTATGCACTAGCCAAACGCAATTTGACCTACCCAGGAATGAACACAGTTCAGTGCTGCCCCCTGCTATGCTCTGAGCAGCACAGCCCTTAATAGATGAAGTATGAGCATTCGTCCTGTGCTGTCACATGCACTTCTTTCTTCCATGGTCCTGAGGAGGCCCATATTTTCCAGGGGTCAAAACGCGTCAACACCATATTTTGGAGGATTTGTTTGAAATCAAAAGACATTTAAATATGTAAACTGGAATTACATCTTATCAAAAAGGAGTGGACAGGTGCGTTCCTTTGGTGTATTCCCTGTTTCAACTACCTCTTATGTGGACTGATTATATAAACTTAGGATCACAGCCATACAAAGTCAGGGTAAGATTGCACTGACTTAGATTTGGACTCCTTGTCAGAAGTCTGGCAGAGTTTTTTCTTTGTAGATTTTTTTGTTTGTCTAATTGTGTATTGTTTAAGTGATGTTTTGATGATGTTGTACGTTTGTTGAAACAGATATGATGGTTTCATACTTCAGGCGTTAGGTTCATTTAGAAAAGGCTTTTATGTGAGTTTGATTAATTATAATAAATGTATCAAAAGAAAAAAACTATTATTTTCCCAGTGACTAATTTAGGTGTTCACTGTACTAACTATGTACTGTATGTATAATATTTCCCTGTTACAAATCCCCTTTTTTCTTGTATACACTGGATGGGCCATGACTGACAGGATGGGAGAGAGCAGCTGGGCCCAGCTCCATTTACACTTGAATAGGTTGAGTCCTATCTCTACACAAAGGACTGCATAGCCCCTGTAGTTAGTCTGGAGCCAGGGCCAGGAAGGTAGGTCATCTGTGCTCTTCGATGGCAAGCCTCTAAAATCTTTAACAGCACTACTGGGTGTAAATACTGGACCTCAGACACCATCTCTTCAGTACACGTCTGAACCTGTGGATACTCTGCCAGGAAGAAGGACTTCTGAACCTGAGCAGAATCCATGAATCGCTGCATGGATTGGACCTGTCGCAAAGACCTGCATTGCCTTTGCGCCCCCACCAGAACTGCCACCTTGCAGCGCATCCTCAGCGCAAGCCCTTATATCCCTCATCAGTGGCAGTCTTGACAACAGACTCCACATAGCAGCCGTGCAAATCTTCGGAACCAACATTTCACCCAACTGTGTGCCGCATCCTCCATGCAGACCTTTGCATTACAAGCCCTGTTGACAGGATCCTGAACAATAACTCAGACCTTCGCATCACAGCCTAGCTGCATCTTGAAACTTAAGCATTGCTCCAGCTTCATGACACATCCTTGAAGTGGATCCTTCGAAAGCTCTGCAAAACAGGATTGAAGGTACTTTGTTCAGCGGGCCTGAGTTTCTGTAGCCGGCCTGGGCTCTATCACGGTCAGCTTGAACTTGGGACTTTGTCCAGTTCCAGTGCAACCAAATATCTACAGTTGGGTCTTTGTGCTTTTTGGTGCTATTTTCCCTAAAATCTTTAAAATTACATCTCTCAGGTTCTATTCATTGAATTTTTTGTCGTTTTGGTCTTGTCTTATTTATGAAAAGAATTTCTATTTTTCCAACTTGATGTGGAGCCCTTTTTATGTGCTGTTTTTACTTTACTACTGTTTGAAGCGTTGAACAAATACTTTACACATTGCCTTTAAGTTATGTCTGACTGTTCTGTGCCAAGCTACCACAGGGTTGAGCACAGGTTAATTTAGGATTGGCTTGGCTTCTCCCTGACAAGGATTGTCATTGCTGCTTTACAAGGGCTCACATCCCATTCCTCAAAAAATGTATGTATTTTTTTGTAATGGAGGGTCCACTGATTTGACATAGGAATTGATTCAGAAATGTATTAGCATCTGGAATCAAATATGACTGTGGCAAACAAATCACTAAGAGTTCTCAGAGTGTTGGTATGTTTCTTTTTCTAGGAACAAGAGGGACCATGAATAGCACAGGTGCTGCACCCAGGAACCAGCATTGGCAGAAATGTGGCAAGCTTGCTGTGGCAGCAGTAGACTTTATCTATCTATCTATCTATCTATCTATCTATCTATCTATCTATCTATCTATCTATCTATCTATCTATCTATCTATCTATCTATCTATCTCTATGTTTGTGTATATATATATATATATATATATATATATATATATATATAAATAGTGGCCGTTGGAAATCTACACAGACTTTTACAAAAAAAGTGCCCTGATGTTTCTTGTTGTGCATGGAAAGTTTCGGTGTCCTCTGTGAAGTGGAGGTTGAGAAAAGAGGGGTGTCAAAAAAATTGTGTTTCCCATGTAAATTTCCATAGCACCTTTAGACACGACTACTGCCCGAACTGCTGGACAGAATGACACTAAATTTGGTAAAAAGCTAACTTTCAGTATACAATATATGCTATCACTTATCTGGTGTAAATCCATTTAGTAGTTTTTGAGATATTGAAGGGAAAATAAATTTGTATATCTTGGGATGCGGATCCTTCACAAATAAATCGTTACTATTAGCAAATTTCGGCAAATGCACGCGCAAAGTGAAGCGCTATAATTGGCTGGCCATAACCTGAGTAGAAAGTTGCAGCTGCCATTTTATTTTATCGGAGAGGGTGCCTGGGACTGGAAAGAGAAATAAGTGGTATAAAGGGTCAGGGTGGAGGTACTTTGACCCCAGTGGTGTAATACAGGGGTGTTTTAGAGTCAAATTATGCATTTGAAATGATTTTTCTTCAGAATGCGCAATACTTGTAAATATCCTCAAAATCCTTGAATATTTGAGGATATTTTCGAATATTTCAGAATATGTAAAAATAAAAAATAAAAACATTCATACCAGACTCATTCATACACTAATTAATTCGATCATACATGCACTCAGAGATTCATGCGCCCACTCACACACCCACACACTCATGCACCCACTCAGAACCACTCATAGACTCACACAACCACTTTCAGATCACCTCAGGAGGAGATGCGTGGAAAACAGGGAAGGTTAGCGTCGATTTCTCAGGCCGCACACGGCGATGCAACATTTAGTTTTCACGCAGGGATGACTTTGCATCGATTTCCTGTGCTCGGTTGTGGATCCTCTTCGGGTTGCGGGGTTTTTGGATGCCCCTGGGACGATGCATGGACTTCCGGCACTGACAGGACGAAGTCACAGGGGCTGTGTCGATCCGATGGGTGTTGGGTGGAAATTTCTACCACATGGCAGGTGCTGTGTCAATTCCTCTCTGGAAGTCGGGCTGCGTCGTTCTGGCTCGGCTGTGTGTTGATCCAGTGGGATGTGCGTAGAATTTCTGGTTGCTGTGCTGGTGCTGCGTCGATCTTCTCTTGCGAAGTTGGGCTGTGTCAATCGTCAATACTATGTGGAGTAACATCTTTCACATAAATGTTCTTCTTGCATCCAAAAAACTCTACGTTTTAGCCTCTGCTATAAAGGTATAGGGCCTGCTTCCATCATAATACACAACACCTCTGCTTACTGTAGTCATGGAGAGCAGGAAGATAGCAAATCTTTTCAAACTGCCATTGATTGTGTTTTATACCACACCAATGTATGCCACCCGTAATTCTTAAAATGATACTTCGAATGAGGTTGTGTGTTGTAAATTCAAATTGATAAACATCAGGGAAATCCCTTCTTCTCTTATCCATACACCTGATAATGAAAGGACATTTTCTTTTAGATATTGACAGGTAACGTGCTGCTCTTAGGTCTTCTTTTACAAACTAGGAACTTCTGATCATGGGATGTCATTAGGTTTGGGCAAGAGATAGCACTAGTTGTCTCGTAGAGCTTTTATACAACAAAATAACACAGCATACAATAAACAAAATATAATATCTACAGAGAAGAGTGTCAGTTGTGTCGCTGGTTTTCATTGGTTGAAGTGAAAATATTTTGCTTCCTTCTGGAGCCTGCTCTCACTGACGACAACACAGATAGAGCGAATGAGTACGTTTATACCTGGGTGTAGACTGAGTAGATTGTTGCTATGAAAGAGAAAGCCCTCATACATATGTGCTGTGACTGGTCATCAATCATCCACCTTGAAATTCTTCTTCCTCGTTCTCCTTTATGATTCTTTGCTAATCTTTCACCTTTCGCATGTCCTCTCCACCTCATCTCCAGTTTACCACAATGTAAAGTAGGCCCAGGGGTCTGAAAGACTATCCTCAAAAACAATCTTTTTCTCCACACTATTTATATGGAAGCATTGATGTGCAACTTCAAAATTGTGATCCTTCAATCTAGTCTAGTCATGATTGATCCTGAACTGTACAACAGACAGAAAGCTCAGAAGAAATACAATGCTGGTGTCTGGGGTTTCTCAAACCGCTCGAAGTGACAGGAAACCAACATCTCTTAAGCCAATATGTTTACAGTGAGCCACATACCATGTAGCATAAAGGGTTCCTGGGAAGGAATAAACATTGGCAGCAAAACATATTTTACGCTCATAGTAACTGTACTATGATTTATGTACAAAAAGTGAAAAGTGAATAATTATCAAGACACAATTAAATATGTAAAACTTTGAACTGGAACATCTGGAAAAGTCTATCAGCAATATCCACTTCAGACTATGTATTGCATCTGAGTAATGAAAACAGAATGTTATAATTAAGGATTCAATTTTTCAGTTTTCACTGATTTTTTCAGAATAATACAGACTGAAAACATCCTATTTCCTATCTACATTTATTTTTCAAAGTGGAAAAATACTGAAAATTGTGCTTCTTGTGAGTGACTCTCTGTGTTGACCTTCAAAAATCCCAGACCAATTGCTAAACAGATAGAAACCATGGGGATAGAGGCATACTTTAACATATGATTGTATGTAATGCTGATATTTACCTGTCAGTGTGGAGTTTTTTGTTACATTTGGCTGCTTAATTTGCTAAAAGGTGACAAGCATCAAAGTATGAGTGCATGTTTATCAGCTAAATAAATTGAGAAATATACCATTTTACAACTCATGTATTCTCAAGACATAAAATAAATATGGATAAATACCACTAAAATGGCCCAAAAATAAAAATGGATAAATACAAGTGGAAATGTTTAAAAAATAAATACCAGAAAACCGGGAGCCCTACTTAATATTTTATTAGCACAATAACCTACTGGAGATACTTATTAATTTGTTTAGCCCAGATTAAAGGGGAATGACTGACTGAACTGCATTTGGAACAACTTACCTCTAAAATAATCAGAGATTTAATGAGTTAACATCCTATTTGAAAAATAAAACTTTAAAACTTTAGATTGGTCCTTAAGTTACACATTTAAGAACAAAGGAGACCAATGTGCATGACAAATATGCCTACTGGTTTGAGGGGAATAATACTTAATTAGTTCTCAACTTGACCAAACCTGCTCCCTTGAACTTTGTACTTGCAGTAGTTTGTTGTGGTGTTGTCCTACAAATTCCCCTCATGTAATCTCCACTCCCACCAGCTCAAATCCAAAACTCCATTATTCAGTCTCCAAACATCTGAGATCCATTTATGAGTTACCTTCATCTCTTCATGCTAGAGTCTCTGATAGGAACACTGGATAAGCAAGTTAGGTAAAAAGAACCCAAAAGGGAGACACCCTAAAATCCAATCTGTGATGCCAAAGTGCAGAGCCCTATGCTACTGGAAACTGAACATCAAACGTTTCAGTAGGCTTGCCACCAGTAAAGCAATTGTGAATACATTTTTTATAGTGAAAATAAACAGGACCTCAAATAGTTCCCCTAAGCTAGACCACCACACATTATGTGATGTAGATCAGTCCTGAAAGGGCCACACAAGTGTTGTCATTGTACACATTTGTCTTGAAGATGTTTATAGTCAACCAAAGTGTTGATGTCAAAGAACAAAATAACCTACACCAGTCCATTTTTTATGGTTGTATGTCACTGTATCATGGGCAAAATATTGACATACAAACATATTGCAGCAACTACATCACCTCCCACTACATCTTCAAGCTAAATATATATTTACTGTTCTTCTTTCCACAACTACTTAGCTAGACTTGCCTTGCTATGTAATGGTATGTTTGAAACAGTGGATGTGAAACATCAGAAGAAACATGAAAGAAAATATGGCAGAGAGCCGCTAAGATGTGTATCTGTGTTTTGCACAAAGAAAATGAATGTAAGTTGCTCACGCGTTGGTATTTAGCTCCAACTCCACTATATGTAATTTTCAGCAGCCCAAACATATGCTGGAAAATTGTGGTGAAAAAGGCACTTTCGTCCACATGTAGTGGTCCTCTAGAATACTTCAAACGTGTTCATAAGAGATTCTCTCTCACACATTAGTCACCATACCTCTACACCCACAAAAATATTATTAGGTGACCCTGGGGAAAATAGTAGAATTCCCTGGACTACCCCGTCAGGAAGGCTTAGCACACATTTATTGGTGGCGGCTAGCATGGCATTGGTGCAAGTCTGGAAGCAACCTGGTATTCCTCTCTTACATTATTGTTGGGGTGAGAGTGGGGGAATATTTTTATGCTGAGGAGAAATTAACAGCTGTTGTGCACACAGATTCGAGGCTATATGGTTGCCTTCTCAAAATCTTCAGGAAAAGGGATAGAATGTTGGAGGCTGATCCGACCCAAGAACCTTATCTGAGCATTAGAGAGCTCCACAGAGGCAAATGTCTAATAATGGACATGAATGCACTAAAGCATGTTGATTTGCTTTATAAAGAACATCTTTATTTTGAATATAATTGAATTTCATTAGCAAAGAGACTGCTCGTCATCTATATTAAGTGCATCTGATAACTGGTATTTTAACCAAACTCACTGTGTGGGTCCTCTGTACAGTGGTAAAAAGTGTTATAAATGAAGCGGTAACGCAAAGAAACAGTGCATGCAACGTTTTTTTCCTGTATATATTTCAGCCTCAACACGGTGATAGAACACTACTCATGACTGATTCTCCCTGGTCCATAACGGCCTCTTATCAGCAACTGAAATATCAGTCAACAACGCTATCACTAAAATAAAGTCACGGGTGTCCCGAGAATATGGTTATTTGTTGGGAAGGAGTGGTAGAACTACCTATTAAATAAATGCAATCAAGTTAGGGAACACCAAATTGAAAGAGAATCACTGCTCAACCTCAGACAGGTACAGCACAAGCAGCAGACAATTCTCCAGAGGAATATGTGATAATTCAAGCAGCACCAAGCAACAATATACTCAAGAATAAAGCAAAAGCTAATTCCAAAATTGATTTAGAAAAAGCAAGACAAATTCAATACAAAGAGGATGCCACGATGATAATAACTAGAGAGGTAGAACCAAAGATATCTTTTTAAAAAAATGTTAAGGCAAAGAGAGCTCAAAGAACCATTTGAACGCCACAGTTCACAGTTAACAAAGACATACCAAGAAGCATCTCAACCAACCTACCAACACGGAAATCCATAGGAACAGAGCGGCTCTACTAAGCCACCTACAGCAACAGGACAACATATTGTAAAATTACTAAAATGGAAGTAAATTTCCAAACCTCTAGACCTTACAGAGGACCCTCCCTCAAGGGATAAGCAACAACTCACCATTGGTATTAAGGGCCCGGTGGTGCTGGCTCACCCCCACTAACAGACTTCAATATCGGCAGAACTACTCCTCCTTCACCACAACTGTTGATGGATATGAATCCTGCCAGCAACACAAACCCTCTACTCTTTGATTGATAGGTTCCCAGGAGAGGAACTAGCCATTTCAACTGTTATACATTTTCTCCCCTCCCCCCTTGCTCAACAGTACCCACCTTCACATGCACAACTCACTCATTGTTACCTAATAAGACACACAGCTAATCCCCCGCTCCGTCTAGCTTGAAGCCACACTGTGCACTAACACATGGATAAGATCTTAAGCCTTATTACCTGGGACCTTAACGCACCGGCAAAACAGATAGTGCTTCTTTACTTTCTTAAAGATTTTAAGTGCCACATCTGCTTGCTCAAAGAAAGACATCTCCCCCCTGCAGACTGGAAACATGTAAGGTCTCATTGGTTTGATAGTCAGTACTTTTTGTCTGGACCTGGGAAGAAGGCAGGAGTGGCAATACTGATAGCCTCACATTTTCCGGGAAAGGTATTACAGACACAATCAGAAATACCTGGCAGGCTCTTATCCCTACAAATGGAAGTCAGGGGATATATTTTTATCTATATATGCCCGAACTATCACCAAAAGGCCTTTCTTAAAGATGCACTGGAGCGGGAGTTGACCACTATTGATACAGACATACTCCTTAGGAGTGAATCTAATATAGTTACTGACGCCCTAATGGACAGGTCAGTGCAAAGGGTAGGGCCGGCAGGGGCTCTTTCATTCATGAGACAAAAATGGCTGTCAGATATGGGGTTAGTGGATGTGTGGAGACAACGTAACCCAACAAAGAAAGCCCACACATTTTTTTCAGCTGCCCATCAGACATACACACAGATAGACCTTTTTCTAACTTCCCACACCTTACTACAGCCACAACAGACATTAGATTGGGAGCCCTTTCTGATTATTGGCCTATCATCCTCACACTATAATTACACAGTGGGGCACCTCACCAATGCACCTGGTGCTTAAACCACAGACGACTCAGTTTTGACTCCAATATCTCCGAAACCATTGAAAAATATGGCGCTATTCCTGCAGAGTACGTAGGGGCCCATTCTAAATAATGGAAACCCCCTTTTAACGCCTGCTCTGAGCAGGCATTAAAAGTGCCAAAAAATTATTTGTGACATTGTTTCAGAACCCCCCCTTTGCATACATTATTCCTGGTGCAGGCATAATGTGATGCAAGGGTTTACAAAGTGGCGCAATGGAAGCATTGCACCACTTTGTACATTTGGCACGTGGGAAATGCCACCTTAGCGCCACATTTGCATTGAAACAAATGCCGCAAAGGAGGCGCAAGGTAGCGTTAGGGCCTCACTCAATGCCCCCAGGTTTATAACTAAGAGAGGCTGCAGCAATAACATCAAGCATCTCTGCCATCTCCTTGATAAAACACAACGCTCATGTCTGCTAGCACTTCTCATGTCAGTTGATGCAGAGAAGGCTTTCAACCGCATGCACTGGCTGTATCTCTGCCTGTTGTTTGCCAAATTTGGGTTGGGTAAATAATTTCGACATTCCTTCATACAGTCGCTCTAGGAGAAATGGAAGAATTCGGGCAGGCATCTGGATTCGAAATCAACTTTCAGTAAACCCTAGCCCTTAACCTCACCATTTCCAAAAATGATCAAGCCCCATACAAAGTGGCCTCCCACCAGTTAGCTTGCACGTTGACATCATATCATGTAAATGACATTAGCTGAATTGCAGATTTAAAACATGTTGAATTTTGAGTAGCTTGCCTGTATATGGATAGTAGCTTTTTATTAGTTTTTACAAGGTAATTTTAATGTGTGCAATTCAAGCATGGATAGCAGCCTTGTGTATACCATATACTTTGGCATTCACTCAGTGCTGATCCGACTTTAGAGGGAGTTACCAAACAAGACCTCATAATTGTGAAGAAAAGAAGAGGAATGCAAAGTCCCACCATCCCACCAACACCCAAAGTCAGCAGCAAAAAGATGGGAATACATTTCAGGGGTTGTATTAGAGAGAGTGCCCTGGGGGTGGGGTTGGAGGGGGTCAAGGGCATTTGTGAAGCAACTTCCGCAATATATATACCAGTGGTGCCACATTAAGGGGCTCATCTACATAGGGGCATGTTCCCATGCAAAAGAGGGAATCACTTTGCCTCTGCTCCTTCACCTTATTATGGACATGGGCGCAGAGACAAACATGCCTTTAGGAGATGCACTGAAAGTGCGACATAAAAAGAAGATGCACTTTCAGTGTGACTCCTAGAGACAGTTCCCAAGAGGGAAGAAGGGAGATCCCATGGACCCCCCAAAGACATCTCCTTGCAGGCAAGTTCAGTCACTCACTGCACCTAGGTGCAAGGGGATCCCTCTCCCCTCTTTAAAGTGCAGGCGATTTGCTGCCTGCACATTGAAACATGGAGTGGCATTGAATAAGCAGCTCCATATTTCACTTGTATACGCTGTCCTCAGGGCAGCACAAGTTTGTGGCTGCACTGGGGGCAGCACAGTCACTGCAATAGAGCACATTTGTTTAAAAGAGCACTGTGGGTAAAATAGGGAAAGTGCGCTGTACATATCAAAACAGCCCCAGGTCTAATTCTCACCTGAGCCCAAAGGTAAACCTTGGTAGAAGCTAGCAGGGCCTTATACACGTGACATAAAAGTATGACATATTGGCTTTTGCACACTACAACTTTCTGAACCACGCACTTCTTTTCAAAAGGCACATTAACCAGAAATTCAGAAACAATATAGAGTATTTCTGAAAAAAGCGTAATTACCCCTATTATGCTTTGTTGCCAGCCATCCATACTGTCGACACAAGCAGAGCATCCTCCTGCCCAATAAATTTCGGAACAGTTAAGCATTTGTATGTGTCCCGGCTATTTTAATAGGCATCTTGTGTACTCTTATCCTTCAATCGAGTTAATTTCATGTTGGTTTGTGGTAACGGGCATTTTTATTTCTTAATCAGGAATGCCCACTCCATGTAAATGCTTCGAGCAAAGAGCTGCTACCTGCTGGCCTCAATTACCTTGGGTTGTTGCATATAATCTCTCAGTTTCGAACCTAATCAATTTTACTGCAGAGAGGAAAAAAAATCAAAGGAGCAGAAAATGAAGGAGTAAGAAACTGTTAATAGGGAAAGTTCGGCAGTCTCCAATCCACTGCACATCCCCTCGTGCTTGTGCCAATTGGATGCTTAGTCCTGAAGCTATTTCAAGCAGAACACAAAGTATGTGCAGTACAGTGAAACGCTGTCTAGGTATAGGAAAGGTCACGTCAATCATCCCATCCTGTCTTGTATGCTACAAAGGCCTACACTGCCAACCCCACTGTGGCAAATCAAATGAAAACATAGCAGACCCACCAAATACGGAAATATCAGGTCGCGGTGCTGACGTCAGTGATTATCTTTTTATAACAGTGTAAACTAAGGCCCAGATTTACTAAGACTTGCGTGGTGTGTAAAAAAAAGTTTTAAAAAAAGGTAACACAACAGAGTGCAAAGCACTGCGTTGCGTTACCTTGCACCGAGAATGCATTACATGGATGGATGCAAACCCATTTTTGCTCAAATCAACGAAAATAGGTTAGCCAACAATAGTCCACCTATATGACACTGACATAAAAAGGAGAAATAAAGACATTTCTCCTATTTTTTTCCTCTTTGCGTGTGTGCAGAAGGATACCTTTTATGCAGGGAGGTGTACCTTTCTACACAAAAACTATCCAGACCACAACGCAGGCACCATCGGAACATGACGCAAGGGTGTCTGGATTGAGACTAGGCAGCAACAAGTGAAGCAACGCTGGGAGAGAGCAAAACTGTGTCCTATGTTTTTAAATATGGTGCAGTTCTGCACTCTGCTTTCACACAACACAGTGCAGCAGCCAGTGGTGCAACGAAACTCCAAAGTATATGGAGGGATCCCCCTCTGGACTTACTCAGGAGCTCTCAGGCTCGACTACTGTTCTGAGGGGTCCCCTGGAGCTCAAGGCCCCACCGCACTGCTGGGGTTGCAAGGGTCTGTATTACGCCACTGGCAGTAGCTTCCCTTGCTGCACTGTGTTGCCTGAAAGTTTGGTAAATACACCCCAGCATTTTAGTTAGTCAGTAGAAGATAATGAGCCTGGGTATATGGAACTATTTTGTTAAAAGTTTACATGCATGAAAATACTTGGATGGCTCAAAAGGTCTAAAAACTCATTTCTTAATCAAAACTCTTTCACTAATAGTTGTAGCATAGTCAATTGACACAATAAAGAGTATTTCACCAGAATATCGTCTAATAATAGTATGCTACAGGAATATCATGAACAAACTATTGAGAAGGTAAGTACACATATGTAAGTATAGATTGACTATGTGTAACTCCAGAATAAGTAGAAGTGGAGTTAACAATACATTTATATTTATCTTATTTGCCCATTTATTCTGGTGGCTACATATTATTGTGATAATATACTGACATACAACTGAATAAATACATGTGCGTTCTCTTCCTTGCCCACATTTTTTGTTGAAAGCTCATCATTGTCCTGCCATCTGATTTATATTCTCAGGCCTCAATTTGGGATTCATTGGCATTTCAAATATATCCACTATCTGCTGAAAAGTAGAAGTCAGAAGTACAAGCCACGGGCTGAAATTTGGAGGAAATTCAGCAAGCAAATTCTACTTGGTATTTAGAGTTCCCTCAAAAAATTGGAGGAAATACAATTACACTCACTAGAAATTAATTCTTCCCTATTATCTCCCCTATTATTGGGGCTGGTATACTATAGAAAATTGTTGAATGAAGGTAACCAACCACGAGAAATGCTGATTGTATCCATTATTTAACTACCTTACAACACTCTAGCCTAACACAAAAACAGATTGATCACAATTGCTGTCGTTGCAAAGTCAAATAGACCTTTTGAAATCTGAAAACTTTATTGATCAAAGGTTTTGTAGTATTTCATTTTAAAGATTTGTTTGGCTGGAAACCACAACCATGAAGTGGCGTGAAGAAACTTTGTCTGACGATGTTTTGACTGAAGTCATTAAATTATTAAGAGATGGTTGGAAGAATAAACATCAAGAAAGTGTGGAAAGTAGTAGTTTCTGGAATGTTTGACATTAACTAGCGGTGGATCAGGATCTGCTGCTTAGGGGGACAAGATTAGTCCCTTCTTCCAATGTGAGGAATCACTTAATAAACCAGGCACATAGCAATCATAAGGGCATTTCAAAAACTAAAGAAAGATTACGTTCCTCTTACTGGTGGCCTGGCATGGATACCCATGTTGAGCGTGTGGTGAGAGATTGTGTACAGTGTGCTATTAGTGAGAAGGCTATGAAACCCAGGGTACAACCTATGGTGATTAGAGATAAACCAAAGGGGCCATGGGAAGACATTGCTTTGGACATTTTAGGACCCATTCATGGCGAGAATACAGTGGAGTACATAATTGTGGTTCTGGACATGTTTTCCAGATGGCCAGAGTTGTGTTTTACTAAAAGCATAGAGACTTGGAAGGTTATAGAGTTCTTGAAAGATCTGATAACTAGGGAAGGCATTCCCTCTACTCTTCTCACCGATAATGGAGTGCAATTGGTTTCCAAGGAAATTAATTATTTTTTGAGTGGGAGTGGGTTTAAACATAAACTCTGTGCGTTGTATCATCCCGAATGCAATGGTATGGTAGAAAGGTTCAATCGAGTTATTAAAGAAACCATCTCTATTGCTAAGGGAAGTCATTTGAATTGGAGGCAAGAGATATTGAAAAAATTAAGTGTTTATAGGCAGACCCCACATTCTACTACTGGTCAAACGCCGTTTGCTCTTTTCTGAGGCAGGCGTGGGAGTACGATTTTGGAACCAAATTGGGTGAATGATCTCTTGGATAGTAGAGGAAGAGTGGTAGTGGATGAAAATAGGAGACATAAGGAACGAGAAAAGTTGCTAAAGAGTAAACTGAACTTTGATAGAGCTAACTTCATTAAGAAGACAGTGATTAAGGTTGGTGATTGGCTTATGATTAAGAAACCTCTCGTAAAAGGGGGTGGGAAGAAATTATCACTCCCCATGAAGGTAGTGAAATTCTTCACGAATGCTATAAAAACGGATGATAACAGGATATGGAACTTGAATAGGGTTGTCAAGTATGGTGGTGATGCTATTGGTCTGAAAAAAGATGATGTACGAAATGAAGGGACTGATGATCTTACAGAAAATACAGCTTTAAGAAAATCGAATGAAGGAACTGATAATTCTACGAAGCATTTGGTGTTGAGAAGATCGAACAGAAGTATCAAGACACCTTTGCATCTTAAGAACTATAAATTGATGTGAAAGAATCACCTGTTTATTTCTTTTGTATGTTTTTTGTTTTGTTTGGTTGTATTTACATTTGTTTTTCTCAAATTAGTTATTCTTGTGCATAATGGGAGGGAGAGGTGTTGTATCTGTTGCTCCTTTAGAATGTTAGCTGTTTAGAACCCGTGGGGTGATTCTAGAAGAAGGTTGGAGAGGAGATGAAGACAAATGGAAGGAGGTGCGGAGGCTGGGATGCTTAGCTCATTTGAATCTGCTTTTTTCTTCAATAAATGAAGATACTCAGACCATCTTCGCGTTCCTGATATTCTTTCTGCCTCTACATACAGCTTCCAACACAACTTATCTGAAATAAGCACTATAACAAATGTTTTTGTTTAAAAGAGACCACTTAGTGGTTCCATCAACTTGCAGAAATCATTGAGGAATTGTTCAAGGCAAATGAATATGTTAAAAAGAGCGTTTATAAGCATGTGTAATCATTGGTGTCTGGTTGATATTTTCACTACTTTCAAAGTGTTTCAACATATTTACCCCCAAGGGCCCTGGTTACAAGCAGAGCAGGGTGGGTATTAACCACACCTGGTAAATACCAAAACTATCACCGCACAAATTTCTGTTTGCGCATTGATCAAAATATAACCCCCACCTTACAATTGAAAACCCAAGGCAGGGTTCAGGTCATTTATTGGCTCTGTGTACCTAGAGTTCTTGATGAACCTACAAGCCCTATATATCCCCGCAACCGGAAGAGTCCAGCAGACGTAACGGAATATTGCTTTAAAAAATCTGACATTGCAGGAAAAAGTTCGAGTAAAACGTAGAGAAAAATAGCAGATTTTTCCACCTCAATTTCAATATTTTTTTTTCAGTTGTTATTTTCTGTAGGAAACCCTTGTAGGATCTACACAAATTACCCCTTGCTGAATTCAGAATTTTGTCTACTTTTCAGAAATGTTTCGGGGATTCGGCATTGGTTTCATGCCCATTTCTGTCAATGACTGGAAGGAGGCTGAAAGCACAAAAAATCGTAAAAATGGGGTATGTCCCAGTAAAATGACAAAATTGTGTTGAAAAATTGGGTTTTCTGATTCAAGTCTGCCTGTTCCTGAAAGCTGGGAAGCTGGTGATTTTAGCACCACAAACCCTTTGTTGATGCCATTTTCAGGGGAAAAACCACAAGCCTTCTTCTGCAGCCCCTTTTTCAATTTTTTTTAAAAAAAACACAATTTTCTCTGTATTTTGGCTAAATTCTTGGCCTCCTTCTGGGGAACCCACAAAGTCTGGGTACCTCTAGAATCCTAGGATGTTGGAAAAAAAGGATGCAAATTTGGCGTGGGTAGCTTATGTGAACAAAACGTTAGGAGGGCCTAAGCGCAAACTGCCCCAAATAGCCAAAAAAAGGCTCGGCACAGGTGGGGAAAAGGCCTGGCAGCGAAGGGTTAAAATGTGTAATGTTTGTGTAATGCATGTGTGTAATGTTATGTACGTGTGTAGTGCTTGTAGGTGTAGTGCATGTACGTGTAGTAGTGTTATTTGGGCTTTAGGGCTGGAGGGGTGGTTTATATTGGGGTTTTTGAGGGAGAGGATTTTTTTTATTTTTTATGAAGTGATGGGGCACTCAGTCATTACAGTTACTTTAATGGTATCCACTCAGATCTTCGATTTCTGTATAATAATATAGCTACAGATTATTTGCTAGCCAAGCAGCTGATATCTTACAATTGATAGCTTGCTAGTCAAGCAATTATATAAACAATACTCAGAAATTTACATAAGGAGTGCGGCTTACCAGGATGTTACAGGATATGGTGTGATTAGCCTCCGACCTACAAGTATTCAGGTGGAGAATTGAAAGGGACAGTAAGAGTTGAGTTCGGCGTGCTTTCTAACCTTGCTAGGGGACCCGTCGAGCTGGTGGAATTAGTGTTCAAAGAATATCTCCGTCGCCAATGATGGTAACTGCATCAACACAAACAGGGAAGGGGAAACAACCAAAGTCCTCCCTAATGGGGCCTAATTGCCAGGAAACTGAGGAATAAAAAAACCTGCAGGAATGCCAGAGGGCTGTGAATTAGATCGAAATGGTGGGAGCCCAAGCATCAAATACTATTTCTGATGGCTTTTAACTGATGTTGGCTGTTTCTCCAGTGGCCAAGAAGTATTAAGGTCTCTCTGCTCTGGCGGCAAAGCACCTTCCTAAACGCCACTTCCTTGTTTTCCAGTTTCCAACCTATGTACGTCTGCCCCATGATGTATATCTTTTTTATATATGACTAGTGAATGTTTCTTGGCTAAATGCATGTCATTATCCTTACTCTTCCTAGTGTGAGTAATTGTTTTAGATCTCCGAGTAATTTGTTGAGTCCTGTCGGGTCCTTGCCTTGCATGCCCAGAGTTGTGAACAAGAAGCCATTAACAAGCAAATAGAGGCTGTTTTTGTGATTCTCCACTCTATTACTGTGAGGCTTGATTTGAACGTGTGGGTACATTACGGGTATGATGCTCTGTCTTTCCCAGCATTCCAGTGTTGCTCCTTGATACTTTGGATGTGGAAAGAGGACACAATCATGGTTTAATGATTTGTCATGATAATGTCCATGCGTTAGGTGACTACTGGACTGAAACATTGATACGCTCTGAGTAAATTTGCTGCAAACTGTTGAAATGAAATTATTTTAGAGCCCTAACATGGATGTATGCCATCGACTATGGCTTTGCCTACACTGCTGTCAGTGGCCTTTCGCTATGAAATCATTTAGTGTTTGTGTTTGACACAGAATTACAAGTACAGATGAGCACTTTCGAGGTCAAACGCTTTCTAAAATAAAAAATCATATAATTTTGCCACTTATTATGTGGAAATTATCTCACTCATGGGCTGAGTGTCATTCTGCTGGTTATTCTGAAGCTGTTTTCCACATTTACTTTTTGTCGGATCAATTCTGTGTTGTACATACTCAAAAAATGAAGAATGAGTTAAAAGTGTATTTGAATAATAACCATTGGAAACCATTAGCTTTTATCATCATTCACCCAGATTCCACAGGGAAAAACAGAGTTGTCCTACTATACGTAGATAGATTAATACAGCTGGCAAAGTTGAAAGAACTGGCCAGGTAACATAGGTGATAAAAACATAGTAGTACCATATATCTGAGGTACAAACCCATAACACAGCCAAACTGTGGTAGACAGATACAGCTGCAAATAGGCTGAGTTATCTGTTTGCATGCGAGATATACCTTATTACTATGTTTCTTTTAAGTGTAGGAAGGAATGGGGCACTGTACCAAAGTCATAATAGTTGGGGAAACATAATTTTACTGTTGTATATAGTTTTTTAAAAAGGGAACAGAGTACTTTAGTACTATCTTGCAAGTCCTGAAATTAAATAAAAAGGATTTATTTCAAACAATACAACAGTAAATGTTTAGTGTTGTTGTTTATTTCTGTTTGATTGTTTGTCAGATTGTTATTTAAATTTCAAACGGTACCGATGTACTGCCTAGGTAGTACAATGGTACTCCTTTACCTTTTCTAAAGCTATATAGAACAATGTAAATTCTTTTCTGTAAATATTATCAGTTGTATGAAGTGCCTTAGTTCTTCCTATAGGTGTAAAACCTAATACTAATATCTTTCTCAGGTTGATACCCAGAGCACAAGCAACATGTCCTCTAAAAAATATGATTGCCTTATACTTTTGTAAGGGCAGTCATTAACCAATAATATGGTGCTTTTTTATCTCCATGTATAACAGTATGTTGTCAAATTACTGCGGCATACTGTGGCCCAATATGTCACTACGTTTTTGTCTCTTATTACTACAAAACTACTGAATGGATTTTCATGAAATAGCAAAAAGGATCTTTTCGAGATCATAATCTATAATCCTGCCAACTTTCATGAGAATCTTTTCCACCATTTTACAGCTACATCCGAGTAAAAAGTCTATGGAAAATACATTGGTGGAAAATGTGTTTTTTTGCACCCCTTGACTAATAACCACGAAACTTTGCATCAGCAGCCAAAGTAGAAAAATGAATAAGTCTGCAGTGCTTTGGGATAATGTTCAAACAGTGAAAAAGTTATTAGCAAGAAAAAATCTGAGAAACCTGCGAAGTTATTAGCAAGCAAAAATATGAGGATTTCCTATCTCTCAGAATCATATCATATAGTAGAGTGGTGTGTCCCTAGAGTGAAATGACATGTCATTGAGAAAGATGGCATGTCACACAGTGGAGTGGAGTGTTGTAGAGTATCTTTTGTCATATATAATCATTTTTATTTTGATTCTAATCAGTATCGGGGAGTGGGCTGGTTGTCATTCAGTATCGTAGACTGCCATGGCATAGAGTGGCATGGCGTAGAGTTTCTTACAGTGACAGTGCGTAGAGTGGAGTGGAATACAGTGGAGTGGCATGTTTTACAGTGGTGTGGCGTGTCGTTCAGTGGAATGGCATATTGTATAGTGCAGTACACCAACCACTCAGAAAAGGCAACATGCCAGCTGCAAAGAAAAGATCCTGGATTACACCTTTTATAAAGAAAATTGGTGTGGGCCACAATATCAAAAAAAGGGCCCAGTTTTGAAAACCCCCTCCTACTGATGCTTTTAGAGAAGGCTTCTGAAATGCAGATGGAGACTTACCTGGAAGAATAGGTGAAAGACTGGCAAGTTTCAGGACAAACCCCAAGAGACTGAGACAGTGCCGTTGGGTGTACAAAACACTGATCTAGATGATATGAACAAACAGGAGCCAACTTCTCCTGAAAATAGTAGATTATATATCAATAAATAATCTACTATTTTCATATATGTATATTACCTCCTGGCGCCTGGCAGTAGGTAGTTATAGTTAGGACATAGTTTCCATAGAAAAAGCACGTTTTGACTTGGCTATATCTTTTTCACAGCTTGGCGAATCTTCACAAACGTTTCCAAAAAAGTGCCTTCTAGGGTCTTGGTGAGCATGGAATGTTTCAAGGTGATCCCTCAACCGGGGGCAGAGAAAAAGAGGGGATCTCAAAACCATGGGGATCAAAAAAAGTGTGTTTCCATGCAAATTCCCATATGCATTTTAGACACGCCTGCAGCCCCAATTGGTGGATGGAATTATACCAAGTTTGGCAGAAGGGTAACTTTTAGCCCGCATACGACCCTTTTTCTTATTTGGTGTCAATCTGTTTAGAAGTTTAAGAAAATATAAAGGAAATCCGCAATTGTATATTTAGGGTCGTAATGACTTAGCAAATACTCCCGATCTTGTGCAGACATTTTATTGCCTGTCGAACCCTTCAAGCAGAAAGTTTTGGGAGCCATTATGGGACTCGGCTTCAGCCCCAAAAAAAAGAAAGAAAAGGAGCCATGGTAATGATAACCTGAGCCCCTAGCATTGGTGCAGGGTACTCTGCCAGGGCAAAAAAGTTTATTTTTAATTCACTGTGAAATTCATCAATATTTGTGAATTTTACCATTATTAAAAAAAAAGCGAGCGCAGTCTCCCTCCAGGTCCAGGGGGCATACCTTTTTCATAATATTAAGGAGGGGGACACATGGGCCCCCTTCCTAGGGATTACTAAAGCCCTGGGGGCCACCACCTCCCCAGGGCTAAGTATACAAAGTATGAGGGGGACTGTGCAGCCCCTGCCCCCGGGGTCCACTACCTCCCGGGGGCAGTATGTTGAACAAATATAAGGGGGGTTTCTGTGGATGCCTCTGGGCCCTGGGGAGCGCCACCTCACTTTAGCTAAGTATATAAAGTATGAAGGGGCAGCATGGACTCCCTGTGCCTCGGGAACCACCATCCCCCAGGGGAAAAGTACTTTATAATTAATGAAGGGGCCTGTGGACCCCTCGGGCCCCAAGGACAGCCACCTCGCAAGAGCTATCTCCACTTCCCCAGGGCAGCATAATAATTTATTTAGTGGGTCCTGCAGGCCCCCCTCCAACAGCCCAGGGATCAACACTTCCTTGGGGCAATGTGCTACAAATATGCAGGGGGCTGCATGGTCTCCCACACCCCAGGGACCACCATCTCCCTGGGGCAAAACCTGGAAAAAAATAGGGGAGCACCACATTCCTATGGGATGCAAACACATTTAAGAAGGACCACCACCTCCCGGGACCAAATTGAAAAGCAGGAGGGAGGCCATGCAGTCCCCCAGGAGATGGGAGAAGGCAGGGGATGCACTATAAATTTACCCAAAGAGGGAACACTTACTAATTGGCCAGTAGAAAGTATTCCAGTTGGGTAGACATTTTGCATAAAGTGGTGGCTCTTCTAGGATAAATATGCATGGCAGGAATCATTCTGGCACAGTGCTCATTTCACAGAAATTAAACGGGAAGCACTTACAGATATAAACAAAGCAGGTGCTCAAGTTGAAGCTTCACTTCTGTAAAGTACTGATGATCCAAATTTCTTGTGCATAGTGAAGACAAAGCAAGTGTTTTTCTCTGCATTTCAACCTTGAAAAGTTATCTGTAAACCTTGATGGAGTTGTTTGCATTCTTGTTTTTTTGAGTGCAATATGTCATGTAATGACTGTGAGGATTGGGTTCTTTCTTGTCAACTGCTGCTGAGACCTGATCCCCGCCGCCCCTGGCCGAAGGCCATGCTCGAGGCACATTCGGGTGGTTATAGATGGCCAGGCCCTGTGGCCACTTCAGCCATGCGCAGTGGTGGTTGGACTAACGTATAGTAATTAAAATTGAATAGAAATTCACTGAAAAAAACAATGGTTACAGGGACGTTTTTGCATTAAAAAATTCACTGCACTCCAAAAAGTCCCAGTAAAGCATCTTTTGTTCAGAACTTCAGCTACAACCACACATACTGCTCACTCTTGAGGAGTTGAAACGTGTTGGTGGTTGCTGAAGTTCTGAATAAAAGATGCTTTACTGCCGCTTTTTGGAGTGTTGCAAATCTTTTGAATGCAAAAATCACTTCGAAGGTGGTCTCTTCTGTCACCAGCAGCAAAGTGCGCCGCCGAGACTCTGTTCAGACCTATGGTATATGTAGGTAGTTATAGTTAGAACCTAGGGCCAGATGTAGCAAACTAAAAATTTGCGACTCGGATTTTGCGAGTCGCAAATTGGAATGCAGGGAAAAAAAACGTGCCGAAATAGCGACTCGCACCCGGACTCGCAATGCAGTATGCGAGTCCGCCGATTGCGAGGTCGCTTTTTGCGAGTGTGCAAAAAACGAACTCGCAATTAGCGAGTGGATGTCGCAAATTGCGATTAACTTGTTAATTGATTACAGGTGCAGCAGAACACTCCAGAAACCACTCCAGAACACTCTGGAAACACTTCCTGGCACATGATGATGACATCACAGCCAGGAAATTTACTAATACACCTGGGAGGAGGGAGGACCACACCCTTTTATAACTGCTGAACTACACACAGGACAAACAGCAGCTGCCATGGAGGGAACACCAAGGAAGAGGAAGCTGAAATTCTCTGAGAGGGAGCTGGAGGTGCTGACAGACGAATGCTGTCAGCACTATGATGACTTGTTTGGAAAATCATCCCTCAATGTTCCTGAAGCCACCAAGAAACAGCTGTGGCAGGACATACAGGACAAGATAAATTCCCTGGGGGTGAGCCATAGGACCATAGATGACATAAAGAAAAGGTGGTATGACCTCCGCTCCCGGACCAAGGAGAGGGTGGCTGAAAGGCTCCGGGAGATGAGAGGCACAGGAGGGGGACCATCGTCTGTGCCACCACCCACACACCTGGAAGAAAGGTTGGAGGAAACCTTGGAGCAGGAGGCAGTGTCTGGAATTGGGGACCTGGACACCTCAGAGCCCAGCACATCAACCGGTGAGTACCATGTGACATGCCTGTACCCCTATCAATGCCATACCCCCACCCACCATGTACACAGGGGCATGCACAACCAAGATAGCTCCATTTCAGGGTAGCAAATGCCAGAATGATGCATTATGGGAAATGTAGTCAAGTAGGCAGTTCATAGGCAAATGTTTATTAGGAAGTGTGCAACAGAAAGTAGACACTGACAGTCTGTTCCCCATGTCCCACAGGTCTCCAACAAGACACCACCACTACTCCAATCAGCCAGCCCCATGAGGACACCTCAGGACCTGCCAGCACCCCCACCTGCACGGTCAACAGCATCCTTGCAGTAGCCACACCTGCTGCAACAGTATCACAAGAGGCTGCCCCAGCAACAGGTAGGGATGAGACAGGGGAACTCACAGGGCAGCCACCGCTGCGCAGGCGTCGCAGGTCCAGGACATCAGGGCTGCAGTCTGCATCCGGGCAACTTCCTCCCAGCACCAGTGAGGCACAGCTGCTGCATTGTCAGCGCCTACAAAATCGAATTTTAGGGAGGATTAGTGGTGTGCTGCACCGCTTTGTGCGCAATAACCATGCCAGCATGCAGCACCTGAACTCAAGGATGGACATGATCTGCACTAACACTGGGGACCTTGCCCTTGCCATGAGGGAACTGGCGGGAGGAATACTGGCCCAGGCCGAGGGTGGGCGGCGCAGGGACCGTCAGCTCCTGTACAGACTGGACAGGATGGCCACATCCATCGGCAGGCTCGCCATGAACACCACAGGCCTGTCGAGGAGGACAGTTGGGCTGCAGGTGGAAATGGGCCATTTCGCTGGGGATGTGGCTAGGGGCCTGGGACGTCTGACCCACATCATTGACTTGATGGAGACACGGAATATGTCTAGGGACACAGGGGAAACACCCCAGGACAATGAGGAGGGCTCGACAGTGAGCAGTGTCTCTGTCACTGACAGCAGGGCGCTCAGGAGTAGCAGGCAGAGCACCACGGAAGCCCCAGGGACCAGCCAGGCTGGCAGGAGGGGCAGAAGGTCATAGAGACCACCCTGGACCATTAGAAGTGGCACATGACATCAATGTGCCACATGCCTGGTTTGCATTTTCATACCCATGGACATTCAGTACTTGTAAATAGTTTCATTTCGGCACTAATAAAATAGTTATTTTTGTTCCACTTAACACATGGAGTTTTTGGTCAATAGGTGAGTATGGTTGGAGTTGACACGTACCTTCCAAAATATTGTGTTGCGATGTGTTCCCGTCTCAGTCTGCCTTGATTAGCTATACTCCGATCCCCATGATGGCGATGTGGTTGTTCTTGCTCTTCATCATCAAGATCTGGGTCTGCAGGGGTGAGAGGTAGCCCACGTCGGGTGGCTATGTTGTGGAGGATGGCGCATGCAACCACAATTTTGAATGCGGTAATGGGGGTATATTGGAGGGCACCTCCCCTGCGGTGGAGGCATCTGAATCTTGCTTTCAGGAGTCCGAAGGTGCGCTCTATAAGGTTCCTGGTCCTCTTATGTGCATTGTTGTATTGCCTCTCACATTCATTGCTGGGTGTTAAAAACGGAGTCATGATCCATGGCCTTAGAGCATATGCACTGTCACCTGTTGGGCACAAAAAGTACACTGTTAGGAAGTCCTGATTGTTGTGCACAGTGACCTGTGTGTATGTCTGCAAAGTGTCTGTAGCTCTACCTAGGAGGTAACCGTCTCTGAATTCCCCACGTTCCAGGCGTTGATGTATCCCACTATGCCTAAACATGTATGAGTCATGGGTACTGCCTGGAAACTTAGCTACAATGTCCGTGATGACATATTGGGCGTCACAAACAACCTGAATATTGAGTGAGTGGGTACACTTTCTGTTGCGGAAAAGGTGTTCCAGATTTGCAGGGGGGCATATTTGAATGTGTGCCCCATCTACACACCCTATGACATGGGGAAAGTGGGCAATGCGGTAAAAGTCCAGCTTGTGCTGTTCATTTCTGCCTCATTCCTTGGTAGGTATATGAAGTGAGACATGTGCGTGACTAAGGCATCTAGGAAGGCCCTGAGGAACCTGGACACTGCACTTTGGGATACCCCACCTGCCACAGCAATGACCCCCTGATAGCTCCCTGAGGCCAAGAGGTGCAGTGAGCATAGCACTTGCACATGCGTAGGGATGGCGCAGCCACGCAGAGTCTGGTGTTCTAGCTGTGGTTTCAGTAAATCAATTAATTCTAGGATGGCTGCGCTCCTAAGGCGGTATTTATCGTATATCTCAACCTCAGTTTGCTGAAAAAGAGTCTGCCTTGTTCTATATATCTTCTCCTGTCTGTGGCCCCTCCTCCTCCTCTGCTGGGCTGCGTGGACTCTCCTTCTCACTGCTATCAGGTATATCTCCGCCATCTTGAGTAACCCAGGTGCCTTCTGGGTCTCCTTTTATACTTTGGTAATGGTTACCACCTGCTCTGAGTTAGTGGTAAATGGGACGTGCAAAATGGGCTTTTTGCGACTAGTCGCAATTTGCGAGTTGCAATTGCATAAGCTTGGCGACTCGCAAATTGCACCTTGCTATTTGCGGGTCGCAAAATGGGGTCGCAACTGATGCGACTCGCAAACGGTTCCCATCGCTTTTTGCAAGTCGGAAATGGGCTTTTTGCATCCCATTTCCGATTTTGCACTGTCGCAAATAGCGAATCGGCCCATTTGCCACTCGCAAAACTTTGCTACATCTGGCCCTTAGTTTCTATAGAAAAAGCTGTTTTTGTTTGCCTATATCTTTGGCGCTGCTTGACAAATCTTCACAAACTTTTCCCAA
Organism: Pleurodeles waltl; assembly: GCF_031143425.1. Taxonomy (NCBI): domain Eukaryota; kingdom Metazoa; phylum Chordata; class Amphibia; order Caudata; family Salamandridae; genus Pleurodeles; species Pleurodeles waltl. The sequence goes on from NC_090446.1 coordinate 684,760,110, forward strand.
AACATTCAACAGTCACGTGACCTGCTGTCTGGAAAACTTTCGGGTGATCCATCAAGTGGGGCTGAGATAAAGGGGGGGGAAATATAGAGTATTTCTAATTAACAGCAATAGCACAAAAAAAACCTGGACGGAATTACACCATATTTGGCAGAAGGGTATGACTTGGTCCAGAAAGAGCAGTTTTTGTTATTTGATGTAAATCCATTCAGTAGTTTTTGAGAAATGTAAGTAAATCCAAATGTGTATATATAGAGACGCGAAGGATTCGCGACCCCTCCTGATCTCATGCAGAGATCTGATCAGCTGATAACACTTCAACAACAGAAGTGTTGTCAGCCATCTTAGGACTCGACTGAAGCAGAGTCCCAGAAAAAAAAATACAAAAAGGGCCAGTGTACAAACACCCTGACCCCTTATCTCCGGTGGTGGACCCACCCAGAGCTAAAAAGCATTTAATTTTGAGGTAGGATTAGTGGCAGATCCACTGTCAAATTTTAAAAAAATGAAGCGCGGACTCCATGCTTTATTATCATGAAGCTCTTGGGTGGGCCAAGTCCTGTGGGCCTTTTTTTAGAAATACGGGGGGGGCTCCAGGCCCCATCCCTCTGTCCCGGTGACTGTCACCTATCCACGGCTTCTAACGTATATGCGGGGGCCACATGCCCTCCCGCTGCTCTAGGGACCACCACCTCCTCATGGCTGTTATGATATGTGGGGCGGCCGCACAGCCCCCTCCCGCTGCCCCGGGGACCACCACCTCCCAGGGCATTTAGGAAATATTATGCAGGTGGCCTGTGGCCCCTCCTGCCCCTGGGACCACCACCTCACTGGTGCAAATATTTAAAAAAAGAAAAGGGGGGTCGGTCACCCATTAGCCCCGGGGGAGTAACTAAAACTTGTGCCCTCGCCACACACTACTAATTATCTCAAAACTGTGCATGGCAGGGCGCGAATTATAGTTACCTTAGGGCAAGAGTTTTAGTTACTTGAGGTAACTCTAACTATAAATGGTGAGTTTCTATGGTTTTGTACATTTGAAATTTGAGGCTAACTATATTGTCTCTCTAACCTTTGTTTTTTTAGTGAAAAAAATATATATGCAGAACAACGAACCTAGCGTATTTATTTTGAAAAAACCTTACGCGTTTCGGAGCCGAGGCTCCTTCCTCAGAGCCATGTTTTTTCTCACAAGTTACAAAATAAACAAAGGACTATCAAGACACATACTTTCTCAGAAAAAATGTTGGTCATCTTTAAATGTGCTTTTCTACTTCTTCAATTCTACTACATGTTATATATTGAACTCTATATTGCCCTGAACACAATATAAATAATTCCCTTATAAGAAAATAAATGAGGATTAATAAATAATCCAAAATAATTAATTCCCAAAATTATTTCCAAAATGTTTTATTTTATACAAAATACATTTGTCAAACTGATGATATAAATCTAACTCAATTATACATTATCACAACTACCTACATAGATTCTAAACCTTTATGCAATCTGACCCTTATCAACATGTATTCTAAATCCACAAAGTAATAGTGACATTTATAACAGAATTAGAAGAAGAGCTTAATTGTACGTCACAGTTAGATCTTTTCTGTTCTCCTTCTAGCCTCCATATAATAGCACTTTTGCATCAGTTATACCTAAATAAAAACAAAAACAAATTAAATGAACAAATATTGTTATACATATGTGTCTACTTGAAACAATTGCCCTATTAATAAAAACAAATCAATATTGCTATGTATGTAAGTGAACCCTATATGTTGCCTTGTGTAACCTTTACAATATACATATTATGACAGCTGGAATCATCCTAAATGTACTGATAATTCCTCATCAAGGTTGAACCCATCAGGGGACATTGCTCTATATTAGATAATATATTTCAACTCCAATCTTCGTAATTCTTTTTCTCTATTTCCTCCCCGTATATTTTGAGGAACATTATCAAGTACACAGAATTGCAGAAGGCAGCTGTTTTTTCCATGACATTGTGAAAAATGTCTAGCTATGGGGTATGTTTTATCCTTTATAGATATAGCCTTCATATGTTCTAATATTCGTTTTTTGGCTTTATGGATCGTGCTACCGATGTAACATTTAGCACATGGACATAGTAATGCATGAACACAAAATTCAGTATTGCAATTCAGATATTTCTTTATCACAAAGGGATGAGTAGATTGTGATAATCACATTTGTTTACAACTTTTACTAACTTTGCATGCCTTACAAGAGCCACAAATGAAAAAGTCCTGTATCGATGTCAGTTTCTGACTCTTAGTTGATTCAAAAAGACTAGAACATAATTTATCTTTAAGAGATGCACTTCTTCTGAAGGTAATTACCTTTGCCAATTTTTCATCCAACTTTAATATATCCCAATATTTATTCAAGATACACCTTACTTCACTAGCTTGATCATTATAGGTTGTGATAAACCTAATCGGTTGTGTACGTTCCACGCTGTCCTTGACTTTTGGGACTAGTAACTTATCACAATCCATCGTCATCACTTTCCTCAAAGTGTTATTAATAAGATTCTGGGATAACCTCTCTCTTGAAACCTTATGCTCATTGCCTGTGCCTCATGATAAAAATCCTGATTAGCAGTACAGTTCCTTCTAGCTCTCAATAATTCTCCATAAAGAATACTCCATATGAGATTATTTGGATGGCAACTATTAGCATGAAGTAAACTATTTCCTGCTGTCTTTTTGCGATGCAAGCGTCTTGTTAATCTCATGTTAATAACCGGCAATTTGAGATCCAAAAATTCTATTTGAGTACGATGTATATGAGCTGTGAATTTTAAATTTAACTGAATTTCATGCACATATATATATGCACATATATATCATATATATATATCCACACACACACACATATAGATATATATATGTGTGTGTGTATATATATATATATATATATATATATATATATATATATATATATATATATATATATATATATATACAACATTATTCTCCCAGGACAGGGGATCTGGCTGTAAACAAATATATTATTAGTTACATTTTTGATCACAGTCAACATTGAATGATAGTAAATTGGCTTTGCCAAGACTGGGAGACTTATTTACAAGCCTCTTGCGTCTTTTCCCATATACAAAGTGATGCATCAGTGGCACAAGGGGCTTGTAAATAAGCCCTGGGGTTCTTATTTTTATCCTGGAGGGATGTACTCCTTTGCCATGATGGACCACAGCTCACTATATTCAGAGATCCTTTTCTGCCAGGTACAGATTCCTGTGCTTTCAGAGAAGCCACCACCACAGTGGTTCCTCTGAAGGCAATGTAACTTTGGAGTGCTGGTGCCTTATTCAATTTTCCCACACAATAAAGTTTTTTTAGTTTTATAGAAAAAAACTCCTAAAGTGGAGGGTTTCATTTTTTGAAAAACGTATGTCCGTCCTGTACATGCTGGATGGTTAAAAAACATGTCCTGGACGATCTCAGTGGTTTCTCCCAGTGTGTGGTGGTTATTTCAGTGTTTTCAGGTTTCAAAACCACCAGGCGTTCTCTCGTGGTCCTGAACAGGAAAAAAATACATCAGAAGGCCTGCCCTCATAATGGTAGAAGGTCCGAAGCCTAGAGGACCCATGTCCATGCAGCTGTCGGTCTATGGTTTCTACCAGTATAGACGGGGAGACTCCCTTGGTGAAAACAAGATGATTCACCTAACTCGAAATACTGCAAGCTAGTTGATAGTTTGACTTACGGGGTACTTTGCCACTTTTATCAGAGAGAATAGTATCCCCAAAACTCTAAACAAGGCTATGAGTTGTTATCAGAAGTGAGCATATGATACTCTAAACAAAGGTAATTGAGTAAATTTAAAACTGTAGATGTAATTTTGATACATGTATGTCCATTGTGTGCCTGTCAAATGCTGTGATTTAGTCTGCCCATTGCCACCTGAAGGTGTTGATTAAAACTGACCCAATTTTAGACAGGGCTGTCAGAGTCATGTTGGCATTCGATCGTTGCTTCTCATGGCTAATTAAGACAGCAAAAGAGAATATTACATATTACTAAACCTCGGGTTCTTTAAAGCGCTGCAGTTTGCGCAGTGACAAACCTGGCAAAATGGATTATGTGCCTAGGACTCAGCGTGCTTTACTTTGCTACTAAATAAGGAAGGAACTTCTCAAGTTAAACCAGCACATGCGACCGCTGTTAAGAGCACCCCAACTTTGGAACTTCAGGAAACTAATATTCATCAACAGCTTTAAGGCACCTTAACACTTATTAAAATATTGTTATTTCTTATCTTCTTCAACTAAATATTGTATTATTATTAATTTAAGTACATTTTCATAATTGAAGTACTAGTTTGCCATTTATAGTTCTGGCGTATCTGAGTACATTTTCTTCATTAGGGCAGATGTATTAAGCATTTTAATGATCGTAAATGATCCAGTTAAGAGTGTGCGGCCACTAAGGTCTTGCTTCTTATGTACTAATCACATTTTAGGAGTTCAAAACATTTTTCTGATTCCACAAAATTGTATTAGAAATGGATGCCGATTTGGTTACTTGAAGGGGCGTGTTGTAGGCTTCTCATTGAAATGCCAATCAGTATCTAATGTATCAATGTTTTGCAACTGAAATCCAGCTGCGAAACATCATTAGTTTACTGATACCTCAAAGAAGGTAGTAATCCCTTAGAAAAAGGTGTTTTTCTGTCTGTGAATGTAAAAAAAAGTTTTTTCAAGAGGAAGCAGTGGTCAGCTGGACTACTACCTTCTCTTAAACAAACAAAAATGCAAGCTTTTCTTTTTAAACACAGATCCATTTTATTTAAGGAAAACAGGCTACATTTTAAAAAGTTTGATTTATCTTAAAACGGCTGGGGAGCTTCTTTGTGATGGCCTCGAATTGTAGTGTGTTGCAATTTGCACCCTATTTCATGAATATGCATTCAGGAATTTAAGAACAACCTATTAGTTCATAGTTTGGATTTTAAAAGTTTTGACTGGTCCCAAAAAATACTGGTTGAAAGTTGTGGTCAGTATTTCCCAACCAAAATATTAGTGCTTAAATGGCCTTGCACTCCTAGCTTGGAACATGTATTTGGTGCTTCTGCAGGGCAATTGCTATTCTTCGTCTTTAAATTTAACACAGATTGTGGTTGGTTTGAGTTCCAATTTTGCAGTCAAAGGATCCAAAGTTAATATGATAATTGTGTGATAACCATTAATACAATAAAGAGTGTAGCAGCGTTCTCACACTTATGGTTCACAAAGGCGTCCTGTTTCGGAAAGTGTAGTGTTGACATTTTTTCTGTGATGGACAAGAAAATTTATGAAATGCACACAACAATCTGAAAAACATGATCATCAAATACCAGTGTTGTACAAATGTGCAGTTAAATAGATATATTTTTATAGCTCCACCAAGTACAAAGAGACACAGAAGAAGGTTCTGCGTTTTGTGCAAGCTCTCAGCAACTCTTGAGAGTATGTGCTTTTAAATATCCAGCTATTTTCTCTCTGGAAGGTTCTGAAGACAAGCCTGTTCCTCAATAAGAAATCCATCTTGGCGTGATTCAGCTACGAGCTGCACCTGTCCTAAGAATGTTGTTCAAATCAAAAGGATGTCTAACCACCGCAAGCCATACTTTGAGCTCATAGTCTTGTGTAAGTGTGTCAATAGGACAAGAAAGAAGGCCAGGGTATGGGTAAGGAGGTCATGGATATTCTGAAGTTGTATTCATTCTATGTGTATGCTACTGCACGTTATATAAGGAGCAATAAGGTCAGTAACCAAAGAAGAGCATATGCCACCCAGTGTAATCCCACCTACTCCTGGTCTCTCATTTCTACCTGAGAAAAGAAAGGGACAAGTGTGCATGTGTCTGTTGGGGTGTTGGGTGCAGGCTGGAGAAATGAAGAAAGCGGGTCGTGGAACCACCCGGGACAAAGGATCCTATTAGACACAAATCTGACATAGGAGCATTAGGCACCAGTTCACACACACACACACTGTCAGCAAAATGGAATAGAACCTGTGTATTACTACATTGATATTATAGGCGTCCTTATAGTCCAGGAACCCCAGGGTTATGATTCAGTTAGGGCATCACTAAGTATTTTTTCCAATGTTGCTCACTCTGTATGAGCTGGTAAATCCAAAATAAGGAATGAAAATGTAGGTTGCTAATGCAGGGATGTGTTGAGCAGCACCATGACCAGATAACATCAGTTGCGTTCACTGATGTTGGTCTTGTTGAACAACGCTCACTTCCTGTGTGTGTTGAACAACTCCTAACTGCATGCACCTCTTGCAACAGAATCATAAACTTTAATTCCGTCCTGAGTGTGTAAACAAGAGAAATGTCAGCTCACCAAAAAACGCACTCCAGGCGTGTGTCTTCAAGACAATGAACGTAAAAATCATGAAAGCGCTCCATGCGTGTATATCAGCACTATGAGCATAACAGCAAAGCACTTCGGGGCATATTTATACTCTGTTTGCGCCGGAATTGCGTTGTTTGTTTTGACGCAATTCCGACGCAAAACTAACTCCATATTTATACTCTAGCGCCAAAGTCCATGGAGTTTGCGTCATTTTTTTGCGTGGACACCTACTTTGCGTTAATGATATGCAAGGTAGGCGTTCCCGTCTAAAAAATTGACTCCGAGGCATGTGCGCCGTGTTTACACTCCCGGGCAAAATTCACGCCCCGGGAGTGGGCGGGTAAAAAAAAATGACGTACGGCCGCTTTTGCGCCGTTTTTTAGCGCCTGGAAAAGGCAGGCGTTAAGGGACCTGTGGGCTCGGAAGGAGCCCAGAGGTGCCCTCCCATGCCCCCAGGGACACCCCCTGTCACCCTTGCCCACCCCAGGAGGACACCCAAGGCTGGAGGGACCCATACCTGGGACATTAAGGTAAGTTCCGGTAAGTATTTCTTTTTTTTTTTGTGGCATAGGGGGGCCTGATTTGTGCCCCCCTACATGCCACTATGCCCAATGACCATTCCCAGGGGACATAAGTCCCCTGGGCATGGCCATTGGGGGCAAGGGGGCATGACTCCTGTCTTTGCTAAGACAGGAGTCATTTCTATGGGGTTTGGGAGTCTAAAAAAATGGCGCAAATCGGGTTGAGGTGAAAAATTTGCCTCAGCCTGACTTGCCCCATTTTTTGACGCCCAAGCTCCATATCCCCCTACGCCGGCGCTGCCTGGTGTATGTCGTTTTTTTCACGCACACCAGGCAGCGCCGGCGGCTAACGCCGGCTAACGTCATTGATTAAATACGGCGCCTGCATGGCGCTTCAGAATGGCGTTAGCCGGCGCTAATTTTTTTGACACAAAACTGCGTTAGCGCAGTTTTGCATCAAAAAGTATAAATATGGCCCTTCATGCGTTTGATTCACCACGATGAGCGTAAGTATCAGAAAAAGTGTTCCTTATGCTTACAAGTAACGGGTTACCAAATGACCATAAACACAATCCATGCATGTGTATTTATGATGACAAACATGTATATTATACATGGCCATGCCCGTGTTCCACACAGAATAGGAGGGGCTCAGCCATGCGCTCCAAACGCAGGGTACTCACTGAAGTCCGTTGGTTGTTGGTCAGGTAATGTGCTCCAGTCCATTTGTAACATCAGAACCAGAAAACGCTAAAGTGCATCTTCGGCAGGTCAGGGTTGGAGGTATAGTAGCTTTGAGTTTCTGGAAGACAGCTTTCTGCGCGCTGTGAGCTCGCAGGAAGTCTATCAGGCACAATGCATCCACTGCTAACAAGTCACAGAAGATAAATGTTCAGACAGGGATAGCCACAAAAACATCCGCCAAAGTGCTGCTACCTACAGCAGTACACAGTTCAGGCCAGTCAATTGCTAGAAGAAAAGCACACCCAAATGGGACCAGAAGAGAACATATAACCTGACATGTGGAATAAAATGCAAGCCATGAGAGAAACCAGAGTCTAACCCTCTACCCCTGTCTAAAATATGAGAAACAGAAAAGGAGTAGTGGAAGAGTTTGAGTTGGTTAGAAGGTTCCAAGAAGACCATGTAAATACATCCCACCAAATCATGCAAATGTAAAGATTTTTTTTAAATGTGTAATTTTAGACAACAAATAAATTGTGTCAATTAACCTCTTAGCTTCTGGGCCGTTTCCCCCCGTGCTGAGCCCTTTTTTGGCTATTTGGGGTAGTTCGCGCTTAGGCCTTCATAACTTTTTGTCCACATAAGCTACCCACGCCAAATTTGCGTCCTTTTTTTCCAACATCCTAGGGATTCTAATGGTACCCAGAGTTTGTGGTTTTCCCTGGAGGAGACTAAGAAATTAGCCAAAATACAGTGCAAATTTCGTTTTTTTCAGAAAAAAGGGCTGCCGAAGAAGGCTTGTGTTTTTTTCCCTGAAAATGGCATCAACAAAGGGTTTCTGGTGCTAAAATCACCATCTTCCCACCCTTCAGGAACGGGCAGACTTGAATCAGAAAACCACATTTTTCAACACAATTTTGGCATTTTACTGGGACATACCCCATTTTTACTATTTTTGGTGCTTTCAGCCTCCTTCCAGTTAGTGACAGGAATGGGTGTGAAACCAATGCTGGATCCTGGAAAGCTAAACATTTCTGAAAAGTAGACAAAATTCTGAATTCAGCAAGGGGTCCTTTGTGTAGATCCTACAAGGTTTTCCTACAGAAAATAACAGCTGAAATAAAAAAATATTGAAATTGAGCTGAAAACAACAGCCATTTTTCTTTATGTTTTACTCTGTAACTTTTTCCTGCGATATCAGTTTTTTTAAAGCAATATACCGTTATGTCTGCTGGACTCTTCTGGTTGCGGGGATATATAGGGCTTGTAGGTTCATCAAGAACTCTCAGTACCCAGAGCCAATAAATGAGCTGCACCCTGCAGTTGGTTTTCATTCTATACTGGGTATGCAGCAATTCATTTGCTGAAATATGAAGAGTGAAAAATAGGTATCAAGAAAACATTTGTATTTCCAAAATGGGCTCAGGATAAGGTGTTGAGGAGCAGTGGTTATTTGCACATCTCTGAATTCCGGGGTGCCCATACTAGCATGTGAATTGCAGGGCATTTCTCAAATAGACGTCTTTTTTACACACTCTCCTATTTTTGGAAGGAAAAAATGTAGAGAAAGGGATAATAACACTTGTTTTGCTATTCTAAGTTCCCCCAAGTTTCCTGATAAAAATGGTACCTCACTTGTGTGGGTAGGCCTAGCACCTGCAACAGAAAATGCCCCAAAGCACAATGTGGACACATCCCATTTTTTGACAGAAAACAGAGCTGTTTTTTGCAAAGTGCCTACCTGTAGATTTTGGCCTCTAGCTCAGCCGGCACCTAGGGAAACCTACCAAACCTGTGGATTTTTTAAAACTAGAGACCTTAGGGGAATCCAAGATGTGGTGACTTGTGGGGCTCTGACCAGGTTCTGTTACCCAGAATCCTTTGCAAACCTCAAAATGTGGCTCAAAAAACACGTTTTCCTCACATTTCGGTGACAGAAAGTTCTGGAATCTGAGAGGAGCCACAAATTTCCTTCCACCCAGCGTTCCACCAAGTCTCCCGATAAAAATGATACCTCACTTGTGTGGATAGGCATAGCGCCAGCAACAGGAAATGCCCCAAAACTCAACGTGGACACATCCCATTTTTTGACAGAAAACAGAGCTGTTTTTTGCAAAGTACCTACCTGTAAATGTTGGCCTCTAGCTCAGCCGGCACCTAGGGAAACCTACCAAACCTGTGCATTTTTGAAAACTACAGACCTAGGGGAATCCAAGATGGGGTGACTTGTGGGGCTTTGACCAGGTTCTGTTACCCAGAATCCTTTGCAAACCTCAAAATGTGGCTAAGAAAACATTTTTTCCTCATATTTCGGTGACAGAAAGTTCTGGAATCTGAGAGGAGCCACAAATTACCTTCCAACCAGCATTCCCCCAAGTCTCCTGATAAAAATGATACCTCACTTGTGTGGGTAGGCCTAGCGCCCGCTACAGGAAAAGGCCCCAAAACACAATGTGGACACATCCCATTTTTTGACAGAAAACAGAGCTGTTTTTTGCAAAGTGCCTACCTGTAGATTTTGGCCTCTAGCTCAGCCGGCACCTAGGGAAACCTACCAAACCTGTGCATTTGTGAAAACTAGAGACCTAGGGGAATCCAAGATGGGGTGACTTGTGGGCCTCTGACCAGGTTCTGTTACCCAGAATCCTTTGCAAACCTCAAAATGTGGCAAAAAAAACACGTTTTCCTAACATTTCGGGGACAGAAAGTTCTGGAATCTGAGAGGAGCCACAAATTTCCTTCCACCCAGCGTTCCCCCAAGTCTGCCGATAAAAATGATACCTCACTTGTGTGGGTAGGCTTAGCGCCCACAACAGGAATGGATCACACAAAGGTCAATGGTAGTCCTTGCATGAGGGCTACTGTTAACCCTGGAGTGATTCATTCCTGAAGCAGGCACTATGCGCAGGCACACAAGCGGGGTTGTGTTTTTATCAGGACAAGTGGGGAAACACTGGGTGGTAGGACTTTTGAGGATCCCTGCACATTCCTGTAGTTTCTGTGATAAAAAAGAAAGGAAAAATAGTGGTTTTAATCAACGTTTCACTTTTGCAGGGTATTCTGGGTAAGAAAACTTTGTTAAATCCAAACACACCACATTTACGTGGGCTGCCTTGGGTGTCTAGTTTTCAGAAATGTCTGCATTTGGTAGGTTTCCCTACATGGCTGCCGAGCCCAGGACCAAATACTTAGATGACTGTCTTAAAAAACGAGGCTGTTTTGTGGTAGGTAATTTTAATGGCTCCCTGCAGGTCCCTGGACTTCTGCTCATTGGAATGCAAGGAAATTTGGTTTTTTAAGCACATTTTGTGATTTCAAGGGGATTCTGGGTGAAGGAAAACTGGTGAGAGCCACGCAAGTCCTGCACCCTTGGGCTTCCCTGGTAATAGTTTGTTAAAGTTAACCCACCACTCACACTGGTTGGCTTTAGCACCTCCAGAAATTATGGTTTTAAAGCATGAATACTTATCAAAGTATCTGAAAACCAAGCCTTCTGAAGGTGGGCCATAAAGCCGCGTCCAGGCACCAACCTCTTTATGGTCCATTCACACGCCATTCACGCACAACAAACAACCCTTTCATATCGCCAGCCACGGGCCCAATCCAACCAATCACTGCACTCACATTAACTTACCGCTGCCAGACAAGTGCCCATCACATTCACACGCCACAGAACGGAATAAGTTTGACTACATTTTACCACCTGTCAAGTAACTGCCTCCTTCTTCCTTAACATTACCAAATGCATGTGTAACAAACCTTTACTAATGACTCCTGTGACAGCCACCTGAGGCTCAGGAAGACATGTTTTTTATGTGCCTTCAGCACTCTCTGTGCTAAATCCAACTCCTTCCAGTTTGTGGATGCAAGTTGGGGGTGGCGAGTATGCCGTACAAAGCGATTCCTCAAACTGAGTGAGCATATCTACCTTTGAAACTAAGGGAGACATGCTAGGGTTTTCTCATGATGTTACCTAAAGAGAGGGTCATAGGCTAACTGCCTCCTTCTTCCTTAACATTACCAAATGCATGCGTAACAAACCTTTACTAATGACTCCTGTGACAGACACCTGAGGCTAAGGAAGACATGTTTTTCATGCGCTTTTAACACACTCTCTGTGCTAATTCAAACTCCTTCCAGTTTGTGGATGCGAGTTGGGGGTGTCTGAGTATGCCGTACAAAGCGATTCCTCGAACTGAGAGAGCATATCTACAGTTGAAAGTAAGGTAGACATGCTGGTGAAGAAAGGGTACTCCGTGACAATGTGGCATATGTTCTATCCACTAGTATTTGCAGTAGGGGGAATATAATGCATGTTAATTGAACAGAACACCGACCACGTTCTGACGGTGGATTTAGCTCTCAAGCAGTCCAAAAGGAAGTCCATGATGAAGTAAAATTCTGTGGCTCCTTGCCTAACGAAGCAGTGGCCCATGGACGTTCGTATCCATGCACTGCCACTGAAAGGATTACCCAACGGTAGCTCAACCTCAGTCGATTTCCCAGAACTTTGCTTTAGTATGATACAACGTAAAGCAAGTAGGGATACAGAGGCCTGGTTGTGCTGGACACTGGGGACAGTAATACCGACTCTCCTGCTGCTTTCCATGCTTCGAGCACACTTTACAGCGACGACATGGACGATCCTTTTTGGGTGTTTTAGGAATGCGATCAGCAAAGTGTCACTCCTGCAGCCTTGCCACATCCTCCAGAACATATGAGGTGGAGGCTGCTGCTGCTCCTGTAACAGCAGTGAGCCTTTCAATTACAGACAACTGGAAGTCAAGGAAAGTCATGAGTCTTCCTGTGGTTGTCTGACGGTAAACAACATACGCATTATATGTTGCCATCTGAATCAGGTGGGTAAACAGTTTCTTGTACCAAGTGCGAGTTTTACGACACGCATTGTATGGTTGAAGAACCTGGTCGTTCTTGTCCACTCCGCCCATGTACTTATTGTAATCAAGTATACAGATGGCCTTGTGGACTTCGGCCATCTGACCTCAAACCGTGATGGGAGAAGTGCTCTCATCATGAATTGTAGTGAGCACGTATACATCACGCCTATCTAGGAACTTGACTGCGAGCAGTTCGTTAGAACGCAATGCAGTACTCTGGGATTTCTGGAGCTTCTTGCAAACAAGCTCCTGCGGGAATCCTTTGTGGTTACAACAAACTGTACCGCAGGCCACAGTGCCAGCTTTGTAGAGCTAACTGAACAGCTCTACTCCTGTATAGAAATTGTCCACATAAAGGTTATAACCTTTGTGAAGAAGTGGCTGGACAAGTTCCCATACAATCTTACCTGTGACCCCTAACGCGGGAGGGCAACATACAGGGTTTAGGGTAGAATCCTTCCATGTATACACTCTCAAGCTGTACACATAGCCAGAATAGCTCCCACACAGCATGTACAGCTTTATGCCATAGCAAGCTCTTTTGCTCGCAATGTACTGTCTGAAAACCAGCCGTCCTTTGTACAGGATCAAGGACTCATCGACTGCTATATTCTTTCCAGGAGTATAGATCTCTGGAAACCTGGCAGACAAATGTTTTACGACAGGCCGAATTTTGAACAACCTGTCATGATCTGGATGGTCCCGTGGCAATGCAGCAGAATTGTCATTGAAATGCAGCATGCGCTGCAGTAGCAAAAAACGATCTCTGCTCATGTATGGTGCAAAGATGGGAGTTACCCAAACCGTGCGAGTCGTCCAGTAGGACTGCAAGGTGGGTTTCTGCACTAACCCCATTTTGAGCGTAAGGCCCAAAAATATCTTCAACTCCGCCAGCAAAGTGGGAGTCCACTGGCGTGCCCTAGAACGGTGCCCTAGAGTGCCTCCGCGCTCCCTCAGAAATTGGTCTGCACACAAATTTGTTTGCTGCACAATTTTCTGAAGGAAGTCAACATCCAAAAATAGATAGATGTAGTTGACTGGCAAAAAGTTAGCTGTATCGACTTTACATCCAGCGTCACCAGCAAAAGGTGGAATTTGGGGCTGAACTAAACAGGGGGGGCTGCCAAGAGAGCACTCTCTCTGTGCTTGCGGCCGCAAGCACGTGCTCTCTGGGTTCGGCTAACCCAATGTGGTCCCGCTGCCCAGAATGTGCTTGCGAAGGGACAGCACGGATGTAGTCATTGTCTCCTTCAGACTCACTTGAAGAGGTTTCGTCGGATGGGACTCCGCCGACTGAAAAATCACTCCCAGATTCTGCCCCATTGTTCTCTCCCTCAGATGCTGTCTCAGTGTCTGCTGTCTCAGTCTCTGAGCCTACATCAGAACTGTCCTCCATAACCAGAGTTAGGGCTTGATCAGCAGTCATCCAACAAGACGCCATCTCTGCTACTGGCTAAACTGTCCCTCTAAATTACTAGCCTACGTAGAAGGCAGATAGTCACAAAATTGCTTGTGGGTATGTTTGTTGTGTACAATAGGAAATGTCGTCACCTTACCTTCGCTTCTCCTCCAATTCTGCAGATTCTCTGAAAACACTGAAAAAAACAAAAAAATAATGTATTACTTCACCTTACCACACACCCAGTGCAACAGTCATTTTTGGTGCTCTGCCTCCCATTACCTCCTCTTCTAATTCCCTCAGTACTACCCAGCAAAAGTGCCACTCATATCTCCATAGTCCCCCTGGCATAACATTTGTTTTGAAGCCCAGGTAACGCTTGCCTTTACTAATCCACTCAGCTAAATACATATAAATGTATCTCCTTTGCAGCAGGACAATAAACCATCTGTGCTACTTTATGGCAACTGCCACTACAGAAAAGACATGCATGCATGCATATATATATATATATATATATATATTTTGTGAACAAGAATCTCACCTCACTCCACGAGGTTCAAATTGGCATGTTTTATTGCAAGCAACAGCCAGTTACGCATTTCGACTCTTAAGGAGTCTTGATCACAGTAAATGAGTCCCTCTTTTTTTTCATTTTTTATACTTGCAATAAAACATGTCAATTTGAACCTCGTGGAGTGCGGTGAGAGTCTTGTTCACAAAATATTTTCGAAGTTGCTCTCCTCCATCACCGAGCACCGGCAGTGGAGTGCACTGCACAACAATCTTTTAACCAATTTGTGTTGCATATATATAGATATATATATGTTTAGAAACAAAGTGGTCGAAGCGTTGCTGGGTGGCGCACTCCACTGCCGGTGCCCAGTGACAGAGAAGACCAATCTCGAAATTATGTGATGCCTAAAAATTTCACCGCAATCCACGAGGTACAAATAAACATGTATTTTATTGCAGTCAATAACCACCAACACGTTTCGACTCACCAAGGAGTCTTGATCACGGTCCTCGTGGAGTGCGGTGAAATTGTTTGGCATTATATATATATATATATATATAAATATATATATATATATATATATAACTTTTATGTATATGTGTGGTTTCCCTGGGGGGCCAATTGTGGCACCCAGAAAACAACACACAAAAGAAAAACAAGCATTTACAATGCAATGGGTCTTGCATCTGCTCGAGTTAGAGCTATTAGCGTTATAAACTCCTAACCCAACTTTTCTTGTCACATAAATGAAAAATTTAAAGTTAAACACTTTCAAATAAGGGAGCCGATTCACAGCGCCATGGCCACCATGAGCATCAGGTGAAGAGATACACAAAAGGAGAAGAAGTTCGCTCGCAGTTAAACATAACAGCAAAAGTGCAATTAGCCATGTACCAGGGGCGATGGCCAAGGCGGTAAAAAACCTCCCCAAGGAGGGACAAAGGTAAACCATTTACCAATGTAATCAAAGGATTTTTGAAGGGCAAGCCCACGAACGAGTGGTAGTGATGGGCGTGAGGTGGGCATTGTTAGAAGCCCAGATACACACCAACACGTCCGAAAAGCAGCGCATGCGCGCTGCAATGCTCGACCTGAAAAAAATATTTTACAAAATAAAATATATATATATAATATATATAGAGAGAGAGAGAGAGAAAACAAGACACTCATTTTACATAACTTTTTTTTCATACATGTGTGCTTGCCCTTGGCAAAGCACTCATGTATAAAAAGAAAAATGGCCCCATAGATGGTCACCCTAAGGGCTGACCACCAACAATTTTTTTTTTTTTTTTTTCTTACAATTTTTACCCTGGGGGCGCGATTGGCCCCCCAGGGAAAACTAGATTTTTTTTTTACCCCCAGGGGTCGGCCCATGTTCTGAGGACCGACCGCACCATTTTGTTTTACATTTTTATGTTTAAAAAAAAAAAAATAAAAAATGTGGGGGGCGCGATCAGCTCCCCAAAACAGTACAGATTACAAAATAATGCCCCCTGGAAGGGCGGCCCTTTTACAAGGGGGCCGACCCCCCCAAAGAAGATCCCTGGTGTCTAGGGGCGTTTCCTGGCCATGGATCGCAGCCGCGCTGTGATCCATGGCCAGTAAACGGTGCCAGGGAGACATCAATGGAAAGAGGAGAGCCTCCCCTTTCCATCGATGCCTCCCTGGCATCTGGGGAGTACGTTTTGGCCTTTTTTTCAGGGCAGTGATTGAGTTTAGCAAAGTTTGTGGGAAGGCCCCACCTGGCCAGTTTAGCCCAGAGTGGGGCACAGAGACTCTGTCAAAAACTGATTTGAGGTCAACAAAGCATATTTTGTATTGCATTCTCTGGCAGGATGGTAAGTGCCGACTGCATTGCAATTTTTCCCATACATGACCTGAATCCATTTGCATTTGACATTTGCCCACTCTTGGAGCTCATAAAGCATAACAGGAGGTGTATAATTTGGCTTCAATGTCTATTGGGGCTGTAATTCAAAGGTGATGTTTGACTGCCATTCTTATATAACGGGTTGAGTATGAAGGCAGAATGGTATTGGAACTGTAAATTCTGTTAAAAAGTGGTGTTAGATAATTGACCCAGAAGAGGCCATCTTGCTTGAAGAGTGCATTTGGAAGACCTTCAGGCTTTAGTTTCTTTAGTACCTTCTCCAAGTGCTTAATGACTGTTAGCAGTTCCTTAAGATCAGTATAGGTACCAAGGTTTAGTAGATTGGATAGAGTTCTGTTGGAGGCATCAGAGTTTGGGCTTTTTATGTGTTGACAGTGATTACTGGAATCTACTGGGCTCTGTTGGAAATCCTGCTGTCCCCCAGCGGTATTGAGCTCTAGTATTCCTGTTTTTGTTTTGTTCGGTCTATTCTTGTTAGTGATCACATTAGCTGGGGATGAATACATGGTGAAAATATGGGTCACCCAGCATCCTCGGAAATTCCTACATTTGGGTAATGGGCTTGACCCAAGACCAGCCTGTTTATCTGACCCCAAAAGTATTTGCTGTAGGATTGTTTACTAGACTGTTAGAGCTTGATCCATGTACCTTCGTAGTAGATTATTTTTGCTTGCCAGCATTCTTTGTTATAACTTTTTCTCAGCTGCCGGAGTAGTGTTCTGACACGCTCTTTGCCCAATTCTGCATTCTGAGAGTGCCTGCTTACTTTAGTGTTGATTTGTTGTTTTATTTCATGCAGCTTCTTTGTACAGCAACACACTTCCATTATTTTCCCTATGTATTGTTTTGAAGGACTTCCTCTGGATGTTCCGATGTAGGCCTCCAGAGGAACATTATTGGAAGAGCCTTTGTTTGAGAATGTTTAATATTGTATTTTACATCTCCAGGCTACAGTTGCTGAGAAGGCAAATTAAATAATTATTTTACTTTAAGAAATGGGTTTGTGCTGAGGGTTTTAATTATTACAATTTTGCTTTTGATTTGCCTGTGGGGCCATAATCACGTCATGTTGAATCTGCATTTTTGCTAATTCTTTACTGCCCTAATCCCAACATGCTGTGAGCTGAGGAAATCAACCAAAGGCCATGCATCTCAGTAGACCACACAAAGGTAAAAGCCCTTCACCTTTGGGCTCAGACTAGCCACATCATAAAGCACAAGGAGTACCCAAACTCTGGACTCCCAAGCAGGCAGAAAACAGGATTCAGAGCAAGCCCAACACCGGCCCAACAACGGATAAGGCGCATATTTGAGAAAGGTGGCACTGCACACAGTGCAGCACCACTTTTCTTGTGCCCCTCAACACCCCCTAATGCCACCATGTGAATGCTATATTTAAAATATGGCGCGCCAGGGTGGTAGTTAGGGGACTAGTGTCAGAATTTTTTACGCTAGTCCGTCATTTTTGCAGGATTAGTGTAAAACATTTTGACGCTAATCTTGCAAAGCACCCATTACCCCATTGTAACCAACGGAAGTCTCCTTTTACCACCTGCTCTGAGAAGGCATTTAAAGTGCTAAAAAATATGACACATGTTTTTTGACTCCCCTAACGGGGAAAAGCCCCCTTTGCATACATTATGCCTGGAGCAGGCATAATGTAGTGCAAAGGATTACAAAGTGGTGCAATGCATGCATTGCGCTACTTTGTAAATATGGCGTGGCGTTTTTGGCCTTCTAATGCCACATTAGCGTAAAAAAATTATGCTAATTTGGCATTGGAAGGCGATAGGGGCTCTTAAATATGCCCCCTAGAGCAGCCATGAAACCTTCACATCAATAATGGAATTGGGGCTGGGCGTGAAAGGCTGCAGGGCTGCTCAGTGCCATTGAGTCACAGGGACTAGGCAATAAACAGCCCCTATGACAAGTTAAAAAAAGTTCCAAGGAGGGCCAAAAAAAGGGAAGCAGAAACTCCGATCGAGAGACATGAAGTGCAGGACAACTGATTACCAAAACAGACAGGCAAATTATAGGTAGAGATGTTCCTCTAAGGAACACTTGGAACAGGCAAATTCTAAATTCTCTTTTACAGGGTATGGGCACTTGAATCTGGGGTAAAGACACATACCATGATGTGAGGACTGTGATAAGGATGTGATGATAAAGTAGTGCCTCTTTTCTATATTTCCTGAACGCCTCCAAAAGGGAAACAAAGTCCTGAATAGAGAAACGTTTTTCCTTTATTAGTTCCAACGTCCAATCAATCACGACGGGTTTCCCATTCTATACACTTCACCCAAAAAGACAGACGGTATTATCTGCGGCAGAGCAGGAGGCATTATCAAGTTTTGCAGTGTGTACGACACCCAGTCAGACCAGCTGAATTAAAAGGGGTTAGTGACTCCATGTCATTTACATGTGTAATGCTTTTGTGCCCTGCTCAATGCTCCCGTGTTACAGTCGTGACCCCATCAGTACAAATGAAGGAGATGAGTGTTAAATGCAAATTGCTTTCCCTCGAGTCCAAATTGACAGCCTGGGAGAGTGCGAAATGTAACCATGAGGTCGGTGAACGAATGTGGAAATGTTCCCTCGTCAGCCAGCGTGCGGTAACTAAAAATGACTCCCTTTCACGTTTCTCCTCCATTACAGGATTGGACGTTTCTAACACTAATTTGGCTGAGTGGATTTGAGTTGCTCATATTCCCTCGGGACAACTGCCTGATTTTACACCTTGTGAAGAGGGCTACATTTAGAGCGCAATATTACCGGCCTCGTCTGCTCCCTTTTGTTTTGGAAAGGGTCCAGATAACAGGGTCGTTCAGCCAGGGCCTCTCAGCTGAGACTGGTTGGAGCAATTGCGTACTTCCCTACAAAAATAGATTAACGTTTACCCGTTACTGATTGGTTATTGAATACAGAAGTTAACGACGTAATGACGGATTCATTTAGATGTTTGTGCAACATGTTAAGTTACGTTACGTGATATTATGTTTAGTTCTGTTGATTTGTAGAGCACACTATCCCCCAGGAGGGTATCCTAGAGCTGAGCAGGTGTGAGTCTTGGCACACCAAGGGGAATATTTATACTCCATCTGTGCCGAATGTGCGTCAAGAATTTTGACACACATTCGGCGCAAAACTTGCCCCATATTTAAACTTTGACGCCCGAGCCCACGGACGTCAAAATACCGCTGTGTATGTCATTTGCTGGATGTGGGAAACCGCCTTGGGTTAATGAAATGCAAGGTAGACGTTCCCGTCCCAAAAATGACTGCTGTGCGTCGTATTTATGCTTCCGGGCAAAAATGCCGCACGGCAGGGAGGTGGAAAATGGCGCACAGCCCGATTTGCGTCAGAAATTAACGCCTGGGTCAGGGCAGGCATTAAAATGGGGCAAACACACCTGTATTTAATCAGAACACACAGAAGCAACAGCAGAGCAGCAAAAGGGAGACATGGAGGCAGTACTTAACTTGTGCTTGTTGTTTCCGGTGCTGAGCACCGGCACTTACTTGTGAGGGCCGGGTCCTATTCTCATGCCTCAAGCATTTGCTGTGAGCAAAAGACACATATGGGAAAGATGGAAAAAGGAAAAAACTAAAAAGTGTCATAAAGGGAGAAAGTAGAAAGTTGCAGGATGAGCTGAAGGGCCAGAGGTGGCCATAAATGGATTGAAGAGGCCCGAGATGGCTTCATGATTACGATGCCTCAGTATTCAGTGCTGGCAGATTTAATTACAGCAGCCTCGTGTTTAAGAGAAGGGCTTTGAGCACCGGCACCTCTTTATTTACAAATTAAGCACTGCATGGAGGTGCTTCTCATCCAGCGTGCATGCAGACGCAGAGCCCAGCAACAACAACAGCAGCTACCACAACACCAGCAGGGACCCCAAAGGCAGCGCAGAAGGCAGGAGAGGATATTCCGCACCAGAATAACCCTTCATGGCCTCAGGGAACATGACATCATCCAGAGGTACAAGTTGAACTGGCAGGCCATTCAGCAGCTGCGCGCAATATAGAGCCACAGTTGGCACCCACCTTGCTGACACCCCGCACCATCCCAACAGAAACCAAGCTGCTAGCTGTACTTCACATGTTGGCAAGTGGTTCCTTTCAAAGCACTGGCGCCCTGGTGGGCATTCACACAGGGTGGCCCTTCTTTGCCCACCACAGTCACCACCAGCACCACCACCACTACCACCCAGGTGGCACCACCAACAGCTGTGACTGTTGTGCCAACAACATAAGGATGTGCTATATAAAAAAATATTTAAAACAATTTACAAAAAAATATATATTTGTTTAGTATAGGATAGTATGTGTTTAGGTTAGTATCTGTTGCCCTCCGTGTGTCCCGTCTCATAAGAAGGGTGGGGGGTTGATGTTTAGAACGTTTAGTTACATGTGATAAGTAAGTTTAGCTTAGGATAGTTAGGGACAGTTGTGGGTAATGAGTAGTTAGGGTAGATTAGGGTAGGTAAGGCTTTTCCCCGAGTTTTCTCTTCTGTTGTTACAGTTTAATAACTATGGTGGTCATTACAACCCTGGCGGACGGTGTTAAAGGTGCGGTAATACCGCAAACAGGCCGGCGGACAAAAAAAGGGCATTATGACCCTGGCGGAAACCGCCAACAAAGACACTTTAACTTTAACTTTAACACACCGCCTGCCACGGCGGTACAGACAAGCAGCGCGGCGGTTACCACCAACAGACAGGCGGGAGACAATGTACCGCCCACACTATTACAACCTGCGAATCCGCCACCTTTTCCGGGGCGGATTCACCGTGGATAAAAACACGGTAGAAACAGTTTCTGCAATGGCAAAACGCTCACCTTAGCACATCCCACGAGGAAGGAGGACACCATGGAGCCGGCTTTACGACCAACAGCTACATAGGCGCAGAAAATACCAGTGAGTACTGCACCTACGACACGGGGGAGGGGGGAGGCAAATGTTAGGGGGACACCCACCAAACACCCCACCCTCTCATTATACAACATACACACCAATGCAGTCATAAAAATCACAGTAACAACCCACAATCCCCCCGGAAGAATGCAAAGACAATGCGAAATTCGGGCAAACATTGTAATGTGCCAATATACATGTCATACAAAAATATACAGATATATATCTCAAAATCACTCTTATTTACACATACAATCCGAGAAGTAGTGCAGATATGTACACAACAATGTCCGTGCACCAACAGTCCAAAAATGCATGGGCGAGGCCCACAATAGATACCTGACCAAAATCGGAGAGAACACTGCCGGGGCATCAGATAGAAACACCACAGGCACCTCAGGGGGAAGGGAAGGGGGGGCACCTCAGCCAGATGAATGCGAAGCCAGATCCACGACGGGGCTCCATGCCCATTGATGTATCCTGGGGAGTGCAAAGCCACAGTCTCTCAAGTCTCTACAGTGGGTGGTTTGCCCACTCTGCCATCCTGCGGAGTGCAAAGCCACAGTCTCTCAAGTCAATACAGTGGGTGGCTTGCCCACTGTGCCATCCTGGGGAGTGCAAAGCCACAGTCTCTCAAGTCTATACAGTGGGTGGTTTGCCCACTGTGCCATCCTGGGGAGTGCAAAGCCACAGTCTCTCAAGTATATACAGTGGGTGGTTTGCCCACTGTGCCATCCTGGGGAGTGCAAAGCCACAGTCTCTCAAGTCTCTACAGTGGGTGGTTTGCCCACTGTGCCACCCTGGGGAGTGCAAAGCCACAGTCTCTCAAGTCTCTACAGTGGGTGGTTTGCCCACTGTGCCATCCTGGGGAGTGCAAAGCCACAGTCTCTCAAGTCTCTACAGTGGGTGGATTGCCCACTGCGCCATCCTGGGGAGTGCAAAGCCACAGTCTCTCAAGTAGATGCAGGTCTCCACTGGTTCTGGAAGGGGACTGGTGCTCAGACTGGATGAATCTCCCCGTGAAAGTACCTGTCATGTCACTGTCCCAGCTGCACATGGGATAAGGATGCCTGATGTGGCGGTCCATTCATTCCTACACCGTGCATGCCCTGTTCAGCGGTGCTTTGCCATGGCGGTCTATGGACTGTTCAGCGGTGCTTTGCCATGGCAGACTTTGCCCTGTTCAGCGGTGCTTTGACATGGCGGTCTTTGCCCTGTTCAGCGGTGCTTTGCCATGGCGGTCTTTGCCCTGTTCAACGGTGCTTTGCCATGGCGGTCTTTGCCCTGTTCAGCGGTGCTTTGCCATGGCGGTTCTGGACTGTTCAGCGGTGCTTTGACACGGCGGTTCTGGACTGTTCAGCGGTGCTTTGCCATGGCGGTCTACGGACTGTTCAGCGGTGCTTTGCCATGGCGGTCTATGGACTGTTCAGCGGTGCTTTGCCATGGCGGTTCTGGACTGTTCAGCGGTGCTTTGACATGGCGGTCTTTGCCCTGTTCAGCGGTGCTTTGCCATGGCAGTCTTTGCCCTGTTCAGTGGTGCTTTGCCATGGCGGTCTTTGCCCTGTTCAGCGGTGCTTTGCCATGGCGGTCTATGGACTGTTCAGCGGTGCTTTGCCATGGCGGTCTATGGACTGTTCAGCGGTGCTTTGCCATGGCGGTTCTGGACTGTTCAGTGGTACTTTGACATGGCGGTCTTTGCCCTGTTCAGCGGTGCTTTGCCATGGCAGTCTATGGACTGTTCAGCGGTGCTTTGCCATGGTAGTTCTGATACGGACATTGGTGTGTGGCATAACGATCTCTAAACTGGGCATTGGTGTGTGGCATGACGATCTCTAAACTGGGCATTGGTGTGTGGGATGACGATCTCTACAATGGGCATTGGTGTGTGGCATGACGTTCCATCATTGCCCAGCGGGGCTGTGGCATCCTGGCCCCTCCTGGGCTGTGACTCTGGCGGTGGTTTCGGGACCAGTGACGATACTTGGGCCCTCCTGGGCTGTGACTCTGGCGGTGGTCTCTGAACCAGTAATGATACTTGTGCCCTCCTGGGCTGTGACTCTGGCGGTGGTTTCTGGACCAGTAACAATACTTGGGCCCTCCTGGGCTGTGACTCTGGCGGTGGTCTCTGGACCAGTGACGATACTTGGGCCCTCCTGGGCTGTGACTCCGGCGGTGGTCTCCTGACCAGTAACGATACTTGGGTCCTCCTGGGCTGTGACTCTGGAGGTGGTTTCTGGACCAGTGACGATACTTGGGCCCTCCTGGGCTGTGACTCTGGCGGTGGTTTCTGGACCAGTAACGATACTTGGGCCCTCCTGGGCTGTGACTCTGGCGGTGGTCTCTGGACCAGTGACGATACTTGGGCCCTCCTGGTCTGTGACTCCGGCGGTGGTCTCCTGACCAGTAACGATACTTGGGCCCTCCTGGGCTGTGACTCTGGCGGTGGTTTCTGGACCAGTGACGATACTTGGGCCCTCCTGGGCTGTGACTCTGGCGGTGGTCTCCTGACCAGTAACGATACTAGGGCCCTCCTGGGCTGTGACTCTGGCGGTGGTTTCTGGACCAGTGACAATACTTGTGCCCTCCTGGGCTGTGACTCTGGCGGTGGTTTCTGGACCAGTGATGATACTTGGGCCCTCCTGGGCTGTGACTCTGGTGGTGGCTGCTGTACCAGTGACGATACTTATGCACTCCTGGGCTGTGACTCTGGCGGTGGTCTCTGGACCAGTGACGACGGTGCTGGCGGTTGTGTCTGGACCGCCGGAAATGATGGCGCACTTCTCTGCCGTGACACTCACAACAGGCTGGGCAGACTTCCTCTGGACCTTCCCCCCCCTTTTTTGGAGTTACAGCTGACTCACCAATCGCCTTCGATCCCATGTCACTTGTTGTCCCACCAGGAGTCTTAAGACGGTCCCGTCGACCACTCTCCAATTTCAGAGCCTTTACAGGGGGTGGGCTGCCAGTGCCTTGGCTCCGGGTCCTACTGCCTGCCCTGGTGGCCGGTGCACTCCAAAAACCTGGAACACGCACCACTGGTACAGGATGCTTTTTGGCTGAGGCGCTACGATGGGACTGATGAATTGGAGGGGGGGGGGGCAAAAAGGTCAATTTGACATAGGGACAGTTTCTGACGGACACTGGGATGGGTAGCTGGAGGGGGTCTGGGAGTGGAGGAAGAGGAGGTGGTTGTAGGAGATGTCACTTTAGGTGTTTTGGGTGCAGGTGCAGGTACTGGAGGCTGTCGTGAGGTGGATGGATGTTGGGTGAGTGATTGCCGGGGTTTGTGTACTTTGGGAGGGGGCGTCACAGACACACTGGGAGAGGACACAGGGGACGTGTAAATGGCAGTGGAGGTGGTGAGTGCAGGTGAGCGGCTTGTGGTGCTGGGTGTCCTGGTGCGAGTCCTAATGCCTGTAGCTGTGGTGCATGCAGGTGTGTGTGTAGACGAGACTGGGAGGGAGAAGGGACAAGAGGAGGAGGGGGACACAGTGGAGACAGTGGATGTTGCTGTGTCTGTATGTGGGTGAGGCTTGTGTGAGTGCCTGTGGTGTGTGTGGTGCCTATGTTTGCTTGAGCTACTTGTGTGTGCTGACTTGTGTGCATGCTGGTCTGTAGGTGTGCTTGGGATGGGCTGGGGTACAGGAGATTGGGTCTGGGTGGAGGAAGTTGGAGGGGGGAGGCTAGAGACAGGGACAATGGCTGCCATCAGTGCTGAGGCCAGAGATTGCAGGGTTCGCTGAAGGACAGCCTGACCAGAATAAATGCCCTCCAGGAATGCATTACCGTGTTGCAACTCCCTTTCTACACCCTGGATGGCATTCACAATGGTAGACTGCCCAACAGTGAGTGACCTGAGGAGGTCAGTGGCCTCCTCTCTGAGGGCAGCAGAGGTGACTGGGGCAGGGCCTGAGGTGCCTGGGGCGAAGGTGATGCCCACCCTCCTGGGTGAGCGGGCACGGGGCGAACGCTGAGGGGCTTCTGGGAGGGCGGTGCTGGTAGGGGAGGTGGCGGTTGTACCTGTAGAAGTGGGGCGCACAGATGGTGCCGCCACCACAGGGGAGCTCCCATCGGCGGACGAGTCCTTGTCGCTGGTTGGTGATCCGGTGGCCGACGTGAAGCTCCCCTCGCCCTCCGTCCCACTGGTACATTCAGAGTCTGTGGTGTGGCCCTCAATGGCCATGTGGGATGCAGCTCCCTCGTGCTCCGGTGCCACTGTACCTCCGCCTGATGATGGTGATGTACAAAAGGACAGGGAGAGCAGGAAAAGGGGGGGAGAGAGAACAAAGACAGTTTTAGTGCATGGTATGCCGCTACCGTTGGCGGACAAGACAGACGCAGCAGCCCCCTGCATTACGCCGTGCTCCTGACCTCTGCACATGCAATTTCTGGGATATGGCCTACATGGCAATGGTGGAAATCTGCGCACATGGATGCCACAGGGGCAACTATACCTCAACTTGGCACTCTGCTGAGGTAGGGTTGAGTGCCACATGGCCTACATTACGGAGGGGCCTTGTCTACCTATCTCGCCCTGGCCTAGGGACACCCACAGCCAACCTCCCCCACCCAGACCCCTCCACTGCACGCAAAGTCCGCAGAATGAGGTTGTACTCACCCCCTTGTGTCTGCTGTGATGTCCTCAAGTGCCCATCCAACTCCCGGTAGGCCACCACCAGGATCCGGAACATTAGGGGGGTCATGGTGCGACGGGCACCCCTCCCACGTTGGGAGGCCATCCCCAGCTGAGCCTCCGCCGTCTTCTTGCTGCAGTGGCGAATGTCCTCCCATCTCTTACGGCAGTGGGTTCCCCGTCTCTGGTGGGCCCCCAGGGTCCGGACCTCCTTGGCGATGGCACGCCAAATGTCCCTCTTCTGGTGGGCGCTGACCTACATGACATGCACAAGGTAAGAGGATCAGTCATTACCAACTGCACCGTCAATGTGAGTGGCCCCCTCCCTACTCTGGCCATGTGGCCCATTCATTCCCATGCATTAATGTTCTATGAACTCTGGCCCCTTCCCTCTTCCACCCAGCCCTCTCCACCCAGACCTAACCCATACAACTTGCTCCCTGTGTACTAACCTGTTGGTCTGGAGGACCGTAGAGTAGCATGTACTGGGGGAGGACCCCATCCAGAAGTTTCTCTAACTCATGTGCAGTGAAGGTAGGGGCCCTTTCCCCAGACGCAGCCATCGTCGCTTCCAGACCGAGGTCACAGCAGCACTAGCAGTGTAGGTCCTCTCCTGTCGAAGGTCAGGTATCTAGTGATTGAGCAGATAGAAAATGGCCGTGATGTCCGCGGCGGTGACGTCCGCGGCGGGGCGCATCATCACCACCAGCGCACCTGTTCATTGGCTCCTGGGACCCATAGGGTCCAATGTGAACCAATGCAGCATTGCGCCGCGGTCTACGACCGCCTACCGCGACCGTGTGCAACACCAGCGCAGTTACCCCACAATCCCATTGTCCCAGTTTAGAGGTCAGGCAGCCGCCATTTCAGGGGCCCACATGGCTTCATTTACTACTGTGTCACACATAGCTAGGCCTATACTCAACACACATAAAGGAAGGGTTTTTTGTCTGGTGTAGTCTTGTGTGTAACTGTGGGTACATACATGGAGGAATAGTGACTGGTTCTTCGCTGTTGTCCTTCTTAGGCACCGTCAGCTGGGACATATGAGAAGATGGCTGAATCCTCCGGTGTACCGACCGCTGGTGGACCTGTTGACAATGGAAGAAAGACATGTCATCGTCACCTACAGGTTTGACTGTGCCACAATCCAGGAACTATGTACCCAGTTGGAGCCAGACCTGATGTCACCAATCCGCCATCCGACTGGAATCCCCCCTGACGTGCAGGTGCTGTCAGTGCTCCATATCCTTGCAAGTGGCTCTTTTCAGACAACAGTGGCCATGGCATCAGGGATGTCCCAGCCTATGTTTTCCAACGTCTTGTCCAGAGTGTTGTCTGCCCTGCTGAAACACGTAAGGAGATACATCATATTCCCTCAGGTGGAAGATTTGCCTACAATGAAAGTGACTTCTATGCCCTTGGACATATCCCCAACGCCATAGGGGCCATTGATGGTGCCCATGTAGCTCTGGTCCCCCCCCGCAGGAGTGAACAGGTGTACAGGAACAGGAAGAGTTATCATTCGATGAATGTCCAGATGGTCTGTTTGGCAGACCAGTACATCTCGCAGGTAAATGCAATGTTCCCTGGCTCTGTGCATGATGCCTACATCCTGCAGAATAGCAGCATCCCTGATATGATGGGTCAACTCCAGAGGCACCGTGTATGGCTATTGGGGGACTCTGGTTACCCCAACCTTTCCTGGCTATTGACCCCAGTGAGGAATCCCAGGTCCAGGGCAGAGGAATGGTACAATGATGCCCATGGGCGGACTAGGAGGGTGATCGAACGCACCTTCGGCCTCCTGAAGGCCAGGTTCAGGTGCCTCCATATGACAGGTGGATCCCTATTCTACTCACCGAAAAAGGTGTGCGACTTCATCGTCGCCTGCTCCATGCTCCATAATTTGGCATTGCGACACCAGGTGCCTTTTCTGCAGGAGGATAATCCAGATGACAGTGTTGTGGCAGCTGTGGAGCATGTGGAGCCTGTGGACAGTGATGAGGATGAAGATGAGGAAGAAGAAAACGACAACAGGGAGTCAGTCATACAGCAATATTTCCAGTGACACACAGGTGAGAACATTTTCTGGTTTAACATTACATTAACTTTCACACGTCTACCTCTATCCTATACCTACATTTCACTCACTATTTGTTAATTGAGTTGTACCCTTCCATTTCAGTTTCACAAGTGTGGTAACCTACATTCAACTGCTTGCATCCTTGAAGGGCTTGTGATGTGTGACATTGGTATGTTAGCCTTACAATGGGTAACCCATTATGACACTGTAATTGATAATACAAAGTTCCAAATCATAGACTGACTCCAGATTGTGTTTCAAGGGTGTTTATTTGAGTGCTCAAAAAATGAAGGGGGGTTGTAAAATGGTGATGGGTGATGGTGGAGGAATGTCCATGGCAGAGTCCAGTCTATTAGTCTCACAGGTGCACTGCCCATCTGGGCATTGGAAGTGGAGCTGGGGCAGTTCCAATCTGGACAGGGTGACAAAGTGGGACAGTGGGGGGACAATCAGGGTGGTCTCATTTCCTGGCAGGGGTCTTGCCATCTTGCTCTGTCCTGTTCCTGGATCTCAGGGCCCGCTTGCGTGGTGGTTGTTCGTCTGCAGGGGGTGGGGTGCTGGTGTGGTGGTCCTGTTGCGGGGCGTCCTGTCCACTAGCGCCGGCGGAGGTGGTGGGCAGTTCGTCGTCCTGGCTAGTGTCAGGGGCCCCTTGGAGTGCCACGGTGTCCCTCAAGGTCTTTTGAATGTCCGTCAGCACCCCTATGATGGTGCCCAGGGCGGAGCCGATGGTCCTGAGCTCCTCCCTGAACCCCAAATACTGCTCCTCCTGCAGACGCAGGGTCTCCTGCAACTTGTCCAGGACCGGAGTGGTGGTATGCTCCCATGATGGAGGAGAGGGCCTTGTGGAGAGTTGGTTCCCTTGGCCTGTCCTCCCTCTGTCGCACAGCAGCCCTCCCAGTTCCCCGGTGTTCGTGTGCCTCCGTCCCCTGGACCGTGTGCCCACTACCACTGCCCCCAGGTCCCTGTTGTTGTTGGGGTGGTGGGTTAGCCTGGGTGCCCTGTAGTGGTGGACACACCGCTGATTGACCTGTCCTGGGTAGGGAGGTTTGGGCCCGCTGGGTGGGTGCTGTGCTGGTGTTACCAGAGGGTGGAAGCTCGGTGTTGGGCTGTGGCTGGGCAAGGGGAACCGACTGTCCTGAGGCCCACGATGGTCCGGGCTGGTCATCAAGATCCAGTGGGGCAGAGCTGCTGTCGTCACTGTGGGCCTCTTCTGGGGGTGGAGTGGTGTTGTCTGGACCCTCTGGTGTGGTGACATTCCTTCGGGTTCCTGCAGGGGTATAAGTACATGATTATTGCATGTGTGTGTTTCATGGTCTGCAATGGTTGGGTGTGCGTGAACCCCAGTGCAGGCATTCCTGTGTGGGGGCTTGTGTGGTGATGGTTGGGGGGGTGTTCTGGGTATGTGCAGTGGGCAAGCTTTAGTGAGGGGTGTCCATGATTAGTTGTGTCATGCAGGGCTTGGTGTTGGGATGGGTGGTTGGTGTCATGGGTAGATTAGTGAGGATTTGGGGTGATAGGGGAGGGTGTGAGGGTGGGGGTGTGTGATAGCATGCAGGTAGGGTGGGGGATGTGACAGTTAAGATTTGACTTACCAGTGTCCCATCCTCCACCGACTCCTCTGAGGCCCTCCGGATGCATGATGGTCAAAACTTGTTCCTCCCATGTTGTTAGTTATGGGGGAGGAGGTGGGGGTCCGCCGCCAGTCCGCTACACCGCAATGTTGTGCCTGGAGACCGTGGAATGCACCTTCCCCCGTAGCTCGTTCCACCTCTTCCTGATGTCCTCCCTATTTCTTGGGTGCTGTCCCACGGCGTTCACCCTGTCGACTATTCTGTGCCATAGCTCCATCTTCCTGGCTATTGACGTGTGCTGTACCTGTGAGCCAAATAGCTGTGGCTCTACCCGTACGATGTCCTCCACCATGACCCTGAGCTCCTCCTCGGAGAAGCAGGGGTGTCTTTGGCGTGACATGGGGTGGTGTGTGTGATGTGTGGGGTGGTTTATGTGTTGATGAGTGTGGTGAGTGTAGTGGTATGTGGTGTTTTGTGTGTGGATGTTGTGTGGGTGATGGTGTTGTGTGCCTCTGTGTGATGGGGTTGTCAATAGCTGTGCTCTCTCTCTCGCCTTCTCTCAGAATTTCTGGTTGTAGGGGTATTTTATATTGTGTTGGGTGTGTGGGAGTGGTGTGTGTATGTGTATCAGGTGTGTGTATTTGTAATTGTCCAATGCGGCGGTGTTTTGGAGATGTGTGTGTATTTTGAGCGCGGCGGTGTGTACTGCCAATGGAATACCGCGGTTGAAAGACCGCCGCGTGGATTCGTGGGTCGTAATAGCATGGGCGTGTTTCTGTTGGCGTGGAGGTGGAGGATTTGTTTCCGCATGTTTATCGCTGACCTTTGGTGTGGCGGTGTTGTGTGGGTGTCTGAATTTCGGCGGATTCCGTGATGTGTGTCATAATAGCTGTGGCGGTCTACCGCGGTGGTGTATTGGCGGTCTTCTGCACGGCGGTAAGCGCCTTATACCGCCAATGTTGTAATGACCCCCTATGTAGTGAACCCTTTAAAGTATGTGTGAAATGCTTGTAGATCAGGGCCTTGGCATAAGTGTACATGAATTCTGTTGTATTACATTTGTGTCATATGCTACGAACAAATCCCAACTGAGCTGTAACATTGGCAGCTACCCCAGAGCTACCTTGCAAAGATTAGACCATTCATTGCAACCACCAATCACAGTTACTATGGATCCCAACGTGTTTTTTTTCATTAACTATGTTTTTAATGTCACATACAGTGCTTCCAGATTTATGATTGGGGACACTGTGTTATCTCTGACTGCAGTGTGATGTTCAAGGAAACCCTTATTCGCTGAGTGGTAGTAAGCACTCTTGTAGTATTTAGATGTAAACTCAGGCACCTTCATTCATGCAGTTTGTTGACTGTTCGCTTAGATTTGTGGGCAATATGATATGTGTTAGTATAGCATGGTGCCAACATTTTGCTGCCACTATTTAATGGCTTAGATATTCCTTGAGGAAGCATTATTCTGTCCAACACAGCATTATGGTGTATGGTTTCTATTTTCATCAGATATTACCCTCAGCAAGGGCAGAGTATGGTGCAATCCAGGCCACTGTGCATAGTTAGCAGATGACATTATTTCAGCACAGTTGTATTGACAAGCTATGTAATTTGATAGGAGGCAAATTTCAGTGATCTACTGCACGGTTGATGTGTCACATTACACAGAGACAAAGTGGTTGAGTAAGTGCTATTTATTGGAAAGTGCTATAGTGCTATATGTACATTGTCCATGATTGTGAGTCCATTATTGTGACATCTTCCATTGTGATCCTACACAAGTGCTAAAGGAAAATGCGTTTGACATGCTGGGGTGATGTGTCATACAGTGCAGAGGGACAGGATTTGCCAATGAGTAAGAGAGAAACAAGCACTGGGCAGGCTGACAAGATATACAGTGGTTTACAGAACAGTCATTTAGTACAGTTGTTGCAAGACTGGCAAGTTACAAAGTGCTGGACCTTGGTAATAGGTGGCCATGTGGCAGGGACTGGGTACTTTTACATGTGAATGTGATCTGTTCCATGTCTTCTTCTTCTGATGTGACTGTTGCCTACTCTGTCCTTGGTGGTGGTGGTTGTGAAGGGGCAACACACACCTCAGTGAAGACATGGAGTCAGACATCCCGGTCGCTGCTACCTGTGAAGGTCTTAAGGGCAGTACTGCTGCAAGGAGGATCTGCTGATTCTTGAGAATAGCAGCCACATCACGATGGTAGGCAGCCAGGTCGGCCCTGAGGGGTTCAATGTTGCATTCGTGCACGCGTTGACAGGATTGTTGTTGTAGGTGTTGGGTCAGCTGTATTACAGCTGTGCTGATTTCCGTCAGCCTTTTTTCAAGTTCCTGCAAGATAGTTGTTTGCCCTTGCATGGCTGCTGCCTGTTCTTCAGTTGACATCATGCACAAATGCACCCTCTCTAGGCTGGCTGCCATAGTTTGCATCCTCACCCTCACCTCCTTGGCCAGCTCCCACTGTACTGCGACTACAGTTCTCTCAAAGCGGGTGCCTGTGTCATCTGAGTCCTCAGCTGTATTGCAGCTGGCAGGTCTTACAATTGGGGTTGTGGGTGGGTTCTCTGTGATGGCTGCTTGTTCTGTGCTCCTCCTTGTGACAGAAGGTGGGGTCTAGAGGGTTTCAAGGACATCTTGGAGGGTCTGGTGGCTGATGTTTGTCAGCTCGTCATCCATGTCATCAGGGTAGTCCTGGACAGGCATATCCGCAGGAGATCCATCGTCCTCTGCAATGAAATAGGGTACAATTAGTGTGTCTGTGTTGTGGCATTGGTGATGTGACATACCTGCCTTGTGATGATTTCACATTGTGATCTTGTTTCCTGTTCATTGCTCCAGTCTTTCAGATGGGCATTCTCCCAGGCATATGCCCCACCTGCATGTCACATGTAGTGTGGTAAGTTATTAGACTTGTCAGCATCATCTCCTCTAGTGTTGTCTTAGGCCAAATAGAGCATTGCCACCTTCTTGTCCTACTAAACCCTCCATCTACATCCTTCCTGAAGGTGAGACCTTTCACTGGCTGTGGGTGCTCTGATGGCACACTTAACGATCTGGACCTGCCCCAGTCTCTGATCTTTCACATCCTCTTATATGTAGTTGAAAAGTCGCTTACCCTATGCATAGAATTGTTATGGCACGATATGGATGTTAGCATTGGTAATGTGTACAGCTGATATTGGGGAATGTGTGGAGTTTGGATTGCCCTGATAGTCGTAGCAGTGTCCTATTTCCTCCTCTGACTGTGCAGGTGTATTTCAGTGACCAATTACATGTGCCCTTCCCCTCAATGCTGTTGCCTGAGCAGTATGACATTTGGGATGTTGCATTGTGACCCAGGCACAGGGTGGACCCTGACATATGCAGCATGGGTGTTACCTTAGTGCTGTGTAGCTCCTAATGTTGATGACATTGGCTGATGTTTGCGGCAACTATGGGCATTCACAATTGACAGGACTGGAACATTTGTCTTGTTTCAGGGGATTGTTAAAGTTGTCATCCTCAACCCACTAATTTAGGTGTGTATGATCCATGGGGACGTTACTGCCATTGGCTACTTGAGCTGCACACACAGCGGAGGTGGTAGTGGCAACTGTTGTCACTGTTACATTCCAGTTGTCGGTATGGCTAGAGGTTGTAAATTGGGCCCTAGTTAATGCAGGGGGTGTAGTGGCTGACGTGTGACGGGATGTCCGTTTGACGTTGTGCCCTTCCCTCCTGGCGTGGCTTTACCTTTGCTACATCGTTGCCATGGCAGCATACCCCCATGGAACTGTTGGTGTTGTGTTATGATGTGCCCCAGCTTCTCTCTGTACAGGCCATGCCCCCATGCCATACCCCTTTACCCATGCCACTCCATGTATATCATGACTTCCATGTATTTTGTGGTCTGTATCCACCCCCCCAGTTGTAGTTGACATTAGAGCATTTTAATTCCCCATGCGACTTACCCTGCATGTGTGTTGTCTCCTGGTAGTCTGCGCTGTCCTGTCCTTGAGTCCCTGTGACGATCTCCTCAGGGATGACGGCTGCAACCATCTCCTCCATGTGGTCCAGGGCCTCCTGGTGTGCTAGACTCCCACCTCCAGTCTGCAGTGCTGCCTTTCTGTTCCTGGCCATCTTTTCCTTGGCCCTGCACTTGCAGTCATGCCAGTGTTTCTTGCACTCGATGACTGTTCTGCGTACTTCTGCCACACTGTTAATCTTGTCAACAATTTGTTGCCATATTGCCTCTCTCCTACTGATTGGCAACTTTGAGGTGACAAACAGTTGGTGCTGGTGTTCCGTCACCTCTTTCACCAGAATTTCCTGTTCCTCTGAACTGAAGCAACACTTCCTTTTCTTCTTAAAACTGTCCTGGTTCTTGTGTGGGTCCTCCTGGCAGGTTTCTGGTCTGTTGTCATCTTCCTGGGGTCTGTACAGGCATCTGGGATCCATTTTGGCTCTCCTCTGCTGAAATGGCTGGGTTTGTGGGGAATTTTGACGCTATTGCGTCAATAAACGCCTCATAACCGGTTTGCAGTGTCATAAATCGACCCACAGTCATTTCCGCTGCGTTAACGTCGTTTTGCTTTAGAACTTGACGCTGCGGTGTGCGTAAAAAAAAATGACTTACACCTGTGGTTTGCGCCCCATGTGTCAAAGTATAAATTTGATGCAGGCACGGCGCACGAAATGGTGTTAGCCGGCAGTAATATTTTTAACGACGGCGTTTTGCGTAAAAAAGTATAAATATGGCTCCTAGTGCCTAGTGGGACTACTTGAAAACCCAGGTATTCAGCTTCTGGCAGGTTTCATTCAAGAAATGAGGAGGATTTTGTTGTGTAGCAGCAGGTCGTTCTATGCTTTAGAGTGATGAAGGAAAAGGCTCGACTGCCAGATCTGGTCTTCTATGTGCATGGGATCTGCGCAAGTGCAATGTGAGGTCTAAAGAGATAATTAATCATTAATGTATAATGCAAAATTAAACATAAATAAATAAGAGAGAATGAGGGTGGGGGTATTTCTTAAAGAATATGAATATTGTTGCTTGGCGAAATTGTAATGTTTCTGTGATTTCTCCTAAATAAGTGGGTTATCAGTTGGTGAGCTAGTTCAGTGATTGAAGTGGTCCCTGCTGAGATCTTCGTGACACTTCATTATCATCAACACTTTTTAATTTATAAAGTTTATTAAATTGTAAAGAAACTTAGGCCCAGATTTAAGAAAAGTGGCGCTTCATGTCATGAATCGCCACTTCTCTTGTGGCCCATTGCGCCCCCTAACACCATCATGTATGTGCCGTATTTAACATATGGCGCACCATGGCACAGGCTAGGAACAATAGCATCGTCATTTCTTTACACTATTGTTGTACTTTGCAGGATTTGAACCCTGCAAAGTACATAGAGGCCCATTAAAAATAATGGAGTGCCTCCTTTTAACAAGTGCTCTGTGCAGGCATTAAAAATGTCGCTAAAAATGGTGCAGTTGAATCTCAGATCCACTGGACCATTTTTGCAGGCCCCCTAATGGGGGAACGTCCCCCTTGCATACATGAAGCCTGGCGTAGGCATAATATGGCACAAGGGTTTTCAAAGTGGCGCAATGCAAGCATTGCACCACTTTGTAAATACAGTACAGCGTTTTTGCCACACTATCGCCACAATAGTGTCAAAAAAATTACCCTAGTGTAGCGATTGTTAGTGCTGGGCCCTTCCTACATTTCGGCCTGAGTGATTTGTCCAGTGATTAGTTGCCTAGAATCCTATGGATCCTGGACTAGAATAATGGCAAAGTGGACCCAGGTGGGGAGCCCTCAATGTCAATGTAACATTGTTTTTTTTTTTAAATGTAAATCAGCAAGTACTATATGAAGGATGTAATGTTATTCATCAAGAAGATAGAAAACCTGATTAAGAAAGAAATTGCTTTAACATGTCCTTGGTGTCAATTAGATTAAAAAAAAAAAGTTCTACCAACTCAAATCCTTGGAAATAATTTTACTGCTGTATCCAAGATGGCCGCCTAAGCAGATCCACCTAACTGAAGCTCATTCCTGGCCACAATTACAGTCCCCACCTTTGGCTCCACTTACGTTTATTTTGGCTGCAGCAGATGACGGAGGTGTCTGAGAAGACTAGAGTGAGGCTGGTGATGACTTGAGGTGCGCCGTGGACCTGAGATGGCTGAGAGGAGAGCTATGGTACAAACACAAGTGTACCAGTGAGGTCACTTGGAGGTAGCTATTGGGATTGCCAGAAGGAACTGAAACACATCCTATGAAAGCATTTCCAGAGACATCATTGCCCATCCTTCTGAGATCCAAATTGACAGGGCTCGTATGACACAGGAAAGAAAGCTGACTCCGCAGGCTCCCCCTGGAATGATAATGGCAAAAGGGCAATGCAACTGCAATATGATCCACGTTCTGGCTGCAGCACAGCAGCAGGGCACTGTCGAGTATAATGGCACTAAGATATCCTACCCTCACAATGGAACTGCTACCCAGAAAAAGAGGACATTTTTCAAGGAAGTCAAGCGCAAATTGAGAGAACAGAACTTGCCATATGTCCTGCTTCCCCAAGCATGTGTAAGGGTGGATGTGCAAAGGAAAATAAATATTTTTGAAAATGCAAAATAAGCCATGTTGTTCATAGAAAACAAGTAACTGCATATACAGTGTATGTTGTACACTATAGGTAAGTGTTGTTGCCTGAGAAATGTGAAGCCATGCAGTCACATATTAAGCCAAGAGGGCGAAATGCAGCCATTCCCAGTTACTAGAATGTGTAGCAGGTACCGTAGGAGCCAAAGTGTTTATTCCATTTAATTCTTAGTGTTATTTTCCCTTGGGTTTTAATAGTAGTGGAAACCTAGGCCACCCTCACATAGATGCCAGGATTTATTTTGCCACATTGGAGGGGGTGGCATAAAAGGGAGGAGGGATGGAAGAGAACACGTTTGGGTGCCAAGAGTAGGTCACTACATCTTCGATATGAGCAGAATAATGATATGTTGAATTATCTGACGTGGGGTGACAGCTATATCCTGGAATGTGAAGGGCATTCATAATTTCAATGAGCACCAAAGAATATGATCATATTTGAAAAAGAAAAACACACATAAATATGCTACAAGAAAAACACTGAGGCCCTCATTCTGACCCTGGCGGTCGGTGATAACGCGGCGGCCAACCCGCCAACAGGCCGGCGGTCCAAAATATGCAATTCTGACCCTGGCGGGAACCGCCAACACAGCCCGCCGCATTAACACTCCGCCCGCCACGGCGGAACAAACAAACAGCACGGCGGTCCCCGCCAACAGCCAGGCGGCAGACAATGTACCGCCCACCCTATCACGACCCACCAATCCGCCACCTTTTCCGGGGCGGGAGCACCGCCGATAAAAACACGGCGGAAACAGACTACGAACGGGAAAACGCTCACCTCCACATACACCACGCGAGATTCCGGCAGTATGGAACCCGAGTTGCAGGTCATCCCCGCACTCCTATACCTGCTCCTGTACCAGGAGCACGCCCGGCGGCGCGGAAGACATCGGTGAGTACTGCACCTACGACACAGGGGAGGGAAAAGATTACCGGCACACACCCACCCACCCACACCCACTACAACACACACATCAATGCATTCCCACAGATCACTATCACAACCCACAAACCCCCCCCTTCCGAAATAATGCAAAGACCAAAAGAAGAGATCTCAAACGGGCAAATATATTGAAAAATGGACAGCAGTAATCCAAATAAATAAATAAACTATGTACAAAATATATACAGCTACTAAATGTAGTCCAACCACTGTCCGTGGACCACAGGGGTCCTGAGCAAAGGGGCAAGGCCCAGTCCCACGACAAGAACTCCACGGAGAGAACACTGCAGGGGCATCAGAAAGAAAAAAGGACAGGCACCTCAGGGGGAAGGGAAGGGGGGGCACCTCAGCCACTTGAGTACACGACGCCAGATCCACGAGGGGACTCCATGACCACTGGCCCATCCTGGGGAGAGCAAAGCCACAGTCCAAACAGTCCATACAGTGGGTGGCCTGCCCACTGGGCCATCCTGGGGAGAGCAAAGCCACAGTCCATACAGTCCATACAGTGGGTGGCCTGCCCACTGGGCCATCCTGGGGAGAGCAAAGCCACAGTCCAAACAGTCCATACAGTGGGTGGCCTGCCCACTGGGCCATCCTGGGGAGAGCAAAGCCACAGTCCAAACAGTCCATACAGTGGGTGGCCTGCCCACTGGGCCATCCTGGGGAGAGCAAAGCCACAGTCCAAACAGTCCATACAGTGGGTGGCCTGCCCACTGGGCCATCCTGGGGAGAGCAAAGCCACAGTCCATACAGTCCATACAGTGGGTGGCCTGCCCATTGGGCCATCTTGGGGAGAGCAAAGCCACAGTCCAAACAGTCCATACAGTGGGTGGCCTGCCCACTGGGCCATCCTGGGGAGAGCAAAGCCACAGTCCAAACAGTCCATACAGTGGGTGCCCTGCCCACTGGGCCATCCTGGGGAGAGCAAAGCCACAGTCCATACAGTCCATACAGTGGGTGGCCTGCCCACTGGGCCATCCTGGGGAGAGCAAAGCCACAGTCCAAACAGTCCAAACAGTGGGTGGCCTGCCCACTGGGCCATCCTGGGGAGAGCAAAGCCACAGTCCAAACAGTCCATAACAGACTCCACTGCCACTGGAGGAGGCATGTTGGCCAGAGGACATCCTGCAGCCCTGCCCGAGACAGATCCTGCCCTGCCACGTCTGCCAAAGGGCCAGCGGTTCCTGCCTGGAAGGGCCCAGTTCAGCGGTTCTTGCCTTGAAGGGCCCAGTTCAGCGGTTCTTGAGACGGCAGTCCCCAGCGGAGCGGTGCTGGAGACGGCGGGGCCCAGTTCAGCGGTTCTTGCCTTGAAGGGCCCAGTTCAGCGGTTCTTGAGACGGCGGTCCCCAGCGGAGCGGTGCTGGAGACGGCGGGGCCCAGTTCAGCGGTTCTTGCCTTGAAGGGCCCAGTTCAGCGGTTCTTGCCTTGAAGGGCCCAGTTCAGCGGTTCTTGCCTTGAAGGGCCCAGTTCAGCGGTTCTTGAGACGGCGGTCCCCAGCGGAGCGGTGCTGGAGACGGCGGGGCCCAGTTCAGCTGTTCTTGCCTTGAAGGGCCCAGTTCAGCGGTTCTTGAGACGGCGGTCCCCAGCGGAGCGGTGCTGGAGATGGCGGCCATTCTATGGCCAACTGCTCATTGCCTGGTGGTGCCCTCCTGGGTAGCGGGGATGGTGCTCCTTCAATGCCCACCTGGGCTGTGGGTGGTGGGGGCCAGCTGGGCTGGGTCCTCCCTGGGCAGCGGCTATGGGGGTGGTGGGCTCTCCCGGGGCAGCTGTGCCGGTTCCTCCCGGGGCAGCGGCTATGGGGGTTGCGGGCTCCTCCTGGGCAGCTGTGACGGGTCCTCCATGGGCAGCAGGCCTGCTGCCTGACTTCTCCGCCTTGCTGCCCTTGCCCTCCTTAGTCGGGAGTCTGTGGCCCTTTCCTCCCTTTGGAGCTGTGGCTGTTGACGGTGGCTGGCTAGTGTCCTGGGGGGATATCGAATCCGGGCTCCGGCGGCGGCCCTTCCGCCTTCTGCTCCTCTTCCCAGGGGGTGGGCTGGCTGTCCCCTTGCTGCTGGGCGAAGATCCAGACCTGCGGGCTGGTGGGCTCCAATACCCCTGCACCCTTGTCAAGGGGGCTGCAGGGCTGGTGGTGGCTGAGGTGCTCTTTTTACCCCAACGAGAAGGAGGGGGGGGCTCAGGGTCAGGAAAGAAGGTAGCAGTAAAGAGATAGATTTTCTTGGGACAATGGAGAGTGGTAGGTACAGTGGGTATGGGAGTGGAGGGAGAGGATGTGGTTGTAGGCGAGACAAGTTTGCTGTCTTTGGGTGCAGGTGCAGGAGCGGGAGGCTGTCGTGAGGTGGATGGCTGTTGGGTGGGTGGGTGGCTGCGTTTGTGTGGTGTGGAAGAGGGGGTGACAGACACAGTGGGAGAGGACACAGGGGACGTGTAAATGGCAGTGGGGGTGGTGACTGCACGTGTGCGGACTGGAGTGGAGGGTATGCTGGTGATGGAAACACTGGCTGATGGTGAGGTGAATGAAGGTGTGAGTGTAGACGTCACAGGGAGGGAGGAGGGAGACGAGGAGGTGGGGGTCACAGAGGTGGTAGTGACTGTTGGCATGTCTGCATCGGAATGTTGCTTGTGTGAATGTCTGCGTGATCTGTGGTGCTTATGTTTGGATGAGCTGCTCTTGGGTGTTGAGGTGTGGGCAGGCTGGTCTGATGGTGTGGGTGGGACAGGCAGAGGAACAGGAGACTGGGAGGAGGGAGTTAGTAGAGGGAGGCAGGAGACAGGGACAATGGCTGCCATCAGTGCTGAGGCCAGAGCCTGGAACGATCGCTGATGGGCAGCCTGACCCGAATGAATGCCCTCCAGGTACGCAT
This sequence comes from Pleurodeles waltl, assembly GCF_031143425.1. Taxonomy (NCBI): domain Eukaryota; kingdom Metazoa; phylum Chordata; class Amphibia; order Caudata; family Salamandridae; genus Pleurodeles; species Pleurodeles waltl. Next base: position 684,800,099 of record NC_090446.1, read on the forward strand.
TGCTGCGATGAACCTCCCTCTCCACCCCCTGGATGGCATTCAAAAGGGTAGTCTGCCCAACAATGAGCGTTCGGAGGAGGTCAATGACCTCCTCACTGAGGGCAGCGGGGGTAACAGGGGCAGGGCCTGAGGTGCCTGGGGCGAAGGAGATGCCCGGCTTCCTGGCAGAGCGGGCACGGGGCGAACGCTGAGGGGCTGCTGGGAGGGCGGAGATGGTGCGCTGGGTGGCGGCTGTACCTGTAATGGCGGGGGGCACGGATGGTGCCACCCCCGCAAGGGAGCTCCCTTCCGAGGACGTGTCCGTGTCGCTGCAGGGTCCAGTCGTCCCCGTTGTGGAGCTCCCCTCGCCCTCCGTCTCACTGGTCCAGTCAGACTCTGTGGCATGGCCCTCCTGGGCCATGTGAGATGCAGCTCCCTCCTGCCCCGATGCCACTTCTCCTCCGCCTGATGATGCTGATGCACACAAGCACAGAAAGACAAACAAAAAGGGGGGGGGAGAGAGAAATAAAGAGATTTTGAGTACATGGATCACCAGTACAGTTAGCGAACATGACAGACACAGATGCCCCCTGCAATAAGTTGCGCACTTGGGGTCCGCTACGCATTCCGTGGAACATGCCCTACATGCCTAGAGTTGACAACTGCACCCATGGATGACACGGCCCAGGGATGGCTGTACTGACACACTACTGAGGGTGGTGGCTGGGGACACAGGGGCTTACGGGGGTGCCCAGCCTACAGATATCGCCCTGGCCTAGGGGGACCCACAGCCCTCCTCCCCCACCCAGACACCTCCACTGCGCGACAACAGAGTAGATAATGCTTGTACTCACCCCCTTGTGTCTGCTGTGCTGCCCTCACGCGCCCATCCAAATCAGGGTAGGCCACCGCCAGGATCCGGAACATCAGGGGGGTCAGTTGACGGCAGGCACCCCGCCTACGTTGGGAGGCCATCCCCAGCAGAGACTCAGCGGTCTTCTTGGTCCCGCGGTGGATGTCCTCCCACCTCTTGCGGCAGTGGGTGCCCCGTCGATGGTGGACCCCCAGGGTCCGGACTTCCTTGGCGATGGCACGCCAAATCCCGATCTTCTCATGGGCGCGGACCTATGTGACACGTACAGGGAGGGAGAAATACCACGTTCAAGTTTGTCTGCATTTTCGTTGCCAGTGGCCCAACGCCCCCCATCCCCGCCAGGCCCCCCGCCACGCCCCCGCCAGGCCCAACATGCCCCCCATCCCCGCCAGGCCCCCCGCCAGGCCCAACATGCCCCCCATCCCCGCCAGGCCCCCCGCCAGGCCCCCCGCCAGGCCCAACATGCCCCCCATCCCCACCAGGCCCCCTGCCAGGCCCAACATGCCCCCCATCCCCGCCAGGCCCCCCGCCAGCCCCAACATGCCCCCCATCCCCGCCAGGCCCCCCGCCAGGCCCCCAAGCCAGCCAGTGGCCCCAAATCCATATTGAATTAAACTCACTTGTTGGTCTGGAGGACCGTAGAGTAGCGCATACTGGGGGAGGACCCCATCCACAAGTTTCTCCAACTCCTCTCCAGTGAAGGCAGGGGCCCTTTCCCCAGTCGCAGCAGCCATTGTCCCTTCCAGACCGAGGTCACAGCAACACTTGCAGTATAGGTCCTCTCCTGTGAAAGTTCAAGTCGCAAGTGGATAAGTAGATAGGAAATGGCGGTCACGTCCGCGGCGGTGCGTACCGCGGCGGTGCGTACCGCCACCGCCGGCACCCTTCGCCATTGGCTCCTGAAACCCATAGGCTTCAATGTTAACCAATGCGGCTTCGCGCCGCGGTCTTCGACCGCCGACCGCCGCGGTGTGCCACGCCAGCGCATTGACCTCACATCCCATTGTCACACTTCACAGGTCAGTCAGCCGCCATTTCGAGGGTCCACATGGCTCAATTTCAACTGCGTCACACAGGCCTAGGCCTTGCATAGCCACTCAGACACGCCATTCACTGCATAGAGAATCGTTTACTGTGCAAGCTGTGAGTACGTACCTGTGGGTTGCTTGACTCTGTGCTCCATGTTGTCCTTCCTAGGCACCGTCCGCTGGGTTTGGCGAGGAGACGGATGAATCCTCGCGTGTACCGACCGCTGGTGGACCTGTCGACAATGGAAGAACGCCACATTATCCTGACCTACCGGCTTGACCGTGCCACTATACATGAACTGTGTGCCCAGCTGGAGCCCGACCTGATGTCCCCCATCCGCCAACCCACAGGGATTCCCCCTCTGGTGCAGGTCCTGTCAGTACTCCATTTCCTGGCAAGTGGGTCATTTCAGACAACAGTGGGAATTGCTTCTGGGATGTCTCAGCCCATGTTTTCGAAGGTGTTATCCAGAGTGTTGTCTGCCCTGATGAAATACGTGAGGAGCTACATCATTTTCCCTGAGGTGGGCGAATTGGCTACAGTGAAGGGTGATTTCTATGCCCTTGGACATATTCCCAACGTCATTGGTGCCATTGATGGGACCCATGTGGCTTTGGTTCCCCCAAGAGACAGGGAGCAGGTGTACAGGAACAGAAAAAGTTACCATTCCATGAACATCCAGGTGGTGTGTTTGGCTGACCAGTACATCTCGCATGTAAATGCCAAATTCCCAGGGTCAGTGCATGACGCCTACATCCTGAGGAATAGCAGCATCCCTTATGTGATGGAACAGCTAGAGAGACACCGTGTATGGCTATTGGGGGACTCTGGGTACCCCAACCTGTCGTGGCTACTGACCCCAGTAAGGAATCCCCAGACCAGGGCAGAGGAACGGTACAATGAGGCCCATGGGCGTACTAGGAGGGTGATCGAACGCACCTTTGGCCTCCTAAAGGCCAGGTTTCGGTGCCTGCATATGACAGGTGGATCCCTAATGTACTCACCTAAGAAGGTGTGTCACATCATCGTGGCCTGCTGCATGCTTCACAACCTGGCTTTGCGCCGCCAGGTGCCTTTCCTGCAGGAGGATGGTCGAGACGGTGGTGTTGTGGCAGCTGTGGAACCTGTGGAGAGTGACGAGGAGGAAGATGACGGGGCTGAAACAGACAACAGGGACAGAATCATTGAACAGTACTTCCAATAGGACACAGGTAACAATTCAAACATAATTTAGTAAATGTGAACTACTCTCCTGCATCTCTGCAGCCTGTCTATTTGCCCCAGTGTATGATGACTGAGTTGTGGCTTTTCCCTCCCTATTTCAGATCTGGGGTCCCCACTACGAGTCCTGTGCTTCGTTTCCCCATGGACTACAGCTTTGTGGCAGCTGTTTGTTGACTTCACTATGTACAAGGACATATTTGCAGTGTCATGTCAATTACAATATTTTGAAATCACAGCCAGACTCCAGATAGTTTTGTGCAAAATAGGTGTTTATTTCAGTGCTCAAAATGGGATGGGTGGTTTCAAGTGGGTGGGGGCTATGGTGAAGGAATGTCCATGGCAGAGTCCAGAGTAACAGTCACACAGGTGCATTGTCCAGAGGCCTGTGGAGAGATGGAGCATGGGCAGTTCAAGGATGGACAGGGTGACAATGTGGGACAGTGGGATGACATCAGGTGGTATCCTTTGCTGGCGGGGGTCTTGACATCCTACTCTGTCTTCTTGCGAGATCTCAGGGCCCTCTTGCGGGGTGGTTCTTCTCCTGCAGGAGGTGGGGGTCTAGTGGGCTGCTGTTGTGCGGGGGCCTCCTGTCCACTAGCGCTGGCGGAGGTGGTTGGCTGTCCTTGGTCCAGGCTAGTGGCAGGGGCCCTTTGTTGTTGTTGAGTGTCCGTCCTGGTGTTGATGAGGTCCTGCAGCAGCCCTACCATGGTAACCAGGGTGGAGGTGAGGGCTCTGATGTCCTCCCTGTACCCCCGATAGTGTTCCTCCTGCAGTACCTGGATCTCCTGGAACCGGGCCAGTACCGTCGCCATCGTCTCCTGGGAGCGGTTGTATGCTCCCATGATGGTGGTGAGGGCCTCGTGGAGAGTGGGTTCCCTGGGCCCGTCCCCCCCCTGTCGCACAGCTGCCCTCCGAGTTGCCCTGTTTCCCTGGGCCTCTGCCCCCTGGCCGGTGTGCCCACTACCACTGCCCCCAGGTCCCTGTTGTTGTTGGGGTGGTGGGTTATCCTGGGTGCCCTGTAGTGGTAGACACACCGCAGATTGACGCGCCCTGGAGACAGAGGCATGGGCCCGCTGGGTGGGAGCTGTGCTGGTGTTCCCAGAGGGGTTTGGGTCTGTAGTGACCTGTGCCTGTGTGAGGGGAACCGACTGTCCAGAGGTCCCCGATGGTCCGGGCTGGTCATCAGTGTCCAGGTCGACAGAGCTGCTGTCATCGCTGACGGCCTCTTGGGTGGGGGGTGTGGAGAATTCTGGGCCCTCCGTGGCGGTGTGTTGACGGTCGGGTCCTGCAGGGGTATAGAGGTATGGTTATAGTTTCAATGTGTGGCATATGGGTGTATCTGTGGGTTCCCGTGTCCCCAAGTGCTGGCATTCGTGTGTGGGGGCTTTGGTGAGGGTGGCTTGTGGGGGGGATGTGTATATGCATTGGGCATGCTTTGGTGATGGGTGTCCATGCTTAGTGGACGCATGCAGGCCTAGGTTTTGGGATGTGTGGGTTGTGATGGTGAGACATTGGCAGGGAATAGGTGTGCTGGGGGTGGGGGTGAGGATGGTGGTGGGGGTGAGGATGGTGGTGGGGGTGAGGGTGAGGGTGGGGGTGAGGATGGGGGTGGGGGTGAGGGTGGGGTTCGAGGATGGGGGTGAGGGTTGGGGTATGATTTGGCATGCAGGTGGGGGGGAAGCAGTAGTGAAGCTTCAACTTACCAGTGTCCATTCCTCCGCCGACTCCTGCGAGGCCGTCAGGATGCAGGATGTTCAAGACTTCCTCCTCCCATGTTGTAAATTGTGGGGGTTGAGGTGGGGGTCCTCCGCCAGTCTTCTGCACGGCGATGTTGTGCCTGGATACCATGGAACGCACCTTCCACCGTAGGTCGTTCCATCGCTTCCTGATGTCTTCCCGATTTCTGGGGTGCTGTACCACAGCGTTGACCCTGTCGACAATCCTCTGCCATAGCTCCGTCCTCCGGGCAATGCTGGTGTATTGGACCTGTGTGCCGAAGAGCTGGGGCTCTACCCGAACGATTTCCTCCACCATGACCCTGAGTTCTTCGTCTGAGAAGCGGGGGTGTCTTTGGGGTGCCATGGAGTGGTGTGTATGATGTGTGGGGTGGAGTATGTGTAGTTAAGTGTGTTGAGTGTGGTGGTGTGTGTTGTTTTGTGTGTGGATATTGTGTGGGTGATGGTGTAGTGTGCCTCTGTGTGATGGTATTCTGTGATCGCTGATGTGTCTCTCAGTGCTTCTTTCTGAATTTTTTGTCGTAGGGGTTTGTGGGTGATGTGGGTGTGTGTTTTATATTGTATTGTGTGTGTGGGAGTGGTGTGTGTATGTGTATCAGGTGTGTGGAATTCAAATCGTCCAATGTGGCTGAGTTTTGTTCGTTTGTGTGTATTCTGACCGCGGCGGTGTGTACCGCCAATGGAAAACCGCGTTTGAAAGACCGCCGCGTGGATTCATGGGTCGTAATGGCATGGGCGTATTTCTGTTGGCGTGACGGTGGAGGTTTGGTCACCTCCACTTTTCCGCCGACCGCTGGTCTGGCGGTCTGTTGTGGCTGTCGGATTTTCGGAGGTTTGGCTGCTGCGGGTCAGAATGACCGTGGCGGGTTACCGCGACCGCGGCGGAATTATGGAGGATTTCTGACCGGCGGTAGGCGCCTTTTACCGCCGAGGTCAGAATGACCACCTGAATGCCCAGAGAACATGCTAAATTTCAGGTGACGTGTGGAGGGGGCACTGTGGTACGCCCCTAGGCACTGGGGTGGTTCCATGGTTGGAACCCTCTGTTGCACCTAAAGTAAATACTACAATTAGAGATGTAATGGCAGATATGTGGGAGTTGTAGAAGAACTCTTTAGGGAATTTACTGTAATACCGAACAGCTAGGCAACCAACATTGACCATCTGGACTTTTTTGAATGGATAGTAGACTTGTTAAGGCCATATGCTAATCACAATATGCTATGGATTGGTCATTTTAACTATGTATTGGACAGTTGCCTGGATAGATCCCAAGTCACAGGTAGGAGCTCGGGCAATTCCTCTGGGACACTGCACAATAGCATGGACATGTTAAATCTGATATAAATCTGGAGGGCACAACATAGACAAAAGGGATTGCTCTTTCTACTCACTCCCCTCCACACAGTTCCTTTTCATGAATTCACTTTACCCTTATACATCATAAACAGATGGGGGACTATGGAGTGGCAGAATATCTTGATTGCACATTATCGGACTATGTTCCTCTCTCTCTGTCGAGCTGTTGGTGAGAGGATAGACAGCATCAATACTGCAACAAGGACTACAGGAATATATGTTGAAAGATCGGATGTTCAGAGAAGATATAAGGGAAGCCCATAAGAGAATTCTTTAGCATTAATAATGGCTCAGTGGAATCATGTAGAACAATAAGGTTTTCTATTAGGAGAGGTGTATGGGGTGATGTATGGGCTGTGAAAATCACTCAGTGATAGGATTGACAATCTGGAGACCCTTTATTTAACTCTTGCAAGTTTTTTCATGTCTCTGCTTCTACCTTGCCACTGTTTTTTCATCTTTCTCTTTCTTTTGCACTTTTGTGATTTTCTCTTTTTTGCATTGAATGAAAAAGTGTGCTGAGGAAAAATAAGTGCTGATCCCCCAGAAATGAGTTCCAGTGGGCCCCACCTGCAACCTCCAGTCCACATTAAGCGCTGGATAGGACTGGTTTTTGAAAAAATAATTTCTGTTTGGGAATGTATTGGGTGAAACAGACAATAGTCTTTCTGACTACTGCCTGCTTCCCTAAAGCCACAGGAAGCAATTCCCAAAAAGCAAGCTGTCTTACCCGAGGAATCTTTTAATTTACGAATTAGTTACTGCCCCTTCTCAGGAGCAGTAACTAATCAATGATTTGTGACAGATATTGTCATATCTGACATTACTTCTCAGGAGCAGTAACTAATCAATGGTTTGTGAAAGATATTGCCCTAACAAATATTAATGCATACATTTGTGATTCTTAAACAGGTAGAGGAGAATACTCTTTCATGGCCCCTCCTACATGTCATTTTGTAGGGGAGTCAAAAGACCTTTTACAAGCCGGAAAAAAACATCAGACATAAAAAGTAGGTTTTAAAAAGCCCTTTGCATTCACAAATGCTGTTATTTTGAAAACTGCAGGATTTTCAAGTGCAAACAGTGCTTGATACATAATGCCCTTAGTTCTGCAGGATATAGACCTAGTTGTTGAAATTTACCTTGTTTGGGTGGAGGGCTGTAGAAAAATGTGAGAAGTATGCGAAAGGGGTAAAAATCCACAAGGGTGATTAAAAAAAAACCTCAAAGTTATACTTTGAGAAGAAAACTAGAGAAAAACAATTAAATGTGTGATTTCAGGATGAAGTGGCTGAGGCCCTTCTCCAAAATGTATTTATGTTAAAACTATCTGAAGGTTTTGAAGTTTCTATGTCTCTAGATCAGAAGATTTAACCCTAATCTTTTTTCAGTCTTGAAAGTTTGTTGTAAAGTGGTAATATGTTTATATTTCCTAAAGTCTATGGCCATAATTCTTTCTGTATTCATTTTGATGGACAAAGAGAAATGTACTACAAAGGTCACAAATCTCAAGTCAAACAATGAAGCAGCAAGGACACAAGGTCTGAATTAGGTCTTGGGGGTAACGCTCCTGCTGTCGACTTTTCAACTGAAAAACCGTCCACTGCCGTGATGGTCCTCCTGGCGTATTTAGATGTAGGCGGTCCCATATACCAAAGCTCGCATTGGAACTGCCGCCTCCACCAAGAAATACCACCCATGTTGATGGCGTGAGAGGGAAAAAGGGCTGTCAGCCAGAACCCAGACACCCTTCTTGCCGTGCAGATTTGGAAGCGGTCTACTACCAAGAAAAAAGTGGCAGTCTGACCTTCATGTCTGAGTTGGTGGATTGGGGGGGAGGGAAAAAAGCTCACCTTTTTATCTGATTCCACCCCTGTCTCCGACTGGTCAAGATTGGACAAAACCTGCCATCACTGCTGCCACTGGCCCATGGAGAAAACACAAACCTCTGTCGACGAACTCGAAGGTAGGGACGGTGCAGTGTCAGGGTACATTGGGTGGGTACTGCATGGGAGGTCGGGACCACTGCAGGCATATACATGTCACAGAAATGTTTTTAAATCACTTTAATATGCATATGTCTTGGACACAAGTGCATCAGACACAGATGGGGATGCACTGATACACAACACATATCGCATACATACACAACTTTCATTATGGTACCAGTATTCATTGGCAAATGAATGCTGGCACCACATTGACAGTACATTCACACCTGACAACTGTGTCCATGTGGGCACATTGCCAGGGGACATGTACTTGTCATGTTGTGGTGTGAGTTGTGTGTGTGAGTAGCTACGTGTATGTGTATATGCTTGTTACTTGCATGTGAGACCAAAGTTGTTGTGTATGTTGTGTTGCTGAGTGACACACTTAGGTGAGTGTGATCGTTGTGTGGCTAACCTTGTCATGATGTGTGTGGTTGTGCATGTGTGTGAGTGTGTTTGTGCAGCTAACTGTGTAGTTGTGTGGGTTGTTGTGGTTGTGTCATGTGTGGGTGCAGTGTCAATGGGTTGTGTATTTTGTGGCATGGATGTATGTCAATATCGGCATGTACAGGCTGTGTTGTGACAGAATGGCAATGAGTTGTATGAATGTGGTGTGTTGTGTTGTGTGTAGTGCAGGGTACACCTAGGGCTAAGGGACAGTGGGGGTCATTCTGACCCTGGCGTTCGGTGATAAAGCGGCGGCCAACCCGCCAACAGTCAGGGAACCGCCAACACAGCCCGCCACTTTAACACTCCGACCGCCACGGCGGGACAGACAAACAGCGCGGCGGTCACCGCCAACAGGCAGGCGGCAGACAATGTACCGCCCACCCTATCACAACTCACCAATCCGCCACCTTTTCCGGGGCGGGAGCCCCGCCGATAAAAACACGCCGGAAACAGACTACGAACGGGAAAACGCTCACCTATACACACTCCACGAGGAAGGAGGACAGCATGGAACCGGAATTAAACATCCTACCAGCTATTGTCTACCTGCTCATCTACCAGGAGTACGAACGCCGGCGCAGACGACAACGGTGAGTACTGCACCTACGACACAGGGGAGGGGGGAGGAGGAAAGCTTACGCGCACACACATGCGCCATACACCCACCCCCCCACCACAAATACCAACACCCCAATGCCGAGCAACAAGTCAGAGTGACACCCCCCAAACCCACCGGAATAATGCAAAGACACAATTAAATTGATCTATAAAATATATATAGAAATAGCTCCATTAAAGGTATGGGAAATATGCCATAAAAAAGATACAAAAATAAGGAATGAACAGAGTCAACAATATATACATAGGCAATAAGTCCTGCACATACCCTCAAAGTTCCATAGTCCGTGGGCCAATGTGCACAAACACATGGGCAAAGCCCACACAGGAGACCAGATCCCATTGGAGAGAACACTGCTGGGGCATCAGATGACAAAACTACAGGCACCTCAGGGGGAAGGGAAGGGGGGGCACCTCAGCCACATGAGTCCTTGACGCCAGATTCACGAGGGGCCTCCATGCCCACTGTTCCATCCTGGGGAGTGCAAAGCCACAGTCACTCGAGTCTCTACAGTGGGTGGCTTGCCCACTGTTCCATCCTGGGGAGTGCAAAGCCACAGTCTCTCGAGTCTCTACAGTGGGTGGCTTGCCCACTGTTCCATCCTGGGGAGTGCAAAGCCACAGTCTCTCGAGTCTCTACAGTGGGTGGCTTGACCACTGTTCCATCCTGGGGAGTGCAAAGCCACAGTCTCTCGAGTCTCTACAGTGGGTGGCTTGCCCACTGTTACATCCTGGGAAGTGCAAAGCCACAGAGTGCTACCTGAAGCCCTGCTCGACACAGAACCGGCACTGTCAATGGGCCAGCGGTGCTTGAGATGAAGGCCCCAGCGGAGCGGTGCTTGGGATGAATGGCCCAGCGGAGCGGTGCAGAGACGGCGGGACCCAGCGGAGCGGTGCTTGAGATGAAGGCCCCAGCGGAGCGGTGCTTGAGATGAAGGGCCCAGCGGAGCGGTGCAGAGACGGCGGGAACCAGCGGAGCGGTGCTTGAGATGAAGGCCCCAGCGGAGCGGTGCTTGAGATGAAGGGCCCAGCGGAGCGGTGCAGAGACGGCGGGACCCAGCGGAGCGGTGCTTGAGATGAAGGCCCCAGCGGAGCGATGCTTGAGATGAAGGGCCCAGCGGAGCGGTGCAGAGACGGCGGGACCCAGCGGAGCGGTGCTTGAGATGAAGGGCCCAGCGGAGCGGAGCTTGAGATGAAGGGCCCAGCGGAGCGGTGCAGAGACGGCGGGACCCAGCGGAGCGGTGCTTGAGATGAAGGCCCCAGCGGAGTGGTGCTTGAGATGAAGGGCCCAGCGGAGCGGGGCAGAGACGGCGGGACCCAGCGGAGGGGTGCTTGAGATGAAGGCCCCAGCGGAGCGGGGCAGAGACGGCGGGACCCAGCGGAGCGGTGCTTGAGATGAAGGGCCCAGCGGAGCGGGGCAGAGACGGCGGGACCCAGCGGAGTGGTGCTTGAGATGAAGGGCCCAGCGGAGCGGTGCAGAGATGGCGGGACCCAGCGGAGCGGTGCTTGAGATGAAGGGCCCAGCGGAGCGGTGCTTGAGATGAAGGGCCCAGCGGAGCGGTGCAGAGACGGCGGGACCCAGCGGAGCGGTGCTTGAGATGAAGGGCCCAGCGGAGCGGAGCTTGAGATGAAGGGCCCAGCGGAGCGGTGCAGAGACGGCGGGACCCAGCGGAGCGGTGCTTGAGATGAAGGCCCCAGCGGAGCGGTGCTTGAGATGAAGGGCCCAGCGGAGCGGGGCAGAGACGGCGGGACCCAGCGGAGCGGTGCTTGAGATGAAGGCCCCAGCGGAGCGGGGCAGAGACGGCGGGACCCAGCGGAGCGGTGCTTGAGATGAAGGGCCCAGCGGAGCGGGGCAGAGACGGCGGGACCCAGCGGAGTGGTGCTTGAGATGAAGGGCCCAGCGGAGCGGTGCAGAGACGGCGGGACCCAGCGGAGCGGTGCTTGAGATGAAGGGCCCAGCGGAGCGGTGCTTGAGATGAAGGGCCCAGCGGAGCGGTGCAGAGACGGCGGGACCCAGCGGAGCGGTGCTTGAGATGAAGGGCCCAGCGGAGCGGTGCTTGAGAAGAAGGGCCCAGCGGAGCGGTGCTTGAGATGGTGGGACCCAGCGGAGCGGTGCTTGAGATGAAGGCCCCAGCGGAGCGGTGCTTGAGATGAAGGCCCCAGCGGAGCGGTGCTTGAGATGAAGGGCCCAGCAGAGCGGTGCTTGAGATGAAGGGCCCAGCGGAGCGGTGCAGAGACTGCGGGACCCAGCGGAGCGGTGCTTGAGATGAAGGGCCCAACGGAGCGGTGCAGAGACGGCAGGCCCCTGTTCAGCGGTTCTTGTCCCGGCGGGCCCCTGTTCAGCGGTGCTCCTCCCGGCGGGCCCCTGTTCAGCGGTTCTTGTCCTGGCGGGCCCCTGTTCAGCGGTGCTCCTCCCGGCAGGCCCCTGTTCAGCGGTTCTTGTCCCGGCGGGCCCCTGTTCAGCGGTTCTCCTCCCGGCAGGCCCCTGTTCAGCGGTTCTTGTTCCGGCGGGCCCCTGTTCAGCGGTGCTCCTCCCGGCGGGCCCCTGTTCAGCGGTTCTTGTCCCGGTGGGCCCCTGTTCAGCGGTTCTTGTTCCGGCGGGCCCCTGTTCAGCGGTGCTCCTCCCAGCGGGCCCCTGTTCAGCGGTTCTTGTCCCGGCAGGCCCCTGTTCAGCGGTTCTTGTCCCAGCGGGCCCCTGTTCAGCGGTTCTTGTGCCGGCGGGCCCCTGTTCAGCGGTGCTCCTCCCGGCGGGCCCCTGTTCAGCGGTTCTTGTTCCGGCGGGCCCCTGTTCAGCGGTTCTTGTTCCGGCGGGCCCCTGTTCAGCGGTGCTCCTCCCGGCAGGCCCCTGTTCAGCGGTTCTTGTTCCGGCAGGCCCCTGTTCAGCGGTGCTTGTCCTGTGTGTCTAGGGAGCCAGACCTGGCCAAGACTTCCCGCTCATTCACCATCCGAACTTGCCGTCGCGGCGCCCTCCTTTGATGGAGTCCTGGGCCCGTGGGTGTCGTCCGACACACCCGGAATGGGGCTGGTGGGGCACTCCTGGGCAGCTCGCCTCCTGCCTGACTTCTCCACCCTGCTGCCCTTGCCCTCCTTCGCTGAAGCTCTGTGGCCCTTGCCTCCCTTGGATGTTGTGGCAGGTGACGGGGCAAGGCTACTGTCCTTGGTGGCAGCCGTCTCACTCTTGTCGCGCCGGGCCTTCTTCTTTTTTGTCCTCTTCCCAGGGGGTGGGCTGGCTGTCCCCTTGCTGCTGGCCGATGTTCCTGCCCTAGGATCTGGTGGACTCCAATAGCCCTGCACTTTGGTTACAGTAAATGCAGGGCTGGTGGTGGCTGAGGTGCTTTTTTTACTCTTACCAGATGGAGGGGGTGGGTCAGTGATTGGAACGAGCTCAAGGTTGGAAAGGAAAAGGACTTGGGAAGGACAGGGACGGGTAGGTGTAGTGGGTTTGGGAGTGGAGGAAGAGGATGTGGTTGTAGGAGAGTCAAGTGTGCTGTCTTTGGGTGCAGGTGCCTGTGACGGAGGCTGTCGTGAGGTGGATGGCTGTTGGGTGGGTGGGTGCCTGCGTTTGTGTGCTTTGGAAGAAGGGGTGACAGACACACTGGGAGAGGACACAGGGGACGTGTAAATGGCAGTGGGGGTGGTGACTGCACGTGTGTGGACTGTAATGGAGGGTGTGCTGGTGATGGAAGTACTGGCTGATGGTGGTGTGCATGCAGGTGTGAGTGGAGACGTCACAGGGAGGGAGGAGGGAGATGAGGAGGTAGGGGACACAGAGGTGGCAGTGACTGTTGGCATGTCTGCATCTGGATGTTGCTTGGTTGAATGCTTGTGTGATCTGTGGTGCTTATGTCTGGATGAGCTGCCCTTGGGTGTTGAGGTGTGTGCAGGCTGGTCTGATGGTGTGGATGGGATAGGCAGAGGAACAGGAGACTGGGACTGGGTGGAGGGAGTCAGAAGAGGGAGGCTGGAGACAGGGACAATGGCTGCCGTCAGTGCTGAGGCCAGAGCGTTGAACGATCGCTGATGGGCAGCCTGACCCGAATGAATGCCCTCCAGGTATGCATTGCTCCGATGCACCTCCCTTTCTACACCCTGGATGGCATTCAAAAGGGTAGACTGGCCAACAATGAGTGTCCTGAGGAAGTCAATGACCTCCTCACTGAGGGCAGCAGGGGTAACTGGGGCAGGGCCTGAGGTGCCTGGGGCGAAGGAGATGCCCGCCTTCCTGGGCGAGCGGGCACGGAGCAAAGGCTGAGGGGCTGCTGGGAGGGCGGGGCTGGTGCGCTGGGTGGCGGCTGTACCTGTTGTGGCGGTGGGCACGGATGTTGCCGCCACCGCTAGGGAGCTCCCTTCCGAGGACGTGTCGGTGTCGCTGACGTCTCCACGGGTCCCCGTTGTGCAGCTCCCCTCGCCCTCCGTCTCACTGGTGTACTCAGAGTCTGTTGTATGGCCCTCCGGGGCCATGTGAGATGCAGCTCCCTCGTGCGCCAATGCCACTTCTCCTCCGCCTGATGATGCTAATGCACACATGAACAGGAAGACAAAGAAAATGGGGGGGGGGAGAAATGAAGACAGGTTGAGTGCATGCATTGCCAACACCGCTGTCGGAGAGGACAGACACAGAAGCCCCCTGAACTAGGCCGCGCAATCGGGGTACACTACTCAGTTATTGTGACTAGGCCTACAGGTTTCTGGACGACAAATGCACACATGGGTGAGGCCGGACCATGGACAGCTGTACTTGGCACCCTACAGAGGTGGTGGGCGGGGGGACAGGGCCGTGTCTAACGGAGGGGCCTAGCCTACAGAATGCGCCCTGGCCTGGAGATAGCCACAGCCCTCCTCCCCCACCCAGACACCTTCACTGCGCGCAAAGATAGTAGAATGTGCTGATACTCACCCCCTTGTGTCTGCTGTGATGTCCTCACGCGCCCATCCAAATCGGGGTAGGCCACCGCCAGGATCCGGGACATCAGGGGGGTCAATTGGCGGCTGGCACCCCTCCTACGTTGGGAGGCCATCCCCAGCAGAGACTCGGCGGTCTTTCTGGTCCCGCGGCGGATGTCCTCCCACCTCTTTCGGCAGTGGGTGCCCCATCTGTTGTGGACCCCCAGGGCCAGGACGTCCTTGGCGATGGCACGCCAAATGTCGATCTTCTGATGGGCGCTGACCTATGTGACATGTACAGGGTGGTAAAGGATATCGCATCAGTTTTCTGCCTGGTCAATGTGAGTGCCCCCCCCCCTCCCCAACCTTGCCATGTGGCACATGCTCTCATCTTTCATGCGTTGCACTCCTCATTCGCTCCCCTCCCCACCATCTTACATACACCCCACTCAACACAGGCATAGCCCATTCTACGTGCACTGTGTGTACTAACCTGTTGGCCTGGAGGACCGTAGAGTAGCGCATACTGGGGGAGGACCCCATCAACAAGTTTCTCCAATTCTTCGGAAGTGAAGGCAGGGGCCCTTTCCCCAGTCGCAGCAGCCATTGTATCTCCCAGACCGAATTCACAGCAGCACTTGCATTATAGGTCCTCTCCTGTGGATGATCAGGTCTCGAGTGATTAAGCTGATAGAAAATGGCGGTCACGCCCGTGGCGGTGCGTACCGCGGCGGTGCGTGCCGCAACCGCCGGCGCACATCGTCATTGGCTCCTGAGACCCATAGGGTTCAATGTTAACCAATGCTGCTTTGCGCCGCGGTCTTCGACCGCCTACCGCCACGGTGTGCCACGCCAGCGCAGTGACCTCACATCCCACTGTCACACTTCACAGGTCAGGCAGCTGCCATTTCAAGGGCCCACATGGCATGATTTCTACTGCGTCACACAGGCCTAGGCCTTGCATTGCCACTCATACAAGCCTTTCAATGCCTGGCGATTCGTGTACTGTGCAAGCTGTGTGTACGAACCTGTGGGTTGCTTGACTCTGTGCTCCATGTTGCCCTTCCTAGGCACCGTCCGCTGGGACTTGCGAGGAGAAGGATGAATCCTCCCGTGTACCGACCGCTGGTGGACCTGTCGACAATGGAAGAACGACATATCATACTTACATACCGGCTTGACAGAGCAACTATACATGAACTGTGTGCCCAGCTGGAGCCAGAACTGATGTCCCCCATCCGCCAACCCACAGGGATTCCCCCTCTGGTGCAGGTTCTGTCAGTACTGCATTTTTTGGCAAGTGGGTCTTTTCAGACAACAGTGGCCATATCATCTGGGATGTCTCAGCCTATGTTTTCTAAGGTTTTGTCCAGAGTGTTGTCTGCCCTGATGAAATACATGCGGAGCTACATTATTTTCCCTGAGGTGGGGGAATTGGCTACAGTGAAGGGTGATTTCTATGCCCTTGGACACATCCCCAACATCATTGGTGCCATTGATGGGACCCATGTGGCTTTGGTTCCCCCCAAAGAAAGTGAGCAGGTGTACAGAAACAGAAAAAGTTATCATTCGATGAATGTCTAGGTGGTCTGTTTGGCTGACCAGTACATCTCCCATGTAAATGCCAAGTTCCCTGGGTCAGTGCATGACGCGTATGTCATGCGAAATAGCAGCATCCCTTATGTGATGGAACAGCTACAGAGACACCGTATGTGGCTAATTGGTGACTCTGGTTACCCCAACCTGTCGTGGCTACTGACCCCAGTGAGGAATCCCCGGACCAGGGCAGAGGAACGGTACAATGAGGCCCATGGGCGCACTAGGAGGATCATAGAAAGGACCTTCGGGGTCCTGAAGGCCAGGTTTAGGTGCCTGCACATGACAGGGGGATCCCTAATGTACTCACCTAAGAAGGTGTGCCATATCATCGTGGCCTGCTGTATGCTTCACAATCTTGCTTTGCGACGCCAGGTGCCTTTTCTGCAGGAGGATGGTCCAGATGGTGGTGTTGTAGCAGCTGTGGAGCCTGTGGAGAGTGAAGAGGAGGAAGACGACGGGGACGACACGGACAACAGGGATACAGTCATACAACAATATTTTCAATAGCACACAGGTAAGAATCCCCCACGCCATTTTACATTTACTTACGGCCTCATGGGTCTCCACTGTCTGTGTTTCCCCCCAGTTCCTGTTGACTGATTTGTGACTTTCCCTTCCCTTTGCAGAGCTGGGTGACCCACTGCCTGACTTCAGCTTTGTTTGCCCATGGACTAAAGCTTATTGAAATTGGTATGTTGTCATCACAAAGTAACTGGACATTATTGCACCGTTATGTGTAATACATTTGTAAAGAATACAAGCAGACTCCTGTTATTTTTAGTGCAATAAGTGATTTATTTTAAGTGCTACATATAGGTTCATGATTGTGAAACGGTGATGGGTGGGGGTGGAGTAATGTCCATGGCAGAGTCCAGTTCTCAGTCGCACAGGTGCATTGTCCATATGCCTGGGGAAGGATGGAGCAAGGGCAGTTCAAGTTTGGACAGGGTGACAATGTGGGACAGTGGGATGACATCAGGGGGTATCTTTGGCTGGCGGGGGTCTTGCAATCCTACTCTGTCTTCTTGTGAGATCTCAGGTTCCGCTTGCGGGGTGGTTCTTCTCCTGCAGGAGGTGGGGTTCTGGTGGCCTGTCGTTGTGTGGGGGCCTCCTGTCCACTGGCGCCGGCGGAGGTGGTAGGCTGTTCCTGGCCTGGGCTAGTGACAGGGGCCCTTTGGGGTGCCACATGGTCCCGTAATGTGGTGACGATCTGGGTAAGGGCCACGACGATGGTCCCCATTGCGGAACCGATGTTCCTCAGTTCCTCCCTGAACCCCATGTACCGTTTCTCCTGCAGTTCCTGGATCTTCTGGAACCGGGCCAGTACCGTCGCCATCGTCTCCTGGGAGCGGTGGTATGCTCCCATGATGGAGGAGAGGGCCTCTTGGAGAGTTGGTTCCCCGGGCCTGTCCCCCCCCTGTCGCACAGCAGCCCTCCCAGTTCCCCTGTGTCCCTGGGCCTCTGTCCCCTGGACGGTGTGCCCACTACCACTGCCCCCAGGTCCCTGTTGTTGTTGGGGTGGTGGGTCAACCTGGGTGCCCTGTATTGGTAGACACACCGCTGATTGACGTGTCCTGGAGACAGAGGCATGGGCCCGCTGGGTGGGAGCTGTGGTGGTGTTCCCAGAGAGGGTTGGGTCTGGTGTAGCCTGTGCCTGTCTGTGGGGAACCGACTGTCCAGAGGTCCCCGATGGGCCGGGCTGGTCATCTGGCTCCAGGGAGACAGAGCTGCTGTCATCGCTGGGGGCCTCTTCTGGGGGTGGGATGGACATCTCTGTACCCTCCGTGGCGGTGTGGTGGCGTTCGGGTCCTGCAGGGGTATAAAGGTATGGTTATGGCTTCTGTGTGTGGCATTTCGTGTGATGGGTGGGTGTTCATGTACCCAAGTGCAGGCATTTCCTTTTGGGGGCTTTTGTGAGGGTGGCTTGTGGGGGTGATGTGTGTGTGCAGTGGGCATGCTTTGGTGATGGTTGTCCATGCTTTGTGGTCGCATGTAGGGCATGGTGTTGGGATGGGTGGGTTGTGATGGTGAGCCATTTGCAAGGAGTTGGTGTGATGGGGGTGGGGGTGAGGGTGGGGGTATGATTTGGCATGCAGGTGGGGTGGGGTGGGAAGCAGTAGTGAAGATTTGACTTACCAGAGTCCATTCCTCCGCCTACTCCTGCGAGGCCCTCAGGATGCAGGATGTGCAAGACTTCCTCCTCCCATGCGGTAAATTTGGGGGGAGTAGGTGGGGGTCCGCCGCCAGTCTTCTGCACTGCAATGTTGTGCCTTGATACCATGGAACGCACCTTCCCCTGTAGGTCATTCCATCTCTTCCTGATGTCCTCTCGATTGCGTGGATGCTGTCCCACCGCGTTAACCCTGTCCACTATCCTTTGCCATAGCTCCATCTTCCTGGCAATTGTGGTGTGCTGCACCTGTGCCCCGAAGAGCTGGGGCTCTACACGGACTATTTCCACCACCATGACCCTGAGTTCGGCGTCACTGAACCTGGGGAGTCTTTGGGGTGCCATGGGGTGGTGTGGTTGAGGTGTGGGGTGGCGTTTGTGGTGATGAGTGTGGTGCGTGTGGTGGTGGTGGTGTTTGGTGCGTGGATTCTGTGTGGGTGATGGTATTGTGGGATTGTCTAATCTGTGCTCTCTCTAGCCTTCGTCAAGAATTTCGGGTCGTAGGGGCTTGTGGGTGATGTGGGTGTGTGTTTTATATTGTGTTGGGTGTGTGGGAGTGGTGTTAGTATGTGTATCAGGTGTGCGTATTTCAAACTGACCAATGAGGCCGAGTTTTGTATGTGTGTGTGTATTTTGACCGCGGCGGTGTGTACCGCCAATGGAATACTGCGTTTGAAAGACCGCCACGTGGATTTGTGGCTCGGAATGGTATGGGTGTATTTCTGTTGGCGTGACGGTGGAGGTTTGGTCATCGCCATATTTTCGCCATATTTTCGCTGACCTTTGGTGTGGCGGACTTTTGTGAATGTCGGGTTTTTGGCGGTTTGCCAGTTGCGGGTCAGAATGACTGTGGCGGTTTACCGCGGCCGCGGCGGTGTTATGGCGGTCTTCTGAATGACCCCCAGTGTGTTTGTGGGACTTACCTCTGTTCCATACCCCCCTGTCATTGTACAAAATGCATTGGGTTCTGCTGCTGTCTCTCTCTGTCACGACTCACGTGCTGCTTGCGCCTGGAATTTGCAGATCTGGTGGCGTGAATCTTCAATGTTCGGCTTTGGCCCAAAAAGGGGCGACTCTTTCTGGTAGCCACAGTGCTGTAGGCAATGGAGACACCAAGAACAGACCGTGCCCTTCAGAAAGTAGCGCCAGAGGGAAAAAAACCCTTAAAAAGGGGAAAAAACCTCCAAACAGGAAGACTCCTGGAGAAAAACAAGAACAAACAAACAGGAATCCAAAAGGAGCAAAAATCAGAAAACACAGAATGCTGAATCCAAAACCAAAAGGCAAGGAAATCAGGAGCGAAGACACTAACTGAGCAGAAAGTGTTGCAGCGCAAAGAAAGAGGAAAAACACAGCCCTTATATACCAAAAAACAGGAAGTGACCCACAGGAAGTAAAAGGACACCATCTTAGATAGGGAAACAATACATAGAACAGAATAGTAGAGGAACCATAGAGAATAGGGAACAAGGAATGCTGGGAAAGCACAGGAATCTGGGAAGGAGGAAAAAACATAAAGAAAGGCACACAACAGACTGCAAAAAAGAAGAAAGGACAAAGAAACGAAGAAAAACAGGTAAGAGGGTTCAGAGACCCCTGGGACAGTGAAAGGCAGAAGGAAGAACGAGGCCCCAAGCAAATCTGGGGCCTCGAAACGCGCAGGAGAGGCTGGGGGCGCGCCGCGTCTTAATAACGCGGTGCGCGGCCCGAGCCGAACGCCCGGCAGAAGTCGAGCTCTCGGCTCGCGCCGCGCGGTGCGGCGCGACAGTAGGTCCCCCTCCCGAAGGCCCAGGTTTAAGAGGGAATAAACAGTGAAAGCGTTGAATCAGGAGAGGAGCGTGAACGGAAGAGGCATCTTCCCATGAACATTCACTGAGAGGATAACCCTTCCAATCAATCAGATACTGAAGTCGTTTATGAAAAAGACGAGAGTCACAAATTTCCTGCACTTCATATTCAGGAACATCATCCACAAGGACAGGAGGTGGACAAGGAAACTGACGTGAGTAAGGATCAGGCACATAAGGTTTAAGCTGAGAAACATGAAAAACCGGATGGATCTTCCATGTATGGGGTAAGTGAAGACGGACAGTGACAGGATTGACCAACTGGAGAATACGGAAAGGCCCATAGTAACGAGGTGTGAACTTGTTTTGAGAGAGACGTGAGGGCAAGAATTTGGAGGAGAGCCAGACTTTATCTTGCAGATGATAATTTGGATTGGTTGTACGTCTCTTGTCTGCAGCCTTCTTCATATACCTCTTGGTATGTAACAAATTAGATCGAATTAGTTTATGGAGTTGGAGAAGGCGTTTGGAGAAATAGGTAATAGCAGGTAGAGGAGAGTTGGATTGTGGAGAAGTAGGGAAAGAGGTAGGATGAAAACCATAGGAACAGAAAAAGGGAGTGACCTTGGAGGCACTATGGACTGAGTTATTGTAGGAAAATTCAGCTAAAGAGAGGTAAGTGCTCCAGTTACTTTGGGTAGAATTGCAAAAGCATCGAAGATATTGCTCTAGTCCTTGGTTCAGACGCTCAGTCTGTCCGTTGGTCTGAGGATGGAACCCTGAAGACAGGGCTCTATTTATATTCAGTGTTTTACAAAAATGCTTCCAAAATCGGGAGATGTACTGAGGTCCTCTATCAGATATTATGGTATGTGGAAGTCCATGGAGACGGAAGACATGATCTATGAATATTTGACTTAGTTCTTGAGAAGTAGGCAGCTTTTTTAGGCCAGTGAAATGAGCCATCTTTGTGAAAGAATCCACTGTGACCATGATAACCCGGTTTCCTGCTGATGGTGGGAGTGAACACATAAAATCAGTAGAGATAGTATGCCATGGGGCTGATGGAACAGGCAAAGGCTGTAGTAATCCTGCCGGTCTGGTGTGAGGTATTTTGACTTGGGCACATATGGGACAGGCCTGAACGTATTTTTCCACATCCAGTTTCCAGGTAGGCCACCAGAAAAATCGTGAAAGTAGTTCTTGTGTGGCTTTGATGCCTCTATGACCAGCTACAGGGGAATCATGGCACATTTGTAATGCTTTCTTTTGCACCTTGTTTGTAGGGAGGAATATCAGGTCTTGGTAATAAAAATATCCTTGTTTCTTGTACAATAATGGTCTTAGTTCTTCTATGTCATGGTCCGATAGGTTGGCGTATTCTTGTTGTACTTCTTCCAGGAAAGACTGAGCCACTCCAATGATCTTACTGGGTTCTAGAAGATACTGGGATGAGGAAGGAGAACACTCTGGATATCGGCGAGACAGAGCATCAGCCAGAATGTTTTGAGATCCTGGAATATATGTAATATAAAAATCGTACTGACTGAAGAAAAAGGCCCAGCGGGCCTGACGACTATTCTGGCATACAAAATTTCTTAAACATTGTAAATTACGGTGGTCTGTCCTCACCTCAAATGGTTCCTTGGAACCCATCAGAAACTGTCTCCACTCAAGGCAGGCTGTTTTCAGAGCCAATAATTCCCTTTCAAGTACGGAATAATGTTGTTCAGCTGTGGAAAGGATATGAGACAAATAGAAAACAGGATGTTCAAGGCCATCATCCTCTTGTCGTTGGAGTAAGACAGCTCCGATGGCTCTCTCAGAAGCATCAGTTACTACTATAAATTGTTTGGTGGTATCTGGATGTCTTAAGATGGGGGCTTGTGTGAAGGCTCTCTTTAAGCTTTGAAAGGCTGCTTCAGCAGCCTCAGTCCAGACAAACCCCTTCTTTAAATTGTCCTTCTTTAAGGTGTGAGTTATGTGGCTAGTCTGACTGGCAAAGTCTAGAATGAATTGTCGATAGAAGTTTGCTAAACCTAGGAAACATTGTGTTTCTTTTATGGTAGAAGGAGAAGGCCACTCTAGGATAGCTTGTACCTTTTCTTGATCCATAGCTATGCCGGTGGGACTTAAATGATAGCCCAGATATTTGACTTCCGTCATGTCGAACTCACATTTCTCTGGTTTGCAAAATAGTTGATGATCACGAAGTCTTTGAAGAACTTGTTTCACATGGGAAGTATGGAGTTCAGGATTTCTAGAATAAATAAGAATATCATCTAGGTAGATCACGACTGTCTGATTCAGTAGGTCTGAAAACACTGAGTCCATAAATCTCTGGAAGATTGCGGGGGCGTTAGTAAGACCAAACGGCATAACCCTATATTCAAAATGGCCAAATGGGGTCCTGAATGCTGTCTTCCATTCGTCGCCTTCTCTTATGCGTAAAAGGTGGTAGGCTCCTCGTAAATCCAATTTAGTAAAACGTTGGGCCCCTCTGATTGCTTCCAGTATGTCCCTGATGAGAGGCAAAGGATAACGATCTTTAATGGTAATTTTATTCAGACCTCGAAAATCCAGGCACGGACGAAGATCCTTAGTCTTCTTGGGCACAAAAAAGAGAGGGGCCCCAGCCGGAGACGACGATGGAACAATAAGACCACTCTGTATATTTTCGTCCAGATACTCCTTTAGAACTTCCTTTTCGGGTTCCGTGAGGGAGTACATCCTCCCAAAAGGAACAATTGTGCCGGGTTCCAATGGAATTGCACAATCATATTCTCGATGTGGAGGTAGCACAGGTTTTGACGGTTTTTGGAAAACATCCTGAAACTCCAAATAGTGGTCTGGGACCCCTTGGACCGTATTAATGGACATACCAGTGGCACCTTCAGTAGCTAAGGATCTTTTCGGAGACCAATACTTGTCGGAAGTAAAACAGTTCTCATGACAAAATTGCGAAGACAAAGAGACTGTCCGGGTAACCCAATTTATATATGGGTTATGTCTGATGAACCACGGAATTCCAAGAATGATGGTATGGTTAGGGGACGTAATAAGATCGAAGGAGATGTTTTCTTGATGGTTTCCCACCTGTAGACTTAACATCAGGGTAGTGGTGTCTACAGGACCAGAGGATATCAAAGATCCATCCACAGTGTGTACCTGTTCGGGTACTTCTTTTGCTTGAGTAGGAACTAGGTTAGCAGCAGCCCACGTCTTGTCCATGTATATACCACTAGCACCACAATCTAGTAATGCCATAGTCTTTTCTTGACGACCGTCAGGAAGTTGTAACAGGACAGGAAAGATGAACAAGGCAGTTGTATTGTCATTAAAGGAGCTGATGGAAGGTATAGCTGTAGATCCCGTCCCCTCCCTTCTTACAGAGGACGGGAGGTGGCGTTTCCCGAAGGCCTGGACGGACGTACTGGACAGGTACGGAGCATGTGACCAGCAGAACCACAATACAGGCACAACCCTCTCTTGCGTCTGTCTTCTCGTTCACTAGCAGAGAGCGGACCTCGGGTAGTATCCACCTGCATGGGTTCCCCTTCGATGTCTCTAGCAGGAGTGCGAGGTTCCTCGGAACGCTGCAGGTATGCACATGAGCTACTTGGCTGGGCAAACCCTCTACTCCTTTTCTTTTCCGATCTCCGTTCCTGAAGACGATATTCGATGGACAGTGCTTGATCCATCAGGCCACGAAGATCTTCCGCTCTGGTAGAATGCACTAGTTCATCCTTTATTTCTTCTTTGAGTCCTCTACGAAATAATGTTACCAGAGTACGTTCCACCCAAGTGGTCTCTGCCGCCAGCTGACGAAAACGGGTTATATATTGCAGGACGTCTTGGGAGCCTTGTTGGATGTCGCACAAGGCTTCTTCAGCGGAGGCTTCCAATCCAGGACGGCTAAACATCTGTTTGAAGCGACTCACAAAGGCGGAATAGTCTGACAATACAGGGTCGTTGGAGGACACCATCGGGGTTGCCCAGGCCAAGGCTGGACCGGATAAGGCACTGATAAGATAACCCACCTTGGTCCTGTCGTGGGAGAATTGAGTAGGTCGGAAGGCGAAATACACCGTTAAAGCATCCAAGAACTCGCGAAGCTTGGTTGGTTCACCAGAGAAACAAGGGGTAGAAGCGGAGATTGTCGGAACATCACTGGTGCGGAGGGCCAAAGCCTGTCGTAACGCAGCATTTTCATTACGTAGTTGTTGCAATTCCTGGGCTTGTTGCTGAATCGTGGTCAACAGAGATTGCTCCGGATCTGCAGCAGCCGCCACTGTATTATCCATGGTGTTTGAGGACGTCGGAATGGTTGGGCGCTGCAATCTGTCACGACTCACGTGCTGCTTGCGCCTGGAATTTGCAGATCTGGTGGCGTGAATCTTCAATGTTCGGCTTTGGCCCAAAAAGGGGCGACTCTTTCTGGTAGCCACGGTGCTGTAGGCAATGGAGACACCAAGAACAGACCGTGCCCTTCAGAAAGTAGCGCCAGAGGGAAAAAAAACCTTAAAAAGGGGAAAAAACCTCCAAACAGGAAGACTCCTGGAGAAAAACAAGAACAAACAAACAGGAATCCAAAAGGAGCAAAAATCAGAAAACACAGAATGCTGAATCCAAAACCAAAAGGCAAGGAAATCAGGAGCGAAGACACTAACTGAGCAGAAAGTGTTGCAGCGCAAAGAAAGAGGAAAAACACAGCCCTTATATACCAAAAAACAGGAAGTGACCCACAGGAAGTAAAAGGACACCATCTTAGATAGGGAAACAATACATAGAACAGAATAGTAGAGGAACCATAGAGAATAGGGAACAAGGAATGCTGGGAAAGCACAGGAATCTGGGAAGGAGGAAAAAACATAAAGAAAGGCACACAACAGACTGCAAAAAAGAAGAAAGGACAAAGAAACGAAGAAAAACAGGTAAGAGGGTTCAGAGACCCCTGGGACAGTGAAAGGCAGAAGGAAGAACGAGGCCCCAAGCAAATCTGGGGCCTCGAAACGCGCAGGAGAGGCTGGGGGCGCGCCGCGTCTTAATAACGCGGTGCGCGGCCCGAGCCGAACGCCCGGCAGAAGTCGAGCTCTCGGCTCGCGGCGCGCGGTGCGGCGCGACACTCTCTGTCAGCAATCTATCGCCAGTCAATGCACTTGCAGAGCTGTAACATTTAAATATGGCCGGAAGAAGACCGTTGACTTGAGTGTCTTCTCGGGTCCTCTGCTGACGTGGCTTGGCAGTGCGACTGCCAAGATCTAAATCAGGCCCACAGTCTTGTATAACAAATCTGAATGACTGAAATGAATGTGCCTTTCTTCTCCCTTGGTCACATATTATACTGATGCTTGTTTCAAATTCTGTGGATATGATCCTCATTCTCTGATACATTTCAATTTATGTCTTCTGGAGGATTTGAAATAATTTAGATATCTTATTTTTGTCTTGAATAGTCTCAACAGCCCCATAATTTTTACACATACCCCAATTAATACACTAATCTAATCTGGCGATTAAGATAATTAGGTGATTAAGATGATTCTAAGACAGCCAGTTATCCGAAATAATCCACCTGATGTTATTGTTGTAAGTTAAATTTTAGGAGATTGGAAAATTTGTATAGGTGGGTACATGCAATGATGTAAAATAAAAGATTTATTGATGTTACTATTGATGAAATTGTTTGTGAGACATCAATTCAAAATTGATGACAAGCTCTGGAGTTGATAGTTCAGAAAAAACAGAGCTAATCCCAAAAAAATCAGTAAAAAGGGTAGAAGATATATCTCCAGTAACAGTACATTCGGTGATCAAACAGAATTAGTGTGGACAGCTGAAAGAGATATTTCCGTGAGTAAAGATGTTCATAAGAGCCTAAATGAAGAACACTTGTTGGTGCAATATGGTAATTTAGAATGAGAGTCTTGCCGGAGACTGGAGAAGACTAAGATCCTCATTACAAACATGGTGGGATAGCCTGCCACCGACCATGCTGATGGTCGACGGAAGACCACCAGTGGTGGCGGCGGGCATCCCTCCATATTATGATGCATGGAACCTCACCGCCTTTGATGGTGGTGAGGGCCACCATGCTCCACCCTGGCGGTCGGTGGCGGGGGTGTGCGCTGCTCCACCCTCACCGCCACGTCAGTCCAGATATCAGCACACCTCTAATGATGCAGTTATAGGCCTGGTGGTGCATGGAGGTGCGGCGATGCCGGTGGAGCAGCATCCTAGGAGCCCATTCCCTCCCAGAGCAGTGCCACTGAACAGGTAAGTGCTGCCCGAAAGGGAAGGGGGGGATGCGGGAGTGGGTGAATGTGTTGTGTGAGTGAGTGCATCCATGGGGGTGTGCCTGTGTGTTTGTGAAGGGGGATGTGTGTCTGCATGTATGAATGCATGTGTGCATGTTGGAATATGGGTGCATGTGGATGTGGGGGGTTGGGGTTTGAGGAGAACCTGTGTGGAGGTGGGGTGGTTGGGGATGGTGGAGGGGGGTTGGGAAACGCCTACAGGGTGATTGGAGGGAGGAGGTGATGGGGGTCGGTTTCCAGGGTTCGGGGTGGGGGCAGTTCTAGGGGCTTGGAGGGTGGGTGGGGATTGTGGCAAGGGGAGGGGCCTGGTATACCACCTATAAGTGACAGGAATGAGAATTCTGTCACCAGTATGCTTTCCGCCAGGGATTACCTGGCGGGGTATCCAGCCAGGAAATCCCTGGTTGAAATGGGATCATTATCCCAACGCCGGTCTAGCCTTCACAGCCTAAAGTCTAAAGTGCCTACCGTCTGCCCGGTGGTCGAATCTGGCCTGGCAGGGTGGATAGTAGTGAACTGGCTACTTTTCAGCCAGTTCACTACTGTGTTCATCATATGGGGGTCTGAACCGCCATGCCGTGTGCTGTAATTACCACCAGCAGAGCATTCATTACTGACATGTTTATAATGAGGGCCTAAGAGTTAAAAACATAAGTAATGCACTGAAATGAAAATATTAAGCTCCCATGTAACAGATTTCTGTGAAGGAGCAAAGCTACGGTTGGATTATGAAATGGTTCAAAAGTATAATTGAAGAGTGAAAGCAAGTGTCAAAGTAGCTGGGTTTGTGGTGTTACAAACATGAGTAGTCCAAAATAATTCCTTTCCTTTTCCACGAAGATTAAAATAACATGTTTTGTTGGAAGAAAGTTATTGTTAGCAAATTCAGTTTTTTTCATGTCTGGATTAGAATTCCACAATGAAAACTGTATCTGAATCTAAAAATGTGAAACAACTTCAATAATTCTTTTTTATCTGGGTAAAGACATTAATAAATACAAAACACCATGGGGGTTATTCTAACTTTGGAGGAGGTGTTAATCCGTCCCAAAAGTGACGGAAAAGTGACGGATTTACCACCAGCCGTATTACGAGTCCATTATATCCTATGGAACTCGTAATACGGCTGGTGGTATATCCGTCACTTTACCGTCACTTTTGGGACGGATTAACACTCCTCCAAAGTTAGAATAACCCCCCATGTGTTAGTAAATACACTGGAAATGCTAATTAAAATGAATACATAAATATTTGTGTGTAAACTTCTGAGGTCACATTTGATGTTTTTGTTTGAAAGAGTAATTGAAGCTACAAAAATGGATTACAATTGTGGACTAAATAAGAATGTTATTTTACATACTGGTGTGACCTGACGGGAAGAATAGCTGCAAGGAACTAATTGGTCTCCCTATTCGCAATATTTCTAAGTTTCTATGGTAAACTGGAAGATCAGTGGACTCTGATATTGCACGTAGGCCCTGGTAAAGACTTCTGTGCATCGAATATACATTTGACATGGGAATTGGTTCAGTCAGTGGTGTAACATGGGCCCCCACAGACCCTGTGGTTTGGGGACCCCTGAGCTCCAAGGCGCGCCCTTAGCACAGTACCCTGGGCTGAGAGCTCCTGGCTGAGTATGACTGGGGCCCCTCCATGTAGTTTGCAGGGAGGCCCCCTCAAATCTTGTCATGCCACTGGGTTCAGTCTATTATCTGCTGCTATCGTAGGTCCCAGAGAGTCAAGAATCTCAAACAGTAAAGCTTTCCAAGCAGTGTAAATTCTCATCAGAGAGCTCCCTTCCTCACACATAATCTTCTCCTCAATTTATTTATCATGCATTGACTGTTAGCTTTAGAATAGAGATGCCCATATCTGGAGCTACCCAAGGAGTATCAGTTACACCATTGTGGGAGGGATAGTCCCAAATTGCAGGAGAGAACATGGGGACAGATGTTTAGCATTCTCAAACCTTCGAACTCAGTAAATCAGAGGGTTTGCAATGGCTAAACACCTTTTTCAAATGTACTAAGCCCATTTTATGATTCAGACATTTTTTCCAAATTGTTAAATGGGTTTTAGAAACCATATTAAAATGGTATTTGGAAGGAGCGTATTGAGGGCGACCCTTGTAAATATTTATTCCTTAGAGTATATATTTTGTTTTGCAACCAAAATTCAGTTGTAAAACATTTATATTTTGATAACACTTCAAAAGGAGGTAGTAACCCATATGCAAACAGTAAAGTGTCCCATAGGGACCTCTTCGATTTTTGTGAATATTAAAAAAAATACTTTATGATAGTCAGTGGTCCATGGGTCCATTCTTCAGTGGGCAAAAAATTATGAGAAAGAGTATACTCAAAATCAGGTTGTAAGCACATTATTCCAGTGTAAGACACATTTTGCCAGGCATGGTTTGAATTTTCTTGTAAGAATTAGGTAAATGAAACTTAACAAATGTGAAGGCTTGGGTTTCTAACAGGGGTGCACTACTCGACTAAATTCTGTGAGCCTGAGCTATACATCTTCCAGTGCCATATTGTTCTCTGTGGCAGAAACTAAAGTGCATAGAAAAATGCCTAACCTCTTTATTAAGCCCTATGTAACAAAGAGGAAGAACTGTTCATTTACCTTCACATTTGTCCACTAATCCTCAGCAGAGTCGTAATAAAAGAAGATTATTGTACCTTGGCAGGTGTCTTGCCAACATAGTAAATTGTTCTGTATACAGACTCCTTCTACAATACTACCATTCACCTATTTAAGAAACCGCCACCCTCAAAACATGCTTCGTTTGGACCATGAGGAAGTCAGGGAGGTTTCCCCAAAGGTGGGGCAACGGGGGAGGAGAGAGTTGAGGTAGGGGCACTTGGAGGGAAGCATATGGGAAAACATTTGAACAAAAAAGTCCTCTGGATCATCATATAGCTCAGAAATCTTGTTTCAGATTATGCATTAAAGGAATAAAGGCACAGGAGAAACACTTTTCGGGTGGAGAGGAAGAAAGTTATGACTTGACTATCCCTAACAAAAATTCTATCTTTGAATATAAATGGGTTACAGGTAAAGTGCAGACAGGAAAGATTGCTTCAATACTTAAGGGACTCCCTGTCCCACGAACAAATTCGGGAGGTGGAGGGGAAACTGACCCAATGGATGCTGGATCTTAGAAAGATAAAGTCACTGATGGAGTCACTGTAAACAACAAACAGCAAAACATAGCCTTGCAGAAGTTGTGGAAGACAGAGTTAGGAGAAGATGGGAGGCCAGTAGATTAACCCATTTGAGTGTGAGGAAAAAATCTGGAAACCTATTAGCCTGGAAGATAAATTCAACCCTGGCGAGGCATTCTTTTAGTGAAATGAAATGTAATGGGATTAGGGCCAGACTAAGGAGCAGTGCAGATACTGAAAATGCGTTCTTCCTGTTCTTTGAAGATCTTTATATGGAAGATTTACTGATAACTGAGGAGATGCTGAGAAATTGGGTAAATGACGAAGACATGGGCACATTAAGTGACAAACAAAACCTTATTCTCAACAGACATATTGAGCAGGCCAAAGTCGAGCAGGCATTTAAGATTAGGAAATCAGGAAAGGCAGCAGGCCAAGATGGTCTCCCTCTCGAGATTCACAGGGCGCTGGGTGACAGCATACCACTGGTTATGACTAGGTTATTTGGGGAGATGTTTGAGATAGACCCAACTGCCCCTGTCCTGCAATGAGACCATAGTCACAATAATTTTGAAGCCAGGAAAGTGTGCAAAGAGTTTTGATTCATTCATATAATCTTGCTTCTAAATTGTGATCACATAATCTTTGGAAAGGTTTTATCTGAAAGGTTGAGGTCAGTGATTGGTTGTCTCTTGCATGGTGACCAAAAAGGTTTTCTTGAGGGGAAAGCTTTACATGAGGTGACATACTGCCTCATCGGTTCAATAGATTTGACTATGACTTACAGCATGCCTCTGGCTGCAGTAGAGTTTTGGTGAATGGAAGTTAGACTTTGCCCTTTAACATAACTAGGGGAATGAGGCAGGAGTGTCCATTATCTCCCTTACTATTCAATTTGTATATAGAACCCCTAGCATGTGAAATTAGAAAAGAGAAGGGTATTCTCCATTTCAACTGTAATGGTTGGCAACAAAATGGTTGCCCTATATGTAGGCCTGGGCAGAGTGTGTGGAGTCACGCTACGCAGAACTCCGCAAAGTGGCCCAAAAACTCTGCCACACTACACGGAGTTCAGTAGGTGGGCGGAGTTCCCCATCATGCCTGTTTGCATTGCATTTTACATTAAACGCAATGCAAAGTACTTGCTCACATTCAAAATCTTGTGTGATCTGCACCACGTGGTTTTCATGGGCTTGCTATCTTGTTTTTTTACTCTGTTCATGGTGCTGGGCCTAGATTGAATCCTTCAATTATCTTTTCAATCCTCCACCCCCTTAATTAATCTACACCTCATTTTTATTTATACTATGAGTATGTGTTTTGGTTCTGTATTTGATGGGTTTTTTTTTTTTTTTTTTTGTGACTTTTTGTATTTTCATTTATTATTTTTCCCTTTTCTTTCTTCCTTCTTTCTTTCCTTCCTTCCCCTGTTTCTTTTAGGTTTTTTTTACCCCACCCAGGCCAGTGCCATGGCAAAGCAGGGCGGAGAGCAGAGGAGTGGCAGAGCTAGGCCATCCCAGGCAGCCAGCAGCAGCAGCAGCCACCTACCTTGTGGGTGGCAGCACAGCCACTCACCCCATCTTTTATGGGGTGGAGGTAGCAGCACTTGTGTTTTATGAGCATCGCCACATCCCCAGAGGCTTGACTGCGGGTACCCCCTGTCGGAGTGTTAGCTGCATTGGGGGAGGGGGCACTGGTGTATTCGGTGCACTAGCCAGGTACACCGCACCATCAAGCAGCTGATGCAGCTCTGGGTGGATATCATCGACGGCAAGCAGCATCTACTCGACCTGCTAGGTGTACAGATACTGAGTTTTAACTATATTATTGTGTTTGTGTTCTTCAATGCTAACTTATTTTCCAAATAGCATGCTGCTCACAATTTGAGTTAAGTTATGTTTAGTTTACATTAAGAATATTATTATGTGATCCAGTTAGAGCTAGGCAGATGCTCAGTGCTTCTTCATTGTCCTCGTTGGTGCTCACTTTGGCTGATTATTAAAGAAACCATTGCAATGCAGACTCCTCTGCCCTCCTGTCACCTTAGTGAATTAATGATATAAGTGATTTAACATTCTCCGTGACTTTTATCTATGTAGCTTGTACAGTTCCAAGCAATTTCACAGTGCTGTGTAGCATTGCTGCTATGCATCTATGCACTGCAAAACAGGGAGACTGAGTTGTTGCATCAAGGGGATTGAGAAATGAGAATAGAGACAAAGATCGTTCATTGCAGTGCATTATTCCAAATGTAGTTTTTGATAGGGAAATTTGGGATAGGGATTTTAGGTCTATAGCCATCCAACTAAATGATAGCCGATCATACTAGTACCATAGGCGATCTGATTCAGTTAAGTACAACGTTACTGTGTTTGCCTGTTTTAATAATTTTGTGGAGATTAACTGTACCACTCATCTATTTTTTTGTATCTTCTTGATTTCTTATATCAGCACCCAAGAGCAAAAAGATGGGCACAGAGGTGGGTCCGCCAAGAGCTGGGGAGAAGGCACAGACCACCAGCACCAATGCTGAGGTCTCTGCTCATCTCAGCCAGTCATATCATTTATTATTATTATTTCCCTAACTTTCATCTCTGCCCGCTATTTTACTACTTTTAATTTTGACTTGTTTATTTTTTATATACTCTCCTTTTTTCCTGTTATCCCTGCATGATCTTTTTATTTGTCTTTCATTGACCATTTTATTCCACTCCTTCCATGTGCTTCAATAATTTCGAGTCACCGTCATCACAGGCTATAGTTCTGTCCCTCCACTACAAAACGTTTTTGGTTTGCTTGACTACCTGACTTTTCTAACACTGTGAACCAACGAAATGCCCAGAGAGATATTTTTTGGTAGAAGATAATGCAGTGATAACTGAACTGTAGCAATGTATTGCTGTTACATTTTTTTTTAATGAAAAGAATTACGTGGAGATATACCTGGCATCTCAAACTGTATAATGTTTTTTTCTAGCCACAACAACCACCAGTGATGCCGGCTCAAGTGTCGTTGCAGGAGGAGTTGGAGCAGGGGGAGAACTGGAGAGAGGCAGTCACATTGCTTGCTTATTGACAATTACTATTATACTCAATATGTACAAGGATGTTGTAGTTACAAGCTACAGTGGTGATTGGGTTACTTATGACCTCTTCTCTCTGCAACTCAGCAAACGCACACATAATGTATGCTACAAATGATGGCTTGATGGAAAGAATGGAAGGTTAAAAGAAAGGATGGGTGAAATGAGTGAAAGGAAAATGATGCATGGGTGGGTAAAAGGTTCCGTGGGTAGGTATTGGGTTAATGGATGGATGGGTGAAAGGATGATTGAAATAAAGGGTGGATAGTGGATACTGAATGAATGGCCAATGGATTGTGAACTTTGGTGAAAGACTAGATGGGAAAAAGTAATGATTAAATCATGGTTGCTATGGCTGAATATAGTAGGAAGAATGAAAGGATGATTACATAATTTCTTGGCTGAATAGACAAAGGAGCTCTTCTGAAGAGGGGCATGCTGCTCATCTACTTTTCTTACTTTGTTTACTGGTTATCAAAGCTATGGTTCAAAGTGGGGGTTATTTTAATTTGTGTTCTAATCCCTCAAATCACTGTATCTGTTAAGCAACGCCGATATGTATCCCACCCATCATCATTCATCAACCCCCACCCATAGCATGTCGCCATCCATGACCAAAGAAGTGTGCATGGTTCAATTCATGACTGCAATTTGGCTGTGCAATGTGTGTCTGCTTCAGTTTCTGCAGCATTTACAAAGTTTTCAATGCATTTCAAACCAAACACACAAGGTGTGTTTCCCTTTGCCCACTCAGTCACCTCTTAGTACTTTACTAATTTATTCTTCCCTAAATTCTTCCATCCTAGCCGACCAAACAAATTTAAAAATCCATTCTTGGCATGTGGCACATTTTTAAAGCCTTATGAAGTATTTCCAAAATACATTTCATGGTTTCCCATGATACATTTATTTTACTCCTGTTCAGAGGTTTCCCTTTAGACTTTCAGCTATACAGTACCTGAATAAACCTAAACGTAGGCACATGATGAATCAATGATCAGTGACAGCCCTGTATTTTATAGCAAAAGCTCTACCTACCCGCCTAATCCCCCTGCCTTACCTTGCAGTAGAGTAAGTCAAGTTTCCTTTCCTTACTGGCAGGTGAATACTTTTATTGGGAAAAATGTGTGGTGGTGGTGATGCCACTGAGTAAAATGGGACAAGTAAGTGCCAGATATGATTTCAAGTTTGGCGTAAGGGATACTCTGTGACAAACATGCCAAATATAACCTATAAAGCCTGTTCCTTTCCCTGTGACAAGAGTCAGGGTAGAAACTAACTGAAAGGCATTTGGAGAAGAGCAGAGCATTAGAATTAAATATAGATAATTGTCAACTACAGCTGACCCAGCTGCCCCAGCTGCAAACAGTAGCAAAGTACTTGAAGCGCTGGCTAGAATGCCTCCATTAATTTGGTACCATAACTTGAACTCCATAGTGCATTATGCTTTAATCATAAATGAGAGGTAATTCATTTGTATTTTTCCACTAAAAGTGTCTGTTTAGTTCCTAGAAAATCCTTTAAAACAAATAAAATAATATCACTGTTTTTAATCTGGTGTTATTCTGCCTTAATTCTTTTCTACCAGACAGTCAGTGACTCTAGGGGCCAAGCAATGTACTGCTACTGTGCCACCCACTACCTACTTTTGAATAAGTTTTTGCTCAGAGCCTTGTTTACAATTTGACTTTTTATTTTTGTTTTTCTCAATATAGCTACTCTTGCAGGTTGACCAGTACCACCAAGCAGGCAGGAGATATCGGCCTGTCTGTGGCGGCAGAGGCTGGAGAGAATATAGGCCGAATACCATCAGTTGGCAGTCCTGGAGGAGGAAGAAGGGGAAATAGATGCCTCTAACCCAGGGCCCAGTTCAGCAGCATGCCAGCCCCAGCCTCCCCACCACCACATTGCCAGCGCTGCCCCAAGTTGTCAGGATCCCTGACTGCATGTGATGGCACCCCTCCTGCTCTGACACGGCATTGCTCCACCGTATCCTGCAGTAGTTGGATGGTATGGTGAGCCAGCTCACCAAAATCGGGCAGAGCCTTGACCTGCTCTGGACCCAAATAGCCGCTGCCCTATTCTGAGCCCTTTTGTATTTTTTTGTTTTGGTGGGAGTGACTTGTTGTGGGTGGAGAGGGTGGGAGAGAGTTGGGACTGGTTTCACTTTGGACTTTTGTTGGACTTTTTCGGGATGGGCTATTTGTTTGGGGAGATGGGTGGGCCTGTTGTGAGTGGAAAGGATAGGTTATCTATTTGTTGAAAATAAAAGAGGATAATTTATTTTACTTGATCTGATGCCTCAAATGTTTATTTTGGTGTTTTAGTTTGCTCTGCTGTCTTTCAGTGTAGCCTTTCTTTTAAAATCCATGAGGAAAGTGCATGTAATTTACCATTATATCCTTGCTCTACTGCCCTCTACAACTATATTGACCACTAGGGGATGATTGCCTACAAAAACCTGGATACACATAAACAACATCTTCTTCATTACAAGTTAATTACTAACTAAACTTGTTCACGTCAATCCATAGTTCTTCTCTTACCTAAATAGATGAAGCAAGGAAATCTTCTTACTAGAGGGTTGTTCCCAAGGTGGTATCATAAGGGGTGGTTGTCGTAGCAGGCTAGCACGCTAACAGGGAAAACAGAAGGTGCCACTCCACCTATGCGAACTTCAACTGCAGGATTCATCAAATGATTATCCATCACAGTCAACTAGATGGAAATAAAACAGAGAGTTAGTGAGCCATATTATATCATACCTTTAGGAAGACAGGAACCAGACTACCACAATGACAGTGTTTGACACACAACAACGTAGACCTGATATTATAATAACAACTAGCAATATCAACTTCTTCTGAGCAATGGTGGGGAACTAGTATTTAAAAACTAAACTTAGGAAATGAAATCATCGAGTCAGGGGAAGTGGGCTCAGAGTCAGGAGTGGCTGAACAAAGTTAAGCATTTACACAACACACAACATCCTTAATTATGAGATTGATGGAGCTGGTGTGGGATATTGCTTAAGTAAAAGAAGGCCATGCAGTGAGTTGGTGTCACTTTCACCACATCCACCCCAGCAAGTGCATGATCCATTTAGGGTGTAAAATTAAATCATACCTCAATAAATCACACAACCCACAGGAAGAGGGTTAGAGGCTCAGTGAATGGATTGGAAAGGAGATTTGGGGAAACGTGTGTCAAAGACAAACACTCAACAAGAGAAACCACAACAATATTCATCAGGGCGCTGAGCAGCACACCATCATCAATCTATTGTGGAAGGGAACGATGACAGGATAAGTATGACACAGTTCAGTTAAATGCATTGCAAACAGCCCTTCTGCCCCAGAGAGACCCAAGATAGTATTATATCTTTGAATGTTATGTCTTCTAGGTTTGAAAAACACAAATTATGGAGAATTGAAGTTAACCCACCCAGTTACAAAAAATATGATTGTTAAAAGGAAAAGGATATTGCCAAATTGGGCGGTGCATCGCCATTCTTCTTGGAATGTCCATCACTCTTGGGTGCCTGGCTGAAACTGTCCTGTAAAGGTAAAGAGTAAAGGAGAAGGACAAAAGGAAGCAAGGTAAGTTTTATGAGGAGTCAGAGTGTACCAAGAAGACTCAAAGGGAGAACAAGAACATAAGAAGAGTTACACATCTGAGCCCACAATGCAGAAGACTCATCCTCAGTAGCATTTCCCAAATCCATGCACCACTCTCCAGTCCACAGAGCTGAGTGAGTACTAGGCCTCATAGTCTTCATCATCTTCATTGTTTTTATTTGAAGTCAATAACTTTCTCCTTCCTGCTGTAGAGGTAGTCCCGCCCTGAGTCCTTCCTTCTGATTCTGAGTAACTCCATCCCAGTCGCAAACAGAGAGAGGCAGACCTGTGTAGTGCACTGTTGTTGAAGAACAAATAGAGAAACAGAACTGGAGTATTTTGTGTTGATTTCTGTTTGGTAAGTAAAGTGACTGGTCTGGTCTCTGAAGAACCAGGAAAAAGGAGTGGACCCTGCAGGTAAACTTCACTAGGTTTGAAAGGGCAATCACTTGAAGGAAAAAATGAGCACCATCAGCCCACAAACATTACAAATCATCAGACACAAGTTTCCAAATTCATTCAACTCCCTCCCTCAGTGTCAGCCACCACATACATCATCAATCATTACTCACAATTACTCAATATATCACCACTCTTTGGTGCAAAAGTTAGTAGTTATCCCTCCCAATCTAAGCATGGTAGTTGAACAAAATATTGTTCCCTCTTTGATGGTCGCAACACATTGGAATTTGGCTTTGGCACTGGCATTCTTTAATCAATGATCTTCTGGGGCAGCCCTGCAAGTTAGTGTAAAAATAAGGGTAGGCAATGGCACATGTGGGAGGCATGCATTATCTCCAATGTCCTGAAGGGAATCTGGGGACTTCTTCAGTGCATAAGGGTCCAACTTCAATTCGGCAACACATGTGACAAAAAAATGGTAGAGCAGTATACACAAACATAATGTTCCACCAGCAACTTTCTTTTTCAAAGAAAGAAAGAAGTTCAATGAGAAATAATTAAAAGGTTCTATGGTGGCACTGGCATACTCAGTCTGGCCAGTACAGTTCATCCTCAAACTCATTTGGTTCACCAAGAAGTTGGTCAGCGAGCACACTTGATTCTGACCAATCATCCTCTTCCTCTTCCTGTGTTGTTTTGAAAACCGTGTGTTCAGGTGGTTTAAAATGCTGGTTCATTTTGATCATGGTTAATCTCTTCACGTTTTGAGGTGAAAGACTGGTCCTTCTCACTGTTACAACTGCACCAGCTACACTACACACAGGTTCAACAGACACACTGGCTGCAGGACAAGCCAGATACTTTATTGCCAGCCTGGTGAGCTCTACCCATTGGCGCATCTTAACATGTCAGTACACCAATGGGTTTTGATCGACATACACCCCTTTTGGATCATCCAAATACTCTTGAAACATCCTCTGAAGTGTCATTGATGGTGCCACTTGCCTGACCTCTTCTGCCTTTGTCTCTGTACTGGACATAAGACCTGCCACTTGAAATCAAGCCAATTCAGAGGTTGGGTCCAATTTTTCTAATGCTGCTGTTGCCAGTATTCTTGTTGGTGTTTTTGGCTGCTTTGAGACAAGACTGATCTCTCTGGAAGTTGAATGCGGCACCCCAGAACTGCAGAGTGGGACTCTAAGTTCCATCCGTTCATCTTCAAGTTTTCCAGCTTGCTCAACAATCCACATTGGAATTCAAAGGAATGAAATTGGGAAAAAAAAATTGGGAAAAAAAAATTGCAGTGTGGACCAAGCAGGGTGTCACAGATGTACTCTTTGGACAAGATAATATCATTTTGCAGACTTGTATTACAAGCCAGGTAAAGGCTTAAGCTCTCAACTAAGGCATACACTTCTGGGTTTTCATTCACACCTCCGAGTGTGAACCTTTCAGAAAGCTTCTTTAGCTGCTCCTGTAGCAGATGCAACAATAGGATAGCTTGGCCCATCGTACTGTCCTCCTTGCTAACTTTCCACATAAAAACCTGAAAAGGGAGCTGTCGGTGCTGCAAACCCGGATGTGCCCCAGTAAAAAACTTCTGAGTTGATCATTTGCCTTTGCAGGGACAAATGCTTGTTTACAGAGGACAATTCTTGTTTGCAGAGACCAATGCTTGTTAGAGACCAGTGCTTGTTTGAGAAAATCTGTTGCACAAGCCTCCAACATCCCTCAGACTGGTTTAGCTCCCTATGACTATGATTGGGTGTGGATGGATGCAACAGGTATTTAAACCACACCAGGCCTGAGGAAATGTCTTGCTGTAAAGGTCACTGGCTGCTGAGAAGAAATCTCTGCTCCTCTGCTTTTGATCATCTTCATGTTCTGTTCTGTCCAGCATCTTGGAGGCTGCTTCTGGAAGAGGAAGAGACCAAGGGAATTAACTCTCACAAAGGCAGTCATTTTCTGCACATGATTTAAGGACATTTATTGCCAAAACTTGATACTTGCTGACTTGAAACTTGATAAGCAAATGTTCCAGGATATGATGCACCTAAAAGGGCACATCTTTGGGTTTTGAGGTCATTGGGATGTTCGCTGTTTGTCATGATGTAACACTTATTGTAGTTGCTTGCATTATACCGCAGAAAGGAGTTTCTATTGAACAATTATTATAAAAATGATATACTGTGAATACATTTATTATCACTGAGTTTAATGTAGCATTACTATTTTTATCGATACCGTGTACTGTGAAAATGAATATTATTGCTGAGTTCAAAGTGAAATTTGCATTATTTCAAATTGTTGCTGGTGATGCAGAACATTCTGTATTTGGCGCTTAAACGAAGTTGGAGCTTATCTTTGCCATGCTCAAAATTACGCTGTGATTTAACAGTGATAAGCTGGTTGTTCATGAAGTTGAAAGCTATTGATTAACCCTAGGCATTCATAGTAATCCTTGATATTAACCCTATGTTTTCATTGTGATTTAAACACTGAATTGTGTTCCTCGCAATACTAGCACAGTACAATGATTAACCCATGAATATCTGGAGAATCTAATTCCCTAGAAGTTTGTTCTTATTATTGTTGCCTATGTAAATGTCTATGAATCGAGTGAGTCAGCATCTTGGAAAATCTCTTCAAGGTGAAACACGCATGATATCCACTGAACTTCGAGGACCATCTAGGTAGGCTTATTTGGGGTCACAAGAGACTAATTTAGGATCCCAGTGCGAGTAGGCATAGACAGCATAGGAGGTTCAAGGCTCTTATTTAATTACAGGCAATCCACATCATTTAAAAAAATTCCTAGAGAGAGGGAGAACCATCAGAAGCAGGAAAGGGGACCCCAACAGGTACATCTGGCTTTCACATCATAGTTTAACAGTACAGTATACATGGGTTATGAGATATTAGTTATTTGACTGATGTGTAATCTACCATAGGAAGGACCAGCTCTTCAAGAACCATCAATAGGTGTGTGGATCCAGCCCTGTGACTCCAGTTTCTCTCACCTTCTCTCATCTAACCCATTTCCCTGACGTTGCTGTGCCTATCATGTGTATTTGAGTGGGAGGCACACAACGTTTAGGTGGAATTGGAAACAAGCATCTTGGTCAACACTGTGTATCTGTGGGACAAATAGGTTAGTGCTTGACAGGAGCAGCATCTGTTTCAGGCATTTGAGTAGGCCCTATTTGTCCCATCCATGGACATAGATTTCCCAATTGCATTCCCTACTAGAATGACATAGGCGGTCATTACAACATTGGCAGTAAAAGCCGCATACCGCCGTGCAAAAGACCACCAACACACCGCCACGGAAATCCGCCACAGCTATTATGACCCACAGCTCGGAATCCGCCAAAATTCAGACACCCACACAAGTCCGCCACACCAAAGGTCAGTGATAAACTGGTGAAAACAAAACCTCCACCATCACGCCAACAGAAGTACGCCCACACTATCACTACCCACGAATCCACGCATCGGTCTTTCAACCGCGGTATTCCATTGGCGGTACACACCGCCGCGCTCAAAATACACACACATTTACAAAACACATCCACATTGGACAATTCGAAATACACACACCTGATACACATACACACAACACTCCCACAAACCCAATACAATACAAAACACACACCCACATCACCCACAAACCCTTACGACAACAAATCAAGAACGAAGGCCAGAGAGAGACACCACCATCAACAACACTAGCATCCACAGGCACACAACACCATCACCCACATAACTTCCACGCACCGCACACTACACACCACTAAATATCATCACACTTATCACCCCATACATCACCTACACCACCCCATGGCACGGCAAAGACACCCCAGGTTCTCGGAGGAGGAGCTCAGGGTCATGGTGGCGGAAATCGTCTGGGTAGAGCCACAGCTATTCGGATCACAGGTGCAGCACACCTCAATTGCAAGGAAGATGGAGCTATGGCGAAGAATAGTGGACAGGGTCAACGCAGTGGGACAGCACCCAAGAAATC
The DNA here is from genome assembly GCF_031143425.1 of Pleurodeles waltl. Classification (NCBI taxonomy): domain Eukaryota; kingdom Metazoa; phylum Chordata; class Amphibia; order Caudata; family Salamandridae; genus Pleurodeles; species Pleurodeles waltl. The sequence continues at coordinate 684,840,415 of NC_090446.1, forward strand.
GGGAGGACATCAGGAAGAGGTGGAACGACCTACGGGGGAAGGTGCGTTCCGTGGTCTCATGACACCACCTGGCGGTTCAGCAGACTGGTGGCGGACCCCCACCTTCTCCCCCACAACTAACAACATGGGAGGAGCAGGTCTTGGCAATTCTGTATCCTGAAGGCCTCGCAGGAGTAGGTGGAGGAATGGACTCTCGTAAGTCAAATCTTAACTATTACATCCCCCACCCTACCTGCATGCCAGCACATACCCCTACCCTCACCCTCAACCCCATCACTCTAACTCCTCACAAATGTCCCAACATCACAAACCACACATCCTAACACCAAGCCCTGCATGCAACAACAAAGCATGGACACCCATCACTAAATCATTCCCACTGCACATACCCATACACCCCCCTCTAAATCACCATCACACAAGGCCCCACACAGGAATGCAAGCACTGGGGTACACGGTCACCCACCCATTGCACACCATGCCACACACAGATGTAATAACCATCCTTTTACACCCCTGCAGGACTCCTACCCAATGTCACCGGACAGGAGGGTCCACACATGTCCACACCACCAACAGAAGAGGCCCACAGTGATGACAGCACCTCTGTGCAACTGATCTAGATGACCAGCCCCGCCCATCGGGGACCTCTGTACAGTCAGTTCCCCACACCCAGTCACAGACCACCACAGAGCTCCCCCCCTCCGGAAACACCAGCACAGCACCCACCCAGCGGGACCATACCTCCGTCCCCCGGACACGTCAATCAGCTGTGTGTCCACCACTACAGGGAACCCAGGCTAACCCACCACCCCAACAACAACAGGGACCTGGGGGCAGTGGTAGTGGGCACACGGTCCAGGGAACGGAGGAACAGGAACACAGGGGAACTGGGAGGGCTGCTGTGCGACAGGGGGCAGACAGGCCCAGGGAACCCACTCTCCACGAGGCCCTCTCCTCCATCATGGGAGCCTACCACCACTCCCAGGAGACGATGGCAGCGGTACTGGCCAAGTGTCAGGAGACCCAGCGCCTGCAGGAGGAACAGTATATGGGCTTCAGGGAGGAACTCAGAACCATGAATTCCACCCTTGGCACCATCATAGGGGTGCTGAAGGAAGTACTCAACACCAGGAGGGACACTGTGGCACTAAAAGGGGCCCCTGACACTAGCCTGGATGATGAACTGCCCACCACCTCTGCCGGCACTAGTGGACAGGACGCCCCGCCACAGGACCACCACACCAGCACCCCACCCCCTGCAGAGGGAGAGCCACCTCGCAAACGGTCACTGAGATCCAGGACAAAGACAGAGAACGATGCCAAGACCCCTGCCAAGAAATGAGACCACCCTGATTGTCATCCTACTGTCCCACTTTGTCACCCTGTCCATCCTTAAACTGCCCCAGCTCCACTTCCTATGCCCATATGGGCAATGCACTTGTGAGACTAATAGACTGGACTCTGCCATGGACATTCCTCCGCCATCACCCCTCACCATTTTACAACCCCTTCCAATATTGAGCACTTAAATGAACACCCTTAAAGCACAAAACAATCTGGAGTCTGTCTGTGATTTTGGAATTCTGTATTAGCAATAACTGTGGCAAAAAGCTTTTTCATTGGTAATGTCAACATACCTATGTCACACAGCTCTAGTCCATGAGGAATGAAAGCAGATGTCACACAGTGGGACCCACATCTGTGAAATCATAAGGGAAAGTGACAACTCAGTGACCATACACTGGGTGAAAACGACAAACAGTAGAGAGGCAGTAGTGTTTAAGTACATGCAGTAGGCAGGTCTGTATTCTTACCTGTGTGTCACTGGAACTATTGATGGATCACTGAGTCCCTGTTGTTCATGTCTTCTTCCTCTGCTTCCTCGTCTTCACTGTCCACAGGCTCCACAGCTGCCACAACACCGCCATCTGGACCATCCTCCTGCAGAAAAGGCACCTGTTGTCGCAAAGCCAAGTTGTGAAGCATACAGCAGGCCACGATGATCTGGCACACCTTCTTTGGTGAGTAGAATATGGATCCACCTGTCAAATGGAGGCACCTGACCCTGGCCTTCAGGAGGCCGAAGGTCTGCTTGATCACCCTCCTAGTTCGCACATGGGCCTCATTGTAGCATTCCTCTGCCCTTGTCCTGGGATTCCTCACTGGGGTCAGTAACCATGACAGATTGGGGTACCCAGAGTCAACTGCAAATGACGAGGGACAACTGTTAGACACACACTAACCTGGAGGGATATCCCCAGATCCACACAACCATTCCACTGACTAGCTTCCAGGTGCTCACCTAATAGCCACACACGGTGCCTCTGGAATTGACCCATCACATAAGGAATGCTGCTATTCCGCAGGATGTAGGCGTCATGCACTGAGCCAGGGAACATGGCATTTACATGGGAGATGTACTGGTCCGCCAAACATACCATTTGTACATTCATCGAATGATAAATCTTCCGGTTTCTGTACACCTGTTCACTCCTTTGGGGGGGTACCAAAGCCACATGTGTCCCATCAATGGCACCTATGATGTTGGGGATATGTCCTGGGCATAGAAATCACCTTTCACTGTAGGCAAATCCTCCACCTGAGGGAAAACGATGTAGCTCCACATGTGTTTCAGCAGGGCAGACAACACTCTGGACAACACGTTGGAAATCGTAGGCTGGGACATCCCTGATGCTAGGGCCACTGTTGTTTGAAATTACCCACTTGCAAGGAAATGGAGCACTGACAGCACCTGCACTTGACGGGGGATTCCTGTGGGATGACGGATAGCTGACATCAGGTCTGGCTCCAACTGGGCACACAGTTCCTGGATTGTGGCACGGTCAAGCCTGTATGTGATTATCCCATGTCTTTCCTCCATTGTCGACAGGTCCACCAACGGTCGGTACACCGGAGGATGCCGCCATCGCCTCACATGTCCCAGCGGACGGTGCCTATGAAGGACAACAGCGAGCACAGAGTCAAACAACTCAGAGGTACGTACCCACAGCATACACAGAACACCATTAATAATCTATTATGTATGTGTGTTGAGTCTAGACCTAGGTATGTGTGACACAGTTTAAATTGTAGGCATGTGGGCCCCTGAAATGGCGGCTGCCTGACCTGTAAAGTGGGACAATGGGATATGAGGTAACTGCGCTGGCATTGTACACCGTGGCGGTAGGCAGTCGAAGACCGCGGCGCAATGCTGCATTGGTTAACATTGGACCCTTAGGTCCCAGGAGCCAATGACGATGTACGCCGGCGGTGACGGTACGCACCGGCGCGGACGTTACCGCCATTTTCTATCTGTTCAATCACTCGATACCTGATCTTCGACAGGAGAGGATCTACACTGCAAATGCTGCTGTGACCTCGGTCTGAAAGAGACAATGGCTCGAGTGTCTGGGGAAAGGGCCCCTGCCTTCACATCGGAGGAGTTGGAGAAACTAGTGGACGGGGTCCTACCCCAATACACGCTACTCTACGGTCCTCCAGACAAACAGGTAAGTACACTGGAAGCATGCTGTATGGGCTATGCCTGTGTGGAGAGGGGCGGATGTAAGAAGCAAGGGGGGAGAGTGCGGCGTGCATGAAACAACGGTGAGTACATGTGCCACATGGCAAGGGTAGGGATGGGGGCCAATCACTTTGACGGTGCAGTTGGTAATAACTTTCTCTCCCCCCTGTACAAATCATGTAGGCACCCACCAGAAAAAACATATTTGGTGTGCCATCGCCAAAAACGTACGGACACTGGGGGTCTACCACAGACAGAGCACCCACTGCCGGAAAAGATGGGAGGACATTTGCCGCTGGAGCAAGAAGATGGCGGAGGCTCAGCTGGGGATGGCCTCCCAACATGGGAGGGGTGCCTGTCGCACCATGACCCCCCTGATGTTCAGGATCCTGGAGGTGGCGTACCCGGAGTTGGATGGGTGCTTGAGGGCATCACAGTAGCCACAAGGGGGTGAGTACACTAGCATTCTGCTGATTTTGCGCGCAGTGGAGGTGTCTGGGTGGGGGAGGTGGGCTGTGGGTTTCCCTAGGCCAGGGCGAGTTCCATAGGCAAGGTCCCTCCGTAAGGCAGGCCATATGGCACCCCACTGCACCTCTGTAGAGTGCCAACTACACCTAGTCATGCCCCTGTGTCATCCATGTGTGCAGATGTCGTCCATAGCCTAGTAGGCCATTTCCCAGGAATTGAACAGTGGAACCCAAGAGCGCGGCGTAGTGCAGGGGGCTTGTGTGTCTGTCGTGTCCGCCAACAGTAGCGGTAATGCGTGCACTCAACATGTCTTTCTTCTGTCGTCGTCCCCCTTTTTGTGGTCTCCCTGTTCTTGTGTGCATTAGCATCATCAGGCGGAGGAGCAGTGGCACCGGAGCACAAGGGGGCTGCATCCCACATGGCCATGGAGGGCCACACTACGGACTCGGACTTCACCAGTGGGACGGAGGGCGAGGGGAGCTCCACGGCGGAGACAGGAGCTGAGACCAGCAACACGGACTCGTCCTCTGATGGGAGCTCCCTTGTGGTGGCGGCAACATCTGTGCCCCCCCATCTACAGGTACAGCCGCCACCCCCCTACCAGCACCGCCTTCCCAGCAGCCCCTCAGCCTTTGCCCCATGCCCGCTCACCCGGGAGGGTGGGCATCACCTTCGCCCCAGGCACCTCAGCCCCTGCACCAAGCACCCCTGCTGCCCTCAGTGAGGAGGCCATTGACCTCCTCAGGTCTCTCACTGTTGGGCAGTCTACCATTTTTAATGCCATCCAGGGTGTAGAGAGGCAGTTGCAACAAACAAATGCATTCCTGGAGGGCATTCATTCTGGTCAGGCGGCCCTTCAGCGAGCTTTTCAGACTCTGGCCTCAGCACTGATGGCAGCCATTGTCCCTGTCTCTAGCCTCCCCCCTCCAACTTCCTCCACCCAGACCAATTCCCCTGTACCCCAGCCTATCACAAGCACACCTACAGACCAGCATACACACACGTCAACACACAAGGGAAGCTCAGCCAAACATAAGCACCATACATCCCACAGGCACTCACGCAAGCATCACACACATGCAGACATAGCAACATCCACTGCCTCCACTGTGTCCCCCTCCTCCTCGTCCCCTCATCCTCCCTCCCAGTCTTGTCTCCACTCACACCTGCATGCACTACATCTACAGCCACTACTGCCGTCACCAGCACACCCACCACCACACACCGCTCACGTGCAGTCACCACCCCACTACCATTCATATGTCCCCTGTGTCCTCTCCCAGTGTGTCTGTGACGCCACCTCCCAAGATACACAAACAGAGGCACACACCAACCCAACAGCCATCCACCTCACGACAGCCTCCAGTGCATGCACCTTAACCCAAAGTCAGCAAACAAACACCTCCTACTACCACAACCTCTTCCTCCACTCCCAAACCCCCTCCAGCTACCCGTCCCAGTGTCTCCCAAAAACATTTCCTGTCCAACCTTGACCTCTTTCCCACACCTCCCCCACCCCGTCCGTCTCCTAGGTCCCGAACTAGCACCTCAGCCACAACATCTACTGGACCAGTGGTGCCTGTAGTCACCGTAATCTCGAGTGCACCGGCCACCAGGGCAGCCAGTGTGGCATAGAGCCACAGCACAGACAGTCCCCCACCTGTCAAGCATCAGAAGTTGGCCAGTGCCCGGCGGTAGAGGGGGAAGACTCCAGCCACCAAAGCCACTCCCAGGGGTACAGGTTGGAGTGTGGAGTCAGCTGCGACACCTTCCAAGGTGGGGAAGGGGCACAAGAAAGTCAGCAAGTCTGGGAAGAGCAGCACGGCGGAGAAGAACGCCATCATCCCAGTTTCCCAAGAGGCCACCGCCAGCATAAGCCCAGCTGCCCAGGAGGCCACCGCTAGCACAAGCCCAGCTGCCCAGGAGGCCACCGCCGGCACAAGCCCAGCTGCCCAGGAGGCCACCGCTGGCACAAGCCCAGCTGCCCAGGAGGCCACCGAAGGCACCAGCCCAGCTGCCCAGGAGGCCACTGCCAGCACAAGCCCAGCTGCCCAGGAGGCCACCGCCAGCACCAGCCCAGCTGCCCAGGAGGCCACCGCCAGCACAAGCCCAGCTGCCCAGGAGGCCACCGCCAGCACAAGACCAGCTGAGCCGTGAAGGACCTCCAGCAAAAGCCCCGCTGGGCCATGAAGGACCGCCAGCAAAAGCCCCGCTGGGCCATGAAGGACCGCCAGCAAAAGCCCCGCTGGGCCATGAAGGACCGCCAGCAGCTGAGTCACTGCAATGGAGACCGCCACTCCAAGCACCGCTGAACAGGGCACTGCTGCCTCAAGAACCACTGAACAGGGCACCGCCGTCTCATGCACCGCTGAACAGGGCACCGCTGCCTCAAGAACCGCTGAACAGGGCACTGCCGTCTCATGCACCGCTGAACAGGGCACCGCCGCCTCACGAACCGCTGAACAGGGCACCGCCGTCTCATGCACCGCTGAACAGGGCACTGCCGCCTCAAGAACTGCTGAACAGGGCACAGCCGTCTCATGCCCTGCTGAACAGGGCACTGCCGCCTCAAGAACCGCTGAACAGGGCACCGCCATCTCATGCACCCCTGAACAGGGCACCGCCGCCTCAAGAACCGCTGAACAGGGCACCACCGTCTCATGCACCACTGAACAGGGCACCGCCGCCTCAAGAACCGCTGAACAGGGCACTGCCGTCTCATGCACCGCTGAACAGGGCACAGCCGCCTCAAGCACCACTGGCCCATGAGCGCCAAGGGCACTGAAGCTACTGAGTCCGTCACGGGCAGAATGAAGCACTCTGGGCACCATGCCCCCCTCCAGAACCAGTGGAGAGATCTATCCACTACCTCTGTCCTTAGCAGGATGATGCACTCTGGGCACCATGCCCCCTCCAGAACCAGTGGAGAGATCCATCCACTACCTCTGTCCTTAGTAGGATGAAGCACTCTGGGCACCATGCCCCCTCCAGAACCAGTGGAGAGATCCATCCACAACCTCTGTCCTTAGCCGGATGAAGCACTCTGGGCACCATGCCCCCTCCAGAACCAGTGGAGACTGTTATTGTTATAATCTCGAAATCAGTAGAGACCATTGAGTCTTACTTAATTTCTATAGGGGGAGAAAAGTTTACAGCATTAAGGAAGCAACATATACTATTACACAACATAGGAATACATGGTAGAAAAGTATATGAGAGTCTGACAGTCAATAAAGAAGAAGGAGAGGAGGATGGAGAAAATTTTGATGTTTTCCAACAAACGTTGCACAGGTTGGAGAGTCATTTTGGGCACAAAGTTAATGTCGTATTAGAACAACATAGATTTTTCAGTAGAGTACAGGCCAAAGACGAAAAGGTAGGAACCTATATAGCTTCTTTGCGAGGGCTTGCCCAAACATGTGTATTTGGGGACCTAGAAGACTCGTTAATCCGTGATCAGTTAGTTAGGTGTACAAACAGCCCAAGGGTGCAAGAGAAGCTCCTTACTCACAACCCTACTCTGAAAGAAGCTGTGGATATGGCAAGGAGTATTGAGCATACGGTAGAATGTATGAGAGAGATTAAAAGCTCACCTGAAGTAGATAGTGTGAAATAAATAAAAGGTAGCAATACAAAGGATGAGGGGGGGGACAATAAGGATGAAGAGTCAGTAGTGTTGGCCACCACGGTAAGGAGGAATCTTAATGAGGACATAACTAAAGGAAGATGTTTCAGATGTGGGAACCCCAAACATCTAGCCAATAGTCCTTTGTGCCCGGCGCGCGGTTGCATGTGTAGGAAGTGTGGTGCAAAAGGGCACTATGCGAGGGTGTGCAAAAATTATAAGAACACCAAGAAGAAAGTAAATAGGGTAGAAGAATTTACAGATTCATGTACTAAGTTTATTCTGCAAGTCAAGGGTAAGCAGGGGACGGAAGCCCACAGCAACACTTATCCTGTGTGTGACATCAAACTTGACGATATTGCGGTGAAGGTTTATGCTGATTCTTGTTCACCTTATACATTCTTGATTTATCAAACTTTTGTTGACAAGTTCCAAATGCGTGGTTACGAATTGCACTCAGCCAACATTAAACTGGGTGGGTACAACAACGACCCAATACCTCTTAAGGGAATGCTAGAATTAGACATTATGTTCAAGGGCAGACACACGAAAGGAGAGGTGTACATTACTGAGAAGGGATCCAATTTACTGGGATGGAGGCACCAGAGGGAGCTTGGAATCAAACTGGATCCCAATGGCAAGGAACAAGTGTTACTAGTAAATTTGCAGAGATTTTGTGAAAGAGTTTGTGAGGAATGTCCCAGGCTGTTTGAAGATAGATTAGGGTTGTTGAAAAACTTTCAACACAGAATTAAACTTAAAGAGGGCGCTACACCTGTAGTACATAAAGTGAGATCTGTTCCGTATCTAATGAGGGAACCTCTGAAGGAAGAATTAGACAAATTGGTCAAATTAGGAGTTATAGAGCCTATTGAACGTTCCTTATGGTTGGCGCCAATTGTGGTCACAAAGAAACCCAATGATAGAGGTATTCGTCTGTGTGTGGACTTGAGGGATTTGAACACGAGTATATGGGTAGATAGATTTCCCTAACCCAAAATAAATGAAATGGTAAGCATGTTGGGGTCCGCTAAACATTTCAGCGTAATCAACCTATCTTCCGCATACCACCAGGTGGAGTTACACCCTACATCACGCTCGCTCACGTCCTTTATTACTCCATTTGGGGCATTTAGATATCGCAGGATGCCATTTGGCCTTGCATCAGCTGCTGCGGTATTCCAAAGAATCATGCAGAAGATCTTGCAGGAAATCAAGCAAGTTATGTGCTTTCAGGATGACATACTAGTCTATGGAAGTACGGAAGGCGAACACAATGCAACCTTAAGAGAAGTATTCCAAGCCTTAGATAAGGCTGGCATGACCATCAGGAAGGAAAAGTGTCAACTGGGGGTCGAATCTGTGGAATACTTAGGACACAAAATAAGTAAAGATGGTGTTGAACCCAAATGTGATCTAGTAGTGGCTGTGAAGGATTGCCCTATGTTAGGAAACTTTGACACCACCAGGAAGCCATGGCTCACCACAGATGCGAGTGGAAAGGGTTTAGGTGCCACCTTATCCCAATGTGTAAATGGGCAGGAGAGGATTGTGGCATTTGCATCTAAATCATTAAAGGAGGCAGAACTAAATTATTCCACTATAGAGAGGGAGGCTTTAGCCTGTTTTTGGGCCATCAATCATTTCAAATTCTTCTTGTGGGGATTGTCGTTTGTGGTTAGAACAGACCACAAACCCCTTATTTCATTATTTACTGTCAAAGGTAAAGACCAAGCTACCCCTCGTATTGCGAAGTGGATTATGGGGTTGGAAGGCTTCAATTTCGACATGCAATATGTCCCTGGCAAAAGAAATACAGTAGCTGACTGTCTCTCGAGACTACCCAGGAAGGGAGGGAAGGAGGAAACTAACGAAAGCCTGGATCCAGTGCTTCATCTAGAACTGTCAGGTATTACCAAAGAAGAATGAGTCACAGCTACAACATTGGATAGGATTATGCAAACTTTGAAAGATATGATTTTGAGGGGTTGGCCTGATAGTTGTCAAGAGCTTGATGAGGAGGTAAAGGGGTATTGGGAGGTACGTTCTGAACTTCACTTAACCAAAGACCTAGAAATGAGAGGTGAGAGAATTGTTCCCCCCAAAGCACTCTGGGAAAAACTAATAGGATTAGCACAAGAGGGACATCTAGGAAGAACTTTGACTAAAAATAGACTGCGAGCCTCCTACTGGTTCCCCACAATGGACAGGCTAGTTGAGGATACGGTACGTGATTGTACACATTGCTCATTGAGTGATAAAACCAGGAGTTTGCGCAAGGCTCCTTTATCTCCAGTTGAGGTCCCCAGCAAACCATGGGACAAGCTTGGGTTAGACATATTAGGACCTCTCATGTGCCCAGGATCAAGAGCCAGGTTCATCTTTGTATTAGTGGATTATCACACACACTGGGTGATGACCAAGGCTGTACATAACGTAACCACACATGATGTAATACAATTCCTTAAAGAAACCTTTACCCGAGAAGGTATCCCAAGCACTATTGTGACAGACAACGGGGTACAGTTCACTTCAAGCGCCATGGTTGAGTTTTTGACAGTCAGTGGGATCAGACATTACCGGACAGCGTTATACAACCCAAAGGCAAACGGTCTGGTAGAAAGGGTCAACAGGATGATCAAGGAGTGTTTGCAGTTAGCCAGTGTATCTCGAGTATCAGGAGAAAGCGCAATTGAGAGTATGCTATGGTCATATCACACCACACCCAATTTGGTCACGGGAGTATCCCCTTTTATATCCCTTAAAGGTAGACAACCAGGAACCAAGTTAAATCCGAATTGGTTGGGAGGAGGGGAGTCCGTTATTGTTCATCGTAAGGAGGTATTGACAAAGGTAAGAGAGAATCAGAGGAAATACCAGGATTGGTATAACATAAAAATGGGCACTAAGAGTAAACAGTGGAGGGTGGGCCAATGGGTCAGAATAAAACTACCAGGATCTACTCGGAAGGAGGGAAGCTGGGTCTCCAAGCCGTTAAGAATTACTAAGGTACATAAGAATGTGGTAACTTTGGAAGATGGTCGTGTATGGAGTATGGACCATATAACTGCCACCCAGGACGACCCCAGTAGGTCAGAACAATGGTCTGGAGAGGAGCGACAATGATCCTAATAGGAAGCAAGTTCATCGTGCAGGTGGAGGACTTCCCGGATATATGATAAAGAAAACGTCCTACTGTAACATGTGATTATGTCATGTTCTTTCTCCATTATGCATTGGTGGGGAAGGGGAAGTGTTGTAATATTATTGTTGGAGTAACTCAAACATAAGTATTATAGTATGTTGTCCTAATTATATATACTACCGTTATTATTCTCCTAAACCATTTTTCCCATTACCATTTCCATATAATTCCAATTTAGTGTTCTCAGTAGTAAAATGGTGCACTCCATTCCTTCCCTTGGAATGTTGACTAATGGTACAACCTGGAGTGCACCTTAGAATGTTGATGAAGAAAAGTATTGGTTGTCAGATGCAGTGAGAAGTGAAGGTGCTATGCAAGGAGTCTGCTAATAAACTGACTATTAAATCAGCTGGTCTCTACTGATTTCGAGATTATAACAGTTATCCACTTGCGAGACTGTGGCTTTGCACTCCCCAGGATGGAACAGTGGGCAACCCACCCACTGTAGAGACTTGAGAGACTGTGGCTTTGCACTCCCCAGGATGGAACAGTGGGCGCACTGTATAGACTTGAGAGACTGTGGCTTTGCACTCCCCAGGATGGAACAGTGGGCAACCCACCCACTGTAGAGACTTGAGAGACTGTGGCTTTGCACTCCTCAGGATGGAGCAGTGGGCAACCCACCCAGTGTATAGACTTGAGAGACTGTGGCTTTGCACTCCCCAGGATGGAACAGTGGGCATGTGGTCCCCTCGTGGATTTGGCGTTGTGCACTCAACCGGCTGAGATGCCCCTCCTTTCCCTCCCCCTGAGGTGCCTGTTTTGTTGCTCTCTGATGCCCCTGCAGTGTTCTCTCCATCATGGTCGGGGATCTTGTGTGGGCCTCACCCATACGGTGTGGGCCCAGTGTTCCATGGACTTAATTGTAGCACTACCTGGACTACTATGCGTGGTATATATTTTGTACATGGTGTATATATATATATTTTTGCCTACTTGATTTTAATATACTACAATGGTTACACTCATTTTCTGTTGTCTTTGCATTCTTCCGGGGGGTTGGAGGGGGTAACTGTGATGTATTAATATGTATTTGTGTGTGTGTTGTAGTGGGTGAGGATGGGGGGGGGGGGTGTTGCGTGTTTCGTGTCCTGTTTTTTCCCTTCCCCCTCCCCTGTGTCGTAGGTGCAGTATTCACTGTGGTCTTCGCCGCCGGCGTTCGTGCTCCTGGTGGATGAGCAGGAAGACTATCGCAGGGAGAATTTGGAGTTCCGGGTCCATGGTGTCCTCGTTCCTTGTGGGGTGTGTAGAGGTGAGCATTTTCCCTTCGGAATCCTTTTTCCGCCGTGTTTTTATCTGCGGTGAATCCGCCCCGGAAAAGGTGGTGGATTGGTGGGTTGTAATAGTGTGGGTGGTACATTGTCTCCCGCCTGTCTGTTGGCGGTGACCGCCGCTCTGTTTGTTTGTACCGCTGTGGCGGTTGGAGTGTTAAAGTGGCTGTCTTTGTTGCCGGTTTCCGCCACGGTCGTAATTGCAAAATGTTTACCGCCGGCCTGTTGGCGGTCTTACCGCCGCTTTAACACCGTCCGCCAGGGTTGTAATAACCGCCATAGTCACTGATCTGTCTGTACTGCTCAAACAGATGTTGTATCATATAATAGGTTGAGTTCCAATGTGTTGTCACCTCCTGTATCAGGGCTTTAACTGGTACTCTGTTAAAACGCTGAAAAACCTGCCACTGATTCCGGGCTTTAAAAGAATGGCTGAAATGAGTGTAGATTCGTCGGCAGGTGGTCAGAATGTTGCTGACTATGTCTTCTTTTTTGAGGCAGGCTTGCACAACTATGTTGATGCAGTGCACCAAACACAGGACCCTAAAATAACCACCATCTGCCATAGCCTTGACCATGTTGCTGCCATTGTCCATGGCAACAAATCCAATGTGGAGACCTCTGGATAACAGCCATTCAGATGCCTTACTATTAAGTTCATCCAAAATGTTTGCAGATGTATGTGATTTTTCCATGGCAAACATGGCCACTGTTATATGCCCCCAAAAGCTCTTAAACATTTTTTCTGGGAGAAGATCTGTACATGGCTTTTGCTTTACCCTGCAAAAGAGATCAAGTGTGCAGTGATGCACATGTAATTAGTAGCCTGACAACTGGTCCACGTGTCTGTCGTCAGATGGATAGTGTGGATAGCACTTTGCTGCAAAGTTTGATTACCAATTGCAGCACATCCTGATGCGGTGCTGGAACAAGAAATTAGGAAAAATTGGTCTGACTTGAAACCTTCCATTTTGGGCAGATGGCTGTCACAAACTCCTAGGATCCTACTTCTTCCACAAAAGAAAAAGGGAGGAGGTCCAGCGCTAACATTTTTGCCAGCTTCCTATTGTACAAACATAACATTGGGTGGTTGCGGTCGTAGGGCCCCTCCTGCCTAAACAAGGCCATAATTATAGCCTGGATTTTCTTCTTTTCTGGGGCCACTGACAAAGGCGACTTTTGACATATAGGTGGGGTAGACTTAGTGTGCATAATGGTGTAGTCACTGTATGCCGTGCTCTCTCAGTCTGACTCTGAGTCTTTCTGTGCCATTGTGAGGTCACTGAGGCAGGTGATTCTGGTGCATTGCTGGGGACAGGGCTGCTTTGTATGAGGATGTCACTCTCTACTTCCTCACCTTCCACTGTAATTTGATCAGTTTTAGTCAATGTTTCCTGCCTCTCCTCACCTTCACAACTGCAACCACGTTCAAACAATATTTTGAGGTGTTCCACCCGCCAGATTGTGTGATGTTTTTTCAAATTTGTCATCTGGCCTCAAGTACCATGATGTGAATCAGGCTTACCTTGAAGAACACTCATATGGCAAATGGAGCATAACACAATGTTCTCCTCCTGTTTGCTAATCGTAAACAAAGTCCCAAGCTGGGGAAAAGTATGTTCTTAGTGGGCCGATGCCTAAAGAAGAACTGGAGGTATGTGGGTGTGTCAATTGCCTCTCTGCAGTGCAGACTTCTACTGAGGTACAGGTTGGTGCAGGTCTCTGCTGTGGCCATACAAATATGGGAGCTGGCTGTGCTGCATGTGCCACATCCCTTGGAGCAGGTTGGATAGTAATGTCAGACTCATTTGTGCCAGCTTCCACAATGACTGGTTCGTCATCATCATCCTCCTCACTATCATCCCCTTCCATGATTCTTTTGTTTTGCCCTTGCTTCTCCTGGCATCTCCAGGACTCTGCCGGGGTCCACTCCATGTCCCTATCGTCATCATCTGAAATGGTTCTTGGAGGAGATGGTGGAGTGGTACCCTTAATTTTCTTGATGGATATCTGGGAGCCATTGATTCTAAAAGAAGAGGTTCTTGGAAGCTCAATATCCTGTTTTGCTCCAATTTTGGGAACATCTACTATTGCTGGCTGCGGATGCTATCCACTTTGCTCTGTTTCCTGAAATGATTGGGTACTACTTTGCAAAAGGGACAAATCCATTTCAATGTCACTGTTTTTCAGCATTGCCATGAATGCAGTGGCTGCCTCACTGACAGACATGGTCTTGGGCTTAGGTTGGGATGGTGTTGTAGATTCGGGAGTGCTGCTCCCAGGATCCCTCCCCCCGAGGCCAATGTGGCAGGCACACATCTCCTGAAAAAGGTTGCAGTTAGCACACCACTGGTGGAAAGATGCTTCTTCTCACTGACCACTTTCTTAGGAGCAACTTTCTTTGAGGCCATCTTACAGCTCTCAGTTGGCAGAGGCACTAAACTGCACAAGAAGGAGAGATTTGAGGACTTAACTATACAGGCCTTCTCCTTGGCAGTACTGTGGTGATGTGACGTCTCTTCTCTTGTGTACCTAAAAGCAATCAAGAAAGAAAAACATGTAGTTAGTGAAACGTGACATTGGTGCAGTTTAACATAGTACAGAAAAATGCAAGTTTAGTGTGGTTGGTTATTTATGCAATAAAACTGTAATCAAACATTGTAAAGTCAAACCACACCCCAAAATGTAATCTCAAATCAGGCAGCATAACATGTAGATATAGATCTTTGATTTATCTCGATCTGTTTTAAAGGAGACACCTGTGGTAGTCAGAAAGAGGTGCATGGTTAAATGGAATAATCCTTAAAAACCTATGGCGGCAATGTGGTCCAGGAGACAACTGAATAATCATTAGAAAAATAATTATACTGCTGATTTATCTGCAGTGCGCCACAGCCAATGTATCCAGGAGGAAATTGCATTATTATACACCTAAAGAAACTGAATGCTGTAGTGCTGCTGTGTGCTTTAGTGGATGGATCGAAGGATGGAGGACTCAATGAAGATGAATGAATGGATCAAGACAAAATGCTGAATTAAAAAAATGAAATACAAAATAAAGAAAAAATATAAAAAGTATAAAAAGTCAAAAAACTAAAATAATAATGAAAATAAAAACATCAATAAATTAAAAAAAATACAAACTAAACTAAAAAACTGAAATAAAAAATGGAATTAAAAAATACTAGAACCATAAATTCAAATACAAAATTAAAATATTAAATAAAGATAAAAACTAAAATATACACTTAAAATAAACAAACGATCAATAATTAATGATGTTTGTATGGAAGCCCATGGCAAAGACACACTGAATGGATGCATAAAATGGCTGCCAGCCATATGATAAAACAACAACAAGGAGCAAGAAAGCATAGCAAACAAAGAACACAAGCAAGCCTATAGCAAAGAGACACTAGCTGGATGTAGAAAATGGCTGCCAGCTACATGGTCAAACAACAACTGCGAACAAGGATGCATGGAGAACAAAGGACCCATGCAAGCCTATGAACATAGACTACACAAAATGGCCCCTGGCCACACGGCATGGGGAAGAAAGACATGTGGTGGACGGTGACAAACATACACACACACACTTGCCATAAGGGGGCATGATGGTAACACTGAATAAAACACTTACATTAGTTCAGCAATGCAAAACAGGAAAATTAACTGAGCAAACAAATTTCACAACGCCGGTACACATATCCTCCTGTGTCATCAAATATTACCACACAACATATACACTTTTTGCTAAAAAAAATAAAATGCAGACCATAGCCAAAAATGTTTATTTAATCCAATGCCATCCCTGCCTGAAATTAAGTTTTCATAACATATACTTCTGAAATATATTTATTTCATGCACTGATGACTACTAGTACTGGGCCTACTGGCTAGAGGGCCCTTTGGAAATCTAGGCCACTTTGTAAAATAATATTGCAAATGTTACAAACATGTAGAAAAGGGCAGGTACTGAGCTATGCAACAAGTTTCCTTTATAAAAGATGAATAATCAATGAAATGCAAAATAAATAACTAGGGCTATGATTGAACTCCAGGCCACCCACCATTCTACATTTTTAAAATCAAATTAAAGTACAACAAAATATTGGTGCATACCCAAGCAAACAAACAACACCCTTCTTCAATAGTTTCATAACTCACTTATGTGATTTCACAAAAACAAATTTGTTAACTTCAATGATATATCCAGGAGACAAAGAGAGGGATCCCTTCACCTCGAAATCCAAGTGAAAAATGACCAGGAGATGGACAAAGCATTGGGAAAAGCTTGCTGGACAGGAACAGGAAGTTGAAGTCTCTGTGGCACTTCCTTCCTTTTTGAAAAAAAAGGCTTCTCACACTGAAAAACAACTTAAAGGGTCCATTGGAGAAGAAAATCCACTCAAAAACACTTTTTGACTATATTTAGATGTATCTCGAGTAGAAAATGTGCTCCAGGTGCATTTGCTTTAGCGAGCGGGACCATTTTGGCCACGTCCTGTCCGGAAGCCACACAAGGAAATGTGACATCTTGCACGTGTGGCCAAACACACCGTGAACAAACAGAAAGTCTTGTGCATGTTCGCTACCGGCCTGGGAGTATTGTGGCACTCTCAAGAGGGTGCCAAGCCCAATCTTGCATGTGGGTACAAACTCCGCCCTGGATTGTGCAATTCGGGAACTCTGTCCAACTCCGCTTCTGATGAAGTTGTCGTAGTTTGGACTCTTGCTCTGAGCAAGACTGCTGGTCTCAGGATGACAGTACTTTAGTTTGTAGGTGACTAAGGCCATCATTCTGACCTTGGCGGTCGGCGGTCGGACCGCGAACAGACCGGCGGTCCAAAAAATGGCATTCTGACCGCGGCGGTCACCGCCGCGATCGACCGCCACTTCCCCACTCCGACCGCCACGGCGGTCATGACCGACGGGCTGGAGTTTGCACACTCCGGCCCGGCGGTCGACCCAAGACCGCCAACCGTATCATGACCCTGCTTACCGCCGCGGTTTTTGGCTGTCGGGAACCGCCATGCGAACCATGGCGGTAGGCACTATCGGGGCCAGGGAATTCCTTCCCTGGCACTGATAGGGGTCTCCCCCACCCCCCACTGCCCCCCACGAGTCCTCCCCCCACACCCTCCACCCCCCTGCCACCCCCCAGAGGTGGTACGAACCCCCTGCCCCCCCCACCCCCGACATGCACATACACGCACCCCGACATGCACGCACCCCCAATATGCACATATGCACACCCCCTACACACATACATGCCGACATGCGCACCCGCCGAACTACACACATTGCCCAAAGGCACAGCAGCACCCCCCGCCCGCATGCACGCACTCACACCCCCCCTCTACACACCCCCATGCACGCACACATCACACAACACCCCCCCACCCCCTCCCCTCACGGACGATCAACTTACCTTGTGCGTTGGTCCTCCGGGAGGCGACGGGAGCCATAGGGACGTGACCGCCAACAGAAGACCGCCAACAGAAGACCGCCACACAGAAATGTGGGTCGTAATTCTGGGGGCGGTGTTCTGCTGGCGTGGCGGTGGAGGTTGACCAGTCTCCACTTTCCCGCCGACCGCCAGTGTGGCTGCTGGCGGTATTCCGGCGGAACGCTCCCAGCGGTAGGAATACACGCAGCGGCATACCGCCGCGGTCGTCGGTCTTTACCGCGGCGGTAACTCGGCGGTCTTGCGAAAAGACCGCCAAGGTCAGAATGAGGGCCTAAGTCTCTTCCTACAACTATTTGTAACTGTTGTCCAAACCTTACCGGCTTACTAGCAGTACCTCACCAAAAACACAATAGTAAAAGGTGATTTGTAGCAGTCGCTTATGCATGGACTCAAAATACAATATCTCAGGGTTGTCGTGGTTAAACGGAAATTACCCTTTTCTCACAGATTTATAATGTCTCATATAAACAAAGGCAATAACACAGATGCAGTAAAGTTATAATAGTTTTTATTCAACATAACTGCAATTTGTGACAAGTTGCATGAACTGCAATGATTAGGATAATGAATATACCAAGCAACAGTATTGTAAAGAGGAGAGTCATTGTTATAAAGACCCCCACCATTATGCAATATATGAAAGAAATATATGTATATGTAAAAGATGGAATAAGCCCTAATACCCTAAGGAGAGTAGGTCTAACCTCCTACCTAAAAAGGAAGAGCTGGGTTCGTTAAACCTAATCTGCCAAAACCGTGTCCATGAGAGGAGCCCCCAACCCTCGTTACCTTGAAATGAGGTTTCTATCTCAGACTCCGCAGGGACACGAAGACTGGATCAGTGTCAAGATGACTGCAGCATCGGTATCAGCGATGGTGGCGATGCCCTCTGGTCGGAATCCCTCTGATTATCTGTCTAAAAGTGTGTTGTATTTATACAGATCTACAAGGTCCCCTGACATAAGTGTTATTCATAACAATAGATAACAGGCATGCTTGGGACGGCAATTAATATCAACAATCCCTCGAAAGTATAGAGAGGGAAAATCCCTAAGTGTGAATGCCTATTGTATGTTTGTCTTTCGTGCTTGATCTTGACGCCTTGGCGCAATGACACTGATAATAGAACCCATAACAAGTGGCCTAACTATAAACAAGGCCGCCATTTTAAAGGAAATAAATAATTAAATGGACTATGACAGAGCAAGCTAAGTAGGTTAAAAGTCACTGGGTGATGGGGGCACGAGTTTACAAGCCTACGGCTAAGCTAACTCCTGTTATCCCGCTAAAACAAACTAGGATTCACTACACCCTCCCCATTGCCGTAACAGGTATGATGAAGGTAAGGAAACCCAAGCGCTAAGAAAGCTGAAAAACAAAAATAAAAACTCAAGCTAAAAAAAATGTA
The DNA here is from genome assembly GCF_031143425.1 of Pleurodeles waltl. Classification (NCBI taxonomy): domain Eukaryota; kingdom Metazoa; phylum Chordata; class Amphibia; order Caudata; family Salamandridae; genus Pleurodeles; species Pleurodeles waltl. The sequence continues at coordinate 684,859,388 of NC_090446.1, forward strand.
CGTAATGACAAAAATAAATGCTGTGTGTTAAAATACGTTTTTTTTAAAAAAACATTCAGAGATGTTAATATCAACCATGACAAGTATCGCAAACTTTCAGTTAAATTGCTAGTTTTTAGAACCGGGAACTGGCAAGCGAATTCACCAAATTATGTGCTATATGCAGGATCTTGAAGAATGTCATCGAAGTCACCATTCAAGGATCTTAAAAATGAGTCAACATCGTCTGAAGTGAAATTGAGAGCTGGACAGACAAACGGATCCACAGAGCAGAAGTGAGCCATATTCATCGGTGTTTCGACACTCGCTGCAGCGTCCTCATCCATGTTAGTCTGTATAACAGAAGGCTCATAGGTGGCCTCGCGGAGCAACCTCAGTCTCAAGGGGCATGACCGTGTATGAACCCTCATCGGGGACATCAGCAGTTCGTGGTCCACAGGAGATGTTGGTGCAACAGCAAGACAGACCATAGGCAGATGTTCAAAGAGACACCATATGCAGCGGAACACCGGTTGTACACACCAGAGTAGAGGCCGGAATGACAATGACCAGTCAAACTCTAGTTCCACCAGCAAAGGTGTACCGAAGATCTGAACCATGCGTTCACGGCACAGCGGGGTTGACGGGAGCAGCTCCATTGCTCTGTGTCGCTGGAAAAAAACAACCACCGCGAATCAGAAAAAATAGCAGTAGTAGTCCGCCAATTAAAGCCAAAATAATTGGAAAGCCACCAAACACACTGGAAAAGAGAGAATGGATGGCTGATGGGATGACTCCGAAGACAGTCTGGAAGATGGGCACGAAACCAGACCCGACAGCCTTAAAGAAATGAACAATCCCAGTGGTGCTTGAAGCATTGAATATTCTCGATACCAACTCTCCAAAGTGTATGGGGAAATTGGTATTTAAAAGGGATTGTATCTCGGCTGATGATCTCGCAACCTGGAGAGCATACGTCTCTTTTGCGGATGTCAAGGCGACCTGTTTTTGAAACAATAGCGCCTTCAGTCTACTCAACTTGTCATAGTTCACATTAATAGTATCAATGTGGGGCCAGATTTCAGATACTTGTATCTCTCGTGTGGGGGGAAACAAAACATGGCCACAACACGTAACGACCTTCGTGACTGAGATTGCGTAGGCAATTCCAGGTCGCAAGCCGCAACAGCTGTCATCGCTCAGAAGAACATAACTCCCATTAGAAAGAACATGAAACACTGAACGAATCAAGGGGACGGGAGTACCCTTCAGAAAACAGGCCAAATTCGCGACCCCCGCATTGCAAAGACCGTGAAGAGACACCTGTTTGCATATCATGGAATGACGAACAGTAGTCTCACATTCACTTCCACTAAGAAAGACCTCTTGTTCGCCGTTCAGACAACGATACTCAAAGGGCAACTCCGACTCTTCCTTAATAAAGCTATCTCCCAGCCGTTCATATCGTCCCACTGCAAGATGTTTCAGGCAGCTTGAGAAACGAAACGTTGAAAACTGTAAATTAATAATGCCGTGTAAGAGCCAGATAGTTGAAGGACTCTGCTACCGTGAAGGGCAACTTATCTAATTTTTCTACTTGAAGCAAGGTGAAACGAGCCTCTCTTTTAGCCATTGTCACTTGTTCCCTGGAAAAATTAAAAGCAGCGAATAGTTCACTCCCATTAAGGTATTTCCATGTAATGTGGCCACTTTTCAGCGTCTGCAATGCCCAACTCAGCTGCATGATGGAACGCAGCTGTGTTTGCCCATGATATGACCGAGACAAATCAGTCTGAGTGATATCAATAGCAGATGACACTATATTCGACAGGGAATAAATCCTGTTGGATAGCGTGTTCATTCCATTGTCGACAACAGCCAATGTGTTTTCCAAATTCTCTTTATCAAGTTGCCGTAAACGTGCAGCAGCCTCAATTTGAGAAAGTTTCCAAATTTCACTATACATGGCATATAAAAAACGTTTCGAGCGTTGTTTTCTAGGACCTAATAGGAAATCTTGTAGGTCTATACTGTCAGAAAGAGTATTCAGGTGTTGTTTCACCGCTGTTAAGGTGTTCGTTTGTACCCATTGTTGGCACAGCTTGCCCACACTGTATGTTGTAATTATACCAGCATGCTGACCTGACAAAAAGTGAGGGTCTGGTCTATGAATGGAAAAAACCCCTGAAGGGTTCAAAAAACGCCTTTGACACTCATCAGTATCGGTGGGCCATACCAACCATCCCCCGGGACTGGAAAGTGAAGAATTATAGTCACCAGCCTTAACCAATGCATCTAGCCTTTCCTCAGAAACATTTAGAAAGTGTTGCCAATCTTTAAATTTTGTCGGTGTAGGGATACTGGGCGTGTTTAGATCCTTTATTTTAGCTAATCCCAGACATGATGTCTGCTCAACAGTGTCATTTAAAAAAATAATTTGCACAGGAATTAAGCAAGCTCGAAACAAAGCCTCCCTACCCTGTATCTGCCAATCTTGCGTCCCCCATACACTCTTCAAATCGATAGTGTTCTTCCAATATTCATAACCCTCAATCGAAAGTCGGGAAACAAAGGGATCTGAATAAATCAGTTTAGTATCTGTTAGCAACAATTTTCTAATGTGTGTCGTGGGTAATTTAAAATAATAAGATTTAGCTTTCGTTGTATCATGCCCAGAAAAGTATGTGAATTTGTCACTGTAATACTTTGGACTCCCAACCCGTGGTGTTGAACAATGTTCCCATTGTGTCTAGTTAAAAAGAGGCCTATATCTAGTTGCACGGTGCAGGTAGTGATGTCCCCAATTATTATAGCAGAACATTTCACCATAATTCATTGTAAAATCATATACATCATCACTTCCAAAAGCGGAGTAGTCCTTCATTTCAGTTAGCATGGAATCCACTGTTTGGACATCCCAATCATCAGAGACAACATTAGGTGTAATAACATCAGACATAGAAATTTTGAACACGTATGGTATTTGAATTATCTCTGTAGGCCCGTATATATCGAACGGAACTTTGTCCCAAACAATCCCATCAGAAATTGGAATAGCTGTAATATTGACAGGGGACAAATCACGTCGGACCTTATGTGATGAATGATGCGGTGTTAAAATTACATCAACAGGCTCCACTGAGGAGCGATCAGCAATATAGTGACCATTAATTAGTAAAAAGAAAACAGTCACAAAACCAATCCATAAAAACAATGCAATAAATGTCAAACAGAACCAGAGATAGTTCCATGGATATATCAAATAGTTCTTTTTAAGCCATTGATAGAACTTGCTACCTCTGGAAAGTTTGTCAGTCTCAGTTGAGGATGAATCTGAAGAAAAATCATCAATGTCCACAAAATAGCCAGAGGAAGTCTCCGCAAACACAGGACTCATCGAATTCCCATCCACTGTTCGTGGAGGTTCATGATAGATGACGTTACCAGTCGTGGAAGTGTTCGTGTAAAATACAGCCAAATCCTGTAGCGGTGTGTTCTCCGAAGTTGTTACAGGAACCAACAAAAGTTCATTTTCCGCCCTCCCCATGGTCGAGGAAGTGTCGGGAACAGCAGTTGACATAGTTGCATAGTCAGTAGCAGCGATGGTCATCCTACTATGTAGAGGGATGTCCTGTTGGGTAGTGAGAGGGGATCGGGAACCACCCAAGGGACCTCCTGGTCTACTGTGAAGAATCGGCCACATGGTGTAATTTGATGTCATCAATGGAGATGAATCTGTTTGATTTGGAACCAGACAATGGCGGAAGGATGACAGTCCTGGTGCCTTTTATCCCCAAGACCGGTACAGGTGCTCTGTATGCTGGACCAAACTCTTTTCTCACAGCGATCTTCTCACGAACCAGATCCCCAACGTTAGGAATCCAGCCAGTCGAAGTTTTCGCCAAATCCCTTATTCCCAAGGTGGCAGCGCTTGCAGATGATTTATCATCACGGAATTGTTGAAGCTCCTGTAAAACAGCGAGACGTTCTTTTATGTCAAATGGTGTTTCTGCTGCCACCATACTAGGGGCATCAAGATCGGGTACATACATAGTTGTCCCAAAGAGAACCTCATATGGAGACTTTCCCCTCAAGGACCGTCTTGGCAGATTATTCAGTGCTCTCTGGATCCCATATAGGTGATGTAACCAACTACGGCCTGAACCTAATACTCGAGCTGTTAAGGACTGCTTTAGATCACGATTCCGCCTCTCCACGACCGAATTTCCCTCGGGATGGTATGGTGAGGAGTAATGGAGTTCAACACCCATCGTCCTCATGGTGTCCCTGAAAGCCTTAGAGGCAAATGCAGGGCCCTGGTCCGAATGGAATGCTGCAACCGCATATGTACCGATAAAGATCAGCAAATCTTTTATAACAGTCTGGGCGTCAGCCGACCGCTGTGGCCATACCCACAGGAATCTAGAACAGGAATCTACAGCCACTAAAATGTATTTGTATGCACCATCAGGTTGCAAAGGACCACAATGGTCCAGGTACACACAATGGAGTGGTTTGTCTGACACTAAGAGAGATGTCTGCGGAGGGCGTCTGATATTCAAGCCCTTAATCTGCTGACAAATGTCACAGCAAAGGACATACTGTTTAGTCCTTCTGCATAGACCAGGCCACCAGTACCGTTGTTGTAGAATGGTGATAATGGCCTTTATACCAGTGTGTGCAGAAGCGACACCCTCATGTGCAGCTGTAATCAGTTCCAATCTTTGATCATCATTTGGGATCACTCGATCACCAACATCAGGAATTGTTGCAAAAGCAACATTCTGTGCACTGATATGATATGTATAGTTCGTAGGGTATCCTTTCGGAAGGGGCTTGCCTGCAGCCGAGGCTTTAACGGCAATCAGTATTTCACTATCCAACCTCGTCCGAGAACGAGTCACTGCAGCCACAGAAGCCGTAGCTACTGAAGCTTTGGCTGCTTCGTCAGCCAATGTATTACCGGCAACATGTATTCCTACACGTTGGTGCCCCAATGTATGAACTACATGGACACATGGCAGCTTACCCATAAGATCAGCCACCCTTCCCCACAACATTTTGTGTTTAATGGTGTTCCCTTTAGAATCTCTAAACCCGTTTAGTATCCAATGATTGAGATATTCATTGTATGACTGGACGCAGTAATACGAATCACAGACGATCAAAGTCTATGTTCCTGGCTCCGAATGTTCGAGCGCTAGAAGAAGAGCCTTAAGCTCGGCCAACTGGGCTGTGCAGTCCCCTAAGGTCTGAGTGTACGTTTTATGAGGATGAAAAACTCCGTCTTCCATTATCCCGCACACGGCTGCACAAGCTGCCGAGTATTGATGTTTAGTACCCACAGCCGGTTGTGCCGATCCGTCAGTGTAAATGATGGTATCATAACTGTCTATTGGCAATATGTGTAATGGAGCGGGGTACTCCTGTTCATACTGGAGAAATTCTTGTGTCTGAAGTCTTGGGTCAAACACATAATCAACATCAGTGGCGGTCAGAGATGTTGCCCATTGAATCCAGCGTGGATGCAATGCCTTAGCGTTAGGAACGCTCGCTTTAGTGACAGCCTCTAAGGCCGGAACCGGGGAGACAACAACAATGCGTTTCCCCTGGGCAAGCGGTCTCTCCTTTATGACGGCAATCTGAACTGCCGTCAGAATTTTTTCAGTAGGAGCAAAACTCTCTGCATTGGAGTACAAATGTGATTTGTATGCTATTGGCACTGTGTCACCCTCATTAAAGGTGACATAGGTAAATCCTAGAGCACCAGCTATTATTCTGATGACCAAATTCGTTTTATTGTCCCGTGTGTACAAGTGTCTAGCTCTTAGCATGTCTTGTTGTATGTCCCTCCTTAGGATGTGTGTGTGTTCAATTGTCCATCGCCTGCTAGAATAATTGGGCTGAATTAAGTCATATAGTGGCTTTACGCGTTCAGCATAATCTGGAATATATGTTCTGCCAAAATTAAAGAAACCCAGTAATGACGGCAATTTCTTAAGCGTGTTCGGAGGCTGTAGCTGAGCACACTTCTCTAGGAAGTGCCGGGCCAGGCTCTTCCCCTCATTTGATAGTTCATATCCTAGGAACAATACACTAAGAAAGGCTATCTTGCTTTTCTTAAAATTAAATTTATATCCGAAGGTGGCAAATCCCAAAATTATCCGATCGACCCTGGCAAGATGAATGTCAAGGGTGTCATCAGTGAGATAGATATCATCCACATATGATAATGCCTCGGAATCAAGCTCCTGTAAGATTGATGGGACACGGGCTGAAAACAGTCCTGGGCTGTTTTTATAGTCTTGTGGTAAACGACAAAAGCGTTTCTGAGAACCATAGGAAAATGCACTTAGGTCTCTACTTTCATGTGCTAAATTCTGGCAGAAAAAACCATTAGATATATCCAATGTAGTTTTGTATTTTTTACGCACTATATTATTAATTAGCGCTGTGCTGTGTGAATTTTGTATAGCATAAGTGCGTGCATGACTATTCAAGTGCCTATAATCAACCACTATTCTATATGAATGATTAGGTTTCGCAATGGGAAATAGCGGATTATTCATTGCCGATGTACAGGGCTCAATTACTCCCTGGTATTCAAGTTGTGACAGTATCTCCGTCACTGGAGCTTTTGCTTCATGTTTAACAGGGTATTGTGGCTGCGGGTGTGGTGTAGACCGAACGGGAATAACATGACAAGGAGAGTCCTTGTCCCATCCTACATGATTACGGTATAATGCAGGTGCCTGTGCTAAAGCCCATTCAGCAGCATATGCTTGTTTGTCTGTCTCCGGAACAAGATCGGAGAAAGAAGGCAAAATGACATCTTCCCCATGTGGGAGCATGCGGACATGTTCAGGTGGCCAGTCTCTCTCGGCCAACAGGATATCACTAGTAAGTTCATCCCAAAATATTACACTAATAATGCGTTCCACGTCTCCCTCTATCTGAATTGTTAAATCAAAAACCCGATTGGGTGGGAGTACGCGGCCATCCGCCATTTCAACTGCGATGTAATCGCTAGTTGCTGTCGCATCCAGATGATCTTTCAGACTCTGGCGACATATCGTGACCTCTGCCGCGCTGTCCAACAGAGTCACTGCCCACCTCTTGTTCCTCAACAGTGTTCTCAATACTACCGGCATTTTTAATGGTCAGTGCAGCCACTTTTTTCTTTTTAAATTGTGGCTTTTGTTGAGGAGTCTTTTCTTCTTTTTTAACAGTAGACTGTGGCGAGTCTTTCTTTTCTTTCATGTATTCCGGACGTCGATCTTGATGGCCCCCTCTCTCGCTACGTCTATCCGGTGCGTCCTGAAAGGAACGAGAAGGACGTGAATCAGTATATCTGTCTGGAGTTCTAATGTTATCCCTATTTCTGAGATTATATCTCCTTTCGGAGTACTCCGGATGAGGAGAATCAGCTCTTTTGTTTCTCCTATCCTTGAAATCTTTTTGTTTTTCCCAGCGCTTCTTAGAGTCCTCTTGTGCCAGCTTCGTACCTTCCTTATGGGTGGTATTTGGTAATTCCAATTTTCTAGGTTTGGCTCCCAAACCATCCTGTCCTATACTAGTATAGGTATCAGATATTATTCTCGGCAGCTGTCTCTCTTGTTCCATATTTGGAGTTTCCCGGAGACGCTGGCGTATTGCCAGTGCCACCGCTTCCCCTTTAATATTACTTAATATTATCGAAGAGACGGCCTCAAAGTTACGCATCAATTTCATCCCCAGATCCAGGGCCGGTGCGGCCCCATGTTCATTTTGTATTTGTTTTAACACTTCCGGTAAATTGGCAAGTGTAGGGATACCATGTGTGGTAGTATAAACGGCAGCGAAGACTGTACCCCATATGGCACATTCATCCACTGAGGGAACCATCCCAAACGGCAAGCACATAGTGAGCAATCTATGTTTGTCCTGCGGCCCCGTATGGGGGAACACAGCTTCCAGCTGATTTGTTTTCTGGGCAATCCAGAACGGTATTTTTTCCCGTTCCGAGGGCACTTTACCCATAATGGTATGCACTGTTTGTGTATTAATCCTGGTAGCTAGTTGATATCCACCAGCTACTGGCGGTGCTGGACGCGCTGGGGTAGTATTCAATGTTCGCATCACGAACTGAACCAATCGTCTATAAAATGCCACTAATTCATTATATAATATTCGCAAATCTGCGATCGGCATATTCAGGATGCCTGGGTGAGGTGTATATGTGGCAAACATAGGCCATGTAGGTCCCTCATTACTTAAAGGTCCTAGCCTCACCCGTCTTAGTACTTGTGGTAGGGCGCCTTCAAACCAGTTCTGGTGCTCTTGATATGTGAGCGATATTTCATGATACTGGTATGCTTCGTATCTTACGGGCACGTCCGCAATGTCATATGTGTGAAATGTGTGCGTCCGTGGGTCAGCATCAGGAAAAGCAACCCAACAGTAAAATGTTTCTGTTTGGTAGGCTTCACTCGCTTCTACAATCAGAGTAACATCCCCGCCCTTTGCCGTAAGGCCATGCGCTATTAAATGTTGTGTAAGTGCATTTCTAGCATTTGCAGGAATGTCTATGGTATTGGCCATATTTGTTTTAGAGAAACGGAACACCAAATTAGGGGAAGCTTTTCCTTTTGTGAGTTCGAGCTCGAACAACCTACAGCCTAAGCAGGTGTTACCTGTTTGGCTGAGGAGGATTCTCCCAAAGACCACGGACGTCTCCGTATAATGGAACTGAGGGTACCTGTTGTCTGTGAGACAGTGATAGTCAGGGTATCCGTAAATTAGTGCCTAAACACCATCGTTGGTGGCGCCATGTCGTAGCTTGGACTCTTGCTCTGAGCAAGACTGCTGGTCTCAGGATGACAGTACTTTCATTTGTAGGTGACTAAGGGCCTAATTCAGACTCGGCCGCCCGCCAAAGTCCCGCCGACAAATGACCGCACCGCGGTCAAAAGACCGCAGCGGCCATTCTTACATTTCCGCTGGGCCGGCGGGCGCTCTCCAAAAGAGAAAGCTACCGACCATCCTCCGAATTATGACCCTAGCCGGAATTCCGCCAGAAGGCTGGGGGAATTCCAGCTAGAGTCATGGTGGCGGATGGCGGTAAGGTGGCGCTGCTGCCAGCAGCAGCGCCACACCAGCAGAACGGCGCCGACCGTATCATGAGCCATGATACGGCCTGGCTGTGTTTTGCTGGCGGGCGCTGCTGCTGGCAGCAGCGCCGTGTCGCTTCTCCTGCTGGAGGACCCCCTGCAAGCAGGTAAGTCAGGTTCTCCGACAGGAGAGAGGGGTGTTGTGTGTGTGTGTGTGTGGGTGAGTGTGTGACTGTTTTTGAATGCGTGCATGCATGTGTAATGCGTGTGTGCATGAATGGGTATGTGTTGGAAAATGGGTTATTGGTAGGGCAGGTAGGTATCTACACCTAGCAACAAGCCACTAACCTCCACATAGGTACAGTTAGGTCTCAGTAAATTAATCCCAGCTCAACCCTTGGTAGCTTGGCAACGAGCGTCAAGGCTTAACTTAGGAGACAAAGTGTAAAGCATTCAAATATCACAAAACAGTAATTAAATAAAACACAGGAAACAGTTTAAAAATCCAAAACCAATTTATAAAAATAGTTTATATTTTTATCTTTAAAATGACACAAAAACGATTAAAATCGGTTCAGGGGAACCGGAGATATGAATTTTTAAAGAATTATTACTTTTCTAGCGCTTAGAAACAAAAAGCGCCAATCGGGTCATCTGGTTGCACCTCGACCGGGGCAAAGTCAAACTTTCAGGCCGACCGCGATGGAGCCCTGCTCGGCTACAGGTCGCGGGAGGCCTCGGTTAAAAAGTTACCTTCTGACTTAGTCTTTATTTTGAAGTTTTTCTTCACTGGGACGAACCTGCCAGTTGAATCCGACCTCCTGGAGCCCTTGTCCGGATACGCGATGTGGGTTTCCTCGGTGGAGACTTTTACCTTCGGACTTAGTCGTTTTTTCGAGATGAAAATCCTTCGACCGGGGTAAACCTGGATCTTGATCCGACGTCCATGGAGCCCTTCTCGGATACGATGGCTGGGAGGTCCCGGTCAACTTTTTACCTTCGGACTTAGTCTCTTTTTTGGATGGTTTTCTTTACCGGGACGAACCACGAAGTCAGGCCGGGTCGCGGTTGAGGCAAGCCGGCTAGAATTTCCGCGGCGGGTCGGTCCCTCTCTGGAGCTTTTTTCCAAAAATTCTCAAATCTTTTCCAAACTTCTGGGGCTTCACCCAGATGTTCTTTTAAGGTTCTTTTGGGGTCCACAGCTCACCCCCAGGGTCCAGAAGTTCTGTGATGGTCCTTGGGGGGTGCGGACTTCAACTCCCAGAATGCACCTGGCGCAAACTCCTTTTTGGCCACTGGACAGTGGTCAGCTGGTCGCTTTCTTCAGGAGTTGGTGCAGGGGACTCTGGTTAGCAATTTTTCACCTGTAGCAAACAGGGAGTCCCTCCTTGAACCAGTTGAAGCCAGGCAAAGTCCTTCTTGTGGTGAAGCCCAAGTGTGCAGCTGGTGCAGTCCTTCTGAGTGCAGGTTCCAGGTGCAGGCCAGGGGTCCAGCAGGGCAGTCCTTCTTCTTCTTTAGTTCCTTTCTTGTTGAATTCTGGAGGGGATCTGAGGTGTGGGGGCAGGTCTGCCAGTTTTATTCTTGCTCCTGGGTGAAAAGCAGGGGGGCCCTGGTTCTCCAATCAGGTACAGGGTCGTCCCCCTGTGATGACCACTTCCTGGGAAGTGTGGCAAAAATCCATCCCAAAAGGCAACAGTCTCTAAAAATCCAACATGGCTGAATCTGATTTTTGGAGGTTACATCTGGCTGAGCCCACCCACTGGTGTGGCTAAAAATCATAAACACACCCCTCTCCTGCCCTCTCCTAATCTAATCAAGGGGGCACCTAATTGTCTGGGGTTGCAGGATGTGGGGGTGTTGCTGGGTGCTGCAAATGTCCTTCTCTGCCTTTGAAGACCAGTTTGGCAGCCCTCCCCCTTCCTGCCTCACCATCTGCTGAGGGGAGATTCTCTCCCCCAAGCACATTCCTTTGTGTGAAGCCAGGCCACTTCACACCTAATCAAGGCAGCCTGGCAGAAGCTGCTGCAGGCTGGCCAATCAGAGCACAGCAGCAAAAACAATGCAGAGCTGAAATTGGCAACTTTTTAGGTAAAGTCTAAACTTTTTACCTGAACAAGTTATATTAAATCCAACAACTGGAAGTTGTGGGATTTATTACAACAATTAATTTGATACCAAATTCTTGGTATGTAACATTTAAGGAGACTTTAAAATTTAAAATAAAGTCTGCCCATTCTAGCCTATGAAGGCTATTTACTTCAATGAGGGAAAAACGAATTTGGCTGTTTTTACCTCACCAGGGCTTATAAATCTATTTTTATAAAGTCCCTGCTTATAGTTACATGGCACCCAGCCCTAGGGGCACATAGGGCACACCTTAGGGGTGACTTATATGTAAAAATAAGGTAGTTTAAGACTTTGGAAGTACCTTTAATTCCAAAGTCGAATTTGCATATAACTTTAATTTAAAAGCAGCCAGCAAGGCAGGCTTGCTTTTAAAATGACACTGGGCACCTCAGCAGTGCACCTAGGTGTGCACCACCTATGCTGTGGTCCCTAAACCTACATGCCCTACCATATACTAGGGACTTATAGGTAGGTTGACTTAGCCAATTATAATTAGCCTAATTTGCATATCCATTTTACACAGAGCACAGGCCCTGGGACTGGTTAGCAGTACCCAGGGCACCATCAGAGTCAGGAAAACACCAGCATAAAGTGGAAAATGGGGGCAAAAAGTTAGGGGGCTTCTGCAATCAGCCCTGTTTTCTCACACAAGACCCCCCCAGCCCACACGCCCAGGAGACTCAGCCCAACCCTGGGAGAGTCTTCCTGGCTTGTTAGGTGAGGAAGACAGTGAAGAAAACTGGCTGTCCCTTTGCAGGGCCTACTCTGCCTTACATCCTCCTGTCATGGTCACTCCCTCTGGGTAGTGAAGCCATCCCAACAGTGAAAGGACCCATCTCAAACTGAAACTTCCCTCTAGGGGGGTCTTCCTCCTCTCTCTCTGCCAACTTGGGTAGTGAAATGCGTGTGTGTATGGGTGTGTATGTGGGTGCATGTATGTGTGTATATGTCGGGGGTAGGAGGGGCAGATTGAGGGAGGGCCCTGGGGAGGAGGAAGAGGGGGGCGGGGGAGACCCCTATCAATGCCAGGGAAGGAATTCCCTGGCACTGATAGTGCCTACCGCCATGGTTTTTATGGCGGTTCAGAAACCACAGACACCATGGCAGTGGGCGGGGTCAAAATGCCATGGGCGGCCTAGTGACGGCTGCCGGGCTGGAGACTGTAGTCTCCAGCTCGACGGTCGTTACCACCATGGCGGACGGTGTATTAACTTGGCGGTTTGGCTTTGGCCAAACCACCAATGTCATAATAGTGGCGGTATGTACCGCCAGCCTATTGGCGGTACTACCACCACTATTACACTGACCGCCGGGGTCATAATGACCCCTATCGTCTTTTGTCTTTTTTGCTTCTTTTAAGGAGCTGTAAAAACTTGTCAAATTGATTTTCATTTTGGAGCGTCTGCTTTTCTATTGCAGCTCAGGATGTTGACAAATTTCAGAAAAAGGGACTGTGTTTGAGGTTGAGTCTGTTGTATTCTTTATGATTCATTTCCTGGTCCCCAGGCACTTTGGAGAAAAATTGGGAAAGTTGGTAAAGCAGACTGAGAAGTTGTTAACAGCTTTTATCTCCAGTAAGGATTCAACCTTCTATAAGCTCTTCTTCTTTACCTCGATTAAAGACCCAAAGTAATTTTTGCTCTGTTGCCATGAGATAGGGTATGCTACCAGACTTAGGGGGTCATTGCGACCCCGGCGGTCATTGACCGCCGGGGCAAAGGTCGGCGGGAGCACCGCCAACAGGCTGGCGGTGCCCCGCAGGGCATTCTGACCGCGGTGGTTTGGCTGCGGTCAGAACAGGAAAACCGGCGGTGTCCCGCCGGTTTTCCGCTGCCCTGAGGAATCCCCCATGGCGGCGCAGCTTGCTGCGCCACCATAGGGGATTCCGACCCCCTCACCGCCATCCTGTTCCTGGCGGTTCCGACCGCCAGGAACAGGATGGCGGTGAGGGGTGTCGTGGGGGCCCCTGGGGGCTCCTGCAGTGCCCATGCCAATGGCATGGGCACTGCAGGGGCCCCCGTAAGCGGGCCCCACTTTGAATTTCAGTGTCTGCATAGCAGACACTGAAATTCGCGACGGGTGCTACTGCACCCGTCGCACCCTTCCCACTCCGCCGGCTCCATTCGGAGCCGGCTTCCTCGTGGGAAGGGGTTTCCCGCTGGGCTGGCGGGCGGCCTTCTGGCGGTCGCTCGCCAGCCCAGCGGGAAACACAGAATGGCCGCCGCGGTCTTCTGACCGCGGTGCGGTCATTCGGCGGTTCCCGCCAGGCGGGCGGCTCCCGCCGCCCGCCGGGGTCTGAATGACCCCCTTAGTAAGGTCATCCTCCCTTGCACCTGGTTTATGGAACTCATGACAATATATCCTTTTACCCTCAAGATGTTTCCCAGTGATTCCATCTAGTAGGTAGCTGGGTGTTGTCTTTTAGGTTTCACTTCAATATCGAGGGACGGTGTAAGAGATGCTACTGTGTTGAGAGTGATCCAGCAGACTATGGTCTAGACTTCACCTGCACTCCATCAAAACCAGGATGCACCAAAAATCATGGGCAACAGTATCACACAGGAGAGCAGAGTTTTAACAAGGGGAGACATGATAAATCGTGGGTATGTGAATGCATTTATTAGTGGTATCTCTTTTTCAGGTAAAATGTTTGCAGTAGATCATTCCTATCACGGTTCCAGGAGACTACCTGTCTTCAGTATGTATTTATTTATATAGTTTACATTATTTATGTATTTATTCAGGTTTTCGTATGCAGTGTTCTGTCACTCTTGTAGTTTCCCGGTGTGCAGCATATGATTCCTAAATGTACGTTCAAGTGAAGATGAGTTACTGTCAAAACCACCATGTCATAAGCAATGTATTACATTTTAAAATGTCTGATTCGATCTCATGGAGTGTGGTAAGGAATACCTCAGTTTAGGCCTTGAATTTGAAACAAACTGCCACCATGTTTCTCAAGATAGTGTTTTTTTACCACCAACTGGTGGTAGCTAGCAGATATGAGATGATGGGTAGGGGATTGGTTTAGGAACTGCTGAGAGAGAAAAGTAGGGCTACTTCTGTATACATTTTTGTGAATGAGAAATGATGATTTCCATTGAAATCTTTTTCCAGTGCTCTGAGACATGATCACTTTTTGAGACTGAATAGGAGACTGACAATGATATGTTGTGTTTGTGTATTGCTTTATTTGTGAAGCTTTTGGTCTTGCCTACAGATGCCAGTGCCAAGGGTTGGCATGCAGCTTTTTGCTTTTCAGGGGATGCCTATGTTTGACCTTGTGATTGGTATGCCTTCGTAATGGACAGCGTTGAGTGCAATTTGGATGGCGATGAAGTCCTTTTTGTCAACAATTGTCTGAGACAACCATCCCGGTTTAAATTGGCAATCGATTGGTAATTGTATACATTAACATAGAGGGGAATTAGGGTCAAGATTTACTCTACATTCGAATTGACCGTATGCAACACAAAGTGATGTGTTGGAGCAGCACTGTGCAATGCAAATAGTTGCAAATGGCTGTGCAGATTAACTTTTTTGGCACATATCATTTGGCACTGAAAAGATTATGCAAATGCATTTTATAATTGGGTTTGTCTCATGGAAGGCCAGCTTCCCAATAATCTGTGCACAGGGACCCTAATATGCTGGAAACAGTGCAAGCGCTAGTTGATTCTCATACAGAGACAGATCCACAAAGATACCATGACCTCATTTTGAACAAAATCGCAGTGCCAAGAGAAAGCAGGGTAAAACAATGGACACGTGGAATACCACATGGTATTGCTGCATGTAAGTTGTGTAATTGGCTTGAAATGACACGTTACACAGCTTACCCTTAGGTGATTGTCCTTTCATTGTGACCTATGGAATGGGCATAACAGGCACATTTTGGTACTTAACATACCAAAATCTGCATGTCGATGCAAATGCTGATCATTTTAATCCCTTTTATTTAAGTCCGACAGGTTTTCTCCTTCGAAATTTAACAGCATTTTTTATTGCACTCGGAATATACTCGATATGTTCAGTAATCGACATATATATTAGTAGTAATCGGCCCACTCTTAATGAGAGCCATTAAAAAAGCGTCATGCAGTGTAGTCAATTACTTTGTCTGTACACTACTTACAAATATGGTCCTGTCCAGGTTTTTCCATTTGTGCAACATAGTTTCATGAAGCCATATGCTTGTTAATATTAGTTAACTTGTGCCCAGGTCTCCAGCTTCAGCTCAGTTGGCCCATTCTCATCTATAATGGGTGGAGCACTCCTTCTTTTTAAATAGACGTTGTACCTTCAAAAGGTAGAGAATGTTCAAACCAATACCCTATGTTAGCTTTTTCTGTCCTAGGTGACCTTTTTATTCTGTTCTGAGGTGTTCAAAGACACAGTGGAACAGTCAGGAATCTAGGCATTGACATGTTTGCATCTTTCCAGAGTTACCTACTGCTAAGGTTCTCCTTAAGGGCAATGATTGCATGTGAAATTAATCCTCTGTCAGCAACTTAGCTCAAGGGTTATTGCTTGCCATCCCTCATTTTCCTCTCATTCCTCTCATTCCCAGATTTCACAACATCAGGAGTGAGAGATCATCTGTTGAGAGATCATCCTTTTTGGACGCACAAGTTTTGGCTTCCCGTTTGATACTTTAACTTGAACGGTTGATTTCTCTCTTCCAATCCCCACTTGATAAGCACGGAGTGTTCCACTTTCAGTTGTTCCAGTTGACTCTGATGTCATAAAGCCTCAATGAATGTATTTAAACATAACTTGGGACTGACGTTTGACGAGGACAAGGACTTTGAATGCTGTTGGTGCCAAGGTCCAGCCTGGCAGGACAAAAGCAATGTCTGAGTGGGAACTCCAAAGAAAGTGAATCAAGCAGCCATATGACTCTGCAATCAGCGGGAAGCTACGGAAACTACTAACATATGTTTCATCTCAGGATATAGGTGGTGACAGAACTACTGAAGGATTATGCCTGTAGATCAATCTGTGCTGCACCTTCTCAGGATGCACTAACCTTGTGCATGAAATTGAATTTTGGCACTGAACTCTTCTGCTTCCCACTACCTCCACCAGTGACCACATACCCAGGAGTATGAGGGTAAGTGGGCTAAATGGTTAAAGGTAATCTAATAAGAGAGAAAACGGAGACACTGGACTCTGCAACTTTGACTCGTCGTTTTTAACTGGTCAATAATGTGTGCATGATATAGTGCATTTCTACAGGCAAATAAATATCTTTTGTAACCTATCATATGGAGTTCTGCTCCTTAACTGTAATAATGAAAGACTATAACTTAGCAATATTTTTGTGGAATCAACTCTCTGTACTTTGACATGCACCTTTCAGGTTCTAAAAACAAAACATAAAAATAATGACTACCTAAATACAGGTTCATTTACAGTTCTCCCTATGACTTGAATAAATACCTCAAGCTTCATTACCATGCACTCTTTGTGAAAGATAAGTGGTAGTTTCTACTTGACTCTTGTGGTACTACAAGGTAATGAACAATACTAGTATTGTGCTGCTCCCTTATTTAGCAATTTGTGTAAACATACTAGAAATCTAGGCCCAGATTTATGGGCTTTGTGTTGCGGGTAGCGCAGGAAGTCACCTTGCTGGGCAGCCTTGTGTCACAGAGAAAAGATAGGAATGTGTCCTAATAACCAATACAGCAGATTCCTCTCCTTCCCCCAGTGCTGGCGCTCCTTTGGCTGTCAAGTGCCAATGCAGGCACCCTTGGACAATGGTGCAAGGGTGCCTCAGTTGGATGCAGGATTGTTTGTGTGCAGGAAGAGGAACCTTCCTGCATAAAAACAAACCTGGAGGTTTTTTCCTCTTTCCTTGTGTGCTGCAGAATGGAGCACACGTATAAAGGGGAAAAAACGAGGAGAAATAAAAATATTTCTTCTCGCTACGCCTCACCTGGGTAGGTATAGGGTTTTGAGGCATTCCATTAAGAGGGTTAGGTTTCCAAAGGTATTAACTTGGTTCTCCATTCAGAAAGAATATTTGAGATCCTAGGACACTAGTAGTAAATTACATAATCCATCATGGATGCTGCTCGGTAAGTACTGATTGTGGGAACCAAAGAGAAGGAATCAACCTCAGTACAGTAGCTATTCTCAATAATTCCCGCATTACCTATTTAGTCCAGGGCTATCACATATTACCAGCTTAACACATTCTAAAAACGCAGTAGTTCTCCAGTAAAGTTTTCTCATGCATTTATGTGCAATGTTGATTTGCTTTATTTACCACCAAGCAATGTTAACATGAGGGCACTCGAGAACTAGATATAAACATAATGTGACATGACGTGATGTAACATACTGTAACATGACATAAGATAACATGTCAGTGACTGTACCCTCTGGTAGCCTCCCAAAATAGACCAAAGAAGATTGTTGGGGCCATGGCTAAAATTCCTCTTTTAAACTTGTCTCTTTCTTGACTCTAAGGCTAGTGTATTTTATCCCCTGGGCTAGTTTAGTGGAGTCCTTGTTCTGTATTCTCAGCCGAGATTGTTAAACTATTCTGTACCCTATTTTTACTGGATGTGTGACTCTCTGTGCTGCTTTTCTATGCCACAATAATTGTGCTCTGGGCCTTCAGTGATACTTTAAAATTGGTTCCACATAACTTTCATATTTAATGTCAGTAAGGCCAATGTAAGTTGGCGCAGACATTGTGTCAGTGATGTGAAAGTTAAATGTCATACATTGGCTGCAGTGTGAATTTACACCACCCACATATAGCACACAAATATGGGGCTGACAGCAGCACCACTTTGTTCTGACTGGGGTTCCAGTTTGAAAGCACTGCAGTGACTCACGGGAAGTAAAAGTGCCTTTGCTGCGTAGGTAAACCTATTTCTATATAAAATTATATCACCCTCTAAGTTGCTTTGCAAGCCCACAGGGCTTGGAGCTATTTTTATACCAGGGTGGCACATAACATATTTGAAAAAGTGTGCCCCCAAAATAAATAAGTATACAAAACCTCTTTTTACTGTGTGGCCAAGTTACTTTCTCCATGAACAGGCCTAAGTTAAATAAAACCTGCAATTTCTATCATCGGCTGGGAAAATGATTGCAAAGGAATCAAAATTATGTTCTACTTAGTTTAAAAATCTAATGTCATGGTGAAAATAGATTTGTGATAACTTTTGTGGCAAAAACAGCTTTAATAAAATGTACTTTCTTCTGCTTGAGCCCAAACTGCCATGTAAACAATTTTTCCACTCATCTCAATTCCAGAGACTCAATAATTCTTGCTCTTGTTAATTGATAGACCTGGGTAAAAGTTTAATTATGCTGAAGTATTTGGAGTAATTTTAGTAATTGTGCATTACTCTTTTGATATAAAATTACCAAACAAAAAATTACACAATTATGCCTGGTTGTGTAAATATGAATAAGATGGCACAAAAATGCTACTGTAGGGGCACATTAACAACAAACTTAGTGAGCACCTGCTGGCTGCTGCTGTTCATGTTCTGTTGCATTTAGCACTATCTTCTTAGCAGGACATGCATTCTCAGGTTCATTTTGAACACAAGGGTGCAATTTGAGCCAAGTAAATAGCGCCAAATGCTCTGTTATGCACCCTGTGTAATTCTGCATAATCTTTGTTAATTTTAATGTGATATCATGTAATTATACCACAGCAAAATACATGAGTTCCAACCACCCCTATTAATGACCCTGTTCTCTAGAGGGCAATAGACTGACCCATGAACCGAAGAAATAAGAGGTGATGTCAACAACTGGACACTTAGAGATTAACCTTCTTTGAAGGAGACTGACACAGTTGGCACAAGAAAGGCAATTTACACACTGCCGCTTTTAAGTTGGTAATACTCCCATTCATTACTCTTAGACCTCTGCCTCGAATCCCAGCAGATGAAAAATAAATCTAGATCATGACAGAGGTCAGTGGACCTCATTTAAATAGGGCAATGCTTTTGGGAGTGCCAAAAGCCCTTCAGATAGAAGAAGGGGTCAGGCTATTTGGATTCATGACTTCTGGAAATTTTCACAGTCAAACCAAGAGGAAGTGCTGCAAAGGTAAGTCGGCATAGGCAAAGTAAATAGACTGGACCCAATAGGGAAGATTTTCCATTCACTGGCTACAGCACAGGAAAAGAATGGAAGCTCCTCTTCCTAACACTTCTGGACCTGAGAACACAACACTGGAAGAAAGTAAACCCACCTGGAAGAAATGGACTCTGACTCCTGACAACTGCTTGCACCCAGCAACTGAAACTGCTTTCCCTGGGTCAGATAGCTGGCCACCTATTTGTAAGGCATCCCTCTTCTTGAATTAATAACCTGCTTTCTGACATTGCTGACAGATGGTGGGATAGGACTATGTCCAGCAGTTACTTCTTAGTTTAAACAACTGAGAAATTAAAAATAATTCTATGCAAAAATGTAGTTTTAATTTTTGCTTGGCAAGAAACAGTATTTTTTATTTTTATTGTCATTTTTTTTTTTCATTGTTGGTCAGCGTTTTGTAAGATGACATTTGGGAATAAGCAGGATGATCTTGTATTCTGGCTATCCTTACATTGGTGGAAATGAAGGCGATAAGCAAGGAAAGGAAGCTGAGGATATCATAAATCCAAGAAAAAAGATTATGAAAATGCTCTCAGGGCTTGGCAAAAGATCCTTAAAGGACACATTATCTCAGAAAAATTGAGAATGAGAAGTTGAAAAGTCACTAGGGTGGATGAATAAATTACCTGAAAGAGCAGCTTCACCTTTATTGTCCAGGGCTGGGGGTAATGTACCCTTTCACAGTTGGTTTCCGTCAGAGCTGGCGGATAGCTGATTGGCACATGAGAACAAGAAGGCTGAGAAGGACTTGAAACTGAAACTGACTACACATGCCCTTGTTGAGAAAGAGGCATGCCTGGCCTTTGAAGAGAAAATAGCTGCAGATCCCCTGACCGATTAGGAGTAAATATCAGCCTGGACTCTGAAGGAGTCAAAAGCCAGGCACTTACCCTAGGAAAATTGAGGATGGCAACTGAGAAGCAGGTAGCTTCAGCCTTGCAGCTATGGAGAAGCAAGCAGTAGCCACCCTGGTACAGGAGGAGAGGCGATTAGCCTTGAAGAAATGGAAAGTAATACTAGGCCATAGAGATGAGCCAGGCCAAGGTTGAATCACAATCCCAGAAAACATCACAGTTGAGTGAAAATGTGGCAGATGATTTGAACTGTTTAAGAGTGGTCATTCACAACATAGTCTTCTTACAGATGTTGTGCCTAGCCTTGTGGTTTGGAATGATATAGATAAGTATTGCCTATGAGATTGTTATAAAAATGCAATGTTATATAAGAATGAATTCAAGCTATCTTGTGGGGACACCAGACAGGATCTGGAGGCATCAGACAGGATCAGTGCCCAAACATGAAGCAGTCCTAATCCACAAATGTACTTTTATTCCTGAAAACTGTTACGAGATGTTTAAAAACACCCCAAAAGAGCCACATTGATGACCACAGAGAGGGTGGTTTAGGCTACCAGCAGAAGACAAAAAATTAGGACCTTTTAGGACCTCAAATGTTTGAAGAGTGGAAGGGGTCCCATCTCACTTCAAGGAAGCAGGATGCCAGAACCAATGGGAGAAGAAGCCCTTTGAGAGGAGAATTAGGCTTTGGGCTATTAAAGGGCTTTCATAGTTATTGGTCAAGTCACAAGAAGCCATACTCCTTGTGCCCCAGGAAGGCAGTCACTAGTGGAAATCCTTAGGGAATGCAAGTACAACATTCCTTTGTGGTGATTGCCAGAATGAGAGGTAGAGCATACCCCTATGTCTCTTAGTGATGGTGAATGAAGAAGAAAAGTCTGTGATCCCTGAGAGGCCTAGGAAGTACTTCCAGAGAGCCACAGTAAATGTGGTTTCATGTCACTTGTCTGTGGGATACTATGCAATTGGGACACTAGTGATGGAATGGTTTTTCTTCCCAGAACAGTACATGCAGGGAGAGATCTTTGTAGATAAGGACTGCCCATGTGATGTGGTAGTTTGACTGCCCTATGGTCATGGTCTCCTTAAACTGAAGGAAGATAGTTACCCAGAGTACGCTAGCAATGTGTCCCCAGTTACCTATAGATCACATACTTGGTAGTTCGTTACCACAAGCAGAAAGGAAAAGAGTTGGTGAGAGAATCCAGGGTACTTCATTGCAGGTCTCTGAGGATATTGGCTCTGACGTTAGACTACCGTGACCCAAGAGGAAAGTAAGAGGCAGGAGGTGGGTGCAGGACCATTGGACCAGGGGAAATCTGCTATGATAGGAGAGGACTCATAGGTCAGTAATGCTGAGAACACTTTTGTCCCAGAGGTGCTGTCTGTGCTGTCAGAGAGATAGGCAACAGGAGACCTTGACCAGATAGAACCTTGAAATGAATGGCCCATTGATGTGGGCTATGAGACCACACTGGAAGCCCTGGACTGCCAGGCAAGTGCTCAGTTTTGAAGATAGAAACAGAAATTATACACTCATGTCATTATTTTAAAATAATATTGAAGATACTATGGGGGTCATTACGACCCCTGCGGTCGGCAATGAAGTGGCGGTAGTACCGCCAACAGGCTGGCGTTACTTACCGCCACATTATGAAATTGGCGGGTTGGCTTAAGCCAACCCGCCATTGTACCACTCCGACCATAACGGTGGTAACAGCCATCGGGCTGGAAATATATATCTCCAGCCCAGCGGGCGCCATTGTGCCGCCTGTGGGATTATGACCCCGCCTACCGCCATGGTTATTGTGGCGTTCGTAACGCCATGAAAACCATGGTGGTAGGCCATATCAGTGACAGGGAATTCCTTCCCTGTCACTAATAGGGGTCCCCCCTACCTCTCCAGATACCCCACACGTCTCCAACCCCCTCACCCCACACGTCTCCAACCCCCCTCACCCCTCTACATCCATATCCCCCTTCACACACACACACACACTCATTCACACCTACAAACATGCATGCATACATCCAATCACACACACATCCTCATACACTTCCAAACACAAACGAATTCACATTTCACAACATACATGCAGTCACACGTCCGTACATGCAAGCATGCATTCAACACTCAAAACACACCTGCATTCACGCACCCACGTACATTCACACACACCCACACATACACACAACATACAACATCCCCCACCCCCCTCCCTTGTCGGAGATTTAACTTACCAGGAATCAGGGGGTCCTCCAGCAGGAGACGGGACTGGGCGCTGCTACCGCCAGCAGCGCCTGCCAGCAGAACACCTCCGGGCCGTATCATGTGTCACGAGGTGGCATCTACTGGTATGGCGCTGCTGGTGATAGCAGTGACACCTTATCACCATCCGCCAGTATGGCCACAGCCAGATTTCCACCATTCTTGTAGTGGAAATCCGGCTGTGGTCATATTATGGCGGACGGTTGGTAGCCGCGACGATGGTCTTTTGGCGGCCGTTGTCACAGCGGTAGGTCGTTTTTACCGCCGATGTTGTAATGAGAGCCTATATTTATAATGTTTCTATATAAAATATTCTCACATACAACCACTCCACAAACATGTACCTTCAGCATACTTAGACCTGGAGTTAAGTAAGGTTAATATATAGCTACCTTTAGATAGTTAGCTTGCTAAAACTTTGTTGGTCAGCTTTATTCAGGGTACATTTTGGTCACAACCATTGAAAAGTTACAGACTGCCCAATTTGGTATTAACTGATTTTCAAAGGTGAAGATTCCTCATTGGGACAGCTTCCCCTTTGTTGACAGCCTCGAGTAAATAGTGGTCCCACTTCCTACTCCGCTTGATGTTGATCCAAGTAGAAATATTTTTTTTAACTAGTTCTGTGCCAGGACCGTGAGCTTCCCCTCACCCTTCCAATGCAGGGCTGGAAGGGGAATCACTTACCCTTCCACCCCCCACAGCCCCAGTGATGTCTGATGACATCAGCATGCGATCGCGTGCTGACCTCATCATAGGTCACCGCCAATCGCACTGGAAGCATGCTTCCAGCGTGATGCGGAAGAGAAATGCTCAGCAGTTCTCTTCTGCTCAGGAGGAGGGGGCAGGCAGAGGCATTAAAGGAAAGGAAATGCGATCGGGCAGCAGAAATGCCCACTAGACACCAGAATTTTTGTTTTCAGACTTACTCTTAAGGGGAGCGGCCCATTGGGCAAGGGCCGATCCTCAGGGGTCCAAATTATTTTTAGGCCATTAAACCCCCTAGACACCAGGGATAAAAAAAAAAAATGTATCTGTGGAGAGTGACCTCTTAGGCAAGGGTCACTCCCTGGGGTACAAAATTACTTTTAGGCTATTTCTGCCCCACCTTGGGGGGCGATCGGCCTATTTTTATTGGGCCAATCTGCCTCCAAGGGGAGCAGAAACCACAAGACCACAGGGATTTTTTTTTTCTTTAGACTTACATGTAAGGGGAGCAGCCCTTGGGCTAGGGCCGCTCCCCGGGGGGAAATATTTATTAGGCCTTTGCTGCTCCCCGTGGGGGCTGTTCCGCCTATTATAGAAACCTCCAGATACCAGGGATGTTTTTTTGTTGTTTACTTTTTGTTTTTATGTATGGGGAGTGACCCCTAAGGCAAGGGTCCCTCCCCTGGGGGGCAAATTGTATTTAGGCCATTTCTGCCCCCCTTGGGGGCAGAAACCACTAGGCACCGGGGATTTTTTTTGCGTCAATTTCATACAAGGGGAGCGACCCCATAGGCAAGGGTCGCTCCCCGGGGGGGGTGATTTATTTTAGGCCATTTCTGCTCCCCTTGGGGGCAGATTGGCCTATTTCTATTAGGCTGCTCTGTCCCTGGGGGAAAAGAAACCACTTCGGCACCAGGGATTGGTGTGTGTGTGTTTTATTTGGGAGGGCAGCACTTTGGTCAAGGGTCACTCCCCATGGGGGCACATTAGTGTTGGCCATATCTGCCCCCCTTGGGGGCCGATCAACCTATTTTTGGAATGCCCATCTGCCCCCAAGGGGGGTAGAAACCCCACCAGAGACCAGTGAAGTTTTTTTTTTCAAAATACGAGGGTGGGAGTATGGCCATAACCCCACCCCAAATAAATAGGGCGAAGGATGTTCTGCGCACCAGTGGGCAGATGGACAATTACCCCCGATCCACACCCCAGGGGGCAGAAAGTCTACTAGATGTCAGGGAATTAAAAAAAATAGTGTGGTGGTGGCTACCAATTAGTATGGGGGTAACAGTCTTTCAGCTCTCCCCACACACACTAAAACATCTCATTCCACTGCAAGCAAGAGGAGATTTTATTATTTTGGGTTTTGGTTTTAAATTTGGGCAATGAAAGCTTGGCTAACTCTCAAAATCATCCCACTTGGAATGGTGAGAGCTGCACTTTTTGGATTTTGGGACGCTGCCATGCAGAAAAATCCACAAGACCTAGACACATCTGAAAACATCTGGGTGAGTCCAGGGTGGTGTGCTTCACATGCACCCCGCACCATTTTCTCAACCACAATGCCCTGAAGACCTCCAACTTTGCTGGAACTCACACATTTTTTCACATTTATGTGATGGAACCTTCCGGAATCTGCAGGAATCCACAAAATTCCTGCCACCCAGCATTGTCTCATCTATACCGATAAAAATGTTGCCCCACTTGTCAGCCTAAATCTTTTTTTTTCAAAATGCCCTTTTAGACCAATTTTGGTTCCCCCCTCAATTTCAACATGTTGTTGGCTCTTCCCTGTCACAGGCACTTGGCCCACCTACACAAGTGAGGTATCAATTTTACTAGGAGACTGAGGGGAACGTTGGGTGGTAGGAAATTTATCCCAGTGTGGTGATCCCACACAGAAATGTGGGAAAATGTGATTTTTCAGCTAAATTTGAGGTTTTCTGAGGATTTTGGGTAAGAAAACATTGGTGGATCACATAAGTCACACCTCCCTGGATGCCCTCGGGTGTCTAGTTTTCAGAAATGTTTGGGTTTGGTAGGTTTCCCTATATGACTGTTGAGCCCAGGACCAAATTGCAGGTCCCCCTGCCCGCAAAAACAGGTAGTTTAGTATTTGATAATTTTGATGTGTTCACATAGTGTTTTGGGGCATTTCCTTTTGAGGGCACTAGGCCTACCCACACAAGTGAGGTACCATTTTTATTGGACTCGGGGGAATGCTGTGTGGAAGGACATTTGTGGCTCCTCTCAGATTCCACAACTTTCTGTCACCGAAATGTGAGGAAAAAGTTTTTTTTTTTAGTCAAATTGTGAGGTTTGAAAAGGATTCTGGCTAACAGAACCTGGTGAGAGCCCCACAAGTCACCCGTCTTGGTTCCCCTAGGTCTCTAGTTTTACAAAATGCACAGGTTTGGTAGGTTTCCCTAGGTGCCGGCTGAACTAGAGGCCGAAATCTACAGCTTGGCACTTTGCAAAAAACATTTCTTTGGGAAAAGTTGATGTGTTCACGTTGTGTTTTGGGGCATTTCCTATCACGGGCGCTAAGCCTACCTACACAAGTGAGGTACCATTTTTATCTGAAAACTTGGGGGAAAGCTGGGTGGAAGGAAATTTGTGGCTCCTCTCAGATTCTAGAACTTTCTGTCACTGGAATGTGAGGAAAAAGTGTGTTTTTTGCCAAATTTTGAGGTTTGCAAAAGATTCTGGGTAATAGAACCTGGTGTGAGCCCCACAAGTCACCCCATCTTGGATTCCCCTAGGTGTCTAGTTTTCAAAACTGTGCAGGTTTTGTAGGTTTTCCTAGATGCTGGCTGAGCTAGAGGCCATAATCCACAGCTTGGCACTTTGCAAAAAACAGCTCTGTTTTCTTTGGGAAAATGTGATGTCTCCATGTTGTGTTTTGGGGCATTTCCTGTTGCAGGCGCTGGGCCTACCCACACAGGTGAGGTACCATTTTTATCGGGAAACTTGGGGGAATGCTGGGTGGAAGGACATTTGTGGCTCCTCTCACATTCCAGAAATTTCTGTCACCGAAATGTGAGGAAAAAATTAGTTTTTTTTTCTCCAAATTTTGAGATTTGCAAAGGATTCTGGGTAACAGAATCTGGTGAGAGCCCCACAAGTCACCTCATCTTGGATTCCTCTAGGTGTCTAGTTTAAAAAAATGCGCAGGTGTTCTAGGATTCCCTAGTTGCTGGCTGAGCTAGAGGCCAAAACCTACAGCTAGGCATTTTGCAAAAAACAGGTCAGATTTCTATGTAAAAATGTGTTGTGTCCATGTTACGTTTCCTGTTGCAGCATTAGGCCTTCCCACCCAAGTGAGGTATCATTTTTTATTGGGAGACTTGGGGGACCACAGAATAGCAAAACAAGTGTTATTGTCCCTTGTCTTTCCATACATTTTTTCCTTCCAAATGTAAGATAGTGTGTAAGAAAGACATCTATTTGAGAAATGCCCTGCAATTCACATGCTAATATGGGCACCCCGGAAATCAGAGATGTGCAAAAAAACACTGCTTCTCAACACCTTATCTTGTGCCCATTTTGTAAATACAAAGGTTTTTTTGATACCTATTTTTCACTCTTTATATTTCAGCAAATGAATTGCTGTATACCCGGTATAGAATGAAAACCCATTGCAAGGTGCAGCTCCTTTATTGGCTCTGGGTACCTAGGATTCTTGATGAACCTACAAGCCCTATATATCCCTGCAACCAAAGGAGTCCAGCAGACGTAATGGTATATTGCTTTCAAAAATCTGACGTTGCAGGAAATAGTTACAGAGTGAAACGTGGAGAAAAATGGCTGTGTTTTTCACCTCAATTTCAGTATTTGTTCATTTCAGCTGTTATTTTCTGTAGGAAAACCTTGTAGGAGCTACACAAATGACCCCTTTCTGAATTCAGAATTTTGGTTATTTTTCAAAAAATGTTTAGCTTTCTGGGATCCAGCATTGGTTTCACACCCATTTCTGTCACTAACTAGAAGGAGGCTGAAAGCACAAAAAATAGTAAAAATGGGCAATATCCAAGTAAAATTGGGTTGAAAAATGTGGCTTTCTGATTCACGTCTGCCTGTTCCTAAAAGCTGGGAAGATGGTGATTTTAACAACGCAAACCCTTTCCGGGAAAAAAAAATCCAAGCCTTCTTCTGCCGCCCTTTTAAAAAAATGTTTTAAAAAAATGACATTTTTGCTGTATTTTGGCTAATTTCTTGGTCTCCTCCATGGGAACCCACAAACTCTGGGTACCCTTAGGATCCCTAGATGTTGGAGAAAAAGGACACAAATTTGACATAGCTTATGTGGACAAAAAGTTATGAGGGCCTAACCGCAAACTGCCCCAAATGGCCAAAAAAAGGCTCGCACAGGAGGGGAAAAGGCCTGGCAGCGAAGGGTTTGGAGCAGCCCCTGTCCCTTTAAGGAAAATGGTCTGGTTTAAAAAAAAAAAATTCCTGTTTAGGAATGCAAACAGGGACATCCTGGTCTGCACTTCACTTGCATGCCACAATTTCTGTTTTTATAGCCAATCATACGGAATGCCAAATAGGGACCTCCTTAAATAATATTCGTTAGGCAGGTTGCTCTGCGACCTCACGAAGCTGGAGATATTGCATTTCGTATTAGTGCATAAATCTCATTGAAGAATCAGAGACATGTTGGAAATAGTGCGCACTTTGTGACTATTATTTGAACCTATCTGTTTGTACATGAGGCACCAAGTACACTGGCGAAAGACAGACAGAGCAAACTGACATTCGCACAAATACATTACACACAGCTTCCGGGCGTAGCAGAGCTCTAGACACCCAAGTGCTCACAATACAAAGAAGATATAAATAACATTTCTTTTCAAAAGAACACAAAATGATCTACAAATGGGTTTCTTTTGTTCACTATATGTTGTCTTAACCTTTATTCGTGTTCCAATTCTGTACAGGGAACAAAAAGACTCTGAGTGGGAGAGGGAAAATTATAGGCAGACAAAATAAAAAATAAAAGGCCACTGACAATGCTTTCAGTCAAGGAACATCAGCAGTAACTGCCTACTAGAGAGATGAAAATCGCACACTGACGATGACCAATAACACCATTCCTAGCCACTTCAAAGGAAACACAAGTAACTGCCAACAGAACAAAAATGAGAAAAATTGCAGGCAAATACAGGAAGAAAGCTAAATTTTCTAAAGCACTGTGCAGAAAATATCCCTTGCACCCCGACAGAGGCAGTCAGTGTGGAGGGAGGATATTACTATTGGAGCAGACATCACAACAAAGATCCCCTAGAGACAGACAAGCCAACCAGGCACAGCAAGATCCAAGAACTGATGTGCAAATAAATCAGCAATTCCATCATTGAGAGGCAAAATAGTTTTTAAAGAGCTAAAACACAAGTTTACAAGTAAGTCTCAGTGGAGCAATGTGTTTCAGTTTCTGCAGAACAAATGCTAATCCTTAATCTTGGCATCATTTATGAAATCAGGAAGGAGCCTTGTACACAGCAATGTGCCACACTGACACCAGCTACATTAGCACCAATGCCATCAGCAATAACACTCTTACATACTTTTCTAAGAAGCTAACCGCCTCAAGTAGGCAGTGCCACATTTGGAGTCTGGATGATGTCAACCCATACACAAATAAATAGAAGAAGGAAAAGACTAGATGGCAGGTCTGCTCCATCTACACACAAGAATCTGGACCACCATGCTCATCAACATCAGACCTGCTTCACCCCTCCCGCAATTCAGAAATAACTTGAATACACATCTCTTCATGGAGCAATACCTCCCCACGCAATAAGACATTGTATACTGATGCCACAGTGGAACAGGACAATTAACTACGTTCACACACAGGATCACATGAAAACAGTGCTTAGTTCCTTCTGAATTCAGAGCCTACTGTTCTATTGCTGTCAGACATAATGGGGGTCATTTCAACCCTGGCGGTACAGGACCGCCAGGGCTGAAATGACAGAAGCACCGCCAACAGGCTGGCGGTGCTCCCCTGGTCATTACGACCGCGGCGGAAGCGCCGCGGTCGTACCGCCGGGCCTGGTGGTTTCCCGCCACAATGGCCCCAGCGGTAGTAATCCGCCAGGGCAGCGCTGCTAGATTCCGAGTCCCCCTACCGCCGTTCAATTACATGAATTAATGTATTATAAAGGATAATTCAACATCGTACCGCACCCTAGTACACTCAACACAATAAAATACCACAACTAAATATTCTATAACATTAGATATCAAAGCATAAGATGTTTGAAGTACAAAGCATAAGCATGGGGAAAAGCTGTTTTACGTGCTGTGGTTTCCCGTGCTTAAAGAGTACATCTTGAAAAGAGGATGTGCAGCTGCATTTGTGTTTTCTGTAAAACTCCAGGAACCAAAAGGTATTTTCTCTGGTGCTTATAAATACACATCCCTTAAGAGGTTTAGCTACGTGTAAGCCTGAACACCTGAACACAGTCACTACAAGTGAGGGCAGAATGTAATTCGTGTTCGGTGTCACCCATTCCAAGGTGCATACATGTAATTTGTGTGCAATTGTCAACGGTTTTCAGAAAAGGTTAGTGTGTGTGCATATGTACATCCCTACAATACACACGCATATATAAATTGCTGAGGAAATTAAAATGTACTCTCTGACAGGGGCCACTTCACTCTGTAAACATCGCCGGACAGTTTTTTTACAAGTCCCTGTAATGAAAGCAGACTAGTGAATGTTCTAATGCTCAGAATATATTTAAAGAAACGACTATCAACACACAAATAATTCGTATATGTGGTGAAACACCCAACTACAACTTACCTGTCTGTTAGCCAGTCGTAGCTTGACAGGGGGCGCGGCTGTGCGCGGGGTGGGGCCTTAATGCATAATACATTTAAGTTTATTAAAATACAAATTTTAAAAAACTTACCTTCTCTGCAGCGTGCTCCTCTCTCCGGCGTCTTCTCTCCAGGCACAGGCTCCCATGCTGCCCTGTGCCAATCCTGATGCTACTCAGAGCAGTGTCGGGATGGGCTGGGAGCGCGCAGCCAGGGCGCTCCCATGAGACTGGGAGCCTGGGAGCCTGTGCAGGCTCTCTCAAGCCCGTCAACTGTGTTTCTGGGTTTGAGAGAGCCTACTACCATATGTGTTTGGCCTGCCCGAGATGGACAGCCAAACATACATGCGCAGTGAGGGCGACTGCTGTGCTATCTCCCTCAGTGTAGGTCAACCCTGTGGCCCGCCCCTTTCAAAGAAAAGGATAATAAACATAGTTTATAAAAGGTTTTGCAGCTGCTGCTGCTGGCAGAGCCTCACCTGGTGTTAGTCTCTTCAATTCATAGCAGGTGTATTATAGCCCGACTGTCTTCATAAAGCAGCAGAGCAGTATCGTAAAATCAATTCGAATTTTAAATTTGTGCATTCTTGTATAATAATTATCAAATAATTATCAAATTAAATACGTCATCTCTACACTGACAGAAAACAAATTCAAATTCCAAGAAACTGATTATAAGATGTTACACTCTCTTTCCATAACAAGATGATAATACAGAGAAGGGCAGATAGTAATTATAATTGAATTTTTATAGCATTTACTACCCCTGACAAGGCGTCAAATCACTTTTCGACAAGTGGCATGCTACTCCAGAACCCAAAAGGATTAGTGGTGGATTAGTATAGGGAAATGTGAGTTAATTTGAGTGGTGGACATGTGAGTCTGATAGTTGGATTGAGTAGGATAATGGAGGGATGGAAGAGGGAAGAGTTTATAAAGTGTTATTTGGGAGATCATAGAAGTAAGATGAGGTTTGGGGTGAGTAAAAAGAGAGGTGTAGGAGCAAAGAGTCTGTAGAAAGGGATTAGGGAGATCATAGTAGTAAATTGAGGTTTGGGATGAGTCAAAGGAGGGATACAAGAGGGAAGAATTTAAAAGGTTTCTTTGAGAGATCATAGTAGTAAAATGAGGTATAGGGTGATCCAGGAGGGATAAAGGGGGGAATATTCCAGAAGAACGAGTTACTTACCTTCGGTAACGACTTTTCTGGTGGATACATTAGCTACCTGTGGATTCCTCACCTGATGAATACTCCCATGGCGCCAGCATTTGACGGAAATCTTCTTACTAGTCTCTGCACGTCGACGAGGACGTCACTCTAGCCCACGCGACGCCGTCTGACGTCATACAGGCAATAAGAAGTCCTCGCCGACGTGCCGATGACAGTACCAACATTTTTTACGTGCATGAGAATAATAATAAGCCAATGCAATGAAAGAGCAAAGCAACATCTCTTAATATTGTAAATCACACAACATTGCAATAAAATAGCTGTAGATTTAATATAACCTTTTTTTTTTTTTTTTTTTTAAACAAATAAATATATTTATACATACGAATCATGTATATACCCAATATATATATAGATTTATATATAAATATACACATATATACAAATATCATACATGCAAAATGTATTGCAACTTTGAAGACCAAAAGGAGCACACTCAAGGATTGCTTGGAGAGACCAAAAAGGCAACGGGGAGGCGGGTGGGACCGTGAGGAATCCACAGGTAGCTAATGTATCCACCAGAAAAGTCGTTACCGAAGGTAAGTAACTCGTTCTTCTGATGGATACAACTACCTGTGGATTCCTCACCTGATGAATAGAGTCCCAAAGCAGTACCACGCCCGGCGGTGGGTGCCTAAATGGTCAAACCAAGAAATCCTGCAGCACTGACCGTGCAAAATGACCGTCCCTTCTGACCTCAGAGTCCAAACAGTAATGTTTCACAAAAGTGTGAAGGGACGACCAAGTTGCGGCCTTGCAGATGTCGACCACAGGAACACCCCTGGCCAAGGCCGAAGAGGCCGACTTAGCTCTGGTGGAGTGAGCTCTAATGCCCTCAGGCGGATCCTTCTTTGCCAAAGAGTAACAGATTTTAATGCAAAGAACAACCCACCTGGAGAGTGTTCTCTTGTGGACTGCCTTTCCTCTCCTCTTGCCCACGTATCCGACAAACAGCTGATCCTCCAGCCTGATATCCTTCATTCTGTCGATATAGAAGCTCAAAGCCCTTTTTGGGTCCAGGCGATGTAGTCTTTCTTCCTCCTTTGAAGGATGAGGCGGAGGATAAAACGTGGACAAAGTGATTGTCTGAGCCAAATGGAAGGGTGAAACAACCTTCGGAAGGAAAGCAGCCTTGGTCCTCAACACCACCTTATCCCCATAAAACGTTATATAAGGGGGTTTAACCGATAAGGCCTGCAACTCACTCACTCTCCTTGCAGATGTTATAGCTACCAGGAATACTGTTTTAATAACCAAATACCTTAAGGGGCAAGAATGCATAGGCTCAAAAGGGGACCCCATAAGGAAAGTCAGGACCAAGGACAAATCCCATTGAGGCATAACGAATGGTTTTGGAGGATATTGATTCAGAAGACCTTTCAAGAATCTGAGAACAATAGGGGATTTAAATAACGATGGTTGGTCTGGAAGACAAATGAAGGCTGACAAGGCCGACAAATAACCCTTAATGGTAGCTACTGCACAACCTTTCTGCGCTAGAGACAGTGCAAAAGACAAAACATGTGACAGATGAGCATGTAAGGGATCAATCTGTCTCTCTCCACACCACATAACAAATTTAGACCACCTATTAGCGTAGATAGATTTAGTGGAGTGTCGCCTGGCCGCTAAGATAACATCCACTACATCAGGCGGGAGAGAGAAGGAACTCAGGTTGCCCCGTTCAATCTCCAAGCATGTAGGTGCAGACTCTGGAGGTTGGGGTGTAAAACCTGCCCCTGCGACTGCGAGAGGAGGTCTGCCCTGAGAGGGAGACGGAGCGGAGGGCACAGTGAGAGTTGGAGAAGGCCGGAGTACCATACCCTCCTTGGCCAATCCGGAGCTATTAAGATGACTTGGGCCCGGTCTTGGCGAATTTTCCTCAACACTCGAGGAATCAAGGGTATGGGGGGAAACGCGTAAAGCAACTGGTCGCACCAGGTTATCTGAAACGCGTCCCCCAACGCTCCCTGCATCGGATACTGGAGGCTGCAGAATAACGGGCAATGCGCGTTCTCCCGAGTGGCAAACAGATCTATCCGAGGAAACCCCCACATCTGGAAGATTAAACAGACTTGATCTGGATGGAGACGCCACTCGTGGTCTGCCGAGAATTGGCGACTGAGACTGTCCGCACGTACATTCAAGACCCCGGCCAGATGATTTGCCACCAAGCAAATCTGATGGTCCTTTGCCCAGGACCATAGCCGAAGAGCTTCTCTGCAGAGAAGGTACGACCCTACTCCTCCCTGTTTGTTTATGTACCACATCGTGGTAGTATTGTCCGTCAGGACCTGTACCGACTGACCACGAAGGGATGGGAGGAAGGCCTTGAGAGCCAAACGTACAGCCCGTAACTCCAACAGATTGATATGAAACACCTGTTCCTCTGGAGACCAAAGCCCTTTGATCTCCAGATCCCCCAGATGAGCTCCCCATCCTAGGGTGGAGGCATCCGTTATTACCGTGGCCACTGGTGGCGACTGCGCGAACGGCTTCCCCTGTGAAAGATTGTTGCCCGCAATCCACCACTTCAATTCCACAGCAGCATCTCTGGAGATCTTGACAGTACCTTCTAAATCTCCCTTGTGTTGAGACCACTGCCTTCGGAGGCACCACTGAAGAGCCCTCATGTGCCAGCGAGCATGCGTGACCAACAGAATGCAGGAGGCGAACAGACCGAGCAGACGAAGGACCTTGAGGACTGGAACTACCGCTCCATTTCGAAACATTGGAACCAATTCCTGAATATCTTGAATCCGCTGAGGCGGAGGAAAGGCTCGACTCAATGTTGTATCCAGTACTGCCCCTATGAACAGGAGGCGCTGAGAGGGCTCCAGGTGAGATTTGGGCACGTTCACCGAAAAGCCCAGGTCGAACAACAACTGGGTTGTTGACTGCAGATGATGCGACACAAGCTCCGGGGACTTGGCTTTGATCAACCAGTCGTCCAAGTAAGGGAATACTGCTATCCCCTTCCTTCTGAGCTCCGCCGCAACCACTGACATCACCTTTGTGAAGACTCGAGGTGCTGAAGTAAGACCAAACGGGAGAACCGCAAACTGATAGTGCTGCGACCCTACCACAAACCGGAGATACTTCCTGTGCGACTTGAGTATCGGGATATGAAAGTAAGCATCCTGCAAGTCGACAGACACCATCCAATCTTCCTTGTTCAACGCCAAAAGCACCTGTGCTAGGGTCAGCATCTTGAACTTTTCCTGTTTGAGGAACCAATTCAAGATCCTCAGATCCAGGATTGGTCTCAACTGACCATCCTTTTTGGGAATCAGGAAGTATCTTGAGTAACAACCTCGACCCTTTTCCTGCTCTGGGACCAACTCTACCGCGCCCTTTGAAAGGAGGACTTGAACCTCCTGTTCTAGCAACAGGAGGTGTTCTTCTGAACAATAAGATGGGCGGGGCGGGATGAGGGGCGGGAACTCCCGAAAGGGAAGGGCGTAGCCTTTTCCCACAATGCCGAGAACCCAAGTGTCCGTTGTGATAGACTTCCACTTGTGGAGAAAACGCTGTAATCTTCCCCCTACAGGAGAGGAGTGAGTGGGAAACGGTGGAAGCCTAAGGCTGCTTCCCCTGCTGCACCCCTCCAGAGGACGAGGAAGAGGCAGAGTGCTGTTGAGAGGCTCCTCTGGTACGGACCCCACCCCTCCCCCTCCCTCTAAATGACCTATAGGGGAGGGAAGAGGCGGGTTGCTGGAACCTCCCCCGAAAGGAAGAGGAATAAGAGCCACGCCCAAATCCCCGAAACCTCCTGAAAATTCTAGAAGAGGCAGAGGAAGAAGGAGCTTGCAGTCCTAACGATTTGGCTGTGGCTCTGCTCTCCTTAAATCGTTCCAAGGCTGAATCTGCCTTGGCTCCAAACAGTCTGTCCCCATCAAACGGGAGGTCCAGCAGGGTCGACTGCACATCCGCAGAGAACCCTGAGTTTCGGAGCCAGGCCTGTCTTCTTGCCACCACAGCCGTGCCCATCGCCCTGGCCACCGAGTCGGTCGTGTCCAGCCCAGACTGGATAATCTGGGTCGCGGCAGCCTGGGCGTCCGAGACCACATCCAAAAGACCCTGGGGAAGCTCCGTGAATGAAGACGAAATATCATCCATCAGCGCATGGATGTACCTCCCCAGAATGCACGTGGCGTTGGTGGCCTTCAACGCCAAACTGCATGACGAAAATATTTTCTTGGACTGCGCATCCAGTTTCTTGGAGTCTCTGTCTCCAGGCACCGTCGGGAAGGAACCAGGCGCTGACTTTGAGGAACAGGAGGCTTGCACCACCAAGCTCTCCGGCGTAGGGTGTCTAGAGAGAAAGCCAGGGTCAGATGGTGCAGCTCGATACCTCCTGGCCACAGCCCTATGAACGGCCGAGGAAGACACCGGCTTCTTCCACACCTCCAACACCGGATCCAGCAAAGCCTCATTAAATGGCAAGAGAGGCTCAGCTGCAGCAGAGGCCGGATGCAATACCTCTGTCAGCAAATTCTGCTTTGCCTCTGCCACCGGCAAAGGCAGGTCCAAAAAGCTCGCTGCCTTCCTCACCACAGCATGAAAGGAAGCAGCCTCCTCCGTATATTCCCCTGGAGATGAAAGGTCCCACTCAGGGGAAGTGTCCAGCCCACTGGCTGTATCCAGACCATGCAGTCCGTCTCCAGAGTCCTCAATCTCTCCCTCCTCTAGGACTCGCTGGTACTCTTGCTCTTCTAAAAGACGGAGAGCACGCCTCCTCGAATGAAGTCTCTCCTCGATACGCGGAGTCGACATGGCCTC
The DNA here is from genome assembly GCF_031143425.1 of Pleurodeles waltl. Classification (NCBI taxonomy): domain Eukaryota; kingdom Metazoa; phylum Chordata; class Amphibia; order Caudata; family Salamandridae; genus Pleurodeles; species Pleurodeles waltl. The sequence continues at coordinate 684,895,393 of NC_090446.1, forward strand.
CACCGACGTCGAAGAACGGCGCCGATCTCCAGAAGCATCTGACGCCGCGTCCGGCGCCACAGGCAGCTTCGGCGCCGAGGCAGGAGCCGGAGGACGAGGTCTTGGAGCCGATGGACCAACCGGAGTCACAGGGCAAAATCCTGACTTCGACGGAGGGGCAACCTCCGGGGCCGAAACATCCGAAGCCACCGGAGCGGCCACCGACGCCGGCACCGGCGCCGAGCCCACATTCCCAAAAGGGAGAAAGGGCATAAAGGGTGCCGGCCGAAGAGGCGCAGGATCACCCAACGAAAAGGCCAAGGGCCCCGAAGGACCAGCCGGAGCAGCTCCTGGAGCCATCTGCTGAAAGATGGTATACATCGCATTAAGAAACGCGGTACTATCGGCTCCAGGAGTGGGAAAAGCCGGATACTGGGGTGCCTGGATCGAGGGCGACCCCGACGCCGGCCTCGACGTCTGCGACGCCGGAGAAAACACAAGAGGCTGCACCACCTCAATCACTGACGCCTGACCAGGTGAAGTCGGTGACGCCGGAGAGGGCAACGGCGTCGATGGATGCGGCGTGACCGTGGGGCTGACCTCCCAAGTCCTCCGACGCCGAGCCGAAGGTGACCTCGAACGAGACTCCTTGCTGGAGTGACGTCGTGAGTCTCTACGGCGCCGGGAGTCTCGATGACGCCGGTGAGACCTTGGCGAAGAAGACTTCTTATGATGTTTCTCCTTCTTCTTTGACTTTGCCATGAATAACTTGGCCTCGCGCTCTTTGAGGGCCTTCGGATTCATGTGTTGACATGAATCGCAAGTCGAGACGTCGTGGTCGGAGCTCAAACACCATAGACAGTCGGAGTGAGGATCTGTAACTGACATCTTGCCCCCACACTCTCGACAGGGCTTGAAACCCGACTTCCTCTGAGACATTGTTACCGCAGAGAAGACTACGCAGCAGACAATACACTGTAACCACGAAGGTAACAGTAACTCCCTCGAAGATAACCGTTTCGAATGCACGGAAAAAAGGGAACTGTCATCGGCACGTCGGCGAGGACTTCTTATTGCCTGTATGACGTCAGACGGCGTCGCGTGGGCTAGAGTGACGTCCTCGTCGACGTGCAGAGACTAGTAAGAAGATTAACGTCAAATGCTGGCGCCATGGGAGTATTCATCAGGTGAGGAATCCACAGGTAGTTGTATCCATCAGAAAGAGTTATTTTAGAGATCAAAGTGGTAGAATGAGATTTGGGATGAGTTTTAAAGGTGTCTAGATCTGTGTTAGATGTTAGTTTGTTCTATGGTCGATAGGTTGATGCATGTGAGGTGGAAAGTGGTAAGTATGACCTGCAAAGCTTCAGCACAGTGGAAGCAAGCCCTACTTGAAGAAATATCTGACCGAATTGAATTGCACTATGACTGAACAAATGTGAGTTGGTGATAGATGAATTTTGCACCAACATTTGCTCTGATCTATTAGTGTTCGAATTTGCTATTGTGCTCTGAAAAGTACACAGCCCTTGTTACACATGCAACATTGCTTGGTCATTGTTGCATGTTTGAAATGCAGCACTGGGTTGGAACACACAGACACTCCATGTCAGCAACAGGAAAGGTATGTGCTTAAACTAAGAAAACAAAATATTCTTAGTGCTGCCTCTAAAATAGGCATTTTAATTCTATTAAGATAAAAAAATACCTGTCCCAATTTTTGTGATTTTTAACTCATTTGGATGTATACGTTGAATTTGAGTTTCTTTTTTTTTCTTATATTTTCTTATTAATGTCCAAACTATTCTCCTGACTGGAGAGCTATCACGTTTACTTCTGTACTTGTATTACTTTCAACATAAAGGGCCTCATAAGGAGCCCGGTGTACAGGAAGATCCGTCCACCAAACTTCCGGCGGGGAGGTTGCAGCCACACTGGTACCTCCCCGCTGGACCCATTTAAACTTTCCCTCGAGGCTGTCTGGTGGAAACTGAGGGAAAGTGGCGGCAGCATTGTCTCCAGCTCGTAATAGAGTCAGCGGCAATGCTGTCGCCTGCAGGGTGCACCAGCATCCTCGCAATGAACATTCCAAGGGTGCTGGGCAGGGGGACCCCTGCCCTTCCCATGCAAGGGCACACGTAGTGCAGGTGCCCCCCCGTGGCCCCCTGAACATGTTCGCTGCCCGCCTTTTCATGGCAGTGATACCGTCATGAAAAGGCTGGCTGAGAACCGGGTTGTAATCAGCAGGAAGGTGCTGCAGGCAGTGACGCCCTGGCTGAATCCAACCTGCACCCACGTCAACCCATTAGGATCACCAATCCTGGAGGAGATGGCGGAGGGTCTTAATGTGGCGGTTGGACCGCCACAGCAGCGGCTAGCCTGATCGCCACTGCGAGGCTGGAGGTCTTAAAACCGCCAGCCTTGTAATGAGACCTTAAGGCCCGTATTTATACTTTTTGACACTAAACTGCGCTAACGCAGTTTAGCGTCAAAAAATGTTGCGCCGGCTAACGCCATTCTGAAGCGCCATGCGGGCGCCGTATTTATTGAATGGCGTTAGCCGGCGCAAGCAGACCGGCGCTGCCTGGTGTGTGTGGAAAAAAACCACGTACACCAGGCAGCGCCGGCGTAGGGAAAAATGGCGTTAGGGCGTCTTAAAAATGGCGCAAGTCAGGTTGACGCAAAAAAATCGTCTTAACCCTATTTGCGCCATTTTAAACGACGCCCAGACGCCATTTACATGACTCCTGTCTTAGTAAAGACAGGAGTCATGACCCCTTGCCCAATGGCCATGCCCAGGGGACTTCTGTCCCCTGGGCATGGTCATTGGGCATTGTGGCATGTAGGGGGGCACAAATCAGGCCCCCCTATGCCAAAAAAAAAATATAAAAATAAATAAATTTATACTTACCTGAACTTACCTGAATGTCCCTGGGGTGGGTCCCTCCATCCTTGGGTGTCCTCCTGGGGTGGGCAAGGGTGGCAGGGGGGTCCCTGGGGGCAGGGGAGGGCACCTGTGGGCTCATTTTGAGCCCACAGGCCCCTTAACGCCTACCCTGACCCAGGCGCTAAAAAGTGGCGCAAATGCGGTTTTTTTTGACCCGACCACTCCCGGGCGTGATTTTTGCCCGGGAGTATAAATATGACGCATTTGCGTCGCCGTCATTTTTTTAGACGGGAACGCCTTCCTTGCATCTCATTAACGCAAGGAAGGCGTTCACGCAAAAAAAATGACGCTATTTGCCCATACTTTGGCACTAGACGCGTCTAACGCCAAAGTATAAATATGGCGTTAGTTTTGCGCCGAATTTGCGTCGAAAAAAACGACGCTAATTCGGCGCAAACGGAGTATAAATATGCCCCTAAGTGTTTTTTTATTCAGTGTTGTAGGTTAATAACCTATTTTATGATCCACTCTTGTATTAAGGACGAGGCTAGAGGTGCAGTCAAGATACGCCCTCAGTACAACCATTATGTGACAAGAACACTGCTATCACAGACGCAGGAACTCCAGGCACCTTTACCATATGCACAGGCACATTCATAAATTCAAAGACATAGGCCCTCATTATGACATTGGCAGTCAGCTGACCGCCACACCGGCGATGGCGGTAGTACCGTTACCAGGCTGGCGGTGAAGACCATCAAATTATGACCATGGTGGTGATTCCTCCCATAGACAGCTAATGTACCACCGGAACCAGTTCGTCCACTGACCTCGGCGGTAGCCCTGTTCTGACAGGTGGAAGACAACGACATGCCCACCATATTATGACATAGCAGACCGCCAGGATTTCTGGGGTGGGACCACCACCACCAAAAGCCTGGCAGAAACACATCATATAAAAAGAGACCCTCACCTCCAGGAACACAGAGGAGTCAGCAGCCGCCATGGAACCCGAACTGGAAGTCCTGTCGATGATGTACCACGCAATGGTAGTCCAAGAGCACCAACACCGATGAAGAGGACAACGATGAGTACAGCCACCTAGCACATAAGGGAGGGAGGGGAGAGTGACACACACACACAAATGCACAACACACACCATACACACACACCAAGACCAATCTGCAGAGAAATCCTACACCAACATAAGCCAGAAGTAAAGAAAGCCAGGACACATACCTTAGGTCCCACCTCTGTATTTTGCTGGACCTGCACCCACAACAACTGAGGCAACTATATACAAAGGGCCATTGGCCAGACCAGTTTTAACTATAAGCCACAGGGCAACGTCCAAGGATCAACTTGACTCCTGACAGCCCAGTCACTCCACTGGCCAGGGGCATCATATTGTAAATTGGCAGGCCACCCACGGGGGTGGGTGGGTAGGGGTGCTTTCTTTTTGGGAAGGTGTCCTTGGGGGCGGGTCTTTACCCTTCCATTTAGGGGGCGGAGGAGTTTGCTTGTGGCGGGGGCCAGAGTGCCACGCTTGTGCCCCTTAGTGGTAGGTGAAGTCTTAGGAGTAGGAACAGGAGTGAAATGGAAGGTGGAGGTACAGGGCTGGGGTGGAGGGATCTTCCTCTTACAGACAGGATGGGGGAGGGAAGAGGTCAATGCAGGAAAGGAAAAGCTTCTTAGGACCAAGGGGTTGTGGTAGGAGGACTGGGAGTGGAGGTAGAGGGAGTGGTTATAGGAGGAGTAGGTGTGCTGGACTTGGGTGCAGGTGCATGGACAGTGTGCGTGTGCGAGATGGATGGTTGTTGGGTGTCTGGGTAGGAGCGTTTATGTGTAATTAGAGGGGGTAGGCAGGGTGGGAGAGGACAAACAGGACATGTGTATGTCTGTTGTTTTGGAGTCCGCAAGTGAGTGGGGTGTGCTGCGTGAGGTTGTGATGGTGGTGGTGGTGCCTGCACATGTGGTGTGTGGGGTGCATGTCTGCTATTGTGGTGACTGTGGGCAAGGCTGTACAGGTGGCAGGATCTGGGACTGATGATGCAGTGCATGCAGGTGTGGGTGTTGATGTGACTGTGAGGGAGGATGAGGAGGGGGAGACAATGGAGGCAGTGGCTGTTGAAGTATGTGCATGTGTGTATTGGCTGTGTGTGTGCTTGTGGACTGAAGTGTGGTGCCTGTGTTTGTCTAAGCGAGCTCTGTCTGTTGATTTGGGTGCATGCTTGTCAGATTGTGTTTGTGGGATGAGTTGGGGAGAGCGGGCTTTGGGACTGGGAACAGGTAGTTGGAGGGGGGCTGGAAGAACCAGGAACACTGGCTGCCGTCAGAAAGGAGGCCAGAGCATGAAACGATCTCTGTAGGGCAGCCAAGCCACTGTGAATGCCCTCCAGAAAGCCATTGCATCACTGCATCTGGGATGTCAGCCCCTGGATGGCATTCACTATGGTTGACTGCCCTACAGAGATAGATTTCAGGAGGTCAATAGCCTCCTCACTGAGGGCAGAAGGGCTGACAGGGCAGGGCCTGAGGTGCCTGGAGCGAAGGAGATGCCCACCCTCCTGGGTGAGTGGGTGCAGACAACTGGTTGCTGGTAGGGTGGTGCTGGTACAGGGGTGGTGGAAGATGACATAGCTGGGGTGGTCACAGAGGGGTCTGCCACCACCACAGAGCTTCCATCGGAGGAGGAATCTGAGTCTGTAGTCATCGATCCTGTCTCCCCCTTGGTGCTCTGCTCGCCCTCCAACTAACTGGTCCCCTCAGCGTCTGTGCTCACTTCCTCCTGGGTCCCGTCGGCTGCACCTCCCCCACTCACCAGTGCCCTGCTCCTTCGCCAAATGATGCTAATGCACAGAAGGACAGGTTGAGAAAATGAGAGAGGGTGTGGGAGAAAGGGAGCAGAGCATCAATCACATCAACGACAGCAAATATGGCATACACATCACAATCACTCACTGGGACTAACACACTGCAGTATGGACCAGAATGACAAACCACCACCTGGGTACAACAGCAGTAAAGGACCCAAACACTACCATCTGCACACCTACTGGGACTCACTAAGCCTTGTTTGCCATGGTATGCTAGTCACTTACCAGTATCAAATATACATATCACCCTGCATAGCTATGTAGGACCACCCTGGAAAAGCTAAAGTGGCATATTGGGGCACCCACTGACTAAAACCTTGCACCCAAACCCCATGCCAGGACACAAACAATAAATACCATGCACTCTGTTCTCACCCCCTAGTGCTGATGTGCTGCCCTAAAGTGCCCATCCAACTCAGGATTGGCCACCGCCAGTATGCAGGCAATTAGTGGGGTCAGGCTCTGATGGGCAGCCCTTCCTCGTTGGCGGGCCGTCCCCAGCTCTGCCTCCATAGTCTTCCGGGCCCAGCATCTCAGGTCCTCCTACTGTTTCCTGCAGTGGGTGTTCTGCAGGCTTTGGGCCCCCAGGGTCCACATGTCCTTGGGGATGACATGCCACAACCCTTTCTTTTGGTGGTTGCTGACCTGCAGAGGAAACACAGACAGAAGGACACCATGAACTCAACAATCCATTCTGTCACACAGATGGCTTACATTCTGCATATGACCCACATGAAGCACACACATGACCCCTACCACAACATACACATTGAATGCTACAAAATCCCCCCAAATTACACACTGCCAGCACACACATACATCGACATGAAGCCAAGTTGCATCAAATGTACCCATTATGTACTCATCTGTTGGTTTGGAGGCCCATACAGCTGCCCATACAGGGGTAGAACCCCATCCACATGCTTCTCCAGCTCCTACGGTGTGAAGGCTGGGACCCTTTCCCCAGAAGCACAGGCCATCACAGGTTCCAGACACAAGTCTCAGCAGCACACGCAGTGGAGACGTTGTTCCAGGGAGAGTCAGGAATCAAGTGAAGTGGTACAGAGAAAATGGCGGTCACGTCCGCGGCAGTGAACACTTTCACCGCCGGCATTGATCATCATTGGTTTCTGTACTCCAAAGAGCCCCGTGTTAGCCAATGGTGTTTCACAGTGGTGCAGACCGCCTTCCGCATTGATGTCAAATGACAGCGGAGTGAGGTCACTTCCAGCAGTCCCTGCATACACGACAGGCGGTTGCCATTTCCTAATGCTAGTACTCATGTGGGACCAATATATGTGTGTCAATGATATAGATTGTAAACACCTATACAATTCCAGTCTCCAACATACATACATGCACTAATGTGTGTCCATAGTTCCTGTAGTCACGCACATTTTAATTTTGGCCCACTTTGATACCGCTGCGTAGGATGAGGATGAGGAGGCAAGCACCAGTGTACAGACCCCTTGTGGACTTGGCCACACTGGAGGACCGGCACATCATACTCACCTATCATCTAGACAGGACAACAATCACAGAACTGTGTGCACATTTGGAGCCTGATCCATTTCCTGCCATCCATAGCACTACAGCAGTTTCCCCCCATTGTGAAGGTACTCTCAGTGCTCCATTTCCTGGCTAGTGTTTCTTTCCAGGTGACTGTGGGCTTGGTTGCAGGAATGTCACAGCCAATGTTCTCGATTGTGCTTGAAAGGGTTTTGGCTGCCTTGCTCAAACACATGAGCAGCTACATCTCACTACACCAGAGTGAAGATTTTCCCACTGTGAAGGCTGGATTCTAGGCCATGGGACCCATACCACATGTGATTGGGGCCAATGACCGAACCCATATTGCCTTAGTCCCACCCAGGGCAAATGAACAGATCTACAGGAATAGGAAGAGTTATCACTCTCTACATGTCCAAATGGTGTGCCTTGCTGATCAATACATCTCCCACGTCACTGCCAAGTTTCCTGGATATGTGCATGATGCCTATGTATTGAGGAATAGCAGAGTTTCACAGGTGATGGCACGACTACAGAGGCAAAGAGTGTGGCTCATAGGTGAGCTTGAGTCTCCACACAATGTATGTCAGTGTATGCCTATTGGATTTGTACTCCATTCCATTGTCCATGCGAAATGGGTGTCCCTCACTTCTTCCAGGGGACTGCGGCTATTCAAACCTGTCCTGGCTGTTGAACCCTGTTAGGAATCCGAGAACAGGGCCTGAAAATCTGTACAATGAAGCACATCGCCAAACCAGGAGGGTTGTAGAACGCACAATTGGTCTACTGAAAGCCACGTTCAGGTGCCTCAATTTAACAGGCGGATCACTATGCTACGCCCCTAAGAGGGTCTGCCAGAGTGTGGTGGCCTGCTGCATGGTGCACAATTTGGCCATGTGCCTTACCTGCAGGAGGATGGGGGTGACAATTCACCTGTGGCAGCAGTGAACACTGAAGGACAGTGAGCAGGAAGAAGAGGATGTGGACAACAGGACACATATCATACAGCAGTACATCCAATGACACCCAGCTAAAACTGTTCATAGCTTTATTTTAGTCAAGTGCTGTGTGCCAGGTGTGTTGTGCCAATCACTACCTTTGCATTACAATTGACTGTCACTTATGCCTTCCTTTTTTGCAGATGTTGGTGTGGTTACAACTGTGTACTGATGTGATGTCTACAGGCTCCTGAAACACATTTGTAGGATGGATTCACACGTTACTGGACATTTGCACAGGATAATATAGTTCAATACAGTGCACATTTCTGTCTGATAAAGCACTATTACTCCAGTTGTGTTCAAGGGTGTTTATTGAAGTGACAATAATGAAGGAATGGTGCAATGGAGAGGGGTGATTGTTGAGGAAAGGTTCAGAGTAGTGGCCCAGTTTGTTTGTAGCACAGGTCCAGTGTCCATGGGGCCATGGGAAGAGGAGCAATAGCAGTCCAAAGTGAACACGGTGACTCAGTGGCACACAAGGGGGACATTTTGGGGAGGCTCATTTTCTGGTGGTGGTCTTGGTCTTGGCAACAGTCTCTAGTGTCTGTCTGGGTCGCAGTGAACATTTGCGAGGTGGTTCACCTTCTGCAGGGGGAGGGGTGCTGGTGGCCTGTGGGTCTTGTGGCAGGTCTCCTGTCCACTAGCTGCAGCAGATGTTGATGGCTGTTGAGTGGACTGGCTAGTGGAAGTGGGCCACTGGTTATGCTTTGTTCTCCCGCATGGTGTTGGCCATGTCACCCAGCACCCCTACAATGAAGGCAATGTTGGCATTTAGACCCTGCAACTGCTGCATGACCTCCTGGTGGTGTACCCCCTGCAGCCGCTGGTACTCCTACATGATGGTGATCACCTCGTCCATCCTGTCCTGGGATTTTCAGTATGACCCAGGACATGTGTGAGTGTCTCCTGGACAGTCGGATCCCTAGGCATGGCCTCCCCCTGGTGCACAGCTGACCTCCCACTGTCCCTGAACCCCTGTGTCTATGTCCCCTGAATGGTGTGCCCGCTCCCACTTACACCAGGACCTTCATCATCCTGCCTCTGTGGTGTCGACTCGGGTCCCTGTACAGGTGGGAACACTATTGATCAATATGTCCTGGGGACAAAGATCTAGGGACGTTGAGTGGCTGCTGTGGTGATGGAGTTGGGGGGGCGACGAGTCCGTGGTGGATTGGCTGTGGGATGTGGAAGCCGACTGACCAGTGGTCCCAAATGAGCCAGGAAGTTCATCTAGCTCGGGACATCCAGAGTTGCTGTCATCACTTAGGGCATTTTTTGGTGGAGGACTAGGTTGCCATGGCTCATGCTCACCGCTGGCTTTGGCTGGGGCACCTGTGGGGATGTAATTGTTTTTGTCAGGGTCATTGTCTGTCACATATTCCACATCTCTACCTTTACCTATGGGTTTGGTGTTGTCCTCCCACCTTTGGTATGGTATGGTGATGGATTGTGGGATTGGTAGTCATGCTGTCCATGCATTGCTGTTGTGTGTGCATGCAGAGCTTGAAGGGGTGTACTTGCAGTGGGTAGGGCTTGCAGGGGTACACAATTGAGGGTGGTTATTGGGTTGGTGCGCTGTATGGGATGTAGTGGGGTGTAGGGTGTCAGGGTGAAGGGGTGACATGCCATGCAGGCATAGGTGGAGATAAGGTAGTAATGGTGACTTACTAGTGTCCAGCCCTCCAGTGACTCCAGTTATGTCCTCAGGATGCAGGATTGCCAAGACTTGCTCCTCTCATACTGTCAACTGTGGGGAAGGAGAAGGGAATCCACTGCCAGTCCTCATGATGGCAACCTGGTGCCTTGATGCAATGGAACACACCTTCCCATGTAGTTCGTTCCACCTCTTATGGATGACATCCCTTGTGCATGGATACTGTCCCACTGAGTTCACCCTGTCCACAATCCTCTGCCATAACTCCATCTTCCTGGCAATGGAGATCTGCTGAACCTGCGCACCAAACAGCTGTGGCTCCACCCTGACGATTTCCTTCGCCATCACCCTCAACTCCTCATCCGTGAAACGGGGGTGTTTTTGTGGTGACATGCCTTTTGGGCGTGTTGTGCAGAAGGTGTTCAGTGTTGAGGTGGGGTGTGTGATGAGTGACAGATGAAGAGGTAGATGTGGTGTGTGTGTGCAGTTCTCTAAGGGTTTGGCCTGGCAAGGTGTTGCAGGCTTTTCATGTTTGCAGAGGATTGTGGGTTATGTTGGGGTGTTTTTTATAGTGCTGTTGGTGGGTGTGTAGGGTGTGTGTATATATGTCAGGTGTGGGTTTTTTGTTCTGGTCAATGTTGGCTTGAAGTGGTTTTGGGTGCCCAATTCCGCCGTTGCAGTGTGCACCACCAATGGTTGACCACCGTTGAATGTCCGCTGTGGTGATTCGTGGGTCAGAATTTGGAGGGCGGTGTTTTGCTGCCGTAGCAGAGAGGGTGATGGGTCCGACAGTTTTTTGCCTTGGTCTGGGTCTGGCGGACTTGTGGTTGTGTCCGGTTTCTGTCAGTTTTGTGTTTGTATGTCATAATCTGATGGGCAAATTACCGCCTCCGCGGCGGCCTGTTGGCAGATGTCACCACAGTGGTCTTCATAATACACCACCAATGTCATAATGATCACCATAGTCTCAAATCCCTAGGCCTCTAAATTCTCATGGACTAATACAGATGCAATAACACACTCCCACAGTCACAACCAGACCCATAATATGCATTAATACACCCTCAAATGCTAAAGTGCAGGCTAAAATGTCCCTTTATAGATGGATGCGCACAGGCACAGTCTTGCATTCTTAGTTACAGTCCCATTTGCACAGGAACAACCTGAGAGGTGAAAGACTTATAACACCCCGCCCCTCATTTGCTAAGTTCAACTATTGAGTGATGTGCCCACTGCAGGCTTGAAATATGATGGTACCGTTTCCCATATTTTGACCTACCCTTCAGTACATAATTCAGACTTAAAATGCCCAGCTGTGGTTGTGCTTTGGGTATCTGCATATGGCCAGGCGATCCACTAGTTCAGACTTAGGGCTCCAGCATAGCTTTCAATATTTAATATGTATTTTCTCTATAGAGGAAACGTTTTCTTCCTGTGGAGAAATCATCACCTACACACTTTTAAAAGTTACTTATCCTCGTACAGGCAAACATATGTCTAACTTTATTAGAAGTTCCAGTGCTGTATCTAGCTCCCGTAGGACCCAGTGCTAAACATTTTGAGGGGACCCACTAAGCCTGAAGTCTAACATTGGAATGAAGAAAGTTGGGTGAACTGCCAGGATTCAAATCTGACACAATAAGTCATACTAATTTCACTCACAAATAAAGTGTGCCTAGAAACAGGGTGAACACTAGTATGAAGTATGAATGTATACCATATTCTCTTGTTTTAATTTTAAATGTGTGGCCCCATGAAAGCGTGCCAGTGGCAAATGATATTATTGTATTACATACAAAAAACTCTGCCTCATTGGCCTTATCCCTATCCTCCCAAAACAAGTTATCCCTGTCTTGTCTCCTTTCTCACTCTGTCTCAGTCACCTCTCACCTTCCTTTGTGTCTAAGTGGGTTTGTGTGAACACTTTCTACACAGAACATTTGGCTTTGTCAAAATGTATTGACTGGTGTAGGAAAACATATGATGTAATATCACCCTTAAATCTGTGCACAGATACATATGTGTTATCCTTCTTGCATGTGTTTACCTCTACGCTTGTTCTGTTTGCCAGGAGAATTATTTTTGAATGCTGCTGCCTCCCACTAGTTGCGCTTCCTGACTCATGTCTCCTCACAGTTGGACTCTTGCACTCTATGCTCCTCCTCAGCACTGTTGGAATTCTTTCCCCACTTTAGGCTTGCTCACATAGGACCTGCCATTCAGGTGAGGGCTTTCACCTGTTGTAGCCCTTCCTTTAACACGCCTCTCTCTCTCTCTCACTTGGCCTCACCCCCTTTAGGGCTCTCACTCTTTTAAGCCCTTCAAGCCATTTTTCCCCTTTGTTCAATCTTTTTGACCGTTTTTACTTATGTCTGATAAAGATAAGGGTGTTGTTTTTTGTACTTCAATTTGTTTTTAAAAATGTATAGTGGTGGGCAGCCTGGAGTTTAAGTGAGGGCCTAGTTATTTATTTTACATTTCATTGATTTTTTGCCTTTTAGAAAGGAAACTTTCACAGATCAGTAGTACCTGTCCTCTTCTACATGTTTGTAACATTTGCAATATTATTTTACAATGTGGCCTAGATTTTCAAATTACCATCTAGCTAGTAGGGCCAGTACTAGTAGTCCTCAGTGCATGAACTAAATATTTCTGTGGTATATGTTTTGAATAAGTCATTTAATTTAATTTATTTTCCCAAAAAGTGTCAATATTGTGTGGTAATATTTTATGGCACAGAAGGATGTGTGTGCTGTTAATGCAAAATGTTTATAAATATAATGTTTGTGTTTTGCATTGTTAAATTAATGCTAGTGTTTTCTCCAGGTTTATCACCATGCCTCCTTGTGACCAGTGTGTGTTTGTCATTGTCAACCGTTTGTCTTTGTTCTTCATGCCTGTGGCCAGGGGCAATTTTGTGTAGTCTATGTCTGTATGCTTGCATGTGTTCATTGTTCTCCATGCCTTCTTGTTCGCAGTTGCTATTTGACCATGTGGCTGGTGGCCATTCTCTGCATCCAGCCAGTGTGTCTATGTCATAAGCTTGCATGTGATCTTCTTTTTTCTCCTTGTTGTTGTTTGACCATGTAGCTGGCAGCCATTTTGTACATGCAGCCAGTGTTCCTTTGCCATAGGCTTGCATGTGTTTTTTCTTTGTTCCCCATGCCTCCTTACTCCTTGTTGTTGTTGCTTGAGCACACGGCTGGCGGTTATTTTGTCTATTCTGCAGTGTTCCTTTGCCATAGGCTTGCATGTGTTTTTTTTTTGCCATGCGTCATTGCTCCTTGTTGTTGTTGTTTGACCATGTGGCTGGCAGCCATTTTGTGCATGCAGCCAGTGTTCCTTTGCTACAGGCTTGCATGTGTTTTTCCTTTGTTCCCCATGCCTCCTTGCTTCTTATAGTTGTTGTTTGACCATGTGGGTGGAGCCAATTTCATCCATACAGATACTGTCCTTTTCCAATATGCTTGCATGTGATCTTTGTTTGCCATGCCTCCTTGCTCCTTGTTTATCTATGTGGATGGCAGCCATTTTGTTCAACCAGCCATTATGTCTTTGCCATAGGCATGCATGGGCTCATATTTGTTCCCCACAACTCCTTGCTCCTTGTTGTTGTTGCTTGACCATATGACTGCCAGCTATTTTGTCCCTCTAGCTAGTGGCCATTTGCCATAGGCTTGCATATGTTCTTTGTTTGCCATGCCTCCTTGCTCCTTGCTGTTGATTTACCATGTCTCTGACAGCCATTGTGTGCATCTAGCCAGTGTGTCTCTGCCATAGGCTTGCATGGGTTCTTCTTTGTTCTCCATGCCTCCTTGCTGCTTGTTGTTGATGCTTGACCATGTGGCTGGCAGACATTTTGTCTATTCAGAGTGTCCCTTTGCCATAGGCTTGCATGTGTACATTTTTGCCATGCTCTTTGCTCCTTGTTGTTTGATCATGTGGCTGGAAACCATTTTGTGCATCCAACTAGTGTATATTTGCTATAGGCTTAAATACAAACATCGTTAATTATTGATCATTTCTTTATTTTAAGTTTATATATATATTTTTAATAATATTTTCTGTTTTAATTTTTGTATTTTCATTTTTTATTCTATTATTTTTTGATGTATCTTTTATTTCATTTTATTATTATTATTTTTTCAATTTTTTTATTTGTTACTTTTTAATTTGTAATTTAATTTTTAAAATGTCTCAATTATTTTAATTTTTACTTTTTTTTTTTTTTTAAACAAATTAGACTCTTCATATTTTTTATTTTTTTTATATCATGTTACTTAATAATGCATTTTGCCTTGATCCACCCATTTATCCACATCCATTCCTGCATCACATTGTCCTCCACCAAAGGCTCACAGCCGCACTACAGAATTTGGTTTCTTTAGGTGCATAGTAACTCCATTTTCTCCTGGATAGCCTGGCTGTGGCGCATTGCAGACAAATCAGCAGCATAAGTATTTTTTTAATGATTATTCCATTTCTTAGGGACCACCTTCCCATCATAGGTTTTTAAGGATTAATCCATTTACCCATGCACCTCTCTCTGACTACCACAGGTGTCTCCTTTAAAACAGATGGAGATAAAGCAAAGAGATATATCTGCATGTTAGGCTGCCTGATTTGACATTACATTTTATGGTGTGGTATTGTGGTTTGAATTTACAGTGTTTAATTAAATTGGTATTTATTACATAAGTAGCCTACCTCACTAATGGCCAGATGTAGTAAGGTCCGAGATTGCGACTCGGAAATTGCATCTGTCCAACTCGCAATTTCCGAGTTGCAATCTCGGATTCAGAACGGTGTCTCAGACACCGTCTGCGACTCGCTATGGGGTCGCAAAGACCCACCTCATCAATATTCATGAGGTGGGTCGCACTTTGCGACCCCATAGCGAGTCCCTGCACTCACAGGGATGGTGGGCTGCTGAAGACAGCAGACCTCCATGTCTGTGACTGCTTTTTAAATAAAGCAGTTTTTTTTTTCATTTTGCAGCCCGTTTTCCTTAAAGGAAAACGAGTTGCAAAATGAAAAAACTGCCGAAACCATTTGGTTTCGTTTTTTCAGAGTAGGCAGTGGTCCATAGGACCACTGCCTGCTCTGAAAAAATATTTTTGCCGACATTCACAAAGGGGAAGGGGTCCCATGGGGACCCCTTCCCTTTTGCGAATGAGTTACCACCAGTGTGACACTGGTGGTAACTGCAAGTTGCTTTGCGACCGCATTCGCCGTCACAAGCAATTCTGAATTGCGATGCAAGTCGCAAATAGGAAGGGAGCACCCCTTCCTATTTGCGAGTCGCATTCACAAATTGCGAGTCGGTACCGACTCGCAATTTGTGAATGAGCATCGCGTTAGGCCGTTTGCATGGCGCAAACTGCGATTTTCACAGTTTGCACCATGCAAACGGCTACCTACATCTGGCCCTAAGAATGCATTTGTCTGAACTATTTCAACCTGTAACAATGTCATATTTCACTAGCTACATGTTTTTCTTGTATGGTTGCTTTTTTGTGCACAAGAGAACAGATGTCACATCACCCACAGTACTGCCAAAGAGAAGGCCTGTACAATTAATTTTGTCCTCCACACTCTTACCCTTGTGCATCGTAGTGCAACTGCCAACTTACACCGTAAGATGCCCTGAAAGAAAGTATCTCCCTAGAAAGTGGTCAGGGAGAAGAAACAGCTTTCCACCAGTGGTGTGCCAACCGCAACCTTTTTTGGGGGACTTGTGCCTGCCACACCAGCACCTGTGGAGGAACTTAGGAACCGCACTCGCAAATCAACAGTACCACCCCAATCTAAGCCCAAGACCATGTCTGTCAGTGAGGCAGCCATGTATGGCAGTGACAAGCAGTAAAGTTGAGTTGGATTTGTCACTTTCGCAAAGTAGTACCCAATTATTTCAGAAAACAGGGCAAAGTGGACATCAGCCAGCAGCTTCCTGAAGTTGGAGCAGAACAGGAGGTTGAGCTTCCTGTCGAGCAAGAACCTCCTCTTTTAAAATGAATAGTTCCCATATCTCCAGAAAGAAAAAGGAAGGGTACTACTCCACCTTCTTTTCAAAGCACCATTTCTGATGACAATGATAGGGACATGGAGTGGACCCCAGCAAAGTCTGGGAGGTGCCAGCAATGTAAGGAAAAAGAAAAGCTAAAAAAAGCCTTAGAATCTTGGAAGGGGATGATGATGAGGGAGATGATGATAACGAACCAGTCACTGTGAAAGCTGGCACAGAGTGGTCCGACATTACTATCAAACCTGCTGCAAGGAATGTGGCACAGGCAGCACCACCAGATCCCACATTTGTATGGCCCCAGCAGAGATTTGCACCAACCCGTGCCTCAGTAGAAGTATGCATTGCAAAGAGGCAATGAACACACCCACCTACCTCAAGTTCTTCTTCAGGCATTGGCCCAATAAGAAAGTACTCCTCCCCAGTTTGCGACTTTTTTACAGGAGGATAACATTGGGACAAGTCCTATGTGCTACGCAAGTGTTTGTCGAGGTAAGCCTGGTTCACATTATGGTACTGGAGGCCAGACAACCCATTTAGAAAAAATCACACAATCTGGTCGGAGGAGTACCTTAAAAAAATGGCTGAAAGTGGTCTCTGTAGTGAAGGTGAGGAGAGCCTAGAAACATCTGCTACAATTGATCAGATCATGGTGGAAGGTGAGGAAGAAGAGGGTGACATCCTCTTGCAAAGCAGCCCTGTTCCCAGCAGTGTGCTAGATTCACCCACCTCAGGGACTTCATAATGGCACAGGAAGACTCAGAGTCATATGGAGACACCATGGCATTTGGTGACTGCACCACAAAGCACATTGAGGGGGTCATTCCTACATTGGCGGGCGGCGGTTGCCGCCCGCCAAGCGGGAACCGCCGAATTACTGCACCGCGGTCAAAAGACCGCGGCGGCCATTCTGGCTTTCCTGCTGGGCCGGCGGGCGACCGCCAGAAGGCCGCCCGCCGGCCCAGCGGGAAACCCCCTTCTACGAGGATGCCGGCTCCGAATGGAGCCCGCGGAGTCGAAGGGGTGCGACGGGTGCAGTGGCACCCGTCGCGATTTTCAGTGTCTGCTTTGCAGACACTGAAAATCTTAGTGGGGCCCTGTTAGGGGGCCCCTGCACTGGCATGCCACTGGCCCCCAGGGGCCCCACGACACCCGTTACTGCCATCCTGTTCCTGGCGGTGAAAACTGACAGGGACAGGATGGCGGTAAGGGGGTCGGAATCCCCCTGGCGGCGCTGCAAGCAGCGCCGCCATGGAGGATTCCCTGGGCCAGGGGTAAACCGGCGGGAAACCGCCGGTTGCCCTTTTCTGACCGCGGCTTTACCGCCGCGGTCAGAATGGCCAAGGAAGCACCGCCAGCCTGTTGGCGGTGCTTCCGTCATTTTAGCCCTGGCGGTCGAGGGTTAGAATGACCCCCTGAGTCTACTACCTAGATCTCAAATTCACCTACGTCAGTGGCCCCACAAAAGAAGAAAATCCATACTAAAATTACCAGCATGTTTAGGCAGGAAAAGCCCTACGACCACAACCACCCAAGGGCACATTTGTACAATGAAAAGCTGGCAAAAATGTTAGTGCTGGACCTCCTTCTTGTTTCTTTTGTGGAAGGAGTGTGATTCTTAAAGTTTGTGGCAGCCATCTGCTTGAAATGGAAGGTTCCATGTTGGACCTATTTAGTCAGAATTGCTGTTCTAGTGCTGCATCACGATGTGCTGCAATTGGTTGGACAAGCTTTGCAGTAAAGTGTTCTCCACACAATCCATCTGATGACCAGTTGTCAGGCTACTGATTACATGTGCATCACTGCACATTGGATCGCTTTTGCAGGGGTAAAGCAAAAGCTATCTACAGGTCTCATCCCTGAAGACATTTTTAAGAGCGTTCTGTGGCATAGAATAGTAGCCATGGACAACATGGATAAATCACATACAGTTGCAAACATCTTGGAGAAATTTAATATCAAGGTGTTTGAATGACTGTGATCCAGAGGTCTTTGAATTGGATTTGTCGCCACGGACAATGGCAGTAACATAGTCAAGGCCATGGAAGACGGTGGCTATTTAAGGGTCATATGTTTGGCTCATTGCATCAACCTGGTTATGCAAGACTTTCTAAAAAAGGAAGACATCATCAGCAACATACTGACTACCTGCAGCCAAAATCTGCACTCGTTTTTTCAAAGCCCACAAGTTGTTGCAGATTATTCTGCATGGTAACAGAATACCAGTTAAAGCCCTGATACAGGAGGTGCTAACATGTTGGAACACAATATATTATATGTCATTTGAGCAGTACAGGTAGATCAATGACTATGTCATTCAAAGAGTGGATGCAATTGGGAAAGCTATGACCAAGGATGCAGACAAATGTGACCTAGTCATTTGCCTGACACAGATGCTGCTCCCTTTTGAGATATGTATGCAGAAAGTTAGTAAGGAGAACAGAATGATGGGCCACACTATCCTGTTGTTGTATCTGCTAAAGGAGCAGCTAAAGAAGGTGTCTGAAAGGTTAGCACTCAGGTGTGAATAAAAACCCAGAAGGCATGTCTTAGTTGAGAGCTTAATCCTACTCTTGGTTTGTAATGCAAGCAGCAAAATGACATTATTTTGCCCAAGGAATACATCTGTGGAACCCTACTTGATCCACGCTACAAAAATATTCTTCCCAATTTCATTCCTTTATCAGAAAGGGGATGTTTCATAATGCAAAAGGTGGATTGTTGAGCAAGCCAAAGAATAGGAAGAAGTACGGCGGGAACTTAGAGTCCCACTCTGCTGCTCTTGGGTGCCCCCTTCAAATTCCAGAGAGGGCAGTCTTGTCTCATAGCAGCCAAAACCATCAACAAGAATACCGGCAACAACAGCATCAGAAGAATTGGTCCCTATCTCTGCATTGGCTTGAGGATCATTGCAGACAAAGGGCCCACAAGTGGCTGGTATCTCCCAGCTATCCTTCTCGGCCTTCCTACCAAAGGTTCTCGGTGGAATCATCCGCCTCACACCCCACCACATCTGCTTTCCCAACACACAGCAGCTGCAACAGGAGACCAAACAAGGTTTCTACCTAATTGCTGAATTCCCGCACGTGCTGGGTGGAATGGATTGTATTCATGTCCAACTTGTGCCACCTACTGCAATGGAACACCTCTACAGGAACCGTAGGCACACACATTCCATAAGTGTGCAGGCCATTGATAACCACTGTGGGCTCTTCACAAACATCCTAGCCAAATATCCCAGCAGCATCCATGATGCCTACATACTCCATCATTCCACCATCAACAGGTGGTTCCAAGATCGGCAATATGGCAATGGGCTCCTCATAGGTAAGCCACCATACCAATCAGTGCACAGACAACACACCAATATTATACGCAAAACAAGACATACACCACAGTAAACACACATGGACAGGGGAACACATATGCCACATGCCACACTACACTGCAATCATTACGCATCACACACACATACACCCATATGGATATAATACAGCCACAACCTGACTGGCACGCCACATGAAGGACAGGTGGAGCGATGTCCCCTTTGCATGCAGAAGCTGGGACCAAACCACTACAAGTGTCCACTGGTTGACAACTAAATACAGATCCCACACATTACACCAAACAATGACTAGCTCAGCTGTGTGAAAGGCCTAGGCCATGTCAATGTAAAGAAAGTCACACATAGGCACAGCCCCACATTTGTCACAGTGTTCAAGCCTCTGGAGGCACCAATATCAAATGCCACCCAAATGTTGCCATTACCAACTACATATCACCTACACATACCTGATGTACCTGTAGTGTGCCCCTTCACCTATCTGCTGCATTGCACTGCACTGTATAGGACTAGAACATCAACAGCCAGAAAAGACCATGGGGCAGATTAATGAGACATGGTTCAGCACCTAGTCCATTGCCACTTCTCATGCACCCCCTAAAGCCACATGTGTGTGACGTGTAGAAGAAACGGCCCACAATGGTGTACAGTAAGTGCAATACTGTCAAGATAATAGATGCCATAGTAGAACTCTTTAGGAGTAATGAGAACATACCTGACCTTTCATGCACCATATAGGGACCCATGCAAAAATATGGTGGCCCCCCTCCCAACACCTTCATTGTGCATTCGTTGAAAGTGTCTTTGATAAATCTAGTATAGAAACTTTGAAGATTCCACTGCACCTATTTTGCTACTCCTCCAATTGTCTGAATCATACCCTTGTACACATGATGGTTGGCACAGCCATCAAGGGTCAGTAAGTGTCACATTGCATGCATAGTGCCACATGGTAACATGGAGGCCTGAGTTTGGCTTTGTAGGATCACCATGGTTTGAATACATATGACACCATTGTGGTGCAATGAGGTGGTAGCTTACACTTATATTAGGACACAGCCTCAAATATGGACAACACAACACATATTTGGCATGGTTGAACTGTCAGTTTGGATTTATTTTGACAATCACCAGGTCCCTGAGCTACAGTACATGATAGTAATGTCCATCAACACAAACCAATGCAATCATTCCACAAACCAGGAACACACACAATACAGAAGCAAGTCAGACTCACCACTCCACCTAACATCTGTCATGGAGCATACAAAACCACAAATATAAATTACCAACACATGTTCTCTCATTCCTTTGCAGCTGACCAACGTTACGGCATTCAAGCATAGGTGATGACTCCTTTTGGCAACCCGACAACAGTAGAAGAGCAGGCATACAATGAAGGGCAAAGAAGGACCCAAAATTTGGTGGACAGGACATTTAGGCTCTTGAAGTCAAGGTTCAGGTGCCTGGCCCTGACAGCCTGTTCTATGTATCACCCCTAGTATGTAAGATGATACCTGTATGTGCTGTCTTGCATAACATATGTATACGGACCAATGTTCCCTGAGATGAATTGGTGGATGACCCCAATGAGGAGGAGGATGATAATGGCGCAGCACAGTTGGAGGGGGAACTACAAAACACTGCAGCTGGAGTTTGCAGAAGACAGCAAATTGCACAGAACCTCTACACCTAGACACTGTACAAATATTATCACTTTGTAAATACCACCAATAAATCACTTTGCACCAGAATGGCCATGGTCTACTCATTCTCCACTACATATACCATTGGAATGTTGCTCATACCTCTGAGAGCATGAAAGAAACACAACAGTTACAAATATGGCTGGAACATAGTTTCTGATGTAAGATGGTCTAGCATCTCCAGGCCACACATCTGTGTCACATACCTCAGGTCATGTGGATCTTGAAGGCCTAGATCCAAACACCACAAATAATATGTGGCGTTAATTGGGCATTGTGCAAATTCCTACCCTTTTCCTCACATGATCTCCACACCTGGCAAGATGTATCCAAGGGGCCGTACATACGGTATAGGATATTTCCAAGTGATGCACTAGAAAAATAGGAACGGAACTGTGTCACATCTCAAGCGGGTAGCTGCTAGGCCAGCACTGAGCACATGTGACAAGGGGGAGACCATTGGTTTTCAGGGTTAGGACCCAAAGTTTGTGCCTAAGCCTGCACCGTATATCAATGACGTTACGTTCTGGCACCGCCATTGGGACCAACCCTGCCACATGGTGTGCTGTACCTCAAATATAGCACAGACATTTTAGCTGTGGAGTATGCTAAGGGTTGCTAGACAAGTAAAGTAGCAATGGGTGCTGATCCACTCCCATGTATATGGCCCATTACCAAGATTTAACATTAAAATGAGAGAATACAACACCTAACAAATGTCTGGGCGGAATGTAGCCAGAGTTTGTCACATTTCTTATGTACATTCTAACACACCTGTCACACAAATCTGCTGTCTTGACACATGCCAGCAGCTCATCCGGATCTACATGTGAAGACTGATGTACGGGTGAATGGACTAGGTAGGAAAGGGTTTGCACTTTCCTACAATTTATCAGCAAGTTAACCAACTATAGTCTGTATGATACTGTTGGAAAATGGGTTATTGGTAAGGGCAGGTAGATACCTACACTTATCAATAGGCCACTAACCTCCACTTAGGTCCAGTTAGGTCTCAGTAAATAAACCCAGCTCAACCCTTGGTAGCTTGGCAACGAGCGTCAAGGCTTAACTTAGGAGACAGAGTGTAAAGCAGTCAAATATCACAAAACAGTAATTAAATAAAACACACAAAACAGTTTAAAAATCCAAAAACAATTTATATCAATAGATTATATTTTTATCTTTAAAATGACAGAAAAACGAATAAAATAGGATAAGGGGAACCGGAGATATGAATTTTTTAAGATTTTTTTTTTTTTTAGCACCTAGAAACAAAAAGCGCCAATCGGGTCATCTGGTTGCACCTCGACCGGGGCAAAGTCAAAGTTTACGGCCGACCGCGATGGAGCCCTGCTCTGCTACAGGCCGCAGGAGGCCTCGGTTAAAAGTTTACCTTCATACTTAGGGGGTCATTCCGACCCTGGCGGGCCATGACCGCCAGGGACGCGGACCGCGGAAGCACCGCCAACAGGCTGGCGGTGCTTCCTGGGCCATTCTGACTGCGGCGGTAAAGCCGCGGTCAGAAAAGGGCAACCGGCGGTTTCCCGCCGGTTTACCCCTGGCCCAGGGAATCCTCCATGGTGGCGCTGCTTGCAGCGCGCCATGGGGATTACGACCCCCTTCCCGCCATCCTGTTCCAGGATGGCGGGAACGGGTGTCGTGGGGCCCCTGGGGGCCAGTGGCATGCCAGTGCAGGGGCCCCCTAACAGGGCCCCATAATGATTTTCAGTGTCTGCTTTGCAGACACTGAAAATCGCGACGGGTGCCACTGCACCCGTCGCACCCATACAACTCCACCGGCTCCATTCGGAGCCGGCTTCATTGTTGAGGGGGGTTTCCCGCTGGGCCGGCGGGCGGCCTTCTGGCGGTCACCCGCTGGCCCAGCGGGAAAGCCAGAATGGCCGCCGCGGTCTTTTGACCGCGGTGCGGTCATTCGGCGGTGACCGCCTTAGTCTCTTTTTCAAAGATTTTCTTCAGCTGGACGAACCTGCCAGTCCAATCCGACCTCCTGGAGCCCTTCTCCGGATACACGTCGCGGTAATCCTCGGTGGAGATTTTTACTTTCGGAGTTAGTCGTTTTTTCGAGGTGAAAATCCTTCGACCGGGCTAAACCTGGATCTTGATCCTACGTCCCCGGAGCCCTCCTCGGATACGCTGGCTGGGAGGTCCCGGTCAACTTTTTACCATCGGACTCAGTCTCTTTTTCAGAGATTTTCTTTACCGGGACGAACCAGCAAATCAGGCTGGGTCGCGGTTGAGGCAAGCCGGCAAGAGTTGCCGCGGCGGGTCGGTCCCTCTATGGAGCTTTTTTTCAAAAGTTGACCAAACTTCTCCAAACTTCTGGGGCTTCTCCCTGATGTCCTTTTAAGGTTCTTTTGAGGTCCACAGCTCACCCCAGGGGCCCAGAAGTTCTGAGATGGTCCTTGGGGGGTGCGGACTACAACTCCCAGAATGCACCTGGCGCAAACTTCTTTTTGGCCACTGGGCAGTGGCCAGCTGGTTGATTTCTTCAGGAGTTGGTGCAGGGGACTCTGGTTAGCAATTTCTCACCTGTAGCAAACAGGGAGTCCCTCCTTGAACCTTTGAAGCCAGGAAAAGTCCTTCTTGTGGTGAAGCCCAAGTGTGCAGCTGGTGCAGTCCTTCTGAGTGCAGGTTCCAGGTGCAGGCCAGGGGTACAGCAGGACAGTCCTTCTTCTCCTTTGGTTCTTCCTTGTTGGAATCTGATGGGGATCTGAGGTGTGGGTGCAGGTCTGCCAGTTTTATCCTTGCTCCTGGGTGATAAACAGGGGGGTCCTGATTCTCCAATCAGGTGCAGGGTCCTTCCCCCTGTGATGACCACTTCCTGGGAAGTGTGGCAAAAATCAATCCCAGGAGGCAACATTCTTCAAAAATCCATCATGGCTGAATCTGATTTTTGGAGGTTACATCTGGCTGAGCCCACCCACTGGTGTGGCTAAAAATCATAAACACACCCCTCTCCTGCCCTCTCCTAATCTAATCAAGGGGGCACCTAGTTGTCTGGGGCTGCAGGATGTGGGGGTGTTGCTGGGTTGTTCCAAATGTCCTTTGAAGACCAGTTTGGCAGACCTCCCCCTTCCTGCCTCACCATCTGCTGAGGGGAGATTCCCTCCCACAGGCACATTCCTTTGTGTGAAGCCAGGCCACTTCACACCTCATCAAGGCCAGGCTGCTAGAGGCTGGCCAATCAGAGCACAGCAGCAAAAACAATGCAGGGATGAAATTGGCAACTTTTCAGGTAAAGTTTAAAACTCCTTACCTGAACAAGTTATATTAAATCCAACAACTGGAAGTTGTGAGGTTTAATATAACAATTCATTTGATACCAAACACTTGGTATCCATCATTTAAGGGAACTTTAAAAATTAAAATAAAGTCTCCCCATCCTAGCCTATGGAGGCCATTCACTACAATGAGGGAAAACCAAATTTGCCTGTTTTTACCTCACCAGGGCTTATAAAACTATTTTTATAAGGTCCCTGCTTATAGTTACATGGCACACCTTAGAGGTGACTTATATGTAAAAATGAGGTAGCTTAAGACTTTGTAACTACTTTTAATTCCTAAGTCGAATTTGCATATAACTTTAATTTAAAAGCAGCCAGCAAGGCAGGCCTGCCTTTAAAATGACACTGGGCACCTCAGCAGTGCACCTATGGGTGCACTACCTATGCCGTGGTCCCTAAACCTACATGCCCTACCATATACTAGGGACTTCTAGGTAGGTTGACTTAGCCAATTATAATTAGCCTAATTTGCATATTGATTTTATACAGAGCACAGGCCCTGGGACTGGTTAGCAGTACCCAGGGCACCATCAGAGTCAGGAAAACACCAACAAAAAAGTGGAAAATGGGGGCAAAAAGTTAGGGGGCCTCTGCAATCAGCCCTGTTTTCTCACAGATACCATCACACATCACATATGAAAACACACCTTTCATTGACACTCACATGCCTGACCAAAAGAAAGTTACCAACAGTGACAAAATTGGCTAAAATGTCTAGGTCTCCAACATGCCACTCTGGTGTGGGATGTGGAAGTGAGTCTAGCAATGTCCACACTTGTCAGAGACCCATCCTAAAATGTATGGGTGAAGTAGGTGGCAGATGTGCTGCATGTGTCAAATAAAAAATCCAGCTCTGAGATGATTTCACACACTAACAAGATTCATTCATGGTGACAGTGACATAGCTTGTGAAATGCAGAATTTAGTGCATACCGATGTACACCAAAGAATGTTGAAGGACAGCTGAAAAAATCCCATAGGTACTTGGAGATACAAAATGGGGTGGTCACTTGGAGACTACACAAGTGCTGTGGAAGGTGTGCTATTATATGTGTGCGAAAGTCATGTAATCTCATAAAGCCTGGAAATCGGAGAGAAACTATTATGCAGCCAATAGTAGAAGATGTGTACATCTTCATATTACACAAGTCGCACATTGCATTCTGTCCATGTATGACCGAACAATGTGTTAGCAGCCTATAGAATGCCCGCAAAGTATGGCCTAATCTTTTCGAAACAAGATATGCTGTAAATTATGGAGAAGGTACATAGACCAAATACTGACTGTGCAACACAACAATGTCACCATGTGATCACCCAACATATGTTCAGAGAGGATGCCTAGGTCAGTAAATAACCCACTCATGTTTACTACAACAGTAATGTTGCAGTTGTCCATCGCATACTATTGTGACAGAAAGCAGTGACAGATTACATCATCTGTCCCCTGGGTCGTTCAAAAATTACAAATTACACTAGTGATACAGGCCCTAACCAAGCTGTAAATGGAAATTACTGAGAATGTATTACCATGTCTGTCACTCCATGCCAAATAATGAGACATGTCCTACAGGTACAAGGAGCCAGTCCTCTGCAGATGATATGGCAAGCCTGACATCAAGTACCCCAAAGGAAAATGAAAATCACAGGCCATTTGACCACAACTGTGCGTGTGCCAGTCTGCAGGAGACTGTGCATTGCTCTGCTGAAGAGCTATCATGAGGAGGCTAGATCCTCGCCCAACACCCCCTAACCCCAAAGCTGAGGGTACATTGACTCTTGACACAGTCAGGGGCCTGATGCATGTGCACAGTGGACTTAGCAGAGTGGGGCACCATAAACCTGCACCAAAACATGCATCAATGGGTCTATGTGGGCATAAAAAATCCCACATAGTAATGATGACTAGGCTGCCATCATTGCCTGACTGCAACATTGCTGCACAGTTAAATGCCAATGTATGTGACAGTCATACCAAACATGTTGAGGTCAATTGTAAGTACCAAGTTTGTGGCATGCACACATATGTCGGATATCTTTGCACACATGTACCACTTAAATGGCACAGGCCTGGTATTGTGTGTTGGAGTCTGCACAAAATTCAACTTTACACTAATGAAAATGCATTTGTATCACATGATCATTGACAGACTTAAATGACCATCAGATGTGTTCCAACATACGGAAACATAGGTGGAACTATTATGACTACGCAGCCACGTAACAAAGTCCAACACGTGTCCATGCAGGAAGATAGCTATGTTAGGTTTCATATCCCATGAACACACCACTGTGGTAAATTTTACTCATATGAAACCAGACATGTCTTTCCACACACATGGCACATACCAACCTTCGTTGACATATGTGAGTTCACCATTTCCTGCATCATAGATGTATGGGGAACTATATGTCACACGTACAGTATACCAGAGCATCATGAAGCCTGAACCTAACAACACACCTCAGTGTGGACACACATGCAGTCACATTGCCAGGTGTAATGTGAAATCAACCCATCCATTGTCTACTGCATCCTCTGAGTACGATTTGTCATGGGTATCACATGTATTATCATGTATTGGACATAGCCCATCATATCTACTGTGTTGTTGTTAAATGTACACTTGGAAATCAGACATTGCAATGTGGTAGACCCACAAATATGTGTCAGATCACATATGTAGACTCTTAGTACACATGTGGTAACATGTATGTGTACAAAGTCTAGCACATATGGAAACGGTATCAGTCATCGCATGCATCACACACACATACAAACATAATGGTAACACATACCAATGTTACTGTTAAAATATGAACAAATATGCACACACAAGTATCCATACCATACTTACTGCATACATGCATAGCCCCTGTGACATGGGATTTGAATCTCGGTACACTGTCAGCCTTTCCAACAAAATCCACACATTCCCATATTGTGTCAAAAAGTTTGACTCAAATGGCAATATTCCATTTTCAACTATGCCAAAAATATGACACCTGACCACTGCACACCAATCACAAGAACACAGGCGTTGTCAGGCTTCATGAGAAGGAATACCACACGTGACCATTATGCATCAAAAACCTTGACACAAACGCCAATACTTCATACTTTGCTAAGCAAAAAATTGACGCCTGGCCCCTGCATGTCAATTGCAAATCTTGAGGCCTTGTAAGCCTTAATCAGAAAAATATCGACCCATGACTTTTTGTCTGTGACTTTTTGAGGGTATGTGGAGCCGGTGCTGTGTTTTTGGAGAGTTTTGTGCTGTGTCCTTTTGCTATTGTGTGCTCTTTGTCTTTTCCTCAGTCTTTTGTAGTGGTTTTGTCCTGTATTTGTCATTGTATTGTGGGATGTTTGTCTAGGGGTAGCATAGTTTGTTGGGGTATTTGGGGTTATGTGGAGCAGTTAATTAAGTTTATTTTTTGGGGCTCTCACATTTACAGTTTGCTCATAATGCATAATGTCTGGGAAAGGGATGGCAACAAAGAAGATAGAAGGTTGTTGTTAGCCAGATTTAAGAGCCTCTAGCGCCAACTTAGCGCTGCCATTGTGAAATTCATAAATGACGCTGAGGCAGGGTTTAAGTGCCATTTTCCTGTGCAATAATTGAAATATGGTGGGGAAAGAGGGGGCACTGTAATGCTGTCAGTATTTAACCACCGGCTCCTTCTTGACCACTGACTCCATTTTGTGCTTAGCTTAGCTTCAAACACCGTCACATTGGTAGCGCAGGTATTTTTCTGTGTGCAGCTTGTTAACCCATTTTCGATCTTCTCACCAGGGAAAGGAACAAAACATGGAGGAGCAATGAAGATAAGTAGGTACCAGCTGAGAATGTTTATGATAGAGCAGGCTACAGCTTGGTCTTGGAAAAACACAGTGAGATTTGGCCATTTTGATTCCTGTTTCTCAACACTGACCTGACCTAGCCAACGTGTAAATTTCACAACCTACTCAAAGGGAAGGGGGTTTCTAGAAACTTTCTCTTCAGTTTGTTTAAAGTTTATAAGGTGGGGAAGCTTGTCAATTTGAAGAAAAAAGGGATCAAGCCCCATGGTGATACATTTATAATTCTTATTTGTAGTTTTGCAGTGTGCATGCATGAGTACATAGTCACTATGGGGGTCATTCCAGGGTCGGCGGGAGCACCGCCGACAGACCGGCGGTGCCCCGCAGGGCATTCTGACCGCGGCGGTTCGGCCGCGGTCAGATGCGAGAAACCGGCGGTCTCCCGCCGGTTTCCCGCTGCCCTGCAGAATCCTCCATGGCGGCGGAGCGCGCTCCGCCGCCATGGGGATTCTGACACCCCCTACCGCCATCCTGTTCCTGGCGGGTCTCCCGCCAGGAACAGGATGGCGGTACGGGGTGCCGCGGGGCCCCTGGGGGCCCGTGCAGTGCCCATGCCAATGGCATGGGCACTGCAGGGGCCCCCGTAAGAGGGCCCCACAAAGTATTTCAGTGTCTGCTATGCAGACACTGAAATACGCGACGGGTGCCACTGCACCCGTCACACCTTCCCACTACGCCAGCTCAATTCTGAGCCGGCGTCCTCGTGGGAAGGTTGATTTGCCCTGGGCTGGCGGGCGGCCTTTTGGCGGCCGCCCGCCAGCCCAGGGCAAATCCCAAAATACCCTCAGCGGTCGGTATTTTGGTGGGGGAAATTTGGCGGGAGGCCTCCGCCGCCCGCCGAAGTTAGAATCACCCCCTATATGTATATATATATATATATATATATATATATATACTTAAATAATGAATATATGTATATATATATATATTCATTATTTAAGTATTGCATTTTCTTTGTTATTGTGATCATAATTAGTCTACTGCTGTGATTATTTTTAGAATTGCATGTGTGTTGCTGCATTTGAAATAAAAGCTCACATTATTATTTTCATTTATGAAACTTGTAAAGTGTGAATAATAAATGTCTTAGACTAGAAGTGCTGCACTCTTTGCATTCCTTTCATTTCATTTCCTCTCAGTCTCTCTAAGGGGCGTGAGGACAGTTGCATGACACTAGGTGCAGCTCCACTTTCCTTAAATCTGTCCCTTTGTGTCTTTGGTGAACAGAATTTAAGGGAGCCTAGCTAGGCACCGACTACTTTCACATTCCTCTTTGTGTACATTCTGTGTAACATACACCCCATAATGTTTCTTTTATCTGACACAAATGTGCTGAATTTGTACCACAGGCCCTGTTTTACAGACAGTGTGGGGCAGGCCTGCATCTGCGGGAGCACTAGCACATTACTCAGAAGCCTGCACCAACGCAGACATACTTGGACCACAGTGCAAGTGTTTCTGTGTTGAGGGGAGAGTATATGCGCAGGTTGATATCCCTTCCTGGACATAAATTGTCCACAATGTCGACAATGGCTTGCCACACAGTATTGGCAATACATCAGTAATGTTATTCAGGTAATGTGCAGGAAGGGACAACTACATGAATATGAGGGAACTGCCATGGCATTTTAGCTCTAGTGTGTGCCTTGAAATGAGACACACATATTATTAACAAGAAACAATGAAGTATAAATGCATTCATCAACAGACTATGCTCAGACCACCTTGGGCAGTTGTTAGTCTTTTTGCGCTGATAATGAGTAAGATGTCTTCAACATCTGGGTTAGGGTTACATGAAGTCGGTGTTACAATGGGATAGCCACTGCAACAACCATTGCATCCCCTCTGATGCAGAATATTGTGTCATGCTGCCCCATATGGACATGGAGGTGTAACACAACAAAAGAGTTGCATGACAAATCCATGTACACATGGTGCAGTGAAATGCACCACAGGAGCGTCAGGGAAAGTGATGCTTTGGTGGTGCCAGGATCACCATTATATGGCCCTTTATCTCACAGACAGATTATTAATATTCGGCAGTTGTTCTGATCTACCACTAAATTGACTTGCTTATTCAGCTTAACAAGTTGAATGTGAAACTGTTGTCCATGCACAGAAAAGTCCAAAAATCACTTAGCTAGGTTTTCTTGTCATGTATTACAGGTGGGGCTCCACCCTACACCTACACCACTGGAGAAGTGTCCTGATTTGAAGACCAGAATGCTGCCAGTAAGTGTCACCTTGTGTGTCACATGTGTCATTCCAGGGTTTTGTGTGAGAGGGTCTGACGTGTGCAATGCCATGATAAAGTGTATTGTGTGACCAATGATATAACATCATCTGTGTTAGGATATAGACATCATGTCTGATGCTATGTTGAGGATGGAGTATGAGTTGATTGTTGCACAAGTGCCAACGTGTGCTGCAATAGAATGGTGGGGAAAAGGAAAGCATGCCCACACATACATTGATGTCTATCATGATATGTGTCTGAGATGCTGTTTATCAGCTTAGCATCCCTGTTGAGATTCAGTTACTCAGGAATGGTACAGATGATGTCCATGTTTTGAGGTCCCCAGGGGGCTTATGTAGGAGACACTTGCACCAGTGGCGCCTCTCTTCTCTTCAGATTTTAAGTGAGGCAGTGGTCGTGCAAGGAGCCTTATTGTACTGGCCAACAGTCAGTTGAAAACACAATGAGAATACAATTCTGCTCCAGATGGTTGTGGGATAGATCTACAGATTGTAGCAAGCTAGATGTGTGCAGAATTACCAACAGGGTCTACCTGTCATTATATTTGTGAGTAATCTTGGTCACATCATGTGTACATAGAATATGAATGCTGAGTGTGCACCTGGTATTTAGGAGATGTCGGACATTTATGTTCACATGTTGTTCAATTAATAGGAATACTGTAGCTGCACCCACTGCAGTGCCAATCTTACTGTGCCCTGTAGGTCATCCATACAACCCCCATGGGTGTGTCACATTGCACAATTTGCACAACATAGCACAAGGTAGGGGGCAATAAGTAGAAAATCTGTTGACAACATAGAGTTCATGCATTGACCAAGCTATATGAGCACTAAGCCTGAACTGTACATGTGGGCCCATTTTGAGCAATGGTGTGCCCTCTTGTAATGCGTGCTCTGAGCATGTGTTAACCCCAGAACACATGAATGATGCTTTGCCAAACCTTAGAATTGCCAGTGGGAAGTTTGCTGTCCAAGGCTTGGTGTAGCACCAGGGGTGTCAAAGTGGTGGATTGCATACATTGAGACGTGTATTGAAAATGGCACAGGGATTCTGGACTTGGAGGGCCACTTGATCATTGCTAGTATGTCACAACTGTTGAACAAGGACGCAGTAGTCCACTGACCTCGGAGCCCTGATGGTCAACAATGGCTAGACATTACCCCAATGACATGTACATGATACCGTAGATGGCTGGTAGGAAGTTTATAAAGATTTGGAGTTTGACTATGTTGTGGAATGTATGGTGGACAGCATGTGTCATCAGAGGATGCTGTGTACATTGCATGTCTGTTCTATGTCCACTCATTGCTGTAGTTAATGCCAGGTTATCCTCCTATTTAAGCTACCAATATGACCCCAACCAAGAAACATGCTTTTTAGAAGGGGGCTGACAGGTACAGACACGTAATGGAGGTACAGGCCAGGTACCAAAGGATGGAGATGAAATATAGGAGGGAGAAATCCACTGGGGCTTAACATGCATTTTCTCATGGGGGATCTCCGCTACAGCCCACAACTGTGAAGCCTACATCGGGGAAGAAATCTGGGGTCCGGGGTGCCTCTGATGGTCTGATGCACCCCAAAAGCCACCTGCTCATGCCACAACCTCAACCTTTAAGACCGACATGTGATGGAACATGGCATTCATGATGGCAAGATTGGATACGTTGGAAAGAGACAATGGCAGGAATTACAAATTACTTAAGTAATACAAGAAGAAAGTGAAGAAGATGTAAAATATTTGCTCCACAGCCTCCCAGTTCCTTCCCTCTCCCTCTTACTAATGTTAACTTTTTTAGAGGGTTTTAGGTGGATAGTGTAAGGTAAATAAAATAGTGTTTTTTAGGTATAGATTCGTGTAAGTATAGTTGGGGGGTGGCTTTTAGTATATTTTTTATTTTGGGGTATGGGTGGGTATTATGTTGGGATTTCTATGTAAGTACAAAAAAATCTAAAAAAACATGTGAAATATATATATATATATTTGTTTAGGAAATAGGTTAAGTTTGTAAATGTGTAGTCTTAGTTTATGTTGCCCTACTGGTGTATTGTCTCTTAAATGGGGGCAGGGGATAATGTTTAGAGTGTGGCGTTACATGTGTAAGATAAGTTTAGAATAGGACAGATCGGTATAGTTTTAAGTTAAGGTTTAGGTTAGTTTACTGTAGGGTAGTGTATATGTTAAATTTTACTAAGATGTTTAATATGTTTTAATGAATCATGTTGGTACTAGACATTATCTCTCCATGTTGATTGCGTTTCTTGGTGTTTTCATGTGTGCACTGGCCAAGTAGGCGGAATGGATTAGGGTATGCTTTCTGTCTTTATTTCCATGGATGACCATGTGCATCCCCTATGCCCAAGGAGCTGTCAGATTGGCTCCTAAATGATATCAGTTACTCAAAACATTTGTCATCCATAGTTCCAGCCATTCACATTGTGTATGTATATGGAATCTTGAACAGGTAACTATGGAACTTTGACTGTCATTGCTGGGGTCTGGAAGAATTATTGGTGGAAAGTGTGGCACATATGACATCAGCCATTTTAGGGTCTGTATCCTGCCACACTGACAGCTGCCTGTCACTTATAAAATGTGCCTCTTCTGAACCACACATATTAGTTGTACTGGTGCTCTCATCTGGATAAATTACCATACACTTGGTTCTGACCCATACATGCCATATGTCAACTTCCATGAATATCTGTTCAATACGTGTATTTAGGGCTATGTAAGTTGGCTGTAGCCCACAAAACTATCATTCACCTTTTTCATGTTAGGACCCTGGTGTGTAGCTTTGTATCTGACAATAATGCACACATGTAATTGGGTTCTATTCTCATTTACATAGCTTCTCACAATACATACATTTAGCTGAGTTGATGGATCACAGTAAACGTTGAAATGTTGTATGTGAACAAGGTGATTTATTTGCAGGTGCAAGTGTATTTTCCAATGTAATACAATGTCCAGTTCACAGGAGAGATCCTGGGCCATTTGTTGTACATTAAGAGTCAAGGAATGTGGGACATGTCATGCAACATGGTTAAGAATAGTGTGCATTAGAGACGAAGGTGCCCAAATTGCCAATAGGTATGATTTGAGATAATAAAAGCACATGTCAGACAAGTCAACAGTGGTTGAGTGAAGAAGGCACATTGCCAACTGTCACAACACTGGCATGATCTTAAGCACAGAACTTAGGAGATACTGTTCGTGTGGCACAGACTGGTGCTGCCAGATGGTTTTCTGTGTGAATATTGTTCCTCCCACATCTTCCTCCTCTGATGTGTGTGGTGCCTACTCTTGCCATGTGTGGTGCTGTTGTTAAGGGGGCACATATACATCAGGGGAGAGAGATATGGAGTCGCAAGTCCCAGCAACTGCCTTTTGTGGGAACACATAAGGCATCAGTGAAGCAAGGAGGAACTGCTGATTTCTCACACAACACTGTCGGGGTCATTATGACTCTGGCAGTCCTGCTCCGCTACACACCGGTGGTGGCAGCCAGACCACCAACAGCGTGGTGGTGCAGGACCGCCAAATTATGACAATGGAAGTGAACTGGCGGTATTGCAGCCAGATCACCAACTGTACCGCCAGGGGGGTAGGACCGCCTGGCCTAAGGTTGACCACCTTCAACTCGGCGATCCACCTAACGCCACCCGCGGTATTGTGAGCATCCTTACCACCAGGGATTCTGAGGCGGCAGCACCGCTACGGAATCACTGGCAGTAATGATACTGGCGACAAGAATGGTAATTCCTGTCACCACTGCAGGACTCCCCAACCCCCCCTCCATGTAGGACCCTCGCCTGACCCCATCTGAAGCTCCCCACCCCCAAAGCAGTGACACCCCCACCTCTTATCCCCGTTCCAAAACCCCCATCCCTCCAAACTCCCACCCCGTACATCCATGCAGGCACACATCACACATACATATATACACGCACACTCATTCACACACACATGCACACATGACCATGACACCCTCCACAAACACGCATTCACACACATACATTTGCATACACACGCACACAAACTCACACAACACTCCCCTCCATTCACACAAACACTCACCCCTATTCACACACACACAACAATCAACACCCCCCTCCCCTGTCCATTGTTCACCTTACCTGGCTAAATTATGTGTAGCATTGTGCATCACACATGGGGCAACTTTTCAAGCTATCTTGTGCTTTGATCCTGCACTACCAACTTCCTTGCAGGCTCCTTGCCCCTGCCACTGACACCATTGTGGCATACAATTTGCCTTACTATTGACCATGGTGGACATTCCCACTATAGTGTAATGTACTGTGTGCTGTCACTCTTTTGGTGCTATAATGCATTGGCACCATGAATGATGGCACTAGTGCAGCAAAGCACAGGTAGGTCCATTGCTTACACTGCTGGTGTTTCATTCTCATTTGCGTCTAGCAGGCCACACAGGTGCTAATTGAAAGGGGCGGTCCGTCCATTAAAGACTGTCTACCCCATTAGTTTGTCTCTTCCTACATTTGTGACATTTCCTTGCATACAACATATCTGCCACATGCATATGATGACCTAAGAATGTAGAATGAGTATCAATGCATTCATTTTGAGACGTTGTTGATGTGGCACAAGGGCAATGTGCAGTTTGGATCCCCATGGGCAACTATTTGTATGATGGTACAGTTCCATTATAGGCTACTGACATTGTGCTAGTAGTGCAACTTTGATGCCACTCATGCCAGTTCTTACGCATATATAGGTCCCATTAAGCAGTACACCAACTATTCAAACAACACATTCAACCTTGTTACACGGTGAGATTGCAGCTACTTGTACAGCTGCACAAATGATGGTCACAGACATGCCCCATGTGTTTCATGAGTTAACTTTTTTGCCCTTTCCCAAATGACACATGGAGGTGTGTGGAGTTGTTGTTGGTCTACCCTGTGTGGTTTGGGTTCCACAGGTTACACACTAGGGGCTTGATCTTTTCTCAAGTGACACAGCTCAGTGCAGCAGCAGTATATGTTGCACGGCACTGCACGAGTTTTGAAGCACAGGGATGCACCATGTTTACTATAATATGGCACACCCCTGCAATTCCCCATGCACCTGTGCAGATTTGTTCTCCAAGCTCTTGCCTTCTCAGGGTTCAGAGGGCTCAGTTTGTTCTTGTTCCATGATTCAGAGAAGGACCACGCCCAGTTTTGTTTAAGTTAATGACATTCTGAAGTATCATGATTTTACCTATTGTTCTTGTTCCACGATTCAGAGAAGAACCACGCCCAGTTTTGTCTAAAGTTCATGACATTCTGAAGTATCATGATTTTACTAATTGTTCTCGTTCCATGATTCAGAGAAGGGCCACGCCCAGTTTTGTCTAAAGTTCATGACATTCTGAAGTATCATGATGTAACTAATTGTTATTGTTCCATGATTCAGAGAAGGGCAACGCCCAGTTTTTTGCCTAGAGCTCATGCCATTCTGAGGGATCATGATTTTACTAATTGTTCTTGTTCCATGATTCAGAAAAGGACCACGCCCAGTTTGGTCTCTTGCTCATGACTTTCTGAAGTATCATGATTCTACCAACTCTTGCATCCACGGAGACGCCTTTGTCTATTCCATACGGGTCGCAACATTTGCATCCACTGAGACGCCTTTGTCTAAATGTATAATTGAATGTTAATGCTGTTATGAACAAGTATATACATACATGCTTAACCATTTTTCCTTTTCAGATCTCTCTCCCTGCTGTTCCCTACCCTAATTCCCTTCCCCCTGACTGGCTTCAGCATAACTCTGTGCTATAATAGCTTTCTGAGTTGGTGACGCCGGCAGGTGGGCCTGTTGTTCGGCGGCGTGCAGATCCTGAGGAAAGGACACTATGACAGCCATCCCAACACCACCCCTGGGGTGGTACTGACTCCAGTTCCAGTCTCTGATGAACATTTTGTGTTGGATCTGGGGTAATGCCAATATGCAATGAGTGTTGTTGTGGCACAGCCACAGCCACACTAATTGCACGCCCCTTCCAGGCAATGTGCTACATATTTATATGGTGGTGTAAAGCCATAGTAAGTGACTTATGTCCACATTGTGTATATGTTGGAGTGCATTGCGCAACCAGCGAGTCACTACAAGTGTGGCTTGGGTGGCGATGGGGCATTTAGATTCAGGGCCTATGTGTCCCGATGCAACTCTTTAGCATACATTTAGTGTGTCCTTTGTGCCTTGCCCAGCTGCCATTAGTGAGATTCCAGGTATATTCCCCCTGCAGCTTACCCTGCACTTGTGGCAGTTATTGGTAGTCTGTGCTGTCCTGTCCTGCGATTCCAGTGACCAGCTTGCCCGGGATAATTGTTGCGACCATTTTCCCACCTCATCCAGGTCCTCCTGTGGTGTGGGACTTCCATTTCCAGTCTGTAGTGCGGCCTTTCCGTTCCTGGACATTTTCTCCTTAGTTATGCGCTTGCAGTCATGCCAGCCCATCTTGCAATCAGTGACAGTCCTCCACACCTCTGCCACACTGTTGACTTTGTCTACTATTGCCTGCTATACAGCCTCTCTCCTACCTATTTGTAGATTTGGAGATGACAAAGAGTTAGAGTGGCACAACGAGGAGAAATGCTTTAATTTCTCCTAATTTTTTGCTCTTTCTATGTGTGCTGCATTTTTCAGCACACATAGAAAGAGCAAATCACCATTTAAGATTGTTTTTGTGCAGGAAGATGTTCCTTCCTGCAGAAAATCAATCCCCCCCTCAATGCAGCCATCCCTGCACTATAGTGCAAGGGTGGCTGCGTTGGCGCACGGCAGCAAATTTAGCGCTGGTGCAGGGGGGAACACAGGGGTGTGCTGTATTCAATTAAATACGACACATCCCTGCGATGTGAAAATGACGATGCACAAAGCTGCCAAATTTGGCGCAGTGCCATGTACCGTCATTTTCCTTTAAATCTGGCCCAAACTATCTTGGGTCTCTGTGGAGCAGAATGACTGTTTGCAATGCATTTAACTAAACTGCACCATACTTATCCTTTCATTATTTCCTTTCACAACATATCGATGATGATGTGCTGCTCAGCGCCCCGATGAATATTGTTGTAGTGTCTTTTGTGCAGTGCTTGTCTTCACCACACCTTTCCCTAAATCCCCTCTCCCATCCTTTTTTTCGAGCCCCTAACCCTATTCCCTAGGGCTGTGTGATTTATTAAGGTGTGACTTAATTTTACACCATAAATGGATCACACGCTTGCTTGAGAAAATGCGATCAAAGTAACACTATTTCCTGAACATTATTCCACACCAGCCCAATCAACATCATCATTCATGCCTTTTGTTGTGTGTAGCATAAAATGCTGATCCTTGTCCAACCACTTTGACTCTGAGCCCACTTCTCCTAACTCCATGATTTCATTTCCTAAGTTTTGTTTTTAAATACTAGCTCCCCACTGTTGCTCAGAAGAAGTTGATATTAATAGTTTTTATTAAGATATCAGTTCTTCTTTGTTGTGAGTCAAAGACTGTCATTGTGGTAGTCTGGTCTCAGTCTTCCTAAAATTATTATATAATAGGGCTCACTAACTTTCTGTTTTCTTTCAATCTAGGTGACAGTGAAGGATAACCCTTTAATTAGTCCTGCAGCTGGAGCTCGCATATGTGAGAGTGGCACCTTCTGTTTTCCACATTACTATGCTAGCCCCCTACTGCTACCAACCCCTAAAGAAGCCACCTTAGGAAAAACCCTACAGTAAGAAGACTCCCTCGCTTCATCTGTTCAGGTACGAGAAGACCTATGGATGGATTGAAGTAAACTAGTTTCTAATTAACTCCTACTGAAGATGACATACAAAAATTCCAATGTGAAACCCGATCCCAACTCCCTCCCAACCCTCTCCACAAACAACAAGTACCTCCTACCAAAAACAAAAAATTCAAAAAGGGCTCAGTAGAGAGCACTGTCAAAATGGGTCCACAGCTGGTCCATGCTCAGCTCAGTTCTGGTGTGCCGGCTCTCCATCTGATCCATCTGCTGCAAGATATGATAGAACAATACCCTGTTAGAGTGGGAGGCAGCCGATGCAGTCAGAGACCCTGACAGCTGGTGGCGGTGCCAGTGATGTAGTGGCCAGGTGGCTGGGGCTGATGTGCTGCTGAGCTGGGTCCTGGGCCAGAGGCAACTATTTCACCCTCTTCCTCCTCTAGGACCACCAGTTGGTGGTATTTGGCCTTGATTTTCTCCAGCCTCTGCTGCTGCAGTAGGACCTCTATCTCCTGCCTGGTGGGTGGTGCTGGTTGACGAAATAGTAAACAGTGCTCTGGAAAAACACTTCTTCAAAAGTAGGTTGTGAAGGCAGAGTAGCAGTACATTGCATTGGCAATTGATGTGATTTTTATGATTAGGAGAGTCATTTGTTTACCCATACATGCCTCACATAGAAAGCATTGACTATCTGGAAGAAAAAGAATTAAGGCAGAGTTACACCAGATTAAAAATTTGTGGGCTATTCTAGTAACTAAACAGGCATGTTTAGTTGAAAAATAAAGATGAATTACCTCTCATTTGTGAGTAAGGCATTATGCACAATGGCATACAAGTTGTTGGCTAAATTAATGGAGGCATGCTAGCCATCACTTCAAGTACTTTGCTACTGTCTGCGGCTAGGGCAGCTGTAGTTGACAATTATCTATTGTTAATTGCAATGGTCCCGCTCTTCCCCAAATGCTTTTCACTTAGGGCCATATTTATACTTTTTGATGCAAAACTGCGCTAACGCAGTTTTGCGCCAAAAAAATTAGCGCCGGCTAACGCCATTCTGAAGCGCCATGTGGGCGCCGTATTTAATCAATGACGTTAGCCGGCGTTAGCCTCCGGCGCTGCCTGGTGTGCGTGGAAAAAAACGATGTACACCAGGCAGCGCCGGCGTAGGGGGATATGGAGCTTGGGCGCCAAAAAATGGGGCAAGTCAGGCTGAGGCAAATTTTTCGCCTCAACCCGATTTGCGCCATTTTTCTTGACTCCCAACCCCCATAGAAATGGTCTTAGCAAAGACAGGAGTCATGCCCCCTTGCCCAATGGCCATGCCCAGGGGACTTCTGTCCCCTGGGCATGGTCATTGGACATAGTGGCATGTAGGGGGGCACAAATCAGGCCCCCCTATGCCACAAAAAAATGAAAAAAAAATACTTACCGGAACTTACCTTAATGTCCCTGGGATGGGTCCCTCCAGCCTTGGGTGTCCTCCTGGGGTGGGCAAGGGTGACAGGGGGTGTCCCTGGGGGCATGGGAGGGCACCTCTGGGCTCCTTCCGAGCCCACAGGTCCCTTAACGCCTGCCTTGTCCAGGTGCTAAAAAACGGCGCAAAAGCGGCCATACGTCATTTTTTTTGACCCGCCCACTCCCAGACGTGAATTTTGCCCGGGAGTGTAAATACGGCGCACATGGCTCGGAGTCAATTTTTTAGACGGGAACGCCTACCTTGCATATCATTAACGCAAAGTAGGTGTCCACGCTAAAAAATGACGCAAACTCCATGGACTTTGGCGCTAGACGCGTCTAACGCCAAAGTATAAATATGGAGTTAGTTTTGCGTCGGAATTACGTAAAAAAA
The DNA here is from genome assembly GCF_031143425.1 of Pleurodeles waltl. Taxonomy (NCBI): domain Eukaryota; kingdom Metazoa; phylum Chordata; class Amphibia; order Caudata; family Salamandridae; genus Pleurodeles; species Pleurodeles waltl. The sequence goes on from NC_090446.1 coordinate 684,935,412, forward strand.
AAACGACGCAATTCCGGCGCAAACAGAGTATAAATATGCCCCTTAGTTTCTACCCTGACTCCAAAGAGGCAGACGAATAAATAAGATATGTCACACATATGCACTGCACTAAATGGTAAGGAACGGGCTACATAGATTGTATTAGGCACATTCACCACAGAGTATCCCTTACGCCAAACTTGAAATCAAAACGGGAACTTATTAGTCCCACTTTACTCACTGGCCTCGTCTACCACCACAAATTCTTTCCATAAATGTGTTTCTTGGGCAGTAAGGAAAAGAAACTTGACTTACTCTACTGCAGAGCAATATAGAGGGATTAGGTGGTTAGGTAGAGCTCTTGAAGGGGTGTCACTGATCATTATTCAGTCACTGGATAGACAAAAGACGAATAGACTAAAGGGAAAAATCCAAACAGGTGTAAAATAAATCTTTTATGGGACATAATGAAACATATTTTGGAAACACTTTACATGGCCATAAAAATGTGGTACATTCCAGGAATGGATTGTTGAATGTTTTGGGTAGACTGGGATGGAAGAACTTAGGAAAGAATGAAGGAGTGAAGTACTAAGACATGGCTGAGTGGGTGAAGGGAAACAACACATCTTGTCTGTTAGTTTTGCAATACATTGAAAACTTTCTGAAGGCCGCATTAACTGAAGCAGATGTACATTGCACAGTCAACACTGCAGGCACTAATTGAACCATTCCGCACTTCTTCAGGCATGACTGACCAAATGCCATGGACAGGGAGGGAGTTGATATATGATGATGGGTGGGATACATATCTGCCTCGTTTAACAAATACAGTGAGTCAAGGGATTAAGGGCCAGATGTAGGTGGAAACCAATTTGCGAGTTGCAAATTGCGAGTCCTTCCAACTCGCAATTTGCAACTCGCATTGGTATGCAGAAAGGTGTCTCAGACACCTTCTGCGACTCGCTATGGGGTCACAAACACCCACCTCATAAATATTTATGAGGTGGGTCGCAGTTTGCGACCCCATAGTGAGTCCAGGCACTCACGGGGATGGTGGCCTGCTGAAGACAGCAGACCACCATGTCCGTGACTGCTTTTAAATAAAGCAGTTTTATTTTCTCTTTGCAGCCCGTTTTCCTTAAAGGGTTGGAATTAAAATGGTCAATGAAAGTCAGAAAAAAATATAATGCAGGGATAGCAGGAATTATACAAAAATTGGATAGGGGAGTTGGAAAATAGGAGACAGCATACAAAAGTAAATAAGGCAAAATTAAATGTAGTATAATAGTAAGCAGAGGTAAAGGTTGGGAAAATAATAATAATAAATATTAGGACTTACAGGAATGAGTAGAGCCCCCAGCATTGGTGCTGGTAGTCAGTGCCTCCCCAGCTCCTACTGGACCAGCCTCTGTGGTGCCCCTAATGTTGCCCTTGGGTGCTGATTAAAAATAGATTGGTGGTACAGTTAATCTCCACAAAATTATTATAACAGGCAAACGCAGTAACATTGTACTTTCCTAAATCAGATCGGCTATGGTTCTAGCATGATCAACTATAATTGAGTTGCCTATACTCTTAAAATCCCTAATCCAAATTCCTTAGCAAAAACTACATTTGGAACTAATGAATTGCAATGAATGAACTTTGATTCTATTCTCATTTCTCAACCCCTTTGATGGACCAACTCAGTCTCCCTTTTTTGCAATGCATAAATGCATACTAGTACTACAAATCACTGTTAAATTGCTTGGAACTGTGGGGGTCATTCTTACTTTGGCGGGCGGCGGAGGCCGCCCGCCAAAGTAACCCCGTCAGAACACCGCACCGCGGTCGAAAGACCGCTGCGGTGATTCTGAGATTTGCCCTGGGCTGGCGGGCGGCCGCCAAAAGGCCGCCCGCCAGCCCAGGGCAAATCAACCTTCCCACGAGGACGCAAGCTCAGAATTGAGCCGGCGTAGTGGGAAGGTGCGACGGGTGCAGTGGCACCCGTCGCGTATTTCAGTGTCTGCATAGCAGACACTGAAATACTTTGCGGGGCCCTCTTACGGGGGCCCCGCGGCACCCCCTACCGCCATCCTGTTCATGGCGGGTTTCCCTCCATGAACAGGATGGCGGTAGGGGGTGTCTGAATCCCCATGGCGGCGGAGCATGGAGGATTCAGAAGGGCAGCGGTAAACCGGCGGGTGACCGCCGGTTTACCCTTTCTGACCGCGGCTGAACCGCCACGGTCAGAATGCCCTTCGGAGCACCGCCGGTCTGTCGGCGGTGCTCCCGTGGCCGGTGACCCTGGCGGTCACCGGCCGCCAGGGTCAGAATCAGGCCCTGAATGAGCTATATAAGGAAATTCACAGAGAATGCTAACTCACTCATCTCACTAGTTCATTATGGTTACAGGAGGACAGAGGAATCTGCATTGCAATGACTTCTTAAATAATCAGTCAAAGTGAGTGCCGATGAGTATGATAATGTAGCGCCAAGCACCTGCCTAGTTCTCACTGGATCACATATTAATATTCTTAACATAACCTAAATGTAACTTACCTCTAAGTGTGAGCAGCACGCAATTTAGAAAAAGAAGTTAGCATTGTAGAAAACAAATAAAATAATATAGTTAATAAATACCGACTACTGGAATCTCCAGGTCTAGCAGATCAAGCAGGTCCTGCTCGTGGTCTATTACATCTGCCCAGCAGTGCAACAGCAGCTGGCTAATGCACTGGACCTGGGTGGTGCAGTGAACACACCTGTGCAACCTCCCCCAAAGCACTAGATGCTCCCACAGGGGGTAACCACTGGCAGGCCTGCTCCCTGCTTCCAGCATGGATGGAAGGTGGCGCTGCATGTAGAAAACCAGTCCTGCCACCTCCGCCTCATGGAAGGCTGCACCACTTGGCAGTGCCGCCTACCACAAGGTGCTGCTCCCTGTTCACCACCGCCCTGCTCTGCCATGGCGCTCGGTGGTGGGGTGAAGAAAAGAAACAGGAGGACAATGAAGGAAGGATGAAATAAGAATAACTATGGAAGTAAAGGGAAAAATAAACAATAATAAATATTTTTTAAAAAAGAACATAAAAATACACAGACACAAAAAGAAACACTAATACATTAAATAAAAAAGTGGGGTAGATTAATTTGGAGGGTGGAGGATTTATGGAATTATTAAGGGATGAAAAAACAGGCCAGGCACCATAAACAGAGTAAAAAACAAATTGGCCGCGTCTACGTGAACTGAGTGGTGCTGTTCAAGTGCCCTTTTGAATGTGAGAACGTACTCCGTGTTGCATTTGATGGAAAACGCAAAGCAAATGGGTGCGATGAGGAAACTCTGCCCACCTGCGGATCTCCCCATAGCGTGGCAGAGTTTTTTCTATCGACACCACACACTCTGCCCAGGCCTTATGAAAACACCTAACCTCACTAGGACACCTCTGGACTACATAACATACCAAGGATGTCTTCTAGAAGATAACGATTGATATAATAACCATGCAAGTTTTTACAGTGCACAAAATGTATTGGCTCTTCGCATGAAATGGAACCACATTCATTTGAAACGTTAACAACTTTCTTTTGGGGCCGGCTTTAGCGCTGGTGGTGTCCGGTTTGTGCCACCAATAACTACCTCTGCTACGGATTCCTTTACCACCACTCTTTAACACAACCCCTCAAGTCTCCAAAACCACTTTCACTCAGATGCATTTCATTAGTTTTATAGCGCCACTCATACCAGAGTAGGGTGTCAGAGCACAGAGACCATCAATCATAAATGTGTAGATCAGTGTAAAGGAAATGTTCCTTAAAACAGAGGATAGACGGTGAAGGAGTCACATGTCAACCATACTGGTAGGCAGTATAGTTTTGGAGTGCTTGTTCTGGAGAAGCACAAACTCAGAATTTAAAATCAGGGTTGGCGGTTCGCTTTAATAAGAAGAATTGATTTCTACCCAAATGAACCACTTTGCAACATTAAGGTAATGAAAGACTGGGGAAAAAAATCATAAACGCTTTACTCTGTAGTTTGGTTTCAGCTCTTTAATGACAGGTAATATAGATAACTATTCTTTATTAGGATTTTAACTTGAAAATTGCAAGTAACAAAATTATCTCTCTGACCAGAGCAGTAACTCACTGAGCCATTTATATTATATGCACTTTGTGATTTGCATGGTACACGTTCTTTGCAGTAGGCATATTAACTCTATGTGCTACCTTACATGAGTCAAAACTTCGACATATCTCTCCAGGAAGAACATTAATCACTGGAGTTATCTTGACATTTTCATGGTTGTCTGTAAATTGCTGCAGGCAGGAAATGGGTAGCAGATGCATGTTAAAATCATAATACACTTGCAAACACAGCACCCCCTCCTGAAGTAGGCTCCTGGTGCAGTGGCACCGGTCGCACCACCTTAGAGCATTCCATGACTGTGTATTAAAATGTGAGAAGCTGTATAAAGACTTTGCTTTCAATTTTTCATATGGGACCCCGACCCTGCCCCAATGTGGCCAGCTTATATGACCCTTGAGGAACCAACATTAACTCAATCAGAAATGTGTGTGCAGAAGTGACAATAACTATTGCATAGGCCTAATAGTTAAACTGACTTCAGATAACTGGATTTTGTTGTGTTATAGCAGGGTCAGGTTGGGACAGAAAATAGGCCTGGACACCGAAATGAAAGTGGCCGCGTTAGTGAATTAAGTAGCTAAAAAAGGGACGTGTATGCAAATTGAGGTAGTTTCAAACTTGTGAAGTAATGCTTTAGAAATGTTTTGCAACGAAAGGAAGACTGGCCCTCATTATGAACACGGCGGTAAACAACGCACCGCCAGCAGCGGCGGTAAAAAACGCCAACAGACGTGCGGTCCAGACTGCCAAATAATGAACCAACTGAAACACAGGCATCCTGAAAAACCCTCACCGCCCCCAGAGGAGTGCCGACAACGACGGCAGAGCCTGCCCACAGGCCGGCAGAAAGGCCCTCTCTGCCAATCATATAATGAAGCACTAGGCCGCCGTCAGTTCTGGGACGGGAACCACCGCCACGCAAAGCCAGGCGCAAACAAACCAAATGTAAGGAAACACTCACCGGAGGCTCACACAACACGCTGAAGCAGATATGGATAGAGAGGTGCAGATCATGCCAGCTCTGCTCCTTGCCATATACCTGCATGACCGAGACCGCTGACGAAGACGGCGATGGTAAGTACCGCAATCTACAAAACAAGGCAAGAAAGGGCACAGTTACATATCCACCCACTCCACCCACCCAGCAACGCTCCCACAACCCTTCACAGCAGCACAAGCAACACACGCCACAGCAAGAGGTACTTACCCGACACAAGGCAAACCCAACCTGTCAAAAGTGCATACATGTGCCCCACACCCACAAACAATGAAACGAGAGACCACGGATTGAGAGTGTGCCTCCAACAACACAGGCCACACATAAACCTTTATTATGCTCACTGAGCAACCAAAGTGGATACAAGGCCAATGGCCAGTCCATCTGAAGACAAGTCAGATGGGCCACAATGGCCCCAACCTGACTCCTACAAGTGCTAAGGTACTCCACCTCATAGGGGCAACAATGGGGTATCCAGGTACCTCAGGGAACAGGGGCAGGGTGTGGTGGGGGATTTACGACGGGGTGGGGCTTAGATTTTCGTTCGGAAGGTGGAGGGGGTTTAGGTTTGGCCTTGGAAGGTTGGGGAGTGTGCTTGGACCAGGTGGAGGCAGATGGAACAGGCTCGGCACAAGGTTTCTTCCTCTTTGGGGAAGGGGCACGGGAATGTGAAGGGCAGACAGGGGCGGGCTGTGACGTGGAAGGAGTGGACAGGGCAAGGAGGTGTGCACGTTTAGGGACAAGACGGGGTGGGCCAGTGGGTTGGAATAGGTCAGCAGGGGAGAGGAAAAGTTTCTGTATTGTGCTTCTTGTGTGTTGAGGTGTTTACCTGCCTGTCAGAATGTGTGCTTTGGACGGGTGAAGGGAGTGGGATGCTGGAGGGGGTAGAGGAGGTTGAAGGGGGGACGGAATGACCCGGGACACTGGCTGCCATCCAAGAGGAGGCCAGAGCCTGAAAAGATCTCTGTAGACCAGACACGGCACCGTGAATGCCATCCAGATAGGCATTAGTCTGCTGCATCTCTGATGCTAGCCCCTGGATGGCATTGACAATGGTTGTCTGCCCTACAGAAATGGTTCTCAGGAGGTCAATAGCCTCCTCCATGATGGCAGCAGGGCTGACTGGGGCAGGGGAAGAAGTGCCTGGGGCGAAGGAGACGCCCATCCTTCTGGGTGAGCAGGCACGGGCAACTCAGTGGGGAGCAAATGGGAGGGCGGTGATGGTATGGGGGTGGCAGAAGATGACACCGTAGGTGTGGGTACACTAGGGTCTGCCACCACCAGGGAGCTCCCATCGGAGGAGGTATCGGAGTCACTACCTCCAGTGGTAGTTGCCTCCCCTGTGGTACTCCCCTTGCCCTCCAACCCACTGGCCCCCTTGGCTTCGGACGACTCTGCCTCCGAGGATCGTGGGCCGCTGCATCCCCACTCGCCGGTGCCTCAGCACCCTTGTCAGATGATGCTGATGTACACAGACAACACAAGAGAACAGGGATGGGGAGACAAAATAGAAGAGACACTTGTAAATAGCTGAAAGGAGGTACAATAGTGGTTCACACATACACCCACCCAGAAGCTTCTTCAACAAGCAGCACCTACCGCTATGCCAAGGACTAGTGCCCAGAACCCTGCTCTAAGCCATTCCCCAAATAAGTAAGGACCTGATGTGTAGTAGACCAGACCAAAACACCCCTACTCCCCACAGGGGCCATGATGTAGATGGACATCAGTCATAGTCCCTGCAACTAGGCAGCATAAATCCAAATGCACACACACACATACATCAAGGGTCAAAATATGGTATGTGTACTCACCCCCTTGTGACTGCTGTGCAGCCTTCAAGCGTCCATCCAGGTCTGGGTACGCCACCGCCAGGATGCGTTGCATAAGGGGTGGGGGCAGTGCCCGATGGGCACCCCTTCCTCGTTGGGAGGACTTTCCCAGCTGGGCTTTGCAGATCTTTCCCGCCCAGCGCCGCAGGTTCTCCCACCTCTTCCTGCAGTGGGTGCTCCACCGGTTGTAGACCTCCATGGTCCGCACCTCCTATGCGATGACATGCCAAAGTCCCCTCTTCTGGTTGGCGCTTACCTAAAAGGGACACACAGAAATGTAACACAGAAGCCAGGCACTAGCCAATCATATATAGCTGGCTATACATCCACTATAGGACGGACAGTACAAACCGACTAACAGCACATACACATGCAGCATGTCAGGAACCCTGGCCCATCCAGTGTCAGAGGTGCACACAGGTATGCAGCCAACACCAACCATTACACACATCTATGGCCCCCAATCCTCCTACTCACCTGTACCTCTGGCCGTCCGTAGAGCTTGGAGTACAGAGGCCGGACCCCGTCCACGAGACTCTCCAATTCCTCTTGGGTGAAGGCCGGGGCCCTTTCCCCTGCCACACGTGTCTCTTCCATGACCAGAGGCAGGACACAGCAGTACACTCAGTGGAGTACCTGCTTTAACGAGATCAGGGAGTAAAGTGAAGTTGGGGTGACGAGTTTGCGTACACACCGCGGTGGTGTGCACCATCACAGCCGGCAGCGATCATGATACTCTAGGATTCCCCATTGACATCCATTTTAACCAGTTAATTTGCACACAGCGGTAAACACCGCCTTATGTTGTTACATCAACCACTAGCGGTATGAGGTCACTTCCACAATGACAGTTCTGGATTACATGGGGCAAACATTTTGGCAGAAACTACGCATTTGTAAAACTCCCATCTGCACAATGCAGGCCCTATTTTTCCCCAAACACCCATAGGCATGTGACAATTAACATTACCTGGCCTGACCAGCCCTGATCTATCATTGTGCTCAGGTTGCTGTTATGTCACACACACTATGCATTAGTGTCGACGACAATCATGCCAGCAGTTCTGAATGACTAACAATGTGTGCCGATGAATGTGTGTTCCTCACACATGTTTTCAACTCCTCCTAGGTACAGACCCTTGTGGCGAGGAAGGGCCCCATTGGTGAGCAGACCACTTGTAGATTTGCGGACCATGGTGGAGCGTCACATCATTATCAATTACAGACTCACTTGTGCAACTATTCTTGACATTTGTGCATTACTGGATCCTGCACTGACTCCGGCAAATCGTAATCAACATGCCATCCCTACTGAAGTGCAGGTGCTCTCTGCACTCCATTTCCTGGCCATGGGCTCATTTCAAGAGAAAGTGGACATGGGTGCAGGTATTTCACAGCCAATGTTTAGCATTATACTGTCAAGATTCCTGAATGCATTTGTACAACACCTGCAGTCCTATGTGAGGTTTCCCCAAAGTGCTGACCTCACTGCCATCAAGTCGGACTTCTATGCCTTTGCCAACATACCCCAGGTGATAGGTGCCATCAATGGCACCCACATAGCTATCATCCCTCCAACAGTCACTGAACAGGTGTACAGAAACAGGAATAACTTTCATTCCATGCACATTCACTTGGTGTGTACTGCAGACCAGTACATCACACATGTGAATGCCATGTTTCCTGGTTCAGTCCATGATTCATTTGTGTTGAGGAACAGCAGTGTGACACACAAGATAGAACAACTACAAGAGGACAGAGGGTGGATCATAGGTAGGCGTTTCTGTTACTTATTGCCACCTAGCAGAAAGCCAGGCTGACTGCCTCTGACGCTTGTCATTTAAAGTTTTGTTGTATACCTTTTTCTAGGTGATTCTGGCTATCCCAACTTGCGTTGGCTCCTGACACCAGTGAGGAATCCTGGAACAGATGCAAAGAGGAATTATAATGAGGCCCATGGACGTACTAGGAGGGTGATAGAGCACACAATAGGTCTCCTGAAGGCTAGATTGCATTGTCTACATATCTCTGGCAGTTCCCTGGCCTATGGGCCTGAAAAGGTGTGTAGAATAGTGGTAGCCTTCTGCATGCTGCACAACGTGGCTGTGAGAAATTCTATCCCCCTCTTGGAGGTGGAGGGTGCTGTATATCCAGACTAGCTTCCTCGGAGAGGGGATGAGAGTGATGGTGATGATGAGGAAGGGGAAGATCTAAATTCCAGGTCCCAACTGATACAACTCTACTTCCAGTAACTATGTGGGACAATTGGATGAGATTGGTGTCTGTGCATCATACTGTCAGTGTGCCTTGTCATCTAGTGGGATGTTGGGTCAATACTAATTGCCACTGTGACCAGGTCTGCATAGGACAGATTCCAATTTAGTCTATTACCTCAACACATATTTAGGCACAACAACATGTAAGGCCTATGGTGCTTTTCATGCTACTCTGATACAAATAAAGGAGTTATCAACCAGTTGCATCCATACTTCACTTTGTTCAAACTTAATGACAGGGGACATTGTAACAGGTGCAAATTTGTTTTATTTGGTGCAGGGATAAAACTGTGCAGATTACAGTCATGGGAGTGGGCTAATGATGGTTATCCATAATGGCAACATGGTGGCAGCATTGTTGGCAGTATTGGTAGGTCCATACATACTTACATGAGTTTGTATTATTTGTAGCACTGTTTGGTGGTTGATTAAATGGGACACTCGGAGGACAGTTTTTGGCAGAGTCACTTCTTAGAGTGGGCCTTGTTCTTGGCAGGTGCTCCTGTGCCATATCCTGGCCTGAGGGTCCGTTTGGACACCTGTTGTTGGCTTGTAGGGGTTGAGATGGATGTCCCCTGTGTGTCCTCAGGGGGTAGTACATGTGAAGTTACTGCTGATGCTCTTGTTGTCTGGTCTGTATCCTGTGCTGTAGTGGGGGCTTCCTGTTCTGTGTGGGCCTCAGGCTGTGTTTGGACAAGCTGCAGCAGTGCACCTGCTATGCTGGCCATTGTGGCATTGTGCAGTTTCCACTGCTCCATGGCCTCTTGGTGGTGTACTTGCTGCATCCTCTGACTCTGCTCCAGGGTGGATACTATCTGGGCCAGTCTGTCCTGGCTATGGTGGTAGGCTCCCAGGACCTCCAAAATCACATCCTGGGCTGCAGCATCCATCCTGTGGCCTCCCCCCTGGGCCACTGATGCCCTCCCCCTGGGCCTAGCCCCCAGTGCCTGTGTCCCCTGCACAGGTCTGGTGGTACCACTTGTACTGGGGCCATCATCTTCCTGCCTGTTGGTAGGGGGTGACTGTGGCCTCTGTACTTGTGTTTCACCAGTCTGTGGCCCGGATACACAGGTGTGTGGATGGTTGCCCTGGGCTGATGTTACTGGCTGGGTGATACAGGTGTCAGTGGAATCCTGGGTGGGGCTGCTGGATGGTGACAGTCCAGGACTGTGTGAGGGGCCAGGCTGATCGTCAGTGTCCAGGGTTAAATCCCCAGTGTCCTGTGAGGTGCCTCTGTCTCCCTGTGGGGCACTGCCACTCCTTGTCCTGTCTGTCAGGGTGGCATGGGTGGTGGTGCTTGTTGGGGCAAATGGACATGTCTCTTACATTAGCATGGTCAGATGGGGTGCAGAGGCCTGGGCGGGTTTGTGCAGCTTACACACTTTGGGGCCATGCAGGATGCTTTGGAGAGGTTAGCATTGCTTTTAGCTTAGGATGTGGAGGTGCATTGTGGGTTTTATAGGCCGTTGTGTTTCCTTGCAGGGGTGGGTGGCCGTGCACAGGGGGAGCGATGTGGGCTTGTTAGGGGTTTTTTGGGCATGCAGGAGGAGTAGATTACATGCTTGTGGGGTGGGTGGGGCAGTGGCCCTGGTGGGTGTAGGAGGGATGGGTGGTGCATGCATTCCAGGTGTGATAAATATGGGGTAATTTTAGACAACTTACCCGAGTCCATTCCTTCAGTGATTCCAGTGAGGCCCTCAGGGTGCAGGATGGCCAGTACCTTTTCCTCCCAGTCAGTGTAGTCGGTGGTGTTGGTGAAGGTCCTCCCCCAGTCTTCTGGACTGCAATGTGGTGCCTAGATGCCATGGCCCTGACATTCCCCTGCAGGTCATTCCATGTCTTGCGGATGTCGTCCCTGGTGCGTGGATGGTGTCCCACTGCATTGACCCTGTTGACTATTGTCTGCCATAGCTCCATCTTCCTGGCGATGGGTGTGTGCTGCACCTCTGCCCCGAATAGTTGTGGCTCGACCTTCAGGATCTCATTTACTGTGGTCCTTAGCTCCCTTTCTGTGAAGCGTGGGTGTTTGGGGGTGCCATGGTGAGTGTTGTGAATGGGGTCTTGTGTGGATCTAGGTGATGGTGCTTTTGTGTGGTAGGGTGTATTGTGGATTGTGGCGTTCAGTGTCTGCTTCTGGTGTTCTCTGTCTTAGTTGGCCTACTTTCATTGCAAGGGATTGTGGGGTGTATCTGTGAGTGTTTTGTAGTGTTGTGGATGTGTGTCAGGTGTGTGGGTTTCTAGCTTATCCAATGTGTGCACTTCTTACTGTTGGGTCCACTTGCCGCCCGTGGCAGTCTGCACTGCCAATGTTAATTCTGCTTCCCCTGACCGCCACAGTGATTTGTGCATCATTATTTGGAGGGTGGGGTGTTGATGTGCTCGGCGGTGGCGCGGTGGGGGGTCCAGCATTTCCACTGACAAGGTCCTGGCGGTCACTGGTGGAAGGATGATTTTTGTCGTATTCAGTGTTTTTATTCATTATATGACGGGTTTCTATTCACCGCCAATGGCGGTCTTCTGTTTTCCATCGCCACGGTGGTCGACAGTGTTTACCGCCAGGTTTAAAATGAGGGCCACTGTGTGGATTTGAGCTTACTGCAGGCAGTGTTTGTTCTAAGATCAGGAAACTCAGCAGTAAAAAATATATGATACCACAAATGTAAAGATAACGTATAATAAAAACACAAAACAATACAATTGTATTTTGTAAGTTTGCGCTGCTTTTAGATGAAAAAATGACGCAAATGCACCTCAAAAAAGTATAAATCAGCACCCATGTGTCCAGGATAATAAAACATAAGACCCATTACATAACACATGCCAACAAGAAGTATAATACTCCATGCAGTAATCTCTAAACCTGATAGGCAATTTGCCTTCTCTAATGGATGGACTGCGTTTGACCAGAACTCCTTTATTATTCACTTCCATATTTTTATATGTATATCCTTCCTGTTCTTGAGATCTAGTAACTGAAATTTTGTCCTTGTTCCACAACTTCCCATTGTCCAATTTTACAGTACTGTTCCCTACCTTCGCTATCCTCCTTTTTCTGAAAATGTAGATTCCCCTTTCAGAACTATTCTTGCACATTTGACTCTTACTACATCCCCTACATTCATATTCATCCTTACACTTCTTGATTTATGTGGCATCTGAATGTATTTACTTTGAGCTGTCTCTCTTTTCCTTACAACACCATCAATTTTATGCTTTGAAATCTCAAATTGACCCATCTAAACCCCTATTAACTTTGACGTGGGAACACGACCTCTCAGCAGCACAAATGGTGAAACATCAGTGTCAGCATTGTTTGTAGTTCTTACAGCCCATAATCATTTTTCAATTTGTGATTTACACTCCAACCCACTTGCCTTGGAGTGTTGCACATTCTCCTTTAACACTCTGTTGAACCTCTCAACTAGACCATTACTCCTGGGGTGGTACAAGGATGTTTTGGAGTGAGATATACCCCCAAAATTTCAAAATTCCACAAACTGTTGAGATGTAAATTTGCTACCATTGTCTGTTACAATTTCATCCAGAATTCCTTCCATATCAAAAATATTTTCTAGCCATTTTACTATATTAGATGAATTTGGTACTTTAAAGATTTTGACCTCAGGCCAGCAGTTGTAGTAATCTATCAGTTCCCGGCCATATTCTGGCGTTCCTCCAGATAAACACATAGGTCTATGATATAACTAGCCACTTTACCCCATGCCTTCTCCTGAACCTTAATGGCTTCAATTGTACTGGGAACAGTTACTTGAGATTTATCACTAATGGCGCAATTCATGCAATCCCTAACAAAGCATTCCACACACTTGTTCAAACCAGGCCACCAGAAATTTTCCATTATTCTTCTCTTCATGGCACACATATCAATGTGACCTTATTGGGCCAGCTTTAACCCCTCATTCCTTAAGGCACAACCAAAGTTTTAGACCGATAAATGAGATTATTCACTATGGATAATTCATCAAAGACATGTTCATATTTTTTAGCATTGCTGTCTTTAAGATCCCATTTACACCACCCCACGACTACACCTTGCATAACCATTGTGATTTCTTGGTCAGATTAACAAGCATCTCTCCACTCTTGCTCTGAAATAGCCCCTGTCAGAATGGTCTTCCACAGTACACACAAATTCAGTATTGTTTTCATTTTCTTCCTAAATAATGTTGGTTCCATTACCCAGCGATCTTGAAAGACAATCAGCAATAATATTCCTCTTTCCAGGTACATATTCTACCTTAATATTGTGTTCCCGAAGTCTGTATTGCAATTAAGCATCCTGGGTGTAGCTCTTTCTGCACCTTTTGTGTTGAATACCTGTACTAATGGTTTATGATCCATGTGCACTGTGAATCGAGAACCCCACAAATATTGCTTGAAATGCACAATACCCCACCAACAAGCTATTGTCTCCAATTCTATAGAGGAATATGTGGCTTCTGCATCCCTCAAGCTTCTAGCAGCAAAGTCTACAACTTCGTCTTTGCCTTCTCTTCTCTGCATGAATACACCCCTAAACCTTTTTTGCTGGCATCTGTCATGATTATTGTAGGATCCCTAGATTCAAAAGGCTTTAAGGGAATAACCCTAGAGATTTCATTTTTAATAAGGTCAAACTCTTTGTCACACGCCTCATCCCACATACATTTTGTACTTTTCTTTAGAAGATTCCTCATGTTAAATGTTTTTTTGGCACATTTGGGTACAAATCTATCATAGAATTCAATTAGACCCATAAAGGATCTTAACTGATCTTCGTTCTCCGGACTGGTAAAATTCTTGATCACTTTTACTAGACATTTTTTTGGTTCCATGCCATTACCAGATATTTTGTAGCTTAAATAATTTATTGAAGTTACATTAATGTGCCATTTTTCCAAACTAACAATTATACCTTTGTTTTTAGGTTACCCAACACCTGACTTAATCTTTCATTATACTGACTTTGGGTTTTCCCATAAATCAGGACATCATCCTGAAATTCTTTCACTCCACACATGCCTCTGAACATACTCTCTACTGTTCTCTGAATACAGCCAAGGCTGATGCAAGACCGAATGGCATGTGTTTGAATTGAAATAACCCCTCTGGAATAATAAACGCCGTGTTATGTCTCGAACAAGGGTGTACATTAATCTAATGATAAGCAGACATGTCTAACAGACTAAACACTTTAGCACCCTTAATGGTGGAAATTGATCTACCTAAATTTGCTCATTCAAATCGCGCAAATTCACACATGCATGAATAGAACCATTGGCTTTATGAGCTAATACAATCAGTGACACCCAGTCCTACAATTTGATAGCTTCAATGACATCACTTTTACACAATTTATCAAGTTCTGTTTTAAGTTCTCCTCTCAGGGCTAGCGGTGCCTTGCGTACTTTATGAACAATCAGTTGGGCAGTATCTTTCAATTTTATTTTGTGCAAAAAACCCTTGAATAAATCCAATTTTCCACTGAAGACTTCTGGATATAATTGTTCCCAAAAGCTTGTTTCCACTGTTGAAATTTGAACATATTCTTGCTTCATTATAACTTGCTCAGGATTGTTTGGATCCAGTAAAATACCTAGATTCTTTTGGTCACACCACCCCAAAAGAAATGCCTGATCCTTGGCAACATACACGTTCCTCGGGTCACCATACTCTTTAATTTTATTTCAGCATAAAACTCTCCCAATACCTCAATTGTTTTTCCTCCATACCCCACAGGATGTATTTTGGAAGGTCTTAGAGTTTCTCCTTGTTTGCTAAATAACTCTTCCCATTCAGTTTGGCTAATTAACGTGAAAGGTGATCCGGAGTCAGCCATAACTCTAATATTTATTTCATTAATCGTTATTTGACAAAACAGTCTGTCCGTCCCTAGATCTGTGCTTCCTTGTGTACTTATTTTTAGTATTGATGAATAGGATTAATTAATTGTTAATACCACATCTTCTTCACTCAAAGATTTACCACTCAGCAGCTCTATTCTATTTACCTTGTTCAGGCCACTCTTCTAACTGATCCACAAACTTTAGCAAAATGTCCCTTTTTCATGCACTTAGCGCATGTTTTCTCAGTAGCTGGACATACTTTTGCATTACCTATATGTGCTGTGCTTCCACATCTGTAACATTCTAATTGTTTTTAAAAAAAGTCTCTGCTCTGTTTTGTCAGTTTTGTTATGTTGCACCAGATCATCACCCTTGTTTGATTTCTTACTTTTCTTTTTAACTGCTAAAAGACTTTGCACTTTGTGCATATTGCTCTCCATAAGGCCATTTGTTCCATGCATGACATTGTACTTTCTATCCTTGTAGCAATCTCCATGGCTCTTTGTGTCAACAAATTACGAGTAGACAAAAGGGTTTCCTAAACTTTCTTGTTGTTAGTCTTCTCAACTAATTGGTCTTTTATCATCTCTTCTTCTCTGTCCTTATATTCACAAGATACAGAAAGCATTCTTAAAGCACCAACATAACTTGAAGGAGATTCACTTTCCAATTGTACCCATTTATAAAATGTATGTCTTTCTAAAGTGGCATTTTTGCATGTTTTAAAACGAACATCTTAAGACTTATTTCCATTGTTCCCAATCTGTTTTGGGAGTGGACGGATTGGGTATGAAAGCAGAAGGTGGCATTATAGATTGATGCAGCTTTAGAGTGAGAAAAATAGATAAAGTAAAAATAAAGAAATGCAATATTTTGTAATTGTATTGTCTTTACACAGGAAGAAAGCTTGTTATTTTAATACATTGCGTGCACTTCAACCCTAAAAAACAAAATTTCCACAATGATGATATGCCTGTCACCGTTGGAATGCACTCACAAAACAAAGGATTTCACAGTTTAGTGAGTGTGATTGCAGTGCTTGCTGAAATAATATTGTAAATTGCTTTGGTGTGGGCATAACCATACATGCAAAATTTGAAGAGCTAACCGCTGAAGAGCATGTTGACAAGGTATAGTTAACTGACTGTAAAGGTGTGCGTGTCACAGCTGCAGTGCACGCTGAAATAATATTGTTAATCAGTTTAGTGTGCACATCACTGTGCACACAAACTTAAAGATGGAATAATACTGTTAATTGACTGTAATGGTGTGCGTGTCAGTGCTGAAGCCCACGCTTACAAAGTTGAGGTGTATCTGGTGTGCGCATCACCGTGCATGCATGTATGCTGAAAATCCTCTCTTGAAGATGGCCGACATGTGACGTAGTACGTAAATGTACCAACGTCAATGCATGCCTGATGCAACTCCCCAATCCAAAATGGGTGCCGTGTGACGTTACGCATTTGTAAGGACAGGATCAATGGGGCTGATGAACCAAGAGGTTCTTCACAAAAATGAAGAGTGTGCCTGAGGCAGCGCACACAAAAATCACGGAAAAGTGACTAGTACTGTACCTGACATCAACGGACAATACACCGGACTGAGAGCCTACGGACTCTTGAATCAGTCAAACCTGCGATCCGGAGCATGTGTGGATATTCCTGCTGCAACTCGTCACCACTATTAAGAAGTCCGAGTTTGGTAAGTTAACTTCTTTATTAACATCATAAGCAGCAGGAACTGAAAGTACACCATTCAGTCAGGATACGTCCATCTACCTCTCAGCCTGTTCTCCAACTGCCTCTCACTCAAATCCTCACAACCAACATTCCACTGCCACATCACTGCATTCTAAGATTAGAACAGTAAAATACAGAACACATTTTAACAATAACCCAACATGTTCCTGACAATCTTTTCTGACCTCGTCTTGACACCCCAAAATCATTTGACTTCCTCTATTCTACCGTTTGGATGCATGCTTAAATTCAGATGTAGTTTACCTAAAAATACAGCTATCACAACAGACCACTGGAAAATTATCTTTCACCACAATTGTTACACAAGCGCAATGTCTTTCTATTATTTTCACTCACCCATCATTTTCTTGCAGTATCCACCAAACCAATGACGAAGTATGTTTTTTATTGTTAATATACTTAACAATTAAAAACAGTTATAAAATGTAATAGCTTGATATAAAACTTTGCATCAGACATCTGAACATCCTTGTAAATGACACTTAAATTGTTGCACTTCTAATGAGACTGGCGCCAGAACTCACCAGATGCCTTACCCAAGAATAAGAAGCATTCGGATTGGAAATTGGTGCGTCTTTTGTGTCCTCATGTTACCACACCCTCCCAGTTTCCCCAAGGTCATAGCCATCATAAGGGGTTCTACAAGATATTTTGAGTGCTGAATGTGTAAGGGGGCTGCGGAGTCACAGAATGCTGCACTGGACGAACGATGTCAAAGCTAGTCCTTCCTCCACCTGGTGAACCGACTGGATTCCAAAAAGGCAGCGTTGACAAGTTTTATATACTTGTCTGATCCAAGATGGTAGTTAGCCCATGGAATGTTTAAAGAGGGTCTCAAACCAAGAGGAGGCTGAGTCCTTCCTGTGATGCTTCTTCCTGTTAGTATCATAATTAAGGAGCTATTTCAAAGTGCTGGATCTGTCACAATACATTTGATCTTTATTTGTCATCAAATTTTTTCACTCCCTACTTCCACTTTTGTTCCAGTTGTTTGCGCCTAGCTTTTTTACAATCTTCTGGAATTTTTCACCTGGACTTGTTACATAGCTCTTTCTTCATTCATGGTGTCAGGAGGGGTTTTGTGCCTTGCTATTATTCTTTAATCCAGACTTCATCTGCGCTCAAGAGCTGCAAGACTACCAAGGATTTCTTTCTCCTTAGTGTTTTTTTTTTTCTCCCAGTCATGATCCTCTTAATGTGATACATGATTCCTTCTCCTTCTACCATTCTGAGCATGGTGGTGTAGTGGCTACAGGGAGGAGTCATCCTTTCCTCTGCATTCAAGAAAACAATTTAACAGCTAAAGCGACCTTGTGGCGTCAATCCCTTGACAGAAATATAACACGGGGACTAAAAAGATGTGCTGATGTTAGAATTCTCAACACGTCCCCTGAACATTCTTAGATAATCATGTACCCATAATCAATGTCTGAAGTGAGATGATGCCTTGATTGTTAAACACAGGGGTATGACTTATGATCTCAACAACAATGTATATATCATTAATGTAAGGGTATGCTCTTTTGTTTGTGGATTTAATGTTTATGATGTGCATGTATCATAAGGTTGTCTGTGTTATTTATAAGGGATGTAGAGAAATAATGATACATTATTTATGTATTAGACATTTTTTAAAGATATAGATTTGTAATAATTTCTCTGATACTGTTCCTTGTGAACAAACCAACTCTGGTTTATCAATGTACTACATTTAATTAACAATTAAACAACTCCTATGTGTGACTCAACTTTGCCTCCAACGAAATTAGCTTTCATTTTTTCTGAGAGAGCTCTGCATTTCAGAAGTGCAAATTTGTGTTCTACTTTTCCTTATTACCGAGTCATCCTTGTGGTTTGACACATGTTCCCCACTATCTCAAATTGATTATTAAATACCTGCCAGGCAGCTGCTTTGGTCACCAACTCAAAAAAGTATCTCAATTTTCTTGTCAGTGTAAAGGTGTTTTTGGAGTAATAGTCTCCACCTTTAGACATTCTCCCAGTTGTTGTGTTCTCTGGAACTATTGGTGCCACACCCAATTAATTGAGTACCCACTCCCAAAAGGAACTATGATTTTTATAGAGAAAAGGCAAATTGGCTAGTGTCTGCAAATTCTCTTGCTAAATTATTCTCGTGTGTGTAAGGAGACACACAGCATGTCAGAGAATGTCTTATCTGGAGGAGATAGTACAAAGCCCTGCCCTCAACCACGACATCAGCATTCACCCACATATATATATAGGCATTGCACAATAAACTATTTATGTACGGTGGTGTATGTATCGAGGACGGTTTTACTCATGCTTAGCTCCTTGCTGCACAGGCCAGTAAACAAAGCATCATTCATATTTTCAGAATCATAAGAAAGATGTCGGAATTATATCTTTGCAGTTCCTCTGATACGGGGAAAAATATGAGGTGTAAAATCTAATACTGCAAGCAATGAAAAAATTCCTTTTCTTTCTCGTTAATGCAACAAAAAGATGTGACAAACGAACACATATAATTTGAAAATCGTCATGAAGCTGAGTCCCGCATTTGCAATGAAAAAGCATGTCTTCTGCGCCTTTGACATGATACATGCACCTTGATGCATTCAAGCATTCATTGAATAAACAGTGACTGCAGCAAGGCCTGTGATGTATGTAATTTTAGAAAAACACATACATAAAAAAGGCCATTCATGCCATTGTAGAGCTTTCTGCTTACCACTCCAGGTTGCTGAGATGCAGAAGTGGTGAACGTCTTGGACAGCTATAAGATTTTCCTAATTTTGAAGCTATATGGATTACAGACCAGATACATTTTTTGCAGGTCAAACAAGAATTGTCATTGCCACAATTTCCCCTTTCGTCTCCCCTCATTAGCTTGCTTATATTAAGCATACTGTGGAAACAGAACACTAAATAAAATAGTATTTTAAAGGAAAAATACTCCATATTCCATTTGGTTATTTCTTCTTTCAATTTTTTTGTGTTCATAGAATCACGACGAAGGATTATACATGTGTGAGGGTCTTTTTAAGAATTATATTCCGCAGATTATATATATATATATATATACAATTAGTACTTAAAATATTTGAAAAAAGTTAAAGGGTTCTTGCATTCATCTTTTTTACAGTTTTTAACATACGTGAAATGTGCAATATATATTCCATTATGTTCAAATGCTTTGCAGTACAGGACATTAGCACTATTTCAGCCCTTCTACTACATTTAGAGAAAACTTTTCAATGAACCAATTTCAGTTTTCTCTAGGAATGTATTCCATCCATAAAAGAATGTATGGTGAAAAAAATGCACTTGGGAAGTGGGTGACGGAAATTGGCTTGGGGCTTGCTGGTTTGCTCTATGGTAAAAGGTTGTCCGCTCGAATTGGGTCTTGGTTCGCTTAAGTTTGAGTCTTCTGTTGAAAATGTTGCTGTACATTAATTAGGAAAATCAATCTATTGCTGGATGATCCGTGTAGGACGTTTTTAATAGGAACTGTTATTAGGCAAACAACATCGTGCTACAAATTATACTTTTGGTCGAGAAAGGTGAATTAATATCTGTAGAATGTAGAACATGGTTGTCAGATAAAAGGAAATCGGCACAGACTGAAAGAACTGTTGGTGAGCTTTAGTTCAATAACAGCTATAAACAAGTGACAGGGTAGAGATCTAGGGGGGTTATTCTAACTTTGGAGGAGTGTTAATCCGTCCCAAAAGTGACGGTAAAGTGACGGATATACCACCAGCCGTATTACGAGTTCCATAGGATATAATGGACTCGTAATACGGCTGGTGGTAAATCCGTCACTTTTCCGTCACTTTTGGGACGGATTAACACCTCCTCCAAAGTTAGAATAACCCCCCTAATTTCCAGTCAAAAAATATTCTGGTTTAGCTGGTTACTGTAACTCACTCGGGATCCATTTATCCACCATGTTTCTTTGAAAACGAGGCTAGTCCTCGCAGTAAAATGCCAGGTTAATCGTAGGCTGTGGGGAATGGTCGAATAACTGTGTAGTTGCCATATAGTCACCTATCAAAACCCTTATCAGGCATTCACTTTTTGCCTCTTAGATTAGCAAAGTAAATGACACTTGCCATTATTTGTTAAAAGAAAGCGGTATTCGATATGTTGAAGTAGAAAATGCATTCTTATTTGCTTCAGAAAGTTCATTGTTAGCCCATTCAGTGGCGCCATTTTAAAGAGATTTGTAACTTTAGCTGCTACTACTTTAATGCATACATACAATATTCTGTTTTACATTAATTAGTGTGTTGTGAATTTGATGCTTTGTTTATCCTGTTTGCTATATGAACAGACCAATGCTACAATACATTAACAATAAATTCATTTAACCATTTCATAAAGTTCTAAATTTCCCATTAAACTGCAAACTTATACATGGATTACAGACATAGCTAATTTGACACAAATAGAAAACGTTGGGCCTAATCATCATAACCGGGTACTGGTAAATACAATAACTTTTGGTGCAGTTTCCACAATTTAAATATCATTCTGAGTTGCTACAATGTGGAATGCCAACAAAAAGATGTCATAAAAAGATGTCACAAACATGACACTAACCCGCACAAAATGTTTTCTTCCTAATGTACTTTCCAGGGCGAAAGTTGTATGCCGTGGAAAGTACCCTAAAAGTAATGCAAAGCAGCGTGAAGCACTGCTTTACATTACTGGCGCCAAGGGGGCATTACATGGGTGGTACATGGGCGATCCCATGCAACTACCCATGACTTTTGATGGAAAACCGTATCTACAAACATTAGTACACATGGTTTTGCACCTAAAGTTAACACCATTTGAAAGCAGATGTTAAAAGGAGAGATGTTTTCATTTCTCCTTTCTTTTCTGAGTTTGCATGCGTGCTGCACTGTGAAGCACACAAAGGCCCTCATTCTGACCTTGGCGGGCGGCGGAGGCCGCCCGCCAAAGTCCCGCCGTCAGGTTACCGTTCCGCGGTCGAAAGACCGCGGCGGTAATTCTGACTTTCCCGCTGGGCTGGCGGGCGGTCTCCTTCAGACCGCCAGCCAGCCCAGCGGGAAAGAGGCTTCCACGATGAAGCCGGCTCGGAATCGAGCCGGCGGAGTGGAAGCTGTGCGACGGGTGCAGTTGCACCCGTCGCGTATTTCACTGTCTGCACAGCAGACAGTGAAATACATGTAGGGGCCCTCTTACGGGGGCCCCTGCAATGCCCATGCCAGTGGCATGGGCACTGCAGGGGCCCCCAGGGGCCCCGCGACCCCCCCCTACCGCCATCCGGATCTCGGCGGTCCGACCGCCGGGATCTGGATGGCGGTAGGGGGGGTCGGAATCCCCGCGGCGGTGCAGCAAGCTGCGCCGCCGCGGAGGATTCAATGGGGCCGTGGTACACTGGCGGGACCCCGCCAGTGGTGCCGGTCCGACCGCGGCTTTACCGCCGCGGTCGGAATCCCCATTGGAGCACCGCCGGCTTGTCGGCGGTGCTCCCGCGGTCCTCCGCCCTGGCGGTCAAAGACCGCCAGGGTCAGAATGAGGGCCAAAGTAGTTAAAGTTTTAAAGTGTGTCTAAGTATAGTATTTTGTACTTGGAAGGGTACCCGTCTTGTACAAAACCTATGCTAGACTCACACACACACCCTTGCACTATGGCACAAAGGTATATGCCTGGCGCACAGCCGCTGAAATCACTGCCGGTGCTCGAGAGAGGGGAGAAGTGTGCCATACCTTTACAGCTCTCTTCCTGTCTATCAGTACAGCATTTTTCATTGCTGCGCTGAGCTGGGGTAACAGTTTTGTAAATCTGCCTATGTGTGTTCATACACACAGTTTGCCCAAGGTTTTAACTGGTGGCAATCATTCATGCAAAAACACACATGACCAATTATTAGGGCACCGCTAACGAACCTGCTTCAGCCCGAAACAGCAGTTTGAGCCCAAATCTGGGTTTGCAAGTTAATTCTAATGAGGACTTTAGGCACCAATCACACCTGATACTCTGTAGGGGGAATTAATTCACAGAACTGTCTGATGATTATTTTATTGCACTTCTAGTTTTGCTTCACTGCAAGTGCTACAAATTATACCTCTCAATGGAGTTGTTGGAAATGTTGTCTCTGGTTGGCAGTCAGTTTGCACTCTCTCCAAGCAGGGACCCTCACTCTAGTCAGGGTAAAGGAGTTACACTTCTAAGACAAGCCCTGCTCACCCCAGGGGGGTTGGAGACTGCATTTTGTGAGGGCAGGCACTGCCCATTCAGGTGTAAGTGACCATTCCTCCCTCCACTCTAGCTCAGATGGCCCATCAGGATATGCAGTCTACACCCCAGCGCCCTTTGTATCACTGTCTAAGGAGGGGATTCACAAATAGCCCAACTGTCAGTCTGACCCAGACAGGGAATACACAAGCAGGCAGAGTCACAAAATGGTTTAAGCAAGAAAATGCCCACTTTCCAAAAGTGGCTTTTCAAAATGACAATTCAAAAACCAACATTACCAAAAGATTTATTTTGAAATTGTGAGTTCAGAGACACCAAATTCCATATTTCCATTTGCTCACAAAGAGAAACTACACTTAAAAGTTATTTAAAGGCAGTCCCCATTTTAACCTATGAGAGAGATAGGCCCTGCAACAGTGAAAAACGGCTTTGGTAGTGTTTCACTGTTAGGACATGTAAAAGACATCTGTGCATGTCCCACCTTTAACATATGCTGTACCCTGCCTATGTGGCTACCTAGGGCATACCTTAGGGGTGCCTTACATGTAGAAAATGTAATGGTTCAGGCCTGACAAGTGGGTGCACTTGCCAGGTCGATTTGGAAGTTTAAAACTGCACACAGAGACACTGCAGTGGCAGGTCTGAGCCATGTTTACAGGACTACTGATGTGGGTGTCACAATCAGTGCTGCAGGCCCACTAGTAGCATTTGATTTACAGGCCCTGGGCACCTCAAGTGCACTTTACTAGGGACTTACTCTAAATCAAATATGGCAATCATGGAAAAGCCAATTACACATACAGCTTTCTCTTTAGCACTGGTCAGCAGTGGTAAAGTGCTCAGAGTACAAAAACAGCAAAACCAGAGTCCAGCACACAGTCAAAACAGAGGAAGCGGAGGCAAAAAAGACAGGGAGACCACACCAAAGACGCCACGTCTAACAGAAGCCTATTGCACATTGCAGTTATCCATACTGTAACATTACATATATAAATATGGCCTCATATCAAGAAGTAAAGGGGCACCTGTGAATATAGTCCATGATGAAAAGTGGACAAATACGGAAATTCAAGCCTCTTATGGTTAATTCGTTAGTTGGATGTTATGGAGCAAATTACTTGAAGAGATCTACCAATGAGGATGACAGAATTTTAAGGAATGAACTGTAGAGGAGCTCAGAGGTCCGCTGTCTGCAAAAGTGAACACTGTTAAAGATTGACTCTGCCCTGGAGCAGGGTGTCGAAGGCACAATTTTACTACTTTACAAGTTAGGGGATACTTTTTGCATCAGTGAAACACAATTCACATTCGTTATCATTGCAAAGAATATTGTATTTCTGTTTGCTAACTTCCTCTCGAGTCAGACTCTTGTAAAATACACATTTAACAGAAGATAAACATATTTTACGTTGCTAGATGCTCAAGCAACCACTCATTAGAGTATTTCACTTAAAGATCAGCATGGTAACAAAATGCTTAAAATATTGTAGGTTGGACGACTAAAAACGTAGCTGCCTTAGCAGTCATATTTTATGGAGACCTACATTTCCATGACTGCTATGCCAGCACCTGACAAGAGCAATGTTTTATATTGTTAGCATCAAATCCGTAATAATCCTGATGTGTGCATTTGCAAGTATTGATGCATGTTGCTTACTGATGGGCAGTTAAGAGATTACTTCCTGCAAACGAATATCGTGATAGAATTTTTACTGATAGACATCATTATGTGAGTTTGATTCCTCGGGGCATTTTAATGCCCTGTGTTTGGTGCGGAAGGATGACGGCTGGCGTAAGATTTCCTGCTCAATAACTAACCAAGTGTGAAGGTTTAAATGATGCGATTTTTCACATTGCTGCTTGGCTAATCAAAACACTTTGATAATCAGAACAACATTTTTACAGGTACAGTAAAACATGATTTTCTTTTTATAGGGCACTTTGGAGTCTAAGTCAAATACTCTTGCGGTTCTGACTGAGTAGCACTGCTAAATAGCTGCATATTTTCAAATATAATGGAGTATTTTATTATAATATTTAAACAGCACCACGGAAAAGGTCGGTATCGTGAATTGCTCAACTGATAAGATACATGGTGCAGTTAAATGTTTAATATGGTCACATACTGAAGTGACAAAAATGCTGGCATTAAACATTGATGAGGAGCACAGAACCGTATGTAATGTAGTAACAGTCGCAAAAAGTGCTTTCAAATTGCGCACTGAGGCCCGTATTTATACTTTTTTTAGCGCCGCATTTGCGCCGCTTTTTGACGCAAAACGGCGCAAACCTACAAAATACAATGGTATTTTGCAAGTTTGCGCCGTTTTTGCGTCAAATAACGACGCAAATGCGGCGCAAAAAAAGTATAAATACGGGCCTGAATTTGTGCAACCACTGTTTCACTTTGCAAACCAACAAACCCATGTACTGATAATTAGGTTCTCATAATAACAAATCATAGGGAACTGCAGAATGACCTGACCAATTAATGTTCATTTGGTAGTGTGCACTTTCCAACCCCCTGTGATAATGTACAATCAATCGCAGGGATGGTGGCCTGCAAGTGACAGCAGGCTACAACTCTGTGATAGTATTCCAAAATCAATAACTTTCTTTTATAGTACTGTAGGAAAGTACCATCTTGCCTGGCATGTTACCCCCATATTTCACTGTATATATGTTGTTTTAGTTGTATGTGTCACTGGGACCCTGCCAGCCAGGGCCCCAGTGCTCATGTGTTACCTGTGTTATGACTAACTGTCTCACTGAGGCTCTGCTATCCAGAACCTCAGTGGTTATGCTCTCTCATTTTCTTTCCAAATTGTCACTAACAGGCTAGTGACCAATTTCACCAATTTACATTGGCATACTGGAACACCCTTATAATTCCCTAGTATATGGTACTGAGGTACCCAGGGTATTGGGGTTCCAGGAGATCCCTATGGGCTGCAGCATTTCTTGTGCCACCCATAGGGAGATCTGACAATTCTCACACAGGCCTGCCAGTGCAGCCTGAGTGAAATAACATCCATGTTATTTCACAGCCATTTACCACTGCACTTAAGTAACTTATAAGTCACCTATATGTCTAACTTTTACCTGGTAAAGGTTGGGTGCTAAGTTACTTAGTGTGTGGGCGCCCTGGCACTAGCCAAGGTGCTCCCACATGGTTCAGGGCAAATTCCCCGGACTTCGTGAGTGTGGGGACACCATTACACTCGTGCACTATACATATGTCACGACATATGTATAGCGTCACAATGGTAACTCCGAACATGGCCATGTAACATGTCTAAGATCATGGAATTGTCACCCCAATGCCATTCTGGCATTGGGGAGACAATTCCATGATCCCCCGAGTCTCTAGCTCAGACCTGGGTACTGCCAAACTACCTTTCCCGGGGTTTCACTGCAGCTGCTGCTGCTGCCAACCCCTCAGACAGGTTTCTGCCCTGCTGGGGTCCAGCCAGGCTTGGCCCAGGAAGGCAGAACAAAGGACTTCCTCAGAGAGAGGGTGTTACACCCTCTCCCTTTGGAAAAAGGTGTCAGGGCTGTGGAGGAGTAGCCTCCCCCAACCTCTGGAAATGCTTTGATGGGCACAAATGGTGCCCATCTCTGCATAAGCCAGTCTGCACCGGTTCAGGGATCCCTCAGCCCTGCTCTGGCGCGAAACTGGACAAAGGAAAGGGGAGTGACCACTCCCCTGACCTGCACCTCCCCTGGGAGGTGCTCAGAGCTCCTCCAGTGTGCTCCAGACCTCTGCCATCTTGGAAACAGAGGTGCTGCTGGTGACGTCAGAGGCTCCTTCTGATAGGCTCCTTCAGGTGTTGCTAGCCTATCCTCTCTCCTTAGTAGCCAAACCACCTTTTCTGGCTATTTAGGGTCTCTGCTTTGGGGAATTCCTTAGATAACGAATGCAAGAGCTCATCAGAGTTCCTCTGCATCTCTCTCTTCACCTACTGCCAAGGAATCGACTGCTGACCACGCTGGAAGCCTGCAAAACTGCAACAAAGTAGCAAAGATGACTACTGCGACCTTGTAACGCTGATCCTGACGCCTTCTCGACTGTTTTCCTGGTGGTGCATGCTGTGGAAGTAGTCTGCCTCCTCTCTGCACTAAAAGCTCCGAAGAAATCTCCTGTGGGTCGACGGAATCTTCCCCCTGCAACCGCAGGCACCAAAGAACTGCGTCACCGGTCCTCTGGGTCTCCTCTCAGCACGACGAGCGAGGTCCCTTGAACTCAGCAACTCTGTCCAAGTGACTCCCACAGTCCAGTGACTCTTCAGTCCAAGTTTGGTAGAGGTAAGTCCTTGCCTCCCCACGCTAGACTGCATTGCTGGGAACCGCGTGTTTTGAAGCTACTCCGGCTCCTGTGCACTCTTCCAGGATTTCCTTTGTGCACAGCCAAGCCTGGGTCCCCGGCACTCTAACCTGCAGTGCACGACCTCCTGAGTTGTCCTCCTGCATCGTGGGACTCTCATTTGTGACTTCAGGCGAGCTCCAGTTCACTCCACTTTGTAGTGCCTGTTCTGGCACTTCTGCGGGTGCTGCTTGCTTCTGAGTGGGCTCTTTGTCTTGCTGGACGCCCCCTCTGTCTCCTCACACAATTGGTGACATCCTGGTCTCTCCTGGGCCACAGCAGCATCCAAAAACCCTAACTGCGACCTTTGCAGCTAGCAAGGCTTATTGGCGGTCTTTCTGCACGAAAATACCTCTGCACAACTCTTCACGACGTGGGACATCCATCCTCCAAAGGGGAAGTTTCTAGTCCTTGTCGTTCATGCAGAATCAACAGCTTCTACCATCCGGTGGCAGCTTCTTTGCACCCACAGCTGGCATTTCCTGGGCATCTGCCCACTCCCGACTGGATCGTGACTTTTGGACTTGGTCCCCTTGTTCCACAGGTACTCTCGTCTGGAAATCCATCGTTGTTGCATTGCTGGTGTTGGTCTTTTCTGCAGAATTCCCCTATCACGACTTCTGTGCTCTTTGGGGAACTTAGGTGCACTTTGCACCCACTTTTCAGGGTCTTGGGGTGGGCTATTTTTCTAACCCTCACTGTTTTCTTACAGTCCCAGCGACCCTCTACAAGGTCACATAGGTTTGGGGTCCATTTGTGGTTCGCATTCCACTTCTAGAGTATATGGTTTGTGTTGCCCTTATCTCTATGTGCCCCCCATTGCATTCTATTGTGACTATACATTGTTTTGCACTGTTTTCTATTGCTATTACTGCATATTTTGGTATTGTGTACATATATCTTGTGTATATTTGCTATCCTCATACTGAGGGTACTCACTGAGATACTTTGGCATATTGTCATAAAAATAAAGTACCTTTATTTTTAGTATATCTGTGTATTGTGTTTTCTTATGATATTGTGCATATGACCCTAGTGGTACTGTAGGAGCTTCACTCGTCTCCTAGTTTAGCCTAAGCTGCTCTGCTAAGCTACCTTTTCTATCAGCCTAAGCTGCTAGACACCCCTCTACACTAATAAGGGATACCTGGGCCTGGTGCAAGGTGTAAGTACCCCTTGGTACTCACTACAAGCCAGTCCAGCCTCCTACAAGTACCTCCAGTTCCTTAAAGGAACCAGAGCTGCATTTAAAGAAAATAAAAGGTTATTTTTTATAAAACTTTACACCTGGACCTCTAACTACATCCCGAGAAGCCTTCACCCTGACTCACCAAGAGTAATAGGTCACAAGGAATCTCCTTCCCCTTTGCAAATCAGTTACAATCCCACCGTGGGATTCGGTAACTGATCAATGGTTTGAGGCTAGACTATGTTGGCAAACCATTGGTGCATGGGTTATGGAATAGCAATTTCAAAGGTTCGCCTCTAAGATGCCAGTAGTAGGAGGGGATACTTTTCCTCATCAACTGTAAAGTGACAGTTATCCCGCCCCGGAAGTGACATCACTTCCGTTACTGAGACTTCCAGTGCCACAGAGAGCCCGCCCCAGAAGTGACATGGGTGTAGATGTGTCATGTGGTTTGTGACCTCATGATGTCACGTGTTAGCCATGTGCCAGGGTCCTAGCCCCTGGGCATTGGTCTATGGGCTGCGTAAAATGAATGCGTTGGTGTTGTGCAAGCAGTTTCAGGAGAAAAATATACAAAACAAGGTCAGTGTATGTACACCTAACCAAAAAGTTTTGCTTTTCTTCTCTCACTTCTTTGCTAAGTGCTGAAAAGTACCTCTAAAACTTTCAAAAAGTTCTTTAAAAGTTTTAAAAGTTTTTTTCTGTCCTTTAAAAAGTTCTGAAAACTTTTTGTCTCTTTTTCTGTCCCTTAAACCTTTTCTATCATGTCTGGTACAGGCAAAACTCTTGATCTGGCCAGCATAGCTTATGACAACCTTAGCTGGAAGGAAGCAAGGAGTCTCTGCATAGATAGAGGTTTAGGGGTAGGGAAGAATCCCTCAAGACAACTGTTAGTTAATATGCTCATTGAACAAGATAAGACCTTAGGTGGCACTTCTGGTGAGAAATTAACTGATGGTTCTCAATCTGACCCTGGGGCACCCCTAGCAAAAGATTTATAAGGGAACCTTCCCAACCTGCCCCTTAGCAGGCCACCTAGCATAGCTGGTACTGATGTGAATTCACATCACAGTAATAGTGTTGCTTCTCATCACAGTAGGAGTGTTACTTCTGTAGGCCAGAATGTTAGTGTGCCATCTGTTAGGGCCAGGTCTCCCTCTGTTCATTCTCACCATTCTTCTGTGTCAAGGCATGCCCAACCCACCCTCCCTGAAGACAGAATGTTAGAAAGGGAGCTCAATAGATTGAGAGTGGAACAATCCAGGCTGAAGCTCAAGAAGCAACAGCTGGATTTAGATAGGCAGTCCTTTGATTTAGAAAAAGAAAGACAGAGGTTGGGGTTAGGACCCCATGGTGGCAGCAGCTGTATTCCAAATAGTCATCCTGCAAAAGAGCATGATTCTAGGAATCTGCACAACATAGTTCCCCCTTACAAGGAGGGGGATGGCATTAACAAGTGGTTTGCTGCACTTGAGAGGGCCTGTGTTGTACAGGAGGTCCAACAAAGGCAGTGGGCTGCTATCCTATGGCTATCTTTCAGTGGAAAGGGTAGGGATAGGCTCCTTACTGTTAAAGAAAGTGATGCCAATAATTTTACAGTTCTTAAGAATGCACTCCTAGATTGTTATGGCTTAACCACTGAACAGTACAGGATGAAGTTCAGAGAAACCAAAAAGGAGTCTTCACAAGACTGGGTAGACTTTGTTGACCATTCAGTGAAGGCCTTGGAGGGGTGGTTACATGGCAGTAAACTTTCTGACTATGAAAGCCTGTATAACTTAATCCTGAGAGAGCATATTATTAATAATTTTGTGTCTGATTTCTTACACCAGTACCTGGTAGACTCTGA
The DNA here is from genome assembly GCF_031143425.1 of Pleurodeles waltl. Lineage (NCBI taxonomy): Eukaryota > Metazoa > Chordata > Amphibia > Caudata > Salamandridae > Pleurodeles > Pleurodeles waltl. The sequence goes on from NC_090446.1 coordinate 684,965,845, forward strand.
TCTGACCTCTCCCCAAGAATTGGGAAAGAAGGCAGACAAATGGGTCAGAACAAGGGTGAACAGAAAAGTTCATACAGGGGGTGACAAGGATGGCAAGAAGAGGGATGGTAAGTCTTCTGACAAGGGTGGGGACAAATCTAAAAATGAGTCTTCATCAGGCCCACAAAAACACTCTGGTGGGGGTGGTGGGCCCAAATCCTCTTCAAATAAAAAAAAAGAAAAGAAACCATGGTGCTATTTATGTAAAATAAAAGGCCATTGGACAACAGATCCCAGTTGTCCAAAGAAAAGCACCAAGCCTCCTACCACTACAACCCCTGCTGCTACACCTAGTGCCCCTAGTAATAGCAGTGGTGGTGGGAGCAAACCTACTAATAGCCAATCCAAGGGAGTAGCTGGGCTCACTTTTGGTAATTTAGTTGGGGTTGGTCTTGTTAGGGAGACCACAGAGGCTGTGTTAGTCTGTGAGGGGGCTATTGATTTAGCCACCTTGGTTGCTTGTCCCCTTAATATGGATAAGTACAAGCAACTTCCCCTAATAAATGGTGTTGAGGTTCAGGCCTACAGGGACACAGGTGCCAGTGTTACCATGGTAATAGAGAAACTGGTCCACCCTGAACAACACCTACTTGGTCACCAGTACCAAGTAACCGATGCTCATAACAACACTCTTAGCCACCCCATGGCTGTTGTGAATCTCAACTGGGGGGGGTTACTGGTCCAAAGAAAGTTGTGGTTGCCTCATATTTACCTGTAGACTGTCTACTAGGGAACGATTTAGAGACATCAGCTTGGGCAGAAGTGGAGTTGGAGGCTCATGCAGCAATGCTGGGCATTCCAGGGCATATTTTTGCTTTAACCAGGGCTCAGGCCAAAAAGCAAAAAGGACAGGGTGACTTGGATCCTGGAAGAATGGACCAAGTGCTCCCTAAAGCTAGGGTTAGTAAAGGTAAAACACTACCTCCTATCCCTCCCTCTACAGTGGATTCAACTTCTGAGGAAGAAAAATGTCCACCCTGTGCAGAACCTACACCAGAGGAGCTGGAAGCAGACACTGCTGAGCTTTTGGGTGAAGGGGGGCCTGCCAGGGAGGAGCTGAGTGTGGCACAGCATACCTGTCCCACACTAGAGGGTCTAAGGCAGCAAGCTGTCAAACAAGCAAATGGGGATGTCAGTGACTCTCACAGAGTTTACTGGGAGGACAACCTTTTGTATACTGAAGCAAGGGATCCAAAACCTGGAGCTGCCAGGAGATTGGTGATTCCTCAGGAATACAGAAAGTTCCTCCTAACTCTAGCCCACGACATTCCCTTAGCTGGACATTTGGGGCAAATGAAAACTTGGGACAGGCTTGTTCCCTTGTTTCATTGGCCTAGAATGTCAGAGGACACAAAGGAATTTTGTAAGTCCTGTGAAACCTGTCAAGCCAATGGTAAGACAGGTGGCACTCCAAAGGCACCCCTTATTCCTCTGCCTGTGGTAGGGGTTCCCTTTGAAATGGTAGGGGTTGACATAGTTGGCCCCCTTGACCCTCCTACTGCTTCAGGCAATAGGTTTATCTTGGTGGTAGTGGACCATGCCACCAGATATCCTGAAGCTATTCCTCTAAGGACCACTACAGCTCCTGCAGTGGCAAAGGCCCTCCTGTGAATCTTTTCCAGAGTGGGCTTCCCAAAAGAGGTGGTATCAGACAGGGGAAGCAATTTCATGTCTGCTTACTTAAAGGCCATGTGGAAGGAATGTGGTGTGACATACAGGTTCACCACACCCTATCATCCACAAACAAATGGACTGGTGGAGAGATTTAACAAAACTCTCAAAGGTATGATAATGGGACTCCCTGAAAAACTCCGCAGGAGATGGGATATCCTGTTACCTTGCCTCCTTTTTGCTTACAGGGAGGTACCCCAAAAAGGAGTGGGCTTCAGCCCCTTTGAACTCCTATTTGGACACCCTGTAAGAGGTCCTCTAACACTTGTTAAGGAGGGTTGGGAACAGCCTTTAAAAGCTCCAAAGCAAGACATAGTGGACTATGTACTTGACCTAAGATCTAGGATGGCTGAGTACATGAAAAAGGCCAGTAAAAACCTTCAGGCCAGCCAAGAGCTCCAAAAGCAATGGCATGACCAGAAGGCTGTTTTGGTTCAGTACCAACCAGGGCAGAAAGTGTGGGTCTTGGAGCCTGTGGCCCCAAGAGCACTCCAAGACAAATGGAGTGGACCCCACATGATTGTTGAAAAGAAGGGAGAAGTCACCTACTTAGTTGACTTAGGCACTGCCAGGAGTCCCCTTAGGGTGCTCCATGTCAATCGCCTGAAACCCTACTATGACAGGGCTGATCTCACCCTGCTCATGACAACAGATGAGGGACAGGAAGAAGAGAGTGACCCTCTCCCTGATCTCTTCTCTTCCACAGAACAAGATGCTCTAGTGGAAGGTGTAGTTTTGACAGATTGTCTTACTGCTGAGCAGAAAGACCACTGCATAAATCTCCTGGGTGAGTTTTCTGAACTCTTCTCTACTGTGCCAGGCACCACTTCTTGGTGTGAGCACACTATAGATACTGGAGACAGCTTGCCTGTCAAAAGTAATATCTATAGGCAGCCTGACCATGTCAGAGACTGCATAAAGCAAGAAGTGCAGAAAATGCTTGAACTGGGAGTGGTTGAGCACTCTGAAAGTCCAGGGGCCTCTCCTGTGGTACTTGTACCAAAACCTCATTCCAAAGATGGAAAAAGGGAAATGAGATTTTGTGTTGACTACAGAGGTCTCAACCAGGTAACCAAAACTGATGCTCACCCTATACCCAGGGCAGATGAGCTAATAGATACACTGGCATCTACCAAGTATCTAAGCACCTTTGATTTGACTGCAGGGTATTGGCAGATCAAGTTATCAGAGGATGCAAGAGCAAAAACTGCATTTTCAACCATTGGAGGCCATTACCAATTCACAGTAATGCCCTTTGGATTGAAAAATGCACCTGCCACTTTTCAAAGGTTGGTGAACACAGTCCTGCAAGGGCTGGAAGCTTTTAGTGCAGCATATCTAGATGATATAGCTGTCTTTAGCTCCAGCTGGGATGATCACCTGGTCCACCTATGGAAAGTTTTGGAGGCCCTGCAAAAGGCAGGCCTCACTATCAAGGCTTCAAAGTGCCAGATAGGGCAGGGGAAGGTGGTTTATCTGGGACACCTGGTAGGTGGAGAACAGATTGCACCACTTCAGGGGAAAATCCAAACTATTATAGATTGGGTTCCCCCTACAACTCAAACTCAGGTGAGAGCCTTTTTAGGCCTCACTGGGTACTACAGGATGTTCATAAAGAACTATGGCTCCATTGCAGCCCCTCTTAATGACCTCAAATCTAAGAAAATGCCTAAGAAGGTATTATGGACAGCAAACTGTCAGAAAGCTTTTGAGGAGCTGAAGCAGGCCATGTGCTCTGCACCTGTCCTGAAAAGCCCCTGTTACTCCAAAAAATTCATTTTCCAAACTGATGCATCTGAATTAGGGGTAGGGGCAGTCTTATCACAACTTAATTCTGAGGGCCAGGATCAACCTGTTGCTTTTATCAGCAAGAGGTTGACCCCTAGAGAAAAGCGTTGGTCTGCCATACAGAGGGAGGCCTTTGCTTTGGTCTGGGCACTGAAGAAGTTGAGGCCATACCTGTTTGGCACTCACTTCATTGTTCAGACAGACCACAAACCTCTACTTTGGCTAAAACAAATGAAAGGTGAAAACCCTAAATTGTTGAGGTGGTCCATATCCCTACAGGGAATGGACTATACAGTGGAACATAGACCTGGGAGTACCCACTCCAATGCAGATGGACTCTCCAGATATTTCCACTTAGACAATGAAGACTCATCAGGTCATGGCTAGTCTTATTGTCCTTCGTTTGGGGGGGGGGGGGGGGGTTGTGTAGGAAAGTACCATCTTGCCTGGCATGTTACCCCCATATTTCACTGTATATATGTTGTTTTAGTTGTATGTGTCACTGGGACCCTGCCAGCCAGGGCTCCAGTGCTCATAAGTGTGCCCTGTATGTGTTACCTGTGTTATGACTAACTGTCTCACTGAGGCTCTGCTATCCAGAACCTCAGTGGTTATGCTCTCTCATTTTCTTTCCAAATTGTCACTAACAGGCTAGTGACCAATTTCACCAATTTACATTGGCATACTGGAACACCCTTATAATTCCCTAGTATATGGTACTGAGGTACCCAGGGTATTGGGGTTCCAGGAGATCCCTATGGGCTGCAGCATTTCTTGTGCCACCCATAGGGAGATCTGACAATTCTTACACAGGCCTGCTAGTGCAGCCTGAGTGAAATAACGTCCACGTTATTTCACAGCCATTTACCACTGCACTTAAGTAACTTATAAGTCACCTATATGTCTAACCTTTACCTGGTAAAGGTTGGGTGCTAAGTTACTTAGTGTGTGGGCACCCTGGCACTAGCCAAGGTGCTCCCACATGGTTCAGGGCAAATTCCCCGGACTTCGTGAGTGCGGGGACACCATTACACTCGTGCACTATACATATGTCACGACATATGTATAGCGTCACAATGGTAACTCCGAACATGGCCATGTAACATGTCTAAGATCATGGAATTGTCACCCCAATGCCATTCTGGCATTGGGGAGACAATTCCATGATCCCCCGAGTCTCTAGCTCAGACCTGGGTACTGCCAAACTACCTTTCCCGGGGTTTCACTGCAGCTGCTGCTGCTGCCAACCCCTCAGACAGGTTTCTGCCCTCCTGGGGTCCAGCCAGGCTTGGCCCAGGAAGGCAGAACAAAGGACTTCCTCAGAGAGAGGGTGTTACACCCTCTCCCTTTTTAAAAAGGTGTCAGGGCTGTGGAGGAGTAGCCTCCCCCAGCCTCTGGAAATGCTTTGATGGGCACAAATGGTGCCCATCTCTGCATAAGCCAGTCTGCACCGGTTCAGGGATCCCTCAGTCCTGCTCTGGCGCGAAACTGGACAAAGGAAAGGGGAGTGACCACTCCCCTGACCTGCACCTCCCCTGGGAGGTGCTCAGAGCTCCTCCAGTGTGCTCCAGACCTCTGCCATCTTGAAAACAGAGGTGCTGCTGGCACACTGGACTGCTCTGAGTGGCCAGTGCCAGCAGGTGACGTCAGAGACTCCTTCTGATATACTCCTTCAGGTGTTGCTAGCCTATCCTCTCTCCTTAGTAGCCAAACCTCCTTTTCTGGCTATTTAGGGTCTCTGCTTTGGGGAATTCCTTAGATAACGAATGCAAGAGCTCATCAGAGTTCCTCTGCATCTCTCTCTTCACCTTCTGCCAAGGAATCGACTGCTGACCACGCTGGAAGCCTGCAAAACTGCAACAAAGTAGCAAAGACGACTACTGCGACCTTGTAACGCTGATCCTGCCGCCTTCTCGACTGTTTTCCTGGTGTTGCATGCTGTGGGAGTAGTCTGCCTCCTCTCTGCACTAGAAGCTCCGAAGAAATCTCCCGTGGGTCGACGGAATCTTCCCCCTGCAACCACAGGCACCAAAGAACTGCATCACCGGTCCTCTGGGTCTCCTCTCAGCACGACGAGCGAGGTCCCTTGAACTCAGCAACTCTGTCCAAGTGACTCCCACAGCCCAGTGACTCTTCAGTCCAAGTTTGGTGGAGGTAAGTCCTTGCCTCCCCACGCTAGACTGCATTGCTGGGAACCGCGTGTTTTGCAGCTACTCCGGCTCCTGTGCACTCTTCCAGGATTTCCTTTGTGCACAGCCAAGCCTGGGTCCCCGGCACTCTAACCTGCAGTGCACGACCTCCTGAGTTGTCCTCCGGCATCGTGGGACTCTCATTTGTGACTTCGGGTGAGCTCCGGTTCACTCCACTTCGTAGTGCCTGTTCCGGCACTTCTGCGGGTGCTGCTTGCTTCTGATTGGGCTCTTTTTCTTGCTGGACGCCCCCTCTGTCTCCTCACGCAATTGGCGATATCCTGGTCCCTCCTGGGCCACAGCAGCATCCAAAAACCCTAACCGCGACCTTTGCAGCTAGCAAGGCTTGTTGGCAGTCATTCTGCATGAAAACACCTCTGCACAACTCTTCATGACGTGGGACATCCATCCTCCAAAGGGGAAGTTTCTAGTCCTTGTCGTTCATGCAGAATCCACAGCTTCTACCATCCAGTGGCAGCTTCTTTGCACCCACAGCTGGCATTTCCTGGGCATCTGCCCACTCCCGACTGGATCGTGACTTTTGGACTCGGTCCCCTTGTTCCACAGGTACTCTCGTCTGGAAATCCATCGTTGTTGCATTGCTGGTGTTGGTCTTTTCTGCAGAATTCCCTTATCACAACTTCTGTGCTCTTTGGGGAACTTAGGTGCACTTTGCACCCACTTTTCAGGGTCTTGAGGTGGGCTATTTTTCTAACCCTCATTGTTTTCTTACAGTCCCAGCGACCCTCTACAAGGTCACATAGGTTTGGGGTCCATTCGTGGTTCGCATTCCACTTCTAGAGTATATGGTTGTGTTGCCCCTATCCCTATGTGCCCCCATTGCATTCTATTGTGACTATACATTGTTTGCACTGTTTTCTATTGCTATTACTGCATATTTTGGTATTGTGTACATATATCTTGTGTATATTTGCTATCCTCATACTGAGGGTACTCACTGAGATACTTTGGCATATTGTCATAAAAATAAAGTACCTTTATTTTTAGTATATCTGTGTATTGTGTTTTCTTATGATATTGTGCATATGACACTAGTGGTACTGTAGGAGCTTCACTCGTCTCCTAGTTCAGCCTAAGCTGCTCTGCTAAGCTACCTTTTCTATCAGCCTAAGCTGCTCGACACCCCTCTACACTAATAAGCGATACCTGGGCCTGGTGCAAGGTGTAAGTACCCCTTGGTACTCACTACAAGCCAGTCCAGCCTCCTACAAGTACCTCCAGTTCCTTAAAGGAACCAGAGCTGCATTTAAAGAAAAAAAAGGTTCTTTTTTATAAAACTTGACACCTGGACCTCTAACTACATCCCGAGAAGCCTTCACCCTGACTCACCAAGAGTAATAGGTCACAAGGAATCTCCTTCCCCTTTGCAAATCAGTTCAATCCCACTGTGGGATTCGGTAACTGATCAATGGTTTGAGGCTAGAATTATGTTGGCAAACCATTGGTGCATGGGTTATGGAATAGTAATTTCAAAGGTTCGCCTCTAAGATGCCAGTAGTAGGAGGGGATACTTTTCCTCATCAACTGTAAAGTGACAGTTATCCCGCCCCGGAAGTGACATCACTTCCGTTACTGAGACTTCCGGTGCCCCAGAGAGCCCGCCCCAGAAGTGACGTGGATGTAGATGTGTCATGTGGTTTGTGACCTCATGATGTCACGTGTTAGCTATGTGCCAGGGTCCTAGCCCCTGGGCATTGGTCTATGGGCTGCGTAAAATGATTGCTTTGGTGTTGTGCAAGCAGTTTCAGAGCCTAAGAGGACAGGTCTGGACATGTCAGAAATTCAGGACCAAGTGGCTGTTTGGGGCTCCCCTCACAGGGCTGTGAAGTGGATGGGCAGGCCAGACCTCCTCCCTGTTGGCTAGTCCAAAAAGAGGGGATGGTCAAATGATGCTTTTGTTAGAGCCAGCCTATCAATTTAGAAAGACAAATCTAAAACAGATGTAGGCCCAAGTGTTCCCAGGACAGTCCTCAAAGGATGACTGGCATAGCAAATCTAAAACAGTTGTTTGCCTCCAGGATTTCCCTGGGCAACTGTTGAGGTTAAATTAGAAACTGGCCATGCAATTAAATGATTGAAACAAAACAATGGACTAGTATTGCAAACCTAAAACAGATGTAGCCCCAAGTCTTCCCAGGACAGTCCTCAAATGATAACTGGCATAGCAAATCTAAAACAGACATTTGCCTCCAGGATTTCCCTAGGCCACAGTGAAGGTTAAATTAGAAACTGGCCATGCAATTAAAAGTTTGAAACAAAACAATGGATGAGTATTGCCAACCTAAAACAGATGTCTTTTTCCAGGCCACACCCACCACAAAGCCTAGGCATCAATAGCATAGTGAGTCTGTTATAAGAACCCCCAGCGGTGCTTTCAAGAGACCGCGAGGTCTCTTGAGAACAACTTTGAAAAGTTAATAACAGTGGTCCCCAGAGACACCCAGTGCTCTGGGGACCCTCGTTAATACTTTTTCAGCGTTGCTCCCAAAAGACCGCACGGTCTCTTGAGATCAGCTTTGGTATGTTAATAACGAGGGTCTCCGGGCACTGAGCACCTCTGAGAACCCGTTATCAACAAAGCCGATTTGTTTTCAAAGGCCGCAAGGCCTCTGAGAACTGATTGGCTTTGTTGATAACGGTGGTCTCCGAGGCATTCAGCGCCTGGAGACGTCCGTAATTAATTTAACAAAACCGTTCACAGAGACCACACGGTCTCTGAGAACGGCTTTGTTAAGTTAATTACGGAGATCTCAGGGCGCTGAATGCCTCGGAGATCTCTGTTTACCTGTACAATATAGCACGGCTCTCAGGGGCCGCGAGAAACACCGCGACCTCTGAGAGCCGGTCGGAAGGATTAATAATCCTTCCAAACCGGCTCTCAGAGGTCGCGGGTGCTCCACGCGGCTTCTGAGAGCCGTCCTCGTGCCACCGGAGGGTGGCTAGATTAGAAAAAACAGCCAGTGTGAGGTGGGAGCCTGAGGGCCTGCGCCTCGCGCGCTTGGACCCTCAGGCCCTTACAGTTAAAAAAAAAAAAACATGTTCTGACCTCTGGGGTGCCCGAGCTCGGGACACGTGGCCCCCAGGGGCCCATAGGGCATATTTGTTTTTAAAAAATAGAGTAAAATTCAAAATAAGCCAGGTGTGACCCTGGGGAACGTGAGCATGAGGCTCAGGGTCCCCCAGGGCTCCACATGGCAGATTGTTTTTTTTTTTAAATAAATTTAAAAAAACTAATAAAAGCACCAGGTCAAATAAAATAAAAATAAAAAATAAAAAACCACAAAAACTAAACCTGCAATGATTGTTGCAGGTATTGAGCAGTAGGCTCAAGCCCCCAAGCTCCCCAGCCACTCACCGTAGTTCAGGGGAATCTGGTGTCCAAGGCCTGTACAGTGAAAAACACACCACACATGCTGCTACCACAGGCGCCAATTTTTTAAAAAAGGACTATGTCTGGGCTGTTGGAACTGGCTCAGCTTGTCTACTCCACCCTGGAGGTGGGAGTTTAGATGGAGCTCCGCCCCCACACATGGTTCAGAGCCTTGTGGAGCTAAGGTTAAAACACGCCATGGATCCTAGGATTCAGCCTCTGGTCTATTGTAGATGTATAAATTCTAGGAATTTTAATATTTTTAAGCAGTGCATTGTTATATATTTTTATAATGGGTTATTTATGTGGCGTTATAAAGACCTTTGGGTGCCTTGTAATAAAAGTAAAATAAGGTTGTGGAGCCTTTAGAATTCTATAAATAATACTTTGTAAGAGAGAATCCTAGACTTTATATTGTACAATTGAGCGCCACCCTATAGATTTTATTTCTTAAACAGTGTATAGTTTTTGAGAAAATGTCTACAAATGGCTCTGTGTATTATACTTCCAGAACATAGGGGCGCAACAAGATGTATCTTGAGAGACTCTTTAAAAAAAAAAAAAAAGTTTATTTATTTATTTCAGCACAATGCATGGTTTTATGAAAGGGTTATGCATATAACATTAAATGAGTTGTGCTAAAAGTCAGTTCTGTCTCTTTTGTACATAGGACCTCCAAGAGCTTGCAACGTCCTCAGAGGAAACGGAGATAGTGCAACAAGGTGGGTTACGGGACACAGGCCAATCTAAACAGAGTTGTCATGATTGTTATTTTTTTTTATTTTACCATTGATGGTTTACCATGTGTCTGTGTGCTTGTACAGGTTATGATGCAGAACTACAGCTTGCGGTTGATGCTCTGCAACAGATCCTCCAGGTTCAAGACGGTCCGTGCACAATGTCTCAGGATACCACTTATGCAGGTAAATAAAGGAGTTCCTGTGTAAACGCCTTGAAAATCTAAAAAAAAACATAAACCCTGAGACGTTGGAGTCCCCAGAGAACTCATATAGTCTATGTATTATATTGTACATGTAACCTTTTTTTTTATTTTTTTATCCCGAGGTCCCCCTGCGGGGTATGCGACTCCAGGAGTAATGCCCCAGAAGGTGGATGGGAACATTCAAAACACTGTACGCAAGAGGAAGACCCTAGCGTCTAACAACGGACTGCCTATTAAGAATGGTCCCTCACGCCGGGAAACCCCAGGTGCATTTTTAGAAACGGTACGGGCAGACGAATACAATCCTCAGTGTGTCTCAAACCTCTTTCACCCCTTCGGTATAGCGGCTATAACAACCCCTAATATGTATTTTGCTATCTTTACATCCTAGGGTCATCACATAAGATTGGACCCTCAGAGTATCTTCCGCCACCCACATAGCGGGTCACATATTAGATGGGGTCTTTGCTCGTACTGAAGTACAGTTGGAGCTAACTAATACCCAGTTAAGTTGGACTGATCATCATCTCTTGGGCTTTAAAACTGTGATTAATCATCCCCTCTCTTCATACAAAACGGAGAGTAAAGTAATTAGACCTTGGAAACAGATCAAATTGGAAGAGCTGGTACCTGCCCTAGAAGAGGGATGGGATAGGGCCAATAAGTTGTCTCTGCCCTGGTTAGACAGTTTTTATCAGGGTGTTGAAACTCCTATGACTCAACTGGCTCCCCCTAAGATTTTCAGGCCTTGTAGCTGGAATAAGCAGAGTCAACCTTGGCTCACCAGTGAACTCAAATCCCTCCAGAGAAAATATCGGCAACAGGAGAGACGGTGGAATTTGAATCCTGTTCCGGAGGAAAGGCACATACTTAAGTCCACTTTTAAAATCTACAAAACGGCGCGCTTTAAGGCTAAATCTAACTTCTACAGTGCTAAAGTTAAGGAGGCTTTGAAAGTCCCTAGAGAACTTTTTAAAGTGATTAAGGCATTATCTACTCCTTCTAGGCCACCCGATTTGGAAAACTCCCAGGAGTTTTGTGATAAGGTAGCTAGGCATTTTGAGAATAAAATTCTTTGAATTCATGCTAATTTTACTTCTTATGAGGCTCTCAGGGTACAATCTTCTACGGTTTCCCCTGACCCTATAGCTAGCTGTAAAACTCCCAACTCAGGACAGCAGGAAGTCTGGTTCCCTTCTGGATCCCTGCCCCCCTTCCATTTTTCAAATGGTCCCAGATCTCATGGCTCGGGCACTAGTTCTGATTTTTCAGGAGGTCCTAATTTCCGGCCTTTATCCCGCTAATTGGATGGAGACTATAGTTGTCACCTTGAAAAAGAAGCCAGATGGTGATAGCCAGGACCTAGATAATCTACAGCCAATTGCTCTTCTCCCTTTTCTGGCAAAGATTTTGGAGAAAATCCTGAATAAGGAACTTGTAGATTTCCTAGTGGAAGTGGGAGGGTTAGATTCCTCTCAGCATGGTTTCAGAAAGGCGCACAGCACAAAGACCACTCTTATCTCATCCTCTGACTCCATTCGAAGATTGGCAGATGAAGGGTAAGGTTTTTTTTTTAGTTCTACTGGACCTATCGGCGGCATTTGATACCATCTCTCCACAAATTTAACTGACCCGCCTTTATCAATGAGGCATTAGAGAATGGGCTTTGAAACTCTTGGAATCTTTTTTGACTAACAGATGGACTACTGTGAGTTGTGGGAATTTCAACGCCATACCTTACTTATTACCCTGCTGGACTCCACAAGGATCTTCACTAAGCCCCACCCTGTTTAATATATATGTGGCCCCGCTGGCTGATTTGATTCGATCCTTTGGATTTATCCCCACCTCCTATGCGGATGACACACAGCTAATTATCCTAGTTAATAAGAACTGGGAGGAAGTGGTGGATCGCTTCAATAATTGTATGCAAGAAGTCAGTTTTTGGATGAGGACTAACTGGCTCAAACTGAATGTTGCTAAAATTTAAATTCTTTGTTTTGGGTGGAGCACCAAACAATTGCATTTACGCTGGTGGCCGACAGATTGTGGTCCCCTCCCAATCCCCACCACTGTCAGTAAGAATTTGGGCATTATTTTTGATGATCATTTATCTTTCAAATGTCAGGTGAATCATACTGTAAAAACATGTTTTTGGCTGATTAAAATGCTAAGGAAAGTTTTTCCTTATCTCCAACATGAATGGAGACTCTCGGCCATTTTAGCTCTGGTCATGTCCAAAGTAGATTATTGCAACGCTCTCTTTCTTAATTTAGATAAATCTTCATTGAATAAGCTACAACTGGTCCAGAATTCGGCTGCTAGAGCTGTTCTTAATCTTTCTCGCTGGGTTGCAGTTAAAGGTAGCCTTAGACAGCTACACTGGCATCCGGTCGCTCAGTGGATTATTTTTAAATTGCTCTGCCTGACCTATAAGGCAGCTCATGCCATTGGTCCTCAATACCTGACCACTAGGCTCTGTTGGTATGAACCCAAGAGACATCTCAGGTCATCTAAGGCCTATAGAATTCAGGTTCCTCGCACCAACAGGGCCAAATGGGGTGATAAAGCTTTTACCGTGGCTGCAGCAAAATGTTGGAACTTGCTTCCTCTGAATATCAGGAAAGAACCCAGTTATTTAAGTTTTAGGAAACTGATTTAAACTTGGCTCTTTCCTCGTTAGCCTCTTTATGGCGATCCCCTGTTTCTTTTTTTTCTTTCCGGTGTTTCTCCTGATGGTCCTGGTGTTTTCCTCACCTTTATGCTAACGCTTCGATGCTCTTCGTGAGCCGGAATGCGCTTTATAAATCTAACATACATACATAAGACCTCTGGAGGCGTCAGTCATCGGACTAAACGGTCAAAAATGTCTTTAAAGGTCAACAACGGGGCTGTTCAAAACCCCATGGCGCCAACCGTATTCGTGAACAGGGCAGGACCCCAGGACCTACCATGCAACGGTTCTACAGACCTCAGTCATGACCCAGGTACAGCTCTTTACTACAACACATCAACGTCCTAAAGGGTATGTCCAATACCATGAATCCCTCTACACCGCCTACCTCCGGGCAGCGACTTGGACACTCTGACATTGTCATGCTCACGTTCCCAGACACCCCAGCAGCTTGTACCCTGTGAAACCTCAGAGGGGACCCCTAAGCAATGCATCAATCCTAAAATAAATTGCCTGTCCTTAAAGAATCATAAGAAGAAGTTGCAAACCCCTGAGCTACTGGCCATGCCTATAGACCTGTCAAGTCTCAGCCTACACCACCAAGCCCTCAATGTTCTAAATGTTCAACACAGTCGGAGTCTAATATGGGAGAGCTGTCAGCGATCTACCACCAACAAACAGTGTAACGTTCCATCACAGTCTTTGTAGCACAGACTTGGAAAATGAACATCACATAGAGGATCTTTACTCTCATTGAATAGGGCATCTAAAGCCGTTATCTGGTACTGCAGTGGGTTCTGAACCCTCAGCAGCACCTGTGACACTTCTAATGTGTCACACTCAAGGTTGCAGTCAGCAGGGTTACAATCATCATCACCCACCCGCAGCACTTCTGGTGCATCTGAGGCCCTGAGTTATTACGATAAGCATTTAACCTCCCCATGTCTTATGTCACCAGTTACACCACCGGGGGCATACGACCCCACCAGCCCTGCACCAAGTGCCTGTGCACAGTGGTCTTCACCATCCTCCTTAATATACCAAACCAGCAGTATAGGATGTAGCAGATCACTAAGTCACAGTTTAGGAATCCCATCTAGCGACGATCAGGCCTCTCAAACCCCGGGGTGTTCACATTGGAACCCTGTTTTTACATCTTGCGCCAGTCCGTCCACTCAGAAAGAGGGTCACAATGTTAACCAGGGTCCTATAGTTGGGGCTGCTCAAGGTGGTGTCACTCATAAACATAAAGTCTCAAATAATGACCTAGAAACCAGCCCTATGGACCGTACTAGAGTCCTGGACACCTATATAAAAGGAATACATCAGTCTGTTAGACAGTTAAAATTCAGACTCCGTCTAAAGACTTTAAAAATAGGTAAGAACGGTTACAATACTGGTGCCTCCGCAGCTACCGTACTGGGTGCGGTTGGCCCAGTGTAGAAGCGAGGTGGCCCAAGCTTGTGATTCAGCAGTTGCCTCCGCAGCTACCGTACTGGGCGCGGTTGGCCCAGTGTAGAAGCGAGGTGGCCCAAGCTTGTGAATCAGCAGTTGCGGACATGTGTAACATACCTGTGTGACTATGCATCCAGACCGCCCTAGGGACTGAAAGACCCTCATTTACAAATGCTACGGTCCAGTATGTGCTCAGTAAATCTCTAAGGGTTTTCGTGCTAAAAACTCAAAAGCAGTGCGAACCACCCCCTAACAGTTAAAAACACGTAAAAATAGAACCCTCAACACCTAAAACACATCCCATAAGGCCTCAAAATATAGAGTTAGGAGATGCTAAGGGCATTTACAGGTCCTCAGGGGGTAAAGTTCAGAGCTGGCTCAGCCCAGAACAATCTGAAGGATCACCACCCTTATTAGGTGAAAGGTCAGGGTCATCACTTGTAAACATCCCAAATGTTGTTCAGACAGGCTGTGGCCGGCTGCCAAAAACCAAATGGACTTGTAAGAAACAGAAGTTGGCTGGTAGTGCTAGAAACCGCAAGCTTTTACTAAGGAACTTAAAGAAAGCCAGACTAAGCGTTACAAGGAGGTATAAAAACACACCTACAGCTAACCTTAGTCAACTACCTGTGGATGATACCCCGGGGGGCCCTCCAACCACCAACAATTCTCATGCTGAGGCTTCAGAACAGGTGTTTTTGGAAAGTGTGAGATGGTATAGTCGCACTGTAGAGCGGATTAACACTACAGAGCACTATGAGGAGTTTACGTTTGTTAACCTTGACCGCCTAAACTGCTCCGATCATGGTTTTAGAGCTATACATCAGGCAATGCAAATGCTCATAGAACGATTGTTACAAGATGAGGGGCCTAACAATTTCTTTCAGATGCGTATTCAAGGGCAGGGTCTCAATAGTCCTCGGTTCACCAGAAGGTCGTCTCAAGATGTGTTTGACGCTGTGACGTTTCTAGAAAACCTGTCTAAGCTTTTACAAAGCAAGGCTGAATTACTGGCATACGGGACCTTAAGAATCATCGTCCTCGTTGTTAGGGGCCGTGAGGGCGGTGCTTCCAGAACCTTAAAGAGCAACATGTATAGTAAAATCAATGGTAAAAAATGCCATTGGTTGCGCGACTTTACCACCGGCGGTACCAACATGTGTCTGGAGGCAAGCATTGCGTGGTTGTTGGTGGACCGGGCCACCCCAGACAACGTCATTATGTCTATGGCAGTTGCAGCCCACGAGGCGCTTCAACTACCACCCGACAGACTGGTTGGTTTTGGGGACCTGGGTCTTTTTGAGAACCATTTTGCCATTACGGTAAAAGTTCTGTACCACAGCGGTTCTTGGAAGTACTTCACAACCAATGAACGTGTCAGAAACAACCCTGTTTATGTGCTACATCATGAAAAACACATTTACGGTATCTTGAACCTGAAGGGTTTTCTAGGAGCCAAGTATGTGTGCAAACACTGCGACCACATATACAACAACCAGACCAGACACCAGTGTGAAATGCACTGTAAAATGTGTCAGAGGGACGGGTGTCTCGCCAGTGACGCTCAGAAGGTGAAGTGTTCGAAGTGCAAGATGTTCTGTTGATCGCAAGCCTGTTTGAACGTGCACATAAACCTCGCACAGTGCATCCGTAAATGAGATTGTGGGGCTTGCGGACGTTACAAGGCAGAAGACCACGATTGTAAAGGTATGCAATGTCCCCGGTGTAAAGCATATTTTATACCCTGGATGTTGTATGAATGTTTCATGCTCATAGGACACCCCCAGAGAAAAACAGAAGACTGTATCGTATTCGATATAGAGTGTACGCAGGAGACAGGTGTGCACCAGCCTATCTACATTTACGCCCATCATCTAACATCCGATGAAAACTGGGAGTTTGAAGGCCGGTCTTGAGTGAACGATTTCCTCAACACGTTCATGCAACCAAAATACTACGAGTATACAATGCTAGCGCACAACTCAAAAGCGTACGACTCGTTCTTTATTCTTCGGGACCTGATTCGTGAAACGTTGGCGGTGAACCTCATCAACCAGGGTTCCAAAAAGATGTTGTTAAAGGTTGTGCCTTTTGAAATTAAATTGAATTTTTTGCCCATAAAGTTGAGCAAGTTGCCAAAAGCCTTTGGTTTTGAAGGCTGTAAAAGTTATTTCTCTCACTTTTTTAACATGTGGGCTAATCAGAATTACTGCGGTCCTATGCCTCCACCCACAGCTACGGCGTCGAGTACATGATGCCATCTGAAAAAGAGAACTTTCTACAATGGTACGATGAAAACCGTGATAATCAGTTTCATTTTTAAACAGAGTTGAAAGCTTACTGTAAGGCAGATGTCATCATCTTGCGAAAAGCATGCAACCTTTTCAAAGACATTGTGGTGGAGATGACAAAGAAGATTAGGATTATTAGAACCAAATCCTGTAAAAGAAAAAAATAATTGAATACCTAGACCCATTTAGGAACATTACTCTGGCTTCGATGTGCATGTCTATTTATCAGCATATGTTTTTAAAACCTGAAACCATAGCTCTAGTACCACCCAACCTCTATAACGGTAAACAGAAGTGTTACTCCACCACGACTATACAGTGGCTCATGTATGTCTCAGAGAAAGAGAACATCTTTATTCAGCATGCTTTGCAGGGTGGTGAATACAACCTGGGCCGCTACTACCTAGACGGGTATGCGCTAATTAACGGGGTGCCAACAGCCTTTGAGTTCAACGGTTGTTTTTATCAAGGTTGCCTGCGTTGTTACAAGCCCCATGAGTATAATAGACTGCAGGGCACCACATTTGAACATCTGCACCAGTGTACTCTGGCCAAGGCACAGTATATGGAGAACAGCGGTTTTGCTTTCAGAACCCTCTGGGAGCATGAGTGTTTAGACGAGTTAGCAAAAGATGCTGTACTGAGCACTTTTATTAAGAGTCGACAGTTACCAGCACCTCTGGAACCCCGCAACACCTTATTCGGCGGTCAAACAAATGCCATACGACTGTACTGTGTCGCTGGTGAGGGAGAGAAAGTACACTACTATGACTTCACCAGTCTGTATCCCTATGTGAACAAAGTGAAGTTTTACCCAATGGGGCATCCCCGGATCATATACAGGAACTTTAAGCCCCTCAACGAGTACTTTGGGCTCGTTAAGTGTCAAATTCACCCTCCATGGAAGCTTTACCTCCCAGTACTTCCGTACAGAGTCGACGGCAAGCCAACGTTCCCCTTATGTCGAACATGCGCTGAAAGTAAACAGACCAGCGTGTGTAGACATAGTAATGAGCAAAGGCTGCTGGAGGGGACATGGTGTACCATTGAGTTACAACCGGCCCTCGAGAAAGGTTACTGTCTCTGTAAAATACTGGAGATTTGGCACTTTCCACTCACCACAACTCCACTCTTTTCTGAGTACATCAACCTGTTTCTCAGAGACAAACAGGAGGCACTGGGGTATCCCGACTGGTGCATCGATGAACCCTCAAAGCAAAAGTATATCGCTGATTAACATGCTCACAAGGGTATTGCGTTAAGCCCTGAGTTCATCAAGGTTAACCCCGCCAGACGCCAGCTGGCCAAGCTCTGTCTTAATTCCTTGTGGGGTAAATTTGCACAGCGCACCACTCTGTCAAACACATCCATCGTCACAGACCCAGATGAGCTTTTTAAGTATCTATTTGCTCCGTCTTATGACATGTCCAGTTGTGAATTTATAGACGATGAGACAGCTGTTCTATGCTGGAAATACGCCAAAGAGTACCCCACATCTTGTAACAATATAAACATCTTCATAGCGTGCTTCACAACCGCTCACCCTCGTCAGGAGCTTTACAGACTATTGGATAAGCTTCAGGATCACTGTTTGTACTGTGACACAGACTCCGTTATTTTTGTTAGTAAAGAGGGTGATGAAGATCCACCATTGGGTGATTATCTATGGGATTTGACCAGCAAACTTGGAAAGAATGAGTACATACTCAAATACACGTCCTCAGGGCCAAAGACCTACAGTTACAAAGCCTCTAACACCAGGGTCTGCATGAAGGTCAAAGGCATCACTTTAAAGGTTAACAATACAGTTAAAATACATTTTGACAGTTCGAAGGGCCTGGTGCATGAGTACTATGCATCGAGCGATCATGAAAATAGCCGAGCAATAGTCGTAAAGCACCCCAGCATAGTCAGGTCCAAAAAGAGGTGGAAAATTACAACACAACCGCTGTATAAAGCACTGCGCGTAGTGTTTGATAAACGGGTCCTTGCTAAGGACTACAAAACACTACCATACGGTATTAAAAAACATTAGAGTGACAACTCCCCAACTGCTATGGACACCAGGCTGCAACACCCATTCTCATGTGTTCTAGCTGGCTCCTCTAATAGCGGTAAAAGTTATTTGATAAAGAAACTGCTTGAAAATGCTCTCGGTGTTTTATCTCTGACCCCTAACAACATTGTATGGCTTTATTATTGCTGGCAAGATCTTTACACAGAACTCTCCCTAAAGTTCCCACACATCAGATTTATAGAAGGCATTCCCAATAACCTCAAGGACAACGACTTGTTACCTAAACACCTTGTAAACATGGTCATTGTGGATTGTGGACAATCTCATGTGTGAAGGAGGGGACCATCCGAGATCGAGAGAGCCTTTACTCAATATTCGCATCATCGTAATCTGAGTATATGCTACATCGTGCAGAACTTGTTTTACAAGGGCAAAAGCAGTCGTTCTATAACTCTCAACACCTCGTACTTGGTCTTATTTAAAAGAAAATGTGACAAACTACAGATAGCAATTATAGCTAAACAGATGTACCCCGGAAACACCCAGTTTTTCATGGAAGCTTTTAACGATGCCACCGTAAATCCCCATAGTTATTTATTGGTCGATTTAAAACCCAAAACTCTAGAAGACTACAAACTACGCACCAGTATTTTCCCCCTGGACTTTCCAGTCGCTTACATACCTAAAACAGCTCCCAAAGCTTATAAAAATACCCCGTATGAAGACTTTTAGAACATTTATAAATGTCTGCCCGGCCACAGAGAAATTTAGACCTCCTAAAAATGCAGGTCACAGCCAGCCCCATGAAAAGAAAAGTTATCCTATGCTCTGCTTTGGACGATTTAGTTGCGGCCATTTCAGAAATAGCCCTAAACACCCTAAAAGGTAATGTTCTGATATCGACGAGCCAGTTCCGTGTGCTGAAGAAGAAGTGGCACATTATTAAGAAGCTCAGCAATAAAAGGGCATCACTCCTTTCTAAAAGGAAACTGGTCAAACAGTCAGGAGGCCTTACAGGTTCGCTGCTGGGTATAGCTATACCCTTAATAACAGGTGTCCTGTCAAGGACATGATGGAGAAGTCCCAAAAAATGTACTTTGTGCCTCGCCATCAGCTGGAACAGCTGGGCCGCTCGACCGCCGACGTTTGGGACATCCACAGAAATGAGACCCAGCGTCTCGATGCTGAGATCAAAACCATTTTGAACCAAACCGATTTAAAACCAAACGACAAATCGGGGCTTTACTCTTTTTACTTTTTACAGTATTACAAGCAACTGCACGATGAAAAAACAAACTAACTCTAAACCCCCACTGAAGAACAGCTGGCAGCTGACCCAGTAGCTCCTCAAGACCATGGACCATCACCCACCATGGACGGCTTTGTCGTAGACCTTTTAAAAAATATAAGTCAGAAGTATAGAGGTGCTTCTCAAATGTTGCTCAGTAAAATGGCTGCTCCTAAAGATTTGACCACTTAGAACAAGAGGGGTGAATTAGTTTACAAGGGGCAGCCAGTTGCTGGGTCACACATGTATGATCTGGTCAGAGGTCTCACGCACGGTAAAACCCTATCAACACAAGACGCTCCTAGAGGTTGGGAGCAGTTCCTAAGCACCGCTGTGGAACTCAATATCCCCTCCACGATCATCAATAACGCTGACCATTGGTGAAAGCCTGAAAGTTTGAAAGGTTCCTTCCCTGGTGTTTTTGCCAGGGGGCCCCTTGTGCCGACATCGCCTTTCTTCCCTCAGCTAACACCGTCTAGGAGCATTGACGCTCTACAACTGGCTCCTAAAAAGAGACTGTTCAAAATGGACACCTGGTTTCTGCTCTAATGTAATCCCGAAATTTGAACCAATGTACAGTTCTGTTAAAAGGTTTTTACTTCATTTATTTTTTACCCTTGTACATGTTTGTGGTGAAAACTGTTTCTAATAAATGTGTTTAACAAATTTTGGTTTTAAAATGTGTGATGGGGATACAAATGCATAGTCTGTTTTCAGGTTACAATGTTTTTTTCATTTTAGACAGTCATCAATACAATAGGGGCTTTACAAAGCCTTACACCTTCGGCATACACCATATTGTGTTTTAACAATGCTCGACATGGGCCTAGTCTTTTCATTCACATATTTCATAACAATACCGTCATTGTTTACTAGATCAGTGGAATACAGATTAAAAAAAATTCTAAACATCATACCCTCAGACATTTTACTAATGAAGTATATACACTGTTCCCCACATGTGATGGCTAGAGGATCCTGTACATGCAGTTTGTTATACACAACAGTGGGTGATGCTTTTTTGACATATTTGAATATTGGTTTTGTATAAATGTCATGCTTGAGGAACTCTGCTAAACTGTCGAACACTATAACCTTGTCTACATCGAGAAACATTGCAGCCCAGTGTGTACCGCCCTTGTAATGCGGGTCAGTTTTAAAGACTAGGGTGCGGGTCTTTCAGGGCCTATCTTTTGAGGTAGCCCATCGCTCGGAAATACACCTAAAAAGTATTTCTTAGCTTATCTATGCCTACTTAAGAAGTCACGTATCTCAGTAGTCTCAATTTTACAAGCTTTTAATGATAGTCACACATAAGTTGGCAGGCGTGATTGACCTGAATAACGCTGTCAAATACCGAGAATACAACAATATTCACATTGGTTGCCAAGACCTGTGTAAAACGGATTTCAGCTTTTAGATTTCCATTTTTGATCAAATTGTAGTGGTCACCATCTTCCATATCAGGCGTCAGGTTGAATACAAACAACGTATACCCAGCCCCATACCTCTCTCTTCAAACAACGACTCCTGAGTCCCGCAGATGTTTCCCCGTTATCGAGACCAGTCCGAGATATTCCCTGACAAAATTGGATGTTCCAAAACTCGGAGTGAATGGTTTTGCAGGGATAACAGCGCCCTTGTGTACCAGTGTGACATAGTTGACGTCATAGTGTTTGAAGTTGAAAGGGTTCGAGGTATAGAGTCCACTAAAAGCTGTATTGTCCACAAACCCGATGATGATGAGTTTCGGTAACTGGCCCAGAAATAGGTTCTGCTGCTGCTTTAATCTAGGACCGGCGGGGATGCTGAATATCTTCAGAACTACTCTTTCAATGGTGTACTTTGCATTCAATAGTTGTAAAGCTTCAACATGGGCCAGTCTGACACTTGGTGACACTTTCACTCTGTTTACAAACAGACTCGTGGACAATATAACCAGTTTATACTGTTCCGCATTGCCGCTGATGAGACAGAATGTGTCCTTGTTGCAGTTGAGTTTGATCTTAAGAGCTATACCGTTGATTAGAAGCTTATCCTGGAAGAAAAGGTCTGAATATATGGAGATCAAATTGCCTACTGCCGGTTGCGAGCTGGCTCTTTTTTAAAACCAGCTTTGGAGCTGTCCAATGCCGTGTCCTCAAAATGCACTTCAGAATCTTTGTAGAAGAATCCAGCTGAAAGTTGTGTGTCCAGGGCTTTGCGACTGTAATTTCGAATACTCTCCATGTATGCCATGTAGGAGTACATGTTATCACTCTGCGTGACGAGTCGATCGCCCAGGTTAATGTTCACTTGATTAAACATGGTTGCGATGGGGTAGGTGATCGCGCCACTTTAGCATCATCCTCGATGTTGGTGCAGTTCGCTTTGGTTATTTTACATACGAGGTGTAACAGGGTGTTGTTGAGAGCCAGATACATATCCGTTGACCCTGATACATAAAACTCTATCTGCACCAGAGGTGTTAGAGTGGCTAGAGGCGATACTTCCATGAAAAAACTGTTCTTGATGCTGGTTTGTGTGGGTTTAAGAGAAAACAGATCTAGCTTTGATTTGGCACATTCACATGAGGCACAGTGTACGAAGGCCATGATAGCGGCTTTAAAAAATATTTGCACTAGAACGCAGCCTCTTCTTCTTCTTGCAAGATCGCCTCCATCTTCCGACTCTTCGTTTGTGTGGGCCTTTTGAAGAAGTCCTTAGTTTTTTATAGGGCATTGGTGGGTCCCTACGCCTCGAAGCCCTTCGCCTCCTTTTAACACCAGCATGCGCCTTGTACAGAAACCCTGCTTCTTCCTGGGGTTGGTTTTTCATGCGCTCTGCAACAGCCGACGTTACAGAGCCCACAACGTCATGGGCTATGTTCAAGGCAGTGTTTTTAACGTGAGCTTTTGCAATTTCATATCCCTGTCTCCAGAACGGCATGGCTCTTCTAAACAAACTCCGAAAGAAGCCCCCCAACCAGGCACCATACATAACGGGGGCCCCTTAAAAGTAGGGCGATGGGCCCCCATAACCGGCCCGAACTCTATAATAATCCCTGTACATCGAGGGATCCCAGTACGTTTTCATAATGACCATTGCACCTGCCTAATAGTCAACCTCACGGCGCGGCCTTAAATGAAGCTTAACAATAACTTTCCCATATCTAAAGGCCACCGGCTCTAATTGATCGTCATAGATCATGATGGTTATAGTATCAAAATGTTTTTCAGAACTTGCCACGTAGTCAGGTTTGTGATGTTTTATAATAACCATCGTGACCCATCTCAACAACGGCGAATAACTGTCACCAATCCTCTGTGGTTCTACGATGTTGCTATACACGTAGAGTGTATAAAATCCGCCGTTAATATCATGGCACTTAGGGTCTGGATTCACCTGCCTTTTCACATGTTACACAGTTCCTAAAACCCTCTGTAATTTACCGGAACAGTTACTTTTCTTCTAACGTTATCCAACACCAGATGTATATTCGTTTCAATGCTGCCTATAGATTTGTTGATGGCATCGACCACCGAGGAAACAGTTGAGTAATAGCCATGAGGAAATCCCACGTGGATGCTTAGAGGGTCCTGCTCACGCTTTATGCTAAATTTAGCCTTGTGCTTTGTAAATGTATTAGACGTTCTAGGGTATTGTATCTCTGTTATGGCCACCTCCCATGGCCCTTTCAAGTCCACAGGTTTTGCCAGTTTCACCATTTAATTAGAAATCGAATTGGTGGGGAACATGCCCTTCGAAGCGCTGGACGATGGCGTAACATCAAAAGGTGAGTTCTCCATCACGGCGTTACAGCGCAGCCTCACACCCCGTGCAGCGAGCTGTCCAACACCCAACTGTTAAATTTCTCAGGCCACCCACGCCATTTGACCAACACCTGTCCCTTAGGTCCGGTGCCTTTCCTTTTCAGAACCTTTTCAGCCCTGTACACCCTGTTCGGATCATAGGGCACCTTATGTAACTCTTTGGTGTAAAAGACACCCAATACCTCTTCCCCCGTGTAGTCCTTCAACTTGTAAATATATACCCCTTCTTTAAGCCCCACACTTTCCACTATGAATATCTCATTGCTGAATGTTTATTGGTAGCCTTTGGTGAAGACACCCTTCAACTTTGAAACCCTGACATGATCCCCTTCTTTTAAAACCGGTTTCTTGACCCTTGATGCAAGACGACTGCCATACACGGGTCTCCACACCATTAACGAATTATCAGCTGTTACCTCCACGGTGGCCATTTTGATTGTTCTATGGTAACTGGCATTATAAACATCTATAAAAGCATGAAGAACATCCACGTATCTGTAGTTATTGTTGGCTATGAAATATCGCCACATATTTGATTTTAAAGTTCTGTTCTCTACAACAGCCGCTTTTACCTCTGTATGTGTTACAAAATGTTGAACAGCGTGTTGCTTTAATAATTTCTGGAAAGGCTTGTTTAAAACTTCCTTTCTGGCATCTGTTTGTAGTTTTTGAGGTACTCGACCTCTCGCAAAGATGTCTTCAAAGGCGGCAGTGACGCTGTTACCACTTTTATTGTTTAACGCCTCTGCATAGGCATACTTGGACAATATGTCTATGACTGCTAATATATACACCACACAGTTGTTATGTTTTGCTAGATCTTGAAGACTGATTATGTCTGCCTGCCACTGATAATCTAGCTGCGCGCCAACGACTGTGGCCCGCCTCTTAAAACGTCTCCTGGCTGGCTCATGGAGCAAATACGCCTTTTCCCCCGCTAACCAGGTCTTCATCTTTGAGTGGTTTAAAGACTCGTTTTCAACTCGAGCCCTTCTAAATAGAGCTTTGCTGCGGCCGAAGCTTCCAACCCCACGTGCGTCGTAATGAAGCTTCCTTAAAGCACCCCCGTCATGCTGTCACACACAGTAACTACGAAATGAAAGACCTTTGTTTTGTGAAAGCTTGTTTTATTAAACATAAAAAACATAAAAGACTGCTGGTCACCTTGAGGTCATATGAAGGCGTATACATAGCATGACACATGTTACACATATTACTCCAAGTTGTTCCTTTTACCAGGTCTCAGCGTTACAAGTTTTGATATTTTTATAGCTATACTCTCAATAGCTCCAGACATGACCTCCCGCTCCCCTGCCTATAACTCCGGATGCTCAGGATACTGACAGCATTAAGCAGTTCATACAGTTCTAGGTCGAACAGTATAGGACCTTTATTTGTGAAATGCTCTTTAGTCATGAGCTCCAAAGCACTGTGTAGCCCTGTCAGTGGTGAAAGTCTTAACTCACACGTTCAGTCTTGGGCCGCGCTACAGTATTTATCCGCTGCGGGTAGCCACACGTTGATACACCATTTGGCGAAACACACAGGACTGTTTCACTGCAGCGCAGCCGTCGGTTCCGTAATGATCATATAGCGCAGAGACACAGGGTGTATTTCAGCTATTCTCTCTTTAACCAGCACATATATCAATCTCCCGATACAGATGTAGCCAGGGTGTAACTCATAGACATCTTGCCCCACAACACTCTGATTCTCGTCCTAAAAGTGAGTAATTATGGAGCGTTAAGTAACACTGTTATGGTCTGTTGTCCATGACCTCTTTTTTTATTCACTTCTTATTATTTTTTATTTTTTTAAACAACTTTCTGGGGGCTAAAGACGTAATTCTGCTATTTTTATAATATATATCACACATATGTCTTTCTCTGACCCTTTCTATCAAACTTTTGTCAAAATAGGTACATAACCTCTGCATGCACTCCATTTTTGAGCAGGGCTCAGAAGCGTATTGGATCTCATTTACAGTATCTGCCAAGATCTTAATCATAGCGTTGTGGACCCCTTTCTTCACAGCTGCCAACCTGTATACCACCCTTAACAACGTATGCACCTTGTGCGGGTCTAAACGGCTGCATATGTTCCAAATTGTTCTGGCAGTGTATGACTCATATAGACAGTTGTGAGCCTTCTGCTGTGGCTCATTAATTTTATGCCCGTAACACAGGTTATAATAATCACATTTAAAACATGTGTTCACAACTGCTGCCGCAAAATCTTTAACAGGTCATATGGCGTTGTAGGGTACACCTGGCATTTCCTATTCATAATTGGTGCTAATGTAAGTGCTGACACATTTCTTACGCTGCTCTTTGTTCTGGCTTGCAATACTTTCAGACTGTCTAGAACAGCATAAGCAGTAAAAGGTTACGCTGTTAACCTTTGGCGTAGACCCCTCTAGTGCATTTCTTTCAGCAGTTGTTTTCTATGGTTCAAACAGAAAAGCAAAAGACCTACTATTAGTTAAAAGTATGATAACGATGTATACACAATAATTGTCTATAGAGCCTTTACTAACCTCAAAATTTTCGCCACTCTCAGCGGCACCTCTGAAATCTTGCGAGTCGCACAGGTCTATTGGTGTAGGAGTGACTTCGGATTTTACAGTTGCTGGTTGCATCAGGATGGCCTCTGGATCTGGGCCCTCCTGAAAACCCATGTCTTCATAGCTCGGCGAGTTTGGTGGTGCTACACCTTCTTCAACATCTTCATCGTCGTTGAAGTTGTTTGCATCACTTAGTTCGTCTTTTGAGGCTTCGCTGTCGCTGCTATCAACCTTGATGGGTGATACAGTTGCGGCAAATCCTTGAGGCTGAGCTTTTCAAGCCGTTGGCAGAGTTCCTCTTGCAACCTTGTAAGGTCAGAACCACCGTCTTTAGGGGGAGTATGCTGTGCATTCTCATCCATCACCACCGGTGGGAGATTTCAATAATATCTATTGATAGGGTTCTGGACTCCTGAGGCCGTGGCTTTTCTTGCTATTGGATTGTATCTCTTCATGTTGCCTAGACACCCTATTCCAACGCTAGATCACGGTTTGACATGTTGCTCTAACTGCCGCTTATATGTATTCAGCGGTTCAAAAAGGGCGTACGCCTCTACAAGCCATAACTAGCACATGCTTACATTGGCGGTTCTGATACGTTGCTGAGTTACACATGGTGCTAACCATAAGTCACGGCTTTTGTATCATTTGACCATACCCTCTTTTTGGACTAGCCAACAGGGAGGAGGTCTGGCCTGCCCACCCGCTTTGCAGCCCTCTGAGGGGAGACCCAAACAGCCACTTGGTCCTGAATGTCTGACATGTCCAGACCTGTCCTCTTAGGCTCAGAAACTGCTTGCACAACACCAAAGCATTCATTTTACACAGCCCATAGACCAATACCCAGGGTCTAGGACCCTGGCACATGGCTAGCATGTGACATCTTGAGGCCACAAACCACGTGACACCTCTACACCTACGTCACTTCCGGGGCGGGCTCTCTGGGGCACTGGAAGTCCCAGTAACGGAAGTGATGTCACTTCCGGGGCGGGATAACTGTCACTTTACAGTCGATGAGGAAAGGTATCCCCTCCTACTACTGACGCCCCTTCCAAATTGTGACAGTAATCATTTTTATTCCCATTTTGCAAAATTGGCTTAATACAGATGTGAAAGGATTTTTACATTCTCAAGCCCTATATTTTACGGAATCGAATGCTTTGCACCAACAATAACGCTTTGAACATCTGGCACCCATAAAATAGTTCCTTGTGTCAACATTCGTACTATTGGCAGGGCACAAGCTGTTGTCACATAATCAGTACATTTCTGAATACTAAACCATATATAAAATAGTCTGTGTTGCATCCAAAATCACCAAAACATTTGTGAAATTCTCCGTTTGCCAAAATGTTAGTTTAGATTCTATGGCGGTCTGTGACAGATGCCCTTTGCTCAAAAGTTCTGTTATTACTGGAGAGAAAAGGTCAGAGCACGTCCTGCCTCAAGCTATGCAATGGAAGCAGTTTGTTACCTGCAGAGCTAATTGTTTCCAGCTGCAGCAGCAATTCATATCAGACAGAAAGCAAAAGTGACACTTTGCTTTCAGCAATAGTAAAAACATGTATCCTTCATAAAAGTTCACAGATTTGTAGCTTTTCTTAGTTGTGAACTTGCCCAAAGTCTTTTGTGACATTGTTTTTCAGAATATGCTTTTATGCCAACACCTTTCGATTATAGAATGTGTTTTGATTTAAACAAAAATCACATCTTAATATCAATCATTTGGAATTTAAAAATGAATGAAAACGTATCACTGTGTCGCCAAAAATTAACACCTTCTTGCTGAAGGTCTTTTTTTAAATTAACAAATCCTGCCCCTTTGGTATTTGATCAGAAAAAGACTAGAGTTGATATTGTGGTTGCATATCTGATCATCACCATAGTTACAGCACATGCAGCAGTTATTTTAAAGATCAGCACTGTAGAATGTATTCTGTTCTGACACATGAGAAGCCAAATAGGTATTTTAACGTTTGCAAATGCTCTAATTCGTGATTTGCGCTGCTTTTTCTTACGTACTCATTCAATTTCAGGAGTCTGAAAAGTTGTGCCAACTCCTAAAGTGATATCTGAAATGGATACCAATTTGATATCTGGAAAAGTCGTTTTGGTGAAGACCCTTCCAAATGCTGAATCAGCATGCTATGTATCAATGTTTTTTTGCTGCAGTCTTGTTGTAAAACATTGATATTGTACTGACAGCTCAAAAGAGACAGAAATGCATTTGCAAAATGAAACGGTTCCCTTTGGGACCCCTTCTACTTTGTGAAGTAAAAAATAAACAAAGTTTGTTGGAGAGTAGACAGTGGTGCGTAGGAACTCTGCCAACTGTAAAACAAATAAAAAAGGGAAACAGGCTCCATTTAAAAAAATGCCTTACTAAAGAATAATGACAGACATTCGGATCTTCGGTCCCCAGCAGGCCAATATCACTTTGATAGCTTCAAATCGCAGTTGTGCATTGCAATTTGCTACATGTCTCATTAATATTCACGCGGTAGCTCATATTCCGACCTACTACAATTCAGCTTATTATGAAATTAACTATTATTACGTAGGTTGATTCTTAAAATTCATTACTTTTCACAAATATTCTGGTTGCAAATTCTAACCAGTATTTTGTGACCAGTAAATAATATATCCGGCCTCTCGTAAAAATCAGCGTGCATAAAACACATTTTAAAGCCACATAGAAGATCTACACTATGCTTAAGGCAAGTGCTAGAATCACATATCTGAGAAGCACTATGGGTAAGGTGCCTGCTGCTGTTAGATATAATGGCATGTGATGAAGATGCACATTGATCATCAGCATGAATGGGATTTATACTATGGTTAACTATCTTATCAGCAGGGCATTTACTGCACGTGATGCAGTCAAATGTATGATTTGCAACATGGAAATATCACATGCTACAGGGTTCACATATCTAGTAGTGCTAAGGTTAGGAAGAAAGATATTAGCTCAACAGTATGGATTTGTTTCATACTGATGAAGCAGAAAAAGAAAGACTAACAAATATTCATATATCATGTAACAAAATCGTATAAGGCAATGTGATTTTAGCAAAGAAAAATAATGTACTTGGGAAATTGTGCCCACGAGGTAGTTCGCCAATATTACAAACGAGCTTAAATTAATCATGAAGAATCGACAATGTAGTAATCCGTCATAATTGCAAATGTATTCTATGATTTTCTTGTTGAAACTGTTATATGCTTAGCTTAAATTTAGCAGAGGCTTTGGCCTAGTTTGCATGGTCTCAAATTTGACTGCGTGGTTTTCACTTGTATTAACAAAAACGTGTTTTTACTTTAAGGTTGTATTTTTCCAGTAGAAATGACTAATACACTTATCTCAAGGTTTCGTGCTAGGCTAGTTTCATCCCCTTTGAAGCAAGGTCAGTTTCTGCAGGTGCAGACAATAAAGACTCTGATATAGAAATAATTGACAAACTTTGTTGCAACTTGTGTTCCAAGGCTCCAAGGACACCTTATGCATAAATGAGTACTAAGAGAAAGACACTATTCATTGGTCAAAAAGAAGCCACCCTGTGAACCTTCCAATGGAAGACCCTGAAGAATTTGGAACGTTTCTTACTTAAACCCACCGGACAAAGAGAAGTCAGCCATTTTCCTTGATGCCATTTTGAAGCCTGATTCAAGATGCCATTTTAAATGACACTTTGATGTCTTTTCTCTGTCGTAGAGAAAGAGACTTTAAGAATTCTCACCCTAGAGACTTTAATTTTAATTTTGCCCCGTCTTGTCCATGCAATAACTTTTGCCCCATTTTCCTTGCTGCCGGAAACTTGCTTTAACATTGCCCCTTTGAAATCTGCCCCATGCTGATTGAACCGGTACCTGAAGGACGAAGACTTTTCCTTGAATGCTGATTGAATTTGGCAATTATAAAATGATAATTGTATTATGCATTGTGTTTTCCTTCTTAGGTACCAACTGCTTATTTTGATAGGGCCCAAGCTAGAAGTTTTCTAAATTCATTTTGACTAAATTAGTTTTGCATGAAGCCCCACATGCCAATGCTAATTAGAGGTTAGTTGAGGTATTCACTTGATGCACCATGCTAAATTGAAATCTTGTTATGCTGACCGATGTATGCAATTAGTCAAATTCAGTTGCTTATATTAGTGAGTTGCATTGCTATAACCGAGGGGATTATAATCCAGATTTTGTGTAGATTGCGTTTCTTCCGTCGCTATGGACAGCTAGTAATGTTCGTATATGTATATCATTTTATTTTGAGACTCACTTATATTGTGCTAGCTTTGTTAATATAGGGAAATAAATTAATTAACTTTTAATAAACTGGTGTGGTTATTCATGACTGAAAGGTCATGGTGTGTCAAAATACTGATTGTTATTGATTCCTAATGTGTTGTTTGATCTATTAATTGAGTATTGTGTATTGATTATAATGGTTATTGATTATTGATTCGAGTGATCCGACTATTCTTGGATGAGGAGAACCCAACTCGGTTAAAAGGTTCACCGACCTCCGGCGTGTCCAAGTACAAGTAACTTATAAAGACTGGACGCGCTATCAATACTCAGTTACAATCCTAAAAGCACTACAGATGTGAAACAAGGCAGAGCTAAATGCTTTCAAGGACAAGACACAGGCAACAATTGCATTCTGCACCTAGTAACATCGATGGGCCACATGCTTCAGTCACATACTTGAGTAGCACCATGATGGGGCACAAGCTTTGTTACAAATGGGAATAGTGCAACAGACTGATTGGCACCCTGGAGAAGGTATATGCTGCAGTCACATTATTTGTTCAGACAGCACTATGGGTAGGACTCAAACTATATTCACACATTGTATCATGCAGCACCTAAGTGCTCACCTCACCACTGTGGACTGGATACACACTTTACTTACACATCTGATCAATATTAAGGATATGGTACCTGCTGAAGTGTCATATTCTCTGGGCATCATGTCTAGGGCATCTGCAGTGCATGCATAACCGATCAACAGGAAGAAGCATCTGTTCACATAATTATTCATTGCAACGGATGGTGGACATGCTGCAGTCACAATTCAACATCCATAAAGGATAGGTTGTAAGCTGCTGTATGTTGGAGAGCACCATGGATAGGCCAGACTCTGTATTGTAACCAAATGTTTGATTCACACCTTCAGTTGGGGACATATTGAAGCCACCTACCTGATCCTCACAATTGATAACTCGATGTTATAATGCATAACTAAAAGCAGTCTGATTGTGTTTGAGGCTAAGAAAGCCTTTTTGTGCATCTGTTGTTAACTGCTTTACTTTTCTACCTGTAAATAAATTACTTATTTTTTAAAAAGACGTAAGTGTGATTGAAACGTATCTACTGTATTAAAAAGTCATTAAATTCAATAAATTAAATGCCCTAGAAGTGCTATGTATTTTATAAAATAAATCCTAATTTACATGTGTGAAATGTAGAGCAGTTAGATAACAATGATAAACGGAAAAGTGCAAAAGGTACTAGCACCTTCTGAGGCATAGCTACAACCACAAACACTATTATAGGGCTCACGCAGTAAGGCAGTATACACAATGTATCATAGAAAAGGCCCTATTCCCAGTACTAGTCTGTTAGAAAAGTCTTATGTGTCCTCTGCAGACTTCATGAAATCTTGAGTTTACTTGTCAATGTTGCACCATATTGTATATTCTTAAACATAGCTGCCCTCTGATAAGGACACAACACTCCCTCAAGTTCAAGATGATGTTGAGGGTGGAAGTCGTTCCAATCTTTCTCTTTCTTGATCTTTGTTTCAGCCACCGGGGCCATAAAAGTACAACACAGTACAGATAAAAATATAAATACAACATTTGACAGACAAAATGTTTCAACAAATACATTTGGACAAAAATAAAAATAAAATCATGATGCTCTCCATAAAAGCATTCTTCAATTACATAATAGACTGTACAGACAGGGGCAATATCACAACAATGAAGATAACATTTTAGTTCTACGAAGCCACGCGTGCTCCAAGAAACGTAACCACTGAAATTGCTAAAATGTGATGGGTATCCGACCTAAAAATACGAAAAGCAATAGCATGTCTACGAACACCTAGTAATCTACAGGCAGGAGCAAGCCAGTTCCTGCGAGGTACTGCGTAGGCAGGGCAAGCAAATAAGACTTGGGGTACATTTTCAGTGTGGGCGTTGCATGCTGGACAGGCCATTGCTCCCCCAGGTGACCAATTGCAAGTAAATTATCTTAACGGTGGGGTCTCACACAAAACTGGAAATAAAGCTTCCTGTCCTTAGGGGCCAGAATCACAACCCAGAATGGCTCAGATCTGCACACATCTTTAAAATCAACAAAATCATGTGACAGCTTGGAACAAATTGCAACACTCAACTCATCAGAGTCTACCACCCTCCAGTAGTGCTTCTTTAAGTTGCTCTTCGAAGGAAATGAGGCAACATCTGGAGGATCCCAAAGCTCATGCAAGCCAAGCAGGTATTGTAAATCTTTGATATTTCTAAGCCAAGGAATGCTAGAAAAATGATCGGCTTCCAGCACAATCTGAAGAGGTGCAGTATAGGATGCAATCTTCGGAGTAGTCCAGATCCACCTTCAATACAAAAGAGGACGCAAGCGAGCTTTGGACCCAATACCCTTTAATACCCAGGTCTTTAAAAAAAGCAACAACAGAGTACTCTGAGGAAGAGAAACAAGCGTCCTCACAATTTTTTTTCAATTGAAGATAATTCTTGAACATTGAAATAACCCCATAGATCCTCACCATAAAGGGTGCAACTCGTGGCCTTGACCTCATAGACCTAAAGTGTCAGGTAAATAGTTTTTTTTGTTTACGAAACACCAAAGTCCTTGATCAATGCACCAGTAATCTGCCATTGTTTTAATGCCACCATGCTGGTGTGTGATTTCCAGGACATATTCTTTGAGATCGTTAGACCAAGGTAACTAAAAGATTTCACCATCTCAAGTGGGATGGCTTCCCATTGAACGATTTGTGGGGATTGTACTACATCAATTTAGTTTTAGAGGTGTTGATCTCCAGTCCCCGAGAGGAACAGAACTCTTCAAAACGCGTGAGGAGTTTCTCTAAGCCACTCGGGGTCTTGGAGATCAAAATAGTTTCATCAGCAAATAGAAGAATGGGAACATTAACTGCCACTAGAGATGACACATCTGTCTCCACCTCTGCTGAAAGAAGCAATGTCATTGATATATAATGAAAATAAAATAGGAGCAAGAACACAGCCTTGCCGTACTCCCCTTGACACTGGAATTTTGTCAGTTAACTGTCCTTGGTCACCCCACCTGATAAGTGCATAGTTGCCCTCATGAGGCGTACAAGTAGTGCAAGAATATGGGAAGGCATTGCCAAATCAGAGAGGACCTTCCGCAACCTTGCACCAGGTACTAAATCAAACGCTGATTTTAAATCTACAAAAGCAACATAAAGATTCCCTCTGCCAATTAAAACCATTTTCCAATACGAAAGCAAAAACCTAAAGACTTGGTCTATAGTAGAGATTTTCCTTCTAAAACCAGCTTGTAATGGGCTGAGTATGTCAAAATCCGACATCCAATCCTGGATCTTCCCTAACAGTCAATGACTAAAAGGTTACTGTAAACAATCAAACAAACTAATGGGTCTGTAGTTACTGGCCAAAGACCTATCACCCTTTTTGTAAATAGGTACAACAGAGCCTTTCCATGAGTCAGGAATTGGAGCCCCTGCCACTATTACATTAGATATAACAAGGATATAGCTAGACCAAGCATCCATGTCGGTCAAAAACAAGTCAGCTGGAATGCCATCTGGGCCAGTGCCCCTACCGTCCTTGATCATGCCAAGTAAATGCATAACATCAGAGAGAGCAAACAATTGGGTATTTGCAGGACCAGACAGCTGGCCAGGATGGGCAGAAGAAGCCCAATGAGGCTCATGTGCCGTACTAGAGTGATCAACAGAATATAATTGACTGAAATAATCTACCCAGTCTGCTGCAGCAATATTCATTGTTACATTCAATACACCCATATCGGGACCACGTGCAACCAAGGACCAAAACATTAAGCAGTCATTCTCAAGTGATGCATCTTTTAACGCTGCCCACCACCGTTCATCTCATTCATGTTTAGCTTTACAGATGGCAGCCTTGTTAGACATCCTAATTGTGCAAATGGAGACTATGGGGGTCATTATGACCCCGGTGGTCGGTGTTAATGTGGTGGTAGTACTGCCAACAGGCTGGTGGTACATACCGCCACATTATGACATTGGCGTGTTGGCTGAAGCCAACCTGCCAATGTACCACTCCAACCCGGCGGCAGCTACTGTCCCACCCACGGCATTATGACCCTGCCTACCGCCATGGTTTTTGTGGCATTTGGAAAGCCACGAACACCATGGTGGTAGGCCCTATAAGAGAAAGGGAATTCCTTCCCTGTCACTGGTAGGAGGTCCACTCCCCCTAACACTCCCCATAATAACCCCACCCAACCCCCCTCCGTCTACTCTCCCCCTTCCAATCCCTCCATTCATGCACACTCGCAGGCACACACCATACACTCACAAAGGCATACATGAAGGCATACACGCATGCATCCATTTATTCACACACACATCCGTACACACACACCCAAACTTACACGTAGACATTCATTCACATTTGCATTCATACACCCATTATCACACATGCACACACACACACGCAATCAACACTACACACTTATGCACATGCACGCACACACTCACACATTCATGCACACCCCCCCACACACACACAACACCAGCCGCCCCACTTCCCCTGTCAGAAACACGACTTACCTGAATCCAGGGGTTCTTCTAGCAGGGGACGGACGGGGCGCTGCTACCGCCAGCAGAACACCGCCAGGCCGTATTATTTGTCATATTCTGGCTGTCGGCGGTCCACTGTTGTGGTGTTGCTGGTGGTAGCAGCACCACATTAACACCATCCAACAGTATAGCCACAGCAGGATTTCCGCCCTTCTTGTGGAGGAAATCCGGCTGTGGTCATATTATGGCAGACTGATGTTAGCCGCGGCAATGGTCTTTTGGCAGCTGTCGCCGCAGCGGTAGGTGGTTTTTACCGCCAATGACATAATGAGGGCCAATATCCTTAGATTTAATGGCTTTAGCCAGTAGTGTGTTTAGTACCTGACATTCCTTATGAAACCAGGGATGTTTCCTTTTGGGTCTACTACTACTACTTTTACTGCCTGACTGCTTTCAAAACAAGAGGTGTGAGATGTTATCACCGCTAGATGCACTAGCAAGGTCCTCAAAACAGCATTCACAGCACTTAAGATGTCTGCCCATTCTGCTACCTAATGCCATTTTAAGTGATGTTTATTATTAGTCATATTGTTGTCCGTCGACAATGTGGTAGAGGTAGTGGACATAAATGATTGGTTACAAGGCGCAAGCATTTGACAGAAAGCAGATTGTGATCACTCTCTGTCCTCCCAATGACCATCATTTCAATGACAGAAGGCCACAGTTTTATATCAATTAGGCAGTAGTTAATTCTCCTTGTATGATTGACCTTATTATAAGTGTGACAACCCTTTGCATCTCATCTAGTCCGCCATTAAGGGCCCTAACCCAAATTTGATAGTCACGGCTTTTAAATGCACAGCTACTTGCGACCACCTATTAACACGGGGAATATCTAAAGAAGGAACGGACCACACCAGATCTTCCTCATACTTAAAGCTGAGATCGTCCCAATCAAGAGGCTCAAAAGTGACATTTAAGTCACCTGCCACAATAAGTTTCAAATGCCGAGAACATTGCCTGAGGAATGTTTCCAGTATAAGAAGAGTACAGGAAGCCAAGCTCCGCCTGATCCCTCTTGCAATAACATTAACAATAATTGCTCCTAAGTTTGGCCTGAATTGTAACTGGATACCTAGTATATCAGGAGAGTCAATAGATAACTGTTGGATGTGGCAGTTTAATGCTGTTCTAACCCAAGTAATTAGGCCACCAGAAGGTCTACCCCTATTGCTAGGGAATGCTGGAGTATAAAAATTCAAATAGTCAGACCTAAAGATCCGATCTATGACCCATGTCTCCTGGAAAAGACAGATGTCATACTCCCCAATAAATTGAGTACAAGCAGGTAAAGATATCTTAGACCTCAGTCCTGCCATGTCCCATGAGGCAAGATGCAGCCCAACATTTTGAGATGCTGATGTCAGAGTAGATGTAGTAATGGTGTGGTTAACTAACTCATTCTGAGTTACCTGGCAAGAAGAAAAGTCAAAACAAGGTAAACCACAGGGGTCAGAGTCAGAGGTAGGTAAAACGTCAACATCAGCAGAACTGATTGTATCTTGCAAAGCAGGAACCAGGCTAGGTGTAAGACAAGAACTAGGGACCAATAGGGCATTACATTCATAAGTACAAGAAGGTGTAGATGTATCTCAACCCACTGCAGCCAGGAAGGATTGTATGGATAACATCAACAAAGGGACAGAGTGGTCTAGGGAAAGATCAAGTGACTCTCTAAGTCAGTCATTCTCATTTAAACCTGATAGGCTGCTCCCTAGATGAGGGGCTCATTGAGCTTTATGGTGAGAAGGAAGCTGGGGTATTTAAATTGAATACTAGAATGCCTTGTGCACATGTTCTTGCATCTAGAGCCATCAGGTTATCTACCAAACTCTTATCCCTAAGTGTCAACTCAATCATGTCATAATCTAGTTGTTCCAATCATAAATGTCTAGGTAGAAAGATCTTAGGGCCACTGGCTACCTAGTGGTCTGTGTTCACACAAGAACATAGTCTGAAGCAGATGAGGTAAGTTCAAAACAGTCTCTCAGTCATGATTTAATCAAAGAGGGAAACAAGCCACTTGCACTGGAACATAATGTATACCCCTTGGTGAAATCAAAAGATCAAGCGTCCACATTTCAAAACCCACCAGTCAAATTCAAGCTTTTCAAATGGGATACCCACAGGACCAAAGGCACAAACTGAACCCTCGGACTACCCAGCTGGTAACAGACCACAGAAAACATGACATGATTCTAATGCCAAAGGTGAAGTTAAACACCTACTGTATCATCTGCAATGAAAAAGATAGGGACATAAACAATGTCAGTGATGGTATTGAATCGATCTGGAAAGGACAGGCTTAACATATTAATTGTTCATGATCCCTTCTGGAGATATTCTTCACTCTGGTCTTGCAGACTACCCTTTGTTTGGTTGTGGCCAACTAGGCAGCATGATCCCAAAGGCTCCCAGGAAATTTGCTCCATCAAAGTGATCTCTTTGCTTGCAGCAGTCAGCTGGCCCTTGCCTTTTTCTTACCAGGTCATAGACTACCTCATCTACCAACGCCAGGAATTACAGTTTCCTTTTCTTCTAGGCCAGGACACCACCTCATGATTTCTCCGGAGTCCTAGGATTGTATTAGTCCTCATAGGGAATAGCACCCAGCAGAGACAGGTCTCTAGCAAAGTCTCTCTGGCTTTTTTAAAGACAGCTGTGGGAAGCCAAAGTGAAGGCCAACCAAAATCCAAGCTTTCTTTCAATTTTGAGAATTTCTCCAATCAAGATTAAGGGGGTCATTCTGACCCCGGCGGTCAGAGACCGCCGGGGCCAGGGTCGGGCATGCTGCCCTTGTGAATCCTCCATGGCGGCACCGCCATCCTGTTCCTGGCGGGTCTCCAGGAACAGGATGGCGGTAGGGGGTGCCGTGGGGCCCCTGGGGGCCCCTGCAGTGCCCATGCCAATGGCATGGGCACTGCAGGGGCCCCCGTAAGAGGGCCCCACTTTGTATTTCAGTGTCTGCTATGCAGACACTGAAATACGCGACGGGTGCCACTGCACCCGTCGCACCTTCCCACTCCGCCGGCTCAATTCTGAGCAGGCGTCCTCGTGGGAAGGATGATTTGCCCTGGGCTGGTGGGCGGCCTTTTGGCAGTCGCCCGCCAGCCCAGGGCAAATCCCAAAATACCCTCAGCGGTCTTTCGACCGCGGAGCGGTATTTTGGTGGGGGAAGTCTGGCGGGCGGCCTCCGCCGCCCGCCAGACTTAGAATGACCCCCTAAGTGCATCTTGCTTGGATGTTTCACTTTTTTCTAAAGACAGTGTAGGGCTCAATAATGGCATGTGGATTGTAACAAGAACCCTAAATCAAGGCCACGTGAGTGATAGGTGATGTCCAACACAATTCCAAGGTAACTGTATGTAGTAAGCAGGACTGGATGACAGGGAACCCAAGGTATATTCCCACAACAAAACAGATATTGCCAGGGCCTTTAAGACTCATTCTGAACAACATAAATATACAGTTTTCTTACATCCACAAGGACTGGTAATGACAACCTGAATGAAGAACAGAACAAGATTGTATACACACACACAACAAATATAACACACAGGCACCATCTCCAGTACAGATTCCTTGGTAGAAAGCTAAAGCTTAGGCCACATGGATTTTCCAGTGGAATGAAGGCAAATTATTGCTTCTCTAGTTGTGCAGATAATGAAGTCTGTGCCCAAAGCATATCATTAATTGTGATCAATAGTCAACCTACCCTAAATTTTAACAAGAGGGTAGCAGCTGCCTTCAACTATGTATGAGGCTCGTTACCAGGGTAGCTCTCTGCCAGGAGACCCAATGTCTCAGTTGTTGACTGTCAGTTAAAGTCAAGGTGCTACTCCACTGCATCACATTGTTAATTCCACGAGTAAGAAAAAGTTGAGCAGGCTATTGAAAGCTGAATTTGGGTGAGGTAACTCAACTTTCCCGAACAGGCATGGCCTTTCATTACAAGATCAGGACCACAGGACACATTGTGAGAATAGCTCACTGCTCTTTTGCAGCCCTGAACTATGTACTTGAAAGGCTCCATGGCAGTTTCATATTTGTCTGGATAATACACATGCTGCAATTGCATTTGTGTCTGCTCAATGGAGTACACATATTGCAGTTTCATATTTGCCAAGGAACATATATGGAGTGTGATGGGGTTAAAATTTGGTGAGCACAATTGCTAGGGCAATTGAGCTATTGCATATTTTATCAGCACAAAGTATAAGACAAATTTTGCCATTACATGTTTAGGGTGGGTGAAGTTGAAAAGTTTATTTCTCAAGAAGCATGCTTACTTTGTGCTGAATCCTGGTGAATATCAAGACTTGCACAATGCTTTCTGCAGGAAAGTACCATTTTGCCTGGCATGTTACCCCCATTTTTTACTTGGGTGTCAGTTTGTTTTTGCCTGTCTCACTGGGATCCTGCTAGCCAGGACCCCAGCGCTCATAGTTGTGGCCTGAATGTGTTCTCTGTGTGGTCCCTAACTGTGTCACTGAGGCTCTGCTAATCAGAACCTCAGTGCTTATGCTCTCTCTGCCTTTAAAATTGTCACTGCAGGCTAGTGACTATTTTTACCAATTCTAATTGGCACACTGGAACACCCTTCTTATTCCCTAGTATATGGTACCTAGGTACCCAGGGTATTGGGGTTCCAGGAGATCCCTATGGGCTGCAACAATTCTTTTGCCACCCATAGGGAGCTCAGACAATTCTTACACTGCAGCCTGAGTGAAATAACATCCACGTTATTTCACAACCATTTTACACTGCACTTAAGTAGCTTATAAGTCACCTATATGTCTTACCCTCACTTAGTGAAGGTTAGGTGCAAAGTTACTAAGTGTGAGGACACCCTGGCACTAGCCAAGGTGCCCCCACATAGTTCAGGGCAATTTCCCCAGACTTTGTGAGTGCGGGGACACCATTACACGCGTGCATTGCATTAAATATAGGTCAATACCTATATGCAGCTTCACAATGGTAACTCCGAATATGGCAATGTAACATGTCCAAGATCATGCGTTGTCCCCCCATGCCAAATCTGAGATTGGGGTGCCAATCCCATGCATCCCCGGGGCTCCAGCATGGACCCCGGGTACTGCAGCTACAGCTGCTGCCAACCCACAGAGAGGCTTCTGCCCTCCTGGGGTCTGGGCAGCCCAGTCCCAGGAAAGCAGATTAAAGGATTTCCTCTGAGAGAGGGTGTTACAACCTCTCCCTTTGGAAATAAGCGTTAAGGACCTGAGAGGAGTAGCCTCTCCTGGCCTCTGGGAATGCTTTGAAGGGCACAGATGGTGCCCTCCTTGCATAAACCAGTCTACACCGGTTCAGGGATCCCCCAGCCCCTGCTCTGGTGTAAAACTGGACAAAGGAAAGGGGAGTGACCACTCCCCTGTCCATCATCACCCCAGGGATGGTGCCCAGAGCTCCTCCAGTGTGTCCCAGACCCCTGCCATCTTGAATGCAGAGGTGTGAGGGCACAATGGAGACCTCTGAGTGGCCGGTGCCAGCAGGTGACATCAGAGACCCCTCCTGATAGGTGCTTACCTTACTAGGTGGCCAATCCTCTTCTGAGGGTTATTAAGGGTCTTTCCTGTGAGCTTCCCTTCAGATAACAAATGCAAGAGCTCACCAGAGCTCCCCTGCATCTCCCTCTTCGACTTCTGCCAAGGATCAACAGCTGACTGCTCCAGGACGCCTGCAAAACTGCAACAAAGTAGCAAGAAGACTACCAGCGACATTGTAGCGCCTAATCCTGCCAGGTTTCTCGACTGTTTCCTGGTGGTGCATGCTCTGGGGGCTGTCTGCCTTCACCTTGCACTGGAAGTCAAGAAGAAATCTCCCATTGGTCGACTGAATCTTCCCCACTGCTAATGCAGGCACCAAACTTCTGCTTCACCGGTCCTCTGGGTCCCCTCTCATCGTGATGAGCATGGTCCCTGGAACACAGGAGCTGGATCCAAGTGACCGTGACAGTCCAGTGGTCCAGGTGTCCAAATTTGGTGGAGGTAAGTCCTTGCCTCCCCACGCCATATAGTAAACCTGTGTACTGCGTGAACTGAAGCTGCTAGGGCTTCTGTGCACTTTTGCAAGGAATCCTTCATGCACAGCACAGCCCAGGTCCCCAGCACTCTGTCCTGCATTGCTCAACTCACTGAGTTGTCCGCCGGCTTCGTGGGACCCTCCTTTGTAGTGTTGAGACAACCGCCATGCTCAGTTTTCATGAACCTGTGTTCAAGTACTTTTGCGGGTGCTGTCTGCTTGTGCATGGGATCTCTGTAT
Organism: Pleurodeles waltl; assembly: GCF_031143425.1. Classification (NCBI taxonomy): domain Eukaryota; kingdom Metazoa; phylum Chordata; class Amphibia; order Caudata; family Salamandridae; genus Pleurodeles; species Pleurodeles waltl. The sequence continues at coordinate 685,007,123 of NC_090446.1, forward strand.
TGCTGAGTGCCTCCTCTGTCTCCTCCTCCAAGGGGCGACCTGCTGGTCCTTCCTGGGCCCAGGCAGCACCCATTTTCTTCATCCACGACCTTTGCAGCTAGCAAGGCTTGTTTGCAGTCTTTCTGTGTGGAAACAACTCTGCATCCTCCAGCACACTGTGGGACATCTTTTGTGCAAAGGAGAAGTTCCTGGCATCTTCCGTGGTTACAGAATCTTCAGCTTCTTCCACCCAGAGGCAGCCATTTTGAACCTTCATCTGGGGTTTAGTGGGCTTCTGCCCCCCCTCGACACTTTTGTGACTCTTGGACTTGGTCCCCTTCCTCTGCAGGTCTTCAGGTCCAGGAATCCATCTTCAGTGCTTTGCAGTCAGTTGTGGTCTTTGCTGAATCTCCTATCACGACTTTAGTGTGTTTCTGGGGAAGTAGAGTAACTTTACTCCTACTTTTCAGGGTCTTGGGGTGGGGTATTTTGGACACCCTTAGTGTTTTCTTACACTCCCAGCGACCCTCTACACACTACACTAGGCCTGGGATCCCTAAGTGATTCGCATTCCACTTTCTTAGTATATGGTTTGTGTTGCCTCTAGGCCTATTGCATCCTATTGTTTTCTACAGTGTTTGCACTACTTTTCTAACTGTTTACTTACCTGATTTTGGTCTGTGTGTATATTTTGTGTATTTTACTTACCTCCTAAGGGAGTATATCCTCTGAGATATTTTTGGCACATTGTCACCAAAATAAAGTACCTTCATTTGTAGTAACACTGAGTATTGTGATTCTTATGATATAGTGCCATATGATATAAGTGGTATAGTAGGAGCTTTGCATGTCTCCTAGTTCGGCCTAAGCTGCTCTGCTATGGCTACCTATATCAGCCTAAGCTGCTAGAACACTACTAATCTACTAATAAGGGATAACTGGACCTGGCACAAGGTGTAAGTACCATCAGGTACCCACTATAAGCCAGGCCAGCCTCCTACACTTTCCACCACAAAATCCTCACTTGCTCCACTTGTTACCAATTGTTTATTAATGAGTATAAATGAGCTTGCTTACCAGTCCTAAGGAATGTCCTCTGTACAGGTTGTGTACACTGTGCAGCTCAAATAGCACACATCATGTTGCACAGTTCCAGGATGACATGTCTGTCGGATCCTGCTCTCCCATCAGAGAAAGCTACTGAGTTGACCAAGGAAAAAACAGAATTCACACAAGATATATGTTGCCCCATAACTGAGATCTCCGCGATATAATATGCATTACAAATATTGTGCATCTGCCTACATATTGTATTGGCACCATAGAAAGGATATAGCCTGCTCTTGGGATCATAGACAAAGCCCATACTCAGGTTACATGTATAAACATTATGATGTGTATGGCCCATGCATCATGCACCCAACAGAAGTGAGATTATCTATAGCATAACACTATTAACAAAACAAAGCTCATTTAGATTCATTCAGTTTCTGAATCTTTATAGAAACATCAACTCAAGCACAATATACAGTATCAAGTCAACTGGTCCTGCTTTGTCAATTCTGTGCCAGTGATGCTGAACAAGCTTTCATGAAATATAAAATCAATACCTTTAATTAACATGAATGAGTGAGACTAGAACTAACCAAGACTGCCTTTTCCAAATGTCCTTACATTTTAAACTCTGCATGACCTATGTTGCCTGACTTGCTCAACTGCTGACATTAACACAATCTCTAAAACTTCACTCGACATAAATGTTTCTGTTCTAATCTTTGCATGGTCTATGCATGATACAAACCTCTTGATGTCCTAACAAAGAGGGCTATGTTATATTATTGAACATGTGTCTCAATCAGAAGGATAATTGCTAATTTCCTTCACAAACAACCAACTGCCTTTCCACCTGCTCCAACTGTAACTGCCAAAATATGTGTTCTTCACAAAGTGATCTGTATTGAAAATGTGCCACAATCAGGAGGGTAATTCACAATTTCCTTAACAAGCCATCAACTGCTTAAAGACACATGCACATTTTATTATTTAAGGATGCTTGTGAGTCTGAGGCCTTGCTTCATATCTATTGCTCTGCTCACCTATTTCGAGGCAAGTTCCTTGTCCTCCAGCCTGCCTCCAGTAGAGTTCCAGTGGTCCTCATTCTCTGACCAGCTTGCAGTCAATTTCAAGCATTTCTTGCCCTCCACACAGCCTCTAGTCATTTTCCGGCGATCCTTGCCCTCCGGTCGGCTTCCCCCGGAGGCCGGCTCTCCTCTTCCGTCTTCTGCCAACAATCCAGTATTTCCTGTAAAAGAGAGAAAATAGGACAGGTAGAAAAAAAGCTTGCGTTCTTCTGAAATATTCAAGCAGGTAACTTAATTTCAAGGTAAAAAAAAAGATTAATCGCTTAAAAGAAACAAAACAGAGCTCTGTCTTTTAAATAATTTATGACAATAAGAACTAGAGTGATTTTTTGTTTAGGTGGGAATCCAAGATACCACTTAACAGACATTAAGGAAAGTATTTCCTGCAACAAGCACTCTCCTGATAATTAGGAGATTGGAAATAGAGCAAATTTATCAAAACTATTACTGGCAAGAGATTACGCCAGAACACAAAGAAGCCCTTTAGTCAAGTTGATTGTTTTTGAGTTTAGACATTGCTTCAGAAACTCCGAAAGTATTGTAAAAAGGTGAAGAGACATGTTCAGCTTTATAGAAACATGTGCACAATGTGTGAACAATAATTGACATTTGCAATGTACAACAGTTTATGCAATTTCAATGTATTAATGAAGTAATTCTTTGCAGGCCGTAATCCTCAAAACCAAGTACCCAGTACTTTGAGAAATCAGAAGTCCTGACGCCCAATACGACATGCAGTCCAGGGTCCAAAAGTCTGATTCTGCAGTCCATGAAGCAGAAGCTGGTATTTTCTTTTTTTCTCTTCCCAAAACCCCCTTCCCCTTGAGGACTTGCAAAAGGGCAATTTACTCTTCATCACAGTCACATTAGTCCTCAGTGGGATTGGGGAATTGTCATCAGTGCATCGGAATGCATGGCATTCAGGTGAGTGGCACGCAGAGAACCAGAATTTATCACAATCGTCTGATTCAAAATGTCTTAGCATAGGGACAGGTTTGAGGACACACTTTATGTAGTGTTCTATAAGTTTATTAACTAATTCAACAATTTTAATTATTATTGTAAATAAACATTTTAAACTACTTAAATCCTCACAACTGACTCCTATAGATATAAGATATATGCATACAAAGTTTTTATTGCGTGCATTTGTCTCTATTTTTTATTCCTAAGGTCTATTCACTGAAGGGCCCAAGGCAGCATAAGGTATTTATGAGATTAGTACTTTCCACTGTCCCAGTAAACTGGTACAAAAGGTAAGGTTGAATTTTAGGGAAACTGTGGTGCAATAATGGAAAAGATCATAAGAGATAAGATAAAAAGGTCATAACACATGATGATTAGATAAAAACATCATTACACATGACGGTAGATAAAAAGATCAAGTGCCCAGACCTTGTTTGCGAAGACTGATGAGGTGCGGTTTCTGAAGTGATTGAAGATTGGGGTGTCAGTTGGTTAAAATGTCGACTGGTGTGAGTATCAGTAGGGTTGATGTGGCAAAAATACATATGGTGATTTGTGGTTCATATTGAATTGATTTATGTTAACTTGAAATTCCACTGTCATATTTATGCTATATGTGCTTTGTTGAAGAGAGATTATCAGACTAAGAAGTAGTCTAAGATTCTAGAGTATGAATATGGATTTAGGAATAGAAATAAACAGATAGAGAGAAAAATAAGAGATTTGTCTTCTATGAGATGTGTAAGTCGTGAGACATTGTCAACTTTGCACAAAAAATAGGGATGTAATAATATTTTGTAGTGATTGTACTGATAATGGTTGGTGTTGGAGAACCTGATGTACAAAGGTGACACAGCTTTGATTAGGGTGACTTCCGCAGGTCGAGAACTCATCATTATGAGAGGTGATTTCTTTGCAGTTGAGAATCAGAAGGGTTAAAAAGCTTAGGGCCGGATTTAGAGTTTGGGGAAGGGGTTACTCCGCCCCAAATGTGATGGATATCCTGCCCGCCGTATTACAATTTCCAAAGGCTATAATAGAATTGTAATACGTTGGACGGGCTATCTGTCATGTTTGTGATGGAGTAATCCACTCTGCCAAACTCCAAATCAGGCCCTTAGTTTCAATGGGTGAAATTGTGTTATTAAATTTCTTTAGAAGATGCAGACAAGAATTGATATCTTTTTGTGTTGTTTAGTTGGCAGACTTTTTCATCTTCGAAAAAGAAGAATTGCAAATGAGAGTGAATTGATGCAGGGAGCAAGTTGTGATGCAATAGTTTGCCATGCTGGTATTGGTCAATTAGTGTCAAGCCACACTGTGAATGGTTGTATCACTTCCAAAGTTTTTGCTCAATTGTGTTTCTAAACTGTATTGTGATTTGACAAAAAGATATTTGAGTCCTGACATATATAGAACAAGTTCAAAACACAAAAGACGCTGTGACACCGACACTAGATTTGATTGACTAAATTTGAAATCATTAAGTTTTGAAAGGCTGTAAGGAGTTTGATAAGAGATGATGTAGTGATTCCAGTTAGAAAGTTCAAAGAGACCCCTCCGGAAGGTATGGAAGCATAACACATGACGGTTGAGAAAGTATTACATGCATGACTTTGGCTTTGTCAATGGTGTCAGATCACTGAAAATGAAGAGTCAAGGAGCTTTTCTAGATGGGGAACATTCAATTTAAGAATTCTTTGGTAAATGGGGGGATGTTTTACAAGAAATGAAGCCATACCCTAGACCTACACAACATGATGCACTAAACAAATGGGAAGGATGCCATCAAATGAAGCTGAGGAAAGATTTGAAAGAAGAACTAAAAGAGCAGTGAGAAATTATGTGGATGCAATTTGGGATAGTAGGGCAGAGATAAGGAGGAAAGCCATAGTGGATGGTACTAGATTAGGGGGGTCAATACAACCCTGGCGGTCCAACAGGCTTGCAGTGCTTCCCAGGTCATTATGACCGCGGCGGAAGCGCAGCGTTCGCACCGTCGCTAGCAGCGCTGCCCAGTGGATTACGAGTCCCCCTACCGCCAGTCTTTTCATGGTGGTTTGAACTGCCAGGAAAAGGCTGGTGGTACGGGGAGTCGCGGTGCCCCTGGGGGCCCCTGCACTGCCCATGCCACCGGCATGGGCAGTGCTGGGGCCCCGTGACAGGGCCCCATGCAGCTTTTCACTGTCTGCTATGCAGACAGTGAAAAGCGCGACGGGTGCAACTGCACCCGTCGCACGGCCGCAACACCGCCGGCTCCATTTGGAGCCGCCTCCTGTGTTGTGGCTGTGGTTCCCGCTGGGCCGGCGGACGAAAACTAGGTTTCCGCCCGCCAACCCATCGGGGATCTCCAAATGGCCACGGCAGGGGTGCGGCGGCATTGGCGGCCGCCAGGTGGTCCGATCTTGACCCGCCAAGGTCGTAATGAGGGCCAATATCTTTTATTAACAAGAGAAGTAACAATTATAATGAAATATTCTGAAAAACTAGTAAGGGGAACATTTAAAGTAGAAAAAGAATCAGAGGCTGAATTAAACGTTGACTCAGAATCATATTCTGGAGATGATATTTTGGAAGAAATGTTATTTACACGTCTGCCACCACAAGTGGACCAGCATCAGCTGATGGAAATCATCTGATAAGTAATGTGGTTACAGTATTACATGTAAAGGTACAATCTGTGTTGATTCAGCCACTTATACCACAACCAGTGAAAGCTCAACTGATTGTAGCACAGCCTGTTATTACACAGCCTGCATCACAATGAGCAGTTGCCAGTGCTCCAGCACAAATGAGTATAGGCCAAACAATATCTCCAGCAAATGCTCCTGTTAATATTGTCAGAACTGCAAAGTTAAAGGATTGGCTACTCAACAAACAGTACCTGCACAGATTACTATGACTAAAGTGGTTCAACAATCAACTATGGGTACTCCAGTAAATGGATTTATCCCAACTTCAAGGAATTCAGATTGTAGTGTGAACTCCACCACAAATTCTTCAGGCTTTAAGGGAAGGAAGATGATTTGAGTTAGAAATGGGGTTTCTGGTTGGCTATGGTATTCACCTCAGCCAGGCAGAACTTACCCACTCTAGTCAGGGCAAGGGAGTTACACATCCAAGATAACCCCTGCTCACCCCCTTGGTAGCTTGGCACGAGCAGTCAGGCCTATCCCAGAGGCAATGTGTAAAGCGTTTGCACAACACACACAACACATTTGATGCAAAATGTACACCACAAAGTAAACACAAGACTGAGCTATGTAAAAATAATCTGTATTGCACAAAACATAATTAAACCAACATGACACATAAGTAATACCCTGCTACCTTAGCAGTTGTCAGAATGTTACACAAGTTACCAATACTCTGCAAGAATACGCAGTTGTCACATTAGAAAACGTAAGTACTCAGCATTCTGAAACATAAACAGTAGTCAGAAATTACAATAAGAGTTATATGCACTTGTCATGAATAACCCCTAAATACCCATAAAAGGAACATTAGAAAACAGATCACAAGTCATACAAATACACAAATACATACTGGCTTGTCATGCTCATAAAATAAACATAAGCACATATATGTAATGTCATGAAAGCAGGTAGGAACATATAACCCCCCCCTAAAGTTCATACTAGGCTCACTGAGCCAATACTCCCTAAAAAGTACCTGGTTGTGATGGAGAGGCACTCCCAGTGCCTAGAAGATGAGCATAGAGGGCCCCCGGCACTCCTGTGCGTGAAACGGGGGCCACACAGTGCTTTTGGGGGAGAGGGGCGGTCGGCACCGTCTCCTCGCGGTGAAAGGGCCCCTCTGGGGGCCCACATTCTTGGTGGGGGCCTGCCTCGGCCTCCTCATACCTTGTCCGCGGGGTGGGGGCCTGGCGTGGCCCAACAAGCTATTATGGGGGCTAGATGGAGGGGGGCCTCCGTCGAGGTCTCCCATCCCCATTCGGGGACAAACCAAAACTGCCCGGAAAAGGAGCATGCTGCTCCTAGTGCAGAGACTGGGGAAGGGGGGCGCTCCCTGCGCCCTCCCCGAGTCCTGCTCTGAGTTTGTGTGAAGCTCGGACCCCTCTGGGGGTCCGAGGAGACACTCACCCGCACCCGATGTGGTGCGCGAGTGTAGGAAGCTGTTCCCGGGCCGCCAGGAGGCTTCCGAGGAAACTGGAGGCAGCTGGTGCCCCGGTGGCGCTCCCAGGAGCGGGACGTCCATCTGGGGCACTGAGAGGAGCACGCTTGCTCCGTTTACTTTTTTTTACGTGTCCTGGGGGCACTAGACTCAGCGCGGAAGCAGTGCTAAAGGAAAAGTCGAAGCCTGGGTTGCGGCGGTGATTTCAATGGCAAAGAAGCACTTTTGAAAGCGTGAGGGCTTGTTTCCAAGCCCAGTTTGCGGTGGTGATCTCAGGGCTCCAAATAAAGCGCTTTTCAAAGCGCTAAGGCAAATCTGCAGCCCGGGCTGCGGTCGGTGATCTTCTGCAGCAGTTTAAGAGAGAGAGCGTTTTTCAAAGTGCTAAGGCAAGCTGTAGAGATCGTTGCAGGGGTCAGGGGCCACAGCACCCTGCCCCTGGAAACGGCCAAACAAGAAGAAGCACAGGGCTGGTGGGCCCATCTACAGGCCAGCACAAAGGGTGCAGATGGTGGCAGTTCCTTCCAGTGACCAGGCAGGTCACAGGTCAGCACAGCAGCAGCAGTCCAAGATGGTTTCCTGGTGAGTCCATTCATCAGCGTTCTGTGTCCAATTTTTAGTTCCAAGAATGTTCAAATTGTGGGGAAAATTCCCCTATACTTATACTGGGTTTACAGTGTGTCTTACAATGGCAGGGAGAGGAGGTTCCAGCCAGTTACAACTGGTTCTGGGAGTGCCCACTCTCTCCTTTCAGCACAGGCTCCAAACATCAGTGGGGGATTAACGACCCTATTGTGTGAGGCCAGGGCACAGTCTTTACAAATGCAGGTGTGCCCCACCTTTCCCTTCTCTCAGCCCAGGAAGGCTTTACAATATGTAGATGCACCTCTGTGACACCTCCACCCTCCCTGTGTTCAGGCTGTCTGAGAAGTATGCACAAAGCCCCAGCTGTCAGTCTGCCCAGACGTGGATTGGAGGCAAGCTGCAAAACACCAAAGTCATAAGCACAGATAAATGCACACTTTCTAGAAGTGGCATTTCTGTGATAGTAATAAAAAATACACCTACACCAGTAAGCAGCATTTCTCACCACTATCACAACCGTACCAAACATGCCTACACTACCCCTCATAAATCAGACAATACCCCTTACACATAAGGCAGGGCATTTCCAATGCAATCCTATGAGGAGGCAGCACTCACAGCAGTGAGACACCAAGTTAGGCTGTTTGTCACTACCAGGACAGGCCATGCAACATGGCACATGTCCTGCCTTCTACATACATGGCACCCTGCCCAAAGGGCTAGCTAGGGCGTACCTTAGGGGTGACTTACATGTAGTAAAAGGGGAGTTCTGGGCCTGGCAAGTAAATTTAGATGCCAGGTCCCTGTGGCAGGAAACTGCGCACACAGGCTTTGCGCTAGCAGGCCTTAGGTAGGTTTGACAGGCTACTTTAGTGGGTGGCGCAAGCAGCGCTGCAGGCCCACTCGTAGCATTTAATTTACAGGCCCTAGGTATAGGAATACCACTTTACAAGGGACTTATAGGTAAATTAAATATGCCAATTAGGTATAATCCAATCATACCAATTTTTTAAGGGAAGCACATGCACTTTAGCACTGGTTAGCAGTGAAAAAGTGCTCAGAGTCAAAACCTCAGCCAACAAAGGTCAGAAAAATAAGGAGGCAAAAAGCAAAAAGTCTGGGGAATGACCCTGTAAAAGGGCCAGGTCCATGAATTGTCTTTGTGACACAAACGATACCAGGTGAAGATTATATAGGAGGAGGTTTATTTCCCTCTTGGTTTGAAGAAGCTGTCTGAAATTGTGCAAAAGTAGAGGATGAGGAAAGACCAATCACCGGTACAAGTACAGAAACTAGCCCAGTTTCTCGAAGTGAGATACCTTTAAATGTGCCCAAGTTAAAGGTAAAATTGGTAGGCATTTTGAGAGGATATTTAAATATTGATCGTATACAACAGTATCAATAAAAATGTGTGTAAATAGATTACAAGAAAGGCTGCCATGGTACATAACAAATTAACTGAATCAGCAAACAAATATGATGTGGATATTTGTACAAGTGTAGCTTTGTAGGGAATCTTCATGGTGCAGCTAGATGATAAATTGATGGAGGAAATGCACTCTATAGGGTTACAAACTCATCTCACAGAACTAATAAAGTGTGTACATAAATAGAGTGAGGTGGACCAATATAAAGTTAACTGGGCACAAAAACAAGACAAGAAAAGCAAACAAGCTGAAGAAGCTGAGGAGAAAAGAAAGCAGAAGTAACAATCAGAAAAGGAAGGGACGGTTTCAGCATACCCGTTAAGAGAAACATCAAGTGGAGGGTATGTACATGTTCCTTGAAATAGGTGAGATCTTACATCATTTACAAACAATTTTCCAAAATTGAAAGAGAGCCCAGTACAGTGGTGTACACAAGCTGAGAGATTTTTTAAATTGCCACAGGTATTGTAGATTGATTTTGACAACTTCTTTTATATTTTGGTTCCAAATGATTTAGGGCAAAATGTGATATAACTGTTCAATGGCCATTTACAGAACCAAAAAGAGATCATCTCACGAATGCACCTTCGCCTGTGGTAATAACTAAATATAATAAGGCAATCAAATTTTTGAAAGGCAGAGATCCACTGAAGCACTTAGATGATTTGAAGCTGAATTGCATACAGCAGGAAGTTAAGGAAACTATACATGATAAAAGCTTTTTTGACAGCATATGGGACAAACACATCTTGACCTGACAGATATGGAATTTTTCATTGCACAGGTTGTTCTTGGTTTGAGGTCTGAGATTTGTCAAAATATATAGCAGAATGTGGTTTGTTAACAACAATATTAAATTAGATTTTATAGCGTTCACAGTATTGTTGAGATGAGCAAGAAATGAAGGAGTAGAAGATTAAAGAGAAGTTCATATTGACTCAGACAATGTTTGCTCAACGAGTTATATGGAATCAGTCAGATTTGTTGAGAATGGTGGCATAGTACAAGGTGTAAGGGAAATGCAAGCATTTGGATTTCAAGAAGAAATGCGGGGAATGCAGGGAGGAATAATGTTGTCTCAAGGGAGCGGGAGAGGAAGAGGGGCTTCTGTTGATCTGAGTAGATGTGTTGATGTTGAAATGCTGAAGAACATGTCACATGTGCAACAAGGTGGGAATTGGAAGTGTGAGTGCAGATTTAATCCATATAGAAATGTTAGTAATTAGATGTTTCAATGTGACAATTGCAAGTACCCATGCAAAATCAAAATTAAAATCAAATCCTGCCCATGCAACAAGCCCCTAAGGTTCTGCCTACTATGAATGGTGTAAAGTTTATTCAAAATCAGTTGCCCAAAATGAATAGAAATGTGATGCAAGTTCAAAATCAAAACGCAGTTCAGCAATTTCCAATGTTTGAAAATAGTGAAATGCTAGACTCTGGCCCATCACAATGATGGTGCCTGAGAAGGGGGCAGATTGCATGCTTGGTGCACTCTTACTATTTTTTTGGCACAGCGGCTACCTTTTCCACTGTGCGCACAGTAGAAGTATCAGACCTACTCCCCTCGGGAAGAGTAATTCAAGTTATGGGAGTCACAAATAAACATGTTACTAATCCAATTTTCTTTTTAAAAGTAGCTGTAAAAATAATTTCATTCGAAGAAAATCGTCAATTTGTGGTGTGACTTAAGTCCTGTTAATTTATTGGGAAGAGGTTTATTGTGCAAGTTAAATTGCACCATTAGTTGTACGCCACAGGAAACTTAATTCCAGATAGAAGAGGAGGAGGCTGAGTATACGTTGCATCAGGAAGAAACCTCAGGATTCCATCCCATGTTAATGATAAATGATTTGCCTACAAAATTAAATGAGCATGTTAAACAAGATGTGTGCGATGTAACAGGTATTGGATTAATCAAAGGGGTCAAACCAAGTGCACTTTTCCCAAGAACACCACCTTATCCAATAACTCCAGAAGTGATATAGGGAATTATGCCTTTGATCAATGACACGTTGGAAAAAAGCATTCTAGAACAAATAATTGGGTGTCCATGCAACTCACCAGCTATGGAATTGTGAAATTCCAGTGGCAAATTTAGGATTGTTCAAGATTAAGAAAAGTGAATGATATTGTAAACCTATGTTGTCCCGTGGTACCAAATCCAGCCACCATACTCTATCAAATTCCATGTACAGCAGAATGGTTTACAGTGGCTGATCTTTGTCAAGCTTTCTTCTCAATACCTCAACATGAAGGCAGTCAGTTTCTGTTCTCATTCATGTTCCGAGAGAAAGTACTAATATGGTGTAGTGTCCCACTAGGGTATTCAGGGAGCCCATCAATTTTTAATCAGATACTGAAAAGGAATCTAGAGACTTTAGAATTACTGAGAAGTTCAGTTCGGGTCCAATACATTGATAACCACTCTGTTGTGTCAAGTACTAGAGAATCTTGCAAAATTGATTCCATTGCATTGTTAAATCATGGGACAGAAAATGGACATAATGTATCTCCAAATAAATTGCAGGACTATCAGAGAGAAGTCCAATATTTAGGACACACTATTGAAAAAGGAACAAGGAAAGTGTCAAGAGAAAGAGAGTTGAGGCAATTCTGAAAATGAATCCCCCAAGGGCACAGAGAGAAGTCAGAATGTTTTTGGGCATGGCTTGCGACTGTAGACAGTGGATACCTAACTTTTCCTTAGTGGTGAAACCTTTTACTGAGGTTGACACACAAAGATGTACCAGATCTGATTATATGGGACAATGAATGCATGAAAGTGTTCCTAGAGCGGAGAGAAAGTCTCCGTCATACCTTGGCACTGGGAATGGTAGATTGCACAAAATCATTTAACCTCTTTTGCAGTGTGAGGAAGGGCTACACTCTCTCAGTGCTAACCCGATTCATGTAGATTCTAAAAAGTCCATTGCATATTTCTCAGTGACTCTTGATCCTGTAGCCTCTGTTTTGCCTGGATGTCTGAAAGTGGTAGCTGCAGTAAGTGTGAGTATAGAGCAATGCGAAAACATTGTGATGGGATTTCCTTTAACGGTTCTGGCCCTCCATTTGGTTGAGGTGTTCCTAACAAGAACTAAAACACAGCACCTCACCAATTCTAGACTGACCCAATATAAGCAACAATTTTTGGTAGGAAGTAATGTTGTGCTGACAAGATGTCAAGTACTGAATCGTAGCACACTATTACCTATTCCCGAAGAAACAGAATGTGATTAGTTTGAACATGATTGCCTTGATGTCATGGTCCTATGCACCAAACATAGACCAGACATAACAGATGAGTCTTTAATAAACCCAAAATATGTTCTATTTGTGGATGGCTCATGTTTGAGAACAAATGAAAAATGTTTAAAAGCAGCATATGCAGTATGTATAATCCAAGAAGCAGTTAATAGCGTCATGGTTTCAAGATGTTTCTTCACCACAAGTTGCAGACATAATTGCACTTACCAGAGCTTACTGCTTGACAATCAAAATGAGAGTGAGTATATTTACAGACAGCCAATATGGGTTTGGTGTTGTCCATGATTATGGGCAATTGTGATCACATCGAGGTGGTATGACCTCTGTGAGTTCACTTATCAGAAATGGGCAACAGGTTAAAAATCTTTTGGAATCTTTTTAACTCCCCTCTGAAATTGCCATTATAAAATGTGCAGCGCATAGGAGTGACAATAGCTATGTCACAAACAAGATCAGGTACGCCAAAGAAGTGGCACATTATCGTGCAAGTATGTCATGCACTTACAATGGATCATTTAATAATGGAAGTCAGAAAGTAAGCATTCTTGCAATAATATTGAGAGTGGCTGACAATTGGAATTAGTTGAGACAAATGCAAAAGAAGGTATCAGAAGAAGTGAAACAAGTTTAATCAGAGCGGGTTGTGGAATTGATTAAAACAATGTTTGGGTTTCAATGGATGGAAGACCAATTTTACCAGACAGGCTGCTTGTCTCAAAGACAAAACAATTCTAGGCCCAGCTCATTTAGGTAGAGAGATTATGGTCAGAACCTTTAAACAATTTTGAATAAATCCCAAATTCAGATCTGAGGAAGCGGGCCTATACCATAAGTGTGTGATATTTGTCAACAAATTAATGTGGGTAAAATAACACATGCTACATTGAGTCATGTAGGGAGATCAGGAGAACCTTTCAACAGGATGCAAATTGATATAATAAAAATGTCCATTTGCAATGGTTTGAGGCATGTCTTTGTGATTGTTTGCATCTTCTCCACATGGGTGGAAGCCTACCCAACAAGGAAAAATGATAGTCTCACTGTAGCGAAGATACAGTTGAGGCAGTTAGCACCTATTTATGGTATGCCTGTCCCTCTAGAGTCATATCATGGTAGACATTTTAACAGTGAGATTATTGAAATGTTATATGCAGCATTACAAGTTGAGCAAAAGCTCGATTGCAGTTATCGTCCAGAAGCCTCAGTATTAGTGGAGCAATTGAATGGTACTATCAAATCAAGATTGGCGAAAGTCTGTGCATCCCCTTCATCAAAATGGTCTGTTGCTTTGCCCTTAGTATTGATAAGTCTGTGAAGTACACCAGACAAGAGGACTAGTTTATCGCCTCATGAGGTCCTTATGGGTCGAGCAATGTGACTACCTGCAGTTCCAGAAAATGCACTTGTGAATATTACAGTTGGCATGGTACTCATATATTGTAAAGGAATGGCTGATGTGAAATTTTCTGTCTGTCGGCAGGCTGAAGCTGTGTCAGCCATGTTTGAAAGGTCCCTTTCAAGTAGTACTGATCAAGAATACAGCAGCCATGTGTTCAGGGATTCCGCATTGTATGCACTTATCACACACAAAAAGAATGAGAAATCCTGATGATAAAATATTGTTCTATGGGCAAGAAGGCCCAAGAGCACTGGTATACATACCATTGCATGTTGTATAAGAAGAAAATCAAGAAAGACAAGAATATGATTAGAGACTTCAAGAAGTAATAAGGGGTGAATAATCTAACAGTGGTCCAATTGCTGAACATCTCACATAGTGATGATGGAAAAATTCTGACTATATTATTTGGTGAAAGAACTCTGAGACAGTCACAGAACAAGCAGAACACCCTGATGATCAAGGAGAAGGGACATGTTCTGGATTAGGGGCACAAATAAATCCATAAATGAAAACTAGCCTGAAAAATAGAACAAAAAGAATCAAAAATTGAGTGTAGCTGCTGAATCAATACCACTGACAATCAAAGAAGAAGCAGAATCAAGTGGTGCAAGTGATGCTGAAGAAGAATTACACACACTCAGAAGATCAAAAAGAGCTAGAGTACCTTGTTGAAGATACTCATCACCTGAATGGACATATTACCTAAGCCATATCTGAAATGTTCTCATTTCTGATCTATTTGACTGGAGCAAAGAGCTGCCAAAACCTCCTGAAAAGTTCTAATTGCAAAAAGAAATGTTAGTGGAAAATACAGAACTTGAGACTTCTAAAAAGACATTATGGCCCTCATTCTGACCCTGGCGGTTCTCTACCGCCAGGGCCAACGGGGGCGGGAGCACCGCCGACAGGCCGGCGGTGCTCCCTTGGTCATTCTGACCGCGGCGCTTTGGCCGCGGTCAGAACGGGAAAACCGGCGGTCTCCCGCCGGTTTTCCACTGACCTTAGAATCCTCCAAGGCAGCGCAGCTCGCTGCGCCGCCGAGGGGATTCTGACCCCCCCTACCGCCATCCTGTTCATGGAGGGAAAGCCGCCATGAACAGGATGGCGGTAGGGGGGGTCGCGGGGCCCCTGGGGGCCCCTGCCGTGCCCATGCCAATGGCATGGGCACGGCAGGGGCCCCCGTAAGAGGGCCCCGCAAAGTATTTCAGTGTCTGCCTTGCAGACACTGAAATACGCGACGGGTGCCACTGCACCCGTCGCACCTTCCCACTCCGCCGGCTCGATTACGAGCCGGCATCCTCGTGGGAAGGGAGTTTTTCCCTGGGCTGGCGGGCGGTCTTTTGGAGACCGCCCGCCAGCCCAGGGAAAAACTCATAATACCCTCCGCGGTCTTCAGACCGCGGAGCGGTATAATGGAGGGCGGGATCCTGGCGGGCGGCCTCCGCCGCCCGCCAGGGTCATAATGAGGCCCTATATGAACTACTAAGCATTAAAAAGACTAATAAATAAATTGAAAAGATGATAAAAAGCATACCAAGGTCAGAGTAAAGAAAGATGAAATAGTAGAGATAACATTTAGATTAACAAAGAGTAGGGTTAGGGATTGCTGATTCAAAGATTTACTGTTATTAAAAAAAAAATACTATAAAGAAAGTATAAAGAAAAACATTAAAAAGAATGAAGAAAAGGCTAATGTCCAGATTTACAAGGCCCTAGAGTCTCCTTGAGCCTCATTAGCATCATTTCTTTACACCAATGTAGCTCAACAAGGCAAAAATTGTGTGACATATTAACAAAGTGGCACTTTGCGACTCTTTGTGCAACATTATGCCTGCGCCTATCGGGTGCCATATTGTAAATATGGCGCACCCATGTACAATATGGCACACCCATGGTGTTGCAAGGTGGCGGTGAGGGGCTCAAGAAATCTGGTGCATCAGTATTGATGTGCCAGATTCTTGTAAATCTGGGCCTAAGGGTCTGATTTAGATCTTGGTGCTGTTATCTGCAAGACTCGAGGGCGGATGACCCAAAAAGACCATCAAGTCGACGGTGTTCCACCCACCATATTAAAATGTTACAGCTCTGCAAGCGAAGGACTGGCGACGGATTGATGTCAGAGGGAGACGGCAGTCTGGACCCAGTGAACTTCATACAATGGTAGGGGCTATAGAATAGCGGTAAGTGACACACACACTGTACCTTGGTCATATGTGTTACCCTGAGCTACACACTACACAACACACTACATACACACCATTGTTCATTACAATTCCAACACAACACAACCTGTACATGCCTAAAACATGCATTGACATCCATCCATGACACAGCACACACCATTGACACTGCACTCACACAAGACACAACCACAACAACCAACACAACTACACACTCAGCTACACAAACACACTCACATGCAAGCACAAGTACACACATCCTGACAACATCCACCACATCACCACAACACTCACCTGAATGTGTCACACGGTAACACAACATATACACCAACATTGTTCTCACATGCAAGTGACACACACACTGACACAATCACCCCACCCACTCCACATCCTTCAACTTCACCCAGCCCATCCATACACACACATGGACTGACTCACATACACAACAGATAGCACAAACCTACTAGTACAGTTCCCCTTGCATGAACACACATGGACACCGTTGTCAATTGCGAGTGCATCATCATTTTGGTGCCAGTATTAATTTTGCAATGAAAAATGACACTACAATGACGGTTGTGTATGTTTGCGAGATGCATGCTGTACAAGTGTATCCCCAGCCACATGTGACCCACTTATGTCCCCGGCATATGCATATCACACTAATTTAAAAAATTGACTGAGTCTGCAGTGGCCAGGACCTCCCATGCAGGGCCCACCCAACATATCGTGGCAGTAAAGCATCCCTACCTGTGAGTCTGACAATGTGGTGGTCATGTTTTCTCCATGGGACGGTGGCAGCAGTGATGGCAGGTGATATGCAGTCATTTCCAGTCATAGACGGAGATGGTGTAGGGAAAAAAGGTGAGTTTAACCCCCTTTTCCCCAATCCACTAACTCAGATATGGAGGTCGGACTGCCACTTTTTGCTTGGCGGTAAGGCACATGCAAATCTGCACAGCAGGAAGGGTGGCTGGATTTCTGCCCGCATCCACTTTGCCCTCTCCCTACATTGACACAGGCAGTGTTTCATGGTGGAAGTAGCAGTTTGAATGCAGGCATTCGGCAATGGGATCGCCTATATATAAATATGGGAGAAAGACCATTGCTGCAGGAGATAGGTTTTTTATTTGAAAAGTTGACAGCAGAATCATTACCACCAATCTCTAAATTAGGCCCCAATTTAGAAGAAAAACTAACCTGAAGAAGAACGGCTTTGAAATCCTTTAACTCAAAAAACTATATTTACTGCTACAAATGATTTATTGATAGTGGATCTGATGATAGAGACAACATATGTATCATAAATATAAGTAGAATTAAGCTATTCTTAAGGACTTTCTTTATATTAATAGTCATGGTTGGAGTAGCAATAGTTTTAGTAACAGACTTTACACCTGACACAGAGAAAACTGTACTAGTTTCTGTCAGTGCAACACAGAAACCTATTATACATGAAGATAATTTTAAAATATAATTTGTAGTATATAGATGAAGAATATTCAATCAATTTGTATTCTAGATTTGTACAAGAATACAGAAGAGAAAGCTTTAGAAATTATGGACTGTTGTGTTTGTGCATACATGCCATCTTCAGCCGATGAGCAGGTATTGTACCACCCCATTCATCTTTCATATGCTACCTCTTGTAGTATTTTTCTTAGTTTAGCTTATAAACAACAACATTTTGATTATTATTATTCTAATTTTAACAAAGTACTCTCAAAAGTACCATTAATGAAAAGCATGCCTTTACATCCCCAAACAAGAGAAATGAGGACTATTTGGCATTATTTCAGACCATTTCTTCCTGTGAATAATGTTAAGGCACATGAGAATAATTTGACCTGTTTAATGAACTCACAAGAAAAAGTTTTTAGCCAAATGCTGTAACAGAGAAGTAAGCAATGAAGAGTCGTACACACGGCAACAGGTATGAATATTTATTTGCAAGTAATGCCGACCAACAGCTTCATCTCCCGTTCCTCCCACTCCCGTCTTCCTCCGGCCAACTGTCACCAACCCACAACCAGCCTCAACATTCCCCGTTACACCGTACATAGCACGCGGCTAAGCGCGAGACATACACAACCCAACAAGCAACTTACAAGAAGTGCATATAAGAAAGACGATGTTCAAAAGAATATGTAAAAAGAAGGGGATGAATGTAGAAAGAGAATGTCTGCACCTAAACTAACGCTAAATAGCAGACAAAAGGGGAAAGTGTGTGTGTTTAAAAGAAGAATAAGTGGAAAGAAAGTACCAGTGGGAAATAGCAATTGTGAGCATGTATTTGGATTATCTAGTAGAACACGGCAGATTTTGCAAGAAGATGGCCAACAATACCAGGCGTGTATTTAATATGTGGAAAAAATGCATATTTTAGGTTGCTTGCATTTTGAGAGGGAATTAGTCACTTAGGGCTCTTGTTTCTGAAGATGTATCCTGTACAAACTTTAGATGCACTACCAATGACACTAGCACACAAAAGATACACACAAAATGCAAATGAAGGGACTCAAATAGTGGGAGTTATATTTGGAGCCATTATAAGAAAATAGGAAAGCTTTCAACAATAGTTGACTGATTGGCAACAAGTAGAGCTATACTGTATTGTTTGAGAACACAGAGCTTGAAGCTATAGGATCTATGGTTCTACAAAACCGTTATTAGTTAAACATTCTTCTAGTTGAAAAGGGAAGAGTCTGCAAGAAGTTGGAAATAGAAAATTGTTGTAGTTGCATACCTGTTAAGAGCAGAAAGGTAGTGGAGTATTCAAAGAACATTACTGACTTAAAAATTGATCTTGAACCTTTAGACACTACTAACATAGTTCAAAGTTTTCCAAAGGGTTTGCAACAGTAGCTACCTGGCTTAGAGAATTAGGAGGAGGAATTCTTAAAACTATACTAGTACCAGTATTTGCTGTAATAGCCTGTTTTCTTGTCTATGCATGAATATATAAAGCAATAAAAATTATTCTGATAATGAAGAGAGCCAAAGAAATGAACAAAAGGATGAAGAGAGAGTTGGAATTAGGTGACAGAGTGAATAAGGAGTATACATAATTGAAAGAAAGAGAAAACCTGAAAAAGGATAAGAATCTGATGATGATGAAAATGAAAGCGAATTGTGAATAATGAATGTGTTATTATTATTATTTGTGATAATTCCAAATCATCAAAGGGGAGAAGTTGTGAAAGATTTCAATAAATATAAAATGAATTGGCCAGATGTATCAAAGGGTTTTGCCCATTTTGTGTCTATGGCAAAACGTGTTTGTACATATGGCCCTATACCTTTAAAAATTCTGAATGAGAGAGACTAGGCCTAACCAAAGCTACCTTTTACAACTGTGCATTCATTTTGAGCTCTGTGTGACCTACTTTGCCAGACTGGCTCAACTGCTAATGTTAACACATTCTTTAAAAATTAACTTGACATAAATGTTTCTGTTCTAACCTTTGCATGGCCTATGCGTGATATAAACTTCTTCCTGTCCTAACAAAGAGGGTTGTGCTTGAATTAGCTAACTTAATCTATAAAACTGCATTATTTATGAATAGGCTAATGGTGTGGAGATGTATGAGAAAGGATATGATAAGATCAAATAAACTTTCAAACTCAAATATTTTGTTTTACAGAAGCAAATTATGTATGAAAAACTTTGTGTATGTTACAAACCCATCATCAAGTTGAACTGTTCTTTGTTTAAGAAAGTTACATCAATGAAGATTTTTCTGCTCTCAGGAGAAGGCAACACATGAGAAGTAACATTGGGGGTGATTCTAACCCTGGCGGTCGGTGATAAAGCGGCGGCCAACCCGCCAACAGGGCAGCGGTCCAAAAAATGGAATTCTGACCCTGGCGGGAACCGCCAACACAGCCCGCCACATTAACACTCCGACCGCCACGGCGGTACAAACAAACAGCACAGCGGTCACCGCCAACAGACAGGCGGCAGACAATGTACCGCCCACACTATCACAACCCACCAATCCGCCACCTTTTCCGGGGCGGGAGCACCGCCGATAAAAACACAGCGGAAACAGACTACGAACGGGAAAACGCGCACCTCTACGCACTCCACGAGGAAGGAGGACAGCATGGAACCCGAATTAAACATCCTACCTGCTCTCGTCTACCTGCTCATCTACCACGAGTACGAACGCCGGCGCAGACGACAACGGTGAGTACTGCACCTACGACACAGGGGAGGGGGGAGGAGGAAAGGTTGCGGCACACACATATGCGACCCCCCCCCCCCCCCAAACTATGTACACACCAATGCAGAGCCACAAGTCACAGTGACACCACCCAAACCCCCGTGAAAAATGCAAGGACATAATTAAATTGTGAATCGAAATTTATGTAAAAAAAAGCCTCTGATAAGTCATGGTCAAATAGCAATAAATTTTTTTTTAAATCAATTCAATATTTAGTGCAATCGATAAACCGAGGCAATTAGTCCTGCACATTTAACGAAATTCCAAGTGTCCGTGGGCCAAAGTGTATCAACACAAGGGCAAAGCCCACACAGGAGACCTGAGTCCTTTGGAGAGAACACTGCAGGGGCATCTGATGACAAAACTACAGGCACCTCAGGGGGAAGGGAAGGGGGGGCACCACAGCCACATGAGTCCACGACGCCAGATCCACGAAGGGGCCACCATGCCCACTGTGCCATCCTGGGGAGTGCAAAGCCACAGTCTCTCAAGTCTCTACAGTGGGTGGCTTGCCCACTGTGCCATCCTGGGGAGTGCAAAGCCACAGTCTCTCAAGTCTCTACAGTGGGTGGCTTGCCCACTGTGCCATCCTGGGGAGTGCAAAGCCACAGTCCATCAGGTGGATAACAGTCTCCACCAGTCAAGGAGGAGGCATGGTGGGCACAGTGAACCGTGAACAGTAGCTCGACACAGATCCGGCACTGTCATTGTGCCAGTGGTGCTTGAGACGGCGGGGCCCAGCGGAGCGGTGCTTGACAGGAAGGGCCCAGCGGAGCGGTGCTTGAGACGGCGGGGCCCAGCGGAGCGGTGCTTGAGACGGCGGGGCCCAGCGGAGCAGTGCTGGACAGGAAGGGCCCAGCGGAGCGGTGCTTGAGACGGCGGGGCGGAGCGGTGCTTGACAGGATGGGCCCAGCGGAGCGGTGCTTGACAGGAAGGGCCCAGCGGAGCGGTGCTTGAGACGGCGTGGCCCAGCGGAGCGGTGCTTGACAGGAAGGGCCCAGCGGAGCGGTGCTTGACAGGAAGGGCCCAGCGGAGCAGTGCTTGACAGGAAGGGCCCAGCGGAGCGGTGCTTGAGACGGCGGGGCCCAGCGGAGCGGTGCTTGAGACGGCAGGGCCCAGCGGAGCGGTGCTTGAGACGGCGGGGCCCAGCGGAGCGGTGCTGGACAGGAAGGGCCCAGCGGAGCGGTGCTTGAGACGGCGGGGCCCAGCGGAGCGGTGCTGGACAGGAAGGGCCCAGCGGAGCGGTGCTTGAGACGGCGGGGCCCAGCGGAGTGGTGCTTGACAGGAAGGGCCCAGCGGAGCGGTGCTTGAGACGGCGGGGCCCTGTTCAGCGGTGCTCTTCTGCACGGCGGGGCCCTGTTCAGCGGTGCTCTTCTGCACGGCGGGGCCCTGTTCAGCGGTGCTCTTCTGCGCAGTGGGGCCCTGTTCAGCGGTGCTCTTCTGCACGGCGGGGCCCTGTTCAGCGGTGCTCTTCTGCACGGCGGGGCCCTGTTCAGCGGTGCTCTTCTGCACGGCGGGGCCCTGTTTAGCGGTGCTCTTCTGCGCGGCGGGGCCCTGGTCAGCGGTGCTTGTCCAGTAATTCAAGGGAGCCAGACCTGGCCTGGACTCCCTGCTCAGTCGCCCTCCGACCGTGCAGTCGCAGGACCCTTCGGTGACGGAGTCCTGGGCCCTTTGGTGTCCTCCCTTACAGCCGGGATGGGGCTTGTGGGGCCCTCCTGCTCCGTGCTCCTGCTGGCTGACTTCTCCGCCCTGCTGCCCTTTCGCGGCTTAGAAGAGGCTCTCTGGCACTTGCCTCCCCTGGATGTTGTGGCAGGTGAAGTGGCCGAACTCTGGTCCTTGGGGGCAGCCGTGTCAGTCCTCTCACAGGCGGCCCGGATCCTCTTGCCTGGGGGGGGGGCTGGCTGTCCCCTTGCTGCTGATAGAAGTGTCACTACTGCCAAAGGGTGGACTCCAGAACCCATGCACCACAGTGACACTCGAAGCTGGGCTGGTGGTGGCTGAGGTGCTCTTGGGACTCTTAGCAGATGGAGGGGGTGGGTCAGGGGAGGGAAAGAGGTTAAGATTGGAGAGGTAAACTTTTTTAGGACCAAGGTAAAGGGTGGGAGTAGTGGTGATGGGAGTGGAGGAAGAGGATGTGGTTGTAGGAGAGTCAGGTGTGCTGTCTTTGGGTGCAGGTGATTGTGACGTAGGCTGTCGTGAGGTGGATGGCTGTTGGGTGGGTGGCTGCCTGCGTTTGTGTGTCTTGGAAGAGGGGGTGACAGACACAGTGGGAGAGGACACAGGGGACGTGTAAATGGCAGTGGGGGTGGTGACTGCACGTGTGCACGTGTGCGGACTGTACTGGAGGGTGTGCTGGCGATGGAAGCACTGGCTGATGGTGGTGTGCATGCAGGTGTGAGTGTAGACGTCACAGGGAGGGAGGAGGGAGACGAGTAGGAGGGGGACACAGAGGTGGTAGTGACTGTTGGCATGTCTGCATCTGGATGTTGCTTGGGTGAGTGTTTGTGGGATCTGTGGTGCTTGTGTCTGGATGAGCTGACCTTGGGTGTCGAAGTGTGTGCAGGCTGGTCTGATGGTGTGGATGGGATAGGCAGAGGAACAGGAGACAGAGACAGGGTGGAGGCAGTTAGAAGAGGGAGGCTGGAAACAGGGACAATGGCTGCCGTCAGTGCTGAGGCCAGAGCATTGAACGATTGTTGATGGGCAGCCTGACCCGAATGAATGCCCTCCAGGTAGGCATTGCTCCGATGCACCTCCCTTTCTACCCCCTGGATGGCATTCAAAAGGGTAGTCTGCCCAACAATGATGGTCTGAAGGAGGTCGATGACCTCCTCACTGAGGGCAGCAGGGGTGACAGGGGAAGGGCCTGCGGTGCCTGGGGCGAAGGAGATGCCCGCCTTCTTGGGCGAGCTGTCACGGAGCGTAGGCTGAGGGGCTGCTGGGAGGGCGGGGCTGGTGCGCTGGGTGGCTCCCATCCGAGGACGTGTCGGTGTCGCTGGTGTCACCACCGGTCCCCGTTGTGGTGCTCCCCTCGCCCTCCGGATCACTGGTGCCCTCGGTGTCTGTACCACGGCCCACCAGGGCCTTGTGACTTGCAGCTCCCTTGTGCTCCGATGCCAAATCTCCTCCGCCTGATGATGCTAATGCACACATGCACAAGATGATCAAGAAAAAGGGTGGGGGGAGAAATAATAAAACAGGTTGAGTGCATGCAATGTCAACACCGTTGGCGGAGAGGACAGACACAGGAGCCTCATGCACTACGCTGCGCAATCGGGGTATACTACTCAGTACTTGTGACCAGGCCTACAGGTCTATGCACAACAAATACACACATGGATGATGCAGGACCATGGATAGCTGTACTTGGCACCCTACAGAGGTGGGGGGCGGGGGCACAGGGCCATGCCTAAAGGAGAGGACTACACTACAGAAAAAGCCCTGGCTTAATGTCACCCACAACCCTCCTCCCCCACCCAGACGCCTCCACTGCGCATAAAGATAGCAGAATGTGCTGATACTCACCCCCTTGTGTCTGCTGTGATGTCCTCAAGCGCCCATCCAAATCAGGGTAGGCCACCGCCAGGATCCGGGACATCAGGGGGGTCAGGGTACGACTGGCACCCCTCCTAGGTTGAGAGGCCATCCCCAGCAGTGACTTGGCGGTCTTCCTGGTCCCGTGGCGGATGTCCTCCCACCTCTTGCGGCAGTGGTTGCCCCGTCTGATGTGGACCCCCAGGGCCCGTACTTCCTTGGCGATGGCACGCCAAATGTCGACTTTCTGATGGGCGCTGACCTATTTGACATGTACAGGGTGGGAAAGGAAAATTCTTCATTTATCTGCATGTTAGATGTGATTGCCCCCCCCTCCCCAACTTTGCCATGTGGCACATGCTCTCATCTGTCGTGCGTTGCACTCCTCATTCGCTCCCCACCCCACCATCTTACATCCACCCCACTCAACACAGGCATAGCCCATTCCATGTGCACCCAGTGTACTTACCTGTTGGTCTGGAGGACCGTAGAGTAACGCATACTGGGGGAGGACCCCATCCACTAGTTTCTCCAACTCTTCAGACGTGAAGGCAGGGGCCCTTTCCCCAGTCGCAGCAGCCATTGTCTCTTCCAGACCGAGGTCACAGCAGCACTTGCAGTATAGGTCCTCTCCTGTGGATGATCAGGTCTCGAGTGATTAATCAGATAGAAAATGGCGGTCACGCCCGCGGCGGTGCGTACCACGGCGGTGCGTACCGCGCCCGCCGGCGCACCTCGTCATTGGCTCCAGAAACCCATAGGCTTCAATGTTAACGAATGCGGCTTCGTATAGCGGTCTTCGACCGCCTACCGCCACGGTGTGCCACGCCAGCGCATTGACCTCACATCCCATTGTCCCACTTCACAGGTCAGGCAGCCGCCATTTCAAGGGCCCACATGGCATAATTTGTACTGCGTCACACAGGCCTAGGCCTTGCATTGCCACACATACACGCCTTTCAATACATAGATAATCGTGTGCTATTCAAGCTGTGGTGAACGTACCTGTGATTTGCTTGACTCTGTGCTCCATGTTGTCCTTCCTAGGCATCGTCCGCTGGGACTTGCGAGGAGAAGGATGAATCCTCGCTTGTACCGACCGCTGGTGGACCTGTCGACAATGGAAGAACGCCATATCATACTACGATACCGACTTGACCGAGCCACTATACATGAACTGTGTGCCCAGCTGGAGCCAGCCCTGATGTCCCCCATCCGCCAACCCACAGGAATTCCCCCTCTAGTGCAGGTTCTGTCAGTCCTCCATTTTTTGGCAAGTGGCTCATTCCAGACAACAGTGGCCATGTCATCTCAGCCTATGTTTTCAAAGATTTTGTCCAGAGTGTTGTCTGCCCTGACGAAACACATGCAGAGCTACATTGTTTTCCCTGAGGAGGTTGATTTGGCCACTGTGAAGGGTGATTTTTATGCCCTTGGACATATCCCCAACATCATTGGTGCCATTGATGGGACCCATGTGGCTTTAGTACCCCCAAAAGACGATGAGCAGGTGTACAGAAACAGGAAAAGTTACCATTCTATGAATGTCCAGGTGGTCTGTTTGGCTGACCAGTACATCTCCCATGTAAATGCCAAGTGCCCTGGGTCAGTGCATGACGCGTATGTTATGCGTAATAGCAGCATCCCTTATGTGATGGAACAGCTACAGAGACAACGTGTGTGGCTAATAGGTGACTCGGGTTACCCCAACCTGCCTTGGCTATTGACCCCAGTGAGGAATCCCCGGACCAGGGCAGAGGAACGGTACAATGAGGCCCATGGGCGAACTAGGAGGATCATAGAAAGAACCTTTGGCCTCCTGAAGGCCAGGTTTAGGTGCCTGCATATGACAGGGGGATCCCTGATGTACTCACCAAAGAAGGTGTGCCAGATCATCGTGGCCTGCTGTATGCTTCACAATCTTGCATTGCGACGTCAGGTGCCTTTCCTGCAGGAGGATGGTCCAGATGGTGGTGTTGTGGCAGCTGTGGAGCCTGCGGAGAGTGAAGAGGAGGAAGACGAAGAGGACGACACAGACAACAGGGACAGAGTTATACAACAGTATTTTCAGTAGCACACAGGTAAGAATCACCCACGCCATTTAACATTTACTGAAAGCCCCTGCATCTTTACTTTGTGTATTATCCCCCAGTTCTTTTAAACTGATGTTTGATTTTCCCTTCCCTTTTCAGTGCTGTATGACCCACTGCGTGACTTCAGCTTGGTTAGCCCATGGACTAATGCTTATTGACATCGGTATGTTGTCATCACAAAATTAACTGAACATTATTGATCAGTAATGTGTTATACATTTGTAAATAATACAGGCTGACTCCTGAATGATTTCAGTGCAATGAGTGATTTATTTTTAGTGCTAGATATTGGTACATGGTATTAAAACGGTGATGGGTGAGGGTGGAGTTATGTCCATGGCAGAGTCAAGTTCTCAGTTTCACAGGTGCATTTTCCATATGCCTGTGGAAGGATGGAGCAGTGGCAGTTCAAGGTTGGACAGGGTGACAATGTGGGACAGTGGGATGACATCAGGGGGTATCTTATGCTGGCGGGGGTCTTGGCATCCTACTCTGTCTTCCTGTGAGATCTCAGGTTCCTCTTGCGGGGTGGTTGTTCTTCAGCAGGAGGTGGGGTTCTGGTGGCCCGTCGTTGTGTGGGGGCCTCCTGACCACTAGTGCCGGCGGAGGTGGTAGGCTGTTCCTGGTCCTGGCTAGTGACAGGGGCCTTTTGTGGTGCCACATGGTCCCGCAATGTGGTTTCTATCCAGTTGAGGGCCTAGACTATGGTCCCCATAGCGGTAGCGATGTTCCTGAGTTCATTGCTGAACCCCATGTACCGTTCCTCCTGCTGTGCCTGGATCTCGTTGAACCTGGCCAGTACCGTCGCCATCGTCTCCTGGGAGTGATGGTATGCTCCCATGATGGTGGTGAGGGCCTCTTGGAGAGTCGGTTCCCTGGGCCTGTCCTCCCCCCCCTGTCGCACAGCAGCCCTCCCAGTTGCCCTGTTTCCCCGGGCCTCTGTCCCCTGGACGGTGTGACCACTACCACTGCCCCCAGGTCCCTGTTGTTGTTGGGGTGTTGGGTCAGCCTGGGTGCCCTGTAGTGGCGGACACACCGCTGCTTGACGCGTCCTGGAGACAGAGGCATGGGCCCGCTGGGTGGGAGCTGTGCTGGTGTTCCCAGATGGGGTTGGGTCTGCTGTGGCCTGTGTCTGTGTGTGGGGAACCGACTGTCCAGAGGTCCCCGATGGTCCTGGCTGGTCATCAGGTTTGAGGTCGACAGAGCTGCTGTCCTCACTGGGGGCCTGTTCTGGGGGTGGGATGGACAAATCTGGACCCTCCGTGGCGGTGTGTTGGCGTTCGGGCCCTGCAGGGGTAAAATAGTATGGTTATTGTTTCTGTGTGTGCCATGGCGTGCATTTTGAGTGCCCTTGTCCCCCAGTGCTGGCATTCCCTTGTGGGAGGTGTTGTGAGGGTGGTGGGGGGGGTGTATGGGTATGTGCAATGGTCATGCTTTGGTGGTGGCTGTCTATGGTTTGTGTTGGCATTCAGGGGTTGGTGTTGTTTAGGGTGGGTTGTGCTGGTGAGACATTGGCAGGGAGGTTGTGTGCTGGGGGGTTGAGATTGGGGGTGAGGGTGGGGGGGGTTGGCATGCTGGTGGTTGGGGGGGGGAAGTAGTTGGGATTCGACTTACCAGAGTACATTCCTCCGTGTACTCCAGCGAGGCCATCAGGATGCAGGATGTTTACTACCTCTTGCTCCCATGCTGTGAATTGGGGTGGAGTGGGTGGGGGTCCGCCGCCAGTCTTCTGCACAGCGATGTTGTGTCGCGACACCATCGAGCGCACCTTCCCCCGTAGGTCGTTCCATCGCTTTCGGATATCTTCCCGATTTCTGGGATGCTGTCCCACAGCGTTGACCCTGTCTACGATCCTTTGCCATAGCTCAGCCTTCCTTGCTATAGTGGTGTGCTGCACCTGTGTGCCGAAGAGATGGGGCTCAACCCTTATAATTTCCTCCACCATGACCCTGAGTTCTTGGTCCGAGAACCTGGGGTGTCTTTGGGGTGCCATGGGGTGGTGTGGATGAGGTGTGGGGTGGTGTTTGTGGTGATGTGCGTGGTGATGTGTGGTGATGTGTGCGTAGATGTGGTGTGGGTGATGAAGTTGGGTTCCTGTGTGTGTTGGGGTTTTCGATTGCTCTGCTCACTCGCTCTCTCTCTCTCTATCGCCTTCTCTCCGATTTCCAACTAGTGGGGGTTTGTGGGTGATGTGGGTGTGTGTTTTATAGTTGATTGGATGTGTGGGAGTGGTGTTTGTATGTGTCTCAGGTGTGTGTATTTCAAATTGTCCAATGTGGCTGTGTTTTGGAGCTGTGTGTGTATTTTGAGCGCGGCGGTGTGTACCGCCAATGGAATACCGCGATTGAAAGACCGCCGCGTGGATTCGTGGGTCAGAATGGCATGGGCGTGTTTGTGTTGGCGTGAGGGTGGAGGTTTGGTCATCTCCAGTTTTCCGCTGCCCGCTGATGAGGCGGCCTTCCGTGGATGTCGGGTTTTTGGCGGTTTCACAGTTGGTGGTCAGAATGACCGTGGCGGTTTACCGCGGCCGCGGCGGTAGAATGGCAGACTTCTGACCGGCGGTAAGGGCCTTTTACCGCCGAGGTCAGAATGACCCCCATTGTGTTACAAATTCTATTCAATAATTTGCTTTATAAAAGTGTCAGAGGGAAAGAGAGAGTAGAGAGCGGACAGAGAGAGCTGCAGAAAGTTTTAGAATAGACTGAACTGATTAGCTGTGATAGTCAAAGGTCTATAATCTGATAGGCTGTGAGGGCGGGTGAGCAGAAGATAGCATAAAGAATTACTTTTGTGATTGATTTCAAGAAATAGCATTCTCACACTCAATTTTTCTAGAACTTTTGATAGCAAGATACAATGGCTAGACTTCTTCTATTAAGGTATCATACAGTATTCTTATGAGTACTGATAGCTTCACTGACTAGATTGTTTTACAGAACGTTTTCATTTCTAGAGAATTTGCTACAATTGTCTGAGTGATTTAAACTTTTTTAGCACAGGGGCATATTTAGAGACACGCTTTATTAAATGTTCTGTACGTTTTTTGACTAATAAAACTATTTTAATTATTATTTTAAATAAACATTTTACATTACTTGAACTCTTATCATTGACTCCTATTGATATAGACTATATGCATAACAAAGTTTGTCTTGCAGCCATTTATATCTATTTTCCATTCCAAGGGTCTATTTACCAGAAGGGCCCAAGCCAGCGTGAGGTATTTATGAGTTTAGTACTTTATTTATGAGTTTGGCTTTACCATTGATTGAAGTTTTGAAAATACACCAGCACTGGCAAGGCCAATAGTGGTGATTGCCTATACTAAAAGTATGGCATTTAAAACACTGTTGTCTTTGCTGTAAATTTGGTCACCCCTTTGTACGATTGGACAAACGTTGTGTGTTCACATTGGGTCATGCAATACAGTGGGCAGTTTAAAAGCGGAGAAAAACATGCTTTTTATACTTTCAAGATGGCTGCCACATTGTGTGATGCACTATTGTGTCAAAATGTGGTAGCTAGTTTAAAAGCATAAAAAATGTTATTTTCTATATAGCTGCCTTGCCAAATGCAACATGACAATGTTACAAACGTTTCATGCAACATGACAGCCATCTTTAAAGCACAGAAAAACAATGTCTTCTATACTTTTAACCTGACTGGTTGCGGCAATCAGCTTTGCCAATGCGGGCTCATTTTAAAAACTACCAGCATTGGCAAATCCAATTCGGACAACAAGCATGAAGAGAGACACAGAAAAGTGCATTGGGGCAGCATTCAAAGCCTGGCGCACAATAGAGGAGGATCAAAATGGAGGGTATTGGAGAGTGAGTGAGGGGGGCGAGGGTGCAGGACAACATCCAGCACATCGTCAAGGCTTACATCGGGAGAAATGGGACAGGTGAGGAGAGGAGAGGACAATATCTGGATCATCATCAAGGCTGCAAACCGATGCCTTCTGAACCACAACACAGCATTTAGGGGAGAGACAAGGTGAGAGAGGGGGAAGCAATGTAATGTGCAAACACACTCAGTACAGTGAGACATACACTCCGATTCAGTGCTAAACAACAAATCACATAAATAAAAGTAAAAAGGACAACTGTAAACAAACTGTAAAAGGGAGAAAAGTTGTCCAATAAAGAGTAGGGACGTGATATTGGCAGCCATTTAATTATGAGCTTGAACTGAAATGAAGCACTTTTGGGAAATGTATACAGTGCTGTCTCTGACAGACAGATTAAGCTATCTGTAGTGAGTCGAAAAAGTGTAAGTGCCTAAGGGCCAGATGTACGAAGCGTTTTCCATGGAGCAAACTGCGAAATTCGCAGTTTGCACCATGCAAATCACGCGTGATGCACAATCCCATTTTCCGAGTCAGTTCCGACTCGCAAAATGGGAATGCGGCTCACAAATAGGAAGGGGTGTTCCCTTCCTATTTGCGATTCGCACTGCGATGCAGATTTGCTTTGTGACCGCGAACGTGATCGCAAAGCAATTCGCAGTTAGCACCCATGTCAAGTGGGTGTTAACTCATTCGCACCTTTGTGAATGTCACCATAAATATTTTTTTCAGAGCAGGAAGTGGTCCAATGGAAGGGGGTCGGAATCCCCATGGCAGTGCTACGAGCAGCGCCGCCATGGAGGATTCTTTGGGGCAGGGGTAAACCGGCGGGAAACCGCCGGTTGCCCTTTTCTGACCGCGGCTTTACCGCCGCGGTCAAAATTCCCCATGAAGCAACGCCAGCCTGTTGGCGGTGCTTCCTCCGGCCCTGGCGGTCCATGACCGCCAGGGTCGAAATGAGGCCCTAGATCACAAATAAGGTAGAAATATTGTATTTACTATTGATTATAAAGCCTTGTTAGTAAAAGACTGCAACTAATTCCATGTGTTAGTGGCAAGCTATGGTACGTAATTCCTTCCTACACTGATGAAGGAATCTGTGTGCAAACATAAAATTCTCCAACATTCATCATCCCAACATATTCATGCAACAAGCAATTGAAAACATTAAAAGAAAGATGTCCCTGTGAGTTGTCTATTTGCAAATATTTCTCATCCCTATTAAATTTATCCAATTTATAGAGTGTAGTAGTCTCTGAAGAAGGTGTGTAATTAGTTTCAGCTTTGCTAGAAAAACTCATACTCACAATAAATAACACAAATACAATCGCTAATCTAACACACATACATTTACAATATCTATTGTTTTTAAAACGATTGTGATTGTTATCCTTGACCTGGAAAGATTCAGAGAGTAGAAGAAAAAGAAAAATATTTAATTAATCGTCTTTGCAATTATTTAGCAGATTTCAGATTTTTCCAGAACTTTGTCAAGAATCGGGTTAGCAGCATTGTCAAAATCAGGTTTTCAAAAGTCTTTTCAGTAGATCATTTCTATTGATCATCAATTATCACTTCTAGTGTATAATGTCTTTCTTGTTCAGCTGGCAATGTAGTTTAAAATTTCAGTTCAAAAGTAATTTCAAGTTCCAAAATAGTGAGCTGGAAATTCACAATAAAAAAAAGACAAAAATTCACATTGCCACTCATCTGTTGTAAAATACGGCAATTTAGGACCTGAGTATATTCGAATTGCAATTTTTTTTCTCTTTGATCTCTGATTTGCAATTATTTCTCCTTCACTCAGAACTTCATCCATATCTGCTCTTGCTGTTGTGTTATGCTCCTCATTTATAGCTGACAGTACATCCAAAACCTTTTTACTTCTCTGAAGTTTGACCACCTTGTCTTCTTTCACAGCTTTCTTTGACAGTGTTGTTTGCAAAACTGCGCTAACAATTATTGTTGATTTGGCAGGATTATGACTTTGACTTGATGTACCTGCAACATTAGCTAATTCAGGAGGAGGCACATCTGCATGACTTTGATTCAACTCAGCTCCATCTTCAGCTGATTCAGAAAACGTAATTTGTTTTAACTTATATTCCCATTTGTCTGCTTCTGGGAGTGTCCTCCTCTGACTTGACTCTCCTGCTATATTTTCTGATGCTTGAGCAACTTCGGGAAATAGAGGTTCCTCTATTTCATCTCCCAGAGGTCTACCTGGATCTTCACCAGTTTGAACTATCTCTGTTTCTGTCTCCACAGACTCTCTTCTTGCTCCTTGAGACTGTATAATAGTTGTTGGTGCTCTTAAGAACTCTTCTTCATCTTCCAGAGGATAATGCTCCTTTTCAAGTGTGGCTGTTGTGAGTCCAGTTCGGGATCCCAGCACACTTCACAGCAGTCATTGTAACAAGTACTACCTGGTAAGGCCCCTTCCTCAAAGGTTCCAGACAAGTCTTCTTCTTGTGCTTCTTGACAACTATCCAATCACCAGCTCGCAGACTGTGACACTTGTCTTAGGATGCTGGCACAGCTGTAGCTTCCACCTGGTGAGAGAACGTGCGAACCACATCAGCCAGGCACTTAAAGTAATCCAGCACCAAGTAAGTTGTTATATTAACAAGAACATTTTCAGGAACAGCTTGTAATTGCATTGCTCTACCCACAAGGATTTTATGGGGAGAGAGTCTAGTCTTTCTGCCAGGTGTGTTTCTCATGCTCATCAAAACCAAAGGCAAAACATCTGTCACCTTCAGATTTGGTGATGCACACATTTGTGCAAGTTGTGCCTTCAGAGTACTATTAATTTGCTCTAATAATCCAGAAGCTTCAGCTTGATAGCTACAGTGCAACTCCTGCTTAATGTTTAAGGCTGAACATAGTAACTTTATCACCTCATTATTGAAGTGACTTCCACTGTCTGATTTCTAAAGAGGCCGGAAACCAGAAGCAAAGAATTACCTGCCTAAGTAAAAGCTTTGCCACTGTGAGACTATCATTTCTATGTGTGGGGTAGGCTTCAACCCAATGACTAAAAACACAGACAATCTCCAACATGTATCTCAAACCAGCACACACAGGCATCTCAATAAAATCCATTTGCATTCTGTTGAATGGACCTCCTACTCTTCCAGTTTGACTCAAATTGACAATTGATCTTTTTCCCACATTCACTTGTTGGCATGTTACACATCTGTGACAGATTGCTTCAGCAGCCTGTCAACATTTTGGATTGAACCAGGATTGCTTAAATGTACAAATTATTGCATCTCTGAAAATGTGTGTGTTGACCATGATAGTATCTTATCGTCAGTAGACAGTTTGCCAAAACCATTTGCTTTTCACTTGAAACCCAGATATCATCAGCATCCCTTTCTAAACACTTTAATTTTATCCAACCTTTCTTTTCATCTTCAGGAACATTTTCTTGCAAACTTTTGATTTCCTCCATTGTATCAATCACTGTTAATGTGTAACTTGAGTTTAATTCATCAACATTTAGTTTTTTCCATTGCTCATTAAAAGAGATGTAGTTCAATGCGTAAAACCTTGTGACTTGACTTGCATAAGCATTTCCCATTAAAACAAAATCACTTGATTTCTAGTGCACATTGCATTTAACAACAGCAATTATTTAAGGTAATTTTAGGGCTTGTAACAAATCATGTATTCTATCACCATCTCTAATTAGTGAGTCAGAAGATATCATAAAACTTCCCTGTGACCACAACTGCCGAAAGTCATGCACTGCACCAAATCTATATTGACTGTCTGAGAAAATTGCAACTTGAAGCTGTGCAGAAATACAGCATGCTCTAGTAAGAACCACCAATTCATCCACTTGTGCAGAAAACGGTTTGAAGCCATGAAGCTTCGAGTGTACCAAAAATTGTGTGCACATCATATCCAGATTTCAATGTTCCTGCATTATCTCTTAGACAGGAACCATCAACAAAAACAATTTGATCATTGGAGTAACCTGAATATCCGGTATAGGTTTTGTGCACAATTCAGTAACCTCCAGACTGTCATGTTCAACTTCTTTCAGTTTATCAATGTCAGTGGTGTCAATTGGGAGCAAGTTTGATGGGTTAAGCACTGTACACCTCTTCAGGGTAACATTTGGTCAGCCTAAATTCAACAGCTCATACTTCGTGAGTCTTGCATTAGTCAAATATTGGGTCTTTGTTCGGCTAAGCAAAACCTCTACAGAATAGACAGAACAGATAAAGGCTGTCCCATCACAATACTCTCACACTGAGTGAGTGACAAACCAACCACAGTCACAGTCCGCAAACATCGAGGTAAAGCTGCTACGACTGGGCCCAAAGTAGCAGAAAAATATGCTATGGGGTGATTTACACTACCATGTACCTGTACAAGGATAGAAAGAGCACAACAATCATGTTCATGACAAAACAACAAAAATGGTTTAGTGTAATCAGGCATTCCCAAAGCTGGTGCTCTACACAAACTCTCTCTCAGGTCAGTAGAAGCTTTCATAAAAGTTTCTTCAAAGGGCTCTGGGTCAGTTACATCTTTGTAGGTCAGTCTCTGCAATGGCTTTGAAATAACAGTAAAATTAGAAATCCATTGGTGACAGTAACTCACCATTCCCAAAAACATCCTGACATCTCTTTGTCACTTGAGGATTCATTTGCAAAATAGCTGAAACTCTTTCTCTGGAAACTTTCGCTGTACCTTTTTCTATTTGATGTCCCAAGTGTTTCACTTCTTTCTGCCAGTACTGTAATTTCATTGGGGATACTTTGGTCCACATTATGACATTGTCGGTGAGTGATAAGGTGGGGATAATAACGCCAACAGGCTGGTGGTAATTACCGTCAAATTATGACCTTGGTGAGGATAACTCCTGTAGACAGCCAATGTACCGCCCCAATCGCCAGGGCGGTAGCACCACTGACCACGGCGGTAGCCGTCAACAGCCAGGCAGAAGACAAAGTACCGCCCACCATATTATGACCCAGGAAACCACCACTATCTCCGGGGTGGTACCAATGCCATCAAAAGCCTGGCTGAAATAGAACACAGAAGACCAAAGACTCACCATCGGAGACAATGGGAAGAACAACGCCGCCATGGAAACGGAACTGCAAGTCTTTCCGAAGCTCATCTATGTCATGCTCCACCTGGAACACCAACGCCGATGAAGACAACAGTGAGTACAGCCGCCTAGCATATAAGGTAGGGAGGGAGGAAAAGGAGAGTGACACACACATGCACAACACACACAATTCACACACACACCATACACAACCAGCTGCAGGCGAAAAACAATGTCACACGACACACAGCAGAATATTGCGAGGACAACAAGAATGCAGTAATGAGAATGTATTAATTGTCAACAGCTACCAAAAGAACCAATTGTACGAAAAACAGATATGTGCAAATGTACACAAAGGGCAAATGCCCAGTCCAAAGTACTAAGGGCCTAGATGGCCACAGGGCACAGTCCAAGGCCCAACTCGAATCCTGACTTCACCTGAATAGAACTCTGCAGGGGTATGAGTTTGCAAGTGGGCAAGCAACTCATGGGGGTGGGGGCACCTCAGCTGAATAAGAGAACAAGCCCACTGGTTCTGGAGGGGCTCCATGCCCAGTTCTCTGAGCTGGGGAGTCCAAGGCCACAGTCTCTTGAGTGGATGACTTTTCCACTGGTTCTGGAGGGAGCTCCCTGCCCATATCTCTGTGCGGAGGAGTGCAAGGCCCAGTCTCTGGAGTGGGTGACTTTCCCACTGGTTCTGGAGGGGGCTCCATGCCCACTTCTCTTTGCTGGGGAGTGCAAGGCCACAGTCTCTGGAGTGGGTGACTTTCCCACTGGTTCTGTAGGGGTTTCCCTGCCCAGTTCCCTGTGCTGGAGAGTGCAAGGCCACAGTCTCTCATGTGGGTGACTTTCCCACTGGTTCTAGAGGGGGTTCCATGGCCAGTTCTCTGTGCAGGGGAGTGCAAGGCCACAGTCTCTGAAGTGCGTGACTTTCCCACTGGTTCTGAATGGGGCTCCATGCCCAGTTCTCTTTGCTGGGGAGTGCAAGACCACAATCTCTGGAGTGGGTGACTTTCCCACTGGTTCTGGAGGGGGCTCCATGCCCATATCTCTGTGCTGGGGAGTGCAAGGTCACAGTCTCTCAGGTGGGGAACATGCCCTCTGCTTCTGGAGGGGGCCCCTTGTACAGCAGTTAGTGGAGGGTGGCCTACATGGCTTCCGCTGGTGATAAGGGCTGCACTGTGTCAGCAGGTGAAGGTGCCTCCTGGCGGCCTCTGCTGGAGGAGTAGGCTGCACTTTGTCAGCTAGCGGTGAGGGCCCCGTGACCACTGGTGGTGGCGTGGTGTTGTCACCCTGACAGCCTCTGCTGGAATTGAGGGCTGCACTGTGTTAGCAGGTGAAAGTGCCTCCTGGGCAGCCTTTGGAGGAGGTGAGGGCTGCACTGTCTCAGCAGGTGAAGGTGCCTCCTGGGCAGCCTCTGCAGGAAGAGTAGGCTGCACTTCCTCAGCTGGCGGTGAGGGCCCTGTGAGCACTGGTGGTGGTGGTGGCGGTGGTGTCACCCTGACAGCCTCCGCTGGAGTCGAGGGCTTCTTCCCCTTCATGGCAGAAGACGTTGGATCCTTACCCTTCCTGGCAGGGTTTGAGGGCTTCTTCCCCTTCATGGCAGGATGTGCAGGCTCCATAGGCTTCCTGGCAGGAGTTGAGGGCTTCTTCCCCTTCATGGCAGGAGGTGTGGGCTCCTTCCCCTTCATGGGAGGAGGTGTGGGATCCTTAACATTCCTGGCTGGTGGAGTGGGATCCTTCACTGACTTGCTACCACGACTAGATGATGCCTCCACTGTCCGCGAGGACTGTTTGGTTGATGTGCGGGGCTGGGTCATTCGGACCCTGCTCTTATGGGCAAGACAGGGGCAGGGGGTGGGAAGAGGTCAAGTTGGACAAGGAAAAGCTTCTTAGGGACGGTGGGGCAGGATGAGGGAGGAGGGATGGGAGAGGAGGTTGAGGGAGTGGTTGTTGGAGGTATATGTCTGCTGGACTTGGGTGCAGGTGCATGGGCAGTGTGCTGATGTGAGGTGGATGGCTGTTGGGTGTGTGAGTGCTTGCGTTTGTGTCCTTTAGGAGGGGGGACAGACAGGGTGGGAGAGGACACAGGGGATGCATGCATGGATGTTATGGAGGTGTCTGCTAGTGAGGTGTATGTGCTGCTTGGTGTGATGATGCTGGTGGTGGATGTTGATGCAGTGCATGCAGGTCTGAGTGTGGACATGGCTGTGAGGGAAGTGGAAGGAGGAGGGGAGACAGTGGAGACAGTGGATGTGGCTGTGTCTGCAACTGTCTGGTGTTTGTGTAAGTGCTTGTGGGATGAAGCGTGGTGCCTGTGTTTGACTGTGCCACTCCTGTGTGTTGTATTGTGTGCATGCTCGTCTGTATGTGTGCATGAGATGGGTTAGGGTTGAAGAGACTGGGACTGAGAAGTGGTAGTTGGAGGGGGGACGGCATGAACAGGGACAGTGGCTGCAGAGAGGAGGCCAGAGCTTGAATCGATCTCTGTTGGGCCCCAATCCACCATGGATGCCCTCCAGGAATTCATTGCATTGCTGCATCTGGGATGCCAGCACCTGGATGGCATTCACAATGGTTGTCTGCCCTAAAGGGATGGATCTCAGGGGATCAATAGCCTTCTCACTCAAGGTAGCAGGGCTCACTGGGACAGGACCTGAGATTCCTGGGGCAAAGGAGATCCCCACCCTCCTGGGAGAGCGGACACAGGCAACTCGCTGAGGGGCTACTGGGAGGGCAGTGCTGGCACAGGGGGTGGCGGCTGCACCTGCAGCTGGGGTGGTCACAGAGATGTCCGGCACCACCAGGGAGCTTACATCGGAGGAGGTATCTGAGTCTGTGTTGTCGCCGCCTGTCTCCGCTGGGGTGCTCCTCTCGCCCTCCTTACCCCTGGTTCCCTCGGTGTTAGAGGACTCTGCCTCCAGGGTCCTGTGGGATGCAGCTCCCTCTGTCACTGTTGCCCCTGCTCCTCCGCCAGATGATGTTAATGCACACATGGACAGGATGACAGAAGAAAAAAGGATGGGAGAGAGAGAAAGGAAACACTGGGTAAATTACTGCACCAACACCACAGTTGGTATACACAGCACCGTCGCACACAGGGATCAGGATTGAGCACTATGCATTGCACTGCCAGTGATTTGGCTAGATGCCACGGCAAGATGAGGGCCACACACCACAAACTGCACCCCTCCTGGTACCCACAAAGCCCTGACTGACATGGAATGCTAACAAGCTAGGTTACCTGCATTTGCCATACACCCATTACCCTTTAGCTGGATCACGCTGCAATGTCTGACTTGGCATTAAGGGGCACCCACTAACTCTTACCCACCACCCGGATCCCATGCCACCTACCAATTATTGTAGTAATGCCCACTGTACTCACCCCCTTGTGGCTGCTGTGATGCCCTCAAATGCCGATCCAGCTCTGGTTGGGTCACCCCCAGTATGCAGGCCATCAGGGGAGTCAGGTTCCAATGGGCACCCCCTACCTCATTGGGAGGCCATCCCCAGCTAGGCCTCCGCGGTCTTCCGTGCCCAGCGTCTCAGGTCCTCGCACCGTTTCCAACAGTGGGTGCTCCCCCTGCCATAGACCCCCAGGGTCCGCACGTCCTTGGCGAGGGCACACCATAATCCCTTCTTTTGATGGGCACTGACCTGCAGAGGAAATACAGACAGGAGGACACCATTACACATACAATCCAGCCTGTCACACATATGGCCCACCAGTCCCGTTTTCAGCTCCATTGGGGCACAAGTACACCACCACAAGACATCCCCCCGATGACACGATGCTAGTACACACATCTCCATGAATCCTTCCCACATGTATTGTGCCCAATATGTACTCACCTGATGGTCTGGAGGCCCATGCAGCAGTCCATACTGGGGTAGGATCCCATCCACCAATTGCTCCAAGTCCTATGCAGTGAAGGCAGGGGCACTTTCACCATTCACACGGGCCATGGTAGGTTCCAGACACAGGTCACAGCAGCACACGCAGTGTAGGTGATCTCCTGTTGAAGGTCAGGAAACAAGTGAGGAATCAGATAGAAAATGGCGTTCACATACGCGACGGTGTACACCGCCACTTCCAGCACTAATCCCCATTGGCCACTGTACTCCATAGAGCCCTATATTATCCAATGAGGAATTGCATGGCGGTGCAAGACCGCCTTCCACCACAACGCCCAACGTCGGTGGAGTTACCTCACTTCCACCTGTCCCTACATACAGGACAGGCAGTTGCCATTTCATGGTGGCGGACAATGGTGATATCAACCTTCACCGCGTCACAGCCTAGATTAGCACATACCTTACCATTCCCACTGTCCCATCACATAAATACACTATGTACACTAAGGTTGTGGTTCCATTGTTCAAACTATGACAGCCTACTCACTCTTATGTCCCTTAGATACCTACCAATGTGGATGAAAAGGAGGAGGCGACAAACCCGCGTGTACAGACCCCTTGTGGACGTGGCTACACTGGAGGACAGGCACATTATACTCACCTATAGACTGGACAGGGCCACAATCACAGAGCTGTGTGCCCAATTGGAGCCTGACCTGATATCTGCTATCTGTCATCTGACTGGGATCCCCCCTCTTGTGCAAGTGCTATCAGTGCTCCATTTCCTGGCAACTGTTTTTTCCAAAGTGACAGTGGGATTGGCAGCAGGAATGTCACAGCCAATGTTTTCAATTGTACTGGCAAGAGTTTTGTCTGCCCTGGTGAAACACATGTACAGCTACAAAGCTTTCCCCCAGGTGGAAGGTCTGGCCAGTATGAAGGCTGGATTCTATGCAATGGGACATATCCACAATATTTTTGGGGCAACTGACGGGACACACATTGTGTTAGTCCCTCCCCCCACCAGATCATAAGAGTTTCCACTCACTGAATGTGTAAATGGTATGTCTGGCAGACCAGTACATCTCCCACGTCACTGCTAAGTATCCTAGGTCAGTGCATGATGCCTTTGTACTAAGGAATAACAGCATCCCAAATGTGATGGCCCAACTACAGAGGCACAGGGTGTGGCTAATAGATGAGCCATGGTCCCCACCCATTGTATGTTAGTGTATGCCTTCAGGTGTCATCCCCATAGCATTGTGTGAGGCTAAATGTTGTCCCTCAATACTTGCAGATGACTCTGGCTACCCAAACCTATCGTGGCTGCTGACCCCTGTGGGGAATGCCAGGACAGGGGCTGAGGAATGTTATAAGGAGGCACATGGGTGAACCAGAAAGATCATCGAGAGGACCTTTGTGCTCCTGAAGGCCAGGTTCAGATGCCTCCATCTGACAGGTGGATACCTGGGCTACTCACCCGGGAAGGTCTGCAAGTCAGTCATGGCATGCTGCATGTTGCACAACCTGGCCCTCAGACGGCATGTACCTTTTCTGCAGGAGGAGGAGACTGGAGATGCCCTTGTGGCAGCAGTGGACCCTGAGGACAGTGAGGATGAGAAGCCAGAGGATGACGATGAGGACAACCAAACATCATTTATACGTCAATACTTCCAATGACACACAGGTGAGACAGTGCAACTGACCATTCCTCTGACTATTGATGTTTTGTATGTGGCTGTAGAATGATGGCATTAACTTCCATTGCATCTCAACTTACTGTCACCTATGGCTAGTCATTTTACAGATGTTGGTGAGATAACAACTGTGTACTGATGTGATGAGAACAGACAGCTACAGGTCATTATTTGTATGCTCTCACAGTATTCAGATAATTTGCACTAGATGTGACTGTTTCCATAAATGCAGATTTTCAACACATAAAATACTAGTAGTCAAGTTGTGTGCAAGGGTGTTTATTGTAGTGCTATGAAATTGGGGGAAAAGTGCAATGGAATGGGGTGATGTTGGAGGAAAGTCCAGGGTATTGTTCCAGTCTGTTTGTAGCACAGGTCCAGTGTCCAAGAGGCCATAGGAAGGGGAGCAAAGGCAGTTCAAAGTGGACAAGGTGACAGTGTGGGACACAAGGGGGCAATCAGGGGAGTCTAATTTCCTGGTGGTGGTCTTGGCAAGTGTCTCTGGCTTCTGTCTGGGTCGCAGTGAACGTTTGCAGGGTAGTTCACCTGCTGCAGGGGGAGGGATGCTGGTGGCCTGTGGGTCTTGTGGCGGGGCATCCTACCCACTTGCTGCAGTGGAAGTCGAGGGCTGGTCAATGGACTGGCTAGTGGTAGGGACCCACTGGTGTGCTGTTGCTTCCCTTATGATGTTGGCCATGTCTGCCAGCACCCCTGCCATGGAGATCAAGGTGGTGTTGATGGCCTGCAAGCCCTCCCTGATCCCCTGATACTGTTCCTCCTGCAGCCGCCTGTTCTCCTGCATGTTGTCAAGGATCTGGCCCATCGTGTCCTGGGAATGTTGGTGGGCTCCCAGGATCTCATTGAGTGTCTCCTGGAGAGTTCCTTGGGCCTGTCCTCCCCCTGGTGCACAGCGGTCCTCCCAGTGTCCCTGTTGCCCCAACGGTGTGTCCACTGCCACTGACCTCATGTCCCTGATTATCTTGGGGGTGAGGTGTGGACTGGGGTCCCTGTACAGGTGGACACACTGCTGATTGACGTGTCCTGAGGACAGAGGTGTGGGTACGCTGGGTGAGTGCTGTGGTGTTGGATACTGATGGGGAAGGCTCTGTGGTAGACTGTGAGTGAAGTGGGGTGACCGACTGTCTAGTGGTCCCTAATGGGCCAGGTTGTTGGTCCAGATCCTGAAGTCCAGAGTTACTGTCATCACTGGGGGCATCTTCTGGTGGGGGTCTGGATAGTTGTGGTACCTCCTCTCCACTCAGACTGGCTGGGGCACCTGTGGGGATGAAAGTGATGTATTATGCTTCATGTCTGTGACGTATTGTACATCCCTGGCTTCCCCTCTATCGTTGCTGTTGCCCTGCCACCTTTGTTTGTGTATGGTGATGTATTGTGGGATTGCTGGTTTCCCTATGATATGCATGCTTTAAAGATTGAAGTCCATGAAGGACTGGGAGGGCTGTCCATGCTTTGGTATGGCATGCAGGATTTGGCATTGGGGTTAGTCATATGTGTAGGTGCAGTGTGTGGGATGGAGTGGAATGATGGGAGTGAGGATGAAGGGGTATAATGGCTTGCAGGTATGGGGGGTGATAAGTATTAAATATTGACTCACCAGTGTGCAGTCCTCCGGCTACTCCAGCGAGTCCTTCAGGATGCAGTAATGCCAAGACTTGCTCCTCCCATGCTGTGAGTTGTGGGAGAGGAGGTGGGGGTCCCCGCCAATCCTCTGTATGGTGAGCTGGTGCCTTGCTGCCATGGAACGTACCTTCCTCCGTAGATCGTTCCACCTCTTCCTGATGTCGTCCCTTGTTCTTGGGTGTTGTCCCACGGCGTTTACCCTTTCCATGATTCTCCGCCACAGTCCCATCTTCCTGGAAATGGATATTTGCTGTACCTGTGCTCTAAACAGCTGTAGCTCTACCCTGACAATTTCCTCCACCATGACCCTTAACTCCTCATCAGTGAAACGGGAGTGCCTTTGTAGGGACATGGGTGTTGTGTGGTGTGTGTTGGTGAGAGTGTGTTTAGTAATGTGGTGGGGTGTGTGATGTGGGGTGCGTGAGGGAATTATGGGTGTATGTGGTGTGTGTGACTAGTTGTCTCTGTGCTGTTCATGTCAATCTCCAGGCAGTAATTGTTGTTTGTAAAGGGTTGTGGGTAATGTGGGTGTGTGTTTTATGGTGCTGTGGGTGGGTGGGTGTGGTGTGTGTATGAGTGTCAAGTGTGTGTTTTTAGTATTGGCCAATGTAGAGTTGTTTTGTATGTGGGTGTCCATTCTGAGCGCAGCAGTATGTATGGCCCATGGTTTAACGCAATTGAATGTCCGCCGTGGTGATTCATGGGTCATAATGTGTTGGGTGTTATTTTGTTGGCGTAATAGTATGGGTGTTGGTAACGCCACTTTTGCACTGACCTTTGGGCTGGTGGATTTGTGTATGTGGCTGTGTTCTGCCGGATTGGTGTGTATGTGTCATAACATGGGGAACGGGTATTCGCCACTGCAGTGGTATGGTGGCGGCCGTTACCATGGCGGTATGCAGGATTTACTGCCAAAGTCATAATGAGGGACTTTATGTCCATTCTCACCCAACTGACTCAATAAGGCAATAGTATCTTGCTTGCATGCTTCCTTCGTCTTTGAAGCAACCAAAAGATCATCAGTGTGCTGAACTAATGCTGATTGGAATGGCATTTCTAATAATTCCAAATTCTTTTTCAACACATGATTAAATATGGACAGAGATTCTGAAAAGCCTTATGTGATCCTGCACCAGAAACATACATAATTGCAGACTTTAAAACATAAAAGGAACTGACTACCCTCATGAAGAGGCACTGAGAAAAATGTTTGTGATAAGTCCACCACTGTGAATCATTCTGCATCAAATGGGATCTGAAACAAAAGCATTGCTGGAATTGGTACCACTGGACAACACCACAGGTCATTATTAATTTTCCTCAAATCTTGAACAATTCGAAATTTTCCACTTGGTTTTCGCAAACCCATAATAGGAGAAATACATGGGCTGCTCAGTACTTCTTTTAGAACTACCTCCTGCTTGACAATATATGCAATTACAGGAGTAACTCCTTCAATTATATCTGGTGCCATATGAGACTGCAGAGTTTGTGGAAAAACTACATTAGGTTTGACTGTGACTTTAACTGGTTCAACTCCTCTAATCAGACCAATACCTTTCCCAGAAAGATCCCAAATCTCTAAGGTAATTATACCCGGTAGGTCAGTTGGTAGGTCTTGGACTGTAAATGCAGGATAGGAACTAATCAGTGGAAATTCTTCATTAACTGAATCACATTCAATTGACATAGATGAATCGTCATCGTCATCATTATTTGTCTGAATAGCAATTAGATCATTTGCACAGGTAATCAACCATTTTGTTTTGCACAACAGGTCTCTTCCCAGTAAGGAAACTGGACTTGAGCCACAGTCTACAAATTAATGCAAACCTTCAAAATTGCAAATTTTAACAGAAACTGGTTTAGTAATCGGGTTTGTCAGGAATAGATTAACAACTCCTACAATCTGCACTGTTTTCCCAGAAAGTGGCACATTAGGAACTTCTGCAATTCTTACTGTAGAGCGTGTAGCTCCTGTATCAACTTGGAATGAGACATAATGACCCATTACTTTTCCATTTACATAAAGACCCTTTTAATCCACTTCTAAAGAAGCTGCTAACACACATTCTTTTTCATCCGAACTCTCACTCATCAGTTCATCATTCGATTCATCCTCACTGTGAAGTGTAAACTGCTGTATTATCTGATTACTTTGATTGAACTTTTGACCTGTGTTCTATTGAGGAAGCATCACCTGCTGCTGTGTCACTGGAGCATGAGGTATTTGCATTTGCTGCTTTTTTATCATTTGCATTTGGGTCTGCATTTGTTGTGACTGTGGCAACTGAAAACGTGGCACTTGTATCTGGTGCATCGGTTCAGAACTTTGAATTTGCTGAGGAATCTGTATTTGATTATTCATATTCTGGGCATTTAAATTGGGACCCCTTATTTTTGGCCCTTTCAAATTTTGAAAAATAATGTTTTCATTCATCTGCATAACAACACATTCCTGTACCATCATTGGACACTCCTGTTTCC
Source organism: Pleurodeles waltl (assembly GCF_031143425.1). Classification (NCBI taxonomy): domain Eukaryota; kingdom Metazoa; phylum Chordata; class Amphibia; order Caudata; family Salamandridae; genus Pleurodeles; species Pleurodeles waltl. Next base: position 685,051,658 of record NC_090446.1, read on the forward strand.
ACTGCCTGAGGCCCCTGCAAGCGTGACAAGGTAACATTATTTTCATTTTCTGTGTATCACACAGATTAACAATAGTATTAACATTGATGCCAAGGTTTCATTTCCATTTCAACCACAACCTCTACCTCTTGCCTGAACCTGATTTTGAATCACCTGCATGTTTCCCTGTTGAGGAAAAATTCCCTGCATTCCTGATTATGCAGCTTTAATCTGCATCACCATTGCCTTTTACTTCAATTTCTTCTGCTTCCCTTCAATTTCATCACTACAATATTTAGCAAACTGGAATACTTCATCAACTGGTTTTGCTTGCCAGCAAATCAAATGACTCTTAAGAATCTGGCTAAATTCAGGTCTCAGTCCTTCAACAAATCTGAACACAAAATGAATAATTTCTTTAAGCTCAATTGTTTCAGTACCTCTGTGGTGTTTAAATGCTTACAACACACTCTCATAATATGCATGTATTGACTATTTTGTTTCCTGTGCTGTCCTATTGATTTTTTGCCAATCAAAAACTTTTGGGGGAAATTCTTGTTTTCAAAACTTCAATCACTTTGTAATAGTACTTCATTACATTGGGAGATGGGGTACCTGTTACTGGATCTCATGGAGGCTCTCTTGTTGGCCAGTCAACACTCCTTTTGCCAAACCCCACAACTCGTAATACGGTAGTCTTCACTGTTGGCTCTGCAGCGGTGAGACCGCCACAGAGAGTCGTAATGAGGGCCTCAGTCTCTCCATTTCTCCATTCAAATTATTCAGATTGGGTGAGTGCATGCCAGGGGCAGGTGAAGGATGCCATGAAGACCCCTCGTCCCTTGGGCCAGAGAACAGAGAGTCCAAATGAGGACAAGGCCTTGCAGTCCCCGGAGGCACAGCAAACAAAACCTGCCCGACAGAAGGTGGAAATCGGAGCAGATAGGGCCGATTGGGCCAATCTGCTCCCGTCCCACACCCCACCAGTTCTGTGCCTCGACCCTGAATACCAGCGCCTTAGTTAACGTGATGTGGTCTAACGGCAGCAGCACAGCCACGATCAGGCCGACCGGGTCAATTTGCTCCCACACTAGCTCTCTGACACAACCCCAACCAGCACCGGCCCTGTGGACCCACGATACAGAGCCTGCCTTTCCATCTACCCCTGCCCCTGCCAGCCCGGGGAGGGGGAGCCATGGACGTGCTGGCACGTTGGGGAGTGTTGGGGGCTGAGGCAGACCAGGGGTCCAGAGGAGGACAGCGTGGACATGCTGAGCAGAGCCACCCCCATAAGGTAACTTGAGTGCGATAGCCGTAGGCGGCTATTGCTAAGTGCGTGCAGACAGCCCCTGGCGGAAGCGATCCGACTAGGTCGGAGGTGGCTTGTGGGAGGTTGGAAGTTCCCCGCTTGTTACTTAACGGATCCCGCTGGGCAAGCGAAGAACGAACCATATAAGACACAGCGCCCCACCGCACCGGACAGAGCTAGGAGCTCCAGGAAGTGCCAGGAGCACCACACGTAACACGCAACATATGACCTGTGGATCCCTGAACCCCCGGACCTTGATCCAAGTCGAACTAAATCCAAAAAAAAACCTGACACAGATAGGAACCCCCAGGAACACTCCTGAAAAAACCATTGGAGGGCATCCAAGCCCACCCCCAACTCATGGTCTTGGGAGGAGAGAAGGGTAGGGAGGGAGGATGGTATAGGGAAAATCAAGAGGTAACGCCCCACCAAGAGGAAAAGAAAAGGAGATCCGGATGCCGACAATGACAAAAAAGAGAGTGAGTGGTACTGCACAGACCCCAAGGCCATGCAGGATTTTGGGGGCAACTGCAATTGCCACCATCGAAGGGAGTTTAGTAATGAAGGAAGACGGCTGGGAGAGGGCATATGTTAAAGGGGACGTCAAGCGGCAACTGGTAATACCCAGGAGGAGAAAGGCAAGGGGGGAGAAGGCTCATTTCAATCTGACCATCACAAAATCACCGACTATTACACAGCAGTGAGTCGTAGTAGCCCTGGAAGATCAAAGAGGGGCATCCTGGGCCACAATCGCCAAGTTCTCAAGGTCGGTCTTCCACTACAGGTAACCAAACCAAAAAAGCCCAGAGAGGGGCATGACGTTGGGGGAGTACCGTTGCAATTATCATCATCAAACCCCCTGTCTCCAACAATAGTGATTTCAATCCCCCTGTCTCAGACAATAGTGATTGTGGAGAAGCACCTGTCTATTGGGGGTCCAGCTGATGCTGCCCCCATGGATGCCCCTGTAGATTCCAGCACTGTAACAAAAAAAGTGGGAGTGAGGGTGTTGCCACCGCCAGGTATCAGCGAAATCACCAAGCCAACAAAAAAAGAGAAGGTAACCTGCTCTCCTTAGGACCCCCCATTCCAACCCCTGCAATGGTTAATCCGCATGAGACCTTTAGTCCATTTGACGTATCCAATTAATCAAACCTGGACTCGGAGTTGGCCGCAATAGCGGAAACCATGGAGCTAGAGGGACTTGAGGATGATCAAGCCCCCAGAAAGTCTCACTCAAAATCACCAGGTATAAAGCTCCAGTTCTTCCCAGACTGCAGGCTAGGAAGCGGAGAAGCAGATCAACCAGATTCAAGAGCTGCCACATCAAGTAGGGTGTCTGAGACAGGGGGTACTCCACCCCCAGAGACACATACTATGGAGGCAAAATCAGAAGGCCTAAGGGATCCCCCCAGAGACATCTCCCAGGCAGTGGCAACAGGAAGTGGGATTGGCTTGAACGTAATGTGTGCTGCCATTTTGAACTCAATGCAGGCAACTGTGATGGTGCTCCAGTACAAATCAAATAAAATGGATATCCAGGTAGACCTGTTAAACACACTGGCAGTGTTCGTCTCCAGGATTGACGGCAAACTTTAAGAACCAAACGCCCTGATAATACGAGCCCAAACAAAACAACTCAATGACTTCACTATCTGCATATGTAAAGAGGTACTGGATAGACTGTCTCAACTACCGAAAACAATGGAAGGAATTTTAAAAGAGGTTTGCTCTTCTCAGATCAAGGAGCAACTACATACTACACCATTGTATGACGAACCTGTTGCACACGCAGAGAATGATAAGGATAAGCAGTATAGTCAGCATATGGTCCAATTTGATCAATCTGTCGGCCAAACTATGGCACAACCCAAGGAGCCGTCCGGAAAGATAAACCCGGTAGTGAACAGCCTCACCACCACATGGCTAAATCTGTCAAGGAAACTGGTAAGGATGCATCCCACTTTCAGGACGAAAGGAACACTGGAAGTCCCAGAAAGACCACGCCCAGCCCTTAAAAAAACAAAGAGAGAGAAAATGCGGAAGAAAGGGCAGGAATAGTACAAGTCGTACAAACATTACAATGGTCACAGTATCTGGGCCAGAAGAACCAAGTAAAGAAGACATACTTACTAACCCTGAAGAAGAACCAAGTTAAGAAGACATACCTATTAACCCTGAATAAATGGGTTAAGATGATGAAACCATAAGGGCATGGCAGAATCAAGATTGCACCCCACGTTTTGATCGGAATCTAGTGGCAAAACACATTTCCAAGGTGAAAGGTGTGGTGCAGGAGAGGGGTACCACCTCCAGGGATAGACAAAACCTAAACCTGGAGCCGGGGATTGGCACCACAGAAGGGGATGGCTTGCCAACCCCAAGACACGTAGTAATCTCGAGAAACGAGCCCCAGGCCTTACAGCAGCCAAAACAAAACCCAGATATACAGGAACAAATTCCCCAGCTGCTCTGGATCCCAGAATTTATATCGAGAACCTCAGCAGATGTGCTTAACCGGTCTACCATCTTAAGGCTCATAAAAGCTCTCCCGGATCTCAACCATGTCACCACAGATGACATTGCTGCGATAAAATTCATGCAAGCAAGAGGAAAACAGCACACTGGCCCCACATTGGTCATTTTTTCGGCCCCTGAATTACCAAACCAGATCCTTAGAAGAAGAGATCAACTGAGAGCTTGGGGCTTTGAGGTGTCTACATATCAAGGGGACAGATATCCCAATCCATTACTAGAGGACTATCAGCCAAATGAAAACATTGGGCCATGGTCAGTCTGCGAGGGGCAAGTAGCGCATCTAATAGAAATGAAAATACAAAGGGCAAAATGGCTGAAAGATCCATAGCTCAGCAGCCCTTAGGAGTCCAAATATGGAAAGAAGAGGGTCGAGGAAAGATATGGAGCTGGCTCCCCTCAGTTCTAGTCACAGGAAGGGACCACAAAAGCTGAATAAGAACTGACAATCAAAATGACATACTGAATGTTTGCTCATGGAACATAGGTAGCCTTCAAGCTAAATTGGAAGACTCTGAGGTAACACAATTTCTAGACTGCCATGACATTATAATAATACAGGAATCTTGGTCCCAAGTGTCTATCCCTCTTATTGGATACAAAGACTACATGAAGCCAGCAGAGAAAACCAGTAGATCTGGAAGGGCAAAGGGGGTCTAATGACTTACATTAGTACTAACCTCCTAGCGAAATTATCAGAACCTATTAGGGAATATTCACCTTTCTTGCTGGTAAGATTGGACAGCTGGGGGAAAAACACTCAGGTTCTGTTAATATTAATTAATATATACAAATCCCCCCCCCCCCCCAAAAAAGGAAAACGGAATCTAACAAGCTGATAAAACAACTACTTTACATAAAAAGCACAATATCTCCAGCACACTGGTTGATTTTGGGTGACTTCAACCTCAATTTATTCCATAGTCCAGATGAAGAACACAGTCATATGATAGAAATACCAAGTCAAATCATCCCATCGAAAATAAAGAAGGACAAATTGGGAGATAAATTAATAAAGAGATGTGAGATCACAGGTCTCCTCTCCATAAATGGACGGATTCCGGCCAACCCGCCACCGGCATAGATAAGATCAGATGGGAAAAAGGTATTGTATCTGGATTACACGCTGGTTAATTTTGCACTGTATAACCGAGTGATGGATTTCAAAATCCTGGAGCGGGCAGAAAGCAATCATAACCCACAGATAATTCAGATACAGTCCTCAGGGAGTAAGTTGAACATCTTATGGTTGAAGCTGGCACTGAAAACCTTAAACAACTAAAATGGCCCGCCAACTCCATTAAACACCAAATAGAAGATGCCCTGCAGAGACTGGAACTCATGAATATGGGGACTATAAATCTGACCTCTGTCTGGGAGGCCTTTACTATGAACCTCACTAGCCAGCACCCTCTGGTAAAAACCAGAAAGGGAGTTAAATTGGTGTATTGGAAGGACGCACAGTGGCCACGTGCAATCTGTATAAAGAAAGCAGCTATATGTGAGCTGCTCAGGCAATTGTGAAGAGCCTCTGAGGATGGAGCATCTATCAGCACACTTCGAGATCAAAGGAAACTCCTAAAAAAGGGAAAATGGTACTTCGAGAATCTCCACCAGGAAATACTTTGGGCTAAATTAAATTATGAGGCAGGTTTATCGGACTCAAGATGCTTTTAGAGGCTGATTAATGACATCGAAAAAGGTCCAAAAGCCGCCACATATAATGCGAATATAACTGAATAAGTTTGGGCCAGTTTCTTGAAAACTCACTTCAGGGAAAGTAACAATGGAAGAGAAATGCAAACTCAATGGGAGAAAGATTACATGAATACTCTGGAGGTCACCGTGTCACAGATAACAAAGATCCTTGAGAATTCCAGATCTGATTGTGCGCCTGGCCCAAATGGTTTACCACAGGAATTATTCAAAGAATCAACGAAAAGATGGGCAGTGTTTCTGGCAGCATTATTTAACTATGTTTTGTCAACTGGAAAAGTTTAAAGCATTTTAAAGGTGGTGAACAAATCAAGCAAATTGCTCAGCTGGTTGGCAGACAGGGAGGAACTGGCCAAAAGGTCGCACACTGGTTAGTCCTTAAATTATATACAATACGCAGGGAATCATTATTACTGGCCGCACCATATACCCTGAGAATTAAACAAAGTTTTTTAAAATTAAGGTTAGAGGATATGCCCACACTAGATTTTCTACCCAAATGGAAGAATGAGACACAAAGGGGGTCATTCCGACCCCGGTGGGCGGCGGGCGCCGCCCGCCGGGCCGAAGCCGCCCAAACACCACCCCGCGGTCAAATGACCGCGGGGAGCATTCCAACTTTCAAAAAGATCTTTCTCAAAAGATCGCCCGCTGGCCCAGCGGGAAAGCCCCAGCAAAGATGAAGCCGGCTCCAAATGGAGCCGGCGGATTTGCTGGGGTGCGATGGGTGCAGTTGCACCCGTCGCGATTTTCAGTGTCTGCCAAGCAGACACTGAAAATCTTAATGGGGCCCTGTTAGGGGGCCCCTGCAGTGCCCATGCCAGTGGCATGGGCACTGCAGGGGCCCCCAGGTGCCCCACGTCACCCGTTCCCGGCAACCTCTTCCTGGCGGTGTAAACCGCCGGGAACAGGCTGGCGGGAAGGGGGTCGGAATTCCCATGGCGGCGCTGCATGCAGCGCCGCCATGGAGGATTACCTGGGGGAGGGGAAAACCGGCGGGAAACTGCTGGTTCCCCTTTTCTGACCGCGGCTTTAACGCCGCGGTCAGAATTGCCCCGGAAGCACAGCCAGCCTGTTGGCGGTGCTTCCTCTGCCCTCTGCCCTGGCGGTTAGAAACCGCCAGGGTCAGAATGAGGGCCAAAGTGCCAACCAGGAATGTCGTCTATGCCACTTGGCATAGAGACATTGGAGCATGTGGTTTGTACCTGCCCAGCCCTGGTGACCCAAAGGAAAAAAATGTTGAAGAATTAATTTAACAATCTAGACATGTAGACATGCCTTAATTGAAGCGCTTGATCCCAGAAACGATATTCTAAACTTTAGGCTGGTCCAATTTTTGGAGACTTCTAGCTCACTCACCTCTGTATCCCCCAGAATCTTAAGAACGGTGTAAGGATCGTGTGCTAGCACACTTTTATCAATGGCTCTTTGAAGGGTCGGGGGCTAGGAATCACTTACAGAAGTACCCAGCCATGCTATGAAATATAAAACAGGTTATCCCTCTGTACATCCACAAACAGTTGCATGAGGGGCTCACGGGGTGCATGTGTTGCAATTAAGATTGTAATGATGTTTGCACTCATAAAGAGCCACCTGAGGAGTTTATGCGCCCATGGTATAGACTTTGCCCTCTTATTATTTATTTATACTTTTAATTTATGTTTTGTATGTGTAAATCAAATAAGGAGTGTATGTATTATTTATTATCAAAGGTTATAATGTGTTTGCATCTTTCCATGGTGAGGGACGGATTATATAGTTTTTTGGTTTTTATGAACTAATAAACTAAATTTTGACTGACTGCATTCAAATTAAACATAGTATGTACATTACTCTCATTATTTCCCTGGGCAAACACTGATACAACAGGACCAATAGTAACAGGTTCTGCTAATGCTTCAAGACTTGATTGAACATTCAGATTCCTCGGGTAAAATACTCCAGAATTCTGATATGACAGTATTGAAGAATGCAACTGTGATATTGGTACAGGTGTATATCTTGGCACTGTCTGAACTTCCACTGGAGCCATTGAACTAGGTGTAGACTCCATCTGAACCATTGTTGGTTTGTGATAAGTCTGTAATATCTGTGATGAGTGTACCACTGATACCATTATCCTCTGTGCAGTATTTACAACAGGGATTGTGGGATAGACTACAGGTAGCTCAGGCTTAGTCATAGGTGTCTGAGTTACAGTAATAGTAGAAATGTTAGTTGCAACCTGTACTTGACTTTGTGTTACTACAACTGGTACTGGTGCACTTGGACTTGTCTCTTGTGCTGCATATGATGGAGGACGACTTCTCAATATCTGCATTATAAATTCATCATCATTTGAGTCGTCATCATAGCAACGATTTCTTGTTCTCATCTGACTCCAACTCCTCTTCTTCAGAAGATACCTTATACTTTTTCTATAACTTTTGTCTGACACCGCTCTCTTTCTATTGTGTGATTGTACGAAACGTTTTAATACCCTGCAAAGTTTCAGTTCTCCAAAATGTCTGCTCATTATCCCACCTTGCCTAATAATAATGTCTTCTCAACTTTTCTCGTTTTCCTTTCAAATCTTACGTTCGCTTGTTGTCTAGCCACTAACCTCCAAATGGCTAAAGCTTCAAATAGTGCTGGTCTCAGAGGAGTTTTAATTCATACACCACTCTCCTAAAATTTTATAAAATTCTCATGTTAAAAGGTCCATAGGCAGAAAATGCTAAGCTCCATTCCTTCTCTTTAATTTTGTAACACTGTTTTATCCAAATACATGCTGCGGTATCTTTCTTTATGCATGTGTACCATCTGGCGGGGCAATTTCTTTGACTCTACCTGGAATGAAAACACCTCCTGTGAGCGTACTCTTCAATGCTTTGACAAATTTCATAGGTTATACATGAGCACTGAAGACTATTGTTCCTGGGTACACATCTCATCCCAGGAAGACAGACAAATGTTACAACATAAAAACATAACTTTTCCACTGTGTACCAGCTACATAGGATATTGAAAATCTAAGGCCCATATTTATACTTTTTGACGCACAACTGCGCCAACGCAGTTGTGCGTCAACATTTTTACCGCCGGCTAACGCCATTCCAAAGCACCATGAGGGCGCCTTATTTATTGAATGACGTTAGCCGGCGCTGCGGACTGGTGTGCGTAAAAAAAAATGACTCACACCAGGCTGTGCCGGCGTAGGGGAAAATGGTGGTTGGGCGTCAAAAAATGGGGCAAGTCAGGTCTGAGGCAAAATTCAGGCCTCAACCCGATTTGCGCCATTTTTTTTTACGCCCAACCTCCATTGACATGACTCCTGTCTTAGCAAAGACAGGAGTCATGCCCCCTTGCCCAATGGCCATACCCAGGGGACTTATGTCCCCTGGGCATGGTCATTGGGCATAGTGGCATGTAGGGGGGCCCAAATCAGGCCCCCCTATGCCACAAAAAAAACTTACCCCAACTTACCTCAACTTCCCTAGGATGGGTCCCTCCATCCTTGGGTGTCCTCCTGGGGTGGGCAAGGGTGGCAGGGGGTGTCCCTGGGGGCATGGGAGGGCACCTCTGGGCTCCTTCTGAGCCCACAGGTCCCTTAACGCCTGCCCTGACCCAGGTGTCAAAAAACGGCGCCCATCAGGCTGGGCGCCGTTTTTTAAGGCCTGCCCCCTCCTCTGCGTCAAAATGACGTCAGAGTATAAATATGGGGCACAGGCCTTAAAGTCATTTTTTGGAAGGGAACGCCTACCTTGCATATAATTAACGCACGGCTGGTTCCCCCTTTCGAAAAATGACGCACATGGTGGAACTTTGACGCCCGCGGGGTCGGACGTCAAAGTATAAATATGGGGCAGGGTTTGCGCCGATTGTGCGTCAAACATTTTGACGCACTTCCGGCGCAAACAGAGTATAAATATGCCCCACATTCTCTAAACATTTGCAATATTATGTGAGGTCAGCAATATGTAAACAATGAACATTGAGCTTCTTAAAACTGCTGAGGTAGAACAACAATGCATAAGCTTTTCAACCGTGAACTTAACTTTAGACCGTTTCATGAAGGCCCATATTTAATAAAGCATTTAATTTCACATTTAAAAGAAATAATAATTTAATTCAATTACAGTAGCATTCATATTAATTTAATTTAAGTACATTTAACTATTATTTAACAAGTACATGTTCAGTAGTCATTATGTTTCATTTGTATACACATTGTTTATGGTGTCCACCATATCAGGTACATATTTTTATGCATTAATACACAATTACAAATAACCTTTTAGTATATGTTATTTCACACTTTATTTTAATGCCAAATTTTTATTAATATTGTTTGCACTCCATCACTGTCAGTTCCATGGTTGAGATAAAAGTTGCAGGTATAACTGTGCCTATCAGTTCCATGTAGAGAATGTCTGGTCAGATCACATATCGGATTAACTACACTGAAAGATCACATCCCACAGCCAAATGTTTACTACGAACCACGGACGCTATACATGCGCACTCGTATATCTGATCAATAATGCACACGCTACACATGGATATATGATCACTCCCTTGAAAACGGGATATGCAGTAGTAGCAGACATGGCTCATTCCCCAGTGACATATCTGATCTAATGCATGTGGTAACATAAATGTTCCATACAAAAGGTAGGATCACATCCTGACCTTTCATATCACATCTTCATAACCATGGATAGGGCTCGCTGTGCACCGTAAGAATCCCATCAGCAACATTCAAAGGGGACCTGCTACATTAACAGCTTTGCTCAGTATTCAGCACCATGGACAGGGATGACGCTGTAGTTACTGTCAGAAATGTGGTTTAGGAAACATGCGATTGTTACCTATTACAGGATTAATGTGCAGGGAACAAGTGGCTTGACACAAAATGATACCGCTCCTCTTCTCCCCCACAGAATGTGTAGGGACCTCTGAGGCTCACATATCTCACGGAAATTCCCTGTCCCAACACCCCGCACCGTACAGGCTGCAGCGGCCTGAGTTACGTATCTGCATGAAGCATACATTTTTATCCGCAACATGTGTCGGTGATGCGCAGTAGCCAGATATGTTATCAGTAATATGGGTTGGATCTGCACTACAGCCACCAATCTATCACACCATGCTCCCAGTTTCACGTAAGTGATTAGCACTAAGGCTACCCTGATAACTGCAGTAACACGTTGGATCTGCACCCTGATTAGGTAATGTATTGCATCACGTAGCTAGAGATAACTGAAATGGCACACATATTTTAGTTACATCTGAATCGACTCATCGATAAGTTATAAGACGCATCACCTACTAAATCAAAGCCATGGAAAGGAACAGCCTGCAGTTATATATCTAAGCAACACGACCAATAAGGTTTATTCTGTTGTTTTAAGTATTTGACTGGCATCATAAAAAGAGTATATTCTCTCTGGTCATGTATCTAATCAGATTCATGTATGCAGCACAGTCGTTCACTGAATAAACACTCGCAAATGTATATTCAAACAATAATTGACAAAAACAACAGGTTTGGCATTGGCCATCAGCCTTTTGGATTTGTCGGTGTTTGTTTTGCCCTGGTTTTGTGTAAAACATTATTGATGGGAAAGCTGCTGTGACCTCGCCAGTTTTAAAAAGTTGTCGCAGAGCAAAGCTATATATTTGGTCTTAAAAACACCCACTGCCATAGTAGTCTCTGACAAACTAAGAGAACTACTTTGTATGCGGATGTGCGTCTTGTGAAAGGGACCAATGAATTTAGTCAATGGCTAAAGTGGGCTGCCCCTCTGACCCATGCTGCATGCTATACAGAGTGGACAAAAAATATGAATGACACAATAACGGATCAGTGGATGAAGAGGGATGACTGAAAGCTGATATTAGTACGTTTACCATGCATATAGTTCTAGTAATGTCAATGACAGCGCAGTAACTGCTGTGCCACAAGAGCCCACACACCTGAAGGGCTCTCTTAACTCAGAATATTGCAATACTCAACTAGCACCACGTCTCCTTTTTTCTTTGCGTGCACAGGGGTCCCTGCCACACTCGCTACGTCACTGTTTGATGTACATATGCTTCAAGTTTCATACACGGATGTGGGAAATGTTGTCAAACGTCATTCTGGATGGGGGCTAAAGATGCCGCATCATGCACGACCATCGCCAAATATAAGGCAAATTGCACACTTAAATATACGAGCAGCACTGTGGCTAAGGTACACGTTCAAGTCACATCTCTGATCCTTCCCATGTAGGATGTATGTGATGCGGTCGCAGATAAGATTTATTCAGCACCATGGAGAGATCCCTGCTCTAGCGGCCCAGATGATTAGCACTTAAGTCGTGAACATACTGCTGTAATGTGAAATTATCAGCATTTATAGGGCAGGTTTCAACCGCTTATGTTATCAGTCTTGGAGAGAGAACATGCGGGTGTAAATATTTGGTGAGCACGATTAATAGAGCACGTGCCGCCGCAGTTACAAATTTGGCTTTCAGGACCAAGGGCAGGAGACCATGAAGCAGATAGTGATCACCAATGTGGGTATCAATCGGTTAAATGTCTGATAAATACCATAATGCCTACAACACTCATGATCAATAACACTCTTTGTTCTTACATTTCCACTTTTTTTCCTAGTATTTTCAAAAAGGGAGCAACATAGTGCATAATTGCATTCATCCAGGAAAACATATGAGTGGTAAATGCTTGCTACGGGAGATACAGCTACAGTGAAGACAACAATCACAATAACGCTCATGATCTTCTGGATACAGGTATAGTACCGAAAAGGGACAAGTCACAAAAGCAATGAATGAAAGATGAAACATTCATGGACCCATACTAAAAGGTGGTTTATCAGGATGTGTCGTTTACTTAAAGACATGTTAAAGATGTCCTACAAAGAGCCTAAAATACTTGCTTATTGTGATATACTCCAGCCTGATTAATAGCAGGCTCAAGCACAGATCATCTTTCCCATCCACGCGTTCATTCCCTCCTTTGTGATCTCAAGTATTTGGTACCGTCACGTTGTGACAGAAGAAAGCCTGTTTTAAAAAAAATGTGTTCACTAGTCGAGTCGAAGTCATTCAGAAGGATCAGGACACCTACTTCGGACTTTGGGTGAACCCCGTATGGCAGCTCTGTAGCCAATGTCAGGATAAGTGCTTCCGAGTAGCTCCGGACTACTCATCAATCCTAAACAGTGTGAAAGAAGTTCTCCGCTTTTTTAAACATTGCAAAACATTTGGAATCCCCACTCCATTGCCTATGAATGTTCTACTGTAAGGTATGCCGTTTGTAGACATTTAACTTCAATGAGATGATGGTGGGTCGATATGGTGGCTCCTGTGGGTTCATTCTGGGCCACTTCCATTCTTCATCTGTTAGAACCCCCGCATATTTTTCGCATTTCGTTGTGAGTTTTGCAACAATGTCAGGGTCGTTTATATCACATTTTTGGCCATCCTTGAGACTGAACTCCTCCCTTTGCCCTCAGCCTTTCAGAGGTATGTTTTTCTGCAATTGGGTTGAATTTGCGATGGTCTGGAGAGCGGAGAAATGGGATTCCTGGGCTTGTGAGGCTGCAGGTACCTGAAGAACTGCGAGTTCTAAAGGTCATACTTGTCTAACAGTTGTATGAACAATTTAATAAGGTGAACCTCCAAAACATCATCCATTCCCTATATACTAATCTGGTACCAAGCTCAAACGTCAGGCAAAGCTATTAATTAGTTCAGCTACCTCACAGCCCACAGATTAGTCGCAGTGGTCGCCTTATCCCCGCATAAAATTTTACTAGGCAATTTATGCTGATAACCCAGATATATTAATTAAAAAGTATTAATGAATGTTTAAGTATTTTGAGTGACTAACAAAGAAAAATAATGTGTACGTTTGAAAATGTGCCCTCGAAGAGTGGCTTCCATCACTCACAAATTATATTAAAAAGTGACTAAAACATGTGAAATGTTGAAAATGCATAATAACAATATAGTACTATGTCATATTGAGATATATAATGTATGTTTTGCATTATATTGTACAGCTAACTTAGCCAAAGTTGTGGCCTAGTTTTGCAAGCCTTGCGCAGAAGCCGAATATTAACGCGTAATGTAGAAAAAGCTAATGTGCTGGACTGACCATGAACCGCTCATTGTTTAATAAAATCTGCTCAGCTAAAATCCTATACGTGAACCGACAAACAGGAGATGATGGAATTAAAGCTTGTATCTAAATCGGTGTAAAGCATACTGGATGTACTTTCCCAGGACTCGAACAATGGAGACACTGACTGGAGAAGAAGATGCAACATTTTCGATACCCGATGAGCCGGTCGATGAGGACATCGTACAGTGAACCAATCGAAATGTTGAGAACTTTGTAATATTCTAATTCATAGATTTGTAAAATTAGGATTATTGGATAGAGTCATAATTAGTAATTAATTGACCAATTAGGAATTGGGGGATAGTCTGGGTAACTGTGATATAATGTTGTGACAAAGGGAGAACATTTCAGATGGATGAGAGAGATGTTATGTGCAGATGTACGAAGAGAGACCTTATTCTGAAATTGATGCGATATTGGGGGAGAAGAGATTCGAGATTCTGTCATTGTGCTCATGCTCTTGAGAGCCTGATGCAATGCTGATCGATTGATGAACTGAAGACGAAGACTGACTTTGTTGCTGATTTATGCCATGGATAGGTATGTGACTGAATTACCATTTGTGCCTTTTCTCTCTAGGTACCAACTGCGCTGTCTAAATAGTTTTTCTCTCAGATGTTTTCCAAATTCATGTTCTAAACTGTTTTTGCATGAAGTCCCACATGCTAATGCCAAACTGGACTAGATGAGGTTGCTATTCTGAGACGTTGACAAATGATTGACGGACTGATTTGCTGAACTCTGCTACTCATGTTGACATATTCACCTTTGTTGGCTTATGCTGAAGCATTAGAATGCATGTTTTCTCAAATTCGGATTAGATTATGTTATTGCTGGCCACTAATGAATGAATCTTGAGTTGATTGAATAACGTTTGAATTAATCTCATGAATTAGTATTGTAACCAAAAGGGAAATAAAATTGCTAAAACGTACATTGAGTTGTGGTTATTCATGAAATGGTTGACACTATTAACTGCTGATTAATGACTTATGATTATTGATTTGTGTATTGATTGTTGATGGACATTGGTTACTACATAACTAGGATATTTCATGTGAATCAAAAGGTTCATCAACCTATACGCCTCCCCTTGTAAGTTTACTTATTAAGGACCGGGCGCGCTTGCAGTTTTTGGTAGCAGCTTGATGGTTAGTTTCTTTTGAAAACTAGAAATGTTGTGACTGATGGTTATGGTGATAGTTTGAGTGAGGGTTAGTTGATCATTATTATTGTATTTTGATTTTGTATTTTGTTTTTCGTAATGGCAATTGTAACAAGAATGATGTCCCCTTAAACCCAGAAATGACTTTTCCAGATCCTGGATCCCGCTAGTAAAGTTGGGTATGTTCTCGGCGTCCTAGTGATAGTGTGAAAGTGATAGGTTGCACTTTCAAAGGCTTATGCAAATCGCAGGTGAATTGTGACATATTTGAGATAAGTAGGGAGTCTGCGTACTCCAGTTAAGGTTTAGTAGCAGTGTGCGTACTCCACAATATGAGAGTAGGGAAGTCGTTGATCTTCACATGTGTGTGGCACTTTGTGCTCAAAAATTGTCCACGTAGTTGATGATGTACAGACCCTGCATGATCTAAGACTCCGGAGTATATTGACAAGTGTAGGAGACACTTGGTTATATGTTGTAATCTGTCTGGATTAGTAGGTTGATCGGGCGTGGTCAACAAGTCGATGTGTAACTTAAGAGAGTAAGAGAAATTTTCGACTGAGATTTGGCGAGTCCTATGTGCACATGGACAGACCCATTGATCAGTTGAGAGTGATATTTGCGGGTCGAATTTTGCTCGCGAATGTGGGAGACTGAGAAAGAGGAATATCTGCATGAGTGAAAGGGCCATCAGTGAAAATCCATAAGGTCTCAGAGGAGATTGTGTACCTTCCTGTAGTAGACCAGCAGGTTTATTTTTGGTTGTTGGGTTTTGGTTAGTGCTCGCAATAATTTGCATTAGTTTTGTGTGAGTCGAAGATTAGGAGGACGAGCCGCAATACTTTGCGAGCTGCAGTGTGTGAGTGAGCCGCGCAGGGATAGGTTGGTTATTGAGAAGAGTCACTAGCGGATTGGCAGCCATCCGTGAGAGACAATTGGTTGAGAAGCGGGTGAAGGGAATCTTGGGAGTAAAAGTAATTTCCTTATTTGAATCAAATAAATTCAACAGAAGAAATATGACATTTTTCAAAGCGTTTAAGAGTGCCATGAAGGGTGATACATACATTAAGGTGACAGTGGGGGAGCCTACCCCACGGGAAAATTCTCCAGCATATATTGTAATGGGGGAGCGAGGCATCACGCCATGTCTTTGGTTAAAGCAGTGGTGCAAATTAACAGAGAAACAGGGAGCTTTAGCATTTCCAGAGCATGGAACTTTTAATTTGAGAATTTTGGATCAGTTGCCGATGACGCTGTATGAGACAAAGCCTCTTCCAAGACCAGCACAATTTGAGGCATTGGCAGTTTGAGAGTTCATAGAAAGACAGCAACAAGAGAAAAAGTTTCAGAGGAGAAAACAAAAAGTGGAGAAGTCTTTAGCAGAAGCGAAATGGGATTGGAAACAGAAGAAGTGGTGAACCGTGACACTGCAGGATGTTAAGTTGTTTCCTGCCATCACAGAGGAAGATGAGTCAGAAGGGAAAAAGGAGACTAGCAAAGGTGATGAGAGTTCGTCAGGGAGTAAAAAGAAATAAAAAGCTTACATAGAAGAAGATGACTCAGATATTGAGGATCTTATTACTCAGGTGCTGAGGGACCGACCTCGACCATATGCGGTGCATGAGGGGGGTCCAAGTACTAGTTCTGCTCCAACTGCCCCAGCCCAAGTGTTGGGGACAGCGGGATCAACACAAACAGATATTCGACAGGTACAAGGGGTAGTGCAGAGTACTCCTAATGCAGTGACTACTTCGGTAGCCCAGGCGCAGATGCACCCACAGAGAATTTATCCAGAAATACCAATTCTTGAGACAACCTCGAACTTAGTGGTTCCTATGGAGCAAGTGGTTCAGAGGCCGATGCTAGTTCAGACCGAGCTGACTCCAATGTTGATGCCTCAGACACAGCCACAGGGTTTGCTGAAGTTCACACCAATGACAGGGACACCGTTGGATAAAATGAATCAGAGAATGGGAATAGCCCTTCCACAAAATGTGGGTGTCAGAGCAGCATCAGATACGATATCACTGCCAATTACTGTTGGTCCAACAGTACCTTTGTTTGCACAAAAAAGCTGATTACATTAGAACAGGGTGAAATGTCACAGAGCCTCATGAGAAGGGGGTGAGAGACCATGTGCAAGTAATATCATCTATGGGGCAGACCTTTGATGGATCTAGGCCATTAATGGACCTTAGTCCCCTTGTTGCACTTTCAGATGCCGTAAATGGCCAAAGTGTAAGTCAGAGCTTAAAGCTTTTGACACCGCAAACTCCAGGTGCAGTGGTACAACAGGTTCCATTGCCGAACGCAAGTAATGATTCATTACAGGGATTGAGAGCACAGGAGTTAAATGAGTAGTTAGACAGTCTGAATACTCCACAAAACACAACCAAGGGTGAAAAGCAGATTGATCGCGTGAGGCTGGCTACAGAAATAACTGAACTAGTCGTGGGGTCAATGGGAGTGAATAGGTTAGAATCCTACACTGAAGAAGAACTGAGATACTTGTGTCCAGGAAAAATGAGAGAAGTGGGCAAGATACACCAGAAATTGGCAGATTTGGCAGAAAAGCATGACATCGCAATTGAGAAAACAAAGCACTTGAAAAGGAGTTACAGATTAGATTTTGAGCAAAGGATTTTGAACACATGAGATCAGCAGGGATGAAAGCGCATGCCAAAGAATTATTGCAGAGTGCTCAGACTTGGGGAGCATTAGAGAAGTGGTAAGGCAGATGGGCAAAGAAGAAGGATAAACGAAAATGAGATTCACAAGAAGGGTTTGAAAGTGTTCAGAAAGAAAAGGATCCAGTAAAAATGTTACCAATGAGGGAAATTCCAGGAGAGCAGTTTGTTCATGTTCCCTGGCACAGGAGTGATATTCTGTCATTCACAAATGATAATCCAAAAATGAGGGAGAAACCGGTTGAATGATATCAGCAGACAGATAGATTTGTAAAACATTGAAAATGTCTGTGGGAAGACTTGAATACTCTGTTGGAGAAAGTGGTTCCAGCAGATTTGTGGGTTGAGTGCAAGAGAGCAGTGGATTGGCCGACAAGTGAACCAGAAAGAGATAGATTTACAGGTGCACCATCACCTGAAGTGATGAAACATTATTATAAGGCGATTCAGTTCCTGAAGACGAGAATCTCGCCTAAAAATATTGATTGGCAGAGAATTGACAGGACAGGAAGTAAAGGAGTCCATACATACATACTATGAGAGATTGTTAAAGGCGTGCAAGGAATACAGTGGTAATGAAGCAATCAAGCCTAAAGACATGTTGCACTTTGGGTTCAGGTTTGTGGAAGGGTTGAGACCTGAAGTAGGTCAGATGATTAAGAGTCATTTGAAATGCTGGCAAGCGACGCCGATTGGTGAGGTGTTGCAGTATGCGAAATACTGTAGTGGTGAGATTGAGTTGAAGCAGAAGAAGTTAAAAGAGAAGGCGATAGTGATGCAAATTAAGGCAGCTCAAACAGGAGTGCAGGGAGCTTGAGTGCAGCAGATACCGCAGCAGCAGGGAACTGTTATAATCCAACCCCAGGTGAGAGGTAGGGGTTGCGGAATCAATATGAATAGCGGAGCGGATTTGAGTACAGTAGTGGTTCAGAATGAAGTGCAAGGGATGAAAAAGATGTTACTATGTCATCTTAGCAGAAACGTGGGACACTGGAAGCGGGAGAGTCCGATGATAGTGCAGGATGGTGTTGTTCAACAAAGTGGTGGTGTCAATACATTTCAAGCTGTGAAAGTCCCTAGAATGAGATGACTTAATCTGAATTTCCAGAATAATATGAATCAAGTGCAGAATTTTCAACTCATGCAGCAGGTGTAAATGCCTCGTGCACAAATGACACAGTTGAAACCAATGCAGAAGCAGGTTCATAGACAGCAAATGCAGATACCACAAACTACTTAAACATTCATTAATAATTTCTAATTAAAATATCTGCTGTTATGAGTCCCTCCTCTGATGACTAATTATGTCATCACACTACTTTTACCCTCAACAGTTTCATAATTCAGTCTCTTCAGTATTTTGTCTCCTTCTCAAATCTTCCCTATAAATTCTTTCTCTGTTTTGTTCTTCTCTCCTCTGATTATTTCTAGACCTTTTCAAATGAATCTGTTGACACAATTTACATGAACCCCATAATCCTAATATGCAAGCAATCACAATTAATATTCCCTTTATGATTTTTCGTAATACCTCATTCCAAATGTTACCTAGCCAATTTCCCACTTAAGCAAATCCCTTTCCAACCCTTTCCCAAACACCTGGTTCCTTTAATTCCTTTAAATCCTTACTTGAGTTAGTCAGGTTAGTGAGTAAGTCTCTTATCTCCTTACTATTGTTAGGTATGTTCGAACAGCAATGCCTTGAGTTAATCATTTTAAAGACCCCACTGTCCTTCGCTAGAAGGATGTCTAAAGCAAGGCATTTTTGAAAATTTGAAGAGTCATAGCTCTATCAGCAGCCAATTCAGTATCTATCAGGAGTATTGACCCTGTAAAATTTGTCAACATGTTATACACGATAGTAGACAACTTCCGTATCTTGATCGAGTTCAAGATGACTCCCAGTGAAGGAATCACCGCACCAAATATATCTCCCACAACTGCAGAAGAGGATTCCCTCCACTGTCGCTTATGATGTAATTCAGTCAATTTCGGGAACTTTTTCAAGTCATCTATCTGATAAATCTTTAGGTAAACTATCCCCAAATAACATGTCCCATACCATCCTCTTGGAAGACAGTAATAAGCATTAAGTCCACAAATATAATAGATACCAGGAATCGCAGTGTCCTGACCATTCAGTATAAATGTACATTTGCTCTGAAACAAAAAACATGCATTCACTCTTTCCCACAAAGAAAGTGTTAGTGCATGATTTTGTCCTAAATTTCCAAAGCTTCCCTACGTGTAATGCGTCTGGTGCCAATTTCCCTTGTGTTTTAATTGCAATGTAAGCATAATCATTCTTGTAAGTCCTTTTATCTAAGCCTTTTTCTACTTTTTCTTTTAATGCCTTTCTCCTGTCATCAGTATGCCATATGAAGCTCTTCTCTAAAGGTGTAAGCAAGCCTGTGAGGTTGTTCTTATGTGCATATGCAGTTCCAAATGTTAGTGTAGGCTCAAAGAAGCCTCTAACTAATACTATATTATGATCCTTAGCTACACTACTCAAATACCTAATAATAGGAACAAACGAAAACACCAAGGGGGTCATTCTGACCCTGGCGGTCACAGACCGTCAGGGCCAACGACCGCGGAAGCACCGCCAACAGGCTGGCGGTGCTTCCTGGGCCATTCTGACCGCGGCGGTAAAGCCGCGGTCAGAAAAGGGGAACCGGCGGTTTCCCTCCGGTTTTCCCCTGGCCCAGGAAATCCTACATGGCGGCGCTGCTTGCAGCGCCGCCATGGGGATTCCGACCCCCTTCCCGCCATCCCGTTCCTGGCGTTTTTTACCGCCAGGAAGAGGATGGCGGGAACGGGTGTCGTGGGGCCCCTGGGGGCCCCTGCACTGCCCATGCCACTGGCATGGGCAGTGCAGGGGCCCCCTAACAGGGCCCCATAATGATTTTCAGTGTCTGCTTTGCAGACACTGAAAATCGCGACGGGTGCCACTGCACCCGTCGCACCCCAGCAACTCCGCCAGCTCCATTCGGAGCCGGCTTCAACGTTGCTGGGTCTTTCCCGCTGGGCGGGCGGCCTTTTGGCGGTCGCCCGCCCGCCCAGCGGGAAAGTCAGAATGACCGCCGCGGTCATTTGACCGTGGTGCGGTCTTTTGGCGGTCTCCGCCCGGCGGGCGGCGCCCGCCGCCCGCCGGGGTCGGAATGACCCCCCAAGTCATAGTTAGAATAAAAATACAGTACATACTCTTGATTATAGAATCTTGTTAGTAGCAGACTACAGCTTATTCCATACATTAGTGGAAGACTGCGGTATGTAACTCCTTCTTCTACTGACAAAGAAATTTGCGTTCACACTAGACAATCCCTTACATCCATCGTCTCAACATAATCACTCAACAAGCGACAGAAAACATTAGAAGAAAGCGCTTCTTGAGCATTAGTATAATCGTGCAAATACTTCTCATCTAACTTAAACTTCTCTTAAGCCGCTAGTGTAGTAGTCTCAGCAGCAGAAGTACGATTGGCTCCTTTCACATCAAAAACAGACATTCCCACAATCACCACTATAAACAAAATCCCACACATAATCACTAATCCAATGTTCATATATTTACAGCACCTAGCATTCCTAACTTGGTTATTCAACTCAGCCATGATCTGTAAAGAATCAGATTATAAAAAGTGCAGTAAAAATCAAAAATAAGGAAAAAATTCTACTCTCACAGTTCATTCTCACATTCAGGAACCCTTTTCGCTTGTCAAAATCGATCAGCAGCTTGTCACATCCGGATTTTTAATGTCAAATCAGGTTATCAATGTCTCTTACAGTTTATTTTAAACAGTCTCTTTAAGGTATTTCAGATTGGTTCAACAATTCAGCTCCTCGTTCACCTTCAGGTTACATCAAAATACTGACTCAGAACTTCTCTATCAAAACAAAAGGACATAAACTTGCGTTGCCATTCATTAGTAGTTGCATGCATCCATTCAGGACCTACGTATTATTGACTTCCTATTCTCTTTCTTTTCAATTTCCGATCACCACTTAGTTCTCCTTCACTCAATTCATCTTTTCTCATAGTATCTACTTCTTACCCTATTGCTTCATTTATGACCACTTCCTTTCTTTTCTCTGCTTGCAATTCAGGCCAATTATCTCCTTTTCTTGACCCTTCTGTTAATATTCTTTTCAGAATTGAACTCTTTTCCTTCTCCTTCTCTGTGGTGTTTTAACTTGATGCACCTGCAACGGGCTCAGGAGGGGTCAGATCACTTTGACTTTGATCCATCTCAACTCTTTCCCCCTCATGGTCTGGCACTTGCTGTGTTTGCTTCTCAGCACGTCTGCTTCTGGGAGGACCACTGCTGAGCTAGGCTCTCCTGATGGATCCGTTGAGATTGATTCTTCCGCACCCTCCTGTGATTCTTCACTTTTGTCTCTTACAGGGGTAATAGATCCATCTTCCGCAAGCTCTTATTCAATTGCAGGTTCTCTTGGTTCTTTTTCTGGTTCAGGTGCGGCAACCTGTTTCACTGTTGTTGGTGCTCCCAACAACGCTTCTTCATGATCCAGTGGACATGCCACTTTCTTCGTATGACTTGCGTGAATCCAGTTCGGGAGTCCTGCACACTTCACAGCTGTCGTAGTTGTTAGGACCACCTGCTAAGGCCCTCTCCAGTGTGGCTCTAAACACATCTTGCGAATATGTTTTTAGACAACGACCCAGTCTCCGGCTCTCAGATTGTGCCCTGGATCGTGGATGGATGGCAGAGTAGTGGCCTCCACCTGCTAAGAGAAAGAGCGAACCACATCAGTCAGACCCTTGCAGTAGTCCAACACCATATCGTCTGTAATATTCACAAGTGCATTGGCTGGAACGGCTGGTAATTTAATTGCTCTGCCCATGAGGATCTAGTGGGGCGACAGCCCTGTCTTCCTGTCAGGTGTATTTCTCATCAACATCAACACCAAAGGCAATGCAAATGGCCATTTCAAATTTGTAGCTGCACACATCTTAGCAATTCTTGATTTGAAGGTACCATTCATCTGTTCCACTAGTCCTGATGCTTCAGGGTGATAGCTACAATGCAACTTCGGCTCAATGTTTAGTGCTGCACACAAGAGTTTAATCACCTCGTTGTTGAAGTGAGTCCCCTATCCTACCACTTGGAAGTAATGTTGCCGGGTACAGCACTTGACATCTTTTCAATGTTACATTTGGAGCACCTAGAATGCTCGTCTCATACCTGGTCAGACTGGCACCAGTCAAATACTGTTGTTTTGTCCTTGTCAGTAAGATCTCAACAGAGTGAGGTACCAATACCGTCAGAGGGTATCCCATCACTACTCCCTCACATTGTGAAAGGCTTTGACCAACTGCTGCAACTACACGCAAACAACCTGGTAAGGCTGCTACAACTGGGTCCAAGGTAGCTGAAAAATAAACTACTGAGTGATAAGCACCTCCATGGACCTGTGTCAAGACAGACAAAGAACAAGCATCACGTTCATCGCAAAACAATGTGAATGGTTTCGTGTAGTCTGGCATTCCCAAAGCTGGAGCTCTACACAAACTCTCCCTCAACTCAGTGAATGCTTTTTTTTGGTCCTGATCTAATGTAATGGGATCTGCAACATCTTTATGTGTCAGCTGCTACAATGGTTTGGCGATCCCAGCAAAATGTAGAATCCACTGACGACAATAACCTACCATTCCCAGAAACATTCTGACATCTCTCTGTGAAGTCGGGGGATTAACGATGAAAAATAATGTGCACGTTTGAAAATGTGCCCTCGAAGAGTGGCTGCCATCACTCATGAATTATATTAAAAAGTGACAAAAACATGTGAAATGTTGAAAATGCATAATAACGATGTAGTCATTTGTCATATTGAGATATAACGCATGTTTTGCGTTATATTGTAGAGCTAACTTAGCCAAAGTTGTGGCCTAGTTTTGCCAGGCCTCGTGCGGAAGCCTAATATTAAAGCGTAATGTAGAAAAAGCTAATGTGCTGGACTGACCATGAACCGCTCATTATTTAATAAAATCTGCTCAGCTAAAATCCTAAACGTGAACCGACGAACAGGAGATGATGGAATTAAAGCTTGTATCTAAATCGGTGTAAAGCATACTGGATGTTCTTTCCCAGGACTCGAACAATGGAGACACTGACTGGGGAAGAAGATGCAACATTTTTTATACCTGACGAGCCCGACGATGAGGACATTGTACAGTGAACCAATCAAAATCTTGAGAACTGTGTAATATTAGAATTCATAGATTTGGAAAATTAAGATTATTGGATAGAGTCATAACTCGTAATTAATTGACCAATTAGGAATTGGGGGATAGTCTGGGTAACTTTGATATAATGTTGTTACAAAGGGAGAAAACTTCAGATGGATGAGAGAGATGTTAGGTGCAGATGTATGAGGAGAGACCTTATTCCGAAATTGATGCGATATTGGGGGAGAAGAGATTTCAGATTCTGTCATTGGGCTCATGCTCTTGAGAGCCTGATGCGATGCTGATCAATTGATGACCTGAAGACGAAGACTGACTTTGTTACTGATTCATACCATGGATAGGTAGCTATGACAATGTGACTGAATTACCTTTTGTGCCTTTTCTCTCTAGGTACCAACGGCGCTGTCAAAATAGTTTTTCTCTTAGTTAGATGTTTTCCAAATTCATGTTCTAAACTGTTTTTGCTTAAAGTCCCACATGCTAATGCCAATCTAGACTAGATGAGGTTGCTATTCTGAGACGTTGACATATACAGTGACAAATGATTGACGGACTGATTTGCTGAACTCTGCTACTCATGTTGACATATTCACCTTTGTTGGCTTCTGCTGCAGCATTAGAATGCATGTTTTCTCAAGTTCTGATTAGATTATGTTATCGGTGGTGACTAATGAATTAATCTTGAGTTGATTGAATAAAGTTTCAATTAATCTCATGAATTAGTATTGTAACCAGTAGGAAATAAAATTGCTAAAACGTATATTGAGTTGTGGTTATTCATGAAATGTTTGACGCTATTAGCTGTTGATTAATGACTTGCTTAATGATTATTGATTTGTGTATTAATTGTTGATGGACATTGGTTACTACATAACTAGGATATTTCATGCAAATCAAAAGGTTCATCGACCTATGCGCGCCTCCTTGTAAGTTTACTTATTAAGGACCGGGCGCGCTAGCAATGCTAACAGGTAATCATCACCATTTTGGCAGGAGCATACTCCCCTCGTTTCCAGACCTCCTAAAACAGTATATCTGGTAGGGAAATGCTACAAAACAAAGTACTCTTGAGCTTGAAAGCTGGATCATGTCTACACCCAAATAGCGAATTTTTCAGTTATAAAATTGGTGACCGAACAACACTACCTGACATCTTCCATCCCTACAAGAACATCATTTGACGATTGAGAGCACTTGTCCTTCACCACACTTAAAACTCCCTCTGCCAATAGGAACGGGAACCCAAATCCTGTCACAATCTGGAAGAATTGCTCAAGGGTCTCAAATAGATCGTTTTGCAGTGTATAAAAGAGCCTGGGGAGGCCCCCATCTTAAGGAGGGTGGCCAGGACCATTGTTGAAGTTGGGTGTTAATTCATTCTAACCATGAAGATTATTTTAGATTGTTTCCAAAAGTGGAAATATATCAGATTCCCAGCCTACTACTGCGTCACACACAATTTGAACTGACAGATATGCAAAGTGGGTGAATTTACCATGGAAACCAGTTAGCGAATCTATTGTTAATCGCCAACGATGAGCTGAAAAGAGTACGGTCTTGTCCCTGTTAACAGACCAGAGGATCCTCAAAGACACCTAGAAACTCCATAATACACCAGCTCTACCTTTGTGGTAACACACAAGCAGAACATGTCACAGTCATAGAGTAGGACTTTGTCATCTTGAAGACCTTCCTAAACAAAGGCATGCGCTAGGGAACCTCAGTGGATCGATTCCACAATGGGTTCTATTGCTAGGCAAACACCATCAGCGAAAGAAGATACTCTTGATCAGTCCCCTTGCCAGTGGGGAAAGGTTGGAAAAGCTTTGATTTGCCCACAACCTTTCGCTTGTGTCAGCATATAGGACAAACACAACACCCTTTTGGCTAGGGAAAACTAAAAGTCTACTGACCTTCATCAGTCAATTTGCCAGGGTCCTCGTGAGAACCTATGACTCAACATTAATGAGAGATGGTGACCAAGGATACCTGTCAGGCAGGCACACTGTTGGGGATCACCGCTGTCTTTGAGTCATCAATGTGAACCCCTGCCTCAGCCACGTCACTTAACATGCCCAGAGGTATGTAATGATTAGACTAGCCAAACATTTAAATACCTCATCTGGGAGCCTGTTGGCAGAGGAGTTCTCCCTGGCTGTACGGTCTTCAGGGACACAGAGTGCTCTTCTAGAAGAAATGTGTTATGCATATGAAAAATGCACTATAATCATTTGTTTCTTTCCTAATTGGCAATGTTGAAAAACAATTTGCATAATTTGTTTCCAGTGTTAAATGTTGGGAGCGTTTCCATCATTCCATACAATATTTTCTAATATAACTACATGTGGCAGCCTTAAAGGCACTAGCTAGGTGTGCAAAGTTCCTGCTTTGTCTTGTTCAAATCATTTGACCGCAAGAAACAAAGATTCAGTCGGTCCTTGTGGATGAAGAATCTGGATTGATGAGTCCTGCATACATCGACTTGAAGCTTTGCCCTGCTCGAGGATTTTACGCTTAAAAGTCTAAAACAAGAGGAAAAATAACTGTCGGCAAAGGGAGCGAAATGGCCCATCAATGAAATAAATAAATTCAATAGCTATGATTTTCAAGGTTGTCTCGCCTAGTACTTTTGTTGTCAAAATTCACAACGTCACCATGAACACAATGCCCTGCATCCAACCTCACGGAGTCCTCCTAGGCCATCAGCCCTTCTTTGCCTGCTGGAAGATTTAGAGGTCCCACATAAAAGATTTGAGGCCTCATTATGACCCTGGCGGCCGGCGGTAAGCTGGCGATAACACAGACAACAGGCTGGTGGTGTTCCGCCAGCTATTATGACCGTGGCGCAATAGCCACGGCCATACCGCCGGCCCCTGCACTAAACCGCCAGGCTTTCGCCTGGCAGTCATAATCCCCAGGGCAGCGGTGCCCTGGGGATTATGAGTCCCCGACCGCCAACCTGGCCACGGCGGTAAACACTGCCATGGAAAGCCTGGTGGTAAGGGGGACTTGGGGTGCCCCTGGGGGCCGCTGCACTGCCGATGCACTTGGCATGGGCAATGCAGGGGCCCCCAGGCACAGCCCTGTCACGCATTTCACTGCCCGAATTTCAGGCAGTGAAATGTGCGACAGGTGCTACTGCACCCGCTGCACATCTATTATGAGCCGGCTGCAATGTTGATGTGACTTTTCCGCTGGGCCAGTGGACAGTAACACTGTTAC
Organism: Pleurodeles waltl; assembly: GCF_031143425.1. Classification (NCBI taxonomy): domain Eukaryota; kingdom Metazoa; phylum Chordata; class Amphibia; order Caudata; family Salamandridae; genus Pleurodeles; species Pleurodeles waltl. The sequence continues at coordinate 685,078,657 of NC_090446.1, forward strand.
TGTCCGCTGGCCCAGCGGAAAAGTCATAATAGGGAGCCAGAAATACCGCCATCACTGGGGGTATTCTGGCTCCCGCAGTCTCGGCGGTCTCAAAAGAGGGCCTAAATGCAAAGAATGTCACTGGGAAAGATGTCCAAGAGATCCAAATGATGAAAGGACCTTGGTCGCAACTGATATTAAGTTGATTCTGCTCTGACTCTTTAGTGCCAAAAGTTAGGGAAGCAATGGAATCCCAAATTCAGTATATCTCAGGCTCATGGAACTCTCACAGGCTACATCATGATGCCAATCCCTGCTGAAAAAATTCACCTTCCGTTTAAAAAGAATACAGGTACACAGAGTATGGCAGGTTGATGGATGTCATCACCCTGATCATGGTAGTTGACAACTTATTACACTTGAGATCCCTCAAAGTCAGTGGGGATCGTTTTGGTATAAGTGCTCCCACAAATGTATCAGGAGCACAATTTGCAAAACTGAAATGCTGATCATGGAAGCCGATGTGCATTATTTTTTACTTTGAGGAAACAATATATCAATTGCCCTGATGGGTAGTGAGCTTCCCTTCGTGCCTGGGGGGGGGGGAGGTTCTTCTTTATTCTGTCTGGGTCCAGAACATACATAATATGCATTGGGAGACCATCCTAACTAGGGCATCACCTAATGGGTGAAGACCATTATAGCTTTGGCAGTCAATTAGATCTTTCACCACCTTTAAATGAGTCAAGGGAAACATAAGTCTGGTAGGGTAGGAGAGCCACCTATGTATGCTGCTTCTTCTATACCACTCTACAAAATGATCATCTAATTCTAAAGGTAAAAGTGTGGTTCAGCATGTACAACTAGACCTTACCCTTCCCATGCACCATTGATGTCACCCTGAAAAGACACCAAGGACCCTGTCACCCAGATCCCATAAACTATCAATGAATTTTACCTCTATCTCATATTTTATGGGCACCTTTTGACATTTACTTCGAAAAACGAATACTTTCTAAATACTCTAACAAATTAAACTCATTTTATCTTTATTGGAATGGAATTCTACCTTTTTAGTTCTTGACCTTAATGTTGTTTTGGTGCTGCTTACATATTTCTCTAACATTTTTCTCTGAGAGAAGCCTTTTGGTTGAACAATAGCTACACGTATTCTGATTGAAACCTCCTCTTTCCTTCTTAGAAAGTGTTGTACCTATTTTTGAGAAAGCAAACTCTTGTTTTCCCCTAGTTCATAATAGACAGTTTTATAGACAGGGTCCTTATGTTGGAAAATGGGTTATTTGTAAGGGCAGGTAGGTACAGACACTTAGCAATAGGCCACTAACCTCCACTTAGGTCCAGTTAGGTCTCAGTAAATTAAACCCAGCTCAACCCTTGGTAGCTTGGCAACGAGCGACAAGGCTTAACTTAGGAGACAGAGTGTAAAGCATTCAAATATCACAAAACAGTAATTAAATAAAACACAGGAAAAAGTTTAAAAATTCCAAACCAATTTATAAAAATAGATTATATTTTTATCTTTAAAATGACATAGAAACGAATAAAATTGGATAAGGGGAACCGGAGATATGAATTTTTAAAGAATTATTGTTTTTTAGCACCTAGAAACAAAAAGCGCCAATCGGGTCATCTGGTTGCACCTCGACCGGGACAAAGTCAAAGTTTAAGGCCGACCGCAATGGAGCCCTGCTCGGCTTCAGCTCGCAGGAGGCCTCGGTCAAAAGTTTACCTTCGGACTTAGTCTCTTTTCTGAAGATTTTCTTCAGCGGGACGAACCTGCCAGTCCAATCTGACCTCCTGCAACTCTTCTCCGGATACACGTTGCGGTAACCCTCATGAAGATTTTTACCTTCGGACTTAGAGGGTCATTCTGACCCTGGCGGCCTGTGACCGCCAGGGTCACCGACCACGGGAGCACTGCCAACAGGCTGGCGGTGCTCCCGAGGGCATTCTGACCGCGGCGGTTCAGCCGCGGTCAGAAAGGGTAAACCGGCGGTCTCCCGCCGGTTTACCGCTGCCCCATTGAATCCTCCATGGCGGCGGAGCGTGCTCCGCCGCCATGGGGATTCAGACACCCCCTACCGCCATCCTGTTCATGGCGGGAAACCCGCCATGAACAGGATGGCGGTAGGGGGTGCCGCGGGGCCCCTGGGGGCCCCTGCAGTGCCAATGGCATGGGCACTGCAGGGGCCCCCGTAAGAGGGCCCCGCAAAGTATTACAGTGTCTGCTTTGCAGCTGCACCCGTCGCACCCCTGCAACTACGCCGGCTCAATTCTGAGCCGGCGTCCTCGTTGCAGGGGCATTTCTGCTGGGCCGGCGGGCGCTCTTTCGGAGAGCACCCGCCGGCCCAGCGGAAATGTTTAAATGGCCGCCGCGGTCTTTTGACCGCGGTGCAGTCATTTCACGGCGGTACCTTGGCGGACGGCCTCCGCAAAGCAGACAGTAAAAATCCTAATGGGGTCCTGTTAAGGGGCCCCACAACACCCGTTCCCACCATCCTGGTTCTGGCGGTGTAAACCGCCAGAAACAGGCTGGCGGGAAGGGGGTCGGAATCCCCATGGCGGCGCTGCAAGCAGCGCCGCCATGGAGGGTTCTCTGGGCCAGGGGTAATCCGGCGGGAAACCGCCGGATCCCCTTTTCTGACCGCGGCTTTACCGCCGCGGTCAGAATAGCCCTGGAAGCACCGCCAGCCTGTTGGCGGTGCTTCCGTTGCCCTCCGCCCTGGCGGTCATAGACCGCCAGGGTTGGAATGAGGACCTTAGTCTCTTTTTCAGAGATTTTCTTCAGAGGGACGGACCTGCAAATCAGGCTGGGTCGCGGGTGAGGCAAGCCGGCTAGAGTTGCCGTGGCGGGTCAGTCCCTCTATCGAGCTTTTTTTCAAAAGTTCTCCAAACTTCTCAAAACTTCTGGGGCTTCCCCCAGATGTTCTTTTAAGGTTCTTTTGGGGTCTACAGCTTACCCCAAGGGTCCAGAAGCTCTGAGATGATCCTTGGGGGTGCGGACTACAACTCCCAGAATGCACCTGGTGCAAACTCCTTTTTGGCCACTGGACAGTGGTCAGCTGGTCAGGTTCTTCAGGAGTTGGTGCAGGGGACTCTGGTTAGCAATTTTTCACCTGTAGCAAACAGGGAGTCCCTCCTTGAACCAGTTGAAACCAGGCAAAGTCCTTCTTGCGGTAAAGCCCAAGTGTGCAGCTGGTGCAGTCCTTCTGAGTGCAGGTTCCAGGTGCAGGCCAGGGGTCCAGCAGGGCAGTCCTTCATCTCCTTTGGTTCTTCCTTGTTAGAATCTGATGGGGATCTGAGGTGTGGGTGCAGGTCTGCCAGTTTTATCCTTGCTCCTGGGTGAAAAACAGGGGGGCCCTGATTCTTCAATCAGGTGCAGGGTCCTTCCCCTTGTGATGACCACTTCCTGGGAAGTGTGGCAAAAATCAATCCCAGGAGGCAACATTCTTCAAAAATCCATCATGGCTGAATCTGATTTTTGGAGGTTACATCTGGCTGAGCCCACCTACTGGTGTGGCTACAAATGATAAACACACCCCTCTCCTAATCTAATCAAGGGGGTACCTAGTTGTCAGGGGTTACAGGATGTGGGGGTGTTGCTGGGTTGCTCCAAATGTCCTTCTCCGCCTTTGAAGACCAGTTTGGCACTTCTTGCCTCACCATCTGCTGAGGGGAAATTCCCTCCCACAGGCACATCTCTTTGGCCGCTTCACAACTCATCAAGGCAGCCTGGCCAGGCTGCCAGAGGCTGGCCAATCAGAGCACAGCAGCAGAAACAATGCAGGGCTGAAATTGGCAACTTTTCAGGTAAAGTTTAAAACTTTTTACCTGAACAAGTTATATTAACTGGAAGTTGTGGGATTTATTATAACAATTGATTTGATACCAAACTCTTGGTATCCATTACTTAAGGGGACTTTTAAAATTAAAATAAAGTCTCCTCATTCTAGCCTATGGAGGCCATTCACTACAATGAGGGAAAAACAAATTTGGCTGCTTTTACCTCACCATGGCTTATAAAACTATTTTTATAAGGTCCCTGCTTATAGTTACATGGCACCCAGCCCTAGGGGCACATAGGGCACACCTTAGGGGCGACTTATATGTAAAAATAAGGTAGTTTAAGACTTTGGAACTAGTTTTAATTCCAAAGTCGAATGTGCAAATAACTTTAATTTAAAAGCAGCCAGCAAGGCAGGCCTGCCTTTAAAATGACACCGGGCACCTCAGCAGTGCACCTATGGGTGCACTACCTATGCTGGGGTCCCTAAACCTACATGCCCTGCCATGTACTAGGGACTTATAGGTAGGTTAACTTAGCCAATTATAATTAGCCCAATCTGCATATTGATTCTACACAGAGCACAGGCCCTGGGACTGGTTAGCAGTACCCAGGGCACCCTCAGAGTCAGGAAAACACCCGCAAAAAGTGGAAAATGGGGGCAAAAAGTTAGGGGGCCTCTGCAATCAGCCATGTTTTCTCACACCTTATTAGAGCTAGACTGATAACACTGAACACTGCAGCTGTATAATCTTGCCCAGATATACATCCACTCTCAATTGCTTTTCGCATGCATCAACCCTGACAGGAAATTTCAACTCAGAATAATTATTTATTTATTTGTTCCACTGATGAGGTTTCTTAAAGTTCTGTCATTATAGTCTTCTTTACACTGAAATCGACACCCTAACACTTAGAGCTGAAGTGAGACCACCAATTCCACTCAACAGCTAGAAGTGCACGTGTTTGAACCACAACTGCTTGAGGTTAAATTTGAACTTGCGGCATTGCTACTCAGGTGTTTTAATTAGAAATTATTAATGAGTGTTTATGTATTTTCAATAATGAGTTTCTATCGAAAATGAATAACTTAGAAAAATAATGCACGCATTTGAAAATGTGACCTCGAAGAATGGCCATCAATGTTCACGAAATGTAGAAAATAATGATTAATACTCATGAAATATTTAAAATGTACTAGACTAATGTATTAATATGTCATATTAAGGGTTATGAAGTATGATCTAGCTTTATTAATTGTAGGCCTTAACTTAGCGAGTGTCTTGGCCTATTTTGCCAGGCCTCATGCAGTAGCTGTATTTCTTAGAGGTTAATAAAAAGTTGCTCACCGAGTGAATTAAACTGTGAAATGTCCATTGTCTTGTTAAAAGTGCTTAACAAAAGCTTTTTGTGAGAACTGACTGCAAGGAGATGATGTTCCCGTTAGTGTAACATTTTAGATGTAATGCGTGTGAGACTGACTTTCCCAGGACGAGAACAATGAAGATACTGACTGGAGCTGAAGATGCAACAATATTGTTACCTGACGAGCCGGACGATGAGAACATCGTAAGGCGGACCAATCAACTGCATGTGAATAGTGAAATATTTGGTATAGAAATATTATAGGATAAAGTATGAACGTACAATTAACTGACCAATAGGGAATAAGGGGATAGTTTAGGTGACTTTGATATAACAGCGCGACAGAGGAAAATTATTCAGATTTGAGACTTGAGATGCAGATCTGGAGAGACTTATTGAGAACTAGAGAGACTTGAGAGACAAGACTTTGGAGAGGTTGCATTTCTTCAGCCGCTTTGGACAACCAGTATTGTTTTTATATGTGTTTCATTTGATTTTGAGATTAATCTATATGACTTTAGCATTGTTAATATAGGGAAATAAACTTCTTAAACTTTTATTAAAGGTGTGGCTATTCCTGGCTGAAAGCTCATGGTGTGTGACATTTACTGACTCCATTTATTATTAATTTTATTGATTGCAAATGATTATTTTGTATTGATTATTGATTTATGTACTGGAGCTATGGTAAGAACTTCTTAATTATGAGTCAAAAGATTCATCGACCTATTTGCGTCCTCTTGTAAGTTTACTTATTAAGGTCTGACGCTCTAACAGCATAGAGGTCGAAGACTCTTAACACACAGGACAGAGTGTTATGTCTTTACATGGTCATGTCTTTAGTCATTCACTCAACAGGTTTAACTGAATTGAATTAATTTAATTCCATTCTATTCCCCAATCCCGACATTTGAACAATGCAACTATCCAGTGTTAAGTAACTGAGCCCCTTAATTCTTGAGCCACCCAGTTCTTCCTTCTTGAGTCATTCTGTTGCCTGGTGTAGGACCATGCAATATCAGAAATTAGAATGTGGGTGTCTTTCCCACTGGTTCTGGAGAGGGTATCGTGCCCTGTGCTTGACACTGGGGAGAGATGGGCATGTGGGTGTCTTGCCTACTGATTCTGGAGGTGGCATCGTGCCCTGTACTTGATCTGGGGAGTGCAAGGTCACAGTATCTCAGATGGGTGTCATACCCACTGGCCTTGAAGGGGGAAGGCTGCACAGCAGCCCATGGAGGCAGGATTACATACCGTCCGCCGGCGGTGATGGCTGCACAATGGTGGTGGTGCTGCTGGTGGGGGGAGGCTCCTGCCCATCTCCTGCAACCTCAGAGGGCTGCACAGTGGTGGTGGTGCTGCTGGGGGGGGGGGGGGGTTCCTGCCTATCCCCTGCAACCTCAGACGGCTGCACAGTGGTGGTAGTGCTGCTGGTGGGGGGAGGCTCTTGCTCATCCTCTGCAACTTCGGACGGCTGCACAGCGGTGGTGGTGCTGCTGGGGGGGAGTCTCCTGCCCATCTCCTGCAACCTGGGATGGGTATGGCACCACAGCCATGGTTGGTGGTGAGGGCTCCATCACAGTTCCTGCCCCAGGCCCCTTGGTCTTCTTGCCCGCTGGTGCAGTCTCCTTGGTCTTCCTGTCAGCTGGGGCAGGCTCTTTGGTCTTCCTGGCAGCTGGGGCAGGCTCCTTTCTCTTCTTGCCTGCTGGTGCAGGCTTCTTTGTCTTCCTGGCAGCTGGGGCAGGCTCCTTTCACTTCTTGCTTGCTGGGGCAGGCTCCTTGGTCTTCCTGGCAGCTGGGGCAGGCGCCTTTCCCTTCTTGCCTGTTGGTGCAGGCTCCTTGGTCTCTCTGGCAGATGGGGCAGGCTCCTTTCCCATCTTGCATGCTGGTACAGGCTCCTTTGTCTTGCTGGCAGCTGGGGCAGGCTCCTTTCCATTCTTGCCTTCTGGGGCAGGCTCCTTGGTCTTCCTGGCATCTGGGGCAGGCACCTTTCCATTCTTGCCTGCTGGTCCAGGCTCCTGTGTCTTTCTGGCAGCTGGAGCAGGCTACTTTCCCTTGAGGCTGCCTGGTGCAGGCTCCTTCACTTTCAGGACATGTGGCCTGGATCCTTTTCCACCACAAGTGGGTGAGGTGACGACTGGGCCTGTGGACTGTGTGGCTGAGGTGCTTGGTGGGGTTCTTTCTACCATGCCCATATGTGCAGGACAGGGGTAGGAGTAGGAAAGAGGCCAATGGTGGATAGGAACAGTTTTTTAGTGACATTAGGGTGGGAAGAGGGAGAAGGAATGGGAGTGGAGGAAGAGGGAGTGGTTGTTGGAGGTGTCTGTCTGCTGCTTTTGGGTGCAGGTGCATGGCCTGTATTCTATTGTGAGGTGGATAGATGTTAGGGGTCTGAGTGCTTGCGTTTGTGTACCTTAGGAGGGGGGGCAGACACAGTGGAAGAGGACACAGTGGACATGTGTATGGCTGCTGTGGAGGTGTCTGCCAGTGAGGTGTGTGTTCTGCTTGGTGTGGTGACGATGCTGATAGTGGATGATGATGTAGTGCATGCAGGTGTGGACGGAACTGGGTGGGAGGTGGTGGAGGAGGGGAAGACAGTGGAAATAGTGGATGCTGGTGTGTCTGCATCTGGATGGTGTTTGCATGAGTGCCTGTGGGATGAAGTGTGGTGCTTGTGTTTGCCTGTACCACTCTTGTGTGTTGTCTTGTGTGCATGCTCGTCTGCCTGTGTGCATGGGATGGATTGCGTTTGAGGAGAATGGGACTGGGCAGTTGAAGTTGGAGGGGGGAGGGTAGAAACAGGAACAATGGCTGCCATCAGAGACGAGGCCAGAGCTTGGATCGATCTCTGTTGGGCCACCAATCGAGTGTGAATGCCCTCTAAGAATGCATCAGTTTGTTGCATGTGGGCTTCTAGCCCCTGGATGGCATTCACAATGGTTGACTGCCCTATAGAGATGGATCTCAGGAGGTCAATGGCCTCCTCACTCAGGGCAGCAGGGCTAACTGGGGCAAGGTCTGAGGTGCCTGGGGTGAAGGAGATGCCGACCTCCTGGGTGAGCAGGCACGGGAATCTCACTGAGGGGCTGCTGGGAGGGCGGTGCTGGTACGGGGCTGGCGTATGTACCTGTAGCTGGGGTGGTCACAGAAGTATCCACCACCACCAGGGAGCTTCCATCTGAGGAGGTATCTGTGGCAGAACTGTCCCCTCCAGTCTCTGCCGTGGTGCTCCCCTCGCCCTCCGTCCCACTGGTGCCCTCAGCGTCAGTGGACTCTGCCTCCACATGGGACAGATGGACACCATTTCAGGGGGGTCAGGCCCTGGAAAATTGCTGCATCACTGGTGACATTAGGACATACTGGAAAAATCACACTGACCCATTACAAGTTAACAGCATGCAAAGTTCTGTTGTAGCTTCATTTTTCAGTTTGTGACCGGCTCCTCACTCTTTTGCGCCATAGATTTCTACCGCTGCGGATGAATAGGAGATGGAGAAATACGCCTGTGTACAGACCCCTGTTGGACTTGGCAACACAGGAGGACAGGCACATTATCCTCACCCATAGACTTGACAGGGCACAATCACAGAGCTGTGTGCCCAATTGGAGTCTGACCTGATATCTGCTATCCGTCACCCCACTGGGATCCCCCTCTTGTGCAAGTTCTATCAGTGCTACATTTCCTGGCAACTGGTTCTTTCCAAGTGACAGTGGGCTTGGCAGCAGGAGTATCACAGCCAATGTTCTCAATAGTGCTGACAAGAGTGTTGTCTGCCGTGATTAAACACATGTGCAGCTACATTGTTTTCTCCCAGGTTGAAGATTTGGCCACAGTGAAGGCCAAGTTCTATGCAATGGGGCATATCCCACACATAATTCCATTTGTCCCACCGGCAGAAGTCACCATGTGTTCAGAAATCGTAAGAGTTTCCACTCTATGAATGTACAGATGGTATGCTTGGCCGACCAGTACTTCTTCCACGTCAATCCTAATTATCCTGGGTCGGTGCATGATGCCTTTGTCCTGAGGAACAAAAGCATCCCAATGTGATGGGCCAACTACAGAGGCACAGGGTGTGGCTAACAGGTGAGCATTGGTTCCCACCCAGTAGATGTTGGCGTATGGGTATGGTATGGGCCATATGGGATAGTGTGTAGCTAAATGTTGTCCCTTAATATTTCAGGTGACTCTGGTTATCCCAACCTCTCATGGCTGCTGACCCCTGCGAGGAATGCCAGGACAGAAGAACATTATAATGAGGTCCATGGGTGAACCAGGAGGATAATTGAAAGGACCTTTGGCCTCCTGAAGGCCAGGTTCCGGTGCCTTCATCTGACAGGTGGATCCCTGTGCTACTCACCCAAGAAGGTCTGCCAGACAGTGGTAGCATGCTGCATGTTGCATAACCTGGCCCAAAGACGCCGTGTCCCATTCCTGCAGGAGGAGGAGGCTAGAGATGCCCATGTGCCAGCAGTGGACCCTGTGGACAGTGAGGATGAGGAGGCAGAGGATGAGGATGAGGACATCAGAACATCTGTGGTCAGACAATACTTCCAGTGACACACAGGTAGGACAGTGTTACTTCACATTTCAATGACATTTGTTTTAATTTCTGTGGCACTGGCATGCTGATATTGAATCAATCAATCAATCAGTACACACACGTGAGGGTCTCAAGGCGCTCAGGGGAGGGGGGTGCTGCTACTGCTCGAACAGCCATGTTTTGAGAAGCCTCCTGAATGTCAGCAGGTCTTTGGTCCGTCATAGGTACAATGGGAGGGTGTTCCAGGTCTTGGCAGCGAGGTGGAAGAAGGATCGGCCTCCGGTGGGTGAGGTCGGCTGAGCGGAGCTGGCGGTATAGGGTGTAGAAGGTGAGTCATCTGTTGAGATAGCTTGGACCGGTGTTGTGGATTGCCTTGTGTGCGTGGGTGAGGAGATTGAAGGTTATCCTTTTGTTGATGGGGAGCCAGTGTAGGACTCTCAGGTGGGGAGTGATGTGGCTGTGGCGGGGTACATCGGGGATCAGGCGTGCAGAGGCGTTTTGTATACGTTGCAGTAGTTTGAGGGGTTTGGCCGGGGCTTCTGCGTAGAGGGCGTTTCCATACTCAAGTCTTCTGCTGACGAGGGCCTGGGTGACTATTTTTCTTGTTTCTGTGGGGATCCACTTGCGGAGCATGCAGTGGATGTTGAAGCAGGAGGAGGAGATGGCGTTGACTTGCTTGGTCATGGAGAGTGTTGAGTCGAGAATGACGCCCAGGTTGCGTGCGTGGTCAGTGGGTGTCAGGCTGCTCCTAGTGCGGAAGGCCACCAGGAGTCGTCCCAGGCTGAGGGGTTGGCACCGAGGATGAGGACCTCCGTCTTATCCGAGTTCAGCTTCAGTCTGCTGTTCTTCATCGGTTCAGCGACGGCCCTCATTCCTTCGTGGAGGTTGGATTTGGCAGTGAGGGGGTCCTTGGTGAGGGAGAGGATCACTTGGGTGTCGTCGGCGCAGGAGATGATGTTGAGGTTGTGCAGCTGGGTGATGTGGGCGAGCTGGCCAGGTAGACACTGAACAGAGTTGAGCTGAGGGACGATCCTTGGGGTACGCCGCAGATGATCTTGGAGGCTTCAAATCGGAATGGGGGAGGCGGACGCTCTGGGTTCTGCCGAAGAGGAAGGAGGTGGTCCAATCCAGAGCTTTATCCCTGATCCCTGCATTGTGGAGGCGTGCGCGTAGGGTTCGGTGGCAGACGGTGTCGAAGGCGGCAGAGAGGTCCAGGAAGATGAGGTCCACGATTTCACCATTGTCAAGCAGGGACCTGATGTCATCGGTGGCAGGAATGAGGGCAGTTTCGGTACTGTGGTTGCTGCGGTACCCTGACTGGGATGGTTCCAGGATGTTGTTCTCTTCGAGGTAGTGGGTCAGTTGTCTGTTGATGATTTTCTCAATGACTTTCCCCGGGAAAGGGAGCAGGGAGATGGGACGGAAATTCTTGAGGTCTCTCGGGTCTGCCTTGGGTTTCTTGAGTAGGGCGTTGATCTCGGTGTGCTTCCAGCTCTCAGGGAAGGTCGAGGTGTGGAAGGAGATGTTGATGATTTTGCGGAGGTGGGGTGCGATGATGGTGCTGGCTTTGTTGAAGATGAGGTGTGGGCATGGGTCAGACGGAGAGCCAGAGTGGATAGTGCTCATGGTATTGATGGTGTCGTCTACATTTACGTTGGCCCAGATGACCAAGTGGTTGTGGTCAATGGTTGGTGGAGAGTCTGAGGTGTCAGTGGTTGTCAGGGTGGTCTGGTTCTTGAAGCTGTCATGGATGTCAGTGATCTTGTGGTTGTAGAAGGTGGCGAGGTAGTCACACAGGTCTTGCAACGGTGGGATGTCATTGGTGTTGGAGCTGGGGTTGGAGAGCTCCTTCACGATGTGGAAGAGCTCCTTGCTGTTGTGTGCATTGTTGTCAAGGCGGTCTTTGAAGGAGGTCCTTTTGACAAATCTGATGAGGTGTTGGTGTTTGCAGATGGCGTTCTTGAAGGCTGCATGGCTGTCCAGTGTCTGTTCACGGACTCTTCTCCAGCCTCTGGCAGGTTTGCTTGGAGGCTTGGAGGTCTGGGGTGAACCAGCTGGCTCTCTTGCCGGCACCTCTGTTGGAGGGTTTCTTGAGCGGGGCGAGGGTGTTGGCGCAGTCGTCGATCCAGCACCTGTGGTTGCAGGCTGCGAGGTTGAGGTCTGTGGGTTCGGCGGGCGGGTTTCGGGCGAGGCTGGTGTTCAGCTGGTCTTTGCTGAATTTGCTCCAGCTGCGGCCGGGGATCTGTTGGGTGTGGTGGTGCGAGGTGGGTTTCCAGAAGGTGAAGTGGATGCAGTGGTGGTAGGTCCAGGGGAGTTCGGTGGTGTGGCTGAAGGTGACATGGGAGTTTGTAGAGAAGACGGGGTCCAGCATGTGTCCGGTGAAGTGGGTTGGTGTTGTGACAAGCTGTCTGATTCCGAGGGTGATGAGGTTGTCGATCAGGGTGGTGGAATTAGTGTTGTTGTTGTTCTCAAGGTGAAAGTTCAGGTCTCCGAGGAGGATGTAGTCTGAGGAGGCCAGGGCATGCCTGCTGACGAAGTCGGTGATGGAGTCGCAGAACTGAGGCCTTGGTCCGGGGAGTCTGTAGATGAGAGTTCCTCTAAGAAAGTTCCTCTAAGGGTGGTGATGGGGTTGGCATGGATCTGGAAGTGCAGGTGTTCAGCGGTGCTGAGGGTGTCATTAGTGGATGTCGTGACCCTGATGGTGTCCTTGTGGACTATGGCGATTCCGCTTCCGGCTCCGTTGGTGCGGTCCCTTCGGGTAATCTTGTAGCCGTCCAGAATGGCTATGGTGATGTTTGGGGCCGAGGAAGTGTTCATCCAGGTCTCCATCAGGAAGCTGACATCCGGGGTGGAGGTGTCAAGCAGGTCCCACAGTTCGACAGCGTGTTTGCGTGCAGAGAGGGTGTTCAGAAGGATGCATCGGAGGTGGCTGCGATCTGTCTCGCCGGGTAGTTTGGTGGTTTGGAGGCTGGTGAATCTGCAGTTCCGGCAGGTGAAGGGTCCTTGGGTCTGCTTCGGGGCGGCCAGGAAGCAGGTGTGTAATTGCCCAGTGTTGAGTGCAAGGAGGGTGCTGGCGGTGTAATGGCATTGGTCGTCGTAGCAGACGTGGGGACCAGGCACCGACGGCTGCGGACGGGCGCAGATTGGATTGCCTTATATTTCCCACCTCTATGCTCACTTACTTTTCCCTCTGGCAATTCATTTTGCAGATGTTGGTGACCTCACATATACTCCTGGTGTGAGCACTTCAGCCAGCTACAGATCATGAATCTATTCTCATTTTCTGTACAGTTGAATTGCAATGTTTGTACCTGTTTCAATGAATACATATTTGATATACATGACATACTCCAAACTTCTTTTTTTCTAAGGGTGTTTATTGAAGTGTCAAAATATAGAGGGGCAAGTGCAATGGCATGGGGTGATGATGGAGGAAAGTCCAGGGTATTGTTCCAGTCTGTTTGTAGCACAGGTGCATTGTCCAAGGGGACATAGGAAGGAGAGCAATGGCAGTTCAAGGTGGGCAGTGTGACTGAGTGGGACACAAGGGTGACAATCAGGAGAGTCTCATTTTCTGGCGGGGTCTTGGCAAGTGTCTCTGGCTTCTGTCTGAATCACAGAGAACATTTGCGGGTGGTTCTTCTTCTGCAGGAGGAGGGGTGCTGGTGGCCTGTGAGTCCTGTGGCACTCCTGTTCACTAGCGGTAGCGGAGGTGGAAGGCTGTTCAGATGTCTGGCTGGGCCAGGTAGGTCATCCAGATCCTGAGGACCAGAGTTGCTGTCATCAATGTGGGTCTCTTCTGTTGGGGGACTGGATAGTGCTGGCACCTCCTCTCCGCTGGCATTGGCTGGGGTACCTGTGGGGATGTAAATGATGTGTTATGGTTTCTGTGTCTGACATATTGTGCATCCGTGGCTTGCCCTCTTTGGTTTTATTTGCCCTGGCAGCTCTCACTTGTGTATGTTGGTGTATGGTGGGATGATTAGTTCTCTATAGTTTGCATGATTTAGTGATGAGTGTCCATGCAGAGCTGTGAGGGGTGTCCATGCATTGGTAGAGCATGTAGCGCTTGGCATTGGGTTGAGTGAGATGTGATGGTGAGATGTGTGGGAAGTGGTGGAGTGATGGGAGTGAGGGTGAGGTGGAGGTATGTGATGGCATGCAGGTAGGGGGGTGATAGAAGTAGAGAGTTGGCTTACCAGATTCCAGTCCTACTCCTGCCAGGCCTTCACGATGCAGGATTGCCAAGACTTGCTCCTCCCATGCTGTTAGTTGTGGGGGAGGAGGTGGGGGTCCACCGCCAGTCCTCTGTACAGCTAGCTGATGTCTTGCTGCAATGGAACGTACCTTCCCCCGTAGGTAGTTCCACTTCTTCCTGATGTCATCCCTAGTTCTTGGGTGCTGTCCCATGGCGTTGACCATGTCCACGATTCTCCGCCATAGCTCCATCTTCCTAGATATCGATATCTGCTGCACCTGTGCTCCAAATAGCTGTGGCTCTACCCTGAAGATTTCCTCCACCATGACCCTTAGCTTGTCCTCTGTGAAACGGCGGTGTCTTTGTGGTGCCATGGGTGCTGTGTGAGGTGTGTAGGTGAGGGTGTGTTGGGTAATGTGTTGGGTAATGTGTTGGGGTGTGTGATGTAGGGTGCATGAGTGGTGTATAGGTGTGTATTGTGTGTGGCTCTGGTTGTGTCCGTGGTCTTGATGTCTCTCTGCTGCCAATGGCTTGGAATGGTAAAGGGTTGTGGGTAATGTGGGATTGTGTTTTATAGGAGTGAGGTGTGTGTATGGGTGTCAGGTGTGTGTTTTTTTAATTGTCCAATGTGGTGTTGATTTGTCTGTGGGTGTCCATTTTCAGCGCAGCGGTATGTACCGCCAATGGTTTACCGCCATTGAATGTCCTCCTTGGTGATTCGTGAGTCAAAATGTGGTGGGCGTTGTTCTGTTGGCGTAACAATGTGGGTTTTGATACCGCTAGTTTATCACTGACCTTTGGTGTGGCGGATTTGTGTCTGTGGCTGAAGACCGACGGATTGGTGTGTGTGTGTCATAAAATGGTGAATGGATATCCGCCGCGGCGGTGGTAAGTTGGCGGCAGTCAGTGTGGTGGTAAGTGGGATTTACCACCAGTGTCATAATGAGAACCTTAGTGTTAGTGACTCTCACGTTGTCATTATTGTAACTGAAGAGCCACTGACCAGCCACTCATGTCCATCCACGAAGAAACGTGTCAAGGTATGTTCTTCCAGTCTGACAGTGAGTAAAAATGTCCTTCTATCCTGAGCTGTGTACTGGGCTGTTTACTGGTGGACATTCCCGATCATGACATCAATTAAAATCCCATTGTGAAGCCATGATGTTTCCTTTATCACATAGACGCACATTGCCATGTTGTTGTCATTTGTCCTGAAGGAGTTATATCACAACGCATTCCATTCAATATGTGACCCTCCCCTTGATCTCCTCAGTGCTTAAAAATGGTTACAGAACGAAAGGTCACAATTGATTGCAACCCTAGGATATCTATATTAACTCCCTGAAATTGAAAATCAGAATCTCTCTTTGATTGGGGACAGAGAAAAAAAGCTGAAAGCATCACCAAAGGTTATCTGGTTGCACAGGACCAGGTGAAAGTCACAAGTTAAGGCTGAGAGCAATGGACCACAAGTTGGAGACAGGGGTCAGGTTCTTCAGGAATTTCTGTATTTTTCAGCTGGAGGCCAGTTCGTTCAGTTTGCAGGTTGCAGGAGTACTCTCCGACACCAGCCAAAGCTCCAGGGCATAGGAAGACACCTCTCAGGGTCAGGACTCCAGCAGAGGTCCAGTTGGTGCTGGTGAGCTGGGCAGTTACAAAAGAGGCCTCTGGAAGCTTCTTGTGTCCCATTAGCTCAAACAGGAAGTCTGCAAACTAACCCTTGATGTCACTTCCGGTTTCCTGGGTTCAAGGCAAACAGGTCCAGTCTCCCTTTCTGCGACAGGAGGGCAGTCCTTCTTCTGAATCTTCCACAGGTCCAGGAGTATTCTAATGAGGGGTTCTGAGGGTGCCACTTTGACATCCTGTGCCAGCCTGTGTGTAGAGAGTCTCTGTCTTTCTCTACCCCTAAATTGGTTCTGGTCAGTTCTTTCCTTCCCCTGGGTTTGGCTCCAATCTATCCAAAGGCAGAAAGGGAAAAAGGCACAGGTGTGAGCTGCATTTGCCAGTGAGGTGTAAGCTGCATTTTCTAGCTACAGGGCAGGCAGCTTCAGAAATCAGGAAAGGGGTGGCAGAACCCTCAAGCTACCCCTTTAAAGATCAGAAAGGGTACAACCCCAAGGCCACCCTGGCAGGTATGGGGAACACCCTTCCAAACACCTGAGGACCTTTTGCTCACTGTCTAGAAGGAATACACATCACCCCACGAGAGAGCTATTTACCGCCATGTGATCCACAACACTGGCTGAGAGGCATATTTGGTTTAGTCAGGAAAATTGAAATTTTCTAAAGGTGGCATTTTTACGGAACAGTAACTTAAAATCTGACTTTACCATTGATGAGGATTTTAACCTACAATTCAAATTAGTGGAGCACGTATTTCTCTCTCTGCTCCAAAATTGAAGTTGTCACTTGTTAAGTTTTAAAGGGTAACCCAATGTTAGTCTATGGGAGTGGTAGTCTTGCTACAGTAAAAAATGACTTTAGAGGTTTTTCACTGTCAGAACATGTACAACATAAGCACACACACGACCTACTTATTACATGCCATGCAACCTGCCTTATGAGCCTTTGGGACCTACCTTGGGGGTGACTTATAAGTATGAAAAAGAAGGGTTAGGCCAAGCAAACAGTTTATTTTGTCAAGCTGAAATGGCAGTTTAGAACTGAACTCCAGGCTGCAGTGGCAGCCACTGCAGGGCTAGTGTAATAGGTTTCCATAATAAGTGCTGTAGCCCACTTGTAGCATTTAATTTACAGACCCTGGTACAGATAGTACCATTCACTAGGGACCTCTAAGTAAATTAAATGTACACCAATTGGGTGTACACCAATGTTACCATGTTTGGTTAGGAGAGCATCAGATCTAACACTGGTTAGCAGGAGTGAAGTACACAGGGTCTTAATGACAACAGAAAATGGATTCAGCAAGAAAATAGGGCAGTGAAGGCAAAAATCTCAGGGAATAGCTCACAAAACATTGTGATTTCCAACATGGACCCACCCGCTCAGCAGAAAGCAAGGAAAACTACCCATCTTCATTGGAGTTCTTATAGCATTGGCACAGTCAGTCATAAGTTAGAGTTCCACCATAAAGTCCATTCCCTAAAGTTGGTAGACCACCTCAACAGTTTTGGATTTTTACCCCTCATTTGCATCAGACATTGGAGGGGCCTGTGGTCTTTCTGAACCTGAAATGAGTAACAAATAAGTATGGTCTCAATGTCATCATTGTGCAGACCACTCAAAAACCCTCCCTTTCTATTGCACTCCACCTCTGTCCTCTGAAAAGTAGCCTTGTGCTGATGAAGACTATCAGTTTATTCAAACTTTTATTGTTTAGCTATGGGAGGACAGCCACAATACCATGCTCTCAAGCATTAGACTGCACTACCTATTCCTAAGAGAAATGGGGTGCCTTCAGTACTGGCGTTGTGCTCATGGCTTCTTTTTAGGGCATTTAAAATGCCTTCTGGCATACCTCCACCAAGGTCACCTTCTTGGTATGCTTTTTGGAAGTGAGCTCAGTTAAGGGAGCAACAATGGTGACATGCACCTTAGAAAATCTCATGTATTATTTGGTGAGGTCTGTAAAGGCTCTCACCTCAGTCTGGGTCTTAGGTTATTCCCAAGCCACAATGGTCTATATCTTGAGTGGGAGAGCCTGTACCTTGCCTCCACCAACTTGGTGACCTAAGTACAGAAATGAACTCTGCACTGTCTGGCACTTATTCTCAGTCATAGTATGATTTGTCTTTTGCAGGGCCTAAAGTACTGCTCGGAAGTGGTGCAGGTGGTAAACCTAGAAAGAGTTGAATGCATCAGGGTCATCTAGGTAGGCAGCACTGAAGTCCTTCGACCCAGCGATGGCCCGCATGACCAACCTCTGGAACTTGACAGTGGCATTCTTTAATCCTTGAAGACAGCAGTTTAAAATTAAAGTGGCCCTCTGGGTTGGAGAATGCTGACCTTTACTTGGCCCCATCGGTGAAGGCATTCTGCCAGTACCCTGATGTTAGGTCAAAAGTACTCAGGAACTTAGCAGCTCCCAACCAAATAATGAGCTTATCAGCTCTGGGGATTGTGTGATCATCAGTTGTAGTGGCTGACCTTAGGCCTGTAAAACCCCACAGAATAGCAATTATAGAGTGATGCCTGTTGGGGGATCCTTTGGTACCGATAAGACTAGGCTGAACCAGGGAGTACAGGAGGGCTCAAGCACACCCATCTTGAACACCTCATCCCTGAAAACTGGCTGGCATCTTGCCAGCTAGCCTGTAAATTGTGTTTTGACAGCCATGCTGTCCCACATTTCTCTTTCATAGGTACACCAATTGGTGAGCCCTGGGTTTGGTGGGAAAAGAGAGGGGAACTGTGCCAACAAGTGGCAACAGTCCCCCTGTTGTTCTGGGTTTTATGGTAGGGGAGTGACCAACTCCTTCCACTGTCACGTCTTGCTCCTTGGACGACCGGAGGACTTTTCGCATCCTGGAGTAATGCAGATTTACAGAAATTACTTCAATTACCCCAGATTAATCATAATTTTGCCTATGTCTAGACTTAATATAGACAGACATGAATTTAGTGCCAACAGACACAATCTCCTGGGAAACCTACTTGGGTGAATGACCACAGCAGTGGCCTGGCCATTGCAAATACAGTCAGAACACTCAGAGTAGTTACCTCAGGGTAGCAGGTGGCTACATGTTGCTTAGAGTCACTGTGGGATCCAGAGGCCCAACAATGTCTGTACACACCCTCTCAAAGGGTGTTGTTGCTACAGGGAATGGTACCAGGGGACCTTGTGCTTTGCCCCTGACTTCCCATTGACCAAACAGACTAAACAGGATCGGCAGAATGCATCATACTGCATTCTCATCCAGGGCAAATACAAGTGGGTTACCGGTCAGTCAAAGATTTTGGCCTGCCCCAAATCTTCTACCAGGTGGATGTCATGATAAAATTCCAGTAGGAACCCCTTCGACACTGATGGAATATCAAACTACTGGTTTCTCCAGGCTCAAGGCTCTTAGGCTTACTATACAAGAGACTGTTTTCCAAGAGATGAGCTGAACACCAAAGGTGTCAGTAGCTGCTTGGGCCTCAGACTGCTGCTGTAAGCTCTCAAGAGCAGGGCAGTCCTCCTTCATTTGCACAACTCTGTCGGGAATGGCTCCTTCAGTTTGCCACTCAGCCAACTGAAGTAGGTTCCCCAGGGCACCAATGTCTTCCTCTGTAGGTTCTGTGGCATCACCCTCAGGATGAGACTCATTCCTGACCATATGGATCTCAGGTGAGTGTGTCCCTGGCCCTTGCCCTTCTTTTTCTTGGCAAGTACCTGGGCCATTTTTCCTGGCTCCAGGGCTTTTTGGCTCTCATAATAGGCTGCCATGGACCACGTGGTCAGGTGCCCCAGGCAAACACAACATCACATGGTGTGATCCAGGTATTCCTGAACACACAGTCAACAGGCATGGCTGAACTCACAGCTACATTTAAGGAACCTGAGACCCCCCTCCTACATTCAAAGGAAACTAGAGCCATAGGTTAGTGGCTCACCTGGTTGTCTGCTGCCACAACCTGGTTGACTACACCAGGGACTACCTGCTTTGAGGACACCAGAACATGTCTAACAGTAGTCCTGTGTCTCTCAAAGCCTCCACCCTTCTGCCCATTGAGCCACTGGCTATACATTTTGGTTTTGTCAGAAATGTGACATGAAGACCATGACCCCAGCAGAGTTGTTAATGATTTTCAGAGCACTCTAGATATGGAGATTCAGCTCTACAGCTTAAAAGCACAATGAACTCTAGTGGTTGCTCATATTGTTACATCCTATGTGGCTTAAGCGGTATGATTTATTGACAGTCTATTGTTGACAGTTATTTTGTATGCACATTGTAGTGCTATTTTGTGCTTATATTGACATTTTCAAAATGCCACCCAGCTATTTCAATCTGCCTAATTTATATATTTTTTAATTAATGAGTAGTATTTAGTAATGTGTAATGTGTGTAATAAACAACCTTTTATGTTTTCAAAGAAATAAACATTGACTGGACAATTATCTATTGAGTGCTATTAAGGTTTACCAGCAATTGGCAATTACTAGCCCACAACACCTCCCCTGATTAGGCCTCTGACTACTCTGCTTCGCTACCCTGAGAGAATTAAGGGCTTCAATGGGATGCTTGGTTACCGAAAGGAGACAATTGTGAACCTATTTCTTGTGCAGGCCTCACATCCTGTACAGCTATCAAACCAATTTTTAACATGGGTCATTTCAGCCTTTTTCACACCACCTTCAGATTGTGTTTTTTTTATATTTTATTACTTTTGTATTTTGAATGCACATGTTTGAAAAAAAAAGAATTAAAAAAAAACATTGTAGGCTTGCTGCAGTTAGACATTTTTTGTTTGTCAATGTTTGTGCAGATAGGTTATAACCAAGAACCATGTGGTTGTAAACTCAAAGCTTAGCTATGGAAGATCAAATTGGGTTTCAATATTTTGGCTGACACAGGATTCTTGTGTTTTAAACCTCAGCATAATTTAGGGCCATGGTTTTCTTTCTGGCGTTTGACTTGCATCATGGTTTACTAATTCAACAGAGGCACAATTCACCGTTAGTGGATAAAATACAGCAACGTTCTTTGCTTAGGTGAACTTAAATATTACAGTCAGAGAATAACGGTAACTGTAGATTGTAACCATAAAGACCATGTGCAGTGGTCATACAATACATCTATGACAACCCTGAGATGGATCCAAACTGCTGACACAAAATCATTTATTTTAAAATGGAGAACTGAATTCCACTGTAATATAGACATCCTATTTCAACATGACATAAGGGTTATTTACAGCTCTTAGTAGTTGTACCTGGCAAAGAGGTATTAAATATCATCATCCTTTTTCTGCCCCTGCAGTGGCAAAAGCACACACTAGTAGCAGGATCCTGCCAGGGCTCCTGCAGTATTTCAGGAATAGTCTGAATGATTCAAGAGGCAGAAATGGTCACCTCGGTTGGAGACATCCTTCAAACCCAATGTGCATTCCAAGACCCAGAAATTGAGTAGGACCCAAATCATCTGAACAAGTTGCACTCAATGGTTCTGTAACACACTGAGAGGGATATAGAGGACATGTGGTCAGGGCAACTACAGCATAGGTATACAAGGGTACGATCCAATACACTGATTCAGGGGGTCAACAACTATTTAGAAAATGAAGTAATATTAGCAGATTATTAAAGTATATATATTTTGATCATATATATTTATGTACATGTGTATATATATATTTATTTATATATGTGTGTGTTTATGGCAGCGGGAGGGGGACACTAGCCCAAACCCACTTTTTTATACAAAAGGCCCCAGGACTTAACCCACCCAGGCGGCATTATAGCAATCAATGCTCCTTTTATTTCACGTCCGTAATATTTAAAAAAATGTTTTTTAACTCTGAGGGGGTCCCTTTGGTACCCCACCACCAGAGCTAAGGGTTCAGGACATTCGTACCCTGACCCCTTTTCTTTCTTTTTTCTTTTTTGGGACTCAGCTTCAGCCTAGTCCCAAGATGGCTGATAATACTTGAGCGACTTCTGTTGTTGAAGTGTCATCAACTAATCATATCTCTACATTAGATTGGGAGGGGTTGCAAATCCTTTGCATCCCTAGATATACAAATTTGGATTTAATTTAATTTCTCTAAAACTACTGAATGGAATTACACTAAAACAAAAAAAGCATTCTTTCTGAAACAGGCCCTCCCTTCCTGCCAAATTTAGGGGGTCATTACAACATTGGCGGTAAAAGCCGCTTACCGCCGTGCAGAAGACTGCCAACACACCGCCGCGGCTGCGGAATTCCGACACAGCTATTATGACCTACATCTCGGAATCCGACAAAATTCAGACACCCACACAAGTCCGCCACACCAAAGGTCAGTGATAAACTGGCGAAAACAAAACCTCCACCATCACGCCAACAGAAAAACGCCCACACTATCACGACACACGAATCCACACGGCGGTCTTTCAACCGCGGTATTCCATTGGCGGTACACACTGACGCGCTCAAAATACATACACATCTCCAAAAAACCACCACATTGGACAATTCAAAATACACACACCTGATACACATACACACACCACTCCCACACACTCAATACAATATAAAACACACACCCACATCACCCACAAACCCCTACGACCACAATTACAGAGAGAAGGCCAGAGAGAGACACCACCATCAACAAACCAGCATCCACAGGCACACAACACCATCACCCACACAACTTCCATGCACAAAACACCACTACACATCACCACACTTATCACCACACATACCACCCCACACATCACCTACACCACCCCATGGCACGGCAAAGACAGCCCAGGTTCTCGGAGGAGGACCTCAGGGTCATGGTGGAGAAAATCGTCCGTGTAGAGCCACAGCTATTTGGATCACAGGTGCAGCACACCTCAATTGCAAGGAAGATGGAGCTATGGCGAAGGATAGTCGACAGGGTCAACGCAGTGGGACAACACCCAAAAAATCGGGAGGACATCAGGAAGAGGTGGAACGACCTACGGGGGAAGGTGCATTCCGTGGTCTCAAGACACCACCAGGCGGTCCTGACCCCCACCTCCCCACTCACAACTAACAACATGGGAGGAGCAGGTCTTGGCGAATCTGCATCCTGAGGGCCTCGCAGGAGTCGGTGGAGGAATGGACTCTGGTAAGTCAAATCTTAACTATTACATCCCCCACCCTACCTGCATGCTATCACATACCCCCACCCTCGCCCCCACCCCCATCACTCCAACTCCTCACAAAGGTACCAATATCATAAACCACACATCCCAACACCAAGCCCTGCATGCAACAATAACGCATGGACACCCATCACTAAAGCATGCCCACTGCACATGCCCATACACCCCCCTAAACCATCATCACAAAAGCTCACACACAGGAATGCCAGCACTGGGGTACACGGTCACCCACCCATTGCACACCATGACACACACAGATGCAATAATCATGCCTTTCCACCCCTGCAGGACCACTACCCAACGTCACCAGACAGGAGGGTCCAGACATGTCCACTCCACCCACAGAAGAGGCCCAGAATGATGACAGCACCTCTGTCCACCTGGATCTAGATGACCAGCCCGGACCATCGGGGCCCTCGGTACAGTTGGTTCCCCCTACACAGTCACAGGCCACCACAGACCTTCCCCCCTCAGGAAACACCAGCACAGCACCCACCCAGCGGGCCCATACCTCTGTCCCCAGGACACGTCAATCAGCTGTGTGTCCACCACTACAGGGAACTCAGAATAACCCACCACCCCAACAACAACAACAGGGACCTGGGGGCAGTGGCAGTGGGCACACGGTGCAGGGGACGGAGGCCCAGGAACACCGGGGAACTGGGAGGGCTGCTGTGCGACGGGGCGGACAGGCCAAGGGAACCAACTCTCCACGAGGCCCTCTCCTCCATCATGGGAGCCTACCACCACTCCCAGGAGTCGATGGCAAAGGTACTGGCCAAGTTTCAGGAGTCCCAGCGCATGCAGGAGGAACAGTATTTGGGGTTCAGGGAGGAACTCAGAACCATCTGCTCCACCCTGGGCACCATCGTAGGGGTGCTGAAGGAAGTACTCAACACCAGGAGGGACACTGTGGCACTACAAGGGGCCCCTGACAATAGCATGGACGATGAACTGCCCACCACCTCCGCCGGCGCTAGTGAACAAGAGCCACCGCCACAGGACCACGACACCAGCATCCCACCCCCTACAGACGGAGAACCACCCCGCAAACGGTCCCTGAGATCCAGGAACAAGACAGAGCACGATGCCAAGACCCCCGCCAAGAAATGAGACCACCCTGATTGTCATCCCACTGTCCCACTTTGTCACCCTGTCCATATTGAAACTGCCCCAGCTCCACTTCCTATGCCCATATGGGCAATGCACCTGTGAGACTAATAGACTGGACTCTGTCATGGACACTCCTCCGCCATCACCCCTCACCATTTAACTTCCCCCTCCAATATTTTATATTTAAATAAAAACACCTAAAGCACCAAAAGATCTGGAGTCTGTCTGTGATTTTGAAATAGTGTATTTGCAATTACAGTGACAAAATGTTCTTGAAATAGTAATGTCAACATACCTATTTCACACAGCTCTAGTCCATGAGGAATCTAAGCAGATGAGACACGTTGGGACCCACACCTGTGAAACCGTAAGGGAAAGTGACAACTCAGTGACCATACACTGGGTGAAAACGACAGACAGGATAGAGGTAGAAGTGTAAAAGTACATGTAATAGGCAGGAATGTATTCTTACCTGTGTTTCACTGGAAATATTGCTGGATCACTGAGCCCCTGTTCTGCATGTCTTCTTCCTCTGCTTCCTCCTCATCACTGTCCACAGGCTCCACAGCTGCCACAACACCGCCATCTGGACCATCCTCCTGCAGAAAAGGCACCTGTCATCGCAAAGCCAAGTTGTGAAGCATACAGCAGGCCACGATGATCTGGCACACCTTCTTTGGTGAGTAGAATAGGGATCCACCTGTCATATGCAGACACCTGAACCTGGCCTTCAGGAGGCCGAAGGTCCACTCGATCACCCTCCTAGTTCGCCCATGGGCCTCATTGTAGCATTCCTCTGCTTTGGTCCTGGGATTCCTCACTGGGGTCAGTAGCCATGACAGGTTGGGGTAACCAGAGTCACCTAATAGCCACACACGGTGCCTCTGGAGTTGACCCATCACATAAGGGATGCTGCTATTCCGCAGGATGTAGGCATCATGCACTGAGCCAGGGAACATGGCATTCACATGGGAGATGCACTGGTCTGCCAAACATACCATCTGTACATTCATGGAATGATGACTCTTCTGGTTCATGTACACCTGTTCACTCCTGTGTGGGGGGACCAACGCCACATGGGTCCCATCAATGGCACCTATGATGTTGGGGATATGTCTAAGGGCCTAGAAGTCACCTTTCACTGTAGGCAAATCCTCCACCTGAGGGAAAACGATGTAGCTCCGCATGTGTTTCAGCGGGGCAGACAACCCTCTGGACAATACGTTGGAGAACATAGGCTGGGACATCCCTGATGCCATGGCCACAGTTGTTTGAAAAGACCCACTTGCAAGGAAATGGAGCACTGATAGCACCTGCACTTGAGGGGGATTCCTGTGGGATGGCGGATTGCTGACATCAGGTCCGGCTCCAACTATGTACACAGTTTCTGGATTGTGGCACGGTCAAACCTGTAGGTGATAATAAAATTTCTTTCCTCCATTGTCGACCAGCGGTCGGTACACCGGAGGATTCCGCCATCTCCTCACATGTCCCAGCAGACGGTGCCTATGAAGGACAACAGCGAGCACAGAGTCAAACAACTCAGAGGTATGTACCCACAGTCTACACAGAACACCATTCATACACAAAATGTGGCCTGTATGTGTGTTGAGACTAGACCTAGGTATGTGTGACGCAGTTGTGAATCAGGCCATGTGTGCCCCTGAAATGGCGGCTGCCTGACCTGTAAAGTGGGACAATGGGATGTGAGGTAACTGCGCTGGCGTTGTACACCGTCGCAGTAGGCGGTCGAAGACCGCGGCGCAATGCTGCATTGGTTAACATTGGACCCTATGGGTCCCAGGAGCCAATGACGAAGTACGCTGGCGGTGATGGTACGCACCGCCGCGGACGTGACCACCGCGGAAGTGACCTCCATATTCCATCTGTTGAATCACTCGATACCTGATCTTCGATAGGAGAGGACCTACACTACAAGTGCTGCTGTGACCTCGGTCTGGAAGAGACAATGGCTTGTGCTTCTGGGGAAAGGGCCCCTGCCTTCACATTGGAGGAGTTGGAGAAGCTCGTTGATGGGGTCCTCCCCCAGTACACGCTACTCTACTGTCCTCCAGACCAACAGGTAAGTACACAGGGAGCATGTTGTTTGGGCTATGCCTGTGTGGAGAGGGCTGGTTGTAAGAAGCAAGGGGGCAGAGTTCTGCATGCATGAAAGACGGTGGGTGCATGTGCCACATGGCAAGGGTAGGGATGGGGGCCACTCACTTTGACAGCGCAGTTGGTAATGACTTCTCTTCTTCCTCTGTACATTTCATGTAGGTCAGCGCCCACCAGAAGAAGGATATTTGGCGTGCCATCGCCGAGGACGTCCGGACCCTGGGGGTCCACTACAGACGGAGCACCCACTGCCGGAAAAGATGGGAGGACATTCGCCGCTGGAGCAAGAAGACGGCGGAGGTTCAGCTGGGGATGGCCTCCCAACGTGGGAGGGGTGCCCGTCGAACCATGACCCCCCTGATGTTCAGGATCCTGGCGGTGGCCTACCCGGAGTTGGATGGGCGCATGAGGGCATCACAGCAGACACAAGGGGTGAGTACACGCTCATTCAGCTGACTTTGCGCGCAATGGAGATGTCTGGGTGGGGGAGGAGGGCTGTGGGTTTCCCTAGGCCAGTGCGAGTTCCGTAGGCTAGGCCCCTCCGTAAGGCATGGCCCTGTGGCCCCCCACCCCACCTCTGTAGAGTGCCAAGTACAGCTATTCATGCACCTGTGTCATCTATGTGTGCAGATGTCGTCCATAGCCTTGTAGGCCATTTCCCATGAATTGCACTGTAGAGCCCAACAGCGCGACGTAGTGCAGGGGGCTTCTGTGTCTGTCTTGTCCGCCAACAGTAGCGGTAATCCATGCACTCAACATGTCTTTCTTCTGTTCCCCCCCCTTTTTTGTGGTCTCCCTGTTCTTGTGTGCATTAGCATCATCAGGCTGAGGAGCAGTGGCACCGGAGCACCAGGGAGCTGCATCCCACATGGCCATGGAGGGCCACACTATGGACTCAGAATACACCAGTGGGATGGAGGGCGAGGGGAGCACCACGCCGGGGACAGGAGCTGAAACCAGTGACATGGACTCGTCCTCCAATGGGAGCTCCCTTGTTTTGGCAGCAACATCTGTGCCCCCCGCATCTACAGGTACAGCCGCCACCCCCCCTACCAGCACGGCCCTCCCAGCAGCCCCTCAGCCTTCGCCCCGTGCCCGCTCACCCAGGAGGGTGGCCATCACCTTCGCCCCAGGCACCTCAGGCCCTGCCCCAGTCACCCCTGCTGCCCTCAGTGAGGAGGCCATTGACCTCCTCAGGTCCCTCACTGTTGGGCAGTCTACCATTTTGAATGCCATCCAGGGTGTAGAAAGGCAGTTGCAACAAACCAATGCATTCCTGGAGGGCATTTATTCTGGTCAGGCGACCCTTCACCGAGCCTTTCAAACTCTGGCCTCAGCACTGATGGCAGCCATTGTCCCTGTGTCTAGCCTCCCCCCTCCAACTTCCTCCACCCAGACCCAATCCCCTGCACCTCTGCCTATCCCAAGCACGCCATCAGACCAGCCTGCACACACCTCACCACACAAGGGAACCTCAGGCAAACATAAGCACCACACATCCCACAGGCACTCACGCAAGCATCACACACATGCAGACACACAAACCAAAATCCACTGCTTCCACTGTGTCCCCCTCCTCGTCGTCTCCCTCCTCCCTTCCAGTCTCGTCAACACTCACACCTGCATGTACTACCTCTACAGCCACTATGTCCCGCACCAGCACACCCATCAGCACACCCCGCTCACGTGCAATCACCACCCCCACTA
This sequence comes from Pleurodeles waltl, assembly GCF_031143425.1. Taxonomy (NCBI): domain Eukaryota; kingdom Metazoa; phylum Chordata; class Amphibia; order Caudata; family Salamandridae; genus Pleurodeles; species Pleurodeles waltl. The sequence continues at coordinate 685,106,268 of NC_090446.1, forward strand.
CCATACACACGTCCCCTGTGTCCTCTCCCAGTGTGTATCTGTGACGCCCCCTCCGAAGATACACAAACGTAGGCACACACCCACCCAACAGACATCCATCTCACGACAGCCTCCAGCACATGCACCTGCACCCAAAGCCACAAAACGAACACCTCCTACAACCACCACCTCTTCCTCCACTCCCAAACCCCCTCCAGGTACCCTTCTCAGTGTGTCCATACAACTTTTCCTGTCCAGCCTTAACCTATTTCCCACCCCCCCGTCCAAATCATAGGTCCCGAACTTGCTCCTCAGCCACAACATCTCTGGGACCAGTGGTGCCTGTGGTCACAGGTATGTGGAGTGCACTGGCCACCAGGACAGCCAGTGTGGCGTGGGGCCACAGCACAGCCAGTTCCCCCCCCTGTGAAGCACCAGAAGTTGGCCAGTGCCCGGCGGGAGAGGGGGAACACTCCAGCCACCGAAGCCGCTCCCAGGGGTCCCGGTGGGAGTTTGGACTCAGCTGTGACTCCTCCCAAGGTGGGGAAGGGCCACAAGAAACCCGGCAAGTCTGGGAGGAGCAGCACGGCGGAGAAGACCGCCATCATCCCCGCCCAAGAGAGCCCCGCCAGCCCCATCCACGCTGCCCAGGAGGGCCCTGCCAGCCACAGCCCGGCTGCCCAGGAGGCCACCACGAGCCCCATCCTCGCTGCCAAGGAGGGCCCCGCCAGCGACAGCCCAGCTGCCCAGGAGGCCACCGCCAGCCCCATCCTCGCTGCACAGGAGGCCAGCGCCAGCCCCATCCTCACTGCCCAGGAGGGCCCCGCCAGCCACAGCCCAGCTGACCAGGAGGGCCCCGCCAGCTACAGCCCAGCTGCCCAGGAGGGCCCCGCCTGCCCAGCCCAGCTGCCCAGGAGGGCCCCCACCAGCCACAGCCCATCTGCTCAATGAAGGACCGCCAGCCCCAGCCCAGCTGGGCAATGAAGGACGACCAACTCAGGCACTGCTGAACAGGGCACTGCCAACTCAGGCACCGCTGAACAGGGCACCGCTAACTCAGGCACCGCTGAACAGGGCACTGCCAACTCAAGCACCGCTGAACAGGGCACCGCCAACTCAAGCACAGCTGAACAGAGCACCGCCAACTCAAGCACCGCTGAACAGGGCACCGCCAACTCAAGCACCGCTGAACAGGGCACCGCTAACTCGTGCACCGCTGAACAGGGCACCGCCAACTCAAGCACCGCTGAACAGGGCACCGCCAAATCAAGCACCGCTAGCCCATGAGCGGCAGGGGCACCGACGCAACTGGGACCATCACGGGGTGCGTGATGCACCCTGGGCACCAGTCCCCCCCAGAACCAGTGGAGACATGCATCCACTACCTTTGTCCTTCACAGGATGAAGCACTCTAGGCACCAGTCCCCCTCCAGAGCCAGTGGAGACATGCATCCTCTCCGTCTGTCCTTGACAGGATGAAGCACTCTGGGCACCAGTCCCCCTCCAAAACCAGCGGAGACATGCATCCACTACCTCTGTCCTTCACAGGATGAAGCACTCTGGGCACCAGTCCCCTCCAGAACCAGTGGAGACATGCATCCACTACCTCTGTCCTTCACAGGATGAAGCCCTCTGGGCACCATTTCCCCTCCAGAACCAGTGGAGACATGCATCCACTCCGTCTGTCCTTGACAGGATGAAGCACTCTGGGCACCAGTCCCCCTCCAGAACCAGTGAAGACATGCATCCACTACCTCTGTCCTTCACAGGATGAAGCACTCTGGGCACCAGTCCCCCTCCAGAACCAGTGGAGACATGCTTCTACTACCTCTGTCCTTGACAGGATGAAGCACTCTGGGCACCAGTCCCCCTCCAGAACCAGTGGAAAAAAGGCATCTACCTGAGAGACTGTGGCTTTGCACTCCCCAGGATTGAACAGTGGGCAAACCACCCACTGTAGAGACTTGAGAGACTGTGGCTTTGCACTCCCCAGGATTGTACAGTGGGCATCCCACCCACTATAGAGACTTGAGAGACTGTGGCTTTGCACTCCCCAGGATTGAACAGTGGGCAAACCACCCACTGTAGAGATTTGAGAGACTGTGGCTTTGCACTCCCCAGGATACATCATTGGGCATGGAGCCCCCTCATGGATCTGGTGTTGTGCACTCATCCGGCTGAGGTGCCACCCTTCCCTTCCCCCTGAGGTGCCTGTTGTATTTCTATCTGATGACCCTGCAGTGTTCTCTCCGTTTTGATCGAGTATCGTGTGTGGGCCTCGCCCATGCATTTTGGGCCCAGTGGTCCACAGACTATAAATGGTGCAATACCTGGACTACTATTCTTGGTGTATATTTTGTAAATAGTGTTTATATGTATATATTTGCGTACTCCATTTTAATATATTCCAATGGTTACACTCATTTCCTTTAGTCTTTGCATTTTTCTGGGGGGAATGGGGGGTGTTACTATAATGTATAGATATGTATTAGTGTGTGTGTTGTAGTGGGTGAGGGTGGGGGTGTTGCGTGTGTGTGTCCCTGTTTTTTGCCTCCCCTCTCCCCTGTGTCGTAGGTGCAGTACTCACCGTGGTCTTCGCCGCCGGCATTGGTGCTCCTGGTACAGGAGCAGGAAGAGCATCGCGGGTAGGATTTGGAGTTCCAGGTCCATGGTGTTGTCATTCCTCGTCGAGTGTATAGAGGTGAGCGTTTTCCCTTCAAAATTCCTGTTTCCGCCGTGTTTTTATCCGCGGTGAATCCGCCCCGGAGAAGGTGGCGGATGGGTAGGTTGTGATACTGTGGGCGGTACTTTGTGTTCCGCCTGTCTGTTGGCGGTGACTGCCAAGCTGTTTGTCTGTACCGCCGTGGCGGTCGGAGTGTTAAAGTGACTGTCTTTGTTGGCGGTTTCCGCCACGGTCGTAATTCCAAATTTTTTACCGCCGGCCTGTTGGCGGTCTTACCGCCACTTTAACACCGACCGCCAGTGTTGTAACGACCACCTTAGTGTAATTCTGTCCAGTATTTCTTGCACTATCACTGTTTAAAATCCTTATGGAAAATGGAAAGGGGAAAACATGTTTTGGGAACCCCCCTTTTGCTTGGTCCCCGCTTGATGGATCACCCTGAAACTTTGCAGACAGCAGCTAACGGCACTGGCACATTTTTTGGGAAAGGGAGAAAGAAAATTAATTACAGTAGAGGAAATGCCTACAGAGACACCTTGACTAGAACCCACAACCTTTAGTGTGAGAGTATGTGTCTTTAACCATTAAGCCACAGGTGACTTCCACCCATGGGGTGTTTATTTTTTGGAAGTCATTGCATGGAGAGACCATTGCAATGAAGGCCCGAGCGGTCCTAGCTGGCACCTGCTGCCCTGTTGGAGCTGGCTTTGGCTCAAGGATGCGTCACAAATTGGGATGCATCCAAGGAAAGCAAGGTGCAAGGAAATTGGGCCAAAAGTGGTGCATTGCTGTAGTTGGTTAGAAAACTGACACAACTACAGCAATGCATCAAAATATAGAGGCGATGCATAATTTTTGGCTGGCACATAGCCTACTACATTGATAGGGATCAATGTAGTAGAGTATGAAAAGGTGAAAAACACACCTTTCACTCTAATATATTGGTCCCCTATGCATGCATACAAGTGGGCATAGTGTTAAGCGTGAGATAAGGAATGCATGTAGTGTGACGTGTACTGTGTTACCTACCCCTATGTGTACACTTACCTTGCAAATATGTAAGCATCGGTTTTGCACAGATTTTTAACTCGGAAAGCCTACCTTGCATATGATTAACTTAACCTGACCCAACCGAATGTTGCACAGGCCCAAAATGATGCACGGGGAAGAAAAGTGACACATTTCTGAAAATGCGTCACTTTGTAAATATGGAGCAGTGAATATGCCATCGCTGCATCAAAAACAAAATGTTGCGGCAACAGCACAAGCTCCTTGTACACATGGGCCTAGAACCTAACTATAACTACCTAGTAGCGACCACCACTAAGTTATATATATTTATTTAAAAATCTCAAGGTTACAGGGATGTTATAGTTAGGTTCAGATTTTACACACACAAAACCATAGAAATTCAGAAGTTATAGTTATATTTATCTCAAGGAACTATAACTTGTGCTCTAAGGTTTAAATCTCTAGCTGGCTCAGAGCAGTCTTACACATTTCTCCTGTTTGGTGGGTGATTTAAAAATGCTTCCGTCAGGCAGGAGCAAGCACATGATTTCCTGCCCACTGTAGTGCTGACAGGGAAACTTCTGTGTCCTGGGGGTGGGCTTCATGGCACACCACAGACATTAAGCCAGCCCTGGCGTTCGAGGCCCTTAGGCACTATAGAGGTGCAGGGAGGGAGTTGCATGCTTCTCCCTTTTAATTATTGTGATGGCCCTGGGGGATAGGGCCCGTGGGTTCTTTTTAAAACATGGGGGGGGCACATAGCCCTGCCACCCCCCTTTGTTTTTAAATCAGCCCTGGGGCCTTTATGGGCTCAGGAGGGGTCCATGAGGCACCTCTGTATTTTTAAAGATTTGCCTCAGGGGATGAGATCCCTGGGGTGCTCACAAGCTTGAGGAGGGGGTCAAAAAGCCCTCTTGCCATTTTTTTTAAAATTCCAGCCTCGGGGGATGGGGTCCCTGCAGCCACATTAGGCTTGGGAAAGGGGGTTACCCAACCCCATTAATAAAATATATCTGGCCCCAAGGAATATGATCCCCAGGGCCCAAAATGAGCTGGGTGAGGCAGGCCCCACTCAAGCCCCCACCCCATTTATGTATTTAATGAATGGTGGCAGAATGTTTTTTGTCATGATCGCGTGGGATTGCAGCAAAAACGCTAATTTTGTATTTTCATTTTGGCCTGTGGGGGGTCCCTCTGAGCTGAGGTCAATTATCTGTGTTTTGGAAATTTTTGTGAAGATGGTTCCAACATTATTATCAAACCCACAAATGCCTTGTGTGTATATATATATATATATATATATATAGTCGCCACTCTGTAGTTATAGCTAGGACTTGGAAAAGCATTTTTTGCTTTGCTAATAACTTTTGTGCCCGTTTGATTAATCTTCACAAAAGTTTCCAAAAAACAATGGTGATCACTTCACCTGCTGCATGGAAAGTTTTGAGGTGATCCGTCAAGCAGGGGCAGAGAAAAAGGGTCTCTCAAAACATATTTCACTGTCAGGACTTATAAAACACATTAGTATATGTCCTAGCTTAAACATACACTGCACCCTGCCCCTGGGGCTACCTAGGGCCTACCTTAGGGTCGTCTTACATGTAAGAAAAGGGAAGGTTTAGGCCTGGCAAGTGGGCACCCTTGCCAAGTCGAATTGGCAGTTAAGATCTGCACACACAGACACTGCAGTGGCTGGTCTGAGCCATGTTTACAGGGCTACTAATGTGGGTGACACAACCAGTGCTGCAGGCCCACTAGTAGCATTTGATTTACATGCCCTGGGCACCTCTAGTGCACTGTACTAGGGACTTACCAGTAAATCAAATATGCCAATCATGAAAGCCAATTACATACACATTTTATACAGGAGCACTTGCACTTTAGCACTGGATAGCAGTGGTAAAGTGCCCAGGGTAACAAAAACAGCAAAAACAGAGTCCAGCACACATCAACATCCTGGGAAACAGAGGCAAAAAGTTAGGGGAAACCACATCAAGGATGAAAAGTCTAACAGGGTCATGCAGAGATCAGTGTTGACGGTCAACAGAAGACCGCCAGCATGCAGAAGCCCCGCCCGCCACATAATAAACATCCAGCTGGGCCAGCAGGGCAGAACAGTGTTTCCGCCAGCCGGCCCAGCTGGATGCAGGGCCTGAACATTGACCCAGTGGCAATGTAGCAGTGCGGCAGGTGCAGCAGCACCCGTCGCGCATTTCACTGCCTGTAAATCTGGCAGTGAAATGTGCAACGGGTCTGTGCATAGGGGCTCCTGCACTACTCATGCCAAGTGCATGGGCAGTGCAGGGGCTTGCAGGGGGACCACGAGTCACTCATTCCACCAGCCTTTCCCTGGTAGTTTAAACAGCCAGGGAAAGGCTGGTGGAAAGAGACTCATTATCCGGCAGGCAGCGTTGCCTGCAGTGCTGCCCAGTTGGATCAGAAACACCGCCACCGCCAGTCTGCCTAGTGGCGGAAGCCTGGCATTGGCAGCATTTCAAATGTGGTGGTTCAGCCACGTTCATTATATGGCGGTCTGGTCCGACATGCCGTTGGCGGCAATTACCGCCACTGCCGGCATGGCGGTCCAGACCGCCATATTCATAATGAGGGCCATAGTCTCTGACAATGGAGACACTGGCACGTACAAACCATCACTTTCACTGACAGTCCTGTGGTGCTTTTCACTGCACCATATGTGCATTGACTTGTCATGTCTGTGTTTTGTAGCTTCAAATCTCTATGACCATGGGGGACTGCATGACACTGTATTCTGCATCTGAGGAGCATGTGATGTTTTTTGCAGTGGCCATCCAATTGTGACACCCATAGCTTTTGAGTCTGCCCCAGATGTTGGAGACATCTACCTCATTGTCACTGCAAACTGATGGATAACTGCCCAAGGGTTTTGTGAGTATTCCAAAGTGTTGAGGAATTCTTTGATACATCCTTGTTTGTAGTTACTAATATGTGTCTGCCATTACAAGGCACACACACTTGAGCGATAATGCCATGGCAGTTTACTTATGTTACCTGCACATTAACTGATTGAAATTACTGATATCTTGCCAATACTGTGCGGCAAGCCATTGTTGGCATGGTATTCCATTATTTGTCCAGGAAGGGATGAGAACATGCACATAGACAAATGCCTCAACACAGACATACTTGGTCTGTGGCCGAAGGATGCATGTGTTGGTGCAGGTTTCTGAGTAGTGTGCCACTACTGGTGCAGAAGCAGGGCAGCTTCATACTGTCAGTAAGATGCAGCAGCACATGTGTGTGGGGTAATAGACAAAGTTTGGGGTGTATGTGATACACAATGTACAGGAGGAGGAAAGTGCTAGTAGTCTGGACCCAGTGCATAGTCAAGCTCCCTTTAATGGCATTGGCCAATGACACAAAGGGGCAGATTAAAGGAAGGTTGTGCTTCACCAAGTGCAACACTACAGTCTTTGTGGCCCTTAGTGCACCCTTTCCCCCATGAGAAACAAGGCACAGCATGGTGCAGGTAGGGTCCAACTGCATCTATTGATATGGAGGCAAATGATGTGCTCAGCAGGAGTAGCAACAAAACAGATTATCACGGCTTCTGCTGAATACATAGGGGCCCATTATATACAATTATATGCCTGCTTATAACACCTGCTCTGAGCAGCCGTTCAAAGTGCAGGAAATATGCCATTAGGTAATTTCTTTCTCATATTTACCAGAGGCATGCACTTTAGCCCCCCAAAAAGGTGTTGGGCCCCCTCCCATACATGATGCCTGGCACAGGCCTCAAGTTGTGCTGGTCTAAACAGAGTGGCACTATGCATGCATCAAAACACTTTGTTATGATTGCAGGGAAGATGACACGTCTATCCTGGCTCTGCTTCATGATCATTTATTATAATGGCAGCCCTAAGGTGGCACTGGGTCTCGTAATACAGGCACAATAGTAAATGCCTAGATCCTTTGACAAAACATGCTGCACTCAACCTTATCAGCACCTGTCATGCACATGCAAATAATGGTGTTGGTATGGAAATGGGATACTTATCAACTGCTCCACCAGTCTCTATGCTCAGGTGATCCAATAGATCTTGCTCCCTTGAGATCAGGTCAGCCCAACGGTGTTTTAATTGGTGGTCATTGCGTCTGGTGCTAAATATTCATGTGTGGTGGTGTTGCCCCTTGCCTCGCCGCAGCTTCCTGGCCTCTGTGGGGTAGCCCTGAATAATACAGCCACCCAGTACAAGCATCATTGGCAGGTAATGTTGCACAAGCCAAATAAAGCCCCCCCCCAGCTTATCTGCCAACATCTTGGGCATCCTCCCTTTCCCTGACATCATGCAGTGTATCTATACTGCAAATGCAATTGCAGGGGAAAAAAATAAAATTTAAAACTACCCGAACTACCCAACAAACTATCCTAACCCTGGACAAACACCCCACAATACAGTGACAGATACAGTACAAATACACTACAAAAGACTGATTAAAAAACAAAAAAGACACAACAACTACAGGACACAGCAGAAAAACACTCCAAAAACTCTAATCCACCAACAACACCAGCTCCACACACCCTCACATAGTCACAGACAATAATACTGTGAAGTGAAAGTGAACTGACTGTACGATGTGTGCAGGCAGGATGTCCTGTTTCATCACTTCCTGGGGATGTGTGTCATGTTTTCAGTTATGCGTTATTTTTCTGAAGCATGAAGGTCATGCGTTGATTTTGTCCCATTGTGTGTGATAAGGGCTGTGGACTTGCGATAGACGCTCAGGGGCCAAGCTTCTTTTTGCTGCATAGAAAAGTATGAAGTTTAGGCGTTTGCAACTACATTTTTGACGCATCATGTTCATGTGTTGTTTTTGTCCCATTGTGGGTGAAAAAGCCTGTGGACTCGCGATAGCCACTCGTGGGCCAGGCATCATTTTCCTGGCTGTGCGAGTATGGAATTGAGCCATTTGCATCAAATTTTTTTGACACATGACGGGACTGCATGGAAATTTGCTATCTAAAGTGCATCCAGATTCACATATCATGTCACAGGGGCTACGCAATAATGTTGTCATTATTGTATGGCTACATATGTGAGCCTATCCATTCATATCTTGATGGTGACATTGGTATGTTCAACCTATATATTATTAGATATGGCAACAATGACTTCTATTTAGCTGCACATTCCTATTAGTTGAGCTAGTTGAAAAGATGGTGCTCTAAACACTATACACATACCTGCTGCCAGAGTACATATACTGGCAAGAAGATAAACTTCAACCAGTTATTCACAAAACAAAAGATAAATAGTGGGCACACATATACCATAATTATTGAACTCAACCCAAAACAGTATCAATACAAACATATATCAATATAGACTTATTTTTTTTTAAATGTCACAATGATTTTTATATTAACAATAAAACCAGGCATGTGGCAAGCAAGTTTAAAAAAGACATTTTATTAAACAAAAAGAAAACACAATTCATATCCAAAGAAGACAAATCACCCAACCTAAACCAAATTGATATCACAGATTACATGACTCTGTACCAAGATCAAAGGATTTGATCACTCCTAAAGCCCAGTCAATAAAAAGTCCAGCTGAGAACAATCTTTGCCAATTTTAACAGGATTCAGACACTAGTTTGAAGTTTGCAGGATTCAGCTGACACGTGTTTCGTCCTGATATAGGACTTTTTCAAGGCTGATTAAATACCAACATAAGAGAAAAGGATTTTCTTATAATTAAAATTAACAACAATATCCGGCAATATTTATACTAATACTTAGAAAGAACTAGACTGGGTACCAAACTTCGAAACCACATACCCCCAAAGAACACACCGTGATTTGTTAAAAACCATTTGCACACCGAACATCAGGCATCTAAAACCCAGTTTAGACCAAACTACACAAAATGAAATAAAACACAAATAGTGAAACAAACAAATAAAATAAGGAACATGCTAACTCCCGTTCACCAAATAAATCATATGGTGAGTTAGTACAGTTTGTGTGACATGCCATTATTTTTTTGAAAAATATTGTCTCCTGTATTACAAAGAGTAATTCATTGAATGTTTTATAAAATGTACCTCTTATTGTAACAGATAATCCAATTTCCTCTCTTGTCTCATAGCTAATAAAAGAGAACAAAAAGGTCCATGTCATATAACCACCTATGATGTCAATATTTCTTACCCATAAATAAAAATGTATTCATTGCTTACACCAACCTTTCAGATAATCATCTATCAAGCAAGTATGATCCAATTTTGTAATGCGAATTAATTCCAAGAGCATCATATTAAACGGAAAATTCCATCGAGATTATGGCCACGTCTCATATTCAAAGCAACACACCAATGACCCTTAATAAGTACAAAGAAAGGGAAAATGAGCATACGGCAATTTTAATAAAGAGATAGAAAATGTGATTCAGCAATTACACCAACCCTAAAAACAGAGAAACAACAAAACAAATACAATCAAATATTCTACTAATATATGTATTAAGCTTTCCACTAATGAACCTGTGAGCAAGATAATAATTCTCAAAAAGCCGAAAACCAACACCTAATAATGTTCTTAGTAACCCTTTTCACAATCTCACGACACCAATTACTTTACCTTAATTTTTCACTCAACATTACTCGCACAATGGATGTATCTTATCTGGTTACATTGCATCCTTCAAGACGCGGAAGAATCAGAACAACGTATGTTCTGTCTTCAAATAGTTTCAGCCGTCAACGCCGTATGCGTCCGCTTATGTCATTACAAGAAGATCCAAGTGAGTTTTGGTGAACCCGGTCGCCATATTGGAATGGCCCGTATTAGATATAAGAAGGTCCGTTGAAAATAGAAACTAGTAACTCCAAACGCATCCACCGCCCACTGCATCACTGCAATTGTCTGTAGCAATTCTAAAACAGCGCATATTTTGTCTTCAACCATTTTCAGCCAATAACGCCATATATGTTTGTTTATATGTGTGTTGCATGCAATGACTTATACCTTGTGTATATGTGCATGTTTTTCTACATACATGTTAGCACATGCCTACTAGGAGTGTACATTTTTGTCCCTAACACATATTTGTGGGTGTCCACATTGCTATGACTGATTTACAAATGTACACATACCAACAACACAATAGATATGATGGGATCTGTCCAATATATGGTAAGGCATGTGACAGCTATGATAAGTTGTCCTCAGAAGATGCAGTGGGCTATGGTTGGGTTGAAGTCACGTTACCTTTGGCAATTTGCGTGTGCATGTGTGTCCACTCTGGTGTGTTGTTGGTTTAGCTTTCATGATGCTCTGCTACACGTGTGACATATAGTTCCCTACGCATCTTAGTTGCAGGAGATGGTGTGCGCACATGTGTAAATGAAGTTTGCTATATGCCGTGTTTGTGTAAAGATATGTCTAGTGTCATTTCAGTAAAATAAGACCACAGTGGTGTGTTCATGGGAAATTAAACCTCACATATCTATCTTCCTGCATGGACACATGTTGGACTTTGACAAATGCCTGTGTAGTCATATCAGTGCCATCTATGTTTCTGTATGTTGGAACACATGTGAAGGTCATTTATTCCTGTCAATGATCTTGTGATACATATGCACTTACATTTGTGGTAAGTTGCCTTTTGTTCAGACTCTAATACACATTACCAGGCCAGCACCATTTTATGTGGTACATGTATGCTGAGTCATCTGGTATATGTGTGCATGCCACCAACTAGGCACTCCCAGTCATCCACATCATGTTTGTTATGACTGTCATATACAATGGCATACCACTGTGTAGCAGTGTTGCAGTCTGGCAAAGATGGCAGACTACTCTTCATCACTACTGTGAGAGTTTTTATGCTGACAAAGACTCATTGCTGCATGTGAAGGCACAGGTTTACAGAATTCTAGATTTCGCAGTCCACTGTGCACATGAATCAGGCCCCTGACAATGTCAAAAGTCTATGTAGCCAGAGCAGTTGTGTTAGGGTGCTCTATGCGGGGATCTAGCCTCATTATGATTGCTAAGCAGCAAAGCAATGTACAGTCCCCTGCAGACAGACACATGCACAATTGTGGTCAAACGGACAGGGATATCAATTTTTCCTCTGGGGTACTTGATGTCAGCCTTGTGGGACATGTCTCATCATTTAATGTCCTTAGTAATTTCGATGGGCAGCTTGGTTAGGGGTTGTATCTCTGTAGTGACTTCTATTTTGGGAACGTGCTAGGGAATAGATGATGTTATCTGTCATTGCCTCCTGTCATGTTTGCATGCGATGAGCAACTACCAGGTTATAGTAGTGACAAACATGACTGGGTTATGTACTGATCTAGCCACACTCTTTATACATATGTTGAGTGATCACATGTAGACATTGATGTGTTTCCCAGTCAGTATTGTCTATGTGTGTTCCTTCTCCACTTTTTACTGCATTACTTGTAAGAAATATTGTGCATCCTACATTGCTGCTATTCTTGAAGGTTGCATCTTCTACAGCAACATTGTCTGGTCTGACATGGCCACAATGCAACATGTGACTTGTGTAAATAGTAGATTAACACATCTTCAATTAATGGCTGCATGATAGTTACCGTCCCAGTGGCGGGCTTTGTGAATTTAATGAGTGCCACACACACATGATATTACACCTGCTGCAACACTTGTCTCATCTCCAAGTGACCTCCCATGTTGTGTTTCCCAGTATCTATGGGTATCCCTCTGCTGTCCATCCACATCCTCTGTTGAATAGGGGTATGCATATATTCCTGCATTCCACAAAGTATGTAACTCTTACCATGGCTGTATGATGTTTATGTGTGAAATCATCTCAGTGCTGCTTTTTTTATTAGCCAGATGCAACATATCCATCTACTTCTAGTCCTCTTCATTTATTGAATGGGTCTCTGACATGTTTGGACATTGCTGGACATAATTGCACATCCCACACCTGATTGGCATGTTGGAGACCAAAACATATTTGGTAAATTTGCCAATGTTGGTACCTTGCTCTTGGTCTGCTATGTGAGTGACTATGAGTGGTGTGTATTGCTATGTCCTGTGTGATGTTGTTATATAGAGCATGTTAGGTTACCATGCTGACAGATGTCAACCATTGTTGGTACTTGCAAACCCTTTGCTACCTAGACCATAAACCTGTACATCAGTCTTTACATGTATACCTGGATTTGCTGTAGGCATGTCAAGACAGCAGATTTGTGTGACAAGTGTGTATATAACAAACATAGGGAATGTAACACACTCTGTCTACATTCCGCCCAGACAATAATTTGGTGGTGCATTCACTCATTTTATTCTTAGATCCCGGCAATGGGTCATATGTTTAGATAGTGATTCAGTACCCATTGCTGCTTCATTTGTCTGGCAACCCATAGCGCACTCCACAGCCAAAGTGTGTGCGATAAGTGAGGTACAGCACACCATGTGTCAAGGTTGTGCCCAATGGCAATGCCAAGACGTAAGCCCATGGATACACAGTGCAGCCTCTGCCTCTAACATTGATTACAAACCTTGTACAGTTACGTTATATCCATATTTACCAAAGATGTCCCCTCCTTGTCACACATGCACAGTGCTGGAAAAGCACCAATTCCCCTGAGATGTGAGACGCTTCTGTTCCTACATTACTTAAACACCATTTAAGAACAGCCCCTACCTTATGTCTGCCGCCCTTGCGTACATCCTGCCAAGTGAAGTGATGAGGTGGAGAAATGCCCACTTGACGGCACGTTATATATTGTGGTGCATGGAACCAGACCTTCTAGAGTCACATGCCCGTGAGTTACGTGACCCTGATGTGTGACATGGAAGCACTAGCCCCTCATACATCACAAACTATGTTGCTACCATACATGTAACTGTTGTGTTTCTTACCAGCTCTCTGAGGTTAGAGTTACCTTCCAATGGTATATTTAGTAAAGAATGAGTAAACCCAGGAGATTCAGGTACAAAGGTTTTTATTGGTGATATTTAGAAAGTGACAATAATTGTACAGTGACTATGTGTAAACGTTCTGTACAATTTGTAGCCTCCTATAAACTCCTGCAGTAGTGTTCTGTAGTTTCCCCTCCAAATGTGCTGCCCCATTGTAATCCTCCTGTTCGTTGGGGACATCTTCCTGTTCATCCCAGGAAACATTGATCCGTATACATATATTGTGCAGGATTACATATACCAGTGTGATCCTCCATACCAGTGATGGAGCATACCACAGGCTTCCTCCTGTCAGGGCCAGGCAGAAGCCCAAATGTCCTCTCCACCACGTTGCATGTTCTTCATTGCCCTTCATTATATGCACGCTCTTCCACCGTTGTGGGATTGACAAATGGAGTCATGACCCATGGCTCTATGCCTTAACCTTGGTCAGCTGCAAAGATGTGTTTGCAAAGCTTGATAGTGGTTTGGAAGATAAAATGGCAGTTGTTAGTTTTAGGTGGAGTGATGACTTAGACTTACTTCTGGTATAGTGAATGTTCCTGTTTTGTGAAATGGTTTAATAGGTCTGTGTTGATGGACATGACAATCTTGGATTGTGGCTCAGGGACCTGGGGATTGTGATATTCTATCCAAACAGATGGTTCTGCCATTGCAAATATGAGTTGTGTTGTCCATAATTATACCCCTGTCCTATTATTGGTGGATCCTTCCACCTCCTTGTACAGTGGTGTCATATGTAGAGACACCATGGTAGCCTTACGAAGCCAAACTCCGGCTTCCATGTTACCATGTGGCACTATGCATGCAATGCAACAAATTGAGACCCTTTGTGGCAGGTGATGGGTGTGCCAGCCATCAAGTGTACTAGGGTATGAATCACACATTTGTAGGATAATTAGAAGTTGGTTCAGTGGAATCTCCAAACGTCCTATACATGATTTATCACAGACACTTTCAACACATGCACAGTGCAGGTGTTGGGATGGGGCACACTATTCTTTTACATGGGTCCCTATGCATGGTGCATGAAAAGTCAGGCATGTCCACTATACCCCTACAATAGCAATCATGATCTTTACAGCTTTGCACAAACTCTGTGCCTTGGTGGATGGTTTCTTGTATACAGCACACACATGGTGGTGTTAGGAGGCACTAAGGGGCACATGTGAAGTGGCATTGGACTAGGTGCTGCACGACACCTCGTCATTCTGCCCCATGGTCTTTAATGGCAGGTAATGTTGTATTCCAATGTGTGTGTCACAATGCAGCAGACAGGTGAATGTGCACACTACAGGTTTGTCAGGTATGTGTAGGTGATATTTTGTTGGTCATGCCAACACTTGGGTGGCATTTGATATTGGTGGCTCCAGATGCTTGGACCCCATGACTGATGTGGGGCTGTGGCTATGTGTGACTTTGTTTACATTGACGTGGCCTATGCAATTCACATTGCTGACATAAACATTGTTAGGTATAATGTGTGTGGGATCTGTATTTAGTTGTCAACCAGTGGCACTTGTCGAGGTTGGTGCACAAAGGGGACATAGCTCCAACGGTCCTCATGTGGTGTGCCAGCCAGGTTGTGGCTGTGTTATGTACATGTGTATGTCTATGTGTGTGATGTGCAATGATTGCAGTGTAGTGTGGTATGTGGCATATGTGTTGTTGTCTGTACATCTGTGTTCCCCTTCCCATTTGTGTTTAGTGTGGTGTATGTCTTGTTTGTCCTACATGGTAGGTGTGTTGTCTGTGTACTGTTTGGTATGGTGGCTTACCTACGAGTAGATCTTTGCCATATTGGCCAGCCTGGAACTGCTTGTTGATGGTGAAATGCTGGAATATGTAGGCATGCTGGGGTATTTTGCAAGGATGTTTGTGAACAGCCCACAGTGGTCCACAATGGCTTGCACATTTATAAAATGGGTGTGCTTGCAGTTCCTGCAGTGCTTGCAGTATAGGTGTTTGGTTGCTGCATGTGGCACCAGTTAGACATGGGTGCAGTCCATTGCACCCAGCACATGCGGGAACCCAGCAATTAGATAGAATCCTTGCTTGATCTCCTGCTGCAGTTGCTGGGTGTTTAACAAGCAGATGTGGTGGGGTGTGAGGCATATGATTGCGTCCCGAACGTTTGGAAGGAAGAACGAGAAGGATGGCTGGGAGATACCAGACACTTGTGCGCCCATTGTCTGAAAAGATCCAGACACCAGCATATGGAGGACAGAGTGGTGTTTGGTCATGGTTGGTATGTTTGTTGGAGTTGCCACCCTTGCAGTGATGTCTGACGCAATGTAGTGCAGCAGGCATACAATTGACTCCCAGTTCAGATGGTAAGCCCTGATGACATCTTGTTCCCTGAGCCCAAGGATGGTTGTACGCTGTGAAAAGATCCTCTCCCACCTTCTGTGCTGCCTTTGTGGCTGCTGTGGTGGTGTTTGGGTTGCTGCGATGGTGTTGGAGGGACCTGTTGCCGTTGTTGACGTCTGCAGCGTGTGCCAAGCTAGAACAGAAACACTTCCATGTTGTCCTGGAGGTTGCAAATGCTCCTTCTGTGTGTTTTCCTTAAGTGGTGGTGTGTGGCCCTCTTTTTAATGACCAGACGGTAAAATCTGATGCAAATCAGCCTTTGCGTCTTTTTTTGGGTCTGCTTCCTTAGTGTGTGTCATTTTTTAATCAGGAGATAAATATGACGCTGGAGGGCTAGCGCCATTTTTTGGAAGGGAACACCTACCTTGCATATCATTGTCTCAGTACGACGCAAGGTGGGTTGGCACTCCAAGAAAATGACGCTAACTCAGATATTTTGACACTAAACGGGTCTAGATTCAAAATATAAGTTAGAGCTGCTTTAGTGTAAAAAAAAAAAAAAATGACGAACAGTGACACAAACTTTACATAAATACGGGCCCAAATTTGTATATATAGGGACGTGGATCCTCCTCGGATCCTCTGTGGATCCTCCGCGAATTTGGAGGAAAAGCAAGTCCCTGATTGGCTGGCCGCAACCCCATGGAAACATTGCAGCTGCCATGTTGTTTCTCGTACTGCCCGGGGAAGTGAGAAAAAAACTGTGTAAAAACATATAAGGGGTCAGGATACAGGTATCCTGAAACCATAGGACACATGAAGGGGTTACTTAGGCCCCCCGCATGGACATAAAATTGCCCTTTTATTTAGGCTGATCTACAGATTCGATGATCCTTCTCAGATTCTCCTCGGATCCTTTGGATTGGCTTGCCACAACCTGACGTGCATATTAACGACTGTGTTAAAAAACATAGAAATTCATTGAAAAAATAAAGGTTATAGGGACGTTATAGTTAGATTGAAGTTTTGCCCATACAAACCATAGATATTCAGCAGTTTATAGTTATATTTATCAGAAGAAACTATAACTTGTACTGGAAAGGTAAGCTTGCTAATAGATTTGGGGGTTCAAAGATATAAATTCCCCATGCACTGTCTATAGAAAATTGCAGACACCTGTTCAGCCACCAAGGCTGCACAGACTTATGCCAAATTTGCCAGAAAGCTAGATCTTTACCTAAAAAGGGTGCTGTTTGTAATTTGATGCAAATCCATTGAATATTTTTAAAGAAATTATGGTTAAAAATGTAGAGATACCTGCACTGTTGGGTTTGGTTTTGTTGGACTTAAAATAGACGAATGAGGCTCTTTGATTGACTAAGTGGTTTCAGTTCCCACAATACTGCAGGAATCTCGCCAGAGGCAATGCAACCACCTTACTTCTGTGAGAGTCCTGTGGGAGTACAGGGTCCCGTACTGTCTCCTGCAAGCTTCCCATGGGATCGGAACATTAGTTTAAACAAAGGGAGGAAGTAAGAGTGTCTGCTTAACCTTCTATGGGAGGTTGGCCCTGCGGCTTACTGAGGTTGCACATGGCCTAGGGCATGCGTAGTGAGGATGGCTACCTACCAGATGTTAAATTCAGGGCCTGGCCAAAGGTAAGGTTGGCATAGTTACCTATTGGTAATTAAATATTACTTTACATTAAAAAAACTCTATTCTCTGAAAAAAACTAAGATTAATATAACATTAGAGTTGAGCATAATACTAAAATCTTACTTTACTTAAAAAGCAAAACTTACAAATTCACTGAAAAAAACAAAGGTTAAAGTGAGTGAAAATGCCAGTTTAAATGTAACATTTTAAACTAAACACTAGCATTTACCAGCTATAGTTAGCATAATTAGCATGCAAATGGAATCTAATATGGATGTTTCTTGGCCTCATTTGAAGCACTGATACATGATACTGATACATGATACTGACAAAAAGAGAGCATGTAATAGGTGAAAAAACTAAGCAAAATGTTAAAATCTAACATATTGCTTCATCATTTAGAAGTACAGCTATATTTTGAAAAGCTTCAAACTACAAATTAAAATTAGTATTTTAATGCCCGTAGCATTGTTTGTTTTGTAAGTGAAATAAACATATTTCTTAATTTCTGTATTAGTTTGATGTATAACATTTTCAGTATTTGTGTATATTATTTTTAAGGTTCCAATCGTATCAGTTGCTTAAGCCGTTTCCCCAGCTTCTAGTTGTGGTTCACTGGGGTTACACACAAATCAAAAAGGTAAGAACTGGTGATTTGAACACTTTCTGTCAAAATAATTATCCAGTGAGAGAGCCGGTGACAGAAATATGTGCTGTTGACCACTGTCTGGCCATTGTGCCATGCAGCAGATGGTATGACTATTCGCTTCTTCCCACACAAATCGAAAAGACATTGCATAAAGGCTAAGAAGTAGAAGTGGTTCAACTACCAAGAGCTCAGCACGTCATTCCTTCAGGGCGGTGAGCCTGAGAAAATTCAAAGTAACTATAAGTTGTGTGATACATTCTTTGGAACCACTAATGGTAATTAAATGGAGGTTCACAGTGTGATTTCCACAGGGACTATGTCTAAATGGGGACAGGCCTCCAACACAGAATACAACAGCCACCTGAAGGTGCAGTAATGGACAAGCTCAAACCCCATAGGCATGAAAGAAAACCTCAATGCCCTTCGGGAAGCCCATCGTTTTATGTGATATTTTACAATGTTTACCAATAGACCGTTCTAATCTGCAGAAACCAAATCAAAATTTCGCAAAGTTATTGACGTCATTTTGAGTCCAAGACAAATGGCCTCCGTTTCCTTACAGTAAGATCTATCCACCTGTTCCTATCTGACGGACCTTAAAGCGATTCATGTGTGCGCCTCATTCGCCAGACATGATTCATCTGCGTTCCTCCCACGACACCGCCTCTTCATACGAGTTTCTTTTTCCGTAAGTTTATCTTCATGGAAGTTTTATCGCTAGATAAGGCGTTACACACTCTTTCATCCTCATTTGTCATCTCAGACTTTCTAATTATTGCACCGATTTAGGCACTGTCCGCGGTCCGGCTGCTGCGCTTATCATTTTTTATAAGGTTTCAAAGGCTGATGGTGTTTGACTTGAAAGGAGGGGCGGAGGGGGTCTGGAGAAAAATCTGAAACCGATTGGAAATCAAAGGGGAGTCTCTGTGGGCTAATGGTCTGTAAAATGAATCCTTTTGAAGACAAGGAGATAGGATCACAGCAGGCTGGCTGCTGACTTAATTTTTGATGCGTTTGATCAGCAGCTGCTTTTGCAGGCCAAGAAATTGATGCTTTTCGTGATCTACTACAGGTGTGACCGAAGCTGGGAGCATCAGTGCAGTGCCCATTCCGAGAGTATCATTGCAGTGTCCATGCTGAGGGTATCAGTCCAATGCCCATGCTGAACTGTAATGACCATATTTCAATAAATAACTGCACAAGTAACTACCATGGTACCCTTGTGAATCTGGGCCCAAATATAACTTTCTTGCATTGTCCATCCTGAGAGTATTAGTGCAGTGTCCATGCCGAGGGCATCAGTACAATGACAGTGCTGAGGGTATCAGTGCAGTGTCCATGCTGAGAGTATCAGTGGAATGCCCATGCCGAGTGTAACAGTGCAATGTACATGCTAAGAGTATCAGTGCAGTACAGTGTTCAAACTGAAAGTATCAGTGCAATGCCAATGCTGAGAGTATTAGTGCATTGTCCGTGCTGAGAGTGTCAGTGCAATGCCCATGCTGAATTGTAATGTCTATTAGTAAATGTCTGCACAGGTAACTACCATAGTACCTTGTGAATCTAGGCCCAAAACACTGTAACTTCCTGTGAGTAAGAACACCAGTCTTACTACCAAGCATTGACAAAACCAAAAGGTCTTGCCTTTCTTATGGGTGCCGTGCTATTCATTTTGCCAGCAGTGCTTTCTCGATGTCCATGGTGCATTAACATGCAGAGTGGCTGTCTTGGACTGCTTTTCTTTTATAAGCTGTATAAAAAAAACATTTTAAGATGGCAACTGTTATGTGACTCAATCTTAACATTTTTTTGATTAAGATTAAGAAAAATAATTTCAAGAGAGTCACTGTATGTGCATGCTCATGCAAAGAAATCGACCTTATTGGAATTATTTTTATATATGGAAAAAGCTGTTAAAGACGTCAGCAAATGAGTCTGCATGCATGCACATACATGTGCTCATCAGCCATATTCCAATTTTGTACTTACTAAGTGTTAGACCTTGAATCCTTGGTATGGTTTTCCCTAACTTTTTTGCCTTCAGACCTCCTGTTTTGCTGATCTTGTTTTTGCTGCAATGTTCAAGTTTAATTTGTGGTGGACATGTGTGCCTACTAGTTGTATTTTTATCTTACGATTTAACATGAAACATTTCATATTCATAAATGTTTGAATTATGAATAAATATTAACCTTAAAGTACTATTTTCAAATAGAAACAGTAGAAATTAAATGTATTGTGAGTATTAAAATGAATTCGAATTAAACACACTTACGATGTTCAGAAAAATAAATGCATGTTTAAAAATTGCTCTGACACAACATGAATAATGTTTAATAAATAGTTTGCTTTGCATACTTGATTTGAAATGTAAGGTGCGGAAAAGGTGTTATTAATGTATTAATGTGCATTAGGCTTTCTTAACTTGACTAGACCTGAAAGTTCATTTTGAAAGAGTCATGGAAAACCTGTATTGTGTTCATTTTTCACTTTAACCTGACTTACTTTCTTTAGACAGCAAATGTATTGTTGAATATTCTATAATATTCCAGGGGAAGAACATGTTTCAAGTTTAGTTAATGTAACAATATATGTTCTAGCTGCTGAGTTGCACAGAAAGATTCATGAAGCTTGTGTGAAAAATATTAGCTCAGCTTATTATGTGCCATTGGAAAGCATTTGCAAGTAGCAGTTTATTAGAAAATTTAATATTTTGGCAGAACCCTGTAACCAGAGGGAGATGACAACGTACTTTTCCTGAGAAGAATGCAAGATGTCTCAAAAGTTGGTGGTGCCACTTACAATGATTGGATACTGAAACCTATGCCCATAGTGTGCCCACTGAATGGACCAATGGAATGGATTTTGGCTATTTTAAGTAGTAAAGGACTTTGGAACAAAAGACAGAACCCAATAGAATTTTCTTAGAGTTAGTTCTCTTCTTGTCTTGTCTTGAGGTTGTTCGGAACTCTGTCTTAAGTTTGCTCTCACATTTCTTCTCTGAGTCCCCTGATGAGTTTTTTCTCCATAGTCTCAACTGCCCTACTCTGTTATGTGGTTCAGTACTAATAATGCCAAATAATTCTAAACTGCTGATCTTGCCTTTGTACAGCCTGTGCTCTGCACTGAAATAATGCTGCTGCCAACCGACCCGAGATGATGGTGAATGCTCTACTCAATGAATCAAATCTGTATGCTGTCCCACGAGGAGAGGTAAAGATAAATGTGGTTTCTTTTTTCATTTTAGCTTGGTAAATTATACCAGAATATTTATATAGTTAGTTACTCTAGTTAAATGTTTTCCAAATTATTTTTGTCTTCTTTTATTTTTGCTTTTGCCCGCATGTGTTAGCTACAATCCTGGTTAGTGTTTGGAATTGACCAGCTCTGAAATTAATAGCTAAAATTTACTTATGACACCATCATCTGCTTTGAAATCTAATAATAATATTCATATTGATTTGTTGCTAATGTACATTATTATTTTGGAGTGTTTATCAGTATTGATGTTTAGTAGGTTACATCTTTTCAGACGTTTCCGCCAACCTATGGTTTTCATGTATGTTTATAACCTGGTTCTGTGCACCATTTATGTGACATTGATTTTGGGATTGTAATAAAGTTTGGAACTTTCCTCAGTTTGGAGTTTTGTTTTAGTATTGAATTATTTATGGTTTAATATTGTCTGTGGGCTTTGTTAATGATTTTGAGATTGTATGATTCTAATTACTGACTCTGTCACCAAGTCCAAAGGTTCAGTCGACCTCTGAGTGCGAGAAATTGGGATGGTGTCTCACCCGAGTGCTTACAGTTTCTTAACAGAAAGTGGGAAGACCTATGCGAGCACACCATCAGACTTCTCTTCATCCTGCAACAGCACCTAGACTCTACTTGCTGCTGCCAAGTTGTGCCAATCCAGTCCTGAGCCCTTGGAAGTGCATATTAGGTACTGCAACTGCCTGAACATGCGCACCAATGCCATTTCACCGATTGGAACCTGTGCATCTCCATCGATGCTGCCACATTGCCGCTGCTGCAAGGATCAAAGATATTGCATAGTTGTCAATGCGGTGCATCACTGCTGATGCGAGGATTAGGAGCACTGCATTGTCGACTGTATGAAGCTAACTTAGGGTGCATTGGCTAGGACTTGGTTCCTGCTTGGACAAAGTGCATACCTCTACCAACCAGATGCCCAATTTCTAACATTAAGCATGGAAAAAGTCATCCCAAGTTGGCCACCGGCCAATGTGTTCTCATGCTCATATATGGAGCTCAACTCATAATTAATTTTTATTCTCATAAGAAAGGCAACAACGGTCATCAGTAATGCACATCCTGTTTGTCTTCAAACATTTTTTTTTCTCTTTTCATTATTGGTGCTCTTACGTTACAACACACCTGTTGCTCTGATGTGAAAAGTCTAACCAGAAAATCTGTTTAGATTACTAATATCACCATAGAGTAACGGAGCAATCCGAAAACATTTCAAAAGTTTGTTGTGCTTTAATCGGACATATTAATTAAATAGGAAGAACCCACTCATATAATTCATCGTTCACCTCAAGAATCATATTAAGTGTACAATTGATATATAAAAAATTGGGCTCTATGCAAATTGATGCCATCTTACTAAATTATATGAGTGTGTTCTTCTTATGTAATTAATATGGCTGATTAAAGCTCAACAACATATTTTATCAAACTTTTGATAAGTTTTCGGAGTGCTCCGTTACTCTATGGTGATCATAATTAATTTTTCTTAAACTTTTTTTTATAACAGTACTGTTACAAGATGGATAATGGCCATGTTGGCAGTGTAAATTAGCAAATAAAGCATTTGTGGGAATGGGAAACAATTACAGAGCTGAGTAGCTATGAAGCAATGTGAAGCTGCCGGCCATTACAGAAACATTGAAAAGAAAATGTAGGAGGCAGGAAGGGCAAGGGTAGAGGAATAATAAATGAGCAGGTGCAGGGGGAAATGCAGATGAAAGAGAGCAGATGTGAACCACAGAGAGGAAAACTTGTACTTAGTTTTGTAGGTTAATTGCTTTAGAATGTAATTGTAGTCATGTGACTTTGCACGTTATCAGAAGTGAATGAGTGAACACCTGGGCAGTTCCCTTGATGTGATATGCACACTTTGAAAGACAAAGGTGAGAGCCTTTTGTTGTGACAGATCATGTAACATTATATCATTTATACAGACTTCGACTACCAGCCTCGCAGCAGCGGTTTTACCCCCACGGACCTGGCGGTAAAGACCGCCGCATTACAAGTTGTTGTGTTTAGCCGAAGCCAAACCGCCACAATGCCACCTGGCCCGCCAGTGCAGTCACACAGATGAGACCAGCAGTGAGCTCCTCTGGGCCAGCAGCAGGCCTCTGTCTGCAGGCCGGATTACGAGGCAGCAGACCCCCAGGTTTTTTGTGGCGATCCCCCTGCCACGAAAACCCTGGTGATCACACACCCAGGGACAGGAATACCCATTCCTGTAGCCGGAACACACATACATACATGCCCCACACCTCCATGCACCCCCTCACCCATCCACACGCCTCCATGCACCCCTCCACCCATCTACACACTTGCAAACACTCCCCCACCCAACCACACATATCCATACAAACACCCCCACCTGCTATCACACTGACATACAAACACCCCCACTCACACTCACACATACCCACCCCCTCTGAAATCATTCACACCCCAACTCCCCTCTGCATTCATACACACCCCACCCCCTCCATGCACGCATACATTCACACACTCCCCCTCTACATATGCACACTTGCACACACACCCCTCACTTGCACAGTTGCACACACCCCCCTCATCCGCACACTTGCACACACACACCCTCATCCACATGCATACATCCAGACACCCCCACTCGCTCACTCACAAACACACACTCAGACACCCCCATTCGCACACATACACGCACTCAGATACCCCACCCCTCTGCATACAAACACCCATGCACTCACACCCCGACGGACCCCCTCCCCTCTGCATACATACAGACACACACAGCCTCCAAGCACACATACATACACACACGCACACCCATTCAGGCACACATACACGCACACACCATACACAAACACCCAACACCTCCCCCTTTCGGATGCTCAACTTACCTTTTACGGTGAGGTGGTCGTCCGGGAGGGGATGGGTCCTCACCTATTCCACCGCCAGAACAGCACCGCCGACAGGATTCTGCCACGCCGTATTATGTATCGTAATAAGGCAGGCGGTGTCTTGTTGCCGTGGCGGTCCTGGTGGTGGAATAGCCTCTTCAACTCCATCGGCCTTGCCGACGGAGTCCGACTTCTAAAGACGACTTCTAATATGGTGGTCAACAGACTGCCAGCACTGGCGGTCTGTTGGCTGCAGCCGCTTCAGCGGTCTGCTTAAAAGACCGCCGAAGTCGTAATGAGGTCCTTTTTAGTGTTTTTTATGTTCCAGTTAACAATGTATTTACTCTTCGTTGTATGTTTCCCTACCGGGTTCATTCTGTGAGTTTTAGTCTTGAAAATGTCCCTAAAAATAGCTGCGTACATGTGTAGTGATCTCTATATCCAGTGTCAGCATCCCACTTAGAATAATTTCCCTGTGAAAGTGTTCCCAGTGAGGATATTGCTTTGCATTGTGTTTCCTATACAGATATTGTAAAGTAATCATGTTTTCCGACAAACTGTCTGCATGTCTTTCGGTTACCCTTTTTGGGTTGGTTATTGTGACTTAGGTGTTTGTAAGTAAGCTGATTTTGCAATTAATAATTTTGTGCCTTTTTAATGAATATAGTTTTAAATGAAATAATTTAATTGTGTTTAATATAACACGAATGTTTAGCTTCCAATCAGTGGCCTAGGCTAACTCGTGTTTTCAGATTGCACATTTTCAGTGCAGAATTCTGTACATGACACTAACTCATCTGCCCTCTCACCACCCTGTGCTCCCGGAGCTCAGACGTTACCTTCATTGCTTATTTAATAGTACAAAAGCTTATAGAAATGTCTGAAATGTAACGTTTTCTGTTCCTGATGTTCTTGGGAAGAATGGTTTACAGTTGTTTACAAATGAAGGCCACTTTATACCAAACAGAGGTGCTGTTTGTATTTTGAAAACAGTATTATTTGCTGTGTAAGACATACTACGGCTTATTCATTAGATACAGGGCAAATATGAATATGTTATGTGATGTGTTCGCTATTTACCCATTGGTTGTGATATGTAACTTTCTTTGTCTCGCCGCAATGACGGCATAGTTTCTCTGTCTCAAAGTGTATAAACCTCACAACTTTGGAGATAAACCACAGCTTTTCTCCGATTCCCTTGTTCGTTCTATCATGTCTTATTGAACAGTCCTTATAACATATGCTCCTTGATCCTTATTTACCTTGCGCTGTCATCGTCTGTTCTTGCTATTGATTAGAATAGATCTTAGTTTCTGTTGTAAATTAATATCTAACATGTATTTACATTATGCATATTTTAACATAATTGACTAACCAATGCATTTTGCCTTCTGTATTGATTCTTATTTTTTATTAAACCGTCATGGTTTGTAGTTTAAACCCTGTCTCATGTGAATTTTCATGAAAGGAGTACTTCTTTGTCTTTGGGGAATTTTATAATAAATTTAGGGATCGCATCTGGAATATAACTCACATATAGACCCAATTCATAAATCAACCCTGGTGATGCAAAAAGCGCCAACATGTATATGTAATGTAATCTGGGTTTTCAGTGCTACCGTCTCACTACTGAGGAATTACATATGCAAATTCCTTCTGTGGTAGATTCAGCGTTAATGTATTCCCCTCACAGTTTAAATATCTCTTTGTGCCTGACCTACTTTATTGGTCTGTCTAAGGTGTGCTCCTTCTTCAGTCTTAATTATCCCTATGATATATAATCTGTTTTAGGATTGACTCTGTCTCCCTAATGAGAGTTCACATAGGTTAATGCTAGTAGCACTCTGCTAGTTTCATTGCTAGTGTCTTGGTCTTCAAGTGTAAGTGTACCTGTCTGCCTGTCTGTAATTCCTAGTTCTGTTGCACTCTGTCCTCATGTCCCTAGTCCAAGCTACTTTGACTGTACTAGTAGAGCTTGTGACCCATTGACTGCATCATTCCACCTTACATTAAGGCCCTCACTACGAGACTGGTGGTCAGCCTACCGCCGCAGAGGAGTTGGCAGACACACTGCCCCGTGCCCGGTGGTGAAGACCGCCATATCACAAGTACTGGAAAGGCACCTGCAGAACACGGCCAAGTCACCGTTCAGCCCGCCACAGTGGAAGGTCTGGTGCGCCAGGCAGCAGCCATCTTCAGCCTGGCGGTCAGGCAGTATGCCACGACCATATTACAAGGCTGCACACCACCAGGATTTCCGGGACAGAACCACCTCCACCAAAAGCCTGGCAGAAACGAACAATATAAAAGGGAACACCTACCTTTAGGAACACAGGCACCTCCATAGGCACCATGGCACGCGAATTGCAACTCCTTCCAATACTCTACCTGTTCCTGCAACTCCTGGACCAGCAACAGCGATCACAACACCAACCGTAAGTACACCAGCCTAGCACACACTGGTGTTAATATACACACACACACAACACAGGAAGCCACATCCACACACACACACAAACAAACACCCGTACCTAAACACACATACACACATGCATACATGCTAATACCCACAACCACCTCACATACATGTGGAAGGAAAGCCAGGACAAGGTAGGTACCATCGCGACCAACGGTGTGGTGGCGTAGATAAATTAGAAAAATGACAATACTAAATGAAACTATGAATAAACAGGCCCAAGGGCCATCCCCATAGTCCCAAGCATACTGGGCACAGACTGACGCCCCAACTTGACTTCTGACTGCAAAGTGCAGGCCTCTAAGGGGCAGGGGCATCAATGGGGTATGCAGGCACCTCAGGGGTGAGAGGGTGGTGGTGGCGGGGGCCTTGGGCTTGGAGGGGGGGTCCTTTCGTCTGGGCTTGGAGGGTGGTCCTTTCATCTGGTCTTGGAAAGGGGGTCCATAGGGGCGGACTTGGATGGGGGGTCTTTGGGCTTGCCCTTGGACGGGGGAGGTTTAGCCAGGGGGCAGAAGTTGCAGGTGGCAGAGGAGCATGGTCAGAGGAAGTGGCAGACTGGGAGGTGGAAGGCAGGGGCATTGTAAGGGTAGCAGGGTAATTGGGGTGAACAAGGACTGGGTCAGTGGTGGGGAACAGGGAAAACTCACAAAGGAAATTATTTTTGGGGATACAGAGGAGGTCAAGGAAAGGGTGTTTGGGAGTGGAGGGAGTGGGTATGGTTGTGAGGTGTGTATGTGTAGGTGCCTTGGGTGCAGGTGTGTGGATGGATGATATGTGTGTGCTGGGGGACTGTTGGGTGGGTGAGCGTGGGCATTTAGATGTACTGGGAGGAGGTGGGGAGGAGATCTAGGGAGATGGTGGGGGGACGTGTGAGTGTATGTTGGTGTGGTGTCTGCAGGTAGGGTGGATGTGCTGCATGTGGAGGTGTCCTTGCAGACCGTGTCTGTTGATGTGGATGCATGTGTGTCAGTCGGTGTGCCTTGGATGGGTGAGTGGAGTGGGATGTGGGTATGGCAACAGGTAGCTGGAGGGAGGACGGAAGTAGAAGGGACACTGGCTGCCGTCAAGGAGGAGGCCAGAGCCTGAAATGATCTCTGTAGGCCAGGCAAGGCACCGTGAATGCCTTCCAGGAACGCATTGCACTGTTGCATCTGGAGTGCCAGTCCCTGGATGGCATTCACAATAGTTGTCTGCCCCACAGAGATTGACCTTAGGAGCTCAATAGCCTCCTCATTGAGGGCAGCAGGACTGACTGGGGCAGGGGCAGAGGTGCCTGCTGCGAAGGAGATGCCCAGCCTCCTGGGCGAGCAGGCAGGAGCAACTGGGAGGGGGTGGTGGACAAGGGTGGTGCTGGGATGGTCCCTAATAGGTCAGCCACTGCCAGGGAGCGTCCAACGGAGGAGGAATCAGAA
Organism: Pleurodeles waltl; assembly: GCF_031143425.1. Classification (NCBI taxonomy): domain Eukaryota; kingdom Metazoa; phylum Chordata; class Amphibia; order Caudata; family Salamandridae; genus Pleurodeles; species Pleurodeles waltl. The sequence goes on from NC_090446.1 coordinate 685,134,566, forward strand.
GATGTAGCGGTTGATCCCGTCTCCCCCGTGGCACTCCCCTCGCCCTCCGTCCCACTGGTCCCCTCGGGCGCTGGTTTCAGCCTCCTGGGTCCGGTGGGCTGCAGCTTCCCCACTCACCGGTGCCCCACTTCTCCTTCCCCAGATGATGCTGATGCACACAAAGATAGAGGAGGACAGGGATGAAGAGAGAGAGAGAGAGAGAGAGAGAGAGAGAGAGAGAGAGAGGGTGCAGTGGGTCTATGCCAACACAACAGTCAACAGGGTAGAACATCAGCATTTGATGCCATGCCATGATACACTATGCCCACCTCTTAAAATCCTACAACTAGGGAACACCATGGGGAAGACCACAACAATGCACATGTCAACCGCTGATGGTCTGACTGATGCAAACATGTACATAAGGACTGTCCTACCCGCCACACCTGTCCTGTGCATGCCTACTACCCATGACCATTGAGACAGGCATGCAGAGGACTGCGCACCCAACAGGATCCTGCACGGCTAGTTGGCAGCCTACTTGAGTATTGTCAAGTAACACTGTAAGCACTTTGTACACCTGCCCCACTACACATGCAGTGCCTGCAGCTGAATGAGGTCATGTATTCACCCCTGGCACAGTGGTTGGCCAGGACCAATCACAATGCCCTGACACCCCAGGTCTAATCATCCTGTTGCCATGAGCTGGTAAGCACATCTAGCGTGTACGTGGCCACACAGTTTCAACATTGGAGGAGTCTGCCCCGCTACCACTGACTGCATGGCATTGCCTTCACCTGTGATGCCAAACATGCCCAGATAGACACAACCCATAGTGGACATCTTTGTACTTAGCATCCATGCCACAGCCACCCAATGGTGCCCACCCAGAGCCACCATGCCAACACAGATTGCATGTGAGAGCAAGTACTTACCCCCATGTGGCTGCTGTGCTGCCCTCAAGTGACCATCCACCTAAGGGTAGGCCACCGCCAATATGCAGGCCATTAGAGGGTTCAGGGTCTGACGGAACCCCTCCCTCATTGGGAGGACGTCCCTAGCTGGGCCTCCGCAGTCTTCCGGGCCAAGCGTCTCAGGTCCTCCCACAGCTTTCTGCAGTGGGTGCTCTGCCAGGCATGAACCCCCAGCGTCTGCACTTGCTTGGTGATGGCACGCCAAATCCCCTTCTTCTGATGGGCGCCGACCTACATGGGTGACACAGACTGATGGACGCAGTCATCTAGAGTGGGATCCCTGGGACAGTAATGAACAGCACACAACACACTTCCGCACCCACACGTTGTCACCCAATGTAGCCGTAGGCCCCTCACCCATGTCCATGCTCCATACACACTGCCACCTACCAAGGCCCCCATCCCCATGCGCACAAATCACATACAGGACAATGACATTGGGCTCACCTGCTGCTCAGGTGCCCCATACAACTGTCCACACAGGGGCAGGACCCCGTCCATGAACTGCTCGAACTCTTCCTGGGTGAAGGCTGGTGCCCTGTCTCCTGCAGGACGTGGAATCTTGGCTACCAGAGTCACAGCACAGCAGCGAACGCAGTGGAGGTCTTCAGTGCATGAGGTTCAGGAGTCAAGTGTGCAAGAGCACATGAAATGGCTGTCACGGCCACCGCAGACATCACCGTCACTGCAGGCGGCGATCACTATTGGCTCCTGCCTCCCATAGGCAACAGTGTCAACTAATGGTGAATTGCACAGCGGTCGTAACTGCCTGCGGCCATGACGCTGCTGCTGACTTGGATGGCTGTGATGGGATGTGGCCAGTGGTAGGGACCTGCTGGTGGAATGTTGGACTCACGCATGACAATGGTCAGGTCCTTGAGCATCCCTACTATGGAGGCCCTGGTGGTATTGTGGGCCTCCCACTGTTGCATGGCCTCTTGATGGTATTGCCCCTGCAACCGCTGGGTCTCCTGCACAGTAGCAAGGATCTGGGCCACTGTGTCCTGGGTGTGCTGGTATACACCCAGGACTTGGTTAAGGCCCTCCTAGGCAGTCAGTTGGTGTGGTCGTCCTGACCCTTGGGCCACGGCTCCCCTCCCACTGCCCCTGGCCCCCTGTTCCTGGGTCCCTGGCACAGTGTGCTCACTCCCAATAGCAGCAGGGCCTTCATTGTCTGGGGTGGGTGCCCTTGACTCCAGCCCCTCTACTATGGAGCACACCTCTGATTGATGGGTCCCAGGGGCACAGGTTTGGGGTTCAGGGTCTGGCTGTGGTGTTGTTGCCACATGGGTAGGGGTGTCCGGTGTATCCAGGGTGGATGTGCCATTGGTGGACTGTCTAGTGGTCCTGATGGCCCAGGTAAGTCATCTTCATTCAGATGTTCAGTGGTGCCATCATCCTGGGGATGGCCGTCTGACCTTGGCATCCTCTGCAGGCTGTCACATACAGGGGTACCGGTGGATGGATATGGTAGATGTTAGTTGTGTGACTGTAGTTGTTGTGTACCTATTGTGATGCATGCAGTGGCTCGACTTGCTTCCTAGTGTGGGATGGGTATGTGTTGTGCATGTCGGGTGCAGTGTGGGGTGTGTGGTGATGTGGGAGTGCTTGGCTGTGTGTGTTGGTGAGCTGTGGTGTTGATTTGTGCAATGTCTGTTGTGTGATATTTGTTTGCTGTCTTTGGGGTGTGTTTTGTCTCAAGTGTGAATGTGGCTGCTCGTATTTGTAGCAAGGGATTGTTGGTGGCTGGGAAGTTTTATATGGTGGCATGGTCAGGTGTGTGTATGGTTATCAGGTGTGGGATATTTGAACTAGCCACTGTGGCTGCTTTCCGCGATGCCTTTTTGTTCCACCACAGTGCAAACTGCCAACGGTGTCACCTGTGCACGGTCCGTTGTGCTGGAGGTTGCCTCATAATGTGACGCTCCAAACGGTGTCAGTCACTCTTTCGCCGTGGGTTGGCCTGGGGGTGTTGGTTTTGTATCTGTATTTGGGAGGTTTGTGTTTTGTGACTTGTAATCTGGCAGTCACTATACCGCTACCACTGCCAGTATGGTGGCGCCATTTTGCACGGCAGCCTTGCCCAAAAACCACCAAACTCATAATGAAGGGCTAAGTCTGAACCACACTAGCCTAGATCCTTGTTGCAAGTCTTGTGCTTGTGATGTACCTGTGACTCCTTTCTAGTGTTTGTATCCTCTATCCTGGTCCTAATGGTCACCCAGTGACCCCTTGTTTGATCCATTGTATGTTTAATATTATTTCTGATTGCATCTGACTTTTCTTGCTAAGTGCAGTGGAGAGGCAGTGAGTTTTATACACCTTCCTGATGGCTATTAGGACTTGTGTATAACAAATGAATAAAATACGCTATTTCACAGGTTTGCGATCTCTTTTGTAGCAAGGTATTCTGATTCAGAGAGCTTAATCTGATATAGATGATGAAGGTATTTGGTAATTTGCCTGGCAAAGTTCAGATCCTTGCAATGGTAACCAGGTGTGAAAAGATGTAAAATGAAGTCAGTATTGAGTAGGAGTAATCACAGATGCTATGTTCTAGTCCATACACACTTGCAGATTTTTGCCAGAGCAAAATATTTAGCATAGTAAGAAATAATTGTGGCTAAAAAGAGATTTGAAGCTGCTTATAATTGTTAGGTTTGCACAGCATACTTCTCATATGCCTTATGGTGGAACTTTCGTGATGGGACATGAAGCAGCTTGTAAAGGAGGTGACATTGCAGGCAAGTGGTGGTTGTTGTGTTTGCCAGTTTCCACGCAGGGCACTCAATGAGAAAAAAGAAACACAAATTCAAGTAGCAACCTGATGACCATTCCATTTTAGAATAGACATTTAGCTTGCATTGAATGAGTCAAGATAAGTGAATCATTGTCTTATGCAAAGGTAGAAAACTTTGCCTTAATCATGAAGGGTGAGGCAACATGATTTAGATGGCTTTATGTTTCTCTTCTCACACAGCAGTCTTGAGCGTAACTTATCAGTTGACTGGCAGCGATCGTAACTTGCAAGAACATGGATGAGATATGATCTGTGCTGGAGGTGTGTAAAGAATCTGGTGGTTGAATTTTAGAATCTCTGAAGTCTAACTGTGAAAAAGGTAGAAATTACCCAGGAGTACATTTTTGGAGTATTGCAGACATAAAAGGAATTTTGGGAGGATGGCTTATCTACAGGTAACATGAACAAGGTATAAGTAGATGTGCCTGACATTGTGTGCATGAAAAATGAAACCATTAACCACCTTATTGCTGGGAGGCTCTAGTCATTGGTAGAGCATAATGCCAGCAACATTATTTCTAAAGACTTGTCTAGTCACCGCCATGTACAAACACTGGATAACCGGGATAGAGATTGGGAAGACCAGAAAAGTTCTTGCATTTGAGAAAAATTACTTTATCATACTTAAAATTCAGATGGTTCCTTATCAATAAAATGTTTACTTCATTTAAGCAGGTTTGAGTGCTCAGGATATTCATGATGGGTGGATATTAGAGATGGGCCGTTGAGGCCCACTGATGGCAAGCTAAACATTCTTGTTCTGTTAAACACAATTCAAATATTTCATCTGTGAATATATTAGTTAAAAAGACATAGAAATATTGATTACAAAACCAGTATCCCAACATCCCAACATCGTCAGACTCCACAGTCTCAACATAATTTCCTATGCAGACAACACTCAACTCATCCTTTCACTCACCAATGACCCCTCCACCACCAGTACCAGCTTTGCTGATTGGATGAAGAAAACTGCCTGCAGCTGAAAAGAGAAAAGACGGAAGTACTGATTTTTGGCAACAGCAGCAACACATGGAACGATTCCTTGTGGCCATCAGACCTAAGACCCACACCCACTCCCTCCGACCACACCAGAAACCTCGGAATCATCTTTGACACCAAGCTCCTCATGAAATTACTGATCAACGCCATCTCCTCTGTCTGCCTCCTCACTTTGTGCATGCTATGTAATATCTTCAAATGGTTACCTCCACACAAGAGGCGCACGTGACACAGGCCCTCATAACCAGGCGACTGGATTAGAGCAAAGGCATCTATGTAGGAATCACTACACACTTCCTACAGAAACTTCAGACCATACAGAATGCCGCAATCAGACTCATCCTTGGTCTTCCCCGACGAACCCACATCACACTCCACCTCAGGCAACTCCACTGGCTCCCCGTACAGAATAGATGCCAGTTCAAGCTGCTGACCCACGTACACAAGACTCTACAAAACCGAGGTCCAGCACACATTAACCACCACCTGAACTTCCACAAACCATTAAGAAGCCTATGCCTTTTCTCCTTTTCACTTGCCCATACTCCCCACACCTAATCAATCAATCAATCAATCAATCATTCAGTGTTTATAGAGCACAGCTACTCACCCGTTAGGCGCTGGGGGAGGGAGTGTAGCGTGTACCAAAAGGTGAATTAAAAAAAACATGCCCTCAGTTCCTTCAAGAAGCTGGGGATGGAGGTGGTTTGTCTGATGTGGATGGGTGGGGCATTCCAGGCAGTGGCTGTGAGGTAGGAAAAGGAGTGTCCTCCTCTTCTGGTTTTCCTGATGAGGGGTACTTCTGCGAGAGAGAGCTGGGCTGAGTGTAGGGCCCTGTGGGGTACGTGGAAGTTGAGTCGCTGGTTAAGGTAGGATGGTACGGTGTTGTGGAGGGCTTTGTGTGCATAGGTGAGGATCATGAAAGTGATTCTTTTCTCCATGAGGAGCAAGTGCAGTGTACGTAGGTATTGCGAGATGTGGCAGTGTAGGGGTAGGTCGAGGATCAGTCTGGCGGCGGCATTCTGGATGTTTCGCAATTTGTGGGTGAGTTTTTTTGTTGATTCTGGCATAGAGTGCGTTGCCGTAGTCCAGTCTGCTGGTGATGAGGGTGAGGGTCTTTCTATGTTTGAGGGAGATCCATTTGAAGGTCTTGCGTAGGAGATGGAGGGTGCTGAAGCAGTTGGAGGTGACTGAGTTGATCTGATGGTTCATGCTGAGGTTGGGGTCCAGGATGATTCTGAGGTTGCAGGCTTGGCTGGCAGGGGTGGGTGGGTTTCTGTGGCCACCAGGAGTCGAACCATGAGTTGGGTTGAGGGCCCAGGATGAGTACTTCAGTCTTGTTTGTGTTGAGTTGAAGGCACCTGTCTCTCATCCTGTTGGCTACTGCTTTCATGCCCTCGTGGAAGTTGTGTCTGGCCGTGTCTGGTTCGTTGGAGAGGGAGAGGATGAGTTGGGTGTCATCGGCGTAGGAGATTATGCTTATTCCGTAGCTTCTGACGATGGTGGCTAGTGGGGCCATGTAGACATTGAACAACGTGGGGCTGAGGGAGGATCCTTAGGGTACTCCCGGGTGGGGGGGGGGGTGGGTTCTGTGAGGAAGGGGGGGGCGAGTCTCACTTTTTGCGTTCTGCCACAGAGGAAGGATTGGATCCAGTCAAGGGCCTAGTCTCTGATGCCGGCTTCATGGAGTCTTCTTATCAGGGTGTAATGAGAGACTGTGTCGAAAGGCAGCCGAGAGGTCAAGTAGGATGAGTGCCGCTGTCTCTCCCTTGTCCAGTAGGGAGCAGATGCCGTCTGTCGTCGGTGCTGTGGTCTAACCTGAATCCGGATCGGGAGATGTTGATGATGTTGTGGTTTTCTAAAAATGTGGTGCATTGGCTGTTGACTGCTTTTTCAATTACTTTCACAGGAAATGGAAGTACGTAGATGGGCCTGACATTTTTGAGGTCGGTAGTGTGAGCCGAGGGATTCTTGAGGAGGCGGTTGATCTCGGCATGTTTCCAGTCATTGGGAAGGTAGCGGCAGCTAGTGAGCAGTTGATGCTGAGGTGGAGTTTGGGGGCTATGGTGTCTGCAGCTCTGTTGAAGATGTGATGGGGGCGTGGGTCCTTGGGGGCCCCGGAGTGTATGGACTTCATGGTTTTCAATGTATCTTCAGTGGAGAGGGGTGTCCAAGTGAAGATTGTAAGTTTGTTGGTGTCAGGCTTTGGAAGGGGGGGGCTTCTGCACGTGGGTTGTCCTTGTTGAAGCTGTCGTAGATGGTCTTGATTTTGTGGTGGAAGTAGGTGTTGAGTCTGTCACATAGGTCCTGTGAGGGTGGGAGGTCCGTTGCTTCACTGTTGGGTTGGGCAAACTCCTTAATGATGCTGAAGAGTTCCCTGCTGTTCTGTGCTTGTGAGGAGATCCTGTCTTGGATAGCCTTCTTTCTGGTGTTTCTGATGAGTTGGTGGAGTGCGTGGTGGCGGCTCTGAAGTTGCTGTGGGCTTCTGGGGATTTGGTGTTTCTCTAGATTTTCTCGAGGCGGGGACAGGTGCATCTCGATTCCCGGAGTTCAGGGTTGAACCAGCTGGCTCTCTTTGCATGGGTGTTGTTCTTTTTGAGGGGGGCTATGGTGTTGGCACAGTCGGTGATACAGTAGTTGAAGGTGCGTGCTGCAGTGTTTGGGTCATCTTTGCGTGCAATGGTGGGGGCGGCAATGGCGAGAGTGGCGTTGATCTGCTCGTTGGTTATTCTTGTCCAGTTTCTATGTGATGGCTGGAGTTGGGGTCTGGTGATGGTGGGTGTGTTGAAGGTGAAGTGGATGCATCGGTGATCTGTCCTTGGGAGTTCCGTGGAGTGGCTGAAGGTAGTAGAGTTTCCTGTAGTGAAGATGGGATCGAGGGTGTGTTGGCTCTGTCACGATCTGTCCGAGTCCTATTTTGTGGAGGTTGTCTAGGAGGGATGCAATGTTGGGGTCTTATAGGTTCTCAAGGTGGAAGTTGAGGTCTCCCAGCAGAGTGTAGTTGGTGGCTGCAATGGCTTGTGAGGAGGTGAAGTCCGCAATGGAGTTGGCGAAAGGTGTGGGAGGTCCGGGGAGGCGGTAGATGATGGTTCCCCTGATGGTGGATGTCGGGCTGGTGTGCAGCTTGAAGTGGAGGTGTTCCATCAGGTTTGTGGCTTCTTTGGAGTCTTCGGAGAGTGTGTTCAGGCGGAGGTTGGACCTGTGGATGATTGCGATCCCCCCCAGGGTGGCTAGGGCGATCTTTCTGAGCAATCGTGTATCCGTGGGGGATGGCGATGGCAATGTCTGGCCTTGAGGTGTTGTTGGTCCTGGTCTTGGTGAGGAATGTGACGTCCAAGGTGGTGCTGTCGAGGAGGTCCGAGATTTCAGTGGCATGTTTATGGAGGGAGTGGACATTGAGGAGGATGCACTTCAGGGGATTCAGGTCGGAGAGTTGTTGCGGGTAGGTTGTGTTGGGTCCTCGGTCTTGGTGGTGGTGCAGGTTTGACGGCAGCAGAAGCAGCTGAAGGGACCATGTGTGTTGCCTGGAGCTGCTTGGTTGCAGTTGTTGCGTCCTGGGGTGAGTACAGTAAGTTCAGCTGCTGTGTAGAGGTAGCAGGTGGCAGGACCAGGGGTCCTGGCGCTGGTTGCATTTGGGTTGCAGACGGGCACAGACAGGCTTGCCTTAGGCATACCTTTGGCTTGCCAGCGGCCGCCATAAAGTAGGGAGGGGGAAGGAGAGGTCAGCTGGGAGGCAGGAGTGGAAAACAGCACAAAAAAGGGGGCGGGCCATGGGGCAGCAGCAGCAGGGATAGATTGCGAGAGGGGCAGCAGTGGCAAGGGAGTGAAAGAGGGGGGAGCGAGAGTGAAAAGAGAGAGAGCGGAGTGAGGGGAGAAAAATGAGGAAGAGAGAGTAAACACAGAAAGCGAAAGACACAAAAGGAACAGAACACGAGAGGAACAACACACAGAGTAAAAAGAGGCAAAAGAGGAAAAAAGAGAAAAAGAGGCAGAGGGCAGTCTAGCAGATGAGCAGAGCTCTCCCAGTAGACACCAGGGATGAGGCGTAGGCAGAAGCCTGCGGGTGGAGGAGGGCCTCAAACAAATGACAGAGGTCAGAGTTCAGAGGACAGAAGGGCTTCACTTTCTGGTGGAGCTACGAGGTGGTAGAGCAGTTCACTGACTAGGTGAAACAGAAATGGAGGATGATTCTTCTCTTATGTTGCAGCGAAAACCAGAAATAGCCTTCTCACACATCTCCAGACCATCACCTCACTTCCGGAATTCTGAACGGCCTTCAAGACCTGGCTGTTCGAATATGCCTCTGGGACCTGCAAGCACCTGGATACCCTATTGGGTGATTTACCATGCTTTATAAATCCTGTTTGTTTGATTGATCTCCCTGTAGGATCATCTGCGTGTCAGCAGTGCAGTTGTAGCATAATCATGTGGAAGAGCTGACTAGTGGGATCAGTGGTTTTACATAGGCTTTAAAGTTGAATGAGAAGAGGGCCATGCTTTTAGGGCATCTACATGTCTGGAAGAAGAAATAGGTCAAATGCAAAGCTTCCAGTCTATTTATGTGAAAAAGAGGTATCCATAAGAGAGCTGACATTTACAACTGTATTCCTTACATCACCTATGACTATTTTGCGTATTGTGCACAAATGTAGACGTTTCATTGATTCTTGGGCAGGAAGGCAAGTTCATTTTGGGATTTCCAAAAGTGCACTCTTCAAAGTATTCAGATAATTCATAGATACTGTCGGACCTGGCCCTGGATGCAGGGTTACCTCCAAACTTGTTGACTTCCCGCTCCCAATTGTTTTCAGAATTCCTTTCTGTTTACTTTAGGACTCAGGTCACTTTACCACTGCTAACCAGTGCTAGGGGGAAGGGAGGGGATCCCATGCCCCATCTGAGAAACAAGAGGGTAATTCTGGTGAGTGGTGGCCTCATTTCAAGCCCCAACTGCTAGGAGTTCTCCCATTTAGAACACAAGCATTGGGACTCTGTCTGTCCCTTGAACCCCTCTGCCCCCCAATGGTGGAACCTCTACAGGTGTGACCAATGTGACCTTGGGGGTAAACAGTCACCAGGGGCAGGTCATAGTCCATGCCATGATCTCCCTTAACTGGGAAGGATGAGCTAGTATTCCCTGAGGGTGGGAGTTCTCACTTCCACCAGCTGAAAGTGAATGGGATTCATGTCACTGCTCTGAGGGACACCAGGACTAGCCAGACCATGATAGCGAAAGGCTTGTTCCCCTGAGTTGTACACTGGCCAGGTGTATTTGGTGACTCAGGCCCAAGGGCAGGACTTTTTCCACCCTATGGCCCTGGTATCCCTGGAGTAGGGGTTGACCCAGAGGAAGGCCATATATAGTCCCCAGATGCCTGTAGACTGCATTCTGGGGAATGAGTTACCTCCAGTGGCAAGAGAACTCAGAGGAGTGGCTGCCTGGGGCACCCTGCAGTTCAGTTTTCTAAGAGTTCAAGGATGAGAAAGGACTCGCCCTTGACCCCTGTTCTGCCTTTGGGTACAGACCCTGGTCTGAATGACCAATCTCACACTATCACCCCAGAATTGATGGATAATAGAGTGAAATTAGGGTGCAGAATACCTGGGGCTACTGTCCCCCACACTGTGACACTAGCGAGGTCAGAGCAACCTCAGGAGTCCATAGGGAACTACTTGACAGGCCCAAGACTGCCAGAGAGGCTGCCCCAATATCCCCGCTTAGAGCCTCCGCCTAGCTGTAAACAGCCTGGGGCCTGGCAATGACAGTTGTCAGTGGCTTCTGTTGGTTGCTGTCCTTATGGGTAGGACTTTCCTTGCGTTGGAGCCATAAGTCTGATCCAAGGGGTGAAATGGGCCACATAACTTATTTGCCCATGATGGTAAAGTCTGCAGACTGGGATGCATCTGTTAGCAAGTTAAGGTTAGGTGCTACACAGAAGGGTTACCCATTAGTCAGTTCAGTGGCTCAGAAGAATGTAGACAGAGGGATCAAACTGAACTTAGAAAGGCATAGAACTGGCAGGTTCTCCAGCACTAAAGGGGCATTGTCCACCCTCTATTGCCTAAGTAAGGAAGTCCATAAGATTATTGATTAAGTTCCCCTGGCTTTAGACTGGAGGAGTAGTTGTTCTGGACTTAGATTTTTCTGCTAAGTCACCCCCAAACCTTTTGTCTACATTCCACCTAATTTTGCTGTGTTAGAAATTGGGGTCTTTGGTTTGCAGTCAGGTTACCCCCTGTCCTAGCAAGGACACTCTGTCTAGTCAGGATTAGTCCCACAAAATCCAAATTACCCTTTTCACACCCTCTGGTAGCTTGGCACTGATCAGTCAGGCTTAACTTAGAAGGCAATGTGTAAAGCATGTGTGCAATAAATCATGCAATAACACAGTATAACACCACAAAAATACACCACACAGGTTTAGAAAAATTTAGAATATTTATCTGAGTAGATTAAGGTCAAAACGATCAAGATTTGATAAATACAAGTTGAAATATGGATTTCAAGAGTTGTAAAATAGTCTTTAGATAAGAAATAAACAGTTAATGCTTGGTTTGTCAAAGTACCAGGTGTGCGTAAAAAATTACACACATGGGGATCGCAGAGGAGGAGGTTGCATGGAAAAAGAGAAGGTGTGCATTGGATTTTCTGGCACCCAAAGACAATACGTTGTTTTTTTTTCCTGCAACACGGGACTTGCGTTGTTTCTTCGACATGCGGTCCGGGTTCCTCACTGAGGTGCGGGGATCTTCATTGCACCCAAGGATGATGCGTGGAAATCCTGGGCATGCTGAGCAAAGTTTCAGGCTTGCGTTGTTCCAGTAACATATTGCGTCAGATTTTCTGTTGCACGGCAGATGTGGCGTTGATTCTCCGTCCGAGAGTCATGGTGCGTTGTTCCAGCTCGGCTGTGCATCGATGCAGTGGGCTGTGTGGCAGATTTCCAGTCGCAACGCAGGTGCTGCGTCGATCTTCACTCGGGAAGTCAGGATGTGTCGTTCTAGTTCGGCTGTGCAGCGATTTTCTCGTCATGGTGCAGGCTGTGGTCGTTTACAGCAGGCTGCACATCGAATTTTCGTCGCACAAGGATTTCTTTGCAGAAGGTGAATTCTTTTTGGCCCTGAGACTTCAACAACAGGAGGCAAGCTCTATCCAAGCCCTTTTAGAGCACTTTTCAGCAGAGCCAGAAACCAACAAGGCAGCCGTGCAACAGCAAGGCAGCAGTCTTTTACAGCAAAGCAGTTCAGGTGAGTCCTTTGGCCAGCCAGGCAGCTTCTCTTGGCAGGTTGCAGGTTCTGATTAAGAGTTTTTTTCCCCAGGAGGTATCTTGTCAAAAAGTGTCTGAGTTGGTAGGGTCAGAGACCTGGTTTTAACACCCAAATGTGCCTTTGAAGTTGGGGAGACTTCAAAGAGTGGCTTAGAAGTGCATAAGGTACCCTTTCAGTTCCAACCTGTCTGCCAGGGTCCCAGTAGGGGTTTCGGCAGGCCATTGTGTGAGGGAAGGCCACTGTCCTTTCAAATGTAAGTGTCAGGCCCGCCACCCTCCCAGCCCAGGAAGACCTATTCAGTATGCAGGTGTGTGCAGGTGTGACTGAGCATCCTGTGTTTGTGGTTGTCTGAGTGAAATGCACAAGGGAGCTCTCAACTAACCCAGCCAGACATGAATTGTAAGGCACATAAGGATTTAAGTGCAGGGAAATGCTCACTTTCTAAAAGTGGCATTTCTAAAATAGTAATATTAAATCCAACTTCACCAGTCAGCAAGATTTTGTATTACCATTCGGACCATACTAAATATGACCTTATTACTCCTTTCAGATCAGGATCTACCACTCAAACAGTATATGAGGGTAGCCCTAATGGTAGCCTATGAAAGGAGCAGGCCTCCCAGCAGTGTAAAATGAATTTAGGAGTTTTACACTACCAGGACATATAAACTACACAGGTATATATACTGCCTTTTCTCTACATAGCACCCTACCCTATGGGTTAACTAGGGCCTACCTTAGGGGTGACTTATATGTAGGAAAAGGGGAGTTTAAGGCTTGGCAAGTACTTTTAAAGTCGAATTGACAGTGAAACTGCACACATCGGCCTAGCAATGGAAGGCCTGGGACATGGTTAAGGGGCTACTGATGTGGGTCCACAATTTGTGCTGCAGGCCCACTAGTGGCATTTAATCTACAGGCCCTGGGCACATGTAGTGCACTTTACTGAGGACTTATAAGGAAATTAAATAAGCCAATTGGGTATGAGCCAATGTCACCATGTTTTAAGGGAGAGAGCCTAATGCACTTTAGCCCTGGTTAGCACTGGAAAGGCACGCAGAGTCATAAAACCACCAAAACAGTGTAAAACAATGGAGGTAGGCAGGCAGGCAAAAAGTTAGGGGTTACCACGCTAAGGCTGTCAGGTCTAACATGCTGCATTTGTTATGTTGGCTTTAGGACTCTGTTCACTTTGCCACCACTAACCAGTACTAAAGTGCTCTCTTCTCTAAAAGTGGCAGTATTGGCTTGTCGCCATTTGTCATATTTAATTGGCTTATAACTCCCCAGTAAAGTGGTACTACATGTGCCCAGGGCCTGTAAATTACAGTTTACTAGGGGGCCTGCAACACCAGCTATGCCACCCACGTAAGTAGCCATTTAAACATGCCTTAGGCATGCCATTGCATAACCTGTGTGTGTAGGTTTAGACTGTCATTTTGACCTGGCAAAATACACATTTAGTGAGGCCCAATGCATTCTTTATAATACATGTAAGTTACCCCTAGAGTAGACCCTGTACAGCCCAGAGAGCAGGGTGCAATGTATTTAAAACGGAGGACATGTATTTTTAAGTTTTACCTGTCACGGTTCTGAAAAACTGTCATGTTTGTTGTTCACTCCTGCAAGGCTTATCATTCTTGTAGGATAACATTGAAGTTGCATTATTACATTGCATAAGTGTAATTTCCAAATGTAAAGAGATAACTATTTCAGGCTTGGTGTCTCTTAAATCACAAATGAAAATCTTAACTTATGGTGAAGTTGGATTTAAATTGCAATTCTGAAAATGCCACTTTTAGAAAGTTGACATTTTCTTACCTTAGCCATTTGGTGCCAGCAGCCTGCCTCTGGTCACATGATTGAGTGTACTTGGCAGTTAGGCTTTGTGTATTCCTCCTAGGTCTCCACACACAATGGTGTAGCTTAATGGGCCATCACTGGCAGTATGGGAGGGAGGTGCTGGACACAGCCTCACTTACACCTGAATAGGCTGTGTCCTGTCCGCATCCAAAAAGGCCTATCAACCTTTTATTGTCACTGGAGTCAGTTTGGAGCCAGGGCAGAGGCAGCAGGGAATTGCTTGCCCTTAAAGGCTACTGTCTAGAGGTTTCTCCCACCTTTCAGAACCAGGATACTAGGGTGTAAAGGGTGGGCCTCAGACACCCCCTCTTCAGTATACTTCTAGGCCTGTGGACCTGTGGATACTCTGCCAGGAAGAAGGACTATTGTGCTGCTGAAGGACTGCCTCTCTGCTGGACTGCACTCTGCTGGCCCCTGCTTTGCTCTGCTGAACTCTGCCCTCTTGTCTTTGTGAGAAGGACTGGACTTGTAGCTCTTGAATCCTTGAACCAAGACTGACTCCAGAAGCTAGTTGGTAGGCCTCCTGACCTGAAGTCTCAGGGATATAACAGACTTCCATCAACCCTGCTCCTGCACCTGGGCTGCCATCTGTGAGTCTACCCTGCCAAGTGATTCCACCACACTCCTGGACCTAAGGTGCTTGCCAGTGGAACTTATGCATCCTCTATGCTGAGCGATGCATCCCTGAGCAGAACCAATGAATCTCCTTGGCTGAGGGGTAAATCCCAGAGAAGAAACAATACATTGCCACTGCTACGTGGATTGGACTTCTCGCAAAAGACTCACATCTCCACTGTTGTATAACTATTTTAGCCATGTTTTAGACACGTTGTTTTAGTGCCGCTGTGCACCTTAACCCTGTTACATTTTATTCTGCATTGCTTTATTTTTCTACCAATAGCCACATTTGCAGTACTGTTTTAGTTTATTTATCTCATTGTACTTTTGCCTAGGAAAGTATCACGTTCTTAATAAGACATTTATTTCACTTTTATCTTTCTCCAAGGCTACAATCAGATAGGGTTGCTGACAAACATGATATACTGTGTCTCCAACATTCACAGAAAACACACACTCATATGTGGGGACTACTTCTTAGAATGTCAGCTGTTTTATTATAAAAACACTTTTTGTCCTAGACACGTTAGAGGGAGATTCCAACCAGATGACCACGACTGTATGCTGATTGCTTCGCTGCAGCTACTTGCTTAGACGGCCAGACCACTGATCAACAATGGGGCGGTGTCTCTCTAGACTACAGGCTTCTTCCTCGAGGTATGAGGGATGATGTATCCCCAGGGGAGAGACCCAAAGGGCAGATTAGGCTTATTACACTGTGCTCAAACATAGTGTAGGTAGGAGAACTATATACATCACTCCTAGTGACAGTATGGTAGGACAGTATTTATTGTGTTTTATCTTTTATTTAAGATGCAGTGATTTTAATAAACCCTCATTGAACTATAGTCTGCCTCTGTTGTCTTTGCCTGTATGAGACCCTTTGGGAACTGAGAGAAAGGGATGGGTCCTGATTGAGCACGATTCCTCTGAGGAAACTTCCTGTCATGCGCCAGGTTGCCACAATCATCTCGGCCAGAGATGAGACGCTGCTAGTTAACCAGAGAACCCGGATGAGGTTGACAGGTGTCATATGATGTAGAATCATACTTAGCACCCACCATCCATGTGATCCTGTCTCCCAAATCCAGTAGCCTCATTACCATAATGAGAACCTACACAACACCACTACATCCTGCATTTTGGGTTCACATCCCATTAGGAACCGCCACTGTATAGCACTTCCCAAATGCAGGTCCTTATCCTCTCTCAGCAGTCTCGATGATGATGATGAACCTCTGCATCACAGTTTGACTGCTCCTCTTAATCAACACATCACCCCGACTGCACTATGCATCCTCAACAGCAGCGTTTGCATTACAAGCCCCTTTGATGGGATCCTTGGTGTTGATGCAATAGGACCTCACACCGCAGCTTTGCCGCATCTCAGAACTGATGCAATGCCTCGGCTGCAAGGCGCATCTTCGATGGGGATCCAAGCAATACTCCGCAGCCAGGATTTAAGTTTTTTTTTTTAAACAGGCATAATGGGGCACTGTAGCCGGCCAACGCTTCATCATGCTCGGCCTGATCTTGTTTCTTTGTTGCGGGCCAGCGCAACCAGATAATCCCAATAGCACATTGTGCTTTTTCGAACTATTTTTACTTAAAACTGTGAAATGCAATATCTCCGGTTCTACTATGAAATCTACTCTATTTATCTAAGTCTCTTGTGGCCTTCTTTTGTGGTGCCCTTTCACTGTGTTACTGCTTGAAGTGTTGCACAAATACCTTACAAATTGCCTCTAAGTTAAGCCTGACTATCAGTGGTGGTTGCTACATTTTCAAAGTGGTGGGGCACATAATAAACTAAATTAAATATGAAAATACACTTACCTTCTCAGGATGATCTTCTGCAGCACACGTACACCTGAAGATCCTCCTGCTGTGTGCTGATTGCTGGACAAGCATCTGAGTCAATCCAAGCACTGCTCTCTTGCTGCTTACAATGCTAAACAGTACATGAGCAGTGCTAGGATTGACTGGAGCAGGTAAAGACAGTGCTCCATTGGATGCCTTCAGAGATGACTCTTCTTCTTAGCTGACTTTTAGCTGATGATTGCAGAAGCCTTAACTGTGCATGTCAGGCTGGTCACAGTGAAAACATTGGCCAATCTGACATGCACAGTTCAGGTAACACAGTCCAGGTTGTCCCACTGTATTGCTGTGCTACAGTGGGGAGGTCAAGAGCTCAACGCACACAGATCTCTATGGAGGAACAGTCCCTGCTAAATGCCCTGTGCAAGGCTACCAAGGGGTGGAGCACAGGTTCATTTGGGGTTTTCTTGTGTCTTATTCTGACAAGGATTGTAGTTGTGGTTTGACTATGGTTCACACCCCAGTCAACCAACAACCCAATTTCCTGCAGGTACATTCTACAAGCCAGTGGATTTGCAGGAAGCCATTATGGGATTCTATTTCATAGCTCAATTCCAAGGCTGTGTAGACAGCATCCCTAAATAGAGATGCACACCATTTAATAGAAAACACCTGTATAGGAACATAAAAACGGAATCATCTAAAAATGTGTGTGATGTATTATGCAGATTGACCACCTCGATTTATGGTACTCTAGCAGTATTCATGATTCTTATGTTTATATATGTTTAGACACAGGATATTGTATCACGGCTTACCAGACGAGATCTTGGTGATGCGTGGCTGTTAGGTAAGTAGGAAGTAACTCCCCACTTATCACAATAGGATGTTTCAAAATGAACAATGTGTTTGTGAATAAATAAAAAACCCTTGGAAGTTGCCATGGATATGTAATCTGGCCCTCGATCTTGATACTATGGCGGTCATTACAACATTGGCGGTAAAAACCGCATCCCGCTGTGCAGAAGACCGCCAACACACCGCCGCGGAATTCCACCACAGATAATATGACCCACATCTCTGAATCCGCCAAAATTCAGACACCCACACAAGTCCGCCACACCAAAGGTCAGTGATAAACTGGCGAAAACAAATCCTCCACCGTCACGCCAACAGAAATACGCCCACACTATCACGACACACGAATCCAGGCAGGCGGTCTTTCATCCGCGGTATTCCATTGGCGGTACACACTGCTGCGCTCAAAATACACACACTCTTACAAAACATCCCCTCATTGGACAATTCAAAATACACACACCTGAGACACATACACACACCACTCCCACACACCCATTACAATATAAAACACACACCCACATCACCCACAAACCCCCACGACAAAAAATTCAGAAAGAAGGCCAGAGAAACACCACCAGCAAGAACAACAGCATCCACAGGCACACAACACCATCACCCACACAACTTCCACGCACCTCACACAACACACCACTACATATCACCACACTTATCACCACACACTCCACCCCACACATCACCTACACCACCCCATGGCACGGCAAAGACACCCCAGGTTCTCGGAGGAGGAGCTCAAGGTCATGGTGGAGGAAATCGTCCGGGTAGAGCCACAGCTATTCGGAGCACAGATGCAGCACACCTCCATAGCTAGGAAGATGGAGCTATGGCGCAGAATACTGGACAGGGTCAACGCAGTGGGGCAACACCCAATAAATCGGGAGGACATCAGGAAGAGGTGGAACGACCTGTGGGGGAAGGTGCGTTCCGTGGTCTCAAGACACCACCTGGCAGTTCAGCAGACTGACAGCGGACCCCCACCTCCTCACCCACAACTAACAACATGGGAGGAGCAGGTCTTGGCGATTCTGCATCCTGAGGGCCTCGCAGGAGTAGGTGGAGAAATGGACTCTGGTAAGTCAAAGCTTTACTATTACATCCTCCACCCTACCTGCATGCTATCACATACCCCCACCCTCACCCTCACCCCCAGCACCCCAACTCCTCACAAATGTCCCAACATCACAAACCACACATCCCAACACCAAGCCCTGCATGCAACTACAAAGCATGGACACCCATCACCAAAGCATGGCCACTGCACATACCAATACACCCCCCTAAACCACCATCACACAAGCTCCCACACAGGAATGCTAGCACTGAGGTACACAGTCACCCACCCATTGCACACCATTACACACACAGATTTAACAAACATCCTTTTATACCCCTGCAGGACCCCTACCAAACGTCACCGGACAGGAGGGTCCACACATGTCCACACCACCAACAGAACAGGCCCACATGATGACAGCACCTCTGTCCAACTGGATCTAGATGACCAGCCCGGACCATCGGGGACCTGTGGACAGTCGGTTCCCCTCACTCAGGCACAGGCCACCACAGACCTTCCCCCCTCTGGAAACACCAGCACAGCACCCACCAAGGGGGCCCATACCTCCATCCTCAGGACACGTCAATCAGCTGTGTGTCCACCACTACAGGGAACCCAGGATAACCCACCACCCCAACAACAGGGACCTGGGGGCAATGGCAGTGGGCACACGGTCCAGGGGACGAAGGCACTGGAACACAGGGGAACTGGGAGGGCTGCCGTGCGACAGGGGGCGGACAGGCCAAGGGAACCCACTCTCCACGAGGCCCTCTCCTCCATCATGGGAGCATACCACCACTCCCAGGAGACGATGGCAACGGCCAAGTTTCAGGAGACCCAGCGCATGCAGGAGGAACAGTATATGGGCTTCAGGGAGGAACTCAGAACCATCAGCTCCACCCTGGGCACCATTGTAGGGGTGCTGAAGGAAGTACTCAACACCAGGAGGGACACTGTGGCACTACAAGGGGCCCCTGACACTAGCATGGACGATGAACTGCCCACCACCTCCGCCGGCGCTAGTGGACAGGACGCCCCGCCACAGGACCACCACACCAGCACCCCACCCCCTGCAGAGGGAGAACCAACCTGCAAACGGTCCCTGAGATCCAGGAACAAGACAGAGAACGATGCCAAGACCCCCGCCAAGAAATGAGACCACCCTGATTGTCATCTTACTGTCCCACTGTGTCACCCTGTCCATAATTAAACTGCCCCAGCTCCACTTCCTATGCCCATATGGGCAATGCACCTGTGAGACTAATAGACTAGACTCTGCCATGGACACTCCTCCGCCATCACCCCTCACCATTTCACTACCCCCTCCAATATTTTATATTTAAATAAACACACCTAAAGCACAAAATGATCTGGAGTCTGTCTGTGATTTCGAAATAGTGTATTAGCAATTACAGTGACAAATTGTTTTTGAAATAGTAATGTCAACATACCTATGTCACACAGCTCTAGTCCATGAGGAATTTAAGCATATGTCACACAGTGGGACCCACATCTTTGAAACCGTAAGGGAAAGTGACAACTCAGTGACCATACACTGGGTGAAAACGACAGACAGGAGAGAGGTAGTAGTGTAAAAGTACATGTAGTAGGCAGGATTGTATTCTTACCTGTGTTTCACTGGAAATATTGCTGGATCACTGAGTCCCTGTTGTGCATGTCGTCTTCCTCTGCTTCCTCCTCATCACTGTCCACAGGCTCCACAGCTGCCACAACACCGCCATCTGGACCATCCTCCTGCAGAAAAGGCACCTGGCGTCGCAAAGCCAAGTTGTGAAGCATACAGTAGGCCACGATGATCTGGCACACCTTCTTTGGTGAGTAGAATAGGGATCCACCTGTCATATGGAGGCACCTGAACCTGGCCTTCAGGAGGCCGAAGGTCCGCTCGATCACCCTCCTAGTTCGCCCATGGGCCTCATTGTAGCGTTCCTCTGCCCTAGTCCTGGGATCCCTCACTGGGGTCAGTAGCCATGACAGGTTGGGGTAACCAGAGTCACCTGCAAATGGTGAGGGGCAACTGTTAGACACACACTAACCTGGAGGGATAACCCCTGACCCAGACAACCATTCCCACTGACTTGCTTCCATGTGCTCACCTAATAGCCACACACGGTGCCTCTGGAGTTGACCCATCACATAAGGGATGCTGCTATTCCGCAGGATGTAGGCATCTTGCACTGAGCCAGGGAACATGGCATTCACATGGGAGATGTACTGGTCTGCCAAACATACCATCTGTACATTCATAGAATGATAACTCTTCCGGTTTCTGTACACCTGTTCACTCCTGTGGGGGACCAAAGCCACTTGGGTCCCATCAATGGCACCTATGATGTTGGGGATATGTCCCTGGGCATAGAAATCACCTTTCACTGTAGGCAAATCCTCCACCTGAGGGAAAACGATGTAGCTCCGCATGTGCTTCAGAAGGGCAGACAACACTCTGGACAATGCGTGGAAAACATAGGCTGGGACATCCCTGATGCCATGGCCACAGTTGTTTGAAGCGAGCCACTTGCAAGGAAATGGAGCACTGACAGCACCTGCACTTGAGGGGGGACTCCTGTGGGATGGCAGATTGCTGACATCAGGTCTGGCTCCAACTGGGTACACAGTTCCTGGATTGTGGCACGGTCAAGCCTGTAGTTGATTATCAAATGTCGCTCCTCCATTGTCGACAGGTCCACCAACGGAGATGCCGCCATCTCCTCACATGTCCCAGCGGACGGTGCCTAAGAAGGACAACAGCAAGCACAGAGTCAAACAACTCAGAGGTACATACCCACAGTTTACACAGAACACCAATCATACACAATAGGTGGCCTGTATGTGTGTTGAGACTAGGAGAATGAAGCCATGTGGGCCCCTGAAATGGCGGCTGCCTGACCTGTAAAATGGGATAATGGGATGTGAGGTAACTGCGCTGGCGTTGTACACCGTCGCAGTAGGCGGTCGGAGACCGCGGCGCAATGCTGCACTGGTTAACATTGGACCCTATGGGTCCCAGGAACCAATGACGATGTATGCCGGCGGTGACGATACGCACCCCGCGGACGTGACTGCCATTTTCTATCTGTTCAATCACTCGATACCTGATCTTCGACAGGAGAGGACCTACACTGCAAGTGCTGCTGTGACCTTGGTCTGGAAGAGACAATGGTTCGAGTGTCTGGGGAAAGGGCCCCTGCCTTCACATCGGAGGAGTTGGAGAAGCTCGTGGATGGGGTCCTCCCCCAGTACACGCTACTCTACGGTCCTCCAGACAAACAGGTAAGTACACAGGGAGCATGTTGTATGGGCTATGCCTGTGTGGAGAGGGCTGGATGTAAGAAGGAAGGGGGCAGAGTGCTGCATGCATGAAAGACGGTGAATGCATGTGCCACATGGCAAGGGTAGGGATGGGGGCCAATCACTTTGACGGTGCAGTTGGTAATGACTTCTCTTCTTCCCCTGTACATTTCATGTAGGTCAGCGCCCACCAGAAGAAAGATATTTGGCGTTCCATTGCCAAGGACGTCCGGACCCTGGGAGTCTACCACAGATGGAGCACCCACTGCCGGAAAAAATGGGAGGACATTCGCCGCTAGAGCAAGAAGACGGCGGAGGCTCAGCTGGGGATGGCCTCCCAACGTGGGAGGGGTGCCCGTCCCACCATGACCCCTCTGATGTTCAGGATCCTGGCGGTGGCCTACCGGGGTTGGATGGGCGCTTGAGGGCATCACAGCAGACACAAGTGGGTGAGTACACTCTCATTCTGCTGACTTTGCGCACAGTGGAGTTGTCTGGGTGGGGGAGGAGGGCTGTGGGTTTCCCTAGGCCAGGGCGAGTTCCGTAGGCAAGGCCCCTCCGTAAGGCAGGCCATGTGGCACCCCACCCCACCTCTGTAGACTGCCAAGTACAGCTATTCATGCCCCTGTGTCATCTATGTGTGTAGATGTCGTCCATAGCCTTGTAGGCCATTTCCCAGGAATTGAACAGTGGAGCCCAAGTGTGCGGCGTAGTGCAGGGGGCTTCTGTGTCTGTCTTGTCCGCCAACGGTAGTGGTAATCCATGCACCCAACATGTCTTTCTTCTGTCGTCCCCCCCCCTTTTTGTGATCTCCCTGTTCTTGTGTGCATTAGCATCATCAGGTGGAGGAGCATTGGATCCGGAGCACGAGGGAGCTGCATCCCACAGGGCCCTGGAGGGCGAGACTACGGACTCAGAATTCACCAGTGGGACGGAGGGCGAGGGGAGCTTCGCGGCAGGGACAGGAGCTGACACCAGTGACACGGACACGTCCTCTGATGGGAGCTCCCTTGTGGTGGCGGCAACATCTGTGCCCCCGCATCTACAGGTACAGCTGCCACCTCCCCTACCAGCATCGCCCTCCCAGCAGCCCCTTTGCCTTCGCCCCGTGCCCGCTCACCCAGGAGGGTGGGCATCACCTTCGCCCCAGGCACCTCAGGCCTTGCCCCAGTCACCCCTGCTGCCCTCAGTGAGGAGGCCATTGACCTCCTCAGGTCCCTCACTGTTGGGCAGTCTACCATTTTGAATGCCATCCAGGGTGTAGAAAGGCAGTTGCAACAAACTAATGCATTCCTGGAGGGCATTCATTCTAGTCAGGTGGCCCTTCACCAAGCTTTTCAAACTCTGGCCTCAGCACTGATGGCAGCCATTGTCCCCGTCTCTAGCCTCCCCCCTCCAACTTCCTCCACCCAGACCCAATCCCCTGTACCTCTGCCTATCCCAAGCACACCATCAGACCAGCATGCACACACGTCAACACACAAGGGAAGCTCAGGCAAAAATAAGCACCACACATCCCACAGGCACTCACGCAAGCAACACACACATGCAGACACACCAACATCTACTGCCTCCACTGTCTCCCCCTCCTCCTCGTCTCCCTCCTCCCTCCCTGTCTCGTCTACACTCACACCTGCATGCACTACCTCTACAGCCACTACGTCCATCACCAGCACACCCACCAGCACACCCCACTCACGTGCAGTCACCACCCCCACTACCATTCACACGTCCCCTGTGTCCTCTCCCAGTGTGTCTGTGACACCCCCTCCCAAGATACACAAACGCAGCCACACACCCACCCAACAGCCATCCACCTCATGACAGCCTCCAGCGCATGCACCTGCACCCAAAGTCACCAAACGTACACCTCCTACTACCACCACCTCTTCCTCCACTCCCAAACCCCCTCCAGCTACCCCTCCCAGTGTGTCCAAGAAATATTTCATGTCCAGCCTTGACCTTTTTCCCACACCTCCCCCACCCCGTCCATCTCATAGGTCCTGAAGTAGCACCTCAGCCACAACATCTCCGGGACCAGTGGTGCCTGTAGTCACCGGTATGTGGAGTGCACCGGCCACCAGGACAGCCAGTGTGGCACGGAGCCACAGCACAGCCAGTCCCCCACCTGTGAAGCATCAGAAGTTGGCCAGTGCCCGGCGGGAGAGGGGGAAGAGTCCAGCCACCAAAGCCGCTCTCAGGGGTCCCGGTTGGAGTGTGGAGTTAGCTGTGACACCTCCCAAGGTGGGGAAAGGCCACAAGAAACCCGGCAAGTCTGGAAAGAGCTGCACAGCGGAGAAGACCGCCATCATCCCCGCTGTCCAGGAGGCCACCGCCAGCCCAGCTGCCCAGGAGGCCACCGCCAGCCCCAGCCCAACTGCCCAGGAAGCCTCAGCCAGCCCCAGCCCCGCTGGGCCATGAAGGACCGCCAGCACAAGCACCGCTAGGCCATGTAGGACCGTCAGCACAAGCCCCGCTGCGCCATGAAGTACCGCCAGCACAAGCCCCGCTGGGCCATGAAGGACCGCCAGCACAAGCACCGCTGGGCCATGAAGGACCGCCAGCACAAGCCCCGCTGGGCCATGAAGGACCGCCAGCACAAGCACCGCTGGGCCATGAAGGACCGCCAGCACCAGCCCCGCTGGGCCATGAAGGACCGCCAGCACAAGCACCGCTGGGCCATGAAGGACCGCCAGCACCAGTCCCGCTGGCCCATGAAGGACCGCCAGCACAAGCACCGCTGGGCCATGAAGGACCCCCAGCACCAGCCCCGCTGGGCCATGAAGGACCACCAGCACAAGCACTGCTGAACAGGGCACCGCCAACTCAAGCACCACTGAACAGGGCACCGCCAACTCAAGCACCGCTGAACAGGGCACCGCCAACTCAAGCACCGCTAGCCCATGAGCGGCAGGGGCACTGAGGCAACTGGGCCCGTCACGGGGTGAGTGATGCACTCTGGGCACCAGTCCCCCTCCAGAACCAGTGGAGAGATCCATCCACTACCTCTGTCCTTCACAGGATGAAGCACTCTGGGCCCCAGTCCCCCCGCTGTCCTTCACAGGATGAAGCACTCTGGGCACCAGTCCCCCTCCAGAACCAGTGGAGAGATCCATCCACTACCTCTGTCCTTCACAGGATGAAGCACTCTGGGCACCAGTCCCCCTCCAGAACCAGTGGAGACTGTTATCCACTTGAGAGACTGTGGCTTTGCACTCCCCAGGATTGAAGAGTGGGTAAACCACCCACTGTAGAGACTTGAGAGACTGTGGCTTTGCACTCCCCAGGATTGAACAGTGGCCAAACCACCCACTGTAGAGACTTGAGAGACGGTGGCTTTGCACTTCCCAAGATTGAACAGTGGGCAAACCACCCACTGTAGAGAATTGAGAGACTGTGGCTTTGCACTCCCCAGGATTGAAC
Source organism: Pleurodeles waltl (assembly GCF_031143425.1). NCBI lineage: Eukaryota > Metazoa > Chordata > Amphibia > Caudata > Salamandridae > Pleurodeles > Pleurodeles waltl. The sequence goes on from NC_090446.1 coordinate 685,159,554, forward strand.
AGTGGGCAACCCACCCACTGTAGAGACTTGAGAGACTGTGGCTTTGCACTCCCCAGGACTGAACAGTGGGCAACCCACCCACTGTAGAGACTTGAGAGACTGTGGCTTTGCACTCCCCAGGATACAGCAGTGGGCAAACAACCCACTGTAGAGACTTGAGAGACTGTGACTTTGCACTCCCCAGGATTGAACATTGGGCAACCCACCCACTGTAGAGACTTGAGAGACTGTGGCTTTGCACTCCCCAGGATTGAACAGTGGGCAACCCACCCACTGTAGAGTCTTGAGAGACTGTGGCTTTGCACTCCCCAGGATATAGCAGTGGGCAAACCATCCACTGTAGAGACTTGAGAGACTGTGGCTTTGCACTCCCCAGGATACATCAGTGGGCATTGAGCCCCCTCGTGGATCTGGCGTCGTGCACTCATCCGGCTGAGGTGCCCCCCCTTCCCTTCCCCCTGAGGTGCCTGTTGTATTTCTATCTGATGCCCCTGCAGTGTTCTCTCTGTTTTGATCGGGTATCGAGTGTGGGCCTCGCCCATGCATTTTGGGCCCAGTGGTCCACGGACTATAAATGGTGCGATACCTGGACTTGTATTATTGGTGTATATATTTGTTTATAGTGTATATATATTTTGGAGTACTGGATTTTAATAGATTACAATCGTTACAATCATTTCCTTTTGTCTTTGCATTCTTCCAGGGGGTTTGGGGGGTGTAACTGTAATGTATCAACATGTATTAGTATATGTGTGGTAGTGGGTGAGGGTGGGAGTGGGGGTGTTGCGTGTGTGTGTCCCTGTTTTTTGCCTCCCCCTCCCTGTGTCGTAGGTGCAGTACTCACCGTGGTCTTCGCCACCGGCGTTCGTGCTCCAGGTAGAGGAACAGGAAGACTATCGCAGGTAGAATTTGGAGTTCCGGATCCATGGTGTCCTCGTTCCTCGTGGGGTGTGTAGAGGTGAGCGTTTTCCCTTTGAAATTCCTGTTTCCGCCGTGTTTTTATCCGCGGTGTATCCGCCCCGGAAAAGGTGGCGGATTGGCCTGTCATAATAGTGTGGGCAGTACCATGTCTCCCACTTGTCTGTTGGCGGTGACCGCCGCGCTGTTTGTTTGTACCACCGTGGCGGTCTGAGTGTTAAAGTGGCTGTTTATGTTGGCGGTTTCTGCCACGGTCGTAATTGCAATTTTTTTACCGCCGGCCTGTTGGTGGTCTTACCGCCGCTTTAACACCGTCCGCCAGGGTTGTAATGACCACCTATATCTGTATCCATGGTCAGCAAGGGAAGAAAATGTACAACACACAGGCAGGCATGGTCAGTGGTTAAATGTACATTTCAGCTGCTCCAAGACGGATTTTGTGTGAACCATAAAAGTGGGGGAGCAATGCAGTATTCACCGGCAATGTCCTGCAAGATAACAGCTTGCTGTGCCAAACTACACAACATAGCAACAAGAAGAGCCCTCCTCCTCGACCTCAAGGATAAGGACTCCGACAATGATCACAACCTCCTCTCGACATAAACATGCAAGTCCAGATGCTGCAAGTGTTGAACACTTTATCCAATGCAATGAAATAACTTGTGTAACCCTTTCTGCAAATCGCCGATTATTCAGAGATCGAACACAGAATTGAAGTACATCAGTCTTCAAAGGAGATTTATAAATTGAGAGAACAGCAAATATTATTAAATATTAAGGGGGTCATTCTGACCCTGGCGGCCGGTGGCCGCCAGGGCCACCGACCACGGGAGCACCGCCAACAGGCTGGCGGTGCTCCCACGAGCATTCTGACCGTGGCGGTTCAGCCGCGGTCAGAAGCGGAAAGTCGGCGGTCTCCCGCCGACTTTCCGCTGCTCGGGGGAATCCTCCATGGCGGCGGAGCGCGCTCCGCCGCCATGAGGATTCAGACACCCCCTACCGCCATCCTGTTCATGGCGGGAAACCCGCCATGAACAGGATGGCGGTAGGGGGTGCCGCGGGGCCCCTGGGGGCCCCTGCAGTGCCCATGCCAATGGCATGGGCACTGCAGGGGCCCCCGTAAGAGGGCCCCAAAAAGTATTTCAGTGTCTGCTTTGCAGACACTGAAATACGTGACGGGTGCAACTGCACCCGTCGCACCCCTGCAACTACGCCGGCTCAATTCTGAGCCGGCGTCCTCGTTGCAGGGGCATTTCCTCTGGGCCGGCGGGCGCTCTTTTGGAGAGCGCCCGCCGGCCCAGAGGAAATGTGTGAATGGCCGCTGCGGTCTTTTGACCGCGGTGCGGTCATTTGGCGGCGGGACTATGGCGGACGGCCTCCGCCGTCCGCCATAGTCAGAATCAGGCCCATAATGTTGAAAATTAAAACAAAACCTACATTTTCTGTTTTTCTCCATTTTACTACTCCGCCCTCTCACCATCTGCTACTGCATCATCCCCGTATCACTCACGATTGCGTCGTCCACGCATCACTAATGCTGATATCTTCACTTTCAGGAGCAGCAGCCTGCTCACCAGTGGGCACATGATATGTCTGCAGCTTTTCAAATGTTGATGTTACTTGTACCAAACTCTTGGCTACAACACCACTGAAGTACCCATGGCAACTTGGATATTAACAGCGCAACAGAACTTTAGATCATTGCACTTGCCAGCCTATCCACAGAGCTACGAAATTCTTCACTGCTTGACATAAGGTGACATTGTTTGTGTCTGTGGGAGAGTGATTCAGCATGGACACAAACAGAAAGGGGCATTTTTACAAGCCCTTTGCGCCACCTTAGCGCCGCCATAGCATCATCTTTTTGACTCTAAGGCAGAGCTAACGTGGCTTTTCTGCTGTGCCATATTTACAAAGTGGCGCAATGCTTGCATTGAGCCACTTTGTAACCCCTTGTACCACATTATGCCTGCATCTGGCAATGGGGGGCATTCCAGTGCAAGGAGACCCGCAGAAATGGCACTGTGAAATCTACAACACATCAATGCACTATTTTTTCCATTATTTTGAATGCCTGCTCAGAGAAGTTTTTAAAATAACACACATATTCAAATCAATGGGCCCCCCTGTGCTTTGCTGTACTAGTGTCAAACCTTTTGATGCGAGTGTAGCAAAGTACCACAATAGCACCAAAAATGTTGACGCTATTGTGCTAATGCCTGCCATGGTGCGCCATATTGTAAATACTGTGCTACCATGATGTTGTTCGGTGCCGGTAGGGGAGCGCAAGAAAAGTATTTTTTGAAAATATGCCCCAAAATGTTATGTCCTCTGCCATCACCTCAATTTCTCATCATACACTATTGCCCATCATTTATACCCATTAAACTAGGACCAGTTGAAACTTTATTTACATAACTATTATCTCACTTAGGGCCTGATTTATACTTTTTTAGCGCCACATTTGCATCATTTTGTGACGCAAAAGAAGCCCAAACTTACAAAATTAAATTATATTTTGTAAGTTTGCACCAAAAAATTGTGCAAATGCAGCGCTAGAAAAGTATAAATCAGGCCCTTAGTTTACAGCATTTTACGTTGTGATCCTTATTATGAGAAATTCTCGAATTTCGCAATTACATCTGGTCATGTAATTTAAGAACTTTTGTGTGAAAAGCCTATGGGGGAGTACTGAAGCAAAGCAAACAATCAGAATATGAGAAGCTGTTCAATGACCTATGGCTATGGAATGTAATTCGGATGGCACTGATTCATGCAATGCCTCAGACTGCAGGGCGCTCTCAATCATCTTTGCCATACGTTTTTGAGAAGTGTACTAGAAGACTTCCAGTTCCGACTGCTTGTAGCACCTTTTACAAATTTCTTCAGTGTTGTGGTGAGTGACCCCATGGCACTAATTCATTTCTGGAGACAGTGGCTTAACGAAACTTGAGGGGGCCTCCCTACACAGTACATGGAATCGAACCACCCCTTCGGACTCACTCAGGAGTCTCAGGCCAGGGAACTCTGCTGAGTGGGCCTCCTGGTGCTGGCGGTCCTTCATGGCCCATCGGGGCTTGTGCTGGCAGTCCTTCATTGCCCAGTGGACACATTTTCTTCTTAACAGCTTCAGCAACTGTTTATGGGGAACAGTTAGGAATGATTTTAAATAATTTACCATTATTGGAAACAAACTCCTTCACCAGTTTCCCAGATTTCGCATCAGAGAGCTAATGTTTATTTTTCCTGCCTCCATCATCCTCTGAGAGTCCTACTGACCATGCAGGTGTTGGATTTCACTGGTGGTGTACTTTCCTGCTCCAATGCTTGCTATCCCAACTCTACTGGCAGCAATGTGCTCCATGGACTCCAGTTACTGTTTAGGATGTTGTAACTTGCTTCCAAGATGGCATGCCTTATATTTGCGACAGTTGATTGGCAAAACACAATAGTTAAGAAATTTAATTTTGTAATTCGATAATTTACGATTATGATTGTCAAGAAATAGCTAAAATATCTCGCTAACTGTTAGTACATAAGGATTTGCTATTCCCGATTTAGGAGTTGTTATAATTCTTGAGTTTGGATTTGCTAAATACTACGTTAATGCAGCGGGCCCTAAATCCAATAATAATTCATCTTGTGTCTTGATGCCAATCTGGATTAAACACAAATGCTACTGTGGCTGAGAAACACCTAGGGGAATATTTATGGGGATTTGGCGCAGGCAGTACAACAGGTCATCTTGCTGCACTGCCCTGTGTCAAAGTGAAAGGGCAGGAATGGGCAGTATCTATAGCATACGGCACATTCCTGTCCTTTACTCCTGCGCTCGCGCACTGGGCTGCCTATTGCCAATGCAGGCTCCCTTGCACCATGGTGCAAGGGTGACTGAGTTGCATGCAAGATTATTTTTGTTCAAGAAGGTACCCCATGCTGCACAAAAACATTCATGGGAGGTTTCTATGCAGCTCACATAGAAAGTGGAAAAACTGAGGAGAAATAAAGATATTTCCCATTGTTGCACCTTAAGGTTTTGGCACATCTCCAGGTTTGAAAGCTCTTGTAAGTCTGGGAATGCATCAAAATCCACCAAAACACCCATGGTACACCTCTGTTGTAGTTGGACTCTTGCGCTAGGCAAGACTGCTGGTTTTAGCGATGACAGCACTTTTGTGTATAGATGACTAGGCCAATCCTACAACAAGTTGTAACTGTCGCCCAACCCTCCCGGCTCACAAGCAGTACCTCACCAAAAACCCAAACAGTAAAATGTGATTTGTGGCAGCCTTTACACAGGGACTCAAGAGTGCGACATCTCAGGGGAGTCATAGTTAAACGGAGATGACCAATTTCTCACATGAGCAACATGTCTCAGTCACACACAGGAAATGAAGGAGATGCAGTATAGGTTTTATTAACAAGACTGCAATCTACTGTAAATTGCATGGGCTGCAATGATTAGGATAATGAACAATGCAAGAAACAGAATGGTAAAACCGAGAGTCAGGATTATACAGCCCCCACCATCTTACAATAATATAAGATGTAAAGTAGGTGTGAAATAAACCCTAATACCCTAGCATGAGGAACCTAATCTCTAAGTTAAAGAGAGCTAGGTGTATTAAACCTAATCCGCCAGTACTATGTCCATGAGAAGAGCCGCCAAACCTTTGTTACCCTGGAATGAGGTCTATTGATCAGACTCCATGGTGACACGAAGGCTGGGTCTGCATCAAGGCGACATGTAGCATAGATAGCGTCAATGGCATCTGGTAGGAATCCGTATGATAATCTTGTCTGTGTGAGATGTATTCATACAGATCGTGTAGGACCCCTGACACAGGTATATTCCTAAACAATAGATAAGAAGGCATGCTTGGGGCGGCAATTATACGAACAATTTCCTAGGAAGGTACATTATGTTGCTCTGTGAATACCTAAGTATATCATTTATCTTTGACGCTGATAGTGATGCCTTCACAGAGTTGCACTGACAACATGAAACTAAAACATCTTCCTAACTCTAAACATAGCAGCCATCTTTGAAGAAATAATTAAATAAATGTGCTAAAACAGAGTAAGCTAAGTAGGTTAAAAGTCACTATGTGATCAGGGCAAAGGCCTGCAACCCAGAAAGCTAAGCTAAACTTCTGATTCCCATTAAAACTGAATAGGATCCAATGCACCCTCCTCATTGCTGCAACAAGTATGACGTCATAATGAAGACGCCAGAGAAAGTGAATAAACCCAAGCGTAAGTGCTCTGGACTCAAACAAGCTAAAACCATATTAGGACATAACTAAAATCTAATTAAAAACTTGTTAAAATAACTAAAACATATAAAGAGACATAATGTCGACCATGACAAGCACAGCAGGCCAATGTCAAAGACAATGTTGGCAAACTTTGAAAACTTAGAATAGGCCAATGGTCATGATCTTGAAGAATGTCTTTGAAGCCATCATACGTAAGGGCATTCAGGAAAGAAGACACATTGTTAGATGTTAGATCGATGACAGGATTGGCAGACTGATCCATGGAGCAGTAGTGCGCAGCAGCCTCAGGCGCAGGATCACCCACGAGGGCAGCACCATCCAACTGCCAATAACGTGTACACCTACACATTGGTAACCCAACTTATCGACTACATGAGCACTAAGTAGCTTATCCTTAAGATCGGCCACCCTTCCCCACAGAGTTCTGTGTTTTATGTTGTTCCCCTTAGAGTCTCTGAATCCATTCAGTCTCCAATGATTAAGATAATCATTGTAAGACTCGACACAGTAGTATGTATCACAACAATCAATGTGGGCTGTGCTAGATCCATGTGTTCCAGCACTAGGATAAGGGCTTTTGGTTCAGACAACTGAGCTGTGCAGTTCCCCAGTGTCTGCGTGTAGGTATTGTGAGGGTGGAATATACCATCCTTCATCACTCCGCTCACTGCTGCGCGAGCAGCTGAATATGAATGTTTAGTACCTACATCTGGTTCTGCTGAACCATCAGTGTAAATGACAGTATGGTATCTGTCAAGCACCAGGATGTCTAGAGGTATGGGTTACTGCTGTCTGTATTGGAGAAATTCTTGTTTTTGAAGTTTTGGATCGAAAATGCAATCAACATTGTTGGCATTCAGGGAGGTTGCCCATTGAATCCAACGTGGATGTAATGCTTTAGCGAGAGGATCACTAGCTTTGGTGACGGCCTCTAAGGCTGGCACCAGGGTAACAACAATAATGCATTTCCCTTGGGTAAGTGGCCTCTCCTTAATGACAGCCATCTGTTTTGGAGTTTGATTTTTTTCTGTTGGTGCACACTGTTGTTCTGCATTGGTATATTATTGTGATTTATAAGCTATGGGCACTATGTCACCTATGTTAAAAGTGACATAACTGAACCCAATGGCACTAGCAATTATTCTGATGACCACATTTGTTTTGTTATCACAGGTAAGTGTTGTGCTACTGGCATGTCCTGTTGCAATCCTCTAAGGATGCGTGTGTATTCTATGGTCCAGTGTCTGCTAGTAAAATCAGTTTGTATTAAGTCATAAAATGACTTAATACATTGTGCATTGTCAGGAATGTAAGTTCTGCCAAAGTTAAAGAAACCAAGTGAAGACTGTAGTTTCTTGATAACATTTTGTGGCTGAAGTTGAGAACACTTCTCTAAAAAGTGTGGGGCCAGGCTCTTGCCCTCATTTGATAGCTCGTATCCCAGGCACAATACGCTGAGAAAGGATATGTTAGCTTTCCTAAAATTAAATTTGTTACCAAGGGCTACGAATCCTAGAACGATCTGTTCGACCCTGGCAAGAAGAATGTTGAGGCCATCATCATCTGTGAGATAGATGCCATCCACAGAAGACGCCTCAGAATCAATAGCATGAAATATTGATGATGCACAGGTTGAAAACAGCCCTGGGCTGTTCTTATAGCCCTGGAGCAAATGACAAAGGTGTTTTTGTGAGCCAAATGAGAATGCACTCAAGTCCCGATTTTCGATTGCTAAGCTTTGGGAGAAAAAACAATTGAGATATCCAATGTTGTTTTACATTTTTTCTGCACTTTGTTGCTAATTAGTGCTGTGCTGTGTGGATTTTGTATTGTGTATGTGCGTGTATGACTGCTTCAGTGTCAATAATCTAAGACTATTCTGTATGAATGGTCGGGTTTTGAAACAAGGGATAACAGGTTATTCATTGCAAAGATGCAGGACTCAATTAATCCCTGGTTCTCGGGCTGAGTGAGGATCTCCCTCTTCGGAGCTTTGGCTTCGTGTTTGACATGGTTATTGTGGCTGAGGCTGGGGGGTAGACCTAATAGGTATTACACGGCAAGGAGAATCCTTGTCACAACCTACATAGTTGCGGTATAGTGCAGGTGCCCACGCTAAAGCCCAGTTTACAGAGTAGGCTTGTTTTACCACCTCTGGAACAAGATCAGAGAAAGAAGGCAAAATGACATCTTTCCCATGTGAGAGCTTACGGACGTGCTCAGGTGGCCAGTCTCTCTCAGCCAGTAGGATTTCACAACTAAGTTCATTCCAGAATATCACACTAATGGTGCGCTCTATGTCTCCCTCAACTTGGATGTTTAAATCATTAACCCTGTCGGGTGGGAGAATGCACCCATCCGCAGTTTCAACTACAATAAGGTTGCTAGTTGTTGTTACATCCAGATGATCTTTCAGACTCTGGCAACATATTTTGACTTCTGCTGCCCTCGCCAGAAGTGTCACTGACCACATCTTGTTCGTCAGCTATTTTCTCAAGTTTACTGGCACTTTTAATTGACAGTGCTGCCACCTTTTTCTTTTTAAATTGTGGCTTTTGTTGGTGGACTTATCTTCTTTTTTCTCTGAAGACGTGGTGAGTCTTTCTTCTCTTTCACATAGTCAGGACGTTGATCTGACCGTCCCACTCTCTCACTATATCTATCTGGTGCATCCTGAAAGGAATGAGAGAGAAGTAAATCAGTTTCTCTGTGAGGAGCTTTTATATTGTCTCTATTTCTGAGATTATATCTCCTTTTGGAGTTCTCCAGGTGTGGAGAATCTACTCTATGACTTTAGCTGTCTTTAATTTGCTTTTGTTTATCTCAGTGCTTTTTAGAACCCTCCTGTGCTTGTTTAGTACCTTCTTTAGTGATTGTACTCTGTATTTCAGGCTTTTTCGGCTTGGCAACCAAACTATCCTGTCCTATACTGGTATAGATATCAGAAATTATTTTTGGTAGCTGTTTCTCCTGTGCCAAGTGAGGAATCCCTCAGAGCCGCTGGCATATAGCCAGCAATACCACTTCCCCTTTAATGTTACTAAGTATTACTGAGGAGACTGCGCCGAAGTTACACATCAATTTCATCCCCAAATCTAGGGCTGGTGCAGCCCCATGCTCATTCTGAATTTGTTTGAACACTTCTGGTAAATTGGCAAGTGTTGGGGTACCATGTATTGCACCATAAATGACAATGAAGTCTGTACCCCACGTGGCGCAGTCATCCACTGAGGGAACTATCCCTAAGGGCAAGCACATTGTGAGAATTCTATGTTTTTCCTGCGGTCCCATTTGGGCAAACACAGATTTCAGCTGATTTGTTTTCTGGGATATTCAGAATGGGATTTTCTCTTGTTCCATGGGCACTTTGCCCATGACAGAATGTATTGTTTGTGGATTAATCCCAGTAGTGTCCAACTGATATACAGAGGTTACAGGTGGAGCTTGACACGCTGGTTTTGTTTTCAACGTTCACATTATGACCTGAACAAGTTGTCTATATAGTGTTACTAGCTAAATGTATAGATTCGCAGATCAGCTGCCTGCATGTTTTGTCCATCAGGATAAAGTGTATATGTGGCAAACATAGGCCATGTTGGTCCTTCATTACCTAAGGGACCTAATCTCACAGGTTGTGTTATGTGTCGGAGGGCTCCATTAAACCAGTTGTGATGTTCCTAATAAGTAATTGGTATTTCAAAATACTGGTATGCATGGTACCTTTGTGGTATGTTTGTAATTCTGTTTGTGTGGAATGTGAATGATCCAGGGTCTTCCTCAGGAACGGTAACCCAAGAGTAAAATGTTTCCGTTTGGTAAGCTTCATTAGCTTCTACGATGAATGTGACATCCCCGCCCTCTTCTGCTAAGCCATGTGCTAATACGTATAGTGTTAATGCTTGTCTGGCATTCTCAGGAATGTCAATGGCATTAGCCATACTATAAAGTGTGTAAAGAGATGGAACACCAAATGGGGAGAAAGTCCTTTTAAGAGTTTGAGCTGGAACAACCTACCGCCTAGCTAGGTGCTCCCCATTGAGCTGAGGAGGATCTTCCCCTAGACCACGAACATCTCTACAGTATATGATGGTGATTAGGGGGCCTGTTGTGTGTGAGACATTGATACTCAGGGCATCTGTAAATTAGTGCCAAAACACCATTGTTGGTGGCACCATGACATAGTTGGACCCTTGCTCTAGGCAAGACTGCTGGTTTAGTGATGACAGCACTTTTGTTTGGAGGTGACTAGGCCAATTCTACAACAAGTCCCAACTGTCAGCCCAACCCTCCCAGCTCGCAAGCAGTAACTCACCAAAAAAAAAACAGTAAAAGGTGATTTGTGACAGCCTTTACTCATGGACTCAAGAGTGCGACATCTCAGGGGAGTTTTGGTTAAACGGTTATTACCCTTTTCTCACATGAGCTACATGTCTCAGTCACACACAGGCAACGAAGGAGATGCAGTAAAGTTTTCAACAGGTTCTATTAACAAGAGTGCAATCTACTGTATATTGCATGGGCTGCAGTGATTAGGATAATGAACTCTACAAGACACAGAATGTTACAACTGAGTCATGAATATAAAGATCACCACCATCTTGCAATAACATCAATAACATAAGATGTAAAGTAGGTGTGAAATAAACCCTAATACACTAGCATGATGAACCTAATCTCTAACCTAAAGAGAGCTAGGTGTGTTAAACCTATTCTGCCAGCACTTTGTCCAGGAGAAGAGCCCCCTAACCCACATTACCTTGGAATGAGGTCTTTAGATCAGACTCCGTGGTGACATGAAAGCTGGATCAGCATCAAGGCAATGTGTAGTATAGATAGCTTCGATGGCATCTGATAGGAATTCCTCTGATAATGTTGTCTGTGTGAGATGTATTTATACAGATCTTGTATGACCCCTGACACAGGTATGTTCCCAAACAATAGATAAGAAGGCAGGCTTGGGGTGGCAAATATTTAAACAATATCCCTGAAAAGGTACATTATGTTACTGTCACACAAAAGTGGGAAAGTGCATGATGTGAATACCTACATATTATTTATCCTTAATGCTGATAGTGATGCCTTCACAGAGTGGCACTGAAAACGTGAAACTAAAATATCTTTCTAACTATAAACATAGCAGCCATCTTGAAAGAAGTTATTAAATAAATGTGCTAAAACAGAGCAAGCTAAGTAATTTAAATGTCACTATGTGACCGGGACGCAGGCCAGCAAGCCAGAAGGCTAAGCTAAACTTCTGATTCCCATTAAAACTAAATAGGATTCACCACACCTTGCACAGAGTAAGGCAATGCAGTGATGTGCGCAGCCTTGCCTTACTCCATATCTATGAGTCAATTTAAAGCTACGCTAAGTGGCTTTACGTGGCCTCAGATATGAGTTCAAGGTTTGCGCCGCTGCTGCATCACAAAAAGTGATGCAACGATGGCCCAAGGGGTTCATACATATTCCCCTAGTTTTTGCAGCAGCTATTACCATCTGCATAAGCTAGTTTTACGTACTCAGGGACAGATTTACTAAATAGTGGTGGAGTGCGGTGCTGCACCACAATTTGCAGCACCACACTGTGTCACTTTTGTAACGCAGGGATGTGCCACATTTACTAAAATGAGGCACAACCCTGTGTTCCCTCTGCACCATAAGAATAAAGGTATTCCTCCTCCTTGTGCCATGCTTAAGCAATCTGGCCCGTAGTGTTTGTTGAAGCTTCCATCATCAGGATTGCTATTTTCCTTGTGTTCACCATTTCTTTTCAAACATGCAAAGCCTTTGATCAGCTTTAACTGGAACTGCTTTATTGCCTTTTTCTGAAGATAGAGCTCTTGTTACATAAGCTTGCAATGTTTTTATACCTTATAGTGGCTAACATTGTGCTTGTTTCCTTTGTATTACTGTCCCCATTGATGTTTAAAGATGCAATTTCTATTACAATTTCTAGCTCCAAGTTATCTACCCTCCCAAATTTATTTTGTCCTCTTGATAAAATACCTTTTTTTGCCTTTTTTTAATCCAGTATTCAAAACTTTAATATATTCAAGGATACATATTTCTTCACTTCATTTTGTAGTATTGCTCCCCTTCTCTTACTTAAGAGAATTTCTCAGTCATTTTTTCAACGCCACAAACCCCTGCATCTGTCTCTTTGGTTATTTGTCTTTCCCATTTCCAAAGCTCTCACAACAGTGATCAAAAATAGAAAGAGGTGACATTACCAAAAAAGAGATTTACTATGCCTATACCTATCTCACTTAGGGCCAGATGTAGCAAAAAGCAAAATTGCGACTTGCAATTTGCGAGTCCATCCGACTCGCAAATTGCAAGTCGCAATTTGCTATGCAGTACGGTGTCTCAGACACCGACTGCGACTCGCAATGGGGTCGCAATGACCCACCTCATGAATATTCATGAGGTGGGTCGCAAATTGCGGCCCCATTGCGAGTATAGGCACTCGCTAACATGGAGGCCTGCTGACGTCAGCAGACCTCCATGTTCGTGACCTGCTTTTAAATAAAGCAGTTTTTATTTTTTCAAGTGTAGGCCGTTTTCCTTACTGGAAAACGAGCTGCACTTAAAAAAAATCCGAAACCTTTAGTTTCGGTTTTCTTTCAGGGCAGGGAGTGGTCCCTTGGACCACTCCCTGACCTGAAAAAATATTTTTGGGTCCAGTCACAAACTGGAAGGGGTCCCATGGGGACCCCTTCCAATTTGCGAGTGGGTTACCATCCACTTGAAGTGGATGGTAACTGCGATGCCAATTGCGACCGCGTACGCGGTCGCAAATGGTATTGCATCCCACAGCGACTCGCAAATAGGAAGGGAACACCCCTTCCTATTTGCGAGTCGGAAATGCATATTGCGAGTCGGTAACGACTCGCAATATGCATTTCTGCATGGCAAACCCACGTTTGCGACTCGCAAACGGCGATTTTCGCCGTTTGCGACTCGCAAACGGTTTGCTACATCTGGCCCTTAGTTTCTTCTTACATTTACATTACCAAATGTTGCCTTTACACCATCTGACTGTTGAGTGTTTTGTTAAAAACACCAGCTATAATTTACAAATGTAAATGCCTGTGTGCGCATTGATTTACTTTGGTTGACTAATTTAAGCAAATCTTTTCTTTTGCTTTTTATTTCTTTAATTCTGCCATGTGGGATCTCTAACTAGTCTGTATTTTCTGAGATGAACCAAGATCCTCCCCTTTACAGCTCAGCCATGTAATTCATGAGGACCCAGGATTCTTATATTCTCCCCTGGATCCTTAAGAACCTTAAATGACATACCTGGCAAAAAATGTTTGCATCAGCAAGCTTACAATTGATCTAGTTAATCACTTTTTTGTTTTGAGCAATTACCTTCCACATTTAATTGTCAGTCTAAGGGTCTCATTTATAAGGCCTTTACCTCACTGTTGCAACATTTTCTTTTTTTACACATCGGTGGCACAAGCAGTGCCCAACACTGCTCCCCATTTACAAACTGATGCATTGGGTCCAATGTATGTATGAGCCATGCAGAACGGACGCAGTGAAATTTACAATATTTCAAAGCGTCATGCTGGGACTTCACTGAGTCAAGATTTTACTGCCTGAGCAGAACAGGCATAAAACTGATGCTTTTCTCAATGCGGCCTCCTGGCACTGCTGGGGTAGCATCATTTGTTTTTGCTAGTCCAGCAATGCATGAGTTTAGCACCGCAGATGCATCAGAATTTCTGACCCATCTGTGAAAACATGAGCAGTGAAGTTCTGTATTGTAAACACAGCGCATCTATGTCCTTAGAGAGGTGCGAGAAATCTGACATAGCCAATGCGTCAGATTTGTAAATGAGGTCCTTACTCCGACACACCAGTTTCTTCATATTTAGCACATGGTCACATGATCACTCTTTCCCACAAACCAATGACATCCTTGGTGTATTGCTAATTCTTAAGAAGAAGTTAGGATGTTTGCAAACAAGAAGAACACAATTAGAATCTGCAATGAAAATTAAATCCACAAAAAAGGAGTTAGATATTTTTTTTCAGGAAGATATTAGAACCAGTTTAATTAAGATAAGGTAAAAAACACCATAGCAATGTGGAAAAAAAAGTAGACATATAACTTTCTTACAATCACCTAAAATGCGGAGAAAGTAAAATGGCTGCCATAAATATTTATTTTCTGCTGATCACTGTTCATTTAGAACCGCAGTTACTCAGAAGGAAAAGCCAGGTTTAATTTCCCTTGTTTAAACAGCAGGATTAATTATGTTCGTGTTTTGTCTTTGACGCTGCGTTGCTGTAGCAAGCATTTCTATGTTATTTTGTTACAGGCCAGTAGAGGCATCACCAATCCTGTAACAAGGGAGTTAGAGACATATATTTATACAGTGATTGAACTTCGCTATGTATTATAACATAATAAATATTTATCCTGGAGTGAAATCTGGATCCTAAATGCATTCTTCATATTTTTTACACCATCTTGTTAAAATATGTTTAGTATTTAAGTAACTGTTTTTTATGATTTATGGATGATTCATTTCCTAAATGTTCTGTATAATGCTATTTTTTTCCCTCCACACACATCGGAACTCTAACTTGATTCACAAACACCAGAGAGGCCTGCCGGTGACTTACACAACCCAGGAATATGAGCACAGACACTGTGGCCCTCATTCTAACCCCGGCGGTCTCAGACCGCCGGGGCCAGGGTCGGCGGGAGCACCGCCGACAGACCGGCGGTGCCCCGCAGGGCATTCTGACCGCGGCGGTTTGGCCGCGGTCAGAAAGGGTAAACCGGCGGTTTCCCGCCGGTTTACCGCCGCCCTTAGAATCCCCATGGCGGCGCAGCTTGCTGCGCCGCCATGGGGGATTCTGACACCCCCTTCCGCCATCCTGTTCCTGGCGGTTCGCCCGCCAGGAACAGGATGGCGGTAGGGGGTGCCGCGGGGCCCCTGGGGGCCCCTGCCGTGCCCATGCCGATGGCATGGGCACGGCAGGGGCCCCCGTAAGAGGGCCCCACAAAGTATTTCAGTGTCTGCCTAGCAGACACTGAAATACGCGACGGGTGCAACTGCACCCGTCGCACCTTCCCACTCCGCCGGCTCAATTCTGAGCCGGCATCTTAGTGGGAAGGTTGATTTGCCCTGGGCTGGCGGGCGGCCTTTTGGCGGCCGCCCGCCAGCCCAGGGCAAATCCCAAAATACCCTCAGCGGTCTTTCGACCGCGGAGCGGTATTTTGGTGGGGGAACTTCGGCGGGCGGCCTCCGCCGCCCGCCGAAGTTAGAATCACCCCCTGTATCTAATATCTGTGATTCATTAAGGGGAACAAGTTGTGGACATCATTTCAGTTTTGAATTGCAGAAATTCCACTACGAATTAACATTTTCCTCAGGCCCTACATGTATCATCAAAAATAAATAATTACCACATTAAAATGAGTGTTCATGGAATTTCAAAAGTGTAGCAATTGAAGGCAATGCAATGCGTAAAAACGCTAAAAAATACATAACTCAGCCAGAAGAGCTGACTCTTAAAACCTGGTAATCACACATTCTCAAATCCCAATCAGTTGTGGCGTATGCCTATATAAACAAGGAGCAGTTCCAGACCTACCAGATTTCCGATAGTGCAAAAGGCAAAGCATAGGCATAAACACGCATAAAAAACAGCACAAAGTATGTGCAAACTTGCAAAGGTACACAATATTGATGGCATTATACAACCTGAAACAGCGCGCACATTATCTTCCTAATACATTTGATGTTGGACATGGCCACAGTTTAGAATTGTGAGAAATGTTGGTCGTTGAGTGCTGTCCTCTTCATTGGTGAGTACCCCAAGGCCTCCTTAAGCACAGAGGCCCATATTTATAGTTTTTTTGCGCCGTATTTGCGTAATTTTTTGACACAAAAGCGGCGCAAACTTACAAAATATAATTGTATTTGTAAGTTTGAGCCGCTTTTGCGTCAAAAAATGACGCAAAAGCGGCGTAAAAAAGTATAATTATGGACCAGAGTGTGTAGGTTTGTGTGGGCTAGCGGCCACTCTTCTTTAATCTGGCAGATGCAGGGGTAAGGGGTAGTCTGGTTTGTAATAAGGGGTAATATGTATTCCCCATTTCTTAAAGGTCAGCCGTTCAGTCAGCAGTTTTTGGACAATTGCAGGTGTTCTGCAAGTGGCCTTATTGGCTTCACTCGCTAGGAGGTCATCAGTGTGGATACACTCTATTGATGATATATCTGTCGACCTTAAGTCTGCTAAATTCAGAATAGATGATAGCAACAATAAGATATTGTGCATACTGAGAACATTGCAATTTTCCCTAGGTTTAAACTCAGGCATAAGTATTAGTGTGTTAGTGTCTACCAGCGATTGCAGCAGAGCCTGTATTGGGTGTATGGTTCCCCAGGGGTATTGAGTGTTTGGTCTGTGCACAGCCAACAAGTTTTGCCCCACTCCATTAATTCGATGATGGCAGCAGTTGGAGCAGTAGGGCAAGAAGTTGCTGTCCAGGCATTAGCCGACTCTGTAGTGAGCCTGCCTCCTGATCTGGTATCCCTTGTTGCTAAAACCAAGTTTACACTTGAAGTGTTTTGCTGAGCAGTTCTCAGTTTGGCACTGACTGGAGGTGGGTCCCTGATCTGGGGGCCAGGAATGCTTCTGAGATGTTGCCCTGCCGACCCTATTGAGCGGTTTTTGCTAACTCAGACCTCGGCAATGTGCCCCTCATGCCTTTGGTCGTTAATGATGCCTCAATTTTGGGGCAGGATTGCTCCTCCGAGGCGTAATGAATGCTGAATCCTGTGTTAGACTTGGAGATAGATTGCTTGTCAAGCGCTAAGAGAGCTGGTGATTGGGAGGCAAGTTCTAGATTTATCTCCTCTGTTTGTCTTGTCACCGGTCTGAAGAGGGGGTAAATGCCCAGCTGGTTTAATGTGGCATTCTTTTTGTTCCCACCTTTCCATCTGTGAGTCCATATTTGTTTTGCATTTGTTTTAGATTCCAGGAAGCTATCTGGTTTGGTGCCCTGCTTGTCAACTGTTGCCAGTTGGTCCAATGAGGGAGAAGGCAATGCTCATCCAAATGATCTACTGGGGTTTGGTGGTAGGCTGTTCTCTGGAGTTGCTAATGAGCCTTGTGACTCAATGTTGTTGATTGCTTCTGAGGGAGATGAGCCCCGGGGAATCTTGGGGTGTTGTTTGAGTTCTTTGAGTAGGTCATTGAGTACAGAGGGAAGAGAAGATAGTTTCCTCACAATTGGGGCACATGTGCAGCTTGCTTGCATTAGAAAAGTTTCTTACTGTTCGTTTCATGAGAAAATCGAGGTCCCCTAGCTTCTGGTTGATGCGAGCTACAAAGACGGCTAGAGTGTTAAGTGGTGACAGCTACCCATTTTGTTTGGTTGATATTGCAGTGCCTCTACTGAAATCCGATTTGACTCTTCCCTACCTGGGCTGTGTTTGATTAAACTGGAAGCGGAAGCAGATCTGCAGCATCCGAGTGAGTGAGGAGTGGCCGGTTGCAGATTGAGGAGGACTAAGGTTATTAGCTTTGCACTTCCTTCTCCCCGTACTCTCCCTGCATGCCTGCAGTCTAATTTCCTGAGATCAAGGTTGACTGACCAATGATCAGGTGACCAGCAGGTCCTCGAAACAAAGTGACTACTTCTCCTGTGAAGCTTGGTGCCCTGCCTCAGCCCAGACCAGCCTTGCTTTAAGCAATGAGCTCGGAGTCTGAAGTGGCAAGAGGTGACAGGCACCTCAATTTGAAGCAGACCCTGCACCAGGATATAGAGCAGTGTTAAGGGCGCTAAGGGCGGAAGGTGGTCCAGCAGCCAGGTTTAGAGTCTGAAACTGGTTTAGCTCCAGACGCGCAGAAGTAGCCTGACTAAAATTGGATGTAGCTTGCGGCCTGAGTGTGCTCCCTCCCCCACATTGTCTTGGCCCAGGTGTCACATCCACTGCACTTACCTCTGCACAGCACCTTTTGTCCTTCCAGTTGTGCAGTCTCGTTGACAAGCTGATACCTGCCACATTAATCTATTAGAAAGCAGACAACTGCCTTCTGTCTGCAATTAGCCCTCGCTTCCACGAGAGCCCACCATCATGCACAAACTTTGGCATGCTTGTGCCCCCCTCCCATCGTATCAAGGTTACCACTTACGGAATGGCTGAGGCGGCACTAAAACTGACTGAGCCAGGCCACACACTATGGGGGTCATTACAACCTCGGCGGTCTTTTAACAAGACTGCTGAGGGACCGCCATGCAGAAGACCGCCAGTAGTGGCGATTTGCCGCTCGGCGTATTATGACTGTTGGTTGCCCTCCGTCGTTTTTCCGACGGAGAGCCGCCAACAGCCATACATACGGGCAGCGGGGAAGTGGAGGTTGCTCCATCTCCACCGCCATGCCAACAGAACACCGCCCAGCGAATCACGTCCTGTGATTCGGTGCGGCGGTGTTCTGTTGGCGGTGTGGTGTCGGCGGAGCTGCCCCATGGCTCCCGTACCCTCCCGGAGGATCGACGGAACAGGTAAGTCGATCGTCCGTTAGGGGAGGGGGGGTGGAAGGGTGTTGTGTGTTGTGTGGGTGCATGGGGGTGTGCGTCTGTGTATGTAGAGGGGGTGTGTGAGTACGTGTATGCTTGCAGGGGTGTTACATGTTTTGGGAATGAGTGCATGTATGCCTGTAGGTATGTCTGTATGGATGAGTGCGTGTATGTTTGAATGTGGGTGTGCGTGTCTGACTGTGTGTGTGGATGTTGGCATGTATGTCAGTGTGTGTGCGTGTATGTGTGTTGGTGGTGCCTGCGTGCGTGTCGGCTGTGTATGTGTAAGGTAATGTCGGGGGTCGGGTGGGGAGGGGGGGTCCTGCCACCTTTGGGGGCTGGCAGGTGTGGGGGGGTGTAGGGGAGGGAGTCGGGTGGGGGTGGGTGGTGGGGGAGACCCCTATCAGTGCCAGGGAAGGAATTCCCTGGTACTGATAGTGCTTACCGCCATGGATTTCATGGCGGTTCCTACCGCTGGAAATCCACCGCGGTAAGCCGGGTCAAAATAACGGTTGCGGTATTGTCACGGCCCCGGGCTGGAGACCCAGGTCTCCAGCCCAGCGGTTGTCTCCGCCCTGGCGGGCGGAACGGAGAAGTGGCAGATGACCAGAAGGTGGCACTAGGGAAGAAAGCTCACCGAACCCCCAGTACTTTACCCTCTAATCTTGTGCAACTGCACTTGCAGCACAAGAAACTATATAGGCCCCCGGAGACCACAGGCTCGAAACCCAATGCAATCAGGCAGAATATGGGGACCGCTCCCCACAAGGCCTGCAGGGAGAAAAACGTAAGCAGCAAATGCAGCCAGCACAATCACAACTACATATTGAGCTGCCTCTAATTGCAATTGGATTGGGGAATGTGGATGACTCCAGCAGTTGTACAACCGGTGCTTTCATTTTGGATATGGGTGCCAAAGGCACTAAAGAGCCTCATACACACATGTCAGCTGACAATTTACTCCAAATTCAGTTTTTTGAAAGATGCAGGCTCCTCCCTCTTCTCAAGCAGCAACAGATGACCTGGATTGCAGACACCACTGCAACCTGAGTGATAGTTAGCCATGCGAGGGCCACCCCCAAGTCAGTCACCCAGCGTTCCCCTTGCCAAAGATTAAATGCACCGCTCGGGAGTTAGGCAGAGTTTCAGGCCACCTGCTGAGGCTGGGGCTTCTGCCTGCAAACAAGCTCACCCCAGAACTAAGCCCCCCTGGTGAATGGACCCTTCGTCCAGGAACAGAGGCAGGAATCAGGTACAGTTGGTAAGGTCCTTCATTAACCCCCACAACATCAATAGGAAGCACACTCTACAGCCCTGCTGGCCAACGTGATGGCATTGGCAGGCAAAACCCTCTCGACCATGGGGGTCCAAAGGAAGCAATTCATAATTTTCAACTAAACAAATCGCTCACCATGCCCCAGGAGGAACTTTCGAGGACCATAAAATCATACCTAAAATCAAACCTCTCCTTGGCTCAGCAAACCCTCTCACCTCAGACCTTTTCACTGTTCACCAGTGATAAAAAAGGACACTCCCTTTCGGAGCACCAGGAAGGAGCCCGAGGGATGCTTTCATATCTTGAAACCCCAGAATGGGAGGAAATGCTGGCATTATACCCACAGGACCCACCCCAGTGAAATGCAACTGCGGGTGGTCCACATGGCTGCAAGGTTGGCCCTGACCCTGGGATAGTGACTGACCCTAGTAGAAACAAAGCAGTGCATATGGACAGTGTATGGGCTTCTCTCCTGAATACTGCATGCTTGATGGATTCTCATCCTACCTTCCACCAACTAAACACCACTGGTCCGATTTCAGTAACCCGTACATGTTCTTGAATCTGGTGAGTGCACATCAGTCCACCATGCTATGCCTTCATTACAAAAATACCCAAATAGGTTATAAAATACATGTAATAAGGACATCATTGCTATGCATATAAAATACATTCAAATGGGGTCAAACTACAAGATTCGCAGAAATCTCTTGAATCAATTTTTTATCACAATCTTAAAAATATTGCAGTACACCACACATACACAACCCCGAGTGAGCAGAGACCGAACTCTTAAAGTTGTGCATTCGGAGTCTGAAAAACATACTCCGAGGCTGAAACTTATAAGATTGTCTTGGTCTGTGATGGTCATGATAGTGGACATGAATTTCATTACTCTGTGACCTACGGCATTCTGAGGCACCTACCTCAGCATGACAAGGCACCAACATGATATCCCTCTATACCCTTCATCAGATAAACCCTAGCTGAACCATAATCTGCCCCAACAAAAGAAACACGCCCAGCCTGGGTCATCATAAGGTCTCATATCTAAGTGGCATAAACAGTCCAGTCTTCAGCATTACTTGAGGAGTGAATTGTTATTATGTGTATTACACGATATGAAAAGATTGAAGGAATTCTGCACAGCAATTTGCACAATAATTGGTGTTAGAAATGGGGTCTTCGGTTGGCAGTCAGGTTACCCCCTGTCCAAGCAAGGCCCTCACTCTAGTCAGGGTAAAGAAGAATCACCCTTAGTTAACCCCTGCTCACCCTCTTGGTAGCTTGGCACCAGCATGCAGGCTTAACTTCAGAAGCAATGTGTCAAGTATTTGTACCAACGCACACAGTAATACAGTAAAAACACCACAAAATGACTCAACACAGGTTTAGAAAAATAGCCTATATTTACCTAAAAAAAACAAGATCAAAATGACAAAAATCATACACAAGTCAAGTTATGATTTTTTAAAGATTAAACTCAAAAATAGCCCTTAGAAACACAAAATGCTTCGATGAGGTGATAACAAGGCGTCGTGATGGAGTCATTCCCAACAATCCAACGCCAATGGCGCCAGACACAGAATTATGCAGACCCCCAGGTAAAGTACCTTAATAAAATGGGAAAACAAGCCGGTGCGCGAAGTTGGGGATTGCGGCGTCTCTGGATCTGACGCGGCGTCAGTTCCGGTGTTGCGGGGTGAAGGAGTGGAGGCGTCACAAAGAGGCGTCAGGTCCTTGCTGCGGAGTAGTGGAGGTGAGGGGGCAACAGTGCGAATCTTTGAATCTGCGCACTTCGGGTGGAGTCGATATCAGGCGGTCACGACGTGGTGCAGTGACTTCCACGGAGTCCCGGACTTCAGCAGGGCTGCAGCGGTGTCAGGCCTGCGAGGGTCATCGCACTCCACCAAGGACCACGAAGTCGGTTGCAGGCGACGTCACAGGATTCAGCAGCGGCGTTGGTCCGGAGTTGTCCGAAGTCAGTTTTCTTGGATTTTCACCAGCTTCTTCTTTCAAAGGCCTAGGGACTAGATAGGGCACCACTTGTCAGGGCAGGAATCTCAGCAGAAAGTCCAGGTTCTGGTAGGGGAAGTCTTTGATGGCCCTGAGAATTTAGAACAGGGGGCAAGCTCAGTCCAAGCCCTTGGAGATTCTTCTCAAGCAGGAATATACCACAAACTCCAGTCTTTGTGCCCTTTCACAGGCAGAAGCAGCAACTGCAGGATAGCTCAACAAAGCTCTTCTCCTTGGCAGAGGTTCCTCTTGATTCTGGAAGTGATCTAATTTTCAGGAGCTTTGGGTGTTCTTCTTATACCTCTTTCTGCATTTAAAGTAGGCCTACTACAAAGGAAAGTCTCTCTTGTTTGTGAGATCTGCCTTGCCCAGGCCAGGCCCCAGACACACACCAGTGGTTTGGAGACTGCATTGTGTGAAGGCAGGCACAGCCCTTTCAGGTGTGAGTGACCACTCCTCCCCTCCCTCCCAGCACAAATGGCTCAACAGGATATGCAGGCTACACCACAGCCCAAACCAGTGCCCTGTGGTGGACTCTGGCGTCGTGAAGGCATGTGCGAAAGGTGTGGTGACAGACTGTGTCAAAGGCTGCAGAAAGGTCAAGAAGGATGAAGGCAACGGTTTCGCCATTGTCGAGCCTGCTCCTGATGTCATCGGTGCAAGCGATAAGGGAAGTCTCAGTGCTGTGGTTCTTGCGGAAACCAGACTGGGAGATGTTGAGGAGGCTGTTGTCCTCCAAGAAGCAAGATAGTTGGTTGTTGACTATCTTCTCAATGACGGCAAGGTGGGGGAAGGATCTGCCGCCGGTTGTGGCCCGGTGAATGCGGGGGACGGTCGCAAGGGCGAGGTTGGCGGAGCGGAACGGAGCTGGCTTGTCGGGATGTGGAAGTTGAGACGCTCTTTGAGGTAGGCAGGTCCAGCGTCGTGGAGAGCCTTGTGAGCATGGGTCAAGAGTTTGAAGATGATCCTTTTGTTGATGGGGAGCCAGTGGAGGTCTCTGAGGTGGGCTGAGATGTGTTCGTGGTGAGGGAGGTTCAGGATTAGTCGTGCCAAGGCATTCTGGATGTGCTGAAGTTTCCTCTGGAGCTTGCCTGTTGCTCCCGCGTAGAGAGCGTTGCTGTAGTCCAGTCTGCTGCTAAAGAGGGCGGGGTGACGGATCTTCTGGTTTCAACGGGGATCCATCTGAAGGTCTTGCGAAGCATGCGAAAGGAGTTAAAGCATGAGGATATGATGGCGTTGACTTTCTGGGTCATAGAGAGCGATGAGTCCAGTATGAAGCTGAGGTTGCGTGCGTGGATGGTGGGCGTTGGGGCAGCTCCCAGAGTGGCAGGCCACCAGCAGTCGTCCCATGCTGATCTGTTGGAGCCGAAGATGATGATCTCAGTCTTCTCCGAGTTCAGTTTGAGGTGGCTTGCCTCCATCCAGTTGGCAATAGCGTGAAGTCTGGTGTGGAGGTTGGTCTTGGCAGTTGCAGGGTCCTTTGTGAGAGAGAGGATGAGCTGAGTGTCGTCTGCGTAGGAGACGATGTTAAGGCTGTGGGATCTGACGATGTTGGCGAGCGGTGCCATGTAGACATTGAAGAGGGTGGGGCTGAGTGAGGGTCCTTGGGGGTCTCCGCAGATGGTCTTGGTGGCTTTTGACAGAAACTGGGGGCTGCGGACTCTTTGGGTTCTGCCAGAGAGGAAGGATGTTAGCCAATCCAGTGCTCTGCGGTGGATTCCGGCGTCGTGAAGGCGTGTGCGAAAGGTGTGGTGACAGACGATGTCGAAGTCTGCAGAAAGGTCAAGGAGGAAGAGGGCAACGGTTTTGCCATTGGCGAGCCTGCTCCTGATGTCGTTGGTGCAAGCGATAAGGGCAGTCTTGGTGCTGTGGTTCTTGCGAAAGCCGGACTGGGAGATGTCGAGGAGGCTGTTGTCCTCCAAGAAGCAAGATAGTTGGTTGGTGACTATCTTCTCGATGACCTTCACAGGGAAGGGGAGTAGGGAGATGGGCTGGTAGTTCTTGAGGTCTTCGGGGTCGGCTTTTGGATTTTGAGCAGGGCGCTGACTTTGGCATGTTTCCAGCTCTTCGGGAAGATGGCGGTCTCGAAGGAGCTGTTAATGATGGTCCGGAGCTGGGGAGTGATAATTTGGCTGGCTTTATTGAAGAGGTGGTGAGGGCAGGGGTCGGTGAGTGAACCGGAGTGGATGGTGCTCATAGTCTTGGTGGTTTCCTCGTCGTTGGTGGGGGCCCAGGCACTCAGGATGTTGGTGTGGATGGGTGCGTCAGGGTCGGCCTTGGCAGTGGTGGTGGTGGGAGGCGGCAGTGCGAAGCTGCCATGGATGTCTGTGATCTTGTGGTGAAAAAAGGTGGCAAGGGAGTCACAGAGGACTTGCGAGTGGGGGGGTCGGCAGAGCAGGACTTGGGGTTGGTGAGTTCCTTGATTATGCGGAAGAGCTCCTTGCTGTTGTGTGCGTTGTTGTCAATTCGTTCTTTGTAGAAGGATCTTTTGGTGGTCTGGATGAGCTGGTGATGTTTGTGGATGGCGGATTTGAGGGCGGCGTGGTTGCTTTCTGTTTGTTCTTCGCGCAAGATCATTTCGGCTTTTCAGCATTCCCGTTTGGAGGCCTGAAGGTTTGCAGTGAACCAGGGAGCTTTTTTGTTGGTGCAGGTGTTGGTGGTTTTCCTGAGTGGAGTGAGGGTGTTGGCGCAGTCATCGAGCCATTGTTTGAGGTTGAGGGTGGCGGTGTTGGGGTCGCTGGTGTTGGGTGGTTGGGCGTGGGCGAGGTTGGAGATCAGTTGGTCCTTGGAGATCTTGTTCCACTTGCTGTGAGGGATTTGATGCTGTTGGTGGTGGGTAGTGGGTTTCTGGAAGGAAAAATGGACACAGCGGTGGTCGGTCCAGTGGAGTTCGGTGGGTGGGTGAAGGTGATGTGGCTGCTAGTGGAGAAGATGGCGTTGAGTGTGTGGCCAGCTGAGTGGGTGGGCGTGGTGACAAGATGCTCGAGGCCGAGGTTGTCGAGGTTGTCCAGTATGGCTGAGGAGTTGCTCTCGCCAGTGTTCTCTAGGTGAAAATTCAGGTCACCGAGGAGCATGTAGTCCGTGGAGGCAAGGACGTGGGTGCTGATTCTGTCAGCAATGGTGTCGCAGAATTGTGGGCAGGGGACCGGGGGTCTGTAGACGAGGGTCCCTCTCAGGGAGGTGTTGGCATTGACATATATCTGGAAGTGCAGAAGTTCAGCTGTATCTAGGGCGTCGTGGGTGTCGGCTGAAATCCTGATGGAGCTACTGTGGATAATGGCGATTCTTCCTCCTGGTTTGTTTGTGCGGTCTCTTCGGGTGATTTTGTAGCCCTCAGGGATGGCTATGGCGATGTCGGGTCCGATGAGGGGTTCATCCAGGTCTCGGTAAGGAAGGCGATGTCTGGGGTGGTTGATGTGAGCAGGTCCCAGAGTTGGACAGTGTGCTTGTGGACAGAACGGGTGTTGAGGACGATGCCGCTGAGGTGGTTGAGGTTGGTGGCGTTGTTTTGGTGCTTGGTGGCTTGAGCGACGCAGAAGTTGCATGTCCGGCATGGGAAGGGTCCATGGGTGTACCTAGGGGAGGTCTGGACGCAGGCGGTAGGGCGGCCAGGGTTGAGTGTGTGGAATTCTTTGGCGGTGTAGCGGTGTCTGGTGGTGTGGGGCGTCAGGGACAGAGGGACTGGCGCTAGGCACGGTCCAGACATCGACAGGCACAGAGGGGCTTGCCTCTGGCATGCCAGCTGCACAGTCGCGCAGCAGCCACCTTTAAGAAGGGGAGGTGGGAGGGAGGAGCAGCTGGGAGACGGGAGGCGGGAAGCAGTGGCAAATGGGTCATGAGGGGGACGGGGCCGCAGGGGACGCAGCGGCTGGGACGGGAGGAAGGCAAAAACTGGCCTTTAAAAAACGCACTAAAACAGAATCAAAACAGGAAAGGCACAAAACAAAGTCAGTAAAACCAGAAAAAGGCACAGAAGGAGGGAAAACCGGCACAAAAACACAAATTACAGGACACCCACACAATACTTACAGCAGCCACTAGACACCAGGGATGAGGCGCAGGCGGGTGCCTGCGGGTGGTGGAGGGCCTCGAACTTGTGGCAGCAGTGAGGGCGGGGTCAGGAGCACGGAGGCAGGCTGGTGGAACTGCTCAGCATGTTGAGTGATACCTGGCCTTAAGAGAGGTCAGGGGTGATTCTCAGCACCCCACAGCGGCTGCCATTAAGAAGGGGAGGTGGGAGGGAGGAGCAGCTGGGAGGCGGGAGGTGGGGAGCGGTGGCAAATGGGGTCGTGGGGGGGTGGAGCCACAGAGGACGCAGCGGGTGCTGCGGGCAGGGGAGGGCCTCGAACTCGCAGCAGCAGCGAGGGCGGGGTCAGGGGCACGGAGGCAGGCTGGTGTAGCTGCTCAGCATGTCGAGTGATGCCTGGCCTTAATACAGGTCAGGGGTCACTCTCAGCACTGCGCAGCACCCGCCATTAGGAACCGGAGGTGGAAGGGAGGAGCAGCTGGGAGGCGGGAGGTGGGGAGCGGTGGCAAATGGGGGTTTGAGGGGGGCAGGGACGCAGGGGATGCAGCAGCTGGGACGGGAGGAAGGCAAAAACTGGCAAAAAGTTCAGAAATTTAAAAAAGGCAATAAAACAGAGTCAAAACAGGAAAGGCACAGAGACAGAGTCAGTAAAAACAGAAAAAGACACAGAAGGAGATGAAAACAGCACAAAAACACAGAGACACATCACAGGACACACACACAATACTTACGGCAACCACTAGACACCAGGAATGAGGGGCAGACGGGTGCCTGCGGGTGGTTGAGGGCCTCAAACTCACGGTAGCAGCGAGGGCAGGGTCGGGGGCAAAGAGGCAGGCTGGTGGAGCTACTCAGCATGTCGAGTGATGCCTGGTCTTAAGACAGGTCAGGGGTCACTCTCAGCACCGCGCAGCGGGCGCCATTAAGAAGGGGAGGTAGGAGGGAGGAGCAACTGGGAGGCGGGTGACGGAGAGCAGCAGCAAATTGGGGCACGAGGGGGCGTGCCGCAGGGGATGCAGCGGCTGGGAGGCAAGGAAGGCAAAAACTGGTGAAAAGGTCAGAAATGTAAAAAAGGCAATAAAACAGAGTAAAAACAGGAAAGGCACAAGGCAGAGTCAGTAAAAACAGAAAAAGGCACAGAAGGAGGTGAAAATGGCACAAAAACACAGAGACAAATTACAGGACACACACACAATACTTACGGCAACCATTAGTCACCAGGAATGAGGCGCAGGCGGGTGCTTGCAGGTGGTGGAGGGCCTCGAACTCGCAGCAGCAGTGAGCGCAGGGTCGGGGGCATAGAGGCAGGCTGGTGGAGCTGCTCAGTGTGTCGAGTGATGCCTGGCCTTAAGACAGGTCAGGGGTCACTCTCAGCACCACACAGGTGCCGCCATTAAGAAGGAGAGGTAGGAGGGAGGAGCAACTGGGAGGCGGGAGGTGGGGAGCAGTAGGAAATGGTGGCTCGAGGGGGGTGGGGCCGCAGGGGACGCAGCGGCCTGGATGGGAGGAAGGCAAAAACTGGCGCAAAGGTCAGAAATTTAAGAAAGACAATAAAACAGAGTCAAAACAGGAAAGGCACAAGACAGAGTCAGTAAAAACAGAAAAAGGCACAGAAGGAGGTGAAAACGGCACAATAAGACAGTGACAAATTACAGGACACACACAAAGTACTTACGGGAACCATTACACACCAGGGATGAGGCAGAGGCCGGTGTCTGCGGGTGGTGGAAGGCCTCGAACTCGCGGCAGCAGCGAGGATGGGGATGGGGCACAGAGGCATGCCTGGCCTTATAACAGGTCAGGGGTCACTCTCAGCACCGTGCAGTGGCCGCCATTAAGAAGGGGAGGTGGGAGGGTGGAGCAGCTGGGAGGCGGGGAGCGGTGGCAAATGGGGGCGTGAGGGGGCGGGGACGCAGCGGCTGGGACGGGAGGACTCCAAAAACCAGCAAAAAGGTCAGAAATTTAAAAAAGGCAATAAAACAGAGTCAAAACAGGAAAGGCACAAGACAGAGTCAGTAAAAACAGAAAAAGGCACAGAAGGAGGTGAAAACAGCACAAAAACATGGAGAAAAATTACAGGACACACACAAAATACTTATGGCAACCACTAGATACCAGGGATGAGGTGCAGGTGGGTGCCTGTGGGTGGTAGAGGACCTCAAACTTGTGAAAGCAACGAGGGCGGGGTCAGAGGCACGGAGGCAGGCTGGTGGAGCTGCTCAGTGTGTCAAGTGATGCCTGGCCTCAAGACAGGTCAGGGGTCACTCCTAAAAGATGTATTTTTAAATTTTGAGCTCAGAGACCATAAACTCCATATTTCTATCTGCTCCCAAAGGGAATCTGCACTTTGATAATATTTAAAGGCAACCCCATAATAACCTATGAGAGAGATAGGCCTTGCAACAGTGAAAAACATATTTGGCAGTATTTCACTGTTGGGACATGTAAAACACATAAGTACATAAACCCACCTTTTACATACACTGCACCCTGCCCATGGGGCTACCTAGGGCATACCTTAGGGGTGCCTTACATGTAAGAAATGGCACAATTTAGGCCTGGCAAGTGGGTACACTTGCCAAGTTGAATTGGCAGTTTAAAACTGCACACAAAGACACTGAAGTGGCAGGTCTGAGCCATGTTTACAGAGCTTCAAATGTGGGTGGCACAACCAGTGCTGCAGACCCATAGCAGCATTTGCTTTACAGGCCCTCTGCACCTCTAGTGCAGTTTAGTAGGGACTTACTAGTAAATCAAATATGTTAATCATGGAAAGCTGATTGTACATTGTACATATATTTTACAGAGGAGCACTTGCGCTTTAACACTGGATAGCAGTGGTAAAGTGCCCAGAGTTTCAAAACAGCAAAAACAGAGTCCAGCACACATCAACAATCTGGGAAACGGAGGCAAACAGTTAGGGGAGACCATGCCAATGATGCCAAGTCTAACAATTGGATTCTTAAATGCATGTCCGGAAGGGAAACATAGGTTTTAATTCTTAAAAATAATTTGCATGTTTACAAGTAATTTAAGACCTTTCAGATGTGTAGATTTATTCATATTTGGAATTCACAAAGTTTGAAAGGTTATAGGTCGAAACCTGTGACAGTCCCTATGCTTCTGTAAAACTTTGCTAACTTACTTATTCATTTTTCTCATTAGAAAAAATGTATCCCTAACACTTCTAGCAATTATGTGGATTCTCCCTTTGCCTTCCCACTTAATAATGAGATTTAGTCTGGGGTAAATATGAAACCTTCTCCAGATTGTGAAGGTTTAGGGAGGAGTTGGTAAAAATCCTCAAACGTACAGTATGTTTGTGGCTGCACAAAAACTCAATAGTTATACCAGCCCTGGACACCACTCTCTGTCCACTCTTTGTCCCAGTAGTACATTTACGCATATCAAAATCTTTTTGTGGCTAAATTTTTTGTATGAACATTTGTGGTTTTCAAGTGACTTTGTTTGTGTAACCCAAACTTATATGTGCAAATAGCTTTGTGAGAAGACTTTTGTGTTCTGGTGACAGGCAGTGGTCTGCTAACCCAACACCAATAATGATGTGACACCCACCATGCTTGTGTTAACCACACACTCACACACGTATTACCTCAACGAATGTAATTTTGCCTAATGGAACTCAGCAGGTTATGCTAAGCTGGCACCATTGTTCGCAGCTAGTGTAGATATGATTACATAGTTATGTCATGGGGAGGTGAGATGATGAGATTCTGTATAGTCCGTCCAAACACTGCAATTTATGCAATTCCTTGAAGACACAATGTCAGCCAGGCTAAATTATTGTAGTCGTTTAGTTGTGCATGGACATAACAACAAGGGGTAACCCAATGAAGAGAGGAACCTGGGATGCTAAGCATAGGTCGTAAAGGTGCCTCTTATTACGCTGCATGGACAGGAATTGCCTCTTATGTGCCCTTCTTTTTCAGCTTTGCTAGCAATTTTGGGTCAATACCTCATTGTCTGGCCATCAAGACACCTCAACATACTTGAGACCTCATTTACAAGGCCTTTGTGCCACCATTGCATTATTTTTTTTGATGCACCAGTGGCGCTAAGCAGTTCTTTACACTGCTCTATATTTTACAAACTGACACATTGGGCCCAATGCGTCAGTTTGTAAAGCCTTGCATCAGATTATGTCTGTGCCAGGTAGAAAGTATGCAAGGTAGGCGATCCTGGGCACAAAGCCATGCAGAACTGACACAGTGAAATTTTCCAATGCTTCACTGAGTCATTCTGCGACTTCACTGCATCAGTTTTAACGCCTGCTGACGCAGGGCTTTTGTCTATGGGAGCCTTCCAGTCATCGTTTGAGTAGAGTACCTTTTCTAATACTAGCCCAGGAATACTTCAGTTTAGCGCCACAGATGCATCAGAATTTATTATGCATCTGTGGAAACGTTCATCATGGAGCTATGTATAGTAAGCCCAGCTCATTCCTGTCATCCTTAGGGAATCATTAGGCAGCACAAGAAATCTGATGCATGAGGGCAGATGCATCAGTTTCTGGTAAATGAGGCCCAACATATATTAAATCAGCAAGACCCTTTCGGGTAGTACAGACCTTTGACCTAGTTCTATATTTTTAAACCCACACAACATGACAATTAATTGTAATCAAATCACGCTGACTTGCATATCTATAAAAGCTACAGACATTAGTGGCCTGTTTGAATTTCCCTTATCCATTTAATTTCTCCAGATGCTCAGTCAATATATCCCTGTTCTTATTATGTAACTTGGGTTGCTTAGTCCTGGTTGAAACAGCTGCTATATTTAAATGGCTTTGTGACAACCTCCTGATCAGTCCAAAACCCAAACAACTTACAGTTAGGTTCTGCCTCTTCAAATCCAGGTACTGCCACTTGAATAACATTTGTAGGTATCAAATTTGTTTCCTGTTCATCAAATATTTATTGCCATAATTTCCTGTGTGTATTTATTGCAAACTGAACACTACTCCTTTTACATTTCACATTGAGGCACCTCTAGTGCTAATGTATATTGTTTCTTTATAGAGCAAATACTGTATTGAATTCAGTGTTTCAAATAGTTGCGTTTTTATAGAGCTGTCAAATAATTTTATGAGAAAATGCAAAGTGTATTTTGAATATTTTTATTTGTAATAATTGAGTTGTGTAAGAATAGAAAAGATTTGTTTAGGCTAAAGGCAAGGCAGAGTGAGGAAATTCATGGCCACTTTCATGGAGGCAAGGTTTCCTGACCTAAACAGACTCCCACAGATATTTCCTCTTTGTCTGAGCCAACTCATGCTGTATATGAGGATTAAAAGACTGTAATTATTATTAGCTCTCTCCAAATGTGATGACTAGCATGCGTATCAGTTGCAGACAAGCCCAGTGAGGTCTACACCACCCATGTTGTGCAAAACCACTGTAAATCTTGGCATCGCAATAGATGACCTCTTAATGTCATATGCAGGTAGTAGGAGGTAAATTAATTTCTCTCCAGCTCAGATCACATAATTGCTGCATTAATTGCTTCCTGACTAGCAGAGCAGCACATCTAATATCTCTAAAAACGTTTTACTTTTAATCAGTTTAGATATTTTTCTTCAGATTCAAAATCAGCCTAGCCCAGATGGTGTATGCATTTATTTTGACATTGGTATCCGTCGACAGGCCACAAATCCTAACTCAGGGTATAATGAAACGTGAAAATATATGGCCGGATGGACGAAATGGTTTTGCATTTCTAAATGGACTGAATCCCAACTGCATGTACCAAGGATTTCCTAATTGTGACTAGTCGCAAAATGGTCTTTTAAGAAATACAATTACCACTGACTCAGTACAGGTAGTAACCAAGTGCAAACTATAAAAAGACCCCAAAAATACATATGGCTCTTTCACAATGGCAGCATTATACATTCTGGTGTGAATGATGAGGATTCGGGCTGTGAGGGACAGGAGGAGGAGGAGGAGTGAGGAGAGGATACTTAGGGAGAGGGCCACCCTGTTTAACCAGACAGAGGGGGAGATAGTAGACAGGCACGGATTGAGTAGTCAAGTCATATTTGATTTGATTGCTGAATTGCAGCCCCAAATACAAGCTCCAACACTTAGGGGCAACGCTATACCTCCCCATGTGCAGGTATTGTGTTGCCTACACCTCCTAACATTAGGGAGTTTCCAGACAGTCTCACAAAGTGCTTTTTCGAGGTTCTTCCACAAGTTTCAGGACATGATGGTTGGAAAGCTAAACCAATACATAGATTTCCCCAATAACTCCAATCTTGTAGCAGAAAAAACAGAATTTCTACAGGCCAGCATAGTTCTCCAATGTCCTCGGCTGTGTCAACAGGACAAATATTTCCATATGCCCCCCTTCAGCTGCAGAATACTACTATAGGAACAGGAAGAGCACACAATCATTGACTTTGCAGGTGGTGTATGACACCTCCTGTTTCATCACTGACCTTGTGGCCAGATACTCAGGCAGCATCCACAGCTCCTTCATGTTCCACGACAGTGGAAAACACCACTGACTGGCACAGGGGAAATTTGGACATGGTTTCTTACTAGAATCTCAAAGTCAATGAATGGACTGGCCAGGAGTGTATACGTGATGTGACCAAATTGCTTCCCCTCTTCTGCTCCTAAAGTGACAGTGCATAGGCCTTACGATCCTGGATTCTCACACCTGACCCCGAAGACACTGGGGGCATATTTATACTATGTTTGCACCGGAAGCGCGTCACAGATTTTGACGCACATTGGGCGCAAACCTTGCCCCATATTTAAACTATGGCACCCGACCCCGCGGACATCAAAATACCTCCGTGTGCGCCATTTTTTGGATGTGAGAAACCGCCTTGCATTATTGACATGCAAGGTAGGTGTTCCCTTCCAAAAAATGACTTTAAGGCATGTGCACCTTATTTATACTCCTGCGTCATTTTGAAGCACAGGAGGGGGCGGGCCTTAAAAAATGCGCACAGCCTGCTTGTGCCGTTTTTTAACACCTGGTCGAGGGCAGGCGATAAGGGACCTGTGGCCTCACTTTCATGGTCTCAGACCATGGAAGCAGTCCAAAGGTGACCTTCCCTGCCACCAAGGACACCACCTGCCACCCTCACCCACCCCAGGAGGACACCCATGGATGGGGGGACCCATCCCAGGTAAGTACAGGTAAGTTGAGGTAAGTATTATTTTTTTATTTTTTAAAATGGCATGGGGGGCTAAGTTGGGCCCCCCTACATGCCACTGTGCCCAATGGCCATGCCCAGGGGACAGAAGTACCCTGGGCATGGCCATTGGGCAAGGGGGCATGACTCCTGTCCTTGCTAAGACAGGAGTAATTTCAATGGGGGTGTGCGTAAAAAAATGGCGCAAGTCCGGTTTGAGCCATGATTTTTTACTCAAACATGACTTGCACCATTTTTTTACACACAACCCCCATTTTTCCCTACGGCGGCGCTGCCTGGTTTGAGTCATTTTTTTTTACTCTGACCAGCCCACAGTGCCGGCCAACGTCAGTCCTTAAATAAGGCATCCGCATGGTGCGTAGGAATGGTGTTAGCTGGCCGTAAAATGTTTGACGCAAACCAGCGCCGCCGCTGGTTTGCGTCAAAAGTATAAATATGGCCCTAAGTTAGAGACAATACAATAGAGCACACAAGACAACACGCTCACTCACTGAACGAACATTTGGCATCCTAAAGTCCCGCTTCTGCATCATACACAAGACCGGCGGGGCACTTTTCTACAGGCTGGGCACATGCCGCAAAAAAATAGCGACCTGTGCCATCCTGCAAAACATTGCACTTAGGAGGGGTTTGGACAACGTCCTCACTGAGCTTGACTCTCAAGATCAATCAGATGATGACCTACAGCCAATATTGCAGGAGGGAACCCATGCGGCTGAGAAACGTACACAATGTACAGAGATAACAAACAACTACTTCTGAGGTAAAAGATAACATGACACCAAAGAAATTAAACATCACACATGGGATCGTGCTTGGTGCACAAATGAGTGACCACCTTTTATTCAGGTATCTACCGCAACTGAAGAAACAAAAATGTAACAGGGCAAAATATGTGCAAAAAACACAAAGGTAACTCATAACACTGAGTTGTGAGGGAGTAACTTTTTTCATCTGCTTGGGTTTTCTTCCCATTGCACTGGGTCGTGGGAAAGATGCTGTGTAAGACCCAGAAGGATGGCGGCATGTATGCCTAGTTATGCAAGCCTCCTGTGCACACACATCACTGATGGTGGATCCCTCCTTGCTCTCAGGTGGTGAAAGAATGGTAGAGAGGCATAGGTTGAGTGTTGAATGTTTTCCAGGACAGTTGTGACCTGCACCATCCCATGACCAAAGTCCCGGCAGCAGTGGGACATGTTGGTCTTAATACTGACTGTATGCCTGGCCAGGCTTGCTGTGGTGTTTGCCAGGCAGTTGATGGACCTCGTGAAAGTGTCCGTGTGTGAAATGTACTGCCTGTGGTGCATCCACTGAGCCCTGTTCTCCTGTTCCATAGCTGATTGCCTGCGCTCCTGCCCCTTCAGAACTGTGTTTGTCAAGCACTACGGCTGCCTAAAACAGAGCCATTCTTCTTGCTCTGAAGGCACAGTATCCTTAGGGTGGACCTCTCCAGGCCACCATAACCATGGCTTTCTGCCACTTCTTGCATAGCCTCAGTGCACCTTCGGACAGACTTGGACTCTGCTGTGGTAGGGTCCCTCACATTGGACTCATTGCCATTGATGTCATTAATAGTGGGCAGTGCCTGTTAGTGTTGATGTGCAAGGCAGACGTGATGGTGGTTTTGGGGGTTCAGGGACGACATCACTCCCAATAGCCCTTTCAACTGCCACAGGTACCGAGAGACATCCAGGCTGTAATTTGTGGAACATATTTTAATAGCTTTAGTCATTAAGTAGTTAATGTTTTGGCACTACACTGTTGTGACTCTGCTGCATGTGTGAATGACATGTTAGAGGTACACACATTTGTTTGGTGTGGTCATCAGCACTCCGTACTGCATGCTGATGAAATGTGCTACAACTCCCATGATGCATTGCCTGGGTAGGCCAAGCACATCAATTGAGTATTTCATGCTGTGCTGTATGTGATGTGGATTGCCTAACATCATGGTCTGTGTTAGACTTTTCATCCTTGGCATGGTCTCCCTTAACTTTTTGCCTCTGTTCCCCAGGTTATTGATGTGTGCTGGACTCTGATTTTGCTGTTTTTATTACTCTGGACACTTTACCACTGCTAACCAGTGCTAAAGTGCAAGTGCTCCTGTTTAAAATGTGTATGTAATTGGTTCTCCATGATTGGCATTTTTGTTTTACTGTTAAGTCCCTAGTAAAGTGCACTAGAGGTGCCCAGGGCCTGTAAATCAAATGTTACTAGTGGGCCTGCAGCACCTGTTGTGCCACCCACACAAGTAACCCTGTAATCATGTCTCAGACCTGCCACTGCAGTGTCTGTGTGTGTATTTTTACACTGTAAATTCGACTTGGCAGGTGTACCCACTTGCCAGGCCCAAACCTTCCCTTTTGCTACATGTAAGGCACCCCTAAGGTAGGCCCTAGGTAGCGCCAAGGGCAGTGTGCAGTGTATGGATAAAGTAGGACATTAAGGGGGTTATTCTAACTTTGGAGGAGTGTTAATCCGTCCCAAAAATGACGGTAAAGTGACGGATATACCACCAGCCGTATTACGAGTTCCATAGGATATAATGGACTCGTAATACGGCTGGTGGTAAATCCGTCACTTTT
Organism: Pleurodeles waltl; assembly: GCF_031143425.1. Classification (NCBI taxonomy): domain Eukaryota; kingdom Metazoa; phylum Chordata; class Amphibia; order Caudata; family Salamandridae; genus Pleurodeles; species Pleurodeles waltl. The sequence goes on from NC_090446.1 coordinate 685,195,403, forward strand.
CCGTCACTTTTGGGACGGATTAACACCTCCTCCAAAGTTAGAATAACCCCCATAGTAATGTGGTTGATATGTCCTGACAGTGAAATACTGCCAATTTCGTTTTTCACTGTTGCAAGGCCTGCCTCTCTCATAGGATAATATGGGGGCTACCTTTATATATGATTAAAGTGTAGATTCCCCTAGAGTATAGATGGTCATGTGGAGTTTGGGGTCCCTGAACTCACAATTTAAAAATACATCTTTTAGTAAAGTTGAGATTGTGTGTTTGAAAATGACACTTTTAGAAAGTGAGCATTTTCTTGCTTAAACCATTCTGTGACTCTGCCTTGTTTGTGGATTCCCTGTCTGGGTCAGTGTGACAGTTGGGTTGTTTTTCACTTCACACTAGACAGTGACACAAAGGGAGCTTGGGTGTAGCCTGCATTTCCTAATAAGCCATCTCTGCTAGGAGGGAGGGGTGGAGTCGTCACTCTCATCTGAAAGGACTGTGCCTGCCTCTGACAATGCAGACCCCAAACCCCTGGTGTGTGTCTGAGGCCTTGCCTGGGCAAGGCAGGATTTCACAAGTAGGTGTGAGTCCCCTTTGAAGAAGGGTGATTTCAAAGACTAAAATGGGTATAAGAAGGGCACCCAAATCTACAGACTTTAGAAACACTTCTGGATCCAAGAGGAACCTCTGCCTGGAGAAGAGCTGAATGGCTGAGGAAGAAGATCTGCCCTGCCTGTGACTGTGCTTTGTGGAGCTATCCTGCAGTTGCTGCTTCTGCCAGAGTAAGAGGGCAAAGACTGGACTTTGTGTGCCTTCCATCTTGAGAAGAAATCTCCAAGGGCTTGATCTAGAGCTTGCCTCCTGTTGTTTGAAGTCTCAGGGACAGCAAAGACTTCTCTCTTCCAGCACCTGTGGTCTCTGGAGAGACTCCTACTCTGCCCTGTGGTGCCCATCCAGTTCCTGGGACCCTGAAAGGAGAAGCTGGCAGCCTAAAGACAAGAAAATCCACGCACATAGTGCAGTGCGGGGACAAGATTGACGCAAATCCGATCTGCGGCTGAAAAAAAACGACGCGCCACCGGCTCCGCAGCTGAGAAACGGCGCTCACAGGAAACTCGACTGAAAAATTGACGCACGGAGCAGGAGAAACGATTCGCAGCATCGCTGACGGAGGCTGGGAGATCACAACCTGCGCTGCGGGATTTTCGGATCATCGTGCGGCTGGATTTTTGACTAAAGTACCGCTGTGCGGAGTTATTTTTTACGCACACCCGCCCGTGCGGGCTTATTTTGGACGCACACCAAGTACATTTTCACTCTAGCAGTGCTAGTGTGTTTTTAAAAACGACTTAAAGACTCTTTTTGATTTGTAATTGATAACTTGATTTGTGTATGGTGGATTTTTGTCGTTTTGGTCTTGTTTTGTGTAGATAAATACTTCTTATTTTTCTAAACCTGTGTTGTGTTATTTTGTAGTGTTTTCATTAAGTTACTGTGTGTGTTGGTACAAATACTTTACACCTAGCACTCTGAAGTTAAGCCTACTTCTCTGCCAAGCTACCAAGGGGGTAAGCAGGGGTTAGCTGAGGGTGATTCTCTTTTACCCTGACTAGAGTGAGGGTCCTTGCTTGAACAGTGGGTAACCTGACTGTCAACCAAAGGCCCCATTTCTAACATTGGTGATCAGCAGTTGGGACTTGGACTTGTATTTGTACTTGACATACAGTAATTAAGTGTACACTACTGTTTGAGTTCAGACCACTACGTGACCAGATACTACTAGTCTTGTGATTTTTGTTTTTTTTCTATTTGGACTGTTTTTGCTCTGCATTCAGTTTCTTTTTTCGCTGATCCTGTGATTGACTTTTCTGGAACTTCATTTGAGAACTTGCTTTTCTGTTTTTGGAACTTTGCACTTTTTTTAACCTCTCATCATGTCTCAGTCTGGAGATGCCCTAGCTGGAGCCGCTTTTGATTTGGAGAAATTGGAGAGCTACACAGTGGCTCAGTTGAATCAGTTTTGTAGTAATGTTGGCTGTCCCATTAAGAGCTCATACAGGAAGGATGAGCTGCAAAAGGCGCTGAGGGCCTGGGTGACAGCCAAAGCAGCTGTGGGGCACACAGATGAGGAGCCAGAGGGGAAGGAGGAGTTGCAAGTCACTCACACTGATGTAGTGGGTGGGCCTGTTATGTCTCAGGAGAGAGTCTCCAGGGCAGGTAGCAGTGTGTCCTCCAAGGGTCTAGCACCTGAAGAGTTACAAGACAGACAGGCAGAGAGGGAGTACCAATTGGGGCTGAAAAAGCTCAGTCTAGAGATGGAACAGAGAAGGCTGGCCATTAAGGAAAGGAAGTTAGCAATGGCTCATGAGCTCAGTTTAAAAGAGATAGATCAGAGGAGTCAGTCCAGTAGGGATGGTGGAAGCAATCCTACAGTGCAGCCTGAGAGAAGGGTACACATCCCAAAAGACCTTGTGAGGGATTATAAGAGGGAGGATGATATCTACTTGTGGTTCAAGGGTTATGAGTCACTGGACATGAACCTGGTCCCTGAAGCTCATTAGGGGGCAGCCCTGTGGAAGCATTTTGAGGCAGAGGGGAGGGACACACTGACAGCCTTAGGGGATGCTCAGAGTCTCACCTACCCTGTAATGAAGGAGGCCTTACTCACCAGGTATGGTCTCACCCCTGAGCAGTACAAGGAGAAGTTTCGATCCTACAAGAGAAAGGAATCCCAAACATGGTTGGAATGTGTTGATTCTTTTTGCAGGTCACTGGATGGTTGGGTGAAGGGCAGTAAGGTAAACACGTATGAGGGGCTTTACAATTTAATTGCTTGGGAGCACTTGTACAGTTTATGTTTTCCAGAGCTGCGCCAGCACCTCATTGACAGCAAGCTGACTGACCCCAGATAGCTTGCGCAGGAAGTGGACCGCTGGGAGAGCACCAGGGTCCAAAAGAGGTATGGGGAGACCACGCCAAGGGTGGGCAGGGTCCCTCTCAGAAGAAAGGGGGGGTAAGGGCAAACAGAGGGAGTTCTCTAAAGGGCCCCAAACTGATTCCCAGGGTAAGGATTCCCAACCCCCCAGTGAAAAGAAGCCATGGTTGTCCAAAGGGAAGCCAGTGGCAGGTGGTCCCCCACGTAAGTGTTATGCATGTGACCAGGTGGGTCATGTGAGGGGGGACCCCAAATGCCCCAAAAGTACACCGGCACCCACTGGTGCACCGTCCCAGGGTTTGGCCAGTGTAGCGCTTGGGGAGGAGTTGGTTTCAGGTGGGTGGGAACCAGCAGAAATGACCCTTGTCTCACTAGGGGACAGTGAGATGGTCCAGCGGAACCTAGTGCCTGATAACACTAAGAAGTACAGGCAATGGGTGACCATCAATGGACAGAGGGTGGAGGCTCTGAGAGACACAGGAGCCAGTGTGACTACAGTGAGGAGTCACCTGGTGTCTGAAGAGCAGATTGATCCCCAGGTACTTCACCAAGTAGTTGCGGTAGACAACTCTGAGCGCCTCTGCAGAGTGGCGCAGGTTCCCTTTGAATGGGGCGGGGGTCTCAGGTTCCTGGAAAGTAGCTGTGAGTCCAACCATGCCTGTTGATTGTTTGCTAGGCAACGACCTGGAGGATTCCCCTTGGAAGGAGGTGGAACACAGGTCTCACTTGGAGATGTTGGGTCTGCCTGGGTGGGTATGCGTATCCACCCGGTCTATTGGAGCCAATCAGGGTAGTCAAGAGCCCCTGGAGCTTGAAACAGTGGCCCAGGGGACCGCCAAGAAGAGGAAGGGCAGGGGGTGCGGGAAACCAGCCCCAGAGGTTCCCACGGTCGGGGAGGAGGCGGAGCCTGAGGGTGACGCCCCAGAACCTACAGGGGAGCATGTGGCTGAACTGGGGGAGGTCCCTGAGCTGTCACAGTGGCAGCAGGAAGGGGGACCCACCAGGGAAGCATTCTGCACAGCGCAGCAGGAGTGCCTTATTCTTGAGGGGCTGCGGCAGCAGGCTGCAGCCCAGGCGGCTGGCCAGGCGCCAGGTACTCACCTGATATATTGGGAGGATGGCCTCCTGTATAGTGAGCCTAAGGTTCCTGAGCCTGGGTCAGCTCGTATGCTGGTGGTACCCCAGTGCTTCAGGGTCTTCCTACTGGGTTTGGCTCATGATGTGCCTTTGGCAGGACATCTGGGGCAGGACAAGACCTATAAGAGGCTTGTCTCCCACTTTTACTGGCCCTTGATGCACAAGCAGTCAGCTGCTTATTGTAGGTCTTGTCAGACTTGTCAGGCAAGTGGCAAGAGTGGGGGGAAATGCAAAGCTCCCCTCCAACCTATACCTATAGTCAGTACCCCCTTTGAATGGCTAGGAATTGACATTGTGGGGCCTCTGGACCCCAAGACAGCCATGGGCAACAGGTTCATCCTGGTCTTGGTGGACCATGCCACACGGTACCCAGAAGCCATTCCTCTAAGGACGGTCACTGCCCCCATGGCGGGACGGGCCTGGATGGGAGTTTTTACCCGCATGGGGTTCCCCAAGGAAGTGGTATCTGATAGAGGTACAAACTTCATATCCACTTATATGAAGTCTCTGTGGAAGGTGTGTGGGGTAACCTACAAGTTCACCACACCTTACCACCCCCAAAGTAATGGTCTGGTTGAGAGATTCAACCGCACCTTGAAAGGCATGATTCAGGGCCTGTCAGAGCCCTTGAGGCATAAGTGGGACGTCCTCTTGCCATGCCTTCTGTTCGCTTACAGGGAGGTGCCTCAAAAGGGACTTGGCTTTAGCCACTTTGAGCTCATCTATGGCCACCCTGTGAGGGGACCGCTCAGTCTGGTGAAGGAGGCTTTGGAGAAAGCTCCTAGTAAACCACCACAGGATGTATTTAGCTACATGCTGGCACTAAGAAAACAGACTGCCCGCTTCAGGAGTCTCGCTCAGGAGAACCTGGAAGCAAGCCAGGAGGATATGAAACGGTGGTACGACCAGAATGCCACTCTGGTTGAGTTTCAGCATGGACAAAAAGTGTGGTTCATGGCACCAGTGGAGCCTAGGGCTCTCCAAGATAAGTGGACTGGGCCTTTTGAGGTGGTGGAAAGAAAGAGCGAGGTCACCTATCTGGTAGACTTGCAATCCCCCAGGAACCCTTTGAGGGTCCTACATGTCAACCGCCTCAAACCACACTTTGATCGAACTGAGCTATCCATGCTCCTAGCGACAGATGACAGGGTGGAGAAAGAGAGTGAGCCTCTTCCTGACCTCCTGTCTGCAGGAGAGAAAGATGGGTCTGTGGAGGGAGTGATCCTCTCCCCCTCCCTGACTGAGGAACAGCAGAGGGACTGTCGCCACGTGTTGGCACAGTTCGCCTAGCTGTTTTCCCTGATCCCAGGAGTCACACACCTGTGCACACATAATGTGGACACTGGGGACAGTACACCTGTTACACATAAGGTTTACAGGGTGACTGACAGGGTCAGGGCTTGCATTAAGGAGGAAGTCTCCAAAATGTTAACCCTAGGGGTTATTGAGCACTCCAGCAGTCCTTGGGCCAGCCCAGTGGTATTGGTCCCAAAGGCTGCTGCTCCTGGTGCCACTCCGGAACTTAGGTTCTGTGTGGACTACCGGGGTCTCAATGCGGTCAGCAAGACTGACGCACACCCCATCCCCCAAGCTGATGAGCTCATTGATCGGATAGGAGCTGCCAAGTACCAGTACGTTTGATTTAACATCTGGGTACTGGCAGATTGCCTTAACTGAGGGGGCAAAGGAGAGGTCAGCATTCTCTACCCCAGATGGGCACTTCCACTTCAACGTGATACCCTTTCGGATGAAGAATGCCCCTGCCACCTTTCAGAGGTTGGTCAACCAGGTGTTGGCAGGACTGGATGAGTTCAGTGCCGCCTACCTGGATGACATTGCTGTGTTTAGTTCCACATGGGAGGAACACCTGTAACACCTCTGGAGAGTGTTAGAGGCCCTGCAGAAGGCAGGCCTCACTATTAAGGCGAGCAAGTGCCAAATAGGGCAGGGTTCTGTGGTGTACTTAGGACACCAGGTGGGGAGTGGCCAGGTGGCACCCCTACAGCCTAAGATTGACACGATTCTGGCTTGGGAGCCTTCCAAGACCCAGACTGAAGTGAGAGCCTTTTTAGGTCTCACAGGATATTACAGGAGGTTTGTTAAGGGATATGGTACCATTGTTACCCCCTTAACTGAGTTGACTTCTAAGAAGCAACCCAAGAAAGTGATCTGGATCAAGGCTTGCCAGAACGCTTTTGATGCCCTGAAGGCTGCCATGTGCACAGCACCTGTGCTGAAGGCACCTGACTACTCCAAGGAGTTTGTTGTGCAAACAGACGCCTCACAGCATGGTATTGGAGCAGTACTCTCACAGCTTAATAAAGAGGGCCTAGATCAACCCGTAGCCTTCATTAGCAGGAGGTTACTACCCAGGGAACATAGGTGGAGTGCCATAGAACGCAAAGCATTTGCTGTGGTCTGGGCACTGAAGAAGCTAAGACCCTACTTGTTTGGGACTCACTTCCGAGTTCAGACCGAACACAGGCCCCTCAGATGGTTAATGCAGATGAGGGGTGAGAATCCAAAACTGTTCAGGTGGTCCATTTCCCTACAGGGGATGGACTTTACGTTGGAACACCGTCCTGGTACAGAGCACGCCAATGCTGATGGTCTGTCCAGGTTCTTCCGCCTTAGTGATGAGAACTCCCATGAGGTTGGGTAGTTGCTCCCCACTTTTAGCTGTGGGACACACGTGTTAGACTTTTCATCCTTGGCGTGGTCTCCCTTAACTTTTTGCCTCTGTTCCCCAGGTTATTGATGTGTGCTGGACTCTGATTTTGCTGTTTTTATTACTCTGTGCACTTTACCACTGCTAACCAGTGCTAAAGTGCAAGTGCTCCTGTTTAAAATGTGTATGTAATTGGTTCTCCATGATTGGCATTTTCGTTTTACTGTTAAGTCCCTAGTAAAGTGCACTAGAGGTGCCCAGGGCCTGTAAATCAAATGTTACTAGTGGGCCTGCAGCACTGGTTGTGCCACCCACACAAGTAACCCTGTAATCATGTCTCAGACCTGCCACTGCAGTGTCTGTGTGTGTATTTTTACACTGTAAATTCGACTTGGCAGGTGTACCCACTTGCCAGGCCTAAACCTTCCCTTTTCTTACATGTAAGGCACCCCTAAGGTAGGCCCTAGGTAGCCCCAAGGGCAGGGTGCAGTGTATGGATAACTTAGGACATATAATAATGTGGTTTATATGTCCTGACAGTGAAATACTGCCAATTTCGTTTTTCACTGTTGCAAGGCCTGTCTCTTTCATAGGATAATAAGGGGGCTACCTTTAAATATGATTAAAGTGTAGATTCCCCTAGAGAGTAGATGGTCATGTGGAGTTTGGGGTCCCTGAACTCACAATTTAAAAATACATCTTTTAGTAAAGTTGGTTTTGAGATTGTGTGTTTGAAAATGACACTTTTAGAAAGTGAGCATTTTCTTGCTTAAACCATTCTGTGACTCTGCCTTGTTTGTGGATTCCCTGTCTGGGTCAGTTTGACAGTTGGGTTGTTTTTCACCTCACACTAGACAGTGACACAAAGGGAGCTGGGGTATAGCCTGCATTTCCTAATTAGCCATCTCTGCCAGAGTAAGAGGGCAAAGACTGGACTTTGTGTGCCTTCCATCTTGAGAAGAAATCTCCAAGGGCTTGATCTAGAGCTTGCCTCCTGTTGTTTGAAGTCTCAGGGACAGCAAATACTTCTCTCTGCCAGCACCTGGAGTCTCTGGAGAGACTCCTACTCTGCCCTGTGGTGCCCATCCAGTTCCTGGAACCCTGAAAGGAGAAGCTGGCAGCCTAAAGGCAAGAAAATCCACTCACAGAGCGCAGTGCAGGGAAAAGATTGACGCAAATCCGATCTGTGGCTGAAAAAAACAACGCGCCGCTGGCTCCGCAGCTGAGAAACGACACTCGCAGGAAACGTGACCGAAAAATCGACGCACGGAGCAGGAGAAACGATGCGCAGCATCACTGACGGAGGCTGGGAGATCACAACCTGCGCTGCGGGATTTTCGGATCATCGTGCGGCTGGATTTTTGACTCAAGAACCGGCATGCAGAGTTATTTTTGACGCACACCCGCCCGTGCAGGGTTATTTTTGACGCACACCAGGTACATTTTCACTCTAGCAGCGCTAGTGTGTTTTTAAAAACGACTTAAAGACTCTTTTTGATTTGTAATTGATAACTTGATTTGTGTATGGTGGATTTTTGTTGTTTTGGTCTTGTTATGTGTAGATAAATATTTACTATTTTTCTAAACCTGTGTTGTGTCATTTTGTAGTGTTTTCATTAAGTTACTGTGTGTGTTGGTACAAATACTTTACACGTAGCACTCTGAAGTTAAGCCTACTGCTCTGCCAAGCTACCAAGGAGGTAAGCAGGGGTTAGCTGAGGGTGATTCTCTTTTACCCTGAATAGAGTGAGGGTTCTTGCTTGAACAGGGGGTAACCTGACTGTCAACCAAAGGCCCCATTTCTAACAGTCTGGATGGGACATAAGTGGGGATGACTTACCATGGATGGTACCTGCAGGGATGGAGGTTTTAATTTCCCCAACACCGGTGGCACTCTTCGGTTCAAGGGTCCCTTTGATCAGCGTCTCTATGGCAGTCAGTAGGGGGTGTCTTGATGGTCCTCCTCCATTCCCATGTCCCTCTGACAGCCTGCTGGTCAGCTTCTCATTGGATTGGGAGCGCAGGTCATACCACTGCTTACGTATTTCAGGAATTGTCCTCCGTGTCACCCCGGGAAGTTGACCTCCTCAAGTATCCTCTTCTAGACGGTGGTCTTCTGGGCCTCAGGGACTGAGAAGGAGGCCTTCCTAAAGAGCTGGTTCATGTTCCCCACACACTCCTCTACTAGAACCTCTAGCTCCCTCTCCGAGAACTTTATTTTTCTCTTCCTGCTTCTCCCAGCTTCCTTCTCATCCTCTACAGCATTGGTGTGGTGTGGTGTGGTGTGGTGTGCTGATGCTCACCTGTGCAGACAGCAGTGTTTCTGGGCCACTCTCTACTTCCAGAAGGTGTATTAGGCCTCTGGCTGGTGGCCACATCTTGTACTTATCTTCCACCTGGACTCTGACATCATCAAACTGCTTCCAGCTGCATTTGGGCCTCTGTTTCCTAAACTGCGATTTCCTATTAGGAAATCACAATTTAGCGATTTCTTAAATAGCTATTTCCTAATAGCAATTGCAAATCCATAAAAATTGCTATTAAGAAATTGCAGTCTTCATATATAACTATTTGCGACTCGCAAATTAGGAATGCCAAACATCTGATCTATGGATCTTATAAACAAGCTGGTAGCCATAGCTTAGCAATACAAACAGGAAATTTTTAAATAGGTGGACAAGTGACTTCTCTATTGAGCCTTATATACTTCCCTTAACCAACTAAGATGCTTAATATTATAACATATAACATACAGGGTAATAGTTAGTAATCATTGGCATCAGCTTTTTGGCTTGACACGTGATGTCGGCACTGTTCTGCTCTCAATAGAAGTCAAAACATTTTAGCAAACTACCAGGTCCTACGATCTATTGTGCATTTCAAAATCAAAAGTAGATGAAATAAGTTTAAGATCCATAACTCAAATATCATGAGGAATATATCATACAGATGAGATACCTTACAGCATGTGTGTTTGCAATCAAAGATGCATCCACATGAATAAATTCACAGAGTCAACACACTGGCGATTGAAAAAGGGGGTTGGAGCACACTGCCTAGAATACCAGCACACTTCAACCAGATGTCTTGTGGTAAACGCAGTGCATGACAACACTCACTTTAGTTAAAAATCTTTAGAATTCAGCATTGTTGGTGCATCCAGTGTTGTGCATCACTAGACATGTGCTTAAGTATTGTTGTTCTTCTTTAGTAGAGAGTAACTACTAAAATTTGGGGGTGCTGACAATGCTGCTCACAGTTTTTACCTTTCTGAACTACTAGTGCACAGGTGCATTTCAGAGCTCATTAGCTAGAAAACTCAACAAGAATCCAATCATTAATGGGAGAGTGGAGCATACTGCCTGGCACATAGTTAACCCCAATGCATAGTGGTAAATTCATTGCATGGTACCCTCACTTTAGTTGAAAGTCTTTAGTATTCAGCATTGTGGGTGAAGTCAGTATTGTGTATGGAGGACAGAAAGGCGGGGTAGGGCCTGGACACAGACAAGAGAGCTGTGCTGGTATGCCAGGCAGCATGCTCCTCCCCACGATTGTGATTAGCTCTTTTGATGTTTTGGGCAGATGAGCTTATTGCGATGCACCTGTGCTCTGGGAGTGCTGCAGAACCTGAGAAGACTGTGAGCAGCATTGTCAGCACTCCCAAATTTATGATTATACCTTTTGTAATTTCCACATAGATCCTTTTTGACTCCCTGGTTTGTTGAAAGTTACACTTTAGAACAGGAGTAAAGCTACAGCATGGGGAATTTCTAATTCTTATTTTTTCTTTGTGAATCAGATTGTATAGGTATGTCTTCTGTTCTATTCCTTTTTTTGTGTTGTAATTTTTTATTATTAAGAATAGCAATAAAGATACATTGCAATACAGCATTAATAAGTGAAACGTAAGCAAAAATAAACAAAGGGTAACAAGTAACAGTTCCCGCATATTATGGTCCAGAAATTGCAGGAACATCGTCTCAGAAGAGACTGAATAAACAAAACAGGTGCATGATCCACAGGATATTCGAACGGTGACAAAAAAAGAAGAGTGCAAAAAGAGGATAACAGGGGTAAGGGCGATCAGCGATAGTAATGGAAAGACCAGCGCCGAAGGGGGGGGGTGGGTAAACAGGGGATGCAGGCCTGGAAACATTACACTGTCAGAGGGGATATTAACCAGTATGTTTGTGTCACATTCCGAGATGAGCCTGCCTCATATGATCCATGAATCCCTATGCGTTGTCTCCTCTGTCAGTGAGGATCAATATGGTCAAAGGCTCTGCAGAACTGTCGCAAACGTAATCTGTCCTGAAGCAGGGTCTGTCAGGCAGGGCATGCACGAGGGCAAGGGAAAACAGCATCTTGGCTTCCGGTCGTCTCTAAAGGGGAGAACTATGAAGGTATTTGTGGGGAAAAGGTAGGATATCCCCAGTTTGTTCAGTGTTTGTCAGGAAGAGGAAGAAAAAGGAAAAGAGAAGGGGGAGGGAGGTGGAATAGAGGGAAGAGAGAGAAACAGAAAGAAAGGGGAAGACGGGGCTGGTGTCGAAGAAAGATAATAAAATAAAATAAAATATGGGGGGAGAGAGACCAGGTGAGCGATTGCGGTGTCCCCAGGGCAAGGACATTGAGTAGGCCCTAAGAGAGACCACCTACTGGATGAATGTGGGGGGGAGAGGACAGGGGAAGCAGGAGAGGGCTCTAAAAGAGAAAAAGGAATAATAGAAGAGTGGAGGGTAAAAGAGAAAGAACTAAAGGAAGGAACAGAAAAAAAGGGGGGGAAATGGGGGAGTGTGGAAAGAAGAAAGGAGGGGGGCCAGAGTGGGATGTGAAGAGGTGGGGAGGGGGAGGGAACGAAGGGTGTGGGAAGTTAACTGAAGGTCGGTAATGGCAACGGTGCATCTGAGATATCCAAGAGAAAGGATGCCATGCTTGAGCAAAGATGGCAGCCAGATCTTGGAGGTTATAAATTATTCTCTTGTGTGTAGCTATGCTAGCCATCGCCAAAATCCATTCCTCGGGCGCAGGGGGAGTTGCAGATGTCCAGTGCCATCAGATACATATTTTCGCAGTTGCCAGGACTGTATGTAGTAGCCTTTTTTGCAGCCGTGATAAGGCCGGAAGGGGGTTTGTGTCGTGCAACATGATTAACGAGGTGGGTAAGGGGGTTAGGAGCGATATGGATTCCATCAGGGTATGTTCAACAGCTCTCCATAGAGGCTGGCTGACGGGCAACCACAAAGTACATGGAGCAGATCAAATCGTGTTTCTGTGCAGCGCCAGCATGACGCATGCGGAAGGAGGCCGGTCCTGTGTAATTTCACAGAGGTCCAGTACCAATTGTGAAGTATCTTGAAGAGGCAGAACTTTAAGCGAGCCTCGCACGTGCCTGTCTAACGCCTCCACCGTGTCTACCCAATCTTCCATATCGAAGGGGTGCTGGAGGCAGGTTTGCCATTGTAGGCGCAGTTTGTCTAGGACAGGTTGTGAGTATAGGTGACTTGTAAGAACCTCGTACAGGCCAGCCATTACACTTTTGTGCTCCCCCATATCTTCAGGTAAGCTATTATGGGTGAGGGCTGCAGCCCCCGTCGGGCAATGTCAGGGTGTTTGGCGCATACAATGCTGGAGTCTCCATTCTTGTGTAGGATGGAGGTGAATTCCTCCTGCAAACTGGCAAAGGGTTTGAGCCTGACGTTCTCCCGCACCTGGACTAGATGGTTAAGACCGGCTTCCCTCCACTGCAGCCAGTTAAGAGCCATTCTACCTATGAGCAGACTATCATTGTGCCTCAAGGGGGCCTGGGCGTGGGGAAAGGGGTGAACCCCCAGGAGGCGATGGGGCCTCTGCCATGCCACGCTTATCACCTTCAGAATCAGATTCAAATCTCTAGGGGATGTGGGAAAGCAATTCCTTCTCTACGGATATCCACTGCGGTGATTCTGCGGGGTCGGACAGGGCAGTGGCCAGTGGTGACAGGTGAAGGGCTAGGGTGTAATGCTCCACCGAGGGGGAGCCCCATTCCTCCATGTGATCTGCGTGCTATTAGTTTGGCTGGTGCCAGTCGTGGGTGCATAGAGCCCCACACAAAGGACCTGATTGCTGCGTCAACCAATCTCAACGTGGAGAGGGGTATCTGAAGGGGCAGAAGGCCCAGAACATAGGTGAAGCATGACATCATGACCATCCGTACCACCTGCAGCCTGCCCCACATGGAGAGGCCTAGCTGGGCCCATTTGTAGAAGTCAAGTCTCATGCATGCAATGAGGGGATCACGGTTTTCTGCCGCCATACGTTCTAGGCCACGGTTGACTGAGACTCCTAGATACTTAAGGTGCTTCGGGGTCCAGCAAAATGGGAAGCCAAGGAGCGCTGATTTTGTCATCACCCGTAAAAGGGGGAGGGCCTCGCTTTTGTCCCAATTCACCCGATAACCAGAGAGGGAGCAAAGTCATCAATAATCATCATGAGGACAGGCAATGAGCGTTCAAGGTCCGTTAGTGTTAGCAGGGTGTCATCAGCGTACAAATAGAGTTTGGAGGTGGTACCACCCGGCAGAGGGAGACCCGCTATCATGGGGGAAGCGTGAATGGCAGCCGCCAGCAGCTCCAATGCCAGCAGGAACAAAAGGGGGGATAGAGGGCACCCCTGTCGGGTTCCTCTGCAGATAGGAAAAGGATCTGAAAGGAAGCCCCCGCAGTTGACCTGTGCCGTAAGGTGTTCGTACAGCAAATGGACTTTGGAAATAAATTGGTAACCCAATCCGAATTTCGTCAATGTTGCAAATAAGTATGGCCATTCCATGCGGTCAAAAGCCTTTTCACTGTCAAGTAACAGTGCCAGCGCGACCTCCAGCATGGTCTGAGCCCCCAAAGTGTATGGAAGAGTGTACGGAAATGGTTTCTTGAGTTACAGCCTGGTACAAAACCTACCTGCGTCTGATGTATGAGAGACTGTATGACCTTCCACAGGCGATTCACCCGGACACTGGCTAATATCTTAATATTGCCGTTCAGGAGGGATATGGGTCGGTAGCTACCGCAAAGCAGAGGATCCCGGCTGGGTTTTGGTATTACATCGATTATGGCGATGTTGGAGATCGCACCCAAGGAGTCCATCTGAAACGCCTCAGTTAGCGCTTCATGTAGAACATCTAGCGTTTCTTCCCCCGCCCACTTGTAGAATTCTGCAAGGAATCTGTCTTCTCCGGGCAACTTGTAATATGGGAGATCAGAGACAACCTGCAGGAGTTCCTGCCGAGTGATGTCCCCGTCCAGTAATTCTCGGCCCTCGTCAGAGAGCGAGGGCAAAGTAATATTGTTGAGAAAAGCCTCTATCTGGACAGGAGAGGACTGTGATTCTGGGGCATAGAGGCGTCGGTAAAGGTCGCAAATTCATCGACTATGTCTTGCGGGTGTGTAAGAGTCTCCCCATACAGGCCTTGATGGCCAGTATAGGTAGGGTCGCCGCTCTCTGGTGGAGCTGTGCTGGTAACAAGCGGCAATTCGGTCTGAGACGTAAAGAGTTCTTTTGAAGCCATACGGGCTCTCTCCCATTGTCTACAGGTAGAGAGGGAGGGGTGGTCCGTGCATTGTTGCGTCAGGGGTCCGATGTCAGTTTCTAGAGTCGTTTGTCACGCCTTCCTATCCTTGTTCATCAGCGCGGCGTCATGCATCATATAGACCCTTATTTTTGCCTTGGCCGCCGCCCAGGGAACCCTCCTGGACACCCCAGAGCCGAGATTGTCCTGGACGTAGGTGGATGCGTGCGCTTGCCGTTGCGCCTTCTCTTGAGGGGTTCGGTAGCGGTGGACAGCAAATTGCCATGGCTTGTGGCCTGGGGACCCCAGGCCCAGCTGGATGGCTAAAAGGAATAGGGAGTGGTCCGACAGACCTCCACCCAATATGCGAGCATCCTGCGTGTGTGCCACAATGCTATGTGAGATAAGAAAATAGTCCAATCGGGATTGGGTAGCATGGACCAGGGATAAAAAGGTATATTCCCTATCAGCCGGGTTGTCAGTCTCCAGAAGTCTACCAGGCCGTTGTCCTTCATTCCTCAGACTGCAAGGCCCTGTCTCCGTTATTAGTGATGTCCCGAGGTCCAGTCCTGTGTAGTATTGCATCTCTAGTCAGGTTCCAGTCTCTTCTGATCACGTATCGGGTAGCCCCAATCTCCGTCAAGAGGCGGTTGATGCGTAGGAAAAACTGCCTTTTTGAACTGACTGGGGCGTAGACAGAGCCCAAACAGAGTGAAGAGCCTCCTAATTTCAGTTTGGCAAACACATATCGTCCCTCCGGGCCAGTCAATGATTTGGTGACTGTGAGAGGTAGACTTTTCTGTAACAGAATCGCAACACCGCACTTTCGCAGAGCGCTGCTCCCTGCGTCTTGAGGGGAAGGACTGCAACTAGACAGCGCTGTCCCCACCCAGTCCTGTTGCAGCTTGTCAGATTCAAGCCTGGTCAGATGTGTGTCTTGGAGGAGAGCTACATCCGCCCACTTAGTGTTGAGGTATGAGAGTATTTTCTTCTGTTTAATGAAATGGGTGAAGCCATTAACGTTCCAAGAGACAAAACGTTTCGGGGTGGGTGAGGAGGACGAGTGTCCAGCTATTAGGGAGGGCTAGAGGGGGCGGCAAGGGTGGATGATGTGGAAAAGTGGGATAAATAGACGGGGAGAGGGGGGATGGAGTCCTATGTGGTAAAAGACCAAAAAGGTTATGAGTGGGGGGGAATGTGGGGCAACGGAGGGGAGAGAGGGGGATGAAAAATCCAAGGGATTCCATGTTGAGAAAAGAAAAGAGGGGGGGGTTAGAGTGGAGGAGTGGGAAGGATGAGAAGAGAGAGGGGTGCAGAGAAAAGAGAAAAAAAAGGGGGGGCAGAGATAGAGGGAGGACGGGAACATAACATAAAATGACACCGGGGGGAGGAAAACAAGAAGGTGAGAGACGAAGAGCGAGAGAAGAAAAAGAGGGCGGGAGGGGGGAAGAAGAAGAAGAGAGGGTTTAGGAGAAGAGTGGTGATAAAGGCGAGTCTGAGAAAAAAAACCAAGAATAACAAAGCTAATCCTGGCTCGGAGAAAGAAGATAGCGATGAGGATAAGAGAGGGGAGGGAAGGAAAAGGAAAAAAGGGTTGGAGCAAAACAAGAGCCCCAGAAGTCCTAAACCTTAATCTGCGGGTCTATGCCTGAACCCAGAGAGCCCCGGCGCAAAACCAGCGGGACCCCAGCCTGGGGAGGGGGACGCAATGCGAGACAGTTTCTGCACAGTGACGTGAACGTTCTATGGCCATGGAGCCGGAGTCACTCAGAATGGTAGCACCTGATAGGGACCGGAGCAACGTGGAGCAACGCAGCGCAGCGCGATGGGAGAGCTAGCATGTCCAGGGACGCCGCGGCAAGCACAGCAGATTTACCAAAGGAGGGATGGGGGGAAGGGAAGGGATAAAGGAAGCCGTCATGGTGTCAATGTTGCTGCGTGCATACTGGGGGGAAGGGGGAGGAGAAGGGAGGGTAGTGCAGCGCGGGCGGAGAGAGGAGGCAAAAGAGTTACAAAATATGACCATATAGATATCGCAACAATAGCACTAAGAAGTATGAAGGTAACAAACTTTCAATCAATTATCATTATAATGTAAGCTGACAAACTAACTGTGGGGCTACCAAGTTCGGAAAGTACGCTGTGTCCATTGTGCCAACAGTCCCAACGGGACTATTAAACCTGTAGTAGAGCACTGCTGTATAATAACAAAACAACCAACATTATGCAGTAATATAGATCGGTACTCAGCCAGCCAGTGGATCGGTGAGGGGTCTGTCGGTCCTAGTCTGGGGGGGCCAGGGCCATCAGGCTCTCGACATCTTGTGGAAATTGCGGGTTTAAGTGGGTTCCGCAGGGGGCTTCACTGGGGAGCGAGACTTGTCTCTGTCTGCCACCTGCGTGTGGAGTGCCACCGCATGCAGCACCTGCCCTCTGTCATCATGGCTGTTCATGAGTCTCTCCAAGTCTCGTCCCCTGGGATGGGAGACTGTAGGGTGGCATTCAGACCCCAACCCTCCTGGGGCAAGGCCTTGGGGCAAAGCATTCTGGTCTGTAACTGTTGGGTCCCGAGGTGGGATTGGGTGGAAGTGTCCATGGGCAGAAGGCCATCCAGAAAAGAGAACAGGTCCTCTAGGTTGTAGAAGTCTTTAGACACACCATTTTTCGCGATCCACATTCTCGCCGGTTCGAACAGGTCATATTTCACCTCCATCTGGTGTAACTTGGGTCAGAGGGCAGGAATGCCCTCCTGCGCTCATTGGTTTCGTTGGAAAAGTCTGCTGATATCCGCATCTCCTGTCCGTCCATCTGGCAGGTACCATGTGTGCCTGCTCTTTGTCTGAGTTGGCGGGCTTGCGCATGGCGGAGGAGGCAGGCTATGATCGGTCGGGGATTGGTGGCCGCGTTGGGTCTCCTGGGGCCTAGCCTGTGTGCTCTTTGGAACTCCAGGGAAGGGTTGAAGGTTATGCCAGTGAGTTTGGGCAGCGTCTCCTGCAAGAACGAATGGATGTCCTCGCCCTCAATATTTTCAGGAAACCCTAGGAATCAGATGTTGTCCCTCTGGCTCCTGTATTCTAAATCTGTCATCTTACTGGGAAGAAACTGGTCTCTATCCCGAGAGGAAGCGACGTGGGCCTCTACCTTTGTCACCCGTTGTTCCAGCCCCATCACGCGGGACTGAAGGCCTACAATATCTAGACGGATGGATTTAGTTGAGTGCCATTGCACTGTCCATTCCCTCCAGTCTGCGACCCACCACCGAAATCACCTGGAGGATACGATCCATGGTGGATAACGGGGCTAAATCTGCCATTGTGTGGTGTCGGGTGGGCGGGTGGCTGTGCCACCGGGGTGGGGGGTGGCACCTTTGAGTGAAGTAAGGACTCAGAAAAGAGCAGCTGTCTCACCGGTTTGCCTGAGTTCTTAGTTGACGACCTACCGCCTGGCATCTCTGGCCCCGCCGCAGAGCCTGGTAGCGGTGTTACGAGAAATTAGTGGCTCCGGCAGCACTCTCTTGAGGTTAGAGTTGGTCAGAATCCACGTGCCAAGACAGAGGGGGGAGAGGTGGGAGGGTCTTGTCTTCTCAGCAACTTGACCAGTGGGTAACGCGGCCCAAGCGAAGGCCGCAGCACAGCCCGGAGGTAAGTAGGCATCCGTCCACCGCTGAGGAGGTGTGACAGCAAGGGGGAGCCTCGGTCTCTGTGCTCAAGGGCGTAGGTGCCCCGTCAGGCAGAGATCACTGGTTGCCCAATACGTCGTGGGCAGATTACTGACAGTTGTTGTTCCCTTCCTCGCCCGTTACTCTCAGTGGGGGGGGTAGGGAAGCGGGGGACAAGAGCGAATTGTGCTGCCTCAGCAGTATGGTGTGGGGTCTCCAAGAATGTTGGTGTGCCTCCAAGGCATCCATGCAGCAAATGGGGGGGGGCGAGGGAAGGTTGGGTAGCCAGTGTCCAGTGTTGTCACAGTGTCGCTGTAGCAGGCCTATTAGACTCCACCCGAGTTTGCCAGAAGAAAATATAAGGTCCAGGGAGTGACCCAGAACGGGACTCTGCTCTGGCTGTGGTGGCGGCTTCCATCCTGCACCCTTTTTCGCTGCGTCCGGCTCTGGTAGGGGCTGCTCTATCTCCTGGTTGTAACAGACAGCAAGCAGTGTGTGGGGGCACCCCTTTCAGCTAGCATGCAGATCCCGGACAGGCAGGTCTCCCATCGCTGAAAAGTGTCCAGGGTGCTCAGCCGCCACCTCCCCTCCTCGTCCCCAGCTGTGTCGACATGGCGCCTGTTAGTCTGTGGACCCTCGTTGCAGCAGGAGGGCCCCCCAGCAGGGAAGGGGCACGGTGAGTGCAGGGAGTGGAAGGTGACTGCCCCAGCAGAGGGGCGACTCACCTCCAAGCTCCTGGTGTAGTGTGGGTCTGCTGGTGCCCGGCACCAGCCCTGCTCCAACTGCTCTAAGGGTGGCACCAGGCTGCATCTGGTAGTCAGCACGAGGGGTCGTGGCCCAGGCCCCCAGCGCAGGCCAGATACAAGCCGCAGTTCAGCAAACTGGTAAGTGGGATGTGGCAGGCCGCAGGTGAGCCGACGCTAATGTAACGCCAGATCCGTTCCAGCCTCACTCGAGGGCGGCGCCAGACCCGTAGGATATGGGAGGCCACGGTCCACGGCTCCACTGCAGGCCACACTCCCACGTTGGCAAATCACCTGGGGCCGCAAGCTTGCGTCGCCCCCGGAGATCACCACCCCTGCTGCGGGGTCCTCCAGTCACCTTCCTGACGCTGGATGCGAGGCTCTGTGCCTCCGCAACACCCCGCCCCCTGTGCGAGCCCTGCCATCCCGTGGAGCACTTGTCTCAAGCGGCCATCTTCATCTGTGGCCAGACCACCCCCCTGTTCCATTCCTTTCATGTCAGTAACCATCTTATAGGGTCATTTACAGACAATAAACTTTAGTTAAAACATTGTAAACCTACAGTGAGACTTATTTTAAACCCTGGCATCCAAAATAATATTTGCAGCTCTTTTTGCAGGAGAAAATATTGCACACAGTGAACACAACAGGGGGAAGTAGGAAGGTCATTGTGGACTTCATAACCGATTATGGGCTAGTTATTATATGAATGTTGCATAAATACTGGACTTAATTTACTTCCATACATATGAAATGTTCTATCTCATCTAATTTCACACCCCATCCAACAAGTGTAAAGACTCCACACAAATGTTTAAGGTGGTTCCACATAAACATATATATATATTCTCATATAGCAGCAAATAATGTGTAGAATACAATGATGCAATAGATAAGTGCCATACATAATTTAATTGTTGTTTATGGGTTGAGTTGAAAGTCATCATGATTCATGATTTTATTCTTTGTTATCATTGCAATGAAGCCACAACATGAAGAATCAAAATGTGTTTTTCTCTGAAGTGATGTTGGTAATGGGAAGCATGTGCATCTCTGGTCTTCCCCACTTTGTTTAGGTTATCAGACAATGGAGAGAAAGATGGAAGAATGGGAACTGACCATTCTCCTCCCTGGGTTTCCAAAGAACCATTGAGTCTATTGATTGGTAGGTTCTACTCTATTGTCACCATGTGGGTGGTAGTCCCCTGACCTGAATACAAACCCTCCTCTCACTCCTTCTGGTGAAGGCCCCATTAATGCATCTCAAGGTATATCTATCCAGATCTAGTGCCTCATTCCTGAGTGAGTTGCAAAGCCATGAAACTCAAACATCTCAACACATTCAGTATTCTAGATCCTACCTCACTGTTCAAGCCGTAACCCAAGCCAAACTTTCAACTTTCTGCAGGCCTAATTATTATTTCTATTTTGATATTGGCTGTTGCAAAAAACATATAAGCATGGGGGCAGGTTGACACACACTATAGAGCAAATTTGTTTGCCTGCCATTTCTGTCACCCAATAGTCTCCTTCAAGTTGAGAATTTTGGAAAGCAAGCACACTCCACAGAATCCTCAAGAGATCATCAGAGAGTCTTGAAAGAGCCATGCTTCACCCTACTTATCGTAACACCAATCTAATTGATTGCTGTATGCAGGATGTCCTGGAGAGAAGTGCAAGAAGAATACCCAGAACAAGAGAGCTTGAAGAGAGACTTGACCATATGAATTCTTTACCAGAGGCAACACTAGAAAGAAACTCAAACAAAACATTGTCCCCAATACTCATCCCTTCACTCAATCTCCAGGGTCCAGAAGGGAGAAATACTGTTGCACTGGTATCTCATCTGCTTGCCAGCTTGATTAAATAAAGCAGATATGCACAGCTTTAAAGAGATAGGAAGCATCACATGTGGGTTGTCTTCATGCAATCTACTCTAATATATGAAGGTTACAACATTTCCCTGCACAAGCAACCAATAGGCCTTCAAGGACTGCCAGACGTATTAGTGCTAACAGTGGCATGCATTGTGAAAGAAACCAAACAGTTGAAGGCTAAAACAAAAAATGTAGGCCCTTGGATGTTCTTGAAGCTATGTCAAAAGACTAGGTTATATCATGTTAGGTTGAATCATTCAGCCTCCTCTTTGCTAACTAAATCTCCCCCCTCTCTATGGCCTAAGCATACATTAGGTCCTATGAGAAGAAGCGAGAAAGAAAAACAAACCTCCTCATCATCTCTGTTTGGAAGGCTTTAGCCCCATCTACCACAAGCATGACTAGGTAGCACGGACACCCAAATGTCAAACTTATAAATCATTATGATAGGTAACACCTAAATCACACCATATTCTTGAGCGTCCTATTCAGTAGTGAAGTTTACAATGGACAGAGCCAGCATTTATCAGGAAGCAAGCGCATAATGTCTGAAACTCCTATTGATATATTCTAAGCAGTCTACACCTCCGATGAGAAGAGGGAACATTTGATTATAGGCAAACAACTGAAGTAATCTTTTGATCACAGAGATGCCAAGACAAATGAAAATGAAATCCCAGGGTATATTCTGGAGTATACCACTGGTTAAAAGGCAGGATGGGTTACACTGTTTTTTAGTTTCAGCATTTGTAAATGTCTGTTTTATATAGATGTTGCCAATCTCTGGTAGTCTCTGAAGAAACCAGACTTCTTCTCCAAGGATTGAGCAGATTATGGAAGAAGTGAGAACAAGGAGTCATGAAGCAGTGCCTGCATAAAGAGATATCTTACACACTTACTTGTGCAGTTAACAACAGGCACTGCTGAGCAGTAGCAACCCACATAGCTGCCTCGGAAGCCGCTAGTGACCTAAGGATAGGTGGAAAGGTGTGTCTCTGGCTCAATAGAGAGGGGGCATACAGATGTGACTCTGTCATTTGTGGCAAGGGGCAGACAGGTGTAACTCTCTGGGGCCTGGGAGGAAATTTGGCTGGTTAGATGTCTAGGGGAGGCTATGGGAGGTGTGACTTGTGATGCTTTGGGAAAGGAGTGGATCACTGGCAGAATATCATACGTATCGTATGGACAGAAAATTATGTCAAAAATTTCCTAGAAGGTAAGTCCAAATTTAGAAGTATAGATTTACTATTTGTAACTCCACAAGCTCCACACCTACCTACCGTGAAGATATATACATCATTAGGGTACATATATATGGAGTAATATACAGTAAAGCTTTGCTTATCTACAGAAACGTCCCTTCAAAATATTTTTGTCCTCGATATTCTTGACAATATTTTCTACACAGGATATTTTTCTTCAATATTTTGTCTGCACATCTAAGGAAGTAGACTGTATTTTTGTCTACTGTAGGAACTTCCAGGTCTGCCAGTAGCATTCCTTCTGATCCCTCAGGTAGCTACTTTAGTGGTGACTTGCAACTGAGTGAACTTGCCACTATCACTACCAGGACAGGGGTGGACCTCTAGAATCCCCTAAGAAGCATCGTCTCAGTTGCACAGATGAGACAAGATCACCAAAGAGGTGAAAAGTGTTAGTAATCTAGAAGGAATTATGAGCGTATTCGTCCACCCTTCAAGAAAAGTATTTCTGATGAAAGTGAACATTAGCCTCAGTAGGTAAAAAACTCATACCCTCAGTCATAGTGAGGAAATTATTTCCCTGGGTAAAGTGTACCTCTCTGCAGTCAAAGCTCCATGCACCTCAATGGTGGAAAACATTCATATTTACTTGCTAAGTGAGATCTTTCCAATTTATTTGGAATATTCTCACAGATTGTACACGTTTAAGCAGATTTGCTATATATTCTCGAGCTGGAAGAATGATTTTCTTGTAATATTTGCTCCAATGAGTATTACTCTCATGCTTTTGGGTTGGACCCCTTTTTTCTGATGGCAACAGAGCCTTTTGTATCCATTTCCTAAGGTAATTGTTTTACCAGGACCATCTACAAATTCAGAAAATATGGCCTCAGATAATCCATATAATCTGACTCTAGACTTTGAAGACCTTCTGCCAGTAAAACCATGTCTACTTCCTTTGGCCCCTTTTCCACTGAGATGGTTCGAATTTTCCTCTAATTGCTTCAACAGATGTGTAGTTTTCAAGAACTGAGCGTCACATAACATACCATCTGCTTTCTCAAATTCTAAAGTTACACTCACTTGTGTGAAGAGGTAGAAAAACTGTGTCTTCATTTATATTCTCAAATATGTTATTGATTAGTTTGGCATAATCTTTAATCAGTGATGCAAAACTATTGATCTTGCAATTAAAGCTTGCTCAAGTATTTTCATGTTTTAAGCAGGAGTTCCTGAAAATACACATCATTATGCTCTAAACGTTCTGTATTTTAATTCAGTTCACTTCACTTGTAAAGTCTATAAACCTTATCCAAATATTAGGGCGGTGTTTAGTTTACATTAGATGAGAGTAATCTCATATAGAAGTCCTTTCAGTGTTTACCATAGTTTGCAGAGATATTTCGATATATACACATGTGTGGCTGGTCTTTGGCAAACCTGTATGGCATATGTAGTTGTTGCAGAGTGAAATTGTGAAATGGTTTTGCACTTTCAATATTTTTTCTGCCAGGTTTTGATTTTTGATGGTCAAATGCATCCCTCTTTGTCATGAACAGATGGTCAAAAAGCAAACTTTGTGGCCGAAAACATAGCAAACGTCAGATTTGTTTTGAAGTACAATATATATGCAAAATACACATATTTGTAGTTATTGTGTGAACTACCGCTACTCCACATGAATAGAACAATGCAACTTCACATAACACTATCAAATACTCCAGCACTTCCTTAGCTGTGAGAAAATGTATCAGTGCCTCTGTAAAGAGGGGTACTATCAATCTACATCACAGTTTCTGCTTAAAAGTAATACTGTAATACATTGCAGATAGTAGGACAGTGTAATGATGGAGCCTTTCCAATAACACTGATTCCAGATTTCCTTTGTTGCTGTGCTAAGTGATAAGTAATTGCTGGAAGCAAGCTTTCATTCAAAAAGGAGATGTGGGTCAAAGTGTTTTATCGATGATATAAGCCATTTTAAAAATGATTGGGCTTATTTACAAAGGTAAACTTACACATGTAGATTAACTCTGGTGTATGCTTTCCACTGCACCTAGCAGTAACTTTACACTTTGTTTGCCCTTCACTGTTTCCAAGAGTGAATTTACTACTAGGTGCAATATGTGTCCACTCACTCAATACAGAGGGTGAAGCCTGCAAGAACAGGATTTAGTGTTACTATTAGAAGCTTATCACACATTGGCCTTAGTCTCTGCATAGATCTCCCTATGGTATATGTGGGGAAAATTATAAAGTTTTATAATTGTTAAAAGCAATAACAATTACTCTAACGTACAATAAAAATATCAACTGATCTAAAATACTTAATATTTATTAACCTTAAATAAATTACAGCATAATAACTCATCAAATTAAACGTTAAATATATTTAAATACATAAAATATATTAATTTATTTTATAATTAATATTAATTAAAATAATCGAAAAAACTAATTTCACCTTCACAATATTTTTTTTATATTCAATTATTACGTAGTGAATATTGTCGCATGCACTATTAATGTTAATTTTAAATACACCTTTATCATTTGTATTTAATTATTTTTAAACAAAATTGTAGATATTAATTTATTTTGCAAACAAGTTGAGTTTCAATATAACTGTTAACACTTACTAAAATATACTTTTGAAAGTTGAAGATTGAGCTATTGCAATTTAGTTAATATTGCTTAATATGGGATGTTCTCTTAAGCTCCTACATCCATTATTTTCAAGGGAGAGTGTGGCAGAACCTGTCAGTACCTGTGTGGGGCTGGTCTTACTTTAAGGCTGGACTGGAGTACATGTAGGGCTCTTCTGGGTCCTTTTTGGCTACGATAACATAAAAAGTGCAGTTTGTGGTTATGAGGGGTGTTGGAAAATGGGTTGCTGGTAAGGGCAGGTAGGTACCTACACCTGGCAACAAGCCACTAACCTCCACTTAGGTCCAGTTAGGTCTCAGTAAATTAACCCCAGCTCAACCCTTGGTAGCTTGGCAACGAGCGTCAAGGCTTAACTTAGGAGACAGTGTGTAAAGCATTTAAATATCACAAAACAGTAATTAAATAAAACACAGGAAACAGTTTAAAAATCCAAAACCAATTTATAAAAATAGTTTATATTTTTATCTTTAAAATGACACAAAAACAAATAAAATCAGATAAAGGGAACCGGAGATATGAATTTTTAAAGAATTATTATTTTTCTAGCGCTTAGAAACAAAAAGCGCCAATCGGGTCATCTGGTTGCACCTCGACCGGGGCAAAGTCAAAGTTTCAGGCCGACCGCGATGGAGCCCTGCTCGGCTACAGGTCGCGGGAGGCCTCGATTAAAAAGTTACCTTCTGACTTAGTCTTTATTTTGAAGATTTTCTTCAGCGGGACGGACCTGCCAGTCCTATCCGACCTCCTGGAGCCCTTCTCCGGATACGCGATGCTGGAATCCTCAGTGGAGATTTTTACCTTCGGACTTAGTCGTTTTTTCGAGGTGAAAATCCTTCGACCGGGGTAAACCTGGATCTTGATCCGACGTCCATGGAGCCCTTCTCGGATACAATGGCTGGGAGGTCCCGGTCAACTTTTTACCTTCGGACTTAGGAGGTTATTCCAACTTTGGAGGAGGTGGTAATCCGTCCCAAATGTGACGGATTTACCACCAGCTGTATTACGAGTTCCATAGGAGATAATGGACTCGTAATACGGCTGGTGGTATATCCGTCACTTTACTGTCACTTTTGGGACGGATTACCACTTCCTCCAAAGTTGGAATAACCCCCTTAGTCTCTTTTTTGGAGATTTTTCTTTACCGGGACGAACCACCAAGTCAGGCCGGGTCGCGGTTGATGCAAGCCGGCTAGAATTTCCACGGCGGGTCGGTCCCTCTCTGGAGCTTTTTTACAAAAATTCTCAAATCTTCTCCAAACTTCTGGGGCTTCACCCAGATGTTCTTTTAAGGTTCTTTTGGGGTCCACAGCTCACCCCAAGGGTCCAGAAGTTCTGAGATGGTCCTTGGGGGGTGTGGACTACAACTCCCAGAATGCACCTGGCGCAAACTCCTTTTTGGCCACTGGGCAGTGGTCAGCTGGTCGCTTTCTTCAGGAGTTGGTGCAGGGGACTCTGGTTAGCAATTTTTCACCTGTAGCAAACAGGGAGTCCCTCCTTGAACCAGTTGAAGCCAGGCAAAGTCCTTCTTGTGGTGAAGCCCAAGTGTGCAGCTGGTGCAGTTCTTCTGAGTGCAGGTTCCAGGTGCAGGCCAGGGGTCCAGCAGGGCAGTCCTTCTTCTCCTTTAGTTCTTTTCTTGTTGAAATCTGGTGGGGATCTGAGGTGTGGGTGCAGGTCTGCCAGTTTTATCCTTGCTCCTGGGTGAAAAGCAGGGGGGTCCTGGTTCTCCAATCAGGTACAGGGTCGTCCCCCTGTGATGACCACTTCCTGGGAAGTGTGGCAAAAATCCATCCCAGAAGGCAACATTCTCTAAAAATCCAACATGGCTGAATCTGATTTTTGGAGGTTACATCTGGCTGAGCCCACCCACTGGTGTGGCTAAAAATCATAAACGCACCCCTCTCCTGCCCTCTCCTAATCTAATCAAGGGGGCACCTAGTTGTCTGGGGTTGCAGGATGTGGGGGTGTTGCTGGTTGCTCCAAATGTCCTTCTCTGCCTTTGAAGACCAGTTTGGCAGCCCTCCCCCTTCCTGCCTCACCATCTGCTGAGGGGAGATTCTCTCCCACAGGCACATTCCTTTGTGTGAAGCCAGGCCACTTCACACCTCATCAAGGCAGCTTGGCTAAGCTGCTGCAGGCTGGCCAATCAGAGCACAGCAGCAAAAACAATGCAGGGCTGAAATTGGCAACTTTTTAGGTAAAGTCTAAAACTTTTTACCTGAACAAGTTATATTAAATCCTACAACTGGAAGTTGTGGGATTTATTACAACAATTAATTTGATACCAAATTCTTGGTATGCAACATTTAAGGAGACTTTAAAATTTAAAATAAAGTCTCCCCATTCTAGCCTATGAAGGCGATTTACTTCAATGAGGGAAAAACGAATTTGGCTGTTTTTACCTCACCAGGGTTTATAAATCTATTTTTATAAAGTCCCTGCTTATAGTTACATGGCACCCAGCCCTAGGGGCACATAGGGCACACCTTAGGGGTGACATATGTAAAAATAAGGTAGTTTAAGACTTTGGAACTACTTTTAATTCCAAAGTCGAATTTGCATATAACTTTAATTTAAAAGCAGCCAGCAAGGCAGGCCTGCCTTTAAAATGACACTGGGCACCTCAGCAGTGCACCCAGGTGTGCACCACCTATGCTGTGGTCCCTAAACCTACATGCCCTACCATATACTAGGGACTTATAGGTAGGTTAACTTAGCCAATTATAATTAGCCTAATTTGCATATCCATTTTACACAGAGCACAGGCCCTGGGACTGGTTAGCAGTACCCAGGGCACCATCAGAGTCAGGAAAACACCAGCAAAAAGTGGAAAATGGGGGCAAAAAGTTAGGGGGCTTCTGCAATCAGCCCTGTTTTCTCACACAAGACCCCCCCAGCCCACACGCCCAGGAGACTCAGCCCAACCCTGGGAGAGTCTTCCTGGCTTGTTAGGTGAGGAAGACAGTGAAGAAAACTGGCTGTCCCTTTGCAGGGCCTACTCTGCCTTACATCCTCCTGTCATGGTCACTCCCTCTGGGTAGTGAAGCCATCCCAACAGTGAAAGGACCCATCTCAAACTGAAACTTCCCTCTAGGGGGGTCTTCCTCCTCTCTCTCTGCCAACTTGGGTAGTGAGGTGCCCACCTCCCCTACTCCTAACTTTGCTAGGGCAACACCTAGCTTACCCAAAGAGGTCACCCAACACTCGAGCAACCCCACCATGACCAACAGGGTCAGGGGGCCTACTTTGCTATTGGCCCTGGAGTCTGCCTCCCAGGCCAAGTACAGTGCTGCCAGGAAGACTAGCACCCAGAAGAGGCTACTGACAGCTGTCAGTACCCAGAACCACACCCTAAGCTCTCCACTGACAGGTGGCTGAGCTGCTTTAGGGGCAACTTTGGGGTCCTGGCACCCCTCTTGCTGTCTAGAGTGTGGGGCTACCACCTCCTGTGGCAGACACCCTCCTTCCACTCTCCCTTCTGTCAGTGCAGGGGCAACACCCTGCATCTGGACAGCTGCCTGACTACTCAGGACTTCCTTGGGGTCAGTGGAGGCCTCACCAGTGCCAACTCTGGGCTCCCCCCCTACTGGGGCAGAAGGCCTTTGGCTCCCTGGAACTCTCTTTAAGAGTGGCCTACCCTTCCTTTTCTTCTTTCCTTTTCTTGGGGACCCCTGTCTCCTAACTGTAGGGACTGACTCCCCAGGACTTTGGGTTGGGGGGGCACCCTGGGCGACCGCCCCATCTGGGACCGGACTCACCTCTGGGAGGTCATTGCCCAGGATACAATCTAGGGGGAGGTCAGCACTGACTACCACCCTAAACCAGTCAAGGATACCCTCCCTCTCTAGGGGCACTATGGCTACAGGTTTGGAGGTGACCTCCCCTGTGGCTATCCTGACTTTCCTTGTCTCTCCTGGGACATACATGTCTGGGGTCACTAACCGGTCACTCACTATAGTGTGACTGGCACAGGTGTCTCTCAGGCCAGTGGTAGGGATCCCATTCACCTGAATGGGGTGGAAGTGCCTACTCCCACCCTCAGGGATCACCAGCTTACCATCTGGTCCTGTCTCCCAGCTCAATGCTAGGAGGACTTCATCATCTGAGGAGTCTTCCTCCATGGCTACACTGGACAGCCCAGTGCTAACCACCTTCTTTGGACAGGCTGCATCTCCTCTGAAGTGACCTGTCTGCTGACAGTCAAAGCAAGCCCTACTGTCCAAGAGCTTTTTTAACCCTGGGTCTCCCTGTCTCTGCTTGTCAGAGTGGGAGTGGGATTTACTCTCCTCCTTCTTAGGGTTCTGGGGTACAGAGGGAGTCTCTGTGGTGGGCTTACCACCTCCCTCCTTAGGTTTTTGGGGACCTGACCCCCCCTTCTTGGAGTCTCCCCCCTGGGGCTTGACAACCACCCTGGTTCTCAACCACTCATCAGCTGCCTCCCCTAGCTCTCTAGGGTTGGTCTGCTTAGAGTCCACTAGATGCTGGCGTAACCTTTCTTGGGTACAATTGGTCAAGATGTGCTCTCTCATGATCAGATTGTATAACCCCTCATAAGTATTTACTTTGTTACCAATAATCCAGCCCTCTAGTGCCTTAAGTGAGGTGTCTACAAAGTCAACCCAAGACTGGGTATTGACCTTCTGGATGTTCCTGAACTTCATTCTATACTGCTCTGGGGTCAGACCAAACTTCTTGGTTAAGCACCTCTTCATACTAGGGTACGAATCTGCCTCCTCCCCCCTTAAGGTCAGAAGCCTATCCCTCCCTGAGTTGGGGACCAACTCCCACAAAAGGGAACCCCAGTGTTGAGGCCTAACCCTTCTCATTTGGAGTGCCCTCTCAAAGGCCTCCAACCATTTGTCTATATCATCCCCCTCTACATAAGCAGGAACCACCCCTTTGGGTAATCTGGGGCAAACTCCCCCACCCATGGACACCTCAACTTCTCTGTCGCTGCCACCATCTCTTTTCTCTTTCTTTGCCCACTTTTTCTTTTCTAGGGCCAGCTTGTCTGCTTCCAAAGCTATGTATGCTAGCTGGGTCTCCAGCTCTCTTTCTCTGATGGATGGGTTCTCTCCTCCTGAAGGGACCCCCTTCCCACCACTAGCTTTGGGTCTGCCCCTAGTGACTGTATGTACTGAGGACCGGTCTTCCTCATCCTCACTTAGGCTCAGATGCCCTCCCTCCCCTGAGTGGTTAGAGCTAGCATCCTCCCCTGTTTCTCCCTCCTCTGGAGCTTCCCCTAGGTCTACCTCTTGGGCCTCAGCCCATGCTGTCAGGGATTTGATCAGGACTTGCTTCCTGAGGTCAGTGGTTGCAGGCAACCCTCTTTCAGTACACAACCCCCTAAGCTGGACTACTGTCAGTGTGGGTAGGCTAGCCAGATCAAGCTCCATGGTTCCCTATTTTTGTGTCAACAAAAACTTTTTGCAAAAATTGGAAACAATAATTGAGAAAAATTACAAAAATTCAATAATAGAAATTAATCCAAATTAAAAAATATATATTTTTGTTTTTTTAAACAATTTTTGCACTAAGACAATTTAAAGGATTTTTAATTTGTTTTACTTAAAACTGTAACGTGATACTGAACACAAGTACAGGATCCCACCGCTGCCACCAAAAATGTTGGAAAATGGGTTGCTGGTAAGGGCAGGTAGGTACCTACACCTAGCAACAAGCCACTAACCTCCACTTAGGTCCAGTTAGGTCTCAGTAAATTAACCCCAGCTCAACCCTTGGTAGCTTGGCAACGAGCGTCAGGGCTTCACTTAGGAGACAGTGTGTAAAGCATTCAAATATCACAAAACAGTAATTAAATAAAACACAGGAAACAGTTTAAAAATCCAAAACCAATTTATAAAAATAGTTTATATTTTTATCTTTAAAATGACACAAAAACGAATAAAATCGGATAAAGGGAACCGGAGATATGAATTTTTAAAGAATTATTATTTTTCTAGCGCTTAGAAACAAAAAGCGCCAATCGGGTCATCTGGTTGCACCTCGACCGGGGCAAAGTCAAAGTTTCAGGCCGACCGTGATGGAGCCCTGCTCGGCTACAGGTCGCGGGAGGCCTCGGTTAAAAAGTTACCTTCTGACTTAGTCTTTATTTTGAAGATTTTCTTCAGCGGGACGAACCTGCCAGTCCTATCCGACCTCCTGGAGCCCTTCTCCGGATACGCGATGCTGGAATCCTCGGTGGAGATTTTTACCTTCGGACTTAGTCGTTTTTTCGAGGTGAAAATCCTTCGACCGGGGTAAACCTGGATCTTGATCCGACGTCCATGGAGCCCTTCTCGGATACGATGGCTGGGAGGTCCCGGTCAACTTTTTACCTTCGGACTTAGTCTCTTTTTTGGAGATTTTTCTTTACCGGGACGAACCACCAAGTCAGGCCGGGTCGCGGTTGAGGCAAGCCGGCTAGAATTTCCGCGGCGGGTCGGTCCCTCTCTGGATCTTTTTTACAAAAATTCTCAAATCTTCTCCAAACTTCTGGGGCTTCACCCAGATGTTCTTTTAAGGTTCTTTTGGGGTCCACAGCTCACCCCAAGGGTCCAGAAGTTCTGAGATGGTCCTTGGGGGGTGCGGACTACAAATCCCAGAATGCACCTGGCGCAAACTCCTTTTTGGACACTGGGCAGTGGTCAGCTGGTCACTTTCTTCAGGAGTTGGTGCAGGGGATTCTGGTTAGCAATTTTTCACCTGTAGCAAACAGGGAGTCCCTCCTTGAACCAGTTGAAGCCAGGCAAAGTCCTTCTTGTGGTGAAGCCCAAGTGTGCAGCTGGTGCAGTCCTTCTGAGTGCAGGTTCCAGGTGCAGGCCAGGGGTCCAGCAGG
Organism: Pleurodeles waltl; assembly: GCF_031143425.1. NCBI lineage: Eukaryota > Metazoa > Chordata > Amphibia > Caudata > Salamandridae > Pleurodeles > Pleurodeles waltl. Next base: position 685,226,657 of record NC_090446.1, read on the forward strand.
GCAGTCCTTCTTCTCCTTTAGTTCTTTTCTTGTTGAAATCTGGTGGGGATCTGAGATGTGGGTGCAGGTCTGCCAGTTTTATCCTTGCTCCTGGGTGAAAAGCAGGGGGGTCCAGGTTCTCCAATCAGGTACAGGGTCGTCCCCCTGTGATGACCACTTCCTGGGAAGTGTGGCAAAAATCCATCCCAGAAGGCAACATTCTCTAAAAATCTAACATGGCTGAATCTGATTTTTGGAGGTTACATCTGGCTGAGCCCACCCACTGGTGTGGCTAAAAAACATAAACACACCCCTCTCCTGCCCTCTCCTAATCTAATCAAGGGGGCACCTAGTTGTCTGGGGTTGCAGGATGTGGGGGTGTTGCTGGTTGCTCCAAATGTCCTTCTCTGCCTTTGAAGACCAGTTTGGCAGCCCTCCCCCTTCCTGCCTCACCATCTGCTGAGGGGAGATTCTCTCCCACAGGCACATTCCTTTGTGTGAAGCCAGGCCACTTCACACCTCATCAAGGCAGCTTGGCTAAGCTGCTGCAGGCTGGCCAATCAGAGCACAGCAGCAAAAACAATGCAGGGCTGAAATTGGCAACTTTTTAGGTAAAGTCTAAAACTTTTTACCTGAACAAGTTATATTAAATCCAAGAACTGGAAGTTGTGGGATTTATTACAACAATTAATTTGATACCAAATTCTTGGTATGCAACATTTAAGGAGACTTTAAAATTTAAAATAAAGTCTCCCCATTCTAGCCTATGAAGGCCATTTACTTCAATAAGGGAAAAACGAATTTGGCTGTTTTTACCTCACCAGGGTTTATAAATCTATTTGTATAAAGTCCCTGCTTATAGTTACATGGCACCCAGCCCTAGGGGCACATAGGGCACACCTTAGGGGTGACTTATATGTAAAAATAAGATAGTTTAAGACTTTGGAACTACTTTTAATTCCAAAGTCGAATTTGCATATAACTTTAATTTAAAAGCAGCCAGCAAGGCAGGCCTGCCTTTAAAATGACACTGGGCACCTCAGCAGTGCACCTAGGTGTGCACCACCTATGCTGTGGTCCCTAAACCTACATGCCCTACCATATATTAGGGACTTATAGGTAGGTTAACTTAGCCAATTATAATTAGCCTAATTTGCATATCCATTTTACACAGAGCACAGGCCCTGGGACTGGTTAGCAGTACCCAGGGCACCATCAGAGTCAGGAAAACACCAGCAAAAAGTGGAAAATGGGGGCAAAAAGTTAGGGGGCTTCTGCAATCAGCCCTGTTTTCTCACAAGGGGAATTACTATTTTGTGGGTTTGTGCTTATTTTAGCATGTCACACTCAAAACTGCAATTTACTTCTCCCTAAGTTTCTTCTTAGCCCTCCCTAAGTCCCTCCCATTAAGAGTAAGTATGCCATATTTTCATTTTCTCAAAGAGTTCCTCTCACATTTATTACTGAAACATTTACCTACCAGTGTGGAGACCTCCACAACCAGGGCGAAGAGCTCTGCATAAAAATTATGAAAGGCAGAGGTCTTTGCACATAGGTTTGTGAACAGCATTTTGTAGTACGAGAGTAGTGATATTACAGTACTACTACATATACGTCAAAATGCAGTGTGTAAATAGACCTCAAACATTTTGTTCTACTGGTAGCCAATGTAATATTGCAAACCAATAGGAAGGTGATTAAAATGCGGCAAAGTCATCACTAGAATCTGACACTGAGCAATTTCCACCACTGTCCTGTGCGATCTCAAACATCTTCATACGGAGAGATGATCAACTTCTAAGACAGCTGAGACAATCTTCAATACAAACCATGGATACAGTCCACTCTATTCATTAGGCACTCTCTATGTTTCACTGCCAAACTAAGGAAATCAATGCTCTTCAACAAGACAGCTCATCTTAGGGGCCAAAATGGCCCTTTTTCTGAGACATATATTCTTAAAGCAGTGATGGTGTAGTCAAATCAACTGCCACCCGTCATCTAACTCCACAGTCCTGTAACCCTGCAAATTCTACTGACAAGTGTCAGAGGCCTAAGGCATAATTTGTTTTACACGATCATTGCCACATGCACATTCACAGCATGAATATATTTCCAATAACTTCCTAAATTAGCCATGCAGCTATTTGTTATGCAATGCAGCTGTTTATCATGCAGATGTTGCTGTGTCAATACGAATTCTGCTACAAAAAAATCAAAGCCTTGCCTGGAAGCAGGAAAGCAAAAAATAAAATAACTTAATGAATAAATGGCACGTATTGTGTAAATGTAAAATGTTCTGAAATATGGCACATTCTTTCTTTGTCCTGTCTGCCTTTGGAGCCACAAAATGTAGCAATTTCAAGAGAGAAAGTTATTTCCATATATCACAGCAACCCCTGTGGGACACTTTATGTTAGATACAATCACACAGCATTGCTCAAGGGGCAGTTTTGTTCCATCTACCATTAAAAATGTGATTAAACAACCCTGTGGCCTTGAATCTACCATATGGTACCTCGGATCCCAAGGTCACACCTTCATGTGACTACTGCTCTTAAATTTATGACTAAACAATTTAATTACACCTGTGATCTGTAGAGCTAATGGTAAACCTCCACATGCCATGAGATTTCAGCATCATGTACATAGCTGCACATTTAATCCTAGTAAGCTGTACAAACAAGGGGTTAAGTGTCGTTTATGGTTATGTTGAGTGTTTCGTGCTATGTTATGTTACCTTATGTTACGTTTCTTCCTAAAAGTATATAGATATGGTTGACGTGTAAAGACAGAAACAATGTTTTCATAAACTGCAGGTCTGAAAGTTCTAAAGCAAACAAAAAATGTGCATTTTTTTCGCGGCAATTGGTTTGCACATTGGAAATGCAATTTGCCAAGAGTCATGTATTAATAGGTCACATCGCTAATTGTCCATTTGCAGGTGTTGCAAAACAAGCTGCTTAATGGATATTATTTAAGCAGGTCGAAATTTGCATCTCTCAGTGATTATCAGCAAAAGCATGGGTAGAGGCCTGCAGAGGACAGCAGACCATCCCTGCATTCGCATTCCTAAACCGCAAATATTTTTTTTTTTAAACAGGCATGACGATTAAAGGGACAAATGCTGCTTTAAAGAACTGTTTCTCCTTTGGGAACACTATTGTGTCAGAAGGCAAAAGTCCTCTAGACTACTGCGTGCTTCCCTCAATGACTGTTGCCATGATTCCCAAAGGCAAATCTGTCCCACGGGGACAGCTTCACGTTTGCATACCTGTTACCACCCGACGACAGAGATCGATAACCAATGGTTGTCTTCACAAACCATTGAGACATTCCTTTGCGAATCACAAAAAGGATCGGCATTCTTAATGGATCGAAAAAGCTCTTTTATGAGTACAAAAGGGTTGTCCAACTCATAAAAATACTTTTTAAAAGGCGTCTTGGGGTCAAAAAACCTCTTTGTGAATCACTGGTTTTGCATCTGCAACACACCATTGTACAAGATTTCTTCAGTCTGCAGATATCGTCAGCGGATTATGGCTAGACAAAGGTCAAGACAATGTGGCCTTTTGTCTTTTACATTGCGTTGTGCCGGATACAATGCAAGCGGGTACAATCTAGTTAATTTTGTAAAATTCTCATAGGGGTTCGATTCAAAAAGTGATTTGATTGCACATGTGTCTATAACTTAAGTGAGTGAATAATTTTATATGAGTAGCAAAAGAAGTTATCAATACACAAACGTTGTTTCTGTAATGTTAAAGTACTTGCTCATGCGTAGGTTTTCTCTCATTAATGGGCTTCTTTAAAGCCAGGCAGGTGGGCCGCTGGGCCCCAGGGGCTCTCTGGGTCATCTGTCCACTATATTTTGGCCTTCTTACCGGTTCGGAGAAGAGTTTTTGGTAAAAGTGCTTGGACACGAGAGTCGGAGACCTTTTGGGCAGTTTGCTCAGTGCTGACTGGCCCACAATATTATGCCAGCATTTTGTTTTTCAAACACAATCCCACAATGGCTCAATGTCGCTATTGCAACGGGCCAAGCAGATACATCAGATACATCGTTCTTTTGTTCCTGTCCGTGAAAGCCATGCTATGAATGATGGCCAACACAGGAAAAAACATCATGGGAAACTCCAACGGAGAGAGAGATGGCTTCCAGTGCCAAGTAGATAGACGTTCTGCAGCAGCTGGCCCTCCAAGAAGAGTTTCCAATGGCAGAGTAGATATAGATTCTACAGTGAGAAACAGAGTACCGCCTCCACTTCTAAATGGTATGTGGTAACTTCGAGATGGGCATGCGGAGCATCTGTATATTTTTGATAAATAGCCAATGCCCTTCTATCTCCAACTGAGGGCATAAATTATCTCCTGTCAGGGAGGAGTGACATTTCAATGTGGAAAGGCATTGATGTGTTTGAACAACTGCAAACTTACATGTTTTTGGTTATTCTCTAACTTCATTTTGAGTCATTCGTGTACTGGGAAAGGTTGGAGTAAATCACTTTTTAGGGTGAGAATGAAAAAGGTACACTGTACAAATTGTTGGGGCGCAGGAAAAGGGGATTCCCCATTGAAAAATGTTTTACTCAAAGAGAAACATTTATCAAACGTTTGCATTGAACACTTTTATCAGTCAAGAACATACTTCTGAGTTTTTTGTTTGAGAAACTTTAATTCTCAAAATCTTTCCAGGATTTTATGGTGAAAGCTGTAATTGACACAGTTGAATGGCCATATCATAGTAAGATTGTGTGAATTCCACTATAAATCTGCCGCCATGCTTGGTGGGTCCACTTTTACAACTTATTCTCAAAATCAGCCTTCTCCCCTTTATTACTTTATTATGCATGGAAGGTTGCTTAATTTTTCTAATACACTCTAGTTGTCAAGTCACTAGACGTGTAATAGGAAAATTGCATAGGTACTCTGATGAAATACATTATACAGACGAGTTGCAACATCATAGTGCCTGTTGTCATAGCCAGCAAATGCAGTGAAAGGCAGGACGCTGAGCTAAATTGCAGCTAAAGTTTAAATAGTGAAAGTGTTTGTGAGTTATTGTGCTCTTTCTTCTGAACTATTTTTCCTGAAGACTAACATGTACACTTCGACAAAGACATATTTAGTTCTTTGTATTAGGTTTTACACTGATGAATCCATTACTTAAAATCAGGAATGCCTCTGCATCTTATAACACTTTGACTCTGATTTATAGTTTTTGCCGTAAATCTGCGCAAATGCAGTTTTGCGGCAAAAAGTATAACGCCAGCTTGCGCCATGCTACAGTGCCAGCCGGGCAGCATATTAAGGGAATGGTGCAAACTGCACTAAACTTGGGCTAGTGTCTTACAAAAAGGTGCTAGCCGGGTGGTGGTGGCGGTAGGGAAGGATGGTGTCAAAAAATAACGCTAGCCTGGTTACAGGCAAAAAAATGCCTCTAACCAGACTACCGCCATTTCCTTGTGCACAACCACCAAAAACATGACTCCTGTCTTAGGAAAGATAGGAGTCATGTCCACCACCCCAATGGCCAGCACAGGGGACACCTGTCCCATGGGCATGGCCATTGTACCCTGTGCTATGCAGGGGGCCCCAAGATAGGGGCCCGAGTGCCAAAAAAAAGAATTAAAAAATACTTATCCTATTTAACTGGGATAGGGTCCCCCATCCTCCAGTGTCCTTCTGGTGAGGGTGTGGGTGTTCCTGGGAGGGTACATGTAGACCCATTCTATGGTGTTTGACCATGGAAATGGGTCCACAGGTCCCCTAATGCCTGGTCTGACCCAGGCATTAAATAATGGTGCAAAGCAAGCTTAGCACCATAATTTGGCCCCTCCTCCCGCCCGTGCGTCATTTTAGCACGGGGAAATATATATGGGGCTATGGGGATAGCACCATTTTTTAGATGGGAATGCCTACCTTGCAGCTCATTGATGCAAGGTAGGTGCACACACCCAACAAATGGTGCAGACTCCTGTTTTCTGACGTTAGAGGTGTCTAACACCAAAATATATAAATATGGAGTTAGGTTTGCGCCAAATTTGCGTTAAGAAAAGGACGCAAATTCGACACAGAGTATAAATATGACCCATTTGTGAGCTAAATTTGGCTTTCAACTGGATTTTCATTTAACTTCTTCTCTAATCCAAGCACAAAAAACTGGAGGAAACAAAAGGAAGAAGAAACAATGTTTTAGCAACATTCCTAAACCAAAAAACTACAACAGAATCATCTTACACCAGTCATTTTTAGTGGAGTGAGAAGTTTCTAAGCATTTTGTAGGGATCTTAGGAGAGGTGTAAGGAAAACTTGAATTTTGCTGAGGATTTTGTTTTGATTAATACTTGTGGAATGTATTTATCCTTATTCCATGCTAACATAATTTTTCTCCCCAATATACACTTCACATAAAATAAGTGGCTATGGTTTTGACCTTTGAAGAGGGAGGGAGTTTTCTCTTTCTGGCAAGATACTGTCACCTGCAACCCAGCTACACATTACAAGATAATGGGATTACAGAGATTGTTCTTCTGATGGTGTTATTCCTGCCTCCACAATGCAAATACCAGTAGAGTGATGGAGTGAGCAGAGTTAGAAAGTGCGCTTTACAGAAATAATAATTTCTGAGCAGTGTGTGTGGTGGGTGTCTGTGTGTGTGTGTGTATGTGTGAGTGCCTCATTAAGTTTGCTTTACAGTTTGTTAGCCAAATTGCATTATAAATTATTTTGAATTGTCTTGCAGAAGAGACAAATATAGTTAGGGTCATATGCATGTTTTCTTACACAATGACAATAATTACACACAGGTTTGTGAAGTCATGTCTCTGTTCAAGAGCCATACATTTTGACACAGCTGCCCACACCATCATTACATTTCACCTTGGTCACGCTACAATGAAGTGAAACATCACATAGAGTAATTGTTTAATTTCTTAGTTGCGAAGTGAGTGGCACATTTTGTAGGTGTGAGGGTTTCTGCTTTAGTCCCAAAAGCACAAAGTCAGTTGAGCCATGATATGAACATTGGCTGATATAATGTGACAAACTTGGAAAAATAGGAATACCAAAATGATTTTCTTTAAATCATTTATTATTGCTTTACATTTTACTATGATTTTGAAGAAAGAGTTTGGTAATACTACAATGTGAGATAGTTCAATCATTTAAACATCTGAACTATATAAAGTAAGTAAACCTCACACAGATTATAAAAACACTAAGGAGCTCACCCAGAACTTCACAGCCTTTTATTCTTAGAGGTTGACATAATTGGTAAAAGTGAGTTGACTAAGGGTCAGTATTTGTAATTTAAACAACTATAAATGTCCAAACGTTCTTGAAGATAACATATAAAATGAAGGTGATATATTATTTTAATACAAATGCACAATGTAATCATTGCTTTTCGTGTTAAAAGTGAACTGATTTTAAATTTTATTGTGTTTTCAAAGCACAGAGTACTTCAGAGGATTATCAGATTTTACAATGCAGCCTTTACCCAGTATGCCTTTACCCCCAGGCATTATTGATCTTTAATTTAATTCCATGCAGCAGGATTTACAATGCATGCCTTTACCTCAAAATTCTGTTATAAATTCTGACATTCAAATATATAAATGTGTGTGTATATATATATATATATATATATATATATCCATATAGACATATATATATGCATATATATGTATATGTATATATGTAAATATAGGTATGTATGTATATAATATATATATATATATATGTATATATATATATATATATATATATATACACATATATATGTATATATATGCAAAACAAATGAGAAATATATATATTTATATATATATATGCAAAACAAAAGAGAGAATTCTGGGTAGTTCCCAAGTTTAAGTAGAGAGCTGCTCCAGTAAGAAGCACCCTGCAATACCAGCAAAACTTTAGATTTGTTCATATCAAATGTCTGTTTTTCTATCAAAGTTTTTAAGCATAGGATTGACACAGTGCCAGCCATGCCGAGTAAGAAGGCAACACGTCTTTTGCCATTTGTACTGCCAAATCTTTAAGCATAGGATTGGTCCAGTGCCATCCTTGCCGAGCTGTAAAATGACATATGTCTTTCACCTCTCCAGGCACAGTTGTACAGCTTTGGACTGGTATAATACCATCCAAGCCAACCTGGAATGAGCAGAAGGAACCCCTGCCACATGTTTTGATGTCTTTACATCTCTTTAGAGAGGTTTAGCTTTGTCCAGACACAAGGGCGCACACAGTATAAGTCAAAGCAACACCCTTTCAGGGTTAAAGTAATGCATAAATTAAGCAAAACAAAAGAGGGAATTCTTGGCAGTTCACAAGATTAGGTGGAGAGCAGCTCCAGTAAGAAGCACACTGCAACACCAGCGGCACTCTAGATTTGCTCACCTCAAATGTGTGTTTTTCTAGCCTATGCTTAAAAACTATAGGATGGGGGTCCCCATGACTGAGATAGGCCCTGGAAGGGGGGCAATGTGAACACTCCCCCAAAATAAATATTAATGCTGGGTCCTGGGTCCCTGGGGCTGAAATCGGCCTGGGAGGGAGACCACGTGGCCCCCTCCCCCAAAAAATAAATATATTAATGCAGGGCCCCAGAAAATTTGTGTCTCTGGGCTGAAATTGGCTGGGGGAGGGGACCACGTACCCCCCCCACCAAAGAAAATAAATACATTAATGCTTGACCCAGTAGAATGGGGTGCCTGGGGATGAAATCAGACAGGAAGATGAGCCGCATGGCCACCAGCCCCCACCAAAAAATAAAATCTTTAGCTTGGGCCCGGGGAATGGGGCCCGGGGCTGAGATCAGTCCAGGAAAGAGGGCCACCTAGCCCCCCAAAATATACTAATTCTGGGCCCTAGGGATGGGGTCCCTGAGGCTGAAATTGGCTGGGGAGGGGGGGCATGTGACCCCCTTCCCAAAAATATTAAATATATAAATACTGGGCCCCAGAGGATAGTGTTCCCGAGTCAAAAATCAGCCGGGGGAGGAGGGGCCCTGTGGCCCTCCCTAAACACATTTGTAAAGCTGGACCCTGGGGATGGGGTCCACAGGGTCAAAATTGGCCAGGGGTGGGGGCCACAGGCCCCTCCAAAAAAATAAAACACTCTGCCCCACAGAATGGGGTCCCCGAGGAGAAAATAAGACTGGGGGGGGCTGCGTGGCCTCTAGCCCCCCCCAAAAATAATTTTTGAATGCTGGGACCTTGGGGATGTGGTTCCCAGGGCCAAAATTGGTCAGGGGAGGGAAGCACCCAACCTGGGTTAACTCCTACTGTGCATGGCCAAAGGCTGTATGCAACACAGGGTTGGGTGATTAGGGGGGTTGGCTACAGGGACAGGATGCAGGCCAGGCCCTACAGCCAGCCGCCTCACACGGCCAAAGTCGGTGAATGGCAGTAGTTGGATTGGCATATAGTAATGAATATTACTTTAGATTAAAAAACATAAAAATTCACTGACAAAAACCTAAGGTTACATGGACGTTATTGATAGGCCCACATCTTTGATAACATCTTTAATAATATTAATGCAATATTTTCAGTAAAATGTTTGATGAAAAGAACTGTGCATGGCAAGTGTGCGAGTTATAGTTACCAAAGTGTATGAGTTATAGTCACTTGAGAATACTCTATCTATAACACGTGAACTTCTATGGTTTTGTACATTTAAAATGTGAGCCTAACTATAACGTCCCTGTATATATTCAGGAAACAAATAAGGTTACATGATAGCTATAGTTAGGGATTTCTTCATTTGTACAACAAAAGTTTAAACTCACATTAAAATTAGAAATATGATAGTTACACTTTATAACATGACACTACTGTAATACTTTATTATGTAACATATTGTACACTTTATATTTACATAGTACTTAGTAACATCACAGAAACATTGAAATAATTATCACTCACAGTGTCTGCATGAAGTAAATGCACAAATGTTTCTATGTCAACATACATTTTGATATTGTTACTGATGCTCTCTAGAAGGTATTTTTAATGTTCAAAATAATACATCTTTTGATGGCGAGTTATAGTTATTTAAAAAAAATTGTGATGTTAATAAGTACTATTTTAATATAAAGTATACAAAAAGTTATGTACAAAATATTTCAGTAGTTGCTTAAGTTATAAATTATAACTGTCATAGTTCTAACGTTTGTGTAGCCTAAAGGTCTAGTTGTACAAATGTAATAGTCCTTAACTATAACTATCATGTAACGTTTGTTTTTTTTATGAATTTCTTGGGTTTTATGGTACATACTTTTTAAAAGTAGTCTTTATATTTAAAGTGTCATTGCTTAAGTTATTCAAATTTACTTTGGCTGTTTTTTGTTTTGTACTTTATTTGGGCTACAATAATGTAGCCTAAATATAATATGAAATGCTTGCAATATTAAAGTGTTTGAAATATTGTAAGGTAACTTTAAAACTTCTAAAACATTAGTACTGACCAGGGTTTAGGTTGTATAGCTTTTAGTATTTATGCTTAGTTTGTTTTTTTTTCCAAAATTTTGCCGGTACCATGGTGCTCACTCTGTGGTAATGTGGTACTGCACAAGTGTAACTTGGAGTCTAATAAGCTAGAAGAAGATCTTGCTAGCCAATTAGAAGCCTTTTTTCCTCTTGGTTTCTTCTGGTTTGGAGCTACTGAGAACTGTCCCAGCCCTGCAGCATCCCGTAGTGGTCTTCTAATGGAGCTGGTGTGAAAATGGCAGAAAGACCTCAACCAGCTGCAGCTGCTCTAGGATCCTTTGGAGGGGGGTGAAGAGCAGACTGCTCTGGAGGAGCAGGAGTTAAAATATGAGCACAAATTGAATGAGTCTGCTGTCTGGCAGTTCTTCCCTCTTCCACCTGGGGAGAAGAAAGTAAATGGCCTCCAGGTAATATGCTGCCTGTGCAACAAAGTTTTTGCTCCGGGGGCTGGGCAACAGTATTTCCCTGGGACCACAAGACTGTTCAAGCACCTCCCCACCATACATGCCCCCCATTTGGTGTGTGCCACCTGGATTTACAGGAACTGGGCCAACAAACACCTAGGGCCTGATTTATGAAAGGTTAGCGCCGCCTTTACATAATTTTATTGATGCAAAAGCGGCACAAACTTACAAAATATAATGACGTAAAGGCGGCGCTGACTTTTCAGAAATCAGGCCCCTTGTTGCTCAAATTATGGCATTCAGAGGCAAGCACCATCCCAAACTCCCACCTCCTCTCCACTCACCATTCCACCAGCAGGCTACCAGGTTCCTGTCAACAGTCTTCTCTAGGAATGGAATATCAGTGATCCATATGCCGGTATATCATTGTACTGTCTGCACTGCCAGACAGGTATTGTGGCAGGGGAAAGTGATTTAAACATTAATTGTGAGATGTTTCTTGCTTATTGTTGTCCTCCCCAGAACCATTTCTTTTTTTGCAGGACATGTCTTCACACCCTGTTGAGTCCGGAGTGTTTCTTTTTTAAGTTTTTGTTGGTCACATCGAACTACAGTTACTTCCCAAAAAACACCAATACTATTTTCAATGTCATTTGAATAAAGAGCTGTGTGCTATCAGTAACGCTTTACTTACAAGTAAGTGGATGCACTGAAAGGTAAATGGCAAGTGTCCATAAAAGAACAATCACAATAATACATTTAGGGCCATATTTATACTTTTTGACGCAAAACTGCGCTAACGCAGTTTTGCGTCAAAAAAATTAGCGCTGGCTAACGCCATTCTGAAGCGCCATGCGGGCGCCGTATTTATTGAATGACGTTAGCCGGCGTCAGCCGCCGGCGCTGTCTGGTGTGCGTTAAAAAAAATGACGTACACCAGGCAGCGCCGGCGTAGGGGAAAATGGAGCTTGGGCGCCAAAAAATGGGGCAAGTCAGGCTGAGGCAAAATTTGCGCCGCAACCCGACTTGCGCCATTTTGTTTTGACTCCCAACCCCCATTGACATGACTCCTGTCTTAGCAAAGACAGGAGTCATGCCCCCTTGCCCAATGGCCACGCCCAGGGGACTTCTGTCCCCTGGGCATGGTCATTGGGCATAGTGGCATGTAGGGGGGCACAAATCAGGCCCCCCTATGCCACAAAAAAAAAAAAAAAAAAGAAAAAACCTGAACTTACCTTAATGTCCCTGGGATGGGTCCCTCCAGCCTTGGGTGTCCTCCTGGGGTGGGCAAGGGTGGCATGGGGAGTCCCTTGGGGCATGGGACGGCACCTCTGGGCTCCTTCCGAGCCCACAGGTCCCTTAACGCCTGCCTTTTCCAGGCGCTAAAAAACGGCGCAAAAGCGGCCGTACGTCATTTTTTTTTACCCGCCCACTCCCGGGCGTGAATTTTGCCCGGGAGTGTAAATACGGCGCACATGCCTCGGAGTCAATTTTTTAGACGGGAACGCCTACCTTGCATATAATTAACGCAAAGCAGGTGTCCACGCTAAAAAATGACGCAAACTCCATGGACTTTGGCGCTAGACGCATCTAACGCCAAAGTATAAATATGGAGTTAGTTTTGCGTCGGAATTGCGTAAAAAAAAAACGATGCAATTCCGGCGCAAACAGAGTATAAATATGCCCCTTAGTTTAAAATAAGGATTACTTTGTTGTACATTTTCAAGTACTCTGTTTTTAAAAATAATGGCCCGTATTTATACTTTTTTAGCGCCATATTTGCGTCGTTTTTTGACGCAAAAACGGCGCAAACTTGCAAAATACCATTGTATTTTGTAGGTTTGCGCCGTTTTGCGTCAAAAAGCGGCGCAAATGCGGCGCTAAAAAAAGTATAAATACGGGCCAATATTTGTAATAGTCTCCCTCCTGAAGCATATTCTGAACAGAAACTCATTTTTGCTTCACATGCACTTCATATTATTATAACATTTCTCCTTTTTACATCAACCAAGGTGTGGCCACATTTTTCTGTTTTACCTTTACAGTATGTTTTCAATTAAATGTGTTAAAGCTAATGTTTTCAAGGCGTCATGGTAACTATGGGTGTGATTGTCACAAAAAATAAAGAACAAAATAAACAGTAGTTTTACTAATAAGTAGAATGAAGTAGAAAAGCAAAGTTGTAAGGTAGATGTAACTTTGGTTGGGCAGAGGCATTATCACCTCTTTCAGGCAAGATGGACATTCCAGGGAGGGAAGCTTGAAAGGACCAGCTGCCTTTGATATATGACACGGGTCTCTCTACAAATAGCGGAGATGACCACCTCCCTCTCCTGATCCCCCTTCTTGGCGGCAAGACCGGTGGAAAAATCAGTAAGATTATAAGGTGAGCCCACATCCCGGCAGTCCCACCGCTAAGCCGTGCCAGCTAATTTGAACACCACTTTTCAAATTCCAACATCTTGTCTTGGATGGAATTAGTATTTTAGGGTCAGGATGATGTGCACTTCCCAGCAGAAGTGGCCATATAGAGGTTGTAATCACCCTAAAGGTAGGGAACCCATTAGCTGCTACCTGACATACCCTTTGTCCTGCAAAGCTGGAGAAATACCAAAGCATTGGGTAGCCTGCCAGCATCGCAAAAATCACTGTAATGCCCCTAATTTAAGTATTTGAGTGGCACCACTGAACCCAAGAACTCAGATTCAACAGATCAAGAGAAGAAGGTTGAAGAAGAGTCATTGCCTGGCGAGAACAACTGTGGACTTTTTGGCGTGAAACTCTGCCTTCTTGCAACTTTCTCAGCAACGGCAACAGAGTGACTTGTCCTGCACAGCTGTAGAAATACCAAAGCATTGGGTAGCTTGGCAGCATCTAAAAAACCACTACAAGTCTCCCTTGGAGTAGAAGAGCTACTTCCTTGCAGACCGCAGGCGCGAACAACTCTCCTACCCAACCAAAGTGGCAGACAACCAAAAGGAGGTACTTGTGCTCTGGAGGACCAGAACTGTCTCCCCACCTAATGTGAGGACACCAGGACCAACCGTAGCTGTCTGACTTGCCCCCAAGTCCCCTTGTGCAGCCTGTTTCCAGGTGACCCTCTTCATTGCAGCGCCTCCAGCGACAGCCTCACCAGCACCCTTTTCATTGTGAAATCCGTGCCCCTCCTGAAGAACTGCTGGGAGTACTTTGGACCTTGGCCCACTTTTACTCCAGACCCTGAAGGTGAGCCTCTGTAACTGACTGAACCTATCATTATGCATCCCAGCCTTTTCCTTCCATATGACTGCATTGTGCGCAAAAGCACATAGGTTTGAACATTTTACTTATCTGTGAAAATTCATAACCAAAACAGTACTTACTCTTTCATGAAGTTCTTGGTTTCAAAACATAAATAAAAATAAGTGTTTTTTTCTAATTTGGTCTCAGAATTATTCTCTGAGTGTGTGTCTCATTAATTGCCTCTGTGAGTACAACAAATGCTTATCACTGCTCTCTGATAAGCCTAAGTGTTTGCCCACACTACCACAAAAAAGAGCGTTTGAACCAGTTGTGGATCCACTGGACTCTCTGCACAGTGTAGTTCTTTTTAGTGTACCATGTAGAGAGCCGCCTTCCTACTTTTTTCTAAATTAAGTTTATATGACAGCAACTATGACATCTTTAATGAGTTTGTTTAGTGACACTCCTTTTGTCTTTTTAAATATTTGCCAAGGGATACAATGGAAATTCTCTGTGAACATTTTTTTCCCTATATTCTAAAACAATGGAGAATTACAGCTACTTTGGCCCTTGTCCTGTCCAGATTGGATTAGCTCAGTCTGGACAAAGGATCTCTTAATAAACTGCAGCTGATGCAGAACACAGCTTCTAGAATGTTATTGAACCTTCCACGATCGGCTTCTGCTAAGGAGAGCCTTAAATGTCTACACTGGCTTCCAGTAGCCCAACGGATTTCTTTTAAAACCCTTTGTATTACCCATAAATCCGCCCACGGGATCGGACCTAAGTATTTGACGGCCAAATTACAGTGGTACAGACCTAAAAGACTGTTACGTTCTGCCATCACCCATCAAATTCAAGTCCCCCGCACCAAGAAGGTGAAGTGGGGTGACAAAGCCTTCACTATCGCAGCTGCAAAGAATTGGAACTCACGCCCGCTGGAACTTAGAAGCGAGCACAACTACCTTACTTTTAGGAAACGGGTTAAAACCTGGCTTTTCCCACGATAAGTCTGGACCCTGATTCTTTTTTTCTTGCAGAGATTGCACAGCCTCACCTCAGTCAGCGCTTCGATGCCCAAGGGCCTGAATGTGCTTTACAAATACACTATACATACATACATACAAAAATGCTCTGAAGAATGAAAAAACCCACAGACATATCAACAAAATGGTGTCTGCAATTCTAAAAGAGAACAACATGGCCTTCATGCATCACCTCAATATTAGGTTTTCAGATAGATCCCTTTATCGTGCTGGTGGTATCCATTTCACTATAACAACTGGCAATAACATCTTCAATAACTACATACACCAGCTTCTACCACAACATACCTACAGTCCAAATAATCATTATATTAAAAGGCTCTTTTTAAGAGCCAACCTAAAAGGTGCATTAACATGTATAAATAACTAAGGTTTTTGTTTTAAAAAAATACATTTGCGGGACCACAGTACTCCCTAGAGTCCCATGGAGCCATACCTCAAAACTCTTCTACTGCACATTTGCCAACTACAGCAACCTCAGTACAATTACAATTAAAAGGCTCAACCATTTATAAACACTCACTTATAATATGTATTCCAAAACATAGTAAAACTGCTGTATTAAACAACATGGCTGCCATGAGGGTTTGAGAAGCCTTCATTAGCCATGTTATCCCTTGTCATCGCGATGTACCAAGGTTGTACCATGGTACCACCATGGTCACAGACATAGCCAGGACCACTGGAATTATGCAACTGTGCAGCTGTGGGGATATTTTCATAGTTAGAGATTAGCCACATTTGTCACAAAATTCATCATCTGCAGCATAATCTGCAGATTTTAACAATAAAATGTTGTTCCTAGCTCAAACAGTTCAAAAGTTACTAAAAATATAAAAAAACAATTGTTGCAGGGTAGAAGGCCATTTGCAAAACTAGACTGCTCACTTTTTTGTTGCTTATTGATATGTTTGGGTCTTGAGCTGTTACTAATGGGGTGCAGCCAATGCCAAGGCAGTGTTACCAAAATTAAAAAGTGACACAATCAAGAAGCAACACTATACCAAAATGTGCCACATTATGCCTTATAATCTGCCTTTTCTTGCAGCATAATTTACTCAACCCTGCCGCATAATTTGGCCCTCTTCTACTGCATAATTCCAGTGGCCCTGGATGTAGCTACAAAATGGCTTATAACTGAAGATTTGCTTAATTTCTTTGCTCGCACTACCCAAACAAATCATCTACACCACCTAAGATGCAATGCTGCCAAATTTTAGAAAACTCCAGCTGACTGTTTTTACACTATTTTAAATACAAAAGACTATGGAAAATGCATAGGATTTCAAACCCATTTTGGACCCCTCTTTTTATTTTTACTCCCTCCACCTAAAAACTTTCAGTTTTCCCAAAATGAAACAGAGGCAGCAGGTCTTCAAAGTTTCTCAGACATTCGTCAAATGGGTGCTAAATTATTAAGGAACAATAATCTGAAACATCCCTATCTTTGGTCTCCCTATCTATAATTACAGAGTGGCTGTACGTGATGACTGTTGGACCTGGCTCTTTTTACATGATTGTCCCCATACATTTTGCCTTTTTCCTCCAATTCTTTTTCTGACCTGTTTTTGTTGTCTTTAGGGCTTTGGGCACTTCACCACTGCTAACTATTGCTAAAGTGCATATGCTCTCTGTCCAAAAGGTATTGGTGATTGGTCTCTCCATGGTCTCCATGATTGGCATATTTGATTTACTAGTAAGTCCATAGTACACTGCATTGTGTGTACCCAGTGTTTGTAAATCAAATGCTACTAGTAGGCCTGCAGCACTGTTTGTGCCACCTACATAAGTAGCCCTGTAAATGTGGCACAGACCTGTCATTTCAGTGCCTGTGTTTTTGCAGTTTTAAGCTGCTGTGTCGACCTGGCAAGTGCACCCACTTGCAAGGCCCAGACCTTCCCTTTTATTACCTGTAAGTTACCCCTAAGGTAGGGCCAAGGTAGCCCCATTGGTAAGATGCAGGGTATTTAAAAGGTAGGACACGCAATGGTATGTTTACATGTCCTGATAGTGAAATGTTGCATTGGTTTTCACTATTGTAATGCCTAGCTCTATCATATAGGGAACATGGGGATTGCCTGGAATGATCTTTTCAGGGTGATTTCCCATTGGGAGCACATAAAGGTATGGAGCTCGGGTCTCTGAACTCACAATTTCAAATTACATCTTTTGTTGCAGCTGTTTTTTTAACGGTGAGTTTGAAAATGCCACTTTTTGAAAGTGGGCATTTTCTTGCTTAACCATTTTGTGCCTCTGCCTGTCTGCTGAAAACACGTCTGGGTCAGGATGACAAAGGGGCTCTTTTTGCATTCACTCTAGACCGTCACACAAAGGGAGCTGATGTGTGCCCAGCATCTCCTGATGGCCCCTCCCCAGGCTGATGGGTCTTCCTGAGATAGAGTGGTGGGAGGAGCTGCCACTTGCACCTGAATAGGGCTGGGCCTGTCCACACACAGTGCAGTCCCAAACCCCCTTGAGTGTGCCTGGGGCCAGGGAAGGCAGGGTCTTGTGCACTACAAAGACTTCTCTTTGAAGTTTGCCCACTTCAAAGACAGAAATGCGTATACGCACTGGACCTCTGACATCAAATGGTTAGAACACTTCTGACTGAGGGCATTCTGCTTGAAGAAGAGCGGGTTGCTGTAGGATGGACTGCCACTCTGCCTGCTGCTTTGGTGTGCTGGCCTGTTGCTTGCTGTTTCTGTCTTGGGAGTGAAAGTACTGGCTTTTGCTTTCTACATCCTGCTTTCCAAGGTTCTCCAAGGGCTTGAACTGAGCTTGCCTCTTGTTAAGAAGTCTCATGACCATCAAAGACTTCATCTTCCAGCACCTGGGCTCTCTTGCTGGGAGCCCTGATTTGCAAAGTGGTGGCAAATCCAGTTCCTGGGCCCTTGAGAGTAAGTTATGATGCAACCCGGAATAAACTGGCACATCCATTTGCAGAGCAATTTCGGAACCACTGCTGCTCCCTGATCCAGTGCTGCTGCTGCTCGCACCAGAACTGTGGTCCCCACTGGGTGCAACAACTGCAACCTACAGCACAAGCCCCACTTCTGAAGTCCTACCACAGTGTGAGTCGAAAGGGTGGTATCACCGACATCTATTACACATGACTCTGTGATAAAACCATGACATTGCAAAGTCAATGCCTTGTGTCTTGACCAGCTGAATGCATTCACCCTGCCTTGTCGTAAGGGACCGACGCCTCTCAGGCAATGGTGCCTCACCTCCTCTGCCTAGGAGTAAGGAACCAACACCTAACCTCCCCAGGGGCAATAAGGAAATTATGCTGCACCGGCTCTAGTGACGCCTCACCTCCTCGACACAGTGCAACATCTGTGCTTCCTCATCGCTTTCCAAGGTACCATAACCAGGGTCTGTATGACTCCATAGGCCAGCCTACGCTTCCTTGCATTTGCTGCCAGACTGTCAGAAGTGACTCTTTCAAGCCGTTATGATAGCCCCAGTTGGAACTATTGTGTTTCTAAGCACTATACTACATTTAATCTTTGACATTTTTTATCTTTACTTGTGTATGTTGGATTTTTGTCATTTTGGTGTTGTTTGTCGTGTTTTCACTGTATTACTGTGTCTTTGTGCACAAATACTTTACACATGACCTCTGAGATAAGCTGGACTGCTCATGCCAAGCTACCAAGGGGTTGAGCAGGGGTTATCTTAGCTGTGTGACTCCCTTACCCTGACTAGAGTGAGGGTCCCTCCTTCGACAGGATGTAAACCACTGCCAACTAGAAACCCCATTTGTAACAGCACCGTTTGATGAATCGTCACACACCTTTCCAAAAAGAAATTTCATCCAACTCCTCTCTCCTTTCTGGAAAGATTTGGGTGATCCATCAAGTTGGCACATAGAAAAAAAGGGGGTCCCAAAACATATTTTTCTTTATGTATTTTCCATAGGAAACTTTAAACAATGATACAGAAAAAACAACTAATCTGCACTATACCAGATTTTGAAAAAAAATAGATATTTGACCGGGCAGTGTGTTTTTTGTAATGTGACAAAATGCTATCAAACCGCTTTAGAGAAATTAGGGTTCAACAATTAAAGGGATCTGTTGGCATGGGACTCCAGTGGGAAAAAACTTAAAAATGAGCATTCTGATCTGTCAATCCTGCGGTAGCCCCATGCGGCCAAGCAATGTGATTTGTAGCTGTATCATGGAGAGAAATGTTTCAGCTGCAATTTTAGGACTCGGGGGCTCTGTCCCTGAGCTTTGAAAAACAAAAATAAAAACACATACAGGCAAGGACAGAGGTATCCTGACTTCCTAACTACAGGGCCAGAAGAACAATCTTAGAGCCAAAAATCACCACTCACACACTGACAGGCAGGGTTTTTTGTGCTGTCTGCTCCCTCAGCCAAACCATGGGAATTGAAGATTTGTACTGTTAGAATCCTTGGTAAACACTCTTCAGAGAGAGAGCATTTTGCTTCACCAATGTAATTTTGTATACTATGTAATTTTACAACTGTGTACCTGATAGTTTTCTTGTGGGAAAGCTTAAGCTCACTATAGGAGGCCTTAGTCAGTTATGGTGACAACCCAATTATAATAGCTAGAGGCCAGAGTGGTTCACTAGGAAAAAATGTTTCCAATGCCATACGTCTGATCAGTTTATTATGAAAAGTTATGGTAAACACAATTGCTCTGATACATTGATAGAGAAAAGCATATGTTAAAGTCCAGAGGAATTTAAGGGAGGAGTGTTATTTCTCTGTACTAAAGCCTAACCATGGAAGATTAAATGTTGCAGATTATCTTTGCAGGGAAGGCAAACCCTAGGGAAGAAATTCACACTGCAATAATTCTTGCTAGAATCTCTTCTTAGCTGTCTGCTCAAATTTAGTATTAAAAAAATAATTTAAGAATGCATACATTAATTAATAAATATAAATATAGATCTATATAGATACATTGAGAGTCTTTCGGTCCTCTCTGTTCTACCAAAGGTCTGTATGAGTGACATTTACACTCTGTTTCCTTCCATAACAACCTGAAAATGAGCGCACTTCAGATTCAGAGTTGGTTGGATCGTCCACTAGCTTTTCATTTTCTCCTTTTATAGTTCCCCTTTGTAGGAAGTTGGCTCTGTATGCACTATTTCAAAGTAAGGAATAGTATGCACAGAGTCCAAGGGTTCCCCTTAGAGGTAAGATAGTGGCAAAAAGAGATAATACTAATGCTCTATTTTGTGGTAGTGTGGTCGAGCAGTAGGCTTATCAAAGGAGTAGTGTTAAGCATTTGTTGTACATACACACAGGCAATAAATGAGGAACACACACTCAGAGACAATTCCAGGCCAATAGGTTTTTGTATAGAAAAATATATTTTCTTAGTTTAATTTAAGAACCACAGGTTCAAATTCTACATGTAATACTTTGCATGAAAGGTATTGCAGGTAAGTACTTTAGGAACTTTGAATAATCACAATAGCATATATACTTTTCAAGTAAAACACATATAGCTATTTTAAAACTAGACAGTGCAATTTTCACAGTTCCTAGGGGAGGTAAGTAATTGTTAGTTCTTGCAGGTAAGTAAACCACCTACGGGGTTCAAGTTTGGGTCCAAGGTAGCCCACCGTTGGGGGTTCAGAGCAACCCCAAAGTTACCACACCAGCAGCTCAGGGCCGGTCAGGTGCAGAGTTGAAAGTGGTGCCCAAAATACATAGGCTTCAATGGAGAAGGGGGTGCCCCGGTTCCAGTCTGCCAGCAGGTAAGTACCCGCGTCTTCGGAGGGCAGCCCAGGGGGGTTTTGTAGGGCACCGGGGGGGACACAAGTTAGCACAGAAAGTACACCCTCAGCAGCACGGGGCCGGGTGCAGTGTGCAAACACACGTTAGGTTTTCAATTGGAATCAATGGGAGACCAAGGGGTCTCTTAAGCGATGCAGGCAGGCAAGGGGGGCTCCTCGGGGTAGCCACCACCTGAGCAAGGGAGAGGGCCTCCTGGGGGTCACTCCTGCACTGGAGTTCCGATCTTTCAGGTCCTGGGGGCTGCGGGTACAGGGTCTTTTCCAGGCGTTGTGATCTGGGAGTCAGGCAGTCGCGGTCAGGGGGAGCCTCGGGATTCCCTCTGCAGGTGTCGCTGTGGGGGCTCAGGGGGGGCAACTCTGGCTACTCACGGTCTCGTAGTCGCCGGGGAGTCCTCCCTGAAGTGTTTGTTCTCCACAAGTCGAGCCGGGGGCGTCGAGTGCAGAGTTGCAAGTCTCACGCTTCTGGCGGGAACCGCGGTTGTCTTGAAGTTGCTTCTTTGGAAACAAAGTTGCAGGCTTTGGTGAACAGGGCCGCTGTTCTCTGGAGTTTCTTGGTCCTTCTAGAGCAGGGCAGTACTCTGAGGATTCAGAGGTCGCTGGTCCTGGGGAAAGCGTCGCTGGAGCAGTTTCTTCAGAAGGGGGGGAGACAGGCCGGTAGAGCTGGGGCCAAAGAAGTTGGTGTCTCCGTCTTCTCTGCAGGGTTTTTCAGCTCAGCAGTCCTCTTCTTCTTAGGTTGCAGGAATCTGAGTTCCTAGGTTCAGGGGAGCCCCTAAATACAGAATTTAGGGGGGTGTTTAGGTCAGGGAGGGCAGTAGCCAATGGCTACTAGCCCTGAGGGTGGCTACACCCTCTTTGTGCCTCCTCCCAAGGGCAGGGGGTCACATTCCTATCCCTATTGGGGGGATCCTCCATCTGTAAGATGGAGTATTCCTAAAAGTCAGAGTCACTTCAGCTCAGGTTGCCTTAGGGGCTGTCCTGACTGGTCAGTGACTCCTCCTTGTTTTTCTCATTATCTCCTCCGGCCTTGCTGCCAAAAGTGGGGCCATGGCCGGAGGGGGCGGGCAACTCCACTAGCTGGAATGCCCTGTGGTGCTGTAACAAAGGGGGTGAGCCTTTGAGGCTCACCGCCAGGTGTTACAGCTCCTGCAAGGGGGAGGTGATAAGCATCTCCACCCAGTGCAGGCTTTGTTACTAGCCACAGAGTGACAAAGGCACTCTCCCCATGTGGCCAGCAACATGTCTCGAGTGTGGCAAGCTGCTAAAACCAGTCAGCCTACACGGTAGTTGGTTAAGGTTTCAGGGGGCACCTCTAAGGTGCCCTGTGGGGTGTATTGTACAATAAAATGTACACTGGCATCAGTGTGCATTTATTGTGCTGAGAAGTTTGATACCAAACTTCCCAGTTTTCAGTGTAGCCATTATGGTGCTGTGGAGTTCGTGTTTGACAGACTCCCAGACCATATACTCTTATGGCTACCCTGCACTTACAATGTCTAAGGTTTTGCTTAGACACTGTAGGGGCACAGTGCTCATGCACTGGTGCCCTCACCTATGGTATAGTGCACCCTGCCTTAGGGCTGTAAGGCCTGCTAGAGGGGTGACTTATCTATACTGCATAGGCAGTGTGAGGTTGGCATGGCACCCTGAGGGGAGTGCCATGTCGACTTACTCGTTTTGTCCCCACCAGCACACACAAGCTGGCAAGCAGTGTGTCTGTGCTGAGTGAGGGGTTCCCAGGGTGGCATAAGATATGCTGCAGCCCTTAGAGACCTTCCCTAGCATCAGGGCCCTTGGTACCAGGGTTACCAGTTACAAGGGACTTACCTGGATGCCAGGGTGTGCCAATTGTGAAAAAAAAGTACAGGTTAGGGAAAGAACACTGGTGCTGGGGCCTGGTTAGCAGGCCTCAGCACACTTTCAAATCAAAACATAGCATCAGCAAAGGCAAAAAGTCAGGGGGTAACCATGCCAAGGAGGCATTTCCTTACACCCTTCATTACTTTACTTGGCATTTTTTATTGTAATGTTTCTTAAACCAATACTATAGCTCTCCAGGCTGTGCTAACAGGTCACTTGTTTACTACTCATTTCATCTGCCGTGCACTGCATCTGTTAGCGTGTCTGACCTTAATAGGTAAACTTACAAGGGGACGTGAATAGGTCGATGAACATTTTGACTTAAAATTAAGATGTTCCCACCTTAACTCCAGTAAATGCAGATCAATAATCAATTATTGGTCAATATCATTAATGAACAATGACAATCAATAGCATTAATAATTAAGGGAATCAGTAATTGCCAGACACCATGACCTTTCAGTCATGAATAACAACACCTTTAGTAAAAGTTAGAATATTTATTTCCCCGTATTAACAATGCTAATGTCCAAGTAAATTATTCTCAAAATCAAATGATACACATACAGAAACAACACTGGCTGTTCAAAGTACCGAAAGAAAGGCAATCTAACCACAGGTTGTACTATTATACGTTCTAAGGTTACAGTGCACATCAAGAACAAGAACAATTGCGCAAACGATATCACATACATTTAGATTCAGCAAAGAAAAGACATCAAACGTTATTCCCTATAGCAGACTTTCATTAGTGAGAATCCTTAACTAACACCAGATTAGCATCAGCATGTTGGGCCTCATGCAAAACAATTTAACGAACACAAATTTCGAAAACATCTAGCTATGGCTCTATCAAAACAGTGCGGTTGGTACCTAGAAAGAAAATGCAAACATACATTGCATGTCACATTTAGAAATTCATACACCTCTCCTCAATTTGGATTGTCAAGCTAGGATAGTCTTCGTCAGCAGGACATCAGTTCAGTCAGCAAGGCATCAGTATTCAGCATCAATGTTCAGAAAACCAGAGTCTTTAAGCATTAAGTTAAGCACGTCTCTCATCAAGACGCACAAGAAAGTAACAAACTTTCGGCCAGCAAGAAATTGAGCAAAGGTCTCTCTTCCCTTTTTACAGTCCGGCTAAGTTAGATTTCCTAAAACTACTTCCCAAGTCCCTATTGGTCAAGGGATCGCATGTTCACATTTTGTCCAATAAAACTAAAATTTTAAATCTGCGAATTCTACCACTGCTCCATTCACATGTCGCTGATTGGCTTCTCTTGCAATGTCCTCATCACCCGGCTCGTCAGGTAACAATATTGTTGCAGCTTATACTCCAGTCAGTACCTTCATTGTTCTCCTCCTGCGAAAGTCAGTCTTACACATATTACACTCATAGGCCCTAATTCTGAATACGGCGGGTGGCCGGCGCCGCCTGCCGGGCGGGAACCGCCACTTGGCCGCTCCGCGGTCAAAAGACCGCAGAGGCCATTCTGGCTTTCTCGCTGGGCCGGTGGGCGACCGCCAAAAGGGCGCCCGCCGCCCCAGCGGGAAAGACCCTGCAACAAGGAAGGCGGCTCCGAACGGAGCCGGCGGAGTTGCAGGGGTGCGACGTGTGCAGTGGCACCCGTCGCGATTTTCACTGTCTGCAAAGCAGACAGTGAAAATCTGTATGGGGACCTGTTAGGGGGCCCCTGCACTGCCCATGCCAGTGGCATGGGCAGTGCAGGTGCCCCCAGGGGCCCCACGACACCCGTTCCCGCCATCCTGTTTCTGGCGGTGAAAACCGCCAGAAACAGGCTGGCGGGAAGGGGGTCAGAATCCCCATGGCGGCGCTGCAAGCAGCGCCGCCATGGAGGATTCCCTGGGCCAGGGGAAAACCGGCGGGAAACCGGCGGAAATCCGCCGGTTCCCCTTTTCTGACCGCGGCTTTACCACCGCGGTCAGAATAGCCCAGGAAGCACTGCCAGCCTGTTGGCGGTGCTTCCGCTGCCCTCCGCCCTGGCGGTCAGAGACCGCCAGGGTTGGAATGAGGGCCATAATGTTAAATTTAGCAAGAACAGCATCTTCTAGCAATCAGTTCTCATGAGAAAGACTTTTATCTATGAGCACATTCAGACAGTACAGTGGAAAATCACAGTTTATTCTCTGAACAGCCATTTTATTAAACGTTAAGAAGTACAGCTTGACATGAGGCCGTGCAACTAGGCCAACACCTCCACTAAGTTAAGGCCTACAATTAATAAAGCTAATACATAATGCATAACCCTTAATATGACATGTTACTACATTAATCTAACATATACTCAGCATTTCATATTAATAAACCATTAATAAGTATACTTCATGAACATTGGAGGCCACTCATCGTGATCACATTTTCAAATACGTGCATTATTTTTCTAGGTCACTACATTTTCTACACAAATCCATTACTCATAGTACAAGAACACTTGTTAATCATTTTTATTAAAACCCCTGCGCTAGCACATCCTGCATTGCCACTTCTTCTAAACCATGAAAACATTATGGAATTCTGCTGCCCATAAAGTATCTATGTTTTACCATTCCAAGACAAGTTTGTTAAAGTGTGCCAGCAAAGCTGTAACCTTATAACAAAGACAGACTAGACTATTTACAATACCTCTGAAAGACAGACACCCATTGCAATGCTTAGTTTCGCTAATGCAAACATATGTCCACAGTGTTTAGATGACAGCATGTGTTCTTTTTTCTATGTGTATTTTTCATTTATATTGCTTGTGTTTTTGAGTTTGTGTGTGTGTTTTATTATGGGTTTGTCAGAGTGTGAGTGCAAGAATATGTCAGTGGATGGATGAATGAATGCAAGAGCGCAAACATGAGTGACAGAGCGCATGCATGATGACTTGGCGCGTGCCTAACCCTATCAATGACACAAAAGGCACTTTCAATCACAAGCCAGACTTATAGGCATCGCTACTGCTTGGTATACTTGTAGTGACCTCAGTAGAATTCTTCTTCACAGGCTGAATTTATGGTTTTATTTTTGTAACAGCGCATTACTGTTTTGCGACTTTGAGTAGTGACATATATATCGACCTTTGTTTTTACCCTAAATGATAGTCACTGGATGACGTATCTTTGTTTAGTATTATTGTCTCTGGCAAATATTAATCGTTCGTAGAATGTAGGCAGCATGTTTTTAGAATGTTAAAATACTAACAAAAAATACCGTTTGAGAAGTTTAAGCATAGGATCTCAGAATCAATTTCTCAACAACTGTAGTAGCAAGACAGAAACTATGTACAGGAGTTATTGATTGAATCATTAGCATTACAAGAACACATATTGATGCGTCTTGCTACCTCCCACTCATGCACCAGGCTTTGATTAAAATACAGATTAGCCAATAATGGTGTTTCTGATATTGATGAAAGAGCAGCTAATGATAAGCAGTTATATTTTTTACATTGCAAGTTCGCAGATATTTCTTGCTTGGAGGCCCTGTTTGGCTTTTATTGCAAATACTAAAGCGTGCACTGTCAATTCAACATAACAGACGAGTATACATTATTTTAAGGTGACTTCTCAGTGCATTGATGCATTGGAGCTAATGAATGCCTGAGTGAAGTTAATCACCACAGTTTATCATGTAATTACCTAGTTTCCCAGCACACGCTCATAATCGGGGGTATTTACTGCACCCGGTATCAGGGTTTTGAGTCGGCAGGGACTTTAAAACACGTTTTTTTCGGACTCAGTATTCATTTTTTTTAACTTAAGTGGCTAAAAGACGGGTCCATTTCTGAATAATCACTTCAAAAACTATGCAATCCCTGTTTATGTTTCACTTTTCCTTCATCTTGCGAATTTCGATTGTTTTCAACATGTGCTTCAGTAGATGTTTTTGGTGTATGGGTGTTATAACAAGCCACAATTAAGAGTTCTGAATTAAAGGCCGAATGCAGCACAAGATTCTCACAGTGCCTGACAGTGGGTATAGAGGTGTGGAGACGACATGCAGACCCAATCCGTATCCTCTCTTTAGAACTCAGAGTAAGAGCCACATATAAGCCAACAATAATTCCCAGAAAGAGTGAGATATGCAAGATATGTAGAGGGAGGATTTTAGAAGGATGTGGGAAGAAGAGGGAATAAATCTCTAAAGGACTGAGAGACTGAAGATGTAAGTAGTGTAAAGGGGAAAACTGGAGTATCTGAGACACTCCAAAGGCCACTCTCTTTTTCCGCAGTGTTAGAAAAGGGGTCTTTGGTTGGCAGTCAGGTTACCCCTTGTCCAAGCAAGGACCCTCACTCTAGTCAGGGTAAAAGAGAATCACCCTCAGCTAATGCCTGCTTACCCCCTTGGTAGCTTGGTACGAGCAGTAGGCTTATCTCCAGAGTGCTAGGTGTAAAGTATTTGTACCAACACACACAGTAACTTAATGAAAACACTACAAAATTACACTACACCAGTTTAGAAAAATAGAAAATATTTATCTGAACAAAACAAGACCAAAATGACAAAAATCCACAATACACAAGTCAAGTTATCAATAAAAAGCAAAAAGAGTCTTTATGTAGTTTAAAACACACACTAACAATGTTAGCGTGAAAATGTACCTTGGATGCATCAAAAATCACCCCGCACGGGCGAGTGTGCATCAAAAAGGGATTGCGATGCGTCAGTTCCACTCACGAGTGGAACCTTGCGTTTTTTCTCCTTTTCGTCGGGTCAGGCACGTCGTTCCTTCTCTCTGCAGGAGAGCGATGCGTCGATCCGGTCAGCACTTTCGGGCCCGGTCAGGACTTGCGTTGTTTTTACATGCCCAGTGGTACTTGCATTCGAATTCCAGCTGCACGATGATGCAAAAACCACGCAGCTCGGGTTTCGATCTCTGAGTCTCCATTAGCGATGATGCGCATCGTTTCTCCTGCTCCCTGCATCGGTTTTTCAGTCGCATTTCCGGCGAGTGTCGATTTTCAGCCACGGAACCGGCAGCGCGTCTTTTCTTCAGCCATAGATCGGAGTTGCATCAATCTTTTCTCCGCACAACGCTCTGTGCATGGATTTCCTTTTCTTTAGGCCACCAGCTTCTCCTTTAGGGTTCCAGGAACTGGATGGGCACCACAGGGCAGAGGAGGAGTCTCTCTAGAGACTCGAGGTGCTGGCAGAGAGAAGTCTTTGCTGTCCCTGAGACTTCAAACAACAGGAGGCAAGCTCTAAATCAAGCCCTTGGAGAGTTCTTCTCAAGATGGAAGGCACACAAAGTCCAGTCTTTGCCCTCTTACTCTGGCAGAAGCAGCAACTGGAAGATAGTTCCACAAAGCACAGGCAGGGCAGCTCTCTTCCTCAGCTCTTCAGCTCTTCTCTAGGCAGAGGTTCCTCTTGTTTCCAGAAGTGTTTCTAAAGTCTGTGGTTTTGGGTGCCCTTCTTATATCCAATTTCTCCTTTGAAGTAGGCCTACTTCAAAGCAAAGTCTCTTTTGAATGTGAAACCCTGCCTTGCCTCCTGGACCTATCAGCAGCCTTTGACACAGTCTGCCACCGCACCCTATCAGCACGCCTCTATGACGCCGGTATCCAAGAGAAGGCCCTGGCCTGGACCACATCCTTCCTCTCCGGCAGAACTCAGAGCGTCCGCCTCCCACCCTTCCGCTCCAAAACCACAGAGATCATCTGCGGCGTCCCACAGGGATCCTCCCTCAGCACTACACTGTTCAATATCTATATGGCCCCCCTCGCCCATGTCGCACGACAACACAACCTCAACATCATCTCCTACGCCGACGACACCCAGCTGATCATATCCCTCACCGAAGACCCCCACACCGCCAAAGCTAACCTCCACTGAGGAATGAAGGCCGTAGCCGACTGGATGAAGGACAGCAGACTGTAGCTGAACTCAGACAAGACGGAGGTCCTCATTCTCGGACCCACCCCATCAGCCTGGGACGACTCTTGGTGGCCCACGTCACTAGGCACAGCCAAGGAACCCACGGACCACGCACGCAACCTGGGGGTCATCCTCAACTCCACACTCTCCATGACCAGGCAAGTCAACGCCGTCTCCGCGTCCTGCTTCAACACCCTCCGTATGCTCCGCAGGATCTTCAAATGGATCCCCCTCGACAAGAGAAAAACCATTACCCAGGCCCTCATCACCAACAGACTCGACTACAGGAACGCCCTCTGCTCAGGAACTACAAACAAGCTCCTGAGACGACTCCAATGCATCCAGAACGCCTCGGCCCGACTCATCCTCGATGTCCCCCGCCGCAGCCACATCACACTCCACCTGAGAGGCCTGCACTGGCTCCCCGTCAACAAAAGGATCACCTTCAAGCTCCTGATCCACGCACACAAAGCACTGCACAACACCGGACCCACCTACCTCAACAACCGACTCAGCTTCCACACCCTCACCCGAAGCCTCCGCTCAGCCAACCTCGCCCTCGCCACAGTCCCCCGCATCCGAAAAACCACTGCCGCCGGCAGATCCTTCTACTACCTTGCCGCCAAGACCTGGAACACTCTCCCCACCATCCTACGACAGACCCAGGACCTGCTGGCCTTCCGAAGACTCCTCAAGACCTGGCTCTTCGACCAGTAGCACCCCTCCTCCCCAGCACCTTGAGACCCTCGCGGGTATGTAGCTTTACAAATGCAGTGATTGATTGATTGATTGATTGATTGCCCAGGCCAGGCCCCAGACACTCACCAGGGGGTTGGAAACTGCATTGTGTGGAAGGCAGGCACAGCCCTTTCAGGTGTGAGGGACCACTCCTTCCCTCCCTCCTAGCACAGATGGCTCATCAGGATATGCAGGCTACACCCCAGCTCCCTTTGTATCACTGTCTAGTGTGAGGTGCAACCAGCCCAACTGTCAAACTGACCCAGACAGGGAATCCACAAACAGGCAGACTCACAGAAATGGTATAAGCAAGAAAATGTCAATTTTCTAAAAGTGGCATTTTCAAACACACAATCTTAAAATCAACTTTATTAAAAGATGTATTTTTAAATTGTGAGCTCAGAGACACCAAATTCCACAGGCCCATCCGCTCCCAAAGGGAATCTACACTTTAATCAGATTTAAAGGTATCCCCCATGTTAACCTATGAGAGGGAACAGTCCTTGCAACAGTGAAAAACTAATTTAGCAATATTTCACTGTCAGGACATACAGTATAAAGCACATTACTACATGTCCTACCTTAACCATAAACTGCACCCTGCCCTTGGGGCTACCTAGGGCCTACCTTAGGGGTGCCTTACATGTAGGAAAAGGGAGGGATTAGGCCTGGCAAGTGGGTACAATTGTCAAGTCGAAGTTACAGTTAAAACTGCACACACAAACACTGCAGTGGCAGGTCTGAGACATGATTACAGAGCTACTTATGTGAGTGGCACAACCAGTGCTGCAGGCCCACTAGTAGTATTTGATTTACAGGCCCTGGCACCTCTAGTGCTCTTTGCTAGAGACTTACTAGTAAATCAAATATGCCAATCATGGATAAGCCAATTAGATACACATTATGGAAAGGAGCACTTGCACTTTAGCACTGGTTTGCAGTGGTAAAGTGCCCAGAGTAACAAAAACAGTAAAATCAGAGTCCTGCACACATCAACAACCTGGGGAACAGAGGCAAAGTTAAGGGAGACCACGCCAAGGATGAAAAGTCTAACACGCAGTAATGTTTAATTCACAGACTATTTTTTAAAGGATTAAAACAGAATCATTCTTGGTATTCATTTTCCTACTACAGCTAACAAGTATTGTCAAAGCCAATAGATCTGGCTTGGATTTTGGTATATGAATTTGTTGTTTTTTTATGTCACGATGCAATAAGAAAAAACTCATTCAGAGGCATCCAAAATACAGGTCAGATGGCACGCTGTGTGAAGCATAGGGGTTTGGTTTACTTGTTGTAAGCAGCATCCCTAATTAAATAGGCCACACGTCTTAGGATTCGTAGTTGGACTTTCATAACCCTTTTAGAGGCTCCTTACTTGTTTCATCCAGGTTAAACCTCTGCCATGTTTAAACCTCAGGACCTTAAACATTTGTACAAGCACTACACATTATTCACTCAGAGATGTTTTATAAGTTGCAACTTAGTTAATGTTTTCATAAATGTATTTTTGTAGTTAAATTTTCACAATTATTACATTATCATGATAACACTTGCAAATGTGTTCATTACACAGTATTTAGACTATGGTGCAGACCTATATTTAGGGTCCTATTCACAAAATTAATTTTGAGGTACTTTTAGTTGTACTACAATATTACTACCAAAGTGCTACAAAATGGTATTCTCACGTCTACAAGCAAAAATCTCCACCTCTGTCTCTACTATCTTTTCCATGGAGAGTTCCGCACACATGTAAGTTCACCACTTTGCAATAAATGTGGGATGGATGGACGAGTGGTATGGGTAGTGCTTACTACAAAATAAGTGGAATTTAGAAAGGAGTAAGGGGGTGTTAATGGAAGGTTAGGGTGGAGTTAAAGGAGGGCTGTCCATCCACCCACAAAAGAGTAGGTCCAATGCTATTTACAAACTGCACTTCTAAAGGCAGTACAGCCTAAAAGAGACCCAAAACAGTAGTACATTTTTTCAATTCAGAGACAGAGTAGTCCAGCATCACACATGGCAAGCTATTTGTACTGGCAACACCCTCTCATAGAAAATAATGATGGTAGGGACTTAAAATAAATCACATTAGACAGAATGTTAAATTACATTTATTAACTAAAATAATACAAAATATGGCTAAAATATAATTTAACGTAAAATAATCAAAAACTAATACATATTTATTATTTAGGTATTACATATTTTAATAACTTTCTTGAATTTAAAAATGAATGTAGCATTAAATTGTAGTAAAATATATTTAAATTATTTCAATTAATTCTATGCACCAGAATGTGTTCTAAAGATGGTGTATTGGCATGCCCATCTAGCATTGAACCAGCTAGGGGATGGATGGGTGGTGACACCTAGGCCCTCCCTAACTAGTTCTGTGGGTAGCTTTTTTCAAACTGGTTTGGTGCCAGTCTGATTATGAGGGCATTGGCCGAGCCTTTCAAGGCATCATCTAACATTTACTTGTGACAGAGCAAGCCCCAATAAAGTTAATTTAGTGCCTGGGCCCGCTCAAACTTGTCTTTCTGCCAGCAGAAGAAGCCACCTCTCCACTCTTAGGCCATTGTCCCTCCTCTTGTGTGCCTCATCCGGGCCAAGTACAGGCTAGATGATTGCTTGAGAACTAGTGCAACTTAACCACCAGCTTCTTAAGGCAAGGTAAAGGTAGCTCACTAAAAATAATGTTTCCTGTATATTTTAATAAAATCCCAACTCCACCATTAGATTGGATTTTAAATAAGTGTACATTCACAGCCCCGTGAACTAGTAATAACAATCAAATAATAATAAAAGGTAAGATAGAAGTTATGCATAAATCAAAAAAATTTGAAACTAGATAGTATACTTTATTTAAATTGCCACAAACCAACCAATTGTGGCGATTGAAATATCCTAAACCTCTAATCCACTAAACGTCACAGCTCTTTGAAATTTGCAAAGGTTTCAAATTAATCTCATAAAGTGTGTGCCGCTTTGCATGCTCCTAGGCATTGTACAGTTTTAAAAAACATTTCTTGGTTTGCATTTTGCTTCCGAAGGCTTCACTCAGACAATTGTGTCCACTTATGGAGACCACGGTTAGAGCTTTGTGCCGAGGTCTAGAAACTACAGCGGCATAATTATTTCTGGACCTAGAACTAGAGACGAATATCATACAATTCGATGTCACAAGCTGCTGAGTGAAAGAATTTTATTTATTCCATTAGTGGAAAGATTCATTTTTTACACTGCGGTAGATGTATTATTCACGTCCAGGAATGCAAGAACAAGACAAATAATTTATATTTATTGCTGACTAGTGGTAATGCTACCTTGCTGTAAATAACTTTAATGTTTTTGAGCTCTGGCTTAGCTTGCTCCCTAAAGTATGCATTTGGTATCTGATTTTAATTGAATATGTGTTCCCCAAGAAAAGCACGGGTGGCTGAATACTTTTGGACTTGAGAGAGTGCAGTTTAAACATTACCTATTTTAGATGTGAAATGCTTATATTAACAACGCTGCATTAATAACATTATTCATTGAAACGTATTTTAAACGTGGAAAATTATTACATGCATAAACTAATGTCAACTATAAGAAATAATTGCTTATATTATGATTAATTGAATATGTTAACACGTACGATGATTGCATTTATAAGAATTCATAAGCCTTAAGTTAGCGTGAGTCGAAAAAAAACTAGCTGTGTAGCTCTCATATTAAAGCATATCTTTCTGTTTCTCCAGTGTGCTGACTTGCAAA
The DNA here is from genome assembly GCF_031143425.1 of Pleurodeles waltl. Classification (NCBI taxonomy): domain Eukaryota; kingdom Metazoa; phylum Chordata; class Amphibia; order Caudata; family Salamandridae; genus Pleurodeles; species Pleurodeles waltl. The sequence goes on from NC_090446.1 coordinate 685,259,826, forward strand.
AGGCCATGACCCAGCATTTGTTCTTTTCCCCGCTTATTGTATCATTGACAGTTATATTCTCATCCGCATGCTAGTTGCGTTAGGATAAAGTTGTACACTTTGCAACAAAATATGGACACTTTTCAAGGACACTGAACCACGGTAAAGAGAACTCTTGACCCGAAGAAAGTGCCAGAAAATGAAGTAACCCCGGATGTGCCACCTACGAAAGACGTCAATTATGAAGACCAATCAAAAAGTTGTGAATTATCGTAAATGACAAATGCATTACTTAATGTATAATTTGATAGGTTACAGATAGTGGGGTGTAGTGACTATCCAATAGAATTTTGGGTGAATATATTATGAAAAAGGGATAAAACCCATGACACAAGAGACTCGAGAGCATTAGGTAGGGAATGATATCGATTGCATCCAGAAACTCTGTCACTTTGTTTGGTGACTTGAGACTTAATAAAACCATCCTCACCCTTAGATGCCCCATTACACTTTCCTCCTTATGAGGAAAGTGTCCCCTGCCTTTAGACTAGATAGATTGACGGCGATCTAACTGATGTCCTGAAGACGAAGACTGATCCTGTATGCTGATCTATTTCGAGGAGGGTAATTATGTTGTTGCTATTGAAATTCATTTATTTGCCTTTTCTTTCTAGGTACCAACTGCTGTGAATTTTTAATTAGAGACCTTAGTCAGATATTTTCCAAATTGATGTTCTAAATTGTTTTGCATGAAGTCCAAACATGCTGATGCTAATTGTGGTTAGATGAGGCATTTCATCTTGACCGACGTAACTGACGTTACTGACGTAACTGACGTGGTGCTATGCTGAACTAAACATATATGAGGTGTTACGCATTTAGATATGTTTTTTCTTCATATTACTATCTTATGTTTGTGATCTTTGGATTATTACCACCTTGTGATTATGCTTTTTACTTCTGGGTTTTGAGATTAATACATTTGCTATTAGATTGTAATCAATAGGGAATCAAATTCACAAAACTTCAATAAGGTGTGATTATTCATGACTGAAAGGTCATGGTTGCGCCGAAGGTTTAACTAATGTCTAAAGTGAAATATGTTGTGGTGATATATGTTGACAATATTATTGATATATTGCTTGATATATTGATCAGTTATCTCGTCTTACGGTGTCTCACCACTGGGTCCAAAGATTCATCGGCCTAAAACGAGTCCTGATGTGTATAAATTAACATAGAAGGACGCGTTAACAGTTCTGGTAGCACAGCGACGGTTTGGCCCTTGGGGGCCCTAGGACGGAGTTTCATTGTTTAATTTGTTTTTCTGTGATAATGCAATTTGGAGATATGATGGGTTTCTAAGTTCGCCATGACTTTCCCGGGATCTCGGAACCTGCCTAAATGAGTTGGGAATGTTCTTGGCGCCATGGTGTGTGTGGTTAGGGTCTTTGCGCTTACCTAAGCTTATGCATTTTTGCAGGTGGTTGTGAAAATTTTGTGCGTATTTAGGCCAAATTAAGTGTTATTTAGCAGGAGTGGGTGTACTCCACAGTATGAGAGTAGGGAAGTTGGCGTACTTCATGTGAATGTAGCGCTTGTTGCTCAAACATTATCCACGTGGTTGGTTGTCATGTACGGACCAGTTGAGGTCTAAGACTCCGGAGTATGATGATAAATGTGGTTTATGTTGTAATCTGTGCGGTTTAGTAGGTCAATCGGGCGTGGTTGACAAGTCGAGTTTGAGTTATGATGCATGTATGAAACCTTCGATGGAGATTTGACAAATTCTAAAGTGCACTAGAAGGAGTCATTGACAAGTCGAGAGTAGAATTTGCAGGTCGAATTCTGCTTGCGTATGCGGGAACTGAGAAGGAGAGAGTAGCGGCCGAGGCTTCAAGTGAAATCTCTGTAAAGTTCTGAAGCGAATGTGTTACCTTTCCTGTAGTAAACCGACAGATTTATGTTGTAATTTTAAGGTGCTCGCAATAATTTGCATTAGTTTGTGTGAGTTGTAGGGATCAGTGAGGAGCGGACAAGCCGCAAGACTTTGTCAGCTACAGTGTGTGTGAGTGTGACGTCAGTGGTGCCGTGCTGAGATAGGTCAGATGCCGAGAGGGGTCGCGCACGGATTGGCTGCCGTCCGTGAGAGGCAATAGGTTGAGAAAGGGCAGGTGAAGAGTGTCCTGGGAACTAAGCCATTTCTGATTAAATACGAAATAAGAGAATCGCAAAAATGAATTTTGTCAAGGCATTCAAGAGCGCTCTGAAGGGAGCTATATATATTGTAGCAACTGATGGGGAACCTACACCACCTGAGGGTACTCCGGCTTACATGGTGATGGAAGAGAAATGTGTTGCACCTTGTTTATGGATGAAACAGTGGCGCAAATTAACAGAAAAAGAAGGGTGTTTAGCGTTTCCAGAGCATGAGACGTTTAATCCAAAGGTACTAGAAAATCTGAGGTGGATGTTAAGTACACAGAAGCCACCTCCAAGACCGGCACAATACGAGGCTTTATCGATTTGGGACTTAATGGCTCTTAGACACAGACAAGAAAGGTTTCAGAGAAGGCTGAGAAGGGCAGAAAAATCATATGCAGAAGCTAGGTGGGACAACGAGAACAAAATGTGGAGAAGGGGAATCGTAGATGGGTTGAAGTTATTCCCAGCAATAACCCAGGGAGAAGAGACACAGGGAAAGAAAGCCTCCTGTAAAACCGACAAAGATTCAGGCAAAACTAAAGAAAATAAAAGGTCCTGGGAAGAGGAAGATGATTCAGAGGATGAGGAATTTATGGATAGATTGTTACATGATCGTCCGCCACCGTATGCGGTGAGCGACAGTGCTCCAAGCACTAGCCTGGATCCTGGGAACCAGACGCAGGAGAAGGGAGTTACTGATACGGTACAGACAGCGATACAGCTTTGATACAGAATAGTGTCAGTGTACCCAATGCACCAGACTTGCCGATACAGTTGCAGCCTCCACCGCAGATACAGAGAATCTACCCTGATGTTCCAGTGCTTGAGACTACTACGAACTTGATAGTGCCGCCAGACCCGATATACAGAAAGCCAAAGTTAATACAGATTGAATCGACACCGAAGCTAATGTCTCAACCACCACAGTTAATACCTGGGTATATCCCTGTAGCGGGACCACCGTTAGTACCCGTACCAGGTACACTGGAGCAGACCTATGGTGTTGCGGCTCCAAGAAGTCTGAGTTCAGGTCAGACACCTGCTGCTATATCGTTACCTATTACTGTTGGCCCCCCGGTGCCATTGTATGCACAAGATAAAACAGGGATGTGTGATCAGGGAGTTATGACTCAGGAAGCGATAAGAGGAGGGCCTATGAGAACTCCACAGATAATGGCCCCGGGAGAGCAAGTAAATGAACCACCGAGACCCTTGATGGACCTTAGTCCAGTAGGGGCACCTCTCGAAGTAATGCGTCAAGCAGGATTGGGAGTTTTAACTCCCCAAACCATGAGTACAAATACTTCACACTCTCCAATGATACATGCAGGGAACATTTCACTGCAGGGTTTTACAGTACAACAGTTAAATGAGTGGTTAGAGAAAACTTGTACCTTACAAAAGACTACAGTAACCACAGTTGAACCCGAGAAAGAAAAACAAGACAAATACTTGAATTTTGTACGACTAGGGGCAGAAGCTGGTGAGTTAGTGGAAGGAACAATGGGAGTAAATAGGTTAGAATCATACACAGAGGCAGAATTGAGATACTTATGTCCCAAGATTACCAAAGAGGTAGGCAAAGTACATCAGAGATTAGCGAATTTGGCAGACAAATTCAATATCGATATCGGAAATACTAAACATTTGAAAAGAAGTTATAGGTTAGATTTTGAATCCAAAGATTTTGAACACATGAGATCTGCAGGCATGAAGGCACATCTAAGAGAACTGTTGCAAAGTGCACAAATTTGGGGTGCATTAGAGAAATGGGAAGGCCGATGGGTGAAGAAAAGAGATAAGGGAAAGGGAGATAGTCAAGACCTCACCTAATCTGGATTCAGTAAAAATCTTACCTATGAGAGAGGCAGCTGGTGGTGTTTTAGTGCATGTGCCATGGACTAGAGGAGACATTTTATCCTTTACGAACGATTACCCTAGGCTAAGAGAGAAGCCGATCGAGTGGTATCAACAAACGGATAGGTTTGTGAAGCTTGCAAAGTGTCTCTCGGAAGACTTGAATACTTTGTTTGAGATCATTGTTCCGCCTGATTTGTGGCTCGAGTGCAAGAGAGGGGTAGATTGGCCAACAAAGGAGCCGGCAAGAGATAAGGTAACTGGAGCACCTTCAGAAGAGGTGATGAAATATTATCATAAAGTAATTGAGTTCTTGAAACAAAAAGTGTCGCCGAAGGTGACCGATTGGCAGAAAATCGACCGGACCTCTCAAGAGGTTAAGGAGTCAATACATGCTTATTATGAGAGATTATTGAAAGCGTTCAAACATTATAGTGGTACTGAGACTATCGAACCAAAGGACATGAATCACCTTGTGTTTAGATTCGTCGAAGGGTTGAGACCAGAGGTTAGCCAGATGATTAAGAATCATTTGATTTGTTGGCAAGCCAAACCGATTGATGAGGTGTTGCAGTATGCGAAATACTGTAGTGATGAGATTGAGTTGAAGCATAAAAAGTTAAAGGAGAAGGTGATGGTGATGCAGATAAGAGCTGCACAAGCTGGAATACAGGGAAATGGAGTTCAGCAAATGATACAGCAACAACCTCAAATGAATGGTGTGTTTCGGCACAGCCGAGAGGCAGAGGTCGAGGGTTTGTGAACCGTGGTTCAGACATGAATAGTATTGTTATTCAAAATGATGGTCAAGGAGTGAAAAAGATGTCACCATGTCACGCATGCGGGGTGTGGGGCATTGGAAACGGGATTGTCCGAATATGGTGTAGGATGGTGCAGTTCAGCAGAGCATTAATGTCGGTACATTACAAAATCCACGAGGTCCAAAAATGAGACATCAAAACCCGAATTTTCTGAATAATTTGGTACAAATGCAAGGGGTAGAGCCAATGCAGCAGATGCAAATGCCGCGTTTTCAGTCAGTACAAATGCAACCAGCACAGCAGCAGATTCCTATGGTGCCTAGACAGCAAATGCAATTACCAATGGCTCCAATGGGACAGCAACAGGTGATGCTTCCTCAGTAGGTCACAGGCCAGGTAACCAATCAAAATAACACTGTGCAACAATTCCCATTACGAGGTGAAAGTGGTATGAAGGAGGATTGGTCAGATGACCGTTCAGACATTGAAGAGTGCAGGCATGCAGCATCTTTAGAAGTGGATCAGAGAGGCCCATATGTAGAGGGAAAAGTAATGGGCTATAAGGTTTCATTTTTGGTCGACACAGGAGCTACACGCTCTACAGTTCGAAGTGCAGAAGTCCCGAGATTACCTCTCTCAGAGCGTACTATACGAGTGGTTAGTGTGGCAAACCATTACCTGACTAATCCGATTACTGATCCGGTGCAGGTTGAAATTGCCAATTTCCAAGGCCTGCATAGATTTGTTTCATGCGATTCAAGCCCAGTATCCTTACTAGGAAGGGACTTACTGTGTAAGACAAAATGTTCGATTGCCTGTTCCAACGATGGAATCGAGGTACAAACAAACAGTGACGATGAGGGAGACGAGAGGTAATTTGTAGAGGAAGAAGCAGAAACAAATGAAGACTGCCCTTTGATTACTTTATTCCCAATGCATACTTTGATCGACCTACCTGTTGATCTACAAGGGACCGTGACAGAGAAAGTGTGGGATTTGACTGGGAAAGAAGTAGGGTTGATAAAAGGAGTAGAACCAGTTAAGGTTCAGATAAAGCCAAATGCAGTGTTCCCACAAGTACCACAATACCACATGACCCAGGATGTTCTCATTGAGGTGTCACAGATAATTGCAGATTTTCTCAGACGGGGAGTCCTGAAAGAACTTTTGAGCAGTCCGTGCAACTCTCCCATAATGGGTTTAAAGAAGCCCTGTGGAAAAGTTCGAATTGTGCAGGATTTGAGAAAAATAAACGAAATTGTGATAAAATGCTGCCCTGTGGTACCTAACCCAGCGGTAATAATGTTCCAGGTTCCTTGTGATGCTGAATGGTTTACTGTGGTAGACCTATCACAAACATTCTTTTCGATACCTCTTCATGAAGACAGCCAATTTTTGTTCAGTTTCAAATTCCTGGATAAGGTGTACAGTTGGTGCAGAATTCCTCAGGGGTTTTCTGAGTCACCATCCATCTTCAATCAGATATTGAAAAAGGATTTGGAACCTCTTGTGCTGCCTTTTAATTCGACTCTTGTGCAGTACATTGATGATTTGCTAATTGCATCCAAAACCAGAGACAGTTGTAAATATGATACTATTGCATTATTGAATCATCTGGGAAAGAATGGACACAAGGTGTCACCCAGAAAGTTACAATACTGTCAAAAAGAAGTTAAATACTTGGGACATTTGATTGAGAAAGGGTCTCGAAGAATATCAAAGGAAAGAATAACTGCTGTTTTGCAGATGAATCCCCCAACAACAAAAAGAGATGTCAGGATGTTTTTGGGAATGGTGGGCTACTGTCGTCAGTGGATACCCAACTTCTCAATCATCTCAAAGCCTTTAATAAAATTGACAGGAAAAGAAGTCAAGGATGAGCTTTACACAATAACTTTGACAAAAGATGAGCTTGAATCATTTGTAGAATTAAAAGAATGCATGTGCAGGGCACCAGCATTGGGAATGCCTGACTATGAGAAACCTTTTTTGTTGTTTTGTCATGAACGTGATGCTTGTTCTTTGTCTGTTTTAACACAGGTCCACGGAGATGCAAATCGCCCTGTAGCATATTTTTCAACTACCTTGGACCCTGTCGCAGCAGCCTTACCGGGTTGTTTGCGGGCAGTTGCAGCAGTTGGTGAAAGCCTTTCACAATGTGAAGGCATAGTCATGGGATACCCTCTGACAGTAATGGTTCCACATTCAGTTGAAATCCTGTTGACACGAACTAAGACACAACACATGACAAATGCACAACTTACTAGATATGAGACAATTATACTGGGGTCACCAAATGTCACATTAAAGAGATGCACTGTGCTGAACCCGGCAACCTTACTTCCCAATGAAAATACTGAAATCAAAGATGGGGAAGAATTTGAGCTTGATTGTCTTGAGGTGACTGAACTTTGTACCAAACCTCGCCCAGACATATAGGATACCCAGTTGAAAGAAAACGATTGCATTATGTTTGTTGACGGGTCCTGTCTAAGAGATTCAACAGAAACATTGAGAGCCGGTTACGCTGTATTTACCATAACTGGCATTGTCGAAGCCTCCTGGCTCGAGAAAGTGTTTTCTGCACAAGTGGCAGAATTAATAGCTCTTACAAAGGCATGCCACGCAGCTGTAAATTTGAAAGTTACTTTCTATACTGACAGCAGATATGGATTTGGAATTGTGCATGATTTTGGCTAACTCTGGTCACAGAGGGGTTTCATGACCTCCTCTGGTTCTCCTGTGAAAAACGGTGAACAAATAAGAGATTTGTTACATGCAATTCAGTTACCTCTTGAAATTGCCGTGGTGAAGTGCAGTGCTCACACCAGATCGCAAGATTTTGTGTCTATGGGAAACAGCTATGCAGATCAAGTCACAAGATTTTGTGCATTAAACTGTATATCGTTTAAAGAGCAGTGGGAATTGTTACCACAAACTGAAAACGACACAAGTTTAAGTCTAGCATTACGAGTGGTTGATACCTTAGACGAACTGAAAACATTACAAAGTCGTGCTAGCAAAGAAGAAAAACGATCCTGGCAGAGAATGCAGTGTGTACAAAGGGCAGATGATCTATGGGTTTCAGAAGAGTGAAAACTGGTACTGCCAAATAGTCTTTTGTCACAGTTTGCCCGGTTATACCATGGGCAGGCCCATCTGGGAAGAGATGCCATGATCAGATCCTTTAAGATTGATTGGTTCAATCCAAAATTCAGACATGCCGCAGAAATCACTTGCCACAGGTGCGTCATCTGTCAACAGATGAATGCTGGAAAAGGAACTGTGGTAACTTTGAGCCACATTGGGAGAACTGGAGGTCCATTTAACAAAATGCAAATGGATTTTATCGAAATGCCTGTTTGTGGAGGATTGAAGTACGTGTTGGTGATTGTGTGTGTTTTCAGTCATTGGATTGAGGCATATCCCACATGTAGGAATGACAGTTTTACAGTTGCAAAACTACTACTCAGGGAGCTGATACCAAGATTCGGGTTTCCGGTTTCTATAGAATCAGATAGGGGGAGACACTTCGACAATGAGGTGATTAAACTTTTGTGTGCCGCACTCAACATTGAACAAAAGCTACATTGTAGCTATCGCCCTGAAGCATCAGGACTAGTTGAACAGATGAATGGTACCTTAAAATCAAGAATAGCAAAAATGTGTGCTGCAACAAACATGAAATGGTCAGATGCCTTACCTCTAGTACTGATGTCTATGAGAAACACCCCAGATAAGAAAACGGGACTGTCCCCCCATGAAATCCTCATGGGCAGAGCAATGAGATTACGAGCGGTACCCGCAAATGCACTAGTGAATATTACAGATGATATGGTGTTGGATTACTGCAAAGGCTTGGCTGACGTGATTCGCTCTTTCTCTCACCAGGTGGAAGCTAACACGTTGCCACCAATTGGCAAACCAGGTCACTCTCTGCAAGCTGGAGATTGGGTGGTTGTCAAGAAGCACGTGAGGAAATTGTGTCTTGAGCCACGTTGGAAGGGGCCGTATCAAGTAATATTGACGACCACCACTGCTGTAAAGTGTGCCGGGGTTCCCAACTGGATACATGCCAGTCACACGAAAAGGGTAACGTGTCCTGTAGAAGAGGAACTTGAAGTTTCCGGTACAGCAACTCCAGGAAGAGAAGTCACAGAGTCAGAGATCAGTCAAGAAGAAACTGAAACTACTGGAGAGCCCACTGAGAATAGTCTTGTCCCTCAAACTGTCAATGAGTTTGAGAGAGGTGACAGAGTGCCTATCTCAGTCGAGGCAGCAGGAGAACTAAGTCAAGGAGAGGTTCTCCCAGAAGTAGACGAATACGGGCTGGAGTCCGAACTCAACATAGAACTAGAAGACGAAAGAGAAGGAGAAACTTTAGATACAAATCAAAACGTGTCAGAGTCTCCTGAACCAGTTGCAGGTCCGTCAAGAGAAAACACCATATCACAAGAGGAGGGTGCTGTCCAACGTCCTGAAGGAAAACATCGAACCAAGACACATAGAGGCGATAATTGGCCAGACAAGTCACATCCTAAAATAAGAGAGGTATCGAATGAGACAATAATAGAAGAAAGTGATACTTCACAAGCAGATGATCTGAGTGAAGGAGAACAACAAGGTGAACGAAGGTTAAAAAGAAAAAGAATAGCAAACAGAAGATATACAGGTCCTGAATGGGAATATGCTACAACCTCTGAATGGCAACAAGAGTTCTTAGCATTCTGTTTTGATCGAGAAGTACCAGGCCAATATTACGGTACCTGAAGATATTCAGAGGAAAAAAACTTGACTAAGATTGAATTTGTGAAAGCTGAACAGAGAAAGAGACTTTAGAAACTTCTGGAAGTGACACTAAAACCGGATTTGACTTTAAAGAAACCTAATAATGACAAGCTGCTAACCTGAATTGACGAAAAGGGTCCTGGAGTGAGTGAAGACACTGTGATATACGCAAAGAGTTTTTTTTTCTTTTTTTTCTCAAGTTGATTGTTGATCTGCTATTCTGATTCTATACAAACATGGCTTACAGTAGCAAAGGAAGTACGGTGTGTGGTTGGTTAGGTCTTATAATAGGTGTTGTATGTGCAATAATGATTGTGGGAGTGATTGTGGGAATGCCATGGAGAGAGAAAGAAACTATTAATGCAACTTCGAAACCTGAAACTACTACTACTAAACTATCACCGTGGGAGAGATTTGAGCAAGATGCAAGACATATGCATGAGGGAACTAATGCAAAAGGGGAACTTTCTACTAATGCCTTCTATCGCTTACTTAACGAATATGTGAAAACTATGGATGCGAAAGATTGTTATGTATGTACTCAAATTCTTTTGTCTGTACAGGAGGGAGTTACCTATCATAGCCTCCCTCTTACTTATGGAATTAGTTGCAGCTTGCTATTAACAAGATTCTATAATCAAGAGCATGTGCAATACTTTTATTCAAACTTGGATGTTGTGTTTTCTTTTCTTTTGTGCCTGTGATTGAATTCCTAAATAAATTAGCTAAAGAGCATGATATAAAAATAGTTAGAGGATTCTTTGAACCAACACTTACATTTGGAACCACTTATGCACTTTACAACAATTTGACTTGCTTATTGTCTCCTGTAGAGAAAAGCTTTTTAGATCACACAGATGATAGACGCAAAGCATTGAAAGAAAGATTAGAAAAAGGATTAGAAAAACGTACATATGCAAATGATTATGCTTACACTGCAATCAAAACACAAGGCAAACTAGCTATAGATGCATTACATGTAGGTAGGCTCTGTATATATAGACCAAAATCTGATCAAGACAATTTGTTTGTGGGTACGAGTGAATGTAGGCATGTGTTTTTGTTTCAGAGTAAATGGACCTTTATGTTAAATGGACAAGATCCAGCGATCCCTGGAATCTATTATATTTGTGGACTAAATGCATATTACCGTCTCCCTAAGGGATGGTATGGGACATGTTATTTGGGAATAGTATTTCCAAAGATATACCAAATTGACTTCTTAAAACAAATACCTAAAATGTCTGAATTACAACATCCTAGACAAAAACGAGAATCAGTGGCGGCTGTCATTGGTGACATATTTGGAGCCATAATACCATCAGTGGGGGTTATCTTGAATTCTGTGAAAATTCAAAAGTTGTCTACTATAGTGGATAACATGTTGACAAATTTTACAGGAGCAATACTCCTAATGGATACTGAACTTGCTGCAGAAAGAGCTATGACTCTTCAAAATCGGCTTGCTTTAGACATTCTTTTAACAAAGAGTGGAGGTGTCTGCAAAATGCTTAATGAGCGTCATTGTTGCTCATTCATACCAGATAATAGTAAGAAAATTATAAGCATGCTTACTAACCTTACCAGAGATAGTATGGACTTGAAGGATCTGAAAGAACCTGGTGTTTGGGAGAAATTTGGGAAAGGAATTGCCCGAGTGGGAAGCTGGTTTACCAACATTTAGAATGGGGTACTTGCAAAAATTATGATGGGTCTATTAATTGTTTTAAATTGTTTATTAGGATTATGGGGGGCATGTAAAATCAATGACAAAGTAAAAAGAAATTGGACTAAAAGAACCCGACGAAATGAAGAAAGTGAAAGAGAGAAAATGTTCAATGAAATATGGGAAAGCTCACATAATGGGCCAGATGTTGAAATGCGTATTATGCGCAAGGTGAAAAATTAAGATCAAAAGGAAAAATTGTGTGATGACGAGCGTCATCAGAGGAGGGACTGAGAGAGCGCAGTTTAAACATTACCTATTTTAGATGTGAAATGCTTATATTAACAACGCTGCATTAATAACATTATTCATTGAAACATATTTTAAACGTGGAGAATTATTACATGCATAAACTAATGTCAACTATAAGAAATAATTGCTTATATTATGATTAATTGAATATGTTAACACGTACGATGATTGCATTTATTAGAATTCATAAGCCTTAATTTAGCGTGAGTCGAAAAAAAACTAGCTGTGTAGCTCTCATATTAAAGCATATCTTTCTGTTTCTCCAGTGTGCTGACTTGCAAAAAGCCATGACCCAGCATTTGTTCTTTTCCCCGCTTATTGTATCATTGACCATTATATTCTCATCCGCATGCTAGTTGCGTTAGGATAAAGTTGAACGCTTTGCAACAAAATATGGACACTTTTCAAGGACACTGAACCACGGTAAAGAGAACTCTTGACCCGAAGAACGTGCCAGAAAATGAAGTAACCCCGGATGTGCCACCTACGAAAGACGTCAATTATAAAGACCAATCAAAAAGTTGTGAATTATCGTTAATGACAAATGCATTACTTAATGTATAATTTGATAGGTTACAGATAGTGGGGTGTAGTGACTATCCAATAGAATTTTGGGGGAATGTATTATGAAAAAGGGATAAAAACCCATGACACAAGAAACTCAAGAGCATTAGGTAGGGAATGATATCGATTGCATCCAGAAACTCTGTCACTTTGTTTGGTGACTTGAGACTTAATAAAACCATCCTCACCCTTAGACGCCCCATTACACTTTCCTCCTTATGAGGAAAGTGTCCCCTGCCTTTAGACTAGATAGACTGACGGCGATCTAACTGATGTCCTGAAGACGAAGACTGATCCTGTATGCTGACCTATTTCGAGGAGGGTAATTATGTTGTTGCTATTGAAATTCATTTATTTGCCTTTTCTTTCTAGGTACCAACTGCTGTGAATTTTTAATTAGAGACCTTAGTCAGATATTTTCCAAATTGATGTTCTAAATTGTTTTGCATGAAGTCCAAACATGCTGATGCTAATTGTGGTTAGATGAGGCATTTCATCTTGACCGACGTAACTGACGTAACTGACGTAACTGACGTGGTGCTATGCTGAACTAAACATATATGAGGTGTTATTCATTTAAATATGTTTTTTCTTCATATTACTATCTTATGTTTGTGATCTTTGGATTATTACCACATTGTGATTATGCTTTTTACTTCTGGGTTTTGAGATTAATACATTTGCTATTAGATTGTAATCAATAGGGAATAAAATTCACAAAACTTCAATAAGGTGTGAATATTCATGACTGAAAGGTCATGGTTGCGCCGAAGGTTTAACTAATGTCTAAAGTGAAATATGTTGTGGTGATATATGTTGAGAATATTATTGATATATATTGCTTGATATATTGATCAGTTATCTCGTCTTACGGTGTCTCACCACTGGGTCCAAAGATTCATCGGCCTAAAACGAGTCCTGATGTGTATAAATTAACATAGAAGGACGCGTTAACAGACTCAATTAGTCTGATGGTGTTCCTGCCCCCAAAAGTCACAGTTCTTCCTTCACTTTCTTTCGACTAAGGGAAGCACCTAGAGAACACCTGCAGAGCCATTCTTGACTCTGTTTTGACATGATTGTTGTTCCTCATAAGGCTAGCAGGTCACAATAATGCTTGTCTGACACTTTTGAATGTATGTAGATTGTCACTTATTCCAGCATCAGACACATGACAGTAACAGCTGGGGAACATGTTAAACGACCCCCATTTATTTTTTGTTCCGATAAAGCAAAATTTGCTATGGAGGGGTTGTTTTTTTCCAAACAAAAAAGATTACTCTTTGAGGCCTTTAAATGTGGTGCTGATGGATGGCAACAGTTCAGTTCTGTAAATGAGACGCCCATGGCACCAGCCCCCTCTAAAGCACAGAGATCCTTGCCAGGCGCAGGGGATCACTAAATAGGGTTGGCGTGTAACAAATTGTGCTTGTTCATTTCTCCATTTCCCACTTGCTTAGTATCTCCTCCATGCTGATTTTAGAATGCTTCAAGAACATTGTCTAGTACAGAAAAGAGATATTCTCCATTTCAGAAGGAGCTTGTTGTGTGTGGGGGGGATTGTAAGGCATTTCTGAGACTACAATTTAGATAGCAAGATTATCCTAAAATGAATCACAAGTCATTAGCGTATATTCTCTTACTGGGTGGTGGCTGGAACTCCAGGGTGTGGATCTCCAGGCTCACTTCATTTTACAGGAGTATAGATTTTAAGTTATGAATGTTCCTTGGAAAAGCAATATTAATGCTGACTGTCTTTCTAGATCTCTTGGTAGGTGTGATGGCCCTGGGAAGTCTCCTGAAGGAGACATTTTTACAACTGCGAGTAGTACTATTGAAGGAAAGTTTGGTGGGGTGAATGAAGAGGTTTATTGAAAGCAGATAAGGAAGGTCTCTTGCTCAAACTCAAAACTATTGGGATGTGTGTCAAAGGAGGAGGAACCAGCTTCAAGGAAGTATCAGAAGATGTAGAACCTTTTCTCCATATCGGGAAGGAATGTAACTACCCAGATAATAAGAGATAGTATTCTTAAAGTTGCCACTGAAGGTTGTCCTGCAAAGAAGGTCATCCTTCACAATTGAACTTCTGCCCTTTACTCCTTGGGGGATACATTGAGGCTCATGATCTCATTATTTTCGCACACTACTGCACTATGTAAGATGATAATTTGTATGTCCTCATTGGAGCCTACATGCAAATGGACACATGGCTAACACCTGCATTTCAATAGAGTTCCATTCAACTGGCCAGCACTGCAGCTGACTGAAACTTTGAAGTATTCCCAAGTGCAGGATAAGCATTGCTTTCCGGCTGCTCTGTCTTTACTCAGACAGGTTTGGACGTTAAATCCCACCACTCTTTCTAATATGTGACATTTTAGCGCCTTTTATTCAATCACTTTAGAGGTTGCATCCATGTTTTCTGGTCGTGATGTAGATCCAGTAATATAAACCATATTCCAATCAATGCACTTTTTGCATATTTGCTTGGATGATGATAGTTATGACACAACAAAAGCACTAACTGTAGTGTTTGCATTCAATCTATAATTTTCTATATATTAGGCCTGGGCACAATTTAAATTATGCCAATGTAATCCACGTAATTTTGGGAATTTTGCATTATACATGTTACGCAAGATTCCTGAAATTACTCCATTATAACTTTTTGCTTAGTTTTAATTATGTGCCATATGCAGCTGAAAAGTACAGCAAATAATGCAATTTACAGTTATTCACTGTAAATAATGACTGGTAACTCACAGGAAAAACAGAATATGAGCGGCTCTCACAATGCTCTTGTTTAAAGTCATCCTCATGCCGAAAATTGATGCAAGGATGCAATTTGCAGTAAAATAGATTATGAAATGATGGATTTGCATTTCATGTAATTATACATAAGTTTACATATTTTTGCCACAATGTCCCGTTACTACACAATTTTTTTTTCGAGAATTTCAACCCCCCCCAGTATCTTTTGATCCAAGATTTACCTTTTGTGTGCTTTTTTGCACACGTTTCATCAATTCCCATGAGAACACTGCCCCATCACTTAATTTAAGTATTTTTTAGGAAGACACATATAAATGTATATTTATTTATATCAATAGCTATGTCTAAAACCAAATATATGTATCATCAGATTTGAGGAACTTATGTGTGCTTAGTTTTTTCCTTTATACTTTATTAACATTGTGAGGTCTGGTTTAGCTGCCTTACTAAGCTATGAAAAGTTATGTAAACAAATCCAACACAATCTTTTTTATATATACATAGCATGAAGGTCATTCTAGCTTGTTGATCCATGTGCAGTTGTGGTGACTAGTTCTTGTTTGTGAGAGGGATTATCCTTAACGCAATTGCAGAGAAAGATCATTCATGTAAGTTAGGCCTGGCCCTCTTGTGTCCGTTCCTAGCCCTGAAAATCCTTGGTTAGAGGTTGTTTTTCAAGTGATGCTCAATATGCCTTAGTTCTAATTGGGTTTCATCCAGAGTGCCCCAAAGTTGCGTTTGTGAGCAATGTGTTGAAGCAGATATGCTAATTAAGAACATTATTAATGATGTATATGTTATTACTAATGAGAAAATGTGTAGAGAAAATAATCGTGGAAAAATAATGTGCATGTTTGAAAAATGTGCCCTCGAGGTATGATCACAATGTGTACTAAAACTACTGAAAATGTGCAAAATAATGACAATATATGGGAAATATTTAGTAATATGTCATAATGAGACGCATACCCTCTGTTTTGTATTACTAAGTTTGCTGAACTAAAGGCCTTGTTCCACTTGGCCTCGCTCACTCTGAACATGAGGAAAACGGACGCCTTGCAAAGGACTGGAAACCGCTGAACATAACCTTGACCTGTTCGAAGTTCAAGTTACTTAGCTCGAATTTTCTGTAATGTACCAGCGGACAGGAGATGATGAAGACAATTTGATACAATTATTGTAGATCAGGCTAAATGTACTTTCCTAGGACTTGAACAGTAAAGGCACTGACTGAAGAACCATATGCAACAATTTTGATACCTGAAGGGCCGGAAGATGAGGGCATCGCATGAAGAACCAATCATCTTCTTGTGACTTGGAACATATGAAAATTGGTAGATTTGGTAAACAAAAACTAAAGGTTAAAGTCATATCTGCTGACTGACTGACCAATTAGCAATTAGTGGGATGGACTGAGAGACCCTAATAAAAAGTCATGACAAGGGGCGAGAAATCAGAATTGTGGGAAGAAATTGATGATGTAGCGAGACGCTGTCCAGGGTGCTGATATTGGGTTCATACTCTGTGAGCCTGATCCATAGCTGACTGATTGATGACCTGAAGACGAAGACCGACTTGTTGCTGATCCATCCTGGATAGGTAGCTATGAAAATGTGACTGATGATTTTTGTGCCTTTTCTTCTTGGTACCAACTGCGCTGTTTTTAGAGACTACTCTCACTTAGGATTTTCTCTAAATTGTTTTTGCATGAAGACCCCATTGCTAATGCTAATCTTGGTTAGGTAGGCTGTTAGGGGTGACGTTGACAGTGACAAACGACTGACAAACTTAATTGCTGAATTGCATTATTAATGCTGGTGTTAATAGCTTATGGTATTGCCTTGTCGCATATGTTTTCCTTGAGAAGCAATGTTCTCTAACGAATTAATAAAAGTTGATTTGACTAAAGATTGAACTAACAGATGAATTTGAATTGTAATCAGTAGGGAATAAACATTGTTAAACTTTTCTTGTGTAGTGGTGGTTCTTGATTAATATGGTTTATAGTTGTTTTCAAAGAATCTTTGTTGATTACTGATGTTAGCTACCGCTTCAGTAGTCACTGCATGACTAGGATACTCCATGCGATTCAAAAGGTTCATCTACCTATACACGTCCCTTGTAAGTTTACTTACTAAGGACCAGGTGCGCTAGCAGTTTTTGGTAGCAGCTTGATGGTTAGTTTCCTTGGAGAACTAGTTATGTGGTGATTATCGGTTATGGTAGTAGTTTAAGTCAGGGTTAGTTGTTCTTATTTTTATGAGGTTTGAATTTTGTTTTTCTGAAATGGCAATTGCAGCAAAGATGATGTCCCCTTAAAGCCCAGAAATGACTTTTCCAGATCCTGGATCCTGTTAGTGGAGTTGCGTATGCTCTTGGCGTGTTTTGTGATAGTGTGAAAGTGGTAGGTTGCCCTTGCACAGGCTTAAGCAAGACGCAGGTGAATTGTGATATATGTGAGGTAAAATAGGGAGTCTGCGTACTCCAGTCGAGGATAGTAGGAGTGAGCATACTCCGTAGTATGAGAGTAGGGCAGTTGTCGAACTTCATATGTGTGTGGCGCTTTGTGTTAAAAAATTATCCAGGTGGTTGTTGATGATGTACGGACCCTGCATAGTCTAAGACTCCAGAGTATATTGACAAGTGTAGGAGACACTTGGTTATATGTTGTAATCTGTCTGGTTTAGTAGGTTGATTGGGCATGGTCAACAAGTCGGTGTGTGAGTTAGATGAGTAAAAGAAATTTCGACTGAGATTTGGTGAGTTCTATGTGCACTAGGACAGACCCATTGATCAGTTGAGAGTAAAAATTTGCGGGTCTAATTTTTCTTGCAAATGTGGGAGACTGAGAAAGTGGAATAGCTACCTGAGCAAAAGAGCCATTAGTTAAAATCCATAAGGTCTCTGAAGTGATTGTGTCCCTTCCTATAGTAAACCAGCAGGTTTGTTTTAGTTATTGGTATTTGGTTAAGGCTCACTCATTAATTTGCATTAGTTGTGTCAGTCGAAGTAGAAGGGCGAGCCGCAAGACTTTGTCAGACTCTGTGTGTGAGTGTGACGTCAGAGTGTGCTGAGCTGGGATAGGTTGGTTAGTGAGAAGAGTCGCGAGCGGATTGGCAGCCGTAAGAGGCAATTGGTTGAGTAAGAGCAGAACGAAATGTAACAAAGTCTTGTGAGAAGGGGAGTGAGTGATCCTATGCAGACAATGTCATCTGCAGGTCAGACTTTTAATGGATCTAGACCATTGATGGATCTTAGTCCACTTGTAGCGCTTCCAGATGCAGTGAATGGCCCGAATGAGAGTCAGAGTTTGAAAATTTTGACACTGCAAGTTCAGGTGCAGCGGTGCAACAGTTACCAGTACCAAATGTGAGTAACATTTCATTACAGGGATTGTCAGCTCAGCAATTGAGTGAATGGTTAGACAGTCTAACCACTCCTCAAAATGTATCCAAAGGCGAAGAGCAGATAAATCATGTAAGGCTGAATGTACAAGCAACTGAATTAGTCGAGGGAACAATGGGTGCAAACAGATTGGAGTCCTACACTGAAGAAGAGCTGAGGTATTTATGCCCAAAAATTGCAACAGAAGTGAATAAAATACATCAGAAATTGGCAGAGGTAGCAGAGAAACATGACATTGAGATTGAGAAAACAAAGCATTTGAAACGCAGTTAAACATTAGATTTCGAGGCAAAGGATTTCGAACACATGAGATCAGCAGGAATGAAGGCACATTTGAGAGAATTGCTGCCGAGTGCTCAGATTTGGGGAGCATTAGAGAAGTGGGAAGGTAGATGGACAAAGAAAAAAGACAAGAAGGATCTGAAGATGTCAACAAAGGGGAATCGGTAAAAATGATTCCGATGAGAGAGATTCCAGGAGGGCAGTTTGTTCATGTCCCATGGCACAAGAGTGATATATTGTCATTTACAAATTGAGAGAGAAGCCGGTCGAGTGGTATCAGCAAACAGATAGATTTGTGAAACTTTCCAAATGTTTGTGGGAAGACTTGAACACGCTTGGAGATGGTCGACCCAGCTGACTTGTGGGTTGAATGTAAGAGAGGAAGTGGATTGGCCAACAAGTGAACCGGAAAGGGACAAAACAACAGGTGCACCTTCACCTGATGTCATGAAAAACTATTATAAGGTGATTGAGTTCCTGAAGACAAGAATTTCTCCCAAAAATGTTGATTTGCAGAGGATTGACAGAACGGTCCAAGAGTCTAAAGAGTCAATACATACTTACTATGAAAGATTCTTAAAAGCATTCAAGGAGTACAGTGGCAAGGAAGCAAAAGAGCCGAAAGACATGTTGCATTTTGTGTTCAGGTTCGTCAAAGGGTTGAGACCAGAAGTAGGGCAGATGATTAAGAGTTATTTGATTTGCTGGCAGGCAAAGCCAATTGATGAAGTATTACAGTATGCAAAATACTGTAGTGATGAGACTGAATTCAAACAGAAAAAGTTGAAGGAGAAGGCGATGGTGATGCAAATAAAGGCAGCTCAAGCAGGAGTGCCGGGAGCTATTGTACCGCCTATGCTGCTGTAGCAGAGAGCTGTTATATTTTAGCCTCAAGTGAGAGGTAGAGGACGTGGAGTTGACATGATGCGTGGTCTGGAGTTAGGGACTGTAGTGGTTCAGAAGGACATGCAGGGGATGAAAAAGATGTTGCCGTGCCAGTTGTGCGGAAACGTGGGACACTGGAAGAGGGAGTGTCCATTGATGGCACAGGATGGTGTTGTTTAGCAAGGTGATGTCAGTACATTTCAAACTGTGAAAGTCCCAAGAATTAAAGGATTTATTCCTAACGTTCAGAATCGAGGACGGAATTTCTTACCGGTGCAGCAAATGCAGGTGCCATGCGCACAATTAACCCAATTGCAACCAGTACAGCAGGAGGTCCCCATGGTAGCTAGACAGCAAATGCAGATACCTCAAGCCTCGATGGAGCAGCCACAGGTGATGCTTACTCAGCAGGACACAGGTCGGAGACAAAAGTAGTAATTACACAGTGCATCAGTTTCCATTTTACAGTGAGGATGAAATAAACGAAGAATGGATGAGTGACAGTTCGGATGAAGGAGCTTGTATGCTTGCAGCTTCCTTAGAAGTAGATCAGAGAGGACCCTTTGTAAAGGGAAAAGTGATGGGTTACAAGGTCTCATTCTTAGTGGATACAAGAGCTATGCGCTCTACAGTGAGAAGTATAGAGGTCCCGAATATACCTCTCTCACGCAGGAAAATTCAATTTGTGGGAGTGGAAAATAGACAGTTGACAAACCCAATCACAGAATGAGTGCAGTTTGAAATCAGCAATTACCAAGGATTACATGGATTTGTGGTGTGTGATTCGAGTCCTGTATCTCTACTGGGAAGAGATTTACTGTGTAAGACAAGATGTTCCATTAATTGTTCAGATACTGGAATCGAAGTCCAAACGAATAGTGATGATGAGGAAGAACAGGTGACTAAAATGATGATTAACAATGCCAATGAAGAATACCCGTTGATTGAATTTTTCTCAATGTTTACTGTAAAATAATTGCATGCAGATTTGCAGGAAACAGTGAAGGAAGACGCCTGATACCTGACAGGTAAAGAAGTAAGTCTGATAAGGGAGGGGAGCCTATTAAGATTACTTTGAAGCCCAATGCAGTATTTCTGTGGCTTCCACAGTATAACATGCCGCAAGATGTTTTGATGAAGGTGGCACAAATAATTGGAGACTTTTTAAAACAAGGAGTTTTGAAAGAAGTTTAGAGCAGCCCATGCAATTCACCAGTAATGGGCTTGAAAAAGCCATATGGGAAAGTGCGTGTTGTGCATGACTTGCGAAAAGTAAAAAATTTGGTGGTTAAATGTGGTCCAGCGGTGCCAAATCCAGCAGTGATACCGTTTCAGATTCTTTGGGATGCGGAGTGGTTCACAGTGATAGATCTGTCACAAGGTTTCTTTTCTGTGCCTTTTCATGAGGATAGTCAGTTTCTATTTAGTTTCAAATTCCTAGACAGAGTCTACAGCTGGTGTCATGGCTACCAAAAGGGTATACAGAGTCACCATCACTGTTTAATCAGATCTTGAAAAAGAACCTGGAGTCATTGGAATTGCCAAACCAATCAACTCTAGTATAGGACATTGATGATTTGTTGATCGCATCCAGAACAAGGGATGAGTGTAAACATGACTCGATTGCCCTTTTGGACCATTTGGGAGAATTTGGACATAAAGTTTCACCTGTGAAATTGCAGTATTGCCAAACATCAGTAAACTATCTGGGACATCAGATTGGAAAGGGATTAATGAGAATCTCCAGGGAAAGAATTACCATGATTCTGCAGAGAAGCCCCCAGACATCAAAGAGAGATGTCAGGATGTTTCTGGGAATCGTGGGGTACTGTAGACAGTGGATTCCGAATTTTGCTGAGATTGCTAAGCCTTTACAGCAGTTGACACATAAGGAAGTTACAGATCCCATTACCCTAGATGAAGATCAGATGAAAGCATTCACTGAATTGAGAGAGAGTTTGTGCAGAGCTTCAGCATTGGGAAAGCCTGATTACACAAAGCCTTTCACTTTGTTTTGTCATGAACGTTATGCTTGTTCTTTGTCCATTTTGACACAGGTCCATGGAGGTGCGTATCGCCCAGTAGCTTATTTTTCAGCTACCGTGGACCCGGTCGCATCAGCTTTACCAGGTTGCCTGCGCGCAGTAGCCGCAGTTGGTCAAAGTCTTTTCCAATGTGAGGGGGTAGTCAGGGGATAACCTTTGACGGTAATAGTACCACATTATGTTGAGATTTTACTGACAAGGACGAAAATGCAATATTTGACGGGTGCAAGACTGACAAGGTATGAGACGAGCATACTGGGTGCTCCAAATGTAACTTTAACAATATGTACAGTGCTGAATTCAGCAGCATTGCTTCCAAGTGGTACTGTTGAAATTGAAAAAGAAGAAGACATAGAGCATGATTGTCTTGAGGTAACTGATTTGTGTACAAAACCAAGAGCTGATATTAGAGACACGCGTTTAGAAGAAAATGAGCAAATCGTCTTTGTTGATGGTTCATGTCTCAGAGATAGAACAGGCACACTGAGAGCAGGTTATGCAGTATGCACAATTACAGGCGCATTAGAAGCTTCATGGCTTCCAGGTGTATATTCTGCACAAGTGGCAGAATTAGCAGCTGTTACTAGAGCATGCTATGTTTCTGCAAGATTAAGAGTCACAATCTATACTGATTGTCAATATGGATTTGGAATTGTTCATGATTTTGGCCAGTTGTGGTTGCAGCGAGATTTTATGACCTCTACTGGAACACCAGTGAGAAATGGCGACCGAATAAAATAGTTGTTGTACGCAATACAGTTACCTGAAGAAATTGCTGTGGTAAAATGCAGTGTACATCAAAAGACACAGGATTACATTTCACTGGGAAATGGGTGTGCAGATCAAGTCACCAGGTTTTGCGCATTGAACTGTATATCGTTTAAAGACAAGTGGGAACTAATGCCTGAAGAAGAAAATAATTGTGCAAGTTTTGCCTTAAAGGTAATTGGTAGAATGGAAGAATTGAAAACATTGCAAGAGAATGCAGATAAGGAAGAGAAATGACTTTGGGTCAGATTAAAGTGCATTCAAAGAGCTGATGAGATTTGGGTTTCTGAGGAGGGTCAGATAGTGTTGTCAAACAGTTTGTTGACTCAGATGGCCAGGTATTATCATGGCCAAGCACATATTGGAAGAGATGCCATGGTTAGACTGTTTAAGGTTGTTTGGTTTAATCCGAATTTCAGACAAGCAGCAGAGGCAGTATGTCATTGATGTGTAATCTGTCAGCAACTAAATGTGGGAAAAGGGACAGTGGTGAATTTGAGCCACATTGGAAGAGCAGGAGGACCATTAAGTAGAATGCAGTTGGATTTCATTGAGATGCCTGCATATGGTGGATTGAAGTATGTGTTGGTGATTGTGTGTGTCTTTAGTCACTGGATTGAAGTATATCCCACACGAAGGAATGACAGTCTCACAGTAGCAAAGCTGTTGCTTAGAGAGTTAATACCACGGTTCGGATTTCCAATCTCTTTAGAATCAGATAGGGGAACTCACTTCAATAATGAAGTGATCAAACTCTTATGTGAAGCATTAAACATTGAGCAGAAGTTGCATTGCAGTTATCGCCCTGAAGCATCAGCACTAGTGGAGCAAATGAATGGTACACTGAAATCAAAAATTGCCAAGATGTGTGCCGCAACTAATCTGAAATGGCCAGATGCTTTACCTTTGGTACTGATGTCAATGCGAAATATTCCTGACAGGAAGACAGGGCTGTCACCCCATGAGATCCTCATTTGCAGAGCAATGAGGTTGCCAGCAATTCCAGCTAATGCTCTTGTCAATATTACAGATGATATGGTGTTGGACTACTGCAAGGGTCTGGCTGATGTGGTTCGATCTTTCTCTCAGCATGTTCAGGCTGTTACCCTGCCACCCATCCATGACCCAGGTCACAATCTGGGAGCTGGAGATTGGCTCGTCATCAAAAAGCACGTTCGAAAGACCTGTTTAGAACTGCATTGGAAAGGTCCATGCCAGGTGGTGCTAACAATTACGAAAAAGAACAGGTGTCAGAGCACTCATGATATTCCTAATTAGGAGTTATTGATGTATCCAGTCTTCTTAGTCAATCAATCACCGACTCATGTTCATCTCAGAGTCCAGATTTTATTCTCAATGTCTGGAACTCTCCATAAGTATAGTACAGAACAGCCAACACGTGTTTCATCCCATGAGAAGTTAATCTCTTAAGGACTTCATCAGGGCTGCAAATAGACAAAATAATAGCGTCTACATATGTGGTAACGAGCGTTGGTCAAAACAGAGACCATATCAGCACCCAAAGTGACAATAGTGCAATGTAACAGGGCAAGATATAATGTGACTTTTGTGATATTCGTAAAAAATTATTAGTGGTTAAGATAAAACAGTATAGACTGACAATTTTTATATATAACCGTTCAAAAGAGGGTGAAATGTACGAATCAGTCATCTGTTATTAAAGCTTTAGTTAACTATTGATTATACATGTCATGTACCATATAGGTTTATATAATAAGAATGTGCACGTCACCAAAAAAAGACAAAATGAAGTGAGACGCCCTATGAGCAAGGCAGAAAAAAGATCCAGGTTTTCTGTAGAGATTATAAACAGAACCCAGAATAGATAGAAAACTAAACTAAAGATTATACAAGCAGAAATAAATAAAATAAATAAATCAAGGAAAACCTAAACTAATCTGTCGTTATCCCATTAAGGCATCTCATCTGTGACATACCTTAATAAAATTAATTAGTTTAGTAGCGAAATATCCAAACAGGGCCATTAAGCAACCTGTCGAGATCCCAAAAAGAAAAAGGGGGGGAGAACAATCAGTCTTATATAAGGTCCATATCAGGTATAGAGTATAAAATCCAAGCAATTAAGTAAGACAACTCACAAATATATATACACCGACCTTAAGTTCTATGTTGCATCCAAAATAAAGTTGCACCGAGGTAAATTCCATATCAATCTACAAAAAAGAATTATAGACATGAATCTATCATGCTAAGGTAAGCGTCACCGTGTGGATTCTATGTCAAAAAAAAGGAAAAGAAGAAAAAGAAACACAAAAACAAGAAAAAACCCCGATGCCGAACCTCGAACAAACGGAGCCAATCCAGATGTTACAAACCAATACACCACTCACCTTCTGTGATAGAATATCAAACTTATATATGGGGAACCGAAACGGAGTCAAAATGCATCCCGCTACGTCCCAGTCACAATGTGCCGCATCTCGTATAAACGCCCGAGAAAGCCGTCCCTTTTTAAAAAAAGGAATTGTATCCGCGGGAATGATTGGAATGGAAGACGGACTTTAACTAAAAACCATGGGCGCCATATTGTAATGACTAGGACTATCCGTAGAACGTTGATTATACCATATCGGGTACTTAATGTTCTAAAATTCACCCGTTATCAATCGATATGCCACATGAGAGAAGCAAAAACGGTCTATACTGCAAAGTGAAGTGTCCAAATTACGAAATGTCGATTCTTAACAATATGAGTAGCAAGCATACTGCTAATAAGGTAGATATAAAAGAAATACTGGACAAAGGTTTCTTTAACCTTATTAACTATTCAAAATAAGGGGAAAGAAAAATGGGGGGTCTTAAAACCCAATCATAATAAATATCCCTCATCCTAATAAGGATAATAATAACTATCTATAGTCATAAAATTAGAATAAGCCAAAATCTACAATCAGAAATGGGATGGGAAATAGCAAATGATCGCACTATAACCAAAAAGGAGGATAAGAGTGAAGTACATATTCAAAACATATATACCCATTGATAAGATCTGTAATAACAACACTTTATCTATGAGAAATCATGATATAAATATGTCGGAGAAGGGATAGAAAGAAACATGTGGTCATTAATACAAAAAAGAGAAGGGGATGAAAATAAAATAACATTTACATCACATATAACATGATATGTCTGTTGCAGGGACAGCTCATAAACAGTGACGTAAGGACGTCTTTAAAAGAGAGATAACATAGTAGCCTCATCAGTTGCAATGAGTCAATAATGAAATGCAAATCACATTGAATGCATTTGGACATGCGTAAAGAGCTGAAATTGATAATAGTACCAAGTCTATTATATTGAAACAATGTATACTTCGAAACAACTATACGCACAAATTATACAGCAATATCATTGTATAAAGACCCCATACGCTGCCTCAGTAACAATCATTGACATGGATACATATCTAATGAAATGACATACGGATACAATCATTATGGAAATCCATAAGTATCACATGAACCTACACTGTATTCCAGCCATGATTGAAGATAAGATGTTAGTCACCTAAGTAGTACTCCATCTCAAAATTGGTGTTCAGGCCATCCTCCACAGCTCTGAGTTTTAAAATCCAATAGCATTCCCTTCTTCTAAGGGCTAACTCCCTGTTACCACCCCGAGGGTCTCTTTCAATGAGATCAAACCCAAAAAATTCAAAACCACATGAGTTGTTACGTTCAGGGCATAGCCGCATGTGATTTACAATGGGATATCTCCCATCATCCTGTCTGAGGGCTCTAAAATGTTCACTTGCTCTAGTTTTTAGTGATCTAATGGTGCTGCCTATATAATACAGGCCACACTTGCATACGATCATATAAATGACAAAATTACTGTCACACGTGATATTGTAGTTAATATTAAATGAAATTCCAGTGGAGCTCATGAAGGAGGAGATGCCAGATTTTGCCCATCTACACATGCCAGTGTCCACACTTGAAAAAACCCTTATTACGTTTACTAAGCCAATCATTGTGTCTCAGTTTAGTGCGGAAACTGGGGCATAGGATGTTCTTAAGAGTTCTACCCCTCCTAAAAGTAAAAACCGGGGTCCTAGGAATCATTTTCTTAAAGTTAGGGTCAGCTGTAAGAATATTCCAATGTCTATTCATACATTTCTTAAGAAGCATAGCTGGTTTCGTATAGTTAACTATACAACGAATGGTGTCATCTCTAGGTCTAGATTTCTGACATAATGTATCCGATCTCTTCAGACGCATTGCCCGAGTACGGGCGTTATTAATCACGTCTGAAGAATATTCACGTGCCTCAAATCTATTGCTCATATCCTTAATGCATAATTTAAAATCTTCCTCAAGGCTGCAGTTTCGTCTTGCCCTCACCATCTCACCATAAGGTATTGAATTGATCTGGTGGGTCGGATGTGCGCTCTTAGCATGTAAGATAGAGTTACAGGAAGTACTTTTTCTGTAGAGACGACTCTCTATTTTGTTGTCACGGATGAATAGTTCAACATCTAAAAATGCAATTTTAGTCACACTTTGTTCGAAAGTAAATTGTATGTTACAATCATTATTGTTCAGATATTTGATGAAAGCATTCAGTTTTTGTAGGTTACCTGTCCAAATCATCAGGCAATCATCAATATATCTACCCCAATAGAGTATGTCAGTCATCCAATCGCTACCTTCTTTACTCCAGATCTTATTTTGTTCAAAAAGACCCATGAATAGATTCGCATAGGCTGGAGAAAATTTCGACCCCATGGCGACACCTTGTCTCTGGCGAAACCAGTCATTATTAAATAAAAAAACATTGTTGTTCAAAATCAAATCAACCATATTGATTAGCATATTGGTGTGGTCATAGAGTATTGCAGGTCGCCTGTACAGGAAATATCGCAAGGCCTCCATTCCTTGTTCGTGATTAATACTGGTATAAAGAGAGGTGACATCCAATGTAACTAAGATCATACCTGGTTCCCACGTCATGTCGGATAATATACTAAGAATGTGTTTGGTATCCTTGATATATGATGGCAAATTAATTACATATGGTTGTAGGAAAATATCTACATACTCCGAAAGCCTCTCCGTAGGACCTCCTATGCCTGATACAATAGGTCTACCAGGCGGGGATGTGGGATTCTTATGTATTTTCGGTAGAGTGTAAATACAGGGATTCCTGGGTCTATGGACACGAAGGTACAAATATTCCTCTTCCTTCAAAAGAGACTGCTTCAGACACTCTTGTAGGAATTTATTGATTTTATTAGACAGTGAGGGGATGGGATCTGAGATCATCTTCTCATAGCAAACGTTGTCTCCTAATTGTCTGTAAATCTCCTGTTTATAATCTGAGGTGTTCATAATCACAATATTACCCCCTTTGTCCGCCTCCCTTATGGTAATCTCTTCATTTCTGGATAACTGTTTTAGATTAATTCTTTCTGTATGACTAAGATTGTGATGCCAGACATCCAGTCGAGTGGTATTTTGACATTCCAATTTGTTGAAGTCCCGCCAGACTACCTTAAAGAAGGTATCTATACAATTATCACCCACAAGGGTTGGAGTCCAGGTCGATTTATTCCTTAGACCACTAGGTAGTGTCTCTGATGGAATATCTAGATCAGATAAGATTTGTGTTAAGGTAGTCGGATCTTGTTCGTAGTTGGCAATAGACAGTAAGGTGGCCGTGTCCTGAATATCCCTGATGGATAGGGGATGGCCCTCATTAAGAGTATCCATTGAGGTACCGTTTCGTATATAGTCGGGTTGATTTGAGAAATGTTTTTTCAATTTAAGCCGTCTGATAAATTTGAAAAAGTCGATTTTAGTACCCTGAAAATCCCCCGTATTTCCTGGACAAAAACCTAGACCTTTACTTAAAAGAGTCAAATCGTGAGTTGTAAGTTCGAGATCAGAGAGGTTAATGACATTGATAATGTCACTAACCGAGTTACTTATTTCCCCTTGTTCCAAGAGCGTGTTTTCATTCCTTTCTTTAAGTCGTGTGCTCCGCCTCTCCTACCCCGTCTGGTTTTCCTGGTTCTACCACACGTCGGTTTGTCTCCCACTGTCCCTGTCTTATTCTCCGGACCTCTGCTAAAAAAGAGGGAGTACCCTGTGGTGCTATTGAGTCAAGTCTGGAAGTATTGGAGCAAGCACTACTCTCGCTGTTACTGGTGGATACACTATTCAGTGAGGATGAGGAGCCCGCCTCACAATTTGGCGGGGTTTCAACCCTTTTAATCAAATGATCATATTTGCGTGAGAATGTGAAAATCCTACCATTTTTGTAATCCAATTCATCCCGTCTGAGTTTATGCGCTTTTCTTTGTGCGACCTCATTTTGATGTTGATTTATAATTTCATTTAGTATGTTGAAATTTTTGGCCGTGGGTTCTTCCAAATTCATATTTCTAATTTCTGTTTCTAATTCTGAAATTTCCGTTTGGAGTCTGGTGACTTTCCTCTCTGCGTTTTCTATTAAGATATTCATAAGTTTAAGTGAACTAGAAATCAATTCTTGTTCCCAACTGTCCAAGAGATCCGGATCGAGATCATCAAAAGTGGGGAAGATATGTGACCTTAACCCCCTTGGTATCCTATTGAGTTTAACATATTGTTTAAGGGTGGCCCCATCCCACCATTTCGACACTTCTTGTTTCTTTAATTTTTCCAATTTAAAAAATTTATCCCGAAGCCCCATTTTGTTATGTTGGGTATTAGAGTGTGGTTTAAATATAGTCCCTGTCTGCTCTAAATTCCCAAAAATGTCTGCTGCTAATTTATCACGGTCCATGACTTCGGTACACAATATAAGTGAACAGTATTCAGTGAATCAGAAGGTCTGGAGCAGCACCCCTATGTATTATATAAACAAAACAAAACAATGCCAACAGGGAAGATATTCATAGGGTGTGGGCGCTCACAGTAAGTCCAATCCAGTAATAGTCCAATAAGTTTATGGTATGGTGCTCATGACAAGAGGATCTCCCTTAATCCTCCCATGTTTACAAGGCAAACACACAGAAAAAGAACAGGTGTCAGAGCACTCATGATATTCCTAATTAGGAGTTATTGATGTATCCAGTCTTCTTAGTCAATCAATCACCGACTCATGTTCATCTCAGAGTCCAGATTTTATTCTCAATGTCTGGAACTCTCCATAAGTATAGTACAGAACAGCCAACACGTGTTTCATCCCATGAGAAGTTAATCTCTTAAGGACTTCATCAGGGCTGCAAATAGACAAAATAATAGCGTCTACATATGTGGTAACGAGCGTTGGTCAAAACAGAGACCATATCAGCACCCAAAGTGACAATAGTGCAATGTAACAGGGCAAGATATAATGTGACTTTTGTGATATTCGTAAAAAATTATTAGTGGTTAAGATAAAACAGTATAGACCGACAATTTTTATATATAACCGTTCAAAAGAGGGTGAAATGTACGAATCAGTCATCTGTTATTAAAGCTTTAGTTAACTATTGATTATACATGTCATGTACCATATAGGTTTATATAATAAGAATGTGCACGTCACCAAAAAAAGACAAAATGAAGTGAGACGCCCTATGAGCAAGGCAGAAAAAAGATCCAGGTTTTCTGTAGAGATTATAAACAGAACCCAGAATAGATAGAAAACTAAACTAAAGATTATCCAAGCAGAAATAAATAAAATAAATAAATCAAGGAAAACCTAAACTAATCTGTCGTTATCCCATTAAGGCATCTCATCTGTGACATACCTTAATAAAATTAATTAGTTTAGTAGCGAAATATCCAAACAGGGCCATTAAGCAACCTGTCGAGATCCCAAAAAGAAAAAGGGGGGGAGAACAATCAGTCTTATATAAGGTCCATATCAGGTATAGAGTATAAAATCCAAGCAATTAAGTAAGACAACTCACAAATATATATACACCGACCTTAAGTTCTATGTTGCATCCAAAATAAAGTTGCACCGAGGTAAATTCCATATCAATCTACAAAAAAGAATTATAGACATGAATCTATCATGCTAAGGTAAGCGTCACCGTGTGGATTCTATGTCAAAAAAAAGGAAAAGAAGAAAAAGAAACACAAAAACAAGAAAAAACCCCGATGCCGAACCGCGAACAAACGGAGCCAATCCAGATGTTACAAACCAATACACCACTCACCTTCTGTGATAGAATATCAAACTTATATATGGGGAACCGAAACGGAGTCAAAATGCATCCCGCTACGTCCCAGTCACAATGTGCCGCATCTCGTATAAACGCCCGAGAAAGCCGTCCCTTTTTAAAAAAAGGAATTGTATCCGCGGGAATGATTGGAATGGAAGACGGACTTTAACTAAAAACCATGGGCGCCATATTGTAATGACTAGGACTATCCGTAGAACGTTGATTATACCATATCGGGTACTTAATGTTCTAAAATTCACCCGTTATCAATCGATATGCCACATGAGAGAAGCAAAAACGGTCTATACTGCAAAGTGAAGTGTCCAAATTACGAAATGTCGATTCTTAACAATATGAGTAGCAAGCATACTGCTAATAAGGTAGATATAAAAGAAATACTGGACAAAGGTTTCTTTAACCTTATTAACTATTCAAAATAAGGGGAAAGAAAAATGGGGGGTCTTAAAACCCAATCATAATAAATATCCCTCATCCTAATAAGGATAATAATAACTATCTATAGTCATAAAATTAGAATAAGCCAAAATCTACAATCAGAAATGGGATGGGAAATAGCAAATGATCGCACTATAACCAAAAAGGAGGATAAGAGTGAAGTACATATTCAAAACATATATACCCATTGATAAGATCTGTAATAACAACACTTTATCTATGAGAAATCATGATATAAATATGTCGGAGAAGGGATAGAAAGAAACATGTGGTCATTAATACAAAAAAGAGAAGGGGATGAAAATAAAATAACATTTACATCACATATAACATGATATGTCTGTTGCAGGGACAGCTCATAAACAGTGACGTAAGGACGTCTTTAAAAGAGAGATAACATAGTAGCCTCATCAGTTGCAATGAGTCAATAATGAAATGCAAATCACATTGAATGCATTTGGACATGCGTAAAGAGCTGAAATTGATAATAGTACCAAGTCTATTATATTGAAACAATGTATACTTCGAAACAACTATACGCACAAATTATACAGCAATATCATTGTATAAAGACCCCATACGCTGCCTCAGTAACAATCATTGACATGGATACATATCTAATGAAATGACATACGGATACAATCATTATGGAAATCCATAAGTATCACATGAACCTACACTGTATTCCAGCCATGATTGAAGATAAGATGTTAGTCACCTAAGTAGTACTCCATCTCAAAATTGGTGTTCAGGCCATCCTCCACAGCTCTGAGTTTTAAAATCCAATAGCATTCCCTTCTTCTAAGGGCTAACTCCCTGTTACCACCCCGAGGGTCTCTTTCAATGAGATCAAACCCAAAAAATTCAAAACCACATGAGTTGTTACGTTCAGGGCATAGCCGCATGTGATTTACAATGGGATATCTCCCATCATCCTGTCTGAGGGCTCTAAAATGTTCACTTGCTCTAGTTTTTAGCGATCTAATGGTGCTGCCTATATAATACAGGCCACACTTGCATACGATCATATAAATGACAAAATTACTGTCACACGTGATATTGTAGTTAATATTAAATGAAATTCCAGTGGAACTCATGAAGGAGGAGATGCCAGATTTTGCCCATCTACACATGCCACAGTGTCCACACTTGAAAAAACCCTTATTACGTTTACTAAGCCAATCATTGTGTCTCAGTTTAGTGCGGAAACTGGGGCATAGGATGTTCTTAAGAGTTCTACCCCTCCTAAAAGTAAAAACCGGGGTCCTAGGAATCATTTTCTTAAAGTTAGGGTCAGCTGTAAGAATATTCCAATGTCTATTCATACATTTCTTAAGAAGCATAGCTGGTTTTGTATAGTTAACTATACAACGAATGGTGTCATCTCTAGGTCTAGATTTCTGACATAATGTATCCGATCTCTTCAGACGCATTGCCCGAGTACGGGCGTTATTAATCACGTCTGAAGAATATTCACGTGCCTCAAATCTATTGCTCATATCCTTAATGCATAATTTAAAATCTTCCTCAAGGCTGCAGTTTCGTCTTGCCCTCACCATCTCACCATAAGGTATTGAATTGATCTGGTGGGTCGGATGTGCGCTCTTAGCATGTAAGATAGAGTTACAGGAAGTACTTTTTCTGTAGAGACGACTCTCTATTTTGTTGTCACGGATGAATAGTTCAACATCTAAAAATGCAATTTTAGTCACACTTTGTTCGAAAGTAAATTGTATGTTACAATCATTATTGTTCAGATATTTGATGAAAGCATTCAGTTTTTGTAGGTTACCTGTCCAAATCATCAGGCAATCATCAATATATCTACCCCAATAGAGTATGTCAGTCATCCAATCGCTACCTTCTTTACTCCAGATCTTATTTTGTTCAAAAAGACCCATGAATAGATTCGCATAGGCTGGAGAAAATTTCGACCCCATGGCGACACCTTGTCTCTGGCGAAACCAGTCATTATTAAATAAAAAAACATTGTTCTTCAAAATCAAATCAACCATATTGATTAGCATATTGGTGTGGTCATAGAGTATTGCAGGTCGCCTGTACAGGAAATATCGCAAGGCCTCCATTCCTTGTTCGTGATTAATACTGGTATAAAGAGAGGTGACATCCAATGTAACTAAGATCATACCTGGTTCCCACGTTCTCGGGCGTTTATACGAGATGCGGCACATTGTGACTGGGACGTAGCGGGATGCATTTTGACTCCGTTTCGGTTCCCCATATATAAGTTTGATATTCTATCACAGAAGGTGAGTGGTGTATTGGTTTGTAACATCTGGATTGGCTCCGTTTGTTCGAGGTTCGGCATCGGGGTTTTTTCTTGTTTTTGTGTTTCTTTTTCTTCTTTTCCTTTTTTTTGACATAGAATCCACACGGTGACGCTTACCTTAGCATGATAGATTCATGTCTATAATTCTTTTTTGTAGATTGATATGGAATTTACCTCGGTGCAACTTTATTTTGGATGCAACATAGAACTTAAGGTCGGTGTATATATATTTGTGAGTTGTCTTACTTAATTGCTTGGATTTTATACTCTATACCTGATATGGACCTTATATAAGACTGATTGTTCTCCCCCCCTTTTTCTTTTTGGGATCTCGACAGGTTGCTTAATGGCCCTGTTTGGATATTTCGCTACTAAACTAATTAATTTTATTAAGGTATGTCACAGATGAGATGCCTTAATGGGATAACGACAGATTAGTTTAGGTTTTCCTTGATTTATTTATTTTATTTATTTCTGCTTGTATAATCTTTAGTTTAGTTTTCTATCTATTCTGGGTTCTGTTTATAATCTCTACAGAAAACCTGGATCTTTTTTCTGCCTTGCTCATAGGGCGTCTCACTTCATTTTGTCTTTTTTTGGTGACGTGCACATTCTTATTATATAAACCTATATGGTACATGACATGTATAATCAATAGTTAACTAAAGCTTTAATAACAGATGACTGATTCGTACATTTCACCCTCTTTTGAACGGTTATATATAAAAATTGTCGGTCTATACTGTTTTATCTTAACCACTAATAATTTTTTACGAATATCACAAAAGTCACATTATATCTTGCCCTGTTACATTGCACTATTGTCACTTTGGGTGCTGATATGGTCTCTGTTTTGACCAACGCTCGTTACCACATATGTAGACGCTATTATTTTGTCTATTTGCAGCCCTGATGAAGTCCTTAAGAGATTAACTTCTCATGGGATGAAACACGTGTTGGCTGTTCTGTACTATACTTATGGAGAGTTCCAGACATTGAGAATAAAATCTGGACTCTGAGATGAACATGAGTCGGTGATTGATTGACTAAGAAGACTGGATACATCAATAACTCCTAATTAGGAATATCATGAGTGCTCTGACACCTGTTCTTTTTCTGTGTGTTTGCCTTGTAAACATGGGAGGATTAAGGGAGATCCTCTTGTCATGAGCACCATACCATAAACTTATTGGACTATTACTGGATTGGACTTACTGTGAGCGCCCAAACCCTATGAATATCTTCCCTGTTGGCATTGTTTTGTTTTGTTTATATAATACATAGGGGTGCTGCTCCAGACCTTCTGATTCACTGAATACTGTTCACTTATATTGTGTACCGAAGTCATGGACCGTGATAAATTAGCAGCAGACATTTTTGGGAATTTAGAGCAGACAGGGACTATATTTAAACCACACTCTAATACCCAACATAACAAAATGGGGCTTCGGGATACATTTTTTAAATTGGAAAAATTAAAGAAACAAGAAGTGTCGAAATGGTGGGATGGGGCCACCCTTAAACAATATGTTAAACTCAATAGGATACCAAGGGGGTTAAGGTCACATATCTTCCCCACTTTTGATGATCTCGATCCGGATCTCTTGGACAGTTGGGAACAAGAATTGATTTCTAGTTCACTTAAACTTATGAATATCTTAATAGAAAACGCAGAGAGGAAAGTCACCAGACTCCAAACGGAAATTTCAGAATTAGAAACAGAAATTAGAAATATGAATTTGGAAGAACCCACGGCCAAAAATTTCAACATACTAAATGAAATTATAAATCAACATCAAAATGAGGTCGCACAAAGAAAAGCGCATAAACTCAGACGGGATGAATTGGATTACAAAAATGGTAGGATTTTCACATTCTCACGCAAATATGATCATTTGATTAAAAGGGTTGAAACCCCGCCAAATTGTGAGGCGGGCTCCTCATCCTCACTGAATAGTGTATCCACCAGTAACAGCGAGAGTAGTGCTTGCTCCAATACTTCCAGACTTGACTCAATAGCACCACAGGGTACTCCCTCTTTTTTAGCAGAGGTCCGGAGAATAAGACAGGGACAGTGGGAGACAAACCGACGTGTGGTAGAACCAGGAAAACCAGACGGGGTAGGAGAGGCGGAGCACACCGACTTAAAGAAAGGAATGAAAACACGCTCTTGGAACAAGGGGAAATAAGTAACTCGGTTAGTGACATTATCAATGTCATTAACCTCTCTGATCTCGAACTTACAACTCACGATTTGACTCTTTTAAGTAAAGGTCTAGGTTTTTGTCCAGGAAATACGGGGGATTTTCAGGGTACTAAAATCGACTTTTTCAAATTTATCAGACGGCTTAAATTGAAAAAACATTTCTCAAATCAACCCGACTATATACGAAACGGTACCTCAATGGATACTCTTAATGAGGGCCATCCCCTATCCATCAGGGATATTCAGGACACGGCCACCTTACTGTCTATTGCCAACTACGAACAAGATCCGACTACCTTAACACAAATCTTATCTGATCTAGATATTCCATCAGAGACACTACCTAGTGGTCTAAGGAATAAATCGACCTGGACTCCAACCCTTGTGGGTGATAATTGTATAGATACCTTCTTTAAGGTAGTCTGGCGGGACTTCAACAAATTGGAATGTCAAAATACCACTCGACTGGATGTCTGGCATCACAATCTTAGTCATACAGAAAGAATTAATCTAAAACAGTTATCCAGAAATGAAGAGATTACCATAAGGGAGGCGGACAAAGGGGGTAATATTGTGATTATGAACACCTCAGATTATAAACAGGAGATTTACAGACAATTAGGAGACAACGTTTGCTATGAGAAGATGATCTCAGATCCCATCCCCTCACTGTCTAATAAAATCAATAAATTCCTACAAGAGTGTCTGAAGCAGTCTCTTTTGAAGGAAGAGGAATATTTGTACCTTCGTGTCCATAGACCCAGGAATCCCTGTATTTACACTCTACCGAAAATACATAAGAATCCCACATCCCCGCCTGGTAGACCTATTGTATCAGGCATAGGAGGTCCTACGGAGAGGCTTTCGGAGTATGTAGATATTTTCCTACAACCATATGTAATTAATTTGCCATCATATATCAAGGATACCAAACACATTCTTAGTATATTATCCGACATGACGTGGGAACCAGGTATGATCTTAGTTACATTGGATGTCACCTCTCTTTATACCAGTATTAATCACGAACAAGGAATGGAGGCCTTGCGATATTTCCTGTACAGGCGACCTGCAATACTCTATGACCACACCAATATGCTAATCAATATGGTTGATTTGATTTTGAACAACAATGTTTTTTTATTTAATAATGACTGGTTTCGCCAGAGACAAGGTGTCGCCATGGGGTCGAAATTTTC
The DNA here is from genome assembly GCF_031143425.1 of Pleurodeles waltl. Taxonomy (NCBI): domain Eukaryota; kingdom Metazoa; phylum Chordata; class Amphibia; order Caudata; family Salamandridae; genus Pleurodeles; species Pleurodeles waltl. The sequence goes on from NC_090446.1 coordinate 685,296,451, forward strand.
TCCAGCCTATGCGAATCTATTCATGGGTCTTTTTGAACAAAATAAGATCTGGAGTAAAGAAGGTAGCGATTGGATGACTGACATACTCTATTGGGGTAGATATATTGATGATTGCCTGATGATTTGGACAGGTAACCTACAAAAACTGAATGCTTTCATCAAATATCTGAACAATAATGATTGTAACATACAATTTACTTTCGAACAAAGTGTGACTAAAATTGCATTTTTAGATGTTGAACTATTCATCCGTGACAACAAAATAGAGAGTCGTCTCTACAGAAAAAGTACTTCCTGTAACTCTATCTTACATGCTAAGAGCGCACATCCGACCCACCAGATCAATTCAATACCTTATGGTGAGATGGTGAGGGCAAGACGAAACTGCAGCCTTGAGGAAGATTTTAAATTATGCATTAAGGATATGAGCAATAGATTTGAGGCACGTGAATATTCTTCAGACGTGATTAATAACGCCCGTACTCGGGCAATGCGTCTGAAGAGATCGGATACATTATGTCAGAAATCTAGACCTAGAGATGACACCATTCGTTGTATAGTTAACTATACGAAACCAGCTATGCTTCTTAAGAAATGTATGAATAGACATTGGAATATTCTTACAGCTGACCCTAACTTTAAGAAAATGATTCCTAGGACCCCGGTTTTTACTTTTAGGAGGGGTAGAACTCTTAAGAACATCCTATGCCCCAGTTTCCGCACTAAACTGAGACACAATGATTGGCTTAGTAAACGTAATAAGGGTTTTTTCAAGTGTGGACACTGTGGCATGTGTAGATGGGCAAAATCTGGCATCTCCTCCTTCATGAGCTCCACTGGAATTTCATTTAATATTAACTACAATATCACGTGTGACAGTAATTTTGTCATTTATATGATCGTATGCAAGTGTGGCCTGTATTATATAGGCAGCACCATTAGATCACTAAAAACTAGAGCAAGTGAACATTTTAGAGCCCTCAGACAGGATGATGGGAGATATCCCATTGTAAATCACATGCGGCTATGCCCTGAACGTAACAACTCATGTGGTTTTGAATTTTTTGGGTTTGATCTCATTGAAAGAGACCCTCGGGGTGGTAACAGGGAGTTAGCCCTTAGAAGAAGGGAATGCTATTGGATTTTAAAACTCAGAGCTGTGGAGGATGGCCTGAACACCAATTTTGAGATGGAGTACTACTTAGGTGACTAACATCTTATCTTCAATCATGGCTGGAATACAGTGTAGGTTCATGTGATACTTATGGATTTCCATAATGATTGTATCCGTATGTCATTTCATTAGATATGTATCCATGTCAATGATTGTTACTGAGGCAGCGTATGGGGTCTTTATACAATGATATTGCTGTATAATTTGTGCGTATAGTTGTTTCGAAGTATACATTGTTTCAATATAATAGACTTGGTACTATTATCAATTTCAGCTCTTTACGCATGTCCAAATGCATTCAATGTGATTTGCATTTCATTATTGACTCATTGCAACTGATGAGGCTACTATGTTATCTCTCTTTTAAAGACGTCCTTACGTCACTGTTTATGAGCTGTCCCTGCAACAGACATATCATGTTATATGTGATGTAAATGTTATTTTATTTTCATCCCCTTCTCTTTTTTGTATTAATGACCACATGTTTCTTTCTATCCCTTCTCCGACATATTTATATCATGATTTCTCATAGATAAAGTGTTGTTATTACAGATCTTATCAATGGGTATATATGTTTTGAATATGTACTTCACTCTTATCCTCCTTTTTGGTTATAGTGCGATCATTTGCTATTTCCCATCCCATTTCTGATTGTAGATTTTGGCTTATTCTAATTTTATGACTATAGATAGTTATTATTATCCTTATTAGGATGAGGGATATTTATTATGATTGGGTTTTAAGACCCCCCATTTTTCTTTCCCCTTATTTTGAATAGTTAATAAGGTTAAAGAAACCTTTGTCCAGTATTTCTTTTATATCTACCTTATTAGCAGTATGCTTGCTACTCATATTGTTAAGAATCGACATTTCGTAATTTGGACACTTCACTTTGCAGTATAGACCGTTTTTGCTTCTCTCATGTGGCATATCGATTGATAACGGGTGAATTTTAGAACATTAAGTACCCGATATGGTATAATCAACGTTCTACGGATAGTCCTAGTCATTACAATATGGCGCCCATGGTTTTTAGTTAAAGTCCGTCTTCCATTCCAATCATTCCCGCGGATACAATTCCTTTTTTTAAAAAGGGACGGCTTTCTCGGGCGTTTATACGAGATGCGGCACATTGTGACTGGGACGTAGCGGGATGCATTTTGACTCCGTTTCGGTTCCCCATATATAAGTTTGATATTCTATCACAGAAGGTGAGTGGTGTATTGGTTTGTAACATCTGGATTGGCTCCGTTTGTTCGAGGTTCGGCATCGGGGTTTTTTCTTGTTTTTGTGTTTCTTTTTCTTCTTTTCCTTTTTTTTGACATAGAATCCACACGGTGACGCTTACCTTAGCATGATAGATTCATGTCTATAATTCTTTTTTGTAGATTGATATGGAATTTACCTCGGTGCAACTTTATTTTGGATGCAACATAGAACTTAAGGTCGGTGTATATATATTTGTGAGTTGTCTTACTTAATTGCTTGGATTTTATACTCTATACCTGATATGGACCTTATATAAGACTGATTGTTCTCCCCCCCTTTTTCTTTTTGGGATCTCGACAGGTTGCTTAATGGCCCTGTTTGGATATTTCGCTACTAAACTAATTAATTTTATTAAGGTATGTCACAGATGAGATGCCTTAATGGGATAACGACAGATTAGTTTAGGTTTTCCTTGATTTATTTATTTTATTTATTTCTGCTTGTATAATCTTTAGTTTAGTTTTCTATCTATTCTGGGTTCTGTTTATAATCTCTACAGAAAACCTGGATCTTTTTTCTGCCTTGCTCATAGGGCGTCTCACTTCATTTTGTCTTTTTTTGGTGACGTGCACATTCTTATTATATAAACCTATATGGTACATGACATGTATAATCAATAGTTAACTAAAGCTTTAATAACAGATGACTGATTCGTACATTTCACCCTCTTTTGAACGGTTATATATAAAAATTGTCGGTCTATACTGTTTTATCTTAACCACTAATAATTTTTTACGAATATCACAAAAGTCACATTATATCTTGCCCTGTTACATTGCACTATTGTCACTTTGGGTGCTGATATGGTCTCTGTTTTGACCAACGCTCGTTACCACATATGTAGACGCTATTATTTTGTCTATTTGCAGCCCTGATGAAGTCCTTAAGAGATTAACTTCTCATGGGATGAAACACGTGTTGGCTGTTCTGTACTATACTTATGGAGAGTTCCAGACATTGAGAATAAAATCTGGACTCTGAGATGAACATGAGTCGGTGATTGATTGACTAAGAAGACTGGATACATCAATAACTCCTAATTAGGAATATCATGAGTGCTCTGACACCTGTTCTTTTTCTGTGTGTTTGCCTTGTAAACATGGGAGGATTAAGGGAGATCCTCTTGTCATGAGCACCATACCATAAACTTATTGGACTATTACTGGATTGGACTTACTGTGAGCGCCCAAACCCTATGAATATCTTCCCTGGTGCTAACAATTACGACAGCTGTAAAGTGTGCAAGATTGCCGAATTGGATACATGCAAGCCATACAAAGACAGTGGTGAGTCCGCAAGAGCATGAAGAAGTGTTGTTGAGAGCACCAACAACAGCGAAGCAAGTGACTCTAAATGAGTCAGAACAATAACAAGCTGATCCTGAAGTTGACCCTGAGCTTGTTGAAGATGGGTCAATCACCCCTGTAAGAGAAGAGATTGAAGAATTACAGGAGGGTGAGCATGAATCTAACCCCATGGATACAGCAGGAGAACCAAGCACAGAAGTGGTTCTCCCAGAAGCAGACAGTGTTGAAAGGCAAGCAGAGTAAGTGCCAGATCAAGATGGGGAAAGAGTTGAGATGGATCAAACCCAAAGTGGTCCGACTCCTCCTGAACCCGTTGCAGGTCCATCAAGAGAAAACAGCATAGAGAGAGAAAAAGAAAATAATCCAATTCTGAGGAGAATATTGACTGAAGGGACGAGAAAAGGAGACAATTGGCCTGAGTCACAATTGGAAAGAAGAAGGAGTTGGTCATAAATGAACCAATAGAGGAAGAAGTGGATACTACGAAAAAGGAAGAATTAAGTGAAGGAGAATTAAGTGGGGAACAAAGGTTGAAAATAAAGAGAGTAGCAAGTCGAAGATACACAGGTCCTGAGTGGGCATATGCAGCAGCAAGTGAATGGCAAAACGAGTTCATGTCCTTTTATTTTGAAAGAGAAGTTACGAATCTGTACTTTGATGCAACCTGAAGGGGCTCGATTGATTGAGTTGTTGAGCTAATCTGAAGAAACCTGAAAACGAGACTGTTGAAATAAAACCAGAAAAGAGATTGATAACCTGATATGACAATTGAAAACCGGATGTAACAAGCTGCTAACCGATTTTTGACAAAGGAGACAAGGGTTCCTATGTGTGAAACTGAACTGTGAGAAATAAATATTTTTCTTCATTTTTTATTTTTCTGTTGCACTTTTCCTAAGAGTTGATTCTGCTTTCTGATTCTTTACAGATCATGGCCGCATTAGAAATATTAGATATTGTAGGTATTTGAGTGTTCGAGGTGCAATTATGTGTGGAATAATGTTCATAATAATGATTGTGGGAATGTCTGTTCATGAAATAAAATAAGCTACTATTACCTCTGTTCCTGAGACTACTACACTAACAGCTTTAGAGAGATTTAAGTTAGATGAAAAGTACTTACATGACCACACTAATGCTGAAGGAGAGCTTTCTTCTAATGTGTTCTATCGGTTGTTGAATGAGTACGTGGAGACGATGGATGCAAGGAATTGTGTTGTGTGTACGCATATTCCTTCCTCTGTGGAAGAAGGTGTTACGTACCATAGCCTGCCACTAACTTATGGCATAATTTGCAGTTTGCTACTAACAAGATTCTATAACCAAGAGTATATTCAGTATTTCTATTCTAACCATGACCTTGTGTTTTCTTTTGTTCCTATTATTATATATTTGAGTAAAGTAGCTAAGGAGCATGATGTAGTATTAGTTAGAGGATTCTTTGAGCCAATTTTAACATTTGGTACTGCTATTGCACACAAAAATAACCTTACCTGCTTACTAACTCCGTTAGAAAAGAGGGCATACTGATGCTAGAAGGAAGGCATTAAAGATGAAGTTAGAGGAAGGATTGGAGAAAAGGACTTATAAGAATGATTATGCTTACGCTGCTATTAAAGCGCAAGGTAAATTAACTTTAGATGCATTACATGTTGGGAAGCTTTGTGTATATATAGGCCAAAATCACTTACTGACACTTTATTTTTGGGAACGAGTGAATGTAGGCATGTGTTTTTGTTTCAGAGTAAATGGACTTTTAGGCTGAATGGTCAGGACCCTGTGATTCCTGGGATCTACTCTATTTGTGGACTTCGTGCTTATTACTGTCTTCCTAGAGCATGGTATGAGACATGCAATTTGGGGATAGTTTTCCCTAAAATTTATCAGATAGATGATTTAAAGAAATTTCCGAAAGTGACTGAATTACATCATGAGCGACAGAGGAGGGAAACCTCTTCTGCAATTTTGGGAGATATTTTTGGTGCAGTAATTCCTTCTGTAGGAGTTATTTTTAATGCAATCAAGATATGAAAGTTGTCTACTATTGTGGATAACATGCTGACAAACTTTACAGGGGCAATACTCCTGTTAGATAATGAATTGGCTGCGGATAGAGCTATGACGCTTCAAAATAGGCTTGCTTTAGACATACTTTTGGCGAAAGACGGCGGGGTCTGTAAAACGATGAATGCTAGGCATTGTTGCTCGTTTATACCCGATAATGATGAGGAGATCAAAGACTTAGGGCCAGATGTAGCAAAGGTTTTTACCCATTCTGTGTCTATGGGAAAAAGTGTTCGTACATATGGCCCTTACTTACTAACTTAACTAATTCAAGCAAGGATTTGAAGGAATTGAAGGAACCAGGGGTTTGGGAAAAAGTTGGAAATGGATTTGCTTCTGTCGATACTTGGTTTAGTCAAATTTGGAATGGGGTATTGTAGAAAATTGTACAGGGAATATTAATTGTGATTGTTTCTATATTAGGATTGTGGGGTACATGCAAATTGTGGCAAAATATAAAATTAAGGAAGTCCAAGAATGATCTGAGAAGGGAAGAACAGCCTAGAAGAAGAATCTATAGGGAAAATTTAAGAAGTCGAAATACATCAGAAACTGAAATATAAAATTAGTGATAAGAGAAGGTGTGATGACATATTTAGTCATCAGAGGAGGGACTGTTGAAGCAGATATGCTAATTAAGAAAATTATTATTGATTTATATGTTATTACTAATGAGAAAATGTGTAGAGAAAATAATCGTAGAAAAATAATGTGCATGTTTGAAAAATGTGCCCTCGGGTATGATCACCATGTGTACTAAAACAACTGAAAATGTGCAAAATGATGAAAATATATGAGAAAAATGTAGTAATATGTCATAATGAGATGCGTAACCTCTGTTTTGTATTACTAAATTAGCTGAACTAAAGGCCTATTTCCACTGGGCCTCGCTCACTCTGAACACGGAAACCAGACACCTTGCAAAGGACTGGAAACCACTGAACGTTACCTTGACCCGTTCGAAGTTCAAGTTATTTAGCTAGAATTTTCTTCAATGTACTGGCAGACAGGAGATGATGAAGACAATTTGATACAATTATGTGTAGAGCAGGCTAAATGTACTTTCCCAGGACTTGAACAATAGAGGCACTGACTGAAGAACCATATGCAACAATTTTGATACCTGAAGGGCCGGAAGATGAGGGCATTGCATGAAGAACCAATCCGCTTCTTGTGACTTGGAACATATGAAAATTAGTAGATTTGGAAAACGAAAACTATAGGTTAAAGTCATATCTGCTGACTGACTCACCAATTAGCAATTAGTGGGATGGACTGAGAGACCCTAATAAAAAGTCATGACAAGGGGTGAGAAATCAGAATTGCAGTAATAAATTGATGACGCCAGGAGGCGCTGTCCGAGGTGCTGATATTGGGTTCATACTCTGTGAGCCTGATCCTTAGCTGACTGATTGATGACCTGAAGACGAAGACTGACTTGTTGCTGATCCATACTGGATAGGTAGCTATGAAAATGTGACTGATGATTTTTGTACCTTTTGTTCTAGGTACCAACTGCGCTGTTATAGAGACTCTCACTTAGGTAGGTTTTTCCAAATTGATGTTTTTCTCCAAATTGTTTTCGCATGAAGACCCCCATGCTAATGCTAATCTTGGTTAGGTAGGCTTTTCGGGGTGACGTTGACAGTGACAAATGACTCACGAACTTAATTGCTGAATAGCATTATTAGTGCTGGTATTAATAGCTTATGGTATTGCCTTGTTGCATATGTTTTCCTTGAGAATTAATGTCCTCTAATGAATTAATAAAAGTTAATTTGAATAAAGATTGAACTAACGGATTAATTTGAATTGTAATCAATAGGGAATAAACATTGTCAAACTTTCCTTGTGTAGTGGTTGTTCTTGATTAATATGGTTTATAGTTGTTTTCAAAGAATGTTTCTTAATTACTGATGTTAGCTACCACTTTAGTAGTCACTGCATGACTAGGATACTCCATGCAATTCAAAAGGTTCATCGACCTATACACGTCCCCTTGTAAGTTTACTTACTAAGGACCAGGTGCGCTAGCAAATGCAACACTGCTATTGAGACTGATACTTTTTGGTGCAAAACTGCACTAATGCAGTTTTGCTCCAAACAGTTTAGCACCGGCTTGCACCATTTCAGTGCACCAGCCGGGCACCATATTTATGGAATGGTGCAAGCAGCTGCAAAAAATTAAGTTAGTCGGGTGGGGCTGGTGGTAAGAAAGAAGGGGGTTTGGATCAAAAAATGACATTAGGCAGGTTAGAGTAAAAAAAAAAGACTAACCTGCCTAGAGTCATTTTCTGACGCAAAACCATCCATACCACATGACTCCTGTCTTATAAAAGACAGGAGTCATGCCCACCACCCCAATGGCCAGCACAGGGGACCAGAGTCCCCTGGGCAGGGCCTTTGTACCCAGTGCCATGTAGGGGGGCCCATTACCAGGCCCCCCATGGCCCTTTAAAAAAAAAATACTTACCTGTACTTACCCATACTTGACTGGGATGGGGTCCCCATCCTCCACTGTCCCTCTGGTGTGAGTAGGGGTGTTCCTGGGACCTGGGGAGGGCACCTGTGGGCTTAATCCATGGTGTTCTACCATGGAAATAGGCCCACAGGTCCCCTAACACCTGGCCTGACTCAGGAGTTAAACAATTGTGCAAAGCAAGCTTTGCACCATTTTTTGACCCCTCCTTCCCCGTGCGTGATTTTTGCACGGGAGGATAAATAAGACGCTAGGGCCTTAGTGTCATTTTTTGCACTGGAACGCTGCTTACTTTGCATCTTGTTGATGCATAGTAGGTTTCCACGTCCAAAAAATTACTTTACCTCCATAAATTTGGCGCTAGACAGATCTAGCAGCAAAGTATGAATATGGAGTTCGTTTTACACCGAATTTGCATTTAAAAAATGGCACAAATTTGGTGCAAAACAAGTATAAATATGGACAACAGAAAGATCAGCAGATGTGGCTGTGTAAGAATGGAGCGCACTTCCAATATGTCTGCCAAAATAGATGATTGAAGTTTATGCTGAGAAAGTCATTGTTCGTGAAGAAGAGTGCTCCAGTGGTGCCACACCCAGCCACAGGGTGTGAGGGTTGTTTCCTATATCATGAGTTACAAGGGAGTCCGGAGACCATGATACGTCTGTTACCGGTCTCCCGTCACGTCTCGTTTCGGATCGCGTCGTGATATACCATACATACCTGGTCTACTTTCATGATTATGGGAATCTCACAAAACAAGTAATACCTCCAATTTGCGAAAGCCTTGAAAAGTCCAGTGTGACGAAACACGTGTCAGCTGTTTTCTTTCAACTACAAAATACCTTCATTGGCCTAGCAATAACTTGGTTGTTTTCGTACGACTACGAAAAATTGTATCTGACCTACAAATCACCTACTCAGTGTACTTCATTGGATCAGGTCACCAATTCTCTTGCTACAAGCACCAAGTTAAATATGCCCTTGAGTTCTTTAAGGGAGTTTCCTGATACTCTTGAGACTGCTACAATAAATCAACTCACCTTTCTAGAAATGAGAGATATCTTCAGAAAATACCTCAAGACATCACCACTGCTTTGTTTGATGCTCTATTTAATGGACAGGTTGAGTGAATTAACAGAGCGCTTAAGAATAGTATTCCCTGGGCTAAGAACAACTGTTTGGATTTGAAGGAATTCTTAAGGTCTACGCTATGGTTGTATCATATCATGTAACATAGTATGACATAGTGAAGCCCTTTCAAACTCCTCAAAAGTGGAGAGATCCACCTTTTAGTCATTGTCCCTGGCAGTTCAAGCAAAAACAAATAGAGGCCAGGATATGGAAACACCACATAATATCGTGGCTGCGAAACAGAAGCATATGAAGTTAAGATATGATGTTACGTTTGCTGCAAGAGATCCTGAATTTAAATTACCGGATTGAGAGGGAGGCCATAAACCAAGACTGGTTTGGAAAACTAACCTTGCATATGGTAAACTCTTGAAGGTAGTTGAAATGAATCAGTAAAGTATATTAACCCAAAATAAGAAAGTTTGGAAACTTCCTAGATTTGTGAAATGTGCTCCCAAGATTTAGAAGAGAAACACCATCTCAGAGATTGTCAGATTAGAATGAACAGAGGTGTTTCCAATGCAGTGAGAAAATGTCTCCTGCTGAGTCAAATACTCACTATTGCTTGTGGGATAGCTTTTTACCTTCTTTTGTTTTTCTTTTTTTAATCTTTTTTCGTTGTGTTCTGTTCTACTTTTTTTTAAAGAAAAAGGGCTAAGATGTGATACCTATTGTGCTTGTTGTTTACGTTATATTTCTCGCTTGCTCAGTGTTTCCTCCACGTTGATTTTAGGATGCAAGTCATGTGAGCTCTTGGAGCGCCAGGCACTGTGCATGGAAGCGTTACAACTGTTATTTGTGATTACAGATCGAAATACTGTGCTGAGTAAAGATACCTAGGGCCATATTTATACTTTTTGACGCACAACTGCGCCAACGCAGTTGTGCGTCAAAGATTTTACCGCCGGCTAACGCCATTCCAACGCACCTTATTTAAGGAATGACGTTAGCTGGCACTGCGGACTGGTCTGAGTAAAAAAAATGATACACACCAGGCAGCGCCGGCGTAGGGGAAAATGGGGGTTGAGCGTCAATAAATGGTGCAAGTCAGGTCTGAAGCAAAAATCAGGCCTCAAACCAGACTTGCGCCATTTTTTTTGATGGACAACCCCCATTGACAGGAGTCATGCCCCATTGCCCAATGGCCATGCCCAGGGGACCTGTGTCCCCTGGGCATGGTCATTAGGCACAGTGGCATGTAGGGGGCCCAAATTAGGCCCCCCTATGCCACTTTAAAAAAACTTAAAAAAATACTTACCTGAACTGACCTTTACTTACCTGGGATGGGTCCCCCCATCCATAGTTGTCCTCCAGGGGTGGGCGAGGGTGGCAGGGGGTGTCCCTGGGGGCAGGGGAGGGCACCTCTGGACTCCTTCTGAGCCCACAGATCCCTTAACGCCTGCCCTGACCCAGGCGTTAAAAAACAGTACACAACAGGCTGTGCACCGTTTTTTAAGGCTCACCCCCTCCTGTGCGTCAAAATGACGATGGGGCATAAATAAGGCGCACAGGCTTTAAAGTCGTTTTTTGGGCGGCAACACCTACCTTGCATATCATTAACGCAAGGCAGTTTCCCGCTCCAAAACAATGTCGCACACAGTGGAATTTTTACGTCCCCGGGGTCGGGCGTCAGTGTTTAAATATGGGGCAAGGTATGCGCCGAATGTGCGTCAAAATTTTTGACGCACATTAGGCGCAAACAGAGTACAGATATGCCCCTTATTTTTCTACTACCCCAACTCCACTTTACTTTCTTACAAATGGTTCTCTGGGTGGCAAAGTCAAGATTTCTGCCTCCACAATGGACTCTGTACCAGAGTCTAGTGTCAGCCTCTTTCCTCTCATCTCTTCAACTCTCAATAGTGATAACATATTCTGCATGCAGTGGCTCTTAAAGCTTCCGATTCATTGTTAGCGAAGTTTGACAGGTTTTTCAGTTAACTTTTACCTTAACTTCTGAGAAGATTGTATCCCCAAAGCATTACATTTTCAGTATTTAGCCAGTTTATTTTAAAATGTTGAAATTTCCATCTCAAGTGTACTTTTCGCAGAGGAGAAGAAAACTGAGGGCTATTTATTCACTTTCCACCTATTATGGAATCAGTACAAACACTGCTCATGGCCGAACTTCCCAAATTCAAATCTCTCTAGGCTCTACATGGAGGACATTGTGTTTGTAAAACTGTGTGGTGGGGCAATATTTTGAGCAAAGGCACTGATACATTATTCCCTATCAAGTTCACTGCTCTTTATTTCGGCAGTTTGCCATAAAGGAACACATATATATATACCAATAAAATAGAGATTAAATAAGTCTATGGCCTTCATCATGACATTGGCGGTAAATCCCGCTTACTGCCATGGTGACGGCCACCAACATACTGCCGCTGTGACGGACAACCGTTCTGCATATTACGGCGCATATTACTACACTCACACACCAAACAGCCAGAATACAGCCACATACACAAATCTGCCAGCCCAAAGGTCAGTGATAAAGTAGTAGCCCCAACACCCATACTGTTACGCCAACAGAACAACGCCCACCACATTATGATACATGAATCACCACAGCGGACATTCAACAGCGGTAAACCAATGGCGGCACACACCGCCGCGGTCAGAATGCACACTCAAAAACTAATCTGCACAACATTGGTCAATTCAAACAATACACACCTGTTAGACTTGGCATCCTTGGTGTGGTCTCCCCTAATGTTTTGCCTCTGTTTCCCAGGTTGCTGATGTGTGCAGCTGCTGTTTTTGTTACTCTGGGCACTTCACCACTGCTATCCAGTGCTAAAGTTCAAGTGCTCTTATGTCAAATGTATGTGTAATTGGATTTCCATGATTGGCATATTTGATTTACTGGTAAGTCCCTAGTACAGTGCACTGGAGGTGCCCAGGGCCTGTAAATCAAATGCTACTAGTGGGCCTGCAGCACTGGTTGTGCCACCCAAAGTAGTAGCCCTGTAAACATGGCTCAGACCTGCCACTGCAGTGTCTGTGTGTACAGTTTTAAACTGCTAATTCGACTTGGCAAGTGTACCCACTTGCCAGGCCTAAACCTTCCCTTTTCTTACATCTAAGACACCCCTAAGGTATGCCCTAGGTAGCCCCATGAGCAGTGTGCAGTGTATGTTTAAGGTAGGACATATACTAATGTGTTTTATATGTCCTGACACTGAAATACTGCCAAATTCGGTTTTCACTGTTGCAAGGCCTGTCTCTCTCATAGGTTAACATGGGGGCTGCCTTTAAACATGATTAAAGCATAGATCCCCTTTGGGAGCGGATAGACATGTGGAGTTTGGGGTCTCTAAATTCACAATTTAAAAATACATCTTTTAGTAAAGTTGGTTTTGAGGTTGTGCGTTTGAAAATACCACTTTTAGAAAGTAGGCATTTTCTTGCTTAAACCATTCTGTGACTCTGCCTGTTTGTGGATTCCCTGTCTGGGTCAGTTTGACAGTTGGGCCGTTTGCACCTCTCTATCGACAGTGGCACACAGGGAGCTGGGGTGTAGCCTGCATATCCTGATGAGCCATCTGTGCTAGAAGGGAGAGGAGGAGTGGTCACTTACACCTGAAAGGGCTGTGCCTGCCCTCACACAATGCAGTCTCCAACCCCCTGGTGTGTGTCTGGGGCCTGGACTGAGCAAGGCAGGATTTCACAAAAAAGAGAGACTTTCCTTTGAAGTAGGCCTACTTCAAAGGCCAAAATGGGTATAAGGAGAGCACTCAAACCCCTGAAAAATTAAATCACTTCTGGACATCAAGAGGAACCTCTACCTGGAGAAGAGCTGAAGAGCTGAGGAGAAGTACTGCCCTCCCTATGACTGTGCTTTGTCAAGCTATACTGCAGTTGCTGCTTCTGCATGTGCAAGGGGACAAAGACCGGACTTTGTTGCGCATTCCTGCTTGTGAAGAAATCTCCAAGGGCTTGTCCTGAGCTTGCCTCCTGTTGTTGAAGTCTCAGGTCCATCAAAGACTTCCCCTGCCAGCACCTTGCTTGTTTCTGTGTGTGTGCTGGTACAAATACTTTACACCTAGACTCTGAAGTTAAGCCTGCCTGCTCTTGCCAAACTACCAAGGGGGAGAGCGAGCGTTAACTGAGGGTGATTCTCTTTTACCCTGACCAGGGTGAGGGTCCTTGTTTGAACAGGGGGTAACCTGACTGCCAAACAAAGACCCCACACCTGACCCCCATACACACACCGCACCCACCCACTCAAACCACTATAAAACACACACACACATTACTCACAACCCTTTACGTATACAAATCCTTGCCACCAGACAGACCACAAGACCACTGTGACAAATACAAACACACCCATACATCCCTCTCGCACTCCACTACACACACCCAATCACACCACCCAACACCCACACACTCACACACATCACACAACACCCGTGTCCCCACAAAGGCACCCCTGTTTCACAGATGAGAAGTTGAAGGTCATGGTGGAGGAAATTGTCAGGGTAGAGCCACAGCTGTTTGGAACACACGTACCACAGATATCCATTGCAAGGAAGATGGAGCTATGGCAGAGAATCCTGGACAGGGTGAACGCTGTGGGACAGCATCCAAGAACAAGGGACGACAACAGGAAGAGGAGGAATGACCTACAGGGGAAGGTGCATTCTGTGGCAGCAAGGCACCAGCTCACCATACAGATGACTGACGACGGATCCCCACCTCCTCCCCGACAGCTCACAGCATGGGAGGAACAAGTCTTGGCCTTACTTTATCCTGGGGGATTTACTGGAATAGCCGGAGGACTGGACACTGGTAAGTCAACATTTACCACTTATCACCCCCCATACCTGCATGCCATCTCACACACTCACCCTTAATCCCAACACTCCATTCCATCTTACACACTGCACCAACACAGATGACTAACCCCACTGCAAATACCAATCCATGGACAGCCCTCCCAGCCCTGTATTGACACCCATCACCAAAGCATGCACCGCATAGGGGAACTAATAATCCCCCAATACATCACCATACACAATCAACTGTGGCAGGGCAAAAGCAACCATAGAGGGGAGGATAGGGATGTACAACCTGAAACAGGCATGAAGCATAATACATCTCTTACATACCCACAGGTGCCCCAGCCAATCTCAGTGGAGAGGTGGTGCCACAACTATCCAGTCCCCCAACAGAAGATGCCCCTAATGATGACAGTAACCCTGGACTCCAGGATCTGGATCAACAACCTGGCCCATCAGGGACCACTGGACAGTCGGTCACCCCAGCCCACTCACAGTTCACCACAGAGCCTCTCCCATCAGTTACCAACACCACAGCACCCACCCAGCATCCCCACAACACGTCAATCAGCAGTGTGCCCACCTGTACAGGGACCCCAGTCCACACCTCATAGACAAGACAATCAGGGACCTGGGGTCAGTGGCAGTGGGCACACCGCTCAGGGGACAGGGGTACAGGGCAACTTGGATACTGGGAAGACCGCCGTGCGCCAGGTGGAGGACAGGCCCAGGAAACGACTTTCCATGAGACACTCACCAATGTCCTGGGTGTCTACCAACATTCCCAGGACACGATGGGCCAGATCCTGAACAACATGCAGAAGAACAAACGGCTGCAGGAGGTACACCATCAGGAGATCAGGGAGGATTTGCAGGCCCTCAACACCACCATGGTCTCCATAGCAGGGGTGCTGGCAGACATAGTCAACATCATGAGGGAATGGACAGCACACCAGTGAGCCCCTACCACTAGCCAGTCTATTGACCAGCCCTCCACTTCTGCTGCAGCTAGTGGACAGGAGGCCCACCACAGGTCCCACAGGCTACCTGCACCCCTCCCCCTGCAAAAGGTGAACCACCCCACAATCGTTCCCTGCGAACTAGGCAGAAGCCAGTGACACTTGCCTAGACTAAGACCACCGCCAGGAAATTATACTCTCCTGATTGTCCCCCTTGTGTCCCACCCTGTCATCTTTTCCACTTTGAACTGCCATTGATCCCCTTCCTATGGCCCCTTGGACACTGGACCTGTGCTACAAATAGACTGTAACAATACCCTGGACTTTCTTCCACCATCACCCATTCCATTGCACTTTACCCTCAATTATAGAGCACTACAATAAACACCTGTGAACACAATTTGAGTAACGCTGTTTTAAGTGTCTTTAATGTGCATTTGTGGTAATAGTCAGATTGAGTGCAAATGATCTAAACATTGTTATAGATAACAAATAATGACCTGGAACAGTCTGTAGTGATCACATCAGGACAATGTTGTCATATTACCAACATCTGGAAAACGACTAGCCATAGGTGTCAGTAAGTTGTGATGCAAAGGAAGTGAATGTCATCATGCCTCAGGCACACAGAAAAATCAGTAGCCAGAGTAATGGTCAGTTTCACTGTCTCACCTGTTTTTCATTGGAAGTGTTGTTGTATAACTGATGTTCTGTTGTCCTCATCCTCATCCTCTGCCTCCTCATCCTCACTGTCCTCAGGGTCCACTGCTGCCACAGGGTCATCTCCAGTCCCCTCCTCCTGCAGAAAAGGCACATGTCATATGAGGGCCAGGTTATGCAACATGCAGCATGCCACTACCATCTGGCAGACCTTTCCGGGTGAGTAGCACAGGGATCCACCTGTTAGATGGAGGCACCTGAACCTGGACTTCAGGAGTCCGAAGGTCCTTTCAATAATTCTCCTGGTTCGCCCATGTGCCTCATTCAAGCGTTCCTCAGCCCCTGTCCTGGAATTCCTCACAGGGTTCAGCAGCCATAATAAGTTTGGGTAACCAGAGCCACCTGCAAGTTTTGAGGGACAACATTTAGCCTTACACAATTCTATGGGGACAACACCTGAAGGCATACACTGACATACAGTAGGTGGGGATCTGGCTCACCTATTAGCCACACCCTGTGCCTCTGTAGTTGGGCCATCACATTTGGGATGCTGCTATTCCACAGGACGAAGGCTTCATGCACTGACCCAGGATACTGGCTAGTGACGTGGGAGATGTACTGGTCCGCCAGGCAAACCATTTGCACATTCAGTGAGAGGAAACTCTTCCGATTCCTGAACACCTGTTTATTCTGGCGGGGGGACTAACGCAATATATGTACTGTCAATCGCACCAATTATATTGGGGATATGGCCCATTGCATAGAAACCTGCCTTTACAGTGGCCAAATCTTCCACCTGGGGGAAAGCAATGTAGCTGCACATGTGTTTCCCCAGGGCAGACAAGACCCTTGCCAGCACAATAGAAAACATTGGCTGTGACATTCCAGCTGCCAAGCCCACTGTCACTTAGAAAGAACCAGTTGCCAGGAAATGGAGCACTGATAGCACTTGTACAAGAGGGGGAATCTAAGTGGGAGACGGATAGCTGATATCAGGTCAGGTTCCAATTGAGCACACAGCCCTGTGATTGAGGCCCTGTCCAGTCTATAGGTGAGTATAATGTGCCTGTCCTCCAGTGTATCCAGTCCACAAGGGGTCTGTACACGGGGGCTCGTCTTCTCCTCCCATTCATCTGGAGAGGCAGGTATCTAAGGGTCACAAGAGTGATTAGGCTATCACAATTTGAACAACGGAACAACAACATCAGTGTACCTGTTGCATTTATGTGATGGGACAGTGTTAATGACAGGAATGTGCAAATCTAGGCAGTGATGCAGTAAAGGTTAATCTGATGGTTGTCCATCTCGTTGACATGGCATCCGCCTGTCCTGTATGTAGGGACAGGTGGAAGTGAGGTAACTCCTCCGACGTTGGTCATTGTAGTGGAAGGCGGTCTTGCATCGCTGTGCAATTCCTCATTGGATAATATGGGGCTCTATGGAGTACAGTGGCCAATGGGGATCAATGCCGGCTGTGACAGTGTACACCGGCGTGGACGTGACCACCATTTTTTATCTGATTCCTCACTTGTTTCCTGACCTTCAACAGGAGAACACCTACACTGCGTGTGCTGCTGTGACCTGTGTCTGGAAACTATCTTGGCCCATGTGACTGGGAAAAGGTCCCCTACCTTCACTTCGGAGGAGTTGGAGCGATTGGTGGATGGGGTCCTACCCCAGTATGGACTGCTGTATGGGACTCCAGATAAACAGATGAGTACACTTTGGGCACGATGCATGTGCGAAGGATGCATGGAGATGTGTGTGCAACCATTGTGTCATGGAGGCGGAATGTAATGTGGTGGTGTACATGGTGTGCGCCGGCAGATGTGTGTGCCAATGGTGACAGAAACTGGATTGGTGGGTCTTTTGTTTTACAGGCTGGATTGTATGTGTAATGGTGTCCTCTCATCTGTATCACCTCTGCAGGTCAGCGCCCATCAAAAGAAGGGATTATGGTGTGCCATCTCCAAGGATATGCGGACCCTGGGGGCCTATGGCAGGTGGAGCACCCACTGTCGGAAACTGTGAAAGGACCTGAGACGCTGGGCACGGAAGACATTGGAGGCCCAGCTGGGGATGGCCTCCCAATGAGGAAGGGGTGCTCGTCGGAAATTGACCCCACCAAAGGCCTGTATACTGGTGGTGGCCTACCCACAGTGGCCACAAGGGGGTGAGTACAGTGGGCATTACAACAATAATTGGTAGGTGGCATGGAATTGGGGTGGTGGGTGTCAGTTAGTGGGTGCCCCTTAGTGCCCTGCCAGACATTGCAGCGTGATCCAACTAAAGGGTAATGGTTGAAAGGGAAGAAAAGGTAACATAGCTAGGTTTCATTCCATATGAGACAGGGCCTAGTGGGTCCCAGGAGGCGTGCAGTTGGCGATGTTTAGCCCTCATCTTGCTGTGGCATCTAGGTAAATCAATGACAGTGCAATGCATAGTGCTCAATCCTTATCCCTGTGTGTGACTATGCTGTGTATGCCAAGAGTGGTGTTGGTGCAGTAATTGACTCTGTGTTCTCTTTCTCTCTCTCGCCCTTTATCTTCTGTCATCCTGTCCATGTGTGCATTAGTATCATCTGGCGGAGAAGCAGGGGCACCGGAGACAGAGGGATCCGCATCCCACAGCGCCCAGGAGGCAGAGTCCACCAACGCCGAGGGAACCAGTGGCACCGAGGGGAACACCACGGCGGAGACAGGAGGTGACAACACAGACTCAGTTACCTCCTCTGATAGAAGCTCCCTGGTGGTGGTGGACACCTCTGACCACCCCAGCTGCAGGTACAGCCACCACCACCCATACCAGCACTACCCTCCCAGTAGCCCGTGCCAGCTCACCCAGGAGGGTGGACATCTCCGGCCCTGCCCCAGTGAGCCCTGCTCCCCTGAGTGAGGAGGCTATTGACCTCCTGAGATCCATCTCTGTAGGGCAGTCAACTATTGTGAATGCCATTCAGGGGCTGGCATCCTAGATGCAGCAATGTAATGCATTCCTGGAGGGCATCCACAGTGGATTGGTGGCCCACAGAGATCTATTCAGGCTCTGGACTCCTCTCTGATAGCAACCACTGTCCCTGTCCCTACAGTCCCCCTCCAACTATCACTTCCCAGTCCTAGTCTCCTCAACATCAACCCATCCCATGCACACATACAGACGAGCATGCACACAAGACAACACACAAGAGTAGTACAGTCAAACACAGGCATCACACTTCAACACACAAGCACTCACACAAACACCAGACATTTGCAGACACAACCACATCCACTGCCTCCACTGTCTCCCTCTCCTCCTCCTCCTCCTCCTCCTGCCCCTCCCTCACAGTCATGTCCATACTCATGCCTGCATGCACTGCTTCAACAACCACCACCAGCATCACCACACCAAGCAGCACACACACCTCACTAGCAGACACCTCCACAACATCCATGCATGCATCCCTTGTGTCCTCTCCAACCCTGTCTGTCCCCCCTCCTAAAGCCTCCAAACACAAGCACTCAGACACCCAACAGCCATCCACCTCACATCAGCACACTCCTCATGTACCTGCACCCACGTCCAGCAGACTTACTCCTCCAACAACCACTCCCTCAACCTCCACTCCCATCCCTCCTCCCTCTTCCCACCCCACAATCCCAATAAAGCTTTTCCTAGCCCAAATTGACCTCTTTCCTCCACCTTCCCCCGTCCTGCCCATAAGATCAGGGTCCCAATGACCAAGCCCAGCACCTCAGCCAAACAGTCCACGCGGACAGTGGAGGTGCCTCCTCGACGAGGAGGCAAGACAGTGATGGTTCCCACTCCACCAGCCAGGAAGGATAAGGATCCCACAGCCACTGGCATGAAGGGGAAAAAGCCCTTGACTCCTGCCATGAAGAGGAAGGAGCCCGCCCCTCCTGCCATGAAGGTGAGGAAGCCCTCGACTCCTGCCATGAAGGAGAAGAATCCCTTGACTTGCAGCAGAGGCTGGCAGGGTGACACCACCACCACCACCAGTGGTCATGGAGCCCCAGTGGTCACGGAGCCCTCACCTCCAGCTGAGGCAGTGCAGCCCACTCCTGCTGCAGAGGCTACACCATCACCAACTGAGACAGTGTAGCCCTCACCTCCAGCAGAGGCTGGCAGGATGACACCACCATCACCACCACCACCAGTGGTCAGAGAGCCTTCACTTCCAGCTGAGGCACTGCAGCCTACTCCTCCTGCAGAGGCTGCAACTTCACCCAATGAGACAGTACATCCCTCATCTCCAGATGAGACAGTGCAGTCCTCACCTCCATCAGAGGCTGCCCCGGAGGCACCTTCACCTGCTGACACAGTGCAGCCCTCACCTCCAGATGAAACAGTGCAGCCCTCACCTCCAGCAGAGAGCATGTAGGCTACCCTCCTGTGACTGCTGTAGAACGAGCCCCCTCCAGAACCAGTGGGAAAGTCACCCACCTGAGAGACTGTGGACTTCCACTCCCCAGCACTGAGAAATGGGCATGGAGCCATGTCCAGAAACAGTGGAAAAGTCACCCACCTGAGAGACTGTGGCCTTGCACTCCCCACCACAGAGAAATGGGCATGGAGCCCCCTCCAGAACCAGTGGGAAAGTCACCCACCTGGGAGACTGTGGCCGTGCACTCCCCAGCACAGAGAAATGGGCATGGAGCCCCCTCCAGAACCAGTGGGCAAATGCTCCAACTCAGCTGAGGTGTCCCCCACCCCTTCCTCCTGAGGTGCATGCCTACTTACAACATGATGCCCCTGCAGAGTTCTGCGCTGTTGCTGTCAGGGGGCAAGTAGGGCCTTGGACTGTGCCCTGTGGCTATGTAGGCCCTTTGTACTTTGGATCGAGCATTGGCCCTTTGTGGACAGTTGTACATTTCATGTTCATGTGGTGGCTTTTTCCTTGCTAATACATTTTCTGTACTCACTATATCTAGTCCATGTTGTATTGTGCCGTGTGTCGTGTGTGATTGGTTTACGTCTGTAGCTGTTTGTGTGTATGATGTGTGTCTGGTGTGTGTTGTGCGTGTGTGTGTGTGTGTGTCATCTTGTTTTCCTCCCTCCCTCCTTCCGTTGTGTGCTAGGTGGCTGTTCTCACCGTCGTCGTCTTCATCGCCGTTGGTGTTCCAGGTGGAGCATGGCATAGAAGAGCATCCGGAAGCCTTGCGGTTCCGGTTCCATGGCGGTTGCAGATTCCCTCTGTGTACTTGTCGGTGAGTCTTTCATTTTCTGTGTTTGGTTTCCGCCAGGCTTTTGATGGCATCAACGCCGCCCTGGAAATCGTGTTAGTGTGCTGTGTCATAATATGGTGGGTGGTACTTTGTCTTCCGGCTGGCTGTTGATGGCTACCGCCGTGGTGCGTGGTGTTAACCTATGGCGGATGGTGTGGTATATAGGCTGCCTATGGGAGTTCTCACCGCCATGGTCATAATTTGGCGGTAATTACCGCCGGCATCTTGGCGGTGTTTCCGCCACTTTAACACTCACCACCAATGTCATAATGAGGACCAAAGTTATTTAATAAAATTGCAATCCATAAACCAGTAATTAGGGTTGTTAGAAATGATAAAAATACATACATGTATATGCACAGTAATAAAACAGTGAGATGCAACCATGTGTAAGCAACGTAGCAAAAACAGGAGCATAGATGTTAACTAACCTTGCTCACCCAGAGAGATAATCTACTTAATATCTACTAACTAATAAAATAACTAAATCTTAAAATTTGAGCAGCTTATGCGGGGTCTAGCCCCTCCTTTTCATAGAGCATGTGGACCTATTTGAGTACTAATATTGTCACATCACGAGTCTGCATCACTATTTCCTGCAGACGAATTCAGTGAGATGCACTTTTGCTGTAACCACTACACTGACAATAAATACCTGGAAACAGCAAATACTATATATTGCTTACTATCAGTTTGCAAGATTCTATAAGCTACCCTGTGCTGGGTGGTTCCCATTTTCCTGCAGGCAGGGATAATCAGTTTTTCCTAATCGTATTATATTTTGGGCAGAAAAAGAACGTATACACCACTGTTTCCACTGTTGACCCACACAATTGACTAACCTGCTCTTGGGCTCCAGTGGAGCAACCCCCACTAGCAGTAAACGTACATAGTGGCAAGGTCCCATATCTGAACTGCAAATGATGCTTTCGGGCCGGAACTGACTCATTTCATCTAAAAATGTTTTGCCTTGTAGATGTCCTTAAACTGCAGAAAGGAATATGTCAGTATGGGGTTGGCCAGCCACCGCAATTTTCCTGTTGTACCCCTTGACACTCCTACTGAGGGCTGCCTTAGTAATAAGGGGGGAGCCACCCAGGGTTTTCCCACAACCTTTCATTCCCCGTCTTCCTCAGGGTCTCCCTAACATATTTTGACCAGGGAGGTCACCTGATATTGGGAGACTAAGAATCTCATCTAACCCTTGTTGATAAAAATATAGATCAGGAGTAATCCAGACTCTTCTCCAGTACTGGATCGTCTGGTAGCAATCTTTTCTGAAATTTGAATAAGCCCAACATCCAGCCTTATGGGTAGCAGAGGGGTACTGACAGGAAATCTCAACAGGTGCCTCAGGAAACCGATTTTCTGAGCTCTCCAAAGTGTTAGCATTTGTATGACCCCAGAATTCTGCACCATATATAAGGCATCACCTAACGCTTGGTGAGCATAAATTGAATCATGGGAGAGATTGGGTTTGAGAGAGAGAGAGACGGTGAACTTTCATTAACGTTAGTGCAGTTTTGCATGTAAAAGTAGAGCTCTAGCTAGCGCCATTCCTGGACGCTGGCTGGGCGCCATATTTAGGGAATGGTGCTAGCCAGCGCTAATGCCCTTGTAAAAGACGCTAATCAGGTGGGGGAGGCGTAGTGTAAACCGGAGCTTGTGCTTAGAATTATGCGCTGCACTGTTTAGAAGCAAAAAAATGCCTGTAAGCAGTGCAACGTCGTTTCCTGGCGCACAATCCCCATGGACATGGCTCCTGTCATAGTAAAGATAGAAGCCATGCCCACTACCCCAATGACCATGCCCAGGGGACAAATGTCTCCTGGGCATGGCCATTGGGGCCAGCGCCATGCAAGGGGCCCCAAGTCAGGGCCCCTGAACGGGACAATTTTTTTTTACATATATACTTGCCGGGACCTACCTGGGATGGGTCCCCCATCCTGTGGTGTCCCTCTGGCGTGGGTGGGGGTGTCCCTGGGACCAGGGAAGGACACCTGTGGGCTCTTTCCATGGTCTCTGACCATGGAAAAAGGTCCACAGGTCCCCGAACACCTGCCCATACAAAGACATTAAATAATGGCGCTAAGCAAGCTTAGCACCATCATTTAAGGCCCCCATCCTCCTGTGCTTGAATTTAGCACAGGGGGATAAATATGGCATTAAGGCCATATCATCTTTTTCTGGACAGGAACCTTGCATTTCATTGATGCAAGGTAGGTTTTCACATCCAGAAAATGACGTTAACTCCACATCTTTGGCACTAGACGGTTCTAGGTTAGGTTGGCGCTGAATTAGAGTAAAGAAATGATGCTAATTCAGCGCAAACAGGGTATAAATATTCCCCTAAGGGTGATCCTGAGACATTTGAATGTTTGGACCCATTCTAGGGGGTACCCTTTCAAAGAGGGATTTTGTTAAGTTGTCGAGAAGGGTTAAACACCATGAACTTATTTTTTGCTACATTAATTTCTAACCCCTCTGGTCGCAAAAGCTGCTAAATTTGTCTAGAATTTTCTGGATCTTCCTTGGTGAGTTAGACAGAGGGAGAGTGTCTTCTGCATATTTAAGTGCCGGCTCCTTCATGCTAGCTACTTTCGGGGAATCATTCTCACACAAATTCAGAGAGGCAATTAGACCATTGACATATGGCATGAAAAGTGTTGGAGCACGAATGCAGGCCTGTCTGACTCCTCGGTTGTCAGGGAAGGGGTCGGTCACATCACTCAGCCGTCCACATATATCCTGTTCATAAATATGATTGTAGAGCCTCACTATGATAGTAAGTAGGCACGAGGGGTCTCCCATGTCATATAACTCTTCCCACAGCCTCTGTCTAGGAACTAGAAGTCTATTTCCCATCGACAACTGCAGAGAATGTAACTGGATACAAAAACAGACCGGATCCTGTGTACAAACAAGTATTTGAATCTTAGTGTTTTTGTGCCTTTTGTAAGATACAAACTACTGAAATGGTTGGCATAAGGATAAAAACTAGTGCAGATATCAAGGATATTGGGAAAACAGTGGGATGGTACGGCTCCGCAGTGGGATAGACCCTTTCATCCACACAAGCATTTGCAAAGGGGTTTTTGGTGCAGGGATTGATTTCTCTGTGATTTACTTCACAAATGACCTTCTCGAAATAAAAAGAAGGGGATCATTTAGAAAATATTGTGGATGTGCCCACTAACTTGAATGCGTAAATAATCAATACTAACTTGTTTATATTTCACTTTTGACTACTTTTTAAGTCGACAGCAGAAGTAGCATTTATGCCAGTGGGAGGTAAAAATTACAATTAGCTGTAGCCTGCATGGTTCTGATGATCTAACCTTTTACTCGGAACAGACGATTGTACAAACAAGGCTATACACTAACAACTGTAGTGAAAAGTTATTTGCGGGAGCCGTCTGACACCCAGCAAACTTTTTTCTGACTGAACCAACAATTTGCTAATGTGAAGTGACAGTTAGAAGTGATACCTACTCTCATTATCACAGGGTACATGACTTTGTGAAATAAATTATTTAAGTCTGGGAAAAGTTAGTTAGAGCCCAGCTTCGAAATCTAAATAATTGACTAATGAGTGTATACGTACGTCAACTTCCAGTATTTGGGAGGATCTAAATTTGGCATGGAGAGGGTTGTTGATTAGTCATGACAACAAACAAGGAACGAGCATTTGCAATGCAACAGGTCTCGCTTTCGCTAGTGTTAGAGCTATTAGCGTTGTAAACTCCTAACTGGACTTTTCATGCCACATAAACTAATAATGAAAAGTAAAACAGTTTCACATAAGCGAGCCGATGGTCGCCATGAGTGTGAAGGAGACACAAAAAATGAAACAGAAGTTTGCTTGCAGTGAAACGTTTCGGGGAAAGTGCAATTATCCATGTTACCAGCAAAAGTGCAGTTATACATATAACCAGCAAAAGTGCAATTATCCATGTATCAGGGTACATGTCATGCAAAGCGCTTGACTTCTGTTCAGCGAGATCACGCTGCGCAGGAAATGAAAAGATAAATGTGTCAAGAAACCAGCTGAAAATACAGAGCCTCGTATGTTTTCAGTAGTTTACTGGTGCACTCGAGGAGGGCTAAACACCAGAAAAGGCATGGTGTATTCATGCCTTTCACAAATGGAATCAATCGATTCTTTAAAGGCAAGTTCACAAACTAATGAAAGTGACGGGCGTGACAAGGGCGTGGTTAGAAGCCCACGTAGAGATTACAACATGGTCCAGAGTGCTTGCGCACACTCGACCCTAAAAAGGGTCAGTATGGACTGAGGCTCCAGGCCTCCTGACAACAGTATCTGCCCAGGAGTCTGAATAGACTTCTTCCAGTGATAAGCAACGTAAGGCTGCACACTAGTGATATGAAAGGTAATCATTCAGTATAAGGTTTCCAGTTCAGTGTGTACAGCATTAACTTTATTAAATAACTAGAAAATGATAAAAGATAGAAAGTTGGTGGAGATTAACTCTCCTTCTAAGAAGGGGTGAATTGTCTTGGTAATTGCTTTAGCAACCCAAGAACTGTAATTCATAATTACTGAAGAACATTGCTTACGAAGCTAATGGAATCTTTTGAGGTTTAATTGCACCTCTAAACATGTACTGCATGCCAAGAACGTAAGTATTAGTGCCAAGGACACTGAGCCTCTACCACGAGAAAAGTTACTGCTAAGAAAGGGGTGCGTTTCGGAGCACAATAATCCAACTAAATCTGTACCCCTAAGGCCACAGGTTTGAATCGTAGATAGGCAGGCTCCTCCTTTCAGCCTTCCGAGGGTGATAAAATAGGAATCAGTGAAAAGGGTAGTTCAAAGCTTCTTTGGTATATGGAGTAAACTAACGGGCAAACTGTAGATGCCCCACAAGAATTCCAGCCTGCAAATTCAGACATCCAGCCTCAGGTCAGCGTCTCTGCTTTTAAATGAAAACTACCACAACGACTTTGGTAAGTTGTGCATTATCATAGAGTTACACAAGTGCTAGGTACAGCACTCTGTGCTTTTAGTGGTCATTTTCAAGCAATGGGAAAATATAAGGGATGCTGATGTGCGAAGCATTAAGTGATGTCGCAGCAGTACCTCTTTATTCAAGCACATTTATGAAGGGGCCCAATAGGTTTAACTCTTATAGGGTAAGAAGCCCACACTGGGATATGTATCCAACATATAAATATGCATGATATTATGCACATTACACTTGTACACGCACAGCCCCGCCACCCTTCCTCCCACTGAGGCTGTTCAGTTCTGATGATAGTGCTGTTTCGCTTGAAATGCAAGTACACTAACTATGCCACTGCCAAAATGTGTGACTTGTCTGCTGATTCACCATAGTTACTCATGAGGGCCCCCTATCTGATCAGTATCGGCAGGTCTGTCTGCCTTTTAGAGAGGCGCGAGCTTCAATCCTGGAGAGCAGCATGCAATTACAAACCACTTCAAGAAGTAAGCAGAACATTAAACAAGAAACGTCCAGTTAGGAGTTTACCACACTAATAGCTCTAACTTGAGCAAATGCAAGACCCATTGCTATTAGCTTTGTAAACTCCTAACCGGACTTTTCTTGCCACACAAATGAAAAAAAAACGTAGCGCAATCGTGCTATGTAAACCCCAGTGCAATCAAGCTGCGTTTTTTTTTTCTTTTCATTTGTGTGGCAAGAAAGGTTCAGTTAGGAACTCACAACGCTAATAGCTCTAACTCGAGCAAATGCGAGACCCGTTGCGTTGATCAGCGCACTCGGGGATGAAAACAATAAGCTGTACAGCTCAACTCACAAAAACACATGGGTCGTGTTTTACTGTGACCTTTTAAAAATATGCACGAGAAACTGAATCATGTTCACACAACATAAAAAAACAGTGAGGGTAGAGCAAGCTGGCCCTGGAAAAGCCCCCCTCTGTTTTGTTATGTTTGCAAAGGAAGCTGGTGGGGTGGAGGGACTGAAAAAGCACCAACGGTGTTGAAGTGAAACAGGCAAATGCTAAAAAAAAGTCCCTTACAGAAGAGATAAACAGAACAATGCGTAATTACACAGTAATTTGTGCTGCTCCCAAAGTGAAAAAAGGCTTGACAAAGAGGCAAAACTGACCACTAGCAAGCAAGGATTTTTGAAGAACACTACAACTAACAAATGAATATGTTGGTACTCACTCTATCGTATACTTAAAAGTATACAGCAGGCCGAACGCTAACGCTCGACCTAAAAAAGGAAATTCACATAAGAACTATAAAGCTAGTTTATGATCTCTTATCAAAATTAAAGATGCTTCTTACATTGAGACAACTATCAGTTCAGTATACCACAATATTACCGGACAAGACATATTTTACATTAGCAAATATTACGTGCGTTAAGGATTCATGTTCTATAACTGGATTGTGCATGTAAAGTTCCTGCCTGGTCATATCAGGGTGAAAGGGAGCCTAAAGGCATGCCTCAAAGTACTGATGGGTAGGATGCTTACCTGCCTCGGTGGATCAGAGAGCAGGAGACAACATTTTGATATGTACCTCCCTACACATTACTGCTGTTAATGTCCTTAAGAATAACTGATTCCTACGGTTGCACTCCAGTAGTTCATGTAGGTTTAGGGACACCTTTGCTATTTCCACACCCAACATAGGGCATCAAGCAAAGTTGCTATGTTGCATTGTGTGAAAGGGAGAGAGCACAACTGCTCCATATTTACAAAGACATGAAGCAGTTCTGCTCTCTCCTTGTGCTCGAGCACTCGGCGCAGCCTGCCTCAAAATAGGCTCCTATGCACTACAGTTCAAGGGTTTCTGCATTACTGGCAGGATTGTTTTTGTGCAGGAAGGGACACCCATCTGCACAAAAACAATCCTTCAAGGTATTTTCCTCCTTCTCCATGTCTCTTTATCCTTGCTACACCTCACTTGGGAAGGGGTAGCATTTTGACCAGGTTTACCAGACTTTGTAAATCTGAGAACGCGCCACAATTCTTGTTCCACCCATGGGATGCCTCCCAAGTCGAAATGGAACATAACATAGAGCAAACAGCTGCCTTGAGCTACTAAGCCATGTAAGGTCATGCAAATCAGGCTTAGCGTGGTTTTGTAAATATTACTGAAGCCTTTGTCTTGTCCTTGCAGCCCCTTGCATGATACAAGGATAACTGAAAGCTTCATGAATATGGGCCTAAATGTTACAGGCCACTTCAGTTATAGCATTGTGATTTTAAAATGGCCGTCTGTAAAAATGCCACAAGGAAGGGGAGTTGGTAATTGACATTTTTTAGCACTACTAACCCCAGCCACTTGTGGCTTGTGTGGTTACAAGGGGTGGGGCGGCATGCGGGGGGGGATTCTAATAATATACAAATAGTAAAAAAATAAAATACCTGCGTGCCGCCGCTCCTCCACCTACTCAGCAGGCACAGGCTCCCAGCCTGCACTGCAGCCAATCCTGATGCTGCTCAAAGCAGCATTAGGACTGGCTGGAGTGTCCAGCCAGGGCGCTTCCAGGCAGACTGAGAGCCTGTGCCTTTTCTCTCCAGCCCAGCAACACAGTGCTGTGCTGGAGAGAGCACAATGCGCATATGTGTTTGGCCGGCTGAAGACGGCTGTCCAAACACACATGGGAACTGAGGGGAATGCACTCCCGTCATCCCCGTCATCCCCATTGGCCCACGCCCTTTAACAACAAAAGGATAATAAACACAGTTTATCATCCTTTAGTTGTTAAAGTTTTGCAGCGGCTGCTGCTGGTGGGAGGGGGCGACGCTCCTCCGCCATAGCGGAGGAGCCGCCACTGACGTCAGCCCTCTTTCACTAACTGTTTATATGTTTGAAGTGCTACACTAAAAATTAATAGTCTGTGACTTCATTTGAAGCTGTTTTCTGCTCTATACAAGCATTAACAAAGCCAATAGATCTGTTTTTGTATACCTGAAAATGTATCTTCAATGGTTGACACATTGCTTGTGTGTGTTTGTTTGGATGGAGGAATGAATGAGCTTACGGAATGCGTATAGATGGATGAGAGGGTGCATAAAGGGTGGTTGAACGGGTGTTTATGTAAGTGTGCTGAAGGATGAATTGACAGAGTGCTTGCTTGAGTGAGTGAGCAGCATTAAGAGAGAATAGCCTACTGTTGCTAACAGCACCATGGCCACCTTCAGCATCTAGCTCTCAGTCACCGCTTCACTCACTTGACACCTTATCCTTTTCTTAATTAACTCTTCCATCTGTCCATTACTCTTTCTTCTTTGCCTGCACCCACTCGCACATTGTTTTGCTTCAACTATCTGTTCTTATATTCATTTACTCACTCATCCATGCATGCATTCACTATTCTATGCATTTTTCTCATTCATTCCTTCATTCAAACATTCACCTATTCATCCACCTCTCCACTCAAACTCACCCACCCATGCTTCCATGATCTATTGTTTAGAGTGGTTTTCGAATTTGTTGTGTCATTAAATCACTGGTTACCTCTCACATGGTGTATTTAAAAGCAGAGGATTAATCAGTGGTTGTGGGCAGAATTGCAGAGTCATCTCAGGAGTGTTTTGTTGCGTCTCAGGAGTTCTGTTGTGGAGACGCGCTAGGCCACAGTGTTTCACGATGAAAATCTGTTGCCTTCTATGTGGCTGTGCAGTTGGTAGGCCATTTGTTGCTAATGGTTTTATCTAAATCTAAGGTTGAGCTTTGAGCATTATTCAAGACTAAGGGGGTTATTCCAACTTTGGAGGAAGTGGTAATCCGTCCCAAAAGTGACGGTAAAGTGACGGATATACCACCAGCCGTATTACGAGTCCATTATATCCTATGGAACTCGTAATACGGCTGGTGGTAAATCCGTCACATTTGGGACGGATTACCACCTCCTCCAAAGTTGGAATAACCCCCTAAGATTTTATAATGAATGCTTAAATAAATACAGTCTGTGGTACTAGCTTTTATGTTTTACCCTTTTTTAATGTGCCAGGTGCTCACTTTGCTCTCATAAGATCTTCATGTCCCAATCATCTATGTAAAAGCTGCACAATTGAAACAGACTCTAAATGGACTTATGAAACTCCAGAGAGTAATGTAGCTGGCAATCGGGGAGAAGATTCAATTTGAAGGTCTCAATGCATAGAGCTTCTCATCAGTCAGTGCTGCCACGTATGTCCTATATATTCCAGCTCTTTCTTTCAAGAAGGAGCTCTTCCTCCTGACACTCCTTTGTTTTTTTATGTTCCCAAAATGAAAAGTATTGGCCTGGGTGGGATTCCTTTTAATTATTTGGATCCCTAAATTTGAAGTAGTTAACAACTTATGTTACATCAAGTTAAGGGCCTCATTATGACTTTGGTGGTCTGACAGTAAGACCACCGTGGTGGCGGCTGCCAAAAGACCCCCATGTTGGCAGCATTAAGAGTTACACAGTGAAGTCTGCCAAAAAAACAGCCAAATTTCTGAAACCGCCAGGACACTGGAGGACGGAAAAGAGGTGCTCCCACCACCAGTACTGCCAGGCCGACAAAAATTCTCCCATCATATTATGATCCACAAATGAAGACATTGGTTCCATGGAATAAAACCATTGGGGGTGCGAACCGAGGTGGTCTGAGCTCACATCACATAAAATACCACATCACATTGAGTAGTTTGAATACCCCACTCCTGACACACATCTACACAGTCGACACCCCTACACACTGCACTATATATCACAACCCTACACAACCCACAGTACTTTGCAAACAGAACACCACTCATAGCCACAGAGGAGTGTTAGACCTGACAGCCTTAGGGTGGTCACCCCTAACTTTTTGCCTGCCTCCCTCCACTTTTTAGGTACTGTTTTTGCTGGTTTTTGGACTCTGCACACTTTACCACTGCTAACCAGTGCTAAAGTTCACATACTCTCTCCCTTTAAACATGGTAACATTGGATCATACCCAATTGGACTATTTAATTTACTTATAAGTCCCCAGTAGAGTGCACTATATATGCCCAGGGCCTGTAGATTAAATGCTACTAATGGGCCTGCAGCACTAGTTGTGCCACCCACTTTAGTAGCCCCTTAACCTTGTCTCAGGCCTGCCATTGCAAGGCCTGTGTGTGCAGTTTTACTAATTCGACTTGGCATTTAAGAGTACTTGCCAAGCCTAAAACTGCCCTTTTTCTACATATAAGTTACCCCTAAGGTATGCCCTTGTTAACCAATAGGGCAGGGTGCTGTGTAGGTAAAAGGCAGGACATGTACCTATGTAGTTTACATGTCCTGGTAGAGTAAAACTCCTAAATTCATTTTTACACTGCTGTGAGGCCTGTTCCCTTCTTAGCCTAACATTGGGGCTGCCCTCATATATTGTTTGAGTGGTAGCTGCTGATCTGAAAGGAGTAGGAAGGTCGTATTTAGTATGGCAAGAATGGTGATATAAAATCCTGCTGACTGGTGAAGTTGGATTTAATATTACTATTTTAGAAATGCCAATTTTAGAAGGTGAGCATTTCTCTGCACTTAAATCCTCTGTGCCTTACAATCCACGTGTTGCTGGGTTAAGTTGACAGCTCCCTTGTGCATTCACTCAGACACACCCAAACACAGGATACTCATTCTCACTTGCATAAATCTGCATTGTGAATGGGTCTTGCTGGGCTGGGAGGGTGAAGGGCCTGACACTTTCAATTCAAAGGACAGTAGCCTGTCCTCACACAAAGGACTGCCACACGCCCTACTGGGACCCTGGCAGACAGGATTGAACTGAAAGGGGACCTTGTGAACTTCAAAGCCACTCTTTGAAGTCTTCCCCACTTCAAAGGCACATTTGGGTATTTAAACAGGGCCTCTGCCCCTACCAACTCAGACAATTCCTGGAAAAGAAACTTGAACCAGAACCTGCATCCTGCCAAGAAGAACTGCCTGGCTCCCCAAAGGACTCCCCTGTCTGCTTTCTGTGAAGGACTGCTGCCTTGCTGTTGCCCTGCTGCCTTGCTGCTCTCTGGGTGTGGTGAAGAAGTGCTCTCCAAGGGCTTGGATAGATCTTGCCTCCTGTTCCCTGAAGTCTCAGTACCAAAAAGACTTAGGCCCTCATTACAACCCTGGCGGTCGGTGTTAAAGTGGCAGTAATACCGCCAATAGGCCGGCAGTAAAAAAAAGAATGGGATCACAACCATGGCGGAAACAGCCAACACAGACAGCCACTTTAACATTCCGACCGCCACGGCGGTAGCAACAAACACCGCGGCAGTAACTGCCAACAGACAGGTGGAAGACAATGTACCGCCCACACTATTACAAGGCACCAATCCGCCAGCTTTTCCGGGGTGGTACCAACGCCATCAAAAGCACGGCGGAAACAGTACACAGAAGGGAAACCACTCAACTTTTGACACTCAAGGAAGAACTAGGACGCCATGGAACCCGAATTGCAGATCCTACCCATGTTGGTGTATCTACTAATACACCACGAAGTGGAAAGAAGACAGCGGCGGCAACGACTAACGGTGAGAACTGCACCTAGCACACTGGGGAGGGAGGAGGGAAACGAGAGTGACATACACACGCAACACGCAACACCCCCAACCCCACCCACAACAACATACACACACACATATCCAACAACATCACAGATATACCCCGTCACCCCCTGAAAGAACACAAGGACAAAACAAAATTAGTTTAACTAGTGTTATATTGGGAAAATCAGATAGATCAGGAGAAAAGCAATTAATCAGTATACAAAAATATTTACATCAAGCACACAAGTCCTTACACTGTCCCATGAAATGTCCATGGACCAGTGGTCCAAAAAAGCATTGGCAAAGCCCACACATGACACCTGCCTCAAAATGGAGTGAACACTGCAGGGGCATCAGGTCAAAAAAAAAAACAGGCACCTCAGGGGGAAGGGGAGGGGGGCACCTCAGCCGGATGATGGTTTGACGCCACTGCTCCTCGAGGGGGCTCCATGCTCACTGCTTGGTCCTGGGGAGTACAAAGCCACAGTCTCTCAAGTCTCTCAAGTGGGTGGATTGCCCACTGCTTGGTCCTGTGGAGTGTAAAGCCACAGGCTCTCAAGTGGGTGGTTTGCCCACTGCTTGGTCCTGTGGAGTGCAAAGCCACAGTCTTTCAAGTTTCTCAAGTGGGTGCATTGCCCACTGCTTTGTCCTGGGGAGTGCAAAGCCACAGTCTCTCGAGTTTCTCAAGTGGGTGGGCTGCCCACTACTTGGTCCTGGGAGTCCAAAGCCACAGTCTCTCTAGTGGGTGGTTTGCCCACATACTCTGGAGGGGGCTTGGTGCCCAGAGTGCTTCATCCTGCCAAGGATTGGGGGAGAGGATGCATAATCTCCACTGGTTCTGGAGGGGGCTTTGTGTCCAGTGATGCTGCACCAGGAGTGTGGCAGTTGAAATCCTCTCACTTGGGTGTCTTAGCCACGTGATGTACCTGGAACAGGTAGCATGATACTCCATGGAGGCAGATCCATACTCCATCCTGCGGCGACTTAAGCTGACAATAGCTGGTTCGTTTCAGTGCTGGAGGTGGTGTCTCAAGTGGCGTGTCCAGGGCCCAGGACGTCACCTGCAGACTCTGATGGCTTCCCACTGGGGATGGTGCTGATGTCCGACAGAGTGGTATCGGCTGTGCACGCGGCAGTGCTGATGGTGCTGCAGGTGGCGGTGGCTGGGGCGGAGATGCTGCCAGCGCTGGCCGTGGTGCAAGTGTCTGTTGTGGTGGATGGAGACACCATATAGTCTCCGGCAGCCTCGGATGGCTAATCCTTGGATGATGCAGCCTGACATTGTGGCAGCGGCGGTGCAGGTGGCGGTGCAGGTGGTGGTGGTGCAGGTGGCAGTGCACGTGGTGGTCAGAGTGGCAGTGGTGACTGTGGTGCAGGTGGCTGCCATCCCTGGTGATATGGTGGTCACCAGCCCGTCACCAGGAGACATCGTGCCCTGAGGTGACGTGCCCTTTGGCTTGTGGCCCTTCCCCACCTAGGCAGTTGCTACAGGGACCTTGGCACTGTCCTCTTGGTGTTTGGGCGAGGCCTTGCTGGGTGGGTGGTGTGACTTTCCCCTGCTGGAAGCCGGCCCCTTTTTGACCTTTGCAGGTTGTGGAAGCACACTGGCAGCTCTGACGGGTGCCCCCTTTGATTGTACCGGACTAGCAGGGACCACCGCGGATGCAGATTTGGAGACTGAGTTGCTGGGCTGGGATCTAGACATCCTGGCCATAGGCGAAGAACGGGGGTGAGGTGTAGGGAAGAGGTTAATGTTAGCTAGGAAAAGTTTTTTAGACACACGGGACGGGAAGATGGAGGGGTTGTGGGAGTGGAGGAAGAGGTTGTGGTTTTAGGAGGTGTACGTCTGCTGAGTTTGGGTGAAGGTGCATGGGCTGGAGGCTGTTGTGAGGTGGATGGCTGTTGAGTGGGTGTGTGCCTGCGTTTGTGTACTTTGGGAGGAGGGCTCACAGACACACTGGGAGAGGACACAGGGAACGTGTGAATGGTAGTGGGGTAGTGATTGCACGTGAGCAGTGTGTAGTGATGGAGGCAGTGGCTGATGATGTAGTGCATGCAGGTGTGAGTGGAGACGAGACAGGGAGGGAGGTGGAGGACATAGAGGAGGGGGACACAGTGGAGGAAGTGGATGTTGGTATGTGTGTCTGGGTATAGTGCTTGTTTGAGTGCCTGTGGGATGTGTGGTGCTTATGTGGTCCTGAGCCACTTTTGTGGGTTGATGTGTGTGCATGCTGGCCTGATGGTGTGCTTGGGATAGGCTGAGGTAGAGAGGATTGGGTCTGGGTAGTGGAAGTTGGAGGGGGGAGGCTGGACACAGAGACAATGGCTGCCATCAGTGCTGAGGTCAGAGCCTGAAATGCTCTCTGTTGGGCCACCACGCCAGAATGAATGCCCTCCAGGTATGCATTTGTTTGTTACAAATGCCTCTCGACAACCTGGATGACATTCAGAATGGTTGACTGCCCAACAGTGAGGGATCTCAGGAGGTCAATAGCCTCCTCACTGAGGGCAGCAGGGCTGACAGGGGCAGGGCCAGAGGTGCCTGGGGCGAAGGAGATGCCCACCCTCCTGGGTGAGTGGGCACAGGAAACTCGCTGAGGGGGTGGTTGGAGGGTGGTGGTGGTAGGGTGGTGGCGGCTGTACCTGTTGTTGTGGTGGGCACAGAGGTGTCCCCCACCACCAGGGAGCTTCCATCAGAGGAGGAGTCACTGCCACTGGTATCCCCTCCTGTCTTTGTCGTGGAGCTCCTCTCGCCCTCCGTCCCACTGGTGCCTTCACCCTCCGTGGATTCACCCTCCTGGGCCATGTGGGATGCAGCTCCCTCCGTCGCCGGTGCCTCTGCTCCTCCGCCAGATGATGCTAATGCACACAAGAGCAGGGTGACAAAAGAAAAAGGGGGGGGGAGCGAGAACACACATGGTCAATGCCAGCAACACCACTACCGTTGGCGGACACAACACACAGGGAGCTGCCCTGTGAACTAGGCCATGCACTACCAGTTAGTAGGACAGTCACCAGGCCATGGAGTACAATTCCTAACGCCATTAGCTGCACACCTGAAACCCACAGGAGCCTGCCCAGTAGTAGATGCCTACTAACACTATTGGAGTTGGAGTGCCTCGGAGCCTGCCCAACAAGGGACCAACACTGCCATGTTCACCCTGGCCTAGGAGCACCCACAGCCAACATCCCCCATCCAGATACTTCCTAAAGCGCGCAGAGGCAGCTTTATGACACAGTACTGACCCCCTTGTGGCTGCTGTGATGGCCTCAAGCACCCATCCAACTCCGGAGAGGCCACCGCCAGGATGAGGAACATCAGGGGGATTATGGTGCGACAGGCACCCCTTCCACGTTGGGAAGCCAGCCCCAGCTGGACCTCCGCCGTCTTCTTGCTCCAGTGGCGCAGGTCCTCCCATCTTTTACGGCAGTGGGTGCTCCGTCTGTGGTGGATCCCCAGGGTCCAGACGCCCTTGGCCATTGCACGCCAAATACCCTTCTTCTGGTGGGCGCTGACTTAGAGGAATGGTACAGGGGAAAGGAAATTACTCACCCGTCCGGACCGTCATAGTCATTGCCCACCAGTTCCCACCCATGCCCTGATGCACGTACACTCACCATCTGCACATGCAGGCCTCAGCTCCCCCCATGTATCTTCCATCCACCACTCAAAACTGGCATTGCCCACACAGCATGCTCACAGTGTACTGAGCTGTTTGTCTGGAGGACCGTACAGTTGTGTGTACTGGGGTAGGACCCCACAAGTTTCTACAACTCCTCCGATGTGAAGGCAGGGGCCCTTTCCCCAGACACTGTAGCCATCGTCGCTTCCAGACACAGGTCACATCAGCACTTGCAGTTTAGTTCCTCTCCTGTTGAAGGTCAGGTATCAAGTGAGTGAACTGATAGAAAATGGTGGTCACGTCCATGGCGGTGCGTACCGTCACCTTCGGCGTACATCGTCATTGGCTCCTGGAACCCATAGGGCCCAATGGTAACCAATGTTGAATTATGCGGCGGTCTTCGACCGCGTACCATGACGCAGCACAACAGCAACGCAGTAACCTCATTTCCCCTTGTCCCTCCTCACAAGTTAGGCACCCGCCATTTCAGGGGGGCACATGCCATGGCACCTAACTGCGTCACAGCACATTTTGGCACATATACGGACTAACTATGCCACACACGGATTTACTCACATTACTGCAGACACAATTGTGCAACCTATGTGGTACATGACCCTCTGCTCACCGTTCTCCTCCATAGGCCACAACCGCTGGGGCAGATGATGAGATGACAGCATCCTCCGGTGTACAGACCCCTGGTGAACCTGTCGACAATGGAAGACAGACACATCATAATCACCTACAGACTTGATCGTGCCACAATCCAAGACCTGTGCGCCCAATTGGACTCAGACCTGATGTCGTCTATCCGCCATCCCACAGAAATCCCCCCTCTAGTGCAGGTTCGGTCAGTGCTCCATTTCCTGGCAAGTGGCTCCTTTCAAACAACAGTGGCCATGGCATCAGGGATGTTTCAACCAATGTTTTCTAACGTGTTGACCAGAGTGTTGTATGCCCTCCTGAAACACATGCGCAGCTACATCGTGTTTCCCCAGGTGGAGGATTTGCCAACTGTGAAGGCTGACAATTATGCCCTGGGACATATCCCCAACATCATTGGTGCCATTGATAGTACATATGTGGCATTTGTCCCCCCCCTCTCAGAAATGAACAAGTGTACAGAAATAGAAAAAGCTACCATTCGATGAATGTGCAGATGGTGTGTTTGGTGGACCAGTACATCTCACATGTGAATGCCAAGTATCCTGGCTCTGTGCATGACGCCTACATTTTGAGGCATAGCAGTATTCCTTATGTGATGGGTCAACTCCAGAGGCACCAGGTGTGGCTAATAGGTGAGGCCAAGGTCCCCACACAGTATGAGTAGGTGTCTGGGTATGGGGTAGTCCCTAAGGGTTAGTGTGTGTCTAACAGTTATCCCTCGACATTTGCAAGTGACTCTGGTTACCCCAACCTGTCATGGCTACTGACCC
This sequence comes from Pleurodeles waltl, assembly GCF_031143425.1. NCBI lineage: Eukaryota > Metazoa > Chordata > Amphibia > Caudata > Salamandridae > Pleurodeles > Pleurodeles waltl. Next base: position 685,334,071 of record NC_090446.1, read on the forward strand.
CAGTGAGCAATCCCAGGACAAGGGCAGAGGACTGCTACAATGAGGCACATGGGCGAACTAGGCGTATTATTGAGAGGACGTTCAGCCTCCTGAAGCCCAGATTCCGGTGCCTCCATCTAACAGGCTCCCTGTACTACTCACTGAAGAAGGTGTGCCAGATAATCGTGGCATGCTGCATGTTGCACAATCTGGCATTACGACACCAGGTGCCTTTTCTGCAGGAGGATGAGCATGGTGATGGTCCTGCAGCAGCGGTGGAGCCTGTGGACAGTGAGGAAGAGGAGGCAGAGGAAGAAGATATTGACAACCGAACGAACATCATCATGCAGTACTTCCAGTGACACACAGGTAAGGGACTGGAACTCCACCTCACATTTCTGAATACTGTAGGACATTGTATAAGTCAGCCTCTTAACCTTTGTCTATGGACACTGACAGTTCACTTTGGATTTTCATTTTTCAGATCTGGGTACTGCTGCCCAACAACTGTCATACATTGGTATGAGCAAATGAACATTTACATTGCTTTTTGTTACTAATGTTGAGAGAGCGTAGCTTATATAATCAATATGAACATGAAATGATTATGAACTAATGTATAATAATGTTTCTTAGAAAATGTATTAATGTACTTTGCAAAACGCGTACTTGAAATGTGCCCACGGGGAGTGGCCTTCAATATATACGGGGACCAATGAAACTGACTAATAATTATGAAATGTTATATTACAAAGTGATTTGTACTAATAATGAAAGGTTATATGTTAGAATTCTGCTAATAAATTGTTAGGCTTTAGTTAGCGTGAGTTGAGGCCTAGCTGCCTGGTTTCGTATTAAATGTGTTTTTCTAATGTGCAGTGTGCTGACTTGCTGAAGGACATGAACTCTTATTTTCTTCTAACTAGAAGATGAATGTAACCGTAGTAGATCTGTTGTCATGAAAATCGACTTGCTTGTAGAAACATTTTAGCTGAATGCAACAGTGTAGATTAATACCAGGTACAAGGTCACCTGATCCGGCACAGACAATGGAGCTACTGACTGAAGATGTGCAAAGGACCACGAGAGTATGAAATCATACCGGACATTCCACCCGCTAAAGACGTCAATCATAAGGACCAATAAAATATGTGAGAACTGTTATGGGGTGACAAATTTGATGAAGTAATCGAAACTCTATTGGAGGAAGATAGTGGAGTGCAACCCCTCATAAAACCAAATTTTAAGGGAATGTACAATGAAAAAGGGATAAAAACCCTTGACACAAGGAACTGAGTTAGCTAGGGAGATGCTGGTGCGATTTTTTATGACCCAGACACCTTGTCACTCTGCATAGAGACTTTGCTGTTTGGTTCTTAAAACCATCCTTGCTTTATATTGCCGGTTTACTCTTTACCTCCTTATGAGGGAAGTGCCTCTTTTACCCGATTGCTGAATTCCTGGCTGGTGAATCAACTGATGCCCTGAGGACGAAGACCGAACCTGAGTTCTGACCCAATACGGAGGGTAACTACATGACAATGAAATTGTAATTATGTGTTTGCTTTTCCTTTCTAGGTACCAACTGCTTCTTTTGACAGAGACCCTTGCTAGATGTTTTTCAAATTGGTGTTGCTAAACTGTTTTGCATGAAGCCCAACATCCCAATGCTAATTCGACGTTAGATGAGGGGTACACTAAATAGACGCAAATAGACAAATGACTGAATCTATGTTTTGTTGAATAACGTGATGATGATACTCTGCTAAGGATAACCTATGTTGACGCCGTGTTATGTTCTAATATTCGTGATTCTTGCTTTTATGAAATCTTATCAGAGTTGCCATATTGTAACTATGCTAATGTGTTTCTTGGTATTGAGACTAATAAACTTGCTCGTAGAATTGTAATCAATAGGGAATAAACTTCATATAATAGTACTAAACTGGTGTGGTTATTCATGACTGCAAGGTCATGGTGGTTTCTGAGTTTTATTAATGTCTTTGACTAATTTGAATTGTCTTATTACTGTGAACCTTGATGACGTTATTGACATATTGATTGACATGCTGATTAGTTATCTCGTCCTAAGGTGTCTTTAATCAGGGTCAAAAGATTCATTGGCATAAAACGAGTCCCAAAGTGAGTAAAGTAGTCATAAAGGGACGCGCTAACAGTTCTGGTAGCAGAGCAACGGTTTAGGCCCTTTGGGCCCTAGGACGAGAGACCATTGTTTAAAAGTGTTTTTCGAGATAATGCAAATTGGAAGTATGATGTGTTTCCAAATTCCCCATGACTTTCCCGGAATCTCGGAGCTCGCCTAAGTGAGTTGGGTATGTTCTCGGCGTTTTAGCATGTGTGGTGTAGAATTTGCGCTTGCTCAGCTTATGCATATTGCAGATGATTTGTGAAATTTGTCTGGCTTTAGGCCAGGTAATGTTGTTTTAGTAGGAGTGGGCGTACTCGGCAGTATGAGAGTAGGGAAGTCGCCGAACTTCTTGTGAGTGTGGCGCTTTGTGCTAAAAAATTATCCATGTGGTTGTTGGTGATGTACGGACCCGTTGTGGTCTAAGACTCCAGAGTATATTGACAAGTGTAGGAGACACTTGGGTTTATGTTGTAATTTGTGCGGTTTAATAGGTCAATCGGGCATGGTTGACAAGTCGAGTTTGAGTCTAAGTGTGTGAATGAAACCTTCGATGGAGATTTGGCAAGTTCTAAAGTGCACTAGAACGAACCATTGACAAGTCGAAAGTAGGATTTGCGGGTTGAATTCTGCTTGCGAGTGCGGGAGCTGAGAAGGAGAAAGTAGTGGCCGAGGCTTCAAGTGAAATCTCTGTAAAGTTCTGAAGCAATTGTGTTACCCTTCCTATAGTAAACCGGCAAATTTGTGTTTTTGTTGTTAAAGGTGCTCGCAATGATTTTGTATTAGTTTTGTGTGAGGAGGACAAGCCGCAAGACTTTGTCAGCTGCAGTGTGTGAGTGTGACATCAGTGGTGTCGTTCTGGGATAGGTCAGTTCCTGAGAGGGGTCGCACACGGATTGGCAGCCGAGCGTGAGAGGCAACTGGTTGAGAAAGGTGGGTGAAGAGTGTTCTGGGAATTAAAGTCACTTCCTGATTAGATTCTAAAAGCAAAATAAGAGGCGGAAAAATGAAATTTTTCAAGGCTCTAAAGAGTGCTTTGAAGGGAGATACATATATTATGGCGAGTGAAGGGGAGCCTACACCGCCTGAGGGTACTTCAGGTCATATCGTAATGGAGGAAAAGGGAGTCGGCCATGTCTTTGGATGAAGCAGTGACGCAAATTAACAGAGAAGGAGGGATGTTTAGCGTTCCGTAATGTGGAACGTTTAATACAAGAATTTTGGAGAACTTGCGAATGATTTTAAGTCTACAAAAACCGCCTCCGAGAGCAGCTCAGTATGAGGCATTAGCAATCTGGGATTTGATGGCCATACGACAGAAACAGCAGAAATTTGAAAGGAGAATGAAAAGAGCAGAAAAGACTTTAGCTGAGGCTAGATGGGATAATGAGACCAAGATGTGGAGAAGGGGAATAGTTGACAGACTTAAATTGTTCCCGGCAATAACACAAGAAGATGAGACACAGGGAAAGAAAGCCACCTGTAAGACAGACAAGGGCTCTAGTAAGTCAAAGGAGGCTCAGAGGTCTTGGGTAGATGAAGATGACTCAGAGGATGAAGAGTTTCTTAATCAGTTGTTACATGATCGCCCGCCACCATACGCCATAAATGATAACGCACAGAGCACTAGTGTGAGTTCTGAAGAACCAGCACAAAATAAGGGCATCACAAGTACAGTGCAGACAAGTGATACAGTTTTGATTCAGAATGGTGTCATTGTACCCACTGCGCCAGACACACAGATACAGTTGCAGTCACCGCAGATTCAAAGGATTTATCCGGATGTTCCAGTATTGGAAACAACTACGAGTCTGATGGTGCCGCCTGATCCGGTATACACGAGATCAAAGTTAGTGCAGATTGAACCAACTCCGCAATTGCTGCCCCATCCGCAGCAACAGCTGGTTCCGAGTTACACTTCAGTTGCAGGACGGCAGTCAGTAGCTACAGCACCGATGATGAATCAAGCTATGGGAGTTAATGCTCCACAGGGTTTGGGAACTGGTCAGGCACCAGCTGCCATATCATTGCCAATTACTGTCGGCCCACCAGTACCGCTGTATGCGCAAGGTAAACCTGGCATGTGTGATCAGGGAGTAATGACCCAAGAGGCAATAAGAGGAGGGTTTGTAGGAACTTCCGAAGGAATGACACCAAGAGAACAGACAGCAGAAGGATTCTTGATCCTTGTTAGACTTTAGTCCTATTGGGGTTCCTTTGGAGACCATGAGGCAAGTAGGGTTAGGTACGCTAACCCCACAGATAATGGGTTCCCATACGACACAGACACCAATGATGCAGTCAGGAAATATTTCGTTGCAAGGCTTAACTGCGCAACATTTGAATGAGTGGTTAGACAAACTCAACACTCCGCAGACTACTGCAGTGACCGCAGAGAGGTCAGAGAGGGATGAATACCTGAATTTTGTGAGACTGGGTGTAGAAGCCATGGAACTAGTGGAAGGAACAATGGGGGTGAACAGGCTAGAGTCATACACGGAAGCAGAATTGAGGTATTTGTGCCCCAAAATAACTACAGAAGTGGGCAAGGTGCATCAGAGGTTGGCAAACCTGGCAGATAAATACGGTATAGACATTGAGAGTACTAAACATTTAAAAAGAAGCTACAGATTAGATTTTGAGTCTAAAGACTTCGAGCACATGAGATCTACCGGAATGAAAGCGCATCTTAAAGAAATACTGTAGAGTGCTCAAATTTGGGGAGCCTTAGAGAAATGGAAAGGCAGATGGACAAAGAAAAGAGATAAAGAGAAAAGTGATGGTCCGGAACCAAAGGTGGATAAAGCCGCATGGACACGGGGACAATAAAAATGTTACTGTTAGACTTTTCATCCTTGGCGTGGTCTCCCTTAACTTTTTACCTCTGTTCCCCAGGTCGTTGATGTGTGCTGGACTCTGATTTTACTGTTTTTGTTACTCTGGGCACTTTACCACTGCTAACCAGTGCTAAAGTGCAAGTGCTCCTTTACAAAATGTGCATGTGATTGTGTTTATCCATGATCGGCATATTTGATTTATTAGTAAATCCCTAGTACAGTGAACTAGAGGTGCCCACGGCCTGTAAATCAAATGCTACTAGTGGGCATGCAGCACTGGTTGTGCCACCCACATAAGTAGCTCTGTAATCATGTCTCAGACCTGCCACTGCAGTGTCTGTGTGTGCAGTTTTAACTGTAAATTCGACATGGCAAGTGTACCCACTTGCCAGGCCTAAACCTTCCCTTTTCTTACATGTAAGACACCCCTAAGGTAGGCCCTAGGTAGGCCCAAGGGCAGGGTGCAGTGTATGGTTAAAGAGGGACATATAGTAATGTGTTTTATATGTCCTGACAGTGAAATATTGCTAAATTCGTTTTTCACTGTTGCAAGGCCTGTCCCTCTCATAGGTTAACATGGGGGCTACCTTTAAATCTGATTAAAGTGTAGATTCCCTTTGGGAGCGGATGTACATGTGGAGTTTGGGGTCTCTGAGCTCACAATTTAAAAATACATCTTTTAGTAAAGTTGATTTTAAGATTGTGTGTTTGAAAATGCCACTTTTAGAAAGTGAGCATTTTCTTGCTTATACCATGTCTGTGACTCTGCCTGTTTGTGGATTCCCTGTCTGGGTCACTTTGACAGTTGGGCTGGTTGCACCTCACACTAGACAGTGACACAAAGGGAGCTGAGGTGTAGCCTGCATATCCTGAATAGCCATCTGTGCTAGGAGGGAGGGGAGGAGTGGTCATTCACACCTGAAAGGGCTGTGCCTGCCCTCACACAATGCAGTCTCCAACCCCCTGGTGAGTGTCTGGGGCCTGGCCTGGGCAAGGCAGGATTTCACATTCCAAAGAGACTTTACTTTGAAGTAGGCCTACTTCAAAGGAGAAATTGGGTATAAGAAGGGCACCCAAAACCACAAACTTTAGAAACACTTCTGGAACCAAGAGGAACCTCTGCCTGGAGAAGAGCTGAATAACTGAGGAAGAAGAGCTGCCCTGCCTGTGACTGTGCTTTGTGGAGCTATTCTGCAGTGCTGCTTCTGCCAGAGTAAGAGGGCAAAGACTGGACTTTGTGTGCCGTCCATCTTGAGAAGACATCTCCAAGGGCTTGATCTAGAGCTTGCCTCCTGTTGTTTGAAGTCTCAGGGACAGCAAAGACTTCTCTCTGCCAGCACCTGGAGTCTCTGGAGAGACTCCTACTCTGCCCTGTGGTGCCCATCCAGTTCCTGGGACCCTGAAAGGAGAAGCTGGCAGCCTAAAGACAAGAAAATCCACGCACAGAGCGCCGTGCGGGGAAAAGATTGTCGCAAATCCGATCTGCGGCTGAGAAAAACGATGCACCGCCGGCTCCGCAGCTGAGAAACGACCCTCGCAGGAAACGCGACCAGAGAATCGACGCACAGAGCAGGAGAAACGACGCGCAGCATCGCTGATGGAGGCTGGGAGATCACAACCTGCGGTGCGGGATTTTCGGATCATCGTGCGGCTGGATTTTCGACTCGCATACCGCCGTGCGGAGTTATTTTTGACGCGCACCAGGTACATTTTCACTCTAGCAGTGCTAGTGTGTATTTAAAACTACTTAAAGACTCTTTTTGATTTTTAATTGATAACTTGACTTGTGTTTGGTTGATTTTTGTCGTTTTGTTTAGATAAATAATTCCTATTTTTCTAAACCTGTGTTGTGTCATTTTGTAGTGTTTTCATTAAGTTGCTGTGTGTCTTGGTACAAATACATTACACCTAGCACTCTGAAGTTAAGCCTACTGCTCTGCCAAGCTACCAAGGGGGTAAGCAGGGGTTAGCTGAGGGTGATTCTCTTTTACCCTGACTAGAGTGAAGGTCCTTGCTTGAACAGGGGTCACCTGACTGTCAACCAAAGACCCCATTTCTAACAGTTACCAATGAGAGAAACCACCGGAGGGGTGCTAGTCGATGTACCATGGTCTAGGGGTGACATTTTGTCATTCACAAATGACTATCCCAGGTTGAGGGAGAAGCCGATAGAATGGTACCAGCAGACGTCTAGATTTGTGGAGCTTGCGAAGTGTCTCTGGGAGGACTTGAATACCCTGTTTGAGATTATAGTTCAACCTGACTTATGGCTTGAGTGCAAGAGGGGAGTAGATTGGCTGACAGAGGAGCCGGCAAGGGATAAGGTTACCGGAGCACTGTCTGCAGAAGTGATGAGGTATTATCACAAAGTGATTGAGTTTTTGAAGCAGAAAGTGTCGCCGAAAGTGACTGATTGGCAGAAAATCGATCGAACATCACAGGAGGTCAAGGAGTCCATTCATGCCTACTATGATAGATTGTTGAAAGCATTCAAACACTATAGTGGCACTGAGGTCATTGAGCCGAAAAACATGAATCATTTTGTGTTCAGGTTTGTTGAAGGGTTGAGGCCAGAGATTAGCTAGGTGATTAAGAATCATTTAATCACTTGGCAAGCGAAGCCGATTGATGAGGTGTTGCAGTATGCGAAATACTGTAGTGACGAGATTGAGTTGAAGCAGAGAAAGTTGAAAGGGAAGGTGATGGTGATGCAAATTAAGGCAGCGCAAGCAGGGATGCAGGGGAACGGAATACAGCAGGTGGTACAGCAGCTACCGCAGGGAAATGGAATGTTTCAGGCACAACCAAGAGGTCGAGGACGAGGAGGTTTTGTGAACTGTGGTCCAGACTTGAATACCGTTGTGGTTCAAAATGATGTTCAGGGGATGAAAAAGGTGTCACCATGTCACGCGTGCGGGGGCGTGGGGCATTGGAAGCAGGAATGCCCAATGGAGGTGCAGGATGTTGTTGTTCAACAAAGCAATGATGTCGGTACATTTCAAAATGTGAGGGGTCCAAAGATGAGGTGCCAAAATCAGAATTTTCAGAATGACATGGTTCAGTTTGCGGGGTTAGAGCCATGCAGCAAATGCAAATGCCGCATGTTCAACCAGCACAAATGCAGCAGGTACAACAGCAGATTCCCATGGTGCCTAGCCAGCAAATGCAAATACCATTAGCTCCAATGGGACAGCAACAGGTGATGCTTCCTCAACAGGTCACAGGCCAAACGATGAGTCAAAATAACACAGTACAACAGTTCCCATTGCGTGGTGAGGATGGAATAAACGATGAATGGTCGGATGATTGTTCAGACAGGGAGGAGTGCAGGCTTGCAGCGTCCCTAGAGGTAGATCAGAGGGGTCCCTATGTAGAGGGAAAGGTGATGGGTCATAAGGTTTCATTCCTAGTCGATACTGGAGCTACACCCTCTACAGTCAGAAGTGCAGAGGTTCCAAGATTGCCACTTTCAGGGCATACCATAAGAGTGGTAGGAGTAGCAAATCAGTTCCTGACAAATCCGATGACAGACCCGGTCCAAGTTGAAATTGGCAACTTACAGGGATTACATAAATTTGGAGTCTGTGATTCGAGTCCTGTATCCCTTCTGGGAAGAGACTTATTGTGCAAAACAAGATGTTCGATTACCTGTTCCAAAGAGGGGATTGAAGTGCAGACAAACAGTGATGATAAAGGGGACGACGGTCAGTTTCCGGAGTTAGAGATGGATACCGTAAATGAGGAATACCCTTTGATAACCTTATTCCCAATGCTTACAGTAACAGACTTACCACCTGTGCTGCAGGGAACTGTGACAGAGAAAGTGTGAGACCTGACAGGAAAAGAAGTGGGATTGATAAAGGGAGTGGAACCGGTCAAAGTACAGGTAAAACCGAATGCAGTGTTTCCGCAGGTACCGCAGTACCACATGGCACAAGATGTCCTCATTCAAGTAGCGCAAATAATTGCGGACTTTGTGAAGCAAGGGGTTCTGAAGGAGGTGCTGAGTAGCCCATGTAATTCACTAATAATAGGTTTGAAAAAGCCTTGTGGGAAGGTTCGAATTGTGCAGGACTTGAGGAAAATAAACAAGATTGTGGTAAAATGCTGCCCCATAGTGCCATATCCAGCAGTGATTATGTTTCAAGTTCCGTGTGATGCAGAGTGGTTCACAGTTGTGGACCTGTCTCAAGCATTCTTTTCAGTGCCTCTTCATGAGGACAGCCAATTTCTCTTCAGTTTCAAATTCCTGGATAAGGTGTACAGTTGGTTCAGAATTCCTCAAGGGTTTTCTGAGTCACCTTCCATCTTCAATCAGATATTGAAAAAGGACTTGGAGTCATTAGAACTGCTTTTCAGTTTGACTCTAGTAGAGTACATTGATGACTTGCTAATTGCATCCAGAACAAAAGATGACTACAGGTACGACACAATTGCCTTATTAAACCATCTGGGAAAGAATGGACATAAAGGGGGTCATTCTGACCCTGGCGGTAAATACCGCCAGGGCGGAGGTTGGCGGTAGCACCGCCAACAGGCTGGCGGTGCTCCGCCGGGCATTCTGACCGCGGCGGTACAGCTGCGGCCAGAAGCGGAAAGCCGGCGGTGTACCGCCGACTTTCCGCTGCCCATGGGAATCCGCCATGGCGGCGCAGCTTGCTGCGCCGCCATGGGGATTCTGACACCCCATACCGCCATCCTGTTCCTGGCGGTTCGCCCGCCAGGAACAGGATGGCGGTATGGGGTGTCGTGGGGCCCCTGGGGGCCCCTGCAGTGCCCATGCCAAGGGCATGGGCACTGCAGGGGCCCCCGTAAGAGGGCCCCACAAAGAATTTCAGTGTCTGCTTTCCATTCTGAGCTGGCTTCCTCGTGGGAAGGGTGTTTCCCGCTGGGCTGGCGGGCGGACTTTCGGCGGTCGCCCGCCAGCCCAGTGGGAAACCCAGAATGACCGCCGCGGTCTTTTGACCGCGGTACGGTCTTCTGGCGGTTCCCGCTTGGCGGGCGGCTACCGCCGCCCGCCAAGCTTAGAATCAGGGCCAAAGTGTCCCCAAAGAAGCTGCTATACTGTCAGAGAGAGGTGAAGTACTTAGGTCACCTGATTGAGAAAGGGTCAAGAAAAATATCCACAGAAAGAGTGACAGCTATACTGCAGATGAATCCCCCGACAACTAAGAGAGATGTCAGGATGTTTTTGGGAATGGTAGGATACTGTCGTCAGTGGACTCCCAACTTCTCGATTATCTCTAAACCATTGGTGAAATTGACAGTTAAGGAAGTCCAGGATGACCCGGGTACCATAACCATGTCCGAGAACGAGATGGAGGCATTCATGGAATTGAGGGAAAGCATGTGCAGGGCACCAGCTTTAGGTATGCCTGATTACACAAAGCCTCTCATACTGTTTTGTCATGAATGTGATGCTTGTTCTTTGTCTGTCCTGACACAGGTCCATGGAGGTGCAAACCGCCCAGTAGCATATTTTTCCGCTACTTTGGACCCAGTCGCAGCAGCCTTACCGGGTTGTTTGCGTGCAGTTACAGCAGTTGGTCAAAGCCTCACTCAGTGTGAAGGCATAGTGATGGGACATCCCTTAACAGTAATGGTCCCCCATTCAGTTGAAATTCTGTTAACCCGAACCAAAACGCAGCACATGACAAATGCGAGGTTGACAAAATATGATAATTATACTGGGGTCTCTGAATGTGTCCCTCAAGAGATGTACTGTATTGAACCTGACAACTTTACTTCCTATTGATAATGCAGACATTGATGATGATGAGGAAGTAGAACATGATTGTCTTGAGGTAACAGAACTATGCACCAAACCAAGACCTGACATTAAAGATACCCAATTGGAAGAAAATGACTACAATATGTTTGTTCTTGGTTCATGCTTGAGAGATTCAGTAGGACTACTGAGAGCTGGATATGCTGTGTGTACAATCACCGGTATTTTAGAAGCTTCTTGGCTCGAAAGAGTGTACTCTGCTCAAGTGGCTGAATTAATTGCCCTTACTAAGACATGCCACGCAGCTGAAAATCTGAAAGTCACTATCGATACTGACAGCAGATACGGATTTGGAATTGTACATGACTTTGGCCAGTTATGGTCACACAGGGGTTTCATGACCTCTTCCGGTTCACCAGTGAAAAATGGCGAAAAGATTAAGGACTTGTTGCATGCGATTCAGTTACCTCTTGAAATTGCCGTGGTGAAATGCAATGCTCATGTTAAGTCACAAGACTTTGTGTCAATGGGAAATGGATATGCAGATCAAGTCGCAAGGTTTTGTACATTGAACTGTATATCGTTTCGAGATCAGTGGGAGTTGTTACCTGAAAATGAAAATGAGACATGCTTAAACTTTGCATTAAGGGTGGTTGACACATTAGATGAGCTAAAATCACTACAGGGACGTGCCAGCAAAGAGAATAAATGCTCCTGGCAGAGAATGCAGTGTGTACAGTATCTGATGATTTATGGGTCTCAGAAGAGTGGAAAATGGTTTTGCCAAACAGTCTTTTGTCACAGTTTGCAAGGTTTTATCATGGTCAAGCACATGTTGGGAGAGACGCAATGATCAGGTTGTTCAAAATCGATTGGTTCAATCCAAAATTCAGACAAGCTGCAGAGGTTATCTGACACAGGTGCATTATCTGTCAACAGAAGAATGCAGGGAAAGGAACTGTGGTGAATATGAGTCATGTTGGGAGAGCTGGAAGTCCGTTTAGCAGGATTCAGATGGATTTTCTTGAGATGCCTGTGTGTGGAGGATTGAGATATGTGTTGGTGATTGTGTGCGTTTTCAGTCACTGGATTGAAGCTTATCCTACACGTAGAAATGACAGCCTCACAGTAGCAAAGCTGCTGCTTAGGCAGTTAATACCACGTTTTCGGATTCCCAGTCTCTTTAGAATCAGATAGGGCAGACACTTCGACAATGAGGTGATTAAGCTCTTGTGTGCTGCATTAACCATTGAGCAGAAGCTGCATTGTAGTTATCGCCCTTAAGCATAAGGACTAGTGGAACAGATGATTGGTACCTTGAAATCAAGAATGGCAAAAATGTGCGCAGCTACCAATTTGAAGTGGCCAGATGCATTGCCCCTAGTACTGATGTCAATGAGAAACACACCTGACAAGAAAACAGGACTATCTCCACACGAAATTCTAATGGGTCAAGCTATGCGATTGCCCGCAGTGCCTGCAAATGCTCTTGTGAATATCACGGATGATATGGTGTTGGACTACTGCAAGGGTCTGGCTGATGTGGTGCACTCTTTTTCTCACCACGTGGAGGCTACCACATTGCCACTGATAAGTGATCCAGGTCACACCCTGAAAGCAGGTGACTGGGTGGTTGTCAAAAAACACGTGAGGAAATTGTGTTTGGAGCCGCGTTGGGAGGGGCCATATCAAGTAAAACTGACAACAACTACTGCTGTGAAATGTGCAGTCCTTCCGAATTAGATAAATGCCAGTCACACAAAAAAGGTGACGTGTCCTACTGATGAGGAACTTGAAGTGTCCAAAACAACAGCTGCAGAGAAGGAAGTCTCAGGGCCAGAGAGTATTCAAAGGGAAACTGAGACTGAAGGAGAGCCTGCTGAGGACGGCTTAGTCACTCAAAGCGAGTTCCAGAAGGGTGACAGTGAGCCTATCTCAGCTAAGGTAACAGGGGAACCGATGCAAAGAGAGGTTCTCCCAGAAACAGATGGATATGGCTTTGAAGTTGAGCCCGTAGCAGACCTCGAAGGCAAGGGGGAAGAGGCAGAGGGAGGCCAAAGTGTTCTGACACCTCCTCAGCCGCTTGCAGAGCCATCAAGAGAAAACACCATAGCACAAGAGAAGGGCCCAGGAACTGGATAGGGCACCACTTGTCGGAGCAGGAGTCTCTCCAGAGACTCCAGGTGCTGACAGAGAGAAGTCTTTGCTGTCCCTGAGACTTCAAACAACAGGAGGCAAGCTCTAACTCAAGCCCTTGGAGATTTCTTCACAAGATGGAAGGCAAACAAAGTCCAGTCTTTGCCCTCTTACTCTGGCAGAAGCAGCACTGCAGGAAAGGTCCACAAAGCACAGTCACAGGCAGGGCAGCATTTCTTCCTCAGCTATCAGCTCTTCTCCAGGCAGAGGTTCCTCTTGGTTCCAGAAGTGTTTCTCCAGTCTGTAGATTTGGGTGCCCTTCTTATACCCATTTTAGTCTTTGAAGTCACCTTTCTTCAAAGGGGACTCACACCTACTTGTGAAATCCTGCCTTGCCCAGGCAAGGCCTCAGACACACACCAGGGGGTTGGAGTCTGCATTGTCAGAGGCAGGCACAGTCCTTTCAGATGAGAGTGACCACTCCACCCCTCCCTCCTAGCAGAGCTGGCTAATCAGGAAATGCAGGTTACACCCCAACTCCCTTTGTGTCACTGTCTAGTGCGAGGTGAAAAACAACCCAACTGTCAAACTGACCCAGACAGGGAATCCACAAACAAGGCAGAGTCACAGAATGGTTTAAGCATGAAAATGCTCACTTTCTAAAAGTGGCATTTTCAAATGCACAATCTTAAAATCAACTTTACTAAAAGATGTATTTTTAAATTGTGAGTTCAGGGACCCCAAACTCCACATGTCCATCTACTCTCAAGGGGAATCTACACTTTAATGATATTTAAAGGTAGCCCCCATGTTATTCTATGAGAGAAACAGGCCTTGCAACAGTGAAAAACTAAGTTAGTAGTATTTCACTGTCAGAACATATAAACCATATTACTATATCTCCTACCTTATCCATACACTGCACCCTGCCCTTGGGGCTACCTAGGGCCTACCTTAGGGGTGCCTTACCTGTAAGAAAAGGGAAGGTTTAGGCCTGGCAAGTGGGTACACTTGCCAAGTTGAATTTACAGTGTAAAAATACACACACAGACACTGCAGTGGCAGGTCTGAGACATGATTACAGGGTTACTTGTGTGGGTGGACCAACCAGTGCTGCAGGCCCACTAGTAACATTTGATTTACAGACCCTGGGCACCTCTAGTGCCCTTTACTAGGGACTTAACAGTAAAACAAATATGCCAATCATGGATAAACCTATCAACTATACAATTTACACAGAGAGCATATGCACTTTAGCACTGGTTAGCAGTGGTAAAGTGCTCAGACTTTAAAAGCCAAGAGCAGCAGGTCAGAAAAGATAGGAGGCAGGAGGCAAAAAGATTGGGGATGACCATGCATAAGCAAAAAAGTCCAACACGACCCCCTACCAGCCTAAAGCCAGGGGAGAACAATCAATACCTTGATGTACGTCCCTGATTGGGGCAATGGAACAAGGACCCAGGCCCACAACAGCAGGGGCATGTTCCAGTTCTAAGCCTTCCTGACTCCAGTTGGATCCCTCTGTCCATACTCTCAGGGCCCACTAAGCTAACCCATGGGGAACCCTTCTCCACATCTGTAGATACCATCTGTGCGGCACCTAACTTTACTTTGCTCACAGATGTACCCCCAATGGGCAGATAGCACCACTAGGGCAAACACAGTGGTGTTGCCCACTCCACCCCCGGGGTGTGACTCTCGTCCCCCCCCAGGGGCAACTCTGTCCACCAGGACAGCAAGCCACAGTGACCCCTGACAACTGTCAGGGATGAGAGCCCGACCTCAGGCCTCTCTAACCACTGTGACTGTGGAGAGTGGGGGGTGGTAGCCCCAGGTGCCTGGCACCCTTTGACCACTCTCTCTTCCACCAGGTCAGGGATGACAACCAGACCCTGGTCCTCCCCTCTGGGGCTCTGTACCCTCCCTCCGGGAGCAGTACCCCCTGAGTCAAAAATTGTCAGGGTGCTTGTAGAAGCAGTCCTGCACAATTCCTCCACCAGTGCAGGGATGTTAACCTGCAACTGGTCTTCCTCTCTGGGGCTCAGTACCCTCGCCGCAGGAGCGGCACCCTCAGAGTCCAAAATTGTCAGGGTGCTTGTAGAAGCAGTCCTGCACAATTCTTCCAACAATGCAGGGCTGTTAACCTGCAACTGGTCCTCCAACCTGGGGTCCTGCACTCCCCAACTAGGAGTGGCCCCCCAAGAAGACAACATGGTAGGGGCACTGTTAGCAGTAACCCCTTCCTCCAGGTCTGGGGAGACACCCTGAATCTGGCCTTCCAATCCAGCGTCTGTACCCTTAGATTGTACTGGGGCCATGGGTGAGGCTCTTTCTCCCCTGCCCCTACTCTCAGGGTTCTGCACCCCCCCCCCTCAGGGAGAGTACCCCTTAAAATCACACCAGGGGGGGTGATTGGGCAAACCGCCACCCCTTCAGGTCAGGGTTTACCCCCTGCACCTGATCCTTCAGTCCAGGGTCTGTACCCACAGACTGGACCACTGCCTGGCAACCCAGGACTTCCTTGGGGGCATACTTACCCCCCACCAGGTCAGAGTTTACCCTCTGAACCTGGTCATCCAACCCAGAGTCACCACCCTGCGGTTAAACCACTGCCTGGTGCACCAGGACTTCCTTGGGAGCACACTTACCCCCCCATCAGGTCAGAGTTTACCCCCTGAACCTGATCGTTCAACCCAGAGTCACCACCCTCCGGTTGAACCATTGCCTGGCACACCAGGACTTCCAGGCGGCACACTTACCCCCCCTCAAGGGGCACACTGTCCCGAAGGGCCACACAAGAGTCTGGCTGGCGCAGGTCTCCTGACCTCTGCCCATCTGACAGAGTCTGGATTCCCCCCAACCCAGAAATGGTCTCACCAAGGTCATTCCTGGGGGGCTCTGCTCTCAGAGCTGACCCCTGACCCTCCAGGTTCTCCACTGGGGTCCGCAACCCCCTCTCAACCCTCTGTCTGTACATCTGCACCCTCTCACTAGGAGTGGTACTGCCAGATACCAGAACTGGTGGGACGCTGGCTTCAGCTGCCCCCCCAAGTTCTCCTGACACTGTGGGGTCTCCCTCAACAGATGGCCCTACGGTACAGGCTAGGCTTCCCTCTTGGAATCCCTCATGGAACCCCCCAGGACCTGGGACCGGATCTTGGGCACCTTGGGCCTCAGCCCATCCCCATTCCCTCTCCTCTGAGACTGGACATGGGGTCCCTCACCCATCCCACTACACTGGGACCTACCTGGGACACTACAATCCTTCCCTACCTCACCTGGGTGGGAACTACCTAGACCACTCCTCTCAGGAGCACCCACAAATGCCTCTTCAGACTCTCTGGTACTCACCCAGAAGTCTGCCTCCATTGTAAGCTCCCTGGGGTCAGAGAACTCACACTCCACCTGGTGTTGGCGTAGCTCTGGAAAATAAGGACTAGACATATGCTCTCCAGCAATTACATCACTCAGCCCCTCACATGAATTAACCAACGTACCTTTCACCCAACCATCCAGTGACTCTGCCTTGAAAAAGCACCCACATCACCCTCCTGAGACTGGTGAGACAGTACCTGACTGTCCCTGACACTCAACCCACACTCTTCTGGGATGTCTTCACACTCCATACCCAGGACGTCTACCTGGGGGGAACCCCTCTCCCTGTTACTCTCACCTAGAGTCAGTAGAGTGTCCTTCCCACTAGTAGGAATATGACTCCCCGTGCCAGTTCCCCAATCCACCTCAGGGACCCTGTGCACCACTGGAGCTATCTCATACCCCTGAACCTCCTGGTGTGTGTTAACTCCCTCCTTCAAGTAGGGCACCACATCTCTGGGTATGTGCACTTCTTCAGCAGCACTGGATATAAAATTTTTGCTGCCACCATTCCAGCTGGACTCAGCCCTCATGACTTCCAGCTCTTTCAATTTAAGCTCGTAAGCATAAATCATCCTCCTTTCCTCAAGGACTGTTCTTCTCTCATCTCTTTTGTTCTCCAGATTGAGCTTCTGCAGCTCCAATTGGTATGCCCTCTCTGCCTGTCTGTCCTGCAATTCTTCAGGCGTCAGACCTTTGGAGGATATACTGCTACCTGCCCTCGAGACTCTTTCCCTGGGAATAACAGGTCCTCCCTGTGAGAAACTGGGGCTGATTGCAGAGGCCCCCTAACTTTTTGCCCCCATTTTCCACTTTATGCTGGTGTTTTCCTGACTCTGATGGTGCCCTGGGTACTGCTAACCAGTCCCAGGGCCTGTGCTCTGTGTAAAATGGATATGCAAATTAGGCTAATTATAATTGGCTAAGTTAACCTACCTATAAGTCCCTAGTATATGGTAGGGCATGTAGGTTTAGGGACCACAGCATAGGTGGTGCACACCTAGGTGCATTGCTGAGGTGCCCAGTGTCATTTTAAAAGCAAGCCTGCCTTGCTGGCTGCTTTTAAATTAAAGTTATATGCAAATTCGACTTTGGAATTAAAGGTACTTCCAAAGTCTTAAATTACCTTATTTTTACATATAAGTCACCCCTAAGGTGTGCCCTATGTGCCCCTAGGGCTGGGTGCCATGTAACTATAAGCAGGGACTTTATAAAAATAGATTTATAAGCCCTGGTGAGGTAAAAACAGCCAAATTCGTTTTTCCCTCATTGAAGTAAATGGCCTTCATAGGCTAGAATGGGCAGACTTTATTTTAAATTTTAAAGTCTCCTTAAATGTTACATACCAAGAATTTGGTATCAAATTGATTGTTATAATAAATCCCACAACTTCCAGTTGTTGGATTTAATATAACTAGTGCAGGTAAAAAGTTTAGACTTTACCTAAAAAGTTGCCAATTTCAGCTCTGCATTGTTTTTGCTGCTGTGCTCTGATTGGCCAGCCTGCAGCAGCTTCTGCCAGGCTACTTTAATGAGGTGTGAAGTGGCCTGACTTCACACAAAGGAATGTGCTTGGGGGAGAGAATCTCCCCTCAGCAGATGGTGAGGCAGGAAGGGGGAGGGCTGCCAAACTGGTCTTCAAAGGCAGAGAAGGACATCTGGAGCACCCAGCAACACCCCCACATCCTGCAACCCCAGACAGCTAGGTGCCCCCTTGATTAGATTAGGAGAGGGCAGGAGAGGGGTGTGTTTATGATTTTTAGCCACACCAGTGGGTGGGCTCAGCCAGATCTCTCCTCCAAAAATCAGATTCATCCATTTTGGATTTTTAGAGACTGTTGCCTTCTGGGATGGATTTTTGCCACACTTCCCAGGAACTGGTCATCACAGGGGGACGACCCTGTCCCTGATTGGAGAACCAGGGCCCCCCTGCTTTTCACCCAGGAGCAAGGATAAAACTGGCAGACCTGCACCCACGCCTCAGATCCCCTCCAGAATTCAACAAGAAAGGAACTAAAGAAGAAGAAGGACTGCCCTGCTGGACCCCTGGCCTGCACCTGGACCCTGAACTCAGAAGGACTGCACCAGCTGCACACTTGGTCTTCACCACAAGAAGAACTTTGCCTGGCTTCAACTGGTTCAAGGGGGGACTCCCTGTTTGCTACAGGTGAAAAATTGCTAAACCAGAGTCCCCTGCACCAACTCCTGAAAAAGTGACCAGCTGACCACTGTCCAGTGGCCAAAAAGGAGTTTGCGCCAGGTGCATTCTGGGAGTTGAAGTCCGCACTTCCCAAGGACCATCACAGAACTTCTGGACCCTTGGGGTGAGCTGTGGACCCCAAAAGAACCTTAAAAGAACATCTGGGTGAAGCCCCAGAAGTTTGGAGAAGATTGGAGAATTTTTAGAAAAAAGCTCCATAAAGTGACCGACCCGACGCGGAAATTCTAGCCGGCTTGCCTCAACCGCGACCCGGCCTGACTTCGTGGTTCGTCCCGGTAAAGAAAAACATCCGAAAAAGAGACTAAGTCCGAACGTAAAAAGTTGACCGGGACCTTCCAGCCATCGTATCCGAGAAGGGCTCCACGGACGTCGGATCAAGATCCAGGTTTACCCCGGTCGAAGGATTTTCATCTTGAAAAAACGACTAAGTCCGAAGGTGAAAATCACCACCGAGGAAACCGACTTCGCGTATCCGGACAAGGGCTCCAGGAGGTCGGATCCAACTGGCAGGTTCGTCCCGGGGAAGAAAAACATCAAAAAAGAGACTAAGTCAGAAGGTAACTTTTTAACCGAGGCCTCCCGCGACTTGTAGCCGAGCAGGGCTCCATCGCGGTCGGCCTGAAAGTTTGACTTTGCCCCGGTCCTGGTGCAACCAGATGACCCGATTGGCGCTTTTTGTTTCTAAGCGCTAGAAAATAATAATACTTTAAAAATTCATATCTCCGGTTCCCCTGAACCGATTTTAATCGTTTTTGTGTCATTTTAAAGATAAAAATATAAGCTATTTTTATAAATTGGTTTTGGATTTTTAAACTGTTTCCTGTGTTTTATTTAATTACTGTTTTGTGATATTTGAATGCTTTACACTTTGTCTCCTAAGTTAAGCCTTGACGCTCGATGCCAAGCTACCAAGGGTAGAGCTGGGATTAATTTACTGAGACCTAACTGTACTTACGTGGAGGTTTGTGGCTTGTTGCTAGGTGTAGGTACCTACCTGCCCTACCAATAACCCATTTTCCAACACTCCCACTATACCATTATGTACTGATTGCTCTCCCTCCTCTTCCACATCCTCCTCCTCATCCTCAGTGTGCCCTCCAGTGCTTCTGGTTGTCACCCAGGCCCTCAGCGCCTTTTTCAGCTCATCCTTCTTGGATGAGCTCTTAATGGGACAACCAAAAGTTTTACAAAACTGCTTTAACTGAGCCTTGTTATAACTATCCAATTGCTTCAGGTCAAAAACAGCTTCAACTGATGCATCTCCAAGTTGCGACATGATGAAAGGTTAAAAGAGTGCAAAGTTCCAAATGCAGAAACAAGTTCCCAAATGAAGTTCAAAGTCAATCAAAGATCAGCGAAGAAAAACAAAGTGGACGTAGGGAAAAATCCACAAAAAGAGAAAAAGCAAAAATCTCAAGACAAGCAGTATGTGGTCACGTAGTGGTCTGCACTCAAAATAATAGTGTACACTTAATCACTGTATGTCAAGTACAAATACCAGTCCAAATCCCAACCGCTGATCACCAATGTTAGAAATTGGGTCTTTGGTTGACAGTCAGGTTACCCCCTGTTCAAGCAAGGACCCTCACTCTAGTCAGGGTAAAAGAGAATCACCCTCAGCTAACCCCTGCTTACCCCCTTGGTAGCTTGGCAGAGCAGTAGGCTTAACCTCAGAGTGCTAGGTGTAAAGTATTTGTACCAACACACACAGTAACTCAATGAAAACACTATAAAATGACACAACACCAGTTTAGAAAAATAGGAAATATTTATCTAAACAAAACAAGACCAAAACGACAAAAATCCAACATACACAAGTCAAGTTATGAATTTTTAGAGATTAAACTCAAAAATAGCGCTTAGAAACAAAAATGCTTTGATGAGATGTTAACATGGCGTCATGACGGAGTCGTTCCCAACAAGCCGACACCAGCGGCGCCAGACACGGAGTCATGTAGACCCCCAAGTACAGTACCTTTGGTGAAGAGTGAAAACAAGCCGATGCGCAAAGTCGGGGATCGCGGCTTCTGTGCGAAACGTTGAATCCGTGCACTTCGAGCGGCGTCGGTCACGATGTGGTGCTGCGACTTCCACGGAGTCGCGGACTTCAGCGGGGCTGCAATGGCATCGGGCCTGCAAAGAGCGTCTTGTTCCAGCGAGGGTCACGGCGTCGGGTGCAGGCGGCGATACCGGATTCGGCAGCGACGTCAGTCCGGAGTCGTCCGAAGTCGATTTCCACCAGCTTTCCTTTCAAGGGGCCAGGAACTGGATAGGGCACCACTTGTTGGAGCAGGAGTCTCTCCAGAGACTCCAGGTGCTGGCAGAGAGAAGTCTTTGCGGTCCCTGAGACTTCAAACAACAGGAGGCAAGCTCTAACTCAAGCCCTTGGAGATTTCTTCACAAGATGGAAGGCACACATAGTCCAATCTTTGCCCTCTTACTCTGGCAGAAGCAGCACTGCAGGAAAGTTCCACAAAGCACAGTCACAGGCAGGGCAGCATTTCTTCCTCAGCTATCAGCTCTTCTCCAGGCAGAGGTTCCTCTTGGTTCCAGAAGTGCTTCTCCAGGCTGTAGATTTGGGTGCCCTTCTTATACCCATTTTAGTCTTTGAAGTCACCTTTCTTCAAAGGGGACTCACACCTACTTGTGAAATCCTGCCTTGCCCAGGCAAGGCCTCAGACACACACCAGGGGGTTGGAGTCTGCATTGTCAGAGGCAGGCACAGTCCTTTCAGATGAGAGTGACCACTCCACCCCTCCCTCCTAGCAGAGATGGCTAATCAGGAAATGCAGTTACACCCCAGCTCCCTTTGTGTCACTGTCTAGTGCGAGGTGAAAAACAACCCAACTGTCAAACTGACCCAGACAGGGAATCCACAAACAAGGCAGAGTCACAGAATTGTTTAAGCAAGAAAATGCTCACTTTCTAAAAGTGGCATTTTCAAACGCACAATCTTAAAATCAACTTTACTAAAATATGTATTTTTAAATTGTGAGTTCAGGGAACCCCAAACTCCACCTGTCCATCTACTCTCTATGGGAATCTACACTTTAATCATATTTAAAGGTAGCCCCCATGTTATCCTATGAGAGAGACAGGCCTTGCAACAGTGAAAAACGAAGTTGGCAGTATTTCACTGTCAGAACATATAAACCATATTACTATATGTCCTACCTTATCCATACACTGCACCCTGCCCTTGGGGCTACCTAGGGCCTACCTTAGGGGTGCCTTACCTGTAAGAAAAGGGAAGGTTTAGACCTGGCAAGTGGGTACACTTGCCAAGTTGAATTTACAGTGTAAAAATACACACACAGACACTGCAGTGGCAGGTCTGAGACATGATTACAGGGTTACTTGTGTGGGTGGCACAACCAGTGCTGCAGGCCCACTAGTAACATTTGATTTTCAGGCCCTGGGCACCTCTAGTGCACTTTACTAGGGACTTAACAGTAAAACAAATATGCCAATCATGGATAAACCAATCAACCATACAATTTACACAGAAAGCATATGCACTTTAGCACTGGTTAGCAGTGTAAAGTGCTCAGAGTTCAAAAGCCACTAGCAACAGGTCAGAAAAGATAGGAGGCAGGAGGCAAAAAGATTGGGGATGACCCTGCATAAGCAAAAAAGTCCAACAGGAGATAACTGGCCGAATCCACAAGCTGCAAGAGAGAAAGTAGTCCCTAGTGAAAAAATAGAGGAAGAAGTTGACACAACCAGAAAAGAGAATCTCAGTGAAGGAGAGTTGCAAAGTGAACGTAAACTGAAAAGAAAGAGAGTTGCAAACAGAAGGTACGCAGGTCCTGAATGGGCGTATGCAACATCAGCTGAATGGCAACAAGAATTCTTGGCGTTCTGTTTTGATCGAGAGGTTCCAGGTCAATACTACGGCATCTGAATTAAATCTTAGAAAGAGACTGTGTTAAATTGAAATAGAAATTGAAAACTGAAAAGCTGAGAAATGAGACTGATAAATTACCGGATGTGACATTGGTAACCTGAATTGACTCTGAAAAAACGATTTTGACAAGCCGCTAACCTGATTTGACAAAGGGGTCCTGGAGTGAGTGAAACGCTGTAAATAATCGCAGAAAGAGGGAGACTTTGCACAGCGAAAAAAAAAAAAAAGAGCTCAAATTGATTGTTTGTTTTATATTTTTCTGCTATCTGATTCTTTACAGATCATGAGTTACACTAGAGCTAATAGTAGTAAGGGTAGGATGTGTGGTTGGTTGAATGCTATTATGGGTATTGTGTGCAATAATTATAGGTGTGATTGTGGGTTTGAGCAGGTTGCAAAATACTTGCATGAGGGATCTAAGCCAAAAGGGGAACTATCTACTAATGTCTTCTATCGCTTGCTGAATGAGTATGTTGACACAATTGATGCGAAGAATTGTTATGTGTGCACAAAGATTCTTTCAGCAGTACAAGAATGGGGTACTTACCATAGTCTGCCATTAACCTACGGGATAAGCTGTAGTTTACTGTTAACAAGATTCTATGTTCAAGAACATGTGCAATACTTCTACTCTAACTTAGATGTTGTATTTTCTTTTGTGCCTGTGATTGAGTTTCTAAACAAATTAGCTAAAGAACATAGCATAAAATTAGTAGGGGTTTGTTTGAGCCGACGCTGACATTTGGGAGAGCTTGTGCGCACCAGAACAATCTAACTTGCTTTCTAACACCTGTAGAGAAGAGCTTCTTAGATTACACTGATGATAGACGAAAGGCATTAAAGGAAAGGCTAGAAAAAGGATTAGAAAAGCGCACACTTGCAAATGACTATGCTTCCACCGCAATAAAGACAC
Source organism: Pleurodeles waltl (assembly GCF_031143425.1). NCBI lineage: Eukaryota > Metazoa > Chordata > Amphibia > Caudata > Salamandridae > Pleurodeles > Pleurodeles waltl. Next base: position 685,357,313 of record NC_090446.1, read on the forward strand.
AGGGCAAATTAGCTATAGATGCATTACATGTAGGAAGACTTTGTATATATAGGCCGAAATCTGAGCATGACACTTTATTTGTGGGAATGAGTGAATGCAGGCATGTGTTTTTGTTTCAGAGTAAATGGACATTCATGTTAAATGGACAGGATCCAGCGAAGAGTGGCGGAGTCTGTAAGATGCTTAATGAGCGCCATTGTTGTGCATTCATTCCTGACAATAGTAAAAAGATTAGAGGTATGCTTACTAATCTAACAAGAGATAGTGCAGATTTGAAGGAGCTGAAGGAACCTGGAGTGCAGGAAAGAGTTAGCAAAGGGATTACTAAAGTAGGAAATTGGTTTAGTAGTATTTGGAATGGGGTTCTTGCAAAAATATTAGGGGGTCTATTGATTGTCCTGATATGTTTATTGGGATTATGGTTATCATGTAAAATTAATGTAAGAATTAAAAGAAGTTTGGCAAAACAAAACAAAAGAAATAGAGAAAAAGAAAAGGAGAAAAGTTTCAAAGAAATTTGTGAAAAATCACACAGGGGGGAAGATTATGAAATGCGTATAATGAGAAAAATGAAAGGTTGTGTAGGGAAAGGTTTTGTGTGACGACAAGTTTCATAAGAGGAGGGACTGAAGGAGCGTAGCTTATATAATCAACATTAACATGATATGATTGCAAACTAATGTATAATAATGTTGCTTAGAAAATGTATTAATGTACTTTGCAAAACGCGTGCTTGAAATGTGCCCCCGGGGAGTGGCCGTCAATATATACGGGGATTAATGAAACTGACTAATAATTATGAAATGTTATATTAAAAATTGATTTGTACTAACAATGAAAGGTTATATGTTAGAATTATGTTAATAAGTTATTAGGCTTTAGTTAGCATGAGTTGAGGCCTAGCTGCCTGGTTTCGTATTAAATGTGTTTTTCTAATGTGCAGTGTGCTGACTTGCTGAAGGACATGAACTCTTGTTTTCTTCTAACTAGAAGATGAATGTAGCCGTAGTAGATCCGTTCTCATGAAAATCTACTTGCTTGTAGAAACATTTTAGCTGAATGCAACAGTGTAGATTAATACCAGGTACACGGTCCCCTGAACCGGTACAGACAATGGAGCCAATGACTGAAGATGTGCAAAGGACCAAGAGAGTATGAAATCATACCGGACATTCCACCCGCTAAAGACGTCAATCATAAGGACCAATAAAATACGTGAGAACTGTTATGGGGTGACAAATTTGATGAAGTAATCGAAAATCTATTGGAGGAAGATAGTGGGGTGCAACCCCTCATCCAACCAAATTTTAGGGGAATGTACAACGAAAAAGGGATAAATACCCTTGACACAAGGAAATGAGTTAGTTAGGGAGATGCTGATGCGATTTGTTATGACCCAGACACCTTGTCACTCTGCATAGAGACTTTGCTGTTTGGTTCTTAAAACCATCCTTGCTTTATATTGCCTGTTTACACTTTACCTCCTTATAAGGGAAGTGCCCCTTTTACCTGATTGCTGAATTCCTGGATGGCGAATCAACTGATGCCCTGAGGACGAAGACCGAACCTGAGTGCTGACCCAATACGGAGGGTAACTATATGACAATGAAATTGTAATTGTCTGTTTGCTTTTCCTTTCTAGGTACCAACTGCTTCTTTTAACAGAGACCCTAGCTAGATGTTTTCCAAATTGGTGTTGCTAAACTGTTTTGCATGAAGCCCAACATGCCAATGCTAATTCGAGGTTAGATGAGGGGCTATACTAAATAGACGCAAATAGACAAATGACTGAATCTATGTTTTGTTGAATAACGTGATGATGATACTCTGCTAAGGATAACCTATGTTGACGCCTTGTTATGTTCTAATATTCGTGATACTTGCTTTGATGAAATCTTATCAGAGTTGCCACATTGTAATTATGCTAATGTGTTTCTTGGTTTTGAGACTAATAAACTTGCTCGTAGAATTGTAATCAATAAGGAATAAACTTCATATAATAGTACTAAACTGGTGTGGTTATTCATGACTGCAAGGTCATGGTGGTTTCTGAGTTTTATTAATGTCTTTGACTAATTTGAATTGTCTTATTACTGTGAACCTTGATGGCGTTATTGACATATCGACTGACATGCTGATTAGTTATCTCGTCCTAAGGTATCTTCAATCAGGGTCAAAAGATTCATTGGCCTAAAACGAGTCCCAAAGTGAGTAAATTAGTCATAAAGGTACGCATTAACATTGTCATCATACATTTGAGAAAGGTCAGACTGACTCCAGATTGGTTTGCGCTTAAAGGGTGTTTATTTAGGGGCTGATGAGTATTCAGGTATGTGCAAGGGGCTGGGGTGATGGTGGAGGAAGGTCAATAGTAGAGTCCAGTCTCTTGGCATCACAGGTGCATTGTCTAATGGGGCATAGGAAGGGAATTAATGGAAGTTCATTTTGGACAGGTTGGGTGAGAAGGGTGGGACAGAAGGGTGGGAGTGGGACAGAAGGGTGACAATCAGTAGAGTCTTATTTCCTGGCGGGGGTCTTGTCAATGTTCTCTGCCTTCTGCCTGGATCGCAGGCACCATTTGCAGGGTGGTTCTACTTCTGCAGGGGGTGGGGTGCTGGTTGTCTGTTGGTCCTGTTGCAGGGCCTCCTGTCCACTAGCGCTGGTGGAGGTGGAGGGCTGTTCCTCGATTTGGCTAGAGTCAGGGGCCCTTTGTTGTGCCACTGCCTCCCTCATGGTCTTGCCTATGTCAGCCAGCACCCCTGCTATGGTGACCAGGATGGTGTATATGTTGGTGAGGTCCTCCCTGTTCCCCATTTATTGTCCCTCCTGCAGTAGCTGGGTCTCCTGAAACTTGGCCAGTACAGTGCCCATGGTCTCCTGGCATTGGTGATATGCTCCCATGATGTTTGAGAGTGCCTCATTGAGGGTTGGTTCCCTGGGCCTGTCCTCCCCCTGTCGCAAAGCAGTTCTCCCAGCTTCCCTGTTGTCCTGTGCCTCTGCCCCCTGAACCGCGTGCCCACTGACCCCAGGTCCCTGATCATCCTGGGTTAGTGGGGTTGCCTGGGGTCCCTGTAGGCGTGGACACACTGCTGATCGATGTGTCCTGTGGACAGTGGCATGGACCCACTGGGTGGTTACTGTGGTGGTGTTTCCTGAAGGGGGAGGTTCTGTGATGGCTTGGGACTGTGGCAGGGGAACCGAGTGTCCAGAGGTCCCTGATGGGCCAGGCTGGTCATCTTGATCCAGGCTTGCAGAGATGCTGTAATGACTGTGGGGGGACTGGATATGGCTGGCACCTCCTGTCCTGTGACGTTGGGTAGGGGTCCTGTTGGGATCTGAATGCATTGTTGTTTCAACTGTGTGTGCCATCTTGTGCAATGGGTGTGTTTCCCTGTGTTACTGTTCTTGCACTATTGCCTTTGATCTTGTGTGAGTGGTGATTTTGTGCCCTGGGTGAGTCTCTCTATTGGACATGCTTTGGTGATGGGTGTCCATGCATGTCTATGATGGGTGTCCATGCATTGTTGTTGCATGCAGGGCTTGGTTGTGGGAGTGGTGGGTTGTGATGGTGGAGTGTGTGGGAGGTGGTGGAGTCATGGGAGTGAGGGTGAGGGTGGTAGTATGTGATGGCATGCAGGTAGGGTGGGAGGGATATAGTAGTAAAGATTTGCCTTACCAGAGTCCAGTCCTCCTGCTACTCCTGCGAGGCCCTCAGGATGCATGATAGCCAGGACATGCTCCTCCCATGTTGTTGGTTGTGGGGGAGGAGGTGGGTGTCCACTGCCAGTCATCTGTACAGCTACCTGATGTCTTGATACCACGGAACGCACCGTCCCCCGTAGGTCGTTCCACCTCTTCCTGATGTCATCCCTTGTTTTTGGATGCTGTCCCACTGCGTTGACCCTGTCCACAATTCTCTGCCACACCTCCATCTTCCTTGCAATGGACGTCTGCTGCACCTGTGATCCGAATAGCTGTGGCTCTACCCGGATGATTTCCTCCACCATGACCCTGAGCTCCTCTTCAGAAAACATGGGGTGTCTTTGAGGTGCCATGATGTGGTGTGTGAGAGGTGATGGGTGATGTGATGTGTGGGGTGATGTGTTGGGGTGTGTTGTGTGAGGTACGTGGATGGTGTATGTGTGATGGTGTTCTGTGCCTCTGGATGCTGGGGTGGTCTTTGCTTTTCTCTCTTTCTGCTTCTTCAAAATTGTTTGATGTAAGGATTTGTGGGTAATGTGTGTGTGTTTTATAGTGGTGTGAGTTTGTGGGTGTGGTGTGTGTATGTGTGTCAGATGTGTGTATTTTGAATTGTCCAATGTGGTTGAGTTTTGTAAATGTGTGTGTATTTTGAGCGGGGCGGTGTGTACCGCCAATGGTTTACCGCAGTTGAAAGACCACCGCGTAGATTCGTGGGTCGTAATACTGTGGGCGTATTCCTGTTGGCGTAACGGTGTGGGTTTTGCTATCACCAGTTTATCACTGTCCTTTGGTGTGGTCGACTTGTGTGGGTGTCTGTAAAGTAGCGGATTTCTCAGTGTGGGTCGTAATACCCGTTGGGGATTTCCGCTGCGGTCACGTTATGTTAACAGCCGTCGGCATGGTGGTAAGTGGGATTTACCACCAGGGTTGTAATGAGGGCCTTAATCTGTACAAGAAGTACTCCTCGTGCGGTGAAATTCGATGCACAGCCTGCCAGAAACGACGCACAGCCTACACTGCGGTGAAAATTTCACCACACGCCGATCTGGAATGATGCAGCCCACTTCACATCGAGAAGATCGACGCAGCGCCAGCGTAACGACCAGAAATTCAACGCACGGCACATCGGATCGACACACAGCTGAGCCGGGACGATGCAGCCTGACTTCCAGAGAGGAATCGACGCAGGGCCTGCCATGCGGTAGAAAATTTTATGCAACACCCACTGAATCGACGCAGCTCCTGTGACTTTGTCCTACCAGCGCTAGAAATCCACACATCATCCTTGGGGGGTCCGAAAACCCCACAACCCGAAGAGGCCAGAAACCGACGCACCCTGTCCCTGCGTGAAAACTAAATGACGCATCGCTGTGTGCGCCCCAAGAAATTGACGCACACCCCTTTGTTTCCACACATCTCCTCCTCTGCGGTTCTCTGCGGAGATTGTGCATGCAAACCAGGTACTTTGTGCTTGAAAGAAACTTTGATTGCTTTTAAGAGACTTAGGACACTTTGGGCCATATTTATACTTTTTGACGCACAACTGCTTCAACACAGTTGTGCGTCAAAACTTTTACCACCGGCTGACGCCATTCCTTATTTAATGGATTGACGTTAGCTGGGGCTGTGGACTGGACTGAGTAAAAAAAAAATGACGCACACCAGGCAGCGCCGTCGTAGGGGACAATGGGGGTTGTGCGTCAAAAATGGTGCACTTCAGGTCTGAGGCAAAAATCAGGCCTCAAACCAGACTTGCGCCATTTTATTTTACGCACAACCCCCATTGACATGACTCCTGTCTTAGCAAAGACAGGATTCATGACCCCTTGCCCAATGGCAATGCCCAGGGGACTTGTGTCCCCTGGGCATGGTCATTGGGCATAGTGGCATGTAGGGGGGGCCCAAATTAGGCCCCACATGCCACTTTAAAAAAACATTAAAAAACACTTACCTGAACTTACTTTTACTTACCTGGGATGGGTCCCCCCATACATGGGTGTCCTCCAGGGCTGGGCGAGGGTGGCAGGGGGTGTCCCTGGGGGCAGGGAAGGGCACCTCTGGACTCTTTCTGAGCCCACAGATCCCGTAACGCCTGCCCTGACCGAGACGTTAAAATGTTTTTTAAGGCCCACCCCCTCCTGTGCGTCAAAATGATGCTGGGGTGTAAATAAGGCGCACAAGCCTTAAAGTAATTTTTTGGAAGGGAACGCCTACCTTGCATATCATTAACACAAGGCAGTTTCCCACTTCCAAAAAATGACGCACACAGCGGGATTTTGACGTCCGCGGGCTCGGGCGTCAAAGTTTAAATATGGGGCAAGGTTTGCGCTGAATGTGCGTCAAAAATTTGTACGAGAGTATAAATGTGCCCCTTTAAATCACTTTTACAGCGATATTTCAATATATACTGATTGCATTTTAATCATTTTGACATGCATCTTATCAGATAAATATTATACATTTTTCTAAACACTGTGTGGTGTATTTTTGTGTTGCTATATGGTGTTATTGTATGATTTATTTCACAAATACTTTACACATTGCCTTCTAAGTTAAGCCTGACTGCTCACTGCCAAACTACCAGAAGGTGGACACAGGATCATTTGGATTGTGTGTGACTTACCCTGACTTGAGTGAGGGTCATTGCTTGGACAGGGGGTAACCTGACTGTCAACCAAAGACCACATTTCTAACAAGGAGGAATAACTATCCCAGATTTTCCATTGCAACTTTTGTCACCTATGCACATTTCACCACGCAAACATCACACACCTGCACAACATACACAACACACAATTTATCTTCACACACAACGGTCACCAACTCATATCACAGCACCCACACCCCAACACTTACTTTTTGGGCAATTTTTTTTTAAACACTACCTCACTGTCTTTACCTCCACTACCATGTCCCCACAAGAACACCCATGTTTCACTGATGATGAGTTGAGGGTCATAGTGGATTAAATTGTCAGGGTAGAGCCACACCTGTTCGGAGCACAGGTCCAGGAAAACAGAACGGTGGCAAAGAGTAGTCAACGGGGTCAATTCTATAGGCAGTGATCCATGCGCAAGGGAGGACATCAGGGAGAGGTGGAACAACTTCAGGGGGAAGGTATGTTCCATGGCCACTAGGCACCACCTGGCGGTCCTCAAGACTAGTGATTGGCCCCCACCTACTGCCACTACTTTCACATCGTGGGTGGAGAAGGTCTTCAACATCCTGCATCCTGAAGGCCTGACAGGAATACCTGGGGGAGTGGAGTCTGGTAAGTCCCCGCAACATTCATGTCACCCAATTATTTTGTCCTGCATGCTCACTCACCACCTTACCCTACCTCAGTTAACAAACCACCCACCACCACTCTGTCCAAATGTCCCAGTACCCCTCTCTGGTATGCCACATATCTACTAAACTCACTTGGCTCCACAGCCCTTGGAGATGGCATGTGAAGTACTGGGAACTGATAGTACTACAACTCCCGGAAGGTAATATTCCACAAATTAAGAAAACCTGAACATTGCACCAAATGTGAGATGTCATGCATGTGGAAATAACAATCTAACACATCATGAATGTTCCACTGTGAAACAGTGTATGGCAATGACAGCAATGCAATGGCCCACTCCCACTATTATTACAATCAGAAACACAGCTACAGATGAGTGCCCCATCAAACTGCCCTTAGCAAAAAAATGCAAAATATGGAATTGGCTCACCTGGGGGGAAATATAGATGCCAAAGTAGATGCACATGTAGTACATCCAGATAGAGGTCGAGGCCAATTGCTTACTCCCATACTGTGTCCTTACACTATTATGCATTGTACAGCTTTTTCTGCCATGTATCATGCCAAACACTTTACTAGGCAACAAAGGATAACACCCATGTCAATAGTCAGATAATATAAGAGGGTATCAGCAGTCTAATAACTATCAACATAGTTTAACATCTTTAAGCATGGTGTGTGGTTTTGAAATTTCAGAGTCTCATGTTATAGTAAGTAAGATTTGGCAGCAGCTGTTATTGTCATTTCTGGAAATCATGTTAAGGCACTGTGTGCATCTCACACAACTTTACTAATATTTAAACACAAACATCACTTGTTGTATCACTTACAGAAACTCTGTGTTCCACTTCTCCCACAGGTAAACTTGCCTGCCATTTTCACCATTAAGAGGATACCAGAGACTGCCACTACCCCTGTGGATTAGGGCTTCAGTGAGGACGAAGCTGGTCCATCAGGGGCAGCTGGTCAGTCAACAACAGTCAGCCTCACCCTGCCCACGACTCCTCCAGCCCTGTTGTAGCCACATCACGGGTAACCATTTGCCCCCAAACCTATGTCCCAAGGACTGTACTACCACTGTGTTTCCCCCAGTGCAGGTACCTAAGTCTCCTCTTGTCACTCCTGACAATGATGGTCCTGCCACCAGTGGGAGTGGGTTACCAAACTTCCCAAGGCATGATGGGCCAAGTAGTCACCATGATGGGGTAAATATTACAACTGCAGAGGGAAAACCACTAGGAGGTTATACAGCAGTGGTAGGCACGAAATGCCATTCTGGTTTCCATTGATGAGGTGCTAAGGGACATGAACACTACCCTGAGTATGTCTGCCACACAACATCAGGCCTCTTCCACTAGTAATGACTCTTCTGGCCCTTCAACATCTGTGGCTGCTAGTTGAATGGCGGCCCTGCCAGGGGAAGGACATGCCTCAGACACCCCACCCCCTGCAGCAGAGGAACTCCCCTCCCCCTGCAAACGTGGACATCCTCTCAGACTTCAAGGAGGAGCAGATGCCAAGAACAAACCCACTGCCAGGAAGTGAACCTCTACTGATTGGTTCCCCTTGTGTGCCACAGATACACCCTGTTGACTGTTCTAAAACCTAACTCCTTTTTCCTATGGGGCAAGGACACTGGACTTGTGTTCCCAAATGGTGTAGTAGCTACACTGATGATTTCAGCCACCAAGACTGAACAATTCACGGTTTACTTTGTGTTATTTCCGTTTCAATTCACACGTATTGTTTTGCGCTACCCAATAAATACAACTTAAAAACACATTCCGTGTAAGTATCATTTATCAACCATGTACAATTGTCATGTATGACAACTCTATTATCAATATACCATTATAATTGTAGAGGCTAAGGTTCAACGTATTCACATGTGTCAGACACACATGGACACACACATGACATTATTTGACCACCTCTAGTACCAAACAGGTCTTCTTGGTGGGAAAACACACTTCTATGCCAGTGTCCTGATAGTCTGACCATATTAGTTACACTTCACATATCCAGGCCAATCAGTACCTGGTTTCATCCATGTCTACATCTCATTTCGGTGTGCAATTCCCATCTGCCTCGAACACCGACTGTGACTTGCCAGTGATGCGGAGCCAAACAGAAACTCAGAAAACCTGTGATTGACAGAGTTAGGGGATAGGACATATCTGTAAACAAACATCAATTCTGACAAGTCATTTGTACAACTGTGAATTTGCTTGTGTAGTAACATCTCAGGACACTGTATCCCACAATGAACTGAACATAATACTAACTTACAATCGCCATGCATACCTGACTCATTGGCATTAGAGCTACAACCACAGAGCTGATGGTAAATAGGAGGTGACATGCCAGCCATTAGTTGCAGGTTACAACATGAAATCACACAACTAAGAAGACCTCACATACCTTGAATCAGTTGAAGTACTGATTAATGAGATCTGCCTCAAAGTCTCCAGCTATATCTTCATCTGGCTCATCCTCACTTGGTAAATTTGCATTTCCACCCACAGGTTATGCTGGCTCCCCCTCATCTTGTATGAATGGTATCTGACATCTCAGGGCAAGGTTGTGGAGCATGCAGCAAGCAACAATTATTCAACATACCTTGTTGGGTGAGTAGAAGAGGGCTTCTCCAGATATGTCCAGGCAGCACAATCTTGCCATCAGGAGCCAAAAAGTCCTCTCTGTGACACGCCTTGTCCTTCTCTGGGCCTAATTGTAGTGGACTCCCCCTTTGAGTGGTCGGGTACCTCACTGGTGTCAACAACCAAGGACAGTTTGGGTAGCCAGAGTCCCATGTAAGGAATAGTTACAACGACACAAACGTATATCTTGGACATTCACATTTGTGATAGCATGAGATAAACTTTGCAAACACACATGTCAAATGTGACTTACCAATCAGCCAGGCCCTCTCTGTAGATTTGTGTCATCAGCAGTGGAATAATGCTGTTCCACATGATGAAGGAATCATGGACTGATCCTGGATACTTTGCACAGACTTATGAAATGTACTAGTCTGCCAACCACACTACTTGGACGCTGATGGAGTGGTCGTTTTTCCTGTTCCTGTATACCTATTCATTGGCACTGGGATGAACCAAGGCTTCATGGGTGCCATTTATGGCTTTAACCATATGTGGAATGTGTCCCAAAGCATAAACCTCTGCAATCACATAGGCCAAATCTGCACTTTGGGGAAACCTGATGTAGCTGTCCAGGTGGTTCAACAATGCTTACAGTACATCCTTCAAAACCAGACCGAACATGGGCTGAGACAACCCTGCAGTGAGGGCCACTGTCTTTTAAAAGGACCCAGTGGTCAGGAAGTGTAGCAGTGACATCACCTGACCTATGGGAGGTATGCTATGGGGATTGCGAATGACAGGCATCAAATCTGGCTTCAACTGATCACAAAGATCCATGATAGAATGCCTATTCAGGTGATAGATTTGTATAATGTGTCTCTCCTCCATGGTGTCCAGGTCTACTAGTGGGCGGTACACTGGAGTTTGTCTTCCTCACCTCATGCCAGGGTGACCATGTGAGAAAGATTTAAATTGTAGGTGCCTTTTACAATGTACACACAATGAATATGTTCTAAATAGATGTCACACATATCTCCATATGACGTCAGATACAACATATGACATTAGAAGTACATTATGTTGCAATGCATCCTATGACAGTCCCCTCGGTTCACACTCCCTGAATCCTCTGATGTACTACACAAGAATATTTATCTGTGACTGTCAGTGTTTGATAGTCCAACCTAGTTTGCATGTAAAACATATTTTTTTCATCTATACTCTATTGTCGTCGCACATATGATATTGAGAATAAATTAGCATTTCCATTACCACCAATTCCTCTGTTATCCATAATTTGCTACTCACATGCACAATTAGACCACTAAACATGCAGGCAGCACCTACTAATAGTTTGCTCAATAGAGAGAATCATTAATGATGCAGATTCCATTACTTTTCCATACATATAATTGCTTCAAAATGGCAGCTGCCTGACCTACTGTACTGGACATGAGGAAGTGACCTAACTCTGCCGGTGGATGTTGCATGGCGGTAGGCGGTCACTACCGTGGTAGACATTGCCATTCGAACACACTGCTGTCTTTTGTGGACCTGGGCCAATGGCGATCTTCTGCAGTATTGCTCACCTGACTCCTGACATAGCTGCGATCAAGACTTCCACAACCTGAGCTGCTGTGTCCTGCCTCTAGTAGCTATCATGCCATGTCCTGCAGGCGATAGGGACCCAGCTTTCACTCCAGAAGAGCTGGAGAAGCATCTGGATGAGGTTCTTCCCCTGTGTGGACAGCTCTATGGTGAACCAGAGAAGCAGGTGAGTCCAATGGTACACCAATGCGTGAATGGTGGAGTGTATGATGGCAAACTTGCAATGTGAGGTAGTGAGGGAAATATCAATAATATCTGGGGATCTGGAAATGTGTCCAAGGTGCATAGGCAGACATACAGTAGTGATACATGGTAGCAAGTGAGTACTCTAACTTCCTTTATATACAACATATATTGCAGCATGAGCAACAATAATGGTGTGAGAAATATTAATTGAGACATACCATGTTATGGATAATCATGTGGTCTGGTCATATATGTCAAGCCAATACCAGGTACTGTTCATGCATGTTGTTTGGGAGACTCCACTTCACACGTGGGCTGGCTGCAGATGGTATATTGTGAATTAGTTTTGACTGAGAGGAAGGGTATGTTTCCCTACTTACTGTGACTAATGTGTTCTGACCACTTGTTTTGGGATGGTGCCTGTGGACATAACTTTCTCCTTTTGTCTGTGTCATCCATGCAGGTCAACGCTCATCTAAAGAAGGGACTCTGGTAAACCATTGCCCCTGGGGGGTCCACAGCCAGCAGGGCACCCACTGTAAGAATTGGTGGGAGGACCTGAGACACTGTGCCTGGAAAACCATAGACGCCCACCTGGCGATGTCCTTTCAAAGAGGGATGGTGCCTGTCAGACCCTGACCCCCCTTTTGGCAGTGGCCTACTCTGAGTTGGATGGGCGTTTGAGGGCAGCACAGCAGCCACAAGGGGATGAGTACTAACAACCACACATGTACATCCTTCTGCCAGTTCAGTGTGTAGTGTGTAAGTATTTAAGCTGTGACAATGTAGTAAGCGATAAAGGCCAAGGGTCCCCCAGGTACACCTAGGTGTACAGGATAAAACATTGACATGCAGGTGTGGAGATTCTGTTTTGTATAGGGACATGAAACTCAGCAATGAACCATTGTGTACTGAAGCATGTGGTGATGCACATGTGACAGTGTCATATGTGTACACTATAACCAGCTGGGTCATCCTTACCACCTACTAATCCATACTCCAGATATCCTGTTGGTAAGTTGTTCAGGTCTTTGGTCTCTGTCCATTCCTATTCCACTGGATCTATTTCTATGTGCAAAACATAGTCTGACAGGTGAGAAACATACCAATTATTAATGGGTTGTGAACTAGATGTGAAGTTAATATGAGGGTGTGATCTTAATCTGAAATTTCACATGGCATACTTGCTATACTTACTCAGAGTTGTAAGGAGGTGCCCTCATTGATAAGTGTGGACTGTTGTAGGAGGCTGGCCTGGCTTATAGTGGGTACCTGATGGTACTTACACCTTCTGACAGGTCCAGTTATCTCTTATTAGTTGATTAGTAGTGTTCTAGCAGCTTAGGCTGATAGAGTTAGCTATAGCAGAGCAGCTTAGGCTGAACTAGGAGACATGTAAAGCTCATACTATACCACTTACATCATATAGCACTATATCACAAGAATCACAATACTCAGAGTTACTAAAAATAAAGGTAGTTTATTTTAGTGACAATGTGCCAAAAATATCTCAGAGGATATACTCCCTTAGGAGATAAGTAAAATGCACAAAATATACACACAAACCAAAATCAGGTAAGTAAACAGTAGTGCAAACACTGTAGAATACAATAGGATACAATAGGCCTAGGGGCAACACAAACCATATACTAAGAAAGTGGAATGTGAAACACTTAGGGACCCCAGGCCTAGTGTAGTGTGTAGAGGGTCACTGGGAGTGTAAGAAAACACAAAGGGTGTCCAAGATACCCCACCCAAGTCCCTAAAAAAGTAGGAGTAAAGTTACCCCACTTCCCCAGAAACACACTAAAGTTGTGATAGGAGATTCCGCAAAGACCACAACTGACTGCAAAGCACTGAAGACGTATTCCTGGACCTGAGGACCTGTAAAGGAAGGGGACCAAGTCCAAGAGTCACAAAATTGTCCAAGGGGGGCAGGAGCCCACTAAACCTTGGATGAAGGTGCAAAATGGCTGCCTCTGTGTGGAAGAAGCTGAAGATTCTGCAACAACGGAAGATGCCAGAAACTTCTCCTTTACACAGAAGATGTCCCTTGGCGTGCTTGAGGATGCAGAGTTGTTTTCACACAGAAATACCGCAAGCAAGCCTGGCTAGCTGCAAAGATCGCGGTTGAAGAAAAAGGGTGCTGCCAGGCCCAGAAAGGACCACAGAGGTCGCCCCTTGGAGGAGAAGACAGAAGGGGGACTCAGCAAATCTGAGAGCCCACGCAAAAGCAGGCAGCACCCGTAGAAGAACTTGAACATGGGTTCAAGAAAATTGAGCACAGCAGTCATCTCAACACTACAAAGGAGGGCCCCACGAAGCCGGTAGTCAACTCAGCGAGTTGTGCAATGCAGGATGGAGTGCTGGGGACCTGGGCTGTGCTGTGCAAGAAGGATTCCTTGCAAAAGTGCACAGAAGCCCTAGCAGCTGCAGTTCATGCAGTTCACAGGATTACTGTCTGGCGTGGGGAGACAAGGACTTACCTCCACCAAATTTGGACATATGGACCACTGGACTGTTGGGGTCACTTGGATCTAGCTCCTGTGTTCCAGGGACCATGCTCGTCAAGATAAGAGGGGACCCAGAGGACCGGTGAAACAGAAGTTTGGTGCCTGCGTTAGCAGAGGGAACATTCTGTCGACCCACAGGAGATTTCGTCTTGGCTCCCAGTGCAGGGTGAAGGCAGACAGCCCTCAGAGCATGCACCACCAGGAAAGAGTCAAGAAAGCCGGCAGGATTAGGTGCTACAATGTTGCTGGTAGTCTTCTTGCTACTTTGTTGTGGTTTTGCAGGTGTCCTGGAGCAGTCAGCGGTCGATCCTTGGCAGAAGTCAAAGAGGGAGATGCACAGGAACTCTGGTAAGCTCTTGCATTCTTTATCTGATGAGAAACCCACAGGAGAGACCCTAAATAGCCCTCAGAGGAGGATTGGCCACCTAGTCAGGTAAGCACCTTTCAGGAGGGGTCTCTGATGTCACCTGCTGGCACTGGCCTCTCAGAGGCCTCCATTGTGCCCTCACACCTCTGCATTCAAGATGGCAGAGGTCTGGTACGCACTGGAGAAGCTCTGGGCACCACCCCTAGGGTGGTGATGGACAGGGGAGTGGTCACTCCCCTTTCCTTTGACCAGTTTTGCACCAGAGCAGGGGCTGGGGGATCCCTGAACTGGTATAGACTGGTTTATGCAAGGAGAGCACCATCTGTGCCCTTTAAAGCATTCCCAGAGGCCAGGAGAGGCTACTCCTCTCAGGCCCTTTACACCTATTTCCAAAGGGAGAGGGTGTAACACCCTCTCTCAGAGGAAATCCTTTGTTCTGCCTTCCTGGGACTGGGCTGCCCAGACCCCAGGAAGGCAGAAGCCTGTCTGTGGGTTAGCAGCAGCGGTAGCTGCAGTGAAAACCCCAGAGAGCTGGTTTGGCAGTACCCGGGGTGCATGCTGGAGCCAGGGGGATGCATGGTATTGGCACCCCAACACCAGATTTGGCATGGGGGGACAATTCCATGATCTTAGACATGTTACATGGCCATATTCAGAGTTACCATTGTGAAGGTACATATAGGTATTGTTAAAGTAAAAAGTTGTACACTGTTCCAAAAAAAAAAAAAGGCAATTCATAGGAAAATACTAGGTGCGATCCAAATCTTCCAGGAGCAAGAACCCTCATGCATCACAATGGATGACTGGCATCATCATTGGGAAAGCTCCTCATCAGGCTGGTGCTGCAATGCCTGACGGGCTCCCCAGACGGGGTGCTCTTAACCAGGATGATCAGATAGTAGCAAAAATGAAAACAATAAATGAAAAGTTTTCAAGTGGGTACCCAGTCCTTGGCACCCAAACAATAATGGAGAGAGAGGGAAAAATAAAAATTGGTTCACCATCACAATACATGAGTCATTGTTTTAATCAGCAATTGATATGATGGGGACCAAGATTAAAAACACAAAAGAGGAGTACTGGGTGAATATAATGTTCACCTACTCACACTATACGAAGGAGGAGAAAACCAATTTATGGAACCTCACTCTACTAAGTCTACATGTTTCGCATCTAGGTGGTCCAGCCGGATCCAATGACGCTTCATCAGGACAAGAAACTTCTCCAAAATAACTGAACTTAAAGTAGTCAAAAGATTTTTCACTTACTCAGTTCAACTCGTTAAATAAGGTTACCCTAGATAAATGCAAACAGAAAACCATGGTGAATCAACGCGAGTGAAAATACAGTCACAAAAGATAGTGAACGTATTAACTTGAAGTGCTCAAAGAAAAACACTCGGGATAAATTAAAAAAGTTTCTGCTTACCATCCCCAATTTCAGAATAGGGTTCAGTAAGGATCGCTTGTCAGAACTAGGAGCTAAAACTCTGTGGATTAATAATCATACAAAAAAGCCATGACATAGTGAGTTCAATGGATACTCAGCTCGCAGTGTGTTATGTTATACCAGCCATAAAAACGCATATTTATAAATTCCTAGGTACAGACATAGATAAAGGAAGAGCAAGAAAACAAACTATTCTATAGAATTCTCAGGTGTCACCTTCCTCTATTCCATCCCAACATACATCATTATCGAACTCTTGATCTCAGAAATAAAATATTAGAGAAAACCGACCGTAATAATAAAGTATTGGTATGTTTTACAGTTTGGCACATGTAAATTACACTTCGCTTAGTCAATCTATACACGTAAACAACAGAATAGTCTTGTAACCACGTTAACATTGGACGTCGATAAAAAGACCCGAAATCGGTAAAGAGAAACCCAAATCATGGGCCTAACATTTACGGGGACTTACTTTTGGTGTCCTCGTGTAGGCATATTAACCTACCCGTCTGACGCGCGTCCTCCAAAACACGGGCGCTGCGTACGCTCGGATCTTTTAAAGAACAGATCCGCGGGACCCGGAAGTCAACATCGGCTCCCGTGGTCATCGAAAGAGAAAACGGACTACGTGTAGTCCGAAAGTAATCATACTAGAAATTGAACCGCAATAGTGACGGATCATCTAGGAAATGTGCAAAAATGCATGGACAGATTAAAAAGACTACGGTTGTTGGGAGGAAATAAGTACTACTGGATAAAAAATAAATGGAAAATAAATGACACAAGTATAGAGGAGGAGCAACAGAGAATTTAAAGACAACTGTCAATCAGTGTAATTTTACTCCATCACATTGTTGTCTTAAGTCAAAAACAAGTGGAGGCAGGGCAGGGGGATAAAGGAAGGTGCTATTACTTTGCACCTTCAAGGGCTATTATATCATCATTCAGCCCACTAGAAGCTGTTCCCAATTTAAAAATCCACCTTTGTGCCCACTACTTAGAGTCCACACACACACCAGATGACCTAAAATGGGTGGTCCTAGAAGTTCCGCGATCCCTCCCTAAAGGTTCTGATTCACTTTTCAGAATCGAACAAAGGTGGATTTTTAAATTGGGAACAGCTTCTAGTGGGCTGAATGATGATATTCCCTGGACTACCCTCTCATCCTAATAGATGTCTTTGATAATTAATTTCATCGCCCTGTTGTATAGTTTTGGGATCGATCTGGGCTACACATAATCCTTTTGACATAATAGCCCTTGAAGGTGCAAAGTAATAGCACCTTCCTTTATCCCCCTGCCCTGCCTCCACTTGTTTTTGACTTAAGACAACAATGTGATGGAGTAAAATTACACTGATTGACAGTTGTCTTTAAATTCTCTGTTGCTCCTCCTCTATACTTGTGTCATTTATTTTCCATTTATTTTTTATCCAGTAGTACTTATTTCCTCCCAACAACCGTAGTCTTTTTAATCTGTCCATGCATTTTTGGACATTTCCTAGACGATCCGTCACTATTGCGGTTCAATTTCTAGTATGATTACTTTCGGACTACACGTAGTCCGTTTTCTCTTTCGATGACCACGGGAGCCGATGTTGAATTCCGGGTCCCGCGGATCTGTTCTTTAAAAGATCCGAGCGTACGCAGCGCCCGTGTTTTGGAGGACGCGTGTCAGACGGGTAGGTTAATCTGCCTACACGAGGACACCAAAAGTAAGTCCCCGTAACTGTTAGACCCATGATTTGGGTTTCTCTTTACCGATTTCGGGTCTTTTTATCGACGTCCAATGTTAACGTGGTTACAAGACTATTCTGTTGTTTACGTGTATAGATTGACTAAGCGAAGTGTAATTTACATGTGCCAAACTATAAAACATACCGATACTTTATTATTACGGTCGGTTTTCTCTAATATTTTATTTCTGAGATCAAGAGTTCGATAATGATGTATGTTGGGATGGAATAGAGGAAGGTGACACCTGAGAATTCTATAGAATAGTTTGTTTTCTTGCTCTTCCTTTATCTATGTCTGTACCTAGGAATTAATAAATATGCGTTTTTATGGCTGGTATAACATAACACACTGCGAGCTGAGTATCCATTGAACTCACTATGTCATGGCTTTTTTGTATGATTATTAATCCACAGAATTTTAGCTCCTAGTTCTGACAAGCGATCCTTACTGAACCCTATTCTGAAATTGGGGATGGTAAGCAGAAACTTTTTTAATTTATCACATGAGTGTTTTTCTTTGAGCACTTCAAGTTAATACGTTCACTATCTTTTGTGACTGTATTTTCACTCGCGTTGATTCACCATGGTTTTCTGTTTGCATTTATCTAGGGTAACCTTATTTAACGAGTTGAACTGAGTAAGTGAATTTGTTTTTGACTACTTTAAGTTCAGTTTTTTGGGAGAAGTTTCTTGTCCTGATGAAGCGTCATTGGATCCGGCTGGACCACCTAGACGCGAAACATGTAGACTTAGTAGAGTGAGGTTCCATAATTTGGTTTTCTCCTCCTTCGTATAGTGTGAGTAGGTGAACATTATATTCACCCAGTACTCCTCTTTTGTGTTTTTAATCTTGGTCCCCATCATATCAATTGCTGATTAAAACAATGACTCATGTATTGTGATGGTGAACCAATTTTAATTTTTCCCTCTCTCTCCATTATTGTTTGGGTGCCAAGGACTGGGTACCCACTTGAAAACTTTTCATTTATTGTTTTAATTTTTGCTACTATCTGAGCATCCTGGTTAAGAGCACCCCGTCTGGGGAGCCCGTCAGGCATTGCAGCACCAGCCTGATGAGGAGCTTTCCCAATGATGATGCGAGTCATCCATTGTGATGCATGAGGGTTCTTGCTCCTGGAAGATTTGGATCGCACCTAGTATTTTCCCATGAATTGCCTTTTTTTTTTTTTGGAACAGTGTACAACTTTTTACTTTAATGGCTATAATGGGAGGCCGTACACTGGACCACTAATCTCCCTGGTCCCTCCTCATTGAACTTCACGTATAGGTATTGACCTATTTGTAGTGCACGCGTGTAAGGGTGTCCCCACACTCACAAAGTCCGGGGAAATTATCCTGAACTATGTGGGGGCACCTTGGCTAGTGCCACGGTGCCCTCACACTTAGTATCTTTGCACTTAACCTTCACTAGGTGAGGGTTAAACAATAGGTGACCTATAAGTTACTTAAGTGCAGTGTAAAATGGCTGTGAAATAACGTGGATGTTATTTTACTCAGGCTGCAGTGGCAGTCCTGTGTAAGAATTGTATGAACTCCCCATGGGTGGCAAAAGAAATGCTGCAGCCCATAGGGATCTCCTGAATTCCAATACCCTGGGCCTAGGTACCATATACTAGGGAATTATAAGGTTGTTCCAGTGTGCTAATTAGAATTGGTAAAAATGGTCACTAGCCTGAAATGACAATTTTAAAGACAGAGAGAGCATAAGCACTGAGGTTCTGATTAGCAGATCCTCAGTGACACAGTTAGGCACTACACAGGGAACACATTCAGGCCACAACTATGAGCACTGGGGTCCTGGCTAGCAGAATCCCAGTTAGACAGGCAAAAACAAACTGACACACAAGTAAAAAATGGGGGTAACATGCCAGGCAAGATGGTACTTTCCTACAACTGTACATTTAAAAACTTTGATGTATAATCAGGGTGGCCATCCTACATGATGAAAAGCATGGTGATATTTCTACATTCCTTGTGCAAGACATATAATTGGAATGCGAGTTCAGACTATTTGTCCCATGTACATGGTATTATAAAGGAAAGTGGCTAGCCTGCTATTCACTTCACCAATGTATTGTGGACATGCAACATTGGGCAGGACATCTCCTATATGGTCAAATATACACTGATTGTTGCCAACATCATGTGTACATTGGTAATTCCTGCCATTTTCAAGATTTCTGGTCCAAGTTTGACATACTTACTTTAGCTATTCTGAATAATTTTAGATGGTGTTAGTATGGCTAAGCTCAATTTGCACTGACTTTATTGTGTTGCTGGTTTTGTATTTGACATTCACATGTTGGTGGAATGGTATATGTTATCAGTCAATTTGGTGGACTCAAGGTGTATGTGTCAATCATAGTCACTGAAGAGGTTGCTTATGTCAGTGTAACTTTACTCCAAAGAAGTAAGGCTACTCATGCTTGAAGTGCTGCTAGTGATGTTGGGATTTTGATATTGTTGATGTGAGGTTGATAATCATCAGTATCAGTAGACCTGTATGTGGCCTTCATGCACATGACGTGTCATTTGTATTGAGGGTGTTTGTATGGTCCCTTGGGTTGTCTGTAGGTAAATCTTGTGTGCTGAGTAGGCCCCTGTTGCTGTACATGACTTTGTTTATTATGTGAGAATTACTAAGATGAGTAGGTCCACAAAGTATGTATCAACCTTTGCAAACACACTATTGATACATGTGTTCTTGAAATGGATTTAAAATATATTAATCACCAACTTTGGACATTCCAAATGGAGTAGGTAAATCTGTGTTTTTGTCTTTGTGAATTTTAAAGACACAGTTACAAGTTATGAATGTGATTGCTAAGCAACATGCCATGTTGTAATTAGAATGTGAGGAGGTAACTTTCATAGGTCATGACATCTGGTAATAGACTGAGCAAGTGAAGATTTGGAGTACGTATGAATGTGAAATCAAAGTCAACACTAATTCCCATTGATGAAATGTTTCACAGTGATGCTCTGTTTAGGGTCACACTGTTAATTTTGACCAATCATCTTGCGCAGGTATAGTTTGTGTTATAGCTGTACTGAGAGAGTGGTGAAGTGGTGGTCAGATTGTTGGCTTATGTTGTGTGTGAAATTGTTGTCATATAGGGTAGTGGAAAGTATGTTGTTCTGACATGATGTTGGCTCAAACGGGGGTGCTTTACAGATAGATGTGATGTTACTGTTTTGTATGGTGTGATGTATGTGTATGTTAAGAATGTGATGACCTTACCTCTCTCTCTGTTTCTCAGCATCAGCATCGGCAGGCGAAGAAGATGGGACAGAGCAGAGTGGGGAAGCTGCTGGCCACGGGCCCTAAGTCATGATACCACCAACACCGAGGGACCCAATGGCCCAGAGGGGAGTGCAACGGGGGACAGGATCCAGTTCTTCATATTCAAAATCCTCCTCCAGTGGATATTCCCTGGCAGTCGCAGACCTATCTGGGACCACTCCAGCACCATCTAAGTCCACCACCCCCCTTACTGCCACCGCCCTCGCTGTAGCTTCCCACCCAGTTGGCTAGTCCGCTGACCCAAGAGGGTGGACATCTCCTTTGCCAGAGGCACCTCTGCCCCTGCCTAAGCCAGCCCTGCTGCCCTCAGTGAGGAAGCTATTGACCTCCTGAGGGAGATCTCTGTGGGTCAGTTGACCATCGTGAATGCCATCCAGGGACTGGCAAATCAGATACAAAAGAGTAATGCATTCCTGAAAGGCATTCACGGTACACTGGCTGACCTACAGAAATCCTTTCGGGCTCTGGCCTCCACACTGATGGTATCTAGTCACCCTTTGTCTCCCGTCCACCCTCCACTTTTCTCTTCCCAATCGCAAACCAACCTTCCTTGACCCAGCCAAAACACACAGACAGACATGAATTTATCCACCTCAACATCAAAGGGTAGCTCACACAAACATAGGTCCCACAAGACACACCACAGGCTTGCACACAAGCAACATACAGATGCAGACACAGCAACAGTCACTACCTGCCCTGTCATCCCCCCCACTCTGAGCATCACCGACACCACATCTAACACACATGCAGATAACACTCCAACATTCACAGATCCAGCCACTACACCTGTTCTACCCACAGCCTGCACAATAGCAGACCCTGAGACATGCACCCCAGTCACTAGACCCGCAGACACCATAACCACTGACACTCGTACATGCAGCACATCCGCCACCCTAACAGGCATTAATCCACCCACCCATCACGGCATCCCCCAGGACCTCCCCCCCCACATACGCATAAACCTCTACCCCGTACACATAAACGCCCTTACTCACCCACCCCACAGACACCCACCCAACATACACCCACCTCCCACAAGCATAGCTCACACAAACACGCTCCCACAACACCCACGCATACGTACCCACACATCAGACAACCACTTCCTCACCCTCCCCACCCAAGCCCACTTATTATGACTATTCCTGTGTGTCTAAAAACATTTTCCTTTCACGTTTTGACCTTTTCCCTACTCCTCTTCCTCCTGTGAGACTCCTAAATGCTTGGTTTTCCTCCCCAGGCGTATCCCTTCCAACTCAAAGGCCTCCCCTACTCCCCCTGCAAGAACCCATGCCCCTTCCCTGCCAAGAAGTTTACCCCTCCCAAGAGAACCCAATCCTCCCCTAAGCGTGGACCTAAACCCTCTCCTCCCAAGCCCAATCCCAAAGGACCCCCCCAAAGCCTAGGCTCAAACCACCCTACCCCCTGATAATCCCTGACGTGCCTGCCTGCCCCCCTGATGCCCCTGCCTGTGGAGGTAACATGACATTCAGGACTCAAGTTCGGGGCACATAGATGTGCATTGTGTGCATGTTGCACATTTTTTGATTGGACTGGCCTATGGCCCTGGACATTTCATTAATTTTCTATTTTATAATTAATACATCCATCCTTGGACCAATGAGTTGTAGGGTTTCGACATTACCTATTTGTCCGGCTCTTCTTGGGCAGATTTGTTTATGGCTGACATTGTTTGTGTGTGAGTATTTGTGTGTAAGTGGTGCTTGTGCTATCTGTTTTGTCTGGGCAGCATGTGAGGTTGTGTGCAGTGCTTTTGTCCACAAGTGATAGGTGTGTTTTGTATGAAGGGCATGTGTATGCTGGGAGCATGTTTTTGTCAAGGTATAGAGTGGGGTTTGTGTTGACATGTGTTTCTTGCAGTGTTGTGTGGCTTTGTGTTTAGACTGTGTGCATGTGCGTGTGTGGTGCATGGGATGTCAGATACGATGTGCTGTGTGTTTACTGTGTATGTCAATTGTTGCATTGTATGGTTGTGTGATTGTGTGTGTTTTTTCCCTTTTGGTGGTACGTTGTGTTGTATGTGTGATTTGTCACAGGGTAGTGTCTATTGTGGGTTCTTGAAAATGCATTGATGGTGTAGCGGTTTGTGGTGTTGTTGTGACATGTTGTGGTGCTCTTGGTTATTGTGTGTGACTGGCCCGATGCGAAGTTTCCAGGAATCGGTGTGTGTTTCTGACATATATGTGTGATGTGTGATGGCCGTAGTGTGTGTACTGTGTATGTGTGGGTGTGTATGTGGCTGTCTGTGAGTGTGCATGTCAGTGTCAGGTTACATGTGTGTATTGCCCTTGACTCCGTTCCCGATGGTATGTTGTGTACGAACTTTGGCAATTTACAACAGTGACAGGTAAGTGTGTGTGTGTACTTTCAGTTGCTGTTGTCCTCTTCGGCATTGATTCTGGAGTCTATGGGCGAGTAGGAGCAGTTGATGACTTGGAGGTCTGATTCCATGGCAGCTTCGGACGAGTATGGCTTCCTGAATGTGAGTATCTCCCTTTATGCAGTTCATTTACGCCTCGGTTTCCATGGTGGTGCGACTGCGGCGGTAACCTTGGTGGTGTGCAACCTCATAAACTGTCCAGAGGAAACATGATCTCTGCCGACCTGCAAGTGGGTATCATCGTCCGTGGCAGCCAGACATCTGTGGCGGTGCCGGCTGTGCTTTGGCTGTATTCTGTTGTGAATACCGCCATGGTCATAGTTTGGTACCTGCTGGCGGTACAACAGCCACCACCAACATGACGGCCCTGGGACTGACAAAATCATAATGAGGCCCTATGCCTGATGTATCGGGGGGGTTCTAACCTTATGATGTCTGTGATTCCCACTGAAACATTAGTGGAATCAGGGACTTCCAGAACGTCATCATTGGAAACCGGGGGCCTCCCGCCTAAGACATTTCTATGATGTGAACCTCAGAACAATACACATTAATACACAAACAAGTATAGCTCAAACAAATGCACAAATATTAAAATATTTTATTTACAATATTTTATTTAATTCTCAATCATTATAGAGAGTTGTTCTTGTTGTTTAGTGCTTTAATTTTTTCCGAGTGAAGTAAGAAGATAAGATATAGGTGAGCTTCAGTGATGAAAATTGAGTGCTAATAGATGTCCTCTTATTACCTTTGGAAAAAGATGGAGGTACTGAAAATTTCTCTTAATTAAGGGAATGGTTAGTAGGTCTAATCAGGCAGTTCAGATGCTAGAGTTCCATAAGAAGCACCATGCAGGCCATTCTCAGGCATTGCCAGCTGAGGATGATTTGCTTATAGTAATGACAGTCATGGATAAGGCAAGAAGTTTTATAATCAGCAAGTTTTTAGATGTGGATATATTTTTTTAATTTTACAAGCAAGCTTTAGCAGTGGAAACAACAACGTCTGGATGCAAATATTGTAGGATCTTATTGAAGAGGAGCAAATTAAATGTTGTGTTCACCAACACAACAATTTACTTTACTCTCTCTGGCAAAGATGGGCATGCAATACATTTCATTAACCTTTGTGATGCTCCAGTGGCGCTGGGGTCATTTTCGCATTTACAAGGCGGCGCTAAGCCACTTTGCTTGGCTTAATGCTGCCTTGTATATATGGGCCCGATGCAGTTTTCTGTAGCAGAGGGGCATGCAATGGGTGTTACTGTGGGTGTTTTCATGCAACACCCATTGCTTTTGGCACTGCCCCACATTTACGAGGAATCGTAAACCTGAGGCAGCACCAAAAACTAATGCTATCCCAGGAGAGGTGTTAGAGTGGTGCAACAAGGAGAAATACGCTTATTTCTCCTTGTTTTTGCTTTTCCTACGTGTGCTGCATTTTGCAGTACACATAGAAAGAGCAAAGCACCATGAATGTTTGTTTATGTGCAGGAAGGTGTCAGGAATCATCCCCACAATGTACGCCCCCTCGCACTATCGTACAAGGGTCCCTGCGTTGGCACCAGGCAGCTAATTTTAGCACCAGCACATTGGGAGAGGACCAAAATGCACCGTACCTTGTAGATATTGTGCATTTCTGCCCTTCCCTGGAAGCGCAGGGTGGAGCAGCAAGACACTTGCTGTGCTGTCCTGCGCCATGAAGGGTTGTAAATAAGCCCCTGAATATAAAAACATTTGCCTCAAAGGTGTATATGTTAAATTACTTCAGAATACACCCCAACCTACTGTTTCAAAATAAGGAAGATTTTGTAACCACATATTCTCTTTCATTCCTTTCAAAAGATTTTGGAACTGATTCAGATCTTGGCCGTAACAGTCCTGCCGTCGGTTTTCTGACTAGAAATCCATCTGCCATCTTGACGGTCCGTCCGGCAGATCTAGATGTTGACGGTCTCAAAGGCGATAGACCACATTCGTCCCGACGTCTCCGCCAAGAAACCGCATTGACTGCGCCATAGGAAATAGTTCCTGCCGGTGAAACTTCAGTCACCTTCCCCTCTGTGCATATTTGATGTGTCCTATCTCCAAGCAAAATGTGGTGGTCTGACCTCCACACTTGAGTTGGTGGATTGGGGGTGAAATGAGGTAAAAACAGACCTTTTCCCCTGATTCCACCTCTGTTTCAACTGGACACGACTGGACAAGATCTGCCGGCACTGCTGCCACTGGCCCATGGAGAAAACACAACCCCCCCCCTCGGCGGACTTAAAGGTAGGGAACCTGCATTGCCAGGGTACATTGGGTGGGCACTGCACTTGAGGTCAGGACCACTGCAGGCTTATACATGTCATCGTATTTTTTTAAAATTACTGTGAAATGTTTATGTCGGAACACAATTTAAAAAAAAATGTTTTGGTGTCCTCATTTGTCTTGTACAATTCCATACTGATCACCGGGATCGTCCCTTGTTGGTGTAAGAGACGGTCCCAGGAAGATCTAGGTTCTCAAAATAAGAAGCCCAAAAGGGACAAGACTAAAACCATATCTTTATCCCATATGGCCCTAATCATTGAACAGTGTGCCTCAATAGCCCTATCAGAACCATCTCCAACCTTTCTCTCCAACCACCTTAGCCAAGGGGTCCACATCATGTTGGCCTTTTTTGCATGGGTACAGCTAGAGCCTATTTTTCATATGTAGGCTACTGCATTCAACCACTCGATCTTAGTAGAGGCCTTTAAAGATGTCAATTGCCTACATATTTCCCTTCTACCCAGTAGCATCAGATAAAACAGAAATTTGAGTTTATATCTATTTAAGCCACTTGCTCTAGGTGTCCATCCAAAAAGGACCTATGTCTATCTGCAAGTAAAAAATCTCCTTTACCACACTGCTGACCTCTGTCCAAAAAAACCTGGAAATGAGGGCAGAGAAAAAACATATGAAGATCATCGGCCTTACCTAAGCCACATTTTCTACAGGCCGGGCTTTCCACTTCTCTTAATTTTGCTAATTTCTTGGGAGTATAGTAACGGCTAGTGTGCTAGTAGGTAATTGTAACAATAAGCGTACAAACTTATTTTCGGTCAGGGTTAGTCTAAACGAATTAGAGTGACCCCAGAGTTTTGCACCATAGGTTGCGGCAGACACTGCTGCAGCCTTGTATGCCATAAAGCCTGGAGAAAGGGGTCCCCCGTTGAGATCTTAATTTTTCTTCCGATTGCCATAGACCGCTGATAAAGGGCAACGGAACATTGTTCCATTTGCGGGGTCCAAGATAGATTCTCTGTTAATCTTATGCCTAGGTAATCAAATTGGGTGACTTGCTCTACTGGAGCATCCCTGTAGTCATTTTCCCCCTAAAAGATTTGTGTGGATTTAAGGCCATGAACTTTGATTTCGCTGGGTTAATGTCAAGCCCGCTATTTTCACAGAACACTGCAAAGGAGTCAAGTTTGTTTTGTATTCCCATCTGGGTTCTTGTCGTCAGCAAACATAAGGATTGGTATAGGATTCCTATCGAATTTGGGGGCATCATGCCTGCACTCAGCCAGCTGGTCCACTGTGCCATTTATATAAAGACTAAACAAAGTGGGGGCCAGGACACACCCCTGCCTGATCCCTCTCACGATGGGGATTGGGCTAGTTAGGTTGCCCCCTGGATCCACCTAACTCTTGCGAGGGTGCCTTCATGCATGTAAATTATTAGCCTTAGAAAGTCATATCCAGACCATAACCATCTAGAACGTTCCAGATGAGCTCCTGTGGGACTAGATCAAATGCCACTGTCAAATCAATGAAGGCGACATACAAGTGATCTTGTTTTAAAACCAAATATTTCCAACACAATGATCTGAACTTAAACACTTGGGTGGTCATTACAACCCTGGCAGTCGGTGTTAAAGCGGCGGTAAGACCGCCAACAGGCCGGCGGTAAAAATTTGGAATTACGACCGTGGCGGAAATCGCCAACAAAGACAGCCACTTTAACACTCTGACCGCCACGGCGGTACAAACAAACAGCGCAGCGGTCACCGCCAACAGACAGGTGGGAGACCATGTACTGCCCACACTATTATGACAGGCCAATCCGCCACCTTTTCCGGGGCAGATTCACCGCAGATAAAAACACGGCAGAAACAGGAATCCCAAAGGAAAAACGCTCACCTCTACACACTCCACTAGGAACGAGGACGCCATGGACCTGGAACTCCAAATTCTCCCTGCAATAGTCTTCCTGCTCCTCTACCAGGAGCACGAACGCCGGCGGCGATGACCATGGTGAGTACTGCACCTACGACACAGGGGAGGGGAGAGGGAAAAAAGAGTGACACACACACGCAACACTCCCACCCCCACCCTCACCCACTACAACACACACACTAATGCATATCAATACATCACAGTTACACCCCTCAAGCCCCCCGGAAGAATGCAAAGACAATAGAAAATGAGTGTAACCATTGTAATATATTAAAAGCAAGTAGGCAGAAATATATATATACACCATGTACATAATATATACCAAGCATAGTAGTCCAGGTAGTGCTCTAAGAAAGTCCGTGGAACACTGGGACCACACGGTATGGGCGAGGCCCACACAAGATCCCCGACCGTGACGGAGAGAACACTGCAGGGGCATCAGACAGCAACTAAACAGGCACCTCAGGGGGAGGGAAAGGAGGGGGCACCTCAGCCGCTTGAGTGCACGACGCCAAATCCACGAGGGGGCCACATGCCCACTGTTCAATCCTGGGGAGTGCAAAGCCACAGTCTCTCAAGTCTCTACAGTGGGTGGTTTGCCCACTGTTCAATCCTGGGGAGTGCAAAGCCACAGTCTCTCAAATGGATAACAGTCTCCACTGGTTCTGGAGGGGACATGGTGCCCAGAGTGCATCATTCACCCCGTGACGGACTCATTTGCGTCAGTGCCCTTGCCGCTCATGGGCCAGCGGTGCTTGAGATGGCAGTGCCCTGTGCAGCGGTGCTTGAGATGGCAGTGCCCTGTGCAGCGGTGCTTGAGATGGCGGTGCCCTGTGCAGCGGTGCTTGAGGCGGTGGTGCCCTGTTCAGCGGTGGTTGAGGCAGCGGTGCCCTGTTCAGCGGTGCTTGAGATGGCGGTGCCCTGTTCAGCGGTGCTTGAGATGGTGGTGCCCTGTGCAGTGGTGCTTGAGATGGCGGTGCCCTGTTCAGCGGTGCTTGAGAAGGCGGTGCCCTGTTCAGCGGTGCTTGAGATGGCGGTGCCCTGTTCAGCGGTGCTTGAGATGACGGTCTCCATTGCAGGGTCTCAGCTGCTGGCGGTCCTTCATGGCCCAGCGGGGCAAGTGCTTGTGGTCCTTCATGGGCCAGCGCTTCTAGTGCTGGAGGTCCTTCATGGCCCAGCGTGGCAAGTGCTGGAGGTCCTTCATGGCCCAGCAGGGCTTTTGCTGGCAGTCCTTCATGGCCCAGCGGGGCTAGTGCTGGCGTTCCTTCATGGCCCAGCAGGGCTAGTGCTGGCGGTGGCCTCCTGGGCAGCTGGGCTGGTGCTGGCAGTGGCCTCCTGGGCAGCAGGGATGATGGCGGTCTTCTCCGCTGTGCTGCTCTTCCCAGACTTGCCGGGTTTCTTGTGGCCCTTCCCCTCCTTGGAAGGTGTCACGGCTGACTCCACACACCCACCTGTACCCCTGGGAGCGGCTTTGGTGGCTGGAGACTTCCCCCTCCCCCGCCGGACACTGGCCAACTTCTGATGCTTCACAGGTGGGGGACTGTCTGTGCTGTGGCTCCGTGCCACACTGGCTGCCCTGCTGCCCGGTGCACTCCAGATTCCGGTGACTACAGGCACCACTGGTCCTGGAGATGTTGTGGCTGAGGTGCTAGTTCGGGACCTATGAGATGGACGGGGTGGGGGAGGTGTGGGAAAGAGGTCAAGGGTGGACAGGAAAAGTTTTTTGGACACACTGGGATGGTAGCTGGAGGGGGTTTGGGAGTGGAGGAAGAGGTGGTGGTTGTAGGAGGTGTACGTTTGGTGACTTTGGGTGAAGGTGCATGCGCTGGAGGCTGTCGTGAGGTGGATGGCTGTTGGGTGGGTGTGTGCCTGCTGTTGTCTATCTTGGGAGGGGACGCCACAGACACACTGGGAGAGGACACAGGGGACGTGTGAATGGTAGTGGGGGTGGTGACTGCACGTGAGTGGGGTGTGGTGGTGGGTGTGCTGGGGAGGGATGTAGTGGCTGTAGAGGTAGTGCATGCAGGTGTGAGTGTAGATGAGACTGGGAGGGAGAAGGAAGACGAGGAGGAGGGGGACACAGTGGAGGCAGTCAATGTTGGTGTGTCTGCATGTGTGTGATGCTTGCGTGAATGTCTGTGGGATGTGTTGTGCTTATGTTTGCCTGAGCTACCCTTGGGTGTTGACGTGTGTGCCTGTTGGTCTGTAGGTGTGCTTGGGATAGGCTGAGGTACAGGGGATTGGGTCGGGGTAGATGAAGTTGGAGGCTAGAGATGGGGACAATGGCTGCCATCAGTGCTGAGGCCAGAGTCTGAAAAGCTCGCTGAAGGGCCGCCTGACCAAAATGAATGCCCTCCAGGAATGCATTTGTTTGTTGCAACTGCCTCTCTACACCCTGGATGGCATTCAATATGGTAGACTGCCCAACAGTGAGGGACCTGAGGAGGTCAATGGCCTCCTCACTGAGGGCAGCAGGGGTGACTGCGGCAGGGCCTGAGTTGCCTGGGGCGAAGGTGATGCCCACCCTATTGGGTGAGCGGGCACGGGGCAAAGGCTGAGGGTCTGCATTGAGGGTGGTGCTGGTAGGGGGGTGGCGGCTGTACCTGTAGATACAGGGGGCACAGATGTTGCTGCCACCACAAGGGAGCTCCAGTCCGTGTCGCTGGTCTCAGCTCCTGTCCCCACCATGGAGCTCCCCTCGCCCTCCATCCCACTGGTGAATTCAGACTCCATAGTCTCGCCCTCCAGGGCCATGTGGGATGCAGCTCCCTCCTGCTCCGGTGCCACTGCTCCTCCGCCTGATGATGCTAATGCACACAAGAACAGGGAGACCACAAAAAAGGGGTGGGAAGACAGAAGAGAGACATGTTGAGTGCATGCATTACCGCTACCGTTGGTGGACATGACAGACACAGAAGCCCCCTGCACTACGCTGCGCTCTTGGGTTCCACTGTTCAATTCCTGGGAAATGGCCTACAAGGCTATGGATGACATCTGCACACATAGATGACACAGGGGCATGACTAGGTGTACTTGGCACTACAGAGGTGGGCTGGGGTACCACATGGCCTGCCTTACGGAGGGGCCTTGCCTACGGAACTCGCCCTGGCCTAGGGAAACCCACAGCCCACCTCCCCCACCCAGACCCCTCCACTGCGCGCAAAGTTAGCAGAATGAGAGTCTACTCACCCCCTTGTGGCTGCTGTGATGCCCTCAACCGCCCATCCAACTCCGGGTAGGCCACCGCCAGGATCCTGAACATCAGGGGGGTCATGGTGTGACGGGCACCCCTCCCACGTTGGGAGGTCACCCCCAGCTGAGCCTCCGCCATCTTCTTGCTCCAGCGGCGAATGTCCTCCCATCTTTTACGGCAGTGGGTGCTCCGTCTGTGGTAGATCCCAGGGTCCAGACGTCCTTGGCGATGGCACGCCAAATATCTTTTTTCAGGTGGGCGCTGACCTACATGAAATGTACAGGGTAAAAAGAGAAGTTATTACCAACTGTACCGTCGAAGTGATTGGCCCTCATCCCTACCCTTGCCATGTGGCACATGCATTTACCGTCTTTCATGCACGCAGCACTCTCCTCTCTTCCTTCTTACATCCAGCCCTCTCCACACAGTGTACATACCTGTTTGTCTGGAGGCCCGTAGAGTAGCATGTACTGGGGGAGGACCCCATCCATGAGCTTCTCCAACTCCTCCGATGTGAAGGCAGGGGCCCTTTCCCCAGACACTCGAGCCATTGTCTCTTCCAGACCGAGGTCACAGCAGCACTTGCAGTGTAGGTCCTCTCCTGTCGAAGATCAGGTATCAAGTGATTGAACAGAGAGAAAATGGCGGTCACGTCTGTGGTGGTGCGTATTGTCACCTCTGGCGTACATCGTCATTGGCTCCTGGGACCCATATGGCCCAATGTTAACCAATGCAGCATTGCGCCGCGGTCTTCGACCGCCTACGGCAACGGTGTACAACGACAGCGCAGTTACCTCACATCCCATTGTCTCACTTTACAGGTCAAGCAGCCGCCATTTCAGGGGTCCACATGGCTTCATTTCTAACTGCGTCACACATACCTAGGCCTAGACTCAACACACATAAAGGCCACCTTTTGTGTATGATTGGTGTTCTGGCTAAACTGTGGGTACGTAATTCTGAGTTGTTTGACTCTTTGCTTGCTGTTGTCCTTCATAGGCACCGTCCGCTGGGGCAGGTGAGGAGATGGAGGCATCCTCCGGTGTACAGACCGCTGGTGGACTTGTCGACAATGGAGGAAAGACATGTGATCATCACCTACAGGCTTGACCATGCCACAATCCTGGAACTGTGTGCCCAGCTGGAGCCAGACCTGATGTCAGCTATCCGCCATCCCACAGGAATCCCCCCTCAAGTGCAAGTGCTGTCAGTACTCTATTTCCTTGCAAGTGGGTAATTTCAAACAACAGTTGCCATAGCATCAGGGATGTCCCAGCCTATGTTTTCCAACGTGTTGTCCAGAGTGTTGTCTACCCTGCTGAAACACATGCAGAGCTACATCGTTTTCCCTCAGGTGGAGGATTTGCCTACAGTGAAAGGTGATTTCTGTGCCCTGGGACATATCCCCAACATCATAGGTGCCATTGATGGGACCCATGTGGCTTTGGTCCCCCCCCACAGGAGTGAACAGGTGTACAGAAACCGGGAGAGTTATCATTCCATGAACGTACAGATGGTATGTTTGGCAGACCAGTACATCTCCCATGTGAATGCCAAGTTCCCTGGCTTAGTGCATGACGCCTACATCCTGTGGAATAGCAGCATCCCTTATGTGATGGGTCAACTCCAGAGGCACCGTGTGTGGGTATTAGGTGAGCACCTGGAGGCAAGTCAGTGGGAATGGTTGTCTGGGGTTATCCCTACAGGTTAGTGTGTGTCTAACTGTTGTCCCTCACCATTTTTAAGTGACTCTGGTTACCCCAACCTGTCATGGCTACTGACCCCAGTGAGGAATCCCAGGACAAGGGCAGAGGAATGCTACAATCAGGCCCATGGGTGAACTAGGAGGGTGATCGAGCGGGCCTTCGGCCTCCTGAAGGCCAGGTTCTGGTGCCTCCATATGACAGGTGGTTCCCTATTCTACTCACCAAAGAAGGTGTGCCAGATCATCGTGGCCTGCTGTATGCTTCATAACTTGGCATTGCAACGACAGGTGCCTTTTCTGCAGGAGGATGGTCCAGATGGCGGTGTTGTTGCAGCTGTAGAGCCTGTGGACAGTGAAGATGAGGAAGCAGAGGAAGAAGACATGAACAACAGGGACTCAGTTATCCAGCAATATTTCCAGTGAGACACAGGTAAGAGTACAGACCTGCCTACTACATGTACTTTAACACTACTACCTCTCTACTGTATGTTGTTTTCACCCAGTGTATGGTCACTGAGTTGTCACTTTCCCTTACGATTTCACAGATGTGGGTCCCACTGTGTGACATCTGCTTGGATTCCTCATGGACTAGAGCTGTGTGACATAGGTATGTTGACATTACAATTGAAAGAGCATTTTGTCACTGTAATTGCTAATACACTATTTCGAAATCACAGACAGACTGCAGATTGTTTTGTGCTTTGAGTGTGTTTATTTCAATGCTCAATATTGGAGGGGGTAGTGAAATGGTGAGGGGTGATGGCGAAGGAATGTCCATGGCAGAGTCCAGTCTATTAGTCTCACAGGTGCATTGCCCAAATGGGCATAAGAAGTGGAGCTGGGGCAGTTTAAGTATGGACAGGGTGACAAAGTGGGACAGTAGGATGACAATCAGGGTGGTTTCATTTCTTGGCGGGGTCTTGGCATCGTGCTCTGTCCTTGTCCTGGATCTCAGGGACCATTTGCGAGGTGGTTCTCCCTCTACAGGGGGTGGGGTGCTGGTGTGGTGGTCCTATGGCAGGGCGTCTTGTCCACTAGCGCCGGCAGACGTGGTGGGCAGTTCATTGCCCATGCTAGTGTCAGGGTCCCCTTGTAGTGCCACAGTGTCCCTCCTGGTGTTGAGTACTTCCTTCAGCACCCCTACGATGGTGCCCAGGGTGGAGCTGATGGTTCTGAGTTCCTCCCTGAAGCCCATATACTGTTCCTCCTGCAGGCGCTGGGTCTCCTGAAACTTGGCCAGTACCATTGCCATCGTCTCCTCGGAGTGGTGGTAGGCTCCCATGATGGAGGAAAGGGCTTCGTGGAGAGTGGGTTCCCTTGGCTTGTACGCCCCCTGTCGCACAGCAGCCCTCCCAGTTCCCCTGTTTTCCTGGGCCTCCGTCCCCTGCACCGTGTGCCCACTGCCCCCAGGTCCCTGTTGTTCTTGGGGTGGTGGGTTAGCCTGGGTTCCCTGTAGTGGTGGACACACAACTGATTGACGTGTCCTGGGGACAGAGGTATGGGCCCGCTGGGTGGGTGCTGTGCTGGTGTATCCAGAGGGGGAAGGTCTGTGGTGGCCTGTGACTGGGTGAGGGGACCGACTGTCCAGAGGTCCCCGATGGGCCTGGATGGTCATCTAGATCCAGTTGGACAGAGCTGCTGTCATCACTGTGGGCCTCTTCTGTTGGTGGTGTGGACATGTGTGGACCCTCCTGTCCGGTGACGTTGGTTAGGGGTCCTGCAGGGGTATAAAAGGATGGTTATTACATCTGTATGTGTCATGGTGTGCAATGGGTGGGTGACCGTGTACCCCAGTGCCTGCATTCCTGTGTGGGACCTTGTGTGATGATGGTTTAGGGGGTTGTATAGGTATGTGCAGTGGGCATGCTTTAGTGATGGGTGTCCATGCTTTGTTGTTGGCTGCAGGGCTTGGTGTTGGGATGTGTGGTTTGTGATGTTGGGACACATGTGAGGAGTTGGAATGATGGGGGTATGTGATAGCATGCAGGTAGGGTGGGGGATGTAATAGATAAGATTTGACTTACCAGAGTCTATACCTCCACCTACTCCTGCGAGGCCCTCAGGATGCAGAATCACCAAGACCTGCTCCTCCCATGTTGTTAGTTGTGGGAGAGGAGGTGGGGGTCTGCCGCCAGTCCACTGAACTGCCTGGTGGTGTCTTGAGACCACGGAACGCACCTTCCCCTGTAGGTCTTGCTACCTCTTCCTGATGTCCTCCCGATTTCTTGGGTGCTGTCCCACTGCGTTGACCCTGTCCACGATTCTTCGCCATAGCTCCATCTTCCTTACAATTGAGGTGTGCTGCACCTGTGCTCCGAATAGCTGTGGCTCTACCCGGATGATTTCCTCCACCATGACCCTGAGCTCCTCCTCCGAGAACCTGGGGTGTCTTTGCCGTGCCATGGGGTGGTGTAGGTGATGTGTGGGGTGTATTGTGAGGTGATGAGTGTGGTGATATGTAGTGATGTGTTGTGTGAGGTGCGTGGAAGTTGTGTGGGTGATGGTGTTGTGTGCCTGTGGATGCTGTTGTTCTTGCTGGTGCTGTCTCTCTCTGGCCTTCTTTCTGAATTTTTGGTAGTGGGGGTTTGTCGGTGATGTGGGTGTGTGTTTTATATTGTAATGTGTGTGTGGGAGTGGTATTTTGAGCGCGGCGGTGTGTACCGCCAATGGAATACCACGGTTGAAAGACCACCGCGTGGATTTGTGTGTCGTGATAGTGTGGGCGTATTTCTTTTGGCGTGACGGTGTCAGTTTTGTTTTCGCCAGTTTATCACTGACCTTTGGTGTGGCGGACTTGTGTGGGTGTCTGAATTTTGGCAGATTCCGAAATGTGGGTCATAATAGCTGTGGCGGAAATCCGCGGCCGCGGCGGTGTGTTGGCGGTCTTCTGCACGGCGGTAAGCGGCTTTTACTGCCAATGTTGTAATGAGGGCCTTGGTCCACTGTGCTCACCCCTTTCTTGAATCCTGCCTGCCAGTCAACAAGAATCCGATTGTCATTAATCCACAAGTGTAATCTGGTTAAAACTTGTTTGCAAAAGACCTTTAGACTGATGTCAATGAAACTTATTGGCCTGTAATTTCCTGGAGAATCTCTGTTCCCTTTTTATATAAATTGAGACTATTGTTGCATCCCGCCACGACGGGGGAATACCCTCTCCTCTCGAAATAGCATTAGTTAGGGTGTTCATGTAAGGTATCCAGACCTCTGGATGTGACAAATATATTTCTCTCAGAATACCATCTGGGCACGGGCTTTTCCCTTGTGCAGCGTTTTCAAAGCTTGTGAGGTTTCCTCCATAGTAAAGCCACCCAGATCAAATCTAGAACAACCAACTTTGTTGCTCGATTGGCCATTAATAGTGCCCTCAAATGGTAGTTGGAGTGCCTTGATGCTGTGCTTTCCCCTATAGAGATCTTCAACGTTAGTTACCCACTGTTCAGGTTGGATTGTGGGGCTACTTTCAGAATTGGGGGGGTCTTTCCTGTCTACCACAAATTTCCAAAATAATTTGCTATCCCCCTCTTGAAGAGAAGCAGTTAGACTATCCCACTGGCCACTCTCCCCCCTTTTTTTGCATCTCTTATTGTTTTTTTATAGGTGCTTCCAGTCTCTTTTATATCTGGTAAATTCCACCTTTTCAGTGCGCCTAAAAGCTTAACCTTCGCCAGCCGACATTCCTTTGAAAACCACCCCGGTGGTTTGTAGGTGGCGGTCCCTCTGCGTCTTACCACCGTAAAGAGAGATTTCAAACGATTCATCAAACTGCAATGTAACTGGACAAAGTTAACCATTGCCAGATGAATAGAAGCCAAAGAAGACAATCTCTCTAACCCATTGATAACCTTTTGTCTGAATCATCAGATCATTCTCCACTGCTTCCCATTTTAGATTCTTCTTCTTGTTAGTTATCTTGGTATTGTTACCCATTACCCACATGGGCAAGACATTATCTGTAAAGAGAGGGGCTGAGAATTCTGCACTATATAATTAGTCCCTCTACAATTTGTGATCTTAAGTTCAACAGCCAGGATATCCCTGCTATTGCAGGTAATTACCTTTACCTCGGGAATAGCTCCTGCCTAAGCCAGATTCCTAGCACTCCTGAAGCATGGCCTGACTCTGAGGGGAGTGCTGGCTTATAAAAAGTCAGGTACCCCTCTCTATGCACTGACTGAAATGCTCAGGTTTCCTGCATCAGGATTATATGATGCTGTTCAATTAAATTGCACCATTCGGGGTCACTGAGCTTTGATCTTAAGCCAGCTACGTTCCATGCAAGGAACTTAATTGTGTCGCCTTCACAGGTATCCATTCCCTTTCCAATATGTAAGTTGGTGCTGTATAGCGTTTCTTCCACAGCCCAGGGTTCATCAGTTTGTTTCCGCCCTCTTCTTTGTATTCACTCTAGGCCAAGCAGGATTAGAATTAGAGTTTGCCAGTTTGTTACAACTGGCAAGGAAATTTCTCGCCATAGGTGGCTGTTGTGCCACCTGTCAATCAATATCTGACGTTTCACCAGTGGGCTCCTGGGTAACATGATTAGGAAGTTGGGGGAGAGAGGGAGTGAACTTGTCATCACAATCTGTGGGCACTACGGGATGTCTAGTCTAATTTTAATCTGTGACGCTAATCCTAGCATAGGTCTTTTCTCAAAAGAGAATAGACCATCTACTATCTGTTGATTTGCCAATTTCAGTCCTGTACAGTCCTGTCCTGAATTAATATCTTGAATTCTCATAACATATCTTATATCTTCTCTTATCATTGATCTACATTCTAGCATTTTCCTAACCCAATGGATTACTTTATTTGTAAGTGAGTCGCAAGATTCTCTATTACTTGGGGATAATTTCGGGACATTTGTCTGATACAAGTAGTACTGCATGTCCTCTTTATTAGGCTGGAAGAGTCGTTCTGCTGTTTCATGTAACTCTAAGGCCCTACTTCTTGTACTGCCTACGGCGACTGTTCCAGCCTTCCTACTTGATTGAAACCCAGACATTTTGACACAGTTGGTTTTAAAAATCCCACAGGATGCCATTCCACTGATGCGCTGGCAGTAGATGTAATCATATGCTTCTTTCCACTTCCTACATTGCAATGTTTGTTAGGGGGTTGGGTGAACACCGCACGGATCTGCACTGGGTCTAACATTGGGGGGAGAGGTTTCTGACTTCCCTACTAGGGTCGTCAAGTGATCCAGTTTCTCATTCAACATATTGCCCGGGAGCTCATGTAATCTCGTAAAATGTTAATTTCACCCCTCAACTGGACTAGCTGCACTCTAATAGGGACTTCTCTCATTTCCCTGCCTTCATTATTGGCCTTGCTTTGTTTTACAGATTTGCTAATGCCATTCCTGGGACTCAGTAATGGAGTAACCTGATTGATGCACTCAAAAGCAAACTCAATTGGAGATAGTGGGTTTTCTTAGACAAATTGAGGAAGGGTTGAGGCAATTGCTAGAACGGGTCTCTCCTCTATACAGCAACCCGACTGGTTCCTCTTATCATCTTTAGGAATTGGCACTGCTCATCAGTTGTTTTAAAGTAAGACTTAGGTCCTCATTACAACCCTGGCGGTTGGAGTAAAAGTGGCGGTAATACCGCATACAGGCCGGCGGAACAAATGGAATTAAGGCCATGGCGGTAACCGCCATGGCAAACGGCCACTTCTACACTCCGACCGCCAGGGTTTTTGTACTGCCACGAAATCCATGGCGGTAGGCACTATCAGTGCCAGGGAATAAGTTCCCTGGCACTGATTGGGGTCTCTCCTTCCCCATCCCCCTCCCCAGAGCCCTCCCCCAACACTCACGACCCCCCTACCTCCCCGCAAAGGTAGGACCCCCACCACCCCCCCAGATACCCACACACACATAGGCCTCCCTACAGGCCCGCTCACACCACTCATACATATACACGCACACATACATGCACACATAAATGCACACAGACATTCGTCACATTTCCCATACACACAATACACACACCGCATGCATACATGCACTCACACAACCCCTCTACACACTCACACCCCCATGCACGCACACAACACACAACGACCCCCCCACCTCCCTCCCCTAATCTACGATCACCTTACCTGGTCCAGTGATCCTCTGGGAGGGAACAGGATCCATGGGGGCTGCACTGCCGCCAGCACCCCGTCACCAGAACACCGCCACGCCAAATCCTGGGTTGTGATTCGGTGGGCGGTGTTCTAATGACGTGGAGGTGGAGCAGCCTCCACTTCACCGCCGACTGCCAGTATGGCTGCCGGCAGCTCTCTGTCCGAAAAAGGGCAGAGGGCTGCCAGCAGTCATAATACGCTGGGCGGGAGACCGCCTGCACTGGCGGTCTTCAGTCCGGCTGAACCTCGGCGGTCTTGGAAAAAGACTGCCAAGGTCCAAATGAGGGCCACAATGTCTTTCCCAGGTGCCCTGATCCCCTTCCCACCAGTATTTTTGGACTTTGGAGCTAACAAACATTCTACTTCCTCAATTAAATCGTCGATTTGGGACATAGTGCAATTCTCTGCATAGTGTGGGGAATTTTCTAGCACCACCCAGCCCTAACGTTTTATCACCAGCTTTCCTCTTTCCCATACTTTCAAAGTTTTTTCAAAGGACCAGTTGTTTCTCAAAGTTTCTGCCCATAACAATCCCCCAAAAGTACCTAATAACGCAGACATTAATAATGAAAAGAACACAGGGACTTCAGGGTTAAATTATAAATAACGCAAGTAGATTGAGAGAGGACCATCAAGAATAGAAACCAGGGGTTAGGGTAGAGGACCAGCGCTAAGTAGCGCTTGATGACAAGCTCCTCCCTCCTCAGGCAGCCCTTCCCATTGCGGGGCAGTGTGGGCCCTGGAGTCCCCACAATCAGGGCAGTGTCAGCATGATATAATTGATATAATTCATTTGGCAACCCATCTTGTCCTGCCATCTTCCCTTTTTGCCCTTACTGATAGCCTGCAACACCTCCTCCGATGTTAATATCGTCTCTAGCTCATCCTTCTCCCACTCTGTTAGTTTTTTAACCTGCAGTCCTTTCAACCATTTAGATCTTTGAAGTTCTGTTGTGGCTTGATCTTCAGAATATAAAGACTCAAAAAAGTATACAAAGTCTTGCTGTACCTCTGTGGTTGCCTCCAATTTTTTGCCAGTGGTGTTACATCTGATTTCCCTCAGCTCATTTCTGATCAGGTCTGTCTTGATTTTGCATGGCAGGAGTTTCCCTGCACTTTCACTGTACTCAAAGTGTTCGAGTTTGCTTGCCTCCCATCTAGCCTTAACCCTTGCTTCTACAGTGGTGGCTAAGATGGCTTTTTGTGCCATAATATCTTTCAGTAAGGCTTCTGTCTCAGTGTCCTGCGCCTGTGATTCTAACTTTCCCTCTAAGGAAGGGATGGCCTGTTCAGATTCCTGAAGCATCCTCCTGTACTCCCTATTCTTTTGCGCCAAAAGATTAATCAAAATACCCCTTAGAAAGGCTTTAAAGGAGTCCCAGACCACATGGTGTGCTGCAGAATTGGTATTGATCTAAAACAACTCACTGTTCTTTGCCCTTAGAGCTTCTATCACTTCTTGATCATTTAGGTGTGAGCGATCTAAGGTCCACCTCCTTGTTTGGTTACTAGGATTATACTTCAACTTCAGGAGAACTGACGCATGGTCAGATAAATGGGCTGCTATGTGCCGAACATCTATTACTTCTGCCTGAAGTGATCTATCTAGTAAGAAGTCATCTATTCTTGATTGATGTTTATACTTTTTGTTATGGAATGAGTAACCCCAGTCCTGGCCATGATTCTCTCGCCAAGTGTCCAAAACTGCAAAATGTTTAATTATAGATCTAACAAACATCTGTGATTTTGGGCAGCTTTAAGCTCTACTCTTGTTTGATTTGCCCAGAGAATTATCTAGTACTATGTTAAAATCACCTGAGATAATTATTGGTTGTGGGGTATCCATTAATTCTCAACATAATTCTTGCGGTGGTTCTATATCATCTACGTTAGGGCCATAGTATCCTGCCAGCATGTAAACCCTCTCGTTAATTTTAATGTTTGCTGTGACCCACCTACCTTTCTTGTTTAATTTATAATTCCCTATGGAGGCATTTAGCTGATTCTTAATCAAAATCAAGACCCCCCTTGAGTGGCCAGTGTGATTTGTACATGCCATCAGCTTGACCCATCTCTGGGATTTGAAAATGTCAGAGGATTCTTTACTTGTGAGGTGTGTCTCCTGTAGCACTATTATCTAAGCTGAGGCATCTCTTAGATACTGAAGGATGTCATCTCTCCTAGGCCTTACTCGAAGACCATTCACGTTCCAGGATAAATTCTGAAACTCTCTCATATCATCTATCATCTTTGTTTCCCTTGCTTTCCGTAAGATTGTAGCATATCATTTCTTACATCAAGTGCTGCTACAGATTCCTGAGGATCCCAAAATATTCAGAGGCACACCATTTGTTTTCCATTTTTCTCCTAATGCTCCCCACCCAGTGCTCCCCTCTACCCCCTTTACCCAAAAGTCCCCCCTTCCTGGAGAACCCTACTCTGCTCCATCTTGACTTTAATAGCCCTTAGGTGCTATCGGGCTTTCTAAACACAAAAAAGAGAGGAAGAACCAAAAATATTAAGATAAGCTGGTTACATATTATTTCCTATGGGCCGGGGAGCCTACACCACACTTCTATCCTGAATAGTTACCTATAACTTGTTTCTTAATGTCTCTAGTAAATTATCAGCCACCTCCCAGTCCTTTATGTTATACATTTTGTTATTCATCATGACTTTTAAGGTAGCTGGGAATTTCAGCTGTGCTGTGCCACCTGGTTTCCTAAACTCATCCAGCCTCTTCACTAACTCTCACTGTTTGTTTAGGGTAGTATGGGAGATATCCAACCTTATTTCGAAGGTACAGTTGTTGTGTAGGCATCTTAGTTATAGCTTCATACACGTTATTTTAACCAACTCGGCCTGCTGCTTCAACTAGATATAACCTATATATATTTGATTCTTCGCTTTATTACTATTATAATAGCAAATTTTACAGTCTTGTTTTATTTCTCTCTATCTAACTGTTTTTGCCTAGGCCAGCACTCTGTTCTCAAACAAGACATTCTTGCTCACTC
The DNA here is from genome assembly GCF_031143425.1 of Pleurodeles waltl. NCBI lineage: Eukaryota > Metazoa > Chordata > Amphibia > Caudata > Salamandridae > Pleurodeles > Pleurodeles waltl. Next base: position 685,398,758 of record NC_090446.1, read on the forward strand.
TGTGCTTCTTCCAAGGCTGCAGCAAGATAGGTTGCCTGTGAATGTGGTATGAGTTTAGTCTCTGACATTCATAGAAAATACACATCCTTACGTAGGAACATTTTCTCAGAACATCAGCTGTTTTATTATAAAAATACTTCCCTGTTCCTTACACGTTAGAAAGAGATTACAGCCAGAGAACCACGACTGTATGCTGATTGCCAAAAGCTTCGCTACAGCTGTTTTGCAGACTTCAGGCCTTTGCTCAGGTATGGGGGATGATGTCTTCCCAGGGGAACCTGAAGGGCAGAATTAGAGCTTCACACTCTGTGCTCTATCATAGCATAAGTAGGAATTAGTCTGTTGACTCTAGGGACAATATGGTAGCATTATTTTTATGTTTTACTTTCCTTGTCACAATTTTAATCTTGTCATGCTGTATCGTCCTGGTTATTGCAGTCCATGCTTGCTATCTAAGATGCAGTCGCTTTATTAAAGCACTATTGAAATATACACTGCCTCTGTTTGTCATTGTGTATGTGACACTAATGTAACTGAGAGAAACAGATGAGACCTGAGTGACCACGGCTTCCCTGAGAAACCAGTTATGTCATGCGCTCGGCTGCCCAATCATCCCTGCCCTGGGGTAGCGATGAAGCACTGTTAGTTAGCCGGAGCAGAACCCGGTTTGACGTGACAGGTATCACCTGTAGTGGGTTAGACTGAGTCTCCCACACTGCAAGTGATTGTGCCACTCGAAATCCAGTAGTCTCATTAGAATAATGAGAGCCTACGCGACACATTCTTTCCCACTAAGCGTACCCTGCTTTGACGCCTTAGTCAGTGTCTTCTCTTTGATGGAGTTTGTGAGAAAATTCACTTGAGTCCTTCTGGGCTTATTCTTGTTTACAGACTTCCGATATGGGTCTCGTGCACTCTCTGAATGTCTTTAACCAGCATGTCCTCTGGCCCCTCCCTCCCAGGCACCACTGTAGATAAGTAACTCAATTGTTAGTGTCCTAATGTCATCTCCTTCTTTCCCTTCCAGAACATTCATCATTGTGATATTGTTTCTCCTCGTGTTATTCTCCAGGGATTCAAGCTTGTCCAGGCTCTCTTTGTATTTTGTCTTCAACTTGTGTAGTTCCTGTCTGTCCCTGGAGGTAGATTCTTTTAATTATTTGACCGAGACTTCCAGGGCCTGCATTCTTTGTGTCAGTTCAGGCCTTCACATACTTCCTGTATCTCTTCCTGATTAGTCTGAGATGCAAAAAGACCCTTTCTGACCTCCTCTCCTAGGGACTGTAGTAACTGTTCCAAAGAATGGGCCTGTGGGGCCAGAGAACCGTCACCCCCCATATGCGTACCCAGATGTTTCCCAGACTTCTGAGGATTCAAATCTTTTTTTCCTCCTCCCTCTGAGGGCTCCTGATTGGGAGCTAGTGATAACGCAGAAAAAGAAGGGCCAACATATATTCATATATCATATAACCAAAATCGTATAATGTAGTGTGATTTTAGTAAAGAAAATAATGTAATAGGGAAATTGTGCCCTCGGAGTAGTTCGCCAATATTATAAATGAGCCTTATTAATCATGAAGAATTGAAAATTGTAGTAATCCGTCATATTGAAACTGTTTGTGCTTAGCTTAAATTTAGTAGAGGCTTTGGCCTAGTTGCCTGGTCTCAAATTCTAACTGCGTGGCTTTTCCTTGAACTAATGTAACATATATTCTTGCTTAAAGTTGTATTTTTCCAGTAGAGATGACTAATACACTTATCTCCAAGGTTTCGTACTAGGCAAGTTTCATACCCTTTGAAGCAAGGTCAGTCTCTGCAGGTGCGGACAATTAGAGCGCTGATACCGAAAATAATTGGCAAGCCATGTTGCAACTTGTGTTCCAAGGCTCCAAGGACAATGTATGCATAAATGAGCACTAGTAGAAAGACATTTTTCATTGGTCAATTTGAAGCCACCCTATGAACCCTCCAATGGAAGACCCTGCAGAATTTGGAATGTTTCTTACTTAAACCCACTGGACAAAGAGAAGCCAGCCATTTTCCTTGATGCCATCTTTGAAGCCAAATGCCAGACGCCATCTTAGACGACATCTTGATGCCCTTTACTCTATCACAGAGAGACTTTGAGAATTCTCACCCTAGAGACTTTAACTTTAAATTTCCCCCTCTTGCCCATGCAGTAACTTTGCCCCATCCTCCTTGCTGCTGCAAGGAAACTTGCCCTTAAACTCTGCCCCTTTGAAATTCTGCCCCATGCTGATCGAACTGGTACCTGAAAGACGAAGACTTTCTTGAATGCTGTTTGTAATTGGTAATTATGAAAGGATAATTGTATTATGCATTGTGTTTTCCTTTTTAGGTACCAACTGCTATTTTTTATAGGGCCCGAGCTAGAAGTTTTCTAAATTTGTGTTGACTAAATTCTTTTTGCATGAAGCCCCACATGCCAATGCTAATTAGAGGTTAGTCGAGGTATGCACTTGGCGCACCATGTCGAATTGAAATCTTGTCATGCTGACCGATGTATGCAATTAGTCAAATTCAATTACTTATATTAGTGATTTGTATTGCTATAACTGAATGTATTATTATTCAGATTTTGCGTAGATTGCGTTTCTTCCGCCGTTATGGACAGCTAGTAATGTTCGTATACATATATCATTTGGTTTTGAGACTTATATACATTGTGCTAGCTTTGTTAATATAGGGAAATAAATTCACTAACTTTTAATAAACTGGTGTGGTTATTCATGACTGAAAGGTCATGTTGCGTCAAAATACCAACTGTTATTTGATTCCTAATGTTTTATTTCGATCTATTAATTGAGTACTGGCTATCGCGTACAATAGTTATTGATTATTGATTTAAGTGGCCCCTACTATTCAAGGATGAGGAGAGCCTAACTCGGCTAAAAGGTTCACCGACCTCCAACGTGTCCAGGTACAGGTAATTTATAAGGGCTGGACGCGTTATCACTAGCAACCCATGTGCCTCTGTCGCACTTAACCAGGTTGATCATCACATTTCCCCCCTCCTGTTTGCACCAGACCTTGATACGGGTTTTGGGCTTGTGGCGTTAGACCCGTCTTCAACCCCCTATTGTCATCTTCCATGGTCCTCACTGGGCTGTCCGTAGAATATAAGAAGGGTGAGGGGTGTTAGAGTCCTCAGAAAGGTCCCTCTGAGCTTTAAAAAAGGACCTAAGAAAGGGGGTTAATTTATTTGTTCCTTGCTGTGTGTCGGGGTTACTTTTTTCCTCCCTCTTGCCAGTACTTGACTCTTTATATTCAGGACAGCCCCTATCTGGTTACTCTGGCAACCTTGCCCCCAAGCCTTATCAAGATATCCTCTTGCCTTGACTGATTCCCTCAATGAGTACTTTTCCAGCCTCCCAGCTTTTATATTCTGAGAGCCAGTCCCCCCGTCCACCCGAGTCCTCCGTTACCGTCTGTGTGTCCTCCAGGACCATCTTACCGCCTTTCTGGGAGACCGAGTGTTCACGTGGAGATGCTAATGTCTCCTCGCTGGTGCTGCCTCTGCCGTTGCTATCCCCACTTGACTCGCTCAGTGCAATCCTGGAAGTAAGCCTGTGCACCTTCCACACTTCCAGGACAACCCAACTCCAGTGTGCTCCCCGTCATGTGCTCCTCCATCCAGTGTTGTCTCACGGTGTTCTCCCACAGTGTGGCTTACCCAGAGCCTAAAGCCTCTCATGTGGGGAAAAATAAATCTGGTTTCCTTGTCTCAGACCCTGCACAGGACCGCTACTCCGATTGTCATCCCCGGTCCATCAAAGCCGCTCCTCTCTGTGCGGGAAGGTAAGCGAGGTCTCTGCTTGCCTGAGCTGTGCCGCGACCAGCCTCGGAACACAATTGTGTCACACATGGGTGGGGACACACTAGAACAAGACACATATTGCATACATACCCACATATCATTGTGGTGTCAGTATTCATTGCCAAATAACTGCTGACACCACAATGATGGTACAATTATACTTGTCAACTGTGTCCATGTGTGCGCATTGCCAGGGGATCTGTACCGTCAAGGTTGTGCTGCCTGTTGTGTATGTGGGTCAGTACGTGTATGTGTGTGTGATTTGATTGGCTGGCTCAGGGGGAGGGTGGTGTAGCGGGTGATATGGTTGTGGCCATCTCTGTGCCACTTGCATATGGGTTCGATGTTGGTGTGTATGTGTGGTTGTATGTTGTGTTGCTGTGTGAAACATTCAGGTGAGTGTTATTATTGTGTGATGGTGGTTGTTGTGATGTGTGTAGTTGTGCTTTGGGGTGAGTGTGTTTGTGTAGCTGAGTGTGTAGTTATGTTGGTTGCTGTGATTGTGTCGTGTGTGGGTACATTGTCAATGGTGTGTGCATGTTTTGTCATGGATGTATGGCAATGTGCGTTTTCGGCATGCACTGGTTGTGTTGCGGTGAAATGGCAACGGGTAACGGTGTGTGTTTATGATGTGTTCTGTAATGTGTTGTGCAGGTGGACACATATGGCTGAGGTACAGTGTGAGTGTATGAGTGTGTATGTGAGACTTACCTGTATTCCATAGCCACTGCCATTGTGCTTTGTCAATTGGGTCCAGTGACAGACTCCCTCCATTAGCAATCTGCTGGTGTGACACTGGCTGTAGAGCTGTAAGATCTAAATATGGTCCACATGAACCCACCTGCCTGACAGCTAGGAAAAGCGCTCCGTAGTAGTGGTCTTCGGCTAAGCCACAATACATCTAAATATGTCAGGCAGAACACAGTCAACTTGATCTTTACTCGGGTCCAACGTGGCTTGGCAGTAATACCATCAAGTTATAGGCCCTTTGTCTTCTTTGAATCATTAAGTGAAGGATGCACATACTGCATCTGTTTTTGTGATAGTCACAAAAAGAGTTGTACACTTTAAGGGCCCGATGAATGTAGCTTTGGGTTTGCGATTTCCTAGAAGTGATTTTTTGCGGTTTGCCATAGGTCATCGCAAACAGCTATGTACAACACTGTTTTTCCACTGTTTGCGATTCCCAGTGGGTCGCAATTGACTTATCTCATTAATATTCATGAGGCAGCTCGCAATTTGAGACCCATTGGGAATCACTAAAAAGCACACAGAGATAGTGGCCTGCTGGGGACAACTTTTAAATAAAGCAACTGTTTTTTAAATGCTGCCGTTTTCCTTACAAGAAAACGGGATGCATTTCTAAAACAAAAATTAAAAGTTTTGTTTTCATTTTTTAAGAGTAGGCAGTGGTCTGTTTGCACTCCCATTTAGAAAGGGGAAGGGGTCCTTTGCAAACCCTTCCCTTTTGCGAATGGGTTATCACCAACTTGAAGTTGCTGGTAAACTGCAAATGTTTTGCAACTGCATGTTGGTCACAAAACATTCTTATATCCCCCTGCGAGTCGCTATTAGTAAGGGATACCATTTACAGGCCCCTTCATAAAACCGAATCGCAAACCCTTTTTGCAATTTAGTAACAGGTTACCAAATTGCTAATTGGGGTTTGTACATACAAAAAGGCTTTTTTTGCTTTCACAAATGGCCCTGGAAAAGGGGCCGTTTGTGAGCACAATGAAGCTATGTACATCTGGCCTAAACCTCTAAGGCCCAGATTTAAGAGGGCCTAGCTAGCGTAAAAATGTTTGACTCTATTGCCCCCTACCCTACGCCATGGTGGGCCGTACTTTAAATATGGTGCACACATGGTGGCAGTAGAGAGCACTGAGGGGAGTAAGGAAAGTGGTGTTGCACTGGGTGCAGCACAATTTTCTTAAATATGCCCCTAAACAACATAAATACTAGAAATACTTAAACATACCACAATTTCAGTGAAACTTGTCATCATACATACATTGTGACCCTGTTTAATAAAACAATCTCACCACAGTGTATCTGAAAAATTGCAAATGCTGTACACAATTCTTGAGTAGGAAACAAATCAGGGCCTGATTTAGAGTTTGGCAGATGGGTTACTCCGTCATATTTGTGACATCCCATCTGCTGTATTATGATTCCCATGGGACATGCAATTGTAATACGGTGGACAGGATATCCGTCACATTTTTGACAGAGTAACCCCAGCCACCAAGCTCTCAATCAGGACCTCAGTCTTAGAACACCAGTCCTAGTTTTTTGAACAAGCGGGTGCTGAGGGAATATAAAATTAGTAATTTCGCACATTATCAATAAGCATAATCAAGGACAAAGAGGTGGAAGGGAGTATTTATATTTTAAACATTTTGACCCCTCCTCTGGTCATTCTATTAAACTGGATTTCTTTGGTCATGTGGATGGTGACGGGTTTCGACCTCATGTGATCCTGAAGTCTGTCTTGAGACAGGGGGCTGAAGACATTTCTGAAAATAAAGAGGGAAGGGGGGAATAATATGGAGAGGAAAGAATATATATCATTTATTCTTATTAATTGTCTTTAAAAAAAACACAAAATTCTGCATAATGCAGTGTGTGGCGCGGACGCCTACTTACAGATCGTTTTGGGAAGAGGACCTGTCCTTCCACAAGGTTGTTTTGAAATGCAGACAAGTATTCCTTCTGCTCTGAAAGTACCTTGGGTTAATAAAATAGGAAAAATTGAATTGTTGGTAGAAGAAGTGCATGTACCCATTTAAGACCAGAAAAATTAAGGGGCATATTTAAGAGCCCATAGCGCCACCTCAGTGCCACCATAGCATAATTTTTTTTACGCTAAGGCAGTGCTAAAGTGGCATTTTCCCTGCACCAAATTTACAAAGTGTGCAATGCATGCACCACTTTGTAGACCCTTGTGCCACGTTTTGTCTGGGCCAGGCATGATGTATACAAGGGGGGGCATTCCCCTGTTGGGGGGGCAAAGAAATGGCACAAAGAAATCTAAGAGATTTCATTTTTTGAGGCATTTTTAACGCCTGCTCAGAGCAGGCGTTAAAAGGGGGCATACCATTATTTATAAAAGGCCTCTAGTACTATGCAGTAGTAGCGCCTTTGGTGCTACTCCTGCAGAGTACATCAAAAGCATTTTTTTTTAAATGGCGCTATTGCCCCCTAACCTGCACCATGGTGCGCAGTATTTTAAATATGGCGCACACATGCTGGCGGTATGGGGGGGCGCTAAGGAGCACAAGGAAAGTGGCGCTGAACAAAGTGCACAAAGTGCAGTACCACTTATCTTAAATCTGCCCCTAAGTCTCCCACTCCTTTATTCGTAAAGCTTGTGCATGGGAAGTAACTGGGACTTGGATGACATTTGCTTTAGTAATTTTTCCTGAAGCACACAGTGTGTGCAAGTCTTCCCAGACCCAAACCAGTTCCTACAGCTAATTTATCTTTCTTTCGTAGTAGATCTTCTTGATATAAGTCAAACATTTCGAACAAAATCCTGCTTTGGGAGTCTTACATGATGCCAGGATCTTAGCATGAGAGTGTGGAGCTGTGAACCCCACATAGAAGCAGTCTCAATAAAATGAAGGCACTCCTTACGAAATAAAAACTAGAGGTACTTGTGCGGCCAAGACTGTTGCTTGTGGGAGGGGTGGGGGGAGAGAACATTTAACTATAAACATACCACCATCTACTATTAACCGGTTCTGTGCCTTGGACGAGATGATCTCGTCCAAGGCTAGAGTTCCCCTGTGCCTTGGACGAGATCATCTCGTCCTAGGCACAGGGGAACTTGGGGGAGCGCTAGCGCGCCCCCCATGCACCCCCTTTCCCCCCCCAGGTGGGGATGGAAGGGGAAGACCTTCCCCTTCCACCCCCGCCCCCCCCCCCACGGCAATCCGATGACGTCAGCGCGCGCACAGCACGCTAACGTCATCTAGTGTTGCCGGGCGCGCTGGAAGCCATTTGCTTCCAGCGCGTCTTAGGAGAAGGACAGAAAAGGTGAGTCCTCTCCGTTTTTGGGGGGCCCGCGATCGTGGAGCAGGAATCTCCACTAGCCACCAGGAATTTTCTTTTTTGTTTATTTTGGGGGCGACCCCTTGGGCAATTTTTTTTTGTATTTTGCCCCCCCCTGGGGACAGACCCATCGATTTTTCTGCAGATCTGCCCCCAGGGGGGGGGGGGGGGGGGCAAAAACCACTAGACACCAGGGATGTTATATTTTGTGTATATTTTGGGGGCGACCCCTTGGGCCAGGGTCGCCCCCACCCCCGGGGACAATTTTTTTTTGTATTTCGCCCCCCCCCCGGGGGCAGATCCGCCAATTTTACGGTGGATATGCCCCCGGGGGGGGGGCGAAAACCACTAGACAGAGATTTTGGGGGCGACCCCTCCCCGGGGGCAATTTTTTTTTGTATTTAGCCCCCCCCCTGGGGGCAGATCCGCCGATTTTTCGTCCGGGGGCGAAAACCACTAGACACCAGGGATTTATTTTTATTGTAAAGTTTTTTTGGGGGGCGACCCCTTGGGCAAGGGGCCCCCCACTGGGGGGCTATTTTTTTGTATTTCGCCCCCCCCCCGGGGGCAGATTGCCAATTTTTGGGCTGATCTGCCACCAGGGGGGAGGGAGGGGGGGGCGAAATCCACTAGACACCAGGGATTTTGTTTTTATTGTTTATTTTGGGGGCAACCCCTTGGGCAAGGGTCGCTCCCCTGGGGAGCTATTTTTTTTTTCTGTTTCGGCCCCCCCGATGGCAGACCAGCCATTTTTTGGACGATCTGGCCCCGGGGGGGTGGAAGCACACTAGGCGCCAGGGATTGTGTGGTGTGTGTGTGTGTGTGGTGTGTGTTTGGGGGCACCCCTTGGGCAACGGTCGCCCCCCTAAGGTGGGGAAAAATCGTATTGGCCATCTCTGCCCCTAATTTTGTAGGCCCATCTGCCCCCAAGGAGGGCAGAAACCACCAATACGGCAGGGATTTTTTTGTTTTGTGTTGTGCTGGGGGTGCCCCCTTTGGGAAGGGTCGCCCCCTAAAAGGGGGCACAGAGGTGTTGCCCATTTCTGCCCCCCTTGGGGGCAGATTGGCCAATTTCTTTACTCCCATCTACCCCAGAGGGGGGCAGGATCCACTTAGGTACCAGGGACAACTTCTAAGTTCTTGGTGGTGGGGTGTTTGTCAACTGGCAAAGTATTTGTATTTGTGATTATAACAATGTATTTCTTCTTTTTCTTCTAGTTCAACGCTTTTGCTTCCTTTGCTGTGGATCTTTGCGGTTTTGGCAGTAGTTGTCCTGTGCTTTGCATAGTTGCATGTTTTAGGTAAGTGAAAGCAATTTACTCCAAAGGAGTATTGTTGACATGCATGAATGACATGTTTGTAGGTGGTGTACTAAATGCAGTATTGTGTGTTTGACATTGTCCTTAGATTTGAGCACAGTGATGTTTGTGTTGTCATATGTCTAATTTGCTTTTTTCTTTTTAGTTGGATATCATTGTTGATTGCTGTGTCTGTGCAGAGTAGTTGCTTGGTGAGTAGCTATTTCAGGCAACTGAGTGGTATAGTTTTTTGTAGTACATAACTCTTTGTGATAAAGCTACACTTTGTTTATTACTTATTTTAGTGCTAGTTGTTGTTGGCAATCCATTTGTTGTTAGGATCATGGCTAGCCTCAAAGTGACCGCTCAGCAGGTTGTTCACATGCTCTTTGAGTCGTCTTCAGACCATGATTACGACACTGACTATGCATCTGAGGCAGAGGAGGAAGCAGGAGATTCTGGAAGTGAGTTTTCTGTCCGAGAGTATTCTTCTGATGAGGAAGCTACTCTCAGTGCAGATGAAGGGCCTGTGTTAGAGGAGGACATTGATGTGCCAAGAGTGCAGCAGCCTGGGGCTGAAGAGTTTCCCATTGGAAGACCTGACACCTGGATTGCCCCAAACATGGAGCAGCCACAGTTACCTGCATTTACTGGTCTCCCAGGGTGTAGAGTTAATACGGAAAACTTTCTGCCTGTCCATTTCTTTCACTTGTTTATGGACGATGTATTTTTGGAAGAGATTGTGGAGCAGACAAATGTGTATGCAGAGCAATATTTGTGGGACAATGCTGCCAGACTTAAGCCTCAGTCTAGAGCTACTCATTGGGTTCCCACATATCTGGAAGAGATGAAAAGGTTTTTAGGTTTGTCTTTTTTAATGGGGTTGATCAGGAAGCCGTCACTGGCTTCTTATTGGTCTACTAGTCCCTTGATGGCAACTGCTATATTTCCTGCAACTATGACACGTAATCGGTATTTGCTTCTTCTTCGTATGCTGCATTTTGTAGACAATGCTTTAGCCTTGCCACGAGATCACCCTGATTGTGACCGCCTTTTTAAGATTAGGTCTGTCCTTGATCATTTTGTGGATCGGTTTTCAGAGGTCTATGTTCCAGGCAAAGAGATAAGTGTGGACGAGTCTTTGGTCCTTTTCAAGGGGCGTTTAGTTTTTAAGCAGTTCATTCCTAGTAAGAGGGCACGGTATGGGATTAAATTGTATCTGCTGTCAGAAAGCAGTACAGGATATGTGTATAATTTCCGGGTCTACACTGGTAGGGATTCCAGTATTGACCCTCCCGGTTGTCCGGCCACTTTTGGGGTTAGCGAAAAAATTGTGTGGGAACTTGCTAGACGGCTGTTTAACAAAGGTCACCATTTGTACGTAGATAATTTCTACACTGGAGTGCAGTTGTTCAAGGAGTTGTTTAGGGTGGACACTGTTGCTTGTGGCACAATCCGTTCTAACCGGAAAGGCTATCCAAGGGAGCTTGTCTGTAAAAAACTTGAGAGGGGACAGTGCAGTGCCTTGTGGAATAATGAGCTGCTAGCTCTGAAATTTTCAGACAGGAGGGATGTGTACATGCTATCGACCATCCATGATGAGAGTACTTCCCCTGTGGCTGTTTGGGGTCAGGTTGCGGAAGTGCGCAAACCTGCGTGCATTTTGGACTACAATAATCACATGGGTGGTGTTGATAGAGTAGATCAGAGGTTGGAACCTTACACTGCTCTTCGTAAGTCTTATGTGTGATATAAAAAGTTGGCCCTACATTTATTTCATTTGGCAACTTTTAATGCCTTTATTGTATACAAGGATTGTTCACCTGAGTCAAGGATGACATTTGTTAAATTTCAGGAGTTGGTGATAGAAAGCCTTATTGTGGTTGAACCGGCAAGAGTTCCTAGAGTAGAAGTGGCGGAGGATGTGGCTAGATTGAAAGATCGGCACTTTTCAGATCACATTCCTCCCACTCCCAAAAAAGACATGCACACAAAGAAATGTAGAGTATGTGCCCGGAGATTAATCCGGAGGGAGAGCCGGATGTACTGCCCCGAATGCCCTTCAAAGCCTGGGCTGTGTGTTCCCGGCTGTTTCAGAAGTTACCATACCCCCAAAAAATTCTGGGAAATACCTTGAGCGTAAGCTGTCTGTTTTATATTTTCATATGTTTCACGGTTGGCATCTCTGTCATGTATTTAGTTAGAGCTTTTGTGTTTGTAGTTTTGTGCTTCTTTTATAATTAGTGTTTTCTTTGTTGTTTATAAACAAAAAAAGTGATGGTGGTGTGCTTGGGGTGGCGCTTGGCTGGCGGTGTGCTTGGGGAGGCGCTTGGCTGGCAGTGTGCGTGGGGTGGCGCTTGGCTGGCGGTGTGCTTGGGGTGGCGCTTGGCTGGAGGTGTGCTTGGGGTGGCGCTTGGCTGGCGGTGTGCTTGGGGTGGCGCTTGGCTGGCGGTGTGCGTGGGGTGGCGCTTGGCTGGCGGTATGCGTGGGGTGGCGCTTGGCTGGCGGTGTGCGTGGGGTGGCGCTTGGCTGGCGGTGTGCTTGGGGTGGCGCTTGGCTGGCGGTGTGCGTGGGGTGGCGCTTGGCTGGCGGTGTGTGTGGGGTGGCGCTTGGCTGGCGGTGTGCGTGGGGTGGCGCTTGGCTGGCGGTGTGCTTGGGGTGGCGCTTGGCTGGTGGTGTGCTTGGGGTGGCGCTTGGCTGGCAGTGTGCGTGGGGTGGCGCTTGGCTGGCGGTGTGCGTGGGGTGGTGCTTGGCTGGCGGTGCCAGCCAAACGCCAGTCCACACTCCCATCAGCTGGTGTGATTCTTGTATCAGGCATGTGGGCGTATGTAAGTGATGGGCCCTTGAGTGGCGCGGTCTGTCGATGTGAGTGTTGTAATGTGCTGGGCCCGTGGCTGGCGGTGTGAATGGTCTTGTGCGTGTCATGTATGAAAGGTGTGTGAATGGACTGTAAAGCGGTTGGTGCCTTGTCGCGGCTTTACAGCTCACGAGCTGTGAGTCATTGGTTCAGTTTTTTGCCTTTCAGTTATTAGCAGTGCATTTCATTTTTGTGAAATCTCTTGTTAATAAAATTTGATCCACTGAACCATCATTCACCCTTGTGCCAAATCCAACCAGTATGTGTGGTAAAAATGACAAAACCTGCTCCGCTGTAATCAGGCGTCGCAGCACACCTGTGACACGCTAGGTGCCTCGGGTGGGACCCCGATGATGAAGCATGCCACCAACTTGGCTGGTGGGTGAGGGGTCTTCTTCACATAACCTAAGTGTGTTTCTTTTCACAATTTTAGTGTTTGGCACATCACGGACGTATGCGCACACATCAATATGATATATTACAAAAATACCTGTTTTTGGGGGGAAGGGCCCACCTATGTTTTTGGTCCTGGGTGCGGCCTTCATCTAGGGAAACCTACAAAACCCAGATTTTTTTAAAAACTAGACACCCCAAGGAGTCCAGGGAGGTGTGGCTTGCGTGGCTCCCCCAACATTTTCTTACCCAGACTCCTCTGTAAACCTCAACATTTGCATAAAAAAGCATATTTTCCTGACTTTTCTTAGTAGGATCACCGCTCCAGCAGAAAATTCCTACTCCTCAGTTTTCCCCTCAGTCTCCCAAGTAAAATGACACCTCACTTATGTGGGTCCCCAAAGCAGAGTCCGTCTAAAGATGTATAAAAGAATATGCCCTTATAAACTCGCTGTGCTATCCCTTCTATCTCTTCAAGTTTTGGGCCTTATTCTGTTGCAGGCACCTGGCCCACCCACACAAGTGAGGTATCATTTTTATTGGGAGACTTGGGGGAATGCTGGGTGGAAGGAAATTTGTGGCTCCTCTCAGATTCCAGAACTTTCTGCCACAGAAATGTGAGGAAAATGTGTTTTTTTAGCCAAAGTTTGAGGTTTGCAAAGGATTCTGGGTAACAGAACCTGGTCCGAGCCCCACAAGTCACCCCATCTTGGATTCCCCAAGGTATTTAGTTTTAAAAAATGCACAGGGTTGGTAGGTTTCCCTAGGTGCCGGCTGAGCTACAGGCCAAAATTCACAGGTAGGCACTGTTTTCTTTCAAAAAATGGAATGTGTCCACAGTGCGTTTTGGGGCATTTCCTGTCGCGGGCGCTAGGCCTACCCACACAAGTGAGGTATCATTTTTATCGGGAGACTTGGGGGAACGCTGGGTGGAAGGAAAGTTGTGGCTCCTCTCAGATTCCAGAACTTTCTGCCACAGAAATGTGAGGAACGTGTTTTTTTAGCCAAATTTTGAGGTTTGCAAAGGATTCTGGGTAACAGAACCTGGTCCGAGCCCCGCAAGTCACCCCTCCTTGGATTCCCCTAGGTCTCTAGTTTTCAGAAATGCACAGGTTTGGTAGGTTTCCCTAGGTGACGGCTGAGCTAGAGGCCAAAATCTACAGGTAGGCACTTCGCAAAAAACACCTCTATTTTCTTCCAAAATTTTGGATGTCTCCACGTTGCGCTTTGGGGTGTTTCCTGTCGCGGGCGCTAGGCCTACCCACACAAGTGAGGTATCATTTTTATCGGGAGACTTGGGGGAATGCTGGGTGGAAGGAAATTTGTGGCTCCTCTCAGATTCCAGAGCTTTTTGCCACAGAAATGTGAGGAACATGTGTTTTTTTAGCCAAATTTTGAGGTTTGCAAAGGATTCTGGGTAACAGAACCTGGTCCGAGCCCCGCAAGTCACTCCTCCTTGGATTCCCCTAGGTCTCTAGTTTTCAGAAATGCACAGGTTTGGTAGGTTTCCCTAGGTGCCGGCTGAGCTAGAGGCCAAAATCTGCAGGTAGACACTTCGCAAAAAACACCTCTATTTTCTTCCAAAATTTTGGATGTGTCCACGTTGCGCTTTGGGGCGTTTCCTGTCGCGGGCGCTAGGCCTACCCACACAATTGAGGTATCATTTTTATCGGGAGACTTGGGGGAACGCTGGGTGGAAGGAAATTTGTGGCTCCTCTCAGATTCCAGAACTTTCTGCCACAGAAATGTGAGGAACATGTGTTTTTTTAGCCAAATTTTGAGGTTTGCTAAGGATTCTGGGTAACAGAACCTGGTCCGAGCCCCGCAAGTCACCCCTCCTTGGATTCCCCTAGGTCTCTAGTTCTCAGAAATGCACAGGTTTGGTAGGTTTCCCTAGGTGCCGGCTGAGCTAGAGGCCAAAATCTACAGGTAGGCACTTCGCAAAAAACACCTCTGTTTTCTTCCAAAATTTTGGATGTTTCCACGTTGCGCTTTGGGGTGTTTCCTGTCGCGGGCGCTAGGCCTACCCACACAAGTGAGGTATCATTTTTATCGGGAGACTTGGGGGAACGCTGGGTGGAAGGAAATTTGTGGCTCCTCTCAGATTCCAGAACTTTCTGCCACAGAAATGTGAGGAACATGTGTTTTTTTAGCCAAATTTTGAGGTTTGCAAAGGATTCTGGGTAACAGAACCTGGTCCGAGCCCCGCAAGTCACCCCATCTTGGATTCCCCTAGGTCTCTAGTTTTCAGAAATGCACAGGTTTGGTAGGTTTTCCTGGGTGCCGGCTGAGGTAGAGGCCAAAATCTGCAGGTAGGCACTTTGCAAAAAACACCTCTGTTATCTTTGAAAAAAATGGGATGTGTCCACGTTGCGTTTTCGGGCGTTTCCTGTCGCGGGCGCTAGGCCTACCCACACAAGTGAGGTATCATTTTTATCGGGAGACTTGGGGGAACATAGATTAGCAAAACAAGTGCTATTGCCCCTTGTCTTTCTCTACATTTTTTCGTTCCAAATATAGGAGAGTGTGTAAAAAAGACATCTATTTGAGAAATTCCCTGTAATTCACGTGCTAGTATGGTCACCCCGGAATTCAGAGATGTGCAAATAACCACTGCTCCTCAACACCTTATCTTGTGCCCTTTTTGGAAATGCAAAGGTTTTCTTGATAGCAATTTTTTACTCTTTATATTTCAGCAAATGAATTGCTGTATACCCGGTATAGAATGAAAACGCACTGCAGGGTGCAGCGCATTTATTGGCTCTGGGTTCCTCGGGTTCTTGATGAACCTACAAACCCTATATATCCCCACAACCAGAGGAGTCCAGCAGACGTAACGGTATATTGCTTTCGATAATCTGACATTGCAGGGAAAAGTTACAGAGTAAAACGTAGAGAAAAATTGATGTTTTTTTTCACCTCAATTTCAATATTTTTCTTTTTCAGCCGTTATTTTCTGTAGGAAATCCTTGTAGGATCTACACAAATGACCCCTTGCTGAATTCAGAATTTTGTCTACTTTTCAGAAATGTTTAGGTTTCTGGGATCCAGCATTGGTTTCATGCCCATTCCTGTCACTGACTGGAAGGAGGCTGAATGCACAAAAAATTGCAAAAATGGGGTATGCCCCAGTAAAATGCCAAAATTGTGTTGAAAAATTGGGTTTTCTGATTCAAGTCTGCCTGTCCCTGAAAGCTGGGAAGCTGCTGAGTTTAGCACTGCAAACACTTTGTTGATGCCATTTTCAGGGGGAAATCCACAAGCCTTCTTCTGCAGCCACTTTTTCCAATTTTTTTGAAAAAAACGAAATTTTCACTGTATGTTGGCCAATTTCTTGGCCTCCTTCAGGGGAACCCACAAAGTCTGGGTACCTCTAGAATCCCTAGGATGTTGGAAAAAAAGGACGCAAATTTGGCTTGGTTAGCTTATGTGGACAAAACGTTATGAGGGCCTAAGCGCGAACTGCCCCAAATAGGCAAAGAAAGGCCTGGCACAGGAGGGGGAAAAGGCCTGGCAGCGAAGGGGTTAATATGAATATGTCAACTATCAATGAACAGCATGGCAATATCAGATTGGCGAATAGGGCAATCAGGTGCAGCCCGGTGGGCTGGTCCAACAGATCAGTGTGTGGACTTTTTTATTTGTTTATTTGTGACCTGTTCTATGGTTTGTTGGGCCACTTTTTACTGTTGAATGTCCTGATATTAAAACAAACATTGCCACAGCAAGTTCAAACCTATGCAGTGTTCCATACCTTGCAAAAAACGTATACACCATGGGGCATATTTATGAAAGGCTTTCGCCACCGGAGCATTGCTTTTTTTAATGCTTTGGTGGCACAAGCCTCTCAACCATATCTATGAGGCTTTGCAAGGCCTCATAGATCTGGAGCATGACAAAGCAGAGCAAGTCACTGGCTTGCCCTACTCTGCACCAGGGAGGCATTTCATGGGCATTGCAGTTGGTTTTCCCATGCAACACCGATGGATTTTGACGCTGCCCCAGGACTATTTAATCACATAAACCTGCGGCAGTGCCAAACCTTATGCCTTACAGAGCAGGTGTAAAAAAATATTTTCATCTCCCCTCATTTTTTCCTCCTTCCATATTTGCTACATTCTGGCTCTTGGGCAGGAATAAGTCCCTTCCTGCATCCAAAGCATCCTGCATTCCTGCAAGCAAAGCAGACACTCTTGTACCATTGTGCAAGGGTGCCTGCATTGCATTAGGCAGCCAACTGTGCACCAGCCCAGGGGAAAAGTACAGGAATTCACTGTATTTCATAAATACAATGCAATCCTGCCCTTTCACATTGGCGTAGGGCAGTGCGGCAGGGCCCTAGACCAATTCTCTATAAATATGAGCCAGTGTCTTCACAAGTTCAAAACTACTCCAATTTGCAAATATGGGCCACTTTTGTAGCTTACTAATGTACGAATTGGGGCCACCTTTATTTTGGCACCCAGGACTACTTACTTTCTTTCTTAGTTCGACCCTGACAGCAAGGCCTTTGTGATTCTCATCTGCTGTTTTTGTTCATTCAGGTAAAGTAGAAAAAAATAGTTTAAACCACTTTCCCCTATCTTTCTGCCAAAGGATTGCTTGCAGGCCAAACCTATTGTTCTCGTTCGGAAAGGTATTTACCTCATCAAAGGGTCAATTACTGCCACTGGAGAAGGGAGAGCTGGACGGAACTGGGTGAATTACTGTTCAGGCTTTCAGGCACAGAAATGGAAGTTGTAATACATTGACCTCTGTAGCATACTTAACAGTACTCTATGTGCAACATTGAATTAGAATTTCAAATGTCACAGTGATAGGTGGATGATTTATATAGCTCTGTTCTAGCTAACTTCTAAAAAATATGACCTTAATTCGCATGTAGGCTATTATGCACGAATCACAAAAAGAAATGTAACCAATTGTTCCTCACTCACCAGAGTTCTATTTCTCCTCTTGTTAGCACAGCTTCATATTTATGTATTGAATCTTCCATCTCTCAACCTTACCTCATCCAGCTTTATCTTATTCCCTGGACATAAATACATCAATGTAATGCAAACATTTGTAACTCATTTAATAATTGGATTTATTGTTTTACACAAAAACAGATCATCTCAAAAGCATCTAGCACCTAAGAGCATATTCCTCCAGAACAACCGCCATCAAAAGGTTGAGAACATCTACAAAGCAATGGAAATTCGCTGTGATCTCAAGTCTACTGGTCGAAAAGCATTTTCCCTTTTATCGTCAGTCAATTATCCAATTTACAGCTATTGGCTCTGTGGACACTGGCACTTCACATTACATCACAGGTCTACATAACATATAAGGAACTAGAACTTCTTATATTATGCACCCCAAAACTATTATGGCCACAACATTCGATAGGCTTAAAATGGAGACTTACGTTATTTTCTGTCAGTTTCACCTCAGTATTCAAATAGAGCTATTGGCAAGACACTATTTTAGATCAACAGTAAATATTTGAAATCGGCGTCCTAACAACATATTGACTTTACATTAACATCTTCGATGCCAGGCCTTATCCCTTTCAGGTGCCAGGCCTTTTTTTGGCTATTTGTCCACATACGCCACCCACGTCAAATTGGCGTCCTTTTTTTCCAACATCCTAGGGATTCTAGCAGTACCCAGAGTTTGTGGGTTCCCCTGAAGGAGACCAAGAAATTAGGCAAAATACAGCGAAAATTTCGTTTAAAAAAAAAAAAAAATTTTTAAAAGGGCTGCAGAAGAAGGCTTGTGTTTTTTCCCTGAAAATGGCATCAACAAAGGGTTTGCAGCGCTAAAATCACCATCCTCACAGCTTTCAGGAACAGGCAGACTTGAATCAGAAAACCCCAATTCTGAACACAATTTTGGCATTTTACTGGGACATACCCCATTTTTACTTTTTTGGGGCTTTCGGCCTCCTTCCAGTTAGTGTCAGAAATGGGTGTGAAACCAATGCTGGATCTCAGAAAGCTAAACAGTTCTGAAAAGTAGAGAATTTTGTATTTATCAAGGGGTAATTTGTGTAGCTCCTACAAGGGTTTCCTACAGAAAATAAAAGCTGAATTAAAAAAATATTGAAAAAGAGATGAAAAAACAGCCTTTTTTCTCCACGTTTTACTCTGTAACATTTTCCTGCGATGTCAGATTTTTTAAAGCAATATACCATTACTTCTTTTGGAGTGTTCTAGTTGCAAGGATATATAGGGCTTGTAGGTTCCTCAAGAGCCCTAGGTACCCAGAGCCAATAAATGAGCTGCGCCTGCAATGGGTTTTCATTCTATACCGGGTATACACCAATTAATTTGCTGAAATGTAAAGAGTGAAAAATAGGTATCAAGAAAACCTTTGTATTTCCACTATGGGCACAAGATAAGGTGTTGAGAAGCAGTGGTTATTTGCACATCTCAGAATTCCGGGGTGCCCATACTAGCATGTGACTTTCAGGACATTTCTCAGATGGACGTCTTTTTTACCCATTGTCTTACATTTGGAAGGAATAAATGTAGAGAAAGACAAGGGGCAATAACAATTGTTTTGCTATTCTGTATTCCCCAAAGTCTCCTGATAAAAATGGTACCTCACTTGCATGGGTAGACCTAATACTCACGACAGGAAACGCAACATAGACACATCACATTGTTACATTGAAATCTGACTTGTTTTTTGCAAAGTCCCCTGCTGTAGATGTTGGCCTCTAGCTCAGCCACCACCTAAAGAAACCTACCAAACCTGTAAATTTTTGAAAACTAAACACCTAGGGGAATCCAGGATGGGGTGACCTGTGGGGCTCACACCAGGTTCTGTTACACAGAATCCTTTGCAAACCTCAAAATTTGGCCCAAAAAACACTTTTTCCTCACATTTTGGTGACAGAAAGTTCTGGAATCTGAGAGGAGTCACAAACTTCCTTCCACTCAGTGTTGTCCCAAGTCTCCTGATAAAAATGGTACCTCACTTCACTTCTGTGGGTAGGCCTGGTGCCCGCGGCAGGAAAAGCCCCAAAAAACAACGTGGACACATCGGCCCATATTTATACTTTTTTAGCGCCGCATTTGCGTTGTTTTTTGACGCAAAATCGGTGAGTATAAATATGGGCCATCACATTTTCCCTCAAGAAAACAGAGCTGTTTTTTGGAAAGTGAATAGCTGTGGATTTTGCCCTCTAGCTCAGCTAGTACCTAAAGAAACCTACCAAACCTTTGCATTTTTGAAAACTAGACACCAAGGGGAATCCAACTTGTGGGGCTCTCACTAGGTTCTGTAACCCAGAATCCTTTGCAAACCTCAAAATTTGGCCAACAAAACACTTTTTCCTCACAATTTGGTGACAGAAAGTTCTGGAATCTGAGAGGAGCCACAAATTTCCTTCCACCCAGCACTCCCCCAAGTCTCTGGATAAAAATGGTACCTCAATTTTGTGGGTAAGCCTAGTGCTCGCAAAAGGAAATGCCCCAAAACACTATCTGGACACATCAAAATGATCAAATACAGGGACACCTACCAAATCCAGACATTTCTGAAAACTAGACACCCGAAGGAGTCCAGGGAGGTGTGATTTGGGTGGATCCCACAGCGTTTTCTTACCCAGAATCCTCAGCAAACCTCTAATTAGCTGAAAAGTCAAATTTTTCCCACATTTCTTTGAGGGATCACATCACCAGGACAAATTTCCTACCACCCAGCGTTCCCCTCAGTCTCCCAGTAAAAATTATACCACACTTGTGTAGGTGGGCCAAATTCCTGCGACAGGGAAGAGCCAAAAACATGCCGAAATTGAGGGGGAACCACAGCGGATCTAAAGGGACAGTTTGGAGAAAAAAAAACATTTTTAGGCTGACAAGTGGGGCAGAGTTTTTATCGATATTGATGAGACAATGCTGGGTGTTAGGAATTTTGTGGATTCCAGCAGATTCCGGAAGGTTCCATCCCAAAAATGTGGAACAAATGTGTGATTTTCAGCAATGTTGAAAGTTTGCTGGGAATTGTGGGTAAGAAATTGTGCGGCTGCATGTGACACACACTACCCTGGACTAACCCAGATGTTTAGTTTTCAGTTTTCTAGGTCTTGTGTATTTTTCTACATGTCCATAAAGTGCAGCCCTCACCTCTCCAAGTGGGACGATTTTGAGAGTTAGCCAAGCTCTCACTGCTCAAATGTAAAGCCAAAACCCAAATAACCGAGTGTCCTCTTGCTTGCCGTGGGATAAGATGTTTTAGTGTGCGGGGGAGAGCTGAAAGACTGTTACCCCCTTGAGTTGGGGTGGGGGCATAACCATGCCCATACTGATTGGTGGCCACCAGCACACTATTTATTTTTAATTCCCTGGCATCTAGTAGACTTTCTGCCCCCGGGGTGTTGATCAGGGGTAATTGCCCCATGGGCAGAACAACTTTAGCCCCATTTATTTGGGGTGGGGGTATGGCCATACCCCCACCCTCTTATTTTGAAAAAAAAACGTCCCTGGTCTCTGGTGGGCTTTCTGCCCCCACCCCCCCGGGGCAGATCGGCCTAATTATAATAGGCTGGTCTGCCCCGAGGGGGGGCAGAAATGGCCTGAAAGTAAATTCCCCCCTGTAGCCTCTTTCTTACCCCCACTTTTGGCCTGTTTGTGAGTATATGTCGTTGTGTTTTTACTGTCTCACTGGGATCCTGCTAGCAAGGGCCCAGTGCTCATAGTGAAAACCCTATGTTTTCAGTGTGTTTGATATGTGTCACTGGGATCCTGCTAGCCAGGACCCCAGTGCTCATAAGTTTGTGGCCTATATGTTTTCCCTGTGTCGTGCCTAACTGTATCACTGAGGCTCTGCTAAGCCAGAACCTCAGTGTTTATGCTCTCTCTGCTTTTAAAATTGTCACTGCAGGCTAGTGACTAATTTTACCAATTCTGATTGGCACACTGGAACACACTTATAATTCCCTAGTATATGGTACCTAAGTACCCAGGGTATTGGGGTTCCAGGAGATCCCTATGGGCTGCAGCATTTCTTTTGCCACCCATAGGGAGCTCAGACACAGGACTGCCACTGCACCCTGAGTGAAATAACGTCCACATTATTTCACAGCAATTTTACACTGCACTTAAGTAACTTATAAGTCACATATATGTCTAACCCTCACTTAGTGAAGGTTAGTTGCAAAGTTACTTAGTGTGAGGGCACCCTGGCACTAGCCAAGGTGCACTACATATAGGTCATTACCTATATGTAGCATCACCATGGGAACTCCGAACATGGCCATGTAACATGTCTAGGATCATGGAATTGTCACCCCAATACCATCCTGGTATTGGGGGGACAATTCCATGCATCCCCAGGTCTCCAGCATAGAGCCCGGGTACTGCCAAACTAACTTTCCGGGGTTTTCTCAGCAGCTACCGCTGATGCCAACCTTCAGACAGGTTTCTGCCCCTCTGGGGCCTGGGCAGCCCAGTCCCAGAAAGGTAGAACAAAGGATTTCCTCTGAGAGAGGGTGTTACACCCTCTCCCTTTGGAAATAGGTGTGAAGGGCTTGAGAGGAGTAGCCTCTCCTGGCATCTGAAAATGCTCTGAAGGGCATAGATGGTGCCCTCCTTGCATAAGCCAGTCTACACTGGTTCAGGGATCCCCCCAGCCCTGCTCTGGTGCGAAACTGGACAAAGGAAAGGGGAGTGACCACTCCCCTGACCTGCACCTCCCAGGGGAGGTGCCCAGAGCTCCTCCAGTGTGTCCCAGACCTCTGCCATCTTGGATGCAGAGGTGTGAAGGCACAATGGGCACCCTTGAGTGGCCAGTGCCAGCAGGTGACGTCAGAGACCCCTCCTGATAGGTGCTAACCTTTCTCTGTAGCCAATCCTCCTCTGGGGGTTATTTAGGGTCTCTCCTGTGGGTATCTCATCAGATAACAAATAGAAGAGCTCACTAGAGTTCCTCTGCACTTCCCTCTTTGACTTCTGCCAATGATCGACGGCTGACTGCTCCAGGACGCCTGCAAAACCACAACAAAGTAGCAAGAAGACTATCAGCAACATTGTAGTGCCTCATCCTGCCGGCTTTCTCAACTGCTTCCTGGTGGTGCATGCTCTGAGGGCTGTCTGCCTTCACCCTGCACTGGAAGCCAAGAAGAAATCTCCTGTGGGTTGACGTAATCTTCCCCCTGCTACTGCAGGCACCAAACTTCTGCATCACCAGTCCTCTGGGTCCCCTCTCATCCTGACGAGCATGGTCCCTGGAACACAGAAGCTGGGTCCAAGTGTCTCCGACAGTCGAGTGGCCCTTCTGTCCAAATTTGGTGGAGGCCTCCCTACGCCAGACAGTAATCCTGTGTACTGCGTGAACTGCAGCTGCTCAGGCTTCTGTGCACTTTTGCAAGACTTCCATTGTGCACAGCCTAGCGCAGGTCCCCAGCACTCTGTCCTGCATTGCCCAACTCGCTGAGTTGGGCTCCGACATCGTGGGACCCTCTTTTGTTGTTCTGAGTTGACCGTCGTCCTCAGATCTTCTAAATGCCTGTTCAGGTGCTTCTGCGGGTGCTGCCTGCTTCTGCATGGGGTCTCCATATTGCTGAACACCCCCTCTGTCTCTTCTTCCAAGGGGCGACCTCCTGGTCCTTCCTGGGCCCTAGCAGCACTCAAAAAACTCAACCTCAACTCTTGCAGCTAGCAATGCTTGTTTGTGGTCTTTCTGCGTGGAAACAACTCTGCATCCTCCAACACGCCGTGGGACATCTTCTGACCAAAGGAGAAGTTCCTGGCACCTTCCGTTGTTGCAGATTCTTTGGCTTCTTCCACCCAAAGGCAGCCCTTTTGCACCTTCATCCGGGGTTTAGTGGGCTCCTGCCCCCCCCCTCTGGACACTTGAGTGACTCTTGGACTTGGTCCCCTTCGTTTTCAGGTCCTCAGGTCCAGGAATCCGTCTTCAGTGCTTTGCAATCAGTTGTTGTCCTTGCAGAATCCCCTATCTCGACTTTACTGTCTTTCTGGGGTAGTAGGGTAACTTTACTCCTACTTTTCAGGGTCTTGGGGTGGGGTATCTTGAACACCCTTAGTGTTTTCTTACACTCCCAGTGACCCTCTACTCACTACACTAGGCCTGGGGTTCATTCGTGGTTCGCATTCCACTTTTGGAGTATATGGTTTGGGTTGCCCCTAGGCCTATTTTTCCCTATTGTGTTCTACACTGTTTGCACTACTTTTCTAACTGTTACTTACCTGATTTTGGTTTGTGTGTGTATATTTTGTGTATTTTACTTACCTTCTAAGGGAGTATAACCTCTGAGATACTTTTGGCATATTGTCATTAAAATAAAGTACCTTTATTTTTAGTAACTGAGTATTGTGTTTTCTTGTGACATAGTGCTAAGTGATATAAGTGGTATAGTAGGAGCTTTGCATGTCTCCTAGTGCAGTCTAAGCTGCTCTGCTATAGCTACCTCTATCAGCCTAAGCTGCTAGAACACTTCTAATCTACTAATAAGGGATAACTGAACCTGGCACAAGGTGTAAGTACCACAAGGTACCAACTATAAGCCAGGCCAGCCTCCTACAACCCCCTGGGGAGTAGCCCTTGCCCAAGGGGCAGCTCCCCTCATTCAATTCCCTGAAGAAAAAAAAACTCCCAGGTGTCTAGTGGGCATTTCTGTTGCCTGACCACGATGCAGAAATGCTGAGAAAGACATCAGAGGAAAGGAAAGGCCTTTCCTTTCCTTTGATGCTTCTCTCGGCCCCTCCACATGATCGGAGGAGAAATGCTTTTGCATTTCTCCTCCGATCGGTGCTGGAAGCTGAGCTTCTAGCACAGAGGGGCAGGCCTCTGATGAGGTCAGCGCGTGATTGCGCGCTGACGTCATCAGACTCCAGGGGGCTGGTGGGGTGCTGGTGGAAGGGGAAGTGATTCCCCTTTCATCCCTGCCCTGGGGAGGCCAAGGCGTGGCTCATGGGGGAAGAGCTACCGCTCACCCCATGAGCCAGTCCAAGGACGTAACAGTTACGTCCTTGGCGCCTGAGCACCGCAGTCAAGGACGTAACCTTTACATCCTTGACTGTCAACTGATTAAAAATATAATTTTAGAATTATTCTCCTAGACACATTCAAAGATTCAGTTTGCATTTTCATTCAGTTATTAGCATTCTGCACAAGGATGAAGCATGAGGGCCAATATTTTAAACATAGTCAGAAAAACAGCAAGAAAACATTTACAGGCTGATTTACAGATTTGGTCCCGCCAGAATGCAAAAATCAATATTATATGTATGCTGCTGACATTCACGAAAAAATGTGCATACTCAAAATGAGCTGCAGGTATGCAGTTTGAGTTTTTCACATGCACCTGCTCTGCTACACTTCCCTGGGCTGTTCCAAGCGGTGTACATACCAGTGATATGCTCTTTCACAGACAGAGGCACTGGGGACTGACCCAGGCTCGCATGCCACTGCCGTTTTGCCATCCTGACTATGGCAGAGGAAGGCACAATGGAGGAAGGGTACGGGATTTTTCCCCTGCCAGCTTTGCGGACCTTATACTTCTTGTAAATCCTGGAGCACTAGAGTACAGATTTACATTACCACCTATAACCTAGGTGATAAAAGGTAAAGGAAATATTGACCACTATGCCTCTTTGAGGCCAGTACCTGCCTATGTTGCTCCCATATAATCACCAATGTGCATGTCAATGCATAGCTCAGCGGTAGGAGCCTACACCTGTTATGTAACTTAGAGAGATCAGAACAAAATATAAGTGCAGCATCTCCACTCCCTGGCCAACCTTTCCAGTTCTCACAGATCTCATTTGGGAGTTGGGAACTGAGTCCCAATAAAATGCAGCTACACATTTGTGGAGAATGTTCTGCCCCTCTCAAATGTGCAACCATAAATTTGTTGAACTTGAGCCCTAGTGTCATGACAGGACAAACGTACGTGAAGACTAGGAGAGCAAACCTACCAGTGGCTTGGGGAAACATGATAGCCAGTGTTGACCTATTTGTTGAACATTTACAACCACAGAAAGACTTAGATGCTTTTTAAAGCTTGCTTCAGTAAAAATTGAAAATGTAAGTATATTAGAAACTAGCCATACCTGCTGAAGAGAACACATTTGTTTAACTGCAGAGTGATAAATATGGCGTCCACCAGTAACTACAGATTCTGCAGTGCTCTCAAAGATGCCATATGAAGACATGACCCCACAACTTTTTAGGTGCATTTGCATCTGAACGTGGTTCCTACCCTCATCTTGTAAAACTCTCCATATTTATACAGCTCTGCTTGCACTTCACATGTCCCAACACATGCCCAGGGCTCACATAATCTTTGAACATGTGATGTAAAGGGTCCAAAAGTGCTTAGGATGACTCTTGCATGGGTGCCATTGTTGAATGGTCACTTGCAGTAAAGTGATGGAATCTAGAATCCTCTATCATCTCCAAAGGCTCAAGTCATGTTGGGACACCGGTGTACCTTTCTCCTCAGCCTGGGTACTCGTAAATTACTATGCCACACACAGAGCTCGGTCTTACATGTCTTTCTTGCTCTGCAAGTAACTACAAACTCAACATTCTAACATTAAATCTATTCACCACACCCAAACACATGTCACAGTTCTACGGGGTCCATTAGGAACCAAAAGGGTACTGTCATAGTTAACATCCAAGACATTACATCTCCCCCTAGTTATATAAACAATGTTTTTTACATATATTTATTAGAATTCCTCCATGAGTCGTCGTGGAGCTCTGACTAAATGCCCAGATTGAGTCCTCTTAGACTTTGAAGATAGAGGAAAAACGTCCATGACTGGCACCAGTGACGTAGACAAAGATGCAGTCAAAGGTCTCTCTACAGTTTTGATTGAATCATTCTCATCTCTGATATCAGGAACTGGTGAATGAGGAGGCAGATGCCGGAAGTGCTAAGAATCTCACATAATGTACTTTCCAGGATGGTGAGCAGTCATCATGTTTGTTTGACACATGCTTTATTCGATCAGTCAATCATCAAAGCGAAAATACAATAACAATAAATAAGGATAAAACCAGTAATAGTAAAAAAATGGTATAAAAACATGAATAGAAATTGTGGAACATAGGTTACAAACATACTATGATTAGAAGGATTCTCAGTACACATAGTACACATAATACAATTTCGGCCCTTTTCCTGTGATCCTTGTAAGGTAAGAGAGTGAAGAATAAAAATAAGGCTCTAATTTAAGACACAGACTTTACAATGGAATTTCGTATTCGCCATGCTGCTAATAAATATTTGCTGACAGCAAGTATTAAAACCGTGGAATGGTGGCTTTTTAAAATCCTCAAAGCAGAGGCACAATCTCTTATCCCCATATCGCGGCAGATATGACAAATCCACTTAGACCTGGGAAGAGAGTAAGCAGGGCAAAAAAACATAAAGTGCTCAACCGTTTCTGATTTTGCGTCACAGGCTGGGCATGTACTTGTATCTGTTTTTGTGCCCCATCTGCACATCAATGCCTTCAGTGGCAGTGACCCAAAACGGAATCTGGCATATAAACTTTTACCAAGGATGTCAGGAATATTGTCTGCGTAGGGTTCAAATTGTGGATACCATTTAAAATCTGTAAAATGATTTGTTAAAGTGCCATGAGTTTTATGAGTAATAAGGTCATTATGTACATAGGACCAATATATGCGTTTTAGCGCAATAGAATGAGCCTTTTCTAGTTTATGGGGTTCCTCCCAAAAGTGGCTGAGGCCAAGTTTGTTAAACCAACTGGATACATGTTTAACCCAGGGAATAGAAGTTGAATTGGGGCACATTAGCAGATCGTGGAGTGAGGTCTTGTAAACGTCTAGTTCGGGGTTAGTCCATAGTCGTATCCAATATAATAATGGTCTTAAGGTGATTAGATCGGCTATGCGTCTCAGGCCTAAGTCTAAGAACAGAGGTGACAGTGGAGTACTAGAAGGACAAGCACACAGTGACCTCGCAAAATTATTCTCACTAATAGTGAGCCTGTTACAGTCAGAAAAACCCCAGACCTCTGCTCCGTATGCGGCAGCGCCCTGTGCTCTAGCTATATAGATCTTAATTGCCGGGGAGACAGTTTTTGCTGTTGTGCCCCTGTAAAAGCGCAGGATTGAAGCCGCACCATGCTGCAAACGACCCACACTTTTATTGATCTGTTCTCCCCAATTTAGATTATCAGCAATCCTTACACCCAGGTAATCAATGGAGGATACTTTATCCAGGAGGTTTCCTTCTATAAGGATAGTGCATTTCTTCCGCACTCCTGAGCGGAACGCCATTAGCTTGGTCTTTTTATGGTTTAGCTCTAGGCCGTAGTCGCAACAGAAGGAGTTAAATCTATTAATAAGAGTTTGGAGGCCCATGGGAGATTTAGAAATAAGGAGAGAGTCATCGGCAAAGAGAAGGATTGGAATTTTTTGAGTGCATAGGGTGGGGGAATCATTCTGGCACGTCATTAAAATCTGTACAACCTCGTTAATAAAAATAGAAAATAAAAATGGTGCCAATACGCAACTCTGGCGAACACCCCTATTTATGGGGATTTTGTCCGTTAATTCGCCTAGGTTCCCCTATCTCACCTGCGCGTATGTATCCTCATGTAACCGCTTTAAAAGTTGGATTAGATTGGCCGGAGTCCCTATTTTTTTAACACTTCCCACAACTTTTCCCTCGGGACCAGGTCAAATGCTGATCTCAAGTCGACAAAGGCAATATATAGTGGTTGTTTGGCAAGGGCTGTGTACTTCCAGTACAGAATGGCCAGTCTAAAAACCTGGTCCACTGTACTGGTCTTTGAACGAAATCCAGCTTGAAGAGGGGAAAGAATATTCTGGTCTTTGGCCCAATTGGTTAATCTACCTAGGAGTTGTTTGGCAAATATTTTTTGGATGTTGTCAATTAAACTGATTGGTCTGTAATTTGTCGGGTGGTTTACGTCACCCTTTTTGTGGATGGGGATAATTTCTGCTCCCTTCAAAGTCATGGGAATCTGCCCCCCTTCGGCAATTTTATTAGACAGTGTATTAATATACCAAGTCCAAACTATTGGTTCTGATGAATAAAGATCCCCCGGAATTTTGTCTGGACCTGGGGCTTTCCCAAGTTTTAGGGAACCAATAGCATTGGCTGTTTCTTTAATGGTAAAGGAGATGTGGCTCTTAAGACCCTGTGTTCCTCCTACAAGAGGAACTGGGCCACAATACTCGTCAGGGGTAGATGAAAAATCTCGACCTACTTCCCCTGTAGTTAAGATTGTGGGAGTTTCAATTTCCCTATATAAGCCAGATAAATGGTCGACCCATTTCTCTGGCTGTATGTGGCTTCTCACACCGATCCTACCCTCTTTCTCTCGTTTGCCTAACAATTCCCAAAACAGTTTATTATTGTTAGATTGAGTAGCATCCACTAAACTCTGCCAAGTTGTGTCTTCCCAGTTTTTTTTTGCTCGGGTGATAGATTCTTTGTAAGAGCGTCTAGCTAATAATATTTCCCCATGGGTTCCATTCAAGAGGGCACCTTTGAGTCCTTTCTTGGCCACATGACAGGACTCATCAAACCATATGTTAGAGGTAGCTCCTTGATGTCTTGCCCCAACCTTCCTATGGAATATACGTTGTAATCTTGTGATCATGTTTTCATGTATGGTTAGGAAGGGGATATCATTGGAATCGTGATCTTTGTATGGGGCTAGGATATCTACAAAGGCCTGATAAAGGTAAGGGTTTGACTGGACCTTTGGCCACCTGACCTTTGTGGATGTGATGTTCATGGTAGAAATAGAGACCAGGGTAGTTTGTTTGTTTGAAGTCCTACCAAACACATCACCTGACATAGAAAGTAGCAAGCGATGATGGTCACTTTCAGTTCTAACGTCCACCTTCATATCATCCAGAAAGGGCCACAGTCTCACGTCCACTAGGAAGTAATCGATTACGCTTGTAATTGGGCCACGTTTGAAGGTGGGTGCAGTATCCAGGTCAGAGGGCATACGGCCGTTGCATGCCCTGAGACCATGTTTCAAACAAAGGGATGCCAGTTGGATAGCTACATGGGAATTAACACAGTTATTGACGCCAGTCAACTGGGCAGTCCCCCATGTTTCATCTTCATCCTCTGTGAGACCAGTTAGTATCGCGGAAGGTTCAAAGGTGCAGTTTACATCCCCTGCTATTATTAAGTAAGAGGTTGATTGTAGGGCATCTAGAAAATCAAGGAGCTGTTTTAGGACTGGTGACTCAACCCCTCTCGAAACCGAGCGGGCGTAAATATTGACAAATGTTATGGTGAAGTCCTGTTGGAATGTAATTTGTAGCCCCATCAAGTCTGGGCTATCAAACTTTAAGGTCTTGTATGTGCACTGTACTGTTTTATTTACTAGCATCAAAAGTCCTCCTTTAGCTCTGCCCGTCAATTTTGTCGAGGGTTGAGCAGCCACGTTAAAGGAAAGAAACCCGTCTAGGGTAGTCGGCTCTTTGGACCATGTTTCCTGAAAAAGACATAAGTCTTGGGTATTGATATACGAGCACCAGTCATTATCGTCTAGTTTCCTCCCAAGGCCTGCTAGATTCCATGTCATGATTGATATGCCTTTTTTCTCAAGGACCGGGGTTGGTGGCTTTAGGTTCAGCCTCTCGGGAGTCGACTCTATATCAATAGGACCGTCAGAAATCGTCGGACTGAGATCCGTTAGACTAGTGCCGGGAATTGGTCCATGGACTGTTGCCAGTCATGCTGGGTTAGACCGAATATTATTGGCGTGCCTGGACTGTTTGCTGATTGAGTTGTTACATAAATAGTCAGAAGTTTGTAACTGGCCTTCCGTTTCCGGTGCTATCTCTAAGGTGATGTGCCCCCTTTTTTGTTCCATGAGGTGAAGAGTTCGATCATTAAACAGAACAAGGTTTTCTGCCAGGAATCTGTTATGGAACTCAATTGAAATTACGTCAATATTGATCCTAAGGGACACCACCGCTTAGTGTTACAAATATCTGAACGTATAACTGATAGGCAGTTCCTTTGGTGTCGTAGCCAGTAGATTACTTTGTTAGCCCTAGACTCATGGTCCTCACTGAGTCCAGGGGGCAGTTTTGGGACTTGTTTCAAGAAGAGAGTTTTAGTTCCTGGCTTGAGGCATTGGAGTTTTGGCAGTTGGACTGGTTCATAAGATGACCTCTGAAGGGAGGGGGCGTTAGGATAACCAGGAGCATATTTGGGAGCGAATGGGTCGTTGTCATTAGGAATAGCTTTGGATCTCCTAAGTGGGGGATAGTCAGTCTGTTTGCAGCTCTTTGCTGGTGGATAATTTGAGGACTCTAGGGGGAGTTTGTTAATGGCAGTGTGATTTCCCATAGTATCCCCCTCATCTAATGGTCTTTTGCGATGTCGACTCGCCTGTGTGATGTTGAATTCTGGGCATGTTGCATCCCCATCTGGCCCAACCCGATTTGGCTTCTCTTTTTGATGATCGTTAACCTGGCCCCCCTGTGCAAGCTGAGTTGTTAGTATTGGATCTGACATGGTGTGGCCTGTATTTGCCTCTTCATCCCTGTGATTGCACTTGCATCCACACTCTAAGCTCTCTCTGAAGCATTTGGCCATTTGTAGAACCAGTGATCTAACTTCTTCTATTCTCTCAAGTATAAGGGCATTACTAGGCTCAGTTGCAGGATGCATTAAGTGTGAGACAGCGACTTGTTTCGGGGTACACTGAATAATTTCTTTGTTGGTATCATCTGATATTATATCAAAAACTCTAGGAGTTTCATCATCCTCGGCTAGGGCCTCAAACCGGTTCCTACAAGGAATATTCGGGATCAGGTTGATCGCAGGACTCAGTGGTATGGCAGGATTTGGAATGTCGCCCACTGTTCCCACATGGGGAGATCCGCTCCTGTGCACCAGTGCTTTAGTTGTGTTTGTTGTAGCATTTGAGGGAGGGACGGATAGCAGGGGTGTTGTTGGTAGGATTGCATTGTTTCTACTCAACCCTGAGTCCAGATCTTGATCCTTTGACCTTTTCTTAAAATAGTCTTGTATCTTCCCTGGTGGAACTAGGGCATTTTTTCCGAGGGAGGAACCGTTATGGTTAGACGAACAGTTTAAAATTGCCTCAACCTCCTCAAACAACTGATCTATCTCCTCAAAGGTTTTTTTTGGCTTAGTGACCGCTTTAGCAGTGCGCTTCCTCTGCTATTTACTATCTGTCAAAGGACCTAGTGAGTCAGCAGCTTTCCTTTTCCCCATGGTGCCTGTAAGGTTATAAAAACCTGAAATATAGTAGTTAGCTTACTTGGTGTATTTTGGGCAGTAGATGAAAGAGAGTGGGCCCAGCCCGGCCTCTTCCGGACGAAGACGGGCGCAGGACGGGCCCGCCCTTGGCCCGGGCTTTGCCCGGGCGCTGCCCGCGCACGTCCCGCGCTGCGGGAGCGCGAGAATGATTTAAAGGGCTCCTGCCCTATTGCCTGGCTCTCCTCCGGCCTCCCGCAGTGACAGCGCTTCCCGCGACGGCGGGAGCGCGAGAATGATTTAAAGGGCTCCTGCCCTATTGCCTGGCTCTCCTCCGGCCTCCCGCAGTGACAGCACTTCCCGCGACGGCGGGAGCGCGAGAATGATTTAAAGGGCTCCTGCCCTATTGCCTGGCTCTCCTCCGGCCTCCCGCAGTAACAGCGCTTCCCGCGACGGCGGGAGCGCGAGAATGATTTAAAGGGCTCCTGCCCTATTGCCTGGCTCTCCTCCGGCCTCCCGCAGTGACAGCGCTTCCCATCATGTATCCTTTGCTAGTTACAACTACGAAAACATTCAGTATCAATGGGAGCATCAGATGTGTGTTTTGTTTGATGCTGCAATGTTAGAACTGGCATCCTTGGCGTGGTCTCCCCTGTCTTTTTTGCCACTGCTTCCCATGTTTTGACTTTGCGCTGGACTGTGTTTTTGCAGTTTTTGGTACTCTGGGCACTTTACCACTTCTGACCACTGCTAAGCTTTCCTTCTCAGGTTGTGACTGGGCACATTCACTGTGTGACAAACTTCTGCTTACATATGCCACAATATGCCTTCGAACATTTGGTTTTCCACTGTGTTGGGAAAGGGTGTCGACCAGCCCGGCTGGGCTTGCAACAACCACATCTTCAGTATAAAGCTTTGGATCAAAGTAGTCCATTTCAGTGTAATTCTCAATTGCATATTTGATTTTCTTAGAAATGCATTCACATTTGTGTGACCAGTAAAATGAAGTAGTTCTTTTTGTCAAGTCTCTGAAGGGAGCACTGACTGCGGCAAAGTCACATCTGTATCTGGAACAGTACCTGACCTTGCTAAGGAATGATTGTAATGTACTAACATCTTTTGGGGGATTGGTGGAGGACAAAGCTTGTACTTTAACTGGATCTGGCATCATGGCTCCATCAGAAAAGTTATGGCTAAAGAATCTGAGTTGAAAATTTCTCAGGATTCAGAGTCAAACCTGCATTAGCAAGTAAACAACACACTGATACACTGACAGCCCGGACTGCATCATTAAGCGTACTACTATGCAGCCCAATTCTTGACGTGCCGGGCAAGAGCCTGATATCCCCCAGAGAATGGCTCCAAAAGCATTTGGAAGCAGCTGGGCCTAATGTGGGCCCTCCATTTCCTGCCCTGAAACAACGCGATCATAAGCCTTAGTGCACCGTGCCTGCCTGGGAAGCAGGCCGTAACACAGTATTCACTTCTCCAGCTCGCTCCAACAGCCTTGTGTCCGGGGCAGTGGCGGCTAATATTAGTTTAAAAAGGTGGGGGGTGGGTTGCGGCGCAATGCCAAAAAGACTAACCCATGCTGCATGTCTCTTCTCCTCGAGGCCAAGGTGATGAACAGGAGGATAGTTCATTACTTCCTGTCATGCCAACAACCAATCCTTAAGCTGCTCTTATGTTGTTTACAGCATGAGTGCAGCTGCAGGATTTGTTGGAGCATACTAACCCAGCACAAGGCTGGGGGCATGTGCCAGCAATACCCTGGCTTTTTCACAGCCCTGGGATTACAAGTTCTACGGTGCGCATGTCGGATAGGCCAGCTGTAGACAGCCAGCCTATCCGACATGTGCACTGGCAGCAGTAATCATGCTACTATCACAGCCCCTCCCCCACCCTCACATATGTGCTGTAACAGCAGCACGGGCCAGCACTGCAGCACACAGAATAATAAAATGGTAATGACCATTTTATCATACTATTATTCTGTGTGTTTACCTGGTTTGCCCATTAAGATGAACTGCAGCTGGTCTAGAGGGGGGCTGCCATCACCACTCTGCAGCATCAATGGAGCTGCAACCATCAAGGCAGCTGTGGGCAGCCCTCCATTCACCCCTCTGGCAGGCTGCTGCGCTCAAGGGTAATGCCACACTCAGAACTCCACATTCAAAGCTGCAGGCCCCAGGATCACCTAGTCTTGGCACTTTCTCCTACCAACCAGCTCTACGGCACGTCCAGATGGCTTGTCCTGAATCATGGAGCAAGCAGAAGGAAAAAACCACAGGTTGCCCCCGCCAAAAAACAGGTAGTTTTGTATTTGATAAATTTGATGTGACCAGATGGTGTTTTGGGGCATTTTCTGTTGCGGGCGCTAGGCCTACCCACACAAGTGAGGTATAATTTTTATCAGGAGACTTGGGACAACACTGGGTGGAAGGAAGTTTGTGACTCCTCTCAGATTCCAGAACTTTCTGTCACCAAAATGTGAAGAAAAAGTGTTTTTTGGGCCAAAACCTGATGAGAGCCCCACAAGTCACCCATCTTGGATTCCCCTAGGTGTCTAGTTTTAAAAAATGCACAGGTTTGGTAGGTTTCCCTAGGTGCCGGCTGAGCTAGAGGCCAAAATCCACAGGTAGGCACTTTGTAAAAAACAACTCTGTTTTCTTTGGGAAAATGTGATGTGTCCTCTTGTCGCGGGCGCTAGGCCTTCCCACACAAGTGATGTATAATTTTTATCTGGAGATTCGGGGGAATACTGGGTCGAAGGAAATTTGTGTCTCCTCTCAGATTCCAGAACTTTTTGTCACTGAAATATGAGGAGAAAATGTTTTTTTAGCCAAATTTTGAGGTTTGTAAAGGATTCTGGGTAACAAAACATGATGAGAGCCCCACAAGTCACCCATCTTGGATTCCCCTAGCTGTCTAGTTTTCAAAAATGCACAGGTTTGGTAGGTTTCCCAAGGTGCCAGCTGAGCTAGAGGCCAAAATCTACAGCTAGGTACTTTGTAAAAAATACCTCTGTTTTCGTTGGGAAAATGTGATGTGTCCACGTTGTGTTTTGGGGCATTTCTTGTTGCGGGTGCTAGGCCTACCCACACAAGTGAGGTATCATTTTTATCAGGAGACTTGGGAAATGCTGGGTGGAAGGAAATTTGTGGCTCCTCTCAGATTACAGAAATTTCTGTCACCGAAATGTGAGGAGAAAGTGTTTTTTAGCCAAATTCTGAAGTTTGCAAAGTATTCTGGGTAACAAAACCTGGTGAGAGCCCCACAAGTCACCCTATCTTGGATTCCCCTAGGTGTCTAGTTTTCAAAAATGCACAGGTTTGCTAGGTTTCCCAAGGTGCCAGCTGAGCTAGAGGCCAAAATCTACAGCTAGGCACTTTGCAAAAAACACACCAGATTTCAATGTAAAGATGTGATGTGTACATGTTGTGTTTTCCTGTCGCGAGCATCAGGCCTACCCACGCAAGTGAGGTACAATTTTTATCGGGAGACTTGGGGGAACACAGAATAGTAAAACAAGTGTTATTGCCCTTGTCCTTCTCTTCATTTTTTTCCTTCCAAATGTAAGACAGTGTGTAAAAAAGACGTGTAATTGAGAAATGCCCTCTAATTCACATGCTAGTTTGGGCACCCAGGAATTCAGAGATGTGCAAATAACCACTGCTTCTCAACACCTTATCTTGTGCCCAATTTGGAAATACAAAGGTTTTCTTGATACCTATTTTTTATTTATATTTCAGCAAATGAATAAAAAAAGTTCTAGCTATCGCGTCAAGAATTTTCAATTCTATTAAGGACATGGAGGAGAGGATTATGCTTTCTCTTTCTTTACTGACTTAAAACAGCAGCCAATCAAATACAAGTAACAGAAAAAACTACACATCCCAGGATGCCTAACATCCTGTCACACGGTCCAATCACCATCCATGTCCTCTGTCATGAGTCCTTTGACCTATGATGTCACTTACTCTTTCTTCGGTCAGAACAGATAAGATCAACTTGAAAACTAAACTTCTTACGCCATCCCGAAATCCAGAGTCATGAACTTCTTCTCCTTACTGAAGATCCGAGTCCTGGATAGCTCAACGCCGGAGAAACAACCGGGTAAAACGTTAAAACCTAACTTCCCTGAAGATACGAATTTCAGGAATTCTTCTGATCAGAACCTGTAACAACAAACAGGCAGGTAATATCCCAATGAAATTGAAATGTCTCAAAATCTCTCTAATTGGCAATAAATGGGAGGGATAAATAACAATAGATCATAAATATGCACAATAATTGATATTCAATATGCATTGTATATAAGGGGGGGATAATCCTCGCCCCCTGTCCTTAATAGAATTGAAAATTCTTGACGCGATAGCTAGATTTTTTTTAATTCTATATCAGGACCGGAGGCTCCGATTATGCTAGTTTAAAGCTGTTCCATTACTACAGTAGCTACATCCAATAATGGTTTGTGATAAAACTTATGAAAGGTATTTTCTGAAGACCAACCTGCTGCCTTCATAATGTCTTCTAATCGGGAACCTAAGGCAAACGATTTTGAAGCCATAGCCCCTCTAGCAGAATGGGCCCCAAAGACAGAGGTATCAATACCTGCTTCACTCATCAACCATCTCATCCATCTAGCTAAAGTAGCTGAGGTAACTGGTTTAAAAGGTTTTTGCAAAGCTATTAACAATTGACCTTTAACATCTTGTCGAAATTCTTCTGTGACAACTTCATAATCCTTTAAACACTGAACTACACATAATTTCGAATTTTCAGTATAAACTGGATAGGATACTGACCTGTAATTTGTTTTAGTTCTTCTTGTCACTGAAAAAGTGACTCCTTCTGGTGAAAAGGTTCTGCCTGCTAAATCTAAAGCTCTGACGTCAGAAACCCTTTTGCAAGAGATAAGACATAAAAGCCTGGTTAGCTTGGCTGAAAGTTGCTTGCGAGACAAATACCTGTTGGTAGGCCAAGAATCTAAGAATTTTAAAATAATGCTAACATCCCATAACACAGAATATTTAGCTTGAGGAGGTTTAGAAAGACATATAGCCCTCAAATGTTTGCAAACTATTGGATGTTCTCCAATGGGTTTACCTTCTAAATGAGAATGTCCTGCTGAAATAGCAGATCTAAAGTTGTTGATCATCCGATAAGCCAAACCAGAACTAGCTAGATCTACTAAAAAGTTAACAATCATACCAATATGTGCTTCCACTGGATTGGCACCCCTTCCATCACACCAACTAGACCATCTGCGCCAGGCTGAGTCATATCTCTTATGGGTACTACCGGCCCAGGCCTGTTTAATGTACTCCGCAGCTTGTTTCGAAACATCTGGGGTACTCTATCTAGACCTGAAATTAACCAGACCAGTGGATGTTGAAGGCCCTCTGGACTCAAAAGAAGATTCGGACGAGGAGGAATTAGAAGAGGAGAGGCACAGGCTAAATGAAGAGCAATGGGGAACACTTGACTTGAGACAAAACCCTGGCAATCATCAGAAAAGATGGGAAGGCATAACCTCGAAACTGGGACCAGTCCTGAAGAAAGGCATCTGTCTTTAATGCATAAGGGTTTGGACGCCAACTGTAAAATTTTGGAATTTGGCAATTGAGACAAGAGGCAAACAGATCCACTTCGCAACTGCCCCATTCCCTGAAAAAAATCAGAGGATCCAATTTCCAGTCGCTGGAGTCCGACAGGTATCTGGAGTTCCAGTCTGCTATGATGTTCTGGTCCCCAGGAAGTTATTTCGCTATGACCACTAGACGTTGAGTTAGGCAATAATGCCAGAAGTCCTTCGCAATCTCCGCCAGGATTCTGGATTTTGTGCTTCCTAATTTGTTGACATACCTCATTGCTGAAACATTGTCCATCCGTAAGAGTATGCAACAATCTGTTTTCTGCGGGGAGAGACTCTTTATGGCAAAGGATCCCGACAGTAGTTCCAGACAATTAATATGAAGGGTTGGTTCCCATTCTGACCATCTGCCCCCCGTCACTAGGAAGTTGCAAAGAGCTCCCCAACCCCATCTGCTGGCATCGGATTCTATCACTACCTCCGGGTGAGAGCCGAAAATCGCCCTGCCATTCCAAGCTTCCATATGGTGAAGCCACCACTGAACCTCTGATCTTACTTCGGCAGTCAATGGGATTTGTTCTGAATAACTCAGACCCTGTTGTAGATGTCTGATCTTGAGTCTTTGAAGTGCTCGATAATGTAGGGGTGCAGGGAAGATCGCCTGAATATATGAAGCTAGTAAGCCCACTACTCTGGCTATATTCCTCAATGAGATGGTCTGAATGGCTAAAAGCGATCTCAATTCCCTCTTGATGGTGCGTATCTTCTGAGAGGGAAGAAGAAGTTGACATAAAATGGAATTTATCTGGAACCCCAGGAACTCTATCACCTGCGAAGGTTTCAACAATGACTTCTGTACATTGATAAGGAAACCTAAGTCTTGCAGGAGGCTGATGGTCCAATCCAAGTGTGAGAGTAGAACTTGAGGGGACTGGGCCATCAGCAGAATGTCGTCCAGATATATAATCACTCTGACTCCCTTGGCTCTGAGCCACTCTATCACAGGTCTCAGAAGCTTTGTGAAGCACCAAAGGGCTGATGACAGACCGAATGGAAGGGCAAGAAACTCCAAACACTGTCCCTTCCACTGGAATTGTAGGAATCTCCTGGGGGGAGGAAAAATTGGAATCGACAGGTAGGCATCTTTTAGATCCAGTTGAACCATCCAATCCCCTTCCAAAAGGATATCCCTTAGCATGTGGATGCCCTCCATCTTGAAGTGTCTGTATAGGATCCAATGATTGAAATTCTTTAGGTTCAAGACTAAGTGGTGACCTCCTCCTTTCTTGTCTACTACGAAAATAGGACTGAGGAAACCGAAAGGATGGGGAGAAGCAAATTGTACGGCTCCTTTGCCTAAGAGAGCTTGCACTTCTTTGTCTATAAAATTTTGATTTGCTTGGGAAAAACACATTAGTAACGGAAGGGAAAGTTGTTTGGGAGTACTGATGAACTCCAGCCGAAATCCCTCGACTGTTTGGAGAACCCATATGTCTCTGGATATCCGTTTCCAATTTGCCAAGCAAGATGCTAATCTGTCCACAAGTCTGACCTGAGAGAAATGAATAATGATCACCTGTGAAACTTGAGTCCTGAATGGCTCCTTGTTGCCCTCTGCGATGGCCCCAGCGGAAGAGGGGTCGTCCTCCCCTGGGTCGTGTGGGGTAGAAGGTGGAGTCTTGATCTCCGTACCAGCCACCTCTGCCTCACTGGTAGTAGTTTTGGGGACTGTTATAGGAGCCTCGGCCAGACATACGTCCCCCGTAACGACCAGCCCTGACAAAAAGGCCTCGTTTAACAACCTTCTTGAGCGACATTTGTGCTTTGTCAAGGGAAGAAAGGGTGGAGCAGAACTTAGCCAAGTCTTTGATAAAAGAAGATCCAAAAAGAAGTCCTTCAGCCAAAGGGCCCGCTTCTGAGGTCGCAAGATCCGATAACTTAGGATCAATGCGCATTAGCACAGATTTCCTGCGTTCTGCAGAAATAGCACAATTATAGTTTCCTAACAGGCAAATAGCTCTTTGTGCCCATCCAATAAGAACATCGGTGTCCACCGGGGATCCAGATTCCTTGGCTACATACGCCATCTCAAGGATCTTAGTCAAAGGTCCTGAAAGATACAACAGTTTGTCTTGGCAATTACGGCAAGAGCGGTCCAAAGCTTTTTTGGGGTCCTTAGCAAATTTCCTCATAAAGATGACCATGGTGGGGTCTATTTCTCGGGTATCAGAAACCTTCCCATCCAGGCACTCTGGGGCACTCTGCTTTTAAGTGTGACCTGACTTCCTTATCGAAGCTTTTCCGCAAATTGGATTGAACATATTGAGCCACTTTGGGAGGGGGAACCCAATTGGAGGCCCTGGGGTGAATGATTTCTGTGGGATCGAAGTCTAGAACCTGCAAGGGAGGGGGCGCTTTCTTAGCTTTCTTGCTAGGCATAGGAATGTCGGAATCATCCGAATCGTCAGAGGAGGAATTTTTATCAGAGGAAGAGGTAGAAAGGGAAGTTTCCTTTTTTGAGCTGTAATTATGCTCGCCACTGCGTTTCTTACGCAGTTTTTCGAATGCGTCTGCGTGGACACCACTGACCTCTGCTCCATATTCCACATTTTTTGCTTTGTCTTTTACTTTTTTAGGTTTGTGTTGTGGTTGATTTCCCTGAGTCCAACCCTGTGACCGAACGAAGTCAAATAGTTGCCCTGAAAAGGGACCCAGAGCTCTCCCCAGGGCATCATTTACTGATTGTTGAACCCTGGTATTAAGGGCTTCCACCAGATCAACTTCAAGTTGATTGCCCAACTCTTCTGTTTAATACTCTGCTTCTTGGTCATCCTACTGAGCCATGACTAATGTATAAAGGTACAAAAGTTTTGAGGAGAAAAGTAAACAGGGATCAAACAGGGGGAGTGCAAAAACCCCAATTCAGGCAAGGAAAAAAGGAGCCCTTTATTTAAAGTGTGGAGGGAGCTGCCTAAAAGGCACTCTCGGCAACAGCCTAATTAATATTTTACAACCCAGTCAGTAAATCTGCTGGGCATCAGGGAGCAATTGAATTGGCTAAAGGGAACACAGACGAGCACGCAGCACACTCGAGCCGATCGTCTCCAAAATTGGAAGGAGATCAGCTTTATAAGGGACGCGCGTGCGCGCGCGTGCTAAAAATAAAAAGGGGACTGCCAGAGAGCAGCTCCGCTCCCACTCCACCATCAAAAACGGGCTCTGAAACTTGGCAAAAACTCCAAGAAATCGAAGCGCGAGGACGCTTAAACAAGTATAATAAAAGTGCGCTGAATCGCGACGCTTAAATCAGCAATTCTTATAACGATTAACATTAGAAATATCGCAATAATATGAGAGAGCATAAAAACGTGTACTTATCTGCTGCAAAGCAGCAAAGAAAGAGGAAGTGACATCATAGGTCAAAGGACTCATGACAGAGGACATGGATTGTGATTGGACCATGTGACAGGATGTTAGGCATCCTGGGATGTGTAGTTTTTTCTGTTACTTGTTTTTGATTGGCTGCTGTTTTAAGTCAGTAAAGAAAGATAAAGCATAATCGGAGCCTCCGGTCCTGACATAGAATTGCTGTATACCCGGTATAGAATGAAAACCCATTGCAAGGTGCAGCTCATTTATTGGCTCTGGGTACCTAGGGTTCTTGATGAACCTACAAGCCCTATATATCCCCACAACCAGAAGAGTCCAGCAGACATAACAGTGTATTGCTTTCAAAAATCTGAATTGCAGGAAAAAGTTACAGAGTAAAACGTAGATAATAATTGCTGTTTTCTTGCACCTCAATTTCATTTTTTTTTTTTATTTCAGTTGTTATTTTCTGTAGGAAACCCTTGTAGGATCTACACAAATTACCCATTGCTGAATTCAGAATTTTGTCTACTTTTCAGAAATGTTTAGGTTTCTGGGATCCAGGATTGGTTTCACACCCATTTCTGTCACTGACTGGAAGGAGGCTTAATGCACAAACAATCATACAAATGGGGTATGTCCCAGTAAAATGTCAAAATGGTGTTGAACAACTGGGTTTTCTGATTCAAGTCTGCGTGTTCCCGAAAGCTGAGAAGCTGGTGATTTTAGCACTGCACACCCTTTGTTGATGCCATTTTCAGGGAAAAAAACACAAGCCTTCTTCTGCAGCCCTTTTTTTCCCATTTTTTTTTTTTAACGAAATTTTCACTGTATTTTGGCTAATTTCTTGGTCTCCTTCAGGGGAACCCACAAAGTCTTGGTACCTCTAGAATCCCTAGGATGTTGGAAAAAAAGGCCGCAAATTTGGTGTGGGTAGCTTATATGGACAAAACGTTATGAGGTCCTAAGCGCGAACTGCCCCAAATAGCCAAAAAAAAGGCTTAGCACCTGAGGGGGAAAAGGCCTGGCAGCGAAGGGGTTAAAGCTCTAGTTTAAGCATGACTTCTCTCTGTAATCGGAACTTTGTGGGTCCTGAAAAAACGCTTTATTAGAGTTTCGCATTATAGTCAGAAATTTACTGCGAAGGTAGAAAAAGTAAGAGAACTAGCTCGCTAACTTTTTAGAAAACTTTCATGAATGGGCCCGCTAGTTATTATTTATTTGTACCATCTGCTCATGCCACATCAGTTGCATGCTCTCGTTATGGAGTAAAGTAAATCTGACGTGAAATCCAGTGTGCGCCTGGCTCGCAGCAGGAAAAACGATCTAGAGTTGTCAAAACTAAGCATCTAATTTTCCTTTCCCTTTCCTGTAAACTGACAGTGACACTCTGATTCCCACCGCAACGAGAGCTCTTACTAAAAGCTTTCTAATGTAGCCCTGTAACCTGAAGAAAGCCCCTTCCTCATGTGTCTCCTTCCGTGATTTATATCATCGTCTCAGCTTTAAAACAAAATTGACTCTGCTCACTGTCCGGGCAGCAGCTTTGTGATAAATAAAGGCTCTTGTCTTCTCTAAAGGTATTTCTGATTCAGTTCATTAAAAGCGACTATATGCTGTGCAAGTATAGAAAAACAAAAGCTCCTATGACTTTCTATTTAGTATTTTACCAAGGTATGAACCTAGTAATTGTAATGCTATGTTTAGAATAGAGTTAAGAGGAAACCCGTCTATACCATATATAGAAAATATACTTTCCCATAGTCACTCACGCAGTGTATACACACCAGCTGCCCTCTTTCTAGAGATTACACCGTGTATCAAGACACAAATGGTGAGTGCGGGCATGCACTTTTTCAGTGTGGAGCACACGCCTTGTGCGTGGAGAATTCATGGGTATACTCTGATTAATATTCGAATGTGAGGCAGGGGACTTTATATTTTGACTGATTATGCTTCAAAGCCTGAGAACTCAGGAGATGGAATGCAGGGTCTCTGTTTCACAAAATGTGTTGTATGAATTTTCTCCACATTCCCAGCTAGAGCAGCATTTAGGGCTTGCACACGTCTTTTAATAAGCTACAGGCACTAACCCTAGCACCAGCGCCTTTTGCTGAACTGTGGAATGTTGAAGAGCCACCTATCACTGCATGAAGACCTTTAACTTGGCGGTAGATAGATTAGACATGGTCCACGGATGTTTTCAAGGAGGGGGTGGGGAGTTGATAACCTGTGCCCTGTTCCAGAAGAAGCTTTCTCTGGGAGGTGTTGGCTGACAGTGAACTCCTTCAGAGGGAGAGTGGGGGAGTAGGAGAGAGAGTGAGTGAGAGAAAGAGAGAAGAGTGTGTGAGTGCGTGTGTGTGTTTTTGTGAGCGTGCTCTTGTGTGGGAATCGAGGAGAAGGTCATCAGGTAGTATTGCCATTGCGAGATAGATGTTTAATGATATTCCTTACTGCTCTTACAATATTGCAATACAGTGTTTCGGGTGTTCTGGTGGAACCTTAGCATAGCATGTGGGATAGGAAGCATATATTTGACACATCCTCATGTTTAGACCCTTATTCCTTGTTCTCAACTGCCCTCCCACTTACGTGCGGTGAAAACACAAACTAGGTAGCTACTCAAGGAGGATGTGGGAATATGATGTAATCAGGTTCCCAAGTTTCAAAGCAGTGTACAGTAGAAAGGTGTTACCTCCGTCCCTGCTCATGAAATTCATGAACCATAAAACTAAGCTGAGAATATTGGAGGGAAAAATATCTACTGGGCATAATTACATTAGGTACTGTGGAAGCTCCAAAAGAATGATTGTTATAACCTGGCATGCCAGTTGTTGTGTCTTGTGAGTTA
Source organism: Pleurodeles waltl (assembly GCF_031143425.1). Lineage (NCBI taxonomy): Eukaryota > Metazoa > Chordata > Amphibia > Caudata > Salamandridae > Pleurodeles > Pleurodeles waltl. Next base: position 685,442,232 of record NC_090446.1, read on the forward strand.
ACGATGACAAGAGCTTTTTAGTTCCTGATGGACTCAGTAGAACTGAGACATCTTTGGGTGTGGTGAAAAGAATTTATCTTAGAATGTTGTGTTACAGTTACATGCAGAGCAATATAGATGTGTAAGACCAAGGTCCATGTGTGGTGTAGTAACGGGCTGCACACAAAGTCAATTATGTTTAAAAAACACATGAAGTTTATTTGACTAAATAAACCTGATCCTCCTCCCGAGCCAGCTCACACCAACTGACTTGATCGGATGATCGCTAGCACTACATTCTACAGTTACCAACACAGCATAGAATATAACACATCCCCCTCCCTTCCAATTTTCTCCAAGACGCACAACACACACACAAAAAGAAATACTGACATGAAAACAAAACACAAGTATGCTATAACCTAAAAACAAAGGAGAATGAAAGTCATGTTAATAATTAGAAGGCTAAAGAGTTCCAAGATAGAATTCAAGCAAATTGTACATAGTCCCGCAAATAACATGGCGGTCTGCGAGTCCTTAGGCTGCGACCACCATCTGTAGTGCCATCATTTGAAACAGATTCTGCCCCCACTCGAACATGCTCCACTACCACTCATATCCGGACTATGCATCAATTGTTCAACTCTTCCAGAAGCATTCCCATCTGACTTGGCATTGAACTCTTCATCACTCATAAACATAAAACTGTTGTAACCCTTACTAAAGAGGGGGTTGTCCTTAACTTACACGTCACCTTCTTTCCTCCTTTGGTAGACCGCAACCTTTCTTTTATTCCATTTGTCACCATTCTCCAACTCCACATGATTAACACCCACCTTCTTGACTTTGAAAGGACCCCAGAACTTAGAAAGACCACCAATGACTCTACCATGTCTGATCTTTACTCAATCTCCTTCCACTACATCATTTCCTCTTGACTTTTTAATTGTGCACCCTGTATCACACACAGCACCATCAGACAACCACGCTGACAGTAGTTTCGAACCTGGCTTTCTTCCCCTCGTTCTTTCAAATGGACTAGCAACCATAGATTTATTTAATGTAATACTGTGGGCCCAAACCATCTCATTTCCAATTTCCTTTACATCTTTCCCACTCTGCACACCCATTAAAATTGTGCCTTTCACCAATCAGTTTATTCTCTCCACCATTCCATTGGCTTGAGGCTTATAAAGACCTGTACGCCTATGAAAAACCCACAGTTCTCTCAAAACTTCTTCATTTCATGAGATGTAAGTTGAGTGCCATTATCAGTTATCAAAACTCTAGGAAAATCTTCTTCCAGAAAAACTTTCCTCAACACTTCAATAGTACTCTTAGTAGTAATTTCCTGCACAAACTTCACAACCAACCATCTTGAGTACACATCAACCATGACCAGAGCATTTTTAATGCTTTCCCTACGCCTTGCATGAGAAAAATAAAATCGAAACACACATTCCAGTAGGCTAACCCACGATCTTGTATATGACCCTGAATTCCATGGTCACCAGTTTTCAACCTTTTTTCGCTCTCTTTACACGTTGTACAATCAGCAACCCACCTTGAGATCATATCATCCATGCCTGGCCACCAAAAGTATTCCCTTACTCTCTTCTTAGTCATGGTTTGACCCAAATGACCCTCATGTGCCAACACAAAAATCCTCTTTCTAAGATCTTCCGGTGGAATAAATTTGTCATTTCTCATAAGTAAGTTTGAATCTAGAACAGATAACTCATCCACCATTTTTAAATAAGGTCTCAAGGAAGGAACCACTGTGCTGTCCCTCCTTTTACCTTCCACAATCATACGTACAACACCTTTAAGTACTGAATCCTTCTCCATAAAAATCCTCCATTCCTCCACCGAAAAAGTGCCTTCACCCCAATCCTCAATATCACTCAACCAAGCTACTGCTCCTTCTTGTTCTTTGGGTAAGTCCTCTGCCTTGCCCACACCCACAGAGTCTAAAGGCAGTCTAGAGAGGCAATCTGCTCGGGCATTCTCCCAACCAGGAATATAACTCATACTGAAACAATATTTTTGGAGTCTGGCAGCTAACCTCGCTAGTCTAGCAGAACCTTTACCTGCACCGCCAGGACTCAACACTTTAAGTAACGGTTTGTGATCAGACCGTTAGGTGAAATCTATGCCCCAAAGGAAGGTCCTGAAGTACTCAACTGACCACACAGCAGCCAAAGCCTCGCGTTCTATAACAGAATAATTCTGTTCACACGCTGTCAAAGACCGCGATGCAAAAGCCACAGTAGTTTTTTTCCCTTTACATACCTGAGAAAGTACAGCTCCCAGGCCACACGCACTCGCACCCACAGTTATAATTGTCTTAAGGTGAGTATCAAAAGGAGACAAAATACTTGCTCCACAAATGTTTTTTTTTACTGTATCAAACGAAATCTGTTGTTCACTTCCCCACTTGAAATTGGACCCCTCCCTCCGCAACATTCTTAAACTTTCAGTTTTCCGAGCAAAATTTTCAACAAACGTGTTGTAACACTCTATCAACCCCATAAATGAACGCAACTGATCTTTGTTTCTCAAAATGGGTGCTGGATGAATAGCATATTAACAAGTCTTCCTTGGGTCTGTATCCTTCTCCAGATACTGTATGACCTAAGTAATCAATTTTTTCCACCAAAAATTTGCACTTGTATCTCCTCAAAGTCAAACCAGCTTTCTTCAATTTGTTTAGAACAGCTTTAAGAACAGAATTGTGTTCACTTACTGTATGACCAAAAATTAAAATGTCTTCTTGAAAATACATCACCTTATGCAATCCCAATGACAGACTCAACATAAGTCTCTGAAACACACTTGCTGCAGAGGACAGCCCAAACGGCATTCTGGTGAACTGAATGTACCCTCCATGGTCACGAAGGCAGTGAGTGCACGAGACTCATCATGTAATTTAATTTGATTGTACGCACTCCTCATATCCAATTTAGAAAAAAACTCCCCCCCTTTGAGAAGAGACAAGAGTTTATTTATGTTTGGAAGAGGAAAGGAGTCTGTGACCACAAATTAATTTAAACTACGTAAGTCCACACAGAAGCGAAGCTTGCCATCCCTTTTTTTTGTAAAGACTACTGGTGAAACCCAAGGTTTGGCCTCCACAGGTTCAATTATACCCTGATCCATCATGGTTTGTAACATTTTTTTCACTTCTTCTCTTGCCACCAACGGTACTCTCCCCACTTTGTGTTTCATCGCTATAGCACCCTCTTCCAGTACAATTTTGTGGATGTACCCTCTTAACTCCCCCAACTTTTCATAAAATACACCCTTGGCATCATCAAGAATTTTTTTCAAAGTTTCATCTTCCACTATCAAAACCTTATTGTCAGAATGGGGATCAAAGATGATATGGAAATCATACTGATGCTCCCATCCCAAAATCGGTGGTCCAGACTCTGCCACATAAACTTTCCCTTCCACACATCGATTGCCAAACTTAATACTAGAGGTACAATAACCTACAATATCGATCTCCACCCCTTGATACCCTCTAGGATTTATATCTTTAGGTAACAAAGAAATATCATGCCATAACTCAATCCTCAATGACTTTGGAATAATAGTATACAGTGAACCAGAGTCCACCCACCATTAGTTCCACCTCTTTGTCAGCTATGGTAAAGATTTCTTTTGGCCTGGTCATTCTCCCTATCCCTGTTCCAGAAGCTTGAAATAGTAAGATGCGGTCACTATCACAGCTTTCCTTCACAGGATCAGCTACGGCAACTCTTGATTTGAAACCGTCTTTGCACATCTGAGCAAAATGCCCCTTGCGACCACACTTCCTGCAGTCTTTATTAACAGCAAAACACCATTTAGCATCACTGGTATGAGCAGAGCTTCCACACCTTGCGCAGCATTTAGGTTTGGGCACAATTGAACCTTTAGTCCTGTGTTTACTGCTTGTAGCACCACCGTGCTTGGACAGATTATGTTTCTTGAATATTACTGCCACTTCCTCTCCATCTTCAGTACTTCCATTCCCTTTTTGTTAATTTCTCGCATGCAGATGTCTGATTCCTCTACAATTTTGCAATGGAAATTGTATCCTTCAGAGAAGGGTTCTTCGCTGCCCATAACCGTTCTTGCATTTTTTTACTCCTGCACTGTACAATAAGTTGATCTCGAATTAGCTCATCAGTCATAGGTCCAAATTTGCACTTCAGCGACAATTCACGTAAACTAGAAACTAAGGGGCATATTTATACTCCGTCTGCGCCGAATGTGCATCAAAAATTTTGATGCACATTCGGCGCAAAACTTGCCCCATATTTAAACTTTGGTGCCTGAGCCCACAGTCGTCAAAATCCTGCTGTGTGCGTCATTTTCTGGATGCGGGAAACCGCCTTGCGTTAATCATGTTCAAGGTAGATGTTCCCGTCCAAAAAATTACTTAAACGGCCGTGCGTCGTATTTATGCTTCTGGGTAAAAATGCCGCTCGGCCGGGAGGCGGAGGCGGAAAATGATGCACAGCCCGATTTGCATAAAAAATTAACGCCTGGGTCAGGGCAGGCGTTACAATGGGGCAAACACACCTGTATTTAATCAGAACACACAGAAGCAACAGCAGAGCAGCAAAAGGTAGACATGGAGGTGCTTCTCATCCATCGTGCACGCAGACGCAGAGCCCAGCAACAACAACAGCAGCTACCACAACACCAGCAGGGACCCCAAAGGCAGCGCAGAAGGCAGGAGAGGATATTCAACAACAGTACAACCCTTCATGGCCTCAGGGAACATGACATCATCCAGAGGTACGGGTTGAACTGGCAGGCCATTCAGCAGCTGCTGCGCAACATAGAGCCACAGTTGGCACCCACCTTGCTGACACCCCGCACCATCCCAACAGAATCCAAGCTGCTAGCTGTACTTCACATGTTGGCACGTGGCTCCTTTCAAAGCATTGGCACCCTGGTTGCCGGAATATCACAGCCATCACTCTCTGCCTTCTTGCCCAAAGTACTGGATGCCATCATTGGACTCACACCCCGCCACATCTGCTTCCCAAACACACTGCAGAAGCAGCAGGAGACAAAACAGGGGTTTTACCTCATTAATGGATTCCCACACGTCCTTGTTGCCATTGACTGCACACATGTACGCCTTGTGCCACCTGCTGCAACTGAACACCTCTACAGCAACAGAAAGCACACACACTCCATCAATGTGCAGGCCATTGTGGATCACCAAGGATTGTTCACCAACATCGTGGAAAAAGTATCCTGGGAGTGTCCATGACTCATTCATCTTCCGTCACTGTACCATCAATCAACACTTCCAGGATGGACGATATGGCAATGGACTTCTTGTTGTTAAGTAGAAAAATCTACTTATATACACACTGCACAGCAACCCTCTAGGACACACAACACATACACCATGACAGCAACATGTGGATAGGAACACACTGAGGTCGTGACATCGCTAGCCATGTTTGATAGGTCTGCAGTGAACCTGTCACACATCTGAAATTAGTGTACAGTCAAATGTTAAGATGCCAATGATCACAACGTATGGAGGGGTTTGGCTAATTTTCACCTTGCAAAATGTCAGCGTCTCACTGATGTTTAAATTAATCCATTGCATAAGTCTAAAGGTATGGGATGTCCAGGGTACATAGATGCTAACGTGTTACCATTACTGTCAATTTGAATCTGTGTATGGAACTACCATCTCACCCCCAGTGAAGACACAGGGACACCTGTATCACAAGTCACAATGCTAGGGAGTGCACACTGTACTGCAAATCCCAAAACATTCTGCTGACAACTGGTCAGCAGTCAAACACTCGTTCAGCCAAGGAAACAACACAATGTAGATGGTACATCCCAGAAACCTACGAAGCAACACAATAACACAAAAGAGTCACAGACAACACAAGACAACTACTTCCATGCAAGGTGATATCAATGGGGCAAGCTACATCAACATGATCCCATTCATTTTCTTTTTCAGCTGATCAGGGGTATGGGATCCAGCCATGGATTATGACACCATTTGGCAACCCAAGCACTGCAGCACTGGTGGCAGCCTCCTATATTCACCAGAAATGGTCTGTAAGATCATTTCAACATGTGCCATTCTGCACAACATTTGCATATGAAGGAACATTCCCCTATTAGAACCAGAGCCACAAATGCCTGAAGAGGAGGAAGAGGAGGATGCTGGCCTGCTGGCCTGCAACATGAGGTGGAACAACATAACACAGCTGCTGGATTGCATAGGCGCCAACATATTGTGAACAATTTATTTTAAAACAACTCACCACCACCACTGTATTAACTAATGTAAATAAACATTGATAATAATCACCATATCATGGTCTGGGTAATCATTTTTGCTCACCTTTATCTCTAACTATCAGAATAAGAGTGTAGCCTCACGGAGCATTACTGATATACCGATCAGGACACAGAAAATTCCAAAGCAATTGTGATGCGTATTATATAACAGTCACATACACACACACTGTAAATGACATATATCCTGTACATTTCACCTTTGAAGGGCAATAGCAGAGGACCACACCTATTTCACACATACATGTTGGCAACATGGTTCATCGCAGCATATGGCACACAACTAAGACACCATCAGTCTATAAGTGAAGAAAATGCCTCATACATGAGACAGTGGAAGTGGTATTGCATTGGTAACAGGAATGTATGTCCAGACCCTTGACAGCAGTAAGTTGTACAGCACCTATCTTAGCAAGGACTGTCTGTAACTAGAGTTCCATAGAAGCAGAACATAGACAGCACAAGTGCCACACCTATGACAAGCATTGTGCACATGACATTCCATGTACATGTCAGCCCATTTCCTAACTCCTGACACACCCATGCTCCTGGTCTCAACCCACCTGCCTGAAGAGGTCCCTGGAATGGTAATATGTGTACCCCGATATTCCTTCCTCTACACACACAGACTAACAATAGTAATCCAGTGTGGTACACCCTTTCCTCTGGTATGCCATAGTCTTAGTACATCTGCCTGCATGGACGTCAGGTCAATGAATACACTTACTTGTAGTTTCTAGGCCCTGTTATCACCTGTAGATTGCTTCCCGTGTGAAAGGTACTGTTGGCTATTTGAACTGGAATCTCACCTACAGGACTTGTGATAAACTGATGCAGCACACACCTGTGATCACCTCCATGCACACCACCCATTTGAACATGCACTGCCCCTGCAGATGCTTGGAACAGCATAGAAGTTGCCATTTTGTCAAATACACTGTTATGCATTGCTAGTAATTAAGCCATGTAACACAGCCCTTGGGTTTATGTGTCACCTTCCAAAACACAGGACAAACACAGTTTCCCATGTCAACTGTCTTGTTCTTCTTCCGACCAGTGTAAGTCAGACCACTGAGTCTGTACCTTGTGAAATTGCTGGATCCTGATTGACCCTGCATCCTGTCAGCCTGACTGGCACCTGTCTGTGCATTACCCTAAAGGTTCCATGTGGCTACATATGAACCACACTTGCTTTACCAAACCTCACATTCCTCAGGGGGTATTTTGTCAAGTGCTTCCTCAATGCATACCCAAATACATTGTATAGCATCATCTGCTTTTTAATTGTACCATAATTCTAAAATTGTCTTGGAATACCAAAATCATGGCCTATCCCTTGTCTGGGTCTCATGTATGCATGAACAACAAAGTGTGGCAGTGTACCATGGCCATATGCAGGGATTGGGTATGGTGCCTCCAGCAGAACCAGCTACCTCTGATAATGTGCATGAAAAGTCCACACATGTTAGGACCCTGACAGTTCACACACTGAATCACATTGCTCACAACATATTGATGGGCTGTGCATGCTGAATAGCTGCAAGATTAATCAACACAGAGGCTATGATGTTCCCAGATGCAGTGGGAACTTTACAGGCCAAACTGTGTACAAATGTTGTAATGACACCAGCCGGAACATGACTCCTGAGATATGATCTCACTCAGCACACCAAGGTTGCCCTGTTGACAGTCTCATAACACGTCTGCACTGACAGGGTGGGACCATCCCCATGTAGGCTCTCATGTCCTCATTGACTTTACTTCCATTGATCTCAGAAGGATACTCAGTAGATACAGGAATAGACGCCACTGACTCATGATGAGACCTGGACGTAACTGTGACAACATAGACCCCTAAAGATATACAGGATCAACATTGGACCACACACACAAACCAGACACCTCTGTGCAATTGATCACTGGAAATATGTGGCCACGTGCTGCCTCATCTGCTGGTCCACCACTGCCACAGGAGAGTTGTGGCTCAGTCATATGACCACAACTGTGGCATGATATTACTGTTGTGGGTCACCTTTGGATGTCTGTGCCAATAACATGGTACCCACTTAGTCTGTATATGTGCCTGACTCACGGTGGGTTCACCAACAAGTGCCTAGGAAGCAGTTACCAAATTTCCAGGACATGGGATGGGCAACTTTTGGACCATTGACATGAACAAGCGTCTGCCATCTATCCGGTGCATGCTTAGTCATTTGTGGTGTCTACGTCACCCCAAATCTTGGAAGTGCACACAACAGATGTTGCTACATGTATGACTAACACATGTCCTCTCTCATTTCCACACTGACTCGCATCTAAGGTTTGGACACATTGACTTCACATTCATACTAGCATATTTTCAATAATGTATCTTGTGATGCACACACACTGGGTCAACAACTACATTAGTAGCCAATGCACACACTTTGAGCCATAGGTATTGAGGTATTGAACTTATGTGCGTCACCTTGCTATCCTCTCCTGACGCCAAAAATGCCCAATTTGTGCAATACATATATGGAGGCCACACATATGGCCATCTAGTGCGTCAGCCAAGAGTGAAAATCGTGTGAAGGAAGTAGCGGATCATGGTCCGCAGCAGTATGATGTCTCACATGTGAACATACACCGTCAAGACCAAAGTGGGTGCAATCAGCCTATCTCAGTTGTGTCACAAATGTTACATAACATTAAAATGGCAAAATGAACCAAACCCAGTTAATGCCCTGAAATTTTGCCGCATTCAAAAAATGACACTTATGCCCGAAAAAAGGCGCATTATGCCCTGAAAATTGGTTAAGTGTTACACTATTTCCAAATATATAAATGCGGGCTAATTTTTACTCCTGTGCATCGAAAAAAATGACGTACATACTGTATGCGTCAAATGTTTTTGACGCAGAACGATAAAAACGGCGGCCATTTTATGAAGGAAGTGATTAATAGGATATCCTGTTTACAGATTATGTACAGTGGGTGTACTTTCACTTTCACTTTGCAGTCTGTGATTCTTCTAGACTGTGTGGCTGTGTTCTGAGTTTTGTCCAGTCAAATTGTGCTTTTGTCTCCTGTGTGGTCCATTACTTGTTAGTTTGTGAATTAAATATTGTTGTTGTATCCTGTCTGAGTGTTTATTGTGTACTATTGTCCAGTATTGTATTGTCTTTGTTGTTTGTGGGAGGCTGTTGTGGGTAGTGATAGTTTGGGGATAGATGGGCTCTTGTAGTTGTTTAGTTTACTTTTTACTTATTCTACTTTCCCCCTATTCTCCTTTGTTCTTCTTTATCCCCTATTCCCCTTTTTCTGTGCTAAGATGTTTTGTAGGCCACGTCTTGGCAAGATGGATGAGGAGGAGCTTGGGGGGTTCGTATGGCTGGTGTGCCATTTCCTCCCCCTTATGATTGAGGCTGGTGGGTGGGTGATGCAGGGGTATCACACCGAGGCACGGAGAATCCGGTGGGGAAAGGTTCTGCATCACTTACAACGTGTGTATCGGAGCCAGAGGAATGACCACAAGCTGAAGCACCGCTGGGCTGACCTCATCTCCAGGGAGCAAGATCTGCTGGACCACCTGGGAATTGTGATTGGTGGCCCTGTTGGTGAGTACAAATCATGTAAATGTGCACGATTAAAAGCTCTGTAGTGACATCAGATGATTAGTACAATATCTGCCGGCTATGTTGTTGAGTGTGTGGAATGCTTTGGAAACATACAGGGTCATTGATGGACTATATTAAGGACCACAATTGCTAGCTGTCAGGAAGCAAGTGCTCTGCAAGCTTACTGAATACTTTTGCTTAATGTAAGTTGGTGCCGCCGTTGTGTCAGACAGCAACACAAATCAGGAGCCAATTATGTATATATAGCTCACATTTGCCAGTGAGGTATAGATTTTCCAAAATATTACCGACCTTTGTTGATGCAACAGATAGACTGACTTTCTAAATACTACATGATGCAGAAAATGAGTGCAGGCTTCACGCCAATTGTTGATAGCAATTTGGCCCAGACATATGTCTCATGTGTGTCTGGTGAGTGTGTAAGGAAAGCGATCACGGAAGTTCTATTAATGTTAGGGATTATGGTGGTCCTTCATCATTTCGAATACATGTCAGATCTGGATTTGGAGACATAGGGAAAAAGTGCAAGGTGCCCTCAGCTAACATCTTGCACTGGTATTTGGTGTTTGTTGTTCCACCTTTCGTTTAGGGATGGCAGGCCAAAGGTATGCATATGGGTTCATATGTCTATGGTTGGTGCAACTCATCTTAGCTGGGCCACATCAAATGAAGAAACTGTAACAACATGAGGGTTTACAAATGTCCCTGCCCCTCTGTACATTGTACCTATGTGTCATACATTTGTCATGGCCACAATGGCTGTTTGACTGGTAATGCAGTCCTCAAGGAAACTGGCTTTGGATGTCTCTCTTGGATACACAGGATGAGATGAATACACTCCATTATTATGTCTACTCACTAATGAAGGAGCATGTTTGCCACCACATGATAGTTAGGGCCACTGCATGTGTGCAGATATGTGTGTAAATTTCACCGGAGACCCATGGTATGTGAAAGTTAGCCATGCTATATCGGATGCAGTATCATCATGTCTGAGTGGATTTACTTACTTATGTAATCTTACACACAGTATTTGTCTTTGGAGTTGTTTGTCAGTGCACAGAACTTGAGCACATTTCTCCCTTCCATGCCTTACGGGTGGACCCGCACCCTACACTGTGGGCGAGGTCGCTTCATTCGAGGACCCCGAGAACTCCAGTAAGTGTTGATATGTCTGTTATGTGTTGTGTTTGCTGGTGATGTGTGATGGACTCCTGTGTGTTGAACAAATAGCAAGTTGTGATGCGCTGGCCCATCATTTGTCTTGTTCCATGAGTGGGATTTCATTTTCTCAGCATTTTAGAGTTGGCCAATCCTTATCCTATTGTCTTATTTAGGGATTCTAGGTCAGTCCTGTGGGCCCTGCAATGTGAATGGGGATGAGTCATGTGCAGAACACTTGTATCAGCAAGAGTCGCACTGGACCTAATCTGTGATTTAGTCAGCCTCTCAGACCCACATTCTCCCAGACGGGGGCTGCAAAATGCTTACCCACAGACTTCTGCTTCCCTATTCACTAATGTACCAATTAAACTGTTGGTTGAACTTCCTAGCAGCATGTAGCTGCACATGTAGTGCTACGAGTTGTGGCACTTGAGTGCAATGGCCTAGGTGTGCATGCAAATCATGGCCAGGGGTGTTCTTGCATCTCTGTGTTAGTTGTAAGTCATGGCTTACTGGAAGTATATGATGTGGACAAAGGTCTGCATTGCCAGACATGTGTGGCGCTGGGATTGGTCAAGGGTTTGCTGTCTCCTATTTGTAGATACACCTTACCTGTGGTGTGTGTGTAGAGACAAACACATGTCCAGCTTTCATAAGCTTCCTGGTTGTCCATGTTGTTTGCAATTGTTAGTTGTTACTCCACCCCCCACCCTCAAACACAGGCATGGGTTTGTGAATAGTGTACCTAGGACTGATGATACAAGTTTGTTACACAGACATGTAAATCAGTGAATCTTTGGTCTGAACCTAGTATACACACTCAGGTTTAGCAGATGAGTACTATACTAGCAAGTCCATTTACAACTTGCAGATCATGTGGCCCTAGATTTCCATCCCGTACACTGACATTTGTAGCCCTGGCATTGGCGGAGGATGTGCAACATGATTGTTAGCTGACAACTGGCAGAAATCTGATGCCAAAATCATGCCAGTTGTCACCCATCTTGTAGGGTTTGGATGTGCTATGTGTGATACAACCTTTGTAGGCTGGCCTGCCATGTACTTCCTCAGGGACATTCAATGATCTGTATGGTGATATGAGCTGTTACAATTACAGTAGATTTACTGTCTGATTTACTAATTGTGCCATTACACAATGCAGTTCCTAATGTAATTTTTTTCATTTGTCTTCACAGCTGCTAATATGACACCTATCCAGGTGCGTGAATTCCAGAGGCGGGCAATGCGCTACCAGCATATACTACAGGTAGAGTCAGGGTACAGAAGGATGGCCCGAAGATACAGGACCGAACGGGCCTCCGGAGCCTGGAGGGCATTCCCACAAGGTGGCCCTTCTCTGCCCACCACAGCCACCACCACCACTACCACCCAGGTGGCACAACCAACAGCTGGGACCGTTGTGCCAACAACATCAGGCAGTGCTCCAGGCCCTAGCACTGGACCACCTTCAGGGCAGCCCACAGACATTGACCATACACAGCCCCACACTTCCTCAACTGGCACATAGACCACCCCAGCTGCAACAATTGACCCTGCTGCTTTTGTGGACATGCAGCGCAAAATGGACCGTGTCCTCAGGAAACTGAGTCCCTGCGGCAGGATGTTCGTAATATCAACCGGCGGGTGTGGTCCATTAAGCGGACCCTCCGGAGGGCCAACCTCTAGACATTTTTGATGGACATGATTCCCTCCCCCCCTCCTCTTTCCTTATTCTTATACTTTGTGGGTTTAGGGGGCTTAGTGTTAGGTTAGTGTAGGCTGTTAGTTTAGTTAGTGAAAGTGGGTGGGGGGTCCTGATTATTTCAATTTTTTCTTTTTGAGTGTGTGGGTGGGTGGTTGGGGGGGCTATGTTGGGGTTCTTGTGTGTTTTGAAAAAAAACAAATATAAAAAAAATATTTTTAAAAAATTACAAAAAAATATATATTTGTTTAGTATAGGATAGTATGTGTTTAGGTTAGTATCTGTTGTCCTCCATGTGTCCTGTCTCATAAGGGGGGTGGGGGGTTGATGTTTAGAACATTTCGTTACATGTGATAAGTAAGTTTAGCTTAGGTTAGTTAGGGACAGTTGTGGGTAATGAGTAGTTAGGGTAGATTAAGGTAGGTAAGGCTTTTCCCCGAGTTTTCTCTTCTGTTATTTCCGTTTAATAAATATGTAGTGAACCCGTTACAGTATGTGTGAAATGCTTGTAGATCAGGGCCTTTGCATAAGTGTACATGAATTCTGTTGTATTACATTTGTGTCCTATGCTATGAACAAATCCCAACTGAGCTGTAATATTGGCAGCTACCCCAGAGCTACCTTGCAAAGATTTGACCATTCGTTGCAATCACCAATCACAGTTACTATGGATCCCTACGTGTTTTTTTCATTAAGTATGTTTTCAATGTCACATACAGTGCTTCCAGATTTATGATTGGGGACACTGTGTTATGTCTGACTGCAGTGTGATGTTCAAGGAAACCCTTATTAGCTGAGTGGCAGTATGCACTCTTGTAGTATCGTGTTCATGACTCACATAGATCATTTGTGACACTGTTCAGCATGATTACTTATTTGGATGTAAACTCAGACACCTTCATTCATGCAGTTTGTTGACTGTTTGCTTAGATTTGTGGGCAATGTTATATGTGTTAGTGTTGCATGGTGGCAACATTTTGCTGCCACTATTTAATGGCTTAGATATCCCTTGAGGAAGCATTATTCTGTCCAACACAGCATTATGGTGTATAGTTTCTCTTTTCATCAGATATTACCCTCAGGAGGGGCAAAGTATGGTGCAATCCAGGCCACTGTGCATAGTTAGCAGTCTACATTATTTCAGGACAGTTCTATTGACAAGCTATGTAATTTGACAGGAGGCAAATTTCAGTGATCTATTGCACGGTTGATGTGTCACATTACACAGAGATAAAGTGGTTGTGGAAGTGCTATTTATTGAAAAGTGCTGTAGTGCTTTATGTACATTGTCCATGATTGTGAGTCCATTATAGTGACATCTTACATTATGATCCTACACCAGAGCTAAAGGAAAATACATTTGACATGCTGGGGTGATGTGTCAGACAGTGCAGAGGGACAGGATTTGCTAATGAGTAAGTGAGAGACAAGCACTGGTCAGGCTGACAATATATACAGTGGTTTGCAGAACAGTCACTGAGTACAGTTGTTGCAAGACTGGCACGTTACAAAGCGCTGGACCTTGGTAATAAATGGCCATGTGGCAGGGACTAGTGCTTCTGGGTACTTTTACGTGTGAAAGTGATCTGTTCCATGTCTTCTTCTTCTGATGTGTGTGTTGCCTCCTCTGTCCTTGGTGGTGATGGTTGTGAAGGGGCAACACACACCTCAGTGTTAGAAGACGTGGAGTCAGACATCCCGGTCGCTGCTACCTGTGAAGGTCTTAAGGGCAGTACTGCTGCAAGGAGGATCTGCTGGTTCTTGAGAATAACAGCCAGATCACGATGGTAGGCAGCCAGGTCGGCCCTGGGGGGTTCAATGTTGCTTTCATGCACGCGTTGACAGGATTGCTGTTGTAAGTGTTGGGTCAACTGTATTACAGCTGTGCTGATTTCCTTTAGCCTTTTTTCAAGTTCCTGCAAGATAGTTGTTCGCCCTTGCATAGCTGCTGCCTGTTCATCTGTTGACATCATGCACGAGCACGAACGCACCCCCTCTAGGCTGGCTGCCATAGTTTGCATCCCCACCCGCACCTCCTTGGCCAGCTCCCGCTGTACTCCGACTGCAGCTCTCTCAAAGCAGGTGCCTGTGTCATCTGAGTCCTCAGCTGTATTGGAGCTGGCAGGTCTTACAATTGGGGTTGTGGGTGGGTCCTCTGTGATGGCTGCTTGTTCTGTGCTCCTCCTTGTGACAGAAAGTGGGGTCTGGAGGGTTCCAAGGACATCTTGGAGGGTATGGTGGCTGATGTTTGTCAGCTCGTCATCCATGTCATCAGGGTAGTCATACAGGCATATCCACAGGAGAGCCATCGTCCTCTGCAGTGAAATAGGGTACAATTAGTGTATCTGTGTTGTGGCATTGGTGATGTGACATGCCTGCCTTGTGATGATTTCACATTGTGATCTTGTTTCCTGTTCATTGCTCCAGTTTTTCAGATGGGCATTCTCCCCGGACTATGCCCCACCTGCATGTCACATGTATTGTGGTAAGTTATTAGACTTGTCGGCATCATCTCCTCTAGTGTTGTTTTAGGCCAAATAGTGATTTGCCACCTTCTTATCCTACTCAACCCTCCGTCTACATCCATTCTCATAGTGAGACCTTTCACTGGCTGTGGGTGCTCTGATGGCACTAGCAGCACACTTAACAATCTGGACCTGTCCCAGTCTCTGATCTTAAACATCCACTTATATGTAGTTGAAATGTAGCGTATCCTATGCATTGCATTGTTATGGCACAATATGGATGTTAGCATTGGTAATGTGTACAGCTGATGTTGGGGAATGTGTGGAGATTGGATTGTCCTGATAGTCGTAGCAGTGTCCTATTTCCTCCTCTGACTGTGCAGGGGTATTTCAGTGACCAGTTACATGTGTCCTCCCCCTCAATGCTGTTGCCTGAGCAGTATGACATTTGGGATGTTGCATTGTGACCCAGGCACAGGGTGGACCCTGACATATGCAGCATGGGTATGACATTAGTGCTGTGTAGCTCCTAATGTTGATGACATTGGCTGATGTTTGCGGCAACTATGGGCATTCACAATTGACAGGACTTGAACATTTGTCTTGTTTCAGGGGATTGTTAAAGTTGTCATCCTCAACCCACTAGTTAAGGTGTGTATGATCCATGGGGACGTTACTGCCATTGGCTACTTGAGCTGTCACTGTTATATTCCAGTTGTCGGTATGGCTAGAGGTTGTTAATTGGGCCCTAGTTAATGTAGGGGGTATAGTGGCTGACGTGTGATGGGATGTCAGTTTGACATTGTGCCCTTCCCTCCTGGCGTGGCTTTACCTTTGCTACATCGTTGGCATGGCAGCACACCCCCATGGAACTGTTGTTGGTGTTGTGTTATGGTGTGCCCCAGCTTTTCTCTGTACAGGCCATGCCCCCATGCCATACCCCTTTGTCCATGCCACTCCATGTATATCATGACTTCCATGCATTTTGTGGTCAGTATCCCCCCCCACCGGTTGTAGTTGACATTAGTGCATTTTAATTCCCCATGCGACTTACCCTGCATATGTGTTGTCTCCTGGTAGTCTGCGCTGTCCTGTCCTTGAATCCCTGTGACGATCTCCTCAGGGATGACGGCTGCGACCATCTCCTCCATGTGGTCCAGGGCCTCCTGGTGTGCTGGACTCCCACCTCCAGTCTGCAGTGCTGCCTTCCTGTTCCTGTCCATCTTTTCCTTGGTCCTGCGCTTGCATTCATGCCAGCGTTTCTTGCACTCAATGACTGTTCTGCGTACTTCTGCAACACTGTTAATCTTGTCAACAATTTGTTGCCATATTTCCTCTCTCCTACTGATTGGCAACTTTGAGGTGACAAACAGTTGGTGCTGGTGTTCCGTCACCTGTTTCACCAGAATTTCCTGTTCCTCTGCACTGAAGCAACACTTTCTTTTCTTCTTCAAACTGTCCTGGTTCTTATGTGGGTCCTCCTGGCTGGTTCCTGGTCGATTGTCATCTTCCTGGGGTCTGTACAGGCATCTGGGATCCATTTTGGCTCTCCTTTGCTGAAATGGCTGTGTTTGCGGGGAATTGTGACTCTATTGCATAAAAAAACGACGCATATCCGGTTTGCGGTGTCATAAATCGACCCAACGTCACAACAAGGACGCAGAGAACGGGATCGCTACAGTGCTTTTCGAGGCAGTCAAACAGTAAGCACATATTTACTAATTTTTGAGGAAAGTGTAAAAGAATGCACGTTGCTTCGTCATGGCGTTTCGTCTAAGATCCTCTTCTGCCCCGAAATTGACACCTCGACCACGGTCCTCACGAGGTACACAGCTTGCCGTTGGCTACCATCTGCTTACACACATGGATCCAATTGGATCGCGTTTTACTTCAGTGTAGCTGGCATTCGTCGTCCAAAATGTAGTAACGGGCAGCACACGAAGACAATTATGTTTAAAAAACACATGAAGTTTATTCGACAAAATAAATGCGATCCTCCTCCCAAGTCAGCTCACACCAACTGACTTGATCGGAACGATCGCTAACACCACATTCTACAGTTACCAACAGCACAGAATATAACGTGGCGTAGTCACTTACAAGTGCCCAGGCTGGGGAAGACGGTGCAACAGGTGATGAGATGGGGGATACATAACCCGAAGATCAACAGTTCTCTCCCAGAGAGTTTGCCGTGATCCAGCAAACTGCTTGTGCATGCCACATGTGCCTCAGTCAAATTGAAGATCGATCTTTGGCATATGTGGAGTCAAAGTGCCACTCCAGCCAGCGTGAAGCTGTTGAAGATAACAAAAGCCTCATTGAGAATTTTAAGCATCGTTCGCCAGAAACGTGCTAGTAAGGCCATGAAAGAGGGACTTTGACATTATGCAACACTGACCTACAAAATTATACAGTACAGCAATGCTAAAGGCAGTGACAACCAGGTAAAGAGAAATGCTAATGGAAGTAACAACCAGGTATGGAAAATACAATGAGCAGCGACAGCCAGGTGCAAGAGAATGTTGTGAGTAGAAACAAATACAATGCAGAAGGGAGAAAAACCTGTGCAAGAAACAAAGGCGCTACTCACCACTAAAAAAGAAGACAATGCCTCACTGACAGAGAGTGGGAACAGCGGCTAGTGCGTGACAAAGGTGCCAGCACAAGCGGGCAGCAGGTGCTGCTGGAGCAAGCTCCACTCTCAAACAGAAAGTTCCACAGGTTATGATGCTCCCACATTTCTAAAACCACGCCTCTCTTTGATATGGCCAAAAAGACAAATATAGGTGACCCATAGACTGCCTTGATAGAAATGTTTGATGATTTCCTATATGCACTGGAAGAAACAGACAATAGAAAGATTGTCAACTACCACAACAATCTTTCTGGTGAAGGAGTAGAAAGGATAACAAAGAAATTGCTGCGAACTAAAGAGATTGTATACCATCAAATCCAAGAAGCATTACATTTAAAGTGAAATTTAATTCCAAATGTCTATTAAAAAAATACATTTTCTGTCAGGAATGACAGAACGTTGGTGAAACAATCAACAAAATTGTGGAGAGACTTGATATGTGCATCAAACACTGTAAGTTCAATTAATTCAATGAGAAGAAGCCATACGTCTACAAATTATTGCCAGAGCTGAAGAATGTGCTGATCAACAAGCTGCTGACATGGAGGCCAGAGGTTTCCAGAGTGAGTCGGACATGAACATGAAAAGTAAGCAGAAACACAAAGCTGAAGGACACAAGGGGTCTGATTTAGGTTTCAGCGGAGGCGTTACTGGGTCACAACAGTGACGAATATCTCATCTGCCGAAATCTAAATCTCATTGTTTCCTGTGGGATTTAGGTTTTGGCAGATGGGACATCAGTCACTGTTGCGACAGAGTAACCCCTCCGCCGAAATCTAAATCAGGCCCAGTGATGTCTTCAAAGAAAAAACAAACTGTACCTTTGATGTGAATCAAAGATAAATGTCCCACATCTGGACAAGTATGCAAAGGCTGTGGGAGGTAGAACCAATTGTAATTGCAAGGTGAAGGAAAAGTTAAGTGTGTCACAACAAGAAAACAAAATGCACACCAGAAAGTTCCAGTAGCAATGTTCTACGCATGCCCACAAGGTCAAGCGGCAAATACAGCTGAGGCGAATTAACACCAAATAAAGTCGCTCATCATCAAAATCTTCTTCCAAGAGTTCTTCGTCTTCGTTGTCAAGCAACAATGAGGAAGACAGATGTGCCCTGGTGATATTTCCAACAGAAAAACATGCACAACAAAGAAGAATTAGAGCGAAAGAAAAATCAATGAGTAAAATTACAATAGTCAGTCAAATATTTTCTGAAGATTACACTAAAAGTAAACTGTTGCTCCATACCTTTTATTATTGACAGTGGTGCGTCAATAAACAACATGCCTGGGAAAAAATACAATGAATTATCTCCCTTCTTACACTGTTGATAACAAAAGTATATACATTGGCTGCATGGACACCATTAAAAAGTCAACTCAATTGAAACTAAAATGAACTCCATGAACCCAGGATGGATATCATTACCCGCAATCTGGAGAAATATGATGGTTAGCTCTGTGAGGCTGAGCAGTGCATCTCAATAGTTGAGGACATAGTGACACCCTGCTTAACATGGAGAATGTCCTCAAGGTAAATGCAGCCAAGAACGATGATCTGATGATGCGTTTATGCCACAATAATTTTTTCATGTTAGAAGTACCTGAATCTAGCACCACAGTCAAGTTAGAGGACTATGTTGTGAAAATGTTAGCAACCCTCTTTGGAGCAGATTTCTTCTCTCCCCTCCGCATTGTGGAGCATGTACGTCGCACACTGGCTGCTTATCCTCTACTGGGTGCCCCAGCACACCCAATTGTTGCCTGCCTCCTAAATTTCTGTGATCCTGATGTTGCTTTGCAAATGGATCAGGAGAAACAGACCTCGAAATTCATTGACAACATCTCACTAATCCCAGACGTTACAGTGTCAGTCCAAGAGGTGTGTGTTAGACCTGGGCGTTTTACAGGGTCATCCCCAAACTTTTTGACTCCTTCCTCTTATTTTTCTGACCTGTTGTTGTTGGCTTTTGAACTCTGGGCACTTTACGACTGCTAACCAGTGCTAAAGTGCATATGCTCTCTGTGTAAATTGTACTGTTGATTGGTTTATCCATGATTGGCTATTTGATTTACTTATAAGACCCTAGTAGAGTACACTATGGTGGTCATTCTGACCTCGGCGGTAAAAGGCGCTTACCGCCGGTCAGAAATCCTCCATAATTCCGCCGCGGTCGCGGTAATCCGCCACGGTCATTCTGACCCGCAGCAGCCAAACCGCCGAAAATCCGACAGCCACAACAGACCGCCAGACCAGCGGTCGGCGGAAAAGTGGAGGTGACCAAACCTCCACCGTCACGCCAACAGAAATACACCCATGCCATTCTGACCCACGAATCCACGCGGCGGTCTTTCAAACGCGGTTTTCCATTGGCGGTACACACCGCCGCGGTCAGAATACACACAAACGAACAAAACTCAGCAACATTGGACGATTTGAATTCCACACACCTGATACACATACACACACCACTCCCACACACACAATGCAATATAAAACACAAACCCACATCACCCACAAACCCCTTCGACCAAAATCCAAAAAGAAGCACTGAGAGACACAGCAGCGATCATAGAACACCATCACACAGAGGCACACTACACCATCACCCACACAATATCCACACACAAAACAACACACACCACCACACTCAACACACTTAACTACACATACTCCACCCCACACATCATACACACCACTCCATGGCACCCCAAAGACA
Source organism: Pleurodeles waltl (assembly GCF_031143425.1). Taxonomy (NCBI): domain Eukaryota; kingdom Metazoa; phylum Chordata; class Amphibia; order Caudata; family Salamandridae; genus Pleurodeles; species Pleurodeles waltl. The sequence goes on from NC_090446.1 coordinate 685,462,850, forward strand.
CCCCCGCTTCTCAGACGAAGAACTCAGGGTCATGGTGGAGGAAATCGTTCGGGTAGAGCCCCAGCTCTTCGGCACACAGGTCCAATACACCAGCATTGCCAGGAGGACGGAGCTATGGCAGAGGATTGTCGACAGGGTCAACGCTGTGGGACAGCACCCCAGAAATCGGGAAGACATCAGGAAGCGATGGAACGACCTACGGGGGAAGGTGCGTTCCATGGTATCCAGGCACAACATCGCCGTGCAGAAGACTGGCGGAGGACCCCCACCTCAACCCCCACAATTTACAACATGGGAGGAGGAAGTCTTGAACATCCTGCATCCTGACGGCCTCGCAGGAGTCGGCGGAGGAATGGATTCTGGTAAGTTGAAGCTTCAATACTGCTTCCCCCCCACCTGCATGCCAAATCATACCCCAACCCTCAACCCCATCCTCGAACCCCACCCTCACCCCCACCCCCATCCTCACCCCCACCCTCACCCCCACCACCATCCTCACCCCCACCCCCAGCACACCTATTCCCTGCCAATGTCTCACCATCACAACCCACACATCCCAAAACCTAGGCCTGCATGCGTCCACTAAGCATGGACACCCATCACCAAAGCATGCCCAATGCATATACACATCCCCCCCACAAGCCACCCTCACCAAAGCCCCCACACACGAATGCCAGCACTTGGGGACACGGGAACCCACAGATACACCCATATGGCACACATTGAAACTATAACCATACCTCTATACCCCTGCAGGACCCGACCGCCAACACCCCGCCACGGAGGGCCCAGAATTCTCCACACCCCCCACCCAAGAGGCCGTCAGCGATGACAGCAGCTCTGTCGACCTGGACACTGATGACCAGCCCGGACCATCGGGGACCTCTGGACAGTCGGTTCCCCTCAGACAGCCACAGGCCACTACAGACCCAAACCCCTCTGGGAACACCAGCACAGCTCCCACCCAGCGGGCCCATGCCTCTGTCTCCAGGGCGCGTCAATCAGCGGTGTGTCTACCACTACAGGGCACCCAGGATAACCCACCACCCCAACAACAACAGGGACCTGGGGGTAGTGGTAGTGGGCACACCGGCCAGGGGGCAGAGGCCCAGGGAAACAGGGGAACTGGGAGGGCAGCTGTGTGACAGGGGGGGGACGGGCCCAGGGAACCCACTCTCCACGAGGCCCTCACCACCATCATGGGAGCATACAACCGCTCCCAGGAGACGATGGCGACGGTACTGGCCAGGTTCCAGGAGATCCAGGTACTGCAGGAGGAACACTATCGGGGGTACAGGGAGGACATCAGAGCCCTCACCTCCACCCTGGTTACCATGGTAGGGCTGCTGCAGGAACTCATCAACACCAGGACGGACACTCAACAACAACAAAGGGCCCCTGCCACTAGCCTGGACCAAGAACAGCCAACCACCTCCGCCGGCGCTAGTGGACAGGAGGCCCCCACACAACAGCAGCCCACCAGACCCCCACCTCCTGCAGGAGAAGAACCACCCCGCAAGAGGGCCCTGAGATCTCGCAAGAAGACAGAGTAGGATGTCAAGACCCCCGCCAGCAAAGGATACCACCTGATGTCATCCCACTGTCCCACATTGTCACCCTGTCCATCCTTGAACTGCCCATGCTCCATCTCTCCACAGGCCTATGGACAATGCACCTGTGTGACTGTTACTCTGGACTCTGCCATGGACATTCCTTCACCATAGCCCCCACCCACTTGAAACCACCCATCCCATTTTGAGCACTGAAATAAACACCTATTTTGCACAAAACTATCTGGAGTCTGGCTGTGATTTCAAAATATTGTAATTGACATGACAGTGCAAATATGTCCTTGTACATAGTGAAGTCAACAAACCGCTGCCACAAAGCTGTAGTCCATGGGGAAACGAAGCACAGGACTCTTAGTGGGGACCCCAGATCTGAAATAGGGAGGGAAAAGCCACAACTCAGTCATCATACACTGGGGCAAATAGACAGGCAGCAGAGAGGCAGGAGAGTAGTTTACATTTACTAAATTATGTTTGAATTGTTACCTGTGTCCTATTGGAAGTACTGTGCAATGATTCTGTCCCTGTTGTCTGTTTCAGCCCCGTCGTCTTCCTCCTCGTCACTCTCCACAGGTTCAACAGCTGCCACAACACCACCGTTTCGATCATCCTCCTGCAGGAAAGGCACCTGGCGGCGCAAAGCCAGGTTGTGAAGCATGCAGCAGGCCACGATGATGTGACACACCTTCTTAGGTGAGTACATTAGGGATCCACCTGTCATATGCAGGCACCGAAACCTGGCCTTTAGGAGGCCGAAGGTGCGTTCGATCACCCTCCTAGTACGCCCATGGGCCTCATTGTACCGTTCCTCTGCCCTGGTCCGGGGATTCCTTACTGGGGTCAGTAGCCACGACAGGTTGGGGTACCCAGAGTCCCCCAATAGCCATACACGGTGTCTCTCTAGCTGTTCCATCACGTAAGGGATGCTGCTATTCCTTAGGATGTAGGCGTCATGCACTGACCCAGGGAATTTGGCATTGACATGGGAGATGTACTGGTCAGCCAAACACACCACCTGGATGTTCATAGAATGGTAACTTTTCCTGTTCCTGTACACCTGCTCACTTTCTTGGGGGGGAACCAAAGCCACATGGGTCCCATCAATGGCACCAATGACGTTGGGAATATGTCCAAGGGCATAGAAATCACCCTTCACTGTAGCCAATTCGCCCACCTCAGGGAAAAGGATGTAGCTCCTCATGTATTTCATCAGGGCAGACAACACTCTGGATAACACCTTCGAAAACATGGGCTGAGACATCCCAGAAGCAATTCCCACTGTTGTCTGAAATGACCCATTTGCCAAGAAATGGAGTACTGACAGGACCTGCACCAGAGGGGGAATCCCTGTGGGTTGGCGGATGGGGGACATCAGGTCGGGCTCCAGCTGGGCACACAGTTCATGTATAGTGGCACGGTCAAGCCGGTAGGTCAGGATAATGTGGCGTGCTTCCATTGTCGACAGGTCCACCAGCGGTCTGTACACGGGAGGATTCCTCCTTCTCCTCGCCAAACCCAGCGGACGGTGCCTAGGAAGGACAACATGGAGCACACAGTCAAGCAACCCACAGGTACGTACTCACAGCTTGCACAGTAAACAATTCTCTATGCAGTGAATGGCGTGTATGAGTGGCTATGCAAGGCCTAGGCCTGTGTGACGCAGTTGAAATTGAGCCATGTGGACCCTCGAAAGGGCGGCTGCCTGACCTGTGAAGTGTGACAATGGGATGTGAGGTCAATGCGCTGGCGTGGCACACCGTGGCGGTAGGCGGTCGAAGACCGCGGCGCGAAGCCGCATTGGATAACATTGAAGCCTATGGGTATCAGGAGCCAATGGCGAAGTGCGCCGGCGGTGGCGGTACGCCCCGCCGCGGTACGCACCGCCGCGGGCGTGACCGCCATTTTCTATCTACTTATTCACTCGCGACTTGAACTTTCACAGGAGAGGACCTATACTGCAAGTGTTGCTGTGACCTCGGTCTGGAAGGGACAATGGCTGCTGCGACTGGGGAAAGGGCCCCTGCCTTCACTGGAGAAGAGTTGGAAAAACTTGTGGATGGGGTCCTCCCCCAGTATGCGCTACTCTACGGTCCTCCAGACCAACAAGTGAGTTTAATTCAATATGGATTTGGGGCAACTGGCTGGCTTGGGGGCCTGGCGGGGGGCATGTTGGGCCTGGCGGGGGGCCTGGAGGGGATGGGGGGCATGTTGGGCCTGGCGGGGGGCCTGGCGGGGGGCCTGACGGGGATGGGGGGCATGTTGGGCCTGGCGGGGGGCCTGGTGGGGATGGGGGGCATGTTGGGCCTGGCGGGGGGCCTGGCGGGGGGCCTTGCGGGGATGGGGGCATGTTGGGCCTGGCGGGGGGCCTGGCGGGGGGCATGGCGGGGATGGGGGGCATGTTGGGCCTGGCGGGGGGCCTGGCGGGGGGCCTGGCGGGGATTGGGGGCATGTTGGGCCTGGCGGGGGGCATGGCGGGGATGGGGGGCATGTTGGGCCTGGCGGGGGGGCATGGCGGGGGGCCTGGCGGGGATGGGGGGCATGTTGGGCCTGGCGGGGGGCATGGCGGGGATGGGGGGCATGTTGGGCCTGGCGGGGGGGCATGGCGGGGGGCCTGGCGGGGATGGGGGGCATGTTGGGCCTGGCGGTGGGCCTGGCGGAGATGGGGGGCATGTTGGGCCTGGCGGGGGGCCTGGCGGGGAGGGGGGGCATGTTGGGCCTGGCGGGGGGCATGGCGGGGATGGGGGGCATGTTGGGCCTGGCGGGGGGCATGGCGGGGGGCCTGGCGGGGATGGGGGGCATGTTGGGCCTGGCGGGGGGCCTGGCGGGTATGGGGGGCATGTTGGGCCTGGCGGGGGGCCTGGCGGGGGGCATGGCGGGGATGGGGGGCATGTTGGGCCTGGCGGGGGGCCTGGCGGGGGGCCTGGCGGGGATGGGGGGCATGTTGGGCCTGGCGGGGGGCATGGCGGGGATGGGGGGCATGTTGGGCCTGGCGGGGGGGCATGGCGGGGGGCCTGGCGGGGATGGGGGGCGTTGGGCCACTGGCAACGAAAAGGCAGACAAACTTGAACATGGTATTTCTCCCTCCCTGTACGTGTCATATAGGTCCGCGCCCATGAGAAGATCGGGATTTGGCGTGCCATCGCCAAGGAAGTCCGGACCCTGGGGGTCCACCATCGACGGAGCACCCACTGCCGCAAGAGGTGGGAGGACATCCGCCGCGGGACCAAGAAGACCGCCGAGTCTCTGCTGGGGATGGCCTCCCAACGTAGGCGGGGTGCCTGCCGTCAACTGACTCCCCTGATGTTCCGGATCCTGGCGGTGGCCTACCCTGATTTGGATGGGCGCGTGAGGGCAGCACAGCAGACACAAGGGGGTGAGTACAAGCATAATCTACTCTGTTGTCGCGCAGTGGAGGTGTCTGGGTGGGGGAGGAGGGCTGTGGGTCCCCCTAGGCCAGGGCGATATCTGTAGGCTGGGCACCCCCGTAAGCCCCTGTGTCCCCAGCCACCACCCTCAGTAGTGTGCCAGTACAGCCATCCCTGGGCCGTGTCATCCATGGGTGCAGTTGTCAACTCTAGGCGTGTAGGGCATGTTCCACGGAATGCGTAGCGGACCCCAAGTGCGCAACTTAGTGCAGGGGGCATCTGTGTCTGTCATGTCCGCTAACTGTACCGGTGATCCATGTACTCAAAATCTCTTTATTTCTCTCTCCCCCCCCCCCTTTTTGTTTGTCTTTCTGTGCTTGTGTGCATCAGCATCATCAGGCGGAGGAGAAGTGGCATCGGGGCAGGAGGGAGCTGCATCTCACATGGCCCAGGAGGGCCATGCCACAGAGTCTGACTGGACCAGTGAGACGGAGGGCGAGGGGAGCTCCACAACGGGGACGACTGGAGCCTGCAGCGACACGGACACGTCCTCGGAAGGGAGCTCCCTTGTGGTGGCGGCAACATCCGTGCCCCCCGCCATTACAGGTACAGCCGCCACCCAGCGCACCATCTCCGCCCTCCCAGCAGCCCCTCAGCGTTCGCCCCGTGCCCGCTCTGCCAGGAAGCCGGGCATCTCCTTCGCCCCAGGCACCTCAGGCCCTGCCCCTGTTACCCCCGCTGCCCTCAGTGAGGAGGTCATTGACCTCCTCCGAACGCTCATTGTTGGGCAGTCTACCCTTTTGAATGCCATCCAGGGGGTGGAGAGGGAGGTTCATCGCAGCAATGCGTACCTGGAGGGCATTCATTCGGGTCAGGCTGCCCATCAGCGATCGTTCCAGGCTCTGGCCTCAGCACTGACGGCAGCCATTGTCCCTGTCTCATGCCTCCCTCTACTAACTCCCTCCTCCCAGTCTCCTGTTCCTCTGCCTGTCCCACCCACACCATCAGACCAGCCTGCACACACCTCAACACCCAAGAGCAGCTCATCCAAACATAAGCACCACAGATCACGCAGACATTCACACAAGCAACATTCCGATGCAGACATGCCAACAGTCACTACCACCTCTGTGACCCCCACCTCCTCGTCTCCCTCCTCCCTCCCTGTGACGTCTACACTCACACCTTCATTCACCTCACCATCAGCCAGTGTTTCCATCACCAGCACACCCTCCAGTACAGTCCGCACACGTGCAGTCACCACCCCCACTGCCATTTACACGTCCCCTGTGTCCTCTCCCACTGTGTCTGTCACCCCCTCTTCCACACCACACAAACGCAGCCACCCACCCACCCAACAGCCATCCACCTCACGACAGCCTATCCCTCCTGCACCTGCACCCAAAGACAGCAAACGTGACTCACCTACAACCACATCCTCTCCCTCCACTCCCATTCCCACTGTACCCACCACTCTCCATTGTCCCAAGAAAATCTTTCTCGCTACTGCTAACTTCTTTCCTGACCCTGAGCCCCCCCCTCCTTCTCGTCGGGGTAAGAAGAGCACCTCAGCCACCACCAGCCCTGCAGCCCCCTTGACAAGGGTGCAGGGGTATTGGAGCCCACCAGCCCGCATGTCTGGATCTTCGCCCAGCAGCAAGGGGACAGGCAGCCCACCCCCTGGCAAGAGGAGCAGAAGGCGGAAGGGCCGCCGCAGGAGCCCGGGTTCTAAATCCCCCCAGGACACTAGCCAGCCACCGTCAACAGCCACAGCTCTAAAGGGAGGAAAGGGCCACAGACTCCCGACTAAGGAGGGCAAGGGCAGCAAGGCGGAGAAGTCAGGCAGCAGGCCTGCTGCCCATGGAGGACCCGTCACAGCTGCCCAGGAGGAGCCCACAACCCCCATAGCCGCTGCCCAGGGAGGAACCGTCACAGCTGCCCAGGGAGAGCCCACCACCCCCATAGCCGCTGCCCAGGGAGGAACCGTCACAGCTGCCCAGGGAGAGCCCACCACCCCCATAGCCGCTGCCCAGGGAGGAACCGTCACAGCTGCCCAGGGAGAGCCCACCACCCCCATAGCCGCTGCCCAGGGAGGACCCAGCCCAGCTGGCCAGGAGGGCCCCACCACCCACAGCCCAGGTGGGCATTGAAGGAGCACCATCCCCGCTGCCCAGGAGGGCACCACCAGGCAATGAGCAGTTGGCCATAGAATGGCCGCCGCCTCCAGCACCGCTCCGCTGGGGACCGCCGTCTCAAGAACCGCTGAACTGGGCCCTTCAAGGCAAGAACCGCTAAACTGGGCCCTTCAAGGCAAGAACCGCTGAACTGGGCCCTTCAAGGCAAGAACCGCTGAACTGGGCCCTTCAAGGCAAGAACCGCTGAACTGGGCCCTTCAAGGCAAGAACCGCTGAACTGGGCCCTTCAAGGCAAGAACCGCTGAACTGGGCCCTTCCAGGCAAGAACCGCTGGCCCTTTGGCAGACGTGGCAGGGCAGGATCTGTCTCGGGCAGGGCTGCAGGATGTCCTCTGGCCAACATGCCTCCTCCAGTGGCAGTGGAGTCTGTTATGGACTGTTTGGACTGTGGCTTTGCACTCCCCAGGATGGCCCAGTGGGCAGGCCACCCACTGTATGGACTGTATGGACTGTGGCTTTGCTCTCCCCAGGATGGCCCAGTGGGCAGGCCAACCACTGTATGGACTGTATGGACTGTGGCTTTGCTCTCCCCAGGATGGCCCAGTGGGCAGGCCACCCACTGTATGGACTGTATGGACTGTGGCTTTGCTCTCCCCAGGATGGCCCAGTGGGCAGGCCACCCACTGTATGGACTGTATGGACTGTGGCTTTGCTCTCCCCAGGATGGCCCAGTGGGCAGGCCACCCACTGTATGGACTGTATGGACCGTGGCTTGCTCTCCCCAGGATGGGCCAGTGGTCATGGAGTCCCCTCGTGGATCTGGCGTCGTGTACTCAAGTGGCTGAGGTGCCCCCCCTTCCCTTCCCCCTGAGGTGCCTGTACTTTTTTCTTTCTGATGCCCCTGCAGTGTTCTCTCCGTGGAGTTCTTGTCGTGGGACTGGGCCTTGCCCCTTTGCTCAGGACCCCTGTGGTCCACGGACAGTGGTTGGACTACATATAGTAGATGTATATATTTTGTACATAGTTTATTTATTTATTTGGATTACTGCTGTCCATTTTTCAATATATCTGCCCGTTTAAGATCTCTTCTTTTGGTCTTTGCATTATTTCGGAGGGGGGGGTTTGTGGGTTGTGACAGTGATCTGTGGGAATGCATTGATGTGTGTGTTGTAGTGGGTGTGGGTGGGTGGGTGTGTGCCGGTAATCTTTTCCCTCCCCTGTGTCGTAGGTGCAGTACTCACCGATGTCTTCCGCGCCGCCGGGCGTGCTCCTGGTACAGGAGCAGGTATAGGAGTGCGGGGATGACCTGTAACTCGGGTTCCATACTGCCGGAATCTCGCGTGGAGTATGTGGAGGTGAGCGTTTTCCCGTTCGTAGTCTGTTTCCGCCTTGTTTTTATCGGCGGGGCTCCCGCCCCGGAAAAGGTGGCGGATTGGTGGGTCGTTATCGGGTAGGCAGTACATTGTCTCCCGCCGGGCTGTTGGCGGTGACCGCCAGGCTGTTTGTTTGTACCGCCGTGGCGGTCGGAGTGTTGAAGCTGCGGTCTCTGTTGGCGGTACCCGCCAGGGTCAGAATTCCATTTTTTGGACCGCCAGCCTGTCGGCGGTATGGTCGCGTCTTTAACACCGACCGCCAGGGTTGGAATGAGGGCCTATATGTGTCTGGGGCCTGTAGATTAAATGCTACTAGTGGGCCTGCAGAACTGGTTGTGCCACCCACTTAAGTAGCCCCTTAACCTTGTCCCAGGCCTGCCATTGCAAGGCCTGTGTGTGCAGTTTCACTGCCACTTCGACTTGGCATTTAAAAGTACTTGCCAAGCCTAAAACTCCCCTTTTTCTACATATAAGTCACCCTTAATGTGTGCCCTAGGTAACCCTTAGAGCAGGGTGCTGTGTGGGTAAAAGGCAGGACATGTACCTGTGTAGTTTATATGTCCTGGTAGTGTAAAACCCCTAAATTCGTTTTTACACTACTGTGAGGCCTGCTCCCTTCATAGGCTAACATTGGGGCTGCCCTCATACATTGTTGAAGTGGTAGCTGCTGATCTGAAAGGAGTAGGAAGGTCATATTTAGTATGGCCAGAATAGTAATACAAAATCCTGCTGACTGGTGAAGTTGGATTTAATATGACTATTTTAGAAATGCCACTTTTAGAAAGTGAGCATTTCTCTGCACTCAAATCTTTCTGTGCCTTACAATCCACATCTGGCTAGGTTTAGTTGACAGCTCATTGTGCATTCACTCAGACACACCCCAAACACAGGGTACTCAGCCTCACTTGCATACATCTGCATTTTGAATGGGTCTTCCTGGGCTGGGAGGGTGGAGGGCCTGCCCTCACACAAAGGACTGCCACACCCCCTACTGGGACCCTGGCAGACAGGATTGAACTGAAAGGGGACCTGGTGCACTTCTTAGCCACTCTTTGAAGTCTCCCCCACTTCAAAGGTACATTTTAGTATAAAACAGGGCCTCTGCCCTACCACCTCAGACACTTGCTGGAGAAGAAACCTGAACCAGAACCTGCATCCTGCCAAGAAGAACTGCCTGGCTGTTCAAAGGACTCACCTGACTGCATTCTACAAAGGACTGCTGCCTTGTTGTTGGCCTGCTGCCTTGCTGAACTCTTCTCTTGCTGCAAAAGTGCTCTCCAAGGGCTTGGATAGAGCTTGCCCTCTGTTCCCTGAAGTCTCAAGACCAAATAGACTTCTTTCTTTCAACTGGAGTACTTGTGCGCTGAAAAATTTGACGCACAGCTTGCTCCGCGGTGAAGAATTCACTGCACGCCTATCCAGAAAGACGACGCTCGACGCGACGCCTGCGGTGCGACCGGAACTTTGACGCACGGCCCGCCTGGACAACGCCGCTCGACTTCCAGAGAGGAAATCGACGCGACGCCTGCCGTGAGGAAGAAAATCCCACACACAGCCCACAGGAACGACGCGCAGCCGGATAACAAGCCTAGGATTCCACGCACATACCCCGGGACATCTGGTAATCCTGCGACCCACAGAAAGAGACGGTCCGTGTGCCGGAAAGCGACGCACATCTTCCCCGAATGAAAAATACCGACGCAAGTCCGTGTGTGGAGGGGCAAAACCGACGCACACACCATTTTTCTTCCCAGAGAACGACGCACGTCTCCCCGTGTGGAAAATAACGATGCAAGTCCGTGTGTGAAGGGGCAAAACCGATGCACACACCATTTTTCCACGCATCTCTTCCTCTGCGGAGATTTTCCACTCCAAACCAGGTACTTTGTGCTTGAAAGAGACTTTGTTTGCTTTTTAAAGACTTGAGACACTTTATATCACATTTCAGTGATATCTTTACAATTTCATATTGCATCTTTTATCGTTTTGACCTGCAAATATCCAGATAAATATTATATATTTTTCTAAACACTGTGTGGTGTATTTGTGTGGTGCTATATTGAGTTATTGTATGATTTATTGTACAAATACTTTACACACTGCCTTCTAAGTTAAGGCTGACTGCTCAGTGCCAAGCTACCAGAGGGTGGGCACAGGATAATTTGGATTGTGTGTGACTTACCCTGACTAGATTGAGGGTTCTTGCTTGGACAGGGGGTAACCTGACTGCCAACCAAAAAACCCATTTGTAACAGTGTGCCATAAGTTCATCCAGATCAAACAAAAGTTTTAACAGGCTACTATCTTCCATGCTATGCGTTACCTAGCTTGAGTTCAGATCACCTTTCAAGACAAGCAACATTTCTTTTTCACCCATCAGCAAGTACAGGAATACTTACGTAAACTTCCTGCCCGTGATTCTGGAGGGACACAAACAGCTGTTTCCCCACGTGCTGCTACCCTATAGACTGGACTGGGTTTGAATCTGTATGAATCAACTGGGAGATGCATCAATGATCTTGGACCAGAGCTGCACCTTAGTAGTTTCTCCAGTACCGTTAGTCTGTTTTCAGAATACCTCAGTGCATCCTCTCCACTAGGTAAAGTTTTGCTAATTTTCTCCTAACACCCTTGGCACATTGAGGATTACCTCCGCTACCTCACTGGCTGTACCTTGCAGGTTAGGTTACCCCTCAGTTTTGGTTTTCCTTTTTTGACTACTTTATTGTCTGAGTTGCTTTACATCCACTTGTCTTGGGGTGTATAGAATGGGTAGGATTGCCTTCCTGAGGGGATTGTGCTATCAGGGTGGGGTGCTGGTTATGTTCATCTTACATGTTTATTTTTGTGACATATTATTTGTCTACTATGTCATAGTCCAGTCTTCCAGCTTTGCTTCATGTAGCCCATCTACCATTGGGTGTACACTATGCTCCCTCTTCCTTATTCCAACCTGATCAGCAAGTCAAACAATGCTCCTACCTCTCTACACTTGCAGTATAACTGTATTACCTGGAATGTTCATGATCTAAGCCTCCCTTGCAAGTGCAGGCATATGCTATCCTACCTAGACAGACATGGGATTAAGGTAGCCCTTTTGCAGGAAACTTGCCTAGCTAGGCACAACTTCCCATCATTCGCTGTGAAATGGACATCCTACAGGGTGTTATCCTCCTACTTCTTGAATGCAAGGGGTACAGTAATTCTTGTGCAGAGGGGGTGCCCTATACACCACAGGTGTCCCTGAGTGATGATCGGGGTAGGTACATGATCATGTGGGGGAAGCTTCTCTTGATTACTGTAGTTAACTGTTAAAGGCCAAATGAAGATGACCCGCTTTTCTTTGACTGTTTATGGGGTCAAATTGCCTCCGTAGGACTTTCTCTATCACTCTGAGGGGGATACTTCAATTTTGCTCTCACTGAGAGTCTTGACAGCTCTCACATATCTCTAGTTATCGCAGCATTGCCTCACACCTTTTTGACAACATTATGAGGGACCACGAGCTACTGGACATATGGCATGTTCGCCACCCTCTCACTAGAGAAGGTACTTTTTATTGGGGGTGCATGAGAGCTGGTCCAGGTTGGACTGCTAAATAGTTTCCAAGGGTGTTGGTCCATGGGTATGTGAGATTAAACACCTTGTGTGGATATTCTCTGATCATTCTCTCGTTCTGCTTATGCTGTTTAGAGAGCGTAGCTTATATAATCTATACTAACTTGAAATGTTTATGAATTAATGTGTGATAATGCCGCATAGAAACTGCAATAGTAATTTTGCTTAAACCTGCACCTGAAATGTGACCACGGGGAGTGGCCGCCAATGTATACGTGGACTAATAATGGTGACTAAAATGTTTATGTATTACTATTATGTTGAATAAGTTTATACTAATTCTTAATAATTGTATGATTGAATTTGTGCTGAAATCCTTATAGGCCTTAAGTTAGCATGAGCCGAAGCTTAGCTGCTTGACTCTCATATTAAATGTATTTTTCCTATCCTGCAGTGTGCTGACTCACAAAAGGACATGACCTCTGTTTCTCTTCAAACTAGAAGACAAATGTAACCATGCTAGATCCGTTCCCATTCATTTTTCCATTGCTTGTAGGATGATATTAAAACAAAATGAAACAGTGTAGATTAATGTAATGTACAACGTCATTCAAACAGGTGAAGACAAAGAAGCTACTGACCAAAAGATGTGCCACCTCTGAAGACATCGAATAAGGGAACCAATCAAAGACTTGTAAAATAATATGGGGTGAAGAGTTAGGTGACCTAATGTGTTTTCTGATAGGTTAAAGATAGTGGGGTATAACAAATGTCCAATAGAATTTTGGGGGAATGTACAACGAAAAAGGGATAAAAACCCATGACACGGGGAGCCATTTAGGTGGGTTAGGGAATGCTATTGATTTTATCCAGAAACTTTGTCACTCTGTTTGGTGACTTGTTGATTTACGTAAACCATCCTCGTCCTTCGATTTGCCCATTTTATACTTTGCCTCCTTATGAGGGAAGTGCCCCTTTTTACCCAGGAGCTGAGTTCTGACTGATGGCAATTTGACTGATGTCCAGAAGATGAAGACTGAGCCTGTGTGGTGAACTAAACTTTGGAGGGTAATTATGACAATGCAATTATGATTTTTCTATTTGCTTTTCATTTCTAATTACCAACTGCTTACTTTTGACAGAGACCATAGTTAGATGTTTTCCAAATTGGTGCTCTAAATCGTTTTGCATGAAGCCCAACATGCTAATGCTAATCAGTGGTTAGGATAGGTGTTTCATTAATCTGACGCAAATAGACAAAAGACTGAAGCTATGCTTTGTTGAACTGACGCTTTATTGACACTCTGCTAAATTGATCTATGTTCACGCCGTGTTATGTTCTGATGTTTGTGATTTTCAACTTAATGAAATCTTATCAAAGTTGCCATAACGTGACTATGCTATTATGTTTCTTGGTGTTGAGACTAACGCATCTGCTAATAGAATTGTAATCAATAGGGAATAAAACTTCATAAAATTCTACTAAACTGGTGTGGTTATTCATGACTGCAAGCTCATGGTAGTGTTTGAATTAATTGATGACTTTGACTAAAGTGAAATGTATTGTTGTGGTAAATATTGATGACATTATTGATGTATTGATTGACATATTGATTAGCTATCTCGTCCTAAGGTGTCTCTCAACTGGGTCAAAAGATTCATTGGCCTTAAACGAGTCCTGATGTGTAATAAATTATCATAAGGGGACGCATTAACAGTTCTGGTAGCAGAGTGACGGTTTGGCCCTTTGGGGCCCTAGGATTGAGAATTATTGTTTAGATTGGTTTTCTGAGATAATATAGATAATTTTGATTGGTTTTCTGAGATAATGCAAATTGGAGATATGATGCGTTTCTAAATTCATCATGACTTTCCTGGGATCTCGGAGCCTGCCTAAGTGAGTTGGGGATGTTCTCGGCGTCATAGTATGTGTGGTGTAGATTTTGCGCTTGCTCAGCTTATCCATTTTGCAGGTGATTTGTGAAGTGTGTGTGTATTTAGGCCAGGTAAATGTTGTTTTAGTAGGAGTGGGCGTACTCCGCAGTATGAGAGTAGGTAAGTCGGTGTACTTCATATGAGTGTGGCGCTTTGTGCTAAAAATTATCCATGTGGTTGGTTGTTCATGTACGGACCCGTTGTGGTCTAAGACTCCGGAGTATATTGACAAGTGCAGGAGACACTTGGGTTTATGTTGTAATTTGTGCGGTTTAATTAGGTCAATCGGGCGTGGTTAACAAGTCGAGTTTGAGTCAAATTGTATGTGTGAAACCTTCGATGGACATTTGGCAAATTCTAAAGTGCACTAGAACGAACCATTGACAAGTCGAGAGTAGGATTTGCAGGTTGAATTCTGCTTGTGGGTGCATGAACTGAGAAGGAGAGAGTAGCGGCCGAGGCGTTAAGTGAAATCTCTGTAAAGTTCTGAAGCGAATGTGTACCCTTCCTGTAGTAAACTGAAAAATTTGAGTTGTTGTTGTTGTTAAGGTGCTCGTAGTAATTTTCGCATTAGTTTGGTGTGAATCCAGTGAGGGGCGGACGAGCCGCAAGACTTTGTCAGCCGCAATGTGTAAGTGTGACGTCAGTGGTACCGCGCTGAGATAGGTCAGTTGTCGAGAGGGGTCGCGCACGGATTGGCTGCCATCCGTGAGAGGCAATAAGTAGAGAAAGGTGGGTGAAGAGTGTCCTGGGAATTAAAGTCACTTTCTGATTAAATACAACAAAAGAAAAGACGCAAAGAGGAATTTTATCAAAGCTTTTATGAGTGCTCTGAAAGGAGACGCATACAATATGGCGAGTGAAGGGGAGCCTACACCGCCTGAGGGAACTCCAGCTTATATAGTCATGGAGGAAAAAGGTGTTGCGCCTTGTTTATGGATGAAACAGTGGCACAAATTGACAGAAAAAGAGGGATGTTTGGAGTTTCCGGAACACGGAACGTTCAATACGAGAGTTCTAGAGAATTTAAGGTGGATGTTAAGTGTACAAAAGCCACCTCCGAGGACAGCTCAGTACGAGGCTTTAGCAATTTGGGATTTAATGGCTATTAAACAGAGACAAGAGAAGTTCCAAAGAAGAATGAAAAGGGCAGAAAAGACTCTAGCGGAAGCTAGGTGGGATAATGAGAGCAAAATGTGGAGACGGGGAATAGTTGATGGACTCAAATTGTTCCCAGCGATAACACAGGGAGATGAGACGCAGGGGAAGAAAGCCACGTGTAAAACAGACAAGTACTCTAATAAGCCTAAAGAGACCAAGAGGTCTTGGATAGACGAAGATGATTCAGACGAGGAGGAATTCCTATATCAGTTATTGCATGATCGCCCGCCACCTTATGCGGTAAGCGACAATGTCCGGAGCACTAGTGCGGGTCCTGGGAACCAGACACAGGAGAAGGGAGTTACTGATACAACACAGACTAGTGATACAGGTTCGATACAGAATGGTGTCAGTGTACCCACTGTGCCAGACATGCAGATACAGTTGCAACCTCCATCACAGATACAGAGAATCTATCCTGACGTCCCAGTACTAGAGACTACTACAAATCTGATAGTGCTGCCAGAACCGATATATACAAAATCGAGGTTAGTACAAATTGAGCCAACTCCACAATTGCTGCGCCAGCCGCAGCCACAACTGATGCAGGGTATAATCCAACAGCAGGACCTCCATTAATACCTGCACCGGCTTCAGAGAATCAGACCTTTGGAGTCGCTGCTCCACGGGGTTTGGGACCAGGTCAGACACCAGCTGCCATATCATTGCCAATTACTGTTGGTCCACCGATGCCATTGTATGCACAAGGTAAGCCTGGTATATGTGATCAGAGAGTAATTACACAAGATGTAATAAGAGGAGTGTCCATAGGAACTCCCCAGTTAATAGCCCCAGGAGAGCAATCAGTCGAAAAACCGAGGTCTTTGTTAGACCTTAACCTGGCTGAAGCACCATTGGAGGCAATGAGACAGGCAGGGTTAGGTGTACTAACCCCACAGACAATAAGTACGAATGCTTCACAGTCGCCAATGATGCATGCAGGGAATATTTCACTGCAAGGTTTTACGGTACAACAGTTAAATGAGTGTTTAGAGAAGACCTGTGCTTCACAAAAGACTACAGTAACTGCAGTGGAACCAGAAAGTTTGGGGAGGGATGAGTACCTGAACTTTGTGATACTGGGTGTGGAAGCTGCTGAATTAGTGGAAGGAACAATGGGGGTAAACTGATTAGAGTCAACACCGAAGCAGAATTGAGATATCTGTGCCTTAAGATCACTAAAGAAGTAGGTAAGGTACATCAGAGATTAGCGAACCTGGCAGACAAATACAATATTGATATTGAGAATACTAAACACTTGAAAAGAAGCTACAGGTTAGACTTTGATTCGAAAGACTTCGAGCATATGAGGTCTGCCGGAAGGAAAGCGCATTTAAAGGAAATACTGCAAAGTGCGCAAATTTGGGGGGCTTTAGAAAAGTGGGAAGGCAGATGGGCAAAGAAAAGAGACAAGGAGAAAAGTGACAGTCCAGGATCAAGTATAGCTAAAGCTTCACCAGATACAGAATCAGTAAAGATGTTACCCATGAGATAAACAGCTGGTGGGGTTCTACTTCATGTACCGTGGTCCAGGGGAAACATCCTATCTTTCACAAATGATTATCCCAGGTTGAGGGAGAAGCCGATAGAGTGGTATCAGCAAACAGATAGGTTTGTGAAGCTTGCAAAGTGTCTCTGGGAAGACTTGAATACCTTGTTTGAGATCATTGTTCTGCCCGACTTATGGCTTGAGTGCAAGAGAGGGGTAGACTGGCCGACGCAGGAGCCAGCAAGGGATAAGGTGCCTGGAGCACCCTCTGAAGAGGTGATGAAGTATTATCACAAGGTAATTGAGTTTTTGAAGCAGAAAGTGTTGCCGAAAGTGACTGATTGGCAGAAAATCGACCGGACCTCACAGGAGGTTAAGGAATCGATACACGCTTACTATGAGAGGATGTTGAAGGCATTCAAACATTACAGTGGCACTGAGACCATTGAACCGAAAGACATGAACAATCCCGTGTTCAGATTTGTTGAAGGGCTGAGACCAGAGGTTAGTCAGATGATTAAGAATCATTTGATCTGTTGGCAAGAAAAGCCGATTGATGAGGTGTTGCAGTATGCGAAGTACTGTAGTGACGAAATTGAGCTGAAGCAGAGAAAGCTGAAGGAGAAAGTGATGGTGATGCAGATAAGGGCAGCACAGGCAGGTATGCAGGGGAATGGAATTCAGCAGATGATACAGCAACAACCGCAAGGGAATGGTGTGTTTCAGGCACAACTGAGAGGTTGAGGTTGAGGTTTTGTGAAATGCAGTCCAGATTTGAATACTGTGGTGATCCAAATGATGCGCAAGGGATGAAAAAGATGTCTCCATGTCACACGTGCGGGGGCGTGGGGCATTGGAAGCGGGAATGCCCAAATGTGGTGCAGGATGGTGCCATTCAACAAAGCACTAATGAAGGTACATTACAAAATGTGAGAGGTCCAAAATTGAGAAGTCAAAATCCAAACTTCCAAAATAATATGGTTCAGATGCAAGGGCTACAGCCCATGCAGCAAATGCAAGTGCTGCGTGTTCAACCAGCAGAAATGCAGCAAGTACCACAGCAGGTTCCCATGGTACCTAGACAGCAAATGCAATTACCATTAGCTCCAATGGGACAGCAACAGGTGATGCTTCCTCAGCAGGTCACAGTTCAAGTGATGAGCCAAAATAATACAGTACAGCAATTCCCATTGCGTGGTGAAGATGGAATGAATGAGGAATGGTCGGATGACAGTTCAGACAGTAAAGAGTGCAGGCTTGCAGCATCCCTAGAAGTAGATCAAAGGGGACCCTATGTAGAAGGGAAAGTGATGGGTCACAAGGTCTCATTCTTGGTTTATACCGGAGCCACACGCTCTACAGTCAGAAGTGCAGAGGTACCAAAAACTGCCACTTTCAGGGCGTATCATAAGAGTGGTCGGAGTAGCAAACTAGTACTTGACAAATCCTATTACAGATCCAGTGCAAGTTGAGATTGACAACTTTCAGGGACTGCATAAGTTTGTAGTCTGCGATTCAAGTCCTGTGTCCCTACTGGGAAGAGACTTACTGTGCAAAACAAAATGTTCAATTACCTGTTCCAATGATGGAATTGAGATGCAAACAAACAGTGATGATGAAGGGGATGATAATCAGTTCTCAGAGTTAGAGACGGGAACCGCGAATGAAGATTACCCTTTGATAACCTTATTCCCGATGCTCACAGTAACTGACTTACCAGCTGAGTTACAGGGAACGGTGACGGAGAAAGTGTGGGATTTGACAGGAAAGGAAGTGGGACTGATGAAAGGAGTGGAACCAGTTAAAGTACAAGTAATGCCAAATGCAGTGTTTCCCCAGGTGCCGCAGTACCATATGGCACAAGATGTCCTTATTCAGGTGTCGCTAATAATTGCAGACTTTGTGAAACAAGGAGTCCTGAAGGAAGTATTGAGCAGCCAATGTAATTCACTAATAATGGGTCTGAAAAAGCCTTGTGGGAAGGTTCGAATTGTGCAGGACTTGAGGAAAATAAACGAGATTGTGGTAAAGTGTTGCCCATAGTGCCAAACCCAGCAGTGATCATGTTTCAGGTTCCGTGTGATACTGAATGGTTCACTGTTGTAGATTTATCACAAGCTTTCTTTTCGGTGCCTCTTCATGAGGACAGCCAGTATTTATTCAGCTTCAATTTCATGGACAAGGTGTACAGTTGGTGCAGAATTCCTCAACGGTTTTCTGAGTCACCGTCCATCTTCAATCATATATTGAAGAAGGAC
The DNA here is from genome assembly GCF_031143425.1 of Pleurodeles waltl. NCBI lineage: Eukaryota > Metazoa > Chordata > Amphibia > Caudata > Salamandridae > Pleurodeles > Pleurodeles waltl. The sequence continues at coordinate 685,481,691 of NC_090446.1, forward strand.
TTAGAATCCTTAGTACTGCCTTTCAGTTCGACTCTAGTACAGTAAACTGACGACTTGCTGATTGCGTCCAGTACAAAAGATGACTGTAAGTATGGCACAATTGCCATACTGAATCATTTGGTAAAGAACGGACATAAAGTATTGCCAAAGAAGTTGCAGTACTGTCAGAAAGAGGTGAAGTACTTAGGACACTTGATTGAGGGAGGGTCCAGGAGAATATCAAAGGAAAGGGTGACAGCTATTTTGCAGATGAACTCCCCGATAACAAAGAGGGATGTCAGGATGTTTTTGGGAATGGTGGGCTACTGTCGCCAGTGGATACCCAATTTCTCAATTATCTCTAAACCATTGATAAGGCTGACAGGCAAAGAGATTAAGGATGAACCATATACCATAACCCTATCCAAGGAAGAGCTTGAGTCATTCATGGAATTGAGAGAGTGCATGTGCAGGGCACCAGCTTTGGGTAAGCCTGATTACACGAAACCTTTTTTACTGTTTTGTCATGAACATGATGCTTGTTCTTTGTCTGTCTTGACACAGGTCCATGGAGGTGCAAACCGCCCCGTAGCATATTTTTCAGCTACCTTGGTCCCCGCTGCAGCAGCCTTACCGGGTTGTTTGCGCGCAGTTGCAGCAGTTGGTCAAAGCCTCACACAGTGTGAAGGCATAGTGATGGGACATCCCTTGACAGTAATGGTTCCACATTCAGTTGAAATTCTGTTGGCTCGAATTAAAACCCAGCACATGACAAATGCCCGACTCACACGATATGAGACAATTATTTTGGATTTGCCTAATGTCTCACTGAAGTGATGCACCGTATTAAACCCGGCAACTCTACTTCCTGTTGAAAGTACTGAGATTAATAATGAAGAGGAAGTGGAGCATGATTGTCTCGAGGTAACCAAACTATGTACCAAGCCCCGACCTGACATTCAAGATACACAGTTAAGGGAAAATTACTGCATTATGTTTGTTAACGGGTCCTGTTTGAGAGACCCAGTCAGAATGCTGAGAGCTGGTTATGCTGTGTGTACCATAGCTGGTATTATTGAAGCTTCCTGGCTCGAGAGAGTGTATTCCGCGCAAGTGGCAGAGCTAATTGCCCTTACTAAGGCATGCCACGCAGCTGAAAATCTGAGAGTCACAATCTATACTGACAGCAGATACGGATTTGGAATTGTACATGATTTTGGCCAATTGTGGTCACAGAGAGGTTTCATGACCTCTTCTGGTTCTCCTGTGAAAAATGGTGAACAAATTAAGGATTTGTTACATGCGATTCAGTTACCTTTTTGAAATTGCCGTGGTGAAATGTAATGCCCATGTTAAATCACAAGATTTCGTATCCATGGGAAACGGTTATGCAGATCAAGTCGCAAGGTTTTGTGCTTTGAACTGTATATCATTCAAGGATCAGTGGGAATTGTTACTGCAAACTAAAAATGACACATGCTTGAACTTTGCATTAAGGGTGGTTGATACACTAGATGAGCTAAAAACACTACAGGGTTGTGCTAGCAAAGAAAAGAAACGCTCCTTGCAGAGAATGCAATGTGTACAAAGAGCTGATGACTTATGGGTCTCAGAGGAGGGGAAACAGGTTTTTTCAAACAGTCTTCTGTCACAATTTGCAAGGCTTCATCATGGACAGGCACATCTCGGGAGTGATGCAATGATCAGGTCATTCAAGATTGACTGGTTTAACCCAAAATTCAGACATGCCGCAGAGGTTACTTGTCACAGGTACATCATCTGTCAACAGATGAATGCCGGAAAAGGGACTGTCGTAACTTTGAGCCACATAGGGAGGGCTGGCGGTCCATTTAGCAAGATGCAAATGGATTTCATTGAGATGCCTGTTTGTGGAGGATTGAAATACATGTTGGTGATTGTGTGTGTTTTCAGCCACTGGATTGAAGCTTACCCCACACGCAGAAATGACAGTCTCACAGTTGCAAAGCTGCTGCTTAGGGAACTAATACCCAGGTCCGGGTTTCTGGTCTCTATAGAATCAGATAGGGGCAGACACTTCGACAATGAGGTGATTAAGCTCTTGTGTGCTGCGTTAGACATCGAACAGAAGCTGCATTGTAGCTACCGCCCTGAAGCATCAGGATTAGTGGAACAGATGAATGGTACCTTGAAGTCGAGAATGGCAAAGATGTGCGCAGCTACCAATATGAAATGGCCAGATGCATTGCCCTCAGTGCTGATGTCGATGAGGAACACCTCTGATAAGAAGACAAGACTATCACCCCATGAGATCCTTATGGTAGAGCTATGAGGCTGCCCGCAGTACCTGCAAATGCTCTTGTGACTATCACAGATGATATGGTGTTGGACTACTGCAAAGGTTTGGCTGATGTGGTTCGCTCTTTTTCCCACCAGGTGGAAGCCAACACATTGCCACAGATCAGTGATCCAGGTCACAACCTGCAAACCGGTGACTGGGTGGTTGTCAAGAAGCACGTGAGAAAGTCGTGTTTGGAGCCGCGCTGGAAGGGGCCATATCAAGTAATACTGACAACAACCACTGCTGTGAAATGTGCAGGCGTTCCAAACTGGATACATGCCAGTCACACAAAGAAGGTAACGTGTCCGACTGATGAGGAACTTGAAGTTTCCGACTTAACAGTTCCAGAGAAGGAAGTCTCAGGGCCTGAAAATAGCCAAGAGGGAACTGAGACTGTAGGAGAGCCCGCTGAGAACAGCCTAGTCCCTCAAACAGTAAATGAGTTCGAGAGAGGTGACAATGTGCCTATCTCAGTAGAGGCAGCAGGAGAACTGAACCAAGGAGAGGTTATCCCAGAAGCAGACGGATACGGGTTAGAGCTTGAACCTGTCACAGATCCAGAAGAAGAAAAAGGGGAAATAGTAGAGAGAGATCAAAGCACACCGGCATCCCCTGAGCCAGTTGCAGGTCCATCAAGAGAAAACACCATAGCACAAGAGGAGGGTGCTGTTCAGCGTCCTGAAAGGACGAGCAGGAAAAAGACGCATAAGGGAGATAACTGGCCAGAGAAACAGGCTGTGAAAGAAAAGGTCGTACCAGGTGAAACAATAACAGAAGAAACTGATACATCCCGGGTGGAGGATCTAAGTGAAGGAGAATTGCAAGGTGAACGCAGGTTGAAAAGAAAAAGAACTGCAAATAGAAGGTACGCAGGTCCTGAATGGGCATATGCAATGACATCTGAATGGCAACAAGAATTCTTAGCGTTCTGTTTTGATCGAGAAGTTCCAGGCCAATACTACGGTACCTGAAATCACTCAGAGAAAGAGACTGTGTTAAAAACTGAAATTGAAAAGGAAAATTGAAAGCTGAAAAGCTGAGAAAGAGACTTATAAATTACCGGATGTGACACTGATAACCTGAATTAACTTTGAAAACCCGATTAAGACAAGCTGCTAACCTGATTTGACAAAAGGGTCATGGAGTGAGTGAAACACTGTAAATACACGCAGAGAGAAAGAGACTTTTGCATCAAGAAAGAAAAGAAAAAAAGTTTTATATCGTCCTCAAGTTGATTGTTTGTTTGAAGTTATTCTGCTATCTGATTCTTTACAGACATGGCTTATAATAGAAGTAGTAACAAAAAGGGTAAGGTGTGTGATTGGTTAAGTCTTATATTAGGTATTGTGTGTGCAATAATAATTGTAGGTGTGACTGTGGGAATGCCATGGTTGGATAAGAAGGTGACTAACAATGCTTCAAAACCTGAGACTACAACATTAACACCGTGGGAAAAGTTTGAGCAGGATGCAAGACACTTGCATGAGGGAACTAACTCAAAAGGGGAACTCTCCACTAATGTCTTCTATCGCTTGCTGAATGAGTATGTTGAGACCATGGATGCGAAAAACTGTTATGTGTGCACAAAGATTCCTTCATCAGTGCAAGAAGGGGTCACCTATCACAGCTTGCCACTTACATATGGGATAAGTTGTAGTTTTCTACTAACAAGATTCAATAATCAAGAGCATGTGCAATATTTTTATTCAAATTTGGATGTAGTGTTTTCTTTTGTGCCTGTAATTGAGTTTCTGAACAAGTTAGCTAAGGAGCATAGTATAAAATTGGTTAGAGGTTTCTTTGAACCGACGCTTACATTTGGGACAGCTTATGCACACTGCAATAATCTGACTTGCTTATTGACACCTGTAGAGAAAAGCTTTTTAGATCACACTGATAATAGACGCAAAGCATTAAAAGAAAGATTAGAAAAGGGGCTAGAAAAACGCACATATGCAAATGATTATGCTTACACTGCAATAAAGGCGCAAGGCAAATTAGCTATAGATGCATTGCATGTAGGAAGGCTTTGTGTATATATAGGCCAAAATCTGAACATGACACTTTATTTGTGGGAACGAGTGAATGCAGGCATATGTTTTTGTTTCAGAGTAAATGGACATTCATGTTAAATGGACAGGATCCAGCAATCCCTGGGATTTATTATATCTGTGGACTTAATGCTTATTACCGTTTCCCAAAGGGATGGTACGGGACATGTTATTTGGGAATAGTTTTCCCAAACATTTACCAGATTGATGACTTAAAGCAAATACCTAAAACGTCTGAATTACAACATGCTAGACAAAAACGAGAGACAGCGGCTGCTGTTGTTGGTGACATATTTGGAGCCATAATTCCTTCAGTAGGGGTTATCTTAAACTCCATAAATATTCGAAAGTTGTCTACTATTGTGGATAACATGCTGACAAATTTTACAGGGGCCATACTCCTAATGGATACTGAACTTGCTGCGGAAAGAGCTATGACTCTTCAAAATCGGCTTGCTTTAGACATTCTTTTAGAAAAGAGTGGCGGAGTCTGCAAGATGCTCAACGAGCATCATTGTTGCTCATATATACCGGATAATAGTAAAAAGATTAGAGGTATGCTTACTAACCTAACTAGAGATAGTGCAGATTTGAAGGAACCTGGAGTATGGGAGAAAGTGGGAAAAGGAATTGCCAGAGTAGGGAGCTGGTTTACCAATATTTGGAATGGGGTACTTGCAAAAATATTAGGGGGTCTACTAATTGTCCTGGCCTGTTTATTAGGATTATGGGGAGCATGCAAAATTAATGATAAAATTAAAAGAAATTGGACAAAAAGGAATAAGAAGAATGAAGAAAGTGAAAGGGAGAAAATGTTTAATGAAATTTGGGAAAGTTCACATAAGGGACAAGATGTTGAAATGAGCATTATGCGCAAGGTGAAAAATGAAGTGAAAGGTTACAGGGAAAGGTTTGTGTGATGACGAACGTCATCAGAGGAGGGACTGAGAGAGCGTAGTTTATATAATCTATACTAACTTGAAATGTTTATGAATGAATGTGTGATAATGCTGCATAGAAACTGTAATAGTAATTTTGCTTAAACGTGCACCTGAAATGTGACCACGGGGAGTGGCCGCTAATGTATACGTGGACTAATAATGGTGACTAAAATGTTTATGTATTACTATTATGTTGAATAAGTTTATACTCATTATTAATAATTGCATCATTTAATTTGTGCTGAAATCCTTATAGGCCTTAAGTTAGCATGAGCTGAAGCTTAGTTGCTTGACTCTCATATTAAATGTATTTTTCCTATCTTGCAGTGTGCTGACTCACAAAAGGACATGACCTCTGTTTCTCTTCAAACTAGAAGACGAATGTAACCATGCTAGATCCGTTCCCATGAATTTTTCCATTGCTTGTAGGATGATATTAAAACAAAATAAAACAGTGTAGATTAATGTAATGTACAAGGTCATTCAAACCGGTGAAGACAAAGAAGCTACTGACCAAAAGATGTGCAAAGAATTACAGAAAGATGAAATCATACCGGACGTGCCACCTCTGAAGACATCGAATAGGGGAACCAATCAAAGACTTGTAAAATAATATGGGGTGAAGAGTTAGGTGACCTAATGTGTTTTCTGATAGGTTAAAGATAGTGGGGTATAAAAAATGTCCAATAGAATTTTGGAGGAATGTACAATGAAAAAGGGATAAAAACCCATGACACGGGGAGCCATTTAGGTGGATTAGGGAATGCTATTGATTTTATGCAGAAACTTTGTCACTCTGTTTGGTGACTTGTTGATTTACTTAAACCATCCTCGTCCTTCGATTTGCCCATTTTACACTTTGCCTCCTTATGAGGGAAGTGCCCCTTTTTACCCAGGAGCTGAGTTTTGACTGATGGCGATTTGACTGATGTCCAGAAGACGAAGACTGATCCTGTGTGCTGAACTAAACTTTGGAGGGTAATTATGACAATGCAATTGTGATTTGTCTGGTTGCTTTTCCTTTCTAGGTATCAACTGCTTACTTTTGACAGAGACCATAGTTAGATGTTTTCCAAATTGGTGTTCTAAATCGTTTTGCATGAAGCCCAACATGCTAATGCTAATCAGTGGTTACGATAGGTGTTTCATTAATCTGATGCAAATAGAGAAAAGACTGAAGCTATGCTTTGTTGAACTAACGCTTTATTGACACTCTGCTAAATTGATCTATGTTCACGCCGTGTTATATTCTGATGTTTGTGATTTTCACCTTAATGAAATCTTATCAAAGTTGCCATAACGTGACTATGCTATTATGTTTCTTGGTGTTGAGACTAACGCATCTGCTAATAGAATTGTAATCAATAGGGAATAAAACTTCATAAAATTCTACTAAACTGGTGTGGTTATTCATGACTGCAAGGTCATGGTAGTGTTTGAATTAATTGATGACTTTGACTAAAGTGAAATGTATTGTTGTGGTAAATATTGATGACATTATTAATGTATTGATTGACATATTGATTAGCTATCTCGTCCTAAGTTGTCTCTCAACTGGGTCAAAAGATTCATTGGCCTGAAACGAGTCCTGATGTGTAATAAATTATCATAAAGGGACGCGTTAACACTGTCCATCCCCACACAATTCCAGCTGGATGTTAAGAAGCACCTCTCCTCACTTGTGCTATTGGACCACCAGTTTGAGGAGGAGCTTAGACTGGACATCTTGTAGTACTTGTAGTACTTTTAATTCAAGGAACTGTGCCACTTGGCTGCACAGTCTGGGAGGACTTCAAAGTCCCCATTAGAGGGTTGTGGCTCATCAAGAATTGTGGGGTGCTGTGCTCTCCTAGGGATCATCTATCCAGGTTGAAGAAAGACCTTAAGAATTTTGAAGCACAGCAAGCAGAACAATTCATCCATATTCATATTGTTGGAATATTATGTGGCCACTAGGGAGGACGAGTGCCCAGGAAAAAACTCTAACTACTATGATCAAGTGCTCTTGGCTGCTAATGATGTAATAGGCAATCGGATGAGCAGAATCAGATGTATATTGACACTCCTGCAGACATTCTCTGTGTTTTACAGCTCAGTTTGCACCTCTTGGCAGAGAAAACCTGTTGAGATGGGTTCTTACCTGGAGAATGTAGCCCTGGAATGGTTAAGTAATAGTCAGCGTACTTTCCTCGAACAGGATTTTGCCATTGATGAGGTCCGTGAGGCAATATAACAGTTGCAAGCTGGTAAGACACCACGGCCTGATGGGCTACCTGCTGAATTTTATAAGACCTATGCTAAAATCCTAGCCCCTGATTTACTCTCTGTCTTTAAAGAGGTGAGGGAGGGGGGCAGACCACCTTTCATGCAAGAGGCCTTAATTATGAATCTGCTCAAACCTGGTAAGCCCTCTAATCTCTGTGTATCTAATCAGCCGCTTTCCCCAAATAATTTGTTGTCAAAATATTAGCTAAATTACTTGCTAACTGGCTTGCCCTCCTTATGAATCTCCTCGTTTGACCTGATTAGTCCAGATTCATACCCGGGTAATCTACCTCCTACAATTTGCAAACATTGTTCGTAGAGCTGCTGGATATTGACCCAAACCTGGCAGCTGCAGCTGTCTTTTTAGACACTATTAAAGCATTTGATTTTCTCAATGGAACTATCTGTAATCCGTTCTCTGCAGGTTGAGATTCCCCCATACATTTCTCTCCTGGATCACGCTCCTTCATTCTAACCCAGTGCTGAGAGTGCACATTAATGGTGTGCTTCCCCGCCTTCACAATTGCATGGAGTACCAGGCAGGGCTGCCCGCTACCGCCCTTACATTTTGTCCTGGTGGATGAGCTCCTGGCCGCCAAGTTGCATTGGACTACCCCAGTTGACACTTTTTAAATTCCCTATATGGGAATGACATCACATTTTTCTCTCTGCTTCCTGCACCTGAGTCTAAATGGTATATTGAGAGAGTTTTCCCGGTTTTGTGGGTTGTCAGGCATTCAAATTAACCAGGAGAAATTGCAGCTCTTCCTCTCCATGCAGGCCACAACACCTGAATGAAACAATGAAGTGCCACTTATTTCAGAAGCACTATACACCCATTAGATATAGTCACAGAATGAGACACAATCATTCTATCTATGCCTACCACTGAGAGAAACTTCAGAAGCCAAGGAGCGGGAGTCCATTTCCTGCATGCTTCCAATACATAGAGACTGTGGCTTTGGTTAGAGCTTGGCATACATGCATGGATGAAGAGAATGTCTCAGGGGTCCCTGGACTGGACGTTTGTCATAAGAACCTATAAACTTTTTAGTGAGCCAATCAAGGTGCATGGTGATCAAGAAATAAGGAGGGGCAGAGGGCTGCAGGCCCTCTGTACATTTGAATGCATATGGACAGAAAATAAACTTTGAGGGGAGGAGAAGGGGGTCAATTGATGTGACCAGACAAGTGGTCTAAAGCTGGTAAAGTACAAAGACTCAAGAACACTGTTGATATATGGAATGTAACCAATCCACAGCATTGAGATTGCATATTTGTTGCAAGTGCACTATTATTCCTTTTCCAGGTTTGAGAACTTGTTCCTTTTACCAAGGATTCTCAAAAATACAATGTTGTCACTGTTATGTGTATAAGTATAACTGCATCAATTATTTATAGAGCCAGGCTACTGCAGGGAGAAACACTTGAGGGAGACATCAGAGAAGCTGAATAGAACTACACATTTGATAGATAGGATCAACTAAAGGTTCTCTTCACAAATATGTCCAGGATGACCCTTCTCAGGCTGAAATGGCAATTGCATGAAAAGGAGCATAGGGCAATCAAATTATTAACTCAAAATATGTCTAGATCATCATCAGGAATAGTGGGACAACCCAGATAGTGGCTCTAATCTCTCCCTTCTATGTGCTTATACTATGAAGATGCTGTGTTGGTATACAATGCAACAAAATAGTGGCTCGCACCTTCTTGCAGGGGCAATGAAAGTCACCTGTAATCTTAGACTTTTAATATCAAAGTACTCTTGTGCCAACTGAGTTCTAGGGGATACACCAATGATCAAGCTAATAAATAGTTGAGATCATTACAGTGCCTCCATCCTGTCTTCTAAGCACCAATGCATAGGGAATCTCAACTGCCTAACTCATAATGTTGTGGCATAGCTTTCTATACAATAGTTTTCAAATTAGTTAGAATATATGTTATCCTTTGGAATTCCTTTATAATTAAATTGCAATTTCAGAGCCTACCAATTTCCATGACTTCCTTTGACAGATACTCATTGAGTCTGGGTGATTGTAGTGTCAGTCTTTACAGGATTTTAATGTTTTTAAACATGTTGGTTTTATGCCTATCATAGGATGTGTGATCTAACTCCTCCTAAACCAGTTGCAGGTCCCTCAAGAGAAAATCCTGCAGAATAAGAAGAGGTTTCAAGTTCAACACTGAAGAGAGCATTGACAAAAGGTCCACTGAAAGGAGATAAGTGGCCGGAGTCACAAGCAAAGGGAAGGGAAGCAGTTATTGAAACAACAATTGGGAAAAAAATAGTTAAAACAAAGAGTGAAGATTTGAGTGCAGTGTTGCAGGGAGATCGAAAGTTGAAAAGTAAGAGAACAGCAAGTCGAAGATATGCATGTCCTGAATTGGAGCATGCAACTACCAGTGAATGGCAGAAAGACTTTGGGCCTGATTTTAACCTTGGCGGACGGCGGAGGCCGTCCGCCAAGGTTCCGCCGCCAAATGACCGCACCGCGGTCACAAGACCGCGGCGGCCATTCTAACATTTCCTCTGGGCCGGCGGGCGCTCTCCAAAAGAGCGCCCGCCGGCCCAGAGGAAATGCCCCTGCAACGAGGACGCCGGCTCAGAATTGAGCCGGCGTAGTTGCAGGGGTGCGACGGGTGCAGTTTGCACCCGTCGCGTATTTCAGTGTCTGCATGGCAGACACTGAAATACTTTGCGGGGCCCTCTTACGGGGGCCCCTGCGGCACCCCCTACCGCCATCCTGTTCCTGGCGGGAGACCCGCCAGGTACAGGATGGCGGTAGGGGGTGTCAGAATCCCCATGGCTGCGGAGCGCGCTCCGCAGCCATGGAAGATTCCCCCGAGCAGCGGAAAGTCGGCGGGAGACCGCCGACTTTCCGCTTCTGACCGCGGCTGAACCGCCGCGGTCAGAATGCTCATGGGAGCACCGCCAGCCTGTTGGGGGTGCTCCCGTGGTCGGTGGCCCTGGCGGCCACCGGCCGCCAGGGTCAGAATGACCCCCTTTCTGTCTTTTTGTTTTGATCGAGACATTCCAGGTCAATATTTTGGCTCTTGAAGGAAGCTAATTAACTGAACTGTGGAGATAATCTGAGAAAAGTTAAAAGAGAAAGAGACTGCTGAAAATAACCAGATAAGACTTTGATAACCTGATTTTGACTTTTGAAAACCTGATTTGACAAGCTGCTAAACCAATTTTTGACAAAGAATCATGGAAGTGAGACTGAAAGCTGTAAATAACTGCTGAAAGAAGATTTTTGTTTTTGATTTTTGCTGCATAAGTTTCTAAATGTTTCTCTTCTGCTTCCTGATTCTTTACAGATAGTGAGTAACATTAGCCAGCAGGGTAGGAAGAACAAGTGGGGTAAATACATGAGTATTGGTTTGGCCATTGTGTGTGATATTGTTCATGATATTGATTGTGGGTATGACTGTTCGTGATAAGAGGGAAGCCAACCATTCTTCAGCTTTAGAGACAACTACTGCATTAACAGCGATGGAGAAGTTCAAATTAGATGAGAAGTATCTGCATGTAGGTTGTAATGCCCAAGGGGAACTTTCTTCTAATGTTTTCTATCGTTTATTGAGTGAATATGTTGAGGTGATGGATGTGAAGGATTGTTTTATGTGTACGCACATTCCTTAATCAGTCGAATAAGGAGTTACTTATCATGTTGTGCCTCTTACTTATAGGATAAGATGTAGTCTGTTACTAACAGGATTCTATAACCAGGAGTATATTCAGTAGTTCTATTCTAACCACAATGTGGTGTTTTCATTTGTCCCCATAGTTAGGTACCTAAGTAAAGTAGCTAAGGATGTTGACATAGTATTAGTGAGGAGTTTCTTTGAACCTACATTAATTTTTGGCACAGCCTACACTCACAGGAATAACCTGATATGCTTGCTTACATCTTTAGAAAAGAGCTTCTTAGATCACACAGATGACAGGAGAAAGGCACTAAAGGAGATGTTAGAAAAGGGTTTAGAGAAAAGGTCTTTTAGAAATGATTATGCTTATAGTGCAATTAGAACACAATTGAAATTAGCTTTAGACGTGGTAACAGAGATGGTAGCAGAGGATGGTTTGTCTCCTTAAGAGCCCACCATACAGTCCAGAAAGACAGGTAGTAGAGTATTTGGTCCCAGAGATTGTAAGTGAGAAATAACAGGTGTCCCCAGAGATGGTAGTAGCTTGATGGTCTTGTCTTTTGAGAACTCATCATCAGCGAGATTTTAAATGACTTTTTTCAATGATACTAACTAAGACAAAATGTGCCCCTAAGCCCGGAAATGACTTTTCCAGAATCTTGGAGCATGCCAATGTTTGTTTGAGGATGTTCCCGGCATTCTAGTGATAATGTCAATGAAGTAGGGTTTTGCGCTTGCACAGCTTCTGCAAATCACAGGTGAATTGTGATGTTTGTGAGGATTTAGGGAGTTTGCGTACTCCAAATGAAGTTGTAGAAGGAGTGTGCGTACTTTGAAGTGTGAGAGTAGGGAAGTCGTCGAACCTCACAAGTGTGAGGTGCTTTGTGCTAAAAACATTGTCCATGTGGTTGTTCATGTACGGACCCCGCAGGGCCTAAGACTCCGAAGTATATTCAAAAAGTATATGAGACACTTGGTTTTTATTGTAATTTGTCTGGTTTAATAGCTTGATCGGACCTGGCCAACAAGTCAGAGCATGAGTCAAAGTGAGTGAAAGAATGTTTCGACTGAGATCTGGCAGGTCCTATGTGCACCAGGACAGACCCACTGAACAGTTGAGAGTGAAATTTGCAGGTCGAATTTTGCTTGCGAATCAGGGAAACTGAGAAAGAACGAGGAGCTGTTAGAGCGAAATGCCGTCAGTGAAAAATCCGTTAAGTTTCTGAAGCAAATGTGTTACCTGACCTGTAGTAAACGGACAAATTTGGTTTTGTTTCGTGTGAATCTGATTTTGGGAGGACAAGCCGCAAGACTTTGTCAGCAAGCAGTAAGTGTGACTATGACGTCATTGGAGCCGCACTGAGATAGGTTGGTTTGTCAGAAGGGTCACGCACGGATTGGCAGCCATCTGTGAAGCGCAATTGGTTGAGAAGGTGGGTGAAGGGAATTCTGGGATTAAAAGTCACTTCCTGGTTTGATTTTGAACAAAATAAAGGTTGCAAAAATGAAATTTTTCAAAGCTTTAAAGAGTGCTCTAAGGGGACAAATGTACATTACAACGAGTATAGGGGATATTGCACCACCAGAAGGTACACCATCTTACATTGTAATCGAATAAAAGGGTGCAGCACCATGTCTTTGTCTAAAGCAGTGGTGCAAAGTGACATTGAAAAATGGGAGTTTAGCGCTTCCTGCTAATGTAACATTTAATTTGAGGACTTTAGAGCATTTGAGGAGGGTGCTCTATGATCTGAAACACCCTCTGAGTCCAGCATAGACTGAGGCATTAGCGATATGGGAGTTAGTAGCTAGACAGCAACAGCAACAGAAATTTGAAAGGAGGATGGGAAAGGCAGAAAAGACACTAGCGAAGGCTAGGTGGGATCATGCCTAAAAAATGTGAAAAACCGAGACTTTGCAGGAGATTAAGTTATTCCCAGCAATTACACAAAACAGTGAGAGAGAAGGAAGGAAAGCTACTAGAAAAACTAACAGGAGCCCTTATGAGAATAAGGAGGCTGGAAAATCTTCGACAGTGGAGGAGGAGTCAGACAATGATGAGTTTATTTTGCAGTTTTTGAGAAATCGTCCACCACTATATGCAGCACATGAGAGTGGTCCGAGTACCAGTGCTGACCCATCAGCTCCACCACAGGTTAATGTGATAGTGAGTCTGGTGCAGGTTAATTCTAGCCTGACACAGAGTCCAATACAGAGCAGTCTTAACGCACCTACTACTTCAGTAGTACAAAATCAGATGGCACATCCAAATATACAGAGAATTTACCCTGATGTGCCCATGGTGGAAACTGCCACTAATCTAATAGTGCCCATAGAACAGGTTTTCCCAAAACTGGCATTGGTTCGGACAGAGCCAATGCTACTTTTACTGCCACAAGTGCAGCCGCAAGTAATGCCGAGATGCACTCCAATAACAGGGACCTAGACAGATATGTCTGTACTGATGAGCCAAAATATGGGAGCTATGCAACCAGAGAACCTAGGTGCCAGAACAAGCCCAGATGCTGTATTTGTACCAGTCACTATTGGTCGATTGTGCCTTTGTTTACACAAGACAAAAATAGCGTCAATGGACAGGGAGTCTTGAGTCAGAATTCAATGAGGGGAGGACTTAATGAGAATATTCGAATAGTCTCTCCTGTGGGACAGACCTTTGACAGATCTAGATCATTGGTAGACCTTAGTCCATTAGGAGTTCCTCCGGATACTGTGATAGGGTTGAACATTAGTCAGAGCCTGAAATTACTGATACCACAGTCCCCGACTGCAGCTGTGCAACAGGTGCCACCTGTCCAGGCCAGCAACATTTTGTTGCAAGATTTGACTGCCCAGCAATTGACTGAATGGCAAGGCCAGGTGAATATCCTGCAGAGTGCTAGAAGGGAGAGGAGTACTTGAACTACACTAGACTAAGAATGGAAGAAGGTGAGCTCACTGAAGGAACTATGGGTGTGAACAGGTTAGAGTCCTACACGGAGGCAGAGTTGAGCTATCTATGCCCGAAGATTACGAGGGAAGTAAGCAATGTGCATCAGAAGCTAGCAGACCTGGCAGAGAAATACGGACTAGAAATAGAGAAAACAAAGCATTTGAAAAGGAGCTACAGGTTAGATTTTGAGACAAAAGATTTTGAAAACATGAGATCTGCCGGAAAGAGGCACACCTTAGGGAGTTGCTTCAAAGTGCCCAGACTGGGGGAGCATTTGACAAATATAAAGGCAGATGGGTAAAGAAAAGAGATAAGAGGAAAAGGGATTCCGCAGAGCTGACTGCGAATGTGCAGCAGGACAAGGATCCAGTGAAGATTTTACGAATGAGGGAGATTCCAGTAGGGAATTTTGTTCATGTCCCTTGGAGCAGAGGTTACATTCTGTCTTTTACAAATGACTATCCCAGTTTGAGAGAGAAGCCAGTAGAATGGTACCAGCAGACAGACAGGTTCATGAAACTTGCAAAAGGCCTTTGGGAGGACTTGAACACTCTGTTAGAGATAGTAGTACCAGCTGATTTGTGGCTGGAGTGCAAGAGCAGTGTAGATTGGTGGACAAAAGAACCAGAGAGAGATCAGGTTACAGGTCCACCATCTCCTGAGGTAATGAAATATTATTACAAGGTGCTTGAATTCATGAAGACGAGAATTTCACCCAAAACCATTGACTGGCAGAGCATAGACAGGACAGCTCACGAAGCCAAAGAGTTGATACATGCATATTACGAGATATTGTTGCAGGCATTTAAGCTATAGAGTAGTACAGAGACAATTGAGCCGAAATACATGATTCATTTTGGGTTAAGATTTGTGGAAGGAATGAGACCTGAAATTAGCCAGATGATTAACAGTCATTTGATTTGCTGGCAAGCAAAACTGATTGATGAGGTATTGTAGTATGCCAAGTACTGTAGTGATGAGATTGAGTTGAAGCAGAGAAATTTGAAAGAAAAGGTGATGGTGATGCAGATTAAAGCCACACAAACAGGGATGCAGGAACATTTGCCACAGCAGCAGGGAAACATGGTATTTCAAATTCAGATGAAAGGTAGAGGTTGTCGAGGTAATGTAATCTGTGGCCCAGGCATGGGCACTGTAGTGGTTCAGAATGATGTGCAGGGAATTAAGCAGTTGTTCCCTTTTCACACTTGTGGAGCGGTCGGACATTGGAAGCAGGAGTGTCTGATGATGGTGCAGAAAGATGTCGTTCAGAAAACTAATTACATCAACTCGTTCAAAAACATGAGAGGACCGAGAATGAGAGGTCCTAATCCGAATTTCCAAAATAATGTGAACTGGATGCAGAATTTTCAACCCATGCAGCAGGTGCGAATGCCGCGTAAACAATTGACACAGTTGCAGCCAATTCA
The DNA here is from genome assembly GCF_031143425.1 of Pleurodeles waltl. Lineage (NCBI taxonomy): Eukaryota > Metazoa > Chordata > Amphibia > Caudata > Salamandridae > Pleurodeles > Pleurodeles waltl. The sequence goes on from NC_090446.1 coordinate 685,497,284, forward strand.
ACAGCAAGTTCCCATGGTGCCTAGTCAGCAAATTCAAATACCTCAAGCCCCAACGGAACAGCAGCAGGTGATGATTCATCAACGGGTCACAGGTCAGAGGTCCAACCAGAGTAATAACACAGTACAGCTTTTCCTGTTACTCAGTGAGATTGGAATAAACGATGACTGGGTCAGCGAGAGATCTGATGAGGAGGCATGTGTGCTTGCAGCTTCTTTGGAAGTAGATCAGAAAGGTCCCTATGTGAAGGGAAAAGTCATGGGTCACAGAGTTTCAGTCTTCGTTAACTCAGGAGCTACATACTCCACAGTTAAGTCTGCCGGAGTTCCAAATGTGCCCCTTTCAGGAAAGACAGTCCAGATTGCAGGAGTAGCAAATCAGTTCTTGACCAACCCAATTACAGATCCAGTACAGTTTAAAATTGGCAACTTTCAGAGATTGCACAAGTTTGCAGTCTGTGATTCAAGTCTGGTATCCCTACTGGGAAGAGACTTGCTGTGTAAAACAAGGTGCTCGTTTACTTGTTCAAATGATGGAATCGAGATACAGACAAACAGCGATGATGAAGATGACCCAGCTCCAGAGACAGAGAGTGAGACAACAAATAAGGTTTACCCTCTGATTGATTTATTTCCAGTGTTCGCAGTGAAGGAGCTTAATCCTGACTTACAGGGAATGGTAAAAGAGAAAGTGTGGGATCTGACAAGGAAGGAGATAGGTCTGATAAAGGGAGTTGAGCAAGTTCTAGTTTCTGAAAAGCTGAACAAAATTTGTCCTCTTATCCCCAGTACCACATGCTGCAGGATATTATTATAGAGGATGCTCAGATAATTGTAGAATTTGTAAACCAAGATGTTTTGAAAGAAGTGTTGAGCAGCCCATGTAATTCACAGATAATGGGATTGAAAAAGCCCTGTGGGAAAGTTCGAATTGTCCAGGATTTGAGAAAAATAAATTACGTTGTGATCAAATATTGCCCCGTGGTACCTAATACAGCTGTAATAATGTTTCAGATTCCATGTGATGCAGAGTGGTTTACTGTCATAGACTTGTCAGAAGCCTACTTTTCTGTGCCTCTTCACGAGGATAGCCAATTTCTCTTTTGTTTCAATTTTTTAGATCGAGTTTACCGTTGGTGTCGAATTTCTCAAGGATTTTCGGAGTCACCTTCCACATTCAATCAGATCTTGAAAAAGAATTTGGAGTTGTTGGAATTGCCTTTCCAATCAACCTTAGTACAGTACATTGATGACTTGCTGATTGCGTCCAAATGAGTGACGAGAGCAAGTATGACACGATTGCATTGTTGAACCATTTGGGAAAGAATGGTCATAAAGTGTCTCCACTTAAATTGCAGTACTGTCAGAAAAAGGTGACATATTTCGGTCACCAGATTGAGAGTGGATCAAGGAAAATATCCAGAGAAAGGGTCACAACAATATTGAAGATGAATCCCCCAACCACACAGAGAGATGTCAAGATGTTTATTGGGAAGGTAGGCTATTGCCACAAATGGATTCCCAATTTTTCAGTCATTTTGAAGCCCTTGCAGAAGCTTACCCACAAGGAGGTCACCGATTCCATAGTATTAGACCAGGCATGCATGAAAGCCTTCTCTGAATTGAGAATCTTTCACGTTGTTTTGTCATGAGCTTGATGCATGTTCTTTGTCTGCCTTGACGCAGGTCCACAGAGGTGTAAACCGCCCAGTAGCATATTTTCAGCTACTTTGGACCCAGTCACAGCAGCCTTACCAGGTTGTCTGCGTGCAGTTGCAACGGTTGGACAGATCCTTACACAGTGTGAAGGCATTGTGATGGGACACCCTTTAACTATTATGGTCCCTCATTCCATTGAGATCCTACTTATAAAGAGGAAGACCCAATACCTAACAGGTGCAAGGTTGACTAGATATGAGACAAATATCTTAGGATCACCAAATGTGTCATTGAAAAGATGTACAGTGCTGAACCCGGCAACCTTACTTCCAAATGAAAATGTGGAAATTGAAAAGTTGGAAGACATTGAGCAAGATTGTCTTGAAGTAACTGACTTCTGCACAAAACTGAGACCTGATATTAGAGACACCGATTGGAAGAGAATGACCAAATTATCTTTGTTGCTGGTTCTTGTCAAAGAGACAATACAGGAACACTGAGAGCAGGATATGCCGTGAGCACATTTTCTGGTATCCAGGAAGCGTCTTGGGTTCTGGGAGTGTGTTCTGCACAAGTATCAGAATTGGTAGCCCTTACTAGAGCTTGCCATTTTTCTGCTCAGCTGAAAGTTACCACCTATACAGATAGCCAGTATGGATTTGGGATAGTCCATGATTTTGGCTAGCTGTGGTCACAGAGAGATTTCATGACCTCTTCTGGTTCACCAGTGAGAAATGGTGAGAGAATTAAAGGATTGTTGCATGATATCCTAATGCCTGAAAAGATTGCTGTGGTGAAAAAAGTAGAGCACATCTGAAATCACAAGATTTTGTGTCAACGGGAAATGGATGTGTGGATCAAGTCGCAAGGTTTAGCGCATTGAACTGTATATCATTGAAAGATAAGTAGGAATTATTACCTGAAGAAGAAGAAACATTCCCAAGTTATGCATTGAAAGTAATAGATACATTGGAAGAATTGAAAACATTGCAGAATAATGTTGACCGGGAGGAAAAACATTCATGGAGCAAAATGAAATGTGTACAGCAACAAGATGAATTAAGGGTTTCAGAAGAGGGTCAGTTGATTGTGCCAAACAGACTGTTGTCTCAAATGGCTAGGTATTATCATGGTCAAGCACATGTTGGGAGGGATGCCATGATTTGCCTATTTCAGCATAATTGGTTCAACCCAAAGTTTAGGCAAGTGGGTGAATCAGTTTTCCATTGTTGCGTCATTTGCCAGCAAATGAACGCGGGAAAAGGGACAGTGGTTAATTTGAGCCACATTGGAAGAGCAGGAGGTCCACTCAGCAGAGTGCAAATGGATTTTATTGAGATGCCTGTGTGTGGCGGTTTGAGATATGTGTTGGTGATTGTCTGCATTTTCAGTCATTTTATTGAAGCTTACCCTACATAAAGAAATAACAGCCTCACAGTAGTGAAACTGCTGCTTAGGGAACTGATATCACGTTTTGGGTTTCCACTCTTTAGAATCAGATAGAAGTCACTTCAACAATGAAGTAATTAAATTACTGTGTGCAGCATTGGACATTGAGCAGAAGTTGCATTGTAGTTACTGCCCTGAAGCATCAGGACTAGTGGAACAGATGAATGGTACTTTAAAATAAAGAGTGGCAAAGATGTGTGCGTCCACGAATCTGAAATGGCCTGACGCACTGCCTTTAGTTCTGATGACTATGAGAAACACACCCAACAGGAAGACAGGTTTATCGCTGCATGAGATCCATGAGGTTGCCAGCCGTGCCTGCAAATGCACTTGTCAACATTACAGATGATATGGTGTTGGACTACTGCAAGGGTCTGGCTGATGTGGTTCCCTCTTTCTCTCATGTGGTGAAGGCCACCACACTGCCACCGATTCATGACCCACGGCACAACCTGAAAGCCGGTGACTGGGTTGTGGTCCGGAAACACGTGAAGAAAACTTGTTTGGAGCCTCGCTGGAAGGGTCCGTTTCAGGTAGTGCACTGGAGTTCCGAAATGGATCCACGCCAGCCACACGAAGAAAGTGGCATGTCCTTTGGACAATGAAGAAGACTTGTTGGAGATACCAACAATGACCAAACAAGTCTCAGAACTGGAAGGAGAAGAAAGAGGAACTGAGACCGAAACTGAGCCCATTGGGGATGGTTCAGTCACTCCTGTGAAAGACGAAGGCGAAGACCTCCTGGAGGGTGACAGTGAGCCTATCTCAACTGAGGCAGCAGGAGAGCCTAGTCAGAGGAGGGCTTTCCCAGAAGAACACCATTTTGAGAGAAAAACAGAGCAGTTGCCAGACCCCGAGGGGGAAGGAGCTGAGGCGGATCAAAGTCAATGTGATCTAACTCCTCCTGAACCAGTTGCAGGTCCGTCAAAGGGAAAATCCTGCAGAACAAGAAGACGTTTCAGGTTCAACACTGAGAAGAGCATTGACAAACGGTCCACTAAAAAGAGATAAGTGGCCGGAGTTCCAAGCAAAGAAAAGGGAAGCAGTTTTTGAAACAACAATCGAGGAAGAAGTAGATACAATAAGGAGAGAAGATCTGAAGGAGAGTTGCAGGGAGATCTAAAGTTGAAAAGAAAGAGAATAGCAAGTCGAACATATGCAGGTCCTGAATGGACGTATGCAACTAGCAGTGAATGGCAGAAAGAGTTTTTGTCTTTTTGTTTTGATCGAGACATTCCAGGTCAATATTTTGGCACTTGAAGGAAGCTAATGAATTGAACTGTAGAGATAATCTGAGAAAAGTTCAAAGAGAAAGAGACTCCTGAAAATAACCAGATAAGACTTTGATGACATGATTTTGACTTTTGAAATCCTGATTTGACAAGCTGCTAAACCAATTTTTGACAAAGAATCCTGGAAGTGAGACTGAAAGTTGTAAATAACTGCTGAAAGAAATATTTTGTTTTTGATTTTTGCTGCATAAGTTTCCAAATGTTGTTCTTCTGCTTTCTGATTCTTGACAGATCATAAGTAACATTAGCCAGCAGGGTAGGAAGAACAGGTGTGGTAAATACATGAGTATTGGTTTGGCAATTGTGTGTGTGATATTGTTCGAGATATTGATTGTGATTATGCTAGCACAGGAGTTTTAATAAAAATTATTAACGAGTGTTCATGTATTTTGAATGAGTGATTTGTTTAGAAAATATAATAACGTAGAAAAAAGTACATGCATTTGAAAATGATTACGATGATTGGCCACCAATATTCACAAAGTGTACTGACTAGTGAATTAATATTGTGAAATGCTGAATATATGTTTCACTAATTGTAGTAATATGTCTAATTCAGGGTTATGCATTATGCTCTAGCTTTATTACTTATAGGCCTCAACTTAGCGAGCGTCTTGGTCTACTTACCAGGCCTCATGTCAAAGCTGTATTTCTTAACGTTTAACAAATGACTGTCCTAGAGATTTAAACTGTTATTTCATTTTGCATTGTTTAAATGTGTTCATAGCTGAAGTCCTTTCTCATGAGAACCGACTGCTAGAAGATGATGTTCTTGTTAATGTAACATTTTATGTGTAATGTGTATGAGACCGACTTTCTCAGGAGAAGAACAATGGAGATACTGAGTGGAGTGGAAACTGCAACAATATTGTTATCTGGCAACCAGATGATGAAAACATTGCTGGACAACCAATCAAAAACATGTGAACGGAGTAATGGTAGAATTCATAGGTTTGGAGTTTTAGTTTTATAGGACAAAGTATGAACATGCTATTCATTGACCAATAGGGATTTGAGTCATAGTTTTACTAGTTTTGATTTAACAGAACTGCACTGAGAAGAAAGCAGCATTTCAGCCCAGCATTCTACATTTGCCATAGCTCATTCTTGCCCATTTTTCGTCTGGACAAGAGACGTGCTTAACTATAATGCTTAAAGACTTTGGGGGTCATTACGACCTCAGTGGTCTTTTCGCAAGACCGCTGAGGTACCGCTGTGCTGAAGACCCCCAGTGGTGGCAGTCTTCCGCGCCGCATATTATGACAGCTGGCAGCCTGCCGTCCTTTTTTGTATGGAAGGCCGCCAGCAGCCATACTGGCGGACGGCGGGAAAGTGGAGGTTGCTCAACCTCCACCGCCACGTCAACAGAACACCGCCCACTGAATCACGTCCCATGATTCGGTGTGGCGGTGTTCTGGTGACGGTGTTCTGGCAGAGCTGCCCCATGGATCCCGTCCCCTCCCGGAGGATCAACAGACAAGGTAAGTTGATCGTCCGTTAGGGAAGGGGTGAGGGTGTTGCATGTTGTGTGCGTGCATGGGGGTGTGCGTGTGAGAATGTAGAGGGGTGAGTGAGTGAGTGTATGCGTGCGGGGGGTGTTGTGTGTATGGGATATGTATGCGGGTCGGACGGTGTGCATGTCTGTTTGTATGTGTGCGGGTATGTGTTGTCGGGGTGTATGTGTGCGTGTAGGGGTGTGTATATGTGCATGTTGGGGGGATGTGCGTGTAGGGGTGTGTATATGTGCATGTTGGGGGTGTGTGCATGTAGGGGTGTATATATGTGCATGTTCGGGGTCGGGTGGGGAGGGGGGCTGTGGCACCTTTGGAGTATGTGGGGGGAGGATTCATGGGGGTTAGTGGGGGGTGGGGGAGACCCCTATCAGTGCCAGGGAAGGAATTCCCTGGCACTGATAGTGCCTACCGCCATGGATCTCATGGCGGTTCCCAACCACCCGAGATCCATGGCGGTATGCAGGGTCCTGATACCGTCGGCGGTCTAGTGACGACCGCTGGACTGGAGACCGCAGTCTCCAGCCCAGCGGTCTTCACTGCCATGGCGGTCAGAATGGTGAAGTGGCGGATGACCGCGGCGGTAACCGCCGCGGTCATAATCCAATATTTTTTCCGCCGGCCTGTTTGCGGTCTTACCGCCACTTTACCACCGACCGCCAGGGTCGTAATGACCCCCTTTGCATTTTCTGAACTTTGATGCTGAATCCTGAATGCCTTGCTGATCAACTGATGTCCTGAGGACAAAGAATGACTCTGCTTGCTGATCCACACTGAGGATAGGTATAATGAAGTAGAGTGTTGATTATCATCCATATTTGCTTTTCCTTTCTGGGTACCAACTGCACTGTTTTGATACAGCCATATTTAGATGTTTTTCCAAATTTGTGTTACTAAATAGTTTTGCATGAAGCCCAACATGCTGATGCCAATATGATTTTAGTTAAAGATTCCTCAAAAATGAAATTGTGCAAATAGGGATTATTGCTTTATGAATTTCTCTGCTGAATTTGAACGTACGTAATTACTTTGATGCAGTTGACTTTGCTATTAACCCCTTGGGTGCCCAGGACGAGCTGGTCTCACCCTCACCCTCACAACAGCAGAAAGCCCACCAGAGACCAGGGAAGATTTTTATTTCAAAATAAGAGGGTGGGGGTATGGTCATAACCCCCCCAAATAAATGGGGCCAAAGTTGTTCTGACCACCAGTGGGCAGATGGGGCAATTACCCACGATCCACACCCGGGGAGGGGGGGCAGAAAGTCTACTAGATGCCAGGGAATAAAAATAAAAAAAATTGTGTGATGGTGGCTACCAACCAGTATGGGCATGGTAATGCCCCCACCCCAACTAAAGGGGGTAACAGTCTTTCAGCTCTTCCCCCCGCACACTAAAACATCTTATCCCATGGCAAACAAGAGGACACTCAATTATTTTGGGTTTTGGTTTTACATTTGGGCCATGAGAGCTTGGCTAACTCTCAAATTCGTCCCACTTGGAATGGTGACGGCTGCACTTTTTGGACTTTGGGACGCTGCCATGTAGAAAACTGAACATCTGGTTGAGTCCAGAGTGGTGTGCTTCACATGCACTCCGCACCATTTTCTGACCCACAATGCCCTGCAAACCTCCAACTTTGCTAGAAATCACACACTTTTTCCACATTTTTGTGAAGGAACCTTCCGGAATCTGCAGGAATCCACAAAATTCATACCACCCAGCGTTGTCTCATCTATACCGATAACAATTCTGCTGCACTTTTCAGCCTAAAAATGTTTTGTTTTCAAACTGCCCTTTTGAACCCGCTTTGGTTCCCCCTCAATTTTGACATATTTTTGGCTCTTCCCTGTCACAGGCACTTGGCCCACCTACATAATTGAGGTATCATTTTTACCGGGAGGCTGAGGGGAACGCTGGGTGGTAGGAAATTTATCCTGGTGCGGTGATCCCACACAGAAATGTGGGACAAATGTGATTTTTTAGCTACATTTAAGGTTTGCTGAGGATTCTGGTAAGAAAACACTGGGGGATCCATGCAAGTCACACCTCCCTGGACTCCCTCAGGTGTCTAGTTTTCAAAAATGTCTGGGTTTGGTAGGTATGGCTGCTGAGCCCAGGACCAAAAATGCAAGTGCCCCCGCAAAAACAGATAGTTTTGTATTTCATAGTTTTGATGTGTCCAGATAGTGTTTTGGGGCATTTCCTTTTGCGGGAACTAGGCCTACCTACACAACTGGGGTACCATGCTTATCGGGAGACTTGGGGGAATGCTGGGTGGAAGGGAATTTGTGGTTCCTCTCAGATTCCAGAACTTTCTGTCACAGAAATGTGAGGAAAAAGTGTTTTTTTGGCCAAATTTGAGGTTTGCAAAGGAATCTGGGTAACAGAACCTGGTGAGAGCCCCACAAATCTCCCCATCTTGGATTCCTCCTAGGTGTCTAGTTTTTTAAAATGCACAGGTTTGCTAGGTTTCCCTAGTTGTCGGCTGAGCTAGATATTAAAATCCACAGCCAAGCACTTTCCAAAAAACACGTCAGTTTTCAATGTAAAAATGTGATGTGTCCACGTTGCGTTTCCTGTTGCTGGTGTTAGGCCTACCCACTCAAGTGAGGTAACATTTTTATCGGGAGGCTTGGGGGAACACAGAATAGCAGAACAAGTGTCATTGCCTCTTGCCGTTCTCTACATTTTTTCCTTCCAAATGTAAGACAGTGTGTGAAAAAGACATCTATTTGAGAAATGCCCCGTCATTCATGTGCTAGTATGGGGACCCCAGAATTCAGAGATGTACAAATAACCACTGCTTCTCAACACCTTATCTTGTGCCCACTTTGGAAATACAAAGGTTTTCCTGATACCTATTTTTAAATCTTTATATTTCACCAAATGTATTGCTGTATACCCGGTATAGAATGAAAATCCATTGCAAGGTGCAGCTCATTTATTGTCTCTGGGTACCTAGGGTTCTTGATAAACCTACAGGCTCTATATATCCCTGCAACCAGAGGAGTCCAGCAGACGTAACGGTATATTGCTTTCACAAATCTGACATCGCAGGAAAAAGTTACAGAGTAAAACGTGGAGAAAAATTGCTTTTTTTTTAGCTCAATTTCAATTTGTTTTTTATTTCAGCTGTTATTTTCGGTAGGAAAACCTTGGAGGATCTACACAAATGACCCCATGGTGAATGCAGAATTTTGCCAACTGCTGCCCTTTTTCCCCATTTAAAAAAAAAAACACAAACCTCTACAATCCCTATGATGTTGGAAAAAAAGAAAAAGGACGCAAATTTGGCATGGGTAGCTTATGTGGACAAAACGTCATGAGGGCCTCAGCGTGAACTGTCCCAAATAGCCAAAAAAAGGTCCGGCACTTGAGGGGGAAAAGGCCTGGCAGCGAAGGGATTAATTTGCACCATAACCTTAGAATGGGGGCTGTAGTTCAAGCTTTGATTAGATTACATTTCTTCTGCTGCTTTGGACAGCCAGTATTGTTTCTGTATGTGTTTCATTTGATTTTGAGATTGATCTACATGACCCTAGCATTGCTAATGTAGGAAAATAAATATTCTAACTTTTACTAAGGGTGTAGTTATTCATGACTGAAAGATCATAGAGTGTGACAATTGCTGACTCCATTGATTATTACTGTTGTTGATTGTTGCCGATTATCGACTATTGTGTATTGGTTATTGATTATGTACTGGAGCTATGGTAAGAACATCTTATTTTCGAGTCAAAATGTTCATCGACCTATTCGAGTCCCCTTGTAAGCTTACTTTTTAAGGTCAGACATGCTAGTAGGTATGACTGTCCTTGATAAGAGGGAAGCCAAACATACTTCAGCTTTAGAGACAACTACTGCATTAACAGCGTTTGAGAAGTATCTACATGTATGTAGTAATGCCCAAGGGGAACTTTCTTCTAATGTCTTCTATCAATTATTGAGTATGTTGAGACGATGGATGCCAAGGATTGTTTTGTGTATACGCAGATTTCTTCATCATTCGAAGAAAGAGTTACTTATCTTAGTTTGCCTCTTACTTATGGGATAAGTTGTAATCTGTTAGTAACAAGATTCTATAACCAGGAGTACATTCAGTATTTCTATTCCAACCATGATGTAGTGTTTTTGTTTTTTCCCATAACTAGGTAGAGAAGCTAAGGAGTATTAGTGAGGGGTTTCTTTGAACTTACATTCACTTTTGGCACAGGTTACGCTCACAGGAATAACCTGACATGCTTGCTTACACCTTTAGAAAGGAGTTTCTTAGATCACACAGATGACAGGAGAAAGGCATTAAAGGAGAAGTTAGAAAAGGGGTTAGACAAAAGGACTTTTACAAATGATTATGCTTATAGTGCAATTAGAACACAAGGGAAATTAGCTTTAGACGTGCTAACAATATTGACACAGCCCTGCCGAAATGTGGTTATAATACTTCTAATCAATGTGCTAGTAGAGGAATAAGTGGAGGATGATTGTCATTTCAGTTACGCAGGCGGGTTACATAAATATATCACTTGGGTATAGATACATCTGTGGAAAATTATTTCACCACAATAAACTCTGTCTCACAGTTTTTAGATCCCCGGCATTCGTGTCAGAAAATATAGAAATGCAGTTTGTGTTGTGACCTATGTACTAAAAAATGCTTCCAAACTGTACAATTTTAGGGGGAGTCGCAAAACAGCCTGCTTTAAGAATATTAATTAGTCAGGACACAGTTTGTGATCCTCTGTGATTGGCTGCAAAATGCAGGGGAGGAAGCATGCAAGGGATGGCAGACCTTTCACCTTGCATTTGTATTCTTAAATGCACAAAAAAACTGAAAATCATGATGTCCATTAAAGGGACTGGTGTTCCTTTAAAAAAATGTGTTTCATTTTCGGGAGAGTAGACAGTGGCGCTCTAAACGCAAACTGCTTCCCTCAAGGCCACTGTCATGATTTCCAAAGGCAAAGATGTCCCTCAGGGAAAGCTTCCCCATGAATCACGTGCTTTGGAACTGTAAATTACCATCAAGCCCCAATTGTCACCTCCCTTGCAAACAAGGCCCATGTCAAGGTACCTCATGTCATGCATTCCGTTGGCACTGACACTTTTTACAGTGGCCCTCTCTGAAGCTAGCAAATTCCAATGCCTATGCTAGGTGCTGTATTGTCGCAAGAGCGATGTGCAGCAGCACTTTATCATTTCACATGTGTTACAATAGTTCTCTACTGGTGTACATTTGCCCCTTGAAGCAAGGATACATGTCTGCTCACTTGTCAAATTACAAGAACCCAGATAAATTGAGCATCTTCTCTAAATGAACTCATAGACCGCCTGCTCGCAATCACCACGTGTGGCAGCCTTCACTGAACAATCATTTGTACTCCAGAGTGTACATCATCGGGGTGCATGGTCATTTCTTGGTTACAATATTTGACAAATACATCTTCCGTTGGTCCAACATAACAACATAACTTCTTCGATGAGCTGACATCTTGAACGCCTAAGCAACAACTTAGGCTTTGGGTCACTGTGGTGGGGTGCATCTATGCCCCCTATGTTCCATGCACGGTGCACAATAGCGATGCTGGCATAATACCTAACATTCAGTGGGGCATAAAGCATCTCTGAGAACCTACTCCTGTACTATCAACAGAAGCAATATCTGCACTCTATTGTATTTAGGGTGTGCAAAGTTAGGAAGACTGACCACTCAAAACTGCACACTTTTTTTAAACTACGGTCAGCTATGTGCAATCCATGGTTACCGGTAGCTTATAAAATGAGGGTAATCTCCATCCATCACTTTAGCAAGCAGGAAACATTTGCCCCTGCTATGAGAGATAGCTCAATGCAATTGGGGGACTGCTGTTTTTTAGTAACCAACCCTTGTCCCCTTTCCAGAGCCCCCTGTGCAATGCACAGAGTATTCTGTTGCCCATGTCAACCTCCTGCACTCTATTCAGCCCTCCAGCATTTTCAAGTGTCATGGGCCACCAGTACCCTATCTGGCCATGCCCCACACTCACACACTCTCCCTATTGACCACTCTTTCAGTGACCCACTATTGACTGCAGGAGGTAATTATTTAAAGTTCCAGAATGCCCATCCAAGATCATCCTGCAAGAGGAGCGAGTTATGTTGAGTGTGGGATAACTACAGCAAGCACAGAATACTCCGGGTATTTATTGTAATTTGGGCCAGATTTAAGGACAGTGGCACGGCACGCAGTGATGCACCACTTTTTTGCGCCCCTTAGTGCCCCCCTAACGCCACAATGTGTATCTAAGATACAGTGCACAATGGCAGTAGTTAGGGAATCAGCGTCAACATTTTTGACACTAGTTCAGAGCTTTGCAGGGTTAGCATAAAAAATGTTGACGCTAATCCTGCAAAGCCCATTGAGGCCCATTGTAAACAATGGGGTGCCTCCTTTTAATGCCTGCTCTGACCAGGTGTTAAAAGTGCTGAAAACAATGACGCAAAGAAATCTGTTAGATTTCTTTGCGCCATTTTTTCGGCCCCCATAATAGGGGAATGCCACCTTAGCATTCATTATTCCTGAAGCAGCCATAATGTAGCACAAATGGTTACAAAGTGCGCAAAAATGATGCTAATGCGGCACAAGGAAGCACTAGCGGCTCTTAAATCTGCCCCCTAGTGCTCTGTTCTCAGTGCCTTGGTATCCACACAATCACCTGTCTGCATAGGTATCACAGTAATGAGTGGGTTGCATTTTTCTTTACCCATCCGAGTTTTCCCCAGATAAATCTCGACAGGTCAAACCTGACAATATTTTTCGGGTGATAAGAGCCGGTAAATCCCAGGGTTGCTGATTGTTTGATTGACAGTATGTATAGTACAACACACACACAATGTTAGTTAAAACATATTGTTTTAACCAAACATGAAAAAGTAAAATTTGCCAGTTATAGTTATGACAAGTAACTGTACCTCATGACCAAAGTAACTATAACTCATGCCTTCACCAAGCACTCGTTATGACCTCCCATATTGATTCACCAATGACATCTTTTATGATATAATTGACAATATCACTGCAACATCTGAAATTAAATCACGTCAACAATGCATGGAATGGGAACAAATTTTATAGCTACTTTAGGGCACTAGTTATAGTTACTAGAGATAACTATTACTTGCAGCTTTCTGATAATTTTACACCATATGTTTTAACTGGCAGTTTCACCTAATGATAATATACCTTTAACACTTGTTTCGTTTCAGTATGAACATATATATATATATATATATATATATATATATATATATATATATATATATATCAAACCAAATCCCTTTCAGGGTTAGAGTGACACATAAATTATGCAAAAAAGAAAAGAAAACTTTGGGTAGTTCCCAAGTTTAGGTGGAGAGCAGCTCCAGTAAGGAGCACCCTGCATCACCAGCGACACTCTAGATTTGCTCACCTCAAATGTCTGTTTATCTAGCAAAGTGTTTAAGCATAGGATCAGCACAGTGCTATCCATGCCGAGCTAGATAAGGACAAAGGCTTTTGCCATTTGCACAGCAAAGTCTTTAAGCATAGGTTTGACATAGTAGGAATCTTTCCGAGCTGTAAAATGACAAAAGCCATTTACCACTCCAGGCACAGTATTACAGATTTGGACTGGTAAAATAATATCCAAGCCAACCTGGAATGAGTAAAAGCAACCCCTGACATGTGTTTCGCTCTTATTGGAGCTCTTCAGAGGGGTTTAGTTTTGTCCAGACACAAGGGAGCACCCAGTATGAGTCAAAACAATTCCCTTTCAGGGTTAGAATGACGCATAAATTATGCAAAAAAGAAAAGAGAACTCTGGGTAGTTCCCAAGTTTAGTTGGGGAGCAGCTCCAGTAAGGAGCACCCCGCATCACCAGCGACACTCTAGATTTGCTCACCTCAAATGTCTGTTTATCTAGCAAAGTTTTTAAGCATAGGATCAGCACTGTGCTATCCACGCCGAGCTAGATAAGGACAAAGGCTTTTGCCATTTGCACAGCAACGTCTTTAAGCATAGGTTTGACACAGTGTCAACCTTGCTGAGATGTAAAATAACAAAACCCATTTATCAATTCAGACACAGTATTACAGCTTTGGACTGGTAAAATACCATCCAAGCAAACCTGGAATGAGTAAAAGTAACCCCTGACACGTGTTTGGCTCTCAGTAGAGCTCTATATATATCTATATATAGGTATATATATAGATATATATATGTTATGTTATGTTATGTTATTTTTATTTGTACCGCGCACAGCTGCCCCAGCAAAGGGGCGTCCCGGCGCTTTGAGAAGGTAAACACAACACAGCACTAAAAGCGGGCAAAAGAAGACAAAACACAACAGATAAGCTTAGACAAATAAAAAGGTCTTAATAGCCCGCCTAAACTGAAGGAGCTCATCAATGGCCTGGATTTGTGGAGGAAGAGAATTCCACCAACTCGCTGCCAGGACTCGAAAAGAGCGGCCCCCAATTCTGCTCAGCTTAAAGCGCGGAACCACTGCTAAGTTCTGGCCTAACGATCTAAGAGTGCGAGAGGGAACATAAGGAATCAGCAATTTCTCCATGATTTGCGGGGAAGTACCCTTTAAGATTTTAAATGCAAAACAGAGAACCTTAAATCTAATCCTCTGCTGCACAGGGAGCCAGTGGAGAGAGCGCAGAGTATTGGACACCGAACATCGCCTGGGGAGACCAGTCACCAGTCGGGCCGCAGCGTTTTGAACCCGCTGGAGCCGCCGAAATTCTGACTGGTTTATCCCCGCCAGTAGGGAGTTGGCATAGTCCAACCTAGACAGCACTGATGCTTGAACCACCAGCTGTCTTGTAGGTGCATCAAAGAATTTGAGGATAGGTCGAAGTCCTCTGATGATGCCATAGCAAGAAGCCGCCACCTTCTTGGTATGACAGATGAAACTCAGAGAAGAATCAAACCATACCCCCAAGTTTTTTATCTCTGCCGCTGGGAGGGGAGTCACACCCAACTCCGAAGGCCACCATTTATCATCCCACAAAACCACCTGTTTACCAACCACCATAATCTCCGTCTTTTTGGTGTTTAACTGGAGACAGTTGGATTTCATCCAGTTAGCCACTTCCCGCAGACCATCACAAAACCTGGGAGCCTCCAGGTCTGAGTCCCCACTCAGTGTGACCGCCAGCTGCGTATCATCTGCGTAGGATACCATGGTTAGGCCCCACCGCTTGACGACCGCAGCCAACGGTCTCACAGACAGATTGAAAAGGGTGGGACTCAGTGAAGACCCCTGTGGGACTCCCTGGTCTAACGGGTAGAGTGACGACTTACCGGGCGGGATCGGCACCTGGAATGACCTATCCATAAGGAAGGAACGAAACCAGTGCAAGGCGGAGCCAGAAACGCCCACCTCCTCAAGACGCCGAATCAGAATTCCGTGCGAGACCGTGTCGAAGGCGGCACTAAGATCTAATAACAACAGTGCCGCCGTCCGACCGGAATCCATCACGGAGCGCAGATGCTCGACCATCGAGAGGAGGGCCGTCTCCGTACTATGACCCGCGCGGAACCCGTTCTGGGTAGGATCAAGAATGTTAAACCTACCAAGGTGGTCTGTAAGAGTGGCATTCACATGGGCCTCTGCTATTTTCGTGGCCCAAGGAAGAAGGGAGATAGGGCGGTAGCTTTCAGGTTTAAGGGGGTCAAGGGTCGCCTTCTTCAGAATTGGCGTAACTACTGCCTGCTTCCATCTAACGGGAACCACTCCAGAAGAAAGAAACAGGTTGATCAAGGACAGTACCGGGGAGCGGCAAACTGGTGCCAGAGTCTTAAGTTGGGCGGGTTTCAACGGGTCAGCCGGAGAGCCAGGCTTAATTTTGGCGCTGAGATAGTCAAACATCTCCAGAGATAAGGGGGGTAAGATGGAAAGACATTCCCCCTCACCTAAGGTGTGACCAACCTGCTCTAGCATCAGGGAACCCGTTGGGAAAGTGCGATAGATGGCTTGCACTTTTTCATGAAAGAAAGAAGCCAAACCCTCACAATGTGAATCCGAGCATATTTCCCCTGCAATTACTCTCTTCGCCATCAGGTCCTTTAATACTTTAAAAATAAGTTTCGATGGATTGGTAGAATTCTGAAACTGTTGAGCATAAAAGGAGACACGAGTTTGACACACTGCCCTGTGATAAATCTTGATTTTAGCAAGATAACATATTTTCAGATCAGAGTCATATGACTTCCTCCATAATCTTTCGGCCTGTCTACAGACCCTCTTAAGAGATGCCAAGGAAGTGTCATACCAAGGGCTCGGCTCCTTCCGGTGACACTTAGACCAACACATAGGAATCAGAGAATCGAGGGCACCAGAAATCCACTCACAGAAGGAGTCGTATCCACAATCGACCTCAGTGAGCGGACCTAAAGGAGCCTTCTCGAGCTGATGATAAAAATCCTCCAGACTTAATTTGTTCCAGTGTCGTTTAAGAACAAATCTATCCTGAGATACAAAAGGAGAGTCAGACAGAGAGCATGCCATTTTCACCAGCATGTGTTCTGTCCAGACCAACTGAGAGGAACCAAGAACTCTGAGACCTTCTAAATTTGTGAAGAACGGGTCAAGAATATGACCACCTTTATGTGTGGGGAAGGTAATCATCTGCGAGAGCTGTAAAGCCTCAAGATCCGCCAAAAAGCTCCTAATAGTAGGTAAGGAAGGACAGTCCAAATGGAGATTAAGATCTCCCACAACATTAAAATTTGCGCATCCTAGTGCCTCTATGCTAATATACTCAGGAAGAGTAGCCCTAAACACAGAATCACAGCCCGGAGGCCGGTAAATTAATAACCCAGAGAAGGTAAACTGATGACTAAACGCTATTTTAAATAGGGCACCCTCACACCCCAAAAGTTCAGCGGCTTTCCACTGACAGGGATAACACCGTTTGGTGACCATCGCAATACCTCCACCTCTAGTCGTACGATTTAAAGTAAAAATAGCATATTCTGGGGGAAAAGCTAAGTTAGCTATCGAGGAGTCAGAGTCCTGGAGCCACGTTTCCGTCAGAAAAAGCACATCCGGCGAATCATCAGCAAGAAGGTCGTAAATTTCCTGATAGTGCTTTACCACAGATCTGACGTTTAAGCTCCAGATACTCAAGTCCCGTTGTCCTATCCTCTTTACAGCAGGCCCTAAGGAGCGTATAAGGGAGGGGGGTTCCAATGACCATACACCGCACCTACAGTGATATGGGCCACACAATGGGCCTACAGGCGAACACTCGCAACGTGTACATTGACCCCGAAGGGCCAGTAAATCGGACCTACTATAGGTTCTCAAACTAACAGTCATGATTACCAGGTCCAGAGTTCTGCCACGAGCCGCGCTTCCTTAGCGCGGACGGGCGCAGACGGGCACGACTCTGGCACGACTCTGGCACGACTCTGGCACGACTCTGGCACAGCGAAGGCACGCCCGCTGCGCGTATCCGCTGCGCGTTGGGGGGAGCTTTAAATAGGCGTCCCTCCACTCAGCCGGAGCGCTAGACCGCTCGTCAGCAACCCCACCCAGAGTGATCACCACTCCAAGATGGCGCCCAAAGTGACCACCACTCCAAGATGGCGCCCAAAGTGACCACCACTCCAAGATGGCGCCCAAAGTGACCACCACTCCAAGATGGCACCCAAAATCAATACCCCAGAGACCGGACCCGCCAAACAGCGGTGGGAGAACCGATTAGAGTGCAGGTAAGGGGGTTACAATAAGTCCTATAAAATCAGGGCAATAAACAACTAAAAAAGAACACAAATAGTTATAAAGGTAGCTTTTAAAATAATATCGCAGTATAGAGGCGCATAACGCGATGCAAAGCGCGAGTACCTTCTCAGGGCAGCCCCCAGGGCAGGTCGCCTTAAATAGGCGTCCCTCCACTCAGCCGGAGCGCTAGACCGCTCGTCAGCAACCCCACCCAGAGTGATCACCACTCCAAGATGGCGCCCAAAGTGAACACCACTCCAAGATGGCGCCCAAAGTGACCACCACTCCAAGATGGCACCCAAAATCAATACCCCAGAGACCGGACCCGCCAAACAGCGGTGGGAGAACCGATTAGAGTGCAGGTAAGGGGGTTACAATAAGTCCTATAAAATCAGGGCAATAAACAACTAAAAAAGAACACAAATAATTATAAAGGTAGCTTT
The DNA here is from genome assembly GCF_031143425.1 of Pleurodeles waltl. NCBI lineage: Eukaryota > Metazoa > Chordata > Amphibia > Caudata > Salamandridae > Pleurodeles > Pleurodeles waltl. The sequence continues at coordinate 685,515,387 of NC_090446.1, forward strand.
TAAAATAATATCGCAGTATAGAGGTGCATAACGCGATGCAAAGCGCAAGTACCTTCTCAGCAAAAGAGAGAGAGATATTAACTTACAGTTAGGATCTCGTTTCTATATAAAAAGTGTTTTTTTTACTTGCCTTTATCTTTGGTGCAGCTTGATGAGGGTTCACAAAACTTTCCCCAAAAAATTCCCAGTCTCCTGTGCTGCTGTCTGGAAAGTTTCAGGATGATCCATCTAGGGGGAGGGATGGGGGAGGCAAGAAAAAGTGAGGTCCCAAAACAAGTTTCCCCATTCATTTTTTCATAGGGATTTTGAACATCGAAACTACTGGACAGTATTATACCAAATTTGGCAGAAAGGTAGGTCATGGTCCAGAAAGTGACTTTTTTTGTATTGGTGAAAATCTGTTCAGTAGTTTTGAAGAAATTAAAGAAAATCCGAATTTGTTTATACAGGGACGTAAAGGATTTGCGACCCCTCACGATCTTGTGCAGATATCTGATTGGCTGCCAACACTTCAACAAGGAAGTGTTAGCAGCCATCTCAAGACTCGGTAACGGGATCCTAGAATTTTTTTACAAAAATTAAAAAGGGGGCACCCCCTCAGGGCTAAAAGCATTTTTGTTTAGAATTTTTGTACGGATCTGTGGCAGATCCTCTGAAATTTTTTTAAAAAGGAAGCGCGGGCTCCTGTTTTTTAAGCACCCGGGTGCACCAAGTCCTGTGGGCAATCTTTTTTTTGAGTGCAGGGGGACCTCCTGGCCCCCCGCAGACCAGGGACCACCACCTCCCAGGGACGAAATGGAAATTATGTGTGGGGTGGCCATATGGCCCGCGCCCCAGGGATCACCACTTCCACTGGGCAAAATTGTTTATTGGCATGGGGAAGGCAGTCCCCGGGACCGCCACCTCACAGGGCTTCAAATACTTAATTAGGGGGGGGGATCTGCACCCCCACTGCTCTGGGGATCACTACCTCCCCGGGACTATATCAAATAAATTGGGGGGGTCGTCTGCCCCTCCCCGAGCTCCCCGCTCCCCCATTGATCATCACCTCCCCGGGGCATAGATTATCAAATTATGAAAGGGGGCGTTTTCGACTCCCTTTACCCCCGGGGATGTGCACGTTGGACGGGGGCCACCTCCCAGGGCCAGGTCTCCTGCTCCAGCTCCTGCTATGACCCGGGATGCCCACCTCCGAGGCATAGCTGATTGCTGTGGCTTGGCTGCAGGTTTGCAGCCAAGCCACAGCAAACACTTCTGTTTTTGATAGTTGGACCTATCAACCGGTCCCGCTGTCAATAGGTAAGTAGTTATAGTTGTGAGCTAGTTTCAATAGGAAAAGCGTTTTTTGTTTTACCAATAACTTTGGCTCCGCTTCATGAATCTTCATGAAATTTTCAAAACTAATATGACAGTCAGTTCAGCTGCTGTCTTGAAAGTTTTGAGGTGACCTGGTGGGGGGTGAGAAAAAGGGTGGGGGTTCCAAAGCACATTTTTCATGCATTTTCCCTTAGAGTCTTTAGACATGACTACAGCCCGAACCGCTGAATGGATTTGCACCAAATTTCGCAGGAAGCTAGATCTTGATGCGCAGATTGTGCTTTTTGTTATTTGGTGTAAATCCATTTAGTAGTTTTGTAGTTATTAAAGGAAAAAATATAAATATCTGGGTGGAGCCTAAGCACATATCTCATTGTGAGATCTGATTGGGGGTCAGCTCTTTAAACAGAAAGTGAAGCAGACATTTGGGGACCAATATATACAATAGCACCCAAGTGAAATGCATTTCGGCGAATGGCAGGTTTTGAGGGTCACAAAAAGGAGAACATATAAAGGGTGAAATAAGATTTGAATTGCAATATAAATCATTTTTTGATGGTACCAAACTAATTTTAGGAATTGTGGTGTGTTCTAAAGTGATTTTTCCCTTTAAAAAAAACTTGTGCTGGGATTTCATGAATTATGCTTGAGAGAAAACTGCTTTCTCATGATTGTCCTATAGAGGTTATGAAAGGTGCTCCAGAAGCTAAAATGAGAGCATAATTTCTGTAAATTCACACCATCTTTCTCAGCCACATGAGAACAAAGTCTGACATTCTCTGTAAAATATGACCAGCAGCCTGTCAGTTGATTCCCTTGTGTTCTACTGCAGCCTTCCACAGTGTTCAAAAGAACAACTAGAGTGCTAACAGTCTTATTATCACAAAAGTGTAGCACACCTGAAGCCATCTTGAATCAAACAGATAAAACTTAAAACATTGAATTTAGAAAGAAACAAAATGATTGGGTTCCTTTTGTCATAGATACTACGGTTAGTGCTGTAGAAAGAAAAAATAAGATATGTTTTAAGTGAGTTCTCAAATATCTTTCTCTTCTAATTCATTAAAACATTCTCACATGTGGACTGAAATATACACTTTCAAAACCAGCAGCAGACTGCCAGTTAACTTCCTCAGGACCAGCAGCTTTACCAGAGTATTCTAATGAGAACTAGAGTGCTAACATTCTGAATATATGCATAAAGCGTGGCGCATCTGAATGCCTTCTTGATGGAATCGAGGTGGAAAACTGAAAACATTTTCTACTTAGGATAATGTAGTAAATTAGGACATTAGGGAGCTTCATACCAAATAAGTCTCCTAAGATGGCCACCAGAGGAAAATGAGCCCAAATGTAGCACAAATATCACGCAAATGTAGCCCTAGTGTAGCCTAACGAGAAAAGTTTGCAAAACACTTAGGGGCATATTTAAGAGCTTCTAGCACCACCTTAGCACCGTCATAGCATAATTTGTTTATGTTAAGGGAGCGCTAAAATGGCATTTTCTGCTGCGCTATATTTACAATGCATGCATTGCGCCACTTTGTAACCACTTGTGCCACGTTATGCCTGCGCCAGGCATAAAGTATGCAAGGGGGCGTTCCGGTGCTAGGAGGCCCACAAAAATGGCACAGGAGCAAGAAAAGTGCTTATCATAGCTGATGCACCACGTTTCCTAAATATGGGCCTTAATTTTTTTTTTTTTTTGCAGTTTTAGAGAGGGCACATTTGACCCGAAGGCATTGGAGTGCTTTACCTCAGCATCAGTTACATTGCACAAGGACACATTAATTTTGGTTTTAGGCATGGGGAGAATAAGAGATATGCCCAGAATCACAGGATGTTGAGCTGACACCAAAACTCGAACCTGGTTCCCCAGTTGCAAAGTCTGCAGCTCTGGCAATAACGCAAAATCTTCTCCCCTAAGTGAAACATATAATAAGGTGATTAACTGGATAAAAAAACCTAAAGGGACTGGCGGTACCTATCCCCAAAATATGACATTGGTGGTTTGGCTCAAGCCAAACCGCCAATGTACCACTCCGTCCGCCAGGGCGGTAACAGCCGTCGGGCTGGAGACTTCGGTCTCCAGCCAGGTGGCTGTCACAATCCCACCCATGGGAGTATGACCCTCCTACCACCATGGTTTTTGTGGCAATCTTACCGCCATGAAAACCATCCCCCGAGTATTCCCCCACTCTCTTCCTTCCCCTTCCGCCCGACATACACACACCTACATGCGCACACAGACACACTCATACACACATGTGTACCCATATCCACCCACGCATGCATACATACATATACACACCGCAGCACACACTAACATACATTGAAGCACACACACATTCACAACACACAACAGACACGTACACTCACATCCATTCATTCACACACGCATTCCACACGACTCACACCCACATGCACACATACAAAAACAGACACACACACCACCGCACACACACACAACATACCCCACCCCATCCCCTGTTGCACAACCTGACTTACCTGCTTGCAGGGGGTCCTCTTGCAGGAGACGGGACGCGTTCGCCAGTGGAACACCACCAGGCCATATCATGGGTCATAATACGGTCGGTGCATTCTCCTGGCGTGGCGCTGCTCATGGCAGCAGAGCCACCTTACCGCTGTCTGCCGCCATGACCGTAGCTGGAATTCCGCCAGCCTTCTGGCAGAATTCCAGCTACTGTCATACTATGGTGGATGGCAGGTAGCCATGGCGACGGTCTTTTGGAGGCTGTCGCCGTGGCGGTAGGCGGACTTTCCCACAAATGTTAAAATGAGGGCCAAAGTTAGCAAATAATTTAAAACTGCTTTTTCGCTATTTGAGAACTCAGAAAATATGTCCATGTTTTTGTTTTTTAGAGCACTAACCACAATTTTTATGGGAATAAGACCCTCACATTTGTATATTTGCTAAAGGATATCTTTTAGGTATTACAGATTGTAACAAATATAAAATGTTAGCATTCTAGTTGTTCATTAGAATACGTTGAGGAACCAGAAGTCAAGGGAACAGACTTGGATAGTTGAAGACAGGGAGGAGGGTGCAGAGGCAACAAGTTGACCATGATGGGCAGATCGGAGTGGCAGGACAATGGACCATGGAGGGCAGGGGGAAGGGGGCAGAGGCAACAAACCAACAATGAAGGACAGGCAAGAGTGGCTGTGGCAATATAACAGACCACTGAGGGCAGAAGGAAGAGGCAGTGCAACCATACATGCCAACAGGCTTGATTCAGAAAGGAGACTCCCATTGTGTTTAAGCCCAAAGGGGCTTATTGTATCTGTTGCCTGCCTAAAAAATAAAGAAATAATAATAAAATCTCCTCTTTTTCAATGTGAGTCAATGGGGAAAATCAATTCAGGAGGAGGGCAAGAGAAATGGTGTAAGGACATTGAGTCGGATAACAGAGGGCAGGAGGGAGATGGGCAGTGGTACCAAGTTGACCTTACAGAGCAGGCTTCAGGGATTGCAGCAGCACAATACACCACACAGGGCAAGCAGGAAAGCAGTGCAGCACAATGGACCATGGAAAGCAATAGGAAAGGGACAGTTCCATGCATATGGACGACAAAGAGAAGAGGGGAAAGAGGCAAGGGCAGCAGGCTGACCATACCAGACAAACAGGAGGGACAGTTGCAGCATAACAGACCTTGAAGGGAAGGAGGGAGGATGCTGGGGCACAACAATGGCCCAGACAAGGCTGGAGGGAGGGGAAAGCAGCCTCCACATGGAAAATGGAGAGCAGGAGGCAAGGGGGCAGGAGCAGCAAACTGACCATGGAGGGCAGGAAGGGTGGGCATTGGAAGCACAACACACCATGTCAACAACAGTGAGACTATGGGCCTGATTACAACTTTGGAGGACGGTGTTCATCTGTCCCAAATGTGACGGATATACCACCTACCGTATTACGAGTTCCATAGGATATAATGGACTCGTAATAGGGTAGGTGGTTAACACCGTCCTCCAAAGTTGTAATCAGGCCCTATATTGGCATTCACACAAACAATGGAGGGAAGGTGGGAGGGGGTCAGGGTCAGAAAGCTGACCACACAGGGCAGGTGGGAGGGGCTGTGGTAGCACAGAAGACCATGCATGGCAAGCAGGAGGGATAGTGGCAGCACAACAGCCATGGTGGGCAACAGGGAGGGTCATTCACAAAGAACCATGGAGGACAGAAGGGAGGAGTAGGGATTGGACACAGACTGTCACCGGGGCTCCCATTATCCTAATGAGGCTGCTGGATTAGGGCTGCAGCATCACCTGGATTGTGGGGACCTGAGTCCAATCCTACACCATGTGATGACTGTCGGCCTAATCCGTTTCCAGCCATCTCTGCCCAAGAACAGGGATGATTTGTGGCAACCGGGCACATGACATAATGACTTCTCAGGGGAATCATGGTGGATCAGATCTCATCCTTTTCTCGCATTTACATTAGTCTCACACATGCAAAGACAAACGGAGGCAGGAAATGGTTCAATAAGATTTATTGAATCAGCTACAAATTAGGTGAAGTGGCATGAAAATCAATAATGAAAATGATGAAACATACTAGATGTTTTCATGGCAAGGAAAGTGAAACACAGAAAAAGTCCCACCATACTGTCACTATGCACACTATATGCGATTCCTATCTAAGCTATGTTAGAGCACAGCAGGATATGGCCTAATCCGCCCTTCAGGAAACTCCCCTGGGAAAACATAATCCCCCATACCTGAGCAAGAAAGCCTATTGTCTATAGAGACACCATCATCTGGCTGGAATCTCCCTCTAATGTGCAGGGGACAGAGAAATGGTTTTATAATAAAACAGCTGATGTTCTGAGAAAATGTCTCCACGAAAGGATGTATGTATTTCTGTGAACATTGGAGACACAGTGTACCACTTGTGCCAGCAACCCTATCTCGCTGCAGCCTTGAGGCAAACACAAAGTGAAAAGAATGTCTTACGTGGAAACGCTATGCTTTCCTAGGAAAAAGAACAAGTAGATAAAGAAAATAAAACAACACCATGAATGTGGCCTATTCTGAAATAACAGAAATTAAGCAGAATAAAATGTAACTGGGCTAAAGGGCACAAGCAGCAGGCCTAGGTACTAAGATAACGTGCCCAGAGACAGCACTAAAATGGCTATACATCAAGACAGGAGAGGGCAGGGAAAGGGGCTTCAAAACAGCTCACAAAGGGTAGGCAGGAGGAGCAGGTGCACCACAACAAAGCATTGAAGGCAGAAGAGAGTGGCAGCAAAATGGGCCATTGAAGACAGAAGGGAGGGAGATAGTGCATGGAACACGGACAGGCAGAGTGGAGGGGGCAGGGACAGGCGGCAGCTATCTGACCATGCTAGGCTGGTGGGAAGGACAGTGCCAGCTCAACAGAACACTCAGAGTGGATAGGAGGGGCAGTGGCAGGTCCATGGAACATGGAGGGCCAAAAGGAGAGAACAGGGGCATGCACATACACATTGGAGGTCAGGAGGAAGGAGGATGGGGCAGAAAGCTAAGCACAGAGGCTAAGCAGAAGGGCCATGATGAGGCATACAATTGGGCAATGGAGGGAAGAAGGAGTAGGCAGGGGTACCAAGGTAAATGGAGGGCAGTGGCAGCCCATCGGATCGTGTAGGGTAGGAGGGAGGGGGCTGGTGCATGGACTTGGACAACAGGGGGTAGGGAGGAGGTGAATGGGACAGCAAGCTAACTCCCAATGTTTTTAAGCCTGAAAAGTCTTTATTTGATCTGTCTCCAGACTAAAAACTCTTCTTTTTCAATGTTAGTGAATGGGGAAAATCAGGGCAAGCGGGAAGAGTAGTGGCAGAACAACGGGCACACAGGTCTATAATGAGGTAGCAGGAGAATGGACTTGGACAATGGATGGCAAGGAGCCAGACGGGGGAGGGGCAGCAGCTGCAATCTTGTGGGGAGGTGGCAGCACAATCCCATGTCAGACCCTACATCAAACCTATCCCCCACTGTGCATTACAATGGGCATCTTACTTAAAGCTAAAAAAATACCTTAGAAATTCACTGAAAAAACAAAGGTAAGAAGAGTCTTATAAGTAGGAAATAGAATTAAAAAATCCTTACAAATTAACTAAAAACCAAAGGTTACAGAGACTTTATAGTTAGGTTTGGATTTTACACACACAAAAAAATAGAAATTCAGCTGTTACAGTTAGAGTTATTTCAAATTACTCTAATTTGTGCCCTAACTGTAACTCACACACTCCCCATGCACTGCTAATTACCCCATATATAACATCACTCATGACACATCCTATGACATCATTGATCATATGACTGTAACATTTGCAATAAAATTGTGAATGGTAAGGGAGCGAGTTACAGTTACCTTTGGGGCAAATCAAAATTATTTCAGATTTATTCTCCTGGGATACTCCCAGCCATGTGCTATTGGTTAACTTGATCCTTAGTTAGAAATAGCACAAACATTTTTCAGGCACGTCATGCTGCAAATCCACACCCTGAGAATTAAGAACAATCTAGCAGCAGGACACCTGTTTTGTTACTGCACAAAGCCATATATGGGTGCAACTACAATAAAATACAACCAGATGACTCTGCAAGCTCTTCAGTCCTTTGATTTACAAACAATGGGGCAGAAAAAGGTTGGAATGCTTAATAAAATACTTTGTTTACAAGAATATATTATCCAGTGACCAGGAGTGCCCTCTATAAAAGTCTGATTTGAAGATTTGCATATAAATATGGCTAAATCAATCTTGCTTTTTCAGCACAAATTCTCACTGGCAAACTTTTAAATCTGCTGAGGAGTTCAGTCTCTGTCTGCGGCGCGAACAGACATGGAGAAATCACCTCTCCTATTTCACCAAGTTAAATTTGCTCATTCGAGAGGGGAACTGATAAATGGCAGCTGCTGGTTTTGAAATGGGCTTTTTACCAGCTTTGAATTCTTAAGTAAATTTTACTCAGGTGTCAGAGAGAGGTTTATGTACCCATCATTGTACAAGGCTATTAGATGTGCTCTCTTCTGCTGGATGCACCGCCAGCACTTAGAGAGCTTGTCAACATGCTGACAGAGCAGCCGAAGTGCCCCATAGGACAGAGGGCTAGAGGAGCAAAAGGTGCAGAGGAGAGTAGGGAACAATGGAGGGCTGGTGTCAGCGGGGGAGGACACTGTGTAAAGGTGGCAATTTTAGGTGCAAAGCGGGATGTGTATGGAAAAAAGGAGAGGAGGGGGCTTAGGAAATATAGGCCCTCATTACGCGCCACCCACCAAACTCGTACCACCACCTGACCGTCAGTGCAGCAGAACAGTGCCGGACCTATTATGAGTTCACAGCAAGGCGGGCGGGTGGAAACAACATTTCCGCTCACCGGTCCTGTGGTGAAAAGGCCCTTAACATTGACGCTGGCTCACAATCGAGCCGGCGGCAATGTAGAGGTGCGGCGGGTGCAGCCCTACAGGACTGTCCATAGGGGCCCCTGCACTGCCCATGCCAAGTACATGGGCAGTGCAGGGGCCCCCATGGGTCCCCCAGCACCCCCTTTCTGCCAGCCTTTGTGTGGCAGGGCTACCACCATGCAAAGGCTGGCAGAAAGGGGTCTCGTAATCCCCAGGGCAACGCTGCAAACAGTGTTGCCCTGGCAGATTGAGACCCCCGAGACCACCAGGCTGTCGGCAACCTGGCGATGTCAGCAGTCCAACCGCAGCAGCTCCGTCACTGTCGTAATGTGGAGGCGGGTCCGATGCTTTGGCGGCAGTCCGACCTGAACCGCGGCCCTCGCATTCTCATGACCGCCAGGGTCGTAACGAGGCCCATAGTGTACTTTGGAACAAATTGTACATTGGAGCAAATGCAAGATTTCCTTGCCTCGACAAGACAGGAACCACATGGGTAACAGCAATACTTTTCTCTTTCACACATACTAGATGTCCCACATAAGCATGAACAGTGAGGAGTCACCACAGAGAGCAGTTAAAAGTAACATGCTTTCTTTACACAGAAATCATTATGTAACAAAGGCAATACAATCCAATGGTGAGGAAAATTCCTTCACTGGTGAGGCTTGTTGGGCCTGGCTCTTTTTACAGGGTCATCCCTAAACCTTTTGCCTCCTGTTTTTGTTGGCTTTAGCACTCTGGGCACTTTACCACTGCTAATAAGTGCTAATGTACATATGCTGTCTGTGGAAATTATATTGGTGATTGCTTTATCCAGTATTGGCATGTATGATTTACTAATACGTCCGTTATAAAGTGCACTAGAGGTGCTCAGGGCCTGAAAGTCAAATGTTGCTATAGGGTCTGCAGCACTGATTGTGCCACCCACATGAGTAGCCCTGTAAACATGGCTTAGACCTGCCACTACAGTGTCTGTGTGAAGTTCTAAACTGCCAATTCGACCTGGCAAGTGTATCCACTTGCCAAGCCCAAACCTTCCCTTTATATACATGCAAGGCACCCCTAATATGGGCCCAAGATAGCCTTATCAGCAGGGTGTGGTGTATTTTAAAGGTGGGACATGAACGGGTGTGTTTCACATGTCCTAACAGTGAAATACTGCCAATTTTAGTTCCATTGTTGCAAGGCCTATCCCTCTCATAGGTTATCATGGTGGCTGCTTTTAAATATCCTTACAGTGCAGTTTCCTTTTGAGAGCAGATGGAAATTTGGAGTTTGGGGTCTCTGAACTCATAATTTAAGAATACATCTTTTGGTAAAGTTGGTTTTTAGATTGTCAGTTTGAAAATGGCACTTTTAGAAAGTGGGCATTTTCTTGCTTAAACCATTCTATGACTCTGCCTGCTTGTGTATTCCCTGTCTGGGTCAGACTGACAGTTGGGATCTTTGTGAATCCCCTCTCAACAGTGACACAAAAGGAGCTGGGGTGTAGCCTGCATATCCTGATGAGCCGTCTGGGGTAGAGTGTAGGGAGGAGTGGTCACTTAGGCCTAAATGGACTGTTCCTGCCCTCACACACTGCAGTCTCCATTTCCCTAGTGTGAGTCTGGAGCCAGGCCTGGGCAAGGCAGGATTTTGGGAACAACATAGACTTTCCTTTGAAGTTTGTCTACTTCAAAAGAAGAAAGGGGGATGAGTAGTGGACCCAAATTTCCAGATGTACAGGTTACTTATAGAACCAAAAAGAACATCTGCCAAGGAGAAGAGCTGAAGAGCTGGAGGAGGAGCACTGTCCCTTTGCCTGTGACAGTACTTTGCTGGGTTGGTCTGCAGTTTCTGCTTCTGCCTGAAAGAGGACAAAGACACGACTTTGTGATATATTCCTGCTTGTGAAGCATCTTAATGGACTTGGACTAAGCTTGCTTTCTGTTTTGAAGTCTCAGGGTCATCAAAGACTTCCTCTGCCAGCACCTGGACTCTCTGCTGAGACTCCTACCCTGCCAAAGTGGTGCCCTATCCAGTCTCTGGGCCCTTGAAAGGTGAAGCTGGTGGAACAAGGACTGAAATCCATGCACAGGGAGCCGTTCAGGGAAAGTCTTAACCACCACCTGCAACGCAGCTGTAAAAATGACACGCCACCTGACTCCGGCTGATTGTAATGCATCACCTGCCTAACGGCTGGAGAAATGACGTAGCACCCACTTGCAGCTGCTGAAAACGAGGCAAACCCCACGCAGTGCCATTTCCCATCACTGTGCGGCTCGATTTCTCATGCAACATTGCTGGGCACAAAAATCCACATGAACCTGCTTGGATCCGAGGTGCCCCTTCCGGAAATAGACGCATCGCTCTCTTGCAGAGGGAAAAAAGATGCATCGCCCACCTGACCAGAGAAGAAACGATGCATGGCCTCACTTGTGAGTAAGGAATCGACGCATCACTGACTTTTCTGAAGCACACTCGCCCGTGCATTCTGATTTTTGATGCAAACCAGGTACTTTGTGTAAAAATGTTTCCTTTGTTTTCTATTGAGTAAAACTCTTTTTACTTTAAAAATCCATAAGCTGTCTTGTGTATGTTGGAATTTTGTCATTTTGGTCTTGTTTGATTTAGATAAATATTGCCTATTTTTTGGAAACTGGTGTGGTGTCCATTTTGTATTGTGTACACTGTGTTACTGTGTGTTTTTGGATGCAAATACTTTACATAATGCCTTTGAGATAAGCCTGACTGCTTGTGCCAAGCTTCCAAGGGGTGAGCAGGTGTAATCTAAGTGTGTATCTCCATTGCCCTGATTAGAGTGAGGGTCCCTCCTTGGACAGAGTGCAAACTGACTGCCAACCGGAGACCCCGTTTCTAACATTGGAAGCAGCAATGGAATAGAACTTGTATTCGTACTTGACATACAGTGATTATGTGTACATTACTGTTTTCAGTGCAGAACATTACATGACCACATACTACTTGTTTTTGCGTTTGCTTTTTTGGACTTTTTTACTTCCATTATTTTGTGATTTTGAACTTCTCTTGGAAACTCTCTGAACTACTTAGGAACTTTGCATTTTTTGAGTACTCATCAACATGTCTCAATCAGGGGATGCACCAGCTCTGCTTACAAAGGATGTTTTTGAGTTGGAGAAACTGGAGGAATACACAGTGGGCAAAGATCTTGCCTGCCCAATCAGGAGCTCCATCAGGAAGGAGGAGCAGCAAATGGCATTTAGGGAATGGGTGACAACGAAGGAGGCTGGGAGGCACACAGAGGAGGAGGAAGAGGAGGTGCAGAGTAATCCAGGTGGTGTAGTGGATGTACCTATTCTGCCTGGGGGAGGGTCTCCAGGGCAGGTAGCAGTATATCTTCTAAGGGTCTGACTCATGAGGAGTTGTTGGACAGACAAGCAAAGAGGGTACACCAGTTTGAGCTAGAGAACCTTAAGATGAAGATGGAGGAGACAAGGCTGGCCTTAGAGGAGAAAAAAGATGCTCTTGGCTCATGAGCTAACCTTAAGAAAGCTGGAAGCCATGAGGGCTGAGTCCAGTTCAGATGGTGGCAGAAAACATCTTATGTCCTGTACTGAAGAAGTGTACATTCCCAGAGACTTGGTGCCCAGCTTTAAGGAGGGGGTTAACATACACTAGGAGGTTCAGGGGTATGAGGTAGCTCCAATGGTGCACAGGGTGACTGAGGTGGATTGGGGAACTGGCATGGGAAGTCATATTTCTAGTGGCGGAAGGGGCACTCTTCTGGCTCTAAGTGAGAGTGAAAGGGAGAGGGGTTCCCCCAGGTAGAGGTCCTGGTTGTGAGGTATGGAGACACCCCAGAAGAGTGTGGGTTGAGTGACAGGGACAGTCAGATACTGTTTCACCGGTCTCAGGAGAGTGATGTGGGGTACTTTTTCAAGGCTGAGGCACTGGATAGTTGGGTGAAGGATAGTTTGGCTAGCTCACGTTTGAGGCTCTGTGATGTGATGTGGAGGCAGACCACTGGGTGAGTACTAGAGGGTCTGAAGAGACATTTGGGGGTGCTTTTGAACGGAGCGGCTTAGATATTTCCTAACCAGGTCAGGTGGGGAAGGCTTGCCATGTCCCAGGTAGGTCCCTGTGCAGTGGGATGGGTGATGGATCCCATGTCCAGTCTCATAGGGGAGGGAATGAGGGTGGGGTGAGTCCCAGGATGGCCAGGATCCAGTCCCAGAGCCTGGAGGGTTCCATGAGGGAACACCAGGAGGGTAGCCCAGCCAGTGCCGTAGGGACATCTGCTGAGGGGTACCCTATAGTGTGAGGAGAACATGTGGGGTGCGGCTGTTGCCAGCATCCCGCCAGTTCTGGTATCTGGCAGTACTACTCCTAGTGAGGCGGTGCAGATATCCAGACAGAGGATTGAGAGGGGGTTGGAGGCCCCAGTGGAGAACCTGGACGGTCAGGGGTCAGCTTTGAGGGCAGAGTGCCACAGGAATGACCTTGGTGATACCAATTCTGTGCTGGGGGCGATCCAGGCTCTGCCAGATGGGCAGAGGTCAGGAGACCGATGCTAGCCAGACTCTGGTGCAGCCCTTAGGGAAGGTGTTTCCCTTATGGGGGATAGATGTGCTCCCCAAAAAGGCTTAGGTTTCCAGGCAGTGGTCCAGCCTGAGCGTACAGACCCTAGGCTGGAGGGTCTGGTGCAGGGGATAAACTCTGACCTGAGGAGGGGGAGATTTGCCATGTCACTCTCCCCAGTGTGACTTCTCAGGGGGCTCTCCATGGTGGGGGGGTGCATAACCCTGGGAGTAGGGGCAGGGGAGGGAGAGGTTCACCTCTGACCCCAGTTCAATCCAAGGGTACAGACCCTGGGTTGAAGGGCCTGGTTCAGGGTGCCCCCCTGACCTGGAGGGAGGGGTAACTGCTAATACTGCCCCTACCATGTTGTCTTCTGGGGGTACCGCTCCAGGCAGGAGGGTGCAGAGCCCCAGAAGGAGCGTTAGGGCTGCCTAGCCCCTGACCCTTACCCAACCTAAGGGTGCAGACCCTGGGCAGGGCGACCAGTGCCAGGAATCCATTCCTTCACTGGTGGGAGAATTGTGCAGGACTGCTTCCTTAAGCACCCTGACAATTCTGGATTCTGGGCAGACCACTACTATTTGGGAGGTGCAGGACCCCATAATGAGGGGTACGGGGAGAGAAGCCTCACCCCTCACCACTGTCACACCTGAAGGTACAGACCCCAGGTTGTAAGACCAGTTGCAGGTAAACATCCCTGTACTGGTGGGAGAATTGTGCAGGACTGCTTCTACAAGTGCCCTGACAATTCTGGACTCTGGTGGTACATCTCTTAGGGGGAGGATACAGGGACCCGGAGGGGAGTACCAGTGTCAGGCTGCTGTCCCTGACCTGGTGGAAGGGAGAGTGGAGAAAGGGTGCCAGGCACCTGGGGCTCCTGCCCCCCACTTTCCAAAGTCATAGCTGCTGGAGAGCCCTGGAAGGCCTGTGGCCTGACTCTCATTCCTGACAGTTGTCAGTGGCCATTGTGGCTTGCTGTCCTGGTGGTCAGAATTGCCCCTGGTAAGGTGAAGGACAGGAGTCACACCCCAGGGGTGGAGTGGACCACACCACTGTATTGGCCATTGCAGTACTGTCTGCTCAGTGGGATACTTCTGTGAGCAAAGAAAGGTTAGGTGCTGCAATAATGGTATCTGCATTTTAGTGGGCCCTGAGAGTATGGACAGAGGGATCCAACTGGGTTCAGGAAGGCATAGAACTGGAACATGCCCTGCCGTTGCAGGCCAAAGTCCATGTTCTATCACCCCAATCAGGGAAGTCCATCAAGGTATTGATTGGTCTCACCTGGCTTTTGGCTGGTGGGGGCTGTGTTGGACCTGGCCCTTTTTGCAGGGTCATCCCTAATGTTTTTGTCTCCTTCCTCCTATTTTTTTCTGACCTGTTTTTGGTGGCTTTAGGACGCTGGTCACTTTACTACTGCTAACCAGTGCGAAAGTGCATATGCTCTCTGTGTAATTTATATTAGTGATTGGTTTATTCAGAATTGCCATATTTGATTTACTAGTATGTCCCTAATAAAGTGCACTAGAAGCACTCTGGGTCTGTAAATCAAATGCTACTAGTGTGCCTGCAGCACTGATTGTGCCACCCACATGAGTTACCATGTAAACATGACGCAGACCTGCCATTGCAGTGTCTGCGCGTGCAGTTTTAAACTGCTAATTCGACCTGGCAAGTGCACCCACTTGCCAGGCCCAAACCTTCCAATTTAATACATGTAAGGCACCCCTAAGGTAGGCCCTAGGTAGCCCCATGGCAGGGTGCAATGTATGTTAAAGGTGGGACATGTACTGATGGGTTTTACATGTCCTATCAGTGAAATACTTTCAAAATAATTTTTCACTGTTGCAAGGAATATCTTTCTCAGAGGTTAACATGGTGGCTGCCTTTTGTTATCCTTAAAGTACAGTTTCCCTTTGAGAGCAGATGGAAATGTGGAGTTTGGGGTCTCTGAACTCACAGTTTAAAAATAAATCTTTTTGGTAAAATTGGTTTTTAGATTGTCAGTTTGGAAGTGCCACTTTTAGAAAGTGGGCATTTTCGTGCTTAAACCATTCTGTGACTCTGCCTGCTTGCGTATTCCCTGTCTGGGTCAGACTGAGAGTTGTGCTGTTTGTGAATTCCTTCTAGACAGTGACACAAAGGGAGCTGGAGTGTAGCCTGCATATCCTGATGGGCCGACTGGGCTAGAGTGGAGGGTGGAGTGGTCACTTACACCCGAATGGGCAATGCCTGCCCTCACACAATGCAATCTCCAACACCCTGGTGTGAGTCTGGAGCCAGGCCTGGGCAAGGCAGGATCTTGTTAACAACAGAGACTTTCCTTTGAAGTCGGCCTACTTCAAAGGCAGAAAGGGGTATAAGTAGTGGACCCAAAACCCCAGATTTTCATATTACTTCTGGAACCAAGAGGAACCTCTGCCAAGGCATAGAGCTGAAGAGCTGAAGAGCTGCAGGAGGAGTACTTTCCCTTTGCCTGTGACTGTGCTTTGCTGGGTTGGCCTGCAGGTGCTGCTTCTGCCTGAACAAGGATAAAGACTGGACTCTGTGGTATAATTCTGCTTGTGAAGAATCTCCAAGGGCTTGGACTGAGCTTGTCTCCTGTTTTAAAGTTTCCAGGCCATCAAAGACTTCCTCTGATAGCACCTGGACTCTGGTGAGACTCCTGCCCTGCCAAGTGGTCCCTATCCAGTCCCTGTGCCCTTGAAAGGTGAAGTTTGTAGAACAAGGACTGAATACACACACAGGGAGAAGTGAGGGGAAATTTTGATGCACCACCTGCAATATGGCATTAAAAAACGACATGCCCCCAGACTCACAGCTGATTTCGACGTATCACCTGCAGTGCGGCTGGAGAAACGATGCAACACGCGCTTGCAGTTGGTGAAAATGACGCAAACACCATGCAGCTCGGTTTTCCATCACCGTGCAGCTGGATTTTTCACACAACATCACTGGGTGTCAAAATTCACATGAAACATCGAGGATCTGAGTTGCCCCGTCTGGAAATCAACTCTTCGCTCTCTTGCGGGAGAGAAAAGCAATGCATTGCCTACCCGACCGGAGAAGAAACGATGCACAGCCTCACTTGCGAGAAGGAATCAACGCATCGCTGACTTTTCTGATGCACACTCACACTTGCGGCTTTATTTTTTACTCAAACCAGGTACTTTGGGTTAAAACTGCATTTCCATTGTTTTCCATGGAGTAAGACTGTTTTTACTTTAAAAATGCATAACTTGACTTGTGTATGTTGGATTTTTATTGTTTTGCTCTTGTTTGATTTAGATGAATAGTGCATATTGTTTGCAACTGGTGTGGTGTCCGTTTTGCAGTGTTTTCACTTTATTACTTGGGGTACTTTGGGGTAAAAATACATTGCACATTGCATTTGGGATAAGCCTGACTGCTTGTGACAAGCTACCCAGGGGTTGAGCAGGAGTTATCTAAGTGTGTATCTCCATTGCCCTGACAAGAGTGAGGGTCACTGCTTGGGCAGAGTGCAAACTGACTGCCAACCAGAGACCCCATTTAATAACAAGGCTCATGCCACATCTGTTGTCCCTGTAGTGATAATGGGTGGTGGATAGTGTTAGACCTGACAGCCTCCCCCAACTTTTTGCCTGCCTCCCTCCCTCCACTTTTCTGACACTGTTCTTGCTGGTTTTAGGACTCTGCACACTTTACCATTGCTAACCAGTGTTAAAGTTCATATGCTCTCGCCCTTAAACATGGTAACATTGGTTCATTCCCAATTGGCATATCTGATTTACTTGTAAGTCCCTAGTAAAGTGCACTACATGTGCCCAGGGCCAGTAAATTGAATGCTACTAGTGGGCCTGTAGCACTGGTTGTGCCACCCCCAAAAGCAGCTCCCTAACCATGCCTCAGGCCTGCCATTGCAAGGACTGTGTGGGCAGTTTCACTGCCACTTCGACTTGGCATTTAAAAGTACATGCCAAGTCTTAAACTTCCCTTTTTCTACATATAGGTCACCTTTAAGGTAGACCCTAGGTAACCCATGGGGCAGGGTGTTATGTAGTTAAAAGGCAAGACAGGTACATGTGTGTTTTATCTGTCCTAGTAGTGAAAAACTCCTAAATTCGTTTTCCACTGCTGTGAGGCCTGCTCCTTTCATAGGATAGCATTAGGGTTACCCTCATATACTGTTTGAGCTGTAGATTCTGATCAGAAAGGGGTAACCAGGTAATATTTAGTATAGCCAAAATTATAATAGAAAATCCGGCTTATTGGTGAGGTTGGATTTTATATTACTATTTTAGAAATGCCACTTTTAGAAAGTGAGCATTTATCTGCACCTAAAATCCATCTGTGCTTTACAGCCTGTCTCCAATCCAAATCTGGTCTGGGCTGGTTGACAGCTCCCTTGTGCATTTCACCCAGACAACCACAACACAAGATACTCAGTCACACCTACATTCATCTGCATACTGAATGGGTCTTCCTGGGCTGGGAGGTTGGAGGGCCTGACACTTACATTTCAAAGACTAGTGGCCTGCCCTCACACAATGGACTGAAAACCCAGCTATTGGTACCCTGGCAGAGAGACCTGTACTGAAAGGGGACCTTGTGCACTTCAAAACCATTCTTTGACGTCTCCCCCACTTCAAAGGCATTTTTGGGTACATAAACTGGGTCTCTGACCCCACCAACTCAGACACTTGTGGACCTAAACCTGCAACCTGTCAAGAGTAACTGCCTGGTTGGAACTGCTGCCCAGCTGTTGCCCTGCTGCCTTGCTGCCCTCTGACTTTGCTGAGAAGTGCTCTCCAAGGGGTTGGATTGAGCTTGCCTCCTGTTTTCTGGGGTCTCAGGGCCAAAGATACTTCATCTCTTCAGGAAACTCCTTGTGCACCGAAAATCGGCGTACAGTCTGCCGGAAACATCGCACAACCTGCCTTGGGATGAGAAAATCGCTTCACAGCCAGTGAAGCAGCCCGACTTCCAGAGTGACGAATCGATGCAGTACCCACCTTGTGGCCGGAAATTCGATGCACAGCCCTTCTGGATCAACACATAGCTGAACCAGAATGATGCAGCCCGACTTCCCGAGTGAAGAATCGACGTGCCTGCCATACAATAGAAAATTTGACGCTTCGCCATACCGGATCGACGCAATGCCTATGACTTCATCCCTCACACCCTTGATTTCCCCACATCTTCCCTGGGTGTCAAAAATATCCCTGCATCGCAGTGAGGACCCAAGACTGCGCACCGGAAATCAACGCAAAACCCCTTGCAGCGTGGAAAGAAACAACGCAACGTCTGTGCCGCACCGGAAATTCCGACGCACACCCTATTTTTCCACGCATCTCCTCCTCTGCGGTCACTGTGTGTTATTTTTTACGCAAACCAGGTACTTTGTGAAACTAAGAGACAACTGTTGATTTCTATGATTTCAGACTCTTTTTAATCTTGCCAAAGTGATATCTCAACTTCTGCTCATTGAATCTTTATTGTTTTCACCTTAATTTAGCAAGATAAATATCTTATATTTTTCTAAATCTGTGTAGTTTATTTGTGTTTCACTGTGTTACGTATGATTTGTTGCACAAATACTTTACTTATTGCCTTCTAAATTCAGCCTGACTGCTCAGTGCCAAGCTACTAGAGGGTGGGCACAGGATAATTTGGATTTTGTGTGACTTACCCTGACTAGTATTGTGGTCCCTATTTGGGCAAAGGTGATAAACTCTGCCAAATAGAGACCCCATTTCTAACAGATAGCATCGAAGGCTAACGGTTGCTGGAGCAGAAAAGGGGTGGGCTATGTAACAGCCTAGAATGTTGGAGTTCGGTGTAAGCCTTTCATAGTATAAGACAAGGTTGATGGACAGACTGGGTATTTTGAGCTTTAGAATCACATTGGAAGGGTTCACACATGAATTGCAAAACAACCAAAAGCCTGTTACCTAATTGCCTACATGTATTTATGAACAGCTTAAAGTCATCAGTTCATGGGTGTGCCAATGATCCAGAATGTTGGCTTGAATGTTCAAGGAGAATTGATTCTCTGCAGGAGTGCAATAGGGCACAGGTGGGAGCCACAGATTGGGAGGGGGCAGGGAGTTGGTGGGGCCCACATGAGGTGGTGCACTTGCAATGCAATACAGGGAGGGTGACTGTGCATTATTGCACCACTGCAAGTCATTCGAGAGGGGTTTCAATCATTCTGAACCTTGTGAAAAAGGCACATATCGCATTTTTACTTTTCACAAGGTGCTTCTGAACACCTCAGATCCAGCACCAGTTCACTGAGATGGACAACACAGGCAGTCAGCTTCTCTGTAATAACAGTACTAAAGTTGACCACTGGTGGAGGTCAGGATGTGCAGGTGCGAAACTCTCTACTAGAGGAAGTTTCACTCTCTAGAGACATGCAGCCAAAGAACAATTGACATGAGCTTCCGCAATCAATTCATAACAAGAATTCATTGACCAATCCATGGTCACCACACTTTCTCATCACTAAAAGTGTATGTTTCCACAAATTATTTGGCTGTGTGAACCTTAGTATCACAAGCGATGGGTTTCATTGCCTTAAATATGAGATTAAAGTCACTGGTTAAAGGAACTTTCTTCATTCTAACGCCATTTATCACATAGCAACCATTGTACAAGACTGTCATAAGTTCAGTTCTGTAGCAAACTGTTTAATGTAAAACTATTTAGGCAAACAATATTATATGTATTATTATAACAATCACTGCTGTTCCACAAAGAGTGTAAACTTGGAATCTCTGACAATTTGCTTGGGGTATTTCACACTTTCATTTTGTAGAAAGGAAGGCTGATGCAATATTTAACAGAATGCAACCTTTCAAGATGGTTATTTCATTTAGAGAAATAACAATTATAAGAAGGCAACATTCATTTGCAGTCAAGATCAGTGCACCATATTTGCAATCATGGGAAAATGTCACAAGGTCCCTTTGATATAGAGAAAACTAAGTCATCATTAGCCACATGCATCAAGTCTCACTTCATGTCAGTCTATTGCTGCTAACACATCACAATGCCACTAAGGCAGAGACACACAAAAGGAAGCTCTAAAGTGAAACAAAAATTGATAAAATGTGTTAGCTAATCTAGCTTCTGCTCAAACCAAGTCATTTTGCAGATTGTTATTTTAATGCAATACCTTTCTAAGCACTTGCTAACCATTTTCAGTTTGTTAATAGCATTAATTGCCCCCCTCCCTTTTGTAGTTTCAACTGACAAGCCTGAGATCGAATGGAATCCTTGATCTATCCTTCTTGCAGACATATGAGGGGTGGTTAATCCACAGCCCTGCTTTACCTCAAGGTTTCAAGATAGCCTGGGAAAGATTAAAATGACAGTACTGAACAATAGCCGAATCACATGGCGAACTATGCAGGGCTGTGCTGGGATTTGCTCCAAGTGACAAGTGCACAATGTCTTCATTACTATGCAGCAGTGGCTCCTCTATTAGGGTGGAGGAGTGGTGCCCCCTCTGCCCGCCAGCAGCGGCAGCTGCAAAACCTTTAAAAGAAAAAGAGAATGAACTTTGTTTATTATCGTTTTCTTTTAAAGGGGCGGGGTCACAGGGGTGACGAGCAGTGAGGGGGAGTGCACTTGGGCCTGCCAAACACACATGCACAGTAGGCTCTCTCCAGCCAGCAGCACAGTTGCCGGGCTAGAGAGGGCATGCACAGGCTCCCAGTCTACCTGGAAGTGCCCTGGCTGGGCGCTTCCAGCCAATCCTGACACTGCTCTGAGCAGCGTCATGATTGGCTGCAGGGCAGGCTGGGAGCCTGTGTCTGCCTGCAGCAGAGGAGCGGTGCGGCGGCAGAGAAGGTAAGCGTTTTTTTTAATGTAATCAATTTAATGTTTATTTCCCCCCCTCACCACCCTTGTGCTGCACAGCCCCATCTGAGCCCCGCAAGCCGCTCCTGAGGGATAGGAAGGAGGGTGGGCTGCCTGTGCACTAGTTGAAACTGTGCATGTCTTTTTGGCCAATCGTCTTTGGCCAGCAAGACAGGCGCATTTTAAACCTCTCTAACCCAGCTGTCTAAGACAGCTAGGTTAGAGAAATCACATGCATCCAGTGCTCTTGAGAGCACTGAGCGAAGCCACTACCACAAATCCTGGCACTGCTTTCATGCTGGTTACCAGCATGAAAGCAGTGGCAGAATTGATTAGGTGTATTTGCGGAACCTGGAGGAGACAGAGCCGAACACGACTAGAGCAAGGACGTCATGCAGCAAGCAAGGTAAGTGGCTATTTCTTTTTTTATTTACTGTCACCACTCACCTTGCATGCATGCACCCACCCACCACCCATTTGCCTGCCCCCCCACTCTAAGTACTTACCGTCCACCAGTGGTAATGTGTGTAATACTATGCATTTTCCAGTAAACTCACAGGGATTTACTTGCAAACTCTGGTAACTCTGCACCCCTGGGCTGAAAAGTACAACCAACATGGATAACTTTTGGGGGATGGGAAGGGTTGAGTTACCAAGCAAATTACTGAGGAACTTGTTATGAGGCCCTCAAAATGTATGACTGCTTGTGCCTCAAATTGGTTTTGGCTTTACTGTTGCTTTCTCCTCTGCAACACTATCAACAGAAAGCAGTCAACCCACTCAAAAAAGTGCTGGTGTGCGGTGCTGCAAGCAAGAGGCGCTCTCTAGAACAAAACCCACTGGGCTGCAGTCAAATACCAATCAATAGTCTGTCTGCTGCTTCTTAGAAGAAACTCCCTGCTTTGCATCAGCCTCCAGGCCCTTACGACGCCGTAACTCATGGGTTACTATTATGCCTCTGATGTCCTTTTTTTGCTCTGCAATATATGCATCTGTTGAAAGTTAATATGCTTCTGTTCTGTAATCTTCACCAACCCGTGGGGGGCTTCACCCATGTAAGTCTCTATAAAAAAGCAGCCTGTTCAAAAAAAGACTTTTATGGTGCAGCATTTCCTTCCAAAAATTTACACAATACTATTTATTTCTCCTGAGTGTGGTGTTTTATATTCCAGCCTTTGCCCACTGCTGAAGAGTGTAAACACTCAAGTTATTTTTCGACTCAGAACTACCAAGAAATACACCCTCTGGAAATTGGAATATGAAGCAGGTTATGAAGATCCCTGCTGCAGAATTTAGCAGAGGTGCCATAAATTTGATTAACTGATATACCTAGAATTGAGATTCGCTGCTCTCTTAGAAATTTCAGCAAAACAACATAATAAAACCTTACACTAGTCAGCACTGCACAGCAGATAGTACGTATTTCAAGAGTGCTTGGCAGGGGGACCACTGCACTGCCCATGCCATGGGCAGTGCAAGGCCCCCCGTGGCACCCTGCACTTATTCTCTGCCATCCTTTCCATGGAAGTCAGACCACCATGAAAAGGCGGGCAGAGAACAAGATCGTAAGCAGCAAGGAGTTGCTGAGCTTAGCACCGCCCTGGCTGAATACAGCGAAGACCGCCTCGAACCCGTCGGGACTGTGGATCCCAGTGGAGACTGTGGTAAGTTGCCAGGTCTGCCCACCAATCTCATAATGTGGCAGTTGGACCACCACGGCCAAGGCGGTCCAACCGACACCGCAAGTCTGGGGGCCCTAGCTTGGTAAGAATGCTGCAACAGGAACAGCAAGCAATGAATAACTTGGACGTACCTTTAATTCTTAAACTTGTCAAAGTCTAGACCACTATGGGATATTTCCAGAAATTTCCTTCAGACTCCCTCTAGCTTCTCATTGCTACTGTGACTTGATGGTATTCAGAAAGGCAGGCATGGTTTCCTAGCACAGGATGTCTGTATTGCATGTAGGTTCACATTACACTGGTTTAGAGGGAAATCACGTACAAGCATAGACATCTTCTTTCTCCATTTCTCCTTTCTACAAAAAATAATTTCCGCATACAGAGCATCATTTCTTCAGTTGTCCTGGAAGACCTACAGATACTAGCGCCCTTCTTTCTGTACTCTGCGCACTTAGGGACTGTTAGACCTGACATGCCTTAGGGTGGTCACCCCTAACTTTTTGCCTGCCTCCCTCCACTTTTTGGACTCTGTCTTTGCTGGCTTTTAGACTCTGCGCACTTTACCACTGCTAACCAGTGCTAAAGTGCATATGCTCTCTCCCTTTAAACATGGTATCTTTGGATCATACCCAATTGGACTATTTTTATACTTATGAGTCCCTAGTAATGTGCACTGTATGTGCCTAGGGCCTGTAGATTGAATGCTACTAGTGGGCCTGCAGCACTGGTTGTGCCACCCACTCAAGTAGCCCCTTTACCTTGTCCCAGGCCTGCCATGGCAAGGCCTGAGTGTGCAGTTTCACTGCCACTTCGACTTGGCATTTAAAAGTGCTTGCCAAGCCTAAAGCTCCCCTTTTTCTACATATAAGTCACCTATAATGTGTGCCCTAGGTAACCCCTAGAGCAGGGTGCTGTGTGGGTAAAAAGCAGGACATGTACCTGTGTAGTTTACATGTCCTGGTAGTGTAAAACTCCTAAATTCGTTTTTACACTACTGGGAGGCCTGCTCCCTTCATAGGCTAACATTGGGGCTGCCCTCATACATTGTTGAAGTGGCAGCTGCTGATCTGAAGGGAGTAGGAAGGTCATATTTAGTATGGCCAGAATGGTAATACAAAATCCTGCTGACTGGCGAAGTGAGCATTTCTCTGCACTTAAATCTTTCTGTGCCTTACAATCCTCGTCTGGTAGGTTTAGTTGACAGCTCCTTGTGCATTCACTCAGACACACCCCAAACACAGGGTACTCAGCCTCACTTGCATACATCTGCATTTTGAATTGGTATTCCTGGGCTAGGAGGGGGGGAGGGCCTGCCCTGACACAAAGGACTGCCACACCCCCTACTGGGACCCTGGCAGACAGGATTGAACTGAAAGGGGACCTGGTGCACTTCTAAGCCACTCTTTGAAGTCTCCCCCACTTCAAAGGTACATTTGGGTATAAAACAGGGCCTCTACTCTACCACCTCAGACACTTGCTGGAAAAGAAACCTGAACCAGAACCTGCATCCTGCCAAACCTGCATCCTGCCAAGAAGAACTGCCTGGCTGCTAAAAGGACTCACCTGTCTGCTTTCTACAAAGGACTGCTGCCTTGCTGTTGGCCTGTTGCCTTGCTAAACTCTTGTCTGGCTGCAAAAGTGCTCTCCAAGGGCTTGGATAGAGCTTGCCTCCTGTTCCCTGAAGTCTCAGGACCAAAAAGACTTCTCTTTTTCATTTGGACTCCTCGTGCACCGAAAAATTTGACGCACAGCTTGCTCCGCGGTGAGAAAATCGCTGCACGCGATCCAGAAAGACGCCGCTCGACGCGACGCCTACGGTGCGACCAGAACTTCGACTCACGGGCTCACATGGACAATGTCGCCCGACTTCCAGAGAGGAAATCGACGCGACGCCTGCCGTGAGAAAGAAAATTCCACGCCCAGCCTCCCGGAGCGACGCGCAGCCGGATAACAAGCCGAGGAATCCACGCACAGACCCTGGGACATCTGGTAATCCTGCGAACCATAGAAGGAGTCGGCCCGCGTGCCGGAAAATGACGCACGTCTTCCCCGAGTGAAAAATAATGACACAAATCCGTGTGTGAAGGGGCGAAACCGACGCACACACCATTTTTCTTCCTGCAGAACGACGCACGTCTCCCCGCGTGAAAAATAACGACGCAAGTCCGTGTGTGAAGGGGCGAAACCGACGCACACACCATTTTTCCACGCATCACCTCCTCTGCGACTCTCTGTGGAGATTTTCCACTCCAAATCAGGTACTTTGTGCTTGAAAGAGACTTTGGGGGTCATTCCGACCCAGGCGGTCAAGGACCGCCGGGGCCGGGGTTGGCGGGAGCACTGCCAACAGGCTGGCGGTGCTCCGCAGGGCATTCTGACTGCGGCGGTATGGCCGCGGTCAGAACAGGAAAACCGGCGGTGTCCCGCCGGTTTTCCGCTGCCCTTCGGAATCCCCCATGGGTTCTCAAACCAGCTCCATGCACCAGTCTAGTCCATTCTATTTTAAAATTATCATGGAAAAAAGCATAAAAAACCTTGAACCTGCACCGCCATGGGGGATTCCGACCCCCTCACCGCCATCCTGTTCCTGGCGGTTCCGACCGCCAGGAACAGGATGGCGGTGAGGGGTGACGTGGGGCCCCCGTAAGAGGGCCCCACTTTGAATTTCAATGTCTGCTTAGCTACTGCACCCGTCGCACCATTCCCACTCCGCCGGCTCCATTCGGAGCCGGCTTCCTCGTGGGAAGTGGTTTCCCGCTGGGCTGGCGGGCGGCCTTCTGGCGGTCGCCCGCCAGCCCAGCGGGAAAGCCAGAATGGCCTCCGCGGTCTCTCGATTCTCGGTTCAGAATGAGGCCCTTTGTTTGCTTTTTAAAAGACTTAAGACACTTTGGCCCTCATTCTGACCTTGGCGGGCGGCGGAGGCCGCCCGCCAAAGTCCCGCCGTCAGGTTACCGTTCCGCGGTCGAAAGACCGCGGCGGTAATTCTGACTTTCCCGCTGGGCTGGCGGGCGGTCGCCTTCAGACCGCCAGCCAGCCCAGCGGGAAAGAGGCTTCCACGATGAAGCCGGCTCGTAATCGAGCCGGCGGAGTGGAAGCTGTGCGACGGGTGCAGTTGCACCCGTCGCGTATTTCACTGTCTGCGCAGCAGACAGTGAAATACATGTAGGGGCCCTCTTACGGGGGCCCCTGCAATGCCCATGCCAGTGGCATGGGCACTGCAGGGGCCCCCAGGGGCCCCGCGACCCCCCCTACCGCCATCCGGATCTCGGCGGTCCGACCGCCGGGATCTGGATGGCGGTAGGGGGGGTCGGAATCCCCGCGGCGGTGCAGCAAGCTGCGCCGCCGCGGAGGATTCAATGGGGCCGCGGTACACTGGCGGGACCCCGCCAGTGGTGCCGGTCCGACCGCGGCTTTACCGCCGCGGTCGGAATCCCCATTGGAGCACCGCCGGCCTGTCGGCGGTGCTCCCGCGGTCCTCCGCCCTGGCGGTCAAAGACCGCCAGGGTCAGAATGACCACCTTTATATCACTTTTCAGTGTTATTTCTACAAATTCCTATTGCATCTTTTATTGTGTTGTTCTACAAATATCCAGATAAATATTCTATATTTTTCTAAACACTGTGAGGTGTATTTTTGTGGTGCTATATGGTGTTATTGTATGATTTATTGCACAAATACTTTACACATTGTCTTCTAAGTTAAGGCTGACTGCTCGTGCCAATCTACAGAGGGTGGGCACAGGATAATTTGGATTGTGTGTGACTTACCCTGACTAGAGTGAGGGTTCTTGCTTGGACAGAGGATAACCTGACTGCCAACCAAAAACCCCATTTCTAACAGGGGGAAATGTGCAAACTCATTTTACGGTTGCAAACACTGTAATCTGAAAAGTCACAGGGTTTGTGAGCACAAAATATTTTTTTTTATTATAAATTAAATCCAATTTGTGAATATACTAGATCGCAACTAGGAAGGGACTTGAAGGGGGCATGTCCTCCTAATTACGCACCAGAATGGTTTGCATCAATGGTGTGCTATAGCAAAATTTAACAGTAACTGCCTTCGACAAGGAGGTGGTACTAGATGCACAAAGGGAAAGGTATCCTTGTTTGACAGTTTCCACTTTTGATCAGTACTATTCAAGATGTACTTAAAATTAGCGAAGTAATTATGTTAAAATGTTTTAACCGAGAAGTAAAGCCCGGGGACAAGATTGCTCATAGCAGCATATATGCCAGACTAATAAATAAACAAGACCTCTTATTTATTTGTATTTTACGATTTTAATAAACTATTGGTTGTGATCAGGCGAACATAGTATTATTCTACTTCATCAAATGACCAAATGTATTGTGCTTTGTTTTTCTATTGACTGATGAATGAATGAATTAAAACTTTTATCGCATAATTACTTAAAATAATTGTAAATTCACATATATGCAGTAGCACTAAAATACTGCAATTGAAAATACAAGGCGAAAGTAAGAAAACGACTCAGTGCATCTGTATATCCTGTCTTGCAGCTACATCCCACCACTATCAATAAAATAAAATTTAACTAGGAAGACCACCCCGTACATTCAAATGCTCCTGGCATATAAAGTGCATATGCTTTATAATTTGGTGTTGTCTGTGGGAACTCTATCCAGCCACTTTGAATATAATCACAGTATTAAAATCCAACCCCTACCTTCTCACAGCAGATGGACGTAGCATGCAAAGTACATGTGCTATATAGTTCGGCTTAACTGTATCCGCTCTCTGCCACCAATTTAAATAAGACAGCAGTGTGCAGAATATGCCTGCAAGCTATTTAGGTCTGTTCTATAAATAAGCTTCACTGTAGCCGCTCCATTCCACAACTTTAAATAAGAAAAAAACGATGTACAAAATGCGCCTGCAAATTGTTTGGGAGCTGGCTTAACACTGGCTTAGTTTCTTGGTGTTCTCAATTGCCGGATGCTGCCTACTGCTTTGTGCTGCTCAGTTCGGGCTGCTCTCATATACTTCCCTTAATCAAGTTTTCTGCATTCGCTAACCAACCTATAGGGGACTAGCAGAACTGTCCTGCT
Organism: Pleurodeles waltl; assembly: GCF_031143425.1. Lineage (NCBI taxonomy): Eukaryota > Metazoa > Chordata > Amphibia > Caudata > Salamandridae > Pleurodeles > Pleurodeles waltl. The sequence continues at coordinate 685,543,258 of NC_090446.1, forward strand.
CTTGGTCGTTGTTTACTTCTGTCTCTATCAAGTAACTTGATCCGATTTAACTTTGATATTTGCTGTTGCCTGTTAGAGCCTTTTGCATTGCACAGCTCAATTTGAACTGCTTTCATGTAGTTTCTAAATTTGTCCAGCTCCGAGGGCACTCTGCAAGCCAGAAGCCATGAAACTGCCTCTGCGCATGTCTTAACCCCATGTCACAGCAACATTAGCTTTAAAAGCACCCAACATTATTAGAGCAAAGCAGGGCAGAGGCATACAAGGTGTGTCAAGAACTCTGCTCTGTAATTGCTTAGTCTGCTTTTGACTATCTACCAGCCGCAGCCCGTCCTTTTGGGTGGAGGGGCCACCCCTCCCCCATTTGTCACTCGTGAGGAGTGCCTGTCAGGCTGAGCAAGGGTCAGCCTGACAGATACTCTTCATTTTCAGTCAGGTAGCCAGGAGCGAGACATGCGCGATTTACGCAAACTCCTGGCTGCCTGAGCTGAACTTAGCTGGGCTGGTGAGGTCACAGCTCCTATGGGCGTGACCTTCTCAGCTCAGCAGAGGTGCCTCAAGGTCTTTCCCCTCGGTGATGAGGGAAGCGCCACCCATTGACTCCGACCTGGGCACTTCAGGATTAAGCCCTGAGGCGTCCAGGGCGAGTGTCAATCAGTGACACCTTATCTCAGAGTGGGGTGGGGTGGGGACAGAAGTCTCACTGACCCCAATCCACTCTGTGACGAAGTTGACCAAAGGTCAGCCAGTGAGGGAAGGCAGCAGTCCAAACCCACCTGGGACCTCCGAAACAGAGCGGAAGGCAAGTGTGTGTTTTTTTTTACTGAATGTTTGGTGCATGCGTGTATGTTTGAATATTTGATGAGTGTTGTGAATGAATATGCTTGTGCGCGCATGTGTGAATGAATGAGTGTGTGTGCTTCCCACCCACCCCCCTTCCTAAAATGACCGGCCACCACTGCCATCTTCATTTAATAATACCATCCTAGGTTTAGTTCCTTGATTGGAAGCTGCACTATCTGGCCCAAGTCGATATCTTTCATGCATTTCTTTTCCAAAACATTATTCAAATATGGCTGGATGATATTTGCCTCGCATGATACGATTAGGCCTGGCAGCCCTCCATTGTCCTTATAACTGACCATATCCTCTTCCCTCGATAATTGAAAGATTTCCTTATTTAAAGCTTTCTTTATTGCCGCATAAATTGCTTCTTCCAGTGGCCATTTTGTTGTTACTAAGTAAAATTTTGCCACCACAACTTGGATGTAGGTGTTCCAGAGGTTGGGTCCTCCTTCAAATATTGCTTTGAGTACATCCTTTAATGATGCTGCATGGTGTTTAGGGATCTGATAGGAGTATTTTGCCTGGATGCTCATGCCTTCATACTTTTGCTGGGCCAGGCAAACTCAAGTTGGACCAGACAGTTATGAGTGTGTTTTAGTAACTCAAAGATGCATTTGTAGCCCTGGCACTGAGCCTTTTCCAGTGCGGTCTCCATTTGCCCTGGGAATGCTTGCTGAATGTATCCTGCAACCGGTAGCAATTTGGATTTTATGACTCTCTTAACTGTTACAGTGATTGTGCTGCATAGTTTCCCCTGTACTTTACATAGCACATAGATGGTTGCTTGTGCTTTGACCTTCATTTTAGGTTGGTGTGCAATTACCTTCTCAGAATCTCATGCCCCTAGGTAGTTATACATTCTTGCTGTTGCTATGGTCTGAGTGCCCAGCCTCCTCCTCAGGAGAGCTTTTTTTGCATGCTGACAAAGGCACCACTTTAGTCTTACTTCCATTGGCTACTATCTCATTAACATCATTGTTGTAAGAATTCAGGATGTCCAGTCCTCTTTGTAGGCCACTTCTGGTGTGATCAAAAACCACCAGATCATCTGCATACTATAGTAAATGCAATCTATGAGTCCAAATTTGTGGGGTGACCAAGGTCGCTCCTTGAAGGGCCTTTCCTAAGTTGGTCGTGTAGAAATTAAAAAATGTTGGTGCTACCACATAGCCCTCTTTCAGGCTTCGGTCCGTATACAGCTTTTGGGACACTGTGTCCCCAGCCAATTTTATTCTCACCCAGGAGTTGCTGTACAGCAAGATAATGGCCTTCAGGAGTTCATCGGGAATCTTCCAGCTTTTCAGTTTTTTCAAGATTATTTTGAGAAACACCTTTGAATGCCGCTAAATAATCTGTGAAGCAGGTGAACACTTGCAGGTTATTCTTGGTTTTTGCTTGTAGTGCTATATAGGATACTGCAACAATATTGTCAAATGTTGAGCTGTCTTTGCAGAAGCCAGTTTGGTAGAAAGCTAAAATGTTGTCTTTGATCCAGTCCATAAGCTCATCTAGTAAGGTGCTGGCCTATGCTTTCCCTTCTATGTCTAACAGAGCAATTACCATGTAGTTCTTTGGGACTGTTTTTTAACCTTTCTTGAATATAGGCTGCAGCAGCAAGCCTCGCCAAGACCCCAGGATATCTGCTTGAATCCTGCATTCTGTGTACAAGATGGAAAAGATCTCAGACCAAAATGCGGGTCCTCTTTAAAAACGCTGCTGGGGAGAACACTGGGCCCTGCTGCCTGATCTTTTTTATAATTTTTTTGATTTCTTGCTGTTCCTAAGCTTTGCCTTCTTCTTGCTTTGGGGACCCTGTGCTGGACATTATGTAGTCTGCCAGTGGGGTCTTCTTGCTCCCTTGTCAAGGTTCACCTGGGATAGTTGTGTATATTTTTACTGCAAGGGCTAGCTAAACTTCCTCAGTCACTGAATTGTGCCTTTCAGTTTTTTGTTCTCCAATTTGGCTACATATTCCCAGCATTGCTTCTGTTTGTTGTTTTTGCACAGCTCATAAACTTTGATCCATTCCTCCTCAATATGCATTTGTTTTAGCTTCTAACTGAGATGTTTATGATCCCGGTTGGCTTGTGTCCTGATTTTTTTATTTTTCCTTTTAGCGTGTTTTAGGATGCGGATGCTATCCCTCAGGCTTCTGTTATATTTCAAGTTGCACCCTGGCTTCCACTTCCTCGTGTGTGTAGCCAGCCCGGCTCCCCTAGAAGGGTGGTGCGTAGGTCTAGTATCCATATGCCCCAGTTCTGAATGGAGGGAGTAGGTTTTGCTCTTTTTCTCCCACTTTCTTGTACTGACTTACATTTCTCCAGTTTAGCTGAATTGTCTGAATTCCTTTTGAACCTCCTTAACAGCTTATGATTTTTTAAGCCCCTTGTATGACTGATGGCCTCAATTTGCTTCTTATAGTTGTTGTGTAGATTAAATTCTACTGCAAGCATGGTCTGATCGTTATGTCGGTACATCCCAAAATCTGACATCCATTGCTTGATATGTACTGCTTCCATTATTGACCACCTCTGTTCCCAGATGGTGAAGATTGAAGTCCCCTGTAATGATCGTAGCCATGGACGGATCTTCACAGTGCTTCTTCTAGTGCAGAGATGGCCTTTTTATTGTCTCTAACTCTGAGGCTCCATTCCTGTGAAAGTAGACATTTAATGATTCACAGTTAGTTACTTCCTTCCTTCACCATCATGGATGCCTTCTAATATAACGCTCTGAAGAGAATCCACGGTCACCATGGGTTCTTCAATAGTAATTTCTAATGAGTGTTTTACGTGTATTTAAAGGCCGTCTGATGGCGTTCCTTAGGAGTGTAATTTGCTCACTGGTATTTGCAGGCCAGCAAAACTCTCTAGATGTACGTCATTGATCTCCCAAGTCTCTTGTAGGAAGAGAATGTCCCCCTCTTGCAACTTTTCTTATAGCTAACTCACTATTTAACACACTTCTAATGTTGGCGATATTCCATGATATAGGTTTAAGACTGGTCTTATTTACTCTATGATTTGATCCTTCTCCTTTGATTGCATGTATTGTTACCAGCCTCTCACCCTACAGGGTCCATTGCCCCTCCTTTGTGCTAACAATGATTGTTTTTTCTACCACACAATGTAGAAGCGGTGCTATTCTGGCCCTTACATTGTCTTTTTTCTGTTGACTTGCATTCTATTATTTTTTTCTGGGTTAGACCCTTGTTTGGTCTGTATTCTATGCTGAGGTTCTGAAAGCTGGTGGTAAATTGTACATGTGGAGCTCACTTTAACAGGAACTGTGTGTCTTTGCTGTAATGACTCTTTTGGCCACCGGTTGGCTGGTGGAGCACATGGGGATATTTTTCTTCACTTGGCTCCTGGAACCATATACCCCAGTCCTCAAAACACTTCTTTCATGCAAACCAAATATGCAAGTACAGTTGTTTTCCAGGTGGCTTTGGCGTTTTCAGAGTGTTCGGCTGACTACGACCCTCGAATTGAATGCAGAGAAGATCTTTATTTGTTATTTGAGGTAAGGAGGAAATATATTGAGGAAGCTTCAAGATGTTTGCCCTGTTAAGGGTTTTGTTTCTTCTTTGTGACCTAAATTGCAGGCTGAGCATTACTTTCCATGAAACAGCTGCATGGACCCAAGGATCTGCCTCTTTGTTATAGGGTGTTGGGCTGTACTTTCTAACTGGATGCCATTCATTCTAATAGTTTGCTGTCCCTTGTGTTGCGAGTCCCCATAGTGGCTACTGGACATGGGTCCATTCCATGTGGTTCATTTAGTTCTTCCTGCTTGACCAGGCAAGCTGCCCGCCCTCTCCTTTCCACTCCAGGGCCCACTTGGGAGACTAATTGAGATGGCTTCGCATCGCTTTGGGGTGCAGTTTTTCTCTCAAATATTGGGTAGAGGTTTGGACTTGATGTTTCTTCTGTCTTTGATCTTTCCTCCCCTATGAAGGTGTGCTGCCCCCAGCTCCTCTGTACAAGGCATCAGCCTTGTTGTTTTTTGCCTTCTCTTTAACCTTTTTTTTTAATGTGTTGTCAATAAATTATTGTCATTGCTTGTACTGTTGTTGTTGTTGCCTTCTGGGCTCGTGTCTGTTGGCATGTTGGTGTTGCTAGTGCTGTTGACTGTGTTTGACGAGGATGACTGCTCATTAGAGTTGTCAGGCAGAGAAGTATTTGGTGTTTGAGCCTTAGCCCGATCATCTACCGTGCTCTGGGACCCTGTTTGGGTCTCGGGCACATTGTTGTTTGTGTCCCTTACCTCACTTTCCACACATATTTTGGTACTGCTGGTCAGCTTAAGGTTTCTCAAATCCCGAATCATTGTTGTGAATACTTTGGACAACATTGATAGTTTCTCTACTATAATTTTGCAGTGGTATTCTTTTATAGTAACTCTTTTTTCCATCTCCTTGCCTTTTCTTCCTCCTAGGGCCCCTTCTGACCACTAGGTCTTGTGTGCTGCTTCCATTTCCCACCTTTAGCCATAATAGCTGCCCTCCTTTGAAGAAAGACCCTGTGGGTGACCTTCCAGCCTGCTTTGAAACGCGTGGCTTGCTCAGCCGTTTTGTGTCCCTGCCTCAAGAGAAAATACTATACAAAAAAAATCCCACACCAATTTAGAAAAATAATGTATATTTTAGTAGATAAAACAAGACCAAAACAACAAAATTCCAATCAGTAGAACTGGATATAATTAATTTAAAAAATTTAAATGATAGTATATTGCCAAAAAGGACAAAGTGCCAACTGAGGATATGTGGTTGTTCCGGTCCGTGACAAAGGGCCTGATTCAGAAGTTTGTGGGTTACTCTGTCACAACGGTGATGGATATCCCATCTGCCGAAATCTAAATCCCATCATATTCTATATATCTGCCAGTGTTGTGATGGAGTAACCCTTCGACCAACTTCTAAATCAGGCCCACAGTCACAAGTTCAGGCCGACTGGGATGGAGCATGGACCTTCTCACCCAGGAAAGAGGGCAGCAGATAAGCACAGCAGTACTTCAGCGTGACAGTCTTGTAGAGTGGCAGTCCTTTTAACAGCACAGCAGTCCTTCTTCCTTGCATAGTATCCACAGGTTCAGAAGTGTACATGTACGTTTGTGTCTGGAGTTCAATATTTATCCCTGGGCCTTCCTTTGAAGTGGGTGAAGGTTCTAGAGGTGTCCTCCCTTTGAAGTCTACAGGCTTCCTGCCTTCCCTTCCTTGGCTCCAGACTAAATACAGGGGTGATGCAGGCTCTGTGTGGAGGCAGGGCACAGCCTATTCATGTGTAAGTAGGGCTGTGCCCAGCTGTGCCCTCCCATCCTGCCTGTGATGGCCACCTCAGGTACACCTAAGCCCCCTATTGTATATGGCTGTCTAGGAGGAATATACAAAGCCCAACTATCATTCACACTCAGCCACGTGGACCAGAGACCCAGAGACAGGCTGCATGCACTAAATGGCTAAAGCAGAACAATGCCAATTTTCTAAAAGTGGCATTTTCAAAATTATAATTTAAAATTCAACTTTACCATGACAGAGGATTTTTCGGGCCAATTCCAAAGGCACCCAATTTGAACTGGGTACCTACTCCCATTTGGAAATTATCACTTATTAAATGTAATACAATTAACTCAATGTTATCCTATGGGAGGGGCTGACTTTGCAGTAGTAAACAAAAATGTTTAGTGTTTCACTAACAGGACATGTAAAACTAAAAAGCACATGTCCAACTTTTTAAAATACACTGAACCCTGCTCTCCAGACTATCCAAGGCCTGCCCTAGGGTTGGTTTATATGCATTAAAAAAGAAGGTTTGAGCCTGACATAAGATTTATTTTCCCAGGTCGAGATGACAGTTTAAAACTGCACACACAATATGCATCGGCCTACCTGAGACATGTATAAAGGTCTACTTATGTGGGCTGCACAATCAGTGCTGCAGGCCAACTGGTAGCATTTAATTTGCAAGCCCTGGGCATAGGTAGATGGGTAGTGCCACTTTACTGGGAACGTACAAGTAAATTAAATATACCAATTGGGTGTAAGCTATCCACCATATTTTGAGGAGAGAGCACAAACATTTTAGCACTATTTAGCAGTGGTAAATTGCGCAGAATCCTAAAGCCAGAAAAAACAAAGTCAGCAAACAGCAGGGTTGAAGGCAAAAAGCTAGGGGAAAAACCATGCTGAGGATGCCAGGTCCAAAGCTGTGCTTCACCCAGTGATTCACAGCACAGCTAGAAGTCTAGCTCCAACCCATTCTTGTCTTCCCAAGTGCACATTCCTTACTGCTTTGTTTAAATTATCATCTGAGTTTTCCACCTGTTGCATTTCTGCAAAGCAAAAAATAACACTGCACATATCTATGATTCGAAGTAATGTCATAAATAATAGATAAGCATGTTACCTCTCTGATTACCAGTTCAATGTTACTAACCACTTCATAGAGCCCCTTGAGCTCTAATAACAGATAACAACATCAAGATTCACCAATACACATATGATGCACAACTCTACCTGAAATTCTCCTTTGCTCCAGAAAGCCAATTCCTCAAACAATGCCTGCTCATCATTCAGCCCCTACCTGAACCTCATCTCAACCAAGACAGAATTGCTATTATTTGCCAAGTAAATCAAGCAAGGAATAGTACAAAGAATAGTACTGGAGTAGCACAATTTTGTACTCCATCCTTTACACATCAGTCACTGTGCAACAATGCATTTATATTAGTAGTAGGAGGGGATACCTTCCATCAAACCTTTGACAGGTGCCTCTCCCCACGCTGACGTAGGCAATGACGTAGGTGGCCATGTGGATGCCCCTGCCCCGTGCTGACGTAGGCACTGACGTAGGTGAGTCACGTGGATGCCCCCACCCTGTGCTGACGTAGGCACTGACGTAGGTGAGTCACATGGGTTGTGACATCAGGGGGTCAAGTGTTAGTAATGTGCAGGGTCCTAGCCCCTGTGTCTAGATTTATGGGCTGTGTAAAATGAGAGCTGTTCTGGTGTGCAACCTGTTTCATGGCCTAAGAAGACAGGTCTGGACATGTCAGACATTCAGGCCCAAGTGGCTGCTTGGGGCCTCCTCTCAGAGCGGTGCATTGGGAGTGTAAGGCCAAACCTCCACACTGTTGGCTAATCCAAAAAGAGGGTCTGGGCAAATGCTGCCAAAGCTGTGACATGTGATTAGCACCACTTGTAATCCCAGCAGCGTATTAGAGCCATCAAGGAGAGGATGTGACCTCTCTGTGTTATAGAGACATGCGCCCTTTTTGAACCATAGAATACATATAAGGAGTCGGTTAGAGCAACATGCTAAATCATGAACCACTGTTGAAATAGGTTGTCTGGGCAATATGAAGAGATACAATCCGCTCACCAGAAAAGCCCGCGTCTCAGGAGCCCAGAACCCTATCAATAGATATTATCGGACCCTAGCACCTCTGGTGTTGGGTGAGAATGCACAGCAGGCTGCCCCTGAAGAGGGGTTTTCCGCCATCACCTGGTTTCAAGAGGAACTCTGCCAGCGGCTTGATAAGCTCAGCCTCAAGGATTTGCCGCAGCTGGTATCCCCGATCAAGGTTGATAGCAGCGACAGCGACGCCTAGAAAGATGAATTAAGAGATGCAGTCAACTTCAGCGACACTGAAGATGATGAAGAAGGTGTTGCACCACCGAATTCACCAATCTATGAAGACATGTGCTTTCAGGTGGACCCTGATACAGAGGCAGTCATGGTACAGTCGACAAATGTAAAATCTGAAGTTGCTTATGCACCAATGGACCTGTGCGACACGCAAGATTTCAAAGCAGCCGCTGAGTCTAGTGAAAATGCTGAGGTTAGTAAAAACTCTATAGACAAGTATCGTGTATACGCCGATATTATACTTTTAACTAATAGTATGTATTTTGATTTTTGTTGGAACCATAGAAAACAACTGCAGAAAGAGATGCTCTAGAGGGGTCTACACCAAAGGTTAACAATGTAAATTTTTTACTGCTTATGCTGTTTTAGACAGTCTGAAAGTATTACACGCCAGAACAAAGAGCTGCGTAAGAAATGAGTCAGCACTTACAATAGCACCGATTTTGAAAAGGAAACGCAGGGCGTACCATACGACGCCATATGGCCTGTTAATGTTTTTTTTGGCAACCGTTGTGAACACATGTGTTAAACATGACTATTATAACCAGTGTTACGGGCACAAAATGAATGAGCCACAGCAGGAGGCTCATGACTGCCTATATGAATCGTACACTGCAAGAACAATTTGGCATATATGTAGCCGTTTAGACCCACACAGGGTATATAAGTTGTTAAGGGTGGTGTACGGGTTGTCAGCTGTAAAGAAAGGTGTCCACATCAATATGATTAAAGTCTTGGCAGCATCGGTCAATGAGATCTGATACGCTGCTGAGCCCTGCTCAAAACTCGAAAGTTTGCAGGGGCTGTGTACCTATTTTGACAAAAGCTTGATAGAAAGGGTCATAGAAAGACGAATGTGTGATATTTTTTATAAAAATCGGAGAATTAGGTCTTTAGCCCCACAAAAGCTGTTAAAATAAAGAAAAAAACAGGCTAGCAGACCATAACAGTGTTACTTAACGCTGCATACTTACTCACTTTTAGAAGGAGAATCAGAGTGTTGCGGTGCAAGATGTCTATGAGTTATACCCAGGCTACAACTGTAATGGGAGACATATATATATGCTGGTTAAAGAGAGAACAGCTGAAATACACCCTGTGACTCTGCGTTATCTGAACATTACGGAACCTCCGGCTATGTTGCAGTGTGACAGCCCTGGGTGTATCGCCAACTGGTGTATCAACGCGTGGCTACCCGCAGCGGATAAATACAGGAGTGCGGCCCAAGACAGTGCGCGTGAGTTAAGACTTTCGCCCTGGACTGGGCTACACCGTGCTTTGGAACTCCTGACTGAAGATTATTTCACAAATAAAGGTCCTGTATAGTCCGACGTAGAACTGTATGAACTGTTGAATGCTGTCAGTATCCTGACAATCCAGAGTTATAGGCGAGGGGAGCGCAAAGTCATGTCTAAAGCTATTGAGTGTAAAGCCATAAAAATATCAAAGCTTATGACGCTGAGACCTAGTAAAAGAAACTGCACTGAGTAACATGTGTAACATGTATCGCACTATGTATACGTCGTCAAAAGGCCTCAAGGTGTCCAGAAGCAGTGACCGCTATAAGCTATGTACCGTGAAATGTCAAGTACACGGTGTTTATGTAGTGCTAACCCACTTTTACTTTTTGTTTTTTATGCTTAATAAAATGATTTTACACAAAACAAATGTCTTTCATTTCTTCGTTGCGGGGTGTGGCAGCATGATGGGGTCTGCTTTAAGGAAGCTTTATTACGATACACAAGGGGTTGGAAGCTTCGGAGGCTCCGAAGCTTTATTTAGAAGGGCTTGAGTTGAAAATGAAACTGTAAACTGATCAAGGGTAAGGATTTGGTTAGCAAGGGAAGAGGCGTATGCACTCCACAAACCAGCCAGGAGACGTTTTAAGAGGAGGGCCACAGTTGTTAGCGCACGCCTAGATTATCAGTGGCAGGCGGACATAATCAGTCCTCAAGATCTAGCAAAACATAACATTGGCGTAATGTATATATTAACATTCACAGACGTATTGTCCAAGTTCACCTATGCAGAGGCGTTAAACAATAAAAGTGGTACCAGCGTAACCACCGCCTTTGAAAACGTCTTCGCGAGAGGTCGAGTACCTCAAAAACTACAAACAGACGCTGGAAAGGAATTTTTAAACAAACCTTTTCAGAAATTATTAAAGCAACACTCTGTTTAGCATTTTGTAATGCACACCGAGGTAAAAGCGGCGGTTGTAGAGCGTTTTAACAGAACTTTAAAATCAAAGATGTGATGATATTTCACAGCCAACAATACCTACAGATACGTGAATGTTCTACAGGCTTTTATGGATGTTTATAACGCCAGTTACCATAGGACCATCAAAATGTCTCCCCTGGAGGTAACGGCGGATAATTTATTAAAGGTGTGGAGAACTGTGTACGGGAGTAGTCTCAAGGTGAAGGTCAAGAAACTGTCTTTAAAAGAAAGGGATCATGTCTCGGTTTTAAAGTTGAAGGGCGTCTTCACCAAGGGCTACCAAAACACATTTAGTGATGAGATATTCATAGTGGAAAGTGCGGGGCTTAAAGAAGGGGTATATATTTACAAGTTGAAGGACTACGATGGGGAAAGTGTTTCGGGTGTCTTTTACAATGAAGAGTTACAATAGGTGCCCTACGATCCAAACCGGGTGTACAGGGTTGAAAAGGTCCTGAAAAGGAAAGGCAGCGGAGCTATGAGACAGGCACTGGTCAAAAGGCGGGGTTGGCCTGAGAAATGTAAATGTTAGGTTTTGGCCAGTTCACTACACAGTGTTTGAGGTTGCGTTGTAAACGCAGAGATGGAGACCTCACCTTTTTATATTACGTTACCGTCCAACGTCTCGAAGGACATGTTCCCCAACAATGAGATTTCTAATTATACAGTGAAACTGGCTAAATCGGTGGACCTGAAAGGGTCCTGGGAGGTGGCCCTAACGGAGATACAATACTTTAGGACGTTGAATACATTTACAAAGCATGAGGCTAAATTTCATAAAAAGTGCTATAAGGACTTCTTGAGCTTCCCCGTGAGTTTCCCATACGGGTATGACACCATCGTAGCAGCGGTGGTCGGTGCCATCAACAGCACCATAGCCGCCGTTGAAGAGTATGCAAATATACAGCTGGTGCCAGATAACGTTAGAACAAAAGTGTTTCTTAAAGCCCCCGAGCTCGATACAAGGATTACCAGTACCGGTAAATTACAAAGGGCTTTAGGGACCGTACAACATGTGACAAGACGGGTGGATCCAGACCCTATGTCAGGAATAGAACCATGCGAGGTCCAGGTCCCACCCGAAACTCTGCTGCACGGCTCTGCGGCGCTTTGTGCGCAACACTTGTCATCCCCTCTTGCTCCAAAGGTGGCCATCAACATCGTCTGTCCTGTGGCAAAGCTCATAGAGCTGCAGGTTCAGGTCATTGGTGGAAAAGATGCACTTATCAGTGCTATTCCATGAAGGGATTACAATTCCCATGTTTTTAAAGGCAGCAGCCATCTTGGGGTGTGGCAGGCCTATAAAGCCCAGCCACACCCAAGCACGTTGCTCACTATTTTGACGACTTTGATGCAGCCACACCTCGTGGGGATTTCTCTGGAGAAGAGCAGAGTTCCTGAATGGCAGAGTGTCATCCAACCAAAGTATCCTTGTTTCCATGGGGCATTAAAAAACAAGTAGGTCATACTCGTAGTGGTAAGGCCTTTCTGAATCCAAGTTTGAAGGAAGTTGTTAATTACAAAAGGTAAAGCACCCCTTAGCATAACAAGCAAAGTGTTTCAGGCCACACTGGTAAAGCGCCCCGGGCACGACATTTAAAGCGCTTCAGTTCACAGGAGTAAAGCACACTTGGCATGGTATTTAAAGCGCTTCAGTTCACAGGAGTAAAGCGCACTTGGCATTGTATTCAAAGCGCTTCAGTTCACAGGAGTAAAGCGCACTTGGTATGGTATTCAAAGCGTTTCAGTTCACAGGAGTAAAGTGCACTTGGCATGACATTCAAAGCACTTCAGTTCACAGGAGTAAAGCGCCCTTGGCACAGCAATCAAAGCACTTCAGTTCACAGGAGTAAAGCGCCTTTGACACAGCATTCAAAGAGCTTCAGTTCACAGGAGTAAAGCGCCCTTGGTACGACATTTAAAGCGCTTCAGTTCACAGGAGTAAAGGGCACTTAGCATGGTATTCAAAGTGCTTCAGTTCACAGGAGTAAAGCGCACTTGGCTTGGTATTCAAAGTGCTTCAGTTTTCAGGAGTAAAGCACACTTGGCATGGTATTCAAAGCACTTCAGTTCACAGGGGTAAAGCGCACTTGGCACGACATTCAAAGCGCTTCAGTTCATTGGAAATAAAGCGCCCTTTGCACAGCAATCAAATCGCTTCAGTTCATATGAGTAAAGCACCCTTGGTCCAATAATCAAGGCACTTCAGTTAACATGAGTAAAACTTTCAGGCCTAGGTGGCAAATGTGAAAACATTTCAAAGATAAGCAAATAATAGTTTCATTGTTTTTGTAAGCATAATATGTGAGAGACATTATTAAGTCTTGGATGATATGTGAGATACATATTTAAGTATTTGCGAATTTCTAGACTGAGACCAAACGTTTTATGTTTATGAATGCATAGTAGTTGCATGATTGATGTTCTGAGTATGTCCATGATCCAAGCTCTTGCCTTCTCAAGGTTCAGAGGTCTCAGTTCGTTCTTGTTCCATGATTCAGAGAAGGGCCACGCCCAGTTTTGTTTCATGCTCACGACATCCTGAAGTATCATGATTTTACTAATTGTTCTTGTTCCATGATTCAGAGGAGGGCCACACCCAGTTTTGTTTGATGCTCATGACATCCTGAAGTATCATGATTTTACTAATTGTTCTTGTTCCATGATTCAGAGAAGGGCCACGCCCAGTTTTGTTTAATGCTCATGACATCCTGAAGTATCATGATTCTACCAACTTTCACCCACAGAGACGCCTTTGTCTATTCCATAAGGGTCTCAACACTTGCGTTCAAGGAGACGCCTTTGTCTATTCCATAAGGGTCTCAAATCTTGCATTCATGGAGGTGCCTTTGTTTATTCCATAAGGGTCTCAATTCTTGCATCCACTAAGACACTTTTGTTTATTCCATAAGGGTCTCAACACTTGCATTCACGGAGACGCCTTTGCCTAAATGTATAATTGAATGTTAATGCTGTTATGAACAAGTATATACATACATGCTTAACCATTTTTCCTTTTCAGATCTCTCTCCCTGCTGTTCCCTACCCTAATTCCCTTCCCCCGACTGGCTTCACCATAACTCTGTGCTATAATAGCTTTCTGAGTTGGTGACGCCAGAAGGTGGGCCTGTTGTTCGGCGGCGTGCAGATCCAGAGGAAAGGACACTGTGACACCATACGTGCCCCCGACATTAACGGAGGATTTTATACACTCTAAGTATTTAGCGACATCGTGGAACCTCAGAGGATAGGGGGTAGTTATTCACCATTGTTGAGATGGATCCCTGTGAAGAGGGAAAATAACACAATGGTTAATAGACAGCATCACCAACCCAACTACGTGACAATTTCCAAAAAACATTTTGACACTATAACCATCATAATCTATGATGATCAGTCTGAGCCAGTGGCCTTTAAATACCGGAAAGCTATTGTTAAGCTTTGTTTAAGGCCGCAGTGCGACTGTGACTATTAGACAATAGCAATGGTCATAATAAAAACATACGGTGATCCCTCTATATACATGGACTATTATAGAGTTCAGGCCAGTTATGGAGGACCGCCGCCCTACATTCAAGGGGCCCCCGTTATGTACGGGCCGGGTTGGGGGGCTTCTTTCTGAGTTTGTTTAGAAGAGCCATGCCATTTTTGAGAAGATGATACGAAATTGCAAAACCTTACGTTAAAGCGGCTGCTATCAACAGTGCCCATGATGTCGTGGGCTCTGTAACGTCAGCTGTCGCCGAGCGCATAAGCAAACAACCCCAGGAATGTGCTGGGTTGTTGCACAAGGCGTGTGAGGGTGTTAAAAGGAAGCGAAAGGCTTCGAGGCGTAGGGGCCCGCCAATGCCCTATAAAAAACAGAGGACTTCTTCAAAAGGCCCACATAAAAAAGAAGAGTCGTAAGACGGAAGAGATCTCCCAAGAAGAAGAAGAGAACAAGCTCTAGTGTGAATATTTTTTAAATCAGCTATCATGGCCTTCATACACTGTTGCCTCGGGTGAAAGCACCAAATCTGAGTTAGATTTGTTTTCTCTTAAACCCACACAGACCAGCATCGAGAACAGTTTTTTTAATGGAAGTATTGCCTCTAGCCGCTCTGATGCCTCTGGCACCAGTAGAGTTTTATATGTCGGGTCCACGGATATGTATTTGGATCTCAACAACACTCTGCTACACCTCGTCTGCAAAATAACTCAAGCGAACGGCACCAACATCGAGGCTGATGCTAAAGTGGCACTGATCGCCTACCCCGTCGTAACCATGTTTAATCAGGTGGACATTAACCTGGGCGATCGACTCATCATGCAGAGTGATAACATGTATGCCTACAGGGCGTACATCAAGAGTATTCTAAATTACAGTTGTGAAGCCCTGGACACACAGCTTTCAGTGGGACTCTTCTACAAAGATACTGGAGTGCAATTTGAGGACACGGCATTGGACGGTGGCAACAATGTTTTTTTTAAAAAGAGCCAGCTTCGCCGCCGGCAGTAGGCAGTTTGACCTCCTGGGGCACATACATTCAGACCTTTTCTTCCAAGATAAGCTTCTAGTCAATGGTATAGATCTTAGGATCAAACTCAACTGCAACAAGGACGCGTTCTGTCTCATCAGCAGCGATGCAGAGCAGTATAAACTGGTTATATTGTCCGCGCGCCTCTTTGTAAAGAGAGTGAAAGTGTCACCGAGCGTCAGACTGGCCCATGCTGAAGCTTTACAACTATAGGACGCCAATTAAGCCATTGAAAGTGTGGCTCTGAAGATATTCAGCATCCCAGCCGGTACTAGATTAAGGCAGCAGCAGAATCTATTTCTTGGGCAGCCACCGAAACTCATCATCATAGGGTTTGTGGACAATACAGCTTTTAGCGGGCTCTATACCTCTAATCTTTTCAACTTCAAACACTATGACATCAACTATGCTGCTTTGGTCCACGAGGGAGCTGTTATCCCCACAAAACCATTCACTCCGAGTTTTGGACCATCCAATTTTGTCAGGGAATATCTTGGTCCCGAATCCTTGTATTCTATCTTGTAGAAATTCAGCCTCTTACAAGGAGACTCGTTTCAAGGCTTTGGTAGCTGGAGGAAAGGAGAACAACTTGCGTATTAGTTTCACTGATACTGAGGCCTGAGAAGAGAAAATCTTGGCATGAATATGAAGGTTTAATGAGCAGCCGAAGTCTTCTATTCAGCATGTAGAAGGAATGTGGGACATTCAAGGTTGCAACAACTGTTCTAGTTCTCTGGAATGAGAAACATGTGTGATGTTACAATTTACGAGAGGAACTCGAAGATCAATGGTCCCAGGAGGAGAGAGAAAATTAACATTGATGTTGAAGGTTCAGTTTTGTTTTAATTAATGCTCACTCTGTTAGGAGTTAAGACAGATTCCCATAGAATTTGAGGCATACAAACCTCTCTGCTTCCTTTATACTTAGAAGTGTGCAGCTTTATGCTAAACAGTTATTCCTACTTGAGAGACTTCTACTTAAGACTCCAGTATGCTGACACTTTCCCAAATTGCCTTAAGGCTTTATTCAATATATCCTTAAGATTTACTTCTGAACCATTCTCATACCTTATCTATAATTCTGACTCGATGACTTTAGAACGATTTTGTGTTGAAGAGAAAGAACAGGAGTTTCTTTATGGAACATCTATTTCTAATTCTTAGCTTCTGTATAGGGGTGATTGTAATCACCCTGTATCTTAATCTATTGAGACTGAACTGATTGTGATATTTCTGCTTGCCAGCTGCTTTTCTGTATCTTTTTAATATTTTCATGCAATGCTATATATCCGATTGATTTTTAAGTGAGAATAAATCAACTTATTTTCAATGATTGATTCTGGGTCCTTATTGAGGGGCCAAATCGGTTAAATGGAAATTTGAATTGTTTATTACTGTAACTTCTGTGTATCTCAAACAACATAAAAAACAACTAGTCAACACACCCACCCACCACGCCGGACACACGCTCGACCCCATCTTCTCCTCCAGCAAACACATCACCGTCAGCCATACCACCGAACTCACCTGGTCGGACCACAGCTGTGTCCACTTCAGCTTCAAGAAGACCACCGTGCTTCACCACACCCAGCAACCACCAAGAAGACACTGGAATCGTACCACCACTGAACAGCTCGCAGCAACCCTCTCCCAGAACCAACCCACCAGCACCACCGACCCAAACGAAGCTGCCAACAACCTCACAAGCTGGATCTCCGACTGCGCCAACCTCCTGGCCCCCCTGAAGACTCAAGCCAACACCAACAACCACAAGAAAAACTCCTGGTTCACCCCCGACCTCAAGAACTCCAAGAAAGAATGCCGCGCCCGCGAGAAGGCGTGGCGCCTCAACCAGACCGAAGAGAACATGTCAGCTCTCAAGGACGCCACCCGCCAACACCACCAACACCTCCGCGCCGCACGAAAAACAGCCTACCGGAACAGACTTGACAACAACGCCCACAACAGCAAGGAACTATTTGGCATCGTCAAAGAGCTCTCCAACCCGGACGCAGAAAACAACCCTATTCCCCCCTCACAGGACCTCTGCGACTCCCTCGCAAACTTCTTCCACCACAAGATCATCAACATATACAACAGCTTCCCGACCCCCAACGCAAACCCCCACCCGGAACCCGCCACCGACATCACCACCATCCTCACCTGGAGCCCTACCACCACCAAGGAGACCACCCGCGTCATGAACTCGATCCACTCCGGATCCCCATCAGACCCCTGCCCGCACCACATCTACAACAAGGCCGACAACATCATCGCACCGCACCTCCGAGACGTCATCAACGCCTCCCTCACCGCCGCCACCTTCCCGGAGAGCTGGAAACACGCAGAGCTCAACGCCCTCCTAAAGAAACCTACAGCAGACCCCACCGAACTCAAAAACTTCCGGCCCATCTCTCTCCTTCCATTCCCCGCCAAAGTGATTGAGAAAATCGTCAACGCTCAACTCACCACCGCCCTGGAAACCAACGACTCCCTCGACCCCACACAGTTCGGTTTCAGGGCCAACCACAGCACCGAAACCGCCCTCATCGCAGCCACGGACGACATCCGAGCCCTGACCGACAAGGGAGAAACCGTGGCCCTCATACTCCTGGACCTCTCTGCAGCCTTCGACACGGTCTGCCACCGCACCCTGATACACCGCCTCAGCAACGCCGGCATCAGAGGCAAGGCCCTGGAATGGATCGTCTCCTTCCTCTCCGGAAGGACTCAGAGAGTCCGCCTGCCCCCCTTCAGATCCACAGCCACGGAGATCATCTGCTGCGTACCCCAAGGATCCTCCCTCAGCCCCACTCTCTTCAACGTCTACATGACCCCCCTGGCGAACATCGCACGCAAACACGGACTCGACCTCATATCCTACGCCGACGACACCCAGCTCATCTTATCCCTCACAAACAACCCCACCTCAGCTAGGACCAGACTACATGAAGGAATGAAGGAAGTAGCGAACTGGATGACAGACAGCCGGCTTAAACTGAACACAGATAAGACGGAGGTCCTCATCCTCGGCCCTACTCCCGCCGCATGGGACGACTCCTGGTGGCCCCCCGCCCTAGGCAGCACTCCCCAACCCACCGACCACGCACGCAACCTCGGCTTCATCCTGGACTCATCCCTCTCCATGACCAGACAGGTCAACTCGGTGACCTCGGCATGCTTCAACACCCTCCGCATGCTCCGCAAGATCTTCCGCTGGATCCCCACCGACACCAGGAAGACCGTCACCCACGCCCTCGTCACCAGCCGCCTGGACTACGGGAACACCCTATACGCCGGCATCACCACCAAGCTGCAGAGGAAACTACAACGGATCCAGAACGCTGCCGCACGACTCATCCTGGACATACCCCGCCACCACCACATTTCCGGACACCTGAAGAGACTTCATTGGCTCCCAGTCAACAAGAGGATCACCTTCCGACTCCTCACCCACGCACACAAAGCCCTCCACGACCTCGGACCCAAAATCATCAACAACCGCGTCTCCTTCTACACCCCTCCGCGCACTCTACGCTCGACCGGACAGGCCCTGGCAGCCGTACCCCGCATCCGCAAAGCCACCGCCGGAGGAAGATCCTTCTCTTTCCTAGCAGCGAAAACCTGGAACTCTCTGCCCAGCCACCTTCGCGCCATACCTGACCACCTCTCCTTCAGAAGGCAGCTCAAGACCTGGCTCTTCGAGCACTGACCCCCCCCCCTCCAGCGCCTTGAGACCCTTTATGGGTGAGTAGCGCGCTTTATAAATGCGATTGATTGATTGATTGATAAAAAGGTCTAACGGAAGAGAGTGTAAATTCACCCTCCAGTGCACTCTTGTACATACTTGTTTCAATGACATGAACCTTGCTACCTTCCTTCAAATGCAAAATCACCTGTATTCACCATGGACATCACCCTCACTCTCATGGAACACAATGGCATACAAAACATGATGGCCTGGTGCCAGGTCTTGTCTAAAGAAAAGTGAAACCCTTTCTTACAGATAGCGACTTCGGAACGGCTTTTCAGCTCCTGACACCCTCACATCTGGAAGTTGGTAACACCCTTCTCCATGGCCTCCCAGCCTCCATATTAGCAACCTTTAAGGACATCCTGCACACCACAGAATATCTCATCCAGGCACAGAAGAAATATGATCATATCACCTTCAACCTGATGGAACTCCATTGGCTCCCCTTGTTGAACCACACCATCTTAAAATTCCAGCTGCATCATGACCAGCACCCCAGCTTAAATGTCAACATTTCTGGTGGTTTTTGGCACTCCCACAGCCAGGACACCATCAAACCGGGACTAAAAAGAGTATATATGCAGTAAGGATCTGGAATAACAGCACTGAATCCATAAGAATTGTCCCAGTGCTGCTCTAATTTAGGAAAGAGAGACAGAACACTCTAAAGAACACTTCATCAAAATGAAGTAACAATCCAATAATTAATTCAGAACCTGTAGTGAGCTGGGTGGTCGCAGGAGCTTTTATTTAATCTACCAGCTTTCTCCAGTAGGACTTGCCCTCCCACAGGAGAGAGTAATCTGATAGAAAGGAAATTTTGCAGCTGCCATCACAGGATATAGGGACCCCGGGCCAAACAAAAAAATAGTTTTTTGCCTTTTCTCTCCCCACAGGTCTATCATGGGAGCTAGCACTGGCCTTCCTAATGCCTCCCCCCCTCCAACCCCGGCTCCCGTTGGACTTCTGCAGGAGTCCTGCAAGAGTCTTGTGGGACAAAAAAAATGGACAAAAAGGGGATGGGGTCTGCGTCCAACACACCACTCACTGTGCATAGTCAAAGGCAATGCAGAATGAAGCATTTGGTGCAGGGCATGGCCACGGGTCTGGTCCTGCACCCAAACCTGTCCCCTCACAATGCACAGCCAAAGACCATGCACACTGAGGGAGTAGTCACAAATGTATCATAACAAAATATTGATTAAAAAAAAAAATAGAAATTCAGTGAAAAAAAACACAGTTTGAAGTGGAGTTACACATGCGGAAGGTAGTAAGATTTTAACTTACATAGAAACAACCTTAGAAATTCACTTAAAAATCACTACCACTTAAAAAACAAAAAACAGAAATTCACTAGTTATACATAACTGACATTAGTATCAATTGCACCACTGTGATGCTTTGATTATGACCTTACGTATTACAACTACATAGATCTGAGAGTCTGTGGCGTTGCAAGTTATACTCTGTATAAGTGACGTATTTCTCCGTGTTTTAGTTTTAAACAGTAATGCTTTTTTCAGTGAATATATACATAATTATGTTCAATGGTATTTCTGGGCGAATGGTGCTTCTTATGAAATAAGGCATCTTTCTCTACATAACTGCTATAGTCCACAAATTCCTGAGCCATACAACATATTCAGAATATCTACGTGCGGGACAATTGCTATAGATGAATCCAAGATGAAATCAATTAAAGTCATTTGTTATCGTAGCGCCATGTTAATATCAGCCCTGAACTCTTACTGACCCTGTGCGGCCATCATCATCATGCTGACATTTCAACACAGTGTGCACCAATCTGTGCTGCCAACCAATCAGAGATGCATACGTGTTCTGAAGGGCAGCAATAGTGAAATAGTTTCGGTAAAGCGAGAAGAGTAGGCAACAAAATAAGCAATACAAAAGCATACACTGATAATGTACATCATTACGCCCAAGAATACTCTGAAAGCAAAATGGAAGCCACAGCGGGAACCACCGGAGATGGACTGCACAATAAACACATAAAGCATGTCAGGAAAACAACTTAGACTGAGCTTATGCCAGTATGACAGAATAACCAATGCTCCACAGAGGCCAGGGCCGGCTTTAGGGTGGTGAGAGCCGTGGGTCGCACCGGGTTCTGACCTGAATTTGAGGGCGCTGACCTCGGGGAGCACTGTGTTTAGCACTAACTTAGAAACTTGCGTTTAAAAGCACCTGCTGAAACGTTCCTTGTGGGTCCAGCCTTCGGAAGCAATTAAATTGTCAAGATACCTCTTGTGATTAATGTTGCTGCTAGGGAGAGAGGTGGGAGTTTTGTCCAGCAGCAGCTTTGACTCTCTATAAAGTAGCTCTAAGGTTAATATGCCTGCTACAAAGAACAGAACTATATTTGATGTGGATAGCTGAGTGGATTAGTAAAGCCAGCCTTTAAAAGCGCTTTAAAACAAACTAATCTATGTGCAAGGGGTCCTATGGAGAGATGAGGGGCACATTTACCGGGTGGTCGTGAGGGAATCCGAGGAGGTGGTCATGTTGTGGGGGATGCCAAAAAAGACTGTCCTAAAGGGCGCCATCAGCGCTTAAGCCGGGCCTGACAGGGGTGAATGTAATCCAATATGTACGAACGGAAGTAGAGCAAAGAATTTAAAGTCCTTTACAAATGTGTCAAGTAATGAAACCATCTCACCTGTATCTGTGATAGTCCAACAACCTGCTGTTAACTGTGTTATAGTGTTCAATCTCTGGCCTTGCTTTACTAAGGTTTGTGCGGAGACTAGCCTTGTGCAATTTTGTACTTCACCCAAGGCTTTTTTCATGCTGGTGAATTGCTACAATACTTCGGCCCAGCTTTATGGGCATTTGGCACAGGGCAGCACATCATATCACCTTGGTGCACAGACCTGTGTCAAAGTGAAAGGGTGGGAATGTGCCGTATCTGTGGCCAACGGCTCAATACTGCCCTTTCCTCTGTGCTGCCTCTGTTTCTGCATCTTTGTGCCAACGCAGGCACACTTGCACTATGGTGTGAGCTCAGCTGAATTGTAGGCAGAATTGTTTTTGTGCAGGATGGACCCCCCTCCTGCACGAAAACAATCCTGGGATGCTTTTCCTCTATGTGTGCTTCAGAATGCAGCACACATAAAAGGAGGAAAAAAATAGGGAGAATTAAAGATGTTTATTCACATTGTGCTTCCCCTGGGGAAGCATACGTTTTTGGTGCATCCCCAGGTTTACATGGCCTTGTAAATCTGGGGATGCATCAAAATCCATGGGTGTTGCCCGGGAACACCCACCACAATGCCCATGAAATGCCTTCCTAATGCAGAGTAAGACGGCTCAGTGATTTGTGCTGCGTTGCCTTACTCCATATCCATAAGGCCATCCTAAGCCATTCAAAGTGGCTTTCTGTGGCCTCATAAATATGGATGAAAGGTTTGCACCGCTGCTTTGTCACTAAAAGTGACACAACAGCGGTGCAAGCCTCTCATAAACATGCTCCTTTGTATCACTGTATGCTACGCAATTTCCTGCATAAAACATCAGTAAATGAATTATAACTTCTTTCATAGAAACTCTAAATTTACTTGTTAATGTAACAAGTGATTCCTCTGATTCTCCCTAAACTGAATTAACTATCTAATCTTGTTCAACTGTAGGGCGCTTCCACTCTCAAATGTCAAATATGACTATGAACATTTAGGCCTATATTTATGGGATTTTGACACAAGGCAGCACAGTAAGTCACCTTACTCCACTTCCCTGCATCAAAGGGGGAAGGTATCAATGCAGTATGGTGCATCCCTGTCCTTTCCCACTGCACTGGTGTATTGTTGGCTGCCTAGCACCAACACAGGCACCCTTGCACACTTGCACTTTGCACCAGGGTCCAAGGGTGTCTGCGTTGTAGGCTGGATTGTTTTTGTGCAGGAAGGCATACCTTCCTGTACAAAAACAATGCTGGCAGCTTATTTCTCTTTCTATGTATACTGAAGAATGCAGCACACTTAGAAAGGAGAAAAAAACAAGGAGAAATAAAGATATTTCTCCTTGTTGTGCCTCTCCAGGCCTGATCAGGCCAGGCCATGTTTAAATGGCCTTGTAAATCTGGGGATGCGTCAACATACATAGGTGTTTCATGGAAACACTCATCACAATGACCATTGAACGCTGTGATCTGCTATGCCTTGCCTTACTCATATCTATGAGGCCACACAAAGCCAAGCAAAGTGGCTTTACGTAGCCTCATAGATATGGTTGAAAGGTCTGCTCTGCAGTTGTATCACTAAAAATGATGCAATGGCAGCACAAGCCTCTCATAAATATGACCCTTACTCTATAATATCGGGATATAAATCTTGAAAATCTCCCTCCTGCAAACTTTTTTTGCAACCATGACCAATATCTTTCAAAGAAAACCCTTGGTAAGGAAAATTCTGAAAAAATATGATGAAGCTCACTTTTAGTTGAACATTCTCTTTCAAAAATATGTGCCAGATCTTTCTTGGCCAAAATTTGAGCCCACAGGAGGAGTTTTGTGAGGCTGACAAACAATATGACCCAAATTTTAGAAACTTTTTTGCCGCCTGTGCGCTATTTTCTTTACGCAAAAGCGGTGCTAATCCAGTGCCATATTTAGACTGTGTCGCTAGAGTAGTCTAGCGACAAATTTCGGATTTGGAATCATGTTTAAGGAGCGCCTCCTGACCTTGCATCATTTAACAACAACAATATTCAAGGAAGGTGTTCCATCCTAAAAAATGACGCTAGCCCGGTAGTGCCAAATCTACAAGCCGAAGGAAAAACAATGCACACATAAGATCGGGCCGAAAAAATGACGCTAATTCCAATAGCGTAAAAATGTTAACGCCTGGTCAGACCAGGCGTTTAAATGAGGACCAGCCACAACTACATAGGAAAAATGCAGAGAAGGAACCCTGGCAAGCAACTGGACAACATGGACCAGTTTTAGATAGATAGATAAAATACTTTATTCAGTCATGTATGACCATCAAAGTGCAAATAAAATATATTACATTTAAAACAATTCTACAATATAACATCAACCCCATGATGGGGGAAGAAAGTTCTTTTGGTAGGGGCTCATTAGGTATCTCCGCCCTAATAATATGTCAGGTTCTCCATGCCCTGGGCAAGGTGTTGCTTTCCTCAGTTGCCAAAAGTCCCACAAATAATGTCATCAAATATACTATTAAGACTAAACTAGCCCAGTAACACAAAATGAGGTTTCCCAGTTAGATATTTATCTTCCTATGCTAAAAAATGTTGTCGCCTCCACCAAAATGACATGGACCCCTTACTGCTTCAGCTTGGCACCCAGAGAAGATGAA
Organism: Pleurodeles waltl; assembly: GCF_031143425.1. NCBI lineage: Eukaryota > Metazoa > Chordata > Amphibia > Caudata > Salamandridae > Pleurodeles > Pleurodeles waltl. Next base: position 685,567,583 of record NC_090446.1, read on the forward strand.
AGCGATGAAACCAAGTGCCACCAGCAGCACTGCAGCAACCTTAACTACCACCACAAAGGCAGTGAAAAGGAGGGAGAGAATATTCCACACATGTGCATCCATCCTTGGCCTCAGGGACGAAGAGGTCATCGGACGGTACCGTCTCAAGTGGCTGCTTCACCACATTGCTCCAGACATCACAGCAAGAGTGTAAAGTCACACAACCATACCACCCATGACCGGATACCTGGCCGCCCCCCACATGCTGGCCTCTGGATCATACCAGACCACTACAGCACAAGTAGGTGGTATCTCACAACCATCCCTTTCTGCCTTCCTTCCAATGGTCTTGGATGCCATCATCCGCCTCACGCCCCATCACATCCGGTTCCCCAACACTTAGCAACTGCAACAGGAGACCAAACAAGGAATCTACCAAATTGCTGGGTTCCAGCATGTGCTGGGTGCAATGGACTGCACACACGTCCAACTTGTTCCTCCTGCTGCAACAGAACACCTCTTCAGGAACAGGAAACATATACGCCACTAATGTGCAGGCCATTGTGGACTATCATGGATTATTTAACAACACCCTTGCTAAATATCCGGGCAGTGTCAATGATGACTACATCTCCAGACACTCTACAATTAATCAACTCTTCCAGGATGGACAATATGGCAATGGTCTACTCGTAGGTAAGCCAGCATACACTTCATAACACAGACAATACAATAAACATGTAGGACAAACAATACTTACACCACACTAAACACACATCTGCAGTAAAACACATATGTTTGGACAATATATGCCCATATGAACAAGTTCTTAGCATCACCTGGCTGACACTGTACATGATGGACTGGCGGAGCAATGTCCCCTCTGCATTCAAAAGCTGGGATCAAATCATTACGTGTTAACATGTTCATCACAAAATACAGATCCTTCACACATAACACTTAGCATGGAATAGCTCAGCTGTGTGTATTACATTGGCCATGCTACTTTCAAACAACTCACATATTGGCACTGCCCCACATTTACCAGGCTGTAGAAACCTGAGGCAGCACCAAGAACTTATGCCACCCTAGTGGTGGCATCACCATTTACACATCATCAAAATATACCTGATATAATAATTGTGTTCACCTTTCCCTTGTGTGAGGCATAGTGCAACATACATTGAAATAGAACATCGCCATCATTGATAGATCATGTGTAGATGTTGACACCTCACAGCACGCCAACAATCATACAAGTAAATCCCAAATCTCACTATCATGATACAAGGGTGCCAACAGTGGACTGTGACAGCCAAACTACTGCCAGTGCACTTACAGTGCCCAGAAACCCACATTATTAATGAGACATGGGACTTTGCAGGGCTGGATCGGTGATGCAGGGCAGTGCAGAAAAGCACCTCATGCCCTGTCCTGTCCCACAGTTGTCTGCAAACTCTTTGTATACATTGCAATACATCCCATACAACTGTGCCACACTGTGCATATGAACCACAATCACATGTGCATGCTAGCAAGCAATTGGCAACAGCAACACTTTATGCAAGGGAGGTAATACACGGCCAAGGGGGTGGGATTTACATGCAACACACAGGGTGCAACATCTGTCTCATGGCACACAACACACAAAACAGGTACTAAATTAGCAAACATCACTATTCTGCAGGTCTAACTTTATGGGACTAAGGGACAAATATAGACATTACCATACATATTCTACATTGGGGAACTGTCAGATCAGAAATAATCAATAATCACCAGGTTCCTGAGGCACAACCCATGACTGGAAGGTGCACCACCACACACCTATACAACCATGCATTCAAAGATGAACATACACAACACTTGATGTAAGTCTGATTCACCACTCTACTGAAAACAAATATGTGGCCTGGCACATAGCAAATAACAAATATACATGTCTGACACATTTTCTAATATTCCATTGCAGAGGACAAAGTTTAAGGCATCCAGCCATGGGTCATGACCCCATCTATAAATCCACTAACTGATGCTGAGCGGGCTACACGTGAAGCACACAAAAGGACCAGGAATTTGGTGGAGAGGATATTTGGCATGCTTACATCCAGGTTCAGGTGCCTAGGTCTAACTGGAGGAAGCCTGTGATATGCACCAAACCTTGTGTGCAAAAAATAGTTGTCTGTGCAATTTTGCACAACATCTGTGTACGCACTAATGTCCCCTGGGATGAACAGGTAGATGTCCCCATTGAGGAGGATGAGGACAATGATGCACAACAGGAGGATGGGGAACAACCAAACACTGCTGCTGGAGCACACAGAAGAGACCAAATTGTGCACAACTGTTTCACTTAGACACTGAGCACCAAACAACTATATATATTGGGAAAAGTCCTCAACCATGCGTCGTAAACAACGCAGATGTTTCCCATGCAAGCGTAACAACACATGGCTTTTTCTGTGCCTTAACCACCCATGTGGTGAACTATGCATATGTGTGGTTAAAGCATGCTTTATTCAGGATAGGACGTGGAGAATGCAGTGAGGTGTGTGGGGCTGGGGCAGGGGTGGTGTGTGGATTAAGGGATTGGGGGGCCGGGTGGTGGGTGTGGCAATTTTTTTAATTGTCGGGGAGGGATTGGGGCTGGGGCGGGCTATTTTCTTTTAAGGGTTGGGTTGGGGGTTTTGGTATCTTTTTTAAGGGGAGAACACAGTGAGGTAAGTAGGGCTAGGGCAGGGGTGTGGGGTGGATTAAGGGATTGCTGGGTGGGCAATTTCTTTTTAAGGGTCAGTAGGGGGGCTTGGATATTTTTTTAAGCACTTAGGGTGGGGGTCAGTCTATTTTTTTTTAGGGGCGGGAGTGGGGGGTTTGGGATATTTTTTATTTAGGGTGTTTTTTTTTTTAAATGGGTGGGTGAAGGTTAAAGGAAGGGAGGGAGGAGGGAGGAGAGAAGAGGAGGAAGGATAGGGAGAGGATGTGGTGAGGTAAGTGGGGTTCGGGCCGGGTTGGTGGGTAGTATTTAGCAGTGGGGTGGATTTAGGGATTAGGGTGGGTGAGGGGTTTTGGGGTACTGCAGCTTTAGTTTTTAGGGGCAGAGGTGGAGGGTTAGGGTATTTCTTTTTTATGGCTCAGGGTGGGTGGGGGTTGGGGTGGGGCCGGGATAGTTGTTTTTTTATGGCTCAGGATGGGTGGCGGGTGGAAGGGTAGTTTACTTTTATGGGATTGAGGTGGGGGGTTGGGAAGGTTTTTTTAGGTTTAGGGCAGGTGGGGAGTTGGGGTACCTTTAGTTTATAGGAGTTGGGGTGGGGAGGTTGGGATAGATTTCTTTAGGGCTCAGGATGGGTGGGGAGGTCGGGTAGTGTAGCTATTAGGGGTGGGAGTAGTTTTGCGCCTCAAGGTGGGTGGTATGATAGAACCATGTATGCCGTTTTGCATGCCGTTTCAACACATGCTTTTACTAAGCGAAAATTTATTGTAACGGCCTGCATTGTAAAGGCATGGGTAGAAAGAATGCGATCGTGGTCCGACTGCGTTGTTAAGGCATGTGTGGTTCCTGCATGCGTGGTTCCATAATACAACCATGTATGAAAATTTGTAAATAAATCACTTCGGTGGTCATTATGAACACGGCAGTTTGGCCCGCCATGCCGGCATTGGCGGCTGAAACCGGGCCAACCCACTGCATAATAAACACAAGCCCTCACTCACCGCCAGGCTTCCGCCATCAGGCAGCCTGGCGGTAAGTGTAAACACCATCCGACAGGGTAGCTGCGCTACCCTTCGGATAATGTTTCCTGATCCACCAGCCTTTCCCTGGCGGGTTATCTGGCGGAGGGGGTGCCCCGGGCCACCCCTGGGGGCTCCTGCACTGCCCATGCACTTTGCATAAGCAGTGCAGGGGCCCCGGTGCAGTGCCCCGTCGCGCAGGTCACTGCCTGATTTTCGGGCAGTGATCTGCATGGTGGGTGCAGCTGCACCCGCCACACAGAGGCATTGATTGCGGCTCCATGTGGAGCCGCTGTCAATGTCCTGGCCAGGCCTTTCTGTGGGCCGGCGCAGGCCCACATAAAGGTTCTTTATTTGGCCGGCGGGGATCCAGGGTCGCTGGCGGTCAGTGTTTTGACCGCCAGCATGAACACCTTTATATCTCATTTTTCACGGCATACTTCTTTCCACCATCACATACCTATTTAACTCACTCATATTTCAGAGAGCATTACTACAAGGTGTAATAACTTGGGGCCAGATGTAGGTAGCTAAAATTTTGCGAATCGGAAATAGCGACTCCATGCGAATCGCTATTTCTGACTCACAAAATCAAATTGAAGAAAGATTTGCGATACCAATTTGCGAGTCGCATAGGTGTCGCACCGCAATTTGCGACCTTCACTTTTAGCGAGGTCGCAATTTGCAAGAAGGGTGTCGCAAATTGCGACTGACTCGCAAATTGCCTGCAGGTGCAGCACAACAGTTTGGAAACCCACTTCCTGGCTCTTGGTGATGACATCAGAACCAGGAAGTCATCAAATACACCTGGGAGGAGGGAGGACCACACCCATTCCAAACTGCTGTGCCACACCCAGGAGAGAGGAGCTGCAGCAACAATGGAGGAGACAGGCAGTGCTGGCAGAAGGAGGAAAGTGGAGTTTTCCGACAAAGAGCTGGAGGTGATTGCTGAAGAATGCTGCCTGCGCCACAATTAACTTTTTGGGAAGGCAGCAATGAGTGTCCCAGACACTCAAAAGAAAAGGATATGGCAGCAGACCCAAGACAAGATAAATGCCATAGGGGTGAGCCACCGCACCCTTGAGGAAATTCAGAAACGGTGGTACGACCTGTGCTCCAGGACGAAGGAGAGGGTTGCGGAGCGCATGAGGGAGATAAGGGGCATCGGAGGAGGCCCATCTACCGTACTACCACTCACAGCCCTGGAAAGCCTGGTTGAGGAGACCCTGGAGCCAGAGGCCATCATTGGCATGGGAGAAGTGGACAGTTCAGCGCCAGGGACATCCAAAAGTGAGTACCATGAGATCTGCTTTGACACCCACAAATGCAGTATACACACTATCCCAGTACACAGCAGCAGGCACCACCAGACTAGCTCCATTCCAGTCTAGCAACCTCTAGAATAGTGCATTATGGGCAATGTAGTACAGTGGACAGAATAAAGGCAAATGTTTATTATGAGGCATAAAACAGATGTGAGAGTTAGACAGTGTATCCCCTATGTCCCACAAGTATCCCACAAGACACCCCCAGCAGCGACATCAGGCAGGGAGGAGAACATGGGCCAGAGACACTGCAGGAGGCTGCTGGCGATACTGCTGTTCCCAGCAGTATACACCAGGGTCCATGGAGGAACAATCACAGGACATGGGGGCAGCTGAAACAACCCCAGGGCCCAGCCCCACAGAGAGGCAATCAGAGCCACCAGCTGGATGAATGTGCAGACGCCGGCGCAGAGTTCAGTTGGTGCCCCAGGTGGAGGTAGGGGAAGCAGTCTTAGCGGGCTTGGAGGTATCCCTCATCCATGGTCAGCGCCTGCAAAACAGACAATTAAGGACCATCACCAGAACCCTCAATAGAATGCAGAACAGCATGACACATGGGCTGGCGAATGTGAACAGTCAGTTCAACACAATGAATGAACATTTGGGGGATTTGACACAGGCCATCCGACATCTGGTGACTGAACTAGTGGCAGACCGAGGACATGCAAGGCGCAGGGAGCACCACACAGCGGCACGTTTTGACTGTCTGGCTGCCTCAATTGGGCCTCATGCCACCAATATTACAGGCCTCTCAAGACGGACAGTCAGCCTACAGTTGGAACTTGGGCACTTTGCTGGTGATGTGGCACAAGGGCTTGGCCGCATCAGCCATGCGGTGGGCCTTATGGAAAGTAGGCAGGCTGCAAGGGGCACAGGTGAGACCCCTCAGGACAGCAAGGTGGGGTCAACCATCAGTAGCGTGTCTGCCAGTGAGTCCTGTGTGCTACGGAGTGGTAGTGCACAGCAGGGGTCAAGGGAACCCCCCAGGGATGAGCCATGGTGGCCGCTCTAGGAGGAGGGTGTGAGCCACCAGACAGCACTCTACATGAGGCACATGAAATATAATGTGTCTTCATTGCAATTGGACAATTACAGATTGTGACATACAGCGCTATTCTTTTTCCATATAGTTTAGTAATAAAAAGATTTTGTTTGTTTCACTACACAACTGGGCTATGTGTGTCTGACATTAGTGAGTGTGGTCACGGTTGCCACGTACCGTCCAAAGTATTGGGTTGCAATGTGGTTCCATCTCTGTCTGCCTTCATTTGCGATGCTTCTATCCCCAGGCTGTCGGTGTGGTAGCTCTTGCTCCTCATCCTCTGTTTCTGTGTCTTCGGGGGTGACATGTAGCCCACGTCTGGTGGCAATGTTGTGTAGGATGGCACAGGCGGCAACTATCTAGCACGCTGTTTCTGGGGCATACTGGAGTGCACCTCCACTTTTGTGGAGGCACCTGAATCTTGCCTTTAACAAGCCAAAGGTCCTCTCAATGACAGTTCTGGTCCGCTGATGTGCACTGTTATATCGCCTCTCATTCTCATTGCCAGGTGTTATGTCGGGGTTAGTATCCATGGTCTCAGGGTATATGCACTGTCACCTGTTTGACAAAATTAAGCAATTTTAGCAGGGAATGAATGGTTTCCACAGTGACCTGTATGTAAGGCTTCAGGGTGTAGTCAGCAATACCTAACAGATATCCGTCTCCAAACTCCCCACATTCTAGGGGTTGGTGTATCCCACTGTGCCTGAATATGTATGAGTCATGTGTACTCCCTGGAAATTTAGCTACAATGTCAGTAATGACATTATGTGCATCACATACCACCTGGATGTTGAGAGAGTGAGTACATTTCCTATTACGGAACACATATTCCAGATATGCAGGAGGGCAGATTTGTATATGTGTCCCGTCCACACACCCTATAACATGGGGGAAGTTGGCAATTCTGTAGAAGTCCAACTTGGTGCTGTTAATTTCTGCCTCATTCCTGGGTAGGCATATATATCTGGACATGTGTGTGAGTATGGCATCTAGGAATGATCTGAAGAATCGTGAGAGTGAACTTGGGGATACTGCACCTGCCACAGCAATCACCCCATGATAGCTACCCGAGGCCAAGAGTTGCAGTGAGCATAGCACTTGCACATGTGTAGGGATGGCGCTGCCACGCATTGTCTGTCGTTCAAGCTGAGGATTAAGTAGTTCAATTAATTCTAAAATTGCTGCACTACTCAGTCTATATTTGTCATAAATCTCCTCCTCAGTTTGTTGAAATAGTGTCTGCCTGGTTTGGAATATCCTCTTCTGTCTCTGCCTCCTCCTCCTCCTCCTCCTCTGCTGGGCGGCCTGGACTCTCCTCCTCCATGCTATCACGTACAGTTCAGCCATTTTGAGTCACCCAGATGCCTTCTGGGTCTCCTTTTATACTTTGGTTCTGGTTACCACCTGCTCTGAATCAGTGGTAATCTGGATGTGCAAAATTGGCTTTTTTTGACTAGTCGCAATTTGCGACTGGCTTTTGCATATGGTTTGCGACTCGCAATTTGTGACTTCCTATTTGCAGGTCGCAAAATCAGGTCGCACATTTTGCGAGACGGTAATGGCTCGCATCGCTATTTGCATTTCGGAAATGGGATTTTTGCATCCCATTTCAGATTTTGCGAGGTGGCAACTAGCGATTCGGGCCATTTGCGACTCGCAAATGTTTGCTACATCTGGCCCTTGGGAACATAGTCAGAACTTAAAAACAAATAAAAACAATTCACTACCACATGAATGTGTGGGAGAAATGTTGACATAGTCTGTAGCACCAACAATTTACATTGTCACACACATATTACACAAGTGTGTTGGGTTGACATATGCCTGCAGCAATCCTGGAAATACACATGTAGACTGCTGTACGGATGACTGGCCCAGTCAGAAAAAGAGTATAAATCACCTCCACAGCAGGTATGTGTCTGCTGTATAACAAAGCTATGTCTGAATGTCACTATCACAGATGATAGCGTAAAACATACTCCAGAGTGGTACTCACATGTTTTACCAAGAGAGAGTGACTTTCAGGGGCTAAAACACCTAAATGTCAAGGTCTGTCACACTCAATCCAGTTTGGAATGACGCTGGAGGATAGGTAGCCATGGGTGTTTGTGTTCCTTGAGTCAAGTATGTGCAGAGTGACCCAACAAGGGCCCAAATGTAAGAAGGGCTTAGAAGCTCTTACTGCAACATGTCACATATTTATAAGGTAATGTGGATGATGGAGGCAAGTATTGGCACACCATATGTCATAAGTTGCTCAATGCAAAGCATTGCGACACATAGGCCCTCATTATGACCTTGGCGGTAAATAACGAATACCACGGTGCTGACTGCCGCCAGCATATCGTCGCAGAGCTGGACATCCGTCCACAACATCATGACACAGACATACAAAATCGACAGAAAACAACCACAACCACAAATCCGCCAGACCCATGGAACGTGATAAACTGCCAGTGCTACCACCCATACCGTTACGCCACCAACACTACGCCCTCCAAATAATTAACCACCAATCACCACAGCGAACAATCAATAAAGGTAAACCATTGGCAGTGAACACCGCCGCAGTATATAAGGTCACCCAAAGACAAAAAAGACAACATTGGCCAGAACAAAATTCCACACCTGACACAACTACACAACCCCCACACACCCACCAACAGCACTATAAAACACACACCCACATCACCCACAATCCTTTGCTAACATGAAAATAGTTAGCCACGCAAATCACAGAGACAACTTCACACACACACACCACAACTACCTAGTCAACTGTCATGCAACACACACCCCACCTCATTACTCAACACCCTCTGCACAACACACACCACACAACACCCATGTCCCCACAAAGGCACCCCCATTTCACTGATGAGGAGTTGTGGGTCATGGTTGAGGAAATAGTTGGGGTAGAGCCACAACTGTTTGGAGCACAAATCCAGCAGATATTCATTGCTAGGAAGATAGAGCTAAGGGGGAGAATCGTCGACCGGGTGAACGCCGTGGGACAGCATCCACGAACATGGGCCAACATCAGGAAGAGGTGGAACGACCTACGGGGGAAGGTACGTTCCATGGCAGCAAGGCATCAGCTCGCCATCCAGAGGACTGGCGGTAGACCCCTACCTCCTCCACCACAGCTGACAGTATGGGAGAAGCAAGTCTTGGCAATCTTGCATCCTGAGGGACTCACTGGAGTTGCTGGAGGACTGGATACTGGTGAGTCAGTTGTACTTCCTAGTCCCCCTACCTGCATTCCACCACCACCCCTCACCCTGAAACCCATCACTCCACTCCATCCCACACAGTGCATCACCACAATTAACTAACCTAAATGCCAAGCCCTGCATGCCATACCTACTGCATGTACATCCCTTCCATCCCTGCATGTACATCCACCACCACTGCATGCAGAGCATGGGGAACTAACAATTCCACAATACATCACCATACACAAACAAAGGTGGCAGGGCAACAGCAACAATATTGGGAAAGTTAGGGATGCAGAATATGTCTCATACATGTACCATAATACACCACTTGCATTCCCACAGGTGCCCCAGCCAGTCTCAGCGGCTAGGAGGTGCCATGGCTACCCAGCACCTCATCAGAAGATGCCCCCAGTGATGACAGCAACTCTGAAGTTCTGCATCTGGATGAACTCCCTGGCCCATCAGGGACTACTGGTCAGTCGGATACCCCAGTCCAGGCCCAGTGCACCACAGAGCCTCCAGCCTCAGTATCCAACACCACAGCAGCCACCAAACGCCCCCAGACCTCTGTCCCTAGGACACGTCAATCAGCAGTGTGCCCACCTGTACAGGGACCCCAGTTCACACTTCACAGGTAAGGCAATGAGGGTCCTGGGGTCAGAGGCAGTGGGCACATTGTTCAGAGAACACAGGCATAGGGGCCAGGAATGGTCATAGGACAGCTGTGATCCCTGGGAACCGACTTTCCAGGAGGCACCCACTAATGTCCTGGAAGCTTACCAACAATCCCAGGACAAGATGGGTCAGGTGATAGACATCATGCCGGAGAACCAGCGGCTGCAGGAGGAACACCACCAGGAGATCAAGAAAGAATTGCAGGCCCTGAACACCACTATGGTCTCCATAGCAGGGGTGCTGGGTGATATGGCCAACATCACCCCAGCGGGCCCCTTCCACTAGCCAGTCAACTGACCAGCCCCCACATCTGCTGCAGCTAGTGGACAGGAGGCCCTGCCACAGGACCCACAGGCCACAGCACCCCTCGCCCTGCAGCAGGTAAACCACCCCGCAAACAGTCCCTGCCCCCCAGACAGACACCAGAGACACTTGCCAAGACAAAGACCACAGCCAGGAAATGAGCCCCTCCTGAATGTCCCCCTTGTGTTCCACTGTGTCACCTTGTCCATTTTGAACTGCCATTGCTTCCCTTCCTATGGCCCCTTGGACACAGGACCTGTGCTACAAACAGACTGGACCACTACCCTGGACTATTCGCGACCATCACCCTACTATATTGCACTTCCCATTATAGAACAGTTTTCAATAAACACCCTTGGACACAACTTGAGTAATAGTGCTTTATCTACAGGTAATGTACAATGTAACAAACTGTAATGAACTGCATGATCCTCTGTAAAGGTCCAGTAACATGTTGACCCTTCCAACAAATGTGTCACAGCAGTCTGTACATATCACAGCAGTACACTGTTGGAACAACACCAACATCTGCAAATAGGGAAGATATAGGTGACAGTCAGGTGGGGTGCAAAGGGAATGACTGGCATCATGCTGCAGTCACAGAGTACAGCACTAAAATGTAGTATTGCTTAGTTCAACAGTCTTACCTGAGTGTCATTTGAAGTACTGCTGGATCAAATGAGACCTGTTGTCCACATCCTCCTCCCCTTCCTCCTCCTCACTGTCACCAGTGTCCACTGATGCCACAGCTGCATTGTCACCCCCTCCTCCTGCAGATAGGGTACATGTTGTCTGAGGGCCAAATTGTGCAAAATATAGCACACAACAACGATTCTGCAGACCTTCTCAGGGGAGTAGCATAGGGATCCACCTGTCAGATGGAGGCACCCGAACCTAGCCTTCAGTAGACTGAAGGTCCTTTCTACAATCATCCTGGTACTCCCATGGCCATCATTGTACCTATTTTCGGCCCCTGTTCTCGGATTCCTATCAGGGGGCATGAGCCAGGACAGGTTTGGGTAGCCGGAATCACGTGCAAGAAGTAAGGGACACACATTAGCCCTGCCCAATGGCACAGGCCATGACTCCTGAAGGCATACACTCACAAACATTGGGTGAGGATGCAGGTTCACCTATTAGCCACACTCTGTGCCTCTGTAGTTGTGTTATCAGCTGTGGAACAATACTATTCCTCAGGACAAAGGCATCATGCACCGACCCTGGATACTTAGCAGTGACATGGGGGTTGTACTGGTCAGCCAGGCACACCATCTAGACAATGAGTGAGTGGAAACTCTTCTGATTCCTGTACACTTATTCATTGCCCTGGGGGGGACTAAGGCAATATGGGTCCCGTTGATGGCCCCATTAACATGAGGTATATGTCTCATTGCACAGAATCAAGCCTTCACAGTGGGCAAATCATCTACCTGGGGAATGCGATGTAGCTGCACATGTGCAAGGCAGACAAAACCCTTGCAAGCACAATTGAGAACATTGGCTGTGTCCACTGTCACTGAGGGGGGATTGCTGTGGTGCTACGGATTGCAGGTAGCAGATAAGGCTCCAATTGTGCACACAGCTCTGTGATTGTGGCCCTGTCCAGATGATAGGAGAGTATGATGTGCCGGTACTCCAGTGCAGCCAAGTCCACAAGGGGTCTGCACACGGGTGCTTGCCTCCTCCTATTCCTCTGCAGTGGTTGGTACCTAAGGGACCCAAATGTAGAAAAGGAGTGTCAGCAGGACCCATGAACACACTACAACAATGGACACCGAGTATGTTTGTATGTTGGACACTGGAACTGTGAAGGTGAGTACATTTGACTACAATGACGCACTTATTAATCTGTACATGTGTACCAGCATTAGAAAATGGCACCCACCTGTCCTGTATTCAGGGACAGGTGGAAGTCACCTCACACCGCTGGCGTTGGCGTAATGGCGGAAGGCAGTCAGCACAGCCATGCAATTCCTCATTGGCTAACATGGCCCTCTATGGAGTATGGGAACCAATGATGATCGACGCCGGCGGTGATGGTGTTCACCGCTGCGGACGTGGCCATCATTTCCTTTCTAACACTTCACTTGATTCCAGACTTTCCACAGAACGACATCTCCACTGTGTGTGCTACTGTGACCTGTGTCTGGAACCTGCCATGGCTCGTGCTACAGGGGAAAGAGCCCCAGCCTTCACGTCAGAGGAGTAGGAGTGCCTTGTGGATGGAGTCCTTGTTAGACCTAACAGCCTTAGGGTGGTCACCCTTAAATTTTGCCTGCCTCCCTCCACTTTTCAGATACTGTTTTTGATTGTTTTAAGACCCTGTGCACTTTACCACTGCTAAACAGTGCTAAAGTGCATATGCTCTCTCCCTTTAAACATGGTAACATTGGATCATACCCAATTGGATTATTTAATTTATTTATAAGCCCCTAGTAAAGGGCACTATGTGTGCCCAGTGTCTGTAGATTAAATGCTACCAGTGGACCTGCAGCACTTATTGCCCCACCCTCTTAAGTAGCTCCTCAACCTTGTCTAAGGCCTGCCATTTCAAGGCCTGTGTGTGCAGTTTCACTGCCAATTGAACTTGGCATTTAAAAGTACTTGCCAAGCCTAAAACTCCCCTTTTTCTACATAGAACTCACCCCTAAGGTTTGTCCTAGGTAACCTATAGGGCAGGGTGCTGTGTAGGCTAAAGGCAGGACATGTACCTGTGTAGTGTACGTGTCTTGGTAGTGTAAAACTCCTAAATTCGTTTTTACACTGCTGTGAGGCCTGCTTCCTTCATAGGCCAACATTGGAGGTGCCCTCAGATATTGTTTGAGTGGTAGCTGCTGATCTAAAAGGAGTGAGAAGGTCATATTTAATATGGCCAGAATGGTAATACAAAGTCCTGCTGACTGGTGAAGTTGGATTTAATATTACTATTTTTGAAATGCCACTTTTAGAAAGTGAGAATTTCTCCTCACTTAAATCCTTCTGTGCCTTGCAATCCACATCTGGCTGGGTTTAGTTGACAGCTCTCTTGTGCATTCACTCAGACACACCCCAAACAAGGGATACTCAGCCTCACTTGCATACATCTGCATTTTGAATGGGTCTTCCTGGTCTGGGAGGGCGGAGGGCCTGACACTTGCATGTCAAAGGACAGTAGCCTGCCCTCACACAAAGGACTGCCACACTCCCTACTGGGACCCTGGCAGACTGAATTGAACTGAAATGGGAACTTGTGCACTTCTAAGCCACTCTTTGAAGTCTCCCCCACTTCAAAGGCACATTTGGGTATTTAAACAGGGCCTCTGCCCCTACCAACTCAGACACTTCCTGGAGAAGAAACTTGAACCAGAACCTGCATCCTGCCAAGAAGAACTGCCTGGCTGCCTAAAGGACTCACCTGTCTACTTTCTGTGAATGACTGCTGCCTTGCTGTTGCCCTGCTGCCTTGCTGCTCTCTAGCTGAGGTGAAGAAGTGCTATCCAAGGGCTTGGATAGAGCTTGCCTCCTGTTCCCTGAAGTCTCAGGACCAAAGAGACTTCATCTCTACAAGAAGGACGCCTTGTGTGGCAAAATTCAACATACAGCCTGCCAGAAATTACGTAAAGCCTGCACCACGGTGAAAAATTCACTGCACCCCGAACCGGAACGATGCAGCCTGACTTTGCATTGAGAAGATCGACACAGCGCCAGCGTAGCGACTGGAAATTCAACGCAAGACCCACCGGATCAAGGCACAGCCAAGCCGGAACAACGCAGCCCGACTTCCAGAGAGTAATCGACGCAGTGCCTGCCGTGCGGTAGAAAATTTGAGATAATGCCCACCGAATCGATGCAGCTCCTGTGACTGTGTCCAGCCAGTGCAGGAAATCCATGCATCATCCCTGGGGCGTCCGAAAACCCTGCAACCCGAAGAGGATCCACAACCGAGTGCCAGAAATTGACACACAGCCGTCCCTGCATGAAAACTAAATGACGCATCGCCATGTGCGGCCCGATAAATCGACACACACACCTATGTTTCCACGCATCTCCTCCTCTGCGGTTCTTTGGGAAGATTTTGCACGCAAGCCAGGTACTTTGTGCTTGAGAGAGACTTTGATTGCTTTTAAAAGCCTTAAGACACTTTACATCACTTTTATAGTGATATCTCAATATATACTTATTGCATTTTAATCGTTTTGACCTGCATTAGCCCCCCACCGAGTTGCCTGTGCCCACTTACCCAGGAGGGCGGGCATCTCCTTTGCCCCTGGCACCTCAGGTCCTGTTCCAGTCAGCCCTTCTGCCCTCAGTGAGGAGGCTGTTGACCTCCTGAGATCCATCTCTGTAGGGCAGTCAACGTTTGTGAATGTCATCCATGGGCTGGCATCCCAGATGCAGCGATGCAATGCCTTCCTGGAGGGCTTCCACAGAGTGCTGCAGTCCTTACAGAGATCGTTTCAGGCTCTACTGATGGCAGCCAGTGTCCCTGTTTAATCCGTCCCCCTCAAGTACCACTACCCAGACCCAGTCTCCTTACCCCCAACCCATCCTATGCACACACTCAGACAAGCATGCACCCAAAACAACACACAAAGACTCCAACACACAAACACAAGCAGCACATTTCAGTCCACAAGCACTCACAGCCAACAGACAAATGCACATACAACACCATCCACTGCCTCCACTGTCTCCCCCTCCTTCTCCTCCTCCCTCACAGTCACATACTCACTAACACCTGCATGCACTGCATCAACAGCCCCAGATCCTGCCACCTGCACAGCCTTGCCCACAGTCACCAAAACAGCATACCCGCAGACATGCACCCCACACACCACATGCACAGTCACCACCACCACCACCTCATGCAGCACACCCACCTCACTTGCAGGCACCACCACAACATCCATCCACACGTCATGTTTGTCCTCACCCACCCTGTCTGCCCCCTCCAATAACACACACATGCTTGCACTCTGACCCTCAACAGCCATCCACATCACTCATGCACATTGTCCATGCACCTGCACCCAAGTCGAGCACGCCTCTTCATCCTATAACCACTCCCTCTAACTCCACTCCCTTCCCTCCTCCCACATCTCGCCCCATTGGCCATAAGAAGCTTTTCCTTGCCTGTCTTCACCTCTTCCTTCCCCATCCCCCCCTCCTGCCCATAAGAGGAAGGTCACACCACCCTAGGCCAGTGCCTCAAGCACCCAGTCTGACACAGCTCCACCCCCAAAGTCTCCAGCTGCCACTAAGGGGCACGTGAGTGAGAAGCCGGACCCCCGCAACATGGACACTCCTCCCCCACAAAAGAAGGGCTTAAGTACTGCCCCCTCCCAAACAGACTGGCAAAACCATGGGATCACCTCCAAAACCCCAGACCAAGGAGGCCCCAATGAAGTCCCTGCCCAAGGAGGCCACCCAGAGATCAAAGGTCAAGGAGGCCCCCCACAAATCAAAGGCCAAGGACACCACCCAGACGTCCAAGACCATGGAGGACCTCCAGACATCCGAGGCCAAGGGGGCACCCCAGAAATCAAAGGCAAAGGACCCTCCCCAGACATCCAAAGCCAAGGAAGCACTCCAGAAATCAAAGGCCAAGGACCCACCCTAGACATCCAAGGCCAAAGAGGCACCCCAGAAATCAAAGGCCAAGGAGGCCCCCCAGAAATCCCTGGACCAAGAGGCCCCCCAGAAATCCCTGGACCAGGAGGCCGACAATATTGTGGCCATGGAGCAGCATCCAGAAGCCGAGGCCCAGGAGCAGCAACCGGAACCAGAGGCCAAGGGGCACCATCAATACCCAATGGCAGCCAGCCCCCTCCTCATCCTGTGGGTTGGAAGCTCCCTCCAGAACCAGTAGTCAGCCAGCCCCCTCCTCAACCTGTGGGCAGGAAGCCTCCTCCAGAACCAGTGGGCAGCCAGCCCCTTCCTCAACCTGCAGGCAGCCAGCACCCTCCTTATCCTGTGGGCAGGAAGCCCCCTCCAGAACCAGTGGGCTAGGAGCCCATGCACAATAAGTTGCCTGCCCATTTCCAACATGATGCCCCTGAACAGTGGAGTCCCAATATTGTCAGGAGTCAAGTTGGGGCTTGAACTTTGCCCTGTGGGCATTAGTGACTTTGGACTGGCCTTTTGGCCTGCATTTATGTATTTCACCAGCTGTGCATGTTTTTGCATTTTACATATTCACACAAAAGGAATACAGTGGTTGGAACAGTGAATGTGTCCTGCTGTTATTTACTCTGGGGTTCTGTTACAGTTTATTCCTGTGCATGTGTTCCTGGGTGTGTGGTGTGTGTATGGTGTGTGTTGTGCGTGTGTGTGTCACTCTACCCCCCTCTCTCCCACCCTTGTGTGCTAGGTGGCTGTACTCACCGTCGTTGTCTTCGTCGGTGTTGGTGCTCCAGGACGGCTATGGTGTGGTACAGAATCCGGAATATTTGCAGTTCAGGTTCCATGGTGGCCGGGGGCTTCTGTGTGTCCCTAGAGGTGAGTGTCTCCTTTTAAATTTTCCACCAGGCTTTTGGTGTTGTTCCTACTGCCCCAAAAATCGTGGCGGTGTGCTATGTCATCATATGGTGGGCGAATCCTTGTCTTCTGCCTGCCTGTAGATGGCTAACAACATGTTCGATGTTCGTACCACACTGGCGGTTGGTGTGGTACATTGACTGTATGGGAGGGATCACCTCCATGGTTATTACCGCCAGCCAGCTGGCGGTGGTACTGCCACATTAACCCCGGTGGTCAGAAGACCACCACGGTCATAATGACCACCATAATGCCTGAGTCAGGCATGATGAATGCAAGGAGTGTGTTCCCGCGGTAGGAGGCACATAATAATTTACCATTTAAATCTACTTGATACCACTATGACAATTTTGGTGTTTACTTGAATGCGTGCCACAGACAGGTTGGTAAGATGACTCCCTTTGTTTTCAATGTGCCTAATTTTACTTAGCAGGTTGGGCACCTTCATGAGTGTCAACATAATGTCATAGATTATAACGCTAGTGTCCTAACATGCACCATGGTGTGCTGCGTGTCAAATACTTCACATACATGGTGGAGTTAGGTGGTGGTAGGAGGCCACAGCAAAATGTGCAGCCTCTAAGTTGATGCTCCATTTTCACATTGATTTGCAAAATTGTCCTAAGCTTCTGACAATTGACAGTGTCCCGTCCTTGAGACATGTACGTATAGGTGAATTCCATGTCTCTATGTGTTTTTGTCGGCTAACGTCTGTCTAATTGACATGTTATAGATGCCAGTTGGTCATTCCAAAACCTAATTTAACTAGGTCAATCAGCTAAACAAGTGGAATGTGTAACAATTGTTTATGCTTTTCTTTCTTCTACAATCACAAAGCTATGTTTTCATGTCATGTTTTGCAGGTGGACCTAGACCCTGCACTACTGGCTGTACTTTGGAGATGTTACAAGCTTGTGCACAGATAGTGTGCAACATTGAATAGCTGTTATCCCTGCGGCATGAACAATATATTGTAGATGCTTGGGAGGCAGATTGGTATAGACTTTGGGCTTGACGTTGTTTTATGAGGTCTGGTGGACAACATGTGTCAGCTGAACATGCTGTTTCCATTGCTTGTTTTTACTTCCTCTGCCAAACTCAGTTTTTGATGACATGTTCCTCTCATGTTTTAGTGGCCTCAATGACTCATACAGAAGTGTGCCTTTCTGAAAAGGGCAGAGAGGTTCCAGCACATCAGTGAGGTTCAGAGAGAGTACAGCAGGATGGCGAGGTGATACAGATGTGAGAAAACATAGAGGTTGTGGCAGGCTTCTCCCCATGGATGACCAGGCAAACAGCCTGCTACTGACACACACACTACTGAACATCAAAACAGTAGGTCAGGGTTGAGTCTGCAGGTTCCGCCCTGTCAACATCCAAGGCCCCTACCACAACAGCAGGTCAGCCATAGCCATGGCGAGCTTCCACTACCTCCAAATGTGAGGATGAAATGTACAAGGACATGTCCGAGATCAAGTTGAGGCTTGCCAAATTGGAAGAGGCAAATGAGAGGAATTACAAATTATTAAAGTACATCAAAAAGAAGATGAAGAAGTATTGACTTTTGACCATTTCCTCTTCCCAGTACCTTCCATTCCCCTAGTTTTATTTGTAAATAGTTGTATTGAGTTTTTGATGGGTAGGTATAGGTTAGCTAGCATATAGTAGGTTAGTTTTAGGTCACAGTTGGTGTAGTTGGGGGGATGGGATTTAGATATTTTTTTTTGTTTTGGGGAGTGGTTGGGTAGGGGTTATATATAAGGGTATATGCTAATACAAATGAAAACAATAATACCAAAAATATATATATTTATTTAGGCAATAGGTTTAGTTAGTCTTACACACATACACATGAGGTGGTTCATTGTTACGATGTGTGGTGCAGGATGCTGAACACAAGATTCAAAGCAGCTAAGAGGATGCATGTGGAAAGCCCACACACATCCATCACTCTGACAACACACATAGGGTGGTATGAGGACCTGATACAATAGGTAAGCGCGTTCTCTCTAATGCTACAATTTTAATAAGAAATTGAGCTTTTAGGTCCAAAGACACTATTTTCTTTTATTTGGTGGGGCTGTTAAGGGGCATTTTACTCTGGAATAATTTCCTTGCTGTTTTTAAATCTTTTACATTATTGGTGTGTTGAATTTGTGATCTTACCATCTTGCGAGGCGGAAGTGAGGGTCTGTAAGAGCCCTCTTCCGGTCCTCTTTTACTCGCGCTGCCAGGTCAGCGCTCTAGTTGACGCGGGTCCTTAGACCTCGCGCCCTTAAATTCGTATGGGAGAGCGGCCGCGCAACAATAGGTAAGCGCGTTCTCTCTAATGCTACTATTTTAATAAGAAATTTAGCTTTTAGGTCCAAAGACACTATTTTCTTTTATTTGGTGGGGCTGTTAAGGGGCATTTTACTCTGGAATAATTTCCTCGCTGTTTTTTTATCTTTTACATTATTGGTGTGTTAAATTTGTGATCTTACCGTCTTGCGAGGCGGAAGTGAGGGTCTGTGGGAGCCCTTCTTCCGGTCCTCTTTTACTCGCGCTGCCAGGTCAGCGCTCTAGTTGACGCGGGTCCTTAGACCTCGCGCCCTTAAATTCGTTTGGGAGAGCGACCGCGCAGTGGACGCGCACAGCGGGTGTGCCGCTGGCACGCCTAAGGCAAGCCCGTCTATGCCCGTCCGCGCCCTGACGGGCCCAGGGGCCAGAAACTTTGGTCTTTCTTCCAAAACTTTTTACTCTGACAAGCCTAAAGGTAGGGGGTTGTCCTCATCCTGCAACCATAAAGTCCCAGTTGACTGTAGGTCTGACTGGAGATGTGAGGTATGTAATTGGCAACTATGTGCTCCTCTGACGCTGAGGGAAGCCAGAATGGAACAAAACCATAAAACAAAGGTGGGGAATTTAAATAAGCTGATCTGTCAGGCTCTAGTCAATGTTCGGTCTCTCCCCAAACACAAGCTAGAAATTAGAGAGATGCTTGAAGTATGGCATATTGACTGTCTTTTCCTAACGGAAACTTGGGGTAAGGTAGAATCTGATCCAGACTTTATTGAGGCAACTCCGCCGAGATACACGTATTATAGATTGGACAGACCCTCGGGTCGAGGTGGCGGACTAGCCATTATTTGTAGATCCACATTCTCCTGCACTTGGACGAACTCCTCTTTAGAAATTCGCGAAGAAATGATGTTCAAGATTTCACAGAATCACCAGGTGTTTCTCAAGGGGTTACTGATCTATAGACCTCCTGGCTCTTTTGGTAATTTTTTTCAATCCTGGGTGTCCCTGTTGGAACCTTTGATTATGTCCCCTAAGGCTATTATTTTGGGAGATTTTAATATTCATTTTGATGAATCTTCTAATTTGGTGGTCCACGAATTTTTGGAGTTGATGTTAGCCTTAGACTGGTCCCTTAAAGTCCCTACGGCAACGCATTCAGCTGGTCATATACTGGATGGGATCTTTGTGCGTACTGATTTGGGTTTGAAGCCAACTAATTCTCTGTTAAGTTGGACCGACCATCATCTCCTGCTATTTAAAATGGAATTGAAGTGTACTCGCCCCTCCCCTTTTAATAAGGAGAATCAAGTATTTAGATCATGGAAACAAATTAAACAGGTAGAACTGATACCAGCTTTAGAAAAGACCCTGGTAAAGGACAACAAGCCCTCTTTGCCCCTTCTTGATGGCCTTTATCGGGGTCCGGAGACTGTTATGTCTCAATTGGCACCTCCTAAGATTTTTAAGCCCACCAATAGGAATAAGCTGAACCAACCATGGTTCACTAGTGAATTGAAGGCTCTCCAAAGGAAATGCCGTCAATTGGAGAGACAGTGGAAATTAAATACTGGCACTGAGGAAAGGGAGCTACTCAAGTCTACCTTTAAAAGTTATAGAGCGGCTCGTTTTAAGGCCAAGCCGGCCTTTTATACGGTTAAGGTCCAGGAGGCTTTGAATGTCCCGAGAGAGCTATTTAAGGTGATCAAGGAATTATCAACCCCTTCTAAGCCACCTGATTTAGTAAATACACAAGAGTACTGTGACAAGGTTGCAAAGCATTTTGAAAATAAGATCCTTTGCTCTTATGCTAACTTTGCTCCTCTTGATGTTAGTGGGAAGTTAATTTCCTGTATTTCTCCTGACTCGTTAGCTAGCAAAATAACTTTGTCTGATTTTCCTTACCCGTCTCATGATGAATTTAGTAAACTAATTCTGAATATGAAGTCTGGCTCTCCTTTAGATCCATGTCCTCCCTCAGTGATTCATATGATCCCTGACTATATATCTCGGTTTCTTATTCCGAGTTTTCAGGAAATTCTTAAATCTGGAGACCTTAGTAGTCCCTGTAAAGAAGAAATCACTTGGAGACGTGCAGGACCTTGACAATTTATGGCCAATCACGCTCCTTCCTTTCTTTGCAAAGGTCAGATGTGGTAATTTTGACTCCACACCTTACCTTCTTCCTTGTGGGACTCCACAGGGTTCCTCTTTGAGCGCTACTTTGTTTAACATTTATGTTGCCACGCTAGCTAAGTTGAATCGTTCTTTTGGCTTTATCCCCACTTCATATGCAGACGATACACAACTTATTGTCCCTGTTAATAAAAACTGAGAGGAGGTGGCGGACCGTTTTAACCTTTGTATGAAGGAAGTTAGCAACTGGATGGGATCTAATTGGCTGAAATTGAATGCTTCAAAGACTGAAATTCTCTGCTTTGGAACTGGTGTTAAATATTGGAATCCACGCTGGTGGCCATTAGATTGTGGTTCTCTTCCTACCCCTTCTAAAGTTAGCAAACATTTGGGTGTTACATTTGACAATCAACTATCTTTCAAATATCAGGTCAATCATATGGTTAAAATTGGTCTATGGCTGATTAAAATGTTAAGGAAAGTTTTTCCTTTTCTTCAGCACAAATGGAGAATTGCCGCCCTCTATGGTAATATAAAAAATTGATTACTGTAATGCCTTCTTTCTTAATTTAGACAAAGGTCTTCTTAATAGGCTACAGCTGGTTCAGAATTCAGCTGCAAGAGCAGTTCTTAATCTTTCACGTTGGACCTCTGTGAGAAGTAGTCTCAGACAACTGCACTGGCTTCCAGTGGCTCAGCGGATTACTTTTAAATCCCTTTGCTTGTCTTTTAATGCCGTGCATGACCAAGGCTCTAAATATCTGTCTGCTAAATTAGGCTGGTACAAACCAAAGAGGCATCTTAGATCTTTATCAGCCTGCTATATTCATGTTCCCCGCTCTTATAGAGCGAAGTGGGGTGACAAAGCCTTCACTATGGCTGCTGCCAAGTGCTGGAATTCCCTCCCTTTCAATATCAGGGCTGAAACATGTTAATTACGGTTTAGGAAGTTGATTAAAACCTGGCTCTTTCCTAACTAACTCCTCTTTTGTTTCTTTATGGGTTGGGTTTTTCTCTATGAGTGTAGTGACGTCTTTTACCTATGTTAGCGCTTCGATGCTCTTTGTGAGCCAGAATGCGCTTTATAACTATATCTTCATACATACATATATTTTGTGGCTTGTTGATGTGTGGATGCATCATGTTGTAGCACCATATCAGGGGTGGCATTGTAGTCATGGTACTAAGTACTGATATTGTTGTAATCCTATTGTGGACTACTTTTAATGTGTGTTGCAATCATCATCAATCATTGTAAGTGGCGGACAGCATTCCTGTTAGTTCAATTTGCAGGATGCGTACCTTCCTGCACATGTGCATTTGACCCGGCAAGAGGGGCACCCCTACACCATGTAGGTTGTGTGGCAAAGTTGGTATTCTCTGTCATTTTGTTTGCCATAACCAAGGTTAATAGAGGGCTGCACTGATTATCTGTGACAACTACACATGCTTGCACATTTGAAATGATTCTGCACAGCAAGCTGAGCTGTTGCACTGCGTCTTTCTTCATACATTGGTCAATATGTGCCACAATGCCCAGACACAGACATCATAGAGCTCTAACAATGCAGATTTGTGACCTTACTCTCCAGTGGTGGATAGTAGTAGCTCATAATTATTATGTAAAGGTTAGGCCCCTTGCATACCTTATCTTAATATAATTCTCATGTGCCCCTCTCACATCTGACACTGCATGTAGTTGGCATTCCATGTGTATATTTGGGATCTTCCCATGAAACACATGTGATCCACCCAGCTTCTGATACCTTTAAAAATATGGACATCTGGATTTGGGTCACTGTAGTCCAAGAACTCAAGGGTAGTGTGGGAGTGACAAGTGGGTGTGTGACAAGTTTGTATTTCCAAAGATTTTTGTTGTTCATTGTGTGTTGCATTGGTCATTACACATAGGGCAAACTTTTCTATGAATTTAGTTCATTGATCCTAAACTACCATTTTCCTTGCAGCACCTTTGTCCAGCGAACGACAGCATGGGAGCACCTTATTTACATTAATGGTCACCATGGTGCACATTTCCACAGTAGCCTCACAGGTTTTGGCACTGTAGTGGTGCTTTACTGCATTCACACCATAAATGATGGCACTAGTGCAGCAAAGCATAGGAAGATCCATTGCTTGCAATGCCAGCGTCACTTTCACATATGCCTTTGGCAGGCCTCACAAATAAGGTTGAGAGATAGCACACTGCAATCTTAAAGGATTGTCCGCCCCATTTGTTCTTTTCTCCCTGAGTAAGAAGTATTTACTTGCATACATCATATCTGGCAAAGGCATGTTGTGGTGGCAGAATGTATAAAGTGAGTCTATGCATGCATTGTGTGACTTTGTTGATGTGGCACAAGGGGAATGGGTGGCTTGAGTCCACATTGGCATCAATCGATATGATGCTAATGTTGCAGTGAAGGCTTGTGTTAGACTTTTCATCCTTTGTGTGGTATCCCTTACCTTTTTGCTTCTGTTTCCCAGGTTCTTGATGTGTGCTGGACTTTGCTTTTGCTGTTTTTGTTACTCTTGGCACTTTACCACGGCTAACCAGTGGTAAGGTGCAAGTGCTCCTATACAAAATGTGTATGTAATTGGTTCATCCGTGACTGGCATATTTGATTTACTAGTAAGTCCCTAGTACAGTGCACTAGAGGTGCCCAGGGCCTGTAAGTCAAATGCTGCTAGTGGGCCTGCAGCACTGGTTGTGCCACCCACATTAGTAGTTCTGAAATCATGGCTCAGGCCTGCCACTGCAATGTCTGTGTGTGCAGTTTTAAAACTGTAAATTCGACTTAGCAAGTGTACTCACTTGCCAGGCCTAAACCTTCACTTTTCTTACATGTAAGACACCCCTAAGGTAGGCCCTAGGTAGCCCCAAGGGGAGGGTGCAGTGTATGGTTAAGGTAGGACATATAGGGGGTCATTCTGACCCTGGCGGTCTTCGACCGTCAAGGCCACAAATGACGGAAGCACCGCCAACAGGCTGGCGGTGCTTCCTTGCCCATTCTGACCGCGGCGGTAAAGCCGTGGTCAGAAAACCAGGGCCGGCGGTTTCCCGCCGATTTAGCCCCGGTTGGGCGAATCCGCCATGGCAGCGCTGAAAGCAGCGCTGCCATTGCGATTCTGACCCCCTTCCCGCCAGCCTGTTTCTGGCGGTTGTCACCACCAGGAAGAGGCTGGGGGGAACGGGTGTCCTGGGGCCCCCCAACAGGGCCCCAGCCAGCTTTTCACTGTCTGCCTAGCAGACAGTGAAAAGCGCAACGGGTGCAACTGCACCCGTCGCACGGCCGCAACACCGCCGGCTCCATTCGGAGCTGGCTCCTGTGTTGCAGCCCTCCTTCCCGCTGGGCCGGCGGGCGCTAACATAGTTAGCGCCCGCCGGCCCAGCGGGAAGGTCTGAATGACGTCAGCTGTCTTTTGACCGCGTAGCGGCCAATTGGCGGTTCCCGCCTGGTGGGCGGCAACCGCCGCCCGCCAGAGTAGGAATGAGGGCCATAGTAATGTGTTTTATATGTCCTGACAGTGAAATACGGCTAAATTCATTTTTCACTGTTGCAAGGCCTGTCTCTCTCATAGGTTAACATAGGGGGCTACCTTTAAATTTGATTAAAGTGTAGATTCCCTTTGGGAGCGGATGGACATGTGGAGTTTGGAGTCTCTGAGCACACAACTAAATAATACACCTTATAGTAAAGTTGATTTTAAGATTGTGTGTTTGAAAATGCCACTTTTAGAAAGTGAGCATGTTCCTGCGTAAACCATTTCTGTGACTCTGCCTGTTTGTAGATTCCCTGTCTGGGTCAGTTTGACAGTTGGGCTGGTTGCACCTCTTACTAGATAGTGACACAAAGGGAGCTAGGGTGTAGTCTGCATTTCCTGATGGGCCATCTGTGCTAGGAGGGAGGAGAGGAGTGGTCACTCACACCTGAAAGGGCTGTGCCTGCCCTCACACAATGCCGTCTCCAACCCCCTGGTGTGCGTCTCGGGCCAGGCCTGGGCAAGGCAGGATTTCACAAACGAGAGAGACTTTTCTTTGAAGTAAGCCTACTTCCAAAGGCAGAATGGGTATAAGAAGGGCACTCAAAACCACAGACTTTAGAACACTTCTGGAAACCAAGAGGAACCTCTGCCTGGAGAAGAGCTGAAGAGCTGAGGAAGAAGAGCTGCCCTGCCTGTGACTCTGCTTTGTGGAGCCGTCCTGCAGTTGCTGCGTCTGCCTGTGCTAGAGGACAAAGACTGGACCTTGAGTTGCCTCCCTTCTTGTGACAAACTCTCCAAGGGCTTGATTTAGAGCATGCCTCCTGTTGTTTGAAGTCTCAGGGACAGCAAAGACTTCAGCCTCTGCTGAGACTCCTACTCTGCCAAGTGGTACCCATCCAGTTCCTGGGACCCTGAAAGGAAAAGCTGGCAGGTCAAGAGTGAGAAATCCACGCACCGACCACCGTGCGGGGAAAAGATTGACGCGATGACGATCTGCGGCTTCAAAATCGATGCGCCGCCGGCTTTGTGGCTGAAAATCGACACTTGCCTGCAACGCAACTGGAAGATTGACGCCTGCGGCTGGAGAAATGATGTGCAGCATCGCTGACAGAGGCTGGTGAGATCGCAACCCATGCTGCGTGGTTTTCAGATCATCGTGCAGCAGGATTTCTGACGCAAACATCGCTGGGCATGTAAAAATGACGCAAGGCCTGCCCGGACCCGAGAGTGCGGTTCAAATCGACGCATTGCTTTCCTGCAGAGAGAAGAAATGACGCACACCGACTCGACTGAAGGAGAAAATACGCACAGTCTCGCTCATGAGTGATATCGGTGCATCGCAAGCGCTTTTCGACGCACACTCGCCCCCATTTGGGGTTATTTTTGACGCACCCCAGTACATTTCCACACTAACAGCATTAGCGTTGTGTTTAAAATTACATGAAGACTCTTTTTGGTTTTTAATTGATAACTTGACTTGTGTATTGTGGATTTTTGTCGTTTTGGTCTTGTTTTGTTTAGATAAATATTTTCTATTCTTCTAAACCTGTGTTGTGTCATTTTGTAGTATGTTACTGTGTGTGTTGGTACAAATACTTTACACCTAGCACTTTGAAGTTCAGCCTGCTGTTCGTGCCAAGCTACCAAGGGGGTGAGCGGGGGTTAGCTGAGGCTGAGCTTTTACCCTGACTAAAGTGAGGGTCCTTGCTTGAACAGGGGGTAACCTGACTGCCAACCAAAGACCCCATTTCTAACAGCTTGTAAATATGGTCCCCCAGTGAGATTACTTGTGGCTGATGTTATGCCGGACCGTGTCCCTTTCTGCATGACATCAACAATTCCCACTACACAGGCAACCTTGCTACATGGTGACATGGAAGCTACTTGAACAGCAGCACAGATCATAATTACAGACATGCCCCATATGTTTTGTCTGATCACTTTTGTGCCTATTGCATGGAGGCATCTCACAGTTTTTGTTGGTCCACTGTGTGCAAGAAGCGGAGTACATGTTGCTCAATGAGTGTTATACATGGGCGGGTGGTTCAGTTTCAACAGTGAAGGGAGTGTTGTGAGCATTGAGTAATGGTCTGTGCATTTATTGGGGAAGGTGTGAATGCATTAGAAGTGTGTGGTCATTATTGTGTCTCCCTGCAACCCTTTTGCATGCATTCAATGTATCCTATGTGCCTCCCACTGCAATGTACCCTGCAATTGTGGTAGGTCTTGGAAGTCTGCACTGTCCTCTCCTGGGTCTCCAGTGACCAGCTTCTTCGGGATGACCTCTGCTACCATCCCCTCCAGCTCATCCAGGTCCTCCAGGGTTGCCAGACTTCCACCTCCAGTCTGCAGTGCTGCCTTTCGGTTCCTGGTCAATTTCTCGTTAGGTCTGCGCTTGCAATCATGCCAACGCTTCTAACAATCAGTGACAGTCCTCTTCACCCCTGCCACACGGTTGACTTTGTTGACAAGTGACTACCATGTGGTCTACTTCCTACCTATTGGCAATTTAGAGGTGACAAAGAGCTGATTTTGGTGCTCTGTCACCTCTGTCAAAGATGGTATTCTTCTCCTCAATGAAGTGACACTTCCTCTTCCTTTTTCCTGTGATGTTGTTTGTCCATCCTGACTGTACTGGGCTGATTGGGGTTTCCCTGGGGTCTTTCCTGTCCTGCATTCTCCATCGTGGGTCCTTGTGTTTTTGTTTGCTTTCTCATAGGCTTTTTTTCATGCTTTTGGGTAAAAAAAAGGCTATGGCACAATAAGCGTCAAAAACCTGCTGCCAGCTGTCATTTTTCTTTACGACATATCACAATGGTTAGCATCTTTTTTTTATGCTTACCTTTTCTTAGCGCCATGGTGCACCATTTTATTAATACAGCGCACGGATGGCGCTAGGGAATGTCATTAAGCTGCGTTGAAAATTTTAATGCACAACTGCGCTAACAGAGTTGTGTGTCATTTTTCTTAAATTTGGGTCTATATTTTCCACAAACTGCATTGGTTGTTGTCTGTAGGTGAAATTTAACTACATAAACAATATCCATTGCGTACACATTTGTAACATTGTTATAAAAGAACAAAGACCTCGTATGAAGTTATTTGTGGCTCTATTTTCTACTCTTTGAAAAGTTTGCAGATCCTTACATACTTCTACTAGCTTAATTTATATATAGAAAACACACTCTGCAGCACTTTATTAGTATTGGATCGTAAACATAAAGTATTAAGCATGCTAGCATCAGATTGCTTACCAATAGCACACATTATTGATATACCTCGACGGTTGTGGTTATCCTCTTCAATATATTTTTGCTGTTGCCGAATCTGTTGATCAAAGAGATTAGCCCCGCCTTCCTGTCCCTGAATCCAGCCCTACACGCTGTTAATGTTGCTCCAAGGACACTCCGTACATAGCAAACTCTGACATGTCTTACTTGTTCATCAACTGTGCAGTCACCTGTTTTCAGTCTGGAACTGCAGACTTACAAGCCAGGACAGGCCAAGGATTTTCACATTGTAAACAAAAGGACATTTTGTTAGCAATAAGACAATATTTCATGTTTTTAATGGCGTCTCAATGGTGCTGCCATCCGCGCTGCCTATTATCGTCATGCTTATAAGCATGGCCAATGGATTTATGCGGCAAAGGAAAACCATAGTACGAGGTAAGGAAAACAAAATGTGTGCTTAAGAAAGCACATTCTACGGTAGTATTATGTTCCCACTTTGTCAATTAATACATTAAAAGTATGTTTACAAACAGTTCACTTCGTTAGCATTCATACAACTCCAAAATATATCGATTAACTAAAGAAACGTGACCAGTTAAGCTTCACACGTTGTTTGTAACTCTTCAGGGCCTGCTGTGAGCGCTGCAACAAACACAGATTCATAAAATGGTGATTACCATTTTATTATTCTGTATGCGGCCGGCCATGCTGTGAAGCGTGTATGTGAGGGGCGGGGCAGACTTCTGCAGATTGCAAGATGACTGCTAATAGATTTCAGTGCCCATGTCAGATAAGTCATCTGTCTACAGCTTGCCTATCTGACATGTGCACTTCTGACACACCAATCCCAGCGCTGTAATGGGGCAGGGAGATTGCCGACTCAGGCCCCCAGCCTGAAGATGAACGCTGGGTTACTCTGCTCCAGCCAATCCAGGAGCCCATGTCATGCTGAATACAGCATTAGGGCAGCTCCAGGATTGGTAGGATTTGGGTGCAGGAAGTCAACCAACTTCCTTCCCTTCCATGCTCGTCTATCCAGGGACCCCAGACAGAGTGCCTTGACATCTTAGTGAGTTTTTCAGCATCACGCTGTGCCCCTCCAATGTTTATGATGTTACAACCCCCCCCCCCCCTGCATTTCTCCATGCCTTCCGTTTATTAAATCATTTATAACTTGTATTTTGAGATAATAATTGTTCTTAGTTCGGTATTCAAGATAGCATATGAACACACAATTATGATGTATGCTCCGTCTTGATACTCACAATTTTTCATAAACCTTTTTAACATTAGCAGCTGGAAAATGAACCCACACTGTGATGCAGGGCAATATTGACTCCGTGTCTATAAGGCCAGATTTCCTCCCAGAGCTCACTGAGCTGGGACTAAAACAGGGGCCTAAGGGTGCATGATGAGTAGTAGCCCCTTGTGTGTCTGTGTATGAGAGGGACTTTCCCATCACACCTGCCACGGTGCAGTGGTAATGTGTGCACAAGCATTAGCACGCACGCATTCATATGAGCCTCATGTCAAGGGCCTAGACTTTACATATTCTACCGGAGACATCTCGAGAAAGTGCACGAGAGACGCATTAACTGAAGATGCGGTTTGACACCCGGAGAGAGGCGGTCCTCCTTAAGAAAACATAGCCCTTTTCCCACTTTGTAGATAACGTGGTCTGACAAAAAAAGAACGCTCACACTAGACACACAATCAACCAGAGACACCACAGCCATGCGTTGGCACACTATCCCACACGAAAACACTTGCACAGTCAGAAATTCCTAGCCCAAGCGCACATTTACACTACCTTGGATGTCTGTGGGGTTGCTATATTTGTGGGCCTGATGCAGGTGAAAAGAAGGGCTGTGATCTGGTGATTACGATTTTAGTGGCTCCACATTGGTGGACATGTTGAACTGTTTCTCTGCCACTTTGTTGACTCTGCTGGAATGCCATTTTCTTTAGATAGTTTCTCTAGTATCCAATGTTTTATTATAATCACGCTGCTATTTGTGTTATTTTAATGTAATTAAATGCTTTTAAGCTTCTGTTTTATTTCTATGTTGTATATTACCTGATAACCTTTATGACTCTGGCCGAAATAAAGTTATATGTACTACTAATGCACACACAGTGTTTGCATATACTGTTTCATTGTCGTAAGTGGCGGCTGATCGGGTGAGAGGGACGCTATAGTGCATGGGTACTCGCAAACATTTTCCCAGAGAACAAAAAGTTGAATCTCTGGAATGGCGAAGGGCCGCACTGATGCCAGCAGGGTGGCACTCGGGGGGAGGGGGGGGGGGGGTGGGGGAGGGAAAAAGGGTGCTGGGGAGTGAAGCATGCACATCTAGTGGCTGAATTGCACAATGTGAAACCAGAAAATCTGGGCTCAATCCCAGCTTTACTTCTTGACCAAAATGTGTGATAAGAGACATAGAAATACATGACTTCAGAGTGTGAGCTGTATAAACTCTTCTCCTTTGTTTAATTTAGTAAACTATACTGTTGTTCATGAGTAACAGCAATCCAGCAAAGCCAAAGGGTGCACATAACAACTAACCTGCCTCTTAGTTCACTACTGGCATTCTTGCAAGAGTGGGGAGAAGCATGACTATTTCTAAACTCCTGTTTCAAAAATCACTCAAAAAACCATTCCTCAATACACTTTAAAATACTCCCCAATGAACTGATATGAGTAGTGAATCCTATCTTATTTTAATGGGAAGCATGAGTTAGCTTATCCTTCTGGCTTGCAGACCTGTGCCCCCCTCACCCAGTTACTTTTATCCTACTTAGCTTGCTCTGTTTTAGCACACTTATTTAATTATATTCTTTAAAGATGGCTGCATTGATTTTGGTTAGGACAATGTTTTAGTTTTGTGCTATCAGTGTCTCTCTGCTAAGCGTCACTATCAGCGCCAGAGAAAGATAAGATGTAGGTATTCACATTAGGTACTTTCCCACTTTGTGCTTTCGAGGGAATTGTTTATGTAATTGCCACCCCAAGCATGTCTTATTATCTATTGTTTGGGAACAGATCTACGTCTGGGGTCCGAGCAGATCTGTGTAAATCACCTCACATAGACAGATAGTCAGTGGGATTCCTATCACATGCCATCGACAAAATGCATGCTGCACGTCGCCTTGACGTTGACCTTGTCTTCGTGTTGCTACGTAGTCTGAGCTAGAGACCTCATTCCAAGGTAACAAGAGTTGGAGGGCTTTTCTCATAGACATGGCATTGGCAGATTAAGTTTAACACACCTAGCTCTCTTTAGGTTAGAGATTAGTTTCATCATGCTAGTGTAGTAGGACATATTTCATATGTCATGTCATTTTATGTCATTGTAAGATGGTGGGAGTCTTTGTATTCATGTCTCTTGTGTTCACAATTCTGTTTCTTGCATTATTCATTATCCTTATTATTGCAGCCCAGGCAACTTATCATAGATTGCAGTTCTGTTAATAAAACCTATTGAAAACTTTACTGCCTCTCCTTCATTGCCTGTGTTTTATTGAGACATGTTGTTCATGTAAGAAAGGGGTAATCTCCGTTTAACCACGACACTCCCTGAGATATCGCACTCTTGAGTCCATGCGTAAAGGCTGCCACAAATCACCTTTTACTGTTTGGGTTTTTGGTGACGAAAGTTGCGACTTGTTATAGGACTGACATAGTTGCCTACAAACTTCCTTAAACCAGCAGTCTTGCCTAGAGCAAGAGTCAAACTACAACAAGTTAAACCATTCTTCATGTTAATGAAATACATTTTTTGAACTTGGCGAGACTATCAAATTTTAAGACGTCAATTGAAAGATGTCTTAAAAAATCAAGGTGTTTCTAAAGATAAGTGGTGCATTACACCCTATTTACTTCCTTTCTTTATTTTGAATTAACCATTGAATAGATGTCTACCCCTTAATTTAAGGTATTTTTAATGTTTGTGCTGAGCCAAGTAAACAGCAGCTTAGGGCTGCTGTTGAGCAGGGGGCTGCCTGTAAAAATCTTTGACGCAAACATGGTGCAAACTTACAAAATTAAAATTATATTTTGTAAGTTTGCGCCACTTTTGCGTAAAAAAATGATGCAAATGCGGCGCTAAAAAAGTATAAATCGGGCCCTTAGTGCCTGCAGGGTGATGCTTGGTGCTGGTAACATGGCGAGGCTATGAGCAAATGTCCCTGTCCAAAATATAAGGTTCAGTAGATATAACACAGCCTCTCAAAAACGACGGTGAACGTTTTTGTAGGTGACAGCTTTGTAAACGGAGAAATGACTGAAAAAATAAAGTCTGAGCGGCGGGATTTTCGGTAGAAGTTTGTACCGAGAGGAAGATTCCCTGTAGTTCTAAACTGTCTGTAAACAAAAACATCCCAGTGCTAGTTATTATGGCAGGAGCAGTAAGCTGACAAGCTGATTTAGTACTGCCAGAATCAAACCTGTGACCAGCATATTATAAACACTCATGCCAGCCTACTGAATTGCTTTGCTGGCCTATGAGCACTCAAACCCCAGGTAATTCAGTAGCATAAAAGAGAAGTTCTATAAAATGGCGGAATTGGAGACAGGGTTTGCAACTGGCAAATGAAAGTTTCTCATCACTGAACTCTTCACACTGCTGCATGATGAAACCCAGCTTCTGCCTCAGCGAAGTGCAGGAGGCAGACATGAGGCACGCACCACTCTCCCAGTATTCTTGTAAGTTTTAAGTCATGACAAGGGTGGGAAACAATAGTTATATGTAGTGTTCCTATATGTGTTGGAAATAAAAAATTTACTCTACCACTTGAGGTAAATTGTGCCACTCATGTTGCGATAATTCACGTGTAGAGGGCAATATAGGAGTGTCTGCTGAAGGAACACATTCATGCGCCTAAACAAGCAAGACGGCTTGGGTAATGCCAGCATGCTAATATCGGAGAACATGCAAGTGTGATTGCTAATTCTTATGTTTGCCTATCAGTATAGGGAAGTGTATGTCAAGTAAAACGAGCATGCTGCCAGGAGAAATACAGCATGTTTATACTGAAGAACATGCATGTTAACGTGCATTTGCAGGCTAATGTGTGTAATCCATGACCCTTTTTCTGAAAAATACATTGATTTTGTACATCGACGTAAAACACATCGTGCATGTACTGAAGAGAACACACATATATGTGCTGACTGATATGTACTTATGCATCCGTGTAGCAGATTATTCAGGTGTGAATTTTGCTTATACAATGCTGGGTTTACAGACGTGCATGCTATGCTAAAATAATACATGTATGTGCATGCGTAGCAATAAGAGACAACACGTTTGCACTGGACGTTCATTTGGATAATACCTACTGACGCACTGAAGGAATTACAGATGGAATAAAGTATCGCTGTAGAGAGGTGGCAAGCGAGGAAAAGAGGAAGCCAAAATACTATTTTTTCCTCATTTAGCTGGAAGCACAGACACAGTGGCGACTGGTGGATTTTGAAAGTGGTGGGGCAGAATTTTCATACCAGAGTATAGTGAGTGAGCGAGGTGAGGAAGGCGAGCGAGCCTGAAGTGCAAAAGAAGGGTGCCAGGGGCTTCCCCTCCACAAGAAAATTTAGAAAAAAATGATTCAAATGGTCAATTTTACACCACAAATTTACTGCAAATTGTTGAAAAAGGGGATCCAAAGATAGCATTTTAAAGCACAAGTGTGAAGGGTTTCAGAACGGACTTCATCCAATTGGACGTTTTGTGTAAAATAGTTCAAAAGTGCCATGCAAAGGTTTGGCTGATATGTACAAACAGGCTGGTATGTGGGTGGGTGGGGCTGGCCAGTAGGTTTAGATGAACGAGCCCGGAGCTCTGTTTGCGGTTTTCCCATTAGTCCACAATTTGAATCAAGTTTTTTCAAAATTTTCTTGCAGGGGGAGAACCTCCTCCCACCCTTCATTTGAACTTCAGGCTCCCTCGAGTCACTCGCTCTTTGTACTCTGGTATAAAACTTCCACCTGCCACTTTTAAAATTCACCAGCAGCCACTGATGGCATGTCTTCTGATAACATTTAATCCATTATAGCTACAAACAACGTTTTGTTGTCACCTGCAAAGTAGGGATAGGATTGTGGGTTACATGGTAAATGTTGTAAATCCATGATTACTTAGAAAACACCACAGAATCTCACAATTCCACTGGCCCTGCATATAAGTGGTGTGCACTCAAACATGATCCATTGATGCTGCAATCTGTTGTTGGATTGGAAATGCCTCATGTATTCACAGGAAATGATAGAACGCACTGTTGACTATCACGGGTTGAGAAGCAATGACAAAACTACATTTTAAAAAACAGAGACTTGAATCATCAATTTTTAGGCACAAATTAAAAATTTCTGTCGTATCCTGTCAAAAATAGTGTAGCGTCGTAGTTGCTCTTCCTTTTATTTCATCAATCAATTTCCTGGGTCCATTTTATGTAATGGGTGCTCTGTCCCTGTTTGGGCCATGGGACACCTTTGTTGGAGCACTGGTGCCATGGAAAATTCCTATTCTCCAGTTCCTTGCTCAACAACCACCAGCTCTTAAGGAATGAGAGAACATCACAAACTCTCACCCTCTGAGTTCAACTAAATCTTTGGACTTGGTGAAGAGTGTAGTAGTCAGAATTCTTCAATCACAAATCAATGACATTATACCATAAACAATATTTTTGTTATTTATTTATTTATTCGGTATACAATTTCGACCATTAGAATACAATAAAAAAATCATACATAGCAATAATAAAAACTTGTATCCAACATTCATATAAATACAGTTAATATGTTCCATAAAACTAAAATCAATAACATGAACGATTTGTGGATACAGTAGAACAATCGTACATAACAATGATAAAAACATGTGTCCATCATTCAAATAAATACAAATATTGCGATTCTTGAAACTAAAACCGGTGACATAATCGATTTGTGGACTAGTACATTTCTTATCATACCAGTGTAATTTATAAAATGACATGCCAATTAATAAGGCCATGACTTCTTGCACTAGATTATATAAATAATTATTAAAATAGTCCGCCCTTTTGGATTGCATTCTATGCCAGTCAGACTGCACTATGAATAAAAAAATTAAAAAAAGTTACAAAAAAATCACCAGGGTCCTTACTTAATAATAGTTGGAGATAAAACGTACATTCAGAAGATCATGTCCTGAAGCCCCCCAGTGATCCAACATTTTTTGAAATCCGCACATTAATTAGATAAGATTCCTATCAAGGTTATAATATATGGCACATCTAAGGACTAAATGAATCTAACTAAAGCCCCCATACCTAAGCAAAAGAATACCTGACCAGCTCATGGCCACGGGGCTAGGGTGAACCTATGGCAAATGGACCATGCTGCAGACAAATATTTGGAAACTGAGCATACTACCAACCTGGATGTATCATATTTGCATATTCTGAAAGCATTGGCACGGTCCTGCGAGTAAAGCTTTACACAAAGGGATGATCCCCCTCCCTCTAGGATTCTTATATAGGGGACAGAAAAACAGCACGTGCTCAGGTGTTTCCTTGCATTGATGGCAATATCTACATCTGTCAGTCGTGGGATTATTTGTCGACCAACGGGCTGTGAAGCTATTAACAGACAGAGTGCCATATCTTAGCTGTAAAAGTAAGGAGCGGGCACGTGCGGGTGTAGGGAGGTCCATGAAATTCTCAGGCCGGGGTTCATGTTTAACCTGTAAAAACTCTACTGTTAACCTTCCTACCCCGTTGCGGCGGAAAAGCTCATCATTGGTTTTCTCCCAGCACCTCCTTTTGACAAGTTGTCTAGCGTTAGCAGGGATCAACTCGGGGTACTTCCAATAGTGGGGGAGACCTAACTTATCCCAAGCAGATTTCATCTCCCTCAACCAAAATTATTTTTCCCATCCCTGTGAGACTGTTATGAGATCTTTTATTGGCACCCTAAATGGTTCAAGTTCATCCGTTTTCCACAATCGACAATACAAAACGCCATAACAATTTGAATACTAAATCAAAACTCCAAACTAAATAAAATTTCAGAGCTTTATTACAATCCCAAAATCAATGTCACACAAATGGTGGGCAAAACTAAATTATTATAGATATTCATGAAAACCATAGGCTGACCAAAATGTCTAAAAAATTCAACCTACTAAACATCAATACTGTTAGACACTCCAAAAGAATAATGTAGATTAACAACAATACAATATGCACATGATTATTAATAATTGAAACAGATGATGGTGACATCAGTAACTCATCAAAGTCCAATTAACAATTAAATTCAGAGCTGGGCAATTCCTAACACTACCCAGATTTAGGACTTGCATGTGTGTGAACGAGCTAAAACATGCGGAAAAAGCAAAATTAAAGAAAGGCAAAAATTATTTGGAAACCATCTAATTTAGGCAACTCATTATAAAAAATATGCTGGTGTAAGTGACTAAGGTAAAAAGAAAACAAGAAACCACATTTAGTTATACCCCTCCTCATTGGACAGCAGACAGGATGCTTCCACAGGAACAGTCATCTTCCAATGTCAGCTGATAGTAGCATCAGGATGGTGCAGAACATGACTTACACATAGGACCGATCAGCAGTTCAAAATTAGTTGGCTGTATTAGTACTGAACCACATAACAGAATAGGGCAGCTATAACTATGATGAAGAATCTCATCAATAAACTCAGAGAAGAGATGTGAAAGCAGGCTTAAACAGTAATCAACAGACTCAAACAGAGTCCTAAACCATACCAAGCCGGGGAGAGGATTGAAGAAGACTCACCTCAGTTCTAAAGTTCTTCACTAATTAAAATAACCAAAATCCATTCGATTGGACCTTCAGGTGGGCACACTCAGTGCACTGATTTCAGCATTTAGTGGTAAGCATTTGGCACCACCAAGTTCTGACACTTTTAAGAATCTTCACAGCAAAAATGTGTTGTTTGCTACATGACTTCATACAACTCCACTGAAATATTACATTTTCTAATAGTTTGCTACTTACAGTCCCTTTCTCATGACTTAAAGTAAACTAAGATTCTTTCACATGAACACTGAGAATTCCCTGTCCAATTCAACAGCTAGAACAAGTACTGCTACATTAACTAAATTTGAACATGCTCTTCTCCTCAAATACAATAGAACCGTCAACATTATGTTAGCTGCCTAGGGAAAGAATTCAGGTCAGAGAAGACAGAATAAACGAGTTATTTTCCATTGCTGCTTGCAAAATGAACCTTCAGGCCTGGTCAAATTAAAAAACCTAAATGCACATTAATACTTTAATATAAATTATTGTGCACCTTACAATTAAAATTGAATGTGCAAAGCAAAGTGTTTAATTTCTAATAATCTTCATGTTATGTCAAAGCAAATTTAAAAATATATTTATTTTTCTTTGCAGGTTGATGGAATTCATTTATTTCAATACAAGTGTGGTTAATTTATATACATTTAATTCTCATAATACATTTTATTTCTACTGTTTCTATCTAAAAATAATTCTTTCATATTAACATTCTTTAATAGTTCACACTATTATGAATGTACAATAATTTCATGTTAAACGTAGCGGGAAAATATAAGTGGTAGGCACAAATATCCACCACATTTTAAACGTGTACATTTTCATTTCTATTTTATTTTCTCTGTTAGGCCTTTGAAACTGCAGATATATTAGCTGCCATATGCTACTTTATGCCACTAGTTTATTAATAAAACTTGCTCTCTCTCACCTTTAAACAGGCACACTGGCACGTAAACAGGAACTATGGCCCTCATTATGACATTGGTGGTAAATCCCACTTACCGCCACGCTGACTGCTGCCAACATTCCGCCGCCGCAGCGGATATCAGTTCACCATATTATGACACACACACACCAAAATGTCCCTATTCAGCCACATACACAAATCCGCCACACCAAAGGTCAGTGATAAACT
Source organism: Pleurodeles waltl (assembly GCF_031143425.1). Classification (NCBI taxonomy): domain Eukaryota; kingdom Metazoa; phylum Chordata; class Amphibia; order Caudata; family Salamandridae; genus Pleurodeles; species Pleurodeles waltl. The sequence continues at coordinate 685,605,466 of NC_090446.1, forward strand.
GGCAGTATCAAAACCCACACCGTTACGCCAACATAACTACACCCATCACATTATGACCCACAAATCACTATGGCGGACATTCAATGGCTGTAAACCATTGGCGATACATGCTGCTGCGCTCAAAATACACACACTCAAACAAAACTACCCCACATTGGACAATTCAAACAACACGGACCTGACACACATACACACACCACACCCACACCACTATAAAACACACATTACCCACAACCCCTTCCGAATACAAATCATTGTAACGGGACTGACACCACGACCACAGACAAAACCAGAGCCACACACTACCTACACCTATATACCACCCACACACCACACATCACACCCCCCAACACATCACCCTACACACCCTCACCTATACAACTCAGACTCACACAACACCCATGGCACCGACAAAGAAACCCCAGATTCTCAGAGGAGGAGCTACGGGTCAATGGTGAAGGAAATCATCAGGGTAGAGCCACAGCTATTTGGAGCACAGGTGCAGCAGATATCAATAGCTAGGAAGATGGAGCTATGGTGGAGAATCGTGGACAGGGTCAGTGCCGTGGGACAGCACCAAAAAAACAGGGATGACATCAGGAAGAGGTAGAACGACCAACGGGGGAAGGTACGTTCCATAGCAGCAAGACACCAACTCGCTGTACAGAGGACTGGCGGTGGACCCCCACCTCCTCCCCCACAACTAACAACATGGGAGGAGCAAGTCTTGGCAATCATCCATCGTGAGGGCCTGGCCAGAGTAGGAGGAGGACTTAACTCTGGTAAGTCAACTCTATACTACTACTACCCCCCTACCTGCATGCCATCACATACCCCCACCCTCACTCCCACCACTCTACCACTTCCCACCCCCCCCACATCACATCTCGCTCATCCCAATGTCAAGCCCTGCATGACATACCAATGCATGGACACCACCCACAGCCCTGCATTGACATCTATCACTAAAGCATGCACACTAGAGAGAATCACCTACCCCACCGCATTCCAACGTACACAAGTGAAAACTGCCAGGGCAAATACAAACAAAGAGGGCAAGCCACGGATGCACAATGTGCCAGACACAGAAACAATAACACAGCATTTACATCCCCACAGGTACCCCAGCCAAAGTCGTAGGTGCCAGCAATATCCAGTCCCCCCACAGAAGATGCCCACAGTGATGGCAGCAACTCTGGACTTCAGGATCTGGATGACAAACCTAGCCCATCATAGACCTCTGGACAGCCAGTTACCCAGGCCCAGTCACACACCACCACAGAGACTCCCCCATCAGGAAACACCACCACAGCACTCAGCCAGCGTACCCACACCTCTGTCCCCAGGACACGTCAATCAGCAGTGTGTCCACCTCTACAGGGACTCCAGGGTACCCCTCATACCCAAGACAATCAGGGACCTGGGGTCAGTGGCAGTGGGCACACCGTTCAGGGGACAGGGACACAGGACAACAGGGAAACTGGGAGGAATCCCAGGGGGAGGACAGGCCCAGGGAACCAACTCTCCAGAAGGCACTTGCAAAGATCCTGGGAGCCTACCAACATTCCCAGGACACGATAGGCCAGATCCTGGACAATGTGCAGGAGAACAGGTGGCTGCAGAAGGGACAGTACCAGGGGATCAGGGAGGACTTGCAGGCCATCAAAACCACCCTTGTCTCCATAGCAGGGGTGCAGGCAGACATGGCTAATATTATGAGGGAGGCAGTCTCACAACAGCGTGCCCCTGCCACTAGCCAGACATCTAAACTGCCTTCCACCTCCGCTGCCGCTAGTGGACAGGAGGCCTGCCACAGGACCAAGAGGCCACGAGCACCCTTCCCTCTGCAGAAGATGAACCACCCCACAAACATTTCCTGCGATTCAGACTGAAGCCAGAGACTATTGCCAAGACCCCACCTGGAAATGAGACTCTCCTGATTGTCACCTTTGTGTCCCACTCAGTCATCCTGTCCACCTTGAACTGCCATTGCTTACCTTCCTATGTCCCCTTGAGCAATGCATCTGTGCTAAAAATAGACTGGAACAATACCCTGGACTTTCCTCCATCGTCACCCCATCCCATTGCAGGGGCTCCTCTTTTACCTAGCACTTCAATAAACGTATAAAACGTAAAAATAGACGTGTGGAGTAGATCAAATTTTTATAAGGTGTATTCATTTAAACAGGTTCAAACAATGCAATTCAACTGGTCAGTAAATGAGCATATGTTAATGACCTGTAGCTGGCTGCAGTGATCACAGAAGGAACTATTGAGAGGCACCAATATCTGTTAAATGAATTTCCAAAGGGTATAGTAAGTGGGCATAGAAGTGGTAAATAATAGGATGCCAGTGGCATAGAAATTAAATATAATTATAGTGAAATGTGAAGTAACACTGTCTTACCTGTGTGTCATTGGAAGTACTGTCTGATGTCTGCTGTTCTGTTGTCCTCATCCTCATCCTCTGCCTCCTCATCCTCACTGTCCACAGGGTCCATTGCTGCCACACGGGTATCTCCAGCCTGCTCCTCCTGCAGAAAAAGCACATGGCGTCTCAGGGCAAGGTTGTGCAACATGCAGCATGCCACTATTATCTGGCAGACCTTCTTGGGTGAGTAGCACAGAGATCCACCTGTCAGATGCAGGCATCTGAACCTGGCCTTCAGGAGGCCACAAGTCCATTCTATAATCCTTCTGGTTCGCCCATGCGCCTCATTGTAATGTTCCTCTGCCCTTGTCCTAACATTCCTCACAGGGGTCAGCAGTCAAGATAGGTTGGGGGAACCAGAGTCACCTGCAAATATAGAGGGACATCATTTAGCCACACACACTATCCTACATGGCCCACACCATACCCATACGCCAACATATACTGGGTGGGGACCAGGGCTCACCTATTAGCCACACCCTGTGCCTCTATAGTTGGCCCATCACATTTGGGATGCTGCTATTCCTCAGGACAAAGGCATCATGCACCAACCCTGGATACTTAGCATTGACTTGGGAGATGTACTGGTCCGCTAAGCACACCATCTGCACATTCATAGAGTGGAAACTCATACGATTCCTGTACACCTGTTTATTCTGACGTGGGTGCTAATGCAATATGTCTTCCATCAATCGCCCCAATTGTGTTAGGGATATGTCCTATTGCATAGAGCCTTCACTGTAGCCAAATCTTCCACCTGGAGAAATACAGTATAATGTAGCTGCACATGTGTTTAATCAGGGCAGATAACACTCTTGTCAGCACTATTGAGAACATTGGCTGTGACATTCCTGCTGCCTAGCCCACTGTCACTTGGAAAGAACCAGTTGCTAGGAAATGGAGCACAGATAGAACTTGCACAAGGGTGTGGATCCCAGTGGGGTGAAGGATAGCAGATATCAGGTCAGGCTCCAGTTGGGCACACAGCTCTGTGATTGTGGTCCTGTCAAGTCTATAGGTGAGGATAATGTGCCTGTCCTCCATTGTTGCCAAGTCCACCAGAGGTCTGTACACGGGGGTTTGTCTCTATCTCCTATTCATCCACAGCTGTAGCAATCTATGGGACAAAAGAGTGAGGAGCTGGTCACAAACTGAACAATCAGGCTACAACAGAACATTGCATCCTGTTAATTTGTAATGAGTCAGTGTGAATTGTCCAGTATGTCCAAATTTAAACAGTGATGCAACAATTATCCAGAGTTTGCCCCCCAACCCTCAAATGGCGTCCACCTGTCCTGTGTTGAGGGACAGGTGGAAGTGAGTTAGTTCTGCTGATTTTGTGTGCCATTGCGGGGGCGGTCGGGAACCACCGTGCAACTCCTTATTGGGTAACATTGGGCCCTATGGGTTACAGTGGCCAATGGGGATCTGCGCCGGCGGTGACGGTATGCACCGCCGCAGACGTGACCGCCATTTTATATTAGATTCCTCACTTACTACCTGATCTTCAACAGGAGAGGACCTACAAGGCATGTGCTGCTGTGATCTGTGTCTGGAACCTACCATGGCCCGTGTGACTGGGGAAAGGGCCCCTGCCTTCACTTCGGAGGAGTTGGAAAGACTGTTGGATGGGGTCCTACCCGAGTACGGACTGTTGTATGGGCCTCCAGACCAACAGATGAGTACACTGGGCATGATGCATGTGGCATGAATGCATGGAGTGGTGTGTGTGAAGGCCTTGTGTGAGGGGAGTGGGTGGATGTCCTCTGGGCGCCATATTGGTTGTGTGCCGGGCCATTGTGTGCAAATAGTGATGTGAAGGGGTATGGTCGGCCATAAGTGTAACAGGCAGGACTGTCTGACTAATACTATTTTCCTGCCTGTATTGCCTCTGCAGGGCAGCACCCATCAAAAGAAGGGTATATTGCATGCCATCCAAGTACGTGCGGACCCTGGTGGTCTACGGCAGGCAGAGCATCCACTGTTGGAAACAGTGGGAGGACCTGAGATGCTGGGCATGGAAGACCGTGGAGGCCCAGCTGGCGACGGCCTCCCAACGAGAAAGGGGTGCCCGTCGAACCTTGACCCCCCTGATAGCCCTCATACTGGTGGTGGCCTATCCTGGGCTGGATGGGTGATTGAGGGCATCACAGCAGCCACAAGGGGGTGAGTACAGTGCCCATCATTACTACTAATGCCTGGTGGGGTGGTATCCGGGTGGGAGGTGTGTGTCAGTGGGTTCCCCTAGATCAGGCCTGACATTGCAGCTTAGGTCACCTGGTGGCTGGAGTTTTGAAGGAATAGCCCTGCTACCTAGCTTGTAGGCATCCACTACTGGTCAGGGCTGGGTGGGTCCCAAGTGTGCTGCATTTGGCGGTGTGTGCCCCTCCCCATACCTTGGTGGATAGCAATATCACTGGTAGTGCAATGCATAATGCGTAGGCCTGTTCCCTGTGTGTGAGGGTGCTGTGTACTCCAACTGTGGTGTTGGTGCAGCCATTGACCAAGTGTATCCTTTGTCTCTCCCCCCCTTTTTGTTTTGTCATCCTGTCCTTATGTGCATTAGCATCATCTGGTGGAGGAACAGAGGCACCAGCGACAGAGGGAGCTGCATCTCACAGGACCCAGGAGGCAGGGTCTACTGATGCAGAGGGCACCAGTGGGACGGAGGGCAAGGGAGCACCACAGTGGAGACTGGAGGGGAAAGTTCTGACACAGATACCTCCTCCGATGGAAGCTCCCTGGTGCTGGCGGACACCTCTGTGACCACCCCAGCTACAGGTACAGCTGCACGTCTGACCAGGGTGGGAAGAACCCAGACAAGCACCTCAACCACCCAGTCCAGGGGTCCAGTCGTCAACATACCCACTCTTGGTGGGAAAGGAGCCAGGGCACATGTCCTGATGGGGAAGGAGCCTGCACCAGGCACTCTCAATGGAAAGGAGCCTGCTCCAGCTGCAGCCAGGAAGAGTAAGGAGCCTGTCCCAGCTGCTGCCAGGAAGAGCAAGGAGCCTGTCCCAGCTTCTGCCAGGAAAAGCAAGGCGACTGCCCCAGCTGCTGCCAGGAAGAGTAAGGAGCCTGTCCCAGCTTCTGCCAGGAAGAGCATGGAGCCTTCTCCAGCTGCTGCCAGGAAGAGTAAGGAGCCTGTCTCAGCTGCTGCCAGGAAGACCAAGGAGCCTGCACTAGCAGGCAGGAAGAGCAAGGGGCCTGGGGCTGGAATTGTGACAGAGCCCCCACCACCAACCACCACTGAGCAGCCATCCGAGGCTGCAGGGGATGTGCAGGAGCTTCCCCCCAGCAGGAGCAGCAGCACCGCCACCACCACCACCACTGAGCAGCCGTCCGAGGCTGCAGGGGATGGGCAGGAGCTTCCCCCCACCACCAGCAGCAGCAGCACCACCACCATTGAGCAGCCGTCCAAGACTGCAGGGGATGGGCAGTAGCCTCCCCCCACCAGCAACAGCACCACTACCACTGCGTAGCTGTCACCTCCGGTGGACAGTATGTAATCCTGCCTCCATGGGCTGCTGTTTGGTCTGCCACCTGCAAATCCAGTGGGTATGACACCCACCTGAGAGACTGTGACCTTGCACTCCCCAGGATCAAGAGCACAGGGCATGATGCCCCCTTCAGAACCAGTGGGTAAGACACCCACCAACCCCAGCCTCCCCAATATCAAGAGCACAGGGCACGATGCCCCCTCCAGAACCAGTGGGTAAGACACCCACCAACCCCAGCCTCGCCAAGATCAAGAGCACAGGGCACGATGCCCCCTCCAGAACCAGTGGGCAAGACACCCACTTGAGAGACTGTGGCCTTGCACCCCACAAGACCAAGCACGGGGCATGTTGCCCCCTCCAGAGCATGTGGGAAGTCACCCACTTGTGAGACTGTGGTCTTGTCACTTCCCAGGACCAAGCGCAGGGCATGTTGTCCCCTCCAGAACCGGTGGTCTTGTTTCATCTCCTGACTGGGGTGCCCCCCCCAGTCCCTCTGAGGTGCCTGCCTATTTACCAAGTGATGCCCCTGCAGTGTTCTCTCCATGTTGATGAAGGTGACAAGTGGGGCCTTGGATTTTGGCCTGTGGCCATGTGGCCCACGCAGTCTGAGGACTGGGCAGTGTTCCTTAAACTGTACAGTTGTAAATATCTGTTACATTGGCTACATTTTTATACATACTGTGTTGATCGTATTACACTCACTTTAGTAAATTCTTTTTGTCCTTGCACTATTCAGCCGATTTAGGGGAAATAACTTGTTTTCTTATGCATCTGGTTGTGTGTATGGTGTGTGTGTATGGGGTGTGTGTGGTGCGTGTGTGTCACAGTTGTTTTCCTCCCTCCCTCCCTTGTGTGCTAGGCAGCTGTACTCACTGTCATCCTCTTTGCCGTCGTTGGTGTTCGTGGTGGAGCAGCACGTAGAAGTCCATGGGGAAGACATGCAGCTCAGGCTCCATTGCGACGTGGTTCTTCCCTGTAACTCCAATGGTGAGTCCTTTCCCTTCTGTGCAGTGTTTCTGCCAGGCCTTTGATGTTGTTGGTACCGCCCCGGAAAAGGTGGCGGTTTCCAGGGTCTTAATATGGTGGGTGGAACATTGACTTCCGCCCGGCTCTAGGTGGCTATCGCAGTGGTGCCTGTTGTTTCCGCCCTGGCGGTTGGTGTGGTAAAGTGCCTGTCTATCGAAGGTCTATCCACCAGAGTCACAATTTGGCGGTAATTACCGCCAGCCTGTTGACGGTATTACCGCTACTTTTACACCAACCGCCAGGGTTGTAATGAGTGCCTATGTGTCTCATTACAATCAATGCAGTGGCCTCTGGGCATCAACAAACTCTTGCCTGGCCTGGGTGCAGACCATTAGTCAAAGGCAGACAGATGCTTGAAGCAGCCACTGTCTTTCACAGAGCAGGTGGCCTGCACTTCAAAGGAGGGCAGCACCTGCCTTCTTGGGGATGTCTAAGGAGTTGATAGGTCCCCATGACACTCTTCAGAGGAGGTGATGGACTGCCTCCCATATCTTTGTGTTGCACTGTCTGTGCACCGCTAGACCACTTTTTGGCCTCTGGTCCCAAACCATAATTCAGCGTGGGAGCAGGGGCAAAATGATTCCCTTATGTGCATGCGTCCCCTTGAGACAGAGTAAGTAATATATGTGTGCAATGTTATATGTATTACAGAAGGGGGTCACAAGAAGCAACTACATCGTCCGTAATACAACAGTTCCCAGAGGGGTACAGAAAACAGATGTCCGTTGCACCTCAGGGGAACTGTATGTAATAGGGTCCCAGATTTAATAAAGAAGCTATGTGCATCTTTGACCAAAATATTTGCAAGTTTGTGTCGCGCCTACAGAAAAACATAAATGACGAGTTATGGTTAAATCTGATGCAGCATTTCGCCTTCTAAATATTTCTTTTTCACACATTTTATTATTGTACATTGTGGCTCTTTTTGGAATGCTGATTTACGCCATGATTTAGTCTTGGTTACTAACGGTGTTGTATTTACTGCACCTGGAGAATACCGATAAAGCATGGTGTGGTATTTACTTGAGGCAGTAAATATCTACTATTCTGAGTTTTCCTATGGAATTTTATATTACTACCTGAATGTGATATTTTCTGTGCTGAATTCTGCACGTGTTGAGATTTTCTGCTTGTTTTTTTCTCCAAGGAAATTTCAGCAAGTTAGACCTGCCAACATGTATTAGGAGAGAATGGCAAAGGCGAGGTGTTTACCACAAATCTGTTTGTGCAGGGAATCAGACTTTATCCTTATTGTGTTATCAGGGCCTTGTGTATTACTGCCACACATATTTCTTTTTGTGGTGTATGCACCGCTTTGATATCTTTTTCCATTAGCAGTGGAATATTCATGCAGGGGAGAAAAATATAGTCCTGAAAATCAGTATCAATGTTGTGGGAATACAAGAAGCTTGAGGCGCTTTATTATTTGACTCTGTGGGCAGGCACATTAACAAATTGGATGGCTGGTGGGGTGGAGTGACTGGTAGTGAAGCAGTCACAACAGACATACAATATTTCAGTAGTTTTATTAATGAAAGGCGACATTTTTTTGTCAAAAAAGTGTCTCAAATGTGTGTATGTTGTCATTTTCAAATGTATATATGGGTAGCTATCATCTTTTCTGAGAAGCAATTACTGAGGAGTGACAGAATCTCCCATTCATTGAAATTGGGAGAGTTGATAGAGGAGACATCTACAGGAGCAGCGAATAGAGATGAGGCCCCAAGTCACAAATGCAATATACTCCACTCTCTCAAATTCCATCACATTCTTATAAAACCAAGAGAAGCTTCTAAGTCATTTTCGACCTGGCCCTTTCTGCAGGGTTATCACCAAACGTTTTGCCTTCCTTCTCCTCTTTTTGCTGAATTCAGTTTTGCTGGCCTTAGGACTCCTAACCAGTGCTAAAGTGTTAGAGCGCTCTCCTCTAAGTCCCTAGCAAAGTACACTACAGGCGCCCGGGGGAAGAAACCTTGAGGGAGAACATGGCAGCCAGCTAACACCTGTCCGCGGCTCACACCAGGCAAAGGTGGCTATGCATTAGCATGGCAGAGAGAAAGAGAGAGGCAGCTGATGTCGTTCATGGAAGGAGGAATTAGTTAGCTGGAAGGCTCGACATACCTTAACCTGTGCCAGAATTCGAGACACGGTGGCCCAGTGGCACGTTGGTCAGCCTGGGGCAGTGAGGACGGAGGGGGAAACAGGAGAACTGCTGGGGGCGGCGGAGAGATGGGCAGCTCAGAAAGTGAAACAGATCTGCAGACTCACTTCCAGGGTCACGGTAAGGGGGAGGGGTTGCAGAAGAGGCAGAGGCAGCCCCATAGGTAGGAGTGTGGCCAGGAACTGGCCGATGAGAGGGAAATCTGGAGGGGTTAATGTAGGAGGCTGGCCTGGTTTGTAGTGGGTACCTAAGGTACTTACACCTAATACCAGGTCCAGTTATCCCTTACTAGTGAAATGTAGGCAGTGTTCTAGCAGCTTAGGCTGTCTAGAGGTAGCTGTAGCAGAGCAGGATAAGCTGACCTAAGAGACAGGCAAAGCTCCTGCAATACCACTATAGTTACACAGTACTTATACACAATAAAAGACAATACTCAATGTTACCGAAAATAAAGATACTTTATTTTAGTGACACAAGGACAAAAAACATCTTAGAGGCATTTCTCCGTCTAGAGGTAAGTATTATACACAATATATACACTACTAACCAAAATCAGGTAAGTAAACAGTCATAGAATAGTGCAAACAGTAGAAAATACAATAGAAAAATACAATAGATTGCAATGGGCCGGGGGCAAAAACAAAGCATATACTTAAATAGTGTAATGCGAATAACAAATTCCCTCCTAGACGAATGTAGTGTTTAAAGGGGCGCTGGGAGTGTAGGAAAACACCAGAGGTAAGTTAAGTACCCCACCCCAGAGCCCAAGAAAGCAGGAGTAAATTACAGCACGTTTCCTTAGGACACACTACAAGTCGTGATAAGAGATTTTGCAAGAACCAAGCAAGACTGCAAGCAGCAAACAATGGATTCCTGGACCTGAAGACCTGTGGAGAGAGGAGACCAAGTCCAGAAGTCGAAGAAGAGTACAGGAAGGACAGGAGCCCAAGCCAACCTAGAAGAAGGTGCAAAAGTGGATTCTCCGGTCAGAAGAAAAGTACAGAAGAGCACCAAAGAAGATGGCTGTGGGTTCCTGCTTGGTGCAGGTGATGTCTCACGTCGAGTTGTTGGATGCAGGCTGTTTGTGTCACTGGATTCTGCCAACAAGCTTTGGTTCAAGCAACTACGCGGTTTGCATCAAAAAGGAGCTGCCTGGACCCAGGAGGGACCTAGGGGTCTCAACTTGGACTGAGGAGACAGAGGGGGCTCTCAGCACTTCAGAGAGCCCTCAGAAGACCAGGCAGCACCCACAGGAGTCCCAGAACACTGGGACAAAGAAGATGCAAAATGTGGTAATCACAGCACTTCACAGAGAGGTCCCATGCCGCCGGAGAACAACTAAGCGAGCTGTGCGTTGCAGGATTGAGTGCTGGGGACCTGGACTACACTGTGCACAAAGGATTCTTGGAAGAAGTGCACAGAAGCCCAAGGAGCTGCAGAAGACACAATGCACAGGGGTACTGTCGCAGCATGTGGAGGCCAGCTCTTACCTCCACCAAATTTGGACAGCTAGAGCTTTGGACAGTCTGGGTCACTTCGCTCCACCACCTGTGGTCAAGGGGGTGGTGATGGACAGGGAGTGGTCACTCCCCGTTCCCTTGTCCAGTTTCGTGCCAGAGCAGGGTCTGGGGGTCCCTGAACCAGTGTAGACTGGCTTATGCAAGGAAGGCACCATCAGCGCCCTTCAAAGCATTTCCAGAGGCTCTGGGAGGCTACCCCACCCAAACCTGTAACACCTATTTCCAAAGGGAGAGGGTGTAACACCCTCCTCCCAAAGGAAATGCATTGTTCTTCCTTCCTGGGATTGAGCTGCTCAGTCCCCAGGAGGGCAGACACCTGTCTGTGAGGTGGCAGCAGTTGGGGCTGCAGTGGAAACCTCAGAGAGATGGTTTGGCAGTACTGGAGGTCCATGGTGGAGCCCCCAGGGTGCATTGGATTGACCCACCAATACCAGATTTGGATTGGGGGACAATTCCATGATCTTAGACACCTCACATGGCCATATTCAGAGTCACCATAGTGAAGCTACATATATGTATTGACATATATGTAGTGCATGCTATAATGGTATCCCCCCCTGTACTCGTGAAGTCCGGGGAATTGGCCCTGAACAACGTGGGGGCACCTTTGCTAGTGCAAGGGTGCCCTCACACACAGTAACGTTGCACCTAGCCTTCAGTAAATGAAGGTTAGACATATAGGTAACTTAAAAGTTACCTTCGTACAGTGGAAATGGCTGTGAAATAGTGTGTGCACTATTTTACTCAGGCTGCAGTGTCAGTCCTGATGAAAGGTTTGTATGAGCTCCTTATAAGTGGCAAAAGAAATGCTGCAGGCCATAAGGATCTCCTGGAACCCCAATGCCCTTGGTACCTCAGTACTATATACTAGGGACTTATAAGGGGGGTACAGTGTGCCAATCAGAATTGGAATATTGAGTCACTAAAGTGTAGGGGCAAATTTGAAGTACAGAGAGCATGAGCACAGGGGTTCTGGTTAGCAGAACTTCAGTGACATAGTTAAGCACTGACAACACAAATAGGCCAAAAACTATGAGCACTGGGGTCCTGACTAGCAGGATCCCAGTGAGACAGGCGAAACACAATGACAATCAGGCAGAAATTGGGGGTAACATGCCAAGAAAGATGGTACTTTCCTACAAAAAGTAGGAACTCAGTGAGAAACTCAGCAAGGACAGAAAGGACAGTGGGGCCGCCTGTTGACCCTCTAGTGTCAATAAAGCACTTGCTGGCCCCGTAAAAGTAGAAATCCCCTGTAATAAGCATGAATGGAGTAAAAGGGAAAGAATATGAGAGAGGTGAGCTTGATGTTCAAATACCACTGAGCTTAAATCGGTGACAATACCTAGCGGAGGTGGCTGAGATACCTGATGGAGGGGCCCTAAGTATGGAGAGCAGGAAGAAGGACTCCGAGCTACAAGTTCCTGGGTCATCCACTGTTTCAGCCGATTTGGAAACTGGTTAAAGTGCTGAGTTAAATCAGGCTGTCCCACTTGGCATAGTGAGCACAGCGAAGTTTCACAACCTACAGTTGAAGCCAGAAACAGCTCACTGGAAAAGCTTCTTCAGTCCCTTGCAAAAGAAGTTAGAAGTGTTTTTTCCATCTCCCAAGCAAACCAAAAAGGGATTCAGGGAGCATGTCAGTGGCTGGAAGATAAGTTAGACACCCTGTCTCAGAAAACTTAAGGTTTGGAGGACTCAGTAGAAGAACTGAATGAGTCACCTCCCGGGATAGGCAAGAGATGGATAAGTTGAGGGTAAAACTCAAGGAGAAACAGGACAAGTATTTAATGATCCTGAATGTGCATGAAGGAAGTGAGGTGGGGCATATAAAGGAATTAGTAGTGGACTTATTGGGAGGTTGCGCAGTATGGGAGGGCCCGGGGAGGCCTTGGCCATGGATATTCAAATGGTACATTGCAACCCTTATTGAAAAATTGTAAATAAAAGCAAACCTCACAGGATTTTGGTGAATTTTATCACATATCCTATTTAGGAGAAAATTCTAAAAAAGGCTTTAAATTTAGGGTCCTTGAATTCAAGTACTTCTTCTTTGAAATCAGATCAGACATTTCTCAAGTCACCTCTAAGAGGCAGTGGGAGCTAGGGAGAAAGATGGAGGAATTTAGGAAGTTGAAAGTGATGTTTAATAACAAGATATATAATTTGAAAGATCAAGATGAAACAGACAAATTGTTTGAGAAGTTAATACCTAGACATGTTTTATTTTGAGATAATGTTTCCTCTTTTTTTCAATGGTATATCATGTATTGATTAGGCATGCCTCATCTTTCTTTTTTAGGCAGCAACTTGGTAATCCTGGTTGCCCACCAAATGGCTATTATAGCCAGTCAGAAGTTTGAAAGGGTTCTTCAGGGAGGGAGGGTGGCAGGTGCTGGGGAGGGGGAGCACAAGGTGGTGAGCATTCAGGGCAAAAAATTAAAAAGTGTCCTTTAAGCATGGAGATCTCCAAGTTGGTGTAACAGATAGCCTTAGACCCAGAGGTAAAATTAGAAATGGTGATGGATCCTAAGGGAATTCAAATCTGATCTTGGAATGTCAACAGTCTTCAAGCGAGGTCAAGGTTCGAAAATATTTTTCAGTATTTAGGAGACATTCCAGCCCAAATAGATATCTTACAAAACTCACATCTTACAAAGAATGAATGTTTAGATATTTTTACAGCACAGAGATGGGTGTGGCAGATCGCCTGTACAGATCATGTAGGCCCCACAAAAGGAGTGACTATCCTTATCAAGAAGGAGGTTAAAGCCTCAAATTGGATTATAAAGACAATTTAAAGGGAAGATGGGTTATTGTGAAGGTTAAAATTCTCGACAGCATGTACAGGTTGGTGTACTATTATGGCCCCAACGTAGATGATATTGAAACCCTGCACAATCTATGCCTCGAGTTGCTAGATGCAACTCATCCAAAAATAAAGTCAGGTGACTTTAATGTAGTGATGGATAATTTTTTTAACAAGTCAAGCAATAATAGATTGTGAGTTTGCTCCAAATCTCAGGTACATATTAGATCCCTTTTTAAACAACTGGCCCTGTCAGATATTTGGAGAGAGAGGAGGGGTGTGGAGGATTGATATACATTTATAAGAAATATAAAAATTGGTCAAGGATAGATTTTTTCTATCTGGTGGACCAAGCTCTTAAGGTTGACGTACAGAATGTGAAACACTTGGATACCCACCTGCCTGACCATGCAGCAGTGGTTTTGGAGTTGAGAGTTAAATCTGCAAAATGTATACGAAGATGGACATTAGACAGTTCATCACTGAAAAACCAGAAAGTGGCAGATACCTTGCGAGCAAATGCTGTGGAGTTCTTTAGGAATAAAATTAACTCTACTGAACAATACATACTGTGGGCCCGCTTTAAGGCCTGTATAAGGGGTGACCTGATCAGCCTCTCCACCCAGAAAAACAGGGAACGTAGGAAGGTAGTTATGGAAGTAGAGTAAGAGTTGACTGTCCTGGGAAGAAGACTTGGAGATCAACAGGATTGGGAAGGGATTAATGAGACCCTGCTAAAGGAGATTCAGGAGTGGAAAGCTGAAATGGTTGCTGTAGTGTAAGCTAGGGTTAGGGTTTGATGGGAGCAAAGTAAGATAGCGTACTTTGAGTAAATGAAAGTGCAGGGAAGTTATTGCCTTGGAAGATCAAGGCAGACTTAGTAGGAAATGAAGTGAGAGGTAAAATGCACTGGGAGAAGAATAGGGGAGATGAAAGAGGTGCAGAAGGCTTTTTTTAGACTTTTTTGGAACTCTGTACTCAGAGGATTTGACTATGACAAAGCCGCAAGTGAATGATTGACTGGAATGGCTGGTAATGTCAAGACTGTCAGAGGAGGAGAAGAAAGTTTTAAATGAGGCTATAACATTGAAAGAGGTACGGCAGATAATCAGTAGGAGCCAGAAAGGAAAGGCGGCAGGACCTAATGGATTGCCAAATGAGTTTTATCAGAGGAGATAATAAGTCTAGTTTTGACCCAGTTTTTTGTTGGGATTTTTCAAGAGGGTGCTCCCCTTCCAAAATCTTGGGAAGAGGCTGTGGTAACGTTCATCGTACAACCAGATAAAGATCCCATAATGGGTGAGTCTTATAGGCCAATCTCACTTTTAAATATTGATTACAAGTCGTGTGCAAATGTTTTAGCAAAGAGGTTGATTAACTTTGTAGGGAGGTTGATAGCAGAGGATCAGAAAGGGTTTCTAAAAGGGAGATTCATGAATGATTTAATGCACAAGCTAATTGGATCTAGACACTTGGAGGTTGCAAATAAGGTTCCCCTGACTGTAATAACTCTGGATGCCACTAAGGCATTTGACAAGGTGAATTGTCAATATCTGCATGCCCTAATAGCTTATTATAACTTAGGAGACAAATTTTGTAGGGAAATACTGGAAATTTATAACACATCCTCAAGCAGATTTTTTCTGAATGGGATCTTAATGGCAAGCTTTAAAGATAGTGAGAGGAATTTCTTTATTATTCAATCTTTATGTAGAACTACTACCCTAGTTAGTTTAGATCAAGTGATAACTGCATTTGGGCAAGCGTGGGGCTATGAGGTGAACTTATCTAAAACAGAAATTATGGTATGGAACATGGAGGGAGGAAATGATTTGATAAAACGGGAAATGAAATATTTGAGAATTAAGTACTGTGGTTCTTTGGAGAGAATTGCTGAAATACATTTTAATAGGGTCTTTAAAGAGAGAAATAGACTGTTACTAAGTTGGTCTCATTTACCTTTAACATTGTTTGGAAGAGTCCGGTTGGTAAAAATGTCTATCCTCCCAAAGTTTACCTCTTTTTTTTTATATGATTCCTTTGAACTTTAAGAATACTCTTTGGTTACTCTGCCAGGATGAAGAACTGTTATGCTGCTGAAAGGGCTGCCACTCTGAATGACCTGCCGCCTTGCTGCACTGACCTGCCACCTCCTGTCTTTTTGCCTGGAGAGTAAGAACTGGACTTGGAACCCACCTTGAACCCAGGACCCCAGAGTGACTCAAAGGGCTAGTCTGCTGGCCTCCTGATCTGAGTTTCAGGGACATAACAGGCTCCCCAGAGCTCTCGGACCCATCCTCAACAAGCTCCTAAATGCTATGAGGTGCATCTAAGGTCCTGGGCCCTAGTAAGTGGTGTTGTTGCTCTTTAAGTCAAGCTTTTGGGCTCCTCTTAAACATGAAAGTACTGTTTTGCTCCAGAACCTCTTTGCTTGGCTAGAATCCAGCATGCACAGCTCAGGTTTGCAAGTGTCACTGCACGTGACTGTGAGGCTCCAACCCATCCATCCGTGATAGCCGGCTGGCTCTTCGCACCCTGCCGACCAATGCCAGTGACACTTTCCTTGCTCCTGGCAAACTTCTTCCCTGCAAATAGGACTCAGCACAATTCTTGAGGAGGTAAAACTTTAGCGGGACTAATCTGGTACTGTATTGAACCTGTGATCCATCACAGTTGGCTTAAACCTTTGACTTTGACCCAGTCTAGCACTATCAGACAGCCACCATTGGCGCTTTCTGTTCTTGATGCTAATATACAATGTATTCTTTAAAAATTCATTACTCAGGTTCTACTGATTGGATTTTTGTTGTTTTGGTCTTATTGTATTTATTAAATTTTTCCCTATATTGCTAACACGGTGTGTAATCTTTGTGTGCAGTGTTTTCACAGTTTTACTGTTTGAAGTGTTGCACAATTACTTTACACATTGCTTCTATATTAAGCCTGGCTTATCTGTTCCATGCAATCACAGGAATAGGAAATGCTAATCTAGGGTTTGCCTGACAGTTACCCTGGCTAGGACTGTGATTGCTGTTTGACTATAGGTTAAACCCCACTTAACCAATAACCCAATTTCCAACAGTTCATATTTTTTAGTCCTGTCTTACTGCAAAGAAAGAACCAACAATGAGTATGACTGCAAACCAGTGAGAAAATGTGTGTTAATTTTCTGGAACAAAATTTCATCAGATGTAATGTTTGTTATAAACGTTGCAACTCTGTTACAAATATTGCAACTATGTAAATTTTACTTTTGGTATTTATTTACAAATGGAAATGGGCAGAAGCACCTAGTATATGTTATGAGTTTACAGAGCCAGACTTCAACAACTGGTGCTAAAAGACAGGGACCATCACAGAGGCTGCTCTAAAAGGACATAAGGCGACTTTCTATCTATGATATGTACCTGAGATGTTCTTTCAAACCACTGGGAGATCTTTCTATGATGAGCCATTTGGCTTAAGATGCTTAACCTTGGAACCAGAACCGATGCATATACATTGAAGTCCTTTCTTTATCACCTTCATATTCGTTTGACGATGTTGGCCAATATGCCTGAGAAGTGGGCAAAACGGGGTTGATTCCTCCAGAAGGAATGGGTGTTGTCTGGCCCACTGTTTTGCTATGACTCGTGGTCAGCAATTTTCTTAATGCATAGAATTGATGATAGACCATTTTGCAGATGCCTCAATAGACATTCCCGGAGAAGGCACCTCATACTAACTATCCTCTCTGGTCTGTTTTGAACCTCACTGGCTCCAATACCTTATAATTCAAATATTTAGATAACTTTGTGATGGCTGTCTTTGATTCAAATGACATGGGCACAAACCTTTCATGGAACGTCAATCCAGGCTAAAATTTAGAAGATTTTCTGAGGTTACTGTCAAGACTACATCCACCTCTGGTGTGCTCTGTCTCCTATTCACTTGACATAATATACCCTTGCCTGCCAACATTCTGCCTCTTTGGCTACTCTGAGACTCTGCTCATCTTGTTCTATCGGTCCTCGTTATCCTCCATTCCTTTTATGTCTGTTTTTTCTTCAGTGTCCATCTCCTCCTCTCCCTCTTACTGGGTTCTGCAAGTAAGGCAATATATTACCTGTAACAGCTTCCTTTTTAACTATCCTTGTAAAGGCTGCTTTACTAATCCACTCAGCTATCCACATAAAATATTGTTCTGTTCTTTGCAGCAGGCATATTAACCCTCTATGCTACCTTATGACAAGTCAAAGCTGCCGCTAGACACATTTCCCATCTCTCTCATTAGCAGGAACCTTAATCACAAGAGATCTCTTGACATTTTAATTACTTCCTGAAGGCTGGACATACAGGGAACTTTTCAGCAGGCGCTTTTTAATCAGAAGTTTCATAAGTTATTGCTAAACACAGCTCTCCCCTGAGTTCAGCGCTCCCCAATCTAGGTCAGTACCCGGTGCGGCCACACTGCTCACACTGCCCTAAAGCTGGCCCTGGTAGGTACAGAGTGAGAGAGATAAAAATAGAGATGGAGGTACCTAGGGAGAGAGGGAAAAGAGACAGGAAAAAAAAGAGAGCAACAGCTGCTCAAAATATTTTGCAATGCTCTTTTAGTTCCCATTCCAGTACTGACCTCCACCATTTCATTGGACACTGAAGCTTAGGGTCTGGAATAGAGTAAGACAACTGGACCAAGCATGATTCTCCAAAAACTTATCCATGGTTTTAAATCTTGGTGGGTACCAATCCTAATTGAAAGAAGGGAATTAAGGATTCCATTTGGCAGAAAGAACCCAAAGCATTGTCACAAAAAGTCGATCACCCAAATTGATTTAGTCAAAAATTATACAACTGCAATGTTTTGCAAGTAAACAAGGAATAGTTTCGCGATAAACTTTAACAATATATTTTCATGAAATGGATTTATGCTTTTTGACCATATTTTCACATTACCTCGAAATATTGACAAATGACTTATAAAGAAACAATCACTATACTTGAATGTATTATTTAAATGGACAACAAAGAAACAGTGAAGATGTGAGCAGTATACACCAGGCTCTTGCAGCCCTGAGGCCAAGAAGGACCTAAAACCCTTCATGGAGCCATAGTGGGGCCAAGACCAAAGAGTATCTTTGAGATATGGAAGCTGCAGGGCCCACCTTTTTTCAGAGGGAGTCATTATTTGTAGTTACACCACTGGTAGAAGTACAAAGCTGCTTTGAACATCTACAAAATGAAATGTACTCAACAGCTTCAGTTGAAATATAAATTAGCTTCAAATGATACCTGTCACAATAAATTCAGACAAAGTGGCACTTCATTTTGGCACTGTCCACATGTTTGAGACAAAAGGACATTGACAATTGTATATGTAGCGCCTCAGATAATAGTTTAAAGATTCAACATCAACTGATTCAAATACTAAGCTTTTCCAATAACTCCATCCTGTTGGAGAGTAGAGTAAAGGCTCTGCAGAAACAACTTAATAGTACTCATAAGGGACAGAAACCAAGTTCAGCCTCAACACTGTGATGCGATGTGGTAGGAATTCCACAATTCCCAAAAAGCTTTGAAGGTTTTGGGACTTGACAATGATGCCTTAGAAAGTGTGAGAATTTTCCTAACATGGAATTACCATCTCAGAATATATCACAATCACCTCACAATAGATCATTATGCTAGCAACACAGCCATAATTGTAATTATCAAGATTTTGACTGTAGGTTCCAATCGGACTTTGTTACCACTGTCATATAGACGAGGGTATGGCAACTAAGTATATAGCGGCATACTGCCCCACCGGAGCGCATTTTTTTATGCTTCAGTGGCGCAGTGTGCCAGCCCATAGTTACAAAGTTACACAAAGCCACCTTGCATGGCTTTTCATGGCCTTTCAAATATGGACCCCTTTCACTCATAACACTGTGTGAAAGGGGCGTTCCATGGGTTTTGCTTGGCATATTCCCATGGAACCCAAAGGAATATGATACATTCCCAGATTTACAAGCCTCAGAATGTGCCAGATTCCTACGCCACCTCAGGGGTGGCGTAAGAATGATGCAACAAGGAGAAATATATTAATTTCTCCCCGTTTTTCAACTTTCTGTATGTGCTGCAATCACACCCCTTGTGATAGTTTTTGTGCAGGAAGGTGTACCTTCTTGCACAAAAACAATCATCACTACAACACAGGCATCCATGCACTATGGTGAGAGGATGCCTGCATTGGCACGAGGCAGCAGTTTGTCAGCCAATGCAGGGGGAGAGGATAGAAGTCTGCCATATCCTGCAGATACAATGCATTTCTGCCCCTTTTCCTGATGACACAGGGCAGCATAGAAATGCACTTGCTGTGCCTCCCTGTGCTATGAGCCTCTTAATGAGACTCATAGGGGCATATTTATACTCTGTTTGCGCCAAATTTGCGTCGTTTTTTTCGACGCAAATTCAGCGCAAAACTAACGCCATATTTATACTTTGGCGTTAGACGCGTCTAGCGCCAAAGTATGAGTAAAGAGCGTCATTTTTTTGCGTGAACGCCTTCCTTGCGTTAATGAGATGCAAGGTAGGCGTTCCCGTCCCAAAAAATGACTGCGACGCAAATGCGTCGTATTTATACTCCCGGGCAAAAATCACGCCCGGGAGTGGTCGGGTCAAAAAACCCTGCATTTGCGCCTCTTTTTAACGCCTGGGTCAGGGCAGGCGTTAAGGGACCTGTGGGCTCAAAATGAGCCCACAGCTGCCCTCCCATGCCCCCAGGGACCCCCCCTGCCACCCTTGCCCACCCCAGGAGGACACCCAAGGATGGAGGGACCCACCCCAGGGACATTCAGGTAAGTTCAGGTAAGTATAAATTTGGTTTTTTTTTATATATTTTTTTTGGCATAGGGGGCCTGATTTGTGCCCCCCTACATGCCACAATGCCCAATGACCATGCCCAGGGGACATAAGTCCCCTGGGCATGGCCATTGGGCAAGGGGGCATGACTCCTGTCTTTACTAAGACAGGAGTCATGTAAATGGCGCCTGGGCGTCGTTAAAAATGGCGCAAATCGGGTGGAGGCGATTTTTTAGCGTCAACCTGACTTGCACCATTTTTAAGACGCCCTAACACCATTTTTCCCTACGCCGGCGCTGCCTGGTGTACGTGTTTTTTTTCCACGCACACCAGGCAGCGCCGGTCTGCTTGCGCCGGCTAACGCCATTCAATAAATACGGCGCCCGCATGGCGCTTCAGAATGGCGTTAGCCGGCGCGAAAAATGTTGACGCTAAACTGCGTTAGCGCAGTTTAGCGTCAAAAAGTATAAATACGGGCCATAGTATCTGCTTTATGGTTTGTGTGCGGACGCTTCAAGAGACCCTAGAATTGGTCTTGCTAAATTCTTAAGAATTCACAAAGAAAAAGCTCACATTTATATAAAGTATTAGTATCTTAGCTGCAGAGTCCCAGTGTCTCATTTTATAATGTGATAGTAGCACCTAAATTGAATTGCAGATGGCTAGTTCTGTTGAGAGTGCCAGATTGTGCAAAAAACAATGAACTCAAATGTGGCCCAAAGAATAACAGGTGACCAATATATTTAGAGCATTCTTCTCAGGATATTTTGTTTTTCATCATTACATACTGATGTGCAAGAAATGAAGGTGAACATACAAACAATTTGCCACACACTCTTGACATGCCAAGTATGAAAGATGAGATCTAAAATAAAACAAAAACATTGTATAGTTTGTAAAATGAAAGACAAATGATTGTTAATGAAACTACAAGTCAATACGACATGCAGTATATTTATTCATTTGAAAGTTTTATCTTTCCTAAAAGAAACATCAGATCCTTTAAGACTAAGGGCCTCATTACTAAGCTGGTGGTACAAGGATCGCCAGCCTGGTGGTGATGGTCAGACAGTCGCAACGGTGGCAGTCTGACCGTCACATTATGACTCTGGCAGTTGGAACCCCAGGGGGCTGCCGTCCCAGCCAAAAACATGGTTCCCTAAGGTCCGATGGAGGTCTAAGTTGTACTAAGTGCTGCCTGCCAGATTACAACTCTACTTACTGCCAGCCCTTCCATAGCAATCTGATTGCCATGGAAAGGCTGGTGGTAAGCCAGTGCTAGGCCCTTGCACTCTTCATGCCTAGGGCACTTTGCACTACGTGGGGTAGCATGGAGTTCCCGTGTCCCACCATCCAGCGTAAAGCGGAGTTCTTTGTTTGCGTAAGATTCAGTTTTGGTGCTCGGAGTGCCACAGTACTCTCAGGCTGTTAGCGAGCGCACGCAAGACTTTGAGTTTTATCATGCTGCTGCATGCAGGAGACTTTGTGTGAAAGTGCACTGCTTTCAGCCGCGCATGCAAGGGTTTGTATTCTCTCGCACTGCTTCCACCTGCAAGGGCCAAAACAGTTTCACGAACGCACTTGGAGTACATTTCCTACTCGTAAAAAGGGTTTTGAGTGGATTTTCTTCTCTACTGGACCCTTTAAGTTGTTTATTTTATTGTGAAAAGCCTTTTACTTTCAAACAGGAAGGAAGTGCCCCAATGACTCCTTCATCCTGTCCTGTCCACCAGGCTCGTACTAGTGCTTTGACCATCTCATGGTCACCTTTTAGTTGGATTTCGAATAGAAGGATCACTCTCTATGTCTCCAGGATAAACCTTTGGATTTAATGACTTTGTTTTTATGAAATCACACACGTAAGTTCAAAAACTATTGTGTAAGGGTGTTTGCTTGGGCATACACCAGTAATTCTTTGTACTTGAATATGATTTTTATATTTTATGGTGGTGGGTGGCCTGCAGTTTCAGTATGGGCCTAGTTATTATTTATTTGACATTTTATTGATTTTTTTAATTGTTTTAAAGGAAAATTGTTGCACTGCTCAGTAACTTTTCTACATGTTTGCAAGATTTGTAGTATTATTTTACTATGTGGCCTAGATTTCCAAAGGGACAGCTAGTGAGTATACCCAGTACTACTAGTCATCAGTAGATGAAATAAATGTATCCGGAGTGTATGTTTTTAAATCTTCATTTGGGGAAGGGATTGCATTGGATTAAATTGAAAACGTTGGCTATTGATTGCATTTAATTTCTTTTTTGCAAAACGCGTGTATGCTGTGGGGTAATATTTGATGGCACAGGAGGATGTGTGTTGTTGTAAAATTTGTATAGCTCAATTAATGTTTGTGTTTTGCATTGCTGAATTAATGTTAGTGCTTTCTTCAGTGTTACCAACATGCCTCCCTATGGACAGTGTGTGTTTGTCATTGTAAACCATTTGTTTGTTTTTTCTCCATGCTCTGTTGCCAAGGGCCATTTTGGGTAGCCTGTTTCCATAGGCTTGCATGTGTTCTTTGTTCTCCATGCCTCCGTCTTCACAATTGTTGTGTGGCCCTGAGGCTGGCAGCCTTTGTATGCATCCAGCCAGTGTGCCTTTGCATTAGGCTTGCAGGTGTTCTGTGTTCCCCATGCCTCCTTGCTCCTTGTTGTTGTAGATTGACCATTTGGCTGAAGGTCATTTTGTGCAACCAGTCAGTGTCTTTTTGCCATAGACTTGCATATGTTTTTGTTCCCCATGCCTCCTTGCTCTTTGATGTTGTTGTTTGGCCATGTGGCTGGAGGCTCTTTTATGCATCCAGCCAGTGTGCGTTTGCCTTGGGCTTGTATCGATTGATGTGATACCAGTGTAATATTAATTTGCTTGGGGATCACTGTAGTATATGTATACTAAAAGAACTGATGAACATTGCTTATATTATTTACTTCCTTTTTTTTGCATTTTCTTTGCACATCCTTTGTCCTTTCCTCACACTAGTTTTTTTTCCTCTTGTCTTCCCCTACAAACATTGGCAATTATTGATCATTTGTTTAATTTAAGTTTATATTTTTTTACTTAAAATGTTTTATTTTAATTTTTCATGTTCATTTTTAATTTTAATTTATTTTAACTTTTCATTTTTTTATTTAAATTCTTATATTTTTTTTAATTTCTGTTTTTTCTTTTCATTTTTATTATACATTTTTATTTTTCGATTTTTATATTTTTAAATTTTGTATTCTTTCAGTTTAGTTAATTGGACATTTTGCCCTTATCCATATTTCTATCCCTACATCATATGCGCACAGCCGCACTACTGCTTCTGGTTTCTTTAGGTGTATAATATTTACCGTTCCTCCTGGACACTCTAGCTGTGGTGCACTGGCAACAAATCAGCAGCATAATTAGTTTTTTATTGCTTATTCCATTTTCCATGTACCACCTTGCCGCCATAGGTTTTTTAAGGATTGTTCTATTCACCCAAGTACCTCTCTCTGACTACCAAAGGTGTCTCCTTTAAAACTAATAGAGATAAAGCAAAGAGCTATATCTGCTTGTTGTGTTGCCTTATTTGAAATGTAATTTTATGGTGTGGTTTGACTTTCAATGTTTGATTAAATTGGTATGTATTATCTAAGTAACCAACCACACTAAAATTGCACTTGTCTGTACTAATTCAACCTGCAACAATGCCACGTTTCAAAAACTACATGCTTTTCTTCCTTGGTTGCTTGTAGGTGCACACAAGAAGAGATGTCATATCACCCATGGTACTGCCAAAGAGAAGGCCTGTACAGTGCTGTAAGTCCTCCAAACCTCTTCCGCTGGTGCAGCTTAGTGCCACTACCAACTGAGAACTTTAAGATGGCCCCAAAGAAAGTTGCTCCCAAGAAAGTGGCCAGTGAAAAGAAGCAGCTTTCCATCAGTGGCATTCTGACCGCAGACGTTTTTGGGAGATGTGTGCCTGCCACACCGCCCTCATGTAGGAACCTGGGAACTTCCCACATCAACAGCACCATCCCTACCTAAGCCCAACACATGTCTGTCAGCGAGACAGCCACTGCAATCATGGTGATGCTAATGATCAGTGACGCTGAATTTGATTTGTCCTTTCACAAAGTATTACTGAGTCATTTCAGAAAACAGAAAAAAGTGGACAGCAGCAACCAGAAATAGTAGATCTTCACAGAGTTGGAGCAAAATAGGAGGTTGAGATTCCTGCCTAGCAAGAACTATCTCTTTTAGAATCAATGGCTCCGAGATCTCACAAGAAAAAGGAGGGTACTATTCCATCATGTTCCTCAAGCACAACTTCTGATGACTATGATAGAGACATGGAGTGGACTCCCATAGATTCTGGGAGATGGCAGGAGATAAAAGGGAAAAGAAAAGTTCCAGAACACCTTAGAATCATTGAAGGGGATGATGAGGAGGATGATGATGAAAAGCCAGTTATTGTGGAAGCTGGCACAGAGGAGTCTGGCATTAGTATCCAGCCTGCTCTATGGGATGTGACAAAGGGAGCACTGCCAGCTCCCATATTTGTAAGGCCTTAGCTGAGACCTGCACCAACCCCTACATCAGTAGAAGTAGGCACCACAGATAGGCAATCCACACACCCACCTACTTCGAGTTTTCTTTGGGCAATCACAGAGGCCCATTAGCAAACAGGGGGAGAACATTGCAACATGCTCCATTTGCCACACAAAGGTTTGATGAGGTAAGCCTGGTTCTCATTATGGTACTGGAGGCCGGATGACTCATAAGAAAAAAATCACACAATATGGTGGGAGGAGCATCTTTAAAAAATTGCTGAACCTGATCGTAGTGGCAAAGATGAGGAGAGCCGGAAATCATCAGCTACAACTGATCAATCTAGATGGAAAGTGAGGAAGAAGACCGTGACATCCTCAGACAAAGGGGCCCTGTCCCAAGCAGTGCACCAGAATCACCTGCATCAGCGAACTCACAATGAAGATTCACTGTCAGGTTGGAGATACCACAGCATACAGTGACTGCACCATGATGCACATTGTGTTTACCACCACTTACTTCTCGATGGTCACCTCTGGCAGTGTCCACAGAAAATAAGAAAATCCAGCCTACTATTACGGGCATGTTTTGGCAGAAGGGGCCCTATAACCACAACCACCCAATGGGAAGCTGTACAATTGTACAATGGGAAGCCAGCAAAAATGTTAGCGCTGTATCCCCTCCCTTTTTTCTTTTGTGGAAGGATTGGGATTCTTAGGATTTTCTAGCAGTAATGTACCCGAAATGGAAGGTTCGAAGCAGGACTTATTTTTAACAAGGTTGCTGTTCCAACACTGCATCACAATGTGCTGCAATTGGTTGGAAAAACTTTGCACCAAAGTGTTGCCCACACTGTTCCCCTGACGATAGTCACGTGGACCAGTTGTCAGGCTACTCATTACATGTGTATCACTGCACACTTTATCTCATTTGCAGGGATGAGGCAAAAGCTATCTACAGGTCTTGGCCCTGAGGAGATATTTAAGGGCGTTTGGTGGTATGCAATAGTAGTCATGGAGTCACATACAGCTGTAAACATCTTGGATTAATTTAATAGCAAGGTGTTTGAATGACTGTGACCCAGAGGTCTCTGAACTGAATTTGTTGCCATGGACAATAGCAATAACATAGTCAAGGCCATGGCAGGTGGTGGCTACTTCATGGTTCTGTGTTTGGCACACTGCATCAACCTGGTTGTGCAAGACTTTAAAAAAAAAAGAAGAGATAGCAACATATTGACCACCCGCAGATGAATTTGCACTCATTTCAGCCATTGTTTTAAAGCCCGGTTGCAGATAATTCAGCGAGCTAACAAAGTACCAGTTAAAGCCCTGATACAGGACGAGCCAACACGTTGGAACTCAGCCTATTATATGTTGTAATGTCTGTTTGAACATACAGACAGATCAATGACAATGGACCCCATTAGTAATCTTGTGGTCAGAGTAGCCGACCACCAGACTTATGATGAGGAGACTGCCACAGAACTGGCGGTTCCCCCATCAGTTCCTTTACAAGGTTTCCACTGTGCTGACCATCGGAAACCAATGTTTCTGCTGGTCATCCTAGTGGAAACTGAGCGGCGGCATTGGTCTCAGCTCTACATGGAGCCGAGGCCAATGGCGTCACACAGGGAGCCCCCAAGCACTCTTGGTGCACTTTCCAAGGGTGCATGGCAGGAGGCCTCTTGAGCTGCCCATGCCATCGGAATGGGAAGTTCAGGGGCCCGCTGTGGCTCCTAGCACAGTCTTACTGCCAGCCTTTACATGGCAGTCAGACTTCCATGAAAAGCTGGCAATAAGTAGAGTAGAGCTGAACTCAGCTCCGCCCTGGCTGAATACACCTTTGACTGCTGTTGGTCCATCAGGAACCATGTTCCTGGTGAGGACAGCAGTCCCCCTGGCAAACCAACCGCCATGGTCGTAGTGTGGTGGTTGGAGCACCACAGTTGCGGCGGTCTGACCGCCACTGCCCTATTTCATTCAAAGAGGAGGGGATGCAATTTGGAAAACTGTGACCAGGGATGCAGACAAATGGGGCCTAGTCAAATGTCTGACACAGATGCTGCTCCCTTTTGAGGTTTTCATGCGGAAAGTTAGCAAGGAGGACAGTACGATGGATCAATCTATCCCATTGTTGCATGTACTACAGGACCAGCTAAAGAAGGAGTCTGAAAGGTTTGTATTCGGAGGTATGAATGAAAACCCAGGAGCAAATGCCTTGGTTGAGACCCTAAGCTATAACTTGACTTGTAATGGAAGGCTGCAAAACACCATTATCTTGTCCAAAGAGTACATCTGTGCCACCCTACTTGATCTACGCTACAAAATAATTCTTCCCACTTTCATTCATTTTTCTGAAGTGGATGTTTCAAAATACAAGATGTGGATTGTTGAGCAAACCTGAGAACTGGAAGAAGAATGGCTGGAACTTAGTGTCCCACTCAGCAGTTTTGGGGTGCCACTTTCAAATTCCAGAGAAGGCACTCTTGTCTTACAGCAGCCAATACCAGCAAGCAGAACATTTGCACAGCATCAGGAGAATTGGACCCAACCTCTGCATTGGCTTGATTTCGAGTGGCAGGTATTAAGTCCAGTGCAGAGGCAAAGGCAAAAGTGGTTGAGCATGTGGCAGCACCAATGACACTTCAGAGGATGTTCCAGGACTATCTGGATTGCCCAAAAGCAGTGTACAAATATCAAAACCTCTTGCTGTTTTGGTATGGGAAGATGTGCCAATGACCACAGCTCAGGCTGGCAATAAAGTGTCTGGCTTGTCCGGTAGCCAGAATGTATGCTGAACGCGTGTAGTGCAGCTGGTGCAGTAGTTACAGTGAGAAGGTCCAGTCTCTCAGCTCAGAATGTGGAGCGATTAACCATGATGAAAATGAACCAGCATTTTATACCACTTGATTACACAGTTCCCAAAACACCACAGGAGGAGGAAGAGGATGATTGGTCAGAATCAAATGTGTCTGCTGACCAGCTTCTGGTTGAACCACCTGAGTTTGAGGACAAACTCTACTTCCAGGACTGAGTAAGCCAGTGCCATCATAGAACTTTTTAATTCTTTCTCATTGCACTTCTTTCTTTTTTCTTTGCAAATAAATAGCTTATAGAACATTACATTTGTGTCAAATTTATGCTGTCCCACTATTTTTAGTCATATATGTGGTTGGATTGAATTTAGACCTGTGTACAGTTAAGAAGCCCCCACATTCCCTTCAGGACATTGGAGACAATGCCTGTCACTCTCACATGCCTTTACCTATCCTTTTTTTACATCACCACACAGGATGCCCCAGAAGATCATTGATTAAAAAACTGCCAGCGCCAATGCCAAATTCCAATGTGTTGCTACCATCAAAGAGGAGATAATATCTTGTATCAACACGATGCCTGGATTGGAAGAGGTAACTTTTAACTTTTGCACCAATAAGTGGTGATATATTGAATGGCTGTGAGTGATGATTAATGATTTTGATGTTTTACTAAGTTTGGGGGCTGATGGGTGATCATTTATTCTTGAAAGTGATTGGTCTTTCAAACTTAGCAACATTTACCTGCAGAGTCCACTCTTTTTTTCTGGTATCTCAGACACCAGACCAGTCACTTTAATTACCAAACACAAATCTTCTCAAACTACTCAAATTCTGTTTCTCTATTTGTTCTTTAATAGCAGTGCACTACACAGGTTTACCTCACTCGGTTTGGGACGGCGTTACTCAGAATCAGGAGAAGGAGAATGGAAGGACTCAGGGTGGGACTACCTCAACTGCTTGCAGGAGAAAGTTATCAACTTCAAAGAGAACCCATGAAGATGATAAAGACTTTGAGGTCTCGTACTCAATTAGCGCTGCGGATTGGACCATGGTGCATTGATTTAGGAAATGATGCTGAGTGTGTATTTGCTGCATTGCTGGCTCAATTGTCAATCTCATCTTTATGTACTTGCTCTGTAACTGAGTCTTCTTGGTACACTCCTGACTCCTCATGAAGCTTTCTTCGATTCTTTTTGCACTTCCCTTCTACAATATGGTTACTGCTTTTCAAAATGCAGGCCTTTGCCTAGTCCTCGCCTGCACAAACAAAACTTGGTGAAAATTCAAGACTTCAGCTTATCTACTGGACAGGCTCAGACAGACACCCAAGAGTGATGGACATTCCAAAAAGAATGGAGATGCACCACTCTATTTGGCAATGCATTATAATTTTCCTTTCAACAATCACAATTCCTATAATAATTAGAACTGGGTGGGTTAACTTCAATCTTCCATGATTTGTATTTCCCATACCTAGAAGGCTTACCATTTAGAGATATACTACCATGGCTCTCTCTGGGGCAGAAGAACTGTTTGCCGTACATTTAACTAACTGACTTGTGGCATACTTATTTCTTCATTGTTTTCTTCTAAAACAGCTTGCTGATGGTGTACTGCTCAGTGCCCCAATGAATATTATTGTGATTTCTTTTGTGTAGTGTTTGTCTTTGTCACACATTTCTCCAAAACCCGTATCCCATCCTTTCATCGAGCCCCTAGCCCTCTTTCCCGGGGCTGTGTGATTTATTGAGGTGTGACTTAATTTCAGACCATTAATGGATCATGCACTTGCTGGGTGGATGTGGGAAAGTAACACCAACTCACTGCATGACCTTAAATTACCAGAGCAATATTCCATACCAGCCCCATCAACATCATCATTAAGGGCTTGTGTTGTGTGTTGTGTAAACATTTAACCTTGTCCAACCACTCCTGACTCTGAGCCCACTTCTCCTTACCCAAGAATTTTATTTCCTCGGTTTAGTTTTTATTAAATACTAGCTCTCCATTGCTCAGAAGAAGTTGATATTTTCATTATAATATCAGGTCTTCTTTGTTGTGTAGTTTTTATTATCATATCCGGTCTTCTTTGTTGTGTGTCAAATACTGTCATTGTGGTAGTCTGGCCTCAGACTCTGATTTCTTTCAGTCTAGTTGATAGTGATGGATAAAATTGGTTAATCCTGCAGTTAGAGTTCACATAGGTTTGAATGGCACCTTGTGTCTTCAATGTTAGCACTCTAGCCTGCTACTGCTACTATCACCCCCTTAAGATAAGATGCCACTTTGGGAAAACCCAGCAGTAAGAAGACTGAGGTATCAGCCCTCGGTTTATATATTCAGGTAAGCAAAGTACTACGGATTGAAGTGAACTTGTCGAGTTAGTAATTCACTTCTACCGAAGAAGGTGTTATATGTGTGTATCTAGGTTTTTGTAGGCAAAATAGGCAATGGCAATCATCCCCTAGTGGTCAATATAGTTGCAGAGGGCAGTAGAGTAAAAATATAAGTAAATAACACTTTTTTAGCAGATTTATAAACCAGGTTACACTAAAAGACAGCAGTGCAAACTAAAACAACAAAATAAAAATGTGAGGTATAAATGAAGTAGAATAAAATATCCCTTTTATTTTTTACAAATAGGAAACCCACCCTTTTCACCCACAACAGGCCCACCCCTCTTCCAAAACAAATGTCCCAGTCCCCAAAAGTCCAATGTAAGTCCACAATGAAAGAAAGAAAAGTCCACAATGAAAGACCAAAGTGCAAAAAACTTGGTCCCAACTCCTTTTCCACTCTCTCCACGCCCCAACAAGTACCTCCCACCAAAACAAAAATGTAGATAAGAGCTCAGAAGAGGGCATTGTCGAGTTGGGTACCGAGCTGGTCCAGGTGCCGCTGGATCCTCTCCAGCTGGCTTTCCACTCGCTTCTCCACACTGTCCATTTACTGCAGGAGGGGCTGCAGCAAAGTCCTCGAAGGTCGGAGTGGTTGGCAGCAATAGCAATCTGGGCCCCTGACAACTGGCAGAAGCACCAGCAATGTAACGGCTAGGAGGCTGGAGGCTGGGGCTAGATTGCTGAACTGGGGCCAGAGGCAGTTACCTCCGCGTCTTTATCCTCCAGTGCCACCAGCCACCGTTATTGTGACAGGTTGGTCTCCAGTCTCTGCCGCCACTGGTGGGCTTCTATCTCCTGCCTGGGGGGAGGAGCTGGTGGACCAACAGGAGTAGCTGCATCAAAGAAAAACAAAAACATGTTTAAAATTAAGTAATGTGTGGCACAGTAGCAGTACACTGCTAGTCCCATAGGGCCATTGGAATTTGATTATGATTAGGAGTCACAGGGCCAATTTTATTTTCTGCCTACACATGCCTAGCATACAAAACATACAAAACACTGACTGTCTGATAGAAAAGAATTAAGTCAGAATAACACCAAATTTAAAATTGGGTGGTCATTACAACCCTGGCAGTCGGTGTTAAAGTGGTGGTAAGACTGCCAACAGGCCGGTGATAAAAAAAATTGAATTACGACCGTGGCGGAAACCGCCAACATAGACAGCCACTTTAACACTCCGACCGCCACGGCGGTACAAACAAACAGCTTGGCGGTCACCGCCAACATACAGGCAGGGGACAATGTACCGCCCACAGAATTACAACCCACCAATCCGCCACCGTTTCCGGGGCGGATTCACCGCGAACAAAAACACGGCGGAAACAGGACTTCGAAGGGAAAACGCTCACCTCCACACTCCACGAGGACGCCATGGAACCAGAGCTCCAGATTTTTCAAGCCTTTATCTTCCTGCTCCTCTACCAGGAGCACAAACGCCGGCGGCGAAGACCACGGTGAGTACTGCACCTATGACACAGGGGAGGGGGGAGGGAAAAAAGAGTGACACACACATGCAACACGCAACACCACCACCCCTACCCTCACCCACTACAACACACACGCCAATACATCGTGACACATCACAGTTACACCCCCCAGCACCCCCTTGAAGAATGCAAGGACAATAGGAAATTAGTTGAATTATTGTGATATATTTAAAAACATGATTCGAAAATATTTACAAATATATACATTTATACTATATACAATTAAATACACCAAGAACACAAGTCCAAGGTATTCCACCATCATAGTCCGTGGATCACTGGGCCCAAATCGCATGGGCGAGGCCCACACAAGATACCCGAACAAGACAGAGAGAACACTGCAGGGGCATCAGATAGAAACAAAACAGGCACCTCAGGGGGAAGGGAAGGGTGGGTGGGGCACCTCATCCTGTTGAGTGCACAACGCAAAATCCACAAGGGGGTCCCATGCCCACTGTTCAATCCTGGGGAGTGCAAAGCCACAGTCTCTTAAGTCTCTACAGTTGGTGGTTTGCCCACTGCTATATCCTGGGGAGTGCAAAGCCACAGTCTCTTAAGTCTCTACAGTGGGTGGTTTGCCCACTGCTATATCCTGGGGAGTGCAAAGCCACAGTCTCTTGAGTCTCTACAGTGGGTGGTTTGCCCACTGTTCAATCCTGGGGAGTGCAAAGCCACAGTCTCTCAAGTCTCTACAGTGGGTGGTTTGCCCACTGTTCAATCCTGGGGAGTGCAAAGCCACAGTCTCTCGAGTGGATAACAGTCTCCACTGGTTCTGGAGGGGGCTTTGTACCCAGAGTGCTTCATCCTGCCAAGGACAGAGGTAGTGGATGTAAATCTCCAGTGGTTCTGGAGGGGGCTTTGCGCCCAGAGTGCTTCAGCCTGCCAAGGACTGGGGTAGTGGATGCCTTTCTCCACTGGTTCTGGAGGGGGCTTTGTGCCCAGAGCGCTTCATCCTGCCAAGGACTGAGGTAGTGGATAACAGTCTCCACTGGTTCTGGAGGGGGCTTTGTGCCCAGAGTGCTTCATCCTGCCAAGGACTGGGGTAGTGGATGCCTTTCTCCACTGGTTCTGGAGGGGGCTTTGTGCCCAGAGCGCTTCATCCTGCCAAGGACTGAGGTAGTGGATAACAGTCTCCACTGGTTCTGGAGGGGGCTTTGTGCCCAGAGTGCTTCATCCTGCCAAGGACTGAGGTAGTGGATGCCTTTCTCCACTGGTTCTGGAGGGGGCTTTGTGCCCAGAGTGCTTCATCCTGCTCGTGCCGGCCTCAGTAGCATCAGAGTTTTTGGCGCTCATGGGACTGGGGTGCTTGTGGCGGAGGTGTCCTTGGCAGCGGTGCTTGTGCCGGCGGTGTCCTTGGCAGCGGTGCTTGTGGCGGCGGTGTCTTTGGCAGCAGTTCAGCTTCTGGCGGTCCTGTCTGTGGTAGTGGGGCTGCTGGTGGTCACCTCCTGGGCAGCGGGGCTGCTGCTGGTGGTCCTGTCTGGGGCAGCGGGGCTGCTGGCGGTCGCCTCCTGGGCAGTGGGGCTGCTGCTGGCTTTCCTGTCTGGGGCAGCGGGGCTGCTGGCGGTCGCATCCTGGGCAGCGGGTCTTCACCGCTGTGCCAATCTTCCCAGACTTGCCGGTTTTCTTGTGCCCCTTCCCCACCTTGGAAGGTGTCGCAGCTGACTCCCCAATCCCAACTGTACCCCTGGGAACGGCTTTGGTGGCTGGTGTTTTCCCCCTCTCCCGCCGGGCACTGGCCAACTTTTGATGCTTGACAGGTGGGGGACTGTCCGTGCTGTGGCTCCTTGCCACACTGGCTGCCCTGCTGCCTGGTGCAGTCCAGAATCTGGTGACTACTGGCACCACTGGTCCTTCCAATGTTGTGGCTGAGGTGCTAGATTGGGACCTGGAGAATTGTGCCCTAGGAGACTGACGGGGTGGGGGAGGTGAGGGAAAGAGGTCAAGGGTGGCCAGGAAAAGTTTCTTAGGAACACTGGGACGGGTAGATGGAGGGGATTTGGGAGTAGAAGAAGAGGTAGTGGTCATAGGAGGTGTACGTTTGGTGACTTTGGGTGATGGTGTATGGGCTGGAGGCTGTCGTGAGGTGGATGGCTGTTGGGTGGGGGTTTGGCTGCGTTTGTGTACCTTGGGCGGTGGGCTCACAGACACACTGGGAGAGGACACAGGGGATGTGTGAATGGTAGTGGGGGTGGTGACTGTACGTGAGCGGTGGTATGGTGGTGGGTGTGCCTGATGAGGGACGTAGTGGCTGAAGATGTAGTGCATGCACGTGTGAGAGGAGACAAGACTGGGAGGGAGGAGGGAGACGAGGAGGAGGGGGACACAGTGGAGGCAGTGGATATTGGTATGTCTGCATGTGTCTGATGCTTGCGTGAGTGCCTGTGGGATGTGTGGTGCTTATGTTTGCCTGAGCTTCCTTTGTGTGTTGAGGTGTGTGCATGGTGGTCTGATGGTGTGCTTGGGATAGGCTGAAGTACAGGGGTGTGGGTCTGGGTGGAGGAATTTGGAGGCGGGAGGCTGGAGACAGGGACAATGGCTGCCATCAGTGCTGAGGCCAGAGTCTGAAAAGCTCGCTGAAGGGCTGCCTGACCAGAATGAATGCCCTCCAGGAATGCATTGGTTTGTTGCAACTGCCTCTCTACACCCTGGATGGCATTCAAAATGGTAGACTGCCCAACAGTGAGGGACCTGAGGAGGTCAATGGCCTCCTCACTGAGGGCAGTAGGGGTGACAGGGGAAGGGCCTGAGGTGCCTGGGGCAAAGGGGATGCCCACCCTCCTGGGTGAGCGGGCACAGGGCAAAGGTTGAGGGGCTGCTGGGAGGGCGGTGCTGGGGGGGTGGCGGCTGTACCTGTAGATGCGGGGGGCACAGATGGGCCCGCCACCGCAAGGGAGCTCCCATCAGAGGAGGACTCCGTATCGCTGGTGTCAGCTCCTGTCCCCGCAGTGGAGCTCCCTTCGCCCTCTATCCCACTGGTGAATTCGGAGTCCGTAGTCTCGCCCTCCAGGGCCATGTGGGATGCAGCTCCCTCCTGCTCCAGTGCCACTGCTCCTCTGCCTGATGATGCTAATGCCCCCAAGTACAGAGAGACCACAAAAGGGGGGGGGGAGTCAGAAGAAAGACATGTTGAGTGCATGCAATACCACTACCGTTGGCAGACACGACAGACACAGAAGCCCCCTGCACTAGGCCGCGCACTTGGGGTCCACTATTCAATCCCTGGGACATGGCTTACAAGGCTATGGCCGATTTCTGCACACATGGATGTCACAGGGGCCTGACTAGGTGTAATTGGCACTGTACCCAGGTGGGGTGGGGTGACACAGGGTCTGCCTGAAAAAGAGTACTTCACTAGCAAACTCGCCCTGGCCTAGGGGAACCCACAGCCCACCTCGCCCACCCAGACACCTACAATGCACGCTGAATCAGCTGACTGAGAGTGTACTCACCCCCTTGTTGCTGCTGTGCTGCCCTCCAGCGCCCATCCAATTCCGGGTATGCCACCGCCAGGATCCTGAACATCAGGGGGCTCATGGTGCGACAAGCACCCCTCCCACGTTGGGAAGCCATCCCCAGCTGGGCCACCACCGTCTTCTTACACCAGCGGCGAATGTCCTCCCATCTTTTCCGGCAGTGGGTGCTCCGTCTGTGGTAGACCCCCAGGGTCCGGACGTCCTTGGCGATGGCACGCCAAATATCCTTCTTCTGGTGGGCGCTAACCTACAGGAATTGTACAGGGGAAAAAGAGAAGTTATTACCAACTGCACTGTCACAGTCATTGGCCCGCATCCCTAACCTTGCCATGTGGCACATGCACTCACCGTCGTTTCATGCACGCCTCATTCTCCCCCACCCGTCTTTCATCCACCCCACTCCACACAGACATTGACCCTACAGCATGCTCCCAGCGTACTTACCTGCTTGTCTGGAGGACCGTAGAGTAGCGTGGACTGGGGGAGGACCCCACCCACAAGTTTCTCCAACTCCTCCATGCTGAAGGCAGGGGCCCTTTCCCCAGACGCATGAGCTATTGTCTCTTCCAGACTGAGGTCACAGCAGCACTTGCAGTGTAGGTCCTCTCCTGTCGAAGATCAGGTATCAAGTGATTGAACAGATAGAAAATGGCGGTAACGTCTGCGGCGGTGCATACTGTCACCGCTGGCGTACATCATCATTGGCTCCTGGGACCCACAGGGTCCAATGCTAACCAATGCAGAATTGCGCTGCGGTCTTCGACCGCCTACCGCAACAGTGTACAACGCCAGGGCAGTTACCTCACATCCCATTGTCCCACTTTGCAGGTCAGGCAGCCGCCATTTCAGGGGTCCACATGGCTTTATTTTTTACTGCGTCACTCATACCTAGGCCTTGGCTCAACACTCATACAGGCAAATTTCGGGTTATGTGTAGTTTTCTGAGTAAGCTGGGTGTACGTACCTCAGAGTTGGTTGACTCTGTGCTCGCTGTTCTCCTCCATAGGCACCGTCCGCTGGGACATGTGAGGAGATGGCGGCATCCTCCGGTGTACAGACCGCTGGTGGACCTGTCGACAATGGAGGAAAGACATGTGATCATCACCTACAGGCTTGATCGTGCCACAATCCTGGAACTGTGTGCCCAGTTGGAGCCAGACCTGATGTCAGCCATCCGCCATCCCACAGGAATCCCCCCCTCAAGTGCAGGTGCTGTCAGTATTCCATTTCCTTGCAAGTGGGTCATTTCAAACAACAGTGGCCATAGCATCAGGGATGTCCCAGCCTATGTTTTCCAACGTGTTTTCCAGAGTGTTGTCTGCCCTGCTGAAACACATGCGGAGTTACATCGTTTTCCCTCAGGTGGAGGATTTGCCTACAGTGAAAGGTGACTTCTATGCCCTGGGACATATCCCCAACATCATAGGTGCCATTGATGGGTCCCATGTGGCCTTGGTCCCCCTGCAGGTGTGAACAGGTGTACAGAAACCGGAAGAATTATCATTCAATGAATGTGCAGATGGTATGTTTGGCAGACCAGTACATCTCCCATGTGAATGCCAAGTTCCCTGGCTCAGTGCATGACGCCTACATGCTGCGGAATAGCAGCATCCCTTATGTGATGGGTCTACTCCAGAGGCACCGTGTGTGGCTATTAGGTGAGCACCTGGAAGCAAGACAGTGGGAATGGTTGTCTGGGGTTACCATACAGGTTAGTGTGTGTCTAATACTTGTCCCTGGCCATTTGCAGGTGACTCTGGTTACCCCAACCTGTCATGGCTACTGACCCCAGTGAGGAATCCCAGGACCAGGGCAGAGGAACTCTACAATGGGGCCCATGGGTGAACTAGGAGAGTGATCGAGCGGACCTTCGGCCTCCTGAAGGCCAGGTTCTGGTGCCTTCATATGACAGGTGGATCCCTATTCTACTCACCAAAGAAGGTGTGCCAGATCATCGTGGCCTGCTGTATGCTTCATAACTTGGCATTGCGACGACAGGTGCCCTTTCTGCAGGAGGATGGTCCAGATGGCGGTGTTGTTGCAGCCGTGGAGCCTGTGGATAGTGAAGACGGGGAAGCAGAGGAAGAAGACATGAACAACAGGGACTCAGTGATCCAGCAATATTTCCAGTGAGACACAGGTAAGGGTACAGACCTGCCTACTACATGTACTTAAACACTACTACCTCTCTACTGTCTGTCATTTTCACCCAGTGTATGGTCACTGAGTTGTCACTTTCCCTTACGATTTCACAGATGTGGGTCCCACTGTGTGACATCTGCTTTGATTCCTCATGGACTTGAGCTGTGTGACATAGGTGTGTTGACATTTCATCTGAAAGAGCATTTTGTCACTGTAATTGCTAATACACTAATTCGAAATCACAGACAGACTCCAGATAGTTTTGTGCTTTAAGGGTGTTTATTTTAGTGCTCAATATTGGAGGGGGTTGTAAAATGGTGAGGGGTGATGGTGGAGGAATGTCCATGGCAGAGTCCAGTCTATTAGTCTCACAGGTGCATTGTCCAAAGGGGCATAGGAAGTGGAGCTGGGGCAGTTTGAGGATGGACAGGGTGACAAGGTGGGACAAAAGGATGACAATCAGGGTGGTCTCATTTCTTGGCGGGGGTCTTGGCATCATTCTCTGTCTTTGTCCTGGATCTCAGGGACCGTTTGCAGGGTGGTTCTCCATCTGCAGGGGGTGGGGTGCTGGTGTGGTGGTCCTGTGGAGGTGCCTCCTGTCCACTAGCGCCGGCGGAGGTGGTGGGCAGTTCATCATGCAGGCTAGTGTCAGGGGCCCCTTGTTGTACCACAGTGTCCCTCCTGGTGTTGAGGACTTCCTTCAGCACCCCTACAATGGTGCCCAGGGTGGAATTGACGGATTTGAGTTCCTCCCTGAAGCCCAAATACTTTTCCTCCTGCAGCCGCTGGGTCTCCTGAAACTTGGCCAGTACCGTTGCCATCGTCTCCTGGGAATGATGGTGGGCTCCCTTGATGTTGGAGAGGGCCTCGTGGAGAGTGGGTTCCCTGGGCCTGTCCTCCCCCTGTCGCACAGCAGCCCTCCCAGTTCCCCTGTTCCCCTGGACCTCTGTCCCCTGAACCGTGTGCCACTGCCACTGTCCCCAGGTCCCTGTTGTTGTTGGGGTGGTGGGTTCGCCTGGGTTCCCTGTAGTGGTGGACACACTGCTGATTGACGTGTCCTGGGGACAGAGGTATGGGCCCATTGGGTGGATGCTGTGCTGGTGTTTCCAGAGGTGGCAAGCTCTGTGGTGGCCTGTGCCAGTGTGAGGGGAACCGACTTTCCCGAGGTCCCAGATGGGCCGGGCTAGTCGTCTAGATCCAGTTGGACAGAGCTGCTGTCATTACTGTGGGCCTCTTCTGTTGGTGCTGTGGACATGTCTGGACCCTCCTGTCCGGTGACGTTGGGTAGGAGTCCTGCAGTGGTGTAAAAGCATGATTATTGCATCTGTGTGTGCCATGGTGTGCAATGGGTGGGTGACCGTGTACCCTAGTGCTTGCATTTCTGTGTGGGACCTTGTGTGATGATGGTTTATGGGGATGTATGGGTATGTGCAGTGGCCATGCTTTGGTGATGGGTGCTGCATTCAGGGCTTGGTTTTGGGATGGGTGGTTTGTGATATTGGGACATTTGAGAGGAGTTGGAGTGATGGGGGTGAGGGCGAGGGTGGGGGTATGTGATAGCATGCAGGTAGGGTGGGGATGTAATAGTTAAGATTTGACTTACCAGAGTCCATTCCTCCAGCTACTCCTGCTAGGCCCTCAGGATGCAGAATAGCCAAGACTTGCTCCTCCCATGTTGTTAGTTGTGGAGGAGGAGGTGGGGGTTCGCTGCCAGTGCTCTGAACCGCAAGGTGGTGTCTTGAGACCACGGAACGCACCTTCCCCCGTAGGTCGTTCCACCTTCTTCCTGATGTCATCCCTATTTCTTGGGTGTTGTCCCACTGCGTTGACCCTGTCCACTATTCTTCGCCATAGCTCCATCTTCCTAGCTATGGAGGTGTTCTGCACCTGTGATCCGAATAGCTGTGGCTCTACCCGGATTATTTCCTCCACCATGACCCTGAGCTCCTCCTCCGAGACTCTGGGGTGTCTTTGCCGTGCAATGGGGTAGTGTGAGTGATGTGTGGGTTGGTGTGTGTTGTGATGTGTGAGGTGATATATAGTGGTGTGTTGTGTGAGGTGCGTGGATGTTGTGTGAGTGATGGTGTTGAGTGCCTGTGGATGCTTGTTTGTAGATTGTGGTGTCTGTCTCTGGCCTTCTTTCTGAATTTTTGGTAGTAGGGGTTTGTGGGTGATGTGGGTGTGTGTTTTATATTGTATTGAGTGTGTGGGAGTGGTGTGTGTATGTGTATCAGGTGTGTGTATTTCGATTTGTTGAATGAGGTAGTGTTTTGTAAATGTGTGTGTATTTTGAGGGCGGCGGTGTGTACCGCCAATGGAATACCGCGGTTGAAAGACCGCCGCGTGGATTCATGGGTCGTAATAGTGTGGGCGTATTACTGTTGGCGTGACGGTGGAGGTTTTGTTTTCGCCAGTTTATCACTGACCTTTGGTGTGGCGGACTTGTGTGGGTGTCTAAATTTTGGTGGATTCAGAGCTGTGGGTCATAATGACCGTGGCGGAATTCCACGGCCGTGGCGGTATGTTGTCGGTCTTCTGCACGGCAGTAAGCAGCTTTTACCGCCAATGTTGTAATGACCCCCTTGGTGTTTTTCTTTTTTTCTTTTAAAGGCTATTCTAGTAACTAAACAGACACTTTGAATGGAAAAATAAAAATACATTATCTCTCATTAATGAGTTAGGCATTTATGCACTATGAAGTACAAGTTGTTGTGCTAAATTAATGGAAGCATGCTTACCCCCGCTTTGGGTGCCTTGTTCTTGTCTTCAGCCGGGGCCGCTGTAGTTGACAATGATCTATCTTTTATTCCAATGACCCTGCTCTTCTCCAAATGCCGTTCACTGTCTACCCTGACTCCATAGAGGCAAAATAAAAGTAAATAAGATATTACCTCACACATGTCATGTATAAAATGTGAATATTATTATCTTGTCTGTCGTAACTAGACGGTGGGGAAAATGATGCTCTGCACTACAGGGAAAGGAATGGCTAGCTATATTGTATTTTTTCATGCTTGTCACAGACTATCCCTTATGCCAAACTTGAAATCAAATCATGCACTTAGTCCCACTTTACTGACTGGCCTTGCCCACCACCACAAATTATTTCCACTAAATACATTGCTTTCCAGTAAGGAAAGGAAACTTGACTTACTATACTGCTAGTTACGGTAGAGGGATTAGGCAGGTAGATAGAGCTTTTGCTATAGAGTAGAGGGGTGTCACTGATCATCATTTTGTCATGTATATAGGCTTTGCCTTATTCAGTCACTGTAATCGACAAAAGTCTAAAGGGAAAAATCTGAACAGATTTCCATAAATCTGCTATGGAAATCCATGAAATATATTTTGGAATCACTTCTTATGGCCATAAAAATATAGCACATGCCAAGAATGGATTTAAAAAAAAATTGGCAGGCTGGAATGGAAGAACTTAGGAAAGAATAAAGGAGTGAAGTGCTAAGAGGTGACTGAGTGAGTGAAGGGAAACACACCTTATGTGTTCATTTTGCAATGCATTGAAAACTTAGCAAATGCTACAATAATTGAAGCAAAAGTACATTGCACAACCAAAACTGCAGTCCCCAATTGAACCTTACTGCACTTCAGTCTTTGGTGGTGAAATGCCTTCGGCATGGAGGAGGTTGATGAATGATGATGGATGGGATACAAATCTGCCCTGATTAACAAATACACTGAGTCAATGGATTATAACAAAAATAAAAATATCCCCACTTTGATCCACAGTTTTGATAACCATAAAACAAAGTGAGCAAATTAAGTGAGCTGCATGCCCCTCTCCAGAAGAGCTCCCTTGTTTATTCAGCCAAGCAACTATTCAATCATTGTAGGAGGCTGGCCTGGCTTGTAGTGGGTACCAAGGGGTACTTACACTTTGTACCAGGTCCAGTTATCCCTTATTAGTGTAGAAGAGGTGACTAGCAGCTTAGGCTGATAGAAAGGGTAGCTTAGCAGAGCAGCTTAGGCTGAACTAGGAGGCGTGTAAAGCTCCCACTATACCTCTGGTGTCATATGCACAATATCATAAGAAAACACAATACACAGATATACTAAAAATAAAGGTACTTTATTTTTATGACAATATGCCAAAAGTATCTCAGTGAGTACCCTCAGTATGAGGATAGCAAATATACACAAGATATATGTACACAGTACCAAAAATATGCAGTAATAGCAATAGGAAGCAATGCAAGCAATGTACAGTCACAATAGATTGCAATGAGAGCACATAGGTATAGGGGCAACACAAACCATATATTCCAAAAGTGGAATGTGAATAACGTATGGACCCCAAACCTATGTGAGGTTGTAGAGGGTCACTGGGACTGTGAGAAAACAGTGAGGGTTAGAAAAATAGCCCACCCCAAGACCCTGAAAAGTAGGTGTAAAGTGCACCTAAGTTCCCCAGAGAGCACAGAAGTCGTGATAGGGGAATTCTGCAAGGAAGACCAACACCAGCAATGCAACAATGATGGATTTCCAGACGAGAGTACCTGTGGAACAAGGGGACCAAGTCCAAGAGTCACACTCAAGTCGGGAGTGGGCAGATGCCCAGGAAATGCCAGCTGTGGGTGCAAAGAAGCTGCCACCGGATGGTAGAAGCTGTGGATTCTGCAAGAACAAAGAGGACTAGGAACTTCCTCTTTGGAGGATAGATGTCCCACGTCGTGAAGAAGCTTGCAGAGGTGTTCCCACGCAGAAGACCGCAAACAAGCCTTGCTAGCTGCAAGGTTTGCAGTAAGGGTTTTTGGATGCTGCTGGGGCCCAGGAAGGACCAGGATGTCGCCAATTACGTGAGGAGACAGAGGGGGCGTCCAGCAAGACAAGGAGCCCACTCAGAAGCAAGCAGCACCCGCAGAAGTTTCAGAACAGGCACTACGAAGAAGAGTGAACCGGAGCTCACCCGAAGTCACAAAAGAAGGTCCCATGACGCCGGAGGACAACTCAGGAGGTCGTGCACTGCAGGTTAGAGTGTCGGGGACCCAGGCTTGGCTGTGCACAAAGGAAATCCTGGAAGAGTGCACAGGAGCCGGAGCAGCTGCAAATCACGCAGTACCCAGCAATGCAGTCTAGCATGGAGAGGCAAGGACTTACCTCCACCAAACTTGGACTGAAGAGTCACTGGACTGTGGGAGTCACTTTGACAGAGTTGCTGAGTTCCAGGGACCACGCTCGTCGTGCTGAGAGGGGACCCAGAGGACCGGTGATGCAGTTCTTTGGTGCCTGCGGTTGCAGGGGGAAGATTCCGTTGACCCACGGGAGATTTCTTCGGAGCTTCTAGTGCAGAGAGGAGGCAGACTACCCCCACAGCATGCACCACCAGGAAAACAGTCGAGAAGGCGGCAGGATCAGCGATACAAGGTTGCAGTAGTCGTCTTTGCTACTTTGTTGCGGTTTTGCAGGCTTCCAGCGCGGTCAGCGGTCGATTCCTTGGCAGAAAGTGAGGAGAGAGATGCAGAGGAACTCTGATGAGCTCTTGCATTCGTTATCTAAAGAATTCCCCAAAGCAGAGACCCTAAATAGCCAGAAAAGGAGGTTTGGCTACTT
This sequence comes from Pleurodeles waltl, assembly GCF_031143425.1. NCBI lineage: Eukaryota > Metazoa > Chordata > Amphibia > Caudata > Salamandridae > Pleurodeles > Pleurodeles waltl. The sequence continues at coordinate 685,648,140 of NC_090446.1, forward strand.
AGGAAAGAGGATAGGCTAGCAACACAAGTAAGAGCCTATCAGAAGGAGTCTCTGATGTCACCTGCTGGCCCTGGCCACTCAGAGCAGTCCAGTGTGCCAGCAGCACCTCTGCTTCCAAGATGGCAGAGGTCTGGAGCACACTGGAGGAGCTCTGGGCACCTCCCAGGGGAGGTGCAGGTCAGGGGAGTGGTCACTCCCCTTTCCTTTGTCCAGTTTCTCGCCAGAGCAGGGCTAGGGGATCCCTGAACCGGTGTAGACTGGCTTATGCAGAGATGGGCACCATCTGTGCCCATCAAAGCATTTCCAGAGGCTGGGGGAGGCTACTCCTCCCCAGCCCTGACACCTTTTTCCAAAGGGAGAGGGTGTAACACCCTCTCTCTCTGAGGAAGTCCTTTGTTCTGCCTTCCTGGGCCAAGCCTGGCTGGACCCCAGGAGGGCATAAACCTGTCTGAGGGGTTGGCAGCAGCAGCAGCTGCAGTGAAACCCCGGGAAAGGCAGTTTGGCAGTACCCGGGTCTGTGCTAGAGACCCGGGGAGATCATGGAATTGTCTCCCCAATGCCAGGATGGCATTGGGGTGGAAGGCATTGGGGTGGCAATTCCATTATCTTAGACATGTTACATGGCCATGTTCGGAGTTACCATTGTGAAGCTATACATAGGTAGTGACTTATGTATAGTGCACGCGTGTAATGGTGTCCCCCCACTCACAAAGTCCGAGGAATTTGCCCTGAACAATGTGGGGGCACCTTGGCTAGTGCCAGGGTGCCCACACACTAAGTAACTTAGCACCCTACCTTTACCAGGTAAAGGTTAGACATATAGGTGACTTATAAGTTACTTAAGTGCAGTGGTAATTGGCTGTGAAATAACGTGGACGTTATTTCACTCAGGCTGCAGTGGCAGGCCTGTGTAAGAATTGTCAGAGCTCCCTATGGGTGGCAAAAGAAATGCTGCAGCCCATAGGGATCTCCTGAAACCCCAATACCCTGGGTACCTCAGTACCATATACTAGGGAATTATAAGGGTGTTCCAGTATGCCAATGTAAATTGGTGAAATTGGTCACTAGCCTGTTAGTGACAATTTGGAAAGAAATGAGAGAGCATAACCACTGAGGTTCTGGTTAGCAGAGCCTCAGTGAGACAGTTAGTCATCACACAGGTAACACATACAGGGCACACTTATGAGCATTGGGGCCCTGGCTGGCAGGGTCCCAGTGACGCATACAACTAAAACAACATATATACAGTGAAATATGGGGGTAACATGCCAGGCAAGATGGTACTTTCCTACAATCATCCTTTATTTCTTCATACCATATTCATCTATAGCCACAATGATTTACTCTTTACATTCTCTCATCCAGTCTTTTACCAAAAGTTCCAATCCATTATCCATCCATTCAGTATCCACCCTCTCTTTCAATCATCCCTTCACCCATTCATCTATTTACCCAATACTCACCCACGCATCCTTTCAGCTACCCACGCGTCATTTCCTTTAACTCATTTCAACCATCCTTTCTTATATCCTTCCATTCTTTCCCGTTTCCATCAAGACATCATTTTTAGCATACATTATGTGAGCTTTTGCTGTGCTGCAGACAGAAGAGGTCATAACTCAATCACTGATGTTGGCTTATTTTGTCACACTTTCTCTCTTCCATCTGCCGCATTGATGTCTTGTAGTTCACACCTCTGCTGCAGACAAAGCAGTTTGCAACCATGACTCTGCCTTTCACTGCCAGAGGACCCAGCTCTGTTTTTTTAAGTGGGTGCAACGATGGGCGTCAGTTGGGAGCAATATGTGACTACACCTGCCTGTAGTGGGATTTCTGGTGGGCCAGATGAAAATCACATTCCTCTTATAATCTTCTCCTAAGAATTTACCTTGTGAGAGGCAGTGGCTGTGCATCATCACCAATGTAGTACACAATCATGGAGCCGTCCCATGGCATGTTTCCCCTATGCCCGCTTCTGTGATACAGTGTGGGGTGTAAAGCCAATGTGCTCCCTTATTTGCATGAAACTGCTCTCTTATAGAATCATGGTAGGGGAAATTGTGCTGTGGTGTAATCCAAATTACAGACGATCCATAATAGCATCTATTGTCCCATCTGTAGTAAGAAAATGACCCATCGTGCAAGCGTGTAATATGCCCACTAGTGCATTATTGGTATGGCTAGTAGTAAAGAGTATTCTCAAAGAAATTGTTGTGCCCTATGAGCTCTAACTTTAAAACTATAGATCTCATTCACAGTGAGAACATTTATAGATTTAGAATGCACAGTGATTCTCTTTGGTACAGCTGTAAGACAGATAGATTTATATTGCACTTTCCCTCAGTGGCCTATTGGGAACTACTGACCTGTTAGAAGATAAACAAATGCAAAATATTATCAACCCCCTACAATTCAAATAGAAAACCCCAACAACAAAAAGAAGCATATTTTGTATTATTCATATAAGCTTTTTAATGGCTTAGTAAAACAATCTACAATGCAAAGGACCCTACTCTGCAAATCTAGCTCTCTGCCCTTGCACTTTTTGGATGTTTTAGATTAAAGACATCAGAACATTAGAGGGCACTGTGCCTCTCTGTGTCACATAATGCAGAAAACAGTACGGAGGCTGGGCAGTGCTTAATTTGTAAGAAAAATAAATACATGCATATGATGTTATTCTTGAGAGACGACCACTGGTGCTACCTATTGCAGAATGCCAAGGCTACTTAGCCTTAAATCTACATCTGCCTCTTTCTTCCACCACCCTACACTACCTCCTCTTCTTCTACATCCTCCCACTACTTACTCTATGAGATTAATGTGCCCCTTCACCAGCTATTTGTCACCCATTACGAGCGGCTTTGTATTTCTGCTGAAGGTAGCAAGACTACCCATAGTACACCTAATCTCCCAAAGCCCATCATATTTATTCCTGTGTCCTGTCATATCCTGACTGGGCTGCTCAAGGTTTGTGGGGGAGCCTCCTTTTTTGGGGTTTTAGGCGACCCTACACATCAGCTGCAGAGATTAAATTTACTTGATATTCATTGTTGTTACAGCTGCTTTGAGCACCGTTTTTCTGTTATTTTAATTGGGCTGACTGGGGTGACATATTTTTCTTAGTTGATTAGGCTGCTTTGGATGCTGCACTACTGCTATTTAGGTTGGTTTGATGGATGGCCACTTCACCCGCAGGGGGACGCTATAGGGGACAGGCCTTTAGGGCAGTGATACTCAAAGTACGGCCCGGGAGGCGCATGCAGCCCTACAGACATTTATATGCGGCCCCCAGGTCAACAGCAGCACTGCGCTGCTGTTTATTCGACTTGGCACTAGCACTAAAAATTGTTAAATAAACGGACAAGTATTTAATTGGAGGCTAATTGAAAAGGGAGTAACTAGGGTGTCCAGGAACTCAACTTTAGAAATACCTTTATTATTAAAGATATCATGTAGCAAAAATATAAAACTATGATCTGTTTGAAATTCAAAAAGTGCATTTCATTAACCTGCAGAACCGTTTCACCTTAGTACACACAGTTATATCACTGCATTGAGAAGTATTTTTAAAGTGATAGTTTTCAAACAGAAATTTAGAAATGTTGACACCCCCCCCCCACACCCTGACAGCAATGTGAACTGTGAACTAAGAGGCACGCCAGTTGTTACATGAACTCTTTGGGAGGGCTGAGTTTCTGTTATGCATGAACAACATTATATTTTATTAAATCAGACACAGAAGGTTTTATGCAGCATACATCCTGAAGATGTATTTCAAGGTTCTTATCTGTGATGATGAAGAAAAAAGAAAGAAGGAGGTAAAGTGAAATAAAACATTTTCCTAGGATCACACAATTTGGATAAGTGGAAAAGCTGGGATTTATACCCAAGTTTTTGGTTTCACATTGCGCAATTCAGACACTAGATGTATATGCTTCACTTACCCTACAACCACTTTGCCACTACCCCTCCCCACCCCCACCTCTCCGACCACCGCCCTGCTGGCATCAATGCGGCCCTCGGTCACATCACAGACCAAATAGTGCGGCCCCTGGGAAAATGTTTGTGAGTACCCATGCTTTAGGGTTTTGCCACTGCAGATGAAAGTATGTTTTCAGTGGCCAAGGGGAGGAGCCAAAATGGCGGCCGGGACGGTCGCTTGATACGAGCGCTCCGTCCCCGGCTCGATTAAGACATCCTGAAGGGCGCCCCCCGCAACCCTGGTGAAGCGGCCGGGGCGGCGGTCCGACCGGGGGGGACCGGAGCATCTGCCGCGGGCCGTGTGCGCCCCTCGGGGGACTGGTGAGCCGAGGCCATGCCCGAGGGCTCAAGCCGGGCGCGGCGACGGGCGGGAGGGGCTGCCCTTGCAGCTCCGGACGTGCTCTTGTCTCGCGCGGCCGGCCTCCGCCCTTCCTGCAAGTGGCCGGAGGGGACGAGGAGCCGCGGCCACACGGGCCAAAGAAGGAATTCTGCACAGCGCCTTGGGGCGCGCGGGGCTGGAGCCGACCCGGTGGGCCAGAGCGCCATTTTGGGGGGTCGCGGCGGCAGTGCCGCACGAACACACCACGAAGAACAAAGAAGGGGTGCCTCTGCCCAGAATTAAAATCACTGCGGCGGCTCAGGAGGAAACAGAGGATCTCTAACAGGAGCCAGTGAAATGCGGTGAGGTGGGCACCGGGGGGGGGGGAATTAAATCCAATGCAGAGGGGACACTCCTGGACTCCTGGCCACCCCACCATCAATGCAAGGGCGCAAGACTAATAAGGGCTGCGTGCCTCCATAAGCTTGGACCTATCAACTTGCACAGCACAGAAGGCTGGTGCGTTCCACGGGCGCTGGGGCCGTGCCGGTCTCCCCCTGCGGTGGGCGCCTGCCTCGATTGCCCTGCGCTGCACAGAGCCCATCCGCGGCCCTCAACTACGCTCCCCCTCCTTCTGGGAAAACCTCTGGCACCAGGCCCGCAGCCACCTATGAGGGTCAGCGGCCGCAGCATTTGTTAATGTACGGACGGCCACAGGCTACAAGCACGATTAAACAAAGCTACACCCTCCCTTGGCATTGCTGGCCAACCCCACGCTCTCAACGACGTATGTGCACACCACACCCAGATCACTCAGCAACAGTTTAAATCAACGAATTGAGAGGACCAAAAGTGCAAAATTACTGCAGACTGGGAGGAGATCTCGAGACAGCCAAAATGGCCGGCATAGCCAAATCGGCCAAGAACTCAGACCGAACCACTCAAGGACTAACACCTGCCGACCAACAATCTAACCCATCCCTACAGTCACTAGAAAGCACACTCCTGGCGCACTCTGCTCAGTTCGAGAAAGTATTGCAGGCAATCTTGGACACTAAGGGGGTCATTCTGACCCTGGCGGTCTTTGACCGCCAGGGCGGAGGACCGCGGGAGCACCGCCGACAGGCCGGCGGTGCTCCAATGGGGATTCCGACCGCGGCGGTAAAGCCGCGGTCGGACCGGCACCACTGGCGGGGTCCCGCCAGTGTACCGCGGCCCCATTGAATCCTCCGCGGCGGCGCAGCTTGCTGCACCGCCGCGGGGATTCCGACCCCCCCTACCGCCATCCAGATCCCGGCGGTCGGACCGCCGAGATCCGGATGGCAGTAGGGGGGGTCGCGGGGCCCCTGGGGGCCCCTGCAGTGCCCATGCCACTGGCATGGGCATTGCAGGGGCCCCCGTAAGAGGGCCCCTACATGTATTTCACTGTCTGCTGCGCAGACAGTGAAATACGCGACGGGTGCAACTGCACCCGTCGCACAGCTTCCACTCCGCCGGCTCGATTCCGAGCCGGCTTCATCGTGGAAGCCTCTTTCCCGCTGGGCTGGCTGGCGGTCTTAAGGCGACCGCCCGCCAGCCCAGCGGGAAAGTCAGAATTACCGCCGCGGTCTTTTGACCGCGGAACGGTAACCTGACGGCGGGACTTTGGCGGGCGGCCTCCGCCGCCCGCCAAGGTCAGAATGAGGGCCTAAGTCATCTCTGGAAAACAGAATTGACGCAGTCGCGCAAGACTTGAACCTCCTACGAGTGGACCACCGAAGTCTAGCTGAAAGAGTGAAAACAACCGAAGCTGAACTAGTCGACTTAACTCCAATAGCGCAGGGAAACCAAAAACAGATCCAGCGCATGGACGGGGAGCTGAAGGTACTCTGGAGGAGATCGGAGGAAATGGAGAGTAGGGCGCGCCGCAACAATGTGAGGTTTCTCGGCTTTCCAGAAAGTATGCGACAACCGGAATCAGAAATCTCCTTAGAACAATGGCTAATCAAGGAGGTGTTAAATGGGGCTCCATCCAAGTTTTTCTCAGTCGAAAGGGCTTACAGAATCCCGGGTAGACCCCCGGCCCCTAGCCAGCCCCCTAGACCACTGATTGCTAGATTCCTGAACTACAGAGATCGAGATGCAATACTGCAACAATTCCATAGCAAAGGCCCATTCAAGAATGAAGACTCGATCATTAACGCATACCCAGACTTCACACAAGAGGTGCAGAACCAACGCAATTCTTTCGTCAAAATTAAACAACGCTTACGGGAACACAACATAAAATATGCCTTGCTCTTCCCTGCTAAACTAAGGGTAGTAATGGAGGACCGCACCCATATATTCACAAGTCCCAAAGATGCTTGGACATGGCTACATGCCAAGGGCCTAGCTCACCCCCGGGAAGACACGGAAGGGGATGAGAAATGGCAAACTCCTGCTGCAAGGAAACGATCCACAAGACGTACCAGAGGCCAGCCCAACGACGTGCAGGCAGCAGAAGAAAGAGCAAAAGTGCTAAAAGAGACGCCATTACACATGCAAAGTCACTGTGCAATCGCTAGGAAACCCCCAGAACCGGGATCGGACTCAGATACGGCCAGTTCCACATCCATGTTAACAGGAGAACTAGGTGGGCCAAAGGTCCCCCCCAGATCCTCTGATGAACTTTAAACTATACACATACACCCAGAGAGACCGTCAGCGATGATGCTCGAAACCTGAAAACTTCCAGAGACTCTGTGGCACCGACGAGGCGTGGGGACAATGCGCCTCCAACAATGTGTATCTTTGATATAAATACTAAGCTAAGCTATTGGGGACACCTGGGGGCGGATCGTGGTCGGCGGGCGGTGCTGGAGGGAATAATCTTCCGTCTCATGGGGCGCCCGACGATATTAGCAGACTAAGGGGGTCATTCTGACCCTGGCGGTCCATGACGCCATGGCGGAGGGCGGCGGAAGTACCGCCAACAGGCTGGCGGTGCTTCCTGGGCGATTCTGACCGCGGCGGTAAAGCCGCGGTCAGAAAAGGGGAGCCGGCGGTTTCCCACCGGTTTCCCGCTGGCCCAGGGTATCCGCCATGGCGGCGCTGCTTGCAGCACCGCCATGGGGATTCCGACCGCCTTCCCGCCAGCCTGTTTCTGGCGGTGTCCACCGCCAGAACCAGGTTGGCGTGAACGGGTGCCGTGGGGCCCCTGGGGGCCCCTGGGGGCCCCTGCACTGCCCATGCCACTGGGCAGTGCAGGGGCCCCCTAACAGGGCCCCACAAAGATTTTCACTGTCTGCTTTGCACTGCACCCGTCGCACCCCTGCAACTCCGCCGGCTCCATTCCGAGCCGGCTTCATTGTTGAAGGGGCTTTCCCGCTGGGCCGGCCGGCGGTCTTCTGGCGGTCGCCCGCCGGCCCCGCGGGAAAGCCAGAATGGCCGCCGTGGTCTTTTGACCGCGGAGCGGTCTTTCGGCGGGAACCGCTTGGCGGGCGGCGACAGCCGACCGCCGCGGTCAGAATGACCGCCTAAGTCTGCGGAAAGATGTGAGCCCCTTATAAGAGCCACATCTGTACGATATGAGAATCCCACTATGCAAATCCAACCGGATATGGGTTACTTCACGTATTTTTAAGTTTAGTAGTTTCACAATAGTTGAAAGTAGTATAGGGGGTTTAATAAGGGGAGTTGGGGTTAATAGTTTAACAGGAACGCAAGTACCGGAATCACTTAATGCACAAAATGAACAGCTGCACCCGCTATATTTAAATACCAGCCACAGAAAGGTAGTGACCAGGTGGGCCAACTCTAGAGCCCAGATCCTTAACACAGCGATGCACCCTCAGAACCCCATGTGATGTCTTCCAGCAACAATACTAAAAACCAGTATATCATAGTAACATGGAATATCAGGGGCCTTGGGGCGCCGAGTAAACGGGCTAGAGTGCACGCTCGACTCAAACGACTAGGAGTGCATATCGCCATTTTGCAAGAGACACACATGCTAGAGGGGGACCTACGAGACCTATGCACGAAATGGGGAGGCCAGCTAATAGGCTCAACATACTCGGCCTTTGCGAGGGGGGTGTTGATCTGGATAGCGGCAGGAGTCCCATTCCTCTTGTCGACACACAGGATAGATCAGGGAGGGAGATATGTAGTTGTGGAGGGCAGACTAGACGGCAGACAAATAGAAGTGGCCGGTATATACGCTCCAAACAGTGGCATCACGGGTTTTCTCACCACTCTCACTCCAACACTATTGTCCCACCCCATGGCCCTAGCCCTCTGGGGCGGTGATTTCAATAGCACCCCATCTGCAGTATTAGATAGAACTAGTGCCTATCCGAGCTCACTAACCAACAGGAAACCCACAGGTCCCCTGCAAGAATGGGCAAGCGTTATGAGACTCCATGACATATGGCGACTAGGCCATCCAGAACAAAAAGAATATTCATTTTACTCAGTACCACACAACACCCACACTAGAATAGACATAATATGGGGCACTCGTGAAATAGGGGCATTGGTTACCGAATCGGAATACTTAGCAAAGACACTCTCGGATCATGCGCCATTAAGAGTAACACTGAATTGGGGAAGGACACGTCAGGCAGTTCCCACTTGAAGATTCCAGGCGGAGGCATTACAGGACCAAGCATTCGCCGAATCATTGGGAAAATCTATAAGCCAATATTGGGATATAAACGCTATGTCCGCAACAACTCGGGCGACAGAGTGGGACGCTCATAAAGTAGTAGCACGCGGAGTATATATATCCACTACGTGGGGAGTGAGACGCTCTTTGCAGGCAGAGATAGGCAAACTAGAGAAGGAGCTCAGGACAGCGGAAATAGCGGCAGCGGTAGGGGAAATCTCAAATACTGTCCTCAAGGAAAAGCGCTCAAAATACAATGACGCAGATAACAGACTCCGCTGCCACGACTATAACTATTACTTAACTAGGTTACAAATGGAAGGGGATAGATCAAGCAGAATGCTAGCTTGGCTACTCCGCGAAGATAGACAGCAAACCCCGATAGGTGCCATCCGAGTAGGCGCGCAGTATATGGCTACCACACAAGTAGGAATAAACGAGACGTTTAGGAATTATTACTCAAACTTATACACTAAACGCACCTCATGCACAGCTACACAACTAGAGGCTTTTCTTGCGGATTCCCTCCTGCCCCAACTATCACCAACAGACAGAGATATAATCGAAACCCCCATAACAACAGAAGAAATAGAATTAGCCCTTGCACAGCTGCCCAGGAATAAAGCGCCTGGGGCAGACGGCCTCCCCTCAGAATATTATAAAGCTTACCTACCCAGCCTGAAATCCCATCTGCTAGGAGTGTTCACAGAAGCGTGGACCAAAGAAAGCCTGCCCATATCCCAAAGGGAAGCTATGATAGTTGTACTCCCCAAACAGGGCCGGGACCCTACGGATGTCAAATCCTATAGACCACTATCGCTTCTAAATACAGACTGCAAAATATTAGGCAAAATACTAGCTAACAGATTAGCCCCCCTCATGCACTTATTGGTACATACAGATCAAAATGGCTTCATCCCAAGGCGCAACACCTTCCTAAATATTCGCAGACTACTGAGCATAATGGGGGACACTCCCTGTGACGCACAAGAGGAAATGGTGCTCTCACTAGACATAGAAAAGGCTTTTGATACACTTGAGTGGAATTTCCTACTGGCCACGATGGCTCGCATGGGAATAGGCCCCAATTATATTAGTTGGGTCCGGACATTGTATTCCAATCCAAGTGCGAGAGTGAAGACGGGCAGGGTGATTTCTGACAGCTTCTTGATCTCCCGGGGTACACGGCAGGGCTGCCCCCTATCCCTGCTATTGTTTGCCATAGCAATGGAACCGCTAGCGGCAAGAATACGACTCATGGAACATGAATGGGGAATAATTAGGAACGGGCTATACCACACGGTCTCATTATACGCAGATGATGCTTTAATATATATCAGAAACGGCCGGGCAGTCATCCCCTCTGTAATATCCTTATTGGCTGAGTTCGGAAGCCTGTCAGGCCTTGTGGTCAATTGGGAAAAGTCCTGTGTGTTTCCCCTGGTAAAGAGGGCTCCCAACAATCAGGATGCTCCTAAGATAGGGCACCTAAAGTGGTGCCCGACAACATTTAAATATCTTGGGATAAACATATACCACGACACAGAAGACTTAAGAGACGGGAATCTAGGGAGGGCGCTAACCTCCATAAAAGGCTCCTTGCAATTCTGGAACAAGCTCCCACTCTCGCCGCCCCGCAAAGTGGCGATTGCCAACATGTTGATCCTACCTAGGCTGCTATATTATTTTGCGGCCCTGCCGATAATTATTCCCAAAAGCTTTTTTGGCAATTTAAACACAGCTCTGCTGCAGCTCATCTGGGGCGGTGGCAGAGCACGGGTGGCACTAACCACGCTGCAACGTCCGCTGGACGATGGCGGCCTGGGAACCCCCAACTTTGAAAGATACTACGCAGCCGCACAACTTCAGTGGGTCCAGTATTGGATCCACAAACCAGAGCAGGCAGAATCCACGAGCCTGGAGCCCCGGCGGAATGGGACTCCCCTCATAAGATGGCTGACATCTAAGCTCCCCAAAACGGAACAGGTCAACCCATTGCTTGCAGTTGCGCACGCGTGCTGGGCTAAATATGTGCAAAAAGGAGCGGATAAGCTTCCTTACTCCCCACATATACCACTAAACTATTTATTGGAGGGGACCGCAGCCGGAATGCAAGCTGCGAGGGTGTGGAGTGAAGCAGGAGTACAGACAGTAGGAGATTGTTTTGAAGATGGCAAATTAATGACATTCGAGGCTCTCCAGGCCCTTACAGAGATTAGCCCTGGTCAGTTCCTGACATACCACGGCGTAAGTCACAAAATTAGAAAAATATGGGGGGCAGGTATCTCGGAACCGGCGATCTCCCCTGTGGTCCACCAACTTTTTCAACATAATGACCAAATAAAAATAATATCCAGCTTATACAGAACCCTCAACAACACTCCCGAGCCACAGGCGGAGAAATCCTGGGAGAGATGGAACGCTGTACTCCCCACCCTGATCCCACAAGCAGACTGGGCAAAAGCCTTGTCCCACACCCGCGGCGTGTCAAGGAATCCCAGATTTAGGTACACCCAATTAAATTTCACGCACCAAACATATCTTTTCCCAGCCAGGATAAAGTGAATGTTCCCCGATTCCGAGCCAGTATGCCCAAGATGCAAAGCACCGTCAGCACCCTTCTACCATATGGTATGGGACTGCCCTAATATACAAACTGCCTTGGCGGAGGTGGTAGGGGAAATATCCGAGTTAACGGGACTCGCATTGATAGCAGACCCCGGGTCCTGCCTACTGGGACTGAGAGAGAGACCAAAAAAACAAAGATATCTACACAAGTTTATAGATTTAGCCTATTTAATGTACAAAAGACTAATAGCGATACACTGGAAAGCCCCCAAAGCTCCTGATCGGAAATCCTGGCATCCTCTAATACTACGTTGGGCTCGCACTGAACACCAGGTACTAAAAAGAATGGTGCGCGAGGGGCGACAACATACAGGGTGCACTACCTGGGAAAATCTGGTAACCAAAATGAAGGCCAAAAACGACGAGATGCCCCCTTGAACTGGGGAACACACACTCGCAATAACTGCAATATAAATCTCTCTGCTTCCCTCATTACAGAGATAAAGCCCACAGGGCGCCCAGGCACCACAGCACATGCACTCCACCCCCTAACCCCCCTTGTAGCAACAACCTGCTAGCTCTCCGATACGGCACTACCAACGACGCACGGGGAGTAGAAAAACCTGGGTAGCTGCCCGCATTCACCAATCTGAATGGAGCCCCCATTAGTCAGCCAGGGAACTTACACACGCAAAATAGGACCCACACTGGTCACGAACGAACACCTTCACAAAATAAATAACAAATGATAAACCCATGGCGGGTACACCTAGAAATGATACTGTAAAACTGGAAGTGTTTGGTGTCATGTTTATTGGGGGGGTTTGCGATTGTTAAATGGTTTAGATACTAGATATTGCACTGGGTTATCCTGTTGTTGAAAATTGAACAATTTGTATTGCATATCTGAAACATAAAATCAATAAAAATATTTAAAAAAATAAAATAAAATAAAATGTTTTCAGTGGCCACCTGGCAGAGTAAGCCAACTCAAGATTTCAGGCCCTTGGCCCCTGGCAGATGGCGTCATGTTCACCCCGAGGGTGTTGGCAGGGGTATTTAGGTGTGCTCACCACCTTGATCTGTGTCTTTTCCGGTGGTGCCAGCACCAGAGGAATTTGTCACCCACCCGGCATAAACAGCATATCCAAGAAGAGCAGCAGCACGCTGTACAGCATTGCAAGCAGAGTTACTGGGTGATCCTAATGCAAAAAGTGAATAATACTCTATTGGATTGAGGTGGAGCCACTAAATATGATATCCTCTGGACATAATGGGTCATGAGAAGAACGCAACAGGGACTTCTTCATCCCGCAAGGGACAATTGGTATCCTGACAGCAGTGGGTTGGCCTTACTTTGCTCCGTGGTGGCACGGTGCAGCAAATTTTAAAATGTATGTGGCCGCAGCCTCAATGCGAATTACACAGCACAGCTAATAAGACATGACTGTGATGCCCATGGCTTGAGATTGGTTCAGGAGGGTGTCAGCAATTAGTCCTAAGTGGCGCTGCACACAATTGATCACCCGTAAATTAACCCTGCCTGTGTACCACATAACAGAATGTGAATAAGCTTGCACCCGTTTTCTGTCTCTTGGGTGGGGAACTAAAGGAAGTGTTTTGTAGATCCTGTAAAAGTCATAAGCATGCACAACCCTTTCGTCATTGACAAAGGTTTTGGAAGGGGAGTAAGTGGAAGGAGATTTCCTGAAGTAAAAGGTCCAATTCTTTTCATAACAGGTCTTTTTTCATCAAAAATGACAGGCTGGTTCCTCCTCTAAGCAGTCGGAAGGGAAATGGAACATCAAACAGAATTTCTGACTATGTTGGACACCCTTCAGTGCATGTAGGAAAACATCTCCATCAATTTCATTGCATTTGGAGGCAATTAATTTCGGACAACCTTGCATTTCAGGTCATCCCCAAGGGTTACTATTTAGATGTCTCTCAAAGTTTTCCAGAACCCCCCTTCTTTTGTACCTCAGGGCCAGGGAACAAGGTCAAACAGACAGCGCTTCAAGACAGTATGGCCCTCTTAGAGCTGAAGAACACAATAGCTCCTGTACCCTCCCCCTCCCAGAAGAGAGGTCTGGTAAGCTATCCCAGAATATTCGTTATTCAGAAGACTGCAGGTGATTTTCGAATTATAGTAGTTCTGAGGTTCTTCAACTAGTATATTCCAGATGTTTCTATCAGGATGTACATTCTACATGGGTCATGCCTCTGATTTCGAAAGAGGATTTCCTCACCAAAGGAGACCTGTAGGATGTCTATTTACATGTGCCCATAGCTCCTATACATCAAACATTCCTCAGATTTGCAATAGGCAACAGATGTCTGCAGTTCCGGGTGTTACTGCTTGGTCTTTCCCCAGGGGCCCCACCAGAGCCCTAGCCCCATTAGTGGGCCTCTCGCATGCACTGGTTGGTATGGTTCATCAATATTTGGACAATTTATTAATTCGGTCCCCATCCCATTCTCAGTCAATAACAAAAACAGAGACTGCAAAGTTTGGGTTCCTCATCAATTTACAAAAGTCAGATCTCAAAGCAACGGCCACCCTAGAGGATTTTGGAGGCAAGTTTGACATGATTTGGGGAGTAGTGTTTTTGATAGAATACTGGAAGACCAAATTTGTGAACCTTCTCCAGAGGTTATTATTCAGAGACAAGGCTCCAGGGAGGAAGTGGCTGTGCATACAGGGGCATGTGGTAACTTTTAGCAATTTCTTACTTTTCTTCTTGTTACCATTCTGTCTCATGGCTTTTTGCCTGTTGTAGGTGGAACTTGGAATATTTTTCCCCATTTTTTTATTCTCATGCTGCAACACTGGATACCATTCCTTGGTCCAGATTCCATTTGGGGCAATTGGTAATGCACATTTTGGAGCACTGGGTCCATCTCAAGGAGAACTACAACCAAATGTTCGCAGGCAGTCCATCGGTCTGACAGGGTCTAGCTTGGTGGATGAGCCCCCTTTTCTTTGGAAAGGGGAATTTTCTTATCCTATCCCAACCCAATCATTCTCATTATAGATGCCAGTGGTCAGGGGTGGGGAATGGTTTTGGGTGCACCATTGGCACAGGACCTAAGGGACCAAGGGGAATGGTGCAAATCCACCAATCGGAGGGAGCTAAACTCCGTTTGTAGGGTGATCCAACATTTTCACCAGCATTTACAGGGGAGGGTGTGACTGTTTGCACAGACTACACTTTTGACTATGTCATATCTGAAGTGTCAATTCTTCAAAGTTCTCTTTCCCTCAATCCTCTTACTCAACAATTTTTTATTTCAACAGAATCAAACATCCTAGCCATCAACACAATTTACATCAAGGACTCATTGAATAATCAAATGGATCCTCTGTGAAGGATTTTCCTTGCTTTCAGGATTTTGTTCTGAGTCCCAAGTTATGCAGAAGTTGGGGAGTAGCTCTAATGAAACTTTTGGAACAAGGGATAACTCTCACCTCCCTTTGTTCCTCTCCAAGTTTCAGGATCACGAAGCAATAGCCTTATCCAACCCCTAGCCAGTAGGACTCCTGTGTGCATTTTCCTCTATTCCCTTATTTCCAAAGCTCCTGGCCAGAGTTCAGTAAGAATCAATAAAAATTATGTTAGTACTACCATTTTGTACAAAGCACCCATTGTTTCCACTTCTGAGACTTCATCAGACAGAGCTGAAGTGGATCCTTCCTTTGTTCCTACCTCCTATGACCTATTGCCCCTTTTCCTCCAGACACTAACCTGGTTAAGGTTGTGAGACTGGAGGTTGTGAGGAAGGAGTTCTTAGGGAAGGGTATTTCTCTTTCGGTCTCTTCTTCCCTGCAGGGGTCTAGGACAACTTTTTCCTAAATAAAGTGTCTACTCTCATCTTTGGGCCTTCTTTGTTACATGGTGTAGAAGAAAGGTTTTGTCTCTGGTTACTACTCCAACCACCAGTATTCTCCAATTTCTGCAGAAGGATTTTAAAAAGGGTTTGGTGTTTTCCACACAAGCTTACAGTCGTCCACAGAGGAACTCTCACCTCAGGAATTCATAGTTTTCAGACTGTTTAAGGGGTTTGAAGTATTAAGAACCAAGGTTTGTCATCTGTTTGACCTCAATTTATTCCTATCTTCTCTTCAAATAGATCCCTTTGTACCGCTTCAAACTTTTTCTGAAAAGTTTCGAAACACTGAAAGAATTCATCCTTTTGGCCATTACCAGAGCAAGGTGTATGGGTGAATTGGGAGCCTTAGGCCCATATTTATACTTTTTTAGCGCCACATTTTCTCCGCTTTTTGATGCAAAAGCAGCGCAAATTTACAAAATACAATTGCGTCAAAAGATTATGCAAAAATGCGGCACTAAAAAGTATAACTATGGGCCGTAGTTTGTAGATATTCTTATTTGAGGGTATTTGGAGATTGTATTGTCCTCACCTTAGGTCCCCGATTTCTTCCACAAGTTATCCCTGATTTTCAAAGAAATCAGGAAGTCATTTCCCCTGTGTTACCACAGTAGGGGATGATTCTAATTCAGTGCTTCACTTTTCGGATGTTGTGAGGGCAATTAATGTCTATTTGAAGAGATCAGCCAAGTATTGGCTATCCGATGCCATCTTTCTTAATTTCAGACAGGTTAAGGTGGATGAAAAACCTGCTTCCTTTAACCAGGCTAGATGAGTAATGTCAGTTAGATTCCTAACATATCAAAAGTGGGGTGGACACATCCCTGATAGTATTAGAACACACCATGCTAGAGGTATGGCTGCCTCCTCTGCAGAGTGGTCAGGTGTCTCCATTACAGATATATTTGTAGCGCAGCCACCTGGTCTTCCCCTTCCACATTTATCCATCATTACAGATTAAACGTGGCAGAAGGTAATGGGATGCCTTTTGGAAGACAAGTTGGTTTGGAATCCGTCTTTCTAGAAAATTGGTTCTGTTGCTGAGTTTTTTCTCTTTTTCTGCCATGATGTTTTCTGTGCTCACAGAGGAGTAGTAGGTGTTTCAAATAAAGCATTCTTTCTCCTCTATGATGATGTTTTGTTTTAATGTTGCTGATGGTGGATTTGTTTCTCGGTCTTTTCTCAAAGAGTAATGGGACAAGGTAGAAGAGGCCTTAATAGAAACCAACTTGGAAGGGGTGGAAAATAGCTGGTGAATGAGCACACTCACCTCATAGAGTAAGTACTGGGACGAGTACAAAGAATTGGAATAATAAAGATTATCATTAAGTAACCTGATCACTTTATCTGATTCGTGTGGCTTCTTCCCTTCGTCCATGTTTTCCAGTCTTTCTATTCCCACGTTTCTACAATCATCTCTTTTGTTCGAGTTCAAAGTCTTGATGATGAAAAAGAAGTGACCATCCCCAAATATCCGCACACCCCGGCTTTAATTAAGAGCGGACTGGAGAATCACATTTTATGAAGTGCCATTTGTATCTCTGTGCGACACCTTTGTCTGCAACACTAAAGAAACAAGGGAGGTTGATTAGGTTAAATATTGCCACTAAACGTATAATTAAACATAAACATCCACTTCGTGAAATTATGCATTCCATCCACGTAAGCGGTCTTCCTTTAAAAACATAACATCTGCGGTCGCAGGCTGACATGGCAGGAAACAGATAGTGTTTACAGAGCTCAGTCGCATCATCAGGAAGATTTATCACCTCCAGAGTTGTCTAATGGATCAATACTCATTTTCCCCACAAATCTACTCAATCCATCACAGATCTGCTAAATCCCTAATTAATCTATTTCCAGATGAACGACACTACCACTCTCAACCTCGGTGCCTTTCAACATTGATTTCTACATTAGGGCGATGTAGCGCACTGCACTGAGCATTAGAGAAGGTCCGTCTGCTCGTCGACCTATTTTAAAGACACATTTATTGCAGAGCAAAGTGTTCGGCAGCATCCTTGTGTTGAAAAGCCTCTCGCTCATTCTTAATATCATGCAGTCCGGGGCTAAACGGTCTCTTGAACCAGAGCTCTCTAGGGAAAGAGGCCCATATTTATACTTTTTGACGCAAACCAGCACCAGCGCTGGTTTGCTTAAAATAATTTACCGCCGGCTAACGCCATTCCAATGCGCTAGGCAGGTGCCTTATTTATGGATTGACGTTAGCCGGCACTGCGGCCTGGTTAGAGTAAAAAAAAAAAAATTCTAACTGGGCAACGCAGGCATAGGGAAGAATGGGGGTTGTGCGTCAAAAATTGGTGTAAGTCAGGTTAGAGTAAAACAAATGGCTCAAACCGGACTTGCACCATTTTGTGACGCACAACCCCCATTGAAATTACTCCTGTCTTAAGAAAGACAGGAGTCATGCCCACTGCCCAACGGCCATGCCCAGGGGACTTCTGCCCCCTGGGCATGGTCATTGGGCACAGTGGCATGTTGAGGGGGCCCAAGTTAGGCCCCCCTATGCCACTTAAAAAAAAATACAAAAATACTTACCTCTACTTACCTGTACTTACCTGGGATGGGTCCCCCGATCCATGGATATCCTCCAGTGGTGGGTAAGGGTGGCAGGGGGTGTCCCTGGGTGCAGGGAAGGGCACCTGTGGACTGCCTCCATAGTCAGAGACCAAGGAAATGAGCCCACAGGTCCCTTAACGACTGCCCTCATCCAGGCGTTAAAAAATGGCACTAATCAGTCTGTGTGCCATTTTTTAAGGCCCGCCCCCTCCTGTGCGTCAAAATGACGCCAGATTATAAATAAGGCGCACATGCCTTAAAGTAATTTTTTGGACGGGAACGCCTACCTTGCATGTCATTAATGCAAGGCGGTTTCACGCATCCAGAAAATGACACACATGGCTGAATGTTGGCGTTCGCGGGGTCGGGCGTCAAAGTATAAATATGGTGTTAGGTTTGCACCAATTTTGCATCAATTGGGTGCAAACAGAGTATAAATATGCCCCACAGTGGGCAGGCGGAATTTGTGCCGGGTGATGTAAGAGCTTGCACGAAAGCTACCAAATTTGCCATTTGGTGGTAACCAGACCGCATCCAACCAAATTTGGGACCAGAGCACGAACGAGAGAGGTTGAAAATGCCTTTCTTTGCCGGAATAAAATCTAAATGAGAATATGGTCACAAGGTGATTTCAGGAATGACTTTGATTATGACAGTTAGCTGGGATGGACATGAAGCCATTGACAACCACAAGTTTCAGCGAAGAACCATCACTGTGTGTCATGGACATCAATTCACAAGGGATGAGGATAATTCCACAGTCCACGTGTTATCCATAAAACCTCCCATTATGAGAGTGTGAGTATTTTACTGGGCTTGGGCAACGGACTTAATGTAATGGCATGACCCTTTTTCGAGAAATATTACCATTATGTGGGGGGCAGCTTTTTGCTAATGATGGGTAATGCACATTTTCCCATGGATGCCCACCAGGTATCAAGGGTGGCCAACATTATCCATGGTTCAGCACTTTACTAGATCGGGAAATGAGCATCTTCGTATTGCTGCCCAAACAAGAATTATCAGTATTGTGCCAGGCCAGGATTTCACCAGAGTGGCATAGATTATCAATTGTGGCCTAGAAACTATCACCAGTGTGCCTGGGCCGTTATTTTAATACAGTGGGAAAATACTTTGTTCCATGGATGCCAACAAATTGTTGCGAATTACCAATGACGTGCCAGGTTCATCATCCCAAGAAATACCATAATTGTGAGAGGGCCAGTATTTCACAAGTGTCGTTACCGAGGACATCACTCAGACATATACACACACACAGGCACACTCACAGATATAATTACACTCACTGATGTGCACTCACGTATTCACACTCACAAAAACATACACAAATACAATTAGCATCAGCATATCTAAGGCGCTAAAGTTGCATTTTCCCAACGCCATATTTACAAAGTGGCACAATGCTTGCATTGCGCCACTTTGTAAACCCTTGTGCCACATTATGCCTGCGTCAGGCTTAATGTATGCAAGGGGAAGTTTTTCCATTGGGGGGGCCAAATAAAATGGCACTTTTAATGCCTGCTCTGAGCAGGAGTTAAAAGGGGGCATACCATTATCTATAGTGTGCCCCTATGTACTCTGCAGGAGTAGCACCAAAATGTTGGCGCTCCCCCTCAGAGTACATCAATAGCGTCTAAAAAATGATGCTATTGCCCACTACCTTGCGCCATGGTGCGCCGTATTTTAAATACAGCGCGCACATGGTGGTGTTAGGGGGCACAAAGGGGTGCAAGGTAAGTGGCGCTGCACTAGGTGCACCACCACTTTTCTTAAATCTGCCCTGAACTACCTGCAGCAAAGTTGCAATCCTGACTCATACTGCGTCACCAAGTTGTCACTACTATCCCTCACAAGGTGGCTGCTGCTCCCAAATGGTGCATGGGGGGGAAGGGAGGGATACACCACGGTGCCTTAGGCAGCCACAAGGAGAAAGGAAGCTAGAGTACCTGGGAGTCATTAGGTATGAAGAAAGGAAGCAGAAGTGTCAGGGGGAGGGTCAGCTAAGCAGACCGCTTAAGGAAAGTGTTTAATGGGAGACTCAGGTAGTCTTGGCTGGAGGTTCAAACTGGAGTGGCTGCGGAGCAATGGGGTTAAGTAGAAGACACTTGCATGTCTATGTGAGATGACCATGAGATGTTCTTGAATGACCCTGTCGTGGTTGCCCTTATGGAGGGTAGGGCTAGGTGCTTTTGTACTGCCTTCCAGTGGGAAAGGCTCCAGGGAGAGATTCTTGTTTTTCTGCCATTGCAAGAAATAATAGCAAGGTGAACACTTATCTTACATTTTTATATGTAGGTGGGAAGGGTTTCCCTCTGCATAGTAAAAAGGTACTAGGGGCCAGATTTACAAGAAACTGGTGCAGCGCGATGCAATGACAAAATTAGCAGTGCCGCACCAGTTTTGAAACACATAGATTCACGGGTATTAACAAGAATATTATGAACCCCTGCGTTTCCCCAGTGCCAGCACTAAATTCAGCAGCCTGCACCAATGTAGACATCCTGGCACCATAGTGCAAGGGCATCTGAGTTGAGGGGTGTGATTGTTTGCGTGCAGAAAGGTGCCCATTCCTGCACATAAACAATCATCCATGGAATTTTGCCTATTGTATGTGTGCTCCAGAATACAGTACACATAGAAAAAGCTAAAAATTTTGAGAAATAAAAGTATTTTTCCTAGTTGTGCATGCTGATATAAAATTTTGGCGCTGCCTCAGATTTACGAATTCTTGTAAATCTGGGTCAGCATCAAAAAGAATCCATTGCATGCCCCTCTGAAGAGGAAAACTGCGTTGCAGGGGTCCATGTTTACAAGGAGGCGTAAAGCCACAAAAGTGCTGTTACACCTCCTTGTAAATATGGAGTCGCAAAAAGTGATTCTCCAGTGGTGCTAGCGCCTTGTAAATTTGACCCTTAGTCTTCTATGGCAACTTGGCAACTTGCCATAAGACATAAATCTTTTCTTTAATATGAATCTACACAACTCCAACAAATATGGCAGCATGCAGTGTTTATCTTTCCTTCCTACTGCCTACATCTGACAATCATATTAATTTCATAGATTGCTACCACCCTCTTTTAGATGCTAATATTCTGTCAATTGTTGGTCATTCCAGCGCATTTGCAAGCCTCTTATACACAACCTTGGCAATCGCAAGGATGAGGGTGTCACTTTTTAACCCACTGACACAATTTTAAAGGACTTGCATTGTGGACATTTTGAGTAGCAAATCCAATGTCAAATCAGAATATTCTCTTTAGTAAATTTTAGGAGCCGTTTTTTGCATTTGAAATTTCTTCAATTTAGTACACAGCTTGCTGTGAAAGCGGCGAGCACCATTAAAACATCTGGTCACAGGTTGGCAAATTAAAAGCAGTGTCCATTTGGATGGACCAAACGCTGTGCACTGCAGGTTCAGTTGGCATCTTAGGGGCAGTGAGAATACTCACAAGGCATGAGTGAAGACCAGCAACAGCAACCAACCTCATAGGCTGTGACAAAGGTTGGTCATGTGCCAAAGCACAACATGACGAAGAGAAGTTACAGAATAGCAAGTGTTAAAAAAATCCAAATCCCTCTGAAAAAACCTCCATTGATTGTTTTTATTATAAATTTTCTCTAAAGCATTTAATATAGAAATTCACCACAAATGGTGACCTGTGCAATGATAACCTCCCCCAAATCACTACTCTAAATCTCACATACATCACAAATAACTTAATAATAGGCATCAACACTGACATCACTGAAGCTGTAAGTATGTTGTCTTTTGCTTAAAGGGGCTGGTCATGCCCTAGTTGTATACAGCTTTCTAATACAAACTAAAGACTTTGAATAGTGACAGTCAATGACCGTAGTAATTTTTCATCTCTGTATATTTTTCAAAAGGCCCATAGTTACCCATAGTAGTTCTCCTTCCTAACATATGCATTTGCAGGCCTGGACCTGTGCCCACAGGACCTGTGCCTACAGTGCCAGCGGGATGTTAGGGCAGAGGGACTGGGAACAGAATATATTCAAAGTCAAGGCTCTGTTCTCAGAACCGTCTGGTCAAAACCGAAGCCCAAAAATTGAAAATAAGAGGCAACTATGTATTTATAGGACCTGGTTAATCTAGAAGAAATCAATAAAAACGTTTCCGTCAGATGTACTCAAAAAGCAAAATTGAATCCCCTAGGTGACATGCGAAAATGTGTGAAATCCAAAATAACATAAAAAAAGACAAACCTTTTACTAAGAAAAGCTTGTATTGATTTTTGTTCAGTTGACAATGCAGAAGCAATATAGTAGCTGCTGGATGTAACGACACAGTGCAAGTTGGTCACAAAAAGTCACAAATTAGCAACTAATATGCATAGAGGAAAGTCCTCATCTATTTCAACTTCTAGAGCTCTCATGCAATAACTTTGATGTAGATAGGTAATAGTGTATTTTCATTAAATTTTAGTATGCTACCATCATCTTGTTCTTCTGATGAAACCCCTGTAATAAAACAATAAATAGGGTTGAAACATAGACATGTTTTCTTTATTGTCTGGGTATTTCATTCTGTATACTTTTGGAATCAGAACTGACACTGGGGTCTGCATTCTTATGATAATTGTTTTACACAACTAATATTGTTTCTTACCCTAATCGTTCTGCTGAGCACATTAACATCTTCTCACTGGTCACTTTCACACATCACATGGAGCATCTCCTGTATTATTTCTGAATTTCCAATTGCACGAAAATCAATGCAGGTTTTTCTTTTTAAGAGTTTCTGTTTTATACATGCTGTTTTGGGGTAATGCACATTTTGTCTCCCACCTAAGAAATTCCGTTTTCTATTGTCTGCACAAAAATGCCCGAAACAGAATTTAGAGGAATATTGTTTTTTATGTATTTTATATTGTTTAAAAATATTTTAGTATTGGTGGTGTGGCAGCAAGATGGCCGCTTAGAAGTGTTTACAGGATTCTCCTGCGGCTGTTCCTAACCCTCCTATCATCCTGCCACCACCCCACTGTTGATAATCTCCCAACTGCCACCCCTGACCCTATCCACATTGGTGGAGGACTGAACCTGATAGCCGTGACCTGGCACCACCCGAAAAGTGACAGCCAAAGTTTGGGGCCTGTACGTCCTGTGGGATGAAGATGGCAGCGGCTGTGTATTGCCCTGATAGTCGGGGTAGGTGCACAGGCGAGCCTTTTCATACAAAGGGGACTGCTTTGGATGCTATGAAGACATCTGTGGGACTGCTGAGGTGGCAGGGGGACAGCCCCTTGATTGTTCTGCAGCCTTATTACTGCGTTGTCCCATGACACTGAACATTGGGAGGGGGTGAGATCTTTCCACCGCTAGTCTCCCCGAATACCTGGGGGAACCCGTGCAAGGAGGGGCCGATCAAGAAGACGCCCCCCCCCCCATAGTGAAGATACTACCTACCTGAACTCCTCATACCCAACCATCTTTCTTGGATTAACCCTTTGGGATTTATTGCCCCTCCCTTCAGATATCCACACCACTCAAGCCTGCTGTCTTCAGGGGAAGGGGTTGGGCCCAGCAGACTGGGTCCCTATCTGCTATGGAATGATCTCCTGATGTGGCAATTCTCCTAATCTGTATTTGGAGTTACTAGATGCACAGGCCACTGACTGCCAACAAGGGGAATCGCTACTAGGGACGCCATCTGGGGATTACCCTGTGTCAAGCAAGGAATAGGTCCTAAATCATGGCTAAGGATAAGGAACCCAAACTCCCCTCCAACAGGACAGGCTGGACCGCTATGCACGGGTGGTGAGACCCCACGGGGAATTGCAGGCCACTATGCCATCCTTGCCCAACAATGCAACACTATTATCAGTGATGCACTCCTCCTGCGACACACTTAAGTCAAAGATAGGGGAGGTATTTTACAAAGTATATAATCTCCAGCAGAACCTTTGAAATCCTTACCCAACAATACATCACTGCTATCAGTGATCCACTCCTCCCACAACACTCTTGGGGGAAAGATAGGGGAGGTGCATTCCAAAGTATCTCTTCTCTGGCATGACCTACGAAATGCCACGGAAAGAGTGACAACAGCAGAGACTAGAATCTTGGAAGTGGAAGATATCATCCAGGGGCTGCGCAAGGAAGTCACAGAGCTCAGTGCCTTAACCAAAGAACTGTTATGCAGGGTGGTCAATGCAGAAAATCAGACACAAAGAAACAGCCTGGGTTTGTGGGCTTTCAAGGTGACATGGAGGGATCTGATACGGCCAGCTTCCTGAATCAGTGGCTGAGGACTGCAATTCTCCAGAGGTACTTCTCTTTATGTTTTGTCATTGAACGATCTCACAAGGCCCCGAATGCCATGCACCCGCCTGGTGATTGCCCACTCCCTCAACTTTATGGACCGCAACATGAACTTACATGAAGTACTGCACCTGGGTGAGGTCAGATTTGAAAACACTAGGATCATAATATTCTCACGAGAGGTCCAAAAACAACATCATGCATTTATTTTGTTAAGGCAAATTTGAGGGCCCTCTCAGTAAAGTACATGCTACTATATCCCACGAAGGTCAGGGTTATCTTCAAGGGACAAGTTAATTTTTTTCACTTGCCAGAGGAAGCATGGACCTTGGTGGCAGAACGTCTCCTGTGACATCCTCAACGGACCACACTGGGCGAACCTCTCAACAAGAGTACTCTGCCTGTAGGAGGGATGAGGCCTAAAATCTACAAAGGTGTTTAAAGACAAAAGACATCTACGCAACTGGCATGGTGTGAGGGCACCCTGTTAAATGTCCACCAGCAGATACGTAAACCTGGAACATCCTTGGAATCTGAAGCGGGCCCTCTGATGTCCAGGAAACAATCAAAGAGGAGGACAACCCTAGATGAAGCATCCATTGGCTACCTGGCAGACGATTATCCATCAGCCACTGATAACGAGCATTCTCTGGTAGCTGTGATCGTTGGCCTGGAAGGGTGACTGACCAGACACTGCTACTCCCGGAGATGAGAGGCACCAGAACTAAAAGCAGGACTGGCAGCAACTCTAAGACAAAGGACCGCTACAGGGGCCACGGATGACCCCGCTTCCCCCCTTTACCTTCGTGTTCTTCTTTAGTTAGTTTTTATATCTGTTGAATTTCTTAAGAGGTGACAGGTTACAGACCTCTCACTCTCTCTACAGACATGAGCTAGATCAAGTGGTGTTGTTCTGTATTGGGGGGAGATGTTGTAGGGTGGGATGGAGGGATAAAAGTTCCATAGGGGATGTTTGTTGTGTTTGGTTGTATTTCCTGATGCTGGCTGAGATTATTGTTCTACAGTCACACGTCATGTAGTGGTGGATGGGGGCAGACAGTCCCCTGTGTATGCTTCAAAACCTCCTGGGGAGATAGCACTGAATGTTTGGGGGGAGCCCCCCGTCGATATTGAAATGGAATGTGAATGGTCTTGGCAACAAGACTAAAAGAGGGCTAGTCATGCAATGCATTATAAGACTTCGGCATGACGTGGTGCTTCTCCAGGAGATGCACTCAGGGGGCACCGACTGCTGGTGTTTGGGACAGGGGCCATACTGTACACTGGCACATGCCAGGGTTCACCATGGGACCCTGGGGAGTTGCAATATTAATGCAGAAAAGTCCCTCCTTTCAGGTGACAAAAACATGGGTGGACCCCAGTGGGAGTTACTTTGGCGTGTAGGGCCATGAGGGCAGATAAAGATGACTATAGTGAATGTATATGCCCCAACAAGACTCCAGGCATCCACCATGGCCAAAATGACAGATGTTCTCCATGAGTCCATTTCCTCTCTCCATGATACAGGGTATGACTTTAATGATCTAATGCAGTGCACTCTGACCACTCCAACACACAGGCTGTGTTCCCTACCCCAATGCCACTTGCTCAGTTCGCAGACAACCTGGGCCTAACTGATGTCAGGCGAAGGCTGCACCCAACGGAACAGACATATTCCTATTTCTTGGGGGCACACAAGGTCTACTCATGCTTAAACTATATCCTGATACCCAGGGGAGAGATGGGGGACATCATGGAGGCCAGTTACCTAACCAAGGGCCTATTGGATCATTCACCATTTTTAGTCAAACTGGGGCGCTTTAGAGGCAGACACGAAGTGGGTTGGAGGCTGAATGCTTGGGACTTCAAAGACAGGGAGGTAGTGCATGGTCTCCAAGTGGATACTAATTTATATTTTGCTGAGAACCAGGGTTTTTTATACTCCGAGGTGATGCTCTGGGAGACCCATAAGGCTATTCTATGAGATAGGGCCCAGAATTTGATACCAAAAAAATGAAAAGAGAGGCCAAGAAGCTTGAGGCATTTGAAATCCATATACTACAGCTGGAGGCCTCCCCTGGCGTAATACTCGACCCCTCAATTCTCAGACAAATCGCTTCCCTATGGGTGGAATACAGGAACTTAGCACAAGAACAGGCCAAAAAGTACAAGCTGTTGTTACTACACTGGCTTTATGTGCCAGGAGATAAGGCAAATTGACTGCTGGCCTGGCTTAGTAAGAGAGAGCAAGAAGCTAGATGGATACAGGCAACCCAGGCCGATACTGGGGTGATTTATGATACTGATGCCCGAATATAGCAGCAGTATTCTCTTGCTATTTTGGGCAGTTTTATGAGGCCAGTCCTCTTATGGGACTTGATGAGATTGCTCAGTATCTGTCAAAAAGTCCATGCCCCAGCTTTGAAGAGTTAGCAAGGGACTCCCTAGAACATGACCTGATGCTGTCCGAGATACAGGCCACAATCATAAAGTTGCATACTTCGAAATCACCAGGGCTAGATGGCATCCACCCCTGAATTCTATAAGAAGTGTATGAACCTACTGTGGCCACTCTGGGTCTGTTTCAGGACATGAGAGAGAAGGGGAGCTTCCCCCAGACCACCAGAAACCAGTCATATTGAAAATACCTAAGGAGGAGAAGATGAGGATAGATATGAATCATATTGCGTAATCTCGATGCTCAATGTTGTAATAAAATAGCTTG
The DNA here is from genome assembly GCF_031143425.1 of Pleurodeles waltl. Classification (NCBI taxonomy): domain Eukaryota; kingdom Metazoa; phylum Chordata; class Amphibia; order Caudata; family Salamandridae; genus Pleurodeles; species Pleurodeles waltl. Next base: position 685,675,140 of record NC_090446.1, read on the forward strand.
CAACAGTCCTGTACACGTGTAATCCATACGTTATTCCCTCCCTGATTCACTGTGACCAGTCTAGCTTCATTCCGGGCAAGTCTACTTGACTTAACCTCTGATGAACGTATTACACACTTTTTTTATCCCTAGATGCTGAAAAAGTGTTTGACAGAGTCTACTGGCCCTTCCTGGAGCAACACTGTGTATGTTTGGGTTTGGTCCCCAAGTTAGAAAGTGGTTTGCGCTGTTGTACCATAACGCAATTTCAGTTGTTAAGGTGAATGGATGGATGTTGGCAGAATACCCGATGGGCAAGGGCACCAGACCTGTGTGTCCTTATGGTAGAACCTTTGGCCTGCATAGTGCAACCCCCCCCCTCCAAAATACACAGATTCCAGATCCCTGACTGTGACGTGGAGGAGGAAAAAAATTGCTTTACTCAGATGACATACTCCTTGACATTATGGACTCCTGAACATCATCCCTTTGCTCTTCCAGACTTTCCAGGTCTACGGGATGTACTCTAGATACAGCATTAACTGGGAAAAATCTCTACTGTATACCCCATGAGAACCGCACATCCTACTGCCGACCCCACGGGGCCTTAAGATTGCCACCGATGGGTTCAAATATCGAGGAATCCTTATCCCAGACAAGACCGATCTGTGTGCCACCTGAAATGTGGGTAGAGTCATTGTGAACTTCCAGTCTGACGTGGCGAAATGGAGGGGGCTCTTGCTTACGTTGATGGGACGTGCAGCCCTCTTTAAAATAATCACTCTCCCCAAACTGCTATACATATACTTCAGAACAATACTATCCGATCCCACAGATGCTATTTGTCAAACTTAACTGTGAATGCTGTTGTGGGATGGCGGCCAACCATGGACATCGCATGGAACCCTACAACGTAACCCTTAAAATGGTGTCCTTGCCCTCCCCGATCTAGAGGGCTATTATTCGGCGGCACACCTGGTCAGTACTAATGACGATTCATGCCCCACATGACTTTTTGCCTTGAGTGACCACTGTTGTGATGGAGATCCCACTTACAATATATGTACAATGGCCGAGGCTCAAGTAATCTTCCTCCACTAAACAAGTAGTGCTTGCTGCATGGACCAACGTTACAAAGACCCTTGGCTGTGCACATAAGATCACTAGGATGACCCCCCTATGAAAAGGTCAGTGCAACAACAATACAACCATTACTCTTCCCAGTACCTGAAATATGAACACCTACGCCACGCTTGGTAAACGGAGGTGTTGAAAGATGTAGAGATTCTAGAATTTGTCTAATTAGAAGGGCGACTACTAATGTAAGACCTACGCAAAGATGCTTTCTCATATATATAAAAAACACTAAGGCCAATATTTATACTTTTTTAGCGTCGCATTTGCGTCATTTGTTGATGCAAAAGTGGGGCAAATGTACAAAATATAATGGTATTTTGTAAGTTTGCGCCGCTTTTGCATCAAAAAATGACACAAACGCGGCACTAAAAACCTATAAATATGGGCCTAAAGGACTCAATGGAAGTTTGACAGTCTGTGGACTGCCATGGCAGCAGTCCGACTACCGTCAGATTGGCAGTCAGACTGCCCTATTAAAAGTAATTGAAGCCTATGGAGCAAAGACTACTGGGTTCCACCGGCACTGCCAGGAAGCACAGACTGCCACATTCACAAGACTGCACTGACGCCGCCATGGAGCCCATTGCACAAGTCCTGCTGCCTCCAAAGGTGCAACAAACCAACACCACCGTGGATGACAGCGACCATAAATACAAACACCTACCCATATCTCAACGCTGAATTACAGATGGTAGCACCTTCGTGCACATCATAGGGGATCATGCCATGGGCACCAAGTACACATCACATCCTGTACACAATCCGAAACATACATCAAGAAGGACACATTCACAGTCACAATACCCCCCTTTGGTCAAATCAATTGCACTGCACTGCAACACCACACTTCTCTGCAACAGGGACAGTGAACTCTACACAACATTCACCCACACATCATCAACTACACACAAACATCACATATACAAAAACAACCCACACACTCACATTCCACACAGGCAAGGGACTGTCATCACAAGCAACACAAAAATGTATCAATGTGTCATGGAACACAAACAACTCCACCATGAAACAGCTCTACAATGGACATGCACATAACACACATCACACCACAATGGAAGCACAATGGCTAGCACAATTTACAGAGAGACAAATAGACAAAGAGCACAATGCACACAATACTTTGACAATTGTAATGGGGCACCAGGAACACTCAGGGAGAGAGACTGAATGGGACACATATCAACTTGCAACTGCCCATAAAACAACATTTGCACAAGACATGGCCCTACATGTGCCTCAAGGACAAACAGTACTAGACACAAGTTACATGCTGTGTGAACAATGTGGAAGTGCAAACTAATGAGCACAAGCAACTCTAACTGCATGGGACATACATCTACAGGAACTAGCTGCAAGGGACACGCAGATAAATGGACACATGCACAGTCTAATGCAAACAAAGCTAGCACAACTGAACACACTCCATGTCTGAACCAACAAAACACAATCTGACACACATCAGATGAATACATAAGCCAAACCAAGGGACAAGTCTGACACCATAAATGCTCACATTGGACAGCACACAATAAAATACTCACCATACCAAACAGTACACAATGCAATGACACCACCATTGCAGCACTGCCCTCAAAGTCACACACTGGTAACAACAGCAAATGGAGCTGCAAGCAAGCACAAACGAACACACAACTGTAGGCACAGAACACAAATCATAAAGGTAGAAAATGAATTGCAGGACAAATGTATACCCAAGGAAAAAACTGGGTTTACTGAACAGGGAATATCAGAGTCTAAAGGCCATTGACCAGTCCATAGAAATGTGCCACAAAGTAGCACAACGTTGTGCCAAACTTGACTCCCCACTGCCATTTAACCTCCACAGAAAGGGGCATCAGTGGGGCAGGCAGGCACCTCAGGGATCATCCGGGTGGGGGTTTGATTTTGGGAAGGGAGGGTTTAGGGCCTGGGCTCTGAGGGGTGGTCTTCTTCTTGGGAGGGGTAGACTTCTTCTTAGGAGGTGTGGAATTCTTCCTGGGGGTAGAGGTGTGGGTATGGTGGATGTGGTGGATGTCTGTGTGCCTATAGTTTTGGTGTCTTCAGGTGTGGTGATTGTAATGGATATCTGCGTGTCTGTTGTAGTGGTGTCTGCAGTTTTGATGGGTGTGGTGGGTGTGTCATTGACTTTTGACGTGGTGCCAGTGGGTATGCTGAATGTGGTGTGTGTGATGCCGGAGGTGGTGGGGGTGTCAAGGGAAGTTGTGACTGTTGCTGTGTCTGTGGGTGGATGTTGTTTGTGTTTGTGCCAGTGTTTTTTGTCTTGCTTGTGTGCGCTCCTCATGGATGTTGAGGTGGATGTATGTGGATCGGTCTGTGTGCTTTGGGTAGGTAGAAGAAGGGGGATTTGGAGTGGGAAAAGGGAGGTGGAGGGAGGACAGAAGGTGGGGGGTGACTGACTGCCATCAGTGAGGAGGCATGAACCTAAAAATCTCTATGAAGGCCAGCCATTGCACCATAAATGCCTTGAAGGAATGCATTGGTTTGCTGGAATCTTGTCACCAGTTCCTAGATGGCATTAACAATGTCTGTCTGACCTACAGAGGTACTTCTCAGGATGTCAATAGCCTCCTCACTGAGGGAAACAGAGGTAACAGGGGCTTGGGCAGTGGTAAAAGGTGTCTGAGGCAAAGGAGACACTTACCTTCTTTGGTGAGCAGACACGGCCAATTGGGTGGGGAGCAACAGGGAGGGCTAGATAGAATGGAGGTGGAGGACAAGGATGGTACTGTGGGATGCTCTAATGGGTTCACCACCACTAGGGTGCGGCCACTGCAGGAGAAATCTGATGATGAGGATGTTCCATTCTCCCCCATGGAAATCCCCTCCCCCTCCATGCCACTGGGTCCTTCTGTGTCTGTGGTGTCTTGGCCTGAGGTCCCGTGGCCAGATGCTTCCTGACTTCGCTCAGCCCCATCTCCTTTGCTTGCCTGTGCTGATGCTGTAAAGGCAAAGAGGAATAGGGTCATCACATGTCCATGAACACACTTGAACAACAGCTCTGATTAGCAAACATAATCATGATGTCAAGTAAGCCCAGCAACAAACTCCACCAATACAGACAATACATGGGCAATACCATATGCATTCATGGCATCTGAACTGGCAACAGGTGCCCACAGGATGATCAGGATCTCACAATACTCTAATTGCATGGCTGAAGTTGTGCAATCATCATAACCAGTCAACCATTTGGAGACAACATCACCCACAAAGCATTGCCCCATAGATCAGATCTCAGTTACCTGTTGGCATACAAATGTAGAACAATACAAAGTCTATGCCCACAGGTCCCACACAAGACCATGCACACATCCATTTGTCACATACAGCATGACCCCAAAGTAAGAAATAATGTTCCAAACTTCAGCCATTTTGATGGCAAAAGTACAGTTGTCAGGAGAAGGTGACATGGAATACCATGTCACACTGGGAAACTGTCTACATTTTACATCTCACCAAGTGATCATTGTCCGAGCAGAGTCAAAGAGATAGTATCAATGTGGCCATGTAAATTAACACTGCAGACATCATGTCCAATACGCCAGGGAGAGATATCCCCAAAATACACAACAATGAATCAGCAACCTGCAGGGTCATAACCACTGATTTTGGTCACCGCTTACAGTGACATACTCTGAGTGCTTCAGTAGAAGCCATCAGACCTTTGCATGTTGGAAGGACAAAGAAGTAGCAAGGACTTCTAGGAGGCCCACAACATGAAAGCTACATCATCATCCCCATCATGGTCATGCAAACCCAGATGTCTGTTTCTAGATGTATGCCTGTACCCAAACACATGTGTCTAGAACATAACTGCAAGTCACTCCATGATGCATGCTAACAGCCAGGGCACATACCTTAGCCTTTACACATGTGCAGTGCATTTTTCCACATGATGCCACATTCAACTCAAAGATATTCACATTATGGCTCTGAACTCTAGGCCTGCTTGTCATGTCCCTCATTGCTATTGCAGTAGCACATGCCAAATAACATGCTATGATCCATGAGGGAATTTGTCAGCCAATAAACAGTGGTGACACACTCCTGTATGTGACACAACTTGAAATGTAAACCCATTGAAATGTACTATTCCACATACATTTTGGTATGCATAGATAGGTGAGGGAATACAGACATCATCCCATCAACATCCATGAAACTTCAGCTTGTAAGTGCTTCCTAAAGAGGAAGGGACACATGCTGACATGTAGGCACAAGGAATGTTGCCAAAAGTGATGGCACATACTTCATGTCAAATGGCATTCCCCACTTACCAAGGGAAAGTAGTGATCCATAGCTGAACACAAAGGACTATGTAAGCCCTGTCACATGTAGGTTGGAATCCTCCATACTGCAGACTGCAGTGAGGCTCCAGCAACCATTATACACTGAGAAAACAAGCTTCTGGGTGGCAGATGCCAATATACACATTTACACAGACACATGACTGAGGACAGTGATCCATCATCTATTTTCCTGTGGACTGGAACACTCAGGAGTAGTGGCCTATTGCTTAGAAACTACACACACTACAACAACAAATGGTATATATTTGATAACGGTAAACACACACATGTGGTCTTTTCGGATCAAGTAATGTGAGGATTCCAACCATATTTTTACCTAGGTCCATGCTCCATAGGCAAAGCACATCGGTATAAACATATGACATGTCAACACAAACAATCTCTCTTCCACTGTGTGACATGTGGCTCACCCATATTAGTCAGTGGGGGCAGTCAGAACCTCACTCAATCACTTGGCAATGGGATAGACAACAATAACCCTGTACTCACCCCCATGTGGCTGCTGTGCTGCCCTTAAAAGCCCATCAAGCTCCAGATAGGCCACCACCAGAATGTGGGCCATTAGGGGGGTCATGGTCCGATGGGAACCCCGCCCACCTTGGCAGGACAGCCCCAGCTGGGCCTCTGCAATCTTCCTGACCCATCGTCTAAAGTCCTTCTACCTTTTTCTGCAGTGGGCACTCCGCCAGCTGTGGACCTCCAGGGTCTGCACATTTTTGGCAATGCCTCTCCATATCCCTTTTTTTTGATGGGCGTTGACTTGCATGGATTCAAAAGACAAATAAATAGATCATGAACACAAATATCATCACAAATGGTTCCGTCACAAAAATGTCAGTTACATCAAGATATAACTTTCCCACATTGTCAAAACTCCCCTGTTATGACACAAAGAATCCAACAATTGCAGGGACATGACTCAAGGCATACATTTCCTAATCTGCAGATCAACCCACCACCCTGCTCATGCCCTACAATGAATAGGCATAGGTAGGCTTACTGACATCTTGTGGGACATACCTTAGCAACCTGAATGAGATGTGAGCCACTATGAAACACATCACACCTCTGTGGCTTCTGCAAGGTAGACTCCTTATCTATGAATGGACCAACACATTCATACTCTTTGTTGATGTCTCTCTGCCAGAGTACAAACTCCAAAATCACACATGGGTAAAAATGAAAGAACTGACATGGTGGGGACTGAAAGTGTTTACCCTGTCTGTGTGGACATTTGCAATAAACAATGCAGACTCATGCCTCTTCAAGGAGTAGGGTTCTGTTGTATCTACCTGTACCACAGGACATGCCTCCAGACATTTATGTCTGTCCTACAGAGGTAGCAAAAATGAAAAGGCATGCATTGACCAGTTTCTGCTATGTGACCAAGTTACAGAGTCGCACATCATGGTCTCCCTGGAATCAACAAACTGTCTGCAATGTAGGGCTGCCCTTTATGCAATAAGCCTGCACAGGACAACTATGACCTGTGTGAACATGACAACAGGGCTGTGGGATTAAGGCATCTGTCAGAAGTCAGGGACACACATTGACAATGATACCAATTGCACATGTGGACTATATCAGTAACTTACATTTAGACCCATTCCCAATCTGAGCTAGGGAATGAGGCAGCCTGGAAAGCATTTTACAACAAAGCCTCATATTTGCCACATCACAGGATCTGCTGGTGTCCAGGGAGTGGGCACGGTGCCACAGTTGCATAGCCACAGAAACCCTACCCCAGCCTAGACTATGGCCAATGCTGGGGGATACATTTGACAGGCATTGTTCTCTGCAGGCTGAGCAGTCAGAACATACATGACATTCCATTTCAATCACCTCTATGCAAAACAGTACATCATGTAGCCACCAGCAAATTAGTATTTGCTGTGTATGGTAATCTGGAGGACAGAGACAGAGATGGCATGCCTTACAAACAACAGTCTAGCAAGGGCATATGTGCACAGAAATATCTGTGGCAACATGCACATAGCCCACATTACTCACAGCTGACACATACAAGATGTATACTCAGCTCACGCGGTTATGCACATACATATAGTTTGAAATATGCAACATTTTTGATGAATGAGATGTCAGTGGATGGCTGTAATGTCACTTCAACTAGTTATGTGCATCCAACACAAGGTGGATCATGGAACACAGTGCACACACACCACAATGTAACTGAAGTGAACATGTGGCACTGGCCATCAATACATGCACATTGAGCCCCCCATTGATGGCACACAGATTGCACCTACAGGCCCATGAGTACTCGATCTGCCACACATAGGCATATTCTAGCCTTGAGGAGGGAAAGGGTGGTTAAGGACAGAGAACACTGTGTACATGTGACACTTACCTGCTCCACTGGAGCACCATAGAGCTGTTCATACAGGGGTAGGACCTCAGTCACCAGCTTCTCTAACTCCTCTGATGAGAAGACAGGGACCCTATCACCTACTGGACATGGCATGTTTGCTCCTAGTGGTTGTACACAGCAGCTCAGTAATGGAGGTCTTGCTGGCAGCAGTGCCAGGTGTCAAGTGAGGGATTTTGCAGAACATGGTGGTCACGTCCTCTATGTACGCAGTCATCACTCCCAGCAGACACAGCCATTGGCCTACAACCACCACTGGCAACAATGTTAGCCTATGGCTGCATCTGCCATGCTTGCAACCACCTACAGTCATGATGACGTCTGCCGGCGTTCGCAGGTGGTTCATAATGTCAAGTGGAGTAGGTCAGGCATCTGCCATTTTGGCAGCCTGAAATGTGGGATTGGATCAGTAACACTGTACCACACATCAGATTTTTTCTTTGCTCAAATATCTGATCAGCTCGTCTTGTCATGTAGGTCGTACTACTCAAACACCATTGTTGTATGTAGGGCACAGATGGTAAATCACAGTGGGGCACAATCTACCCCTGTTAATTGTAATTGTAATTGTAATCGTATTTATATAGCGTTTACTACCCCTGACGAGGCGTTGAAGCGATTTTCGATGAGTAGCACGCTACTCTGGAACCCCTCAAGAATTAGAGATGGATTAGTATCGTTAAATAATGAGTACAGTTTTAGTATTATTATGAGTTAATTTGAGCTGCGGATATGAGAGTTTGTTAGTTAGATTGACTGGAGTAATGGAGGGGTGGAGGAGGAAAGAAATCCAGAAGTGTTAATTGGGAGTATATCCTTCATTTAATCAACCCAAAGGCTTGGGATGAGTAAAGGGGGCGGAGGGGGAAGAGTATGTGGAAGGGTTAGGGAGAGCATAGTAGCAGGGTGAGATAAATGCAGGAGAATTTAGTAGGGTTGTGTGGGAGGTCACAGTAGTAGAGTGAGGTTTGGTGAGTTAGATGTGGAAGCGGAGGGAAGAGCTTAGGCAGAGATATTTAGGAGATGAAAGTAGTAGAAGGGATTTGGGATGAGTCAGAGTGAGAATGGAGGATAGTTTGATAGAGACATGACATATGATGATGAGTAGATAAGTGTGATAAGATGAGAGCAGGAATTCATAGATATCTAGTATAACAACCCACCCAGGAGCCATGCAATGATCCACGAACATGCCAAGCACAGAAACAACATATACACATACATACATATATATATGCACACACACATACACATGAATACACACACATATGCACATACAATACATAATTAGAACCATGGGTAAAAAATACTTAGTCAAACAGGTTTAAAGAGTGTGTGTATTTTATTGTTATGACATAGTAGCAATACATATTTTCTAAAGAAACTATAAATAAATAGAAATATACATATAGGGGGTCATTCTAAGTCTGGCGGGCGGCGGAGGCCGCCCGCCAGACTTCCCGCACCAAAATACCGCTCCGCGGTCGAAAGACCGCTGAGGGTATTTTGGGATTTGCCCTGGGCTGGCGGGCGACCGCCAAAAGGCCGCCCGCCAGCCCAGGGCAAATCAACCTTCCCACGAGGACGCCGGCTCAGAATTGAGCCGGCGGAGTGGGAAGGTGCGACGGGTGCAGTGGCACCCGTCGCGTATTTCAGTGTCTGCAAAGCAGACACTGAAATACAAAGTGGGGCCCTCTTATGGGGGCCCCTGCAGTGCCCATGCCATTGCCATGGGCACTGCAGGGGCCCCCAGGGGCCCCGCGGCACCCCCTACCGCCATCCTGTTCCTGGCGGGAGACCTGCCAGGAACAGGATGGCGGTAGGGGGTGTCAGAATCCCCATGGGGGATTCACAAGGGCAGCGGAAAACCGGCGGGAGACCGCCGGTTTTCCGCATCTGACCGCGGCCGAACCGCCGCGGTCAGAATGCCCTGCGGGGCACCGCCGGCCTGTCGGCGGTGCTCCCGCCGACCCTGGCAGAATGACCCCCATAATCTGAAAAAAATATTTATCAACAGAGGCATATGCAGTTCATAGTTGTTTGAATAAGGTGGTTATGAAGGAAAGAGCCAACTCTTGAGTAGTTTTCTGAAGACAAGAAAGTTATCCGTGGCTCTTATAGTTGGGGGTAATGAATTCCATAGTTTGGCTGCTTGGACGGAGAAGGATGTACCACCTATAGTCTTTTTCTTGTATGGTGGTGTTCTAAGGCGGGGTGCCAATCTTGAGCGGAGGGTTCTTTGTTGGATGTATTTGGTAATTTTCTTTCTGATAAAAAGCGGTCCTGTTCCATGTATAGGTTTGTGGGTGATACAAAGCAGCTTGAAAGTGCATCTTCTGGCAACGGGTAACCAGTGTAGTGCTCTCAAGGCAGAGGAGATGTGGGCTTGCGGCTTTATATGTAATAGTAGCCTGACTGCGGAATTCTGGATACGTTGTAGTTTTTTCATAACAGATAGAGATGATCCATGGTAGAGGCCATTGGCATAATCCAGTTTGGATAGTACAAGTGAGATAGTAGCTTGCACCTTGTGTGGAAAGCCGAGGTGGGGGAAGATGCGTCGTAAAGTCTTCAAGGTGATGAAGCTTGTGCGTGCTAATTTGTCTACTTGGGCATTCATAGTTAACTTGGAATCCATGGTGATACCTAGGTTTTTAACTTCCTTGGATAATTGAGGAGGTGGTCCGAGATCGTCAGGCCAGACGCACAGAGGATCATAATTTTTCCAGTCACCACATATGAGTATTTCTGTTTTGGAGGTATTTAGTTTGAGATGGCTCCAGGTCATCCACTGCTCAACGGCTCTGAGGCAGCTGAAGATTTGTGAGTTTTCAATGTTTTTGGGGCATTCTAATTTAAGTAGTATTTGTGTGTCATCTACATAGTTGTAGCATGTGAGATGGAAATCATGGATCAGTTCTGGTAAAGATATCATGTAGATGTTGAAAAGCAAAGGTGAGATGATTGACCCTTGGGGGACCCCTGCTTTTGTGAGGTAGGGTTCGGACGAGAAGGGGGGGCGAGTGGATGATATTCGATCTTTTTTGAAGATAGGAAGTAATCCAGTCAAGAGCAATCCCTTGTATGCCGGCTTTGTGAAGTCTTTGAGTTAGGGTGTCATGGTCTACCGTATCAAAGGCAGCCGAGAGGTCCAAGAGAAGTAGTGCAGCAACTCCATTTCGGTCGACTGTGTTTTTAAGATCGTCCCAGATTGCCATGAGTGCCGATTCAGTGCTTCTTCCATGGCGGAATCCAGTTTGGAAGTCTGAAAGTATAGAATTGTCTTCAATGAATTGTGACATCTGGGAGAATGCTGCTCTTTCTATCAATTTGCCCAGGAAAGGTCCATTTGTGATTGGTCTGTAGTTGTTGGGGTCTTGCGGGTCTAGGTTTATTTTCTTTAATAAAGGTTGTATGTATGCCTTTTTCAGGTCTACAGGAAAAGTTCCTGAAGTTAAAGAGTTGTTGATGATTCTTCTTACAGGTGTGGCAGCAGAAGTAGATAGAAGGATGTTCTTGAAGATTTGTGGTGGGCAAGGGTCAGAAGGGCAACCAGAAGGTCTGCTTGCTTTGACCAAATCCATAATTTCATCCTGGGATATTTGTTTGAAGGACTGTAGAGGTTGGGTTGGTTTATTCTTAAAGGGTATTTTAGGAAAGGGGTTGGTGCTGATGGTTTTCTTCTGTTTTAAATAGGAGTCCAATGTGTCTGCCTTGGTTGTGTAGTGAGTTGCCAATTTGTTTGTAAAATCTTGAGTAGTGGGATGACTTCCTTCCATGCATGTAGGTTTTCGAAATTCATTGAGAATTTTATAAAATTCCTTGGTTGTAGATTGAGCATTTTGAATTCTGTCTGAGTAGTATCTTTTTTTAGCTTTTTTAATTGATGATTTGTATATCCTGTTAAGTTTGTGTAGCTGCAGTTTGTCTTGACTGTTGTTTGTTTTGAGCCAGGTCCGCTGCAACTTTCTGATTTGTTGCTTTATCTTTTTAAGTTCTGTGTTTCTCCAAGGTGTTGGTTTTCTTTTGTCGTGTTTAGTTTTTATGAGTGGTATTAGGACATCAAAAGCTTCCTGTAGCCACTCATAAAGTTTTGGTACAGAATTAATTGTATCTAGATCTGTGTTTGCTGTTAGTTGTGTTTCTAAGTGATCCAAATTGAGTTTGCTCCATGGTCGATAGGTGTATGTATGTAAGTAGCTGTGGGGTGTGTTGATTTGTGGAGTTGTATGTCGGAAAGTTATCATATGGTGGTCTGACAAGGTGATTGGTGTGATGCTATGAATAGTAACTAGTTCAGGCTTAGCAAAAATGTAATCTAGGATGTGACCAGCGATGTGTGTGGGATTGTGTACAATCTGATGTAGGTTCAATGCGACTAGGCCAGTGGTGATAGCTTTTGGATGGGGCATATTGGGTTTGTCAAACCAAATGTTTAGATCCCCAAGAATGCATAGATTGGAGTATAGTGTAATAAGGTTTGAGACTGTGTCTAGAAAAGCATCTGGGAAAGTGGAGTTGTTAGGTGGAGGTCTGTAAAGGAGGAGAAAGTTACAGGAGGAAGTTGGAGTAGGGTGGCATCTGGTAAGGAGGGCTTCACAACCTTTTATGGAGATGTTGTCTGTTTTACTAAGGTTTATTGCCTGTTTGAATATAATAGCTAGTCCACCTCCTCTCTTGCCTATACGGTTTTGAGTGATGGTTTGATAGCCCAGAGGAACGGCTTCGTGCAACACTGGTGCCATGTCATCTCCCAACCAGGATTCAGTTATGAATAGTAAGTCAGGTTGTGTGTCTGTGAGCAGGTCGTAGATGTGGTGCTTGTTTTTTGAGAGTGATCGAGCATTTATGAGCTGGCAGTTTAGAAAAGGTGTGTTAGTGGTAGTGTTGTTTTGTTTAGTAGAAGGGTCAGTAGTATAATGTGAGCTTGAAGCAGGAGTGTTGCTAGTTGTGACAACTGTTTGAGGCTCACAATAGTCTTGCTTTTCAACATAGTGTTCCTCTTCCAGCAGGTTAAGGAGGCATTTTGTTGGGTCTGTGTGTGTGTGGGTGGTGGACTTGGTGGCTGATAGAGCCATGAAGAGTGTACTGTTTTTTGTAGGGTAGTTTTATTGTGTAACAGACAAGGGGATGCGAGGTTTGCTATGAGTGTCATGTTCTTTATTTTGGTTGCATTTGTTTAGTGTGGATGGAGTATGGGTTAGGGGTGGTGGAGGAGCATGTGGATCATGATGTAAGGCTCTAAATTGTGCAATGGAGGAGAGGCGAGTGAATGAAAGTTGCTGGGTTGGGGTGATTGTGGTAGGTGTTTGTGAAGAGTGGGGGGGTAGGGCTGGAGATAGGATGGAATTTGTATTCTTTGTGTAGTCCTGGGGGTGGGAGTGGGTATGACGATGCGTGTAATGTAAGTTTGTGTTGCTTTGATGTGCTGATGTTTGTGGTTGGTATTGTTTTTGTGGAATAATGAGAGGGGATATTGGTGTAGTTGTTTTTGGTGAGGGATTTGTATGTGAGTTAGTGCTGCAAAGTGGAATTTGAGTGTTAGATGGGGTGTTGATGTGTTTTGGAGATGAATGTACGAGGTGTGTAAGAGGTGATGGATGTGTGTCAGGGGAGTTAGTGTTAGTTGTGATGACTGGAAGAGGTAATATGTGTGGTGGAGTGAAATGTGGGGATTGTATGGTTGTGTGTAATTGGTGAAGAGAGGGGAAGAGTTTGTAGATGGTGTGTTTGAAGGCAGGGTTTGGGCATTGTTATGATGACAGGTGGTCTGTGTGGAGCAAACAGTGGATAGTGTTGTTGGTTAGTATGAGCAGAGAGTGTGTATCTGGGAGACTGAAACTGAGAGAAATGTATGTTGTAGTTCTGCATTGTGTGGGTGATGGCAGGTTGTGTTAGTGGGAGTGGACAGAGTAGTGTTTGGTGTGAGAATGAAGGTGTTTGACTGTAGTAGTTGTGGGGGGTATGTGTATATGTGTTGTATATAGGGTATTGTGTTGGGTGATGGGGCAATGCAATCTGTCTGTGGTCAGTTTGTGATGCATGAGTTGGATGCCTTTGTAGAATACGTGTTTGCATGTTGAGGGATGTGTGGGGGCTGAAACCATTCATGGTCAGATGTGAGTTGGGCAGCATTTCTGGCCCTAGTCCCTTCTTGTCCCGAACAGGCCCAAACAGACAACTGCCCTTGTCCTCTCCGCCCTTTGCCTCGACACCCGGGCTGAGACGCCCTGAATCCTAGCCTTTTATAGCCCTACTGGCCAATAAGAAGCTGGTCCTAACCCTTGCCAATCCAATTGCAAGCCCTGATTCAAACAACTAATGGGAGACCCAGTCCTAATCACCAATCATAGCCCTATTCCTGATCACCAATCACAGCCCCAGCCCTAAAACCAGCAACCAATCAGAATCCCAGCCCCATCCACCAATCACAGCCCTAGAAGCAACGGCCAATCAGAATCCCAGCCCTATTCACCAATCACAGCCCTAGAACCAACAGCCAATCAGAATCTCAGCCCTATCCACCAATCACAGCCCTAGAACCAACGGCCAATCAGAATCCCAGCCCTATCCACCAATCACAGCCCTAGAACCAACAGCCAATCAGAATCTCAGCCCTATCCACCAATCACAGCCCCAGAACCAACAGCCAATCAGAATCTCAGACCTAGAGCCAACAGCCAATCAGATTCCCAGCCCTATCCACCAATCATAACTGCAGCCCTGGAGCCAGCAACCAATGAAAGACCATCTCCCAACAACCTATCACAACAGCATATGCAACCACCAATAGGAACTTATATAAGGAGCAAGTTAACTGAACTCCAGTCCCTGTGGTCAGGGGGAAAGGCAACTGCTGCTCTATTCAGAATCTCCTTGGATACAGACAGGCTGAATCCACACTTCGAAGCTAGCAGAGTCTACTTTCCAGGTAAGGGGGAAATTGTTTAAGAAACAAACACTGCAATAGTGCTGGGCGCACACTCTAAAATCGGGCTTTTTTAAAGGCAAAAATACAGGGGGGCAGACAGTTTTTAAGCCCAATTTAAATCACACAAACAGATTAAAACAGTCTCCTAAAAGACACACTCTGCAAGATGTATGTAGCCTTTTTCCTTAGGAGAGAAAAAAGAGGGAGGGAGGGGCAGGGGGGGTGCCACAAACTAGCAAGGCAATTCACACAGTCACGGCAAAAACGATTTTCAAACAAATACCACTTTAAAAGAGGCCAGGCTGCCTGAAACACAGAGAGTCCACAGTAAAACACACACAGGTAACTGAAACAAACAATTTTGAACAAATAATACTATTTACCCAGAAAAATCTCAGGGCTCCTTACCTAGGTCTTTTTGCAATCCTTGAACACTGGGCTGTATCAGGACACAGGGGAGATGCACAGAGGCTCACAAAATGGAGGTGGCTGTCTTGGGCTTCCCTCCACAAACTTAACGGGCCAGAGCAGGTGAGGGGGGGCGGGTCTCAGGTGCAGCAGGGACTCAGGGAGCCAATCAGCTAAGTCCAGTCCCTGTGGTCAGGGGGAAAGGCAACTGCTGCTCTATTCAGAATCTCCTTGGATACAGACAGGCTGAATCCACACTTCAAAGCTAGCAGAGTCTACTTTCCAGGTAAGGGGGAGATTGTTTAAGAAACAAACACTGCAATAGTGCTGGGCGCACAGTCTAAAATCGGGCTTTTTTAAAGGCAAAAATACAGGGGGGCAGACAGTTTTCAAGCACAATTTAAATCACACAAACAGATTAAAACAGTCTCCTAAAAGACACACTCTGCAAGATGTATGTAGCCTTTTTCCTTAGGAGAGAAAAAAGAGGGGGGGGAGGGGTGGGGAGGTGCCACAAACTAGCAAGGCAATTCACACAGTCACGGCAAAAATGATTTTCAAACAAATACCACTTTAAAAGAGGCCAGGCTGCCTGAAACACAGAGAGTCCACAGTAAAACACACACAGGTAGCTGAAACAAACAATTTTGAACAAATAATACTATTTACCCAGAAAAATCTCAGGGCTCCTTACCTAGGTCTTTTTGCAATCCTTGAACACTGGGCTGTATCAGGACACAGGGGAGATGCACAGAGGCTCACAAAATGGAGGTGGCTGTCTTGGGCTTCCCTCCAAAAACTTAAGGGGCCAGAGCAGGTGGGGGGGGCGGGTCTCAGGTGCAGCAGGGACTCAGGGAGCCAATCAGCTAAGTCCAGTCCCTGTGGTCAGGGGGAAAGGCAACTGCTGCTCTATTCAGAATCTCCTTGGATACAGACAGGCTGAATCCACACTTCCAAGCTAGCAGAGTCTACTTTCCAGGTAAGGGGGAGATTGTTTAAGAAACAAACACTGCAATAGTGCTGGGCGCACACTCTAAAATTTGGCTTTTTTAAAGCAAAAATACAGGGGGGCAGACAGTTTTTAAGCACAATTTAAATCACACAAACAGATTAAAACAGTCTCCTAAAAGACACACTCTGCAAGATGTATGTCTGGACATCCAGTCACATTCCAAGGCACATTTGAGATGCATATTTTGGATTTAGGTCCAGTTCCATTTGGTTTACACATGTGTCAAACCAAGAGGGTAGCATGTTGTCAATGACAGCTGTGATGTGTACTGTTTGTCAAGTCCATCTCTAATAATATGTCTTGTCACAAATTAACTTGGACATGCATTATGCATGTTGCTGTGGACACAATGACTAATGTCAGAACTCATTTCCTGTCATATTTAGGTACTAAGAGAGAGAAGAAGGATGCAACAACCGCTGGTCTACTGTCCCCTGCCAGACCTACAGGCCATAGAAGAAAGACATATTATACTCTTGTATTGGCTGAATTAGCAAACATTAGTGGAACTATGTCATCAGCTGGAGCCAGACCTGATGTCAGCTATTAGTCATCCAAACAGCATACCACCCATTGTTCAAGTCATGTCAGTGCTGCACTTTCTAGCCATGGTGACCTTCTGACATACAGTGGCCCAACTGATTGTATGTCTCAACCTATGTTCAGTATGGTGTTGTGCGATGTCCTCTCAGCCATGTTGAAACACCTGGACAGCTTCATCCAGTTTTCCTGACGTGAGGATTTAGCCCATTTGAAGACTGACTTTTATGGTTTTGCAGGCATCCCACATGTGGTGGAGACTATTGATGGCACACATGTTGGCTTGGTTGCACTGCATGCCAATGAACAAAAATACCGCAGCCGAAAGGAATCCATTCAATCAATGTCTAAATTGAATGTTTGTCGGACTTCTACTTCTCATGTCTGTACATGTTTCCCAGGTCCAGTCCATGATGCCTTCATTATGCGAAACATCACAATCACAAGCTGATGTCACAACTGTACCCAGCGAGGGCCTGGCTGGTTGGTAAGTAAAATCTATACTGTTTATGTGTGTGCAATGTCTGGTGAGGATACACTGATAAGAGGGACTCATTGTTGTGCATATGTCCCATTCATTAACAGGAGACTCAGCATATCGAAACTGTCCTTGGTTATTGACATCACTGAGGAATCCAACTACACCAGGAAAAGTCTGCATCAATGAGGCTCGTGTCAGAACAAGGCAGGTGGTGGAGCTGGTATTGGGCTCCTGAAGGCCAGATATATGTGTCTGGACCTCACTTGTGGAGCCCTCCTCTACTTACCCGGGAAAGTGTGTAAGATCATTGTGGCCTGCTGAATGCTCCACAACATTGCCCTATGGAGGAACATCCTATATATCTCAGAGGAGGGGGAGCCTGCAGTGCCACCAGGAGAGCTTCCTAAAATGCATATGTTTCCAAATCTATGCTCCTTTTTTGTCTTTGTACATGTCCCTTCACCCTGACATCCTAATGTGGACATTTCAGAGTTGTGAATTGACAGGTATCCGATACTGTTCCCACATAGCAAAGTGGACATGGATTGTTCTAGATAATGTGGGTCGCGGATTTCGGGGTGTATAAGACCTGTGGCAAGCCATCTTGGACAGTGTGCGGGTGGAAAGACTGAAGTGCACATTGTACTTGTCTAGTGTGCTGTGGTTGGCCCATTGCTACATGTGTGTGATCATATGGCCATGAAAAGTACAAGCCAGGCATTCATCCTTTATATAGGCTAAACACTATTCATATATGACCAGTATGTAGCCGTAGATGTGCTTCATCATTGCAGGTCACTTTGCCTGTGCCACAACACTGAGATATGTTTGCATCATACCACCAGATGCCTGGCATTGGATTATGATGGGCCTGTGAACAGGGATTGTTGTACTGCCCTCTGTCTGTTTCTTGATTTATGTGATGTTGGATTACTTGTTTTTGGTAGGTGATAAGGCTCAAGCTGGTGACGCCATTCACTTCTCTGTTTGCCTGTTCTACAGGACAATGTCTGACAAGGCCCTTCCTGTGGTCTGGGGGACTGTACAACTGCACATCTACCCATACCCAATAAGAGTTAGCCATTCTTGGCTCTGACAGTCCAGACATATGGATAGCCTATGTGCTGTATGGTGCAATAAAATGTTTTTTTTTGTGACTTGACACTTGTAGCAATGTGTTTGTTGGTTGTAATCCTTATCAGGACACTCTACCTGTAGTGCATCCCTTCTTGCACTGATATCTTGTGTCTTCATCATTTGCCTCACATGCTTTTACATGTCTACATAGCAAAAATTGAAACAGTAGCAAACAGACACAAATTTTGTGATGAGTGGATTTATTGAACATTTGTGCATAAACTGAGATTGGGGCATGATGGAAAAGGAAAGTGAAGAGTTCAGTCATGGTTGGAGACATCTCTGGAGTACATGCCACAGCATTGTAAGTCCACATCTCAGTGTAGACCTCTCATATGAAATAGAAGATGGTTGATGAACTGTCAACAGGGTAGAAATGTCACACACAAAGGAGTTCCTTGAAGAAGAGGTTACTTGCTGGCAGTGATTGGTGTCTGACTATCTACACCTCCTGAATTCTTTTCTGGATGTCCCTGCTTGTGTAGGGGTTTGGCTGTAGCCACAGAGGTAGAGATGTCTGTGGTGGTTTCTTCGCCTGACAGGGCCTCATTTCCAGTGGGTGGCACCGATGATGACGGGCCTGGTGTTTCTGCGCCATTTGAAGGGGCAGAATGTTGCTGACGATCCCGCACCAGGGTACTGCTAATGTCTCTGAACACCCCAGTTAGGGAGGCCAGGTTGGTATTGGTGTCCTCCTACTGCTCATGCATATCCCTATGGATGTCCCTCTGCAGCTGCTTGAGCTCTTTGAGTTCAGTACGTATATGGCCCATTACACCTTGGGACACTTGATAAACCCCTAACTCTTGGCTAATGGAATCCTGGCCTGGAGCATTCCCAGTAACCTCTCCCTAGTGGCTAACAACAATCCTCCCACGCACCCTACCCCCACGGGCCTGTGCCCTTGCCAAAGGGAGCACCCTCCCACTGGTTCCAGGACCATCATTGTCCGGGACGTTATGCTGCAACAACTTGAGGCCCAGTTGATAATTTATGCTGCACACTGTGTGAGGTGTCCTTCCTGTCCTCAATAGTTTCAACTTGACTTAGCAAGTTCAAGATAGAGCTAGTTGGCTAGCCACATCTGTGAGTTGGGCAAGATCTGTATCTCGGTCCCTTTAAGGTGAGTAAACATGATTGGAGAGTGATCAGGCTAGGATATTTCAATCAGTAACCACTGTTCTGCTATTTGGAGCCATTTGAACAGTGTATCCTGGTGCTTGCATTCAGGTCACTCCCCTAGTTCCCTACACTAGCCAGATGTTACCCTCCCAAGTGAGTAACCTTCTTTTGAGAGTTCACTAACAGGTGCATAGGGGTAAGTGTACACTGGGCTGGTAACTGGAGTTAGCAAAACAAGGCCCATCGTGCTTTACATTGAGGTCACTCCAACTAGTTGCCGACACTCAATAAATGTGCTCCTTCCAGGTGCATACACTTCAATTGTGAGTTAACAAACAGGGGTATTTGGACAGGTGTACATTGGGCTTGTGTTTGTAGTTGGGGAGACAGAGCCTCCTGGCCTCAGCAGTCATGTTAGTCCCTGTACTACACCCACTGTACAAATGTTATACTCACAGATGAGTACACTTCAAGAGAGAGTTGTGGCACAGGGTCTTTGTTGCAGGGGACCCTGGGCTAGTTGAGTGGAGAAACAGTGAGAGAGCCTACTGGCCTTATCAGTCATGCCAGTCCCTGTACTGTACCCACTGTACAAATGTTATCCTCCTAGATGAGTACACTCCAACCGAGAGTTGTGACACAGGGGTCTTTGTTGCAGAGGACAATAGACTGGCTGAGTGGAGTAACAATAACAGAGCCTCCTGGTCCTTGGCAGTCATGTCAGCTCCTGTAATACACCCAATGTACAAATATTATACTCCCAGGTGAGTATACTTCAACAGAGTTGAGACACATGGTTATCTGTAGAAGAGAACACTGTATTGATGTTTGGGTTTCTAGGAACAGTTCCTGCTGGAAGTTGTAGTCATGTCAGTCCTTGAACTGCACCCAGTCTAGTGATCTTACTCTCCCATGTGAGTACACTTCAATTTGGAGTTGACAAACAGAGGTCTTTGTTGCAGAGGACACTGGGCTGGTGAGTGGAGTAACAGTGAAGGTGGCACAGGGTGGGCAACGAACATGCATGACATTCCATTTTGGTGCCATTGTTATTATTGTGACTTACTAGGCTACACTCCTCCAGGTATTCCTGTCAAGCCCTCAGGATGCAGGATGGCCAAGACCTTCTCTACCCAGGGAAAGAGTTGGAATGGGGCCCTGGGAGAATCACTGCCAGTCTTCCTAGCCTGTAGATAGTGCCAGGAGACCGGGGAATGGACCTTGCTCCTAAGGTCATTTCACCTATTCATGATGTCCTCCTTTGTGCGCAGGGTGCTGCCTACAGAATTCACTCTGTTGACGATCCTGTCCAAATTTTGCATTTTCCTACTGAGAACAGTGTGCTGGACTTGTACTCTAAACAGTTGTGGATCTACTCTTATGATCTCATAGAGGTGTGCAAGGTGTTCTATGCAATGGTGATAAACGGGGTGTCTAATCTATATAATCCAGAGAAAAAGACACACTGGCTTTTGTGTTTGTGGTTGTCAATGCAGAGGATTGGAGTGTGTAAAGGGGTGTGCATTATATTGTCCTTTATAGGTATGTTGAGTGTAGTAATGTGTGTCAGCTATGTTGTTTTCCTTTGGTGACGGCAGACCGCCGTGGTTTGGACCGCAATTGGCTGACCACCATAAGTGGAGCAACTGCGCCTTTTGACTTGTAATGGGATCAGCTAGTTAATCGTGGGGCTGTTGGGGCTGGATGTCAGACCACCTACATAAAGACCCGGCGCCACTGACGGTCTGGCTTTTTTGGTTGATAGGTAGTGGTCCTGCCTGCATAACTCGTAATAGTGCGGTCTGGGAGACTTCCAACATGGCGGTCTTTCCGGGCCGCCTACATGGAGGTCCAGCGGTCCGACAGACAAACTCAAAATGAGTCACTAAATAACTACATGCCTGACAAGTTGGGATGGCTCAAAGCTTGATGTAGACAGGATGTTGGGGAGCTCGAAGATGTGGACTGGGAGGCTACGTTGATCCAACCACGTGAGGTGGCTTTCAAATCATGTCTGCGTGTGATACAATTCAGAATTGTCCACAAAGGCACATTAAGACCACCATCTGCTACACACCATTGGGAGGGCCTCTACACCAAACTGCTCCTTTCTCCACACATGATGGGAGTGTCCCAATATACAAGGCTATTAGGAACCCATTATCCAGGAACTTACAGCCATACTGGATGTGCCCCTCCCACTTGGGGTTTCCTAATAATGTTGATATTCCTAGACACAAAATCCTTTTTGCCACACTGGACCTACTGGTGGTGAAGAGAGACATGGCCAAACCCTGGGGAACACAAAATTTACCCAGTCTCACGAATGGCAAGGGGCCTTATTATGTATATGGCAACAGAAAATGTGGTCTACCGCAGTAAAGGTTTTCCACGCTAGTCTTCTGAAATTTAGGGCTGGTGGAGAACAGACTGTGGGTTGGGTACAAGGATGGATACCCAGGAGACACAACAAGACCCAGCCGCCACCACACCTTGACCTGGACCAGTGACAGATAAACAGTGTCCGCGCTGTGCTATCCTTTCTTACCAAGCATGCTGTTCATACAGGAAGATGTTTTGCTTCCACCACAGCACTTACTATGTTATGGCTGCTATATATGATGATGTTGGTGCATTCTGTGTGTGACTGTAGCTTGTTTTTCTCCAACTGTTTGACAAATAAAAAAATAAAAATATTTTACAAAATATTGTTGTATATAATATTGTTTACTTTGATATAGCTGTATCAAATATTATCTTGTAAATAATTCAATCTACATTTATTATCACATTAAATTTACATGTTAGTATTATTAATGTAAGTATTTCAAAATTTTATTTTGGATTGTAATTTTTAAAGTGTCATTATTCTTTTTATATTTCTTTAGTAATTTATAATTATAAATGGGTTGTTGGGGTTCTATAAAAATCGGGTGGGAAGTTATTTAAATGATAAATATTGTTTTTATTTTAAACGATTTATGTTAATTAGATATTTAATTGGTAATTACTTTAGTAAATGTGTAATTTTATCTTTGTATGATTTAATTACTAATTTGTAATTTAATAGCAGGTTGTAAGGTTTCTAGGGGAATAAGATGGGAAGGTATTTACAATATTATTATTTGTTTTTTGTTTATTTCATTCTGATGTTTATTAAATATTTAATCAGTAATTATGTAAATTGTTTGATTGTATATTATTTTAATGAAGTATGTCTATTTTGTGACTTGAATATATATTTTATATTTAGTAACTTTTATTATTAAATGATGATTTAGACGTGGGTTATTGGGTTTCAGGTGAATAAGCTGGGGTATTATTTACATAATACATGCTTTTACAAATGGATGGATGTTAATTATATATTTAATTGGTAATTAACTTTATAAAGTATTGAATTGATTGTTTTTTTAATTTTTACTTAATTGATAAGTGTATTTAATAGTACACTTTGTATTTTATAGTTAATATTGGCATTAAAATTATTTGTTATATTTAATTACTATTTGTAATGTTATTATTGTTTCATTTATAATTTCTAGTTTTTAGGTGGTTATTTTTTGGGGGTGGCAGATAGGGAAGAGTATTTATTTTATGTTTTTTATTTTTATTTGTTAAATAATTTCTCTATTGTTACAGACATACCAACTAAAACAATAATTTGACAGTGTGAGGACAGACAGGACCTTGGAAATGGAATGGCCTTGTGCCAAGGAGCAGCAAAGATGCACTTTTGTCCCACCCAACCCACAAACGCCCTCCTCTACAACAAGAAAAAAAAGTTGCTGAGGTTAGTGCCGATGTTCTGGGAGGTTTTCATGTCTCATAATGGATGTCGGCAGTCCAAAGCCTCTGAAACCAGCTGGAAATCCATTGTTTACAGTGGTTTCCGGCTTGTTTTCCCTGCCACCATGTGATATTGGCTCCTCACTGGGTGATCATGTGAAGGCAGCCGTTATTGTATGTCACACAATGGCACCATATGAATTGGTATTACATACATTTTTTGTCACTTACATTTAATTTCATTGATTTATAGAGCTTTGTTTTTATAATATCCCAATTTTACCTTGCTAGGTATTTCAATGTATTTTAATGATTAAGAATTGGAATGAAATATGTAATCCTTCCTAAGCCCAACACTTTCCCTGCTTTTACTTCTGTTGGAGTGAGAAAAGAAAATCTAATCCTTCCAAAGTTAAATACCTTCCCTACGGTTCTTTAGTTTAAGTGAGAATAGTAAACTTAATCCAGCCAAAGTCTAACGCTTTTCCTGTTTTTGCTTACATTGGAGTGTAATAATTAATGTAACCCCACCACAGCCAAACACTTTCTGTACTTTTGCTTATGTTAGAGTGGGTAACTCAAACCCTCCCAAAGCCTTACTTTAGCTTGAATTAAAATGCAAATAGTGAATCTGACTACTTTAAAGTCCAACACTTTTGTTAGCATTGTTTATTTTTGATTGGTGTTATTTTTCTTTTAATGTTTCTTTATTTTCAATATGTATATCCTTTTTAAAAATATACATTTTTATTCTATTTTTTTATTCAAGTGTAATATATGTTTTTGTTAATATGTTTGTTAACTTTTACTTTTAACTCACTGCTAATATTTCTTAATTTAATGTTTTTTACATTGTTTAAATGTTGTGTCAATTTTTTTAAACATATATGTATTTAATTTGTATTAATTATTAAACTATTTTACGTATGTTCTTGTTTTTATTTTAATACTTTTAATGCATTTTATAATGTAATGGGTAGTTTGTTTTGTACACTTACCTTATTTGTTTGATATTCTGTTCCATTATATTTATGATGTTTGACTACTTTTGACTTGTTAATTCACCTTTCTACAAAATATGTCAGTTCGATATTTTGCAGATTATATTTTTGATATGATATTCTTTTATGTTGATATTGTTGTTCCCGGTATTCTGTCATACAACCAACATGACATACCTGCTTGCCAGTGGGCTCTTGGGGAGCAGCACTGAAGGCGCAGTCTGTCCAAAACACAGCTTTGTACACAAGCTATGACAGCATAGATGAAGGCAAGCCACATTTCCATGGACTTTGTGATTAACTTGCTTAGAGTAAAGCCACTGATGTTAATGGTGGTGTTATGAATTATGGATAATATTCATGGGGGGGTTGAAGTCGGGTAGCTAACTTTAAGTGATAAATCCAGTATTTGTTTAGATTATTTTAGTTAGACCTATAATATCCCATTGACAGATGCTTTTGAGGGATTCTATTTGCAGAAGTCCTTGAGATGGATTTTTTTCCATGACATATAGATAACACTTCAGTTATCTTACAATTTTAAAAATACTGTTGTAGGAAAGTCCTCCTTTTTTGCCTGATCACCCCCACACTTTTTGGATAGGTACTGGTGGTTACTGACTCTTGGCTGTGCCCTGGGTACTGCTTACCAGTCCCAGGGCCAGTGCTCTGTGTAAAATGGATATGCAAATTAGGCTAATTATAATTGGCTAAGTTAACCTACCTATAAGTCCCTAGTATATGGTAGGGCATGTAGGTTTAGGGACCACAGCATAGGTGGTGCACACCTAGGTGCACTGCTGAGGTGCCCAGTGTCATTTTAAAAGCAAGCCTGCCTTGCTGGCTGCTTTTAAATTAAAGTTATATGCAAATTCGACTTTGGAATTAAAGGTACTTCCAAAGTCTTAAACTACCTTATTTTTACATATAAGTCACCACTAAGGTGTGCCCTATGTGCCCCTAGGGCTGGGTGCCATGTAACTATAAGCAGGGACTTTATAAAAATAGATTTATAAGCCCTGGTGAGGTAAAAACAGCCAAATTCGTTTTTCCCTCATTGAAGTAAATGGCCTTCATAGGCTAGAATGGGCAGACTTTATTTTAAATTTTAAAGTCTCCTTAAATGTTACATACCAAGAATTTGGTATCAAATTAATTGTTGTAATAAATCCCACAACTTCCAGTTGTTGGATTTAATATAACTTGTTCAGGTAAAAAGTTTAGACTTTACCTAAAAAGTTGCCAATTTCAGCTCTGCATTGTTTTTGCTGCTGTGCTCTGATTGGCCAGCCTGCAGCAGCTTCTGCCAGGCTGCCTTGATGAGGTGTGAAGTGGCCTGGCTTCACACAAAGGAATGTGCTTGGGGGAGAGAATCTCCCCTCAGCAGATGGTGAGGCAGGAAGGGGGAGGGCTGCCAAACTGGTCTTCAAAGGCAGAGAAGGACATCTGGAGCACCCAGCAACACCCCCACATCCTGCAACCCCAGACAGCTAGGTGCCCCCTTGATTAGATTAGGAGAGGGCAGGAGAGGGGTGTGTTTATGATTTTTAGCCACACCAGTGGGTGGGCTCAGCCAGATGTAACCTCCAAAAATCAGATTCAGCCATGTTGGATTTTTAGAGAATGTTGCCTTTTGGGATGGATTTTTGCCACACTTCCCAGGAAGTGGTCATCACAGGGGGACGACCCTGTACCTGATTGGAGAACCAGGGCCCCCCTGCTTTTCACCCAGGAGCAAGAATAAAACTGGCAGACCTGCCCCCACACCTCAGATCCCTGCCAGATTTCAAGAAGAAAAGAACTAAAGGAGAAGAAGGACTGCCCTGCTGGACCCCTGGCCTGCACCTGGAACCTGCACCCAGAAGGACTGCACCAGCTGCACACTTGGGCTTCACCACAAGAAGGACTTTGCATGGCTTCAACTGGTTCAAGGAGGGACTCCCTGTTTGCTACAGGTGAAAAATTGCTATCCAGAGTCCCCCTGCACCAACTCCTGAAAAGTGACCAGCTGACCACTGTCCAGTGGCCAAAAAGGAGTTTGCGCCAGGTGCATTCTGGGAGTTGAAGTCCGCACCCCCCAAGGACCATCACAGAACTTCTGGACCCTTGGGGTGAGCTGTGGACCCCAAAAGAACCTTAAAAGAACATCTGGGTGAAGCCCCAGAAGTTTGGAAAAGATTTGAGAATTTTTGAAAAAAAGCTCCAGAGAGGGACCGACCCGCCGCGGAAATTCTAGCCGGCTTGCCTCAACCGCGACCCGGCCTGACTTGGTGGTTCATCCCGGTAAAGAAAAACCTCTGAAAAATAGACTAAGTCCGAAGGTAAAAAGTTGACCGGGACCTCCCAGCCATCATATCCGAGAAGGGCTCCACGGACGTCGGATCAAGATCCAGGTTTACCCCGGTCGAAGGATTTTCATCTTGAAAAAACGACTAAGTCCGAAGGTAAAAGTCTCCACCGAGAAAACCCACATTGCGTATCCGGACAAGGGCTCCAGGAGGTCGGATTAAACTGGCAGGTTCGTCCCGGTGAAGAAAAACTTCAAAATAAAGACTAAGTCAGAAGGTAACTTTTTAACCGAGGCCTCCCGCAACTTGTAGCCGAGCAGGGCTCCATCGCAGTCAGCCTGAAACTTTGACTTTGCCCCGGTCGAGGTGCAACCAGATGACCCGATTGGCGCTTTTTGTTTCTAAGCGCTAGAAAAATAATAATTCTTTAAAAATTCATATCTCCGGTTCCCTTTATCCGATTTTATTCGTTTTTGTGTCATTTTAAAGATAAAAATATAAACTATTTTTATAAATTGGTTTTGGATTTTTAAACTGTTTCCTGTGTTTTATTTAATTACTGTTTTGTGATATTTGAATGCTTTACACACTGTCTCCTAAGTTAAGCCTTGACGCTCGTTGCCAAGCTACCAAGGGTTGAGCTGGGATTAATTTACTGAGACCTAACTGTACCTAGGTGGAGGTTAGTGGTTTGTTGCTAGGTGTAGGTACCTACCTGCCCTTACCAATAACCCATTTTCCAACAACTGTTAATTTGGTTGTTTTCTTGTGTTACACAAATTCCACTGAAAGCACAAGTGTTGTAAATCTTCCAGAACAGCTTCCTTCAAATGCTTTTTTCCCTTTCCTTTAGAGTATGAGGTTGTGTTTGTCTCAGTCCATGCTCTGTTTATGAAATATGGGATAGGATATCACATCTTATAACATGCACTCATAATGTAGATTTAGGACACCATGGTGAAGGGTTCCTAAAGGCGTTCATACCTCTCATCTCATTTAGCCACCCCTGTGACTTCTGTGACAAAGACAAGGAATGTCTGAAGGGACTTCCCAAATTTCAGCTGTACCATGGCCCCCTGTTAAAGTATGGAACTTGTGCCTCTCTGAGGGGTGGTTCACTCAAACACTGTGCATAAACAAAAGCATTATCTTTGTATCTCCTATGGGCATTGGGTGAGGCAGTTAGGGTGACTGGGTGCTCTGCTAGTGCCATTGAGCATATTAAGTTATTTCTCTGAATGTTATTGTCCTGTAATTGTGGCAGAATGAAAAAACAGAAATGTTTCAACTTGAACTGAAAATAGCAGGGCAAGCTCCCTTCCCCAAACCATTGTGTGAACTTCATTTCTACACTGGGGAAAATAGGACAGTGCAGACCATGTAGGACAGTCCAAACCTTGTAGGCATGGGCAGTGCAGGTGCTCCTATGTGGCCCCATCACTGGCTTTCCGACAGCATTTTCATGGACAACCTTTTCATGGCGGGGTCCCCCCACAAAAAGGCTGGTGGAAAGCCTGGTTGTAATCAGCCAGGTGGTGCTGAGTTGGGCACCACCATGGCTGGTTACACACCTGACCGCCTCCACCCTGCTGGGAGCCAAAAAATCCTGATAGGGCCCTTAATATGTGGCTGTAGCCCTATTGAGAGTGTACTATTTGCCACCAATAGGGAGTGAGATTTTAGCAGTTGCTTAAGGTTCCCTGAGCTTTAGTGGTTTAGCAGGCAGCCTGGTTGAAATGTAAATGACACCAACATAATTTGTGGAATTATGGGAATGTCCGGAACTTATCATTACCTTTTTTTGTACGAAGTTTCCAAAATTATGTCATTATTCCACATTGCATAATTACACCATCTTGGCTGGCCAATATATATAGCGCTGGAGTGTGGAACAATGCGAACAAGAAGAGCACGAGTGACTGTTGGTCTCAGAAATTATGATTTTCAACCCTACTGTGGTGACTCCCTGACACTTATGGTCATAATCCCAAAAATAGCAGGCATATAGGCCTCACCAAATTCCTCCCGACCTCATCCAAAAAACAATTCGAACCACATGGCCTGTCATAACCGCAGAAGAAACCGTCTCCACCATTAAGTCCATCAACTCAGGGGCTTCATCTGACCCCTGCCCCAACATGCCTTCTTCAGAGGACTGCAACCAATCAGCACCATGCTCACACTCATTCTGAATGCTTCCCTCTTTTTTCAACCTTCCGAGACACTTGGAAACAACTTGGAGGACACAACTGTCCCACCCTTGCATGAGAAACCCTGCCCGGACCCTTCAATGCTCGCAAACTACAGATCAATATCCATGCTTTCATTCACAGCCAAGGTTTTAGATCATCAACAGATGCCTCACTGAATTTCTGAACGACCACCAACTCCTCAACACCACTCAGTCTGGTTTCCGGCCTAACCACAGTATGAAAACTGCCCTTATCCCTACCAGTAATGAAATCCTAATGACTCTGGATAGAAGAGAATCGTCTTCATTTTCCTCAACCTATCCACAGCATTTGAAACAATCTACCACCCCATCCTCATCCAAAACCCACAAAACATCTAAATCCAAGGAAAGGCATTCTGACTGATCTGTTCCTTTTTGACGGGAAGGACCCAGTGAGCCGGCTTGGCTCAGTACAACTTGGATACCTGCAACCTCGTCTGTGAAGTTCAGCAAGTATTCTGCGTGAGCCCAACACTCTTCAAAGCATATATCATCCCTTTACTCTGTACCTTCCATTCTCACAGCTTCACTGTCCTTTCCTACTCCAACAACACACAACTCATTCTCTCTCTCATGGACAAGAATCCCACTGCCCAGATCAAGTTCAGTGCATGCATGACTGAATTCTTCCAATGGATGAAGACCAACTGTCTGATTCTGAACACCGACAAGACAAACATTATGCTCTTTAATAACAGCACTTCACTGTTGGACTCCACCTGGTAGTCAACATGGCTAGATCTGACACTTACACCTCCCATGGCACAACCCTCAGGATTGTCATCAACAGCAAACTTGACATGGCCCCCCAATTCAACTCCACCACCAACTCATTCTTCCACACTAATGAAGCCGAGGAAGTTTTCTATATGGCTCCCGATCAGCCTTCGGAAAATCATTATGCATGCCCTCATCAGAAGCAAGCTGGACTTTAGAAACACCCTCTAAGCCAGGTTCAAAAAACATATAATCAGATGGTTGCAGGCCATTCAAAACCTCGTGGCCAGAAACACTCTCAATCTCCCATGCCACACTCACATCACACTACACCTGAAGAACCTTTACTGACTCACACAAATGAGCAAAATTCTGATTGTTCACCCACACTTTCCAGGCACTAAATAACATTCCACAAGAAGCTGAAGACATGGCTTTTCAAGTAGTCCCTTTAGGCCCTAGGTTTAGCTGTACCCACACCTACTCAACTCCAAGATACCCTCCTGGATAATAGTGTACTCTGCAAATCTGGATAACATAGGAGTTCTGCTGGTGAGGAATTGGAGAGAGTGGCCGCCAGGCAGTAGTTTTCTCAGTGGGTCACATGACCGATATTTGTCTGACATACGGTGTTCTCTCTCACCCTTTATGTTTTATGACCCTCACTGGCATTCCACTTTGGAAAGCTTAAAAAAGGGGATAGGGGTCTCCTCAACTTTTCACGCCCGTCAATCTAATTAACAAAACTCCTTACTAGAATTCTTTCGTACCCACATTTTTTTCGCAAAAATACTTTGGCGTCATTAAGCTTAAAAAATAATCTAAATATATTACGAACAGGTTATTGTACATTTAACTAGTTCCTCTTATTTGCAGCACGGTCACTTCTAGCCCGAAATTGACATGACTGATCGACTATCTTTTTCTGATATTTTCTGCAACTTTCATAAAGTGTATTTTCAAGTTGAGCTATGCGTTTTTGCCGCATAAGCAAAAAGGACCCAATCTGTTATTTACCATGTTCACCTACAGTCTTATTCATAAATAGAAACTGTCCATACTTGCAGATCTTGGCTTTACTCAGAGAATGTCATCTGCATGCATTTCCATTTCATTTGCTCGCATTCATGAATAATTCCCGGCAAAAGAAAGCTCTGCGAGAGACGAGCTAGAAAGCAGAAACGGGTAAAAGCGCACAGCTGACGGTTATTCGCTGTACTCTTGGTTAATGCTGGTAGTAAGTGTTCAGAGCAACGTTACATCTTGCATTAGTTATATGGACTGCGGAAAGAATCCATTGCATGAATGGCCTTAAAGAAACGCTGGTTTCCAAGATATTCAAGCAGGAATGCAATTGGTCTTTTTCCTTATAGCGGCTGTTCAAAATACATTCGCGCAAGGACAAAATACAAATTCTATCATTCCAGGGACTAACTCAAAAGTCAGCGCATTTCGATCTATTAAGTGCTATATTTTTAACTAGAGAAAAGCAGATGCTTCTTCCGCTGCAGTAAAGTCTGCAAAAAAATCACATCAATGTGATATTGAAAAAAACGTATTTGCAGGATTTTCCCAAAAAGATTATGTACATATATTACGTCGTATATGGGAAAAATCTGCTTAGAACAAGTGTGGAAACTAGTGTTAGGTTCATCATAATGAGTTTTTTTTCCAGTTCTGTTATAGTGCAGTATGGTTGTGGTAGGGGTATAGAACACATCTCTATCCTTATTCACCAAGGGCCAGTGACCATAACAACTACTTCTGCTATTGCAGAAATTCAAAGACACTGTGTAAGTTGTGTAAGTGAGTCAGAGATGCAGCCCTTTAGTGTGAGCCTACCAACTACAGCATTCAATGCATCACTGACTTCGGTGGTAACATTCAGGCATCTGGATGTCCCCGACCGACAGAAGGTATATAAGCCCCCTATGTGGGAACAATCCCTCGCCTCAAAGGGACAGAGTCAGTCCTGGATGTTAGAAGGTAGTGTCCTCGGTAGCTAAATGAAGGGGAACCAGGGCCAATCACCACAAGCTGGAAGCTGCAGATAAGCAGCACTGTGACCACGATCGATGTAACCAGCAAATCTGAACTGATCACAGGAGCAGTGAGAAAGGAAGAAAGCTCAGGGCTGAAACTACCAATTGTCACACCATCAACGTTGTTTCTCAGTGGTATGCTATCTCCTCACCATCCAATTGTGGAAGACTTTGGAATCTTCCAAATGAAACTGATGGCTTGACTGAGGAGGAGGATGACATAAGGAATGAAGCACCTGATGCAGGATTTTGGCCACCTACCTCACCAGGGAGGAAAATGGATCTTTTAAGGATTTTACTTAGAAGCCTAGCACAGTATTCATCAGGACCACCCCAGTGCGTCTTCTGTTTAAGAAAGAATTGAAGACACACCTCTTTAAATAACACTACATCACTATGTAGTAACAAGCCACAAACTAGCTAGCATGCTGCTTTTTGAGGCCAAATACTCTTCAGCTAGCACATGGGTACTCACAAACATTTTCCCTGGGGCCAAAAAGTTTGGTCTGTGATATGCCCGAGGGCCACATCAATGCCAGCGGAATGGTGGTTGGGCAAGAGGGTTGGGGGACTGGCGGTTAAGTATTGGTAGGCGAAGCAAATGATATACATGTAGTGGTTGAATTGAACAATATGAAACTAGAAAACCTGGGATTAATCTTGGCTTCCCCACTTTTGCAAATTGTGTGATCCTAGGCAATTGCTTAATATTAGGTTCAGGGTCTGCATTGTACAAATCTGCTCCTGTGTTTGATTTAATAAACTATAATGCTGTTCATCTATAATAGTAACCCAGATCACTCAAAAAGTTCACATAACATCTGACTCGCTTGTTTAAATCACTATTGGTGTATTTGTCAGGGTAGAGGTGAAAATTTATGTTTTCTAAATTCTTGTTTGAAAACTATCACATTAAATGAATACTTCTCATTGTACTGATACAATAAATTGTACTTAGGTGAAATGGACTGCATGTTAACTTAATACAATTTTTGAATTTTGAAATGACTGTTATATTTTTACACTTTTGCTGCAAGATGTATTTAAAATGAACTTGCTTCTAAAGTGAAGCTCAGGACTCCCTGGTTACTTCCTTTCCTTAACACCAGTTGACCTTGAAATAAACAACTGTGTCTCTATTTAAGATCGAGTGAACAGAAACCCTGTACTCCTGTAGTCCAGGGGGGGGCGCATGTAAAGGTCAAGGGGGCCGCATGCGCCCCCCGTTAGTACTTTGAGTATCTATGAGTTAGCAGATGCGTGAGCGCCTCCAGATTGCCACGTCATTTGTGTTAGTAAGCTTTCAAATTCCAATAAGCAGGGAACCTGTCAGTGAATGAGATAAGGTTTAAAAGTAATTTCTACTGATGCCAGGTGGAGGCAGTCCATGTGAAACTTTAATACATTTGTGTATTTCTCGGACTGCACAGCACTCAGAGCTAGTGCAGGAAATATCCTCAGAACACTCCTCGAGCTTGCAAACAAACTATCCGAGAATGCCTGGGAATGTTTGATCTAACAAGTGATTAGAGGAATCTTATTATAGCGTATGCCTGGTAGTAATCAAGACTATCCACCCTTGAGAACAATTTTCAGTTTCACGTAAAGCACTCTGGTCTGAATAATGGCCTTAATTGTTTTTCAAAGTTTTGTAAAACCCTGACACGGATTTTACTTAAGTCGTTGGTCACACCTAGAAGGATCCTACGGCATGCTGCAGGAAGTAGATCAAAGACAATAAGGGTATCTAGTATGCGACCATATTGGCTTCCAGGTGCCAAACTCACCACTGTTTAATTGTTATCTTGGCCCATCATGTCAGTAGAGGCAAGGTTTGTCCGCCTCAGGATAATATCAATACAATCATGGCGTGCCACAGAGGAGTTAGACACAGAAGAGGTGATTGCATTTCCAAACTTCGTCAGTATCACTGATCAATTCAGAAAACAAAAAGCTAGTGCTCACATTAAAGCGGATATTAGCAATAAGGCTCTAAAAATACTTGAAAATGAGCTGATAGCCCCGTAAGAAGTGCAGCTAACCCATGAGATGCCTCTCCTCGAGCAGGTATTTGCTCAAAAGTACGAGTATGATAGAAATGTGAAAATGTGCACGAATGTTTCGTTCTTTTAAAAAAATTGCAGTTTTATATAGCACGAGCTCGACTCAGAGATACTGGAGAACTTCACATGAGCCCCAGTTACATTACACAAGAACACATTCATTTTTAATTTTTTAAGCACGAGGGAAATTCAGTGATTAGCCCAGAATCACAGAATGCTGAGCCGACATCAAGTCTCAAGCATTGTTCCCCTGTTACACACTTGGCAGCTCTGGCCAATACACTACATCCTCTCCCCTAATAGTCACTGTTTCTCAGTCTTCATGAGCAAATCTATGGTGTTGCTGAAAACAAAATGAACAGATCCAGAGATGCCCATGAAACATAAAGAACACTACAGATTTCAGAGGACGAAAAGCCTAAACTTTTACTCCTCCAAACTGTGTAATTTTACAAATACAAATGGAATAGAAAACTATAACCAATGGACTGATCAATGTTGGCATGGCACATTGGACTAGATAATGGGGGGAGTTATGCCAGTCACTTGGAGTGCTCGTTTTAATTACCCTTTTAATCAGATGGCATTTGGAGTCCAAGTGGTTCATTTTCTGGGAGTGAGGTGCTCGACAGTGTGACTGGAAGAATGTAATAGATTAAAGTAGTCAATCATCATGTCATGGTTGTCCAAAAATGTTTCTGGCTTATTTGATGCAGAATGAGCCTTTCCGTTAATTGGCAACATTGATGCTTTAACAGGTATGTGTGGCGTACAGCTGTCTTCTTGTCAGGTGGTCTAGGGATGCAACAGAATGAACACAGGAAGCATTATTCCCAAGGTCATTCGCTTGTTTAAGTCAGACTTTCACGCGCAAACAGCCTGATTAATTAGTGCAAAGCCACTTTCCAAGTCAGGACAGTTGTTAGTCAAGTAACTTCCACGGAGGTTTCTGAGTGAGAAAATCTACTCCTGTTGCTGGGGTGGGTATCCTCTGGCAGGAATGCGCTTGAAGTTTTTAAATACCCACAAACTTGCACATTAGTGCTTATTCACATGACAATTTCCACTGCTTCCCAAAATGGAACCTGCTGGCGGTTGACTTCTGTCAAATCCCTTTCCTGGGTAGGTAGAGAAAGGAAAATTAGTAGGGATATTTTGTAAGGTGATTCAACAGGAGCAACATTTTTTCCCAGTCAAGAAAATCTGAAAATGGTGAGGATTTCCAGGCAAAATCCTTGGGAGTTTTGTGAATTCCCGAAAAGAGCAAATTTACACCCATAAAGGTGCAAATCTCTGGATGCACGTTTATTAATATCTATTGGAAAAAGGTCCATTATGTTTTTATAATCACTGGCATAATTCAGAATAATTAATTATGTGATGTAGTAAGGCTCTAAGGCCCATATTTATACTTTTTGGCGCCAACCTGCTCAGGTTTGCGCCTAAAAAGTATAGCACCGGATAGCAACATTCCTGGATGCCGGTCGGGCGCCATATTTATGGAATGGTGCTAAGGCCCTGGTAGCGTCCTTAGAAAGGACGCTAACAGGGCCGGGGAGGTGTAGGGGGAACCGGGGCTTGTGAGCCAAATTATGGCGCTACACTGTTTAGAGGCAAAAAAATGCCTCTAGGCAGTGTAGCAACATTTTCAGACGCACAGGCCCCATGTACATGACTCCTGACAGGAACCATGCCTACCACCCCAATGGCGACAAATGTCCCCTGGGCATGGCCACTAGGGCCAGTGCCGTGCAGGGGGCCACAAGTCAAGGCCCCCGAGCGGCGTTGAACAAAAAGAAATATACACACCCAGACTTACCTTCAAATGGGTCCCCCATCCGTCGGTGACCTCCTGGTGTGGGTAGGGGTGGGGGTGTCCCAAGGGACAGGGAAGTGCACCTGTGGGCAATTTCCATGGTTTCCGACCATGGAAATCTACCTACAGGTCCCCTAATGCCTGACCATACCCAGTCATTAAATAATGGCACTAAGCAGGCTTAGCAGCATTATTTAAGGCCCTCCTCCTCCGGTGTGTGATTTTTGCACTGGAGGATAAAGAAGGCGTTAGGGCCTTTGAGGCACATTTGCCCAGGAACGCCTACCTTGCATCTCATTGACTCAAGGTAGTTTTCCGCAGGCAAAAAATGTTGTTAACTACAATATTTTAGGGGCTAGACATGTCTAGTACCAAAGTATAAATTTGAACTTAGGTTTGCGTCGAATTAGCGTAAAAAAAAGACGTTAATTCAATGCAAACAGAGTATAAATATGGGCCTAAAAATACACCTCTCTGCAGGAATTGCTGGGATACTACTACTATTAGTGGGTCATGACGAACAGCTAAAGTAAGGACGCATTCAGTAAGGCTAAGGAAACACTTGAGCACTGAGTAATAAAATGTTCCTTAAAATGAATTCAGAATTTTACATTTGGAAAGAGGGTTCCAAATATAAATTAAATATTGTGCATTCCCTATTCAGAAAGTTTATTATTTTCTTTGGGAGCATATTCGTCTAAAGGAGTTAGGTGACAGTAGTAAGTATTAACTCTGTTGCAGTATCTGCATGGAAACCAAATAAGCACAACGGCAGGAATGCACACAAAGACACACACCTGCAGTTTTGTAGCTTTCCAGTTATTAACCTGCGTTCCGTGGATCACTTGGAGTGAGCAACACCTACTCAGGGGATCGATGACAGTTAAGAAATTAAACAATATTAGCCAGGGGCAGCCTCTTCGTAATGGCGAAGGATCGTCGCCCCACTGGAGGAGCCAGCAGCTGACAAATAAAATAATATTTACTAAAATGTAAAATTGGTATGTAAATTTGAAGGAATTGGAAATTGGAAATTAAAAATGAAGGTACCATTCTTAACTTGATTTGTGAAAGCAGCATCAGTGGAACACACAGAATATCATATGGACGATTGGTAGACTCAGTTGAAGCACTGATGAAGAGCCTGTACATTAGGAGTAAAAAAATGACACTCTAGAGTCCAGTAAATTCCTTCATCTTTTTGAAATAAAAATCAAATTTAGAAAAGCAATCCTATTAAAATGAAAATTTTGACTTTTCTTTGTGAATTAAATAAATTAATTCATTAATTGTGTATTTGTTTGATTCATGCTTGTTTCTGTCATTTTGTGTTGTTTTGAGATTCAGTAATATAAATTGCTTAGTCTTGTGCCCCTGGCCTCCATTACTGAATCAGTGGGAGTCCAGAGATGCCAGAAATGATTCAGTGATGGTCCACCAGGTAAAAAGCCTAAGAACTGCTGTTCTAGTTTATTGTCACTTTACCCATGAAGAAGAAGAATGCAATTAATATTTGGAAAAAAACTTACAAGTAAAGAAATATATTTTAATTTAGTAGGACCACATGAAAAAAAAAACGTTGCACCACTCACCAGATATGGTGATGGCTTTTCAATGGTTATCTTTAAACATATATTTTTGTCTTAATTTGTACTTTCTTGCATTAGTTTAGGGAGATGCGCTTAACTTAGTGGTGACCACAGGTGGGACAACTTCCATATTTATTAGTTTTACTATGGAACTAATAATTTTATTGAAAAAAATGAAAAACGCCTTTTGACAAATATTTGTTTTCTGTTTTCGTTGAAGTTTTCCGCTGCTGATTTAGATTTGTCATGTCTAGCTTCTAGGATATTTGGCAATAACTTGTGTATTCTGTGCTTGTGGAATAATACATTTCTGTGAAGTACTATGAAAACTGATATTTCAGGCTCAAAATTTGAGCTGTTGGCCTTGATCATCTCTTGGCAAGCATTATCTATAGTTCAACAACCCACTTCTCAGGCTGGTGTGTGTGATCCATGTCCGTGCGCCTGTGCACAAGGGACTGTCGGCAGCTGCTGGCCAGTACAATCCCAGTTAAAGCAGAGTTATTGAAACAGACAGTCTGTGAAGGGGCGGCAGATGCTCAAACATCTGATGCAGTTTAGTCTAAAGAGACTGAGTGGAGCACATCTTCTGCATGGTAACACACTTCATTGACCTCAGCAGGCCCCGAAAAGTCAAGATGGGCAAAATTATTTGCGCAAAGTTGGATATAGGTGAAATTTACCACATTACCCAGAAATTTAACAGAAATCTCAGATTCTTTGTATTTTTTATTCAAGAAAATGAGAGCATTAAAAATAGGCAATATTTGACAATGTTGGAAAGGGAGAAGAGGTACGTAGAAGTGAAAATAAGTGTGATTGGTTTGAAAGTAAACGCCGGATAGTTTTACAGTAGCTTACACATAATAAGCTTCAATATAGAGATACACAGTTGCTCATGTGTATTTGATACCAGGAACATGTGTTTTTCACCTACCCAGACCAGTGTCTGCCCCACACAAAAATCTAAATAAGGCAGTAGTCAATTACTGATGTCTGTAAACCTGGAGGGGATGGCCGAACACTGCACTCTCTGAACTTCCCATGACACTGTTTTAACAAAAGACCTTAAACATGAGTGGCAATAGTGGCATTTATGGCCTTCTAAATTTAAATGGTCTCATCTGCAGAAACAGATTTGTTGGACGTGACAGCCTTAGGGTAGCCTTCCCCAAACTTTTTGCCTGCCTCACTCCATTTTTCTGATCTCCTTTTGCTGACAAATGCTAA
Source organism: Pleurodeles waltl (assembly GCF_031143425.1). Lineage (NCBI taxonomy): Eukaryota > Metazoa > Chordata > Amphibia > Caudata > Salamandridae > Pleurodeles > Pleurodeles waltl. The sequence goes on from NC_090446.1 coordinate 685,713,393, forward strand.
CACACTTGTACTTTCTCCCCTAAACAAGGTATTCTTCACTCCTACCCCATTGATATATTTAATTACCTATAAGACCCTAGTAAAGTGCACTATATATGTGCCAGGGTCTGTAACTTAAATACTATTAGTGGACCTGCAGCACTGTTTGTGCCACCCACATAAGTAGCCCGTTAACCATGCCTCAGGCCTGCCCTTGCAAGGTCTGTGTGTGCAGTTCTCTGCCGCATTGACTTGGCATTTAAGACCATTTGCCAAGTCTAGCCCCCCTCTTTAACTCTGTATGTGCAATCTCTAAGTTAGGCCATATATAAACTACAAGGCAGTATGTCATGTTAAGTTTTACATGTCCTGGTAATGAAAAACTCCCCCAAGTCATTTTTCACGATTGGGGAGCCTGTTCCTCTCATAGACGAGCATTGGGGATTCCTTAAAATACTTTAAAGCTGTAATTCCTTATCAGGAAGGACTGGCTACCTCATGTTTCATATCTTTGGAATGGTGATGAAAAGTCCTCTTTGTTGGATTTTATATTACTATTTTAGAAATGCCACCTTTAGAAAGTAGGCATTTCTCTGCTCTTCCTAGTTTATGTGCCTTACAGCCAGTCTCCAGTCCACATCTGGTCTGTGCTGGGTGACTGCTCCGCTTGTGCATTCCATCCAGACAGCCATAAACACAGAACACTCAGCTGCTTTTGCATTCATCTGCATACTGATGGGTCTTCCTGGGCATGAAGGCTGGAGGGGCTCACACTTACATTTCAAAGGGTGGTGGCCTGACCCCACAATGGACTGATGTCCCCCACAGATAACCTGGCAGGACTGGGCTGAAAGGGAACTGGTGCACTTCAAAACCACCCTTTTCAAGTCTCCCCACTTCAATGGCACACTTGGGTATAAGTACTAGGGCTCTGACCCCCTCAAATCAGACACTACTGGACCTGTGCTGCCCAAAGGACTCAACAGGACTGCTTTCCTGGAAGGACTGCTCTTCCCCCACTGCCTGGGGCTCTCTGATCTTGCTGGAAAGGCTCTGCCATCCTACCAGAGTGATCTCCCAGGGCTTGCGCCCTGTTTCCTGGGACATTAAAGACCTTGTGAATGGCGCTTTATGCCAGCCCCAGTGCCACTTTGACCAGGGGTAACATTGTCACTGAGTATCAGTACCAAGCACAGTGCTTCTTTGCTGCTTTTTTGCAGCCCCACGCTGTTCTACTGAAGTTGTTCTATTAGTCGCAGGGTATCACTTGCGAGCCCAGTGCTTTTTCGCAGCCCCTGTGCTGCTCTTCTGAAGTTGTGCCTACTGTTCTGGATTACCGCTAGAGAGCGCAGTGCTTCTTCGCAGCCCTCACACCACTTTTCCCAAAAGTTGTCCCTACTGTCACGGATTCCTGCTAGTGAGTGCAGTGCTTTTTTACAACCCTGCATTGCTCTACTGAAAAGGTGCCTGCTAAACAGGAGTTCCATCTCGCAAGTGCAATGCCACCAGCATCCACCAAACCACTCTTCACTTGGGATCCCCCCTTGTGGATTGCAACAAACATCCTTGGAGGATTGATTTTGCTCACCGTTGGTCCTGGAACCTAGTTGCTGAGTACGACTACACTTCGCTCTCAGGCACCAAACTACCCAGGTCCATATTATACATCACCGGCCCTCTCTCCTCAAAGGAGTTCAACTGATTTTTAAAGCACTGCATGAATACTTAAGCTAGTAAATATCTTGATGTCCGCTTATTGGATAGGTGCCATTATGGTCTTGATTCAGTCAGATAAATAACCTTTAATTTTCTAACCTGGTGTGGAGTCACTTTTGTGGTTTTTACTGTGTTATTCTGTGAGGTATTGCACAAATCTGACAATTTAGGGCCTAATTACGAGTTTGGTGGTCTTGCAACCGCCAAACTTGCAGTGGCAGTCAGACTGCCACAGTCCTGGAGGTTCGACTGCCAGATTACGACCCTGGCAGTCAGTCTGCCAGGGGACTGCCGCCACCGCCAGGATAATGGATCCTGACAGGTTGGCGGTGGTCGAAGTCATGGTCAGCCACGGTGGTGCTGAGTTCAGCTCCTCAGTGCTTATTATGACTTCCCTTTCTACCAGATTTTTCATGGAAGGGTTCCCGCCATAAAAAGGCTTGCAGAATGGCAGACCTGGGGGCCAGACTATAGCAGACTGTGCACATTCGGAGGGTGCTGGCGGCACCCTCTGTATGACTGCATATGCCTCGGCTCCCTGTGGACCAAAGCCGTCACACTGTTTCCACTGGACTGACCGGTGGAAAGCTACTAATACGGAGATTTCTGCTGGTCAGCCCAGTGGAAACATCATAATTGGGCAGGGTGGGAGACTTCCAGCTCTAAGACAGTCTCCCCCTCATGGGTCTGGTGGACCGACAATTGGCCTGCCAAACTCATAATCATGCCCTAAAAGTTTTGATCCATGGACTGCAGTATAACCATGCAGTTCCATGTATTCCGGATTCTTTCCCCGTGGTTATCCCTCATTCTGGGGACTTTTTCTCTCTAATTTAGTACCAGCTGTAGGCGGTTGGTAAATTGGAGCAGGACAATGTGTCACTTAGAACTGGATGAGGAAGTACCCTCCTGGGGTTAGTGCTTTGCCAGACTCACAATTGAATCTTTAGGGAGTGATGAAGCACACATTTTAGTACTGTCCCTCATGTCAAAATGATCCTTTACATGTGACAGTTTATGCCTTATGGTAACCGAAGTTTAAATAAGTTTAGTTGTTAAGTGGTACACTGAAAAGCCATATTAAGGTGTATTTACTCTAGGTTGACCATTGAAACCTATGTGGTATAGTGTTTAGAACTTATGTTAAATAATTAATTCATCATTATGTTATAATTCATGATGTAAACTAATGGCCTGTAATAAAACAATTTTAGATGTCATGTGGAAAATGTTTTAAAACTAACAAGCAATGTAGAGAAAGTAGTTGTGTGTTATAGTCACATGAAATAATTAACAGAATCTTTTGATTAAAATGTATTATAACATGAACAGTTCTGATTGTTTATTAATATTGAATTATAGATAAGATGCTAAATGTGTATTAACTGCATAGATGAATGTGATGTTTTAATTAATTGCATTAGCCTAAGTGAGACCTGTAAGTCTCTGCTTATGGGCTTTGCAAAAAATGTTTAGCCTCTCTTGCTAACGTGAACCTTTCTTTCAGATTTCATTCTCAGGAGAAAGCTAGCTTTGTAATAGATGCCTTAGTGTCTTACACATAGAGAGTTTGTGAATTTGGGCTTGTATCTGGTACATCCAGATCTGTAGACATGCAGCATATGGAAAATGTATCAAAGTCACATGGATGAGAACCGATATTCCTAACTTTTGGTAATGGGAATTCGTGGCCATGTTGTAGTCGCTGTCGCTAGATCAAATTCTATTGGATGTTACATCTTCTACGTCATATGGAGTGAATGATTGATGAATCATCTTGCACTATGAACTTTAATATACAGTTCTGCAAATGGATTAGCAGCAGATCTTTTTGCCTACCCTTAGATGCTGAACTCCTTGAACTCTGAGAGGTACAGTCCTCTCTACACTTGCCCCTTTGAAATACCTTGCTGAAACTTAGAGATTTTTCCCCTGATCCAGAGGAGAAGACGCTTTACTGAGCTTCTGAAATACTAATGCCTTCCCTTTTTACTTACCTTTTGCCCATTTTAGTTTGTAACCTGTGACCCCAGATTTCCTTTTTTTCAAATTCTTTTTGTCCTTTTTGTGCTTTTTGCCTTTTTGCCTACATGTGTTTAGTCCAGTGCAGGCTAATCTCTTATTGGCTAATTTGTAGGGTTTTCCATTGCTAAACTGGTTTAATCTAGATGACTTTAAATTGTCCTTTTGTTTGTAGGAAACTGAACATAGCTTGTTTTCTGTACATCAGGTGATTTGTCTGATCTTTTGTATTGTTTTTGTTGAATTTCTAGTTCTGGTAATGTTAGTTCATTTTAATCTTTTCAATTGCCTAGGTCAACCCTTGGCAATTTTGTATCTTTATAACCTTGTTTTGGGAATTGTCTATATCACTTGGAGTTTGAGCTTGTAATTAAACCCCTTAACTTTTCTTCGGACTGGAGTTTTCCTTGTGTGGCCACATTGGTCATACTATTATTTGCTGCAAAACTTAATGATTTGTCTCCACACCCTTATGCTGGGCCAAACATTTATTGACCTCATCAAACATTGATTCCTGGGAAGGAGAAAATGCTTCATCTTGGCCTGGGTTTAGATTTCACTGTAAATTGTGGACAAAACCTTTCTGAACACTACAGCATGTACTTTAATCTCCAAAACGGTCATTGATTATGCCCACCTCTTTCCTGGTTACGGATTGTATTTGGCCAAGATGATGTGGATTAGAAAAGGAGTGGAGGTGTGGCATTTTATTGCAGTACAGAATACTGCTTTACATGGAAATACCCTGCCAGATAAAAACACCTACTGGAATACCAGGCAAGGAGTACATTTCTTTTCACTTCACCTTGAATGTGGCATTGAACTGAAACGCTTGTGTGTTTTTTCCCGGTGATTGAATGTTCTGCAAGGTCAGATGTTGCTTCCACTCTACGAAAAGTTATCATTCCTGCTTCTTTCAAAATATAGGGAATAGGGAACATTTACGTCCGTGGAACGGCCAATGCTCATGAAGCCCAACCTGCTTTAAAGACAGTTGGGCTTGATCAGAGACAGTGCTGGAGAGTAGTTAATGATCGTCTTTTCATGTGGGTTTTTAAATTTCAACATGGGGTACTTTATTATTCATATCAATCTGGCTTTCAGATCGCCTTGTATAGACGCTCCAGATTACATTTCCTTCATTATCATCACAGAACTCGATGAACAAGTGGCACATCTGTTCCTCAAGTGGTTTATTATCTGCTCTGATGAGGTTTTGGATGAGCTGCAAAATGGCTTAAGTATGGGGCTGGGAAACGCACCCAGGTTTGTGAATAATCTTACATTCAGGAACCGTTGAGCTAACTAGCAAATCTGACGCGTTTTTTCCCCCCGATTTCTCTTAAGTAGCAATTACTAACAAACACTCCAGCTAAGTGCACAGGGAGAAGTCTGGCATTTTGTTCATGTTTAATAAAGATATTGTTGTAGCGCTGAGCATAAATTCATCAGTTCCAAATTCACCGTTTACGAAAGTTGGATTTTCCCAGATGCTACGGAGATCGGTGAAATCAAACATGTTGGTATTTTTTAAGTGAAAAATCAAAGCTATTCAGTGGAAAGCACTTCACGTGCACCCTTAGTTTGCAATTGTTTGACAACATGGTATAAGGAGCTTTTTATGGAAATAACATTTTGTGCTGGGCTGCTGGCAGTGAAGGTAATAGAAGTCTATTTAGATCCTAGAATTGCCTTGGTCACAGAAGCACCTACCTTATACAACTGCATTTCAGTAGTAAATCGCTTTTTCCCCCAATCTAGAGTGACCAGATTCCCTTTAACCTTCAGCGTTGAAACCCTTAGATTCACAACTACCGAGTAAAGAGGCCGATTTACAAACCATTTGTGAGCTTGGGAAATAGTACTATAGGAGTACTCTTTTACATACTCTTACATTCTTTTGTGAATCAGTCTCATAACTTCTAACTTCCTATTAGTAAAAATGGACAGATAATGCAGTCCTTTCTGTTTGGCCTAATCGTATATGAATATTCCCTGAATATTCAAATTTTTCAGCCTTTTTGATGTTTTTGGGCCAATTAACAACATGAAAGAAGACGTGAAAATGTACTATAGTGGTACTAGTTTACATATTCCAAAATGTCTTGTAAATGGGCCCACATTTGTATAATATTGTAATATACTGTACTGAATTGCAATATTTATATTTTGCTTACTACATCTACATGGAGAGCTTGTCTATATGTGGAGCACGCTAAACTGTGTAGGGTGTGTGGTAAGAAGTGTGATGTCTTCGTTTTAATCCTATATGGAATGTATTTCTATGTCGCGCATTATGACCTCTGAGGTGCAGTTATCGTGTTGTAGGATGCAGGCTTATCAGTGTGATGGATGAAGAATTATGAGAGCGAGAGGCATGCACTTTATGGTTTTCAGTAAACTGGCAGCTTTGATGAGATCTGCAGTCCACTTATGGTATTTTTTACGATAACAGTCCACTTAGCTCTTTACTTTACTGGGTTGTCCATTCCGAGGTATTCTGTTTTCAGTTTATGGTCCTGAACAGGCACAAGATAGAAGGAGACATGGTGGACAAATCTGTTGGGATAAACTTAATAAATATCATCCCATATCTGAATGTCATTTGTGAGATGTCCAAAAGTCATAGTAAGTAGCCTGATGGGACCTGCAGTGATGGATGTCCAAAAGTCATAGTAAGTAGCCTGATGAGACCTGCAGTGATGGATGTCCAAAAGTCACAGTAAGTAGCCTGATGGGACCTGCAGTGATGGACTAAATTGAGGTCCTTTGTTGGGCAGCGGTATGTGGCAGATCTCTTCAGTTATTCAATGCAGGTTGAGGTGGTGATTGGTGGTTTAATAATGTGGACAAGTACACAATTGGGAAATGGACAGGGCCAGGCAGTTTTGTCTTTTGTGAGTGTAAGAGTATAAAGCAGTATAATAGAATTATTATGCAGCCGGTATGAACTGCAATCGATTGCCTGACATGGTATTAGTATGGGCAAGGAGGCTTGTATATTGCATTGTATTGTAATTGCATTTATATAGCTCTTACTACTCTTAACAGGGCATTAAATTACTTTACACCAGACAGCACACAGCTCTGGAACCCAAGTTTAGTGTTTTTTTCTTAGTTATTATTGTTGGTTTTTGGGATTAGTCTCCAACTATGAAACAAACTGTTACATTTATTTATTCAATTTTCTATTTGGTAAAATGAATTAATGGGAGTTCGATCTGGTTGTTAGTGTGAGAAGGGATATGTGAATTCATGGAAATGGTTTATAATATTAATAGATGAGCAACAGGAGATTAATAATTCTTAAATTGTAGGGATATAATTTTTAAAGGATAGGTAATGATCCATGTGAAAGTAAGCTGTGTTTAGAGAGGGGGTATGCAGGGCATGTAAAATAAATAGAGCGTCATTTGAAAGAAAGGGGGAGACAACATTAAAGGCTTTAGGTCAAGGTCAATTTTCATGGAAATACCGAGGGTACTCTTTTAAGATGCAATGTAATCTGAGGGTTCAAAACAGTGGAAATAAACATTATTTGCATGAGACACTGTGCTCTATTAGGTACTTTTGACAAGCACATACAAATGATAATCTATCCCTGAAAGGCTACCCTCTGCTTCAGTAAGAACAGTTGATCAGCTCAAGAGATGGAAGTGATAAATAATGGCTTTTTGCATATATAGGAAAACATGGAAAGCTTTAGCATTGACACCATTTAAGGGTAAGCAGGGGTCGCAGCAGCAACACCGGTCTTGCCATTTGCGACCGCTGGCACTGCCTTTGCAACCCTGGCCTCAGTGGTGGCAGAATCAGTAGTAGGAACACAGGCTCAGCTAATCGATGTTGGTTGTCTTGGGGCTTCACTTTCCTTGTTTTCTGTCAATGTTTGATTACACTAATAGTGAATAACATGTTATGCACAGTTAGACCCTCATTATGCCCCTGGCGGTCTTTTGACCGCTAGGGTTAATGTGGCAGTATCACTGCCAACATGCTGGTTGTATAATCAGCCACATTATGAGTGTGGCGGGTTGGCCGCTGCCAACCTGCCACATCTCCACTAATACCGCCATGGCGGTATGAACCGCTGGGCCCGAGATGTGGAAAACCGGCCCATTAACTCAAATGCAATAGGATTTCTTAATGTAGATTTCCTACAAAGTATGAATTGCTATAAGGAAATCGGTATCTTCGTACATATCATTTTGCATTTCTTAAATAGCGATTTCTATGAAGTTGCTATTTAAGAAATGCAAAATTGCATTTTCGTCTATCTGGCTAATAGGTTGAGATTTATGAGAACATAGGCTTTGCTGCTGCAATGCAGGAATGTGCCAGAAAAAGCTGTGCTGTGTTGCAACAGTTTGAAATTACATGGTTGCGCTGTATTGACTATGTGGCGCACCATGTTGTAAGGTTCCAGGGTGCCTCAAAAATGTTGACACATCGGTGGGAAGGACAGCACACAGTATTGTAATGTATTTGCTCCAAATGTGATGCAAAGCTCATTTGCGGCACATAAAGCATATTTCACATGCTGCAAATCAGATTTGCGTCACATAGCAGTGCGTTGGAAAGCCTAAAAAAGCAATGCATTGCAAGCAAAAAAAGTTTTCCAGTTCAGCAAAAGCAAGAAATAGAGGGAGCAGCATGTACAAGCAGTGAGGGCAAAAACCCAACAACAGCCAAGATGTCCAGAGAGAAGTCCAGGGGAAGAGGAAGAGCAATTTTAGTGAGCAGGAGAACCAAATATTAATAGCTGAGGTGACAAAAAATTAACACCTTCTCTTTTTCACCTCCGAATCACCGTTAGGAAAGAAGGAAGCAATTTGGCAGTCCATAGTGGATAATATTAACGGTGTTGACTAAACAAAAAGGACAGTGCCTGAGCTGAAAAAAAGTCGCATGATTGAAAGCACAGGACCAAAGTGAAACTGACCAAGAACCTGAGGACCAGAGGAACAGGAGGAATTGGACCCATTGGAGTTGGTGGCAGGTGTTGCCAGACAGGGCAGTCCTGCAGTTGAGGACCTGGATGATCTACAGGGTAAGGGTTATCAATGAACAATACAGTTAAACATGTCAGATTGTGCAATGCACCAACACACTTTATTGCACTGCACTGCACTGTGTGCAAGGGAAATTGCAAGAATGTCTAATATGTCAACCCATACATCACATAAATGTCAGTTATTTTTTCAAGTGACAATTTAACCTGTCCAGCTCAGCCAAGTTTCTCATGTCCATGTGATGTGCTGCCCCAGTCCAGGTTGTCCTTGAATACTGCAACTGGTAGTCTAATGTTTAGCATGAGTGACCAGGACTACAAGTCCAACAATACAAAACAAAAAAACTGGAATGGAGCAGCACATCATGCACAGACTTTAGAAACATGCCCAGCATTACTGTGAGAATACAGGCCACCTTGCACCATGAAGCAAATGTGTTTGATATGGGGCTTCACAGCCAAAAGTAGAGTGTGAACTATTGGAGTTGATTAGCGTTGCCAGAAGATCAATTGTTCACCTGAGAGGGGGGTCAGGGCTTCAGTAGGTGGAGTATCTCCCTGTAGGTTCATGAGAAGAGCCATGTGTAATGTCACTAGCATGAAACCACAATTCACACAGATGTCCTAATGTGTTGGGTCAGATCTCACAGGTGTAGTCTTCCATGTTAAAGACAACTCTACCTCCTATGAATAAAGGGGATGGGAATGGGTGCAAAGAATGCACATAAGAGGTCCATGAGTGTTTGCTGGAAGCATAGATTGTGCGAGAGCTTGGTGTGTCACTGGTAGAGTAGTGCCATGTAGTTCCGGCTGAGCACATCGAACTGGCAGCAGGTATTATTGGGGAGTTTTGGGATCTCACGTAGGTGACTGGTGCTGTTTGAACTGCACGATAGCCTGAGTCATGCACTGCTCTTTTTTGATAGTGTTGCACTTGTGTAGTAGCTGTGAAGAGATTTGTAGAAAAGGGCATTGGTGCACTACACTGGACATGTGATGTGGGCCTGGCAGAAGGTGTTGCAGGTGTCAAAAGGGAGAACTAACCACAAAAGTCTGGTGATTCTACATATTTCAAAGCAGGAGGATGTTAAACAAGGAATTGTGAAGTGACAGGATGAGGCAGTTGGCCAGGATGATTGGCAGGTTTTGGGAATGGTTGAGGGTGATGTGTCTGAGCCTAGTCATGTTTGCAACCAGGATAGGTAAATGTTATCATCACTACCCTCTTGTGAGGTTCAGCATGAGCCATAGTTCTGACATACAGGTAGGCATGTTGGTTAATTGCTTATTATAACTAATGTTGGTTGTGTCGGTGTCTCCAGAGAGTCAATGTATTATCTGGATGTCATCAGTGACTGAGAATAAGTACTGATCCTGGGTCCAAATGATGTATGACAGAGAAGTCATGTCCAGGTAATTGTGATCAGGGCTGAGTGAACAGATCTGTAATATTCTGCAGAGGGCCTACTATTGTAATTACAAAGTGTGTAGAATGTTAATGTTTGCATTTTTACAAGTGTGATGGTGCATATCCCCTTCAGAGAAAATTCACAGTGCCTAATGATCTGGATTCTAGAGATGACTGTGTGTTAGGAAATCAAAGGAGTACACACAAATAAGCAAACCATGGTATGTACATGCCCTTACTCAGCCCTGAAGTGTATCAAGGTTGCTTGCTATGTAGAGTTGTGTGGATGTGTGTCACATATGAGCCCTTGGGCACATGAATGCACAAATTGCATGCAATACAACACTACGAGGCAGATTGGTGTGCTGTACTGTGTGAGAGGCAGAGTGATGGACCAAAAACAATAGTTAACCAAACTAACACCATTTTGTCAGGAGCTGTGGGCTAACTAATGGTTACAGGGAATGCAGGAACTCTGTTGACAGGGTTCAATGTTCTCTGTGATAGTGTCCCTAAGTGAACCTCACATCAATATAGACGTGATATGAAAATAAGGGCATGTTTTCAAAAAAGTGGCGTATCAGTCCTGATGCACCACTCTTCTTTCATTGCTCTTGCCCCACCTAACGACACCATGGCTTCACCATATTTACAATATGGTGCACCATGTTTGCTCGTTAGGACAATAGCCTCAAAATGTTTGACGCTATTGTGGCGCTTTGCTGCACTAGCATCAAAAATGTTGACACTAGTGCAGCAAAGTACAGGAAAGCCCATAGATAGTTGTAAATTTCACTGCACCATTTTTTTGGGCCTCCCTAGGTTGGCGACGACCCCCTTACATACATCAAGCCTGGTGCAGGCATAATGTGGAGCAAGGGTTTACAAAGTGGAGCAACGCAGGCATTGAGCCACTTGGTAAATACGGTGCATAAGAAAGGCCTCTTCAATGCTGCCTTAGTGTAAAAAAAGTTATGCTACAGTGGTGCAAGGTGCCACTAGGGGCTTGTAAATATGCCCTTAAGTCCAGCAACATGCTAAATAGCATCATTACATTCACTCACCCTTTCAGCCAGGACAGGCCAGTAAGCTGTGTAAGTGCCTTACAATGTGTGCAATAACACACTAATGACCCCCTTGTCACACAGTGGTTGTGTGTGAACAATGTGCAGATATTTCCATTTGGAAAGCAAAAAGAGAAAAACTTGGCTTCATTCGCTCGTAGTAACACATGTAACATGAAGAGAATGTTAATAAAGTCTATTCGTCATCAAAATTAATATTGGCAACATCTATCATAGATCATCATAAAACTACAAATTATTCATTGCAGTTAGACAAACAGCCTGTCCTGGATGACCAACCTGTTGGTGATGAGCTCCTGCCCCCCATGGACAATGACACCTTAGCAACTCCTGGTTTCCAATAAAATCTCCTTGTCCGAAACAGGCAAAGGATGACAGTGTTGCAGGGTCTCCTGATGAGCCACCACTCACAGAAAATGTCCCTTTCACCAATCCAAGCCCAGATGTAGACTCTGAGGACCCCAAGTTGCTTTCCAACAGAGAGTGATATTTGCCTGCCTCCCTCCACTTTTTAGATACTGTTTTTGCTGGTTTTAGGACTCTGCGCACTTTACCACCGTTAACCAGTGCTAAAGTGCATATCCTCTCTCCCTTTAATCGTACCCAATTGGACTATTTAATTTACTTATAAATCCCTAGTAGGATGCACTATATGTGCCAAAGGCCTGAAGATTAAATGCTACTAGTGGGCCTTCAGCACTGATTGTGCCACCCACTTAAGTAGCCCCTTAACCTTGTCTCTGGCCTGCCATTGCAAGGCCTGTGTGTGCAGTTTCACCGCCAATTCGACTTGGCATTTAAAAGTACTTGCCTAGCCTAAAACTCCCCTTTTTCTACATAGAAGACACCCCTAAGGTATGCCATAGGTAACCCATAGGGCAGGGTGCTGTAGAGGCAAAAGGCAGGACATGTACCTGTGTAGTTTACATGTCCTGGTGGTGTAAAACCCCTAAATTCATTTTTACACTACTGTGAGGCCTGCTCCCTCCATAGGCTAACACTGGGGCTGCCCTCATACATTGTTTGAGTGGTAGCTGCTCATCTGAAAGGAGTAGGAAGGTCATGCTTAGTATGGCCAGAATGATTATAAAAAATCCTGCTGACTGGTGAAGTTGGATTTAATATTACTATTTTAGAAATGCCACTTTTAGAAAGTGAGCCTTTTTCTGCGCTTAAATCCTTCTGTGCCTTACAATCCACGTCTGGCTGGGCTAAGTTGACAGCTCCCTTGTGTATTCACTCAGGCACACCCCAAACACAGGATACTCAGCCTCACTTGCATACATCTGCATTTTAAATGGGTCTTCCTGGGCTGGGAGGGTGGAGGGCCTGACACTTGCATGTCAAAGGACAGTAGCCTGCCCTCACACAAAGGACTGCCACACCCCATGCTGGGACCCTGGCAGACAGGATTGAACTGAAAGGGGACCTTGTGCACTTCTAAGCCACTCTTTGAAGTCTCCCCCACTTCAAAGGCACATTTGGGTATTAAAACACGGTCTCTGCCCCTACCAACTCAGACAGTTCCTGGAGAAGAGAACCTGAACCAGAACCTGCATCCTGCCAAGGAGACCTGCCTGGCTGCTCAAAGAGCTCACCTGTCTGCTTTCTATGAAGGACTGCTGCCTCGTTGTTGCCCTGCTGCCTTGCTGCTGTCTGGCTGTGGTGAAGAAGTGCTCTCTAAGGGCTTGGTTAGAGCTTGCCTCCTGTTCCCTGAAGTCTCAGGACCAAAAAGACTTCATCTCTACAAGAAGGACACCTTGTGGGCGAAATCCGATGCACAGCCTGCCAAAAATGACGCACAGCTTGCACTGAGGTGAAAATGTCACCGCACACCTATCCGGAATGACGCAGCCCGACTTCGCAACAATAAGATCAACACTGCGCCAGAGTTTCGACCGGATATTTGACTCACGGCCTCACCGGATCGGCGCACAGCCAAGCCAGAATGACACAGCGTGATTTCCAGAGAGGAATCGATGGAGCCCCTGCCGTGCAGTAGAAAATTTGACGCAGCACCTACCGGATCGACGCAGCTCCTGTGACTTCGTCCTAGCAGTCCCAGAAATCCACACATCGTCCCCGGGGCATCTGAAAACCCCACAACCTGAAAAGGATCTACGTCTGAGCACTAGAAATTGACGCACAGTTGTCCCTGCGTGAAAACTAAACAACACATCGCCATGTGCAGCCCGAGAAATCGTCGCACACCTCTTTGTTTCCACGCATCTCCTCCTCTGCAGTTCTTTGCAGAGATTTTTCATGCAAATCAGGTACTTTGTGCTTGAAACAGAATTTGTTTTGCTTTTAAAAGACTTAAGACACTCTGGCCCTCATTATGACATTGGAAGTAAGTCGTGCTTACCGCCATGCCGACTGTCTTCAACATACTGCCGCCACTGTGGTTTACCGCTACCCATATGATGACCCACACGTAGCAATCCGTCACCATACAGACACACACACAAGTCCGCCAGCCCAAAGGTCAGTGATAAACTGACAGTACCAAAACCCACACCTTTACGCCAACAGAACTACACCCACATCATTATGACCCACGAATCACCGCAGCGGACCTTCAACCACGGTAAACCATAGGCGGTACATATCGCTGAGCTCAAAATACACACACACATACAAAACAACACCACATTGGACAATTCAAACTAGACACACCTGACACACATACACACACTACACCCACACCAATATAAAACACACAACCACACTACCAACAACCCCTTACGACTCAAACACTTTGCCAACTGAGAGAGACAGACCAACAGCACCCACAGAACCAGAGCCACAAAACACCATCCCCCATACAACATCCACGTAACTTACAGCACACACCCCAACACATCACCCCACACACCCTCACACACACAACACACACTACACCCATGGTACCACAGAGACACCCCAGGTTCTCAGAGGAGGACCTAAGGGTCATGGTGGAGGAAATCATCTGGGTAGAGCCACAGCTATTCGGATCACAGGTGCAGCAGACATCTATTGCCAGGAAGATGGAGCTATGGCAGAGGATTGTGGACAGGGTCAACGCCGTGGGACAGCACCCAAGAACAAGGGATGACATCAGGAAGATGTGGAACGACCTACGGGGGAAGGTACGTTCTGTGATAGTAAGCCACCAGATAGCAGTACAGAGGACTGGGGGTGGAACCCCACCTCCTCCCCCACAACTAACAACATGGGAGGAGCAAGTCTTGGCAATACTGCATCCTGAGGGCCTGGCAGGAGTAGCAGGAGGACTGGACTCTGGTAAGCCAACTCTTCACTACTTTCACACCCCCTACCTGCATGCCATCACATACCCCCACCCTCACCCTCACTCACATCACTCCACCACCTCACACACACCGCACCATCACAACCCAACCTTTCCACAACCAAGCCCTGCATGCAACAACAATGCATGGTCAACCATCACAGACCAGCATGCACATGTGATTCAATCACCTAGCCCACCAAATCACCACTCATACAAGCCTAAGCTACCAGGACAATAACAACCATAGAGGGCAACACACCCATGCACAAAATGGCACACGCAGAAACAATAACACTACATTTACACCCCCAAGGTCCCTGACACAACGTCACTGGAGAGGAGGTGCTAGCAACATCCAGTCCCCCCCCAGAAGAGGCCCACAGTGATGACAGCAGCTCTCCACTCCTGGATCAGGATGAGCAACCTGGCCCATCAGGGACCTACGGACAGTTAGTTACCCAGGCACAGTCCCATACCTCCACAGAGCCTCCTCCCTCAAGAAACACCACCACAGCACCCACCCAGTGGGCCCATACCACTGTCCTAGGACACGTCAATCAGCAGTGTGTCCACCACTACAGGGACCCCAGGTCACCCCACAAACACAGGACGATCTGGGATTAGTGGCAGTGGGCACACGGTCCACAGGACAACAGGGAAGCTGGAAGGACTGCTGTGCAGCAGGGGGAGGACAGGCCGAGGGAACGGACTCTCCACAAGGCACTCACCAACATCCTAGGAGCATACCACCATTCCCAGGAGATGATGGGCCAGATACTGGCCAAGTTGCAGAAGACCTAGCGGCTGCAGGAGGAACAGTATCTGGGGATCAGGGAGGACCTGAGGGACATCCACACCAACCTGGTCACCATTGCAGGGGTGCTGGCAGACATGGCCAACACCATGAGGGAGGCATTGGCACAACAACGGGCCCCTGACACTAGCCAAACCGCTGAACTGCCTTCTACCTCCACTGATGCTAGTGGACAGGAGTCCCCACCACAGGAACAACAGGCCATCAGCACCCCTCCCCCTGCAGAAGGAGAACCACCCTGCAAATGGTCCCTGCGATCCAGGCAGAAGCCAGAGAATATTGCCAAGACCCCCCAGAAAATAAGACTCTCTTGAATGCCACCCTTGGTGTCCCACTCTGTCACCCTGTCCACCTTGGACTGTCATTGCTTCACTTCCTATGCCCCCTTGGACAGTGCACCTGTGATAAGAAATAGACTGGAACTTTACCCTGGACTCTCCTCCACCACTACCCCAGCCCATTGCAATACTCCCTCCACTTAATAGCACATAAATAAACACACTTGTAAAAAATACAAGTATGGAGTCTGTCAATTGATTAAACTATGTATTTATTTAACAAGCTATAAACATTGCAATTCAACTGTACAGTAATGTATACATAGGTATGACCTGTAGTTGGCTGCAGTCAACACACCAGGAGCCAGAGTGGGGCACAGATATCTGAAAATAGACATGCCAAAGGGTACAGTAAGTGGCCATAGCAGTGGGAAAATCAGCCTGCCAGGGACAATATCCAACACAAAACTCTCAATGGAAGGTGAAGTTACAGTGTCTTACTTGTGTGTCACTGTAAGTACTGTCGTATGATTGCTGTTCTGTTGTCCTCATCCTCATTCTCTGCCTCCTCTTCATCATTTCCCACAGGGTCCACTGCTGCCACACACCCATCTCCAGCCTCATCGTCCTGCAGAAAAGGCATCTGGCGACGTAAGGAAAGGTTGTGCAAATACAACATGCCACGATGATCTGGCAGACCTTCTTGGCTGAGTAGCACAGGGAACCACCTGTTAGATGGAGGCAACAAAACCTGGCCTTCAGGAGGCCGAATGTCCTCTCTATAATCCTTCTTGTTCGCCCATGTGCCTCATTGTAACGTTCCTCTGCCCTTGTCCTGGGATTCCTCACTGGGGCCAGTAGCCATGAGAGGTTGGGGTAACCAGACCCACCTGCAAATATCGAGGGATACCTGTTAGACACACACTAACCCTTAGGGCCAACCCCATACTCATACAGCAACATATCCTGGGTGCGAACTATGGGCTCACCTATTAGCCACACCCAGTAACTCTGGAGTTGAGCCATCATATATGGGATGCTGCTATTCCTCAGGATATAGGCATCATGCACAGAGCCAGGATACTTTGTATTGACATGGATGTACTGGTCCGCCATGCACACTATCTGTACATTCATCGAGTGAAAGCTCTTTCGATTTCTGAACACCTGTTCATTTCTCCCTGGGGGGGGGCAAAGGCAATATGTGTCCATAAATTGCCCCAATAATGTTGGGGATATGTCCCATTGCATAGAAGTCAGCTTTCACTGTGGCCACATACTCCACCTGGGGGAAAACAATGTAGCTGCGCATATGTTTCATCAGGGCAGACAACACTCTTGTTAGCACTATTGAGAACATTGGTTGTGACATTCCTGCTGCCAAGCCCACTGTCACTTGGAAAGAACCAGTTGCCAAGAAATGGAGAACAGATAGCTCATGCACAAGAGGGGGGATCCCAGTGGGGTGATGGATAGCAGATATCAGGTCTGACTCCAATTGGTCACACTGCTCTTGGATTGTGGCCCTGTCAAGTCTTTAGGTGAGGATTATGTGCCTATCCTCCATTGTTGCCAAGTCCAACAGGGGTCTGTACATGGGGGGAAGTCTCCATCGATGAGCATCTGATCAGTATTCCACATTTCCAACTGTACAGTGCATTGTATGTTGTGACTGAAACAGTATGTTGTTGTATAGACCCAAATAGTGCCTATGTGTACTGTGACGCAGTTAGGTGCCATGGCCTGCCCCACTCCCTGAAATGGCGTCCTGTGTGGATGGACAGGTGGAAATGAGGTAATGCCACTGACGTTATGTGCCTTTGTGGGAGGCAGTTGAGTACCGCAGTGCAACTCCTCACTGGTTGTCCACCGGCCCTATGGGTTACAGCGGCCAATAATGATGTATGCCGGCGTGACCGCCATTTTCTATCTGTTCTCTCACTTGCTACCTGACCTTCAAAAGGAGAGGACCTACACTTCAATTCTGCTGTGACCTGTGTTTTGAACCGACCATGGCTCGTGCCACTGCCTTCAGCTCTGCGGAGTTGGAGAGACTGGTGGATGGGGTCCTACCCCAGTACCGAATGCAGTATGGGCCTCCAGACCAACAAGTGAGTACACTGTGAGCACAATGCATGGGGCATGAATGCAAGGAGTGCTGTGTGTGAGGGCCTCGTGTAAAGGGGGTGGAAGGGTCCTGGGCAGCATCGTGCATGTATGGTGGGCAATGTCTGTGCTTAAGGGGATGTGAGGGATATGGTGGGCCATGAGTGTAAGAGGCTGGACGGTATGGCTGATGCCTTTTTCTATGTTTATTTGTCTGCACGTCAGCGCCCATCAGAAAAAGGGTATATGGCTTACCATCACCAAGGACGTACGAAACCTGGGGGTCTATGGCAGGCCGAGCACCCAATGTCGGAAACGGTGGTAGGACCTGAGACGCTGGGCATGGAAGACGGTGGAGGCCCAGCTGAGAATGACCTCCCATTGAGGAAAGGGTGCTTGTCGAACCATGACCCCCCTGATGTTCTGCATACTGGCAGTAGCCTATCCAGAGCTGGATGGGCGCTTGAGGCCATCACAGCAGCCACAAGGTGGTGAGTACAGTTTCCAAATCTGCAAATTGCGTGTGGTGGGGTGGTCTCCGGGTGGGGAATGTGGGCCTGTGGGTGCCACTAGACCAGGCGGGACATTCCATGGTAGGTCCCATGTTGGGCAGGGTCTGATGTGAAAGTCCTCTAACCAAGCTAGTAGGCCTCCACTACTGGGCAGGGATCTGTGGGTCTCAGGTATGCTGCTATTGGCCTTAGGTACGCCTGTCCTAGGGCTGGTGACTAGCATTGTGACTTGCAGTTCATTGCATAGTGCGTAGGCCTGTTCCCTGTGTGAGTGTGCTGTGTACGCCAATGGTGGTGTTGGGGCAGCCATTGACCAGGTGTGTCTTTTGTCTCTCCCCCTTTTAATTTTGTCACTCTGTCCTTGTGTGCATTAGCATCATCTGGTGAAAGAGCAGGCACCAGCGGCAGAGGGAGCCGCATCCCACATGGCCTAGGAGGCCGAATCTACTGACGGTGAAGTCACCAGTGCGATGGAGGGCGAGGGGAGCACCACGGCAGAGACAGAAGGGGATAGTTCGGACAGTGATACCTCCTCAGATGGAAGCTCCCTGCTGGTGGTGGACACCTCTGTGCCCACCCCAACTATAGGTACAGCTGCCACCCCCGTACCAGCACTGCCCTCCCAGCAGCCCCTCAGCGAGTTTCCCGTGCCCTATCACCCAGGAGGGCGGGCATCTCCTTCGCCCCAGCCACCTCAGGCCCTGCCCCAGTTAGCCCTGCTTCCCTGAGTGAGGAGGCTATTGACCTCCGGCAATCCATCTCTGTTGGGCAGTCATCCATAGTGAATGCCATCCAGGGCCTGGCAGGCCATTTGCAATATACAAATGCATTCCTGGAGGCCATTCACTCTGGCATGGCGGCCCAACAGAGATCAATCCAGGCTCTGGCCTCCTCCCTGATGGCAGCCATTGTCCCTGTCTCTAGCCTCCCCCCTCCAACTTCCTCTACCCAGTCCCGTTCCCCTCAACCCTAACCTATTCCAAGCACACATTCAAACCAGCATGCACCCAAGACAACACACAGGAGTGGCTCAGGCAAACACAAGCACCACACATCATCCCACAGGCACTCACACAAACACCATCCAGAATCAGACACACCAACATCCACTGCCTCCAATGTGTTCCCCTCCTCCTCCTCGTCCATCACCCTCCCAGTAGTGCCTCCACTCACACCTGCATGCACTACATCCTCATGCACTACCTCCATCACCATCACGCCTATCACTACACACCCCTCACTGGCAGTCACCACCCCACATCCATGCACACGTCCCCTGTGTACTCTCCCACTGTGTCTGTGCCCCCTCCTCCCAATGTTCACAAACGCAAGCACTGAGACACCCAACAGCCATCCACCTCAGAACAGCATCCAGCCCAAGCACTTGCACCCAAACACAGCAGACTGACACCTCCTACAACCACTCCCTCTTCCTCCACTCCTAGACCTTCACCCTCTTCCCACCCCAGTGTCCCTAAGAAGCTTTTCCTCTCCGCCGTTGACTTCTTCCCTATCCTTTACCCCCCGTCCTTCACGTCGGGCCAGGGTGGTCAGAACCCAGGCTAGCACCTCAGCCACCCAGTCCACGGCCACAGTATTGTCGGCAGCTACTGCAGGTGGGAGAGGCTCCAGGGAACCAGCCATAACCACTGACAGTGTGCCTGCACCAGCTGCCAAAGGGAAGGACAAGGAGGCACCACCAGCTGTAAAGGGCAAGGAGGCACCACCAGCTGTGAAGGGCAAGGGCAAGGAGGCACCACCGGCTGCCAAGGTGAAGGACAAAAAGGCACCACAAGCTGTGAAGTGCAAGGGGCCTGCCCCTGTAGGCAGGAAGGTCCAGAGGCCTGGTGCAGGGACTGAATCTGAGCCCCTACCACCAACCATGACGGTTCAGCCATCCGAGGCTGCAGGGGAAGGGCTGGAGCCTCCCCCCACCATGGCCATTCCCGACACCAGCACCCCCACCAGCACTGCCACCAGCACCGCTACCAGCACCACTGCCTTAAGCAGTGCCAGAAGCCCGAGTGGGCAGCCGTCTGAGGCTGCAGGGGATGGGTTGGAGCCTCCCCCCACCACTGGCATTCCCGACACCAGCACCACCACCAGCATCACTGCCTGCAGCAGTGCCAGTAGCAGCAACCCGAGTGGGCAGCCGGCCGAGGCTGCAGGAGAGGGGCTGGAGGCTCCACCCCCACCGCCAGCACTGCCAGCAGCCCCAGTGGGCAGCCGTCCAAGGCTGCAGGGGACGGGCTGGAGCCTCCCATCATCACTGCCAGCACCACCAGCAGCCCGAGTGGGCAGCCTTCCGAGGCTGCAGGGTAAGGGCAGGAGCCTCCCCTGACCACTGACATCTCCGACACCAGCCCCACCACTGTCACCACTGAGCAGCCATCACTGCCGGCAGGCAGTGTGTAGTCCTGCCTCCATGGACTGTAGTGTATCCTGGCCCATGCAAATCCTGTGGGTGTGACACCCAGGTGAGAGACTGTGCCCTTGTACTCCCCTTGTGCTGCATCACAGGGCACAAAGTCCCCTCCAGAACCAGTGGAAGAAGCCATCCACTCACCCCCTCCTTGCCAGGATGAAGCACACTGGGCACAAAGCCCCCTCCAGAACTTGTGGAAGAAGGCATACACTCACCCCTCCTTGAAAGGATGAAGCACACTGGGCACAAAGCCCCCTCCAGAACCAGTGGAAGAAGGCATCCACTCACCCCCTCCTTGCCAGGATGAAGCACACTGGGCACAAAGCCACGTCCAGAACCAGTGGAAGAAGCCATCCACTCACCTCCTCCTTGCCAGGATGAAGCACACTGGGCACTAAGCCCCCTCCAGAACCAGTGGAAGAAGCCATCCACTCACCCCCTCCTTGCCAGGATGAAGTGCACTGGGCACAAAGCACCCTCCAGAACCAGTGGAAGAAGGCATCCACTCACCCCCTCCTTGCCAGGATGAAGCACACTGGGCACTAAGCCCCCTCCAGAACCAGTGGAGAAGCCATCCACTTGAGACACTGTGGCCTTGCACTCCCCAGGACCAAGCAGTGGGCAGACCACCCACTAGAGAGACTGTGGCTTTGCATTCCCCAGAACCAAGCAGTGGGCTGACCACCAACTTGAGAGACTGTGGCTTTGCACTCCCCAGGACCAAGCAGTGGGCAGACCACCCACTTGAGAGACTATGGCTTTGCATTCCCCAGGACAGTGTGATGGGCATGTAGCCCCCTCCAGGATCAGCTCTGTTGTTCCATCTTTCAGCTGAGGTGCCCCCCGTTCCCGGTACCCCTGAGGTGCCTGTGTATTTTTGACCTGATGCCCCTGCAGTTATCTCTCCGTGTTGTTGCAGGAGTCAAGTGAGGCCTTGGCCTATATGATATGGGCCTATGGCCCAAGGACATTTTGGTCTGTGCAGTGTCCCTCCATTTATATATATGTATATACTGTTTTGATTTTGTAGGATGTATTTCTAGTATATTATCTTATTACACTCACTTTAATCAATTCCTTTTGTCATTGCATTATTCCTGAGGGGTATGGGGTGGATATGTAATGTTACTGCATCTGTTTGTGTGTATGGTGTTTAGTGTGGGGGTGTTGCGTGTTGCGTGTTTCATGTGTGTGTCACTCTTTTTCCTCCCCCCACCCTTGTGTGCTAGGCGGCAGTACTCACTGTGGTCGTCTTTGCCGGCGTTGGTATTCATGGTGAAGAAGGAGATAGACGAGCATGGGGAACACCTGCAACTCAGGCTCTATGGCTGTGTGGTTCATCCTTAAGTCTCCAGGGGTGTGTTGTTTCCCTTCTGTGCACTGTTTCCGCCGTGCTTTTGATGTCGTTGGTACAGCCCCAGAAAAGGTGGCAGATAGGCCTGTTGTAATAGTGTGGGCGGTACATTGTCTTCCGCCTGGCTGCTGGCGGTTACCACCGTGGTGCTTGTTGCTTCCGCCGTGGCGGTCGGTATGTTAAAGTGTCTGTCTGTGTGAGTGGTTTCCGCCGTGGTCATAATTCAATTTTTTTACCACCGGCCTGTTGGCGGTATCACAGCCCCTTTATCACCGACCGCCAGGGTGGTAATGAGGGCCTTTATATCACATTTCAGTGATATCTCAACATATACTTATTGCATTTTAATCGTTTTGACCTGCATCTTATCAGATAAATATTATATATTTTTCTAAACACTGTGCACAAATACTTTACACATTGCCTTCTAAGTTAAGCCTGACTGCCCAGTGCCAAGCTACTAGAGGGTGGGCACAGGATAATTTGGATTGTGTGTGACTTACCCTGACTAGAGTGAGGGACTTTGCTTGGACAGGGGGTAACCTGACTGCCAACCAAAGACCCCATTTCTAACATTGGTGATCAGCGGTGAGGATAGGACTTGTATTTGTGCAGTGACATACATAGCTAAGTATTTCACTACCTACCCACAGTTAAAGGTCAACTTGATTTTTTATCTCTTTCTGCAAATTCGTTTTTCCTGACTATTTTTTGACTAAAATCCTCACTCAACATGTCTCTAGCTGTGTCTCAAGCAGGAGATTTTGACCTAGCCCTGTTGGGGACATACTGTCAAACAGTAGAAAGGGTTCTGCAGGGATATAGGACTACCCACACAAGGTGCCTCCAGAAAGAAGGAATTTCAAATGGTGCTGAGGGCCTGGGCAGAATCCCATTCAGAGGAGGATGCTGAGGAGGAGGGTCCAGAGGAGGACCCCTCAGAGGATTTTTTGCCATCAGTGGATAATGTTACCACTGCAATTGTGCCCCCTGCCAAACCAGGGAGCAATGTCTCTGATCAAGGCCTGACCACAGAGGAAAGGAGAGAGGAGGGAGAGTTTCAATTGCAAATGGGAAGGCTGGAAATTGAGGCTCAACAGGAAGAAGGGAGGGCAGAGAGAGCCTTGACTGAGAAGAACATTTTGTTGGCTCATGAACTGAGTCTCAAGGAGCTGGATTTTAAGGCGAAGCAGTCTGGGTCCAGCAGTAATGGTGGCAGCATACAGCAGGACCTGCTGGAGAAAAGAAGGTTTGTATACCCAGAAATGTAGTGCACAGTTTTGTGGTGAGATATGACATTGATAAATGGCTAGCTGCCTATGAAGTTGCACTAAGGGCTTGTGGGGTTCCTGAAGAGCAATGTGGTACAGCTATGTGGGGGTATGTACCAGTAATTGGGAGGGGCACACTTCTCACATTGGACCCAAAGGATTAAAACAAATACTCACACATGAAGCCATTTTACTTGCCAAGTTTGGGCTGACCCCTGAGAAATTCCGTCAGAGGTTCAGGGACAGCACCAAACAGTCCACACAAACATGGGTAGATTTCTTTGACTTTTCCAGTAAGGCACTGAATGGATGGGTGCGGGGCTGCAAAGTAGATGATTCCACAGGATTGTATAATTTGATTCTGAGATAGCATATGCTCAGTACTTGTTTAACAGAGTTGTGCCAGCACCTAGTAGACAGTAAGCTGACTGATCCCAGGAAGCTTCCTGAGGAGGCAGACCTCTGGACTAGCACCAGGGTATCCAAAAAGGTATCTGGGGTAGACACCCACAAAGGTGGTCAGAGTTCCCATCAGAAGAAGGAGGTTGGAGAAAAACTTAAAAACAAGGAGTTCTCAAAATGCCCCCAAAACAGTTCCTAAGGGAATAGTGGTAACCAGTCCCGGTCTGATTCCAAAACGAAAGGGTTCATTGACCATAAGACAGGGAGGTTTGTACCCCAATGTGCAGAGTGCAGTAAGTATGGCCACTCTGAGGGAGACTCAGAATGTCCGAAAAGGGCACAGCCCCACAAAGGAGGGCAGACTCCTGGGTTGTCTAGTGTAGCGCTCGGCGAGGAGGTGGCCCCAGATAGTTTTGGAGAGCAGATAGAGGTAACCCTAGTGTCCCTGGGGGATGCAGAGATGGTGTCAAAAACCTACATGCCTGCCAATACTTCCAAGTATAGGCAGTGGGTCACCATCAATGGGCAAAGGGTGGAGGTTCTGCGTGACACAGGAGCCAGCATTACTACTGTCAGGGGTCAGCTGGTGTCAGCAGAGCAGGTCCTCCCAAATACATTCCATCAAGTCATAGTGGCCGACAATCGTGAGAGCCACCTCCCGGTAGCTCTGGTTCCGTTTGAGTGGGGGGATTGTCTGGTACTCTAAAAGTAGCTGTGAGACCTGCCAAGCCTGAAGATTGTCTGCTAGGCAATGGCCTTGAGCACACTACCTGAAAGGCGGTAGAGCTAAGGTCTCATTTGGAGTTGTTGGGATTGCCTAAATGGGTCTGCATGACCACACGGTCCATGACTGCCCAGGAGGGAAGTCAGGGGCGCCTGGAGCCTGGAACAATGGCCCAGACAACTGCCAAGAGGAAGGGCAAGGGGCGCGGGAAACCGGTCTTAGAAGTTACCGCAGTGGTTGACGGGGTTCCCAAGGAGGAGGCCCCCGAGCCACTGGGGAAGACATTGCCGCTCTAAGTGACCTACCTGAGCTTGCTGGCTGCCAAGTTGAGGGTGGGCCCACCAGGGAGGAATTCTGCAAGGTGCAGAAAGAATGTCCCACTCTTGAGGGCTTGAGGCAACAGGCCTCAGCCCAGGCAGCAGGTGAAGCCTCTGTCGATCACCATATATATTGGGAGAATGATCTCCTTTACAGTGAGCCTAAGGTTCTGGCCATTGGGGGGCGTGTGCTGGTGGTCCCCCAGTGCTACCGGACCTTCCTACTGGGTCTGGCTCACAACATCCCCCTGGCAGGACAAGACCTTTGACAGGCTTGTCACCCACTTCTATTGGCCCCGGATGAGGATAAACTCAGGTGTGTTCTGTAGGTCCTGTCCTACCTGCCAGGCCAGTGGGAAAACAGGGAAAAGGCTAAAAGCCATCCTAATCCCACTCCCTGTCATTGGCACCCCCTTTGAAAGGATGGGCATCAATATTGTTGGCCCATTGGACCCCAAACTGCCCTAGGCAACAGCTTCATCCTGGTTTTGGTATACCATGCCACCGGTTACCCAGAGGCAATCCTCTGTAATCCTGTAACTGCACCGGTGGTGACCAGAACTCTAATAGGGATATTTACCGTGTGGGATTCCAAAACGAGATTGTGTCTGACAGAGGCACTAACTTCATGTCTGCATACATGAAGTCCATGTGGGATGCATGTGGTGTAACCTACAAGTTCACCACACCTTATCACCCCAAATCTAATAGTCTTGTGGAGAGAATCAACAAGACCTTGAAAGGCATGATCACAGGCCTCCCTGAGGCCCTGAGGCGTAAGTGGGAAGTCCTCTTACCATGCCTTCTCTTTGCGTTCAGAGGAGTACCCCAGAAGTGGGTGGGGTTCAGTCCCTTTGAGCTTCTCTATGGGTACCCTGTCAGGAAACCCTTAAGCATTGTCAAGGAAGGGTGGGAGAAAGCTCCCAAGGCACCCCCTCAGGATGTGGTCAACTTCATGCTGGCCCTCCGCAACCAGATGCACCGCTTCTGGAAAACGGCCAAAAGTAACCTTGAGGCCAGTCAAGAGGTAATGAAACGCTGGTATGACCAGAAGGCCACCCTGGTGGAGTTTCAACCTGGAGACAAAGTGTGGGTAATGGAGCCAGTAGAGCCTCCTTGTGCGGCAAAATTCGATGCACAGCCTGCCAGAAACGACGCACAGCCTGCACCGTGGTGAAAATTTCACTGCAAGCTGAACCGGAACGATGCAGCCTGACTTCGCAACAAGAAGATCGACGCAGTGCCAGCGTAGTGACTGGAAATTCGACGCACGGCCTCACTGGATTGACGCACAGCCATGCCGGAACGATGCAGCCCGACTTCCAGAGAGGAATCAACACAGCGCCTGCTGTGCGGTAGAAAATTCGACGCAACGCCTATCGGATTGACACAGCTTCTATGACTTTGTCATAGCAGCGCCGGAAATCCATGCATCGGCCCCAGGGCATCTGAAAAATCTGCAACCTGAAGAGGATCCATGACCGAGCACTGGAAATCGATGCACAACCGTCCCTGCGTGAAAACTAAACGGCGCATCGCCGTGTGCGGCCGAGAAATCGGTGCACACCCCTTTGTTTCCACGCATCTCCTCCTCTGCAGTTTTTTGCGGAGATTTTTCACGCGAATCAGGTGCTTTGTGCTTGAAAGAGACTTTGTTTCGCTTTTAAAAGACTTAAGACACTCTGGCCCTCATTCTGACCCTGGCGGATTGAATCCGCCAGGGCCGAGGGCAGCGAATGCACCGCCAACAGGCTGGCGGTGCATTCATGGACATTCTGACCGCGGCGTTACCGCCGCGGTCAGAAACGGGAAACCAGCGGTCTCCCGCCGGTTTCCCGCTGCCCATGGGAATCCTCCATGGCGGCGCAGCAAGCTGCGCCGCCATGGGGATTCCGACCCCCTTCCCGCCAGCCTGGTTCTGGCGGTTTACACCGCCAGAACCTGGCTGGCGGGAACGGGTGTCGTGGGGCCCCTGGGGGCCCCTGCAGTGCCCATGCCCCTAACAGGGCCCCACATTGCTTTTCAGTGTCTGCTTAGCAGACACTGAAAAGCGCGACGGGTGCCACAGCACCCGTCGCACACCTTCCACTCCGCCGGCTCCATTCGGAGCCGGCATCCTCGTGGAAGGCGCTTTCCCGCTGGGCCGGCGGGAAAGTTGAAATGCCCCCCGCGGTCTTCTGACCGCGGGGCGGTGTTTGGGCGGTTTCCGCCCGGCGGGCGGCGTCCGCCGCCCGTCCGGGTCGGAATGAGGCCCTCTATATCCCTTTTCAGTGATATCTCAACATATGCTTATAGCATTATAATTGTTTTGACCTGCATCTTATCAGATAAATATTATATATTTTTCTAAACACTGTGTGGTGTATTTTTGTGGTGCTATATGGTGTTATGGTATGATTTATTCCACAAATACTTTACACATTGCCTTCTAAGTTAGGCCTGACTGCTCACTGCCAGGCTACCAGAGGGTGAGCACAGGATCATTTGGATTGTGTGTGACTTACCCTGACTAGAGTGAGGGTCTTGCTTGAACAGGGGGTAACCTGACTGCCACCCATAGACCCCGTTTCGAACAAAGTACTATACCAAAGTTGCATGCATGAAGTGCCACACATAGGAACTTGTCAATGTTAATGGTGATTCTTCAAGTAGGGATGGATTTTTAACAAGCCAAGTACAATGTTCCACTCGAACAATGGTGCAATGGCGTGTGTTTTAGAGACAGACACCAGTGAGTGTCCTTGCACAACCACAAATCTGCAATCTGTAGTGACAAACATATCCCAAAAATACCTGCCCTGTCACTTTCACACTGTAGTATGCTACCTCTGTTGTGTAGTGAGTAACAATACAGAATGGTTCCCCCATGCAGTGCCCAAAGTAGGAACATGGACCACACTAGAGTCAGATGTAAGGTAGATGAACATCTCTCCATAGGCCTCTGACGAAGCAACATTTAAATACAAAGACTGGAGGCAAATAGCTATGTCATGTTCGCAACTCAACTATCTCCATGCTATCAACTCATAATAATTGAAATGTTGACAAAGTTCTTAAATTTAAGCATCATTTATTCTATACAAACTATGTAACCTAACTACACCTACCTAGTCTACACTACCTAAAGTTAAAACAACCTCACACTAGCTTACGTAATCTTACACTATATATGCCTATACTAACTTTCCTTACCTCTAGTCCACACTGTCTTAACTTATCTAAATATATTCTATCTACTAAACACAAATGACAATTTAACCATTCTCCCTTGATACACATAGATCAGCACAATACATACAACATCCACATCCTAAACAGACACTACCTAAATATTTATTCCTAAACAAATATATATATTTTGCATTTTTAAATATATGTATGCATATATTTGTTTTGTTTAAAACACACTGTACATTAAAACCCACCCACTTAAAAAACGAATACCATAAAAAACACACTAAAATATTACTACCTAATAACGTGGAAAACCTATCACTATATTACAGTAAACCTATGCTAAATTCTTCACAGTATTTCTATATTTATACAAATAATAAAAAAAAAATCTTCACAACAAGGAAAGGGGATTGGCCAAGTCTAGTTATTAAATTTGTGCACTTATGTGGTCGACAGTATTCCGAGTTTGCACACTGTTGCCTGTTCATTTTCAATTGCTTGCCTACACGTTGTAAGTTCTGATAAGTCCTTCAGAACCTGGGTCTGGAACATTGAGTCATTTGCAGGTGTGGTCTGCATTAGCTAATGTGCTGTCACATGAGTGCAATTAGATGATCGTGGAATATGCTTGCTAGTGTCCAGCTGCTCATGGGCTCCCAACTGTTGAGTAGGGTCACTGGATCCACCTATGTGTGACTGCCTCCTTGCATGTCAGGTATCTGCAGACTTTGTCTTCTCATATATGGCACCCATCTTGCGAAAGGCTTTGCCAACATGCCAGATGTGGAGGTAGCTCTCAAGTCATAGGCAGTATTGCTTGTCCTCCTCTGGTGTCATGTTATCTACGGAGGTTAAAAAAATAACATATCAGCTCCAAATGAAATAGTACATGATGTCTCACAACTTTGCTTAAACTGTCATCATACAATTATATGTGGTAGCCCAGACCAACCACAAATAAGGAATAAGGGATCTGGACAATGCACCGTCTTAACAGATACATCTCAAATTCAAACTTAACAAACTGACGCAAGTGCCAGCAGTACAGGATGTGATAAAGATATGTAGTCTCACAATTTTACACTTGCATAACATTCATTACGATGATTAGCAATCATGATGATGTGTACCCTAGGAACTAGGACACTAGCTCCAGTTCTGGACACTTGGCCATTAGTATTGCGTCATGCATGTGGGTTTATAACTGGCTTATGACCATATGTGAAATATGTTGAGTTAAGCAAGTCCAAGTAGTGTGCTTCTGCATTGCATCACTCATCTGGAATACCCTAAGGCAACAGACATTGCTCTCTTGATTATCTAAGTGCCAAATAGTGTATACATATATGGAGGGAAGTTGGTCACCTCCTGAAAGACATAACTGTAGTACATCATTATGCCTCAGGCTAATTCTAGGGAATCTGACAAATAGCTTCAGATATACAGTTATAGCAATATCATGGTGAGCAAAACCTTTACAAATGTCTGCAAAGACATTCTCCCAATGCTGCTTTACACTCTACACACTTGTTGTTTCCCAAAGCATCTGTACTGTGTATATGTATGCTGGCGTACCCATCTTTATGAGAACAAGGTGAAGTATGATGCAGGCAAGCTTGCACCATGATGCAAGGCTGACTAGGTTGTTGCTAGCCAGTACAAGTTACATCACCAGTATTTGAGCAGTGTAATGGGTTGTATGCTGCTGACACAGGTCCACCCTTCATGTGATTTTTCCCACAGTACATCAACACCGCTACATATCTTGCATAGGATAAATGCCTCTGAGAACTGGGATATGGGGCATATTAGGCAATGATTAGCCATTTCAGTGAAAATACACGTGCAGACCAGTCACATTTGCCCACTGCGCCCCATATTATATTGGTTGCACTGAGCAAGGAAATCACACATCTTCATATGACCCTGAAAGCCATATGTCCATAATCCAGCCATATGGACATCTACCCTCACAATGCAAATCAGTCAGGCAGTGTGGTAATGTTCTGTCCACACCATGGCCAATAACAGTCACAGTCCCACATCCTTACATCCTTCAGTACATCTGTGTCTCTGTTCCTCTGTCACTCCTATTCACATAACAATGATATGTATGGCTCTGAGATATGATCATGTTCCCCTGAGGCTGGCTACAACAGCCATACCTCAGGTTAAGTTAAGTTAAGTAAATGATGTGACCGATATACTACTCATAGTGTACTCTCACCTTTACAGACACACATATTTAGATGTCTTATGTCCTCGGTCATGATTCAAATTCATAATTATGAACACGTTTGGCCTAGCACACAAAATTTGCAGCATCTCTATTAGAATAATGGATTGTTTGTGATGGCTAGCCTGCTGACACAGTAATAGTAAAGTTCACTTCTGTTTTAACACTGTGTGTAATTATTTGGCAGGTGATTGATACCTCCATGTACACATCACAGTGTTATCACTATCATGGATAACACATAAATCTTGCAAAGCAACAACCATGTACTTATCACACTTACTGGAGGCATTGGAATTCCGAAATCTTTTAGCCTCAGCTTTTGTGTATGAGCAGGACCACCTAAAATACAAAAAATTTGAATACTGTGTTGTAAATAGTGAAATTATACACAGTGTATATTTCATTGACAGTACAATTTCAGTGAATTGGGAGATTCAACACAATGGAAACACATTTGTATGTGTCTGAATAGGGGATGCAGCTATTCACCTTCATGGCAGAAGTGGCTGGATGTTAAGGCTCAGATATAGCTAACATCACATGCCAGAAGCAAGTCTCAGACATGTGATGCTATGTGCACTGGTGGGCAGCATCTCATCAGGCCCCCTTGTACCATGGCACATGGGAAAAATATTGACTCTTGGAAGACCACAGTAGTGCAACATTGGAAAAGGACAGGTTTACACCATAAGTAACATAGTAAGGACCATATATGGATGTTAATGGCCCTGGTTCACAGAGTGCTGACTAGCAGCACATCAGGTGCATAGCTTGGAAGTATGTGTAAATATTTTGCATGAAACTTCCACCTACATGACCAAATACAATTTCTGGGTGCATTTTCATCTGTCTACGTGAGCTAAATAACATAGAACACATGAAAAAGTTCACATTAGAGAAGAATGAACATTACATTTCTCCTTTCACATCGCCTCTTTTGGCTTACAAAATGTTTGGTTTTAATCGTGCCCAAGAACGTATGTTACCTCTGGTAACGTAGAGAAAAACGTGCATGTAAATTCAAGAAATACATACACAACCTATTAAACAGGCCTCTTGGACAGGATTTGGAAATTGCATAGCATACAAATTGAATATTTTAACCAGTGCAGTAAATGATCCACACTCTATGTCGTGCACAGTTTTCAAAGTGATACAAACATATGTACGTGCAGATAGTACATACATACATACCTACAGGTACACCAGTCTCCAAATAAATGTGGTCTCGGGACATCACATCAGCCCTACATTGTTTTAATTGGTGGATGGTGCACTCTGTTCCATACACTGTAGACATGTGCCACCGCTCCTTCTCCCACAACTCCTTCCACTCCTTGGCAGGGTAACCCTGGCTGACCCAGCCCCCTGATGCCAGCTGTGATTGACAACGTGGAAAGATTTATTGAACGTCTGATAATCCAGCTGCTGGGGTGCACCACTTTCTCTGACTTGTTAGTAGTGGAAAGAGCCCATCGCTCTTTAGCGGCTGACCCGCCTCCGGGTGCCCCTCCACGTCCTATAATAGCGAGATTACTAAACTACAGGGAACAAGATGCGGCTCTGCGATGAGCCAGAGAATTGAAAACATTACAATACGAACGTATGACTGTCTTGATGTACCCGGATTTCACATTACCAGTGCAAGAGGCAAGGCAACAGTTTATGGCTGGGAAGAAGCAACTTAGAGACCTGCAACTGGAATATCGCAAGCTGTATCCAGCCAAGCTGCGAGTGGAGATGGACGGAATCACAAAAAGCTTGCCTTATTTATCAAGAATAGGACGGTGAGGAATGTGGACTGTAGCAGAGATGACAATGATTCCTGTGCAGCCGAAGACTGAACTGTCCACCACTGGAATGTATCCATGGGAAGTGGATGGATAGCGCTGCAATGTGATGTACAACGCTGGTGCAACTTAGACCCTATGCTGCCCTTAGGTGGTTGGTGGTATTTTTCTCAACACTGCTGGACGATGTGGGGGCGATTGGTATTGATACTGTTTGTTGATAAGGGCGACGCCTTTTTGATCCTATCTTGCTATTTCTTTTTTCTTTGGAATATG
Source organism: Pleurodeles waltl (assembly GCF_031143425.1). Taxonomy (NCBI): domain Eukaryota; kingdom Metazoa; phylum Chordata; class Amphibia; order Caudata; family Salamandridae; genus Pleurodeles; species Pleurodeles waltl. The sequence goes on from NC_090446.1 coordinate 685,745,591, forward strand.
TCTTAATTTACTGCTTGCTCATTTGTTAGTTCTAACTGTTGGTGGCTGTCGCATAAGTGCAGTACGTGGCGGCTGGGCAACATCCACCTAAGCGTGTACCACACTTATAGACAGGGTTAAGGAAAGATATTTCGGTAGGGAGGGGGGACATATTTAGTTAATGTCAGCTAGGCGACTTGGAGGCGTGCCTACTGTGGGAGGGGGGTGGGATTTGAGGGGTATTTTATAGTTCACTGCAGATATAGAATTGTGTGTATCCTATCAGTCGATTGTAGACATATAAGTGAGACGGGACTGGCAAGTTATAGTGACCACTACACATGTAATGTCACATGATCCTTGGTATCCGGATCATGCAGGGGCCCCGGGCCGGCCTAAATTGGTTACCTGGAATGTAAGAGGCCTAAACGATGCCCGAAAAGTTTGTATGATAGTGGCCTAGTTACACAGACACAAAGTGGAGCTATATTACAGGAGACACATTTAGCGCAGGACAGCCTGATGCTTAGCCCCAGGCGATTACAGGAACAATTTGTGGTGGCAGGCTTCACTTCTCATGCACGTGGTGTAATGATTTGGGCTTCGCGACCCTCAGGGGTGGACCTCAGGATAGTTGCGGCGGACCCGGGAGGGAGATATATAGTAGCACGAACGGAGGAAAGCATTGCCCCCTTTCTACTAGTGGGGATTTATGGCCCAAATTTTGATAATCTTCACTTGTACTACGACTTAGCCACTAAGGCGGACTCATGTGGTGGGTTGCCGCAAATCTGGGGGGGAGCATGCAACTGTATGCTGGTCCCTGCGCTTGCGGGTCGGGGGGGAGTGACTGTGGGCCGGCAGCTGCAGCTAGAGGGTGAAGAGAGTAGCATCTGATCTGGGGCTAGTGGATGTGTGGCGCGAAAGGCATCCAAGCAAAGGTGGTTACACCCACTACTCAGCTGCACATAATCTAAGCACACAAATAGATTTATGGCTGGTTGCCAGGAGCTTCCTGGGAGGTGCACACCCGGGCGATCCGTGGCCGAGGACATACTGTGACCACTTCCCGGTCCCGCTGAGTGCCCCCTCCTTTCTTGTGGCGCTTCCCTCCCTATTCATTGTTGGAATCCGTTTTTGGTAGAGCTAGCTGTGGCAATTGTAGACTTTTTCCAACTTAATAGGGGCTCGGTGGCCAGCGTGGGCACGGTATAGGAAACATTCAAGGTGTACATTAGAGGGGTCACAATCTCAAAGCATGCTGGGGTTTTGCGATCGATCAGGGGGCGCCTAAGCACACCAGAGCGAGAGCTGACACAGTTAGAACAAGAACAGGAGCTCAACGCTGATGACCAGACCCTAGGGCTCATACAAGCTAAGTTGACTGAGTTTCAAGATACTGCGGGGCCGAGGTTCAACACATGGGGAAATATGCTACGGCTCGGGTGTATGGGGAAGGGGAGAGGCTGGGATCAATCTTGGCGAAAGCAATTCACCCAAATAGAGATAATAACCTTATTGCAGTAATACGGGCAGAAGATGGTAACGAAATTCTGGAGCCACAATTGATACCTAATAGATTTTGTGAGTATAATATGTCACTTTACGCCACTAAGATTGTTCAGGACTCAGAGGGGCTACTGAACTATTTAATGCATATTGAGATGCCGAGATTAGCAGAAGCAGACAGAGAGTCTCTTAGTGCACCTCTGACGTTAGAAGAAATGAACAAAGCGATAGGGGGCATGGTAGAGGGGAAGGCCCCAGGCCCGGATGGGCTCTCTGTAAAGTTTTAGAAAGCCTATAAGCACCTATTATTCCCTCATCTCAAAGAGGTTTTTGAGGAAATGGTGGAGAATGGTCTTATGCCCCCCTTCATGCGCGAGGCAATGTTAATCGCGCTACTTAAACTTGGCAAGCCCAAGGTACAATGCTCATCTTTTTGTCCGCTGTCTTTATTAAATGTGGATGTTAAAATATACGCAAGGATATTGGCGGGTCGGTTGGCCACACTGCTACTAAAAATGGTGTAGCTGTAGCAATCGGGTTTCGTGCCAGGCTGCAATCTTACCACAAACCTCCAAACACTGTTCGGTACCATACAAAATATAAACCCGGAACTGAAAGCCTTTGTGATTTTTATGGACGCTGAAAAGGCGTTTGACTCGGTGGAGTGGTGTTTTATGAAAGCAGTTCTGCAGCGATTTGGAGTGGGAGATATATTTTAGCATTTGATGTCTACTTTATATGGGGACCCATTAGCTAGAGTGAGAATAAATGGGATAGTCACTGCTGCGTTCCCTATTACTAGAGGCACTAGACAAGGCTATTGTAGCCAAGCCTTTGGCTTGCGCTCTGCGAGAATACCATAGTCATTGGGGTCTCCGCTTTTCTGATTGCCCCCTTCTGATTTCCACCTATGCTGATGACACGTTATTATATATCAAAAACCCACAATGTAACGTTTCTCCAGTTCTGCGCGAGATAGCGTGGTACGGTGCCTATTCTGGTCTTAAAGTAAACTGGGGCAAATCCATTATGTTCCCTTTGACACCAGCGACATCACAGGTAGACGTGGGATTCCCTCTCCTCTGGGAGGCAGGGTCGGTCAGATATCTGGGAATTAAGGTCCATACGGACCCACAGGTGGTACTATTAGATAACTACATGTCCGCTTTGGAGACCCTAGCCAGTGACGTCGAGAGGTGGATTAGACTCCCGCTCTCGTTGATGAGCCGCGTGGCACTTATCAAGATGATAGTACTCCCTCGATTTTTGTTCCTATTTCAAAACATCCCTATGTCACTATCAAAAATATACTTTGCGGCTTTGAAAAAGTTACAACTGGCATGGGCGGGTAAGCAGCCGTGAGTCAAGTGGCAAACTCTGATGCTCCCATATGAGCTGGGTGGCCTGGGAGCCCCGGACTTGGAAACTTACCACATGGTTGCATGGACAGCAGCTGCACATGCTTGGATCCATGGGTCTGGTGATGTCCCTTTTTTGCCCATAGAACGTGAACTGGCATCCCCGTTACCGTTGCAGAGTAGGTTATTTCGTACTCCACATAGGCAATGCGGCGAGCTGGCATCTCTGAATTCAGTCACGCGTGCTTGGCATTCCTTATTACACAGGCAGGGATTGGCTTTGCTGTACTCTCCACATGTGCCTTTAGGGTGGTGTGCCCGGTTTGCGTTGTGGCCAGATAGGAGCTTGGTGCGGGCCATGGACACCTTAGGCATTGTCAACATGGGGGACCTATTTGAGAACTGGATCATGAGACCGTGGGAGGCGCTGCATGGACAGGTCTCAGGACTGTCTGCGCTGCTCCAATATCATTACTTTCAGATGAGGCATGCTATGGCAGCACACTTGGGGGAAGACATGCGGGAACCTCCGGATATGCTGGCCCTATCTACGGTGTTCATATATGACCAGCCGCAGAGACTGATATCATGCTTGTATGCGCACATGCAGACAGTGCATCTTAACGATCTCAAACAGCCCGGCTCGCGTGGCAGAGGGATTTGGGGATGCAGCTTATGGACGTGCAATGGCGTCGCTGTTGTGAACTGACTTGCACTGTTTCCCTGAATGGTCGACATCGTCTGATTCACTTTAAATACCTTAATAGAGTATACTACACGCCCCTTAAACTTTATGGTTATGGGCTGCGCACCTGCGCGGATTTTCTTCACATGTCATGGGCGTGTGCAGGGGTGCAGTGATTCTGGGTGCTGGTTTCTAATCAACTGGAGGCGATATGTGAACTAAGACTTGGTTGTGAGCCTTTTCTGGCGCTTCTGGGGTGGGATGGAGACATACCGAAATCAATTAGATGGTTGGTGGCCATAGGCTTACTGTTAGCCAAACAACGAATTGCTATGAGGTGGGATCGCGGCCCAGTGCCGACAACTGTAGACTGGCACATAGATATGGTATATTGCAACACGCAAACAGATGTATATAGTGAATTATTACCACCAACTCATAAACTAACGAACTATTGGGACACCTACAAGCAATATTTAATAGGTAAAGAAACCAGCGAATCAGAAGACGTATGTAATGCTACCCGAGAGGAAAGTGGAGACGGGTCGGGGATTGTATCAGAGTTGATATGGATATTAATAGTGCTGTGCAGCTTTCCTGCCCGACGTGTTTCGTGTTTGTATGCTAACGAAATGATTGAAACTTACATAATAGTCAACTACACTGTGCATAGATGCACTTGCTTTTTCTTCTTCGTACTTTACTGTATGTGAAAGTGTTTAAAAGTATAAATAAACTAATATATATATAAAAAAAAAACAAGTACAATTAACAGCAAACAGGCCTCAAATTGCACTAGAGAAGGATAGGCCACAAACCAATAATGACAATATTAGAAAAAAACTACTAGTCACTCTCCAAAAATACCTCCTACCCCTAGCACAGATTAACAGAGAGTAAGAGAAAGTGAAAGTAACTCCACACTTCCTAGTATGCAGCCACCCACACTCATTGCATAATTTCCTGGCTGTATCCCGCCTGTTTTCCATGTGTGTGCAGTTTTTTGATGCTTTGCTACTGAATTGTTCAAAGGTTGATGAATGCACAGAGCAGTAAAGCACTTCTGCAGAGACTTCTACACATTGGTATTGATGCATGGGTTACGACCGATGCAACTAGTGCATTGTGACATGCAAATGGTTTGATGCATGGGATCTGACCCACGCAACTGGCCTAATGTGTGGGATCCACTGTAGATGATTGCGCAATGCAGTAAAATTCACCATGGGCATGCTTACATTGGTCCTGGATTTTTACCAGGCAAGTAATCAATTTGCTCTATGTGTGACTTTTCATTGGTCATGGTGAGCTTATGTGTGACATTTTACATTCTTAAGTGTGACATATTTAGTAACAACTTATTGTGAGGGAAACAAAGTCAATATTGTAATAGTTTGTGACATGTTCAAGTTTATCTTCATTGTGTGGTTTGCAGTAGGTTTGGGTGGATGTAGGTAGATGCTGTGATATGGAAAATAGATCATATCTATACACTACTATACCTATGTGCAACTATACTGAATCCACGATTCTGCCAAATTTCTTTATTCAGTCAGACTGTCAGGCTTCATGCCATAAGATTTGTTTTGGCTGCAACACACTTAGGGGAGCACAGATCCAGCCTGGATCACCTATTCTACAGTGTAGGTGCTAGCCAGCTTACAGATTTACTGCATTATTCTAAAGGGTATGATGTAGTTTGAATATGGCACGTGATTGTCAGACAGACATTTATTTGCGCACAAAGCTAGTCAAGTTCCATCATGTAATTTGGTGGTATATATGCTCTCAGGGCTATATGTCTGCACCAATATATGTGTGGCTTGCACAATACAGAATAGTAGATGAGGTTTCAAATATGTTTGTTTATTGTTTGAGACAAACAAGGCTAGCTTGAGTAGCCAAGGCAAGTGTCATTAATCATGAGTGCCACAATTTGTTGCCAAAACAATGGATTAGCTTATTCTGCACCAGACAGAGGTTCTTTGACCATTGCATTTGGATTTCCATCACATCTGATGTTAAGATATGCATTTACAAACATACAACACCAGGGAAGCCTGCAAATGTGTTGTTTAGTAGTATCTTTCCTGGAATGACATTACATTCAGTTAGACATTAACATCTCCTCATTACTTCAACGCTCTATATATACTGTATATAGCATTACACATAGATGGAGGAATATGGCTCACTGGATATATTGGTTAGTATTGAGTTGCACATTCATGCTCGCATACATTCCTGCATGCAATATTTGCATTCTTGCCCGCTGGGGCTAGTGTGCCTGTGTTGGGCCTTTGTAGGTAAAATACCACCAGCACAGGGGAGAATGCAAGATATTTAAAAGTTCAGTTAGAAACAGAATATTGCTTGCAATTCACTTTCACACATAGCTGTGGCACAGGGACACTATCTGTGCGGAACTATGTGGGCTTGCTCATTATATACCCCAATGTTTCCAGTCACTGAACATTATAGAAACTATAGTGTGATTCACATATGTAAGATGGAAACAAACATCATGATGTGCAGCACACATACTCAATCATCACACACTGTTTGGAGCTATACTCTCTTTGGACTGCGCTAGAGGATCTGAAGGTGAACACACTGTAGTAGCACATACACTCTCATCATGTGCACAGTTCCTCATTGCAACCTTTCTGTTGTGTATGTCTTGCACAGGCACATGTGTTCTGCACATTGTTTTATGCACACATATTTCTGAAAACAAGATGTCGGTCATGAGTGAGTGTGAGACAAAGCAACAGACCTCTAGAATAGGGGAGTGAGCCATTAGGCATCACTGCAGTGAAACAGGGTCAAATAGTCAATTTAACTAGTGATGTTCAATTAACATATTGCTACCAAACACACATGAGCTCTGTCTTACTCTTGTTAACGTTAGTAGCAGTGCATCTACTCTGAGGGTAATCCTTTGTGTGGGCCTCCAAGTCCAAGGATACTGCAGTCCGTGACACAGGCATATATAATGGCACACACTCAACTTACATTTCCCCTTTGGGATAATACAAGATTTGTGATCCCCTTAACTATGTACTTGTACACTCAGGTCAGAGGTACACAACTCTTGCCATGCAAAGGGAAGTTTATATCCAAATTCTTCCATCAGACCATGTGCAATGAATTAGTGTATATGCATATACAGTTTTATCTGACTTTTGACATAAAGAAATCACACTCTTGACATCTCTGTATTCTCCAGGTGTTCAGTGTTTGAATAAAACATATCCAGTATCATACTTCTCTGGCTATTTACTCACTGTACAATGTCATCTTCTCATACTGTTGTTTTACAAGCCTTTGTTCCTCATTGCGCTACAATGCATGGCAAATGTGTCCTTAACCTACTATAGCATGATGTGGTATTTGTGACAATGTAGTCAGGGACTGGATCACATGTGCTGTGTTTTGAGGAAAGCCACAAAAACATGCATGCATTCTTTACAAGTGACAGCTTGTACATGTTCACATGGCACTACGCCATTGTCCATGACAACCGTTACTCATTGTCTCTGGTGGTATCTGCAACAACGTTTGTTCCTCCAAATTGCTTCCATTCTGCATGCTCCCACATTGCTGAGCCACACTACAATGTGAGGTTTGTATTTATGGTAGTTTGTGTTTCAAACTTCACTGAGTGCCATCTGTAACACACTTTGCTACTGCAGAACAGAACTAGACTGATAGCTGTGCAGCTCTGCATTGCTCAAGTGCATTTGGAATGTAATAGTCAATTTCAAATTGGAAATGTGGCATGCCTGGTGTTCCCCTTTAATGCAGTACACTGCATCACATTGCATTTCTGTGTAGGTAGAATTTATTAATGAGAGGCAAGGCCCCATGTTGCTCAATGGGTCTGTTGACAAGTTTGTTACATGTTGAGGCCTACTTCTAGTTGATGAAATGTGGGTGACTTGATGTTTACTGTGACTGCGACATAAAAGCCAACACAAATAATAAATGTAAACATTCATTTTCATGTTGACAGTTTCTTTTATTTTCAAAAAAATATGTCCATCAACGTGCAAGTAATTTAGGTAAACAATGTTGCACAAAATGGTTGTGTCGCCGACTACCAGCCACTTTGTGTTGAATCTCTCTTCACCACCTCCTCCTCCATTGGTTCCTGCTCATCATGGTCCACATCCCAAGGGAACTTTGTATGTACACACATGTCGTGGAGGTTGGCACATATTACCATCATCTTGCAGATCATAGGGAGCGAGTATAGCAATCTCCCCCCTACAAATGTCCAGGCATCGGAACCAGGACCTCAGGACACCAAAAGTACACTCCACGATATTCAGTTCTTGACCAGTGCCTGGTTGTACTGTCTTTCCGTTTCAGTCTGTGGATGTGCAATTGGGGTCATGACCCATGGCTGGAGACCATGGGCTTGGTCAGTTGAAAGTTAAAAAGAAATTACAACCGTCAATTAATTTGCTCATCATTACAGCAGCATTCCTGTCCATGTGTGGTATGTTTCCTGAATAACTCATACACGTTTCTTATAGTATTTCACAATATGTGTTACATATACAGTTGGCCATTGGTTTACACATGTCTCTTCCAGTTCACAATGTAATAGGAAATGATGAGCATGGTCTGATGCTTTGGACATTTCTACATGCTGACTCTCATGTTTATCCAGTAGATTACTGTGATGGGTAATTGGCTAAGTGGCCTCCCCTAGGTAGGTAGTGACATTGCCAACATGTTTGACACTCACACATACTTATGCCCACATGGAACCACTGATGTTGTTGGTGGTCTACATGTCATTGACACATCCGTTTAATAGTTCACTCACTTTAGCATGTGCATTTCGTGCATACATATGGTGCGGTTCAAACATGTAACATGGATTTTCATACAATGTATTGTCATCCTTGGTTTTTGATAGAGAAGTTGTCATGGTGCACTTTGATTGACACATAGGTCTTGCAATGCGGGCCTTCTTTATCTGGGGCACACTGATATTGTTAAGTAGCTGTCTAATGCAAACCTAGAAACAATACATTAGTTGGTTTTTAACATGTATGTGTATGACTCTAACTTGTAGGGGATTATGTGATTCTATACCTTAATTCTGTCATCACTACTGTGACGAAATGAATGTTGACATTGGTATCCTGAGTCCACCGTGATGCCTTTTGCAGGTTGGACTTTAATCTATGTTCATGACTGAAGTATGACATGTTTGACTGCATTGTGTTAGTGTTTGTGAGTTTCACATCGCTGGATTGATATATATTTCATGTGGGCAACAAAAAAGGTGAGCTATCACTTTGCTTACATATGTCAGTGTGGCTTAATACCTATGTATATGCGTGTAACTAGATTGTCAGTATAGGTGAGACATATGTGTGTTTTGTACGCTTGATGTCTCAAAGTTACACAATATTAACATTAAAACATTTCTGGGGCCTACACTTACATTGCATGCCACACATGAACTTTGCAAATACTTCTTCCAGTGTTGCTCCTGAAACTTTCGACAACATACAAGTATTCTGCTATGTGTGATACACTTATTCATTTCCAAATTATTTGTTATCACACCATTACATTTGTGGACCTTTGACTGGTACCTAGAGAAGGTACACTACTGAGGAGACACTGATCGCACTTTTATCGATTGATTAGCCTTTGGACTCATATGGACTTGTCTGCCATACATATGATTTTTGACATGATTCATTGACTAGTACAGATGATGTGGTTTAGTTCATTCACACAAGGTGGAGTGAAACATTAATGCTCACAGATGAGCTGTAGCTATTGACATAGGATGTTTAGTGAAGGAATGTCAGTATGTGAAATCATTAACTACATGTTGCTGTATGCTGTTCCACACATGACACTAGGGGCCAGATATTTAGGAAAGTGCCACTGTGCAGAGCAGCAAGTCACCTATCTACGCTGCACTACATCCCTGGTAAAGGGGAGTAGTGCACAGTATTGTATCCAAACAGCCCTTTCCTGTCTTTTCACCCTGCACTGGCACACAATGGGTGCCTAGCACAAACATAGGCATCCTTGCATCATGGTGCAAGGGTGTCTGTGTTCCATGCAGGATTGTCTTTGTGCTGGATTGGACACATTCCTGCAGATAAATTACCCTTGAGGCATAGTCAACTGCTTATGTTACCGACATGCAGCACACATAGAAAGCAGAAGTGACTTCAGGGACTACAGTTATTTATCCATATCAGCTGGGAGCACTATCTTTTGGCATTCCCAGGTTTCTCGTTTGGTATATATGACATACATTATCAATCATGAATGTTTAATGTAATCACCCACACAAAACAAATGGAAAATATCCCTTGCACACAGTGATGCAACACAGCATTTTGAATAGGGTTGCATTATTCCAAAATGTGTTGACATTGAAATCCATGCATATTTGCCTTGTGTGAGTTAACATATCAGACTTAGGGATTTGCATTATGAATGTACCATGATGCATGGTGCAAGATTGAGGTGCAAGATTGAGGCACACGATTGAGGCAATCCCCTCATAAAAATGCCCCTAGCTCTGTCGACAGACACAGAGATGGCTATTCTGTCATACATTTTTACATTTTAGTCGGTGTATGTTATACTTCAGATTTACTTACCAACAAGTAGGCCATTCCCATATTGCCTGTTCTGGAACCGCTTGCTTATGATGCTGTGCCTGAGGCTGTATGTATTATGTGTGCTTCATGGGTATTTTGCAAGCACATTGGTGAACCTCCCCTGATGATCCAAGATGGCCTGAATATTGACAGAGTACATATGGTTTCTATTCCGGAACAGGTGTGCTGTTTCTGTTTTGCACATGTGTAATTCATAGCACCCAAGACATGTGGGAACCCTGCATTGGTATAGAAGCCTTGCTTGGTCTCCATCTGTTGTTGTGTCTTGGGGAAGAGAAGGTACTGTGGTGTGAGGAGAATGATGGCATCCATGACAGTGGGAAAGAAGGCAGAAAAAGATCAATGCTATATTCCTGCTACTCTTGCTGTTGTGACTTGGAATGACCCAGAAGCCAGCATGTGTAGCATAGCCATCAGTTTTACTTGGGGAGGAATGATGGTGGGCCTGGCAGTTTGTGGCAGCAGACTTGGCCCAATCTTCTGAAGCACTTCTATAATGGACTCCTTTCTGAGCCTACAGTATTTCACCACATGATCCTCTCTGAGGTTGATGAGGGAAATGCACTGGCAGAACACACACTCCCTCTTCATCCTCTGCCTATGTGGTAGTGGTCTCCTTGCCACACCAAGCTGCAGGATCACCACCTCCATGATGTAGTTGAGCTTACCAAAGTGTTTTTGGATGTTCAGGTTTATTTAGCACATCCACTGCTCCATTTCCTATGCGTGGGTAATCAATGCACAGAAATGTTGGTGCATTTCAGGCTTTGTGTGCCGAATCCATAAGATGTGCCACACTTTGCCAAAGCCGTAAATAGCATTGTTCTAGGTTTCCGTGACATTTTGGGTGAAAATGTCTGCCTTGCATAAAAAAAAATATTTGAACTAACCTTACTCTGAAAAACACACTTTAAAGGTAATGGGTTTCCAAACACATCCAGTACCTATTGCTAGACTCTCATGCCGGGTAATCACTATTAATAGCTTCAACACAATTAGTAACCAATACTGCCAACTCTCAGATGCCCGCTAACCAGTACTGCCAGTTCTCAGATGCCCCCTAATCAATACTGCCAACTCTCCGATACCCACTAGCAAATACTGCCAGCTCCCAGATGTCCACTAACCAATGCTACCTGCTCTCAGATGCCCACTAATCAATACTCGCAACTGTCAGATGCCCACTAGCTAGAGCTGCCAGCTCCAGATGCCCACAAACCAGTAGTGCTAGCTCTCAGATGCCCACTAACCAACAATGCCAACTCTTGGATGCCCACCAAAGGGCACAAGCAGGTGCCAAAGCTGCACTAGTTAGTTCAACATCCCCAACAAGCCATTGTCATTCTCTACCCACACTTGAATTGAGCGAGCTACAGAACTTATATTAAGGCCAAGCCAGAGGTCAATTTGCCTTTGCACTGAGTGCTAAACACCGGTCAACCCATCAACCAAACTACGTATGGTATGAGATAAAAGATCTGTTTAACCTGAGATAAATCCTTAAATCCTGAAATAATACTGGTTTTAGTATTAGATGTTAAAACTACCCATGCGTTAGTCATTTCGCATGGGATCATACCACTGACAGCAGAGCTGTTCTATCAGGATGCACAGATCTGCAAGAGCCATACATCAGACATCATAGTTATCACCAAAATACATGCCACAAGCACCAGACACCATTTAGAGCAGCTGTCTGTTGGTGTACATATGTTTTACATACTCAGGCCTGAGAAAACTCGGCAATACCTCAAGTTACTCAGATTTTTCAAATTAAAGCTTCCATCAGGCTACATTAGATCATTCAGACCCAGTCCTCAATCAGCATGGCTTTATCTAGAAAAAAAAGATTCTACTCACTCAGGCGTTGGGCAGATTATATAGGCATTAGACTACAATCATGTCTGAAACAGTGGAGCTAACACTCAGGCTTTCATTAGTAAAAGGGACTGGGTCTAAACTACTGTTGTTGATTTGTGGTCATGTTCAGTGCCACTTCTGCATTCCTCTACTGCCCCAATTGAAGCCACCATTTTAGTTAGCAGTCTACCAGCTTGACTCTTCAAGTCCACCCCTACAAAAACCATTCCGGGACATGGACACGTAGTGGATGCACACGCCAGCCGCACCACCGGCATGCTGAAGGTGTGCCAAAGGCAAGTCCGCCTACACCAGTCTACATCTGACTGGAGCCAAGGGCCAGAACCTCTGCTGGTTCCTTACCATGCATCTTGTATCCTCTGCTGGTTCCTTACCATGCAGCTTGTATATTCTGCCAGTGAGCTAAAGTCTCCCAATAAAGTTCCAGTAACCAACTGCCTACACTCTATGGCACCACTGATCTCCCCACCACATGCAAACGCTGCAAGGCTATCCTAGGAATTCATGACCTAGATGGTGGCAGCAAGAAATTGATGCTACCTATCACTGAAACTAACAGGATAAATATGACACTGCTGAATTGCAGGTCACTCCCAAAATATAGGTGGTCATTATGAACCTGGCGGTAAACATCGCACCGCCGGTGGTGGCGGTAACTACGGCCAACAGGCTGGCGGTCCGGTCCGCCAAATAATAAAGCACATGAGAAACGAGCAGCAGGCCATCCATGTTAGGAAACTATTTTTCAACCCTCCTCAGAGTGACGCAAAGAAAACACAAACACCAGGGAAGGCTCCTGAACAGATGAAATGCTTTCATGAGGTACCAAGGTTTATTGGCAGGCCAAGGCAGACGCACATCCCAGTGTAACGTCTTACAAGCTGGCATCTTCTGCCCTGAAGCATATAAGTCAGGCATTTATATATGTTAATAAGTGCTGTCACTGCACAACCCCACAAAGGGACACAGTCCAAACATGGGCACGCACATACAAAAGAAATGCTGCACATACAAAACTAGAAGTCCATAGTGTAAAAATATACAGAATGCAGTGTGAGCATGAGCACGGGAACAGACAACAGGTGGTCCCTAAAGAAAAGGGGGCTGGGTTGCTGGCTGAACTTAAAGTGTGAGACAGAGGTAAACTTAACAACGTGGCTTGGAGAGGTTTATTTGTACAACTGGCATAGGTGTCAGAGAGGTCAGTAGGGAAGTCTTACTGGGATTCGGATAAGGGAGGAGAGAGTTGGAACTAAAGTATCATATCTATAGGTACATACATGTGAATATATATTTTTCCCAACAATATCTCCTTTTTGATAGTAATATCATACTTGATTGCAAAAATATATATATACATTGCAGAAACATAGTAATAACGTAAAAAATACATATCTTTGGATGGCATTACACATTTTGTTCAGATGAAACACATATATTGTCATCTAGATATACACCTACGAGGTATTCATTATTTAAACATGGACTAAACAATATGCTAGTATCTAATCTAAAGCATTCATGTGTTATGGGTCGATAGCCATTAAATCAAACATTTCTTTGTGTGCTTCCTCTACATCTTGTTGTATTGTAAGATATCTGAGGGCTTTCTCCTGCTCTGAAGGATGTAGGACTTTAACTGCAGAAAATGAATAGATGTTCTTACTACAGAACTGCTGGAGCATGGAGCAACAGCACTGGAGGCAACACAAAAGTACCACTATTGTTATACAGATACCGAATAGTGCTAGAACTAAGCTCTTCAGCCATCCTGTTGGTAACCATGACCAAAGCCAGGACCAATCATCAGAAACAGAAATTGTCTCTGCTCCATGAAATATTCTAACTGCTTTTTTAATTTGGGTGATATCCCTTGCTATGTTTCCACTTTCATTTAAAAAACAACAGCAAGAGGAATTCAACAAAACGCACAGTCCTCCTTGTTGTAGTGTCAGGAGGTCAAGAGCAATTCTATGTTGGATAGTCATGGCAGCCACTGAATTAATTTCCACCTGCAACTCTTGAAGTGCATCTCTTGTTGCATTGAATGCTATGGCTAGCTCAGCAGACATGTTAACAAGGGCCAATTCCAAATCATATACGCCATATCCAGGGATTAATATACGCATTAGCTCAAAAAATAGACCTTGTCTAGCCTCCAGAATAGGTGTATGTATATCTATTTGATACCTATGAGCAAAACTCCCCAAGTTTGATGGCTCATGCGCTGCAATATGCAGCACAACTGAAATGTTTGGTGTTAGATAAGAAATAGCACACATGCCTTCCCAGTGCTGCGGAAGCACCTTGTAAGCCTTAGTTCCACAAATGAAATACATACTGCCCTGTAACTGTGTGTCCAATGTGTGATATTTACTGAGAGGAAGGCCTACCCCGTCAGGGAAAGAGTTCTGAAATTGGTCACACCATTTATAATCAATCCATGCAGAGTTTATAAAAGTAACATTTGCCCACGGTGCCTTGTAAGAGCAGCGAGCTGACCATAAAGGATATTCTAATATTTTAGAAATAACATTTGGTGCCCTAGTATAATCATTTTCTTATTCAATTAGTGGATCATATAGAAGACCATCAGGTGTTATCAACAGTGTTTCTCCAAGAATAGTGATGTTCCAGTAATGTAAAGTGTAGGTAACTTTCTTTCCTTGTCTCTTAGTTGTCCAGATCCTACTTATTAACTGTCTGTCCTTTATATTCCAATTACCCGTGGTATCATCAAATTCTAATATGTTAGGACACTTGCTACTTGCGAGGTATCCTAAGTATCGGGAAGCTGGGTTACATCCTGAAACTTGATGCTTTATACATACAGGAAAAGCACTGTCCTCTGCATTGTTCTCTCTCATAGGTGACACTGGGTATTCAGCTTGAATATTGGGCAGTATGGTACAACGTGGGTACCATCCAATCCTTCCTTCTCCACAGTCCCAAGTTACATTTGGTATAAGGCATCCTTTTCCTTCTGCATAATTCTGTATAGACACAGGTGTCCCATGTAAGCCAATGGGGTCATTGGGGTGTCTGGATAATTCTCTACACATCCAGCAGTTTTCAAGACCTAAGACTTGGGCTACTTTCTCATGTACCGCAATGAGGGGATGTTCAGCTGTTTGTCTAAATACTGTTAGTACATACAAAATTAAGGTACTAAAAAAAATTATTTGTACTATTCAATGCATTTTATTTTATTTTTTTCCAAAAGTTATAGATATAGATATGAAGTCTGTTCAGTAAGGCAATAGCACGCAGTGTGCTGTCCTCATCTTCCCCTACTAGTCTGCAGTAGTCTTGTTCAAGGGCGGTTTCACAGACCTGCCCTGCGGTGTCCTCTTCAGTCTATTTTTCTGGAGGTGTGACTATCACCTTTCTTCGAGACTACGTTGTGTGCTTCACTCAACTGCTTCAGTTGGTGTCACCTGACACTTGATGACGGACCCTCAGCGTGGCTCTTGGGAACGGTCTGGTCTGTCTCCCCTTTTTCTGGTATGCGCTGCTCCGCGGGTTGCATGTGCTCATCCGTTGCAGGCACGTCGGTCTTTGTTGTTGATGGTGCGGATCTGCACCTAGTGCTGTGAATCCACTCAGGACGTCCCTGTACCTTCACCGCCGTCCGCGTCACCAGGAGCACAAGGTGTGGTCCAGTCCACCTAGAACTAAGAGAAACATCTTTTATTTTTCTCACCATGACTATGTCTCCAGCTTTAAAAGGATGTGTGGGCTCTGAGGACGGATGGGGCAAGGCTTCCTTCACCTGGAGAAGGTGATGCCTCAAGACTGATGACAATTTTATAGCATAGTCAGAAATGTTTTCATCTGTCCACAGCAGTGCTGCTTGAGATGCTGGGAGAGGCAACCTCAACCCCACAGACATAGGCTGCCCCATCAGTACCTCATGGGGGGACAAAAGGGTTGTCCTCGATGGAGTTGCCCTTATGGCATGCAGCACTAAAGGCAGAGCATCAGGCCATTTCAGGCCTGTTGCATCAGTTGTTTTTGCTAATCTATTTTTTATAGTGGAGTTCATCCTCTCCACCTGTCCTGAACTTTGGGGGTGGTAAGGGGCATGCAGTTTCCACTCTATTCCCAAACATTCACACATCTTTTGCACCACTGCAGCCACAAATTCACCCCCTCTGTCGCTATTAATTCCTTGGGGGACCCCAAATCGGGGTATAATATCTTTCATCAAGCATCGCACCACAGTTGCCGCATCATTCTTCCTTGTGGGAAACGCCTCCACCCATTTTGAAAATTGATCCACACACACCAGCAAATATTTGAATCCATTCACTGGGGGCATATAGGCAAAGTCTATTTGGACATTGGTAAACGGCCCCTGTGGCACTGGTAAGTGATCATGTGTAGCAGGGGACCGGCCTTTAGTATGCTGGGCACAGACAAGACATTGGGAGCAGAATTGTGCAGTGAAGGCTGTTATCCCTGGTGCAAACCATTCCTGTCTAATTAGCTCATTCATCCCCCCTTGTGCCATGTGAGTGGGTCCATGAGCAAGCCTTGCAAGGGGAAGGAACATACTACGTGGAGCCACACGTCTCCCATACTGCTGGACCCACAATCCCTCATCATTTTGCAAACACCCAGCATCAGTTCACACTCTTTCCTCAGCTAGTGCTGCAGACCATTGTGCTTCCTTTACATCAGCTAGTAACAACTGTCTCTGAATAAGCTGAATTTTTGGAATGCTTTTTGCCATTAGGGGCACCATTTGTATTGGCTGTAACATGCTTTCTCTTGCTGCTGTGTCAGGCTTGGCGTTTCCTCTGGCTATCTTGGTGTTAGCCCCTCTATGTGCCTCGCATTTTATGACTGATATGCTGTTGGGTAGTAGTATTGCTTTTAACAAGTGCTTTACTAAAAGGGCATTTTGGATGGGGCGCCCTGCTGCTGTTATGAAACCACGATACTGCCACAGCTGGCCAAAATCGTGGACAACTCCAAAGGCATAACGTGAGTCAGTATAAATGTTAACAGTTTTCCCGTCAGCTAGGATGCATGCTCTTGTTACAGCATACAGCTCAGCTTGCTGGGCAGATGTGCCAGGGGGCAGAGCTGCACTTTCAATTATGGTGTCTACTGTTGTTATCGCATACCCTGCTCTGTAATCAGTGTCTGTTAGTCTACTGGAGGAACCATCAGTGTACCACTCATAGTCTGCCTTTTCTAAAGGTGTCTGTTGTAAATCTGGTCTGGGTGTGGTGCATGTTTCTACAACCTCAACACAATCATGGACAGGGGTCTCATCAGAATCACCTATGGCAGGTAATAATGTTGCCAAATTAACAGGGGGGCATTTTTTAATGGTAATATTAGTGTTAGACAACAACGTGACCTCATAACCTGTGCGCCTGGCTGCCAAAAAATGCTGTGTTGCTGCTGATGACAACAACAACTGTACCGAATGTGGCACATAAACAATACAAGGGTAGTCCATCACAATCGGAGCCGCCCTCTCTACCATCACAGCGGCTGCCGCCACTGCTCTCAAACAGGCTGGATGCCCAGTCACTGCTGAAGGCAAAGTCACAGAGTAATACGCCCCAGGTCTTTTTCCAGAGCCATGCTGCTGAGAGGTACACCATTTGCAATGCCGTCTTGCTCTGACACATAGAGATGGAAGTGTAGTTTGTAATCAGGAAGCCCCACTGCTGGTGCAGTACACAATGTCCCTTTCAGTTTCTTGAAATATTCTGCAAGTTCATTAGTCCATAGAATGTTGTTGGGTGCATCCTGTAGTGTGCATTTCCTCAAGAATACATCATAGGATCTGTACTCAGGGATCCACTGGCGGCAGTAGTTCATTATCCCCAGGAAGGACATTATTCCTTTCTTGGTGAACGGTGGCTGCATGCTTTGAATCATTTTTATTCTGTCAGGTGATATGCAGCGCGTACTTTTGGATACCACATAACCAAGGTAAGTCACCTCTTTTTGGCAGCACTGAAATTTTGACAATGAGGCTTTGTGTCCTCTCTCCTGGAGGTGGTTCAGCAGAGCTACAGTGTCTTTTTCACAAGCCTCTAGTGATGGGGATGCCACAAGGAGATCATCAGCATACTGCAAGATGACACTGTTGTCTTCCAGGTGTATGCTGTCCAGGTCTCTCTTTACTGCCTGTGCATAGACCATGTGACTCTCTGTGAAACCTTGGGCCAGTCTTGTGAAAGTATACTGGGTATCTTTTATTGTGAAGGCAAAGAGGTACTCACTCTCTGGATGAACTCTAATACTAAAAAACACACTTGAGAGATCTATAACTGATAAGAACTCTGCTTCTGCAGGTATAGAAGATAATATAGTATTGGTGTCAGGCACAACAGGTGCTAAGGGAACCACAATGTTGTTTATCTGGCGTAAATCCTATATGAATCTATACTGCCCAGTGTTGCCCTTGGGCAACGGAATTATTGGACTGTTACAGGGGCTAGTGGTCTATTTAATGATACCCTGTTGTAAAAGAGACTCAATCACAGGTTTTATTCCCTCCTCTGCCTGAGGTGACAGTCTGCACTGACGCACATAAGGTAGTTCTGCATTTTCCTTAAGCGTCACTTTATGGGGAGGGCATGTTTTTAACAATCCTACCTCATTTTTGTGTTTTGCCCAAACCTCTGAGTTCACTTGTTCTAGGACCTTGTTTTTTGTCAGCTGTAAAGCCATATTCCCTTCAAGCTTGTCAAAAACTGCAGTCCTGTCATTTCTGAGCATACACAACGTCCAACACCATCCTTCTCCATCTCCCAACACAGACACAACTCCTAAAGGAAATGTAAAGTCCTTAGTTCTTGGTAAGACCCGGAGACGTTGGACCATGGGGCCCAAATCTTTAGGGTAAAATCCTGGTGCTACAGCGATAGACACATGTGGTTCTGAAGCTGGTACTTGAAATAACCTCTCTTCCTGTGATCCTAGCTTAATGCTGACAGCGCAACCCTCTTTTCCTACATACAATAGCCCTCATTCGAACCTTGGCGGCCGGCGGAGGCCGCCCGCCAAAGTCCCGCCGGCAGGTTACCGTTCCACGGTCGAAAGACCGCGGCGGTAATTCTGACTTTCCCGCTGGGCTGGCGGGCGGCCGCCTTCAGGCCGCCCGCCAGCCCAGCGGGAAAGAGGCTTCCACGATGAAGCCGGCTCGGAATCGAGCCGGCGGAGTGGAAGCTGTGCGACGGGTGCAGTTGCACCCGTCGCGTATTTCACTGTCTGCGCAGCAGACAGTGAAATACATTTAGGGGCCCCCAGGGGCCCCGCGACCCCCCCTACCGCCATCCGGTTCCCGGCGGGAGAACCGCCGGGAACTGGATGGCGGTAGGGGGGGTCGGAATCCCCTCGGCGGCGCAGCTAGCTGCGCCGCCTTGGAGGATTCCAATGGGCGGCGGTACACTGGCGGGAGCCCGCCAGTGTTGCCGGTCCGACCGCGGCTTTACCGCCGCGGTCGGAATGCCCATTGGAGCACCGCCGGCCTGTCAGCGGTGCTCCCGCGGTCCTCCAACCCGGCGGTCATTGACCGCCAGGGTTGGAATGACCACCAATGTGTCTTCATGCAACTCCATTGTCCAGTACAAATATTTGTCTGCCATGTAGGCGTACCATTCAGGCACTGGGCCTGTAAAAAATGCTGCAGTACAGTGTCTTGGCCCAGGTACTAATGCCAACTGTACTAACTTGGTCATCAAGTCAATCTCAATGTAAGTGCTGTATTTAAACAATTCTTGAAACATGTCATTGCAGAAATCTCCCTGTAACGGGGTCCATTGGTAGCGTGTTGGAGAGAGAGACAAAACTGGGTTTGGACATAACATAGAGTCCTCACTCAATTTGCAAGCAGTAAGTGCTCTATTAGCCAATTCTAATCTGTCCTCAGGCACTTGTAAGTAAATCCCATTTTGTGAAAAATATAGGGGGTCATTACAACCCTGGCGGACGGTGTTAAAGCTGCGGTAATACCGCAAACAGGGCGGCGGACAAAAAAAGGGAATTATGACCCAGGCGGAAACCGCCAACAAAGACAGCCACTTTAACACACCGCCCGCCACGGCGGTACAGACAAGCAGCGCGGCGGTCACCGCCAACAGACAGGCGGAAGACAATGTACTGCCCATAGTATCACAACCCGCCAATCCGCCACCTTTTCCGGGGCGGATTCACCGTGGATAAAAACACGGCGGAAACAGCTTTTGCAATGGGAAAACGCTCACCTGAACACATCCCACGAGGAACGAGAACTCCATGGACCCGGAACTCCAAATACTCCCTGCCCTTGTCTTTCTGCTCCTCTACGACCACCATCTACGTAGGTGCCGAAGACAACGGTGAGTACTGCACCTACGACATGGGGGAGGCAAAAGTTAGTGGGACACCCACCAAACACCCCCACCCCCACCCTCGCATATTACAACATACACACCAATGCATCCACAAAAATCACAGTAACAACCCACAATCCCCCCGGAAGAATGAAAAGACAAAGCGAAATCCGTTCAAACATTGTAATGTTGCAATATACATGTCTTTCAAAAATATACAGATATATACGAAATTCAGTCAGAAATATATACATTACGAGAAGTAGTGCAGATATGTACATAACAATGTCCGTGCATCAACAGTCCAAAAATGCATGGGCGAGGCCCACAAAAGATATCTGACCACAATTCGGAGAGAACACTGCCGGGGCATCAGATAGAAATACTACAGGCACCTCAGGGGGAAGGGAAGGGGGGCACCTCAGCCGGATTACTGCAAAGCCAGATCCACGACGGGGCTCCATGCCCATTGATGTATCCTGGGGAGTGCAAAGCCACAGTCTCTCAAGTCTCTACAGTGGGTGGGTTGCCCACTGTGCCATCCTGGGGAGTGCAAAGCCACAGTCTCTCAAGTCTCTACAGTGGGTGGGGTGCCCACTGTGCCATCCTGGGGATTGCAAAGCCACAGTCTCTCAAGTCTCTACAGTGGGTGATTTGCCCACTGTGCCATCCTGGGGAGTGCAAAGCCACAGTCTCTCAAGTCTCTACAGTGGGTGGGGTGCCCACTGTGCCATCCTGGGGAGTGCAAAGCCACAGTCTCTCAAGTCTCTACAGTGGGTGGGGTGCCCACCGTGCCATCCTGGGGAGTGCAAAGCCACAGTCTCTCAAGTCGATAACATTCTCCAATGGTTCTGGAGGGGGACTGGTGCCTAGACTGGATGAGTCTCCCCGTGAAAGTTCCTGTCCTGTCACTGTCCCAGCTGCACATGGGATAAGGATGCCTGATGTGGCAGTCTATTCATTCCTACTCGGTGTTAGCCCTGTTCAGCGGTCTTCACCATGGCGGTCTTTGCCCTGTTCAGCAGTGCTTTGCCATGGCGGTCTTTGCCCTGTTCAGCGGTGCTTTGCCATGGCGGTCTCTGGACTGTGTAGCGGTGCTTTACCATGGCGGTCTTTGCCCTGTTCAGCGGTGCTTTACCATGGCGGTCTTTGCCCTGTTCAGCGGTGCTTTACCATGGCGGTCTTTGCCCTGTTCAGCGGTGCTTTGCCATGGAGGTCTCTGGACTGTTCAGCGGTGCTTTGCCATGGAGGTCTTTGGACTGTTCAGCGGTGCTTTGCCATGGAGGTCTCTGGACTGTTCAGCGGTGCTTTGCCATGGCGGTCTCTGGACTGTTCAGAGGTGCTTTGCCATGGCGGTCTCTGGACTGTTCAGCTGTGCTTTGCCATGGCGGTCTCTGGACTGTTCAGAGGTGCTTTGCCATGGCGGTCTCTGGACTGTTCAGCTGTGCTTTTCCATGGCGGTCTCTGGACTGTTCAGCGGTGCTTTGCCATGGCGGTTCTGGACTGTTCAGCGGTGCTTTGCCATGGCGGTTCTGGACTGTTCAGCGGTGCTTTGCCATGGCGGTCTTTGCCCTGGTCAGCAGTGCTTTACCATGGCGGTCTTTGCCCTGTTCAGCGGTGCTTTACCATGGCGGTCTTTGCCCTGTTCAGCGGTGCTTTGCCATGGCGGTCTTTGCCCTGTTCAGCGGTGCTTTACCATGGCGGTCTTTGCCCTGTTCAGCGGTGCTTTGCCATGGCGGTCTCTGGACTGTTCAGCGGTGCTCTGCCATGGCGGTTCTGGTACGGACATCGGTGTGTGGCATGACGTTCCCTACACTGGGCATTGGTGTGTGGCATGACATTCCATCATAGCCCACCTGGGCTGAGGCAGCCGGGGCCCTCCTGGGCACTGACTCCGGCGGTGGTCTCCTGACCAGTGACGATACTTGGGCCCTCCTGGGCAATGACTCCGGCGGTGGCGGTGGTCTCTTGACCAGTGACGATACTTGGGCCCTCCTGGGCACTGACTCTGGCGGTGGCGGTGGTCTCCTGACCAGTGACGATACTTGGGCCCTCCTGGGCAATGACTCCGGCGGTGGTCTCCTGACCAGTGACGATACTTGGGCCCTCCTGGGCACTGACTCTGGCGGTGGCGGTGGCGGGGGTCTCCTGACCAGTGACGACAGTGCTGGCGGTTGTGTCTCGACCGCCGGGAATGATGCCGCCCTTCTCCGCCGTGACACTCACAGGCTGGGCAGACTTCCTCTGGCCCTTCCCTACCTTTGGTGGAGTCACAGCTGACTCTCCAATCCCCTTGGAACCCATGTCAGTTGTTTTCCCACCAGGACTTCACACGGTCCCGTCGTCCACTCTCCAATTTTAGAGCCTTTACAGGGGGTGGGCTGCCAGCGCCTTGGCTCCGGGTCACACTGCCTGCCCTGGCACTCCACAAACCTTGAACAGGCACCACTGGTATTGGAGGCTTTTTGGCTGAGGCGCTACGACGGGACTGATGAATTGGAGGGGGGGGAAGGGGGCAAAAAGGTCAACTTTACAGAGGGACAGTTTCTGACGTACACTGGGATGGGTAGTTGGAGGGGGTCTGAGAGTGGAGGAAGAGGAGGTGGTTGTCGGAGGTGTCACTTTAGGTGTTTTGGGTGCAGGTGCAGGTACTGGAGGCTGTCGTGAGGTGGATGGATGTTGGGTGTGTGGTTGCCGGCGTTTGTGTACTTTGGGAGGGGGCGTCACAGACACACTGGGAGAGGACACAGGGGACGTGTAAACGGCAGTGGAGGTGGTGAGTGCAGGTGAGCGGCTTGGGGTGCTGGGTCTCCTTGTGCGATTCATGGTGCCTGTAGATGTGGTGCATGCAGGTGTGTGTGTAGACGAGACTGGGAGGGAGGAGGGAGAAGAGGAGGAGGGGGACACAGTGGAGGCAGTGGATGTTGCTGTGTCTGTGCGTGGGTGAGGCTTGCGTGAGTGCCTGTGGGTTGTGTGGCGCCTATGTTTGCTTGAGCTACTTGTGTGTGCTGACTTGTGTGCATGCTGGTCTGTAGGTGTGCTTGGGATGGGCTGGGGTACAGGAGATTGGGTCTGGGTGGAGGAGGTTGGAGGGGGGAGGCTGGACACAGGGACAATGGCTGCCATCAGTGCTGAGGCCAGAGATTGCAGGGTTCGCTGAAGGACAACCTGACCAGAATGAATGCCCTCCAGGAATGCATTACCGTGTTGCAACTCTCGTTCTACACCCTGGATGGCATTCACAATGGTAGACTGCCCAACAGTGAGTGACCTGAGGAGGTCAATGGCCTCCTCACTGAGGGCAGCAGGGGTGACTGGGGCAGGGCCTGAGGTGCCTGGGGTGAAGGTGATGCCCACCCTCCTGGGTGAGCGGGCACGGGGCGAACGCTGAGGGGCTGCTGGGAGGGCGGTGCTCGTAGGGGAGGTGGCGGCTGTACCTGTAGAAGTGGGGCGCACAGATGGTGCCGCCACCACAAGGGAGCCCCCATCGGCGAATGAGTCTGTGTCGCTGCTTGGTGATCCGGTGGCCGACGTAAGGCTCCCCTCGCCCTCCATCCCACTGGTGCATTCAGAGTCTGTGGTGTGGCCCTCCATGGCCATGTGGGATGCAGCTCCCTCGTGCTCCGGTGCCACTGTACCTCCGCCTGATGATGCTGATGTACAAAAGGACAGGGAGAGCAGAAAAGGGGGGGGGGGAGACAGAAGAAAGAGAGTTTGAGTGCATGCCATACCGCTACCGTTGGCAGACCAGACAGACACAGCAGCCCCCTGCATTACGCCGTGCTCCTGCCCTCTGCATATGCAATTTCTGGGATATGACCTACATGGCAATGGTGGACATCTGCACACATGGATGCCACAGGGGCAACTATACCTGTACTTGGCACTCTGCTGAGGTGGGGTAGAGTGCCACATGGCCTGCATTACGGAGGGGCCTTGCCTACCGAACTCGCCCTGGCCTAGGGAAACCCACAGCCCACCTCCCCCACCCAGACACCTCTACTGCACGCAAAGTCAGCAGAATGAGAGTGTACTCACCCCCTTGTGTCTGCTGTGATGCCCTCAAGCGCCCATCCAACTCCGGGTAGGCCATCGCAAGGATCCGGAACATCAGGGGCGTCATTGTGCGACGGGCATCCCTCACTCGTTGGGAGGCCATCCCCAGCTGAGCCTCCGCAGTCTTCTTGCTGCAGCGGCGAATGTCCTCCCATCTTTTCCGGCAGTGGGTGCCCCGTCTCTGGTGGGCCCCCAGGGTCCGGACCTCCTTGGCGATGGCACGCCAGATGTCCCTCTTCTGGTGGGCGCTGACCTACATGACATGCACAAGGAAAGAGGAACAGTCATTACCAACTGCACCGTCGATGTGAGTGGCCCCCTCCCTACTCTGGCCATGTGGCCCATTCATTCCCATGCATTAATGTTCTATGAACTCGGCCCCCTTCCCTCTTCCAACTGGCCCTCTTCACCCAGGCCTAGCCCATACAACGTGCTCCCTGTGTACTAACCTGTTGGTCTGGAGGACCGAAGAGTAGCGTGTACTGGGGGAGGACCCCGTCTACCAGTTTCTCCAACTCCTGTGCAGTGAAGGCAGGGGCCCTTTCCCCAGACGCAGCAGCCATCGTCGCTTCCAGACCGAGATCACAGCAGCACTTGCAGTGTAGGTCCTCTCCTGTCGAAGGTCAGGTATCTAGTGATTGAACAGATAGAAAATGGCGGTGTTGTCCGCGGCAGTGACGTCCGCGGCGGTGACGTCCGCGGCGGTGCGCATCATCACCGCCGGCGCACCTGTTCATTGGCTCCTGGGACCCATAGGGTCCTATGTCAACCAATGCAGCATTGCGCCGCGGTCTACGACCGCCTACCGCGACGGTGTGCAACGCCAGCGCAGTTACCCCACAATCCCATTGTCCCAGTTTAGAGGTCAGGCAGCCACCATTTCAGGGGCCCACATGGCTTAATTTACCTCTGCGTCACACATAGCTAGGCCTACACTCAACACACATACATGAAGGGTTTTGTGAGTGGTGTAGTCTTGTGTGTAACTGTGGGTACATACCTGGAGGAATAATGACTGATTCGTCGCTGTTATCCTTCGTAGGCACCGTCAGCTGGGACATGTGAGAAGATGGCGGAATCCTCCGGTGTACAGACCGCTGGTGGACCTGTTGACAATGGAAGAGCGACATGTCATCGTCACCTACCGGTTTGACCGTGCCACAATCCAGGAACTATGTACCCAGTTGGAGCCAGACCTGATGTCACCAATCCGCCATCCGACTGGAATCCCCCCTGACGTGCAGGTGCTGTCAGTGCTCCATTTCCTTGCTAGTGGGTGTTTTCAGACAACAGTGGCCATGGCATCAGGGATGTTCCAGCCTATGTTTTCCAACGTGCTGTCCAGAGTGTTGTCTGCCCTGCTGAAACACGTAAGGAGATACATCATTTTCCCTGAGGTGGCAGATTTGCCTACAGTTAAAGGTGACTTCTATGCCCTTGGACATATCCCCAACATCATAGGTGCCATTGATGGGATCCATGTAGCTCTGGTCCCCCCCCCACATGAGTGAACAGGTGTACAGGAACCGGAAGAGTTATCATTCAATGAATGTTCAGATGGTATGTTTGGCAGACCAGTACATCTCGCAGGTAAATGCTATGTTTCCTGGCTCAGTGCATGACGCCTACATCCTGAGGAATAGCAGCATCCCTGACATGATGGGTCACCTCCAGAGGCACCATGTATGGCTATTGGGGGACTCTGGTTACCCCAACCTGTCCTGGCTATTGACCCCAGTGAGGAATCCCAGGACCAGGGCAGAGGAACGCTACAATGAGGCCCATGGGCGGACTAGGAGGGTGATCGAACGCACCTTCGGCCTCCTGAAGGCCAGGTTCAGGTGCCTCCATATGACAGGTGGTTCCCTATTCTACTCACCGAAGAAGGTGTGCCAGATCATCATCGCCTGCTCGATGCTTCATAATTTGGCTTTGCGACGCCTGCTTTTCTGCAGGAGGATGATCCAGATGACTGTGTTGTAGCAGCTGTGGAGCCTGTGGAGCCTGTGGACAGTAATGAGGAGGAAGCTGAGGAAGAAGACAACGACAACAGGGAGTCAGTCAGTCATTCAGCAATATTTCCAGTGACACACAGGTGAGAACATTTTCATTTTTACCATAACATTAACTTTCACACGTCTACCTCTATCCTGTCTGTCGATTTCAACCAGTATTTGGTAACTGACTTGTACCTTTCCATTACGGTTTCACAGGTGTGGTTACCAACGTGTCATCTGCTTGCATCCTTCAAGGACTTGTGATGTGTGACATAGGTATGTTAGCTTTACAATAGGAAACGCATTATGACACTGTCATTGATAATACATATTTACTAAATCACAGACTGACTCCAGATTGTTTTGTGTTTCAAGGGTGTTTATTGAAGTGCTCAGAAATGGGAGGGGGTTGTAAAATGAGGATGGGTGATGGCGGGGGAATGTCCATGGCAGAGTCCAGTCTATTAGTCTCAATGGTGCACTGCCCATCTGGGCATAGGAAGTGGAGCTGGGGCAGTTTAAGTATGGACAGGGTAACAAAGTGGGACAGTGGGAGGACAGACAGGGTGGTCTCATTTCCCGGCGGGGGTCTTGCCATCTTGCTCTGTCCTGTTCCTGGATCTCAGGGACCGCTTGCGTGGTGGTTGTCCATCTGCAGGGGGTGGGGTGCTGGAGTGGTGGTCCTGTGGCAGGGCGTCCTGTCCACTAGCGCCGGCGCAGCTGGTGAGCATTTCATCGTCTCCTGCAACTTGTCCAGGACCGTCGCAATCGTCTCCTGGGAGTGGTGGTATGCTCCCATGATGGAGGATAGGGCCTCGTGGAGAGTGGGTTCCCTTGGCCTGTCCGCCCCCTGTCGCACAGCAGCCCTCCCAGTTCCCCTGTGTTCCTGTGCCTCCGTCCCCTGGACCGTGTGCCCACTACCACTGCCCCCAGGTCCCTTTTGTTGTTGGGGTGGTGGGTTCTCCTGGGTTCCCTGTAGTGGTGGACACACCGCTGATTGACCTGTCCTGGGTACGGAGGTTTGGGCCCGCTGGGTGGGTGCTGTGCTGGTGTTACCAGAGGGTGGAAGGTCGGTGTTGAGCTGTGCCTGTGCAAGGGGAACCGACTGTCCCGAGGCCCACGATGGTCCGGGCTGGTCATCAGGATCCAGTAGGGCAGAGCTGCTATCGTCACTGTGGGCCTCTTCTGGGGGTGGAGTGGTGTTGTCTGGACCCTCTGGTGTGGTGACGGTCCTTCGGGTTCCTGCAGGGGCATAAGAGCATGATTATTGCATGTGTGTGTGTAATGGTGTGCAATGGGTGGGTAAGCGTGTACCCCAGTGCAAGCATTCCTGTGTGGGAGCCTGTGTGATGGTGGTTTAGGGGGTTGTATGGGTATGTGCAGTGGGCATGCTTTAGTGCTGGGTGTCCATGCTTAGTTGTGTCATGCAGGACTTGGTGTTGTAATGGGTGGTTTGTGTTATGAGTACATTAGTGAGGATTTGTAGTGATAGGGGAGGGGGTGAGGGTGGGGGTGTGTGAGAGCATGCAGGTAGGGTGGGGGATATGATAGTTAAGATTTGACTTACCAGTGTCCCATCCTCCACCGACTCCTCCGAGGCCCTCAGGATGCATGATGGTCAAGACTTGCTCCTCCCATGTTGTTAGTTGTGGGGGAGGAGGTGGGGGTCCGCCGCCAGTCCGCTGAACCGCGATGTTGTGCCTGGAGACCGTTGAACGCACCTTCCCCCGTAGGTCGTTCCACCTCTTCCTGATGTCCTTCCTATTTCTTGGGTGCTGTCCCACGGCGTTGACCCTGTCCACGATTCTTCGCCATAGCTCCATCTTCCTGGCTATGGAGGTGTGCTGTACCTATGAGCCAAATAGCTGTGGCTCTACACGGATGATTTCCTCCAACATGACCCTGAGCTCCTCCTCGGAGAAGCGGGGGTGTCTTTGGCGTGACATGGGGTGGTGTGTGTGGGGCGGTGTGAGTGTTGATGTGTGTGGTGATGTGTAGTGGTGTGAGGTGTTTTGTGCGTGGATGTGGTGTGGGTGATGGTGTTGTGTGCCTCTGTATGGTGATGTTGTCTTGGCTGTGCTGTCTCTCTGGCCTTCGTCTCGAAATTGTGGTCGTAGGGGTTTGTGGGTGATGTGGGTGTGTGTTTTATATTGTGTTGGGTGTGTGGGAGTGGTGTGTGTATGTGTATCAGGTGTGTGTATTTTGAATTGTCCAATGTGGCGGTGTTTTGGAGATGTGTGTGTATTTTGAGTCCGGCGGTGTGTACCGCCAATGAATTACCGCAGTTGAAAGACCGCCGCGTGGATTTGTGGGTCGTAATAGCATGGACGTGTTTCTGTTGGCGTGGAGGTGGAGGTTTTGTTTTCGCCAGTTTAACACTGACCTTTGGTGTGGCGGAGTTGTGTGGGTGTCTGAATTTTGGCGGATTCTGAGATGTGTGTCATAATAGCTGTGGCGGACTACCGCCGCCGCGGCGGTGTATTGGCGGTCTTCTGCACGGCGGTAAGCGCCTTTTACCGCCAATGTTGTAATGACCCCCATAATGTTGCATGCAATTTACAGAGGAGGTGTCTTCCCAGCAAATTGATGGGTGCATCTGGTGACAGGAGAAACTGAAGGGTCGTTGTGAAATCCTCAACAGAAACTGGGAAGGGTTCTGATAACTCTTCATGCATCAGCATTCCATTTACAGCTACAGTAGTTACTGTTTTACCACTACTGAGACCCAATTTGTTTCTTACTGCAGAGATAGTTGCACCACTGTCTATTAGGAAATCAATTTCCTTACCTCCTACCTTAATTGGGAACATGGGATTCTCCTCAGGCGTGTCAGATACCTTCACCATAAAGCACTGTGTTCGCCGGTTTTCTGTTGTTTGGGTCATCTCTCTCTCCACGTGGTCCTATGCTGATCCATGTCGTTCCTGAAAGGGATTCCTCAGGGTGTGCTGTGTTTGCTTGATGTCTCTAGGCATGGGTGGTGCTGATGGCTGGACCTTGTCCCTGTCAAACCTGTCATACCTGTTGTTTCTGTCTTTTCTCTCATACAGGTCATTTCTGTCATTTCTGTCTCTTCTACCTCTATAATTTTTACAATTTCGGCCCCAGTGCCCATACCTCAGGCAAACATAGCACTGATCCCTAGCCATGTCTCTTCTCTGTTATCCTTGTCCTTCATCCTGTCTATTATGCGCCCCCTGATAGTACATTCCCTCTGGCTCCTCCTCTTGCTGTACTTGCTGCAACATCATCCCTTTGTCAGTTTTAGCTGAGTCCTTCTTTACTTTAAAAATACCATCCCTTTCCATAGTTGCCAGAAGTGTGCACAACTCTTGATATCCTTTAGCAGACCAGTCAGGGTGGCGTAGTTTACAACTATGGGCCACAGATGCTAATAATCCATTCATAAGGGTCTGAGTTGCCAATACTTTATATGCCTCTGTCGTGCGCGGTACACCTGTACTATTATCCCATGCTTCATTGAACCTTAGGATGTAATCAGCCACTGATTCCCCTGATTTCTGCAACGTGGCTGTTACTTGAGAAAAATCACCATGTTTTATTACTAAGCCATTTATTGTGTCCCTGACAGACTCTAACCAATTCATCAATCTATTTTCTGTGACATCCATATTATTAGTCAGTATTGTCCAGTCCATTTCCTGTGGAATTTGGAACGCACTCTTTACTGAAGACCATCTGCTACCATATCCTAGTTTTAGTAACATTTCTATGTCTCTGGGAAGGGGGGTATAAGCAATGCATATTTTATGGAGCCATTCATAATATTTCACACTGGCTGTGAATGGGTCTGGGGCATCCTTAGCCATCTGAGCTGCTTCCATGGGGGTCCATGGTTTTAACAGTGCTGTCCCTCCTAACACTATTTTTGGTGCAGTCATTCTAGCGTTTAATAGTGCATCATCAGTATAGGAGTTCTCACCCTTTCCTTTTAGCGCCCGTGTGAAAGACTGTGTAAGTATCAGCCGTTCTCTGCTATCTATCTTATCCTGAAGATTATGAATGGAGCGTTGTATTTTCTCCCTTTCTGTGTTAACTTCTTCCTGGAACCTGTCTGTCTCCCGCCTTAGGTGAGCTAACTGCCTGTGTTCCTCCTCATTCTTTTTTCTTTGTACACTCATCCCTAAATCCTCCCTTAGACCAAAAGTGGAAGTTGGGACAGGGGTTTCAAAAGCAAGCGGTATGTCCCCCCCAAAGGACAGGTGTCTATTCAGGACCGGTGTTGTGGCACCACCTTCTTTGGCACTAGTTGGCATGTCAGATACCCTAGTTAAATCACCCTCCAGGGAAATATGGAAATAAGGCACACAGGGCACGCCTTGTTTTGGACACAGAGACTGCTTGTGTGTGTTATTTCTTTCACAATGTACATAGGGGCCTGAAAGTGATGGGTAAATTGAAGTTGTTTGAGGAGGTGGAACTGGCCCTGCAGAATGGATGCTTTGGTCCAATCTTAGGGGGCTGCTCTCATTGTTATTTCTACCTGTGTTCCAGGAATTGTACTCACTATTCACATCCAATCTCTGTCTTTTCCTTTCTTCCTCTGTAAATAACAGTATCTCTTCCTCAGTTAATGTACAACTCATTATTTGCTCATTATTCCCTCCTTCCCCCAATTTTACATAAAGGCCATGAGGCTTGGAGGTGATAAACAGTTTCTCCAATTTATTTATATCAATATACACCTGGCGGTGAGTCCAAATACACAGCAGAGCAGCAGCCCTTCTTGAAGTAGTGGCATTTGGTATTGTTTTAACTCTGTCTACTTCAGCTGTTGTCAAACCACAGTGGTTACATAGTGACAAAAAATGCTGCTCTGTTTGCACATAGTTACTTAATTCCAATAAACATTGGCTATATGTTGTGGGCCAATCCTTTGCTAGTTCTAGCTCCTTTTTATTATGTTTTTCGCATTCCCTGTTCACCACTGCCACTGTAGAACAGTCTCTGGACTCTGTGGAGACTATTTCCTGGCCTTTTCTTTTTGAAAGGAGAGCTTTCTTCTTAGCAATGGAAAGCCACTGCTGCAAGCAATCGCTTATGTAGTGTGAATCCCATGATGGGTCACCCCGTAATTCTATAGTTTCTGTCAATAGTTCAATATCCTCTACCTCAAGAGAACCAAATCTAGGCCACTTCCCGTTATTCCCTTTCCAAGTCCAAACTAGCGCGCAGAAAGGTGTAACATATTCCAGACAATTTGTATCTTCTAGAACCTGGGCTGCAGGGCTATCTGGAGGTAATTTGAAACCTTTCTCTCCTGTCAACTGTTTAAACAGCTTTTTAGTCTTTTTCAGCATTCTAGGGCTTACCACCATTACATTTCCTTTAGACTTGCCGCTGCCCATTGTGCCCTTCCCTCACAATTTTATAATCTGAAAAAAATAAACACAATGGTTGTATCCTGCAAAAAAAATTGTTAAACAGGGGGAAAAAAATGTTATGCGGTGGTGGATAGAGAGAGAGATAGAGAAACCAAGAGCTATTGACAATTTAGAGGCAAAACATAAAACAGTTTTTCTTGTCTATTGCAGTGCTGCACTACTTTACAAATAATTCAAAAACATTGCAATGAGATATAGTGACACATTTACACTTAATCAACACATAATTCAAATATAGCCATTGATCAATGACAGACTATTTGTTTGTGCACATTTCAAAATAATTTCCTGTGTTCCGGCGCCAGCCAATCAAATGCTTCCCAAGCTACACTCCAGGAGGGTTTTAATTAATTAATTTATTTATTTTCTCTCTGGGATTCCCATTAAACAAAAACAAAATTCTCTTCTTTCTGTTCAGGATCTCCTGCGTGGAATTACAATTCGCCGTACGAATTTGCCTCTATCATTTAACGCAATGATACGGATAACTTTGTTACTCCTCAGTCACCTATTTAAGAAGAAATTATCTTCAGTCTGGCCAGGTTCTCCTGCGTGGAATTACAATTCGCCGTACGAATTTGCCACTATCATTGAACGTAATGATACGGGTAACTTAGTTACTCTTCAGTCACCTATTAGATAGCCAGCTATATTTTTATTTACATCAATCCCCAGTTTAACTCTTAGCTAAGCATTGAAAGGCCACAACAACAGGCATTTAATTAACTTACCGGTGGTGGCATTTCACGCATCCCACTTCTGACGCCATTTGTTAGGAAACTATTTTTCAACCCTCCTCAGAGTGACGCAAAGAAAACACAAACACCAGGCAAGGCTCCGGAACAGATGAAATGCTTTCATGAGGTAACAAGGTTTATTGGCAGGCCAAGGCAGAAGGCAGACGCACATCCCAGTGTAACGTCTTACAAGCTGGCATCTTCTGCCCTGAAGCATATAAGACAGGCATTTATATATGTTAATAAGTGCTGTCACTGCACAACCCCAAAAGGGGACACAGTCCAAACATGGGCATGCACATACAAAAGAAATGCTGCACATACAAAACTAGAAGTCCATAGTGTAAAAATATACAGAATGCAGTGTGAGCATGAGCACGTGAACAGACAACAGGTGGTCCCTAAAGAAATGGGGGCTGGGTTGCTGGCTGAACTTAAAGTGTGAGACCGAGCTAAACTTAACAATGTGGCTTGGAGAGGTTTGTTTGTACAACTGGCATAGGTGTCAGAGAGGTCAGTAGGGAAGTCTTACTGGGATTCAGATAAGGGAGGAGAGAGTTGGAACTAAAGTATCATATCTATAGGTACATACATGTGAATATATATTTTTCCCAACAATCCACCCACCGCCATTTTGGTAGTCCCACTGACGATGGGAGAGGTTACCCTCAGCCCAGTGGAAAGGCCCTATCCGCCCACAAATTATGAAACACCTCATAGTCATCAGCTCCCGGGCAGGAACCACCGCCAGGCAAAGCGTGGCAGAAACAACCCATATAAGGGGAAACACTCACTTTAGGCACACAGAACACGCCGACGTAGAGATGGAGCGAGAGTTGGAAATAATCCCAGTGCTTCTTCCTGCCATAGTTCTCCAGGACCGTGACCGATGATGAAGACGATGATGGTAAGTACAGCAGCCTAGTACACATGGGAGGAAAATGCACAGTTACACATACACCCACCCACCCCACCCACACCACAATGCACTCCCAACCCCTCCCACCATCCCAAGCCATACATACCATAATAAGATGTACTTACCAGAGACAAGCCAACAAATACCTGCACCAATGCACATACCTGTGCACACCACACCCCCACAGTGAAACGCTGCAAAATGGCTCAAAATAGCACCAACAGCTCTGCTGGACACTCAAATTTATAAATAAGAAATATTATAAAATGTCCAAACAAGGCCATTGGCCAGTCCATAAATAAGTCCTGTAAGGGGAAAGGGAAATATAGGCTACACTTGACTCCTACGATGGCAAAGAAACTCCACTGAGAAGGGGCATCTATGGGGCAGCCAGGCACCTCAGGGAACAGGGGCAGGGGTGGCGGAGTGCTGAGTCAGGTCTTGAAGGAGGGGTCTTGGGCTCAGGTTTAGGAGGTGGAGGTTGAGGTGGGGAGGGTTTGGGCTTGCCCTTGGAAGGAGGGGGAGTGGGCCTGGACCGGGGGGTGGCAGAGGGACCTGGGGAAGCACGGGGCTTCTTCCTCCCTGGGGAAGGGGCACGAGAATGGGAAGTGCGGACTAGGGAGGACTTTGACGAGGAAGGAGCATACTGGGCTAGGGCATGGGAACGTTTAGGGACAAGACGGGGTGGGCCAGTGGGTTCAAAAAGCTCAACATGCTCATGTATGGAAGATGTGTGTGGTGTGGATGAGTGGGAGCGGTTGTGTGTTTCTGGAGGAGGGGGGTGGACACAGTGGGAGAAGACAAGCTGCCAGTGTATATGGAGGTTGTGTGCGTGTCTGCAGGTCTGGAAAGTGTGCTGCAAGTGTATGTGAATGTAGTCGTGGTGAGTGCAGGTGTGGTGTCTGGGGTGCATGAATGGAAGTCAGCTGTTGTGGTGACTGCAAGAATGGGAGCAGCAGCATTGACTGTGGGTGCAGTGCATGTGGGTGTGCATGGTGAGGTGACAGACAGGGAGGCAGGGGAGGCTGACACAGTGGGGGAGGTGGAAGTTCTTGTGTGCTCTTTGGTGTGCTGGGTGTGTGCCTGCCTGTGGTGGGAAGTGTGGTTCTTGTGTTTCTCAGTGTGCTTCTTGTGTGTTGATCTGTGTGCATGGCTTACTGTATGTGTGCTTGGGATGGGTGAAGGGAGTGGGGTGCTGGAAGGCATAGAGGGGGTGGGAGGGGGGATGGAAAGACCAGGGACACTGGCTGCCATCAGAGATGAGGCCAGAGCCTGAAAAGATCTCTGTAGGCCAGACATGGCTCTGTGAATGTCTTCCAGGTATGCATTGCATTGCTGCATCTGGGATGCTAGCCCCTGGATGGCATTCCCAATGGTTGTCTGCCCTACAGAGATGGTTCTCAGGAGGTCAGTAGCCTCCTTTGTGAGGGCAGCAGGGCTGGCTGGGGCAGGGGGTGAGGTGCCTGGGTTGAAGAAGACGCCCACCCTCCTGGGTGAGCGGGCACGGGCAACTTGGATGGGAGCAACTGTGAGGGCGGTGATGGTATGAGGTTTGTTGGAAGATGACAAAGAATGGGTGGGCCCGGTGGGGTCCGCCCCCACCAGGAGGAGGTATGGAAGTTACTACCTGCAGTGGTAGTTGCCTCCCCCGTGGTACTCCCCTCACCCTCCAACCCACTTGTCCCGTTGGGTCAGTGGACTCTGCTTCCTGGGAACCATGGGCTGCAGCATCCCCACTCGCCAGTCCCACAGCTCCCTCGCCAGATGATGCTAATGTACACAGGGACACAAGAGCACAGGGGTGGGGAAACAAAACGAGAAAGAAGTAGGTCAATTCCAGGAAATATGTACATGTTAGGAAACATACACTCCCACCCAGGTCAGGCACTAAGCCTCAGCAGACACAACACATTTTATGAATGTGCCCCTGACTGGTAGCGAAAACCCCACAGTACACTACATTCCCATCCTGACCCACTACTCTGATACACGTAGTGAAGTGAACCAGTCAGAGGCGATGCCAAGCCAACACATCTGCAAGTTCATGAGGCTACATTGAATTTAATGGGCCAAACAGAGGACCCCTCACAGGCCTACAGACCCTGCCAAAACTAGTTTTCACACTATGCCATGGAGGTGGAGGGGGGCAGGGCTGCAGGGACACACCTGTCTATGTGCCTGGCACTAGTATGCATGCATCCCTTAATATCTAAATACACTAATCATAGTGGCATCACAACAGTGTTGGTACTCACCTCCTTGTGGCTGCTGTGCTGCTTCCAAGCACCAAACCAGATCCGGATAGGCCATTAGGCAGATCAGGGTCCGACGGGCATCCCTCCCTCATTGGGAGACTTTCCCCTGCTGGGCCTCTCTGGTCTTCCTGGCCCAGCGCCTCAGGTCCTCCCACTGCTTCCTGCAGTGGGTGCTCTGCAGGTTGTAGACCCCCAGGGTCTGCACTACCTTGCCGATGGCTTGCCACAGACCCCTCTTCTGATGGGCGCTGACCTGCATGGGACACATAGAGTAAAGAAACAGACATCAGTGTGGGTGCCCATACACAAATATCATGCCCGTTCAAACTGACATGGCCCATGGAGACATACATATGGAAAAATTTCAAGCCCAAAACTGCCAAACACACTATGGGTGAACAGTCACACAGCGAACAAAAATGCATACAGGCATCCAACACATTCATACACATCTAAGGAGGACAAATAGCAACTCACCTGCTTCTCTGGTCACCCATACAGCTTGGCATACAGGGGTAGGACCCCGGCCACCAGCTTCTCCAGCTCCTCCGTGATAAAGGGCGGGGCCCATTCCCCTGTGACAAGTGCCATCTCAGGGACCAGAGTCAGGACACAGCAGAACACACAGTGGAGTTCTTCCCTTTTCGTAGTGCAGGAGTCATGTGTCAAGGGCCTATCAAATGGCTGTAGATACTGCGGCAGTGTGCACCGTCACCTACCATCATGATGAGTTACGCCAGCGGAATGAAGTCACTTCCACACTACACTACCTGGATGGCAGGAGGCTGCCATTTTGCATCCACCACGCCTCCATAGCCTGGCCAGGGGCCTCATCTATGGCACCATTCCCTCTCCCCTTTGTTGAGTACTGACATGAATACTGGTGCCCCACATGTAATCATGGTGGGAAGTGTGTCTACACTGTGATGCCGTTTTGACTGAGACAACCCCCCACACATTAGCCTGACAGGATTACCTCATTCTTTGTGTTTGTGTGCGTTACATATGTGTCGCATTGAAAACATGAATTGTGTCACCATGTGATGCAAGTGTATGTCCAAACTCAAGATGTGTTCCTTCCTCACCCATAGGTACAGACCCATGTGGTGAGGAAGGTGGCCGGGATCTGTTTACAGACCCCTGGTAGATCTGGCCACCATAGAGGAACGTCACATCATCATAACTTACTGACTTAATCGAGCTACAACTTTTGACCTCTGTGCAGAAATGGATCCTGTTCTGAAGCTGGCTAATAGGAATCACCATGCCTTACCTTCAACTGTGCAGGAACTATCCGTGCTCCATTTTTTGCAACAGGCCCATTCCAAGTGACAGTGGGCATGGCTGCAGGGGTATCTCAGCCAATGTTCAGCCACATCCTGTCCAATTTCCTGAATGCATTCGTTCAACACTTGCAAAGTTATGTCTAGTTTCCTCAAAGGGATGATCTCACCGCCATCAAACCAGTATTCTATGCCCTTGCAAATATACCCCATGTGATAGGTGCCATTGATGGTACCCACATAGCCCTCATACCCCCAAGAGTAAATAAACAGGTGTTCCGCATTTGTAAAAAATATCACTCCATGAATGTCTAGTTGGTGTATACTGCTGATCAGTACATTTCACATGTCAATGCAAGGCTCCCAGGATCAGTACATGATTTATTTGTCCTGAGAAACAGCAGTGTGTCACACATGATGGGACAACTACAGGGCGACAGAGCGGGGCTCATAGGTGAATGTATATGACACTGGATCACTTACATAGCTGACAGGCAGGCTGTATGCAAGTACATTGTGTGTTTCAACACTCTTTTGCCCACTTTTTCAGGAGATTCTGGCTACCCCAACATGCAATAGCTCCTGACACCTGTGAGGAATCCCAGGACAGATGCAGAAAGGAATTGTAATGAGGCACATGGTCGTACTAGCAGGGTGATTGAGTCCAGGACTTCTGAAAGCAAGATTTTGTTGCCTCCATCTCTCTGGAGGATCCCTGTCCTATGTCCCTCACAATGTGTGTAAGATAGTGGTGGTCTGCTGCATGCTGCACAACTTGGCCGTTAGGAAAGCTATCCCACTTCTGGAAGAGGAGGATGCTGTCCAACCAGCCCTGCCACCTCAGAGGAGGGATGAGAGTGATGGCGAAGAAGAGGGCGAAGTCATCACCTCCAGGACCCAGCTAATCCAGCTATACTTCCAGTGACTCTCAGGTGCATTTCCTGTGATGCTGATGGCTTCACTCAATTGTTTCAGGCTGACTCATGTAGTAAGTACTGTGGTGTCCTTTACCAGTGATAAGGCCAAATCATGACAGAAGAGGCAGATGCCAGTTAACGCAATGGAATGTACAATGTGACATACTTCAGACACTACAGTCTGTTAGACCCCCTCCTGCAATAAAAGCGGAATTATGATGGTAACTGGCTAATGCATTCACATTCACAATTGATAGATCATATTGATTAAGGACAGATATTTTGAGTGCACAGGTGTATTTATTCCAAGTCAAAACATCCATGAGTGTTGGGACAGTGGAAGGGAGTGGGCACATGGTGAAGAACATACTCAGGTACATATGCTCAGCTGTTGGTTGCACAGGGGTATAGTCCATGGAGCCATTGGAAGATGGTGAGAGATGGCAGTGGCATGTCAACGAAGTAGCTCAGTGGCACACAAGGGAGACAGTTCAGGGCCGAGTCACTTCCTGGGCTAGGTCTTGGCTGGTGTTTCAGAGGTCTGAGGGCACGTTTGCGAGGGTGAAGCTGGGCTGCAGGGAAAGGGGTGCTGGTGTACTGTGAGTCCTCTGCAGTGCCACCAGTCAAGCAGAGGCTGCAGATGTAGATGGCAGGTCAGTGTCCTGGCTAGTGTAATGGGCATGCAGGTGGGTGGAGGACTCAGGCTGGATGTTTGTCTGGTGCTGCAGCACCCCTGCAATCGAGGCCATGGTGGCATTGAGCTGTTTCCATTGCTCCATGGCCTCCTGGTGGTTTGTTACCTGCAGCCTCTGATTCTGCTCCAAGGTAGCCAGGATCTGGCTTATCCTGTTCTGGGAATGGTGGTATGCTCCCATGACCTCAGAAATCACCTCCTGGGTAGCAGCATCCCTCCTTGGGCCACCCCCCTGGGCCACTGATGCCCTCCCACTGGCCATAGCCCCCTGTGCCTGTGTCCCCTGCACAGGTCTGACAGTCTCACTTGCAGTTGGCCCTTCATCATCCTGCCTAGTTCGGTGGAGACTTGGACCCCGGTACATGTTGCCAGGCAGTCCATGGCCTGGTGACTCTGGTGTGGG
This sequence comes from Pleurodeles waltl, assembly GCF_031143425.1. NCBI lineage: Eukaryota > Metazoa > Chordata > Amphibia > Caudata > Salamandridae > Pleurodeles > Pleurodeles waltl. The sequence continues at coordinate 685,784,682 of NC_090446.1, forward strand.
GTCGTTTGGCCAAAGCTGATGGTGGTGGCTGAGTGGTAGGGGTGTCAGTGGTGTCCTGGGTGGGGCTTATGGAGGGTGGCTGTCCAGGGCTGTAGGATGGGCCAGGGGTTTCCTCTGTGTCCAGACATCCCTCTGCACTCTCCTGAGTGGGGCCTTAGTCTTTAGGTGGAGGACTGTGGGTATCCTGCACTTTCTTGTCAATTGCTGCACTGGTCAGCAGTAATTGGTGGTTGAATTCCCATGTTGTGGCATGCAAGGTCCCTTTGTGTACATTTTGATACATTTATTGAGGGGGTGGTGGTGCATTGTGGGTGTTGTAGTGCTACTGGGACTACATGCATGGGTTGGTGACTGTGCACATGGGGCTGGATGGTGATTTGTATGGGGGATTGTGGGCATGCAGGTGACTTGGATGTGAGTGTGTTGTGGACTGGGTGGGGGATGGGGTCTGGTGGTAGTGAGAGGGATGGGATGATACATGCATTACAGGTGTGGTGACTGTTAAGGTATTGTAGTTGACTTACCCAAGCCCAGTCCTCCAGTGAGTCCAGTGAGGCCCTCCGGGTGCAGGATAGCCAGGACCTTTTCCTCCCAGTCAGTGCATTCTGGGGGGAACCACCACCAGTCTTCTGTACGGCGCTGTTGTGCCTGGATGCCATAGAATGAACCTTCCCGCATAGGTCGTTCCATCTCTTCCTGATGTCATCCCATGTGCGTTGACCTTGTTGGCTATCCTCTGCCATAGCTCCATCTTCCTGGCCAAGGGTGTCTGCTGCACCTGTGCCCCGAATAGGTGTGGCTCGACCCTGAATATTTTGTCCACCACGGTCCTTAGCTTCCTGTCTGTGAAGCGGGGGTGCCTAGGGGGTGCCATGGTGTGTGTTGTGGGAGGAGTGTATTGGTGTATTGGTGAGGGTGCTGTTGTGTGGTTGGGTGTGTGGCTTGTGATGGTGGTTGAGCAATGTATGAGTTTTGGTGGTGTTTTTGTGTGTGTGACTTGTGTGACGGGTACTTCAGTGCATGCTTGTTGTGGTGTCAATATCTGTCGTGCTATTGGCGTTGCAAAGGATTGTGGGGTGTGTGTATGTGTGTGTTTTAAGGTGTTGTGAATGTGCTTTTTGAACTTGCCAATGTGTGAAATTATTGTTGGCGGGCCCCATTCCTGACCGTGGCGGTCCTTACCGCCAATGGACGTTCGACATTCACTGTCCGACAAGCTGATTTGTGCATCATTATTTGGTAGGAGGGGGATTTGTCTGCATGGCACTGGCAGGGTGAGGTGTACTGGCTTTCCGTCGTCGTTGGCCCTGGTGGTGGGTGGAGGTTGCAAGATTTGTGGAGGTTTGTCTTTTTGGCATCGTTATATGGTAGTATGCAGGTCATCGTCACTGGCGGTCTTTTCTTCAACGTTAGCACGGCGGTCAGTGGTGATTGCTGCCATGTTCATAATGAGGGCCATAGTATTGGGATCTTTACCCTCCTCGAGGAAAAATCCCAGATGCCTTGTTTCTTACGGAAACTTGGCTAAATGAAAGCTCGGCCCCAGACATCGTTATGTCTCTACCCGGGGTACTCGATCACCAGGCCTGATAGAAAAGATAAATAGGTAGTGGAGTAGCCATCATTTTGAAGAATAAGTATAAATGCACCGGCAAGCCTATTGATATTAAGGATAATTCTTCTGTTTCTCTTTAATTACCACCTACTTTTACATTTTCATGGATTCTTATTTATTGCCCCCGGGGACCTGCTACACAATTTGCACTAGTTCTGCCTGAAATTACACCTGAAAGCAATCTAAGTAAGACAAAGTTCACCCTGTTATTGAACTGTAATCTTCACTACAAGGTGGAGTGGGGGCCGGGCCTTCCACTGACCGTTGCTTTTATGAATAAACTAAAAAATATCATAGATTCTCTCCCAAAGAGTATATCACCAGGTCCAACTTCCTTTGAAGAACCAATAACAACAGTTCAACTATAATCTTTTCAACTCCTAAACACAGAGGACATTTGAACTATCTTAAATTCCATAAACTCTGGCTTGCCACTACTCCCACCTCTACCTGATGTCCTATCAAAACCCAGCAACATTATTCTACCTACTGTAATGAAGATTCTAAACAGGTCCCAGACATTTAACAGTGTCCCTCCCGCATAGAAGCAGGCTATAGTTAAACGTCTCCTTAGGAAGCCACATGCAGACCCCTGATGGTCGAGAAATACAGATCAATCGCACTGCTTCCTATCACTAGTAAAATCTTAGAGAAGCATGTTAACACACATCTTTCTAATTTTTTAGAGAACTATTCTATCCTTCATCCAACCCAAACAAGATTTAGGCCACCACTTTGACCGCATTGTTAGTGCCTACTGAGGAGCTCTGGGCCATCCTTGACTTGGATGGTTCAGCAGCCATTATCATGCAGGATCTCAGTGCCGCTGTTTGTATTGTTTCTCACTGCATTCTGGTCCAAAGACTGGAAATCACTAGTATCATAAGCTCTACTCTTAAATGGATCAAGGCTTTTCTGAACAAAAAAAGTTTTCACGTTCATGATGAAACTTTCTTCTCTGCTATTTATCCCATTGAATGCAGCATCTCACAGGGTGCCTCTTTAAGCCCAAATCTCTTCAATGTCTATGTCCTTGCAGTATTTAGAACGTTGACTCACATGGCTTAGATCTTGTCTCTTATCCCGATGATACTCACTTGATCTTTGCTCTCATCCCTGATTCACAACAGGCATCCTGTGACCTAAATACCTGCCTTAAGAAAGTAACTGAATGGATGTCAGCCGGCAACCTAAAACTTACCAGTGGGAGGACAGAAGTACTAACTGTTGGCAACAATACATCCTGTTGGAAAGAACTGCTCTGGCCCCAATACAGTCCCAATACATCGGAGAGCAACCAGTTTCCTCTACAACAGTTGAAGCCTTGACTTTTGGCTGGACAGTAAACTCACTATGGAAACTCAGCCCAAAAAACTATCCGTAACCTCCTTCAGATTACTACGCACACTAAGAAAAATTATGCAGTGGCTACCTCCCTTATTAAAGAAAATAGTCATACAAGGACTAATTGCTTCCTGGCTAGATTATGGCAACTCAGTATGTCCTAATATGTTTGCAGTTCATTCAAAAAACAGCAGCATGTTTGCTCTTCAAGAACCCTATATACCATTCAGCAGCCCCAGAGTTGCCTGTGCTTTACTGGTTGCCAATGCAAAGAAAGATTCATTTTAGGGTCCTATGCATGGCACTATTGAGGATAGCTTATTTTGTTCTTCACTACTGTGAGTGCTGCTCTTCTGTTAGAAATGGGGTATTTGGTTGGCAGTCAGGTTACCCCCTGTCCAAGCAAGGACCCTCACTCTAGTCACACACAATCCAAATTATCCTGGGTCCACCCTCTGGTAGCTTGGCACTGAGCAGTCAGGCTTAACTTAGAAGGCAATGTGTAAAGTATTTGTGCAATAAATCATACAATACCACAATATAACACCACAGAAATACAACACACAGGGGGTCATTCTGACCCTGGAGCGCTTGGACCGCCAGGGCGCAGAATGGCGGAAGCACCGCCAACAGGCTGGCGGTGCTTCAAAGCCCATTCTGACTGCGGTGGTAAAGCTGCGGTCGGAAAACCGGGGCCGGCGGTTTCCCGCCGTTTTTGCCCCGGCTGGGCGAATCTGCCAGGGCAGCGCTGCAAGCAGCGCTGCCCTGGGGATTCTGACCCCCTTACCGCCAGCCTGTTTCTGGCGGTTTTCACCGCCAGGAAGAGGCTGGCGGCAAGGGGTGTCCTGGGGCCCCTGGGGGCCCCTGCACTGCCCATGCCAATGGCATGGGCAGTGCAGGGGTCCCCTAACAGGGCCCCGGCCAGCTTTTCACTGTCTGCCTAGCAGACAGTGAAAAGCGCGACGGGTGCAACTGCACCCGTCGCACGGCCGCAACACCGCCGGCTCCATTCGGAGCCGGCTTCTGTGTTGTGGCCTCATTCCCGCTGGGCCGGCGGGCGCTAAATTGGTTAGCGCCCGCCGGCCCAGCGGGAATGTTGGAATGCCGGCAGCGGTCTTTTGGCCGCATGGTGGCCGATTGGCGGTTCCCGGTAGCCGCCCGCCAAAGTTGGAATGACCGCCACAGTGTTTAGAAAAAAATATAATATTTATCTGAATAGATGCAGGTCAAAACGATTAAAGATAAAATAAGCAAATGTAGGGATATCACTAAAAGTGATATCAAATGTCCTTAGAGTTAAAAGATTACTGTAAAAGCAATAAAAAGTGTCTTAAGTTCTCCTAGAAACAACAAGTGTCTCTTGCAGGGCAAAGTACCTGGTTTGCGTTGAAAAATCCTCGTAAGGGACCCCAAAGGAAGAGATGCATAGAAAACGGTGACTCTGTATCGGTTTCACCGCTTTGCACACGGACTTGGGACGTTGTTTTCCACGCGGGGAAGATGTGTCGATTTCCGGCGCGCGGACTTGGATCCTCTTCGGGTTGTGGGGTTTTCAGACGCCCCGGGGATGATGCGGGGAATCCTGGGCTTGCTGAGCGAAGTCACGGTACCTCCGTCGATTCCGGTAGGCGATGCGTGGAATTTTCTTCCGCACGGCAGGCTCTGCGTCGATTCCTCTCAGGAAGTCGGGCAGCATGTGCCGATCCAGTAGGGCTGTGCTGTGTTGATCTTCTGTTGCGAAGTCAGGCTGTTTAATTCCAGACTCGGCGTGCGGTGAAGACAGCAGACTGTGCGTCGTTCTTGGCAGGGGCTGCGTCGAATTTTCACGCACAGGGATTTCAGCTTTTTGATCTTGATACTTCAGGGAACAGGGTGCAAGCTTTATCCAAGCCCTTGGAGAGCACTTCTGCAGCAAAGCAAGAGAGCAGCAAGACAGCAGGGCAACAGCAAGGCAGCAGTCCTCTTCAGAAAGCAATCCGGTGAGTCCGTTAGGCGGCCAGGCAGTTCTTCTTGTCAGGGTGCAGGTTTTGGTTCAGGTATGTTCTCCAGGAAGTGTCTCAAGTGGTAGGGCAGAGGCCCTGTTTTTATACCCAAATGTGCCTTTGAAGTGGGGGAGACTTTAAAGAGTGGCTTAGAAGTGCACCAGGTCCCCTTTCAGTTCAATCCTGTCTGCCAGGGTCCCAGTAGGGGGTGTGGCAGTCCTTTGTGTGAGAGCAGGCCCTCCACCCTCCCAGCCCAGGAAGACCCATTCAAAATGCAGATGTATGCAAGTGAGACTGAGTATCCTGTTTTTGGGGTGTGTCTGAGTGAATGCACAAGGAGCTGTCAATTAAACCCAGCCAGACATGGATTGTAAGGGACAGAAAGATTTGAATGCAGAGAAATGCTCATTTTCTAAGAGTGGCATTTCTAAAATAGTAATATTAAGTCCAACTTCACCAGTCAGCAGGATTTTGTATTACCATTCTGGCCATACTAAATATGACCTTCTTACTCCTTTCAGATCTACAGCTACCACTCAAACAATGTATGAGGGCAGCCCCAATGTTATCCTATGAAGGGAGCAGGCCTCACAGTAGTGTAAAAACAAATTTAGGAGTTTTACACTACCAGGACATGAAGACTACACAGGTACATGTCCTGCCTTTTTCCTACAAAGCACCCTGCTCTAGGGGTTACCTAGGGCACACCTTAGGGGTGACTTATATGTAGAAAAAGGGGAGTTTTAGGCTTGGCAAGTACTTACTTTTAAATGCCAAGTCGAATTGGCAGTGAACTGCACACACAGGCCTTGCAATGGCAGGCCGGAGACAAGGTTAAGGGGCTACTGAAGTGGGTGGCACAATCAGTGCTGCAGGCCCTCTAGTAGCTTTTAATCTACAGGCTCTGAGCACATATACTGCACTCTACTAGGGACTTATAAGTGAATTAAATAGCCCAGCTGGGTGTGATCCAATGTTACCATGTTTAAAGGGAGAGAGCATATGCACTTTAGCACTGGTTAGCAGTGGTAAAGTGTGCAGAGTCTAAAAAACAGCAAAAACAGTATCTCAAAAGTGGAAGGAGGCAGGCAAAAGGTTAGGGGTGACCACCCTAAGGCTGTCAGGTCTAACATCTTCCAATAGGTTGGCAATAGGAATTCCCTTTTATATGTCTAATTGATAATTTCTGATCTGAGAGGAGCAGTGTGTACATGTTTGGTATGTTTGGAATGGTAGTGAGAAATCCTGCTTACTGGTTTAGGTGGATTCTACATTACTATTTTAGAAATGCCACTTTTAGAAAGTGGGCATTTCTTTGTGCTTATAATTGTCGTGGGTTGCAGCTTGACTCAAATCCACATCTGGAGCACAATGACAGCTCCACTTGGTGCATACTTTCTAGACATCCATCACGCACAAAGGGGCTCGGTGTGACAGAAGAGGCATCTGCATACTGATAGTCATCCTGGGCTGGGGAGAGGGAGGATCATTCGCACCTTACGTATGAATAGGCTGACTCCTATTATCAGCCCTCATAGATTGGGCTAATTACCCACTCCTGATGTCTGGAGACAGGCCTGAGTTGAAAGGGTGTTATGCATCACTTAAAAGCATTTTTTTGAAGTTACCAGCTGGACAAAGGCACTTTTTTAGTATAAATACAGGAGCTCTGGCCTCATGATTTTGAGAGTGCTTTGGGATCTGGGATCGAATCTCTGCCAGAGGGACTCCTGCACTCAAGGACTCATCTGGATTGCTCTTCTGTGGGTGCACTGCTGCTTGCTTTCTATGGGGTGGCGTAAAGGACTCCCTGGATTGCTTTTCTGCCTGATCACCCTGCTGCCAGCTGCCCTCTGATTTTGCTTTTACAATGTACTAAGTGTGGTGTAAGGAGGAATCATCATCATTTGTTTTTGTGCTGGCCTACTATCTACTCACTGCTCTAGTGCTCTCCCAGAGGGCAGCGCAAGTTTACTGGTGTTCATTTGCTGTCCCTGCAAATATAGTGTCTGGGGAGTGCTACATTTTGTACTTGTACCTGGAGGTAGCGCCTGGAGATCACTGTTCGCCGCCTCTGGGGATTTCCCATAGTACATGATGAGCGCTGCCTGAAGCCCCGTATGTTTTCACACAGACCTCATGGAGAGCACTGCAAATTGTTCACGTGCAGAGCGCGCGGCGAGCGCATGTGTGATACAGACTGTAGTGTGTGAGGAGTGCTTTCTTATGTGATAGCTTGAGCAGGTGCAAAGTAATTGTCTTCTGTAATACGGTCCCCTCTGTGTCCTGGACAAAACAACTACCTGGAGCCGACACGACTACAGAAGATGTGCGGCCACCATGAAGTGTTTTGACCCCTTGGCTGCATCATCCAGATGCTGCGGATGAGATCACCAACCCCTGAGCAGTCCCACTCGCCCCCAGGAACCTCCTGATCTGGGATGATGTAGGTGCCTGCCGACATGGGCCGCACAGCCCCAGGGAAAGTTTGGGACCCATGAGGCTCCTCCCGTGTCCCAACTGAAAGTGAAGGATGAGTGAAGCTGGGGAGAAGGGGACAGGCCACACTGCACAGGGCATTTTGAGCAGCCCGACGGGTCATACTGCATGCGGGAAAGACCGAGAGGTCTTCTCACTAAGGCTGGGGCAGTGTGTGTCCCTGCAGGGCGCCCTTTAGGCACTCTATCCCTTTGTTGGTTTTACTTGAGGGTTGGAACCTTGATGGAGGACCCCATGTTGTGATTCAGAAAATGACTGGAGGGACCATGGGCTAGATGTATCAATTATCTGGAGAGCGATTACCTAATTGATATTTTCTGCGAATTAGGTAATCGCTATTTGAATGTATGAAACTCCAGGAGTTTCATTTAGCGATTCCCAACGGAATAATAACCATGTCTGTGATTGTTTTTAAATGAAGCAATCTTTTTAACAATCTCATGGTTTAAACACTGACAAAGAATTACATGTACACCTTTGAGGAAGAATACGCCACAATATAAGAACACTGGAGATAACTAAGCAATAATGAATTCATTACTTACTGGTAACTATCATTACTCCGAATACCCTGTTTCTCATTCCAATACTTACTTACAAGAGGTGTTTCACCTCTACCCAAACCAACGTGTCCTAGCCAAAACCAATGAGAAAATTCCACATAAATCCTTCTTCCCCCACCCCTTCCTAACCTCCAATCGCCCTGTACTAATCTGGTAATAAAGGACAAGGAGCCCAGAAAATGCCCTGTATGTTCCAAAGCCAAGGAACCAAAGGAGTCAGGTTGTGATCCGGGACAGAACGGGCGGGACTTAAGCATTGGTACGAGAAACAGGGTATTCAGAATAATGAGAATTACCTATAAGCAATGAATTCATCACCTCCTCAACCCTATTTCTCATCCCAATACTTACTTACATGAGGATATACTAAAGCAAACGCAGAACAACCGGACTCCCACAAAAAAGAATCTGCAAACCTCTGGATAATGTAGAACAAATTTATTGCAAACCACAAGAACCAAAGATAGGAGACGCAGTTGATCACTGAACAACAGCAGCCAGGATACATCATGGAATCATGCACATCCAACCTGTAATGTGAAATAAAAGTAAATGGCGTAGCCCACGTAGATGTCTGACAAATTTCAAGAATATAAACGCCCTGAGCCTCAGCCCAGGAAGCAGCCATGCCTCTCGTGGAATGCCCCTGGATGCCACCTGGAAGTCTAACATGTTGTAAATCCTAAGCCAGGGAGATCAAGGAATGAACAGGAGGTTTCATCAAAGAAAAAGCCTTAAGAAAACAGCAACCATATGCCGAATGGGGAATGAAGAGTGTTAATAGCATCCCATTGGACCCTTCAAGACCTTTCTGAAACCTGTATTGCTGAAACTTATAAACCTTAGTAGCTAGACAAGAAGCAGGATCCAAAGATCTAATAATGCACCACTGAACAAACGAAGACCAATGATGAGCATAAGCCTTTCTAGTGGACCCCTTGAGAGTGTGTTGAATGAAGGTCACCACCGGTGAGGAAAAATCCTGTAACAACAAACCCCTCCTTTCAAGCGCCAAACCTTAAGATGCATCCGTTGACAAGTGGTAGAGAGAAGAATGGGCATCTTGAGGGGACACAGATGGAATGGAAGTATCTATTCCGGTGCAGTAGCCATCAACTTCAACAGAGGAAACCAACCCATCTGAGGCCAAAATGGAGCAGTCGGGACTAGAGCAGGCCGGCCCCGAAGCTTGGCCAGGAGCTTGGCTGGAAGAGGAAATTAAGGAAAAGCATACAGAAGAACAGGAGGCCAGGAAAGAGACAGAGCATCTACCCCCCAGCACCCCGGTTCCGGGGACCTGGAAATGATGTCGGGTAGGAGTGCATTCTTTGTTGAGGCAAACAGGTCCACCAGGGGAGAGCTGAACCTGGGACACAGCTGGGCGAAAATGCAAGGAGCCAGGCAGAAATCAAGGGAATAAGGAAAAACCCTGCTCAGTCTGTCTGCTTGCACATTGTCCTTCCCACGAATGTATGTTGCCTCACTGCCGGAAGATGTAGGACTTTGCAACAGTATTGTATGTCCTCACGAGAACCACTTGATTGTGGAGTAAGGGAGTAAAATCTATCAGAACCAGAAAAATGGCTTTCAGTTCCCTCCAATTCGAAGAGAGCCTTCTTCTCATGGGGAGACCACCTCCCCTGAACGGACAGGCAGCCCAAAGTGGCCCTCCACCCCTGACTTCTGGCATCAGTAGTAACAACCTGGGGAGGGGGGAACAGCAAGAGGAAAGCTCCAGGACAAATTGGTGGTATCAAATCACCAATGGGGCAAGCCCAAAATGTGGGGAAACATAGGGACCAGAAAGTCCAGGGATTGAAGATGCAGGGTTCAATAAGAGAGCTTATCCCATACCACATACTCAGGTGCAGATGAGCCCAAGGGAAGATAAAGACGCAGGATGCCTGAAAGAAAATAAAAATTAAAAGGTCAAGACACCACACTAGACAGTTGCTCAAAAAAGGCTAACCAAAAACAAAGCCTACATACCATGAGACCTTGAAGTCGCAGCCATTCTGGAGCCATCGCCACAGACTTCTGACCTAGCATCCAGAATAGGTCTCACTACATCTGTGTCAGGTCCAAAGGAAGAGTGACCATGCCCACATCCATCTGGAAATGAGACCTTATAAACTGCAGATCTTGAGACAGAGTCAGATGTGGTTTCTCCCAATTTACCAGCAGGCCAAAGGCCTTCAGAGCCCTGCACACCAGCACAATCTGCAATTGGAGCACCAGCACTGGCAGGAGAGGATAATGCAGGAGACAATCGTTCAGATACGCATGAATCATGACACCAAGACCATAAAGATAAGCCATCAGGGTGGCCACACTTTGGTGAACACCCTAGGGGAAATGGCCAAACTGAATTGAAGGACCCGGAACTGCCAATGGACTTCATTCACACAAAAGAGGAGAAACGTCTGATGGGAACAAGCAATTGGATTGTGAAGATGGGGTCCCTTAAGTCCAAGGAGGAAAGCCATTCTGTGGTGAACAAGAAGGATAACGCATTGCAAAGTGTCCATTCTGAACCGAGGTTTCCGCAGGAACATGTTCAGCTGCTTGAGATTGAAAATGAGCCGGGTCTTCCCAGCATGATTCATGACTGAAAGACTGGAGAATAAAAGCCTTTCCCTCGCTGTCCCCCTGGCTCTCTTGCTGACCAAACCTGCAATCGCCTATGAAAGAGCAGGTAGGTCTGAGGGGCTGGAGAGGGACTCCACTGGCCCAGTTCGAGGAGGAAGGGATTCAAAGTTGAGGGAGTAGCCTTCCGAGAGGACTTGAAGCACCCAAGCATCCGAAACATGATTTCGCCAAGTAGGAACAACAGCAGCCAGACACCCACCCACCGGAAGGACAGCATAGTCAGGATCGCTTCCCAGTCTTGGGAGCAGGAGGAGGATGAGGCTTTGAAAAAGGACAAGCAGGAATGGAAGAAGATTGCTTAGACTTGGACTGGAAACATCCTGAGAAACCCCTCAAGTTGTTCCTAGAAGGATCCTTCCGGGAAGGAGCCACCCGGGGATGAGACTGAAACAGCTGGGCATGTTTTTGAGCCTTGAAGGCTTTATGGAGCTTTGGTTCCAAATCATCACCAAAAAGTACCAGTGAAGGGCATATGCAGTAACCCTAACTTCTGGGAAGAGTCCACCTTTCAATCACAAAGATATATATGGCACCAACCAGAGACAGAAGAAACCATAGCAGAGGCTGAAGCCTTTAGGACATCAAAGGACACATCCACTAAAAACTAAGGCCCATATTTATACTTTTTTAGCGCCGCAATTGCGGTGTTTTTTGACGCAAAATCGGAGCAAACTCACAAAATACAATTGTATTTTGTAAGTTTGCGCCGATTTGGCATCAAAAAGTGGCGCAAATGCGGCGCTAAAAAAGTATAAATATGGGCCTGAGTCTCCATATTGGAAAATAAAGAGGAACAGTCAACCCCTCCTGAAGTGCCATCGTTAAAGAATGGAAGTCTTTAACCAAGGACCGAGAAGCATACACAGCATAAATAGCAGCCTGAAGGGCTAGGTTCAGGCAGGAAAAGTGTTTCTTCAGGGAAGCCAGCACCTGCCGATCCCCAAAATCTGCGATGGGAACCTCCTCAGATATGATAGAGGGAAGACTAGCCAAATGAGAAAGCAGTGGGGAAGAGAGGAATATGACATCTCCTGTGGCCAGAGGATAGTGGTGAGGCAAATTTTTGGGTGAGACGCCTTTTCTGGATCCTTCCATTCCCACAGGAGAAGACATAACACTTCTTTATTGACAGCCAAACAAGTGGGCGGGCAAGAATGGGACTGTTGGAAAAGGCAAGAAATAGAACTTGGAACATCATCCTCCATAGGTATACCCAGGGCCCCCTAAATACCAGAACAGTGCCAAAAGGTCAAATTTTTAAAGAAATGTTGACCTGGGCAGAGCTTCTGCCACATCAGAGTCCAGATCCTCATCATATTCAGGAGAAGGCCAGGAACAGGAAGGGATAGATGAGGTGGGAGAGGAGGTAGAGTAGTGCAATCCCCCAGAATATTTAGATCCCAATAAGGCATCTGAGGGGGGAGGCCAAGAGAAGCTGAAATTAGTCCTTGGAGAGACCTAAACCATGAGAGGATCCAGAGAGAACTTCCTCAGGTCTATGCTGTTTCCTCGATTCCAGTGCATCACTGGAGCAATGGTGGTGCGCAACACCTTTCTTCCAGTGTTTCATGGTGAATGAAGGAAACAGAGGAGGGAGCCCTGAATATAAGCGCAACCAGGACCCCAAGCAGGCCAAACCAAAGCCTGAATAAATAAACAGTGTCCAAATATATTTAATTTTCATTGAGGTATATGTTTCTTTTATTTTGTCACATACATAATAAAAAACATAACAGACCACAAACTTGAAACCCCGCGCCTGAGTAAATCATGGAACATAGCACACAGCCAAGGGAAGGAGACCGTACAGTAAAAAAAAACATCAAGAAAATGGTCAGAAAAGAGGGGCCCATCTCCAAGACAGTGGAAACCAAGAATTGCCGGCATCCCAACACATGAGGGAGCAATACCACAAAGGAGGCCTCGACAGGCTGACAAACTCTAGAGCCAGCCGGAAGAAGCAGCGCAATGCGAGAAAACTTGCAGTGAGACAGAATAAGGGCAGCGTGTCTGACGTTTAACAAAGATGGGCGAACGCATGTGGCCCACTAAAACTGGAGCAGGAGAAGCGCTACACAGAGCTCAAAGATGCCACAAATGGAAAAAAAAGTCGTGCACACAGGCCCAGCAAGCGAGCAGTGCAGTAAGTGCAAACTGCTTGAACCATGGCGGTGCAGCCAGTTCGCGGACGCCGCATAAGGAAAATTATAGCACACAGACCAGCGGTACAGCAAGTGCAAATGCCTGATCCCCATGGTGGGGTGGCACGCCTGTTCGTTGCCTGACCACGGGGATCAGACTGAAGAAATAAAACGACTGAGGAACGAGGTAAGCCCAGCCAACCCCAGCACCTCCAGATCACAGGCCTCCAAACCTCAAGCACAGTGCCGAGCACAATGCGAGACTGGGGAAAGGGGGAACTAAGAAACCCCCAAGAGACCCAGCCTCCCAGGGCTTACCTGATAGGAAATGGCTTAAGGGACTGACGTGGGACCTGCGCAGACAAAACACAACAGGTCGGTTTCTGGGCTCCTTGCCCTTTATTATCAGATTGGTACAGGGTGGTTGGATATTAGGGAAGGGAAGGTGGATTTACGTGGAACTTTCTGATTGGTTCTGGCTGGGGCATGTGGGTCTGGTTAGAGGTGAAACACCTCATGCAAGTAAGTATTGGTACTAGAAATAGGGTTGAGAAGGTAATAAGTTTTGTATTAACGAACACTATTTTTTCTATTTGTTCTTGCTGCATGAAGGGCTGAATGAACTATTGAGGATGCTCCACTTTGAGACTTGTTGCTTATTTTACAGTAGTTATCTTAAAACATGTTTCCTTAAATCTGCAACTAACAATGGCTATTGATTGAAATTAAAGTATTTAAATTGTTTTTTCATAAATAAATTGTTGATAAAAAAATGGATAACGGTGAGGGCCAAAGGAGTTATGTGATTTTGTGGATGTAGCACATAGAATGTCCTGTATTTACCGTATAATTGCCAGCATAATTTGTAAAATGTGCAGATCTCACAAAAAAAGTTATTTCTAGCTAAAGTTGTTGAAAATAATACTGCCGGAGAGTAAATATTACGCTTTTAGGTTCTTTATCGCACACAATGAAGTCAGATGAACCCCAGATTTCATAGCGAACCATGGAATATGCACAGTTTTTCAAGATTTCCTTTGAAATATGGTTTCCATCGTTATAATGCCAGACCCCAAACAACTCTGCAGGACTTTATTGTTGTCATGGCTATTATAATTAGACGGCCAGAAGAGCCAGATTATGCAGCACGCTTTTTTGAAATATGTGGAATAAAATAACTTGTGAAGCACATCTTCTTTGAATGTTTATCAATTTGTACTAGAAACATTTTTGTGAGATCTGCAAAGTATGTGGCAAATGGGTCCATTGCTTGATAAGATATATATTCCTGAAAGGTAAACTAAATATGAACATTGTAATTACAAGAAGTGCATTTAAACTGTACTTTAGAAATAACTATTTTTTAAACTAACTGCCCCAAAGTAAACATAATACAAAACAAAAAACGTGTAGTATGGTACTATATTACCATGTTGTGAGTTCTGATAACATTTACAAACAACATGCCTTAAGATGTGACCGGTAGACCTATATGACACAACTGGGCCATATTACAAGGATCCGTTTTTTGCATTCCAGACAATTAACAGGGGCATCAGGCAATCCCATGTAATGCTGAAGTGTTCCAGGCAGAATCTCTGAGTTTCAGAGGATCACATTTTGAAAATTGGTTAAAGTCCACATACAAAAGGAAAATGTAAAACTGTTCTCTCCATGGATAGCACAGCACTCATAATCCATTGAAAGTAAACAACAAAATGTGATTGTACACATTCTTTGACTTTATTGTCTCGTCCCATAGTGTGCAGTAATTGTAATTGCATTCACATTGAGGTTAGTTATTCTCTGATGAAGTGTTGAAGTGCTTTATGATGCGTAACCAAATGCAATTAACAGTTATTAGGTTTAGTCTTGTGCATTCAGGAAAACATGCCAGGCATGGTTTTCTGTTTCCTTGTGGTAAACTATATTAATTGATAGAAGTTAAATTAAATCATTAGTAGGGTGGAGGATGGAAAGCTAGAAAAATCACACAGAGAGATGATCCAAATAGGGTGATGATCCAAAGGTCTGGCTTGAAAGTAGAATAAAAATATAAGTCAACTCATTGAATGAATTATCATGTAAAACTACATCTGTTTATTTAACTTTTGCAATTATTTCAACGCAGTATAATAATCAAAATTAAGTGGCACATCTTAAAATTGATACATTTCTAAAATGTTAACATAGAAAGTGCTACTTCGATAACCAAAGAATTCCCTTCAAAGGTTGCATAAGTGATCAAGAGGAAATTCATTGTTTGATAATATTCACTACAGAGACGGTCAGTCTTATAACTAACTATACATCGAACAAAATCATGGTATTTTAAAAAATATGTCTGAATATTTACCTTTTGTTGTGTATTTGTCACATTCCGAACTGAATAACTTCTAAGTGGTTTCATTTTTTCTGAGAACAAAAGTCAGACCCGATAAAGCTAAGCTGATTGCGTATGCTTGCACAAAATTATTAAGCAGGGAAGCCAGGATTTGAACCCAGGTTTCCCACTCACACATGGTCTGCCCAATGAGCAATATCACCTCCTCTCTCTAGTTTTAAACAAAAGGGCAAGGCTTTATGCTTAGTTCTCCTTGAATACCTAAATCAGTCCATTATGTTCAATGAGGTTGACAAGCAAAATACACAAGTTCGAGCAGTGCCCTCCTTGAGTGGCATACTCCTCCACCCAATCATAAGTGGTCCCGTGCCCCTGCACACAGATTCCTCGGGTACAGGGGGGTCACTCTTTCCGGCTGAAAGATTCGGTGTATAAAAATTTGCCCATCTGCTGACAGCAGGTGGTGAAAAGGAGTGTCAGTGCCCATGGAGAAGGAAATAAGGGCCAGATGTACAAAAGGATTTTACCCATTCTGTGTCTATGGGAAAAAGCTTTCGTACCTATGGCCCTAAATACTGTGTGGAATTGCGCCCAGAGAAAAATGGGCCTGCGTGGTTAATACCCATTATCTGGGGATTATCTCCAAAAAGATATTGTAGGTGTGGAGATACCAGCCCGAATCATTAATTCCAGTCACTGGCGTGGAATCATTAATTACAGTAATTGCTTACTCCACACTTAAATCCACACAGCCTGTTATTAGGCTGATGTGTGCTAATTCAATCTGGCACTATATAAGAAATAATATTTGAAAATATAAGTTAGGCAAACCAGATGTAAATCAGTCTCAAAGGAAATCAAAAGCACAAAAATATTGAAATACAGGAAGCAATTCTGAAAAATACATAGAAAGGCCATGCATCTGTGCTCTTTTACATATTAAAAAGTCAAATGAAAGTAAGGAAGAGCAGTCTATATGTTAATATCAATGGCCTCCCCAAAAGATAACAAATAAAGGTATTTCAGTAGACGCCATCAAATGAGGTCGAAGTCCCGTGGGTCTTGTTTTCAAGTTGCAGCCATTCAATGTGACAGATAACACAGACTCTATATTGTTAATAGGCATTGCTAGCTTTGTTTTTCTTTAAAACTCCAATGCCTTGGGAAGAACTGAAAGGGAAAGCACACATTGTGGACGGCTAATTCCCATCTAGAACATACTCGCCAGCTGCCCAAAGTTTAGTTGGACACTGGATTGGTGGCCTATTGTATTTCGGAATATTGACCACAAAAATATGGTGCTACAAAAATATGGCAGCCAGACTACTATCTACCAAAATATTGTATAGAAAAGTAAAATGTATTAGTCTCAACTTCACATCAATGTACCTTGCAGATATATATTATCAATGGACATATATGGAAAGCAGACCTGTACCTTTTTAAAATACATTTTACATGTCAGGAAAGACAGCGATTATGGTAATTTACACATAAAAAATAGAGCCTAGTGTTTCATACAATTCAAGATTTAGGACACAGTGATTTGGGCAATAGGAAACACATTCTGCAAAACTCATGTAGACCGCAGCATAGCCTAATACTGTAAAATGAGATGCCGGACAAGCTTTTGATTGTGAGGCATAGGTATTATGCCAGGGACATTGCACGTCGTTGTCAGGGACTGTTTGGGGGAGAACAACCCATCGAGACAACCCGCCCACAGCAAGGAGTCGGGCAGGGGGCACCAACCATAGTGACAGCTATAGTCTGAGAATGATTTCATCATCCGGCCATGGCAGGTTCTCTCTGTGGGAGTGGCCGCAAGTCAGAGTCGGATTCCAGAGCCAGCAGTATTACATCCCACCCCATGATTTGTGCACCCTGTCCAGCTTGCTGCCGGAGGCGCCGCATTGTATCATCCTCATCTTAGGCCTAGCAGTGGAGCTCTAGTTAACTATATATATAACTATATATACTTCTCTTCAAAAACATTTTGTGGTAGATATTCCAGCCATATTTTAGGAGCGTGATATTTCAAATTCTTACATTCTGGTAGTAACCCTTGTGCCATTTCAAACTCCGCATTGCATCAGAAGGGGAAAAGTGCAGTCCAACACTGGGAAAGGGAGTAGTTCCCATGATCCTCAGCTGAGGTCTGGAATGCCTTGACAGGCCATGGGATATGGGCCAAGCAGCAGTTTCACATTAGGTCCGAGTCCAGCTGAAGCTTTCATTGGCATTCTGACCTATATTCTTGTGTGCGACTAACTATATTGAAGTCATAGAACGTGTGGTACCTTGCTGTGCTAACTGCAATTGATATACAACCGGCCTTCCTATTTTCATCAGAAAGATGCATTAACACCTATTTCAAATATCCTACAAAAAGCATTAATTTATCTCACTCAGGCGGAAATGGTGGGTAGGTAGGTACTGCAGGTGTAATCACCTATCCATGTGCTCAGCTGGCAAAATAGGCCAAAATAGGCCATTTTCCTGTGCTTTTGTAGGTGAGAGTCAGCGTTCCCAGTTCTCCACTAGGATGACAGCAGGTCTCATTGTCTTGTGCCTAAGGAAGATAGTCCAAAGTCGGTAGAATCTCAAAGATATGACTCATCCCAGGAGTCTCTCAAAAAGATCTACCAATGCCCCCTTAACAGAGCTCTGGATAAAACTAGTCAAAGGCTAGAATTATCTTGGATGCTATTATTTTCTTGTCTCCATAGGCTTTATACGCCAATAAAGCATTAAAGTGCTGATGTGTGTTAGACCTGGCATTTTTGGTGTGCTTTCCCCATAACTTTTTGCCTTCAGACCTCCTGTTTTGCTACCTTCATTTTTACTGGCCTCAGGGTTCTGCACAGTTTTCCACTAGTGCTAAAATGCTTATGCTCTTTCCTTGAAACATTGCAACAATGGCATATACCCAATATGCATATTTATTTTACTTATAAGCCCCTAGTAAAGTGTACTACATGTTCTCGGGGCATGTCATTTAAATTCTACTAGTGGGCCTGCAGCACCAATTCTGCCTCTCACTCAAGCAACCCTTTCAATGTGATCCAGGCCTGCCATTGCAGAGTCTGTGTATGAAGTTTTGAACTGCCATTTCGACCTTGCATAAAAACTCTTTTGCCAGGCCCAAACCTTCCTTTTTAATACATATACGTTGTTGTACTTTGTGAACATTGATGTGTGGAGATGTACTAGTCTGTGTGCTTGTGGGGCATAGCTTAGTTGTGAACATGTGTGTCTTTGTGATAAGAATTAACATGGATGAACTGCACAGCCTGTTGGACCTGGCCCTCTCAGCAGGACCATCCCCAGACGTTTTGCCTCTTTGCTGAATTTGTTTCAGTTGGCCTTAAGACTCTGTGCCCTTTATCACTGCTAATCAGTGCTAAAGTGCTTGTGTTTTCCCTCCTAAACATGGTAACATTGGTTTATACCCATTTGGCATATCTAATTTACTTATACACCCCTAGTAAAGTGGTACTACATGTACCCTGAACTTGTAAATTAAATGCCACTAGTCGGCCTTTAGCACTGATTGTCCCATCCACTTAATTAGCACTTTAAATGTGACCCAGGCCTGCCATGGCAGCTTGTGTGTGCAGTTTTAAACTGCCATATCAACTGGCAAAGTAAACCTTTTTACAAGGCCTAAATCTTACTTCTTAATACATATAGGTCCCCCAAAAAGGTAGGCCCTGGACAGCAGAGGGCAGGGTGCAATGTATTTAAGAAGTAGGACATGTACTTTTAAGTTTTACATGCCCTGGAAGTGAAAAACTCCTAAATTCACTTTCACTAGACAAGGCATAAGTCTCCCATAGGTTAACATTGGAGATACCTTATTACATTTTATAAGTGCAAAGTCTGAATGGGAACAGGTCCTAAGTTTATGTTTAGTGTCTCTGGAATTGGAACTTAAAATCCTAACTTATGGTGAAGTCAGATTTTAAATTACAGTTTTGAAAATGTCACTTTTAGAAAGCTGGCATTTTTCTGCCATAGACATTTAGGCCCAGATGTATCAAAGACCCAGTTTGCATTTCTTAAATAGCGAATTTTAAGAAATCGCTATTTGAAAAATGCAAAATGGGATGTAAGAAAATAGCGAATCCCTAATAGCGATTTCTTAAAATTCGCAACCACTATTAGGGAATCATTACTAGGGAATGGGACCGCATTCATTCCTATAGGCCTGAAGGCCCATAGGTGCAAATGGTTTTGTATTTCCCAATTTCTGAATTCCTGTTAGGAATTCACACATTTGGTAATGCACATCCAAGGGTGCTAGGGGCCTAAGGCCCCCTTTGATGCACCCCCCAAAGAAATTGTGCACATGTAAACCGCACATATGCCCTAGGTTACCACCAAATCTGATTTTGTGGTAATTGCATTTCCTAAATGCCCAGGAAATGCATGATACATGTGCTTTGGAAAATCGCAAATAGGAATTCCCTATTTTGCACCGTTTGCGAATGCGAAATCATTTGATACATCTGGCCCTTAGTGACTGTAGCCTGCCTCTGGTCACATGACTGGGAGTAGCTGGCAGTTGTACTTTGTTTATTCCTCCTAGACAGCCACACACAATAGGGAGGTTAGGTGTGCCTTGATTGGCCATCAATGGTAGGATGGGAGGGAGGAGATGGACACAGCCCAATTACATCTAAATGGCCTGTGCCCTGCCTCCACACAAAAGGTTGCAAACCCCTAGTAGTTAGTCTGGAGCCAGTATAGGCAAGCCAGGATGTCTGGTGACTTCAAAGGGAAACCTTTAGAAACTTCTCTCCCACTTCTTAGACATAACTGGGTAAATATACTGGACCTCAGACACCACCACTTAAATATACTTCCAGGCCTGTGGATACTCTGCCAGGAAGAAGGACTGCTGTGCTGTTGAAGGACTGCAGTTCAGCTGGACTGTACTGTGCTGTACTCTGCTAGACTACTGCCTAGTCTGCTGCTGTGCTATTCTTACCTGCTGCCTGCTGTCCTCCCGCCTGGGTGAGAGGTATCAGATCTACATCTCTTGAACACCGAACCACAGATTGACTCCAAGGGCAGGATGGCCTCCTAACTTGAGCCTCAGGGACAGAAGACTCCAACAGACTTGCACCTGGACTTTGCCATCTGTGAGTCCATCCTACCAAGTGGTGCCACCCTAGTCCTGTACCCATGGAAGTGGGATTAAGGTACTCTTCCAGCATCAGTGAACTTACTAAAACTGACACATCTTCTGCTGCAAGACACAACCCAAAGTAGAACCGATGCATTGCTACTGCTGCATGGATTGGAACCACTGAAAAGACCCATATCACACCACAGTCTGTCACCGCATCAGAACCACCACTGTGTGACACATCCTCGGCACAGGTCCTCGCATCCCTCATGAACAGCAGCCTCAACAATGACACCGAACTCAACATCACAGCCTAGCAGCTCCTAAGAACTGTCGAATGGCCCTGATAGGGTCACGCATCTCCGATTCAGGACTTCACATCACAAGCCCTCATTAACGGGTTCTTCAATGATGACACAACAGGACCTCACACTGCAGCCTAACCGCATCTCGAAACAAAAGCATTGCTTCAGCTGTGTGATGCATCTTTGACTCAGATCCTCGCAATGCTCCACAAACCAGGATTAAAGGTACCTTGTTCAGCAGGCCTAACTGGTCCCTGTAGCCAGCCCACGCCCCATTGTGCTCATCCAGAACTTGTGACTTTGTTCATGTCCAGTGCGACCAGCTAGCTCCAGTTGACCTTTTAGCACTATTTTCAGTAAAAACTTTAAAAGTTTGCAAAGTGAATATCTCCTGTTCTACCAATTGGATTTTTGTTGTTTTAGTCTTTTTTATTTTTGAAAAATTACACCATTATCAAAAAACCTGTGGTGGGTGTCTTCTGTGGCATGTTCTCACTGAGTTACTCTTTGAAATGTTGCATACATACTTTACACATTGCCTCCGAGTTAAACCTGACTGGTCTGTTCCAAGCTACCCAAGTGCTAAGCAGAGGCTAATTTAGGGTTTGCCTGTGACTACACACTGAGAAGAATTGTGCTTGCTGTCTGAGAAGGGTTTCACCCCCTCCTCAACCAGTAATCCACACAGACACCATACCATTTGGCTTTGCCAATGATTACTTTGAGGTGTTGGTTATGGAATTCCCTTTCCTGTCTTTAGAACCATGACAACTAATGACAACATTTAGAGAAGGCATGAAAAATAACAACTGAAACAATATGTTCATTTTTAGGTCTTGCCTGCGTTAGCAGATATGCTGCATGTGATCTTGCTTGCGAGAGATATTGTATACAATGCAAGACGTGCATCCCCCCTATTGCTTAACATACATTGGCTTGACTGTCAGTCTTATTTGCTGCCTTCTAATTGGCCAGAATGTGCTGGATTCACTTCCTGTCCTTTTGGCTGGATCATAGACCAAGGTCTGAGTGTTTCAGCTTGATTGTTGTCCTTCCACTAATCACTCTGTGATTGAAGCAGTACTTCAAAGAAGCCCTTTTCACCTTTAAGGATGTTATTGTGACAACAAATGTTATCTGCTTCCAAATGTGTTTTCACTAAAAGTAGACATGAGCACAATTGCTTTCTTTATGTGATTTTTTGCTGTGTCATTTTATTTTCATACATGTAGAGGTTAACTGTTTAGCCCAGAATCACAGGGGTGCTGTGCCAAGAACTAATTAGCATTGGCAAAGCCGATAGGTTTAGCTTTTGAAACAATTGGCTCTCCCATTGCCTTTTGTTCATGCTATGCAGCATAGCCATTTCTGACTTTGGCAACAATTTGTAGTCATGCTCTATAGCGGTGTGGCTGCTGTGCAACATGGCTAAAAATAATTTTTAAAAAATGCTATGATGCATCCAGCACTAAAGCACTTCGAAAAACACACATACATTAGCCCAGGTTGTGTCATAGTGCAATTCTAAATTAGTTTTAGCAACACTGCAAAGCATCCAAGCTATTGTACATAATGGCCATAAACCATTGCCAAAGACAATACCTCTTATAGACAAGACCTATTGCTTTGCCAATGCTTGTTTGTAAAAGGTGCCAACATCACTCTTCTTACCACCCGTTCGTGTTGTAGCTCTGTGCGCAGTGAACGTCAAATGCACATGAACAATTGGAAATGGAATCGAGACGTGGTCTGCATTTTGAAGGCTTACGTTCATAATAACCTTCCAGATGCATGTTCTCAATAAAAGTGGTCTAATCGAAAACCTCGTTTGCTCAGAATCAGAAGTAAAACTGAATCTGACACTTTGGGGATTTGTTCATCGCTAGCCAGTGACATGGAGGGCATTTGAAAAACATCTGTCGTTGAGAGATAAAACACGGGTCTGCTATCGCCATTGGCACAGAAATTCGGTCATAGGTCTTCTGACAGAGTTTCCATTCACCGACTGCCGGTAACAGTGACAAAACCTTGCCTGCAAAGGTAACCCCAACTGCTTTGTGGAGCTGTAGGGTTTGAAAGAGACCCATCAATCCGCTGTGACAGCAGGAAGCCCCAAGAAGAGACCCAAGTTGCTGTTTTCAGGCATTTGGTGACTTTTTTGATAAAAAATAACATAAAAAATCTAAAGCCGTCCAAAAGTAAATCCCATCTTCGCCATACTTTCTTCTAAAACTAGGACAGAGAGCTTTATTATGAGGAAACGTTCAGCAGAGAAAACTAGGTTACGCCCAGAGCATCTTAAATTTAGGGGCTGGGCGCTTTGTACTATGTTTAGGAGCAAACCTAGAGATTCTAGTAGAGTTGGGCAAGCTAGCAAATTAACAGGGAGAGCCGAGCCAAGACAGGGTCTGGCTGGCTGCAAGAGACCTAGCATTAGCTGGGCCCTGAAAATAGATGCATCAAAATTATGCAATAAACATCATGTGAAAATATGATAGTCTCCTTAAAATTCAAACAAGCTATTTCTTTCACATGCAGAAGCGTTTCAACTTAATACAGCAGATTAGTTTTCTATATCGCAAACCCTTAACACAGGTATGAGAAGGTACTTTCATATGTTATAACAGAGAAAAAGGCGGCTCTGTAAAGTAAAATATAGTATTTGCCTAAGATCACATAGGTGGTCATTACAACCCTGGCGGACGGTGTTAAAGCGGCGGTAAGACCGCCAACAGGCCAGCGGAAAAAAAAATGGAATTACGACCGTGGTGGAAACCACCAACAAAGACAGCCACTTTAACACTCCGACCGCCACAGCGGTACAAACAAACAGTGTGGCGGTCACCGCCAACAGACAGGTGGAGGACAATGTACCGCCCACAATATCACAACAGGCCAATCCGCCACCTGGCGGATTCACCGCAGACAAAAACACGGCAGAAACAGGACTTCAAAGGGAAAACGCTCACCTCTACACACCCCACGAGGAATCAGGACGCCATGGAACCAGAGCTGCAGATCCTGCCAGCCCTTATCTTCTTGCTCCTCCACCAGGAGCACGAACGCTGGCTGCAAAGACCACGTGACTACTGCACCTACGACACAGGGGAGGTGGGAGGGAAAAAACAGTGACACACACATGCAACACGCAACACCCCCAACCTCACCCACCACAACACACACACTAATACAGCATGATACATTACAGTTACACCCCCCAACCCCTCGGAAGAATGCAAAGACCAAAGGAAATGAGTGTAACCATTGTAATATATAAAAATCCAGTACGCAAAAATATATGCACACAATATAAACAAATATATACATCAACAATAGTAGTCCAGGTAGTGCTCCATTGAAGTCCGTGGAACACTGGGCCCACACGGTGTGGGCGAGGCCCACACAAGATCCCCGACCATGACGGAGAGAACACTGCATGGGCATCAGATACCAATAAATCAGGCACCTCAGGGGGAGGGAAAGGGGGGGCACCTCAGCCGGTTGAGTGCATGACGCCAAATCCACGAGGGGGCCACATGCCCACTGTTCCATCCTGGGGAGTGCAAAGCCACAGTCTCTCAAGTCTCTACAGTGGGTGGGTTGCCCACTGTTCCATCCTGGGGAGTGCAAAGCCACAGTCTCTCAAGTCTATACAGTGGGTGGGTTGCCCACTGTTCCATCCTGGGGAGTGCAAAGCGACAGCCTCTCAAGTCTCTACAGTGGGTGGGTTGCCCACTGTTCCATCCCGGGGAGTGCAAAGCCACAGTCTCTCAAGTGGATAACAGTCTCCACTGGTTCTAGAGGGGGCCTTGTGCCCAGAGTGCTTCATCCTGCCAAGGACAGAGGTAGTTGATGTCAATCTCCACTGGTGGATGTCAATCTCCACTGGTTCGGGAGGCGGCCTTGTGCCCAGAGTGCTTCATCCTGCCAAGGACAGAGGTAGTAGATGTCAATCTCCACTGGTTCTGGAGGGGGCCTTGTACCCAGAGTGCTTCATCCTGCTCGTGGTGGCCTCAGTAGCGTCAGAGCTTTTGGCGCTCATGGGCCTGCGGTGCTTGTTGCGGCGGTGTCCTTGGCAGCGGTGCCTGTAGCGGCGGTGCCCTGTTCAGTGGTGCTTGTAGCGGCGGTGCCCTGTTCAGCAGTGCTTGTAGTGGCGGTGCCCTGTTCAGCGGTGCTTGTAGCGGCGGTGCCCTGTTCAGCGGTGCTTGTGGTGGTGGTGCCCTGTTCAGCGGTGATTGTGGCGGCAGTGTCCTTGGCAGCAGTGCTTGTGTCAGCGGTCCCTGTTCAGTGGTGCTTGTAGCGGCGGTGCCCTGTTCAGCGGTGCTTGTGGCGGCGGTGTCCTTGGCAGCGGTGCCTGTGGCGGCGGTGCTCTGTTCAGCGGTGCTTGTAGCGGCGGTGCCCTGTTCAGCAGTGCTTGTGGCGGCTGTGTCCTTGGCAGCGGTGCTTGAGGCGGCGGTGCCCTGTTCAGCGGTGCTTGTGGCGGCGGGCTCCTTTGCAGTGACTCAGCTGCTGGCGGTCCACTCTAGCCCAGCGGGGCTTGTGCTGGTGGTCCTCTCTGGCCCAGCGGGGCTTGTGCTGGAGGTCCTCTCTGGCCCAGCAGGGTTTGTGCTGGCGGTCCTCTCTAGCCCAGTGGGGCTTGTGCTGACGGTGGCCTCCTTGCCAGCGGGGATGATGGCGGTGGCCTCCTGGGCAGCGGGGATGATGGCGGTTGCCTCTTAGGCAGCAGGGCAGGTGCTGGCGGTGGCCTCCTGGGCAGCGGGGATGATGTTGGTGGCCTCCTGGGCAGCGGGGATGATGGTGGTGGCCTCCTGGGCAGCAGGGCAGGTGGTGGAGGTGGCCTCCTGGGCAGCGGGGATGATGGCGGTCTTCTCCGCCGTGCTGCTCTTCCCAGACCTGCTGACTTTCTTGTGGTCCGCCTTGGAAGGTGTCGCAGCTGACTCCACACTCCCACCTGGACCCCTGGGAGCAGCTTTGGTGGCTGGAGTCTTCCCCCTCTCCCGCCGGGCACTGACCAACTTTTGATGCTTGACAGGTGGGGGACTGTCCGTGCTGTGGCTCCGTGCCACACTGGCTGCCCTGGTGGCCAGTGCACTCCAGATTCCGGTGACTACAGGCACCACTGGTCCCAGAGATGTTGTGGCAGAGGTGCAAGGTTGGGACCTGGAGAGTCTGGCCCTAGGAGACGGACGGGGGGGGGAGGTGTGGGAAAGAGGTCAAGGTTGGACAGGGAAAGTTTTTGGGAGACACTGGGACGGGTAGCTGGAGGGGTTTTGGGAGTGGAGGAAGAGGTTGTGGTTGTAGGAGGTGTTCGTTTGGTGACTTTGGGTGAAGGTGCATGCGCTGGAGGATGTCGTGAGGTGGATGGCGGTGGGTGGGTGTGTGCCTGCGTTTGTGTATCTTGGGAGGTGGCGTCACAGACACACTGGGAGAGGACACAGGGGACGTGTGAATGGTAGTGGGGGTGGTGACTGCACATGAGCGGGGTGTGGTGGTGTGTGTGCTGGTGATGGCAGTCGTGGCTGTAGATGTAGTGCATGCAGGTGTGAGTGTAGACAAGACTGGGAGGGAGGAGGGAGACGAGGAGGAGGGGGACACAGTGGAGGCAGTGGATGTTGGTGTGTCTGCATGTGTGTGATGCTTGCGTGAGTGCCTGTAGGATGTGTGGTGCTTATGTTTGCCTGAGCTTCCCTTGTGTGTTGACGTGTGTGCATGCGGGTCTGAAGGTGTGCTTGGGATAGGCTGAGGTAGAGGGGATTGGGTCTGGGTGGAGGAAGTTGGAGGGGGGAGGCTAGAGACAGGGACAATGGCTGCCATCAGTGCTGAGGCCAGAGTCTGAAAAGCTCACTGAAGGGCCGCCTGACCAGAATGAATGCCCTCCAGGAATGCATTTGTTTGTTACAACTGCCTTTCTACACCCTGGATGGCATTCAAAATGCTAGACTGCCCAACAGTGAGGGACCTGAGGAGGTCAAAGGCCTCCTCACTGAGGGCAGCAGGGGTGACTTGGGCAGGGCCTGAGGTGCCTGAGGCGAAGGTGATGCCCACCCTCTTGGGTGACCGGGCACAGGGCAAAGGCTGAGGGGCTGCTGGGAGGGCAGTGCTGGTAGGGGGGGTGGCAGCTGTACCTGTAGATGCGGGGGCACAGATGTTGCCGCCACCACAAGGGAGCTCCCATCAGAGGACGAGTCCGTGTCACTGGTGTCAGCTCCAGTCCCCGCCGTGGAGCTCCCCTCGCCCTCTGTCCCACTGGTGAAATCAGACTCCGTAGTGTCGCCCTCCAGGGCCATGTGGGATGCAGCTCCCTCCTGCTCCGGTGCCACTGCTCCTCCGCCTGATGATGCTAATGCACACAAGAACAGGGAGACCACAAAAGGGGGGGGGCGACAGAAGAAAGACATGTTGAGTGCATGCATTACTGCTACTGTTGGCGGACACAACAGACACAGAAGCCCCCTGCACTACGCCGCGCTCTTGGGCTCCACTGTTCAATCCCTGGGACATGGCCTACAAGGCTATGGATGACATCTGCACACATGGATGACACAGGGGCATGACTAGGTGTACTTGGCACTCTACAGAGGTGGGGTGGGGTGCCACATGACCTGCCTTACGGAGGGACCTTGCATACTAAACTCGCCCTGGCCTAGGGAAACCCACAGCCCACCTCCCCCACCCAGACACCTCCACTGCGTTGAAAATCAGCAGGATGAGAGTGTACTCACCCCCTTGTGGCTGCTGTGATGCCCCCAAGCGCCCATCCAACACCGGGTACGCCACCGCCAGGATTCTGACCATCAGGGGGGTCATGGTGCGACGGGCACCCCTCCCACATTGGGAGCCCACCCCCAACTGAGCCTCCGCAGTCTTCTTGCTCCAGAGGCGAATGTCCTCCCATCTCTTACGGCCGTGGGTGCTCCATCTGTGGTAGACCCCCATGGTCCAGACGTCCTTGGTGATGGCACACCAAATATCTTTTTTCTGGTGGGCGCTGACCTACATGAATTGTACAGGGGGAAGATACATTTTATTACCAACTGCACCATCACAGTCATTGGCCCCCATCCCTACCCTTGCCATGTGGCACATGCATTCATCATCATTTCATGCACGCCTCAATTCCCCCCCCCCCTTCTTTCATCCACCTCACTCCACACAGGCATAACCCATACAGCATGCTCCCAGTGTACTTACCTGTTTGGAGGACCGCAGAGTAGCGTGTACTGGGGGAGGACCCCATCCACAAGTTTCTCCAACTCCTCCAATGTGAAGGCAGGGGCCCTTTCCCCAGACACTCGAGCCATTGTCTCTTCCAGACCGAGGTCACAGCAGCACTTGCAGTGTAGGCCCTCTCCTGTCGAAGATCAGGTATTGAGTGATTGAACAGATAGAAAATGGCGGTCACGTCCGCGGCGGTGCGTACTGTCACCGCCGACGTACATCGTCATTGGCTCCTGGGACCCATAGGGTCCAATGTTAACCAATGCATCATTGCGCTGCGGTCTTCGACCACCCACCGCGACAGTGTACGACGCCAGCACAGTTACTTCACATCCCATTGTCCCACTTTACAGGTCAGGCAGCCGCCATTTCAGGGCCCACATGGTTTAATTTTTAACTGCGTCACACATACCTAGGCCTAGCCTCAACACACATACAGGCCACTTTTCGGATTATGATTCGTGTTCTGTGTAAGCTGTGGGTACGTACTTCTGAGTTGGTTAACTCTGTGCTTGCTGTTGTCCTTCATAGGCACCGTCCGCTGGGACATGTGAGGAGATGGCGGCATCCTCCAGTGTACAGACCGCTGGTGGACCTGTTGACAATGGAGGAAAGACATGTGATCATCACCTACAGGCTTGGATACAATCCAGGAACTGTGTACCCAGCTGGAGCCAGACCTGATGTCAGCTATCCGCCATCCCACAGGAATCTCCCCTCAAGTGCAGGTGCTGTCAGTACTCCATTTCCTTGCAAGTGGGTCATTTCAAACAACAGTGGCCATAGTATCAGGGATGTCCCAGCCTATGTTTTCGAACGTGTTGTCCAGAGCGTTGTCTGCCCTGCTGAAACACATGCGGAGCTACATCGTTTTCCCTCAGGTGGAGGATTTGCCTACAGTGAAAGGTGATTTCTATGCCCTGGGACTTATCCCCAACATCATAGGTGCCATTGATGGGACACATGTGGTTTTGGTACCCCCCCACAGGAGTGAACAGGTGTACAGAAACCCGAAGAGTTATCATTCCATGAATGTGCAGATGGTGTGTTTGGCAGACCAGTACATCTCCCATATAAATGCCAAGTTCCCTGGCTCAGTGCATGACGCCTACATCCTGCGGAATAGCAGCATCCCTTATGTGATGGGTCAACTCCAGAGGCACCGTGTGTGGCTATTAGGTGAGCACCTGGAAGCAAGACAGTGGGAATGGTTGTCTGGGTCTGGGGATATCCCTACAGGTTAGTATGTGTCTAACAGTTGTCCCTCGCCATTTGTAGGTAACTCTGGTTACCCCAAGTTGTCATGGCTACTGACCCCAGTGAGGAATCCCAGAGCAAGGGCAGAGGAACGCTACAATGAGGCCCATGGGCGAACTCGGCGGATTATGGAATGGACCTTCGGTCTCCTGAAGGCCAGGTTCAGGTGCCTACATATGACAGGTGGATCCCTATTCTACTCACCAAAGAAGGTGTGCCCTGCTGTATGCTTCACAACTTAGCTTTGCGACAACAGGTGCCTTTTCTGCAGGAGGATGGTCCAGATGGCGGTGTTGTTGCAGCTGTGGAGCCTGTGGACAGTGAAGACAAGGAAGCAGAAGAAGAGGACATGGACAACAGGAACTCGGTGATCCTGCAATATTTCCAGTGAGACACAGGTAAGAATACAGACCTGCCTACTACATGTACTTTAACACTACTACCTCTCTACTGTCTGTTGTTTTCAGCCAGTGTATGGTCACTGAGTTGTCACTTTCCCTTACGATTTCACAGATGTGGATCCCACAGTGTGACATTTGCTTTGTTTCCTCATGGACTAGAGCTGTGTGACATAGGTGTGTTGACATTACAATTGAAAGAGCATTTTGTCACTGTAATTGCTAATACACAATTTCGAAATCACAGACTGACTCCAGATTGTTTTGTGCTTCAAGGGTGTTTATTTAAGTGCTCAATATTGGAGGGGGTTGTAAAATGGTGAGGGGGGAGGGTGGAGGAATGTCCATGGCAGAGTCCAGTCTATTAGTCTCACAGGTGCATTGCCCAAATGGGCATAGGAAGTGGAGCTGGGGCAGTTTGAGGATGGACAGGGTGACAAAGTGGGACAGAAAGATGACATTCAGGGAGGTCTCATTTCTTGTCGGGGGTCTTGGCATTGTTCTCTGTCTTTGTCCTGGATCTCAGGGACCGTTTGCGGGGTGGTTCTCCCTCTGCAGGGGGTGGGGTGCTGGTGTGGTGGTCCTGTGGTGGGGCGTCCTGTCCACTAGCGCCGGCAGAGGTGGTGGGCAGTTCATCGTCCATGCTAGTGTCAGGGGCCCCTTGTTGTGCCACAGTGTCCCTCCTGGTGTTGAGTACTTCCTTCAGCACCCCTATGATGGTGCCCAGGGTGGAATTGATGGTTCTGAGTTCCTCCCTGAAGCCCAAATACTGTTCCTCCTGCAGCGGCTGGGTCTCCTGAAACTTGGCCAGTACCGTTGCCATCGTCTCCTGGGAGTGGTGGTAGGCTCCCATGATGGAGGAGAGGGCCTCGTGGAGCGTGGGTTCCCTTGGACTGTCCTCCCCCTGTCGCACAGCAGCCCTCCCAGGTCCCCTGTGTTCCTGGGCCTCCGTCCCCTGGATCATGTGCCCACTACCACTGCCCCCAGGTCCCTGTTGTTGTTGGGGTGGTGGGTTAGCCTGGGTTCCCTGTAGTGGTGGACACACTGCTGCTTGACGTGTCTTGGGGACAGAGGTATGGGCCCGCTGGGTGGGTGCTGTGCCAGTGTTTCCAGAGGGAGGAAGCTCTGTAGTGGCCTGTGACTGTGTGAGGGGAACCAACTGTCCCGAGGTCCCCGATGGGCCAGGCTGGTCATCTAGATCCAGTTGGACAGAGGTGCTGTCATCACTGTGGACCTCTTCTGTTGGTGGTGTGGACATGTGTGGACCCTCCTGTCCGGTGACATTGGGTAGGGGTCCTGCAGGGGTATAAAAGGATGTTTATTACATCTGTGTGTGGCATGGTGTGCAATAGGTGGGTGACCGTGTACCCCAGTGCTTGCATTCCTGTGTGGGACCTTTGTGTGATGGTGGTTTAGGGGGGTGTATGGGTATGTGCAGTGGCCATGCTTTGGTGATGGGTGTCCATGCTTTGTTGTTGCATGCAGTGCTTGGTGTTGGGATGGGTGGGTTGTGATATTGGGACATTTGTGAGGAGTTGGAGTGATGGGGGTGAGGGTGAGGGTGGGGGCATGTGATGGCATGCAGGTAGGGTGGGGGATGTAATAGTAAAGCTTTGACTTACCAGAGTCCATTCCTCCATCTACTCCTGTGAGGCCTTCAGGATGCAGAATCGCCAAGAACTCCTCCTCCCATGTTGTTAGTTGTGGGGGAGGAGGTGGGGGTCCGCCGCCAGTCCACTGAACCACAAGGTGGTGTCTTGAGACCACGGGCGCACCTTCCCCCGTAGGTCGTTCCATCTCTTCCTGATGTCATCCCGATTTCTTGGGTGCTGTCCCACTGCGTTGACCCTGTCCACTATTCTTCGCCATAGCTCCATCTTCCTAGCTATGGAGGTGTGCTGCACCTGTGCTCCGAATAGCTGTGGCTCTACCCGGATGATTTCCTCCACCATGACCCTGAGCTCCTCCTCAGAGAACCTGGGGTGTCTTTGCCGTGCCTTGGGGTGGTGTGGGTGATGTGTGGGGTGGTGTGTGTGGTGATAAGTGTGCTGATATGTAGTGGTGTGTTGTGTGAGGTGCGTGGAAGTTCAGTGGGTGATGGTATTGTGTGCCTGTGGATGCTTGGTAGTAGTTTGTAGTGTCTCTCTCTGGCCTTCTCTCAGTGATTCTGGTCGTAGGGGTTTGTGGGTGATGTGGGTGTGTGTTTTATTTTGTATTGGGTGTGTGGGAGTGGTGTGTGTATGTGTATCAGGTGTGTGTATTTGGAATTGTCCAATGTGGCTGTGTTTTGTATATGTGTGTGTATTTTGAGTGCAGCAGTGTGTACCGCCAATGGAATACCGCAGTTGAAAGACCGCCGTGTGGATTCATGTGTCGTGATAGTGTGGGCGTATTTCTGTTGGCGTGATGGTGGAGGATTTGTTAT
The DNA here is from genome assembly GCF_031143425.1 of Pleurodeles waltl. Classification (NCBI taxonomy): domain Eukaryota; kingdom Metazoa; phylum Chordata; class Amphibia; order Caudata; family Salamandridae; genus Pleurodeles; species Pleurodeles waltl. The sequence goes on from NC_090446.1 coordinate 685,816,556, forward strand.
CGCCAGTTTATCACTGACCTTTGGTGAGGCGGACTTGTGTGGGTGTCTAAATTTTGGCGGATTCTGTGCTGTGGGTCATAATAGCTGTGGCGGAATTCCGCGGCGGTGTGTTGGCGGTCTTCTGCATGGCGGTAAGCGGTTTTTACCGCCAATGTTGTAATGACCGCCATAGTTTGGTCAAACAGGTAAACCAGGATTAGTCTCACTTTTTCTGATTTAACATTATACAATTCACCCACTATATGGCAACTTCTTTCTCTCATTTTTAACAACAAAGGTTTGTCATACGCTTTAATTCTTGGTGCATGATGGTGGAGCATAGGTAACAGGCAGAAACCACATCAAAGCTTCCCTCGTTTTGGGCTCTAGGGTCTAAGAGGGCCCTGTGCTGTGCCAGAGCTAGACCTCTGGCTTGACCCTTGTTGTCGATGCACCTGATCAAACGTTTGTGAATTACATTTGCAAAAGAGCATGCAAAATGTGGTTCATGCACTTGGACCTGTACCCCAGCATCATACTTTGTCAATATGATGCAAGATATATGGCGTAAATCTGTGTTGCTCCGGGAATTTCCTTATTGGCTACAGAGCAATTATTTATGAGTTGAGTTTAGCTGGCCATTGAACATCAGGTACTGTTTTCACTGCTTTAAGGGAGGTGAGGATTCCGTATGCAAAGTTAAGAGGTGAATTGATTGAGTTTGTATAACACTGTCACCTATGTCAGCTTCAAGAATTTTTATGAGAAGTGTAAGTTTGTGGATCTTGTGCTCACTATTTTATTCTAATGTTGTGTTATGAGTAATATTAATTTAACACACCTCATATTTTTCAATCTTTCAGAGCAGCTTGCAAGGGGAAAACTACTAGACCTTTCAGCCTAGTGACAGCACAGGATGTGACATCACATGGCCCTTGACCCGGTGATATTACAGGCAGTTATACCACATCACCATTGACCAAGTGTCAACCAAAAAAACGGCATCACACAGCCTTGTTATCTAAGAAAATAGCACTCATTTTATAGACCTCAGATGGATGAAAGTCTTAGTGGACCGATTGGGATTCAAACTAGTGACAGTGAGGTTGAGAACAGACACTTTGTTACATTGTCACAAATCCTTCAGGAAAATAGACTGAAGCAACGTTTCATCATGTGGCCATCTATTATTATAGCTGTAGCTTTTCGCTCACGGTTCTGAAAAGAATAGATCTTTAAAATGATTAACAAAAGAAACAAACTCTTTCAAAGGTAAACTCTTTCAAAAGGCAGCAGGAAAAAGCTAGTGGGAACCTAGGTGTCTTCATCTAGTGTGTTCTGATACTCACCTAGAGATTTCTGGGTTTCTACTTTAAATTACAGCAGCGAGAAAAAGAATGATCAAGAAAGGGCGAGCGTAGTAGATAGCACAAGTGCTGTCTGTTGCAAGAAATAGGCTTACCAAGAACACAGAAGGGCTTGGAGCCTGCCCATTACTTACTATTGGTTTGCTTTCTTGCTCACTCTCATTTGCCTGCTTCTTAGTCATATCCCAGCTTTTCAATATTGTGTTTGTTCCTCCCATTTATCATTGCCTCTTTATATTCTCTTTGATTATCTGGCATCGCAGGTTCCTCTACTTGCTTTTCAAGCACTGTTTTTTTTTTGTGTGAAGCACTCCCTTGGAGTGCACGTGCTTTTGAGTCATCTCCCTTTTGTGCATTTCTCCACCTGTGTTGATCTCTGTTCCTGTTTAACCCTACCCTCCTCTTTCTTGCAATTGCTGGGTACCTCTCTCTGTTGCTTCCCTCCACCTGCCCCCTGTGTTGCTGTTTCCCAAACCTTGCACAGCTTTAACTCTCGCTCTCCACCCATTGCTTTCATGTCTTCTCCAGTCCTCCCCCGTTGCTTTCGTGTCCATTTTCGTGTTACTTTGGCATTCCCTCACCCATGTTGCTTCGACGTATGCCCTCCCACAGCACTGCACCACGTCATGTGTTTGTGCTTTTCCTGGAGCATGGACCAAATGCATCTTCCTTTTGTAGTGTTCATCCATTACTGGATCTACTTTTTTTGACAGCATGTTTTTTCTGTGATAATACTAAATTACCCACAGATGTTTCTTTACAAACTGACCCTTGTTTAATCAGCTTCACATGACTTGCCGTACTGTGACCCCACACTGTGTCTCAGAAAGGGATATCGCTCATGTGCCCACATTTTGCTCGTGTTTAGTTTTTGGGAACTATTTTCACTTAGAGTACATTTTGGATGTTTATGTTTCGGCAGAATTGTTTTATGTTTAGATGTGCAGCAGTATCAAGCTTCTCTCTCGGCCGGACCGGCGGCTTGCTCAAAGTTTAGGTACTTCTCCTCTCGCCAGAGAGAGGGGCAGTGCCCATCAGAGACTGGCATTCTGGCAGTACTATGTGAATTCTGCTGCAGCTCGATACTGCTAAACAAATGACAGGTCCTATTAGGCAACAGAATCTACCCCAACCCTACCAGCTCTTCAGAGGTGCTTAGGCCCTGGGAAGATGAGGGAAGTCTAAATTCGGCTTCAGGCTGGCCCGCCTCAACTCAGAAGGCCACAAATCACTCACACTGGGTCTAAGAATGGCCCCAAAAGGGTTCAAATTAACCACGAGAGAGGGCCCAGGCCAGGGGAGGGGTTGCAGATGGTGTCAGAGAAACTGAAAGCTGATTCCAGGATTTTTGTTTCTAGAATAAAAATGCGTAATTTAAAGAGAAACGACGAGTAAATCCAGCCCCAACTCAACAAAATCTCATTTTAGCCACCCCTCAGTCACCTCAAGACACCCCCTGCTCTGAAAGCTTTAGTGTGCACTGCAGCTACATGCTTCTTCGACGTGTGACATCCCAGCAGCCAGTTACACATTTTAGGGCGCTAATGCACCCTCTGCAGAGATCTAAGGGAAGTTGGCAGGTTACATTCCTATTTACTCTGCCTTTCATTCTCCTGACGTTGATGAAAGGTGAATTATTGAATAAATGCCTGACACAGAATCATGAAATGTGAAATTATACGCCATGCATGCAGACATAATCATAGTCTCTATCCTAGTGCCCAAATACACTGGATTACATAGTATATAGCACATAGCTTTAAGCTGCCCCCACGACTGGACATTGTGGCTCTCATTACAACCCTGGCGGTCCAAGACCGCCAGGGCTGTTTTGGCTGAAGCACCGCCAACAGGCTGGCGGTGCTTCAGAGGGGATTACGACCGTGGCAGTAGCGCTGCGGTCGCACCGCCGGGGCTGGCGGTTTCCCGCCACATTTGCCCCGGCTGTGATAATCCACCAGGGCGGCGCTGCTTGCAGCGCTGCCCAGGGGATTACGAGTCCCCCTACCGCCAGCCTTGAACCGCCAGGAAAAGGCTGGCGGTACGAGGAGTCGCAGGGCCCCTGCACTGCCCATGCCACTGGCAGTTCAGGGGCCCCCTGACAGGGCCCCGTGCAGCTTTTCACTGTCTGCATAGCAGACAGTAAAAAGCGCGATGGGTGCAATTGCACCCATCGCACGGCCGCAACACCGCCGGCTCCA